>NC_141697.1:631875774-634553783 GCF_964263255.1 Lissotriton vulgaris | reverse complement strand
AAGTGGTATAAAAATAATTAAGGAAGTCTCACGATTGATGTGTGTGATCCTCACATCATGGGTCTCAGGAGGGCGGTGGTGACGAAATTGGCACACCCTAGAGCAAAAATAAAGGAAGGGGAGTATTAAACGAAGTAGTGCTGAAGGCACTTAGTACTTAGCTCAGTGTCTAAACTCGTAATCACGCCCGCGCCGCCAGGCACCCACTTGGTACTTGAGTGTCTCCCTCAATGACCGGACCCCGATGGTAAAGGGTTCGTTTGTCCGCCGTGTTTTATAAAGAAAAAACCGGGCGGTGAGGAGCGTCTTCGAGGTTGGTGGGGGTGTGGCCGTACGCGTCACAACGTGTCGACGGGCCCCACAGCCAATCCCAGGGCACATTCAAGGTGAGGGAAAACGTGCTGGGAAAAGAAAGCTAGACTGTTGACTGAACTGTCAATGAAGTTGACTGAAAAAACATTTAGAGGACCGGTTCTCCATGATGGTATCTTCAAACAAAAGAATTACATAGACCAAGCTGGCAGAGGAAACAAAGGCATTTAGCCAGAACCGGTGTTAATAATGATGATAGGACCGGGTAAAAAAGGCTGCTCGCTAAAAAGTGGCCATTGAAGATCAAAGAATTTAGACAGACCGAGATGTTATGGCTGTCTACTGTCACATGATGTTTTTACAAAATTCAGATTTTATCATTCAGCGACCACAAAAAGTTGAAAAGAATTTGAAAAAATGTATGAAATGAAAAGATTCAATTAAGATATGAGCTGCTGGAGTAGGTCTGGTATAAAAAGGGGGGGGAGGGACCCATATCATGACAAGAGATACAGTTCAGAGCAATGTGCTTGTAATCGGGCAAATGTCACTGGATAGTCAGTGTCTGAGGACTGTGCCCCAAGGGATATCGTCATTCAAGTGCCACAACTTAAAGAAAACAAAAGGACATTTGAAGAATCAGAAAGCACAGTGCCAGCTAAAAGATTCAGAAAAGGCGAAAAATGGCATGGTGGTGTCTCTTAACACTAAAATATCACCTAGTCACAATAGATGAAGAACCTGAACAGGTAGACGAAGTGACAAGTCAAACTGAACCATCTACAAGTAATCAAAGAAGGAGAAGTCCACGCCTGAAAAAGCTGAATAATAAATTCAAAGGCCCCAAGTGGACGTATATCATCCTTGAAGATTTCGAAAATCTAGAGATCAGTGATGAAAGTGATGTAGAATTGATTGCTGATCAAGATATTGAAGAAGAGAGACCAACTTGAGATAATTCACAGGTGTATTCTGTGTAATGTCTCAGAGAGATGGGTTAAACCTCCTTAGTCCGAAAGGCTGATAAGAGAGTAACTGGAAAATCGAAAAGAAGTTGTATAAAGACATGCTGTAGAATATGCATATGTAGTGTATTTAGAGTTCTTGTAGTATGGCTAGGACTAACAAAGGCAATACCGTACTTGATGGCTGCTAAGCAAAATGACACTAGTATACACGGAAAGATAGCGCACCACAAACAAGATAGAGTAGATTTAGAAGCACCAGATGAGCTAGAATTACATCACTTTAGAAATAGAAACAAAACTGAATTGAATGTATTTGCTAGTCTATTAGTACATTATATAGAGACTATGCAGATTAGTGATTGTTATGTCTGTATGAAACTACCTACTTCTGTAGCTGAAGGTATTACCTACCATCATTTACCCCTGACCTATGGTATTTCCTGTAGCATATTAACTAGTTTGTTCTATAGAACTAGAAGATTACAGTATTATTATTCAAACCTAGATGTTATTTTCTCTGAGATTCCTATACGTAGAAGAATGAATCCTGTCCTTAGTGCAAAAGATGCCCAGTTCTTAGGTGAATTTTTCCTAACAATGAAAGAAAGAGATATAGCTAATGCACACAAAGATAATCTAACCTGTAGTTTACACAAAGAAGAAAAGGTATTTTTGAACTAAGTAAAGAAAAGGAGGCTGGATTTCCATAGAAAGGCCACTGAAACAAAACCCAAGATATCCAAATGGGCTGAAAGGGAGGAATATATGGCAACTGGCAAACCTATGTCTTTGGACTTTGAAAAGATGCGGAAAATCTGTCTCCATAGAAAGAAAACTGAGTATACCAATGTATGCATCGGTTCCAGTGAATGTGAACACAATTTCCTCATAATTGGGGGTTGGGGTTTCAAAAATGGGAGTGAACCAGTTTTTCCTGGAATTTATTACATTTATGGGAACAAATCTTATTTTAAGCTGCCTGATCATTGGTATGGGAGTAGCTATTTTGGAATAGTATTCCCGAAAGTATACCATGTAAAAAGAATCACTGGAAGCAATGAACACGAAAATTAACTAACCCATTATAAGAGAGCTAATTTTGCAGAAATTGTAGGTGATATATTTAGTGCATTAATACCTTCAGTAGGAGTGGTTCTGAATACACAAAGAATTTGCAAATTATCTACACTGGTGGATCGCTTATCGACTGACACTGCTGGAGGATTCTTATTGATTCTTATTGATCAATACCAAATTGGTTGCTATCAGATCAATGGTTTTACAAAATCGACAAAATCGACTTGCTCTTGATATATTATTAGCAAATGAGGGCGGAGTCTGTAGAATGTTCTCTGTAGAATGTTGAAAGCGCAACATTGTTGCACTTACATACCGGATAAAAGTGTTGAAATTGGAAAGTTTGTAAGGAACATTACTCATTTGGAAGAAGAACTGAAACCACTGGAAATTGATAGTGCATGAAGGAGACATACTGATGGTCTCTCCTCTATTGGTACCTAGATTTCGAATGTAGGTAGAAGTATTGTAGGTAAAGTACTGATGCCAATAATGGGAATATCACTAATAATATTGGTTATAATGATTTGGTGCAAATGTTGCAGAAATAGAAAAAGGTACACTATTAATGAGGAAACAAAGAAAAGAAAATTTGATGAAATTCAAATGGAAGAGTTAAAGGGAGACCTATATAAGAGAATGAAAGTTTATCAGACTAATGGTAAAAATAAAACTCCCCAAGTAATTGAATACATTGAATTGGGAGAGTGTTTAAGTTGGCATCTGGTTCCTTAATTTGTGATGATATAAAATATCATCAAAGAGGGGATTGATGGAGCAAGGTTTCACATATACAGAAACTAGCTTGTACTCAGCCCTCTCTAAATAACAGTAATACAATAATCAATACGTTTTGTTTACTAATATTTGCACAAACATGACATTTCTAGTATATAGGGGAAGCTCGCCTATGGGCTTTTACTAACATTAACTCGAGTGAATTAAAATGGGTGCCGTAATGCGGGAACTGTACTGCGCATGCGTCTGCCACACTCACATGGTATGACGTACCTTTACGCTTGGTTGGAATTTCTCGCTTCTGCGCACTAATGCCAGAAATTTGCTGCTCTATGTTTCACATGCTAACGCTGTGCTGCTACTTGTACAAACACTTATTCGTTCTGCCTAAACATTAACGCACAAGTTAAAATTAAGTAATGGGATTAGAGTAGAGATAGGGGGTATACAGTGCACTCATTTAATTTTGTATTCTAATATGTTTCCATATGTTTCTTTTAACTTTGCTACTAGCTTGTACTTTGGGCCTGACTATTGTTCCGTCCTCCATCTTGGATGATGCTGCATTGAACGATTGCCAACACCCTTTTTACCCACGATGTTCCTGGGAACCTGCTTAACTGACCTCTGAAGAGGAAGCAAGTAGACTCAAATAAATACAATGTATATGATTTGTATGCCAATGTCATTGGGCGGAATAAAATCATGGGAAAGTAAATTGTCGGCGGAGATTCAATCAATATGAATGAAACTGAAATTACATCACCTTAGCATGGTGTGATGACCTCTCCTCGTCTTTCCAACCAATCACTGAAGGGCAACACATAGATTTGCAACATTTAGGGGTGGTACATTGCCCACAAAATAGTAAAACTAAGGTAGGTTTAGATAGAGAAATTGCCCGACTTGTCCGAATAGCTGACCTGTCACTGACCCAACACACTCAATAGGCGATCGAGAACAGAGGTGCTGGCAGGGCACTCTGTCAGAAGAATCGCTTACCTAGTCAGGGTACTAATTGCCGTTTCCTAGAGAGAGGGGTGTGACGCTGTTGTTGCACTTAGCTGAGGTCACCTATCCTGATCTGCACCGGTCTTGTCCCTTGGGCACCTGATTAGTCGGGAGCCTGGTCCTAATCTTTTTGCCCCAGCCCGTGGCCAGGATTGGTCATTGCACCATTCTAGGTAAATATAATCTGTGTGGTATGTCCTTGTGCTATTTCCCTTTCTCACCTTTCCCAGGTACCAATGTCTACAGTGTTACTGTGATTTCTTACAAACATTATGTCCTACTGGTTGTATTCTTGTTTATCACGAGATTGTGGCCTTTATTCATTTGACTCAGAAAATCTTACATAGATAAAGGTTTTAAAATATTCCCCAAGTCTGTGGTTATTATAGAAAACGTAAATGTGTTTAAATACTATCTGTTTATGCTAACTCTCTGTGTCAGGGGGTCCCTTGCTCGGCCCAGACTGAGATGCCTGATTCTTCGTCTCACCTACAGGCGGACTGCTACGGGCCCTTTAAGAACAGCCCGTGCTATCTTGATGATGGCCTCGCCTCTGGACCACCAGACTTTGTGGGCCTATCCGGTTTGGCCTCGCGTCATTTGAGGGAGGATCCGGAAGACGTCGTGTCTCGGGTGGCAGACTCGTCGTGGAAAGAAGACGTACAACGCCAGGAGAAGAACGCGAGCCGGAGCAGGGAAACCGAGACCAACACGACCGAGGCAGGAGTCGGGACCAAGGCGGCGGAGTCCTTCGCGAGAACCGACACAGTGGGCAGAGAAGGCGTCAGGAGGGAACCGGACGAGAAGCAGACACCGGCAACTGAAACGCCAGGAGGCCAACGATACCGCGTATCGCCCAGCCACGCAAAGGAGGACGCGTGGCTTTCCCAGGTGCGTGCTCGTTTGGGTTCGCTGTTCAGGGTTAAGAAGGGCGGGACCGGTTAGGAGATGGGAGGGGACGCCGCGCACCGCAGCTCTCGAGCAGCATTCACGGGTTTTTACAATTGCTGGTGGTGGTTCTGGCTATCCCCCTCACTCCCCTTCCCCCTATCCATTTGAAACCAAGTGACCAGTACCTAAAAGCCACATTGTTTTCTTTTGTGTTTCCCTACATGTCCTGGCAACCCCCCGGACCTCCGCCCCAGGGACTGAAGCCGAGGTCACCAAAGAAGGACCCTGGAACCTTATTGTGCCTTGATTGTCACAAACATTTTTGCGTTATAACTCAATAAAAGAGTTAAAAACGTCCCCTCCAGTGTTGGCTCCTTCCATTCTTGTGACCCAAAGGTGACAAGTGGCGAGCCAGCCAGGAGCTTTCCATCTGACAATACAAGATGGAGGCCTTGATAAATCAAATGAGCGAAGGACAGTCCAAACTGGAGTGGGCAATTGGGCGGTCAAATGAACAAGCCGACACCGATAGAGCTACGTTCACTGCCGCTATACAACAGCAGTCAGATCACCTTACCAAACTTGCAGAAGGACAGTCGCAACTATTGGCTGTTTTAGGACAAAGTCGAGCCGCACACCTTCCTGGGGCAGTGGTACCCCTCCAGAAGTATGTTGCAGGAGACGACCCTGTTTCCTTCTTTTTGAACTTTGAAAGGGCGGCTAGGGCTAGCGCCTGGCCAGGTGAAAGATGGCCCTTCTACCTGGCTCCTCTATTAACTGGGGAAGCACAGGCCGCATACCAGTTGGCCAACAAGGATGGCACAGCCGCCTATGGACATGTGAAGCAAATAGTGCTAGATAGACTGGGGGTAGATGATGAGACCCACAGAATAAGGTTCAGACAAGAAAGGGGAACCCCAAATGACGCCCCTAAGACTCTTTTTTATAAGTTGAAAGATGCGGCGGACAGGTGGTTGAAACCACAAGAGGGTGATATGGACAGTGTCATGAATAAAATCTACTTGGAAATATTTCTTGAGGCACTACCCTATGGTACACAGCGGTGGCTCAGACAGCATGCAGGGTTGACTTTAAACCATGCCATTTAGATGGCTAATTCGTATGCTCGTGCTCAAACCAAGCCTGTTTTTCGAGAACCAGAAAAGCCTGTTGTCAATAAAATCCCCACAAAACCTGACAAAAAGCCTTATAAAGCCCCAAACGAGCCCCCTCCTATCAAACCCAGAACCCGGAAGATAGAGCCGCCAGTCCTTACGGGTCCACAATGTTATGAGTGCAGTGAATGGGGACATATTGCAAGGTATTGCCGCAAAAAGAAAGAAAAAGAGGAAGAACCCATGGAGGTCGGGTATGCTCCACGTGCCATCCTGTATGCTCAAGAGACCGGACCAGCGTTTTATGTAAGTGTCCTCATAGACAACAAGAAAACTCGGGCATTGTTGGACTCAGGTTGTCGCCATTATGTGGTAAAGAACAGTACCCTGTACGCTCCCTCTGTACTGTTGGACCATACTGTAAGGATTAAATGTGTACACGGGGATGTGCGTACTTACCCTCTAGCCCTGGTCACCTTAACGACTGAGAAGGGTACACAACTACAATGTGAGCTAGGAGTTCTCCCAGACTTACCTGAACCCCTTATTATAGGGACTGACAATAAGTGGTTTTCCCCCCTTATGTCAGAAGTTTTAGGAAAACACGGTAGTAGCAGAGTTCGGGAGGGATTGCTAATGGAAGGGCCCTGGTTCACTGATTATAGCTTCAGGGCGGCTCAGTTAAATGACGCTTCCCTAGCAACTGCCTGGCAGAATGCACACGATAACAAAGGTCAGACACAGCTAACATATCCCTGTTTTATTGAGCAAAATGGCCTCTTATACAGAGTCGGTCAAGACCAGGCCACTCCACAGTTAATAGTACCAACCATGTTTAGAGAACAGGTAATGTTTTATGCTCATGCTCACCTTTTGGCGGGTCATTCTGGGGCAGAAAAGACTACTAATTCCATCATAGAGCATTTCTATTGGCCGGGGGTATTTGCTCAAGTCAAAAAGTACTGTCAGGAATGTCAGATTTGTCAAAAAAGAAATCCCTACATTCCTCCCAAAGTTCCTCTTCTCCCTCTCCCGATCATAGGGAAGCCTTTTGAAAGAATAGGCGTAGATATCATAAGGCCTTTACCAAAGTCACACAGAGGGTATCAATATGTCATGGTGGTCGTTGACTACGCAACGCGTTACCCTGAGGCGTTTCCTTTAAGGGCAGCTACTAAAAGCGCCATTTCTCAAAAGTTGGTTGAATTGTTTGCTAGAATGGGATTCCCCAAGGATCTTATCACAGATCAGGGAACACCATTCGTGTCACGTCTCATGAAACAAGTATGTACTCTCCTAAATGTGAAACATCTACCCACTTCGGTATACCATCCACAAACCGATGGCCTGGTAGAACGATACAACGGTTTACTAAAGACCACCTTAAAAAAACTGTTGTCGGGAGATGGCAAACAATGGGATCAATTGCTTCCGTTGGCTCTGTATGTACTGAGAAGCCAATACCAAAGCAGTTTAGGAACTTCACCCTTTGAGTTGCTCTTTGGAAGGAAGCCTCGTACCCTGTTAGAAATAACCAGAGATAGTTGGGAGAAGACAGGGTCCAAAGACGCTGAAGAGCTATTGGATTACTCCCAGCAACTAAAAACTAGGCTACACAAGTTAAGGACCTTGTCATATGAAACTCTAGAGAAAGCACAATGAAAACAAAAGATCTTTTATGATAAAGGCAAGAAGTGGAGAGAATTAAATCTAGGGGACTGGGCTCTTGTTCTCCTTCCTACTTCTACACACAAACTCCGCAAGGAGTGGCAAGGTCCATTTCAGGTAGTAAGGAAAATAGGTAGGACTATGTATGCCTTAAAGTTGTCTCCGTCAGGAACCCAGATTTACCACATTAATATCTTGAAGAAGTGGTTGGGTCCTCCTCCTAAAACACCTATGGCCGTCTCATTAGCCACTCCTACAGAGCATACTATTGACCAGACGGTCATGAACCCCGACCTTCCCGATCCCAGAAGGAAGGAACTAAGGTCCTTGTTGTTAAGACACCAGTCTATTTTTTCAGATCAGCCAGGTCGAACCACCTTAGCTGAACATCAAATTCCAACCACTCCAGGGGTGACTATAAAACAAAAACCTTATCGAGTCCCCGAAGCCCGACGGGCACTGATAAAAGAGGAGGTGCAGAAAATGTTAGAGGCAGGTATCATAGTGCCGTCTAAAAGCAACTGGTCTTCCCCAGTGGTACTAGTCCCAAAACCAGATGGAAGTAAGAGGTTTGGTATTGACTTCAGAGCAGTAAACAAGGTCTCCAAACAAGACGGGTATCCTTTGCCAAGAGTGGATGAAATGATAGAACGCCTTGGTGAGGCTCAATTTATAACAACTATTGACCTCACCAAAGGATACTGGCAGGTACCCCTTTCCCCAGAAGACCAGGAAAAGACCGCATTTACCACACCGGACGGTCTTTTTCATTTTACTGTTCTACCCTTTGGCCTGCATGGGGCTCCTGCTACATTCCAACATCTTATGGACACAGTATTAGCCCCAGGCCGCCAGTTTTCTGCGGCTTCCTTGGATGATATAGTCATTCACAGTCCAGACTGGCAGACCCATCTACAGCATTTGGGACAAGTCCTAGAGGCATTAGAGAAGGCGGGTCGGGTCTACACATAAATTCCAAAAAAGTCACGCCTAGCCTTTTCTCAGGTCAAATACCTAGGGTATATATTGGGTAATGGTCAGTTGTATCCTCAACAAGAGAAGGTAAAAGCCATTTAATGCCAAACTTTTCCCAGTAACAGGCGGGACCTCCGGGCCTTCCTTGGCTTGGTTGGGTACTACCGACGTTTCATCCCTCACTTTGCATCCCTCTCAGCCCCTTTGACAGATCTGTTGAAGAACAGTGCTACTTCCACCCAGTTTAAGCATCCTTCTTCTCAAGCCCAAGCTGCTTTTCAGGCCCTGAAAGATGCCCTCTCCTCGTCTACAGTGCTGATAACACCCGACTTTGACAAACCTTTCTATTTACAGACTGACGCCTCAGGGGTGGGGCTGGGCGCTGTCTTATCACAACATGATCAGGAAGGGAGGGAAAGACCCATCCTGTACTTGAGCAGGAAACTGTTCCCTAGGGAGACTGCCTATCCCACGATAGAAAAAAAATGCCTGGCTGTTAAATGGAGCATTGAAAAGCTTCGCTACTATCTAGACGGTCTGCATTTTACGTTGTTTTCAGATCATGCCCCTTTACAGTGGTTACAACGGAATAAAGGACGCAATGATCATATCCTCCGTTGGTTCTTGTCTTTACAACCCTATGACTTTGAAGTGTGTCACCGGAAAGGCTCTGCTCAGACAAATGCTGACTATTTGTCCCGTTATCCACTTTCCCCCGAACGGGAAAAGTCTGGAGGGGGGATATGTCAGGGGGTCCCTTGCTCGGCCCAGACTGAGATGCCTGATTCTCCGTCTCACCTACAGGCGGACTGCTACGGGCCCTTTAAGAACAGCCCGTGCTATCTTGATGACGGCCTCGCCTCTGGACCACCTGACTTTGTGGGCCTATCCGGTTCGGCCTTGCGTCATTTCAGGGAGGATCCGGAAGACGCCGTGTCTCGGGTGGAAGACTCGTCGTGGGAAGAAGACGTACAACGCCAGGAGAAGAACACGAGCCGGAGCAGGGAAACCAAGACCAACACGACCGAGGCAGGAGTCGGGACCAAGGCGGCGGAGTCCTTCGCGAGAACCGACACAGTGGGCAGAGAAGGCGTCAGGATGGAACCGGACGAGAAGCAGACACAAGGCAACTGAAACGCCAGGAGGCCAACGATACCGCGTATCGCCCAGCCACGCAAAGGAGGACGCGTGGCTTTCCCAGGTGCGTGCTCATTTGGGTTCGCTGTTCAGGGTTAAGAAGGGTGGGACCGGTTAGGAGACAGGAGGGGACGCCGGGCACCGCAGCTCTCGAGCACCATTCACGGGGTTTTTACAATTGCTGGTGGTGGTTCTGGCTACCCCCTCACTCCCCTTCCCCCTATCCATTTGAAACCAAGTGACCAGTACCTAAAAGCCACATTGTTTTCTTTTGTGTTTCCCTACATGTCCTGGCAACCCCCCGGACCTCCGCCCCAGGGACTGAAGCCGAGGCCACCAAAGAAGGACCCTGGAACCTTATTGTGCCTTGATTGTCACGAACATTTTTGCGTTATAACTCAATAAAAGAGTTAAAACGTCCCCTCCAGTGTTGGCTCCTTCCATTCTTGTGACCCAAAGGTGACACTCTGATCCACAGGATTTATAGTAAGGTGACAAGGATTGGTAAGTCAAGGTATACAGATATAGGTCCTAATTCAAACCTCTGGGCAAACTGATAGGGTGACTAAATTAATAATTGATTAGGCAGGACTACTAGTTTGATGTGTGAATGTTGTATGGGCCAAAGGTGAGTATGGTAAACTGAGCTAGTAGGTCCCTGTGCGCTCTATCACCGGTAATGTCACTGCATCAGTTTTTCTTGGTAGCAGAGCTATGGTTAGGTTTTAGTTAAGCTAGGTAGAAAATTGTGTATTGAAATACTGATTTATATATTAACCAACACCCATATGTATTGTTTTATGTTGTCCAGAAATTCCCTGGAATATTGAATAGCAGGCGGTAAATGGAAGCCACACTTCAGTGAGGTTGCTTCCTTTGTTGAAGAAAGTGTGGAAAGTTAGGCAGAACTTGAATCACTAGTTAGGGATTATTTTCTTGTATAAAAGTGAGAGTGAATTGTAGCAAAGGAGTTCGCTGGTGAAACTTTGAGCTTATATAACCTAGAAAGGGTAATACTGAAGGAGTAGCAGGTGCTTTGATGCTTGAGTGAAGAGTAAGCGGAAGAGGTTTTACTCGTAGTGTGTGAGGGGTAAACGGAAGAGTTTTACTCGCAGTGGAAGAAATTGACTTTTCTTTGGAATTTAGTAAATCAGGCACAGTAGCGAATGTTTTTACGTTGTTAATTAATGAAATACATAAGTAAAATTGAAAGAAATGGACTTTTGCATTACCTTGTAAAGGAGGGGTCAGTTGCGGGGGCTGCACTGATGTCACTAAGAGCCACACTGGGATTGGTTAAGACAGCAGGCCTGTAGCTGAGGTAAAATTGTAAAGGAGGGGTGAGTACAGAGGAGCGAAACTGACATCACAGAAAAGCAGCGCAAACATAGGTTAAAGTAAATAAGTAAACCAAATGTTGATTGGTCATCAAGAGAAAAGACGCGCTCATATTGGAGAAACATTAGAGTAGAAGTAAACAATTGATTAATCGCCAAAATAGAAGTTTCGGTCTAAATAAACAGTGGAGATTGTATGTGGAGCCACGATCCAACTATAATAGGGACTCATCCAGACAGAAAAATAATAGGGTCTGCCCACGAGCAATTTATTAGAGGAATCCAAGCAAAATGTACGGAGAGGAGACGAAAATGTAATTTATGCGGAAAATCAACAATTCTTTTATAAAGGATAAACTAGAGAAGGAATTATTATCCCTCCCCTGAAAACACCTGCATCATAAATGATGATAGAAAGAGGCTACCACACTTGTGTATGCTTAGAAAATTGGATAGAATACACAAAAGATGATGGGGTATTAGCCTTTCCTGAGTAGGGAACATTTAATGGAAGAGTTTTACACAATTTACGAATTCACATGAATGAGTTAGAACCAAGACCAAGATTAACTCAGTACGAAGCTTTAGAAGAATGGGAAACTGAGGCTTTTGAGCGAGACAGGCCACGATGTAGTGGTGACATAAGTACATTTTATACTAGGTTTCCCCGAGAAACTCGAGATAATCAGATGAAGCAATGGAGACAGGCCTTGGTAGTGGAAGGATTATATCCTGTACTCACCACAGAAGAATCAACAGGAAGTAAATGTACAGAGAAAACAAAACATTTAGTGACTTGTAGTGGGCATTCAGAAGATGAATATTTTGAAGTTATTTTAATGAAAAATCCTCCACCATACAAAGAAGAATTAAATAGAATTACCCCTAGTGCCCCGCTTCCTTCTGAAAACACACTTGGTTCCTCAGGTGGTACTTGAGACTAAACTGGAAAGGGTACTTCAAGAAAAAGAAAGAGAATCAATAAATAAAAATAGAAGTGAGTTAATTCAGAAAATAACTCAGTTGAATACAAATCCTGAAGCACTAACAATACCAGTGAATATATGTCCTGTTGTTCCCTTGTATGGGGGATAAGCAAAATTAGCCTAAAACTTCTGTCCTGACTAGACCGATCACACAACCCAGAAAAGAAAATATAATAATTGATGATCAGGCAAGTGAGTGCGAGTCGATAATTCCCTTAATGGATTTGCCAATAAGAGAGCCAATAAATGATTCATTAAGAACAGTCACACCCGGATGTTTCAATCTGTACTTCAAAAGAGGTACAGATTGAAACATTCACAGGGACAAAAAGTGCCACTGTAGTAACCCCAGTAGAAATAGAAAGATGGACACGAGAAATAGAAAAGCCAAAAACACAGCCAAAGGTATTGGATATATTTAAATTACCTAAGAGTAGAATTGGAAGAAATGATAGCTGGAAATGTAGGAGTAGAAAGACTGAACACTTTTAGTGAAGAAGAGTTGTTATTCATATGCAGAAGCATCACCCGAAATACAAAAAAAAATATTTCATGAAAAATTAATGAATTTGGCTTCAGAAATGGGCATCGACGTAGGGAAATCCAAAGTATTACAGAAAACATATAGAGCAGAGTTTTCTGACAAAGATTTAGAGAACATGGATGTGTCAGGAAGGAGATTACAGATAAAAGAATTGTTAACATTGTTGCAAAAATGGGGAGATTTGGGATAGGTGGAAAACTATGTGGGCAAAGAAAAAGGAAGAAGCACAGTCAAATCGAACAACATCTGAGTATTTCATGAAAGAAATAGAAAAAGTTGAAAGGTTGTGCCCAATGAGAAAAGTTATAGGAGGGGGTTATGTACATGTCCCATGGACCGGACAGGCTTTTTGATCATTTACACATGATTTCCCAAAGCTTGGAGAAAAATTAGTAAAATGGTACAGGCAAGTTGAAAGGCTTGTGAAAGTAGTTTCAAATGTTTTGTTGAAGGATTTAGATGGTTTATTTGACATAGTTGTTCCTGCTGATTTATGGGCATAATGTAAACTTACGATAGATTGGCCTAGGATGAGTACCTGAGAGATGCAAAGACAGGAGCCCCGTCAGCTGAAGTAATGAAAAAATATAATCAGGTAATTACTTTCCTGAAAGGAAAGATTCCCCCAAAAGAAACAGATTGGATGAAAATAGACAGAACAACCCAAGACAAAGATAAGTCAGTACATGCTTATTATGAACGCCTCTTACAGGTGTTCAAGCGGTACAGCAGGTTTGAGAATATTGAAAACAAGGACATGACACATTTTGTGTACCGTTTTGTGTCTGAATTAAGGTTGGAAATATCATAAATGATTAAACAACACATGTTATGATGGCAAGCAAAGCCCATAGACGATATCCTAAAGTGGGCAAAGTACTGTGGGGACGAAATTGGCAACAGATGAAAGAATTTAGAAGAAACAATAATGTGGGCCCAAGGTAAATTAGCAGAGCAGCAAGAACTTCAGCTAAGTAATTAGGCAGAAAACCAAGAAAAATGGCAAGGCCAAGATGAAAATAGTGGGGGCAAACCAAGAGGATGAATGAGCAGAGAAGAGGCAAATAAAATGATTCCCTGTCACTGCTGCAGAAAATTGGGGCATTGGAAAAACGAGTGTAAGCTTATACAGTATAATAATGTCCAAAATCAAAATTTAAATCCACAGACGTAGAATGAGGTGTTAATGAAGCAACCGCAGCAGGTTGTAAAGAGTCAATTGCCACCTGCCCCTATGCCAAATTTCGTGAGTCAAGCCAAGTACAGTGTGGACACCGGATTCCAAGAGGGAAGTGGTATGAAAAATTCAGTAAACCCACAGTTTCTTTTGCAGGATTCTTTTTTTGAGAATGACATACAATGATGGTGCCTGAGAGGTGAGGAAGAGGAATGCGTACTTGGCGCATCCTTGCTGGTAGATCAGTCAGGTCCATATATAGATGGTAAGGTTGAAGGAAATGACATCACCTTCTTTTTGGATACTGGTGCTACCCGTTCTACTGTGAGAACAGCAGACATCCCAAACCTACCCCTCTCGGAAGAAGCGATCCAAGTAGTGGGTGTTTCTAATAAAAAAATTAGGACCCCAATTACCGAACCAACGGAGGTATGTATTGGTAAGTTTAGAGAAATGCACAAATTTGTTGTGTGTGACTCAAGACCAAGAACTTGCTAGGATGAGATGTATTGTGAAAAATGAACTGCACAATATTTTGCACACCGGATGGTGTTGCAATTCATACTCCTGATGAAGACGGAGTATACAAGATCATGTTAGCTAAACAGGGAACAGAAGTGAATGACATGTGTTCCATGATTGCACCAAACGAGTTACCGGATGAGGTCCAAACTACTGTAAATCCTGATGTGTGGGATTTTACTGGAAAAGAAGTAGGGTTAATGGCAAATGTAGACCCAATAAAAGTAACTGTAAAGGAAGGTGCAGTTTATCCAAATACCCGGCAATACAAAATGAGCCCGGAGGCATTCTAAAAGAGATAATGAATAGCCCTTGTAATATCCCTATAATTGGTATAAAGAAAGCTACCGGAAAATATAGGGTGGTCCAAGATTTGAGGAAAATGAACAAAATTGTCATGCCATTTTGTCCGATAGTGCCATACCGTGGACCGCAGGTTGGTTTACTGTAATTGATTTATGCCATGCCTTTTTCTCCATTCTATCTCATCCTGATAGCCAATTTTTATTTTCGTTCAAATGTGATGAGCATGTTTACGTTTGGAATCGTGTTCTATAAGGGTACACTGAAAGTCCTTCGATTTTTAACCACATTTTGAAAAGATTTCTTGAATCTCTGGTGTTGCCCAGACAATCAGTTTTGGTGTAACACATTGATGACTTATTAATCGCATCAAAAACTTGAAGTGATTGCGTTGCTGATTCAATTGCATTACTAAATCACCTGGCTGAAGGTTGACATAATGTGTCACCAGAAAAATTTTAATTTAGCAAAAAATCTGTGAAATATTTGGGACACCAAATAGAAAGACGAGTCAGAAAAGTGACCTCAGAAAGAGTAAAAATAATAAGACATATGCAGTTACTACAGACCCAAAAAGAAATAAGGATGTTTCTTGGACTCATAGGTTATTGCAGGCAGTGGATTGTGGGATTTGCAGTACTAGCTAAACCTTTGAAACAAATGACCAAGAAACAAGCAAAAGATCCAGTAGAGTGGGATGATGAAAGCATGACAGCTTTTATAAAATTATGGTATGCCAGATTATTCAAAAGAATTTGCATTATTCTGTGATGAGAGAGATAATTGTGCACTTTCAGTCCTAACACAGAGGCATGGCCTAATGTGACATCCTGTGGCATATTTTTCTGCTACATTGGACCCAATGGCATCTGTGTTGCCAGGGTGTCTAAAATCTGAAGCTGCAACGTGCATGAGTTTGGAACAAAGTGTATCCATTATAATGTGAGATCCTGTAAAGGTGTACGTCCTACATTCAGTTGTAATTCTGTTGACAAGAACACAAACTCAGTACCTTACTCCTAGTCGACTGACTAAATATGAGCGAATCATATTAGGGGCTGAGAATGTAACAATAGTCAGATGTACGGTCCTAAACCCAGCAACCTTGTTGCCAGATCCATATCAGGAAGAGGTAAAAGATAAAGTCAATCATGAATTTCTCGACGTCACTGAATTAAGTACCAAAACCTGTCCAGACATTCAAAAAGAACCCTTAAAGAATGCAGAACATGAGCTTTTTGTAGATGGCTCGTGTATGCGCCATGAGGAAGGAGGATTGAGTGCTGCTTACGCTGTGTTCACATTGGCTGGAATAGTCGAAGCATCCTATTTACCAGGAGTCAAGTCTGCACAAGTAGCCAAATTGGTAGCTTTAATAAAAGCTTGTAAAATTGGGAAAAGTTGAAGATTAACCATGTACACTAACAGTCAGTATGGCTACGTGGTTGTGCGTGACTTTGGCCAGCTCTGGATGCAGAAGGATTTCATGACTTCTTCAGGAACCCCTATTAAAAACGGAAATTTTGTAAAAGAATTAATTGAAGCAAATTAGTTACCAAAAGAAGTGACCGTGGTCTAATGTGCTGCTCACCAGTCAGGAAATGATAAGGTGACAGCTGGTAATCGTTATGCTGACCAAGTTGCCCAACATTGTGCTAAGTACAAAATAGCAGTAAATAAGAAAATTGAGCATGTGGAATAAGCTGCCAACTTATGTTACTTGGGGGCGTAGGAACATGGGAAGAATTGAAAGACTTACAAGATGAAGCGGGCACAAAATAAAAGGAGGCATGGCAGAAAATAGGTTGTCAGAGAAAGGCTGATGATGGCGTGTGGATTTACCTGGATGGAAGACCAGTGTTACCAGACTGTATGCTTGCACCCATGGCTAGAATGTATCATGGAGGAACTCACATAGGCAGAGATGCTATGATTAGACTTTTCGGACAAGATTGGTTCAATGCAAGATTCAGGAATGTCGTAGAGAGTCTTTGCCAGAGGTGCTTAACTTGTCAACAAATGATCCCAGGCAGGAAAACTGTAGTCAGCACAGGAAAAATTGGGAAAGCAGAGGGTCCATTTATAAGTCTTCAAATTAATTTCATTCAGTTACCTGTTTGTCGAGGACTGAAATATGTACTTGTCATAGTTTGTTTATTTTCAAAGTGGGTGGAAGCATACCCAACCAGAAGAAATGACAGCTTGACAGTGGCCAAACTCCTATTGAGGGAACGCATTCCTCGATTCAGTTTTCCAGTAACTATTGAATCAGACAGAGGGTCTCATTTTAATAATGAAATAATTGGATTGACTTGTGAAGCTTTTAAAATTGAACAAAAGCTACACTGTGCATACCATCCAGGGGCTTCTGGAATGGTAGAAGAATTGAATGGCACAATCAAGTCAAGACTGGGAAAGTTATGTGCCTCAACCCCATTGGAGTGGCCTGATGCTTTACCTCTTGTCCTGGTGGGGATCAGAAGTATCCCAGATAAAAATACTGGTCTGATTCCCCATGAAATACTCATGGGAAGGGCAATGAGGCAAGCATGTATACCAGGATATAAGCTGTTGAATATATCTGATGATTTGGTACTAGAGTATTGCAAAGAGTTGGCTGACCAAGTGTGTTCTATCTCTCATCAGGTTGGGGAAGAAGCTGTTGCCAGGCAGCCGAACCAAGTGCATGATCTGAATCCTGGTGACTGGGTAGTTTTGAAAAATCACACTTGAGAATTGTGCCTAGCACCAAGGTGGGAAAAAACACATCAGGTTATATTCGTTACAACAACAGCTATAAAATGTGCAGGCTTGCCTAATTGTATTCATGCAAGCCATACAAAAAGAGTGCCAGCACCTGACGAAGTAGATCCCCAACTAATTTGAGCAGTTGAGGTGGCAAATGGTTGTGCAGCTGAAGGGTCACGAATAACAGACCCTGAAGTAGCCGAACAAGAACAACCTAGCACTAGTCAGGATGACTGGATCCCAGTAGTGGACATACCTGAAATTATTGTGAGAACAAGAAGTCAAACTCAATTAGAAAGACAGGACAAGAGTGAGGACGAGTAAGGAATAGAGGAACGTGCTCACATTACAGAAAATAAAGCTAAAATTGAACTTGAGCCGGACCAGATAAGGAAAGAAGAATTTACTCAGACAGAAAAAAATAAAAGCAACATATCATAAAAGTCTGAGCAGGGACAGATAGGCATTAAAGAAAACACCCAGGCAGAAGAAAATCAAGAAATTAAAAGACCTGAGCAGGACCAGTTAGCAAAAGAAAAACAAGTTCAGAAAGAAGAACAAAGCCAAATCAAACAAAATCCTGAACAGGGTCAGAATAGAAAAGAAGAATACATCCAGGCAGAAACAGCTAAGGTAATAGGCCCTGGACAAGGTCAGATAGAGAGGAATTCAGAAGACGGAAATAATCAAGTTGTGCCACAAATCAACGAAAACAAAAGAGCTCTTGAAGAAGCTGAAAGCACAGTGAAGGCTAAAAGAATAAGGAAAGGTGATACTTGACCTAGTATTATTAAGAGACTGAAATATTGCCTCGAGACAATAAATGAAGAACCTTATCAAGTAAATGAAGTAACCAGCCAATCAGGACCGTCAACAGAAAAGCCAAGAAGGAGAAGTCCACGAATGAAAAGACTGAATAATAAATTCAAGGTCCTAAATGGACATATGTAATTCTTGAAGATTTCGAGAATCTGGAACTAAGTGGAGATAGTGATGAAGAATTAAATGCTGATTAAATTGATGAAGAAGTGAGACCAACTGGAAGAAAGACAAATCCCCAGTTTGTATTCTGTACAAAAGTTAAAGAGCAGGGAGTAATGTTCTTAGTCTAAAATGGCTGATAATAGAGCTGCTGGGAAACCGAAATGAAATTGTGTAAAGAGATGCTGTAGAATGTGTATATGTAGCATATTTTAGTACTTATAATATGGTTAGCACTGACAATAGCTATTCCCTATCTAATGACTGCAAATAAAGAGAATGAAACTAATGCCCATGAAAGGGTAGCTAACATTAAGCAAAACAGAGTAGAATTAGAAGCACCAGATGAGACAGATTTACATATTGTAAATAAAAATGATACAGATTTAAATGTTTTTCCTATCCTGTTAGTACACTCTGTAGAAAACCATGGAAATTAGCGAGTGGTATGTATGTATGAAATTGCCGACATCTGTAGCAGAAGGAGTACCATATCATCATTTATCATTAACATATGGTATTTCATGTAGTATTTTACCTAATTTATTTTATAGAACTTGAAAATTACAATATTATTATTCTAACATAGATGTGACTTTTTCTGAAGTTGCTCTGCGGAAAAGCATGAGCCCTCTATTTAGCAGTAGAGATTCACAATTCATGGGTGAGTATTTTCTAACAATGAAAACAATAGATATAGCTGAAGTACATAAGCATAATCTAACGTAAGTTACATGAAGAAGAAAATATATTTTTGAATTTGGTAGAGAAGAGGAGGCAGGATTTCTATAGAAGGGCCTCTGAACCGAAACCTCAGATACCAAAGTGGGTTGAGAAAGAAGACTTAATTGCAACTGGCAAGGCTCATGCTGCTATGTCCCTGGACTTTGAAAAGAAAGGGTAAATCTGTCTTCACAGGTTAAAAACAGAGTATAACAATATATTTATTGGTTCCAGTGAATGTGAGCACAATTTTCTGATAATAGGGGGATGTGGATATGTGGAAACAAAGCTTACTTTAAGCTGCCTGACCAATGGGATGTGAGTTGCTATTTCAGAATAGTATTCCCCAAAGTATATCATGTAAAAAGAATCACTGGAAGCAATGAAGAAATAATAGACTACCATGCAAGAAAAGTACATGTTTTTCAGAAATTGTAGGAGATATATTTAGTGCATTGATACCTTTAGTGGGAGTAATTCGGAATACACAAAGAATTTGTAAATTATTTACAGTGGTTGATCGCTTATCGACTGACACCGCTGGTGGATTTTTATTGATCAATACCGAACTGGTTGTGGTCAGATCTATGGTTTTGCAAAATCGAATTGCCCTTGATATATTATTGGGAAAAGAGGGCGGAGTCTGTAAAATGTTGAAGGCACAACATTGTTGTATCTACATACTTGACAGAAGTGTTGAAATTGGGAAGTCTGTCAAAAATATCATGAATTTGGAAGAAGATTTGAAACCACTGAAAGTTGACATTGTATGGAAGAAACTAACAAATAGTATTTCTTCTATAGGTAGTTGGTTTTCTAATGTAGGGAGAAGTATAGGTCAAATACTGATGGCAATAATGGGACTAACACTATTAGTCTTAACAATAATGGTTTGGTGCAAATGATACTGGGAAAGAAAATGGTATGGAGTGAATGAAAAGGGAAGGAAAATAAAATATGAAGAAATTCAGCTTGAAGAAATAAAGGGAGATATTTACAAAACACTGAAGGGTTTCCAAAAGTGAAAAGGAAATGGAAATTCTAAAGGAATTGAAGAAATTGAAATGGGAAATTGCTAAAGTTAGCATCTGGTTTAGTAATTAGTGATGGCATACAATGCCATCAAAGAGGGTTCAGGGTTCAGGGTTCTTGGTTCAGGGTTCAAGGTTCTTTATTTCCTGCATAGTTACTTAAAACGATTGCAATATTGCTGCATAAAATACAGAATACAAAAATATATATAACATTTTAACAATGAATGTTTGATTTCCTCCTTTTGCACTGTCTTATAGTTTTTTTTAAATTATGAGAGGAACTCTTCAAGTTAAAACCAAATGAGACCCACTGTTAGATAAGACTTTGCAGATATGAAATCAAGATAGATTATAAACATGTTATATGTCCGTATATAACTCGATGCTGTAAATACAGTCTCGTGTTCCTTTGGACCAGCCATAGAATTCTTTTTACCGGTCACTATGTGTGATTTGTTCAGTTTTTCTCGAATCGTTGCGAGGACTTTCCCTTACCTCCTGGCAGTTTGTCCTTGTATGATCTAAATTGGGACATGTTCCTGTCAGCTGTGTAATGCAGTGCCAATGCCTGGTTCGGTTTTTGCTGTTTTTAACATTTTTTGATCCGCTAGCATAAGGAATTTTACCAATCTGCAGTTTAGTTGTATATTTTCTGGTTTTAAACAAGCTAGCACCCATTGTCTCCTGGTGCTTATGCCTTTCTGTTTTAAGGGTTCTTTAAGAAGCTGTTGCCGAGCTGATTTGTTCCTTGCATAAACAAATCAAGTCTAGTATGTCACTTTGTTTGGCTTTGCATAGCCTGCACGGCTCTCGTGCTAGTGTCCTTAACCATGGTGGAAGATGTTGAGCTCACAGAAAGATTCCCATCCTATGCCTCAGAAAATTCATTTTTATAGACTTAGGGTAGCCCTGGTTAAAAAAAGGTTGTGGGGGCAGTGATTTGTAGGAGTTAAGGGTCACCCAAGCATGTGATCTGTTTGAAAAGCTTGCTTTGTCCTCCACCAGAGAGATTTGTAATAAGGTTTTCCAGACCAGTTTTTTAAAATTATGATAGCCAATTTGCGCATCTCAAAGTTCTGTGAGTTAGGTAGATTCTAGGGCTAACTGAAGGTAGATTCTGGTTTGGGAATGCTCCCCATGCTGTGTATCCCGCCACAACAGATTGTTTAGCATGTTTGTGGTGGCATTTCTGGCCCGGTGCAAGCAGATGATATAAGCACCACACCTAGCTAGATCTTGTCGTAGGAGGTCAAACTCCAACCTTATTTGAGCAGGTGATGTGTAGGACGGAATGCTGAACATGATTCTATAGGCTTTGACCTGCGTATTGTCCTGCTCCTTAGCATCCCTTCCCCGTATTGCCTCACTGCCATAAGCAATTGAGGGGATTAGTTTAACCTGGACTACTTTCAAAAGTGGAGTCAGGGTCGGCACCATCAGTTTATTTGCGAGATTTTTCATCGTTAGGGCAATCAGCAGACCTTTTCTTCTCACTTTCTCTTTCTGGCGCCGGAACAACCCTTCCTTATCGAATATAACTCCAAGGTACTTGTATTCCTGAGCTGGATCGAGTTTTATGCCACCAAGCAACCAATTTCTATGGAGGTTCTTTTTGTTGTTTATTGACATTGTCCGTGTCTTATTCAAGTTTACTTTTAGGTTGTTTGCTGTGGCGTAGTTCTGCATTTCCGTCAGTAGATGATTGAGACAAACGTAGGTATGACTGAGCAGAACTACATCATCTGCGTACATAAGGTTGGATAATGTTTTCCCTCCTAAACTCGATGAATGTGTTACAGGCCTCTAGTGCCTTTGGGAGGTCAGCCATATATAAATTAAACAGAGTTGGTGCAAGCATGCAACCCTGTTTCAGTCCCTTTGTTGTTGGAACTTTCGAAGAGATGTGGGTACCGCCACCTAGTTTCACCTGTACCCAAGTGTGCAGACGTTTCAGCATCTTTAGAGTAGGCTGTGGTAAACCTCATTGCGCCAATTTACCCCACAGTCTCCCCCTCTCTACGTTATCGAAAGCAGTGCCAAAGTCAATATAGCATAAGTATAAAGGTAGTTTTGATGCTTTAGCTGCATCGATTATTAGTGAAATTGTGAGGATGTTTGTAGATGTGCTGCCATTTTGTGAAAACCGGTCTGGTTTAGCGGTATTATCAAGTTTGTCTCCGCCCAGTTTGTCAGCTCCTCTAGTATAGTGCTAGCAAAGTATTTTGCTTTATTGTCTATTAGAGCTACTAGGCGGTAATTGTTGGGCTCCGACTTGTCACCTTTTTTGTGAATTGGCACTATTGTTGAGCCCTTCCATGAATCTGGTATTCTGTTTAGCCATCTGACTTCATGAAATAGAAGTTGTAGGATTTCAACCCAGTCTTCAGTCTTGGCTTTGAACAGGGCAGGTGGAATTCCTTTCGGTCCCGGAGCCCCTTCCTTCCTTCCCTTGTCGATCTGCTTTTTGATTAAGAGAGGCACAGAGCAATTATCTGTGCCCGATGGACTATTTTCTATGAGTGGCTGCTTCTGCTCCCTCATCTATGATTTACTTGCTCCACCTTGTTCTTCAAATGTCCTGCTATTGGCTGTTTGAGTTTCAGCTCTGTCTGTTTGGTTATTAAAGGTATTTTACCCAATTTGCTTCAGCAATATGTGACCCAATGCCCTTATGGCATGGGTGGATAATCCCATTCACCGCCCTCCAGAAAGGGGCACTGTTGTTGCTGTTTGTGTCATATAGACTTTTTGCCCAAATTGCCATCTTGCGCTCACTGTTGATGTTCCATTTGAGCCTTTTTAATTTAGCCCTTTGTTTTTTCAAGAAGGCTCGGCAGTGGCATTCTCTGGGCGTCTTTTCAGCCTGCGCAGACTTGCATTTATTGATTTTTTGAAATTTTTCTGCTGTAAACTTTGTTCCTTCAAAATTTTATCGATTTCCCATGCTCTTGGAGTTATTTTCTGCAGAAGATGTTTCTGCATATTGATCTAGTAAATTGGCAGTGAACTGTTCCCCGTGATATATTTGGTCTTCTGAGATGAAAACTGGTGAACTGGGAAGTTGAATTGCTGCTTCAGGCTTAAAGTTTATATTGTTTGTTGTGCATTTAATCCTTCTTAAGTTGGAGGTAAAGATCAACCCCACAGTTGCATCCGTGCTGATTTGTCTTGCTGTAGTTGCTATTATTTGAAATTCTTGGAGGCGATGATCGCTGTTGTCCTTATCCCCTATGCTGTGCCACGATACATATGGGAAGAGAGCAAGACTAGCAAAGGTGTAGTCCAGTTTGGAACTTGTTGTAGAGAAGTAATAAGAGTCAACTGGTGGAGTGTCATCCGGAATTCTTCTGTTTAAAGCTCAGAGGTTTAAATGTTCTAAATCTGCAAGTAGGCGACTATTGCAGTGCTTCTTCTTTCTGTGCAGTGGATGAATTTGTGTAAGAATATTGTGGATTCCATTTTGTATAGCTACCTCCTCTCCTTGTGACAAGCCTATAAGATATTGGGGATTGATGGAGCAAGGTTTCGTACATAAGAAACTTGCTTGGATGCAATCCTCTTGAATAACATGTAATAATGTAACCAACATGTTTCGTGGATACTAATAATTGCATTTCACTACATTTTACATCATCCAGGGGAAGCTTTTCAATGTGCTTTACTTACAAGTAATCCCAGTGGCTTAATATGGCTGCCGAAAACACGAGAATCTTCTGCACATGCGTCTTCTGCATCTACGTACTATGACGTCTTTCGCTTTAGTGGGAAATCTTTGCAGCTGCGCAGTAGTATTTAAGATGGCCGCTTGAACCTCACATGCTAAATGCACATGCTACGTTCAAACTAAAGCTTGCATGTCTTACTAAACTGCTAATGAAATAGTTAAAATAAATTAAAGGGATTAGAGAAGGAATAAGTGGTATACAGTGCATTCATTTATTTTTGTATTCTAACATTTTTTTCTTTAACTTTGTTATTAGATCGTATTTGGGCCTGGAGGGTGACAGAAATATCCATCATGCTTGATTATGCGCAAGCGCACTGGACTCTGTCAAACTCTGTGCTGTGACATTGAAACCCAGCCAAGGACACTTTAAACAGAGAAGCGCCTGGGAACACCACCTCTTGACCCGAGGAGGGGAAGGAGAAGAAGTCAAAATGTGTATACATTGTAGATTAAATTAATATGAAATGCGGTTGGGAATAAAGCATGGGAAAATGAAATTAAGGGGCAGGAATATTGAACAATGAACCAAAAGAAGTGCCCTTACATTAGTATGGTGTGATGACCTCTCCCCATCCCTTGTCCAATTGTAAGTAGGGGATTCACGAAAGTGAAACATTGGGAGGTGGGACATACACTTAGAATAGTATAACTGATAGAGCGCGCAGGTCACCCGCCTATAATTTTACCTTACTCACCTGGGCCCATAAATCAATAACTCAATAATTTAGTCAGGTAACCTTCGCTCTACTACCAGTCTATTTACCTACTAGGTCCTATACCATTGACTTACAATCCTTGTCGCTGGTCCCTGTAACCTATTGGATCAGGGAGTTAGCATAGTAGGAAAAATAACATTTTGCACTCATATAATAACCACAGACTCGGAAAAGTTTTAAACTCTTTATCTAAATGTCCTAAATGATCATGATCCAAAGATTAAACATCAGACTCTCAATAATAAAAATCAGAACCAGAATGTAACTATGCAAAAGATGTATTAAACTGATTTCGATCATTTAGTAATAAGGGAAGGTAAGAAAAGGGAACATGCTAATCAAAACATTTTGAGCATTTATTTAAAGGGAGGGTAAGGAAGGGAACATGCTATATAATCAAACGATTTGAGGCCTTATTTAAAGGTAGGGTAAGAAAGAGAACACGTTAATCAAAACGATTTTGCTAAAGATTCTAACCATAGGGCGGGTAAGAAAAGGGAACATATATATGATCAAAGCTTTCACATATTGGGAGGGTAAAGAGAAGGAACAAAATACAATGACAAACCCACACAGATTTATATTTACCTAGAATGTTGTGAAGACCAACCCTGGCCACGGGTCAGTAAAGGAGAGAAAACCCCAAAAGTTGCAGTTGCCAGTAGGCTAGCAGGTGCAGATCAGAATCAGGACAAGGAAAACCAGATTTGGATCAGGACCGGACCACCAAACGTTAAGACCGGCACCCGCAGTTCAGTTGCAACGCCTGCGCTACTCCCTCTCTGCAGCTAACAGCCAGAACCCCAATTGGGTTATCGATTTCACTGACAAAGTGCTTCGCCAGCACCTCAGCTTCCCGGACCCCGATTGGGTCAGCGAATCTTCTGACAGAGTGCTTCGCAGCCCCTCTGCTCTCGATCACCTATTGAGTGCATTGGGTCAGTGACAGGTCAGCTATTCGGACAAGTCGGACAAATTAACTAACTAAACCTACCCTAGTTATACCATTTTCCAGGTCAGTGTACCACCCCCCAATTGTTGCAAGTGTAAGAATCCCCAATTTTGATTGGACAAAAGAGGAGGAGAGGTCATCACAACATAGCAAAAGAAACATTCTGCATCTCAAATTTAAATTAATGTTCCCGCCCATCATTTTATTTTTCACATGACATCTTCATTCCACCCGACAATTAATGTTCTATTGGTAAATACATTGTAATAACTTTTGTACATTAGAGCTTCCTCTGACAGAGGTAAAGGGTCAGCTTCCCACAATTTTTTTTAGTTCATTCTGATGTTGGCAGAGGTTCAATGTCATAGCTTGTAGATTCGGTGGATTTCAGAACTTGCGCAGTACAGGTATCCAATATGGAGTCACGGATCATCCCAGGCCCAAAGATTACGATACTTGAAAGTGGAAAAGAAACAATTTTAGAATAAATGATTGTACTGTATACCACTTATTTCTACTCTATTCCCATTACTTTATTTTTAACTATTGTGTTATGGTTAAGCAGTACGAACAGCTTAGCAAAAGCAACAGTGCAAGCTTCATGCATGCGGTTACACAAAGAAGCCATTTTAATACTAGTGCGCAGAAGCGAGAAATTCCCCCCAAGCGAAAGATACGTCATGTCACGTGATTATGACAGACGCATGCGCAATAGAAAATCCCGCGGAGCAGCAGCCATTTTTAGTGCAAGCAAATTATCGTTAGTAAACACATATGCAAGCTTCATCTAGATACCCCGTGTTGATGTAAAATGCGATATTAATAGAACAAACATGTTGTTTAATACATTAACGTTATATCGAGAGGGCTGAATTCAAGCAAGTCACGTTAAATGCGAATCCTTGCTCCATCATAACTAAGGTAGGTTCAGTCAGTTAGTTGTCAGACTTGTCACCAACCTGTCACAGACCCATCAGACGCAGAAGACGGCGGATGCCACAGAGGTCAGAGACGCTGTTCGAGCACTCTGAGAGAAGAATCGAGAGAGAAGAGATGGAGAGAGAGAAAAATTGGAGAAATTGCTGAAGAAGACGAACCTGTCCATCTACAATGGGGAAGAATCGGGAAGAGCAGTACCAGAAAGGGGTGTGACGCTGGTGTTGCACTTAGAAGAGATCACCTGTCCTGACCTGAATCTGTCCTGAACTGTTGGCTCCTGACTACTCGGGAGTCCCTTTCCCAGCTCCTTGGCCAGGGGTTGGTCCTCACACCATTCTAGGTAAATATAAATCTGTGTGGTATGTCCTTGTACCGTTTCCTTTTCCACCCATCCCAGGTACCAACGTCTTGAGATTTTACTAAGTCTTTATGTTTTACTTTGATCATTTTCTCCTTAAAAGTTGGTGTTTGACATGTATTGGTCTTTGACTCACAAAATGTTTGCATAGATAAAGCTTTTAAAACACTCTCGAGTCTGTGGTCATTCAAATTAATAAAGGTAAATGTAATTTCTACCTATTCTGCTAACAACCTGATCTATTGACCAGAGAAAATTGAGAACTAAGGTGATATGGTTTGGTAAGAAATGGTATAAAAGTACATTTTATCACAAGGTAAATGTAAGTCCTAATCACCAGCGGTGATTATCAGCTTATGTATGCATGTGTTATGGGCCCAGGTGAGTATGGTGTTTTAAAGTAATCCAAGCTGGTAATCTTGCTGCATCACCATCATGTGCACTTAATAGTGCCCATCACCCCTCCTCCCCACTGTTGTCATGCATTGCAGGGCCCCGCCCTATGATGCTGCTCCTGGCAGCCCGCAGGAGGTAGAAGAAAAAGAAAATGATAATAAAATCGATGTATTGTCGTTTTATATTTCATATCTTTTCATCTGCTGCCAGCCAGTGGGGCGACGCGCCTCCACTTTAATAGAGGTGCCGCCAAAAGAGCGGCGGAGCAGGGGAAACACTATTCGAAGAAGACACAGCACCAGGAGAAACTAGGAGGCGACTCAAACTGGACCGGACGGCCGCCGAGCAGCAGCAGTTACACTGAAACTTTCCCAGGATTTATCGGTGAGTGAGTGAGTGAAACGAAAACCCCGGTGGCTCACGGCGTGAGTCTGTCCCTTTGACACCAGTTACAGCCGGGTCGCAGGAGTGTGTGTATTTTCAATCCAGTAGTCTATCAGGTGTTTTCATCACGCTCGATTCGCTCTCCGACTCCGCTAAGTAGGACATTTGTGTCAGGGCTGCGCATTTCTCACCTGGGCGTGCAGCGGGTCTCTCGACTGCTCGGTGCCTTTCCATGTTGCACAGAGTCTGTCGGGCAATGTCTCTTTGAGAAGAGGGTACATTGCGTGCTGGCTGCATTAGGCTTAAAATGAAGCTTCTTGGCACCCAGTAACATGAAAAGTAGATACCGACTTCCAAAGAAACTATAGAAATCTGCGTCCTGTTTTCGAAGTATCAAAACACTGCCCCGTGTTCATGTAAATTCGGAAATACGTGGTGCAGCCAGGGTTTTGTGTGCGAAGATTTCCTCTAGTTGCGCCTCTGGGTTGACCTTATTTAGTGTGCTCTGGGGCAACCATATTTTTTTATTGTTCTGAGATCCAGAATACCTAGCCCAGAAGCATCTCTTTCTTTCTGGTGACAGATGCGAAAGAGGCAATCCCAGGAACGAGTGCCTTGTAACAGGTTCGTAGGTCCAGACACTATCCTATGATGATCTACTGTATTGTACTCTCATTTTTATAGTGGATCAGGCGCTCGCCAGGCTTTTAAATGATTGTTTATGGGCAGGAAGGGGGACCTTTCTGTACATAAACAATCATTGGCTCTTTGCTGTTTCCATGTGTGCTGCACAACGCAGCAACAATGAAAACAGCAAAAACGAGGAGAAATTAAACATTTCTCCTCGTTGCACTAGGACAAGACCAGGTTTTCCCTGGTCCTAATTTTGGGGCTGCCTCCTATTTATGCCTCCCTTGTAAATAGGGGTCAGCGTAAAAATCAACAGGTGTTGGGGTGGAACACCCAAAGCAACACCCATTGCCCTCCCCTTTTGCGCTAAGCATAGCAGGAAAAGGGGCCTTATTTGCGAGGCAATGTTAAGCTGAGTTAAGTAGCTTACCGCCTGATTCATCAACGGGCCGTTTTGCGAGCCCCTAATAGCGAATCATAGCGATTCGCTATTAAGGACTCGCAAAACGGCATTCATGTAGGAATCGCATAATAAAATGCGATTCCTACTGATTCCTTATTTGCGATTAGCAATTAACTAATCGCAAATAAGATTGCGATTTGAAGGGTGCCAGGGGTGTCCAAAGGACACCCTGTAGCACCCCTCAAATGTAATTTCACACAGGTGTTGCACACACACATGTCCAAAGGACATGTGTGTGTAACATGCAACTCAGAAAAATGCATTTAAATGCATTTTTCTGAGTTTTCGCAATTTACCGCGAGGTTTGACCTCGCGGTAAATTGCGTCCAAAAATAGCGAAATCGCAATTTTATATTGGGTCATGAATATCATTTAAGGAATCTCAAATTGAGATTCCTTAAATGTGATCGCAATTTGAAAAATCGCAATTTTTTGCGATTTCTCAATTTGCGAGTACATGACCCAATGATGAATTTCTAATGCAATTTTTGCGGGCGCAAACGGCCGAATTCTGCGATTCGCACCGTTTGCGCCCGCAAAAATGCTTCATGAATCTGGCTGTTAATGCTGCCTTGTAAATAAGGCAAAGTCCCTATCGCCACAGGAACGCGGTAAAAAGGGACGTTCCTGTGGAGATAGAGGCTTGTAAATATGCCCATAAATGTCACACATTTGGTTGTTAAATGTCACTCATTAGTACACTGAAACAATGAAAATATCACTTTTTTAAATGTCACACATAAGCAATATTGTTAGCTATGATGAAGAAGTGGTCTAAATACGGGGGATAGTGCTCGGAGGGGATGGAAGGGTTGTCCACCAATATTTGGTGTTTTTTCCACATCGACCATTATCAAAAACACCCCCAAATTGTCCTTGTTCTGTACATCTTTTATCAATGCCTTCTTCCCTTGAGTTCTTTGTTTTGAAGTACAGGAATCTTATTATGTGTCCTCATTTTACCTCTTCTAGTGCTACTCGCTGTGGTTTTCTGTGCCAGGGTGTGGTTTTTAAATGGATTTCCCTCAGGCTTCATTGCTGCCCATTGTTGGTACCTGTTTTTGGGTAGTACAACCTTATACAGTGCACGCCTTAAGTGCCTTTTGAAATTTAAAATAGTATATCATCCAAACTTTTCAGCTGCTGATAAGATGCCATTGTTATTTACTGTTACCTTTAGTACAACGTGTGTGTTGGAATTCTAGGACAACACAGTGCACTTTCCACAATTTTTGCACTACTGCATTTTGGCATCCTTTAACTGATGTGCATCAAACTAACCTTGAAGAAAGCTGTATCTGTTAGTATTTCTAGGCTTAGGATGTTAGCGAAGTGCATAAAATAATTATTTTCAATATTTTGCTCTTGTCTTGGCCGACTGGCAGTTTCTTCAAGGAACAAGATTTGTTGTAATTTTGTTTAAAGAACAAGTTGAACATTAGAATGTTGAGTGCTCCATTGAAGACAATGGAATAGCTCTGGGCTTCTAATGGCTGGTAAAAGCCCGGAGTTCCAACATTCCAATGTTTGTCTTGCACAGCAGCAGCTGCACACAAGGGATTTGGCCTTTGTTTTACTAATTAGAACATTCTGCTCTGATGAGGGGAAATGTTCTAATAGCCTTATAGCCCACTGTAGCTGGGCTAAACCGGCCATTAAAGGTCCGCTCTCTTGTTAACCCCTTCACTGCTAGGTCTTTCCCCACAGTGCTAAGCCTTTTCTTGGCTATCTGGGGTAGTTTGAGTTGAGACCCCCATAACATGTTGTTAACAAAAGGTATCCACGCCAAACCTGAGTCCTTTTTTTCAACTATCCTTGGGATTTTGAAGGTACCCTGGGAATGTGGATTTCCCTATACAGGACTGAGAAATTAGCCTAAGTACAGAGAAACTTTGTTTTTTGGGGGGGAAATGGGAAAAAGTCCTGCAGAGGAAATGGCATCAGCAAAGGGCTTGCAGTGCTAACATCACCATATGTCTGGCTTTCTGGAACAGGCAGACTTAAATCAGAAAACCAAATTTTCCCAACACAATTTTGGCCTTTTACTGGGACATAGCCCATTTTCCAATTTTGTTGTGCTTTCAACCTCCTTCCAGTTAGTGATAGAAATGGGTGTGAAACTAATGGTAAATCCCGGAAAGGTATACCTTTCTGAAAAGTAGACATAATTCTAAATTCACCAAGGTGGCATTTATGGAGATCCATCAAGATTTTTCTATAGAAAGTAACAGTTGAAATAAAAAAAATATTGAAATTGAGTCGAAAAAAAACAGCCATTTGTGTCCACTTTTTCATCTGCAACTTCTTCTAACAATAGCAGATTTGTGAAAGCAATATTCTGTTATGTCTTCTGGACCCCTCTGGTTGCGGGGATATATAGGGCTTGTAGGTTCTCTCCAAGAAGGCGACTTGCCCTGAGCCAATAACTGAGCTGCATCTTTTAACAGTTTTTCATTGTGTACTTGGCATACAGAAATTCATTGGGTAAAATATAAAAAGGGAAACAGAGATATCAAGGGAACGTATGTATTTCAGAAATCGACACAAGATATGGCATTTAGAAACAGTGGGTATTTGTGCATTTTTTAATTTGTGGGTACCCATACTAGCATGTGAATTACCGGGCATTTCTGGAAATGACTTCTTTCTTACACACTGTTTTACATTTGGAAGGCACAAATGCCTGGAAAGACAATTGGTAATAACATTTTGTGAGAAGTTGGCCTGGCATATGCTGTCCACTATTCTAGTGGGCACCTTGCACCAGGCCAAACGACCTTTATTGATGGTAGGTTAAAGACAACCTTTATAGAAAGCTATCCTAGTGGTAGATGCAGAGAGCAGCCTTCAGGCTAAGTCTTGGAGGAATGTAAAGCAGCTTGTTTTACCAGTCTATAATCTCGTGAATGATCAAATGAAAGGAGAATTACACCAGGTATATATATAAAATATATGTATTCATTCTAAACACATTCTACTAGTCTCTTTATGAGGCTAAACTCTGAAAGGCATGTGAAGCAAGCTGTTTTTCCATATACAACCCCCTTGAATACCAAATGAAAGATCACCACACAGATATATATTGAAAATATATATATATATATATATATATATATATATATATATATATATATATATATTTATTAACTACAAATCCCCTGGACTCTTTATGAGCACAGAAGCACAAGCGTTAAAACAAAATACAGTTGAAATACACAAAAGTTGCACAATATGGATGAGCCCTAGGGGCCACCTAAACCATATACTAAGAAAGTGTTATAAGAGATACCAATCGAAAAGGAAATAGGCCTAGGGCCTTGGGAATCACTGGAGCTGATCGGGACTAGCAGTGACTAAGTCGGGAAAGGCCTGCGGGACTCGGGTGCAGTGTTTAAAGTGCACGCACTCACCAATGCAATGTCTATGGTGCGTAAAAGTTATAAAGTTAGTTAGTTAGGAACCTTCCGAGTGACCTAGAGGAGTGAAACTTAAGACACAGACACTAGAGGTGTGTACCAGTGTGGGAACACCGGCGTTGCTGAGTTACCTCACCCACAGGACGCGGGTGCATAGGGTCGAAGTAGTGTCGGGTTTCGTCACGCTGGTAGATGGTGCTTGGAGCTGAAGATGCTGCAGGCGAATCGATGTGAAGAGTTCCGGTGGATCCAAGGGTGGATCTGAAGTTGTGAAGACCTGAAAGCAGAGGGGACAATGTTCAAAGTCACTAGCCAGTGACTACCGTGGTACCAGGTTGGAACCAGGCGATGTCGGGTGCAAATAGGTGATGAGGTGTAGCTTCTCTCTGCAGCCACGTGGACACGAAGAGGTCGAGGACATCCAGGAGTCGATCACGAGCTGTCGCGTGCAGGCTTCTCCCTGTTGGCGGTGTCGGCAACTTGATTGGAGCAAACAGGCCTTGGCTAATGCAAGCCATTCAGGACTCAAAAAAGGCTTATCACTCGGACCAGCAAGGTCAGAGCGGGTGCTCCCTTTTACAGGAGCGAGGGCAAGTCTGGAGCAACCAGACCTGCAGTGTAGTTTGAAGGTTTTGTCGCCAAGATGGCCGCTGACCACGTGGCAAGTGGCCGGGATGGCGCGTCGAGTGGCACAATGCAAAAGGGCCCCACGCAGATCGTGGAGATGCTGGGGGGCTGATCTTCGGTGCAAAGGCTGCTCGGTGGTGGGGCTTCTCAGTCCCCAAAGCACAACGTCGAGGGTGCCTTGGATGCTGCGCAGTCAACTTCTCGGGGGTCTTTCAAGAGGTCCGGTCCCACGTTTCTCGGTGCCTCCACGGGTCCCTTCTTTGCAGGGACTGTGGATCGGGCTGTGAGAAGTCTGGGAGTCTGGGTCTTGTCAGGCTCTGGGCTCCCGCTACGGCGGGAGGCGGCGGCAAAGCAGACGTCGTGTTGCTGGATGGTGCCTGTGTTCACAGGGTGGCCACTCCTAGGCCACAAGGGAGATGCTCTTCAGTCTTCTGTGCAGCAGAATGTCGAAGTTCAGTTGTCTTCTTAGTTTCAAGTTGATTCAGGATGATCTGAGGTGCTATGGCACTGCTCCCACTCTTATTCCCAATCTGAGGGGTGGATCACCTGCTAGGTCCCTCCTCTAGGACCAGGAAGGGGGGCGGTTACACCCCCTTTCCTTTGTCCAGCTCCTCGCCAGGCCTGGGTCTGGAAAGTCCCAGGACCGGTTTGGACTGGCTTATGCACGGGGACACCTTGTGCCCCGGGCATGTCTGATTCTATTCAGCCCTGTCCTACCCAATACACAAAATCCTGTCTGGGGTGGTGCTCGCACCTCCCAAGGCAGGAAACCCTTTGTCCAAGCCTCTCTCGCTGGAAGGACTCCCAGCAGCAGGAGGTCAGACTTGTGTCTGTGGTGGCAGCATCCATTTTGTGATGCGGAGGCTCTGGTTAACTTTAACCGGGGTTAAGGCGATGTACATGTCGTGTCCCTCTAGAAGGGTGGAATGCTATCCCCGTCAACAGAACTGTTGAGGGGATAGTATTCCAAATCGTATGACACCTTACTCGACATGTTTTGATAAAGCCAACCCAAAGTTAGCATATAACCGCGAGGATTATAATGCACTTAAGAGTATATGGTATGGCAATACCCCGGAACAGCTAAGGGAGTTGTTCCCGACAGCTGCAGACAGGCTCAGCTCATGCTAGAGCACCATCTCACATGTAACCACGCACTCTGCCCCCAGGATTGCAGGGGCCTTCCATAGGAATGGCTTATAGGTTAACATGTGTCCAGTTAAGGTTAGATATAGGGATACTATATCTAAGCAAGAGGTGATTACACCAACTTACCCCAGCTGAGTGATCAGCCAGTTGTGTCAAAATATGGAGGCCAGGCCAGGGGTGGCACAATACATGCCGTAGCCCCTGGTAGGCCTTGGCTACACCTATGCCCTGGGTACCTATGGTACACTGTTACAGGGGCCTATAAGGTGAACCAGTTCCAATTGTGTATGCACCTAAGGTACATGGAGTCCATTTTAAGGAGAGAGCAATTAGCCTGGGGCCCTGAATAGCAGGATCCCAGGCCAACTATGTCAAAAACCAGCTAAACACCAGGCAAACTGTTTGGGGGTAACCATAGTCAGATATCCACCTTCCTACATAACCCCCCCCCAAACGAAAGGAGATAAGGCTATCCTTGGCCAGGTAAGCCTATATTGCCTAAGTGGCCATATAAGGAAGTACCAGCTCTGGCTTGGTAACCTCCTGTCTCATGGTCCACTAAGCAATCCCTCACCCTACTTGTATCTGAGGGTCTCCACCATAGGGAATCTCTACCTGTGGTGTGTCTTTGCAAAGTTAAAGGCTGGTGTTGGGATGGAGTACTGAAGTGAGATTCCCCTGTAGGACTCAACTTCCTCCAATCACTCTCCACCATATGTGCCTTTCTTTCTTTGACTGAGTTGCACTGTGTTCTCAGGGTCAACCTCTGGCTACCTAAAGCTGGAGGCTGGGTCCCTCTGTTTGGCTTACTGGAGGGACAGATCAGGTTTGGGGCCTTAGGGTCCCAGGTTTGGCTGTGCCCAACAGAATCCATCTGTGGGAGGTCCCTAACTACTTTTAAGGGGGCTCCCTCAGGAGTTTTTAAAGTTTCCACCTCACTAGCGCTACTAGTTTCGGTGCCCCTAATCTGTTGATGGGGGTACTTTATTTGAAAGGGGGCCCTTTGGGTCTCACTGTCCTTCTTGTCCTCTGCAGCCCTGGGCTGAGTAAGGCAAGGTAGAGAGGGGCATGTTACTTGCTCCAGACTGGGTCCCAACTGAGAAGGGTCCACTGCCATCAGGGGCTTTGTCAGGCTAGGCCTAACAACCTCTGGGACAGTTCCTTCATCAGGGGTAAGATCAGTTCCCTGAGGAGGCTGATCCATTCCTAATGTCTGGTGAGGGGGAGATTTCTCTTCCTCCTCCATGCTCTCAGTTTGTGTGGAGTGATCCATCATTTCAGGCTTCACTACCCATGTATCAGTTTGAGTTTGGGCTGTGGCCATCACAGCCCCACCAACCTTTTCAGGAGGAGACTCAGTTTGGGTATGGGCTGTTACCATCACAGCCCTGCTAATTTTTTCAGGAGGGAAGTTAGCTAAAGATGGGGCTGAGGTTTGCTCAGCCCTCCCAACCTTTTCAGGAAGGACATCTTGGATTGGGGCTGTGGCCATCACAGCCCCACTAACCTTTCCATGGAGATTTACCATTCTAGAATGGGTTTGCTGTTCAACCTCAGCCCAGGCTGAGATTTTCAAATCATTACCAAGTAGGGAATCTACAGGCAAGTTTACTGACACTGCCACTCTCTTTGGGCCAGTGACACCTCCCCAGCTAAGATTGACTACTGCCATGGGATGATTGGTTTCTATGTAGAAATTGCCTGCGCACTCCTTATTGTGTACTAAAATATTCTGAAGTTCAGCTATTTAAGCTGTGTGTGTGTGCTGTTTGGTCGAAGGCAGCCAGCCTATTTAGAAAACAACATCTGGTGGAATCACCACTAGTATGCCAAACGCACTACTATTGTAAAGTATATCAATAGAAACACTGTGAACCGTGCTTAAATCAGGGTATCCAAAAGTCAATTAAATGCAGAAAAAATTGTCAATGTACACTTTTTTAAATAAAATTGTCGATTCATTTTATATATTCATGTACTTTGAAAATAATCAACAAGCATTGATGAATTCAATGTTAATTCATACAAAAACAACAGAGAATAAAACTTTGCTTGTAGAACTAATTGACACTATCACAACTACTAAACAAAAAGGCCCAATGCATTTCGGGAAACTCCCTTCTTCAGGGGAACTGTGAAAGAAATCAATATGAAAACATGATGTCAACGATCTGCATACATCACTATGAATGTTCAACATTTGCAAAATACTTAAATAAACACAAGTACATGTTCAGGATTTACTGAGAAGCAGTTCTAGATAAATAATTAAAAAAACAAGGAATCACATAGTGAGAATCACATGATGGACTTATTGGTAGGTCAAACTGAACTCAAGTAAGTGACTGATGAAGAAAAGAAAAGAGACCCCTAAGAAGAACCTCCACCATGAATAAAACGTGCTTAAGAAGAAAGTTTTTTAGTGAACTCAGATTCTAAAGTATATCTTTACCACAGTTGTGAAAGTTGTGACCCCCAGATAAAAAATGAGATGTGATAGACTGGTACTTTCTAAGCGTACTTACTTCTTGGAAAAATATTTATCTTTCATGGACAAGTAAGTGTCCGTGTTGGGAATATGAGAGATAGTGTCTGTGAATGCGCAATATAGTACTCGTACAACCTGTAGAGGAACAAATACCTCTGGTTAAGTGATTAACTCACTTAGCGGTACACTAACTGTTCTATCCACGAAAAGCGTGAACTTCTGTAAATATATCCTTTTTTTGATTCGGAATCATGGACGAAAGGGGCAACCTTTGGACGAGAGATAACACCACTCAAACATGGCGCATTTTTGTAGTCCTCTTTCACTTTCCTACCCAAGCATTGGGAGCTCGCGCACCTTTTTATTCGGGCTCGCGTTTCCTTCGTGTATTTCGTCCGTGAAACCTAGCTGACAAGGATGTACACTGTTCCCAAACGGTAAGAGCAGCTTCCGCAGGGAGTTATTATTGGCTATTTATTGCGACTCTTCTTTTTAGAGCGCGGTTTGCGACCATACAAGTACAGAACTTCATACGGACTTGCGTCTACAAGTTCCGGTGAGTGGTTAATCGAGAGGTTATCCTCAATTTAGAGAAACTGTTGTCTACTCAACGTTATAAGTGCTTTCAGCACTTACATAGGTTTATATTTGTTTATTACAGATTCATTTGACAGTTCCGGGCAGAAAAGCATCAGGCACACTATAGAAGCTAGCTACTCGTTCTATACTTGGTGAGTCCATGGGTATCTGTCACTTCCTAGTTACTCGTTTTTCACTTGGTAATCGTTTTTAGACTCTCAACATCGTTTCTGTTTGCAACAGATTTATATAGTATCTAAAACATCAAGCCTAGCATGGGATTATTGCCACAACTATTCTTTAGAGTTCACCCTCATTGTTTTTGTTTTCAACAGATTTATATAGTATTGATAACATCAAGCCTAGCAGGGGATTATAGCTACAACTATTCTTTTAGAGTTCACGCTTTTCGTGGATAGAACAGTTAGTGTACCGCTAAGTGAGTTAATCACTTAACCAGAGGTATGTGTTCCTCTACAGGTTGTACCAGTACTATATTGCGCATTCACAGACACTATCTCTCGTATTCCCAACACGGACACTTTCTTGTCCATGAAAGATAAATATTTTTCCAAGAAGTAAGTACGCTTAGAAAGTACCAGTCTATCACATCTCATTTTTTATCTGGGGGTCACAACTTTCACAACTGTGGTAAAGATATACTTTAGAATCTGAGTTCACTAAATAACTTTCCTCTTAAGCACGTTTTATTCATGGTGGAGGTTCTTGTTAGGGGTCTCTTTTCTTTTCTTCATCAGTCACTTACTTGAGTTCAGTTTGACCTACCAATAAGTCCATAATGTGATTCGCACTATGTGATTCCTTGTTTTTAATTATTTATCTAGAACTGCTTCTCAGTAAATCCTGAACATGTATTTGTGTTTATTTAATTATTTTGCAAATGTTGAACATTCATAGTGATGTATGCAGATCGTTGACATCATGTTTTCATATTGATTTCTTTCACAGTGCCCCTGAAGAAGGGAGTTTCCCGAAATGCATTGGGCCTTTTTGTTTAGTAGTTGTGATAGTGTCAATTAGTTCTAGAAGCAAAGTTTTATTCTCTGTTGTTTTTGTATGAATTAACATTGAATTCATCAATGCTTGTTGATTATTTTCAAAGTACATGAATATATAAAATGAATCGACAATTTTATTTAAAAAGTGTACATTGACAATTTTTTCTGCATTTAATTGACTTTTGGATACCCTGATTTAAGCACGGTTCACAGTGTTTCTATTGATATACTTTACAATAGTAGTGCGTTTGGCATACTAGTGGTGATTCCACCATGATTGGTTTCTATGCCATCAATGTTTGTCACCTGATATGTGGCATCAGGTAAAAGTTGCCTTGAGGGGACTAGACATTCAGCCACCATGGTGATGCTAGCCCCTGTGTCTCTGAAGGCCTCAACTTTCAAACCATTGATGAGGGGCTCCTGTCTATGCTTGCTCAAAGTGTTTGGGCAAGCAGTGAAATTGGCAAACCCCATGCCAGTCTCATAGACAAGAGTATCTGAGTTAGGGGACCTGGTTAGGCCAGAATCCACCTGATTTCCAAAAGTAAACCCACCCAAATTCTTGGGGGTGCTCCCACCACCTGGGGGACCACTGTTAACAGTGACAGGAGGTGTTGGAGCCTTACTTGGAGGTATATTTTCCTTATTGCCATTCTTGGGACAACAGCTGTCTGTTTTCCAATGTCCAACCTGTTTCCAGGCAGGGCAGTAAGGCTTTTTTTCTGTAGAGGAAGTGTTCTGGGCCCCCCCCCCCCTTTCCATTGGAGTTTTGGGGCCCTGGGGAAGTCTTCTCTTTGGATTTATCCCCACCTTTCTCTTGAGGCCTGGTAGTCTCTTTCTTTTGGTCACCACCCTGGTTCTTAGGCCTGATCCTGGTTCTGACCCATTTGTCTGCCCTCTTACCCAATTCTTGTGGAGAGGTCAGATCAGAGTCAACCAGGTGCTGATGTAGAAGCTGATTTTGACAATTACTTAAGATTTGCTCTCTCATAATTAAATTATACAATCCTGTATAGTCAGTTACCTTACTTCCCAGCAACCAGCCCTCCAGAGCCTTAGTGGCACATTCAACAAATTCAGACCAGTCCTGAGTCTGTGTCTTCTGGGTGTCTCTGAACATTAACCTGTACTGTTCAGTGGTTAAGCCTAACCCATCAATCAGAGCACTCTTCAGAACCATGTAGTTTCTAGAATCCCCATCACTAACCGTGAGGAGTCTGTCTCGGCCTCTACCTTCAAAGGAGAGCCACAAGATTGCTGCCCACTGATCCTGAGGGATCTGCTGTACTCTGCAGGCTCTCTCAAGTGCAGTCATCCATTTGTGGATATCATCCCCAGCTTTGTAGGGGGGCACAATCTTACTCAGGTTTCTGGTATCAAAAGACCTGTCTTTATCCTTGTGGATATTGCTGCCACCAGTGGGTTCTATTACCCCACTCTCTCTAGGCTGTCTTGCTCTAGCAAGTTTCTCTTGGGCCAGGGCAACTTCTAATTCTTGTCTCTGGATCCTAAGCTCAGCCTCTCTCATTTTGGCCTCATGTTCCCTTCTCTGAGGGCTAGTCATCTCCCTTCTGGAGTGACCATGAGAACCTCTAGAAGCCTGGGAGGTATTGGAGTCACCTGAGTGATTCCTCCTCCTCCTACGCTCCTGGTTAAGTCCACCTGGGTGCCTGGGCAAGGTCATCCTTGCTTCAGTCCCAAATACACTTAAGTTAGCCTGGCTAAGCCTGCTGACTAGCACCTGGCTATTTCTGCCCTAATCAGAATCACTGCTCCCCCCTTCTGTCTCCTCTTCTTCTTCCTCCTCCTCATCTACCAGGACTATGGGGACAGGGGTATCAGTATTGTCATCTTCTGTGGGAGAGCCTCCTTCAGCATTCCCTGTGGGGTCTGCTTTAGAGGTCTTTAGAGCCTCAGACTGGTCTAAGAGCTCTCTAAGGTGGTCTGTAGTAGGGGATGGCCCTGTCTTCAGACCCTTTAAGGCACAAAGCTGCCTTAGTTCCTTAAAGGAAAATATAGCAAATTTGGATGGTGCCCTTGGAGGGTCACTCTCAACAGAGACATTCCCAGTGGAACCCTCTGCTCCAGACATTGCTCTAGTGTGGGTGGATATGTTGCAATCTACCTACACTGGTGTTTACCTACTAAACCTATCTAGTAGTTGTAGTCAGGGTGTGCTACTCCCTATCCTCTACAACAACTAAGTTCAGTAGAACTCAAGTATACTAGTCTTGTTTTATATGTACCTAGCAGGTACCTGTATGATCTTTCAAATGATATTCTCAAAGATTGTAATGGTAAAACAAACAGCAAGCTCAGATCCCAATCCGCTGCTCATCAATGTGAGAAGTTGGCCTGGTATGTGATGCTCACTAATTCTAGTGATCACCTTGTACCATGCCAAGCAACCCTTATGATGATTGGTTGTAAGTCAACCTTATAGACCAGCTATCCTAGTGGTAGCGTGGACAAAGCAGTCTTAGGCTAAACTCTGAAAGGCATGTGAAGCAAGCTGTTTCACCATATACAACCCCCTTGAATACCAAATGAAAGGTCACCACACAGATATACATTGAAAATATATATATATATTTATTAACTACAAATCCCCTGGACTCTTTATGACCACAGAAGCACAAGCGTTAAAACAAAACACAGTTGAAATACACAAAAGTTGCACAATATGGATGAGCCCTAGGGGCCACCTAAACCATATACTAAGAAAGTGGTATAAGAGATACCAATCGAAAAGGAAATAGGCCTAGGGCCTTGGGAATCGCTGGAGCTGATCGGGACTAGCAGTGACTAAGTCGGGAAAGGCCCGCCGGACTCGGGTGCAGTGTTTAAAGTGCACGCACTCACCAATGCAATGTCTATGGTGCGTAAAAGTTATAAAGTTAGTTAGTTAGGAACCTTCCGAGTGACCTAGAGGAGGGAAACTTAAGACACAGACACTAGAGGTGTGTACCAGTGTGGGAACACCAGCGTTGCTGAGTTACCTCACCCACAGGACGCGGGTGCATAGGGTCGAAGTAGTGTCGGGTTTCGTCACGCTGGTCGATGGTGCTTGGAGCTGAAGATGCTGCAGGCAGCTCGATGTGAAGAGTTCCGGTGGATCCAAGGGTGGATCTGAAGTTGTGAAGACCTGAAAGCAGAGGGGACAATGTTCAAAGTCACTAGCCAGTGACTACAGTGGAACCAGGTTGGAACCAGGCGATGTCGGGTGCAAACAGGTGATGAGGTGTAGCTTCTCTCTGCAGCCACGTGGACACGAAGAGGTCGAGGGCGTCCAGGAGTCAATCACAAGCTGTCGCACGCAGGCTTCTCGCTGTTGGCGGTGTCGGCAACTTGATTGGAGCAAACAGGCCTTGGCTAATGCAAGCCACGCAGGAATAGAAAAAGGCTTATCACTCGGACCAGCAAGGTCAGAGCGGGTGCTCCCTTTTACAGGAGTAAGGGCAAGTCTGGAGCAGCCAGACCCGCAGTGTAGTTTGAAGGTTTCGTTGCCAAGATGGCCGCTGACCACGTGGCAAGTGGCCGGGATGGCGCATCAAGTGGCACAATGCAAAAGGGCCCCACGCAGATCGTGAAGATGCTGGGGGGCTGATCTTCGGTGCAAGGGCTGCTCGGTGGTGGGGCTTCTCAGTCCCCAAAGCACAACGTCGAGGGTGCCTCGGATGCTGCGCAGTCAGCTTCTCGGGGGTCTTTCAAGAGGTCCGGTCCCACGTCTCTCGGTGCCTCCACGGGTCCCTTCTTTGCAGGGACTGTGGATCGGGCTGTGAGAAGTCTGGGAGTCTGGGTCTTGTCAGGCTCTGGGCTCCGGCTCCGGCGGGAGGCGGCGGCAAAGCAGGCGTCGAGTTGCTGGATGGTGCCTGTGTTCACAGGGTGACCACTCCTAGGCCACAAGGGAGATGCTCCTCAGTCTTCTGTGCAGCAGAATGTCGAAGTCCAGTCGTCTTCTTAGTTTCAAGTTGATTCAGGATGATCTGAGGTGATATGGCACTGCTCCCACTCTTATTCCCAATCTGAGGGGTGGATCACCTGCTAGGTCCCTCCTCTGGGTGGGACCAGGAAGGGGGGCGGTTACACCCCCTTTCCTTTGTCCAGCTCCTCGCCAGGCCTGGGTCTGGAAAGTCCCAGGACCGGTTTGGACTGGCTTATGCACGGGGACACCTTGTGTGCCCCGGGCATGTCTGATTCTATTCAGCCCTGTCCTACCCAATACACAAAATCCTGTCTGGGGTGGTGCTCGCACCTCCCAAGGCAGGAAACCCTTTGTCCAAGCCTCCCTCGCTGGAAGGACTCCCAGCAGCAGAAGGTCAGACTTGTGTGTGTGGTCGCAGCATCCATTTTGTGATGCTGAGGCTCTGGTTAACTTTAACCGGGGTTAAGGCTATGTACATGTCGTGTCCTTCTAGAAGGGTGGAATGCTATCCCCGTCGACAGAACTGTTGAGGGGATAGTATTCCAAATCGTATGACACCTTACTCGACATGTTTTGATAAAGCCAAACCAAAGTTAGCATATAACCGCGAGGATTATAATGCACTTAAGAGTATATGGTATGGCAATACCCCGGAACAGCTAAGGGAGTTGTTCCCGACAGCTGCAGACAGTCTCAGCTCATGCTAGAGCATCATCTCACATGTAACCACACACTCTGACCCCAGGATTGCAGGGGCCTTCCATAGGAATGGCTTATATGTTAACATGTGTCCAGTTAAGGTTAGATATAGGGATACTATATCTAAGCAAGAGGTGATTACACCAACTTACCCCAGCTGAGTGATCAGCCAGTTGTGTCAAAATATGGAGACCAGGCCAGGGGTGGCACAATACATGCTGCAGCCCCTGGTAGGCCTTGGCTACACCTATGCCCTGGGTACCTATGGCACACTGTAACAGGGGCCTTTAAGGTGAACCAGTTCCAATTGTGTATGCACCTAAGGTACATGGAGTCCATTTTAAGGAGAGAGCAATTAGCTTGGGGCCCTGAATAGCAGGATCCCAGGCCAACTATGTCAAAAACCAGCTAAACACCAGGCAAAAAGTTTGGGGGTAACCATAGTCAGATATCCGCCTTCCTACACAGGGGACCCCACGGGGGACGCGTGCAGTGTCTAAACACAGCCGCAAATCACCCTTAACTTCTATGGGGAACGTCGCGGTTGGAATTTTTAGGATAAAGGACACTTAGAAGAGGACTTGGAGCAAACCCCTTTAGAATTAGGAGATTCTAGAGTCAACACCCACGTGAGCACTGGAGTACTCGAGTTACCTCACCCAGGGAAGCCGGGTGCATAGGTGACTTTTGATGTCGGGTTTCGTCGTTGATTTCAATGGCGATCTGCTGCAAAAGTGCTGCAAAAGTGCTGCTGGCGACCAAGTGGAAAGTGTTCGGAGTGATCCAAGCCTGGATGGAAAATGAGAAGAACCTGAAAGCAGAGGGGACAGAGTCTGGGTCACTAGCCAGCGACCAGGAAGGCGATGAGTGGATGCCCACCGATGTTGGGTGCTTGTAGGTGACGAAGATGAAGCTTGACTCTTCAGTCACGAGGACCAGGATGTGCCGAGGATGATCAGGCACTGGATTCGAGCTGTCTCATGAAGGATGTCGAGTCCTGCGGTATCGGTGCCCAGATTGGACCCAACAAGCTTTGGCAACAGCAACCCGTGCAGAAAGCAGAGATTGGCTTTGGTGCAGACCAGCAAGGTCTGAGGGACTCACGCTTTGGTGGGGAGTCAGGGCACATCTGGAGCAACCAGAGAAGCCCAAGGAAAAGTAGAGTTGCCTTTGAGGGGACCCACCAGGCGACGGACCAGGGATCGTGAAGGAACCTTGAGCTGAAATGCAAGAAGCAGGTCCACGGAACACTCGTGGAGTGTAGGCCCATAATCTTTGGTGCAGTTGGTGCTCGGGGCTCGGGCTACAAGTAACCTAATGCACAACTTCGGGAAAGCTCGGGAAGTTGATGGACTAGCAAATGTGCACAGTGTCCAGGAGTTCCGGTCCCACGTCACACCTGAGGGCTGCGGGTCTCAGCTTTGCTGGAATTTCGTGTCGGCCTCTGAGAAGTCTGGAAGTCTATGTCCTGTGTTTCAAATACTGCGGAGTCTGGCGGGAGCTTCGAGAATGCAGACTGGCAAGATACTTCGTTGGTGCCTGTTTGAACAGGAGAGTCACTCCTTGACTCCAAGGGAGATTCTTCCGTCCTCTAGTCTTGAGTAGAGCATCGAAGTTAAAGGATTCAGTAGCAGTGTTTCATCCAGGTTTAATCTAAAGTCCTGTTGCCAGTGTTCCCTTACTTATACAGAGAAAAGGGGTTGGACATACTCTGTGGACCCACCTATGGGAGGGTTTGGAAAGAGGGGTGGCTACATCCATTTCCTTTGTCCAGTTTCGCGCCAGAGCAGGGGCTGGTAACCGCTGCAACCGATTTTTACTGGGCTATGCACAGGGACACCAAATATGCCTCTAGTGCAGACATCAAAGCATCTGAGAGTGCACCCACCCAGCCCCAATACACTAAAGCCTGTCTGGGAGGTGGTTACACCTCCCTGTGACATGAAACCTATTGTCCAGGCCTTCCCTGCCAGAGTTTCGTTCAGCAGCAGGAGGCCAGACTCGTGTCTGTGGCTGCAGTATCCATTTTGTGATGCTGGGGTTTAAACTATTACCGGGCAGACTAGTGTGTACATGTCTTCTCCCTCTAGAAGGGTGGAATTCTACCCCTGCTGCCAGGACTGGCGGGGGGGGGGTAGGATTCCAAATTGTTTGACACCAAACACAACATGTTTCCATGCAGCCATTCCAATGTTAGCAATTACCTTGAGGTTATAATGCACTTAAGAGTATATGGTCTGGCTGCATCACAGAACAACCTCAGAGAATAGGCTCCAACCGCTGCAGAGGGGCCCTGCTCATGCAGGGGCACCCTCTCACACAAACCCAAGCACTCTGCCTTCAGGATTGATAAGGCCTGCCATAGGAGTGACTGTTTACTGAGGGCCTCCACTTTTGCCTCCTTGCCCTGACTGCCTGTTTCACCCATTTTCACCCGGGATGCATCTCACACACCCCAGGGCGCTGCCACCTTACCCCCCAGCTACAACCTCCCTCCTGCTGCCTGGCTGCTTCCCTCACATGCCTCTGGCTGGCCATGGGGAAGACTGACCCCAAATAACCAAGATCCCCTTTGATCAGCGCTGACAGATGTGCCAGGATGGTGTGGTCACTGATGGGGGTGACCCTGCCGCCCCTAAAGAGATGGCCTTAACACGGGAGGATGATCTTAAGTCCATCATGTTGGAAGTCAAATCCACAGTCATGGGCATTGCAGCCCAGCTTGAGCAGCTGTTGTCCCGTCTGGACACGGTCAAGGCCTGTGTGGACTCTCATGATGCTCGCCTGCTGCATGTTGAAACAAGGGTCTCTAATGCTGAAGATGCCGCCACTCAGGATTGCCAAAAGCTTCTTCAGATGGATAAGATACTGGAGCTGATTCAGAATGAAATTGAGGATTTGGAGGCGCATTCCCGTAGGAGCAAACTTTGCATCATGGGTGTGCCCGAATCCACCATTATCTCGCAAAAGGAGTACTTTTTCGAATAGCTCATCCGCAAAATTTTTGGCGATGTCCTATCCTCGATCTTCATAGTTGAGTGGGCTCACAGCTCCCACGGTCCTCGTCCCGGCCCTGGCCTGCCGGCTCGCCCAATCATTGCCAAAATCCTGAACTTCAGGGACCACAATGCCATTCTTCCAGTGGCCAGGGAGAAGGGCAACATTCGTCATCAGGGTAGCTCCTTGTCGTTCTACCCCGTCTACACCATGGCGGTGCAGGCTTCTCGCAGTGAGTTCCTCCCTGTGAAATGGATCCTCCAAAAGCATGACGTCTCGTACTCCTTGGCATATCCCGCTAAACTGCGAGCCAGTCCCGGGTCCCAAGGACGCTTTGGCCTTCGCAAAGAAACTAGTCCGGTCACATTGATCCTCTCCTGCTAACTCTCAAGCCACTGCTGACGGCAACTTAAGCGACAATGACTGAACTGTAGTGAACCTTTGACTCTATTGCTGGTTTTTCTTCACGTTGCTCAGCTACCTGTTTCGATTTGGCCCACTTTGTTCTTTTTTCTCCGTAGGGCACTTCATATCATAACTATGCTTCGGGCTTGGGGCCCCTGATCCTCTGGTGTCCTTTCTTCTGTTGTCTGCTAGGACCTATGGCTTGGCCACCTTGCCTCTTTGACAGGGGTGTATGCTGAGCAACGCCATGCCTCCACGGGACGATTCCCTCCTTCGACCTAGACTTCTCCCTTTTCAGTTGTGGTCCCCCGGGGTGGGTAAGCGTGGTCTCTCAGCCTGATTAGGGGGTTGGTGTTCCCTGGGTTTGTTGCCTCCTTCTGAGGCCCTATTGTTTGTTTTGGTTTTTGGGCCCTTCATGACACGTCAGCCCATTTGTACAGGTCGTTCTCCTGCACTCCTCTGGTTCACTGTAATGTGTCCTCATTGCATATCTGTTGCTAATTGCCTTACTGGGGGTTGTGTGCTTTTGGGTCTGTTGCCTCCTTAGAGGCTTTTGTTGTGATTTTGACTGTGTCGAATTATTGCATTTTCAATGTTATTGCACAGAGCTTCTTCCTCTGCTACCTAAGGCACAGCTCCAATCGACTGCACGAGGTTTCAGCTTTACATACTGCCTCACTCGACACTAATTTCCTTGAAATGGCTCCATGACAGACGCTACTTTCTGGGCCTGGAATGTCTGCGGTCTTAGCGACCACTGAAAGGCACGCCTGGTCCACGCCCACCTCATCTGGCATAGGGTAGACATTTGCTTTATGCAGAAGACCCACCTGCTACTTGTGACCTCCTCCAGACTTCTTTCTAGGCACTGGGGCGGAATACACTCCTCCTTCTACTCTTCTCATGGGGGGTGTCCATCCTGCTGCGTAGAGGGCTGCCATGGCAGACTTCCCAGGTAGTTGTCGACCCTGGGGGCGCTTTGTGATCCTTCATGGTACCATTCAGGCCCAGCCATTGACACTTGCTGCGATGTATGGTCCCAATAATGACGATCCGGACTTCTTCGCACAAGTCTGGCACCACATTTCTTCCCTGGCCCCTGCTGCGCTCCTCTGGGGGGGGGCGACTAATGTAACACTGTCCCCCACGTTAGATCGCTCCGGTCCTCGTGCTTCTCACCCACAGGCAGCTTCACTACTAAGCTCCATTCTTTTTGATAATTCCCTGTATAATGTGTGGCGCCAAACTTGCTCGAGGCACGCAAGGGCACTTACATAACTGGCTCCCGTGGCTGTTGGTTCCTCTTGGACCTTTGGATCACCACCCCGGACACCCTTGCTTGGCTCACCTCTGTTGAACACATGGCGTGCACCCTTTCAGATTATGCTCCTGTCTGCCTCTGTCTGCGCTCCCTCACTCCCCCTGTCGCGCGTTCTCCTGGCGGCTCCCCCCAACGCGCAACGCGACTCAGTCTTCTGCGACGAGATACAAACCGCAATCACTAATTATTTTGAGCTTAACGAAGGCACTGTCGACTGGGAGAGTTTTAAGGCCGTTATCCATGGGGAATGTATTTCCGAACAGTCCAGCGTCCTACGCTTTATCAACAGCGCTCTTGATAAATTGGAAATGGAGATTAAGGCTCTGGACTCTTCTCTCTCCAGGGACCCCAATCCTGACACGCTAGCTCAGATCCGGGGGAAGCTCACCGACTTCGCTGACGATGCTAACAGAGAACTCGTGTTTCTCGGCAGGGAGGCGCCGGCGCACAGATTTGGTGAGGGCGACCACCCTGGTAAGACCCTCGCAAACCTCCTCCACCCGCATCGCGCTGCATCCTATATAACCGCTCTTCAGGATGGAGGCCCTGACAGAACCACCTCCCCTGAGGAAATCAAAGCGCGATTCACTGCATTTTACACACAACTTTACACGGCCGGATCTGTGCCCCCGCGTGAGGGTCTCGATCAATACTTTGACACCCTTCAGCTCCTTTGGCTTGGCAACCCTCACCTGGAATTCCTTGATGAGCCCTTCTCCAAAGAAGAAATCCTTACCGTGATCAATGGCAAGCCTGGTGACAAGGCCCCCAGCTCGGACAGCCTACCAGTCTCTTTCTATAAGTCCTTCGCACCCCTTCTGGCCTCGCACTTAGCTGCCATGTACAACGAATCCTTTGAGAACGGTCAATTTCCCCCCTCCCTCCTAGAGGCTCAACTTACTCTACTCCTAAAGCTGAACAAACCCGCTGAGCTGCGGGACTCCTATCACCCATTGTCTTGAAATAATACGGCATACACAGTATTTGTTAAAATACCCCCCACAGACCAAAAGGGCCCTTGGTGTCATGCTTCATCATCGGGGTCTTCCCGCCCCGCTGCGGGACGGGGCGTGCTACGACTAGCGACTACGCTGGAGCACTCAGATATTGTAAGTGCTATGTGAAGTGTATTGAGTGAGTGTGAGTAGGGTCAGGAGTGATATGGAAAAGTGAGATTTAAAAGAATACCTGGCCTTATGAAAGCAAAAAATTCTTTATTAGTCATAGGCTGGTACCGTTAAAAAAAGTGTGGCGGAGACAATCTAGCTTAACAATGGGCTAGTTCTCCTGGTGTTGTCAACATGTTTCGAGGCTGACTGCCTCTTCGTCAGAACGGGGTCAGATCCCTCTGTCACTCACTAAGGTTGGCAACAATGTGTGCTATGTGTATATACAAGTGAATAGAAAATAGATTATAATACAACTGCAAAATGGCATTCAATATTGAACAGTTATAGCCCTGTCAGTATTTCTGAGTCGTGGGCTGGAATAAATAGGAGTCAGTGCCCCATGAGCCGGTCTGGAAGAGGGGTACATGGAACTTCCATTAGTTCACGAGCAGTCCTTGCATCCTCCCTCATCCGCGGCTTCCGGAACTAGCCTATTGTTAAGCTAGATTTTCTCAGCCACACTATTTTGGAGAGCTAACTTTGGCTGCGCTGTGGACTGGTTTGAGTCCAAGATTCCCCTCTGGAACAGGCTGCCCTTGTCTCTGGCTGGTCGCATTGCCATCACCAAGATGGTGGTTCTCCCAAAGTTTTTATACTTATTCGTCAATATTCCCATCCCCCTTACTGCCCACTTTTTTCGCAAAGTCTGCTCTTTCCCCATTACTCCGGTCTGGGCCGGTCACGTGGTGGCCTTGGTGCCCCCGATTTTAAACTTTATGCCCTTTGCGCCCAGGCCTGTTTTCTTCATTTTTAGCTCCACCCCACTCCTTTTCATCTGCATGTCGCGGAGGCCGACCTTGCTCTCCTGTGGCCAATCATGACCGCCATTGCACTGAGATCGATTCGGTGGAGACCTTGCGCTGGGCCTGGGATGGGCTCCGTAAATTTTCCGGCTCCAATATGCGTTACGAGAATACTATGCCTATTGCTCATCATCCGGCTTTCCCTCCCCTCCAGACTTCTGGGATGTTTCAACATGCCACCCACTTAGGGCTTTCCACAGTGTCTGACCTCTACCCTGGGGACACATTCTTCTCACTCGCTGCCGACTCCGGCCCCATGGACACTCAGCTTTACTATCAACGCAGGGCTATCTGCAGGGAGCTTCACTTCCCATTCCCCCAGCCCCCTCCCTCGATGGCCACTCTTGACTTCCTTTACACGTCCCTCCCCCCACCCCAGAAACTAATCACTGAAATGTACGCCCTCACACTGGCAGCATCTCCCATTTCCACTCACTGGGCGTGTGTTGCGTGGGGTGAGGACCTGGGTGTCGAAATCTCTAACGTTGACTGGCTCTATTATAGCAATCAGATTAAACACCTATCCCCAAACTTCTGTCTGTGCCTTATTCACTGTATGTATTTACATAGGCTCTAGCGGACTCCTGCCCAGTTGCACTAGATGGGACTTATCCTCAATGATAGATGCCAGCGCTGCTCTGCTCCGGTGGCAGACTTTTCCGACTTCGCCTGACTGTGCCCTTAGGTCTGCGCCGCTATTTCTGAGATCACCTTGTCGCTGGTCCAGCCAGATCCTCTGCCTCTTAGGCTTTGTTAAATTTTGCCCAGATGCCTCCCGCCGCTTGACTGCCATGCTTCTTATCCTTGCGCGGCGTAGGGTCTCCATGTCCTGGGGTCGCAGATCACCCTTTGGCTCGAGGATACATCGCGCTGTCAGATGCTCCTGTCGGAATTTTGGGACCTCATGCCAGCCAAATCTTGCCCAATCGACATATGGGGTCCACTTGTCTCTTACCTCTTAAGTCGCATCTCTCCGCACCCTGCTACCTCCCCGGTGCTCCCCGCTGGCGCTCCGCCTGCGACGGCTGCCAGTAATGGTCAATGAGTAGCTTGCTCCCCGCTCACACTACCTTCTGCTCCATTAGCCTCTCACCCCTACTTGAGGTGCCTCTTTCCGTGGGTCACTCTATACCCTAGTGCTTCCACAATATATGTCCTCTGTATTGATTCCATGTGTTATGTGTTCAAGGTAACCTTTGCTGCAATTTACTGTATGCCTGTATATACTGTCTTGATATGGTTTAATATTGTAACCTTGCTGTGCAATTTTGTTCAATAAAGGTTTTTGAAAAATCATTAAAAAAGTACATGAAAATGAACATTTATTAATTATATGATAATGAAACCTTCACTGTTTACCACCCACCTTGCACTATTTCCCATTAATGTTACCTAGCATAATCTTTGTGCAAAAGCGGCATTATTTATTCAGTAGGATGCAACATGCAAATTACTTATGCACATGCGGCCTAGTCATGCAATGTTTCCCGTTTCATTCAAATCACAAATATTATTACAATATTATCAGTTAAGACATGCGCAAAACAAATTCCCTTGTGTTCATGTTTTGTGTACATTAGTCTTTCTACAACTACTTACTGTTAGTACGTATTATGGAGGTATCAACTCAACCCTGCTCCATCGAAACCTAGCTAACCTGTAAGTTTTTTAAAACTATTAAACTAGACACCAAGGAATATCCAGGGTATGCTGACTTGTGTGGCTGTCACCACATATTTTACCCAGAATCCCTTGCAAACCTCAAACTTTGACTTAAAAAACACATTTACGGGGGCGTGGCTAAGATGGCGGCCTGACTGGACGTGCCTTCCTCGGCTCCCCGGCCCTGAACCCCTACTGCCCCTAAAATAGCCGGTGAATCCCCACACAACCGGCGGCAAAGACTCCTGACACACAGCACACAGCACCTTTTGCTCCGGCTCCGGCTGGAGGCCGCGGGAAAGAAGCAGCAGGACGTGGGCGGAGAAGCGGACAGAGCACCAGAGCCGACACCCACGCGAGGGCCGCACAGCAGCTGCGGCCTGTGCGATTCCCGGACCGGGCCTGGAGGGGCCAGCATAGCGGGAAGGCGGACGCAGCGGCAACGGGAGAGGTGAGGCACCCCCGGTCCTGGCGGGCTGCCACAAAAATTGAGGCCCGGCTGCGGGCCTGCTCCGGAGGAACGGCGTGACCTGATCGCGCGCGGTGGATGCGGGGGCGTTGAACAACTGGCACAGCGGCGACCCCCGGTCCAGCTTCGAGAGCAGGCTGAGTTGAGAGCCCCTCCGCGAGGCCCCCCACACCGGATACCGGGAAGGCCCCGACGGCGCGGGGGGTTGCAAAAATTTAGGCCCTGGATTTGGGGCCTAGGAAGACCCGAGTGACACCTGGCAGACTGCGGCCCATAGACACCCCACGAGGCGAAAGCGGGCTCGCCCCGGAGCCCCCCCGAGCCAGAGATACCTGAGTGGCTGGGGCGAGCTGACGACCTGGGCCCCCAGCAGCGATCGACATGCCCAGAAGCTACCAACCTGCGAACCGGCAGGTGAGCTGGAACAAGAAGAGGGCAGTGGGGGCCGGCAGCTGTGGGTGCGCTACGCCAGTCAAAGTGCCCAGAGAAGGGGGCGGGGGCCCAGCACACAACGAGGGACTCCAGGTGGTGGAAAATCTCGTAAATTGAGGCCCCGGCTGCGGGCCTGCTCCGGAAGAATGGCCTAGGAAGGCCCGAGTGACACCTGGCGGACTGCGGCCCACAGACACCCCACGAGGCGAAAGCGGACTTGCTCCGGAGCCCCCCCCGGGCCAAAGCTACCTGGGTGGCTGGGGGTGCGCCGGCGGACTGGGCCTCCAGCAGCAATCGGCGTAACCAGAAGTTACCGACCTGTGAACCAGCAGGTGAGCTGGGACAAAAGGGGGCTGGCAGGCCCGGTGGCTGCGGGCGCGCTGCACCAGTCAGCCGCAGCGAGAATTGCCCAGAAGCGGCGTCGGGGGCCCGGCACACCACGGGGGACTCCAAGCGGCGGCACGACTAGCGCGATAGAAGTCACCGTATTGCTGGGGGCCAACACCCTAAGGATCGTCCTCCGATAACGCCGGCCTGGGGGGTCCCAAGGTTACCTCGCACACCGGAGCCAGCGCAACCGAGGCGCAATGGCCAACCAGGGACGCAGAGGGGGCCGGACTATCACGGACTTGCTGGCAAAGCCCACCCCGAAGAGAAGAACCAGGCGCCACCTTCCCCATCGACGTCCGCTGAGGATAAAGAACGAGAAGACGGGGGGGCCCCATCACCAGGATCTTCCTGGAGACGCTCTTTAATACGCTACGGGAGGACTTCCAGGCCCTGAAGCAGGATCTGGCCAGCGAACAACGCAAGCTCCACCGGGATGTCGATGGCTTGGGGGAAAGGGTGGTCGCGATAGAAGAAGCGGACCGGACCAGGAGTGAGGAGATAGTCCTTCTGCAACAAGAGGTCCGCACCCTCTGGGAGCAACAAGTGGTCCTCCAAGCCCACGCGGAGGACCTCGAGAACCGCTCCTGGAGGAACAACATACGGGTCCGGGGAGTTCCATCGAAAGCGGAGGGGACCTGCATCATAAGCTACCTGAAAGACCTATTTAGAGACGTCCTTGGAGAGTCCCCAGACTTCGACATTTGCATTGATCGGGCGCACAGGGTTGGCCTGACAAGACGCGCGTCAGCACCCCCACCGGACATCCTGGCTTTCCTCCCGGACTTCCCCCTGAAGGAGCGAATTTTGAAGGCGGCTCGTCAGAAACAACCCCTCCGCTTTAGGGGTCACCAGGTGGCCCTCTTCCAGGATCTATCAGCCATCACTCTTCAAAAACAAAGATCCTTCCGGGTAGCAACGACGTTCCTGGGGGATATTGGGGTGCCTTATTCATGGGGCCACCCGTTCCGACTGGTCTTCAAGTGGAAAGGGCCACTACACCAACTCCGCTCGCTGCGGGATACCTGTGCCCTGCTGGACATCGACTTTCCAGAGGACAGACAAGACTGTAAGATGACTCCACGGCCATCGCAAAATGGACCTGCAAAGTCCCCAAGTGGAGGATGGCAACAAGTGTCCCGCCGACGCTCTCCGAAAGCGCATCTCAATCCGGACCCCAAGATGGTGGCACAGGAACAAGCTGCTGCTATACAGGAGGTGGTCAAGGATACGACAGCCTAGTCATACTTCCTCTTGGTCATGGGATTTGCCTTCTCTGCTTTGCACCAGCGGGGTGGGGGGGATGGGCGCGGGGGCCAAAGGGGCTGCCACTGCCATGCACTCCTCTGAACTGAGACTCCACAGGCCTAGACTACGGTCTGATAGGCCTGGGACTATGGTTGGTTTCCAGGGACTTTCAGTTGGGTATGGGAGGGGAGGGAGGGTGGCAGGGGAAGGTGGGGTAACAGGGGATGGGGGTGTGGTGGGGGGGAGGGTTCCGGTGTCATGCGCAGCAAGCAGCGAGAGAGGGGAGACACGCTTCATGGTGGCTAGACGTCACGGGGCATCCACTGGCAACTCCCAGGGGTCTGACTCCACCATGCAGGTTCTTTCTCTCAATGTTAAGGGCCTCAACAATCCCGTTAAGCGCAGGGCTGTCCTGTCCTTTTTGGAGAATTCCGGGGCGGAGATATGCCTCCTACAAGAAACGCACTTACTACCAAAGGACTGGCACCACATGCGATCAAGGGCATTCCCGACTCAGTACTACTCCTCCACCACAGAGAAAAAGGCGGGGTGGCCATTCTGTTTGCACGCCACTTTAGAGGTACACTAGGGGACAAGGTCACGGACATCAAAGGGAGATTCCTTGCATACAAAATACAAATGGGAGGGTGGTCAGCAGTGATAGCTTCAATTTACGCGCCCAACACCAAACAAGAATCCTTTCTCACTGGGGCTTTGGCGGAGACACTCGCTCACAACATCAACACCATACTCGGAGGGGGCAACATTAACTTAGTAATGGATACCCACAGGGACAGGTCGGGACAAAGGTTTGGTTCCACTGGAGCAATCTCCAAAGAGGGGGGGCAATGGCTAGAGAGCAGAGGGTTTGTGGACGTATGGAGATCGCCACATCCGAATGACCCAGGATACACATTCTATTCACACGTTCATCACACATATGCCCGAATAGATCATTTTTTGGGATCCACGGAAATGGTGGCATTGATAACAGATGCCGAGATTGTCCCTGCAGCATTATCTGATCATGACGTGCTAGCGATACATGTTAGGATCCCCAGACCAAAGCGGCAGAGAGGCAAGTGGCGACTTAAAGAATCTTTATTACACTGCAAAGGGGCTACGCAACATATTAGTACGCGCATCACCGAGTACTTAGATATGAACGACACAGCAGATATATCGTGGCGGCGTTGTGGGGGGCGTTGAAGGCGGTGATACGCGGGGAGCTCATAGCGATGGCAGCGGCGGAAGCCCAAGAACGTCGGGAAAAGAGGAAGGCGTTATCCGACCAGGTGCTCGAACTCGAACGCGCCCATAGTCGGACTGGAGCCCCAAGGATGTGGCGTAAGCTTAAGGCGGCCAGGGCCCAACTTGCGAGCCTGGATTTGGACCGGGCGGAATACGCAGCCCTGCGTTTGCGACACACCTATTACGACACACCTATTACGTGGGCGGCGATAGGACGGGCTGTCTGCTAGCTAGAAAACTCAAGGCTAAGGTTCTACGGTCACGAATAATGTCCATAGAGGACAGCACTAGGCAGGAACATAGTGAGGACGAACAGATTGCCGCATCATTCCGGGCGTTCTATGCGTCCCTATATGCCGCGGAACCCAATAGCTCGAGAGAGTAGGCGGACTCTTATCTCGACACGGCCAACGTTACAGCCCTAAACGTGGCGAATGCAAGTTCCCTTGACACCCCGATAAAGACAGAAGAATTAGTTTCTGCAATAGCGCGCCTCAAACCGATCAAATCTCCGTGACCCGATGGCTTCTCAGCGGGTTTCTATAAAACATTTTGCCCCTTACTAGCCCCGATACTGGCCAGTTCAACTCTTTTGAACGCCCCGGCTCCATTCCGCGCGACAAGCTTGAGGCCGATATTATTGTTCTCCCGAAGTCGGGAAAGGACCCTATCAACTGTGCGGCCTACCGACCCATATCGCTGCTCAAGCTGGACCATAAGCTATTCACAGGCATCCTAGCTGCGAGACTGGGCCCTTGCCTCCCGGGCATCATCGAGCCGGACCAAGCGGGATTTATCCCTAACCGGCAATGTGCCGACAATACGAAGTGGCTGCTTCACGTCATAGACAAGACCCACTTCAACGACTCGGATGCCGCCTTGCTTTTGGTCGACGCAGAAAAGGCGTTTGACCGGGTCGACTGGGGGTACTTGGACGCCACCTTAGCGCTCTTCGGTATAGGTGAACGATTTAGAGCCTGACTAGCGAGCTGTTACTCGGCCTCGCAGGCGGTCATTAGAGTCAATGGGGTATGCTCTACACCATTTACCATCCAGAGGAAGACGAGACAGGGATGCCCCCTTTCCCTGCTACTTTTCGCGCTCTACATTGAACCTTTCGCACAAAAGGTGAGGGACAACCCTGTGATCACCAGCGTCGAATTCGGGGGACTTGGAAGACCCACAGAACTCTGTACCAGCCTTTTTGTCGGAAATGGAGACATTCGGGAGGGTATCGGGGTTCAGAATGAACGTAGGGAAGTCGTTACTCCCACATCTGGGATGTATTTTGACACTGAAATCCCTCGCTTCCCAGCTTATACCCTGCTAGGCCTGCCCAATAAAATCACCTTCCCACTTAAATCGCCCAGGGGCAAACAAATGGGCTTAGCGATGGGGGCAGCAACACAACATATACTGTCACTTTGGGGCTCCAAGCGTACACCTACACACACTGGGTGGCTTCACAAGCTGTGGTATACGATGGGTATGGAGAGAATACAGGCCTCCCTGATTCAAACACAAGATACTTTCCTCGAAACCTGGCGACCCCTTATAGATTTATTAGCTGATGAATTCAACGAACTGACTTGACCGAAGTACCTCCGAGTCCTCTGACTAGCAGACGAATTCCGGATGAGCTCCGGGCATCCCTTCCCAAACGCCTCACACTGATGCGCTACCGCACTATTTTCTCTTTTTTGCTGCTGCTCACACCGGGGAGGGGGGTGGAGGCCAAAGGGGGCGGGAGGTGGGGGAGGAGGGAGGGTGGTTCACGGGAGGAGGGGAAATGGGGTTTCCGCTGTTTGGGTTGTTTGGGACATGACCGATCCGCCTTTAGCCCACACCCCACCCGCATGGACACATATACTTTCCCAGCTACTGTTACCTTGGGTGGGGATGGATGGGAGGAAGTTTGCTTTGGGGCTACCCCAACACGCATATCTGACAGGCATTATGTCCTTTTTCTTGTCTGTTTGAAAACAATAGAAAATTATTTAAACAAAAAAAAAACACATTTATTTCCTTGATGGAAAGTTCTGGAATGTATGGGGAGCCACAAACTTCCACACACCTTGCATTCCCTCAAGTCTCCAGATAAAAACAATACCTCATTTGTGCGGGTAGGCCTAGTGCATGCATCAGGAAATGGCCCAAAATGAAACATGGATGCATCTCATTTTTCCACCGAAAACTGAGCCTTTTATCCAATGTGGTAGCTCAAGATTTTTGACCCTAGCTCAGCTGGCATATATGGAAACCAAGCCAACCTGAACAGTTTTGAAAACTAGACAACAAGGGGTATCCAGGTTGGGCTGACTTGCATGTTTTCTTGTAGTAGCTAGGTTCAATATTTTTTAACGAATAACCTTTAGACTAATCTCCCAAAATGATGGGGCTTCGACTGGCTTTCAATCATATGTTCTGCTCGTGATCAGGATGTCCATGTTTTGCACGGTACATTCCCATTAATACAAGAATTAAATTGGAATCAGCTGAGTTTCCATGGGTTTTAAGCATTGGCATACATTTAGTGCCCCTCCGTGGCTTCCTAAAATCCCACGGAAAACCATAGCAGAGACTTTCAAATTTAGCCAACCAACTTAGGCTAATCTCCAATGTAATGACCCTGAATAGATATAGTAATTTGGGTAGAATTATCATTTTTAAGACGTTGCCCCTCCTCCCCAATGACAGATAAAAGGGATTGATTCTCCAAAGATCCCATTCTACGTAGTATGCCAAGGGTGTCATATTTAGGTCCACAATATGGCATATGTCTGCAGAAAAGTGGATCCTCAGATAAACTATCTCCTCCACTGCACAAGGATCAAAATATCCAACCTCTTTGGCACCCACCACTTGAGTTTTACCCTGATTAAGTTTATAGCCCGAGGATATACCAAATAGATTTGCTTTCTTCTGTATCTCCACTAAGACCTGCAGAGGATCTGTCTTCGCAACAGCTGCAACATCCGAATACGCCAATACTTTATATTTAACTTGTCCTCTTAACACTGGTTGATTCCTTTCTAGCATTGTAATAAACGGGTGAATATGCAAAGCGAATAATAGTGGTGGTCCCCCTAGAGATCTGAATATCTTTGGACTCTACCCCCATAATACGTAGTTTAGCCGTAGGAGCATGGTCGAGTGATTTAATAGCCTTTATAAAACCAGGGCCAATCCCAAATTTCTCAAGCAGCTCCCCTAGAATGCCCCATGAGCCCCTATAAAATGCCTTCTCTGCATCCATTAGAGTCTGCGTTATTTCTGTAAAATCATACAGGGTAATCGCTCTCTTTACATCATCATCTGTTCCAGGGCCTGGGATAAATCCACGCTGTTGAGAGGAAACTAAAGTAGCCATGATTTTGCATAAACGGGTTGCCAAGACCTTGGAGTACATTTTGGCATCACAATATATCAACGTTATTGGTCTATAGGACCCTAGATTTAGGGGAGGTTTCCCTTTTCTTTTAAAAACAATTATATTAGTTGATCCCCATGAAGAGAGAGTCTCACCTCCCTGTGCTTTTAAAAAAACTGAAAGCATATCTTGTGCCAGATAGTTATATAGTGCCTTGTATAATTCAAGGGGAAGACTATCTGGTCCGTTGCCTTTCCTGATGTCAATGAGATAATTGCCAAAGCAATTTCCTCTGCAGTGATTGGTGGTCCAAACCAGCCCGAGCCACGATAATAAGCCCTACCCCTTAGATTACTCCCAATACCTCTTCATGCCTCCCCAGTGATGCAGCCAACTCCTCTGTATATAATTTCTCATGGAAATCTTTGAAGACTTTAACTATATCTCCTGGTGACTGATATTTAGTTCCCTGATCCTCCTGGATAGTCTCCCTGTCTCCACCTCCCTTTGCATAATGCGTAACAGAAGAAGATGCTCAACATTTCACTGTCAAATTAACTTTATTCGATTCAATTAAAATCATACAAAGGACATAAAAACAGAGTTATATACAATTAAAAAAGGATTAAACATTTCACTGTATTTATAGCACTCCTTTCTATGATTATAAAATTTAGCTGCGATTTCTGTACTAAAACCTTGCAGAATTTTAGATCTTAAAACTGCAATTCTCTGCTGAACCTCATTGGGATCCTGCTTCTGAGAGATCACCTAGATCAAGCGCTGCTCTAATAATGAAAGATCTTTAAACAAGGCCTGAGTCTCCCTTTGTTTTTCCTTTGTTGTTATCAAATTTAGCTCAATGTTTCCCCCCTGATTCCGGCCTTTAAAGTATCCCACAGACATGTGGCCAAGATGGCGAAGTGAACGGACGTGTGGCTTCGAGGCTCCAGCCAACGGCCTGTTGTAGCACAGACTTTCGGGCCGCTATCTGCTCAGCTGAGAACCGGGCTTGGGGTGACTCCGGTGCGGCTGAGGAGTGGAGTTGGATCGGTAGCTAAGCCTGGGGTGCCTGTGCCAGGAGCGGTGAAGCAGAGGCCTACAGGAGGGTGCGCCCACGAGACTGGAGGCACGGCCGGAGTTTCCTAGTGGGGTGGCGCACGGCTGTGGAATCAGTCCCGGCGGCCGGGAGGACGGAGTGGCCGGCATCGCAGACACTCACCTTTTAGGCACGGAGTACCGAGTGGCAGCCCGCAGACAAACCTTGAGGACCCTGGCGGGGGCCCGGACCCGGACTCGCTGCTTGTCATCTTGAGGGTGGTACTCGCTGCCTATCATCACGCACGACGGTGGTCGATGGTCCAGCAGGGATCGCGGGGCCCTCCCACTCCAGTGCCCATCGCTGCCCCCTGAGGAATGAAGTGAGGCGCTGTCAGGGGTAGGTTCACCCGATCGCAGGAAAGCCAGCCTGCCTGCAGTATAACGGTTGGAACCGCTTGCTGCCTGGGCGCACAGCGCTTCAAGAGTGCATAGCCGCAAAGGGAGCCAATAAGACAGGCCCGCAAGTGTCACAGCTTACAGAGTAACAGCCACCATTTTGTCAAGCGCCAGAGCTGCTCGCGTCGGCCTAGGAGGGTAGGAGCTCGATCTGAGAGAGGGACGCAGGGTCAGAGCCACATCCACAGAGCCTCTGGAGGAGCTTACGGGAAGAAAGGTGCACACCGTCATTTTGGGACAGTGTCTTAGCAGTTATAGGCCCGCCTTTCTGCAATGGTGTTGGTGCTTTCTCACTGCTGTGATCTGGAGTGGGCCTATGACACTGCTGAGCCGGAGTGGTCCCGTGGGATGGTGCGAGGTGGACCTTGAGGAAGGGCGACACGCAGAGAGGGTCTAGTAGCGAATTGGCCGACCCCCCCTGGAGTTGCGGCTGTTCATGAATGATGCACGCTCTGAGAGCCAGGTACTGTGAGGCAAGGGCGTCACTGTGGTTAGGCCTACTGGGCTGTCAAGGCGGAGTGCGAGGGATTCAGTGCTGCGGCGGGGTTCCTGAGCCGCTCAGAGAGTCGTACGGTCCCGCTTAGGAGGGTGTGTGTCGGAGAGCGGCCTACAAAAGACTGTGAGACAGATAGCAAGAGGGCCCCAGGGATGGCACCAAAGAGTGTGTGTGCTGCGAAGACTCCGGGGAAACCTAAAGGGGTAAGTGAAGTGCCCTCCAGAAGGGAAGTTGACTGATGCAGTAGTTTGGTGCCTTGGAGAGACGTCGAGAGGGAGTGCGGGGGTGCCTGTTGGAGGCTACCCCAGAGCACCGAATGAACAGGGCGGCCAGTACTGCGCTAGACACATTGATATCGGTGGAGGGCTTGGCGGAGAGCCTGTGGATGGGTGCTCAGCATTGCTGGCAGAGCCAGAAGTGACATAGCACGAAGGTGGGCTGCTCAGAGTATTTGCAAGGGTGTGCGAGTGTCAGCGCCGGAGGTCCTCACCCTGAAAGGCACAGTGAGCTTGGGACCTTCCGGTCCTATGGACTATCGCCCCAGATCTTCCCTAACGCAGAATACAACGCAACTGACAGACGCGGGAGCCCTGAGGTGCACTGAGACGTGACCTAACTGTGTGGAAGTCTGTGGTGTTTAGCTAAGAGGCCCTGTGGGGTCTAGAGTGTGACATGTCCACATCCAGAGTACGTAAAGATAAAACTTTGAAGGGCTTATTTGCAAAGTCCCAAGCGAATCAACAGCCGGCTAACATGGCCTCAGGCACTGCTCAGCCCATCTCGGAAAGGGAGGAAGGAACAGAACCGATCACCAAGGCATTTTTCGGAGTCGATGTTTGTCGCGCTGAGGGATGACATCCACACTCTCAAGAAAGAATTCACTGAAGAACTAAAAGAGGTTCGCAGAGACGTGGATGGTATAGGAGAGCGAGTTGCGGAGCTCGAGGGCAAAAGCGACAGCAAGGATAATGAATTAGCAGCACTGCAACAGGAGATCATCCGGATCCACGACTAACAAGTTGCTCTCCAGACTCATTTGGAGGACCTGGAAAATCGTTCATGGCGACATAACATACAGATCCGAGGAATGAAACTCCAGGAAGACACGAGGGACCTCTTCCAATACATGAAGGAACTCTTCAATCACATCTTAGGGAGGCCTCAGGAGTCTGAACTTCGTCCGGATAGAGCACACAGGGTGGGCCCGCCGCGTTCCTCTGTCTTTTCTCTGCCGGACATCCTTGTTTTTGTACAAGACTATGGCACCAAGGAAGAAATCCTCCAAAAAGCCCGCCCGCTGCATCCACTGACATTTCGGAACCAATCACCGGTCCTGTACCAGGATTTGTCGGCACTCATCCTGCAGAAGCGCAGAAACTTTAAACTGGTCACTGCTCACCTCCAGGAGCGCAACATGGCATACAGCTGGGGCCATCCGTTTTGTTTAGTGTTCCGAATGGATAACAAACTTTACCAGCTCTGATCCTTGACTGAGGCCTGTCGATTGATGGGCATAGACCCCCCTGCCGATGAATCTGATGTGACGAGCTCCTCAGAGGAAGTGGACGACTCCAAATCCCGATGGCATCACCAGGGGCAGCGATGGTGTGCTCGGAAGCCCCCGGCAGCTGCAATCCTGAAGGGCAGCAGGCCGCATTGGAAGCAGTAGCCACAGACTTATCCACGTCTCAGCCTGGATGAGTGCATGACAGCATCGGGCCAAATGCTTCTTTGATTTTCCCGGGCCGTTGGCAGGAGGGGGCTACTCAGACTTTAATGGTCTGTCCCAACTTACTGTCTTCCTGATAATCTACGGATGATGGACAATATGTCTTTGTTTCTCCTTTTTTTCATATTGGGGATTTGTTGGGGGGAGGGTTGTAATGTTCCTTGTCCACCTGCCTTTTCCGGCCGGGGGGGTCTGTGCTTAGTGAGCTCTCCGGAGATGTTCGGTCCTTGTGCCTCGATAATATCACACATGGTGTTTTACTGTTGATTTTATCATATTTTATTGTTTGAATGCCGACCACTATGCTTAAAGTAATCACCTTGAACGTAAGGGGTCTTAACAACACAGTGAAGCGCAAATCAATACTTTTGTGTTTAGAACAATCTCAAGCAGATATTTGTCTCCTACAGGAGACGCACTTTTTTTCGAAGGACTGCCACCGACTACGTTCCCGAAGGTTTCCCCTTCAATTTTTTTCCTCAAGCAATACTAAAATTGCGTGGGTCGCTATCCTAGTGGCACAGAAGTTTACGTGTAAGGTCCTTCACAAAGAGGCTGAGATAAAAGGTAGACTGCTGACTTATAGATTTGCCCTTGGTGAGTTGAGGGTCACTATTGGCTCTGTGTAATCCCCCAATGACAGCCAAGAACGCTTCTTTCACTTGGTTCTTACAGAGGTCACCACCACACCAGACTGCTATATTCTTCTGGGGGGGAATCTGAATATGGTCCTCGACAACACCTTAGACAGATCTGGCCAACGCACACACCAGACAGGAGCTCTCTCCACTGATGGATTTACCCGGTTACATGACTTGGGATTTAGTGAGTTATGCGCAGTTTCCACTCTCAGGAACGTGAATAATCTTATTATTCCAATGCACACAAACGTTTGCACGGTTAGATTATCTGCTGGCGTCTACACCTTTACGCGCTCTGACGATGAAGGTGGAGATAGGAGTCGCCTCTCCCTCTGAGCATGCCCCAGTGACTGTTGTTTTTTCACTTCCATCACTCCAGCACCCCATTAGGACATGGCGCCTTAGAGAGACACTACTACATCGCAAGGACGTGGTCACGCGGGTACAACAGGTCATTACTGACTATATCACTCGCATCAGTATCACTGACACCACGCTCGCTACGCAATGGGCTGCTCTGAAGGCAGTGGTGAGGGGAGAGTTAATTGCTATCTCTGCCGCAGACAACATAGAGTGCAGGCGCAAACGAGAGGAGCTCACCCAACAGACCAGGGAATTGGAGCAGATGCATCAGAGGACAGGAGCCCCTAAAGTGTGGAGACAGCTTAAGGCAGTGCGCCAACAATTAGCAGCCATTTGACCAGGATAGGGCAGAGTTCGCAGCCTTGCGGCTAAGACATGCTTACTACACCAGGGGGGATAGATGCGGGCGCCTGCTAGCACATAAGTTACATGAGACTAGACAGCAGCAACAAATACAAGAGATTCTCCAAAAGGACGGTAGTCGAGTCACAGAGGATGGGGACATTGCTGCCGCATCTCGGGATTTTTATGCTGATCTGTACACTAACGCTTCTCTTGAGACTGCGGAGGGAGAGGCCTTCCTTTACTCTGTCCAGCTACCGGCGATAACTAAGGATCAAGCCGATTATCTCGATAGAGACTTTCGACCGGAAGAGGTTATCTCCGCCATCTCGCGTCTTAAGCTAGCGAAAACACCAGGGCCGGATGGCTTTTCCACTATCTTTTACGAGACTTTCTGCGCACAACTCGCTCCCCTCCTCACCCGCCTGTTTAACTCCTTCTCGGAGCCTGAGCGATCACAGGGGATCTCTTGGAGGCCTCTATAGCAGTGATTCCCAAGTCAGGGAAGGACAAATCGCAGTGTGGGGCGTACCGCCCTATTTCGCTTCTTAAAGTCGACCTTAAATTATATACTGGGATTCTGGCTTCCCGCCTTGCACCCCACATGACTGGGCTCGTTGACCCGGATCAAGCGGGTTTTATCCCAGAACGCCAAACCTCCAATAACACTAAACGCGCCTTACATCTCATTGAGAAAGCCACACACACTCAGGGAGAGTACATGATGTTGGCTATCGATGCCGAAAAGGCGTTTGATAGGGTCCACTGGCCCTATCTAGAATTAGTCCTAGAGAGAATGAGGATGGGCATGAAATTTCGCACATATGTGTTCAATTGCTACAAATACCCGACGGCCACGGTTCGAGTCAACGGAGTTATATCTTCCCGATTTACCATTGAGAGAGGCACTAGGCAGGGGTGCCCCTTGTCACCCCTGCTTTTCGCCCTCTATATGGAGCCGTTGGCGCAGAGGTTGAGACTCCATCCACTCATTACGGGGATCAAATTTGGCGGTCTACACGATTAGGCTTAACACAAGAGAAGCGCTGCCTGCATGTTTAGAGAATCTACATTTTTTCACACAGTCTGCTGGGTTCAGAGTGAATATGGATAAGTTGGTGGCCTTAGATTTGTCATTGGAGAAGGACACCCGGGACCATTTGCAAAGCGTCCTCCCCATTCAATGGACGGCGAAGGCGATCCCGTATTTGGGTATCCAGTTAGCTCCCTCCCTTACGGAAACAGCTATTATTAACTATACCGCACTGCGTCACAAGATTAGGCGGGAGCTGGGGCGGTGGAAACATTACCCTTTGTTGTGGCTAGGAAAAGTAGCAGCAGTGAAGTTGACCATCCTCCCACAGATCCTATACCTGTTTCGCACTATCCCTCTCAGACCTCCAGCCGGCTGGATACAGCAAACACAATCAGAATTGGCTCAGTTCATATGGAACGGACGGAAACCGTGTCTGAAATTGAGGCTGGCGACACTTCCCCCGGAGGACGGGGGGGGGGGAATCGGGCTCCCAGACTTATTGCTCTACTTCCAAGCTGCTCAATTGCGTCTTTTGGTAGAGTGGAGCCGTTGGGAGTCAGAGAAACATTGGCTATTCCAGGACCAGATGGTGGCAGGTAGACCCTGGCAGGAAATTCTGTTTCTCCGCAAACAACACAGACCCCCTAACTTATACGCTTCACATATCACAAGGGTCCCAATGGAAATTTGGGATCAAACCAATGTTAAGCACAAACTTACTACATTGCCGTCCCCGCTTACCCCACTGCTGGAGAATCCGGACTTCACTCCAGGTATGGATACGACGGCGTTTGCGAGGTGGCGACCCTCTGGGTGCCGCTTTCTATATCATATGTATTCAGCTGAGGGAATCATCTCCTTTTCCCAAATCAAGCAAGACTATGACATGCCAGAGTCGGAGAGGCTGCGATATCTGCAAGTACGACATGGCCGCTAAATGACCAGGTCCGTCCCGGGGCGGATAGACACCTCCTTCCCTATGAGCGCTGGCTTATCACTTGCAAGACTGAAAAAAAGCTGATATCCGACCCATATAAGATGCTACAGGTCAGGTTCGCTCATACCTACAGCTCCGGGAGGGCGCGCTGGGAGAGGGATTTGGGCAGGTCACTCAGCCATAAAGAATGGGAGGGTATATATTATAGGGCACGGCATTCTGCATATCACATGGGAGTCACAGACACCCTTACTAAGATTGCTACCTATTGGTATTATACTCCTGAACGTATCCATCCATGCCATGGACCACACTAGGGACGCAGCATGTTGGAGGGGTTGTGCTCAGGTGGGCACCTTGGTGCACCTCCTTTGGGACTGCGTTAACCTCCAAGCTTACTGGAAGCAGATATTAGACGAATTAGATGTGCACTTCGACACAGAGATTCCACAATTTCCCTCATATGTCCACCTGGGCCTCCCAAACCTTTGACTTACCCATTGCGCTCCCGTAGAGGCCGCTTGATAGCTATAGCGCTGGGTTCAGCAATGCAAAATATACATGCGAACTGGCGGACAACTCACATCCCAACTTTCAATGGCTGGCTTTACCATCTTTGGCAGGTCCTTGGTATGGAGAAACTCATGTTGACCATGGCAGGGGAGGGGTCTAGGTATGCCGAGATGTGGCAGCCCTTCTTGTCCTTGCTGGCCTCTAAATTCAGGGAAGTTACCTGTCCTAGGTAACTTAGCTTGTTGCGTCTCCCTGAACCAGTACACGAGACGCAGGACTAGAATGTGTGATTGCTTAGTTTTTTTAGTAGGTGGACTTGGAACAGGGGTGGGGGGTTAGAGGGGGCGGAGGGGGGACTTTTCTTGGAGTTTTGGTTTGCTTTATCTAGCTCTTTATTGCACACAGCCTTTTTGCAATAGCAAGACTTGTTCTAGTGCGGACAAACTCAGTCTGTCTTTCTGGACCTGGCCTTCACCTTGGTAATCAATATGATAACCGAGTCTGCATGTAATTTTGTCATGCGTGTTGTACAATCTTTCAATAAAAAGATTTAATACTTAAGTATCCCAGAGCACCTTATCCTTAGCAGTGCCCCAATGCATCTCTAAGAATTCAACTGTCCATTGTCGTATAGGGTCTAAATATTTTGCATTACGTAGGAGTTTTTTTATCAAAGGTCCAATTAGCTTGTAGTTTAACCAACTCTACTACTGGAACCTCCACGCCCAGAGGGCTATGATCCAACAGGGCCCTAGGAAGCCTCTAAACTGCAGCATGGCTACTAAATAATGTAGATGTAAAATTATAGTCCAAGCAAACTAGTTTTTGTGTGGGTATGAGAAAAATGTATAGCCCGGAACCTTAAATTTCGCCCAACTCCCAAATGTCCACTAAGCTGTGATCTTTGACCAACCGTCACAGTGCCTTAAATACTATAGGCTTCCTCGTTTAATATTCCTGAGGGGCATCTAGTCTGTTGTCAACCTCTAAATGTATATTAAAATCACCACAAAATATGAGTGGAACTGGCCAATCTTCAAGCACTATATTCAACCATAAAAAATTTCAGCTTCATCAGTGTTAGCTCCATAAACTGAGCCTAGTGTAAACTGATCTGCAACAGTACGTGATCCTAAAATAACCCACCTACCAGTTTATCAGTTTTTAGCAAGTATGGCAACCCCTCTAGATGGTAGACCTTTATGTGTATAACTCGGAAGGCCCTGTCCCAGATCGGAGAAGAGACCTCTCTTACCCTAGAGAATATGCTTACCTGAAGGCAGACTAGAACGGGTTTCATCAATCTTCGGGCTAATGCCACCCTATCTCTCTTGGCCCTATTGTTTAGTCCACAAACATTAAGTGTAACAATACACAGTTTATTATCCCCTATGACAGACAGTTGTAAGCATAACATTTCCGGAGCACCCCATTGGACATGAATCATGTAAAATACCAATAAGTACTTCAAGATGCTCAGTCTAAAAGCTCCATAGAGATGGAGACATACATTGTCACCTGCATCCTTTTGTTGCCATCTTAATATTCGAGAAACATCTGTGGTAGTACTCATATTCCACACTCCTTGTATCATACCAATAAACAAATCAATTCCAAATTAAATCAATGCACATCATTTGTGTCTACTTTCCCACATGTTCATGCTCCTTCCTTTGCCCAGACCCCCCTTCCAACCCTCCATCCCATTCTACCCCATCCCAACTCCTCCCCACCAGCTTTCCACACCCCACTACCCCTTCAAGGAAGTTAATTCAAAGTGGTCAATAGATGGAGATGTGGCATCTTCACATACCTGACCGTATCCTAAATCTAACTTATTCTCTAAAGAGTTAATCAACCCTCGACCCATCCGCATATTAAATCCAAAACCACCACATCCTAACAAAAAAAATCAGAAGACCCATAATCCTAAACTTACCTACTTGCCAGTGGGTGGAGGCTTTACTAGTTTTACTCCACAGCCAATACCAATTCTAGCAGCTTCAACCTTCTAACGCACTAAGAATTGAAGCGCCAATTCTATACTGTGCAGAACTGTGATTGGCAAACATAGTGATAAACATAATAATCAACCGTCAGTTATAGAATTTTGGTATAGTATTTGATCACAACCTCATCATTAAAGAGCTTGTTTCTATAATTGTATACCCCAAATTCAACCCAGCCCAAGATTTTCAAGGAACTGCTTTGTCTTGATTTCTAACGTGAAAAACTGATTTCTGTCATGGATTATAATAAAGGTTCCCAGAAATCCATTTTTACGGATTTTTACAGATGAACACAGACGGAAAACAGTGTGTTTTCTGTCTGCATTTATTTTAAGTGGATAAATACAGAAAATTGGGCTTCCTTTAAAGTGACTTTCTGTGATGTCTTTCACGAAATATAGCCCAACAGCTGAGCAGATGGACAGCATGGGGAATTAAAAAAAAAACAGGGTGAATTTTCTTTAACTAAAGGCATATGTCAAAATACATTTGTGATAAAATGGTCATATTTACCAGTTAATGTACTGTTATGCAATATTTTGCACCTTAAGTAGCTAAAACACGACAGTCATCAAATTATGACTGCGCGTCTATCAGTTAAATAAATATGGAAATGTACAGTGTAAAACACAAAATAAATATGGATAAATACATATAAAATGGCCCAAAATTAAATATGGATAAATACAGACGGAAATGTATACAAAATAAATACCATAAAACCGGGAGCCCTAGTTATGATCTTCAGTTTGGCTGGGTTCATCAAATACACCTGTGCCCCTTACTGTGAAAGGGCTATGTCAACTGTCTCATTCACCACTGTCTCTCCACTGTAATGTGGCAAAAGACAGGTCACACAAAGAATGAACAACCATTGTAGGTGCGTTTCTGGTCGGGCCTGCAAATTCAGATACTGACTGTTGAAGGAGAAAGTTCCCAAAGAACAACAAAATTGCTCATGATTTTCCCATACCCTGCCTATATCGGGGGTGTTGTCAAAAAGGACATTTGTGGGCTCTTTGGATTTCACCCTACCAATTCCATCGAGCCAATTCTGGGAAGGTGCCCTTGGATAATTCCACCATGTATTTTTAGAGATCTGCCCCTCTGTCCCTTCGGCCACCCCTAACACATTCTTAGATTGTTCTTCTGAGCCTGTTCTCTAATTCTTCCAGCTTCTACTGGGTATCAGTCACCTGTGCCTCTGTCACTTTCGTATTCACCTCAGTCTCCAGGGCGAATATCTTATTTTGCATCTCAGACATTCTTTCAGAGAATTGAGAGATGTTTTAGCAACTCTCCGTATGGCTCCTAGTAGTTTCCTGTTCACTGATTGAGCCTTGCGGCTGTCCACACAAGTTTCATCACTATGGGGCATGATGCTTTTGGTAAATTGCCTTCAGTGTGGTGGCATTCAGATGATTTTACCCCTAAAGTTTACAGCCATGTGTATTGCTTTCCAGTTGCAGTAGTACAGAAGAGTTCCACTGCTTATCACTCCCAGTATAGGCCTGTTTTTTTTTTAACAGCCAGGCATGCCCCATTTTGGGTTACTACTACAGTTAGAGTCTCAGCCCCCATGTTGGAGGGCATAAGTCACTAGAGGCGCTTGCCTGCAAGTTTCTCCTATCCGTGTGGCCTCCAAGAGATTCTAAATCTTCAGAGCAGTCTGATTGATCAGAGAGAGAAACAAAGCACTCCCAATATTCAGATCTGCCTGACTATTGTGCTCAGGAGAGTCCCCCTGACTCGGAGGGAGCAGTTTGGCCTTGTTTGGGTTACTAAACTTACTAAGCACCCCTGGAAGTTGGTTGTTAGAGCCCAGGCCAATCATAGACACAGTTAGTCCTTGAGCAATTTCTGCTTCTTTGCAACCCCCATCAGCTGCGAATCAGGGCCTTGGGTTACAAACCTTTTCTGGGAAGGGCCCCTATTTAGCATTTGGTTCATTCAAATATTGCACACCCAGCATGGCTGAAACATCACACAACAAGGGCACCGGACCCCCACTCTTACTACTGCTCACAGTTACTACAGGCTCCAAGTCATTAACTCAGTAGATCTAGATGCATTTGATCTGTCATCAGGGTGCCTGACTTGTCTAAGGGCTGAAGTTCCAGAGGTCATGGCTGTGGGTTTGTGCTTGTGGGGGGAGAAGCACGCCCTTATGTCTTTCCTGCTGGTCAACTGGCCACTAGAGGGTTTCCTGAAGAAATTGGTCACTGTTGCCGCTGCTTTTCAGGTCCTCTGGACTCCATTGTGGCAAGGCTAGCTGTTTCACCTGATTTCCTCACTCTGTCATGAACCAGGCTTAGAACGCTTTGCCAAGCTGAGAGTGCTGCTGACAGCAAGGGACTTGGATGCCCATGCAACCTGGGGCACCATGACGCTCCTTGTGTGGATTGGGTCCTCCGGCATCTGTCTGGCCAGATGGTATGTTGCAGGTGTTGTATGCACAGCCCGCCAAATCAGCTCCTTTCCTGCACGTATGACTTTCACCACTGAAATCAAAGATCTGCCAGTAGTGTAATCACCTCCAATAGGACAGCATTACACCTGTGATTGGAGCCGGTCAGGATAGGGGTATTGGCAGGGTCAAATCCATTATCAGACCAGGTAGGGAGGACGGCAGGATCAACCGTCAGCCCACAGCCGCCATCTTCACCTGTTGTCTATTTTCTAATTGCAGCATAATTGTATATTTTGTATTTGTTCACACAATTCACGTCTCTTATTCCATACTGTTTATCAGGTCACATTAAACATTTGACTATTACATGCAAAGTATTCTAAATATTTAAGTACAGTATAAGAAATATAGACTAGTTTTTCCACATTTTCTTTGGTATTGGGTGTTGATAATACATCAGCATTAGGTGTTGAGTGCAGTAGTGGTTGCCCTAGGGAATAAGGCTTCAACCCACTGCCTCTTTCTACCATTATTGCTCAGCATGTTACAGCTTTTATAAGAAAACAAATGATCTAGCGGATCATTTGTTTGCACATAAAAGCTGAAATATTACCTTGCCAGCAGAAGAGGGCTCCACTAGCTCTAGTGTGCATGTGTCAGGTGTGCAGGTGTGCATGTGTCAGGTGCTGGGTGCTACAGCCTGGCTTCACACATACACAATACATATCTGACATGCTGCACTAGCATCACGCAGTGCAGCATGTCAGAAAATGTAGCTTCTTGGCTTGTCAATCACACACCCTCCAGACCTATCAGAAGCTGGAATAGGGAGAAAAAAAAGTCACGATTCAGAAAAGGGGGTGGTGATGAACAGAGTGTCTGAATTAAGCAGACCACTCTTACCCAGTCCAAAGATCAGGGCTTGATCCATCACCGTTATTTATCTCACTGCCCCATCCCAGCTCAGAACCTGGCTATATGCAAATCAGTCTGTCCCTGGCCCAGTGCATCATGGGAACAGGGCAGATTAAACTACCAAGCCAATTCTTCACCAGAAAGGAGACAAGCTACCGGGGACCGGTTTCTGGCATTTCAGCCGTCTTCGGCCCGGCTTGCTTGAATCCTGATGGAGCAGTGAGAAAGGGACTCATGTCTGAGTATACCCTGCCACACCTATAGTGGCCAAAAACGATTCAGAAAAGGGGGTGGTGATGAACAGAGTGTCTGAATTAAGCAGACCACTCTTACCCAGTCCAAAGATCAGGGCTTGATCCATCACCGTTATTTATCTCACTGCCCCATCCCAGCTCAGAACCTGGCTATATGCAAATCAGTCTGTCCCTGGCCCAGTGCATCATGGGAACAGGGCAGACTAAACTACCAAGCCAATTCTTCACCAGAAAGGAGACAAGCTACCGGGGACCGGTTTCTGGCATTTCAGCCGTCTTCGGCCCTGCTTGCTTGAATCCTGATGGAGCAGTGAGAAAGGGACTCATGTCTGAGTATACCCTGCCACACCTATAGTGGCCAAAAACGATTCAGAAAAGGGGGTGGTGATGAACAGAGTGTCTGAATTAAGCAGACCACTCTTACCCAGTCCAAAGATCAGGGCTTGATCCATCACCGTTATTTATCTCACTGCCCCATCCCAGCTATATGCAAATCAGTCTGTCCCTGGCCCAGTGAATCATGGGAACAGGGCAGACTAAACTACCAAGCCAATTCTTCACCAGAAAGGAGACAAGCTACCGGGGACCGGTTTCTGGCATTTCAGCCGTCTTCGGCCCGGCTTGCTTGAATCCTGATGGAGCAGTGAGAAAGGGACTCATGTCTGAGTATACCCTGCCACACCTATAGTGGCCAAAAACGATTCAGAAAAGGGGGTGGTGATGAACAGAGTGTCTGAATTAAGCAGACCACTCTTACCCAGTCCAAAGATCAGGGCTTGATCCATCACCGTTATTTATCTCACTGCCCCATCCCAGCTCAGAACCTAGCTATATGCAAATCAGTCTGTCCCTGGCCCAGTGTATCATGGGAACAGGGCAGACTAAACTACCAAGCCAATTCTTCACCAGAAAGGAGACAAGCTACCGGGGACCGGTTTCTGGCATTTCAGCCGTCTTCGGCCCGGATTGCTTGAATCCTGATGGAGCAGTGAGAAAGGGACTCATGTCTGAGTATACCCTGCCACACCTATAGTGGCCAAAAACGATTCAGAAAAGGGGGTGGTGATGAACAGCGTGTCTGAATTAATCAGACCACTCTTACCCAGTCCAAAGATCAGGGCTTGATCCATCACCGTTATTTATCTCACTGCCCCATCCCAGCTCAGAACCTGGCTATATGCAAATCAGTCTGTCCCTGGCCCAGTGCATCATGAGAACAGGGCAGACTAAACTACCAAGCCAATTCTTCACCAGAAAGGAGACAAGCTACCGGGGACCGGTTTCTGGCATTTCAGCCGTCTTCGGCCCGGCTTGCTTGAATCCTGATGGAGCAGTGAGAAAGGGACTCATGTCTGAGTATACCCGCCACACCTATAGTGGCCAAAAACGATTCAGAAAAGGAGGTGGTGATGAACAGAGTGTCTGAATTAAGCAGACCACTCTTACCCAGTCCAAAGATCAGGGCTTGATCCATCACTGTTATTTATCTCACTGCCCCATCCCAGCTCAGAACCTGGCTATATGCAAATCAGTCTGTCCCTGGCCCAGTGCATCATGGGAACAGGGCAGACTAAACTACCAAGCCAATTCTTCACCAGAAAGGAGACAAGCTCCCGGGGACCGGTTTCTGGCATTTCAGCCGTCTTCGGTCCGGCTTGCTTGAATCCTGATGGAGCAGTGAGAAAGGGACTCATGTCTGAGTATACCCTGCCACACCTATAGTGGCCAAAAACGATTCAGAAAAGGGGGTGGTGATGAACAGAGTGTCTGAATTAAGCAGACCACTCTTACCCAGTCCAAAGATCAGGGCTTGATCCATCACCGTTATTTATCTCACTGCCCCATCCCAGCTCAGAACCTGCTATATGCAAATCAGTCTGTCCCTGGCCCAGTGCATCATGGGAACAGGGCAGACTAAACTACCAAGCCAATTCTTCACCAGAAAGGAGACAAGCTACCGGGGACCGGTTTCTGGCATTTCAGCTGTCTTCGGCCCGGCTTGCTTGAATCCTGATGGAGCAGTGAGAAAGGGACTCATGTCTGAGTATACCCTGCCACACCTATAGTGGCCAAAAACGATTCAGAAAAGGGGGTGGTGATGAACAGAGTGTCTGAATTAAGCAGACCACTCTTACCCAGTCCAAAGATCAGGGCTTGATACATCACCGTTATTTATCTCACTGCCCCATCCCAGCTCAGAACCTGGCTATATGCAAATCAGTCTGTCCCTGGCCCAGTGCATCATGGGAACAGGGCAGACTAAACTACCAAGCCAATTCTTCACCAGAAAGGAGACAAGCTACCGGGGACCGGTTTCTGGCATTTCAGCCGTCTTCGGCCCGGCTTGCTTGAATCCTGATGGAGCAGTGAGAAAGGGACTCATGTCTGAGTATACCCTGCCACACCTATAGTGGCCAAAAACGATTCAGAAAAGGGGGTGGTGATGAACAGAGTGTCTGAATTAAGCAGACCACTCTTACCCAGTCCAAAGATCAGGGCTTGATCCATCACCGTTATTTATCTCACTGCCCCATCCCAGCTCAGAACCTGGCTATATGCAAATCAGTCTGTCCCTGGCCCAGTGCATCATGGGAACAGGGCAGACTAAACTACCAAGCCAATTCTTCACCAGAAAGGAGACAAGCTACCGGGGAGTCAACCTTGGTACCTTCAACCCCAATTCAGCTTCTGATTTGGTTTAACCTCCTGGGTCTGCCTCTGACTGCTGGAGACAGAAAGGGGAAACAGATATTGTGGGCCTGCTGCTGCTGGAGGTAACTTTTTGTGTTTAAAAGTCTGGGTGCTGGGAGTATATGTGTATGTATGTGTGAGTGGCTTTATGTGCATGCCTGCCACTGTGTGTGTTTGCATTTCTACTTGTGTGCAATCTTAAAGTCTGACAAGGGTTTGGCAAGGTCTGAGGCAGAGTGCTTGATAGTGCTTTTGGGCCCTCCACTTCCGTTATCCACCAACTGCACTGATTGAGTGCATAAATATATTTTGGCTTTTGCAAAAGTAAGACCAGATTTGATTTACTTAAGGGATCAGAAATATGTAACATTTTTTTTTCTTAATCTCCATGTTGTGATAAGTGATTGGAGTCCTATAATGTTTTTGGATCATCATATTAAACTTTATTACATTGTGATTTTAGTTAAACCCTGGTAACATGTCCATTTACAACCTGGTCAAAATATGGTCTTTCAAGGCTGATCATGCACACACCGTAACTAATTCTGTTCTGTCAATGTACATGTTACATTGCTGGTGATTTATAAACCTGACAGTCAGGCTTTCACCAGGGTGATGGCAGAATTTGCTCTGTCGCTCTGGTGGAACAATGGCCCCATTGGGCCCTAAGTCTCATAAATGGATTTCCGAAATCTTTAATGGGGCAATGTGACAGGCTGTAGCTGAAGAGGGCTCCATTAGGTTGGATAACTATTGAATGTCGTCCTTTGAAGTTTCAAAGAGGGAGAAATTCAAATTCAAATTTCACACCCTAGGAAGTCCTCGTCCCCAGCCTGCAACTTTTAGATTCAAGATTTCTACGTTTGTATTTAGTGACTTTTATCAGACCTCAGAACCCTTCAGCAGGGTTGCAGGCTATTTCAGAAGAGGGATACCCGAGGCCAGATACCTTCTCTGTGAGGTCCCACTGAATTGGGTGGTTGGAGAAGTCCAGGACCTCAGGAAACCACTTGGGGGTCAGGACTCACTCCAGCAGAAGCCAACAGTAGGGTGCAGGGCAGGTCTAGTTGGAACAGGTCAGCTTGGCAGTTGCAGGTAAATACCTCTTGTTGTATGTTGTATCCCTTTTTGCTTGAACAGGAGGTTAGCTATTTGACTATTGAAGTCCACCTCTTTCATCCTTGGTACAAGTGGTAGCACGTTCAGTCCTTCAGAGATGTTTTCAGGGCACAGAGAGCAGGTTCTGTCCACTTCTCATCTGTCTCCGGTCCGGAAAGTAATTTGAGGAGGGTGTCAGGGGATGCCGCTTTTATGCCTGGTACTAACTAGTGGGTGGGGGTGACCCTTTCCCCTTCATAATCATCAGGGCACTAGTTCCCAACCATACCCACTTTTGCTGCAGTTCCTGTTTGTCCTTACAACAGTCCCAAAGTGCCATTCAATTCCAAAATCTATAATTTGCTTCATTTTTTTATATTTACATTAAATTACGCAAAAGTATGGATAATTACATGACAATTTCACACTTTATTTTAGCACCAAATGCGTCCTCACGTCAATTTTTGGCATGAAGAAGCATTTGTACTGTTTTTCCTGCGTGTTTAAGGTACTTTTTCAGGAAATTAGACCATTCGCACTAAGTTCTCTCTTCGTAAGTGTACTAAAGGAAAGTGGTGTAATGGCATACTTTCAGGAATTTTAGAAAGGAGTCTAAAATTGCCAAAACTGCATAAATGATGCCCAAGTAATTTAACTTTTTCTCAGGGCTACTAAAATTCAAAATGGTGAAACCCTTCTCCCTTTGATCAGAGCCTGTGTGTACAACCAGAGATTTGGCCAGTGCAATGAACAGTCTCTCTTTTGTGGTCACCCCAAACCAGTTGTACAAGCAGCTTCTCTCCAACTGGGATCAGCATCTGCCTAACTGGGGTAACAAAAGAAGGAACCTGTGCAGGTATCATCTGACAGCTGCTTGTGACAGGGGAGACCCTTTTGAAATAAATTAAGCACCCTGGCAGAGCCAAAGGGAGACTTGTGTGAACTGGCCTTTAGGAGTTTCAGACAGGGAAAAGTTAACTTTCTAAAGTTATGTTTTCCTTAATATCTTAATATTTATCAAAAATCCAACTTCACCACTAGTTTGAGCTTTTGATAAATATTGATTGGAGTTGTGGAATTTAGCTGATCCGTGCACTGATATCAGAATTAATATTTAGTATTGCTTTCCAGTGTTTTTCTATCTGCTAGTCTTGCTTTTAAATACCATGCACCCTGCCTTGTGGCGTGCAAGGCCTACTTAGGGTTGATTTATTAATATTTAAAAGGAGGGTTTAGACCTGTCAAAAGTGGTTATTTTAATAGGTGTAATTACAGTTTTTACACTGCTCCAGTCAGACTAAAGTGGTAGGACTGATTCCATGTTTGCGCTGCCACTGTAGAGGATGGCACAATATGTCACGCAGTCCACTAGTGGCATTTAACTTTCAGGCCCTGGCTACAATTGTTACCATTTACCATGGACTTATAGGCAAGTTAAATATGTTACTTAGGCATTTGCCATTTCAACCTTGTTAAAAGTGGAGTAAGGACGCTTTACACTGGTTATCAGTGGTAAAGTGCACAGGGTTACACAGCTTACAAAAATAGATAGGGCAATAATCTGGGTGTATAACACACAAAATATGGTCATTTCCTATACCTTGGTTTTATCTCTGAAATTCTGGAGGATGGGACTTGAATGTACCATAATGAAAGCAACAGTGGCCGTGATGAATTAAAAAATTTCATCCATCACTTTTTTGCATTTTTCTCAGTGAGATCTCCTAAATGTAAACTGTATAGCCTATATAACCTTCCCTTTCTGGCGAAGATCACAGAAAGATGTGTAGCAAAACAACTCTCCTGTCATATCAAGGACAATGACCTTCTAGACCACTGTCAGTCCGGCTTCATCCAAAACTGCAGCACTGAAACAGCCCTACTGCAAGTGGTTGATGACGCGTTGAGGATACTCGATTCAGGGGGGTCCTGTCTGCTAATTCTCCTTGACCTTTCCGCAGCCTTTGACACTGTCAATCATAATACCCTCCTCAATATTCTTCAACAGAGAATGGGCATGGAGGGCACTGTGCTTAAATGGTTTGCATCCTTCCTTTCTGGCAGATCCCAAATGATCAAAATAGCGAACAGTCTTTCACCTCCTGTGGCGGTAGGTCAAGGTGTTCCCCAAGGCTCGATACTTGCTCCCACACTGTTCAATCTCTATTTAGAACCACTGGGAAATCTCCTAAGTAAATCCGGGATTCACTATCATCTTTATGCTGACGACACTCAACTCTACCTCAAGATTGCCTCTACTCACGATCTTTCCATCCTAAGCTCCACTCTCAACTCCATTCAAAACTGGATGTCAACTCATCAACTGATTCTGAATCCCTCCAAAACTGAATTCCTCCTCTTCTCCTCCTCACTCTCTCCTCCCCCGGTTCAATCATGGATGGATCAGATGAATCTACTAAACAATAATCCCATCATTGTCGACAGCGCCAAATCCCTTGGTGTCATACTAGACAAAAAACTTAATCTAATTCCCCACATCAATTCCATTGCGAAATCAGCTCGATACCAACTGCGCCTTCTTTGGGGAATCCGTCGCTTCTTCGCGGAGCGGGACCTTATAACCCTGGTGCAAGCACTGGTCCTCTCCAGACTCGACTACTGCAATTCTCTTCTTACTGGCCTCCCCAAATCCCACGTGTCCCCACTTAAGTCTGTTTTCCACTCAGCAACTCGTTTCATTTATGGGGCCAAAAGAAGCGATCACATCACACCGATGTTATCTACCCTCCGCTGGCTTCCCTTGGAGGCTAGAGCTATCTACAAGACCGCTTGTATCACCCACAAAGCCCTGCACTCCTCTTCTCCTCTCTACCTGGCGAATAAACTGAAACTCTCTGGAGGTTCTAGACCTTCACGCAATGCGGAGAATCTACTGCTTGAACCTCCCACTTTCAAGAAGGAAAGAACGATGGCCCAATCATTTTCAGGCAACGCAGTGAGAATCTGGAACTCATTGCCGCCTCAGCTCCGGACCACAGCCTCCTCCCAGGCCTTTAAAAGGGACCTCAAAGCTCTCCTCCTCCAGAGACACCTCCAAAAGTAACTCTCTTCTGTCTGTAGGAAGATCTCCCACTACTGATAATTTCTACTTCTCATGTCCATGGAAGTGCCTTCCCAGTGTGTTCTTGCGGTTAGAGTGTTTGCCTTTTATTGCAGTATTATCCATGTACTTGTGTTTGGTACCCTCTTGCAACTTGCACTCACCACTTTGCCCCTGTAACACACGGTTTGCTTCCTCTCACAGGTTTTTTACCTTTGATACTTGCACAAGTGCTACTTTTGCCTACGTAATCGTTTGTTCTTGTGCTTGAGTGTGTAACATATACTGCAGTATTATACCACAAATTAAACTCTATTTTCTCTTGTAGCCTGCACACTTGTCACTTTTCCCTCCTGAGCACTTTTTACTACCTCATGTATTTTTGGTAGCCCACATTTTTACTACCTCATGTATTTTGTTTGCTCACAAGTGTCACAATTACCTTGTCTACCTCATGTATTTTTGGTTTCTCACAATTTTTACTACCTCATGTATTCTTGGTTGCTCACAATTATCACTTTACCGTATGTAACATAACGAATGCCTCTCGTGTAACGTTCTCAGTTTGTATCTTTTCTGTTCCTATTGTGAAGCGCTCTGACACCTTCGGGTAAAGTCCGCGCTATATAAAATTGCATAAATAAATAAATATAGCCAGATATATGTCCTGTGCTAGTCTGGCGAAGCACTCCAGCTGCAACTCACTGATAACGGCAAAAATGCCAAACCATGTTTGTGATTGCAAGTTCTTCCTTGCGTATGGGAAGTGCCATGACATTTAGTTTTGTACATGCCTTTGAAGCAGGGCCAGACGTAGCAGGCACCAGGCATTTCCCCGGTGGGCCGCTAGGGTGGGGGCCGACTTTGGGCCCCTGGGGGCCGTTTTTGTTACTGGGCCGTTTTTGCAGCATAGCTGCAAAATCGGCCCCTGTAACAAAATCGACCGAAACCGGCCCTGGCAAACAACCCCGCCGCTCCCATGGGGGCTAGCCGAGCTCTTTGCCAGGGCCAGTTTGGGTTCCCAGTCTGGCCCTGCTTTGCAGGAAGGCCAAAGTTGAAGTACTCACTTTTTTGTTTTTCTCAGTGAGCAGGCCATGTCTTATATGCTCTCTATACCACACAACTAGTACTTTTCCTCACCATAGGGGAAGAACAATGCCAGTGGTTCCCTGTGCTCCTTTGCATTGGGGATGTGACCTAGTTGTGGTGGCTGAGGTATTGCTAGTTGGCCCAAGGCTCATTTGAATAGGTATGAACGCAGTCTGCAGTGACATTGTCTCAAAGGGTCTTATTTTAAATCTTACTTTCACGGATTATTCACATCCTGTCGTCTAATAGTAGTGCCTCTATCAAAGAAATATGCATATTAATAATAACAGCAAGATCAACTCTCAAACATTTGGAAATAATTATTTTTAGTAAAGAACATAGTATTATTGAAGTGATTCTCAAAAAATACCGGGGCTATCTTTATGGGGGAAGAAATTCAATCAGTAATTTCTTCTCTCAGTTTATCATTTCATCAAAAAAGTGGCAACATTTTCATTAACTCCACTCAAAAGCAAGCCCAGATAATTTCACATTATTTTTCTAAAATAATTTGTCATTTCTAACTGACACAAATACCACAATATCCAGATGTCCATAATTATTTTATCCCAGTATCATAGAATATTACTTAACTGCAATAAGTAAAAAGAAAGCAAAACAATAAATAAAATAAAAGGAAAGAAAAAGGCAAAAACCGTTGCCCATTTGAAAGTCCAAGTGCTATCTACATTGTCAGTTGACATAAGATGTTGGACCTTAGAAAAAACATAACCCTGAGGGGCATATTATCAACAGCTAGCGATATTTATAGCTAAATAGGCATAGCGATTTTTTTTTTATCGCCGAGCATCGCCAGATTTTATCACAGAGATAACGTGCTATTAGCAACGTTTAACTCTGAAGCGATAACATTTTCGGCAAGAGCGGCGAAATGCGTGAATATCGCTGTAAATCCAGCGATATTCATGCATTATCGCTAACAGGGACTTAGCCTGACTATCCACCTCCCATTGGATATACAGGCTAAGAACGGCTCTGAGCAGGCGTTAGGTTTTGGAGATATTTGTGCTTAGCGCAAATATTTCCATCGATACGCCTGCGTTGATAATAGGCGATAGCGATGTTAGCGACTGCTTTCAGTCGCTAATAGGTTGGGTACGCCCACTTTGCATGTCATTAGTGATAAATATCGCTGACATGCAAAGCGGGCCCCAAACCGCTCGCTATCGCCTAGAAGCTGTCGCTGTCGCTAACAGCTTGCTAATAGGGCGATAGAATTATTGCCGCTTAGCGGCCATAAAAGTCCGCTAAAGCGGCGATAATCTCTTATCGCCCTCCTTGATAATATGCCCCTTAGTTCTCCACAGTACACTTTGTGATATATATCCATAAATTACAATATTCCTAAAACTGTACTTTATTTCAAACCCATAGACAGCATATTGCCTTGTTAAGGGAATCCTGAATGCCTATCATGGTAGCAGCCTAATTCAAAACTCCCATATGCTAGCCTATGTATGGTTCAATAGTTCCCATCCGTGCCGATTGAGAAACAGTCCGGAACTACAAAGTATACAATCTGCTGGGTATCCAATACATACCGTGCTTTCTGGGCCATACAAAGAGGCAAGCTGGTGTGACACCAAAATAGGACATGTGAATGTCATGATACTCAGGGGAAAGCAAAAGGAATTAAGCACGAGGTGAAAGTATAAACATGCATATTTCATTATCAGTGTTTTAAGAACATTGAATCACTCTAGCAGAGGGGAGCATATAACACTGCAACATTACTAATAGTACTGTATTTCGCCCCCCCATAGGATTGTGGTGCAATGGGGAATAGTGAGTAAAGTCTCAATTTATACATTGGAATGTATTAATTTAATCACGTGGGGTGCCCTAATTTAACTCTGGTAGTCGAAGCAAAAGTCTGTGGACAGAAGTGAAACTGATCAGGGCAAGGTCCAGAGGCAGAGAAGAAAGGAATTGTAGGTATTAGTCTCCGTGTGAATGGTGGAATTATCCCAACAGACAATCTTTGTGTTGATATAAATGGGCAGTAAGGCGTTAGATCTTAGACAAACGTCTTATGTGTTTTATGGGGGTGGGGGTGTTTCATGTTGTTTAATACTTATCTCTGTAATGTCTAAAGTCTGCGCTTGATTTTGAGGGTGAGCATCATGCCATTTTAAAAGACTGTGGGGCATATTCTCAAGGACTTATCGCCAAGTTAACAGCACTTTATCGCAACCAAAGTGTCGATAAATTTATCGCCCCATTCACAAGCTGGTGCTAACAGCCAAGATTACCAGTTTATCAGCGATAGCAGCCGCAAAAAACATCGCACAGACGACCCAGGCAACTATCGCTAATGAGATGCAGAGTAGGAGTTCCTGTGCCAAAAGCTGCAACAACACCACTCCACAACATTCTCAACGACCAGCCAGATCAGCGAAAAGACCATGAAACATGCGATAAGGCGCGTTAGCAGCAGGAAACTAACACCTGCTCTGACCTGGTGCAAAGTCGAACGACAGTCTGCACCACAAAATGGAGGCCAGCCCAGAGCCACACCTGAAGAACAACAGATACCATGGAGCCACTGAACATGCGGGCCGGACACCTAAGAGGACCACAGGACTCACCACCACCGCCACCACCCCCAGGACCCCCCCAATCCCAGACCCCCACCACCCCCCAGGACCAACACTGAGGCAGCACAGACAAAGACAGCGACCCTAAGAAAATGCACCAACCTCAAAGACCCAACACCAGAGAATGTCATTGCCCACTACATGTTCAAAGTGACAACACTCCTCCACATCCTGACCACCATTGTCTACAGGCTGACGGTACCAACACAGCGGACAACCAACATCCCTCCGCAGACAAAGCTGTGCTGCATCTGTTGGCCTCTGGTACCTTCCAACCAAACAACCACGTGAGACAGAGGAGTGGCACAGCCAGGCCAATCCAAGTCCCTCACAACGGTCATGGGTGACACCATCAGCTTGGTACACCACATCTATACTTCCCACACACTGCTCAGGAACAGCCGGAACGCAAGCAAGGCGTCTACGCCACAGCTGGCTTCCCACATGTGTCAGGGGGCAATTGACTGCACACATGTCCAACTAGTGCCCCCTGGAAACACTGCACACAATAAGCGCAACAGAATGCGCATGTATCCCACCAATGTCCAGGCAATATAGGAACACTGGGGAATCTCCACCAATGTCGTTGCCTATCCCCCAGGCAGTGTGCATGATTCCTACACCTTCCGACAGTTCATCATCAACCTGTACTACCAGGATAGCACCCACGGAAATTCACTGCTCATTGGTCAATACCAAATGAACACACCACATGCCTCAACTCCACAGTCATGCAACTCACAACACAGGAAATGCACACGTCACAAGCTCGCATACAACATGCACACCCACCAGACACAACAGCACAACTTACTGTGGGAACCTGGGAAAGCCATGTACATTAGCCATCAATGGCATGACACCTCAGCCACACAATAGCAGGATGTGGGAAGAGGTGGGCACCAGACATATGCCAAGGAGGCAAGTAATCATTGAATATGAATGTACACAATGCCAAGTATGGCTTTGTTGTGCTGAACAGACTGCAGTATGCAGACCACACACATATCCATGTCGACAGACCCCGCTGGTTTATGGAGTGTAGTGGACAGTGGACACAACCATGTCACCCCAGCCAGTGTGGAAGATCGCGGAAATGTAGCTTGTTACATCCCACCCGGAAGCGTGAGCGGAGAGGGCTGGCCCGGTGTACGCCAGGCCAGCGTAGGGGTGTGAATAAAAGGCACATAACTCTGGGTGCTGTCCTCTTCCGGAATGCCCAACGTACCTGCCAGGACGTCGCCTCTCACCCCGCCATGAGTCAGAAGCTGTCGCTCTGAATGGAGGTGCCTGCGATCCTGTGCGCCTGCTCCACCCTGGGACGCTGGTCCCTGAACCTGTCCTGCCCGCCCCTGCGCACCCAAGCCTCAATGCTCACCTGCCGACACCGGCGTGTGACGAAGAGGGTCTACCACGTGCCGGTGCAATCTATCAGCATTCAACCACTTGTGGTTTATACTCCCCTCCCTCGCCCTCCGTGTACAACGCGGAACCACACTGCTGGTATCCTGGACTTTGCGAAGCCTTCAGTAAGTGGAATTAACTCCTTAGGCGCTATCTTAGCTCTACCGTGACACGGGTTATAATTATGACCCTTCGTGTCCTTCCTTACAGGCTCGCTTTACCGCACCTTATTTGGCGGCTGTATTAATACCCAGTGCCCCATTGTGGACATCCTTGAACTTCACCGGTGACCTCCCTGTTCATCCGGTAAGTGCAGCTCTAACCGGCCAGCTCCCCTGTTAGTGCGAACATTGTCTGATCGCCTCGCCCTCTCTCTCCAGACACACAGAGAGGCGAGGCACCTCCGTTTTCGGAAGCACAACCGATCAGCCATTCTCCTGAGTACACCAACAATAGGACCTGGGTAAGTCCACGGACGTGGTCTACCGACCCGATCCACCCAGTCGAATCCTTACTGACCGGATCTCCTTCCCTCCTCAGCCCAGACCAAACCCATGATTGGCGCCATCCCTGCACCTAGACGTCAGGGCTTTCAGGCTATTGCCATACAGGTAAAACTTCAGCCCCCCATGCTCCTTGGACTAACTGCGCATAAATTCACCACCGGGCACTACACTGACACTCGTTTGGCCATTCCAGTATTTTATCACGTCGGTCTTCAGGTTTTTCACTTAAGGAGCTGTCACTCACATGTAGACACTCGGGAACCCCCTTTTTAGAAAAAGTATTCACTCTTCAAAATCACGCGTGTTGTATTCTGCTCCCTTATGGACCATGTAGTCACTTAGTCTCACCAAAAGTCACCAGATACGTTCTGTTCTGTGTTCCTTTTGACTAAATTTTCCTAATTTCTTTTTTCCCTAGGCTATTGTGTAGAACAGGTTTTAGGCATAACACTTTGTGTCCTGATGATGATTCCTTGTATTTTGGCTATGGAATCGAAACGTCGTCAACCTCTTGTCGCACCATATATGAATGTGTATATTCATTGAGATATGCTATTTATGGTGTGGTTGAATTTCTGTCATCGCTATAATTAACAGAAATCGCTCACTTTCTGCCTAAGATTCTTTCTCTCCCCTTCCTTTCACCTTGCCGAATTGTAAGCATGAAGGCACAGGCTTGTGTCTCACTCTTTGATGAATGTAAGAGAATTGTCGTTGTTCATTATATATATTAAAAATTTCTGTGATCACTGTCCGGCTGGACAAATCACTCTAAAACAAATATAGTTCCATTGTGTCTATATTATTACTTTTTTATTCTAAACTTGCATGGGACCACTGTTGTTAGATATAACATAGTGCAATCTCCAAGCCCGAGGGCCGCAACCTTGGCAGCCTCCTCAGACCATCACGGCCTTCGCAACACAGAATACAGTACTCCTTACTTGTTGACATACTCCACCGGCATGCACAGTGAACAAGTAGGGCACACATTTGGAACTGAGTCTTGATTACGCCATGGCAGAGCACATTAATAATGGATGAGTTTGTGTCACTATACTCCCTGCGATGTGGTGAACACACGTGCATGTGGGCCCACGCGGTGACGCAGACTACTGCCAACAGTCTACGCTGCGCACGAGTAGGTCACACATTTGGAACTGAGTTTTGACATCATGATGGCCGAGTTCATATGTACATGGCACGTTTGATGTCACTATACTCCCTTTGATGTGGGGCCACCAGGTCGTAGTAGTACATCACAGCCGCAAGATTCTGTGGGCCCACGCGGACTACTGCTCTCGGCCTATGCTGCGCTCAATTAGGTCACAGATTTGGAACTGAACATCGATATTTCAAAAGCAGGGTACATATCATTGCACGCAAGGAGAGGCGTAAGAGGATGATGCGTTGCATTTGGGAGGAAAAAAGGATCATCGTTACGGAGGTGACCGAACACTACTGAAGACTGCCCTGGTGTCACTAACTCTGTGCATCGCGAGCCAACGTCACGTGGCTGTTGGCCACTTCTGACCACTGCCTCCGGCCTACACTGCGGTCCAGTAGGTCACAGATTCTTGATTTAGCAATGGCTGAGTTCATATCAGTGTACTGGCATCATCGCAGACTGCATCCCCTCTCAGCCCCAGTGCCACTAACCCTGTTCCCCGACATTCATGGACACTCTCTGGTCGTACATTGGTGGTGTCGGAGTCTATAGACTGAGGGTAGTTTTCATACTCATGCATCTGGTACTGAATTGGTGGTGGCAAAGAGGCTGTCTCTTTCCACTCCTCAATTTGCTGCTTCCGGATGACATCAGACCTCTGCATCATGCCCTATTGGACCCCTTCCACTGTCCCCTGAAACCCTCCGCCACATTCGACATCGACCCGCTCTGTCTGCGTGGCCCTACCTCAGTGGACTGCAAGTCAACATCCCGTGGCGGTGTGCCTGTGCCGGCAGCTGTGCATCCGGGGCTACTAACTCTGTGCAACTCAAGTCAGGGACCCTGTCTGTATGAATATTGGATGACCTCTGTGACGGTGGTCTTGGGGTCATGGACGCCATGTGTCTGTGGCCCGCGCTGTCCGCTGCTTCCGGCCTCAACTGCGGACCACCAGGGCTCCCACATCCAATCGAGTCCTGCCCGTCCAGGATGTGGCATCACCGAAGGAGGCACAAGCCACCATCTCCAGGGCCAACTCCAACCACCATCTGCCAGAGTCAAAACAGTGGTACTGGCAGACTGACGGAGTTGCTCAGACCTGTCGTGAATTCCATCATCTTCCTGATCCCCTGCTCAGCACTCGAGGTGCCACTGACTCAGTGCACCGCATCCCATGGATCGTTACTGATTGAGTTTTGTACTGTGGAGAGGTTGCGCAGGAATGTCACCTCAGGCAGTGTGGGAGACCTGGGACGTTGATGAGGACGATGATGCAGGTCTAATACACCCCACTGAATCTGCATCAGGAATATCCTGAATGGACACAACTCTAGTCATGTTCACCACATGAGCGCGCTCAGCTCTAGTGCCCCAACCTCAGTGCACTGCAACTCAAGAACACTTCTGTTTGTATGTTGGGTCGCCTCTGTACTTGCACCGGCTCCCTTCAGGTTGCTCAGCAGTTGACTCAGTTGTACAGGTGTTTTCTATTTCTGTTGCACTGGTGACCACTGTTCAGGTTGTTGCCAGCACCAACCACTCCGTGCGGACTGGCTAATACTCACTCCACACACATCCAGCACAGGCGTCACTGTACATGTGGCCCTGCCAATAAAGGGGCCGGGCGCACATGCCTGTAGCCAGTTCAACATGATATCTGCGTGTGTCCCTGTGGTCTTGTTGTATGCATGAGGGCCCTGGGGCCTACGACATTACACTGTTGACTGTGGCCTCCGTTTCCTCCAGCTCCTCCTGTGGCACAGGACTCCAACCTCCTGTCGCCGTTGCTGCCTTCCTGTTAGTAGCAGCTTTGTGCCTGGTTTATATTTTCACGTCATGCCAGCACCTCTTGCCCTTCTCCATTGGCCTCCTCGACACTCCGACTGCATTCCCGGTAGTATAATTGTGAGCCAGTTTATGGTAGTGCTCTGTCACCTCCGTGACGCTGATCTGGTTTGGCTGCGGAATGCACCCTGTCTTCCTCTCCCTCTTCCCCCTGGCCTTCCCCAACCCCGTTGTTCCTTGCTGGTGGTCTGTGGGGGTTGTGGGGATCACTTTGGCCTCTGCGCTTGGTCAGGGTGCATCCATGTTGCTACGCACTTTAGATTGTTTTTGGTGTGTTGCTTTTGTAGCTTTTATAGTGCATTTTCCCACCAGACGCATGGGATTTGCAGGGCTGCCGCTGGTTTTCGCTGCTTTTTGTATCGCGATTGGCCTCATCACAGCTTTTTTTGCGAATGTGTTTCACATTTTTGCGGCATGGCGTTGAATTTAATGTGGTCATTTGACACATTATCTGGTGCCTGTCGCATGCTGCTGCAGTGTTGTGAATACTTGGTTAACACAGCGTAATTTTACCGCTATAGACTGTGATTTTGAGAGTTGTGTTAAGTTACTTTTGCGATGGTTATCACATGTTCTTGGGAATATGCCCCTTATTGTGATGCTGTTTTTAGGTTAACAGAGTTGAAAAATAAAGGACCGTATTTCTGAATTACAAGAAATAGGTCATGGCACTGATATTCTGTGCAATCGATTCTTGGAATGCAGAATTCAGTAGGGAAAATAATACTCACATGTGCTGTAGTTTTTCATTTTAATTCAAAATATTCTTTATTTCGGTTTTTGTAATACCATCAAAGAGATACTTCATTTATAAAAGAAAAAATATATATGAAATTACAATTTATCAAAAGATAACACAGATCAACAAATCTCCCAAAATTTAATTTATAAACTTACATCAATGTGGGTCGTTTTAAAATACTATATTGGCCCTAAACAGTTAGCATTATACAGCAATCATATTGTAAACAGTAAAGTGCATTGTCTAGTTGTGCAGTCTTTTGATTAACCTAGCTGGTTCTTTTTGTACAGAGGTAAGGCGGCTTCTTATAAATCATTAAAAACCTTGAAACCGCAAAAACCTAGGGAGGGGCTGGGTTGGTTTAAAGGATCTTGATCACTCCCTTATGGTGTCTGGTACCCAAACTCCTGCAAATGGGAACCAGCCATTTCAACGTTGGCCTACTAAAAAACTGATCAAAAAGAAAATAGATGGGGCAATGTTTCTTTTACATGTCCACAACTTGTTCAACTCTGATATCTAAAGATCATCTCCAGCCTAGACAGATGCAAAAGCCGAATCTAAGCTGCACATACAGTTGTTTGCTAGCCTTGATTCAATATTGTCCTAATATATTTACACTGAATAGGAATCCTTAAACTGCAAACAAATGATTATGTGTATGACAAATTAAAAGACTGCACAGCTTCTACTCATTTTTTAAGTCCTTCACACTTATGCCTGGACAGGAACCCCCAGATTTCGAGTCACACATTTGCTAATCCATCCCCACAAAGGAGTCTCTGATATATTTTTTCCAAGGGAGACTAGAAGAGCATGACAAACTAAGAATTTCTTCTAGCCCTCAACAGTATGAAGGCAACTCAGGGTATGGCCCAGAGCCTTCTCCAAAACATTATGGGCCGGATTACAATGTTGGCAGTGCGGCTCTGTGCCTGCACTGCCAAAGCCATGGTTCGACCGCCCTCCAAATTAGGAGTTTCCTCCTGTCTGGTGGGCTTTGTTTTTGACATTCCCACGGTGGTTCCCTGAAAATGGCACCATAATGGGAACATCAAAAACAGTTCCTGCAAGGCCTGGACTGTAAAGAAATGGTGGGGTTGCACACAGGGAGGCACATATTGAACCCCCTGTGTGCATCCTCAGGGCATGAGGCACCCTTTGTTTCCTCTCTGCCACAGTTTTCATGGTGGTGAAACCACTAGCATATTGCACTGGCATATTACTGCCACCTGACCACCCCAGCACCGCCAGGGAACAGTTCCCTGCTGTCTGTCACAGGGCAATGACAGTCTGACCGCCCTTGTTGTAAGAGGGTGGTCGGGACACTGCCACCACCACATCCTCATGAGTCTGGCGGTATGTGGACCACCAAACTCGTAATCAGTGTGTGAGAGCTGTGCTTCTAATAGGTCAGTAACTGATCTGATTCATGTCAAATTTCAGGGGGATCAAAGGTTTACTTACAGGGAGACTCAGTAAAAGCCTCAAAAAACATTTTTCCTCAAGTTGCTGATTTTATGTCTTTTTATATCCCCATTTCTCTGTGTCACAAGGGGGTGCACCCACAGCTTGACAAGAATACATCTGTAGGGCCAGAGAAACAAGTTTATCAAGCGACCCATTATGTAGCTTCAGTAAGCACCCTACACAGTGTCCTAATTTTAACTTATTATTAGCGTTATTGTATAGTTAATAAAAACCATTACAAAATATAGATACGACAATATGTTAAAAAGCAGAAAGTTAACACCGCTGTGTGGAAGTTAAAAAAGTTATTAAAATGAGAATGTCTTTCAAGTTTAAAAGTAAGCATGTTGCTGATTCAAGTCTTTGCCAGTGATCTTCGCCTTTTCTCAAACTTGGCAATAAATTTAACTGCTCTGCAAATGAATTGTGGATCTACTGAGCATAAGATTTGTACAATCGCAGACCGGCAGATGCGTATTCCATATTCCTTAAACTTGGTTTTTAACCAACTCCGACGTTCCTGAATCAAAGCCGGGCAAATACAAATCAGATGGATGAAGTCTTGTCTTCCTGCGCCACATAGATCACATTCCTTACATTCTAGGGGCCTCTACTTTGGTAGATCAGCAATTGTTGGGAAGCTACCAAACCTTAAATTGATGTATTTACGTTTGATTAATGGCGAGAAAGCAAGGTCAAGGTAGGCTGCTAGTACAGGTTTTTTGTAAGATTGAATTTTCATCCAGGCATGGCTCCTGTGACAAAAAGTTAACTTATCGTTGAACAACGAATGACTGTTGGCAGCCTTCTTTACCCACTATTTGAAAGATTGTACTGGAATATTGGTTTCCCAGAGTGTAGCCAACTCAGTCGATTCTAAAGACAGTTTAAGGTACTTGGCATAGTGGGAGTTGGGACTCTTGTGTATTTTTTCCCACATAGCACGGTAGACTGCTATTTCTTGGTTCATCCAGACATCGTACCAAAATGTTATAGTCTCATACATTTTAATCAGCACCTGGGATTGCAAACCAAGTTCGAGTCTTACTTGTTCGGGTGATGCATTGCTTGGTAACGCAAATACACGTTTGTAGATTTTCATTTGTACTTTGTCCAGGAGTTGTGCACTCTTGCCATGATGTAATACACTCCCATAAGCTACTGTTGGAGTAACTTAGCTTTCATTACTGTTAGCAGGGGGGAGACCAGAGGGCCTTTAAGTTTTGTCGCTAGGCTGCTAAAGGTATGCAATAGGACGGTGCCCTTCTTTTCCATGCTATTGAAATGCGTAGAGAAATTAAGGCGCTTGTCCAATTGTATCCCGAGATACTTATAACTTTCCACCACTTCCAATTTAACGTTGTCTATTGAGAAAGTTGGTGGTGCTTTGTGGCGTCGAGTTATAACCATGGTTTTTGTTTTTGTGCTGTTTATTTATAGCAAGTTCTGTTTAGTATATCGGGTCAATTCCTGTAGTAGACGTTGCAAGCCTATTCTCGTCTGGCTTAGTAGAACCACATCGTCGGCGTGGGATAGATGTGTTACACGAAGATTACCTAGCCGCGGTGGATGAGCATTGGTCTGGTCAAGGCTTACTGTCAGGTCGAACAATGTATAGATAAGGGTATTGCACTCTTGTTTAAATGTGACTAAATAGTTTGTTTGGTAGGTGTGCTGCGCCAGATCAGGGCCTGCTAACTGTGTGTAACAATGTATGTGGCCTGGTATCACTAGATGACCAGGACTCGAGCGCGCACTACATGAATGACAGATTTTCCAATAGAACGTTTGACAAAAACACTTTTATCAATATGTCATCAAAATGTATGCTGAAGTATATATTCAATTTATACAATCATTTTGAGAATAAAACAATCAAAACATTATTTCATGTATACATATTTCACAAAAAAGCAATTTGTTCTGAAAACCCAATGCATTTCGGGGTTTAGCACCCCTTCGTCGGGGGTCTGTTGAAAAGAAGAAAGAGAGAAAGGAAACGCTATTACTAAGGATGCCATGGAGGCTATTAAACTAAGTTATTTAAAGGTTCATGAATTCCTTACCAAAATTGAAGGCTCATTCGATAAATATTGAATGAAGTGTGCCGTTGTTTGCGGTCAATCTAAAAAATCTGTGAAAAAGGAAAGATTCCTTAATTCATCATTCATGAAATTTTTCGAAAAATATTAAAAGTGCTAAGATATGGATATAATTTACCTGTATCCTGACTGTGGGCAATCTGTCAAAGAAACGAATATTTAAGGGTGTTTATTGAAGTTTATATAGCGTATATCACATATTTACGTGATATATAAACACTTGAGAAAAATACAAAAAATGGACCTGAACGCTCACCTGCAGGTCTTGTTTACAGCGACTACTCGAATCTAAAAGAATAAGTTGTATCCGTGTTACAAAACATATCTGAATGAAATCGTCGTGGACTTAGATTCAAACGCTAAAGAGATATTTACCTGCGAGCCTCGACGTAAATGTGGACGGTCTTGCTTGAGTAAGGGCGTCCTATAAGCTAAAGGGATGATAAAAACGGAAAAACGCCGCATTTAGTAAGCGGTTTGTGCTATATATCTCTTATAATTCCTATATTTTGTGAAGGCGTCTAAGCGTTAGTCCTTACTGATTTAGTCTTTGTTAGTACCGATCACGGTGTTCTTGCCCGATGTGTGATGTGGAGTTCAACAGCGGTTACCGTAGTCCTTTTTTAGTATACACTCGGGGATGTCGAAATAGAAAACGGACTGTTACGCCTGAGAAAAGCGACCGCCATTACTAAGAGGATAATATTCCTCTCTCGTATATATATTCAAATAGCAAAGTGGCGAACGTTATAGGTTGAGGATTTCAAAGCTATTATTTTGTTGTAACACGATCTAATTACAATGCATGAAGAGTAGAAACAATAAGAGGAAAGAAAATTGGTGCAAAGAAGGGAAGTGATACTTAAATGAATAGTCCTTAGGTATAGTAGGTAAAACACATGAACATTGCATCAACGAGTATACATATTGGTAAATCAACCATATTGTCATATTCAGAAAAATAGAAAAATCATATTGTAACTTGCCTATTTCCATTCTTTTTTTAATTTTTTTATTTTTTATTTTTGTAAACCTTTATTGTGCACTGAAAAAAGAACAAATACGGGCCTACAACCCTCGGGCCGGCCACAGTTACGTATGAAGCACCAATGCATGCAATACAGCGACACAGTAATACGGCATTACCATCAGCAAGTATTTAAGAGTTACACTATAAAGCACCGTGATACCATGTCTCAGGATCAATGAAGGTTAATTTTACATTATCTTGCGACTATTAAATGCAATTCGTATTTTTCTGAATCAAAAAGAGAAATACTAGACTAAAAAGGCGGAGTCCGTGCAGGCGGAGCATGACGCTAGTCTCAATTAACCACACGATCTAAATCCCAACAATCAAGTTCCACCCGGGCGGCATGGCAGCGAGAAGCATATTCAACAATGGTACCAGTCCTAATTCCCCATCCAGAGTTGCTGCCACCCATCCCCTGGTAACCCCAGACACGGACAAAGACAGAAAAAAGAGGAAAAACAAAAGTGAAAGAGAAAATAAGGCACCATAGAAACTGAACACAAAAACAAAAGTTCTAACCCCCCACCCTACACGCATGCAGAGGCTACGGCCTGCCCCCCCCCCCCCTCCAGCAGTGTGTCTGTCGCCCCATAAACCCGAAATATAGCAAGAAGAAGAAAGAAAGAAAAAGGAATAAAATATAATACTGTCCAAGATATAGAGAGTGAGAAAAGGCCATCCTAATCTTCAACTCTCACAAAACACAAATAAAGCGAGAGGAGGATCAATTCTAGACGTTCCCAGCTCCCCAGCCAAAAGCACAACCCCCACCCTGTCCATGACAGCACAAAAATAAGCAGTGATGCAGAGACAGATGGGGAAAGGCAAATCGCAGTGTGTGACTTAAACAGATGTATAACAGTCCTAATCCCGTCTCAACCAGCCAAGCAACCGATAGCAAAGAAGCGCAGCCTAGCCCTGGCCCGATCTCGGATACGTCCCCGAATGGAGTCCCTGAAGAAAGCCCGCCCCCTCTGAAACCAAGAGACAATATGGCCGCATAAAGAAGGAGAGTAAATCAGAAGCACAAAATGGCCGTCGAATATCACCATACAATCCTTTGTCCATCATAAGTAGTTCCTCTAGGCCATCGGGAGAATATAGGCTCCTCAGCGTAGTGGGTGAAGGCCACGAGGGAAAATCCATTGGAGGGGCCGGTGGTTGCATATCCAGGTCGCGAGTCAATAACAATGTTGCAGGCAGCAATGTGGCAGACCCCGGAGGAAGGGGAAACAAAGTATCCCAGGCGTGTCTACCGGACGGCCGGTGGCGGGCGTCAGTAGAGGCAGAAGCAGGCACATCTTCTCCACAGGCAAAAAGAAACACTGTATCCCCAATCGATTCCGATGGAGGCAATTCCAAGTTTAGCTGGGTTCCGACATTGCGCTCCCGCCGTAGGTCAGACACCATTTTGTCAAGTCGTTCACCCATTACTTGGAAGTCCGTGCACATTTCCGATCGAAAGTCAGACAGGGCGGCCAGGATAGATCCATAAGAAAGTGGTGGTTGCAGCCCTTCGTCATCGGACTCCCGGGAAGACGTTTGCGAGCTGTCCCCTAGCGCAAGCAGGGTGACACAATCAGCGGGCAGGGACGGGCACTCTCCCCCGTTCCCTGAAGCACCAGACACAGCCATGGTAGTAGGATTACAGAGTAGTCGCCGAGGCGGGTGCGGCATAAACAGGCGGCAATACAGGTCTCAATGCCCCCAAAGTTGATTCAGGTCGGGCACTCGTCACAGAGAACCTTCTCGCTTCAGGCCGTAACACCGGGACATGGAAGCAGGTAGCCGATGCCTACCAAACATGGCCGAGCAATCCATTCCGCTCACTCCCCGCCTCAAACAAAGACGCCGTATCTGCAAAGCGTCTCATCACGGCGATTACTCACAGGGCACAGCTCGCATTGGTCCGCGGCAGGCAGCGCAATCAGGATTGTGTCCCGGGAGAATGACACCACCTTCCCGTCCTCGGTGTCGCGCGGGTACCCCGGCCGCCACTAAGCCTCCCAGACTCGGAGACGGACGGCAGTGCGGGCGCGGGTCCAGGGCTCGAAACTGTCGCCTATTTCCATTCTTGAGTTTGCTGTATGCGCTGGGGTACTTCTATGGGTATGTACATTAGTTAGTATGCAAGTGCCACTGTGTATTGGAAGCCCTGGGGGATCAGGTAGCCTATAGCTGAAATGTTTTTAGGTCTCGGCATCGAGACCTATTGTTATGGAGTTCGCTCTGAAGGGAGCTAGAGCTGTGAACGCGCCGACCAGGGTCTGTGTACGCGCACACACACAGGCAGGCATGCGCTGTGCACACACAGACACACACAGAAACAGACACACGCACACACGCACACACGCACACACACACACCCCATCCCTCTCTGCCCACTCCCTCTCTGCCGCCCCCCCTCTACCCCCACTCACCGGGCTCTTTCCCTCCGCAGTGGGTCAGTCATGGCAGCAGGCAGACTCGGTGTCTTCTCCGGCGATCCTTCAGCTGATGTGCACGCCCACGCTGCGTCACGTGCGCGCCCACCACGCTGTTTTCACGCCCGTTGATCCTCAGCTTGTTATATACTTTGGCTATGGACAATTAGACCAACGTTTTGCTCCGTCAATCATGTTTTCTTGGGCTGCGGTGTCTACAAGGCAAGGGGGCAGTGCACTGCACATGGATTTATCCTCGTCACGCCAATCGGTATTGTTTAATTTTATTTCTTTCGATCAGCATGTTTTTTTGTAATCTCTGGGAGAGCCGACGCTGGGACTTGAACCCCATTCCACAGTGTCAAAGTCTGGACACGGAGTGAAAGAACGTGGCTGTGCAAGCTACCACTGGACCCACTATACTCAGTTACCATGAGGTGGCGATATCTGCCACTCACTTTCCTCACTGCACCTTTGTGTTAGCCACGATGATCATAATCATTTCTATCCACTTCCATAATAGGCTTGTATTTTCAAAGATATCCTCTAATACTGAAAAGAAATTAGGGCAATAAATATCTATACAGCAGAGTACATAAACACAAAATGTCATGACATTTTGCACACTGTTGCAGGTCCGCTGTAGTCAAGGAGATTGTCTTCTGAGAAGTGTTTACATCCTCAAAATGACTTTCCAGTATAGAGGACCATTGGTGCACCTGCTTGTCTGGCAATATGCATAAGGATTACTACCTATCTCACTAATATTTTATCTTCGTAAATAGTTTGTTCACAGTACATTGTAAATTGTTTTCACATCATGGGAGCTCTAAAAATAGAATTCTGTTCATCGCTTCTAAATGAGGCGCTTTTTGGCATTCTTCGACAATGCTTTCAAACTAATTTCTGCTACTGCGGTAGATGGATGGCACTCCAGAGAATATTGTGTTGATCGGTATAGCTCTATAAGCCGTGCGCGCCCCTGGTGACCCTCCCGCCCGACCCCAGGTCTGCCCAGTAGAACGGCGCTCACTTCATCCCTCTGTGAGGCAGAAGGTGAGTGTGAGTGCAGAGTGCGCAGAGTGTGAAGTAGTGAGTGCAGAGTGAGTGTGCAGAGTGAGTGTGCAGAGTGCTGAGTGCAGAGTAGTGAGTGCAGAGTAGTGAGTGTGCAGAGTAGTGAGTGCAGAGTAGTGAGTGTGCAGAGTAGTGAGTGCAGAGTAGTGAGTGTGCAGAGTAGTGAGTGTGCAGAGTAGTGAGTGCAGTGTAGTGAGTGTGCAGAGTATTGAGTGTGCAGACTACTGAGTGTGCACACTAGTGAGTGCAGAGTTGTGAGTGTGTAGAGTAGTGAGTGCAGAGTAGTGAGTGCAGAGTAGTGAGTGTGTAGAGTAGTGAGTGCAGGGTAGTGAGTGCAGAGTAGTGAGTGCAGAGTAGTGAGTGCAGAGTAGTGAGTGCAGAGAGTAGCAAGTGCAGAGTAGTGAGTGCAGAGAGTAGTGAGTGCAGAGAGTAGTGAGTGCAGAGTAGTGAGTGCAGAGAGTAGTGAGTGCAGAGTAGTGAGTGCAGAGCACAGATTAGTGAGTGCAGAGTGCAGAGTAGTGAGTGCAGAGTAGTGAGTGCAGAGTAGTGAGTGCAGAGTAGTGAGTAGTGAGTGCAGAGTAGTGAGTGCAGAGAGTAGTGAGTGCAGAGTAGTGAGTGCAGAGAGTAGTGAGTGCAGAGAGTAGTGAGTGCAGAGAGTAGTGAGTGCAGAGTAGTGAGTGCAGAGAGTAGTGAGTGCAGAGTAGTGAGTGCAGAGTGCAGAGTAGTGAGTGCAGAGTAGTGAGTGCAGAGTAGTGAGTGCAGAGTAGTGAGTGCAGAGTAGTGAGTGCAGAGTAGTGAGTAGTGAGTAGTGAGTAGTGAGTGCAGAGTAGTGAGTAGTGAGTGCAGAGTAGTGAGTAGTGAGTGCAGAGTAGTGAGTAGTGAGTGCAGAGTAGTGAGTGCAGAGTAGTGAGTGCATAGTAGTGAGTAGTGAGTAGTGAGTGCAGAGTAGTGAGTAGTGAGTGCAGAGTAGTGAGTGCAGAGTAGTGAGTGCAGAGAGTGCAGAGTAGTGAATGCAGAGTAGTGAGTGCAGAGTGCAGAGTAGTGAGTGCAGAGTGCAGAATAGTGAGTGCAGAGTAGTGAGTGCAGAGTAGTGAGTGCAGAGTAGTGAGTGCAGAGTAGTGAGTGCAGAGTAGTGAGTAGTGAGTGCAGAGTAGTGAGTAGTGAGTGCAGAGTAGTGAGTGCAGAGTAGTGAGTGCAGAGTAGTGAGTGTGTAGAGTAGTGAGTGCAGGGTAGTGAGTGCAGAGTAGTGAGTGCAGAGTAGTGAGTGCAGAGTAGTGAGTGCCGAGTAGTGAGTGCAGAGTCCAGAGTAGTGAGTGCAGGGTAGTGAGTTCAGGGTAGTGAGTGCAGGGTAGTGAGTGCAGGGTAGTGAGTGCAGGGTAGTGAGTGCAGGGTAGTGAGTGCAGAGTAGTGAGTGCAGAGTAGTGAGTGCAGAGTAGTGAGTAGTGAGTGCAGAGTAGTGAGTGCAGAGTTGTGAGTGCAGAGTGCAGAGTTGTGAGTGCAGAGTAGTGAGTGCAGAGAGTGCAGAGTAGTGAGTGCAGAGTGCAGAGTAGTGAGTGCAGAGTGCAGAATAGTGAGTGCAGAATAGTGAGTGCAGAGTGCAGAGTAGTGAGTGCAGAGTGCAGAGAAGTGAGTGCAGAGTGCAGAGAAGTGAGTGCAGAGTAGTGAGTGCAGAGTGCAGGGTAGTGAGTGCAGGGTAGTGAGTGCAGGGTAGTGAGTGCAGGGTAGTGAGTGCAGGGTAGTGAGTGCAGGGTAGTGAGCGCAGAGTAGCGAGTGCAGAGTTGTGAGTGCAGAGTTGTGAGTGCAGAGTTGTGAGTGCAGAGTTGTGAGTGCAGAGTTGTGAGTGCAGAGTAGTGAGTGCAGAGTAGTGAGTGCAAAGTAGTGAGTGCAGAATGCAGAGTTGTGAGTGCAGAGTAGTGAGTGCAGAATGCAGAGTTGTGAGTGCAGAGTAGTGAGTGCAGAATGCAGAGTGAGTGTGCAGAGCAGTAAGTGCAGGTGCAGAGCGGTGTGTGCTGTTTAGTGCAGAGTGCTGTGTGCTGTTGAGTGCAGAGTGCTGTGTGCTGTTGAGTGCAGAGTGCTGTGTATTGGCAATGTAAATGACAATGTCATTTGTTTATGATTTAAAGAAAAAAAAAGAAATGTCATGAGCAATGCCAATAGCTCATCCTTTAATGATGCCGAGACCATTGCATTGTAAATGCTTGTTTACAATGTTGCAATTCTCAAAGGAAACAAACCATTTCCATTTTGTCATTAAGGCCATTTGGGGCCAGTGTCTGTAATTTGCGTATCCAGAAGGTTTCTCTCTGGAGAAGGATCCTGGCATTATCTAATCCCAAGCGTTGTGGAACTAATTCTACAACCTGAAATCGCAATTGGGCTATTGAATGCCCCATTTCAATCCAATGTTTCGCAAGTGGAGATGTGAGGTTTTTGTTGCGAATCCGACTCTTATGCTCAGAGAGTCGTATTTTTAGTTTGCGATCTGTTTTGCCGATATACAATAATCCCCAGGGACATTTAATTGAATATACTACGTGTTCAGCATTGCAATTTGTATAATGTCTAAGCTGAATTCTTTCCCCTGTTCGTGGATGTGATAACACATCCCCTGTTATAACATTATTGCAATTCTTGCATCTCATGGTCCCTTTATGAAGGTCGGCCATTAATTAATTAAAAAGGTGGGGGCCAACACAGCCTTGCTTTAGTCCAACGAAGGTGCTGATCTTCCGGGTTAACCGCTGTCCATTGTCGATCTTTACCTGCATCCAGGTGTTAGTGTACAGGTCGATGATCGGCATTAAGATTGAGTCTGGCAGGCCCTGCTGCTTCAGTTTGGCCCATAGTAGTTTCATGCTGACACGGTCGAAGGCCACCTTAAAGTCAACGAAACAAGGGTAAAGTTCCTGATGGTTTTGTAAACTTTTTTCAGCAATCAAGCACAGTGCCATTGCATTTACCATAGTGCCTGTTCCGCGACGAAATCCTGTCTGATTTAACAGGATTTTGTTGTTTATGTCCGACCAATGTGCTAGATCAGTTAGCACCAGGGATGCGTAGTATCTTGCTTCCGCATCGATCAAGGCTATTAAGCGATAGTTAAATGGGTTCTTGCGGTCTCCACCTTTATAGATGGGATTAATGATAGCACCCCTCCAGCTTTCCGGGATTCGGCCTGAGTTGCTTATTGACCGAAACAGGAGATTGAATTTACAGGCCCAGAACTTGAGGTCCTCTTTGTAGATTGCCTGCGGGATGCCGTTCGGCCCTGGTGCACTATCTTGCTTGCTTTTCTTGATTATCTGTACTATTCGACAGTCGTCATCAGTCCACATTGATTGACCCATGCCTTTCTGTTGGTTGATCGTGCTGTTGGTGCTAAAATCAGCCATGTTTTCCTGGTCTACTATACTAGGTGTTTCACATGCAGTTATTGCGGTTGTGGTCTTGTGTGCCGATGATTTAATCAATCTTATCAATGATGTTAGTCCTCCAATAGACCAACTGGAGTCTAAATAGTTGGTCTATTGCAGATGTATGTGACCAAAAATCAGCGTGCAGGGAATATAAAACTGCATGATCTTCTAACTGGTGCTGGAGCCTAGTAAGTATGACCCTGCTGATGAGTTTTTGAGTGGATTCGATATTGATAATAGACCAGTAATTGGCAGGTTCTGGGGTGAGATCTTAAATATAAGAATGATTTCATCCCTTACCAATGATACGTAAGTGCTCAGCCCATTTAAGATGGCATTGAAAACCACTGTGAGATAAGGTCCCTATATTTTGATTTCTGAGAGAAATAGATCACCGGGTATTCTGTCTATTCCTAGGGCTTTATTGGGCACAATCTTTCTAATAACCGATTAAACCTCAAGACAGGAAACTGGTTGAAATGCACAGTTCTCAGCTAACCTGGCTGTGTTGACACTGTATAGACTACTTGTTTCCGCCACTTGCTTGATGTCCCCTGGTGATGATGAATAGAGGTCGTAAAAAAGCTGAATCCATATATAGCACTCCTCCTTGGTTCCTCCATGCCTTGCAGAATGTGTTTTTAAGCTCTCAAATAGGGACTAATGAACCTCCACTACCTTAATCTGGACATCTTCTTGAGTCCATATCGATATTACAAAGTTCCTGAAGGCTTCATTCCACATGTGTATAAATAGTCCTCACTTCCTATTACGAGCGGGCCACTGAACACCAGTATATCCTATGTTTGTTGTGGGCAAAAGGTACCTATTATCTAGAGGGCTAATACAAACACCAGAGGTGTATGCGTTCAGGAGGTCCTGAGCTAACTCAAGGAAATTGTGTTCACTATCCTGTCTAGTGACCACAATCTTATCCTTAACTAGGGGCAATATCCTGACATCTACTAAAATATAATCAATTAGACTTAAACCTTTGAGTCCATTAAGAGTATACGTCCTAGCTCTATCAGACTTAGTCCTCCTGTTGCATGCTCACAAACCCTAGTTTAACACCAGGACATTGATTTGAATTGCAAGGTGAACCATTATTTAATCGGATTGATGGTGAGATCAGGTATAGCACAGACTCTATCCTCTTCCAAGAAGTGGGCCCAATGTGAATGGTCTAAAGGCTTAAACTGACAGTTAAGGTCACCCCCCCACTATTTTTCCATACCCCCAGCTGGAGTTTACTCAAGTGAGAAGAGAGCTTGCCATCTACTGGCTATTCTTATTTATTTCCTGTATGTCTCGAGTAGATGTTGTAAATTCAAATAGTACTTCCATTAGGTGTTGGTTTTGTGACACACAATGTCATTTGAAATAGCCTCGGACCCCACCACTGTGTTATTAACATGAGTAGCTATCCAGGTCATCATGCCCCCAGATGTTCTCCCCCTTCCATAGGAAACTGCCTCAATGCTAAATGTAAACACATGGAGATGGTGGACGGAGTGCTGAAACTTTTCAGACACTCACCCCCAGTCACAGATCTGGGTTGCACCCATCTTCGTCCTTTAGCTCACTTCTCACCCCAGTTCAGACACAGCCATATGAAAATCAGTCTTGAACCTCTTCCGAATGGGATCAGTCCAGACCAAGCTACCTAACTAGGTCTTTCCTGGACCTTTAACATGCATCCTGGGGCCAGTTTCAGGGAAACACCGCATATCCTCTCCGTCCTGTTGGCAGTAAATAAAAAAGTTTAACGCTTACCTGGCTGCAGTAACTTCTTTTCGTAACTCCCCTCAAAAGCTGGACTAAACTTGAATCCAGTGGCAAAGTGAGCAAGGAACTGAGTCTGGGCATACCCTGACAACTTAGGGTGAACAAAGCAAACACAAGGAGATGATGGACGGAGCACTGAAAACTTTCAGACACTTGTCCCCAATCACTGATCTGAGTTGAATCCACAATTATTCTTTAGCTCATTTCGCCACCCCAGTTCAGGTCCACCCATAGGCAAACCAGTCTTGAGCCTGGTCCTCATGGGAACAGCCCAGCCCGTATTGCCATGCCAGGTCTTGCCTGGGCTGGAAACAAGCATTCTGGGACCTGTTTCGAGGTAACATCCCTCGCCAGTCAGGCGATCTTGAATAAGGTGGCTAAGTGAACAAGGAACCCACATCTGGGCACACCCTCCCAACTTGGGGGAAACAAACCAAACACAAGGAGATGATGGATGAACTGCAGGAAACTTTCAGACACTCACCACCAGACACAGATCTGGGTTGAATCCATCACCGTTCTTTAACTTACTGTGCCACCCCAGTTCAGACCCACCCATATGCAAATCCGTATTGACATTGTTCCTAATTGGAACAGTCCAGCCCAAACTGCCAAGCCAGGTCTTCCCTCTACTAGAAACAAGTATCCTAGAACCAGATGCAGGGTAACACCCATCATCAGCAAGGCCAGCTTGAATCCAGTGGCAAAGTGAGCAAGGAACCCATGTCTGGGCATACCTTGCCAACATAAGTGGAACAAAGCAAATGCATGGAGATAATGGATGGCGCATTGAAACCTTTCCGACACTCACCCTCAGTCTCAGATCTGGATTGAATCCATCATTGTTCTTTAGCACACTTCGCCACCCAAGTTCAGGCCCAGCCATATGCAAATCAGTCTTGACCCTGTTCCTAATGGGAACAGTCAAGTCCGAACTGTCGAGCTGGTTTGCCTTGGACCAGAAAGAAGCATCCTGGGGCATTGTTTTGGGGTAGCTCCCCTCATCAGCCATGCTAGCTTGAATGCAGTGGCTAAGTGAGCAAGGGACTCAGGTCTGGGCATACCCTGCCAACTTAGGGCAACAGAGCAAACACAAGGATATGGGCGGCGGTGCGCTGAAGCTTTTCAGACACTAACCCCCAGCCACATATCTGGGTTGAATTCCTCATCCTTCTTTAGCCCACTTCACCACCCCAGTTCAGGCCCAGCCATATGTGAATCAATCTTGACCCTGTTCTTTATGGGAACAGTTGAGTCCGAACTGTCAAGCTGGGTCTTCCCTGGACTAGGAACAAGCATCCTGGGATTGGTTTCGGGGTAACGCCACCCATCAGCTGGGCTAGCTTGAATCCAGTGGTAAAGTGAGAAAGGGACCCATTTCTCAGCATACCCTACCAGTTAGGGTAAAAAATCTAACAGATGGAGTTCATGGACAGAGTGCTGAAGCATTTCAAACACTGACTCCCAGTCACAGATCTGCGTTGAATCCATCATTGTTTATTAGATAACTTCTCCACCCCAGTAATGACCCAGCCATATGCAAATCAGTCTTGACCATGTTACTCAAGGGGAGCATTCCAGCCCGAATTGCAAAGCCAGGTCTTTCCCGTACCGGAAAAAAGCATCCTGAGACTGATTTCGGGGTAACACCCCTCATCAGCTGGGCTAGCTTGAATCCAGTGGTAACGTGAGCAAGGGACCCACACCTGGGCATACCCTGCCAATGTACGGTGAACAAAGCAAGCACAAAGGAGATGATGCATGGAGCACTGAAACTTTTCAGACACTCACCCCCTGTTACAGACCTGGGTTTATTCTATCATCATTCTTTAGCTCACTTTGCCACCCCAGTTCAAACCCAGCTTATGCAAATTAGTCTTGACCCTGTTCCTCATGGGAGCAGTCCAGCCCGAACTGCCAAACCAGGTCTTCCCTGCACCTGAAACAAGCATCCTGGGACCGGTTTTGCTGCAACACCCCTGATCAGCCAGGCTAGCTTGAATCCAATGGTAATGTGAGCAAGGGACCCATGTCTGGGCATACTCTGCCAACTAAGGGTGAGAAAAACAAACACAAGGAGTCAATGGACACAGTGTTCAAACTTTTCAGGCACTCACCCACAGATTTGGGTTGAAACCATCATTGTTCTTTAGCTCAACTTCGCCTCCCCAGTTCAGACCCAGCCATATGCAAATCACTCATAACCCTGTTCCTTCTGGGAACAGTCCAGCCCAAACTGCCAAGCTTGCTCTTTCCTGGACCAGAAACAAGTATCCTAGGACTGGTTGCGGGGGGTAACACCCCTGATCAGCAAGGCTAGCTTGAATCCAGTGGCAAAGTGAACATGGACCCACGTCTGGGCATACCCTGCCAATTTAGGGCGAACAAAGCAAATGCAAGGAGATGAAGGATGGAACATTGAAAGTTTTCAGACACTCACCCCCAGTCACAGATCTGGATTGAATCCATCATCATTCTTTAGCTCACTTCTCCACCCCAGTTCAGACCCAGCCATCTGCAAATCAATCTTGAATCTGTTCCTCAGGGCAACAATGCAGACCGAACTGCCAAGCCAGGTCTTCCTTGTACCGGGAACAAGCATCCTAGGATCGGTTTCTGTGTAACTACCATCAACAGTAATCTAGCTTGAATCCAGTGGCAAAGTGAGCAAGGGACCCATGTCTGGGCATACCCTGCCATCATAGGGCGAACAAAGCAAATGCAGGGAGATGATGGATGGAGCGTTGAAACTTTTCGGGCACTCACGCCAGTCACAGATCTGGGTTGAATCCATCATCATTCTTTACTTCTCTTCGCCACCCCAGTTTGACCCAGCCATATGCAAATCGGTCTTGACCCTCTTACTCATTGGAACAGTCCAGCCCGAATTTCCAAGAGAGGTATTCCCTGGACGGGTAACAAGCATCCTGGGACCAGTTTCGATGTAACACCCATCATCAGACAGGTGAGCTTGAATCCAGTGGCAAAGTGAACAATGGACCCACATCTGGGCATACCGGCCAAATTAGGGTGAACAAAGCAGACACAAGGAGATGACGGATGGAGTGCTGAAACTTTTCAGACACCACCCCCAGTCACAGATCTGGGTTGAATACATCATTGTTCTTTATCTCACTTTCGTACCCCAGTTCAGACCCAAAAATATGGAAATCAGTGTTGACCCTGTTCCTCATGAGAGCAGTCCGTCCTCCATTGCCAAGCCAGGTCTTGCCTGGACCAGAAACAGGTATCCTGGGACCAGTTTTGTGGTAACAACCCCTCATCAGCCAGGCTAGCGTGTAACCAGTGGCAAAGTGAGCAAGGGACTCATGTCTGAATATAAACTACCAACTTAGGTTAAACAAAGCAACACAAGGAGATGATGGATGGAACGCTGAAACTTTTAGACACTAACCCCCGGTCACAGATCTGGGTTGAATCCATCAACGTTCTTTAGCTCACTTCGCCACCCCAGTTCATACACAGTCATATGCAAAAAAGTCTTGACTGTGTTCCTCATTGGAAAAGCCCAGCCCAAACTACCATGTCCGGTCTTCACAGGACTGGAAACATGCATTATGGGACTGGTTTTGGGGTAACATCCTTCCTCAGCCAGGCTAGCTTGAGTCTGGTGACACCGTGAGCAAGGGACCCACGTCTGGACATAACATGTCAACTTAGGTTGAACAAAGCGCCACAACCAGATGATGGATGGAACGCTGAAGCTTTCTAGACACTCACCCCAAGTCACAGATCTAGGTTGAATCCACCATTGTTCTTTAACTCACTTTGCCACCCCAATTCATACCCAGCCATATCCAAATCAGTCTTGACCCTGTTCCTCATGGGAGGAGTCCAGCCCTGAACTGCCAAGCCAGTTCTTCCCTGTACTAGAAACAACCGTCCTGGGACCGGTTTAAGGGTAACATCCCTTATCAGCCAGGCTAGCTTGAGTCTAGTGGCAAAGTGGACAAGGGACCCAAGTGTGGGCATACCCTGCCAACATAGGATAAAGAAAGCAAACACAAGGAGATGCTGGACAGAGAGTTGAAACTTTTCAGACACTCACACCCAGTCACAGATCTGGGTTAAATCCATCATCGTTCATTATCTCACTTCGCCACACCAGTTCAGACCCAGCAATATGAAAATAAGTTTTGACTGTTCTCCTCATGGGAAAAGTCCAGCCCAAACTGCTACGTGAGGTCTTCCATGGACTGGAACTCCTACGGAGTTGGCAGGATGCCCATTGATATTTGCCTTTCTATTAACAGCCTGTTCAGCCTTTTTAGGTGTTTGATTCAACTGCCCTACTGCACTTTAATGTCTTAAACCCTTGCTATCTGGAGAGGCACATGATTTTCCATCTTGCTATAATCAGCATTTAATTAGTCATTTTGACGATCATGAGCCTTGATAGTAATTACAGTAGAGGCTGAGAATTAAGGGCCTGGGTACACTACGGGGTCAAACAAAGCAAACACATGGAGATGCTGGACTGAGCTCTGAACATTTTCAGACACTCACCCCCAGTCACAGCGTTGAATCCATCATCATTCTTTAGCTCACTTTGCCCCCTGAGTTCAGACCCAACTATATGCAAATCAGTCTTGACCCTGTGCCTCAATAGAACAATCCAAAACACACAAGATGATGGACGGAATGTTGCACAATGGCAAAACATTCACCCTCAGTCACAGATCTGGGTTTAATCTATCGTTATTTTGGTCACCAAGCCCCCCCAGTTCAGACATGGCCTTATGCAAATCAGTCTTCACCCTGTGCCTCATGGGAACAGTCCAGCCCGAACTGCCAAGCCATGTCTTTCCTGGACCAGAATCAAGCATCCTAGGACCGGTTTCTGGCTATCAGCCATCTTCAGCCAGGATAGCTTGACTCCAATGGTTTAGTGAGACCGGGACCTACGTCTGGGCATACCCTTCCCACATAGGGTGAACAGCAAAACACACTAGATGATGGACGGAATGTTGCACAATGGCAAAACATTCACCCCCAGTCACAGATCTGGATTTAATCCATAGTTATTTTGCTCACCAAGCCACCCCAGTTCAGACATGGCCATATGCAAATCAGTCTTGACCCTGTGCCTCATGAGAACAGTCCAGCCCGAACTGCCAAGCCATGTCTTTTCTGGACCGGAATCAAGCATCCTAGGACCGGTTTCTGGCTATCAGCCGTCTTCAGCCAGGATAGCTTGACTCCAATGGCTTAGTGAGACCGGGACCCACGTCTGGGCATACCCTTCCCACATAGGGTGAAGAGAAAAACACACAAGATGATGGACAGAATGTTGCACAATGGCAAAACATTCACCCCCAGTCACAGATCTGGGTTTAATCCATTGTTATTTTGCTCAACAAGCCACCCCAGTTCAGACATGGCCATATGCAAAGCAGTCTTGACCCTGTGCCTCATGGGAACAGTCCAGCCTGAACTGCCAAGCCATGTCATTCCTGGACTGGAATCAAGCATCCTAGGACGAGTTTCTGGCTATCAGCCGTCTTCAGCCAGGATAGCTTGACTCCAGTGGCTTAGTAAGACCGGGACCCACGTCTGGGCATACCCTTCCCACATAGGGTGAACAGCAAAACACACAAGATGATGGACGGAATGTTGCACAATGGCAAAACATTCACCCACAGTCACAGATCTGGGTTTAATCCATCGTTATTTTGCTCAATGGAACAATCCAGCACGAACTGCCAAGCCAGGTCTTCGCTGAACCACAAGCAAGCATCCTGGCCTGGGACTGGTTTCTGGGTATTACTGTTCATCAGCCAGGCTAGCTTGAATACACTGGCAAAGTGAGCAATGGACCCGCATCTGGGCATACCACGCCAAATTTAGGGCAAACAAAGCAAACACAAGGAGATGATGGGCGGAGCGCTGAAACTTTTCAGACACTCACACCAGTCACAGATCTGGGTTGAATCCATCATTGGTCTTTGGTCCACTTCACCACCCCAGTTTAACCCAGTCATATGCAAATCAGTCTTGACCCTGTTCCTCATTGGAACAGTCCAGCCCAAATTTCCAAGACAGGTCTTCCCTGGACCGGTAACAAGCAACCTGGGACTGGTTTCGGTCTGACACCCATCATGAGCAAGGCTAGCTTGAATCCAGTGGCAAATTGAGCAAGGGACCCACATCTGGGCATACCTGATAATTTAGGGCGAACAAAGCAAACACAAGGAGATGACGGACCGAGTGCTGACACTTTTTAGACACTCACCCCCAGTCACAGATCTGGGTTGAATCCATCATCGTTCTTTATCTCACTTTGGTACCCCAGTTCAGACCCAGCCATATGGAAATCTGTCTTGTACCTGTTCCTCATGGGAGCAGTCCAGCCCGTATTGCCAAGCCAGGTCTTGCCTGTATGGAAACAAGCATCCTGGGACCGGTTTCAGGGTAACACCCCCTTATCAGCCAGGCTATCTAGAAACCAGTGGCAAAGTGAAATAGGGACTCACGTCTGGGCATACCCTGCCAACTTGGGGCAAAGAAAGAAAACACATGGAGATGATGGATGAGCGCTGAAAAGTTTCAGACACTCAGCCGAGTCACAGATCTGGGTTGAACACATCACCATTCTTTAACTTACTGTGCCACCCCAGTTCATACCAAGCATTATGCAAATCAGCCTTTAACCTGTTCCTCAGTGAAACAGTCCAGCCCAAACTGGAAACAAGAATCCTGGGGCCTATTTCAGGTTATCACCCCTCACCAGCCAGTCTATCTTGAATCCAGTGGCCAAGTGAGCAAAGGACCACAAGAAGATGAGGGATGGAACGCTGAAACCTTTTAGACACTCACCCCCAGTCACAGATCTGGGTTGAATCCATCATTGTTCTTTAACTCACTTCACCACCCCAGTTCATACACAGTAATTTGCAAAAAAGTCTTGACCGTGTTCCTCATGGGAACAGCTCAGCCCAACTACCATGTCTGGTCTTCCCGGGACTGGAAACAAGCATCCTGGGATAGGTTTTGGGGTAACACCCTTCATCAGCCAGGCTAGCTTGGGTCAAGTGGCAAAGTGAGCTAGGTACCCACCTCCGGATATAACCTTTCAACTTAAGTTGAACAAAGCAACACAAGGAGATGATGGACGGGATGCTGAAACTTTTTAGACACTCACCCCAGTCACAGATCTGGATTGAATCCATCATCGTTCATTATCTCACTTCGCCATCCCAGTTCAGACCCAGCTATATGAAAATATGTCTTGACTGGGTTCCTCATGGGAACAGCACAGCCCGAACTGCCAAGTCAGGTCTTCCCTGGAATAGAAACTCCTACGGAGTTGGCAGGATGCCCATCGATATTTGCCTTTCTCTTAACAGCCTGTTTAGCCTTGTTAGGTGCTTGTTTCACTGCCCTACTGCACTTTCATGTCTTAAGCCCTTGCTAACTGGAGAGGCACATGACTTTTCCTTCTTGCTGTGATCAGCATTTACTTAGTCATTTGGGCGATCATGAGCCTTGATAGTAGTTAGAGTAGGGGGTGAGAATGAGGGACCTGGGTACACTACAAGGTCACCACCACCCAAGGAAAGGTGCCTCTAGATAAGTTTCAATTTGGTAGTAATTACCCCTATTGCCCTTTGGAGCATCTTGTCTATAGAAGTAGATTTGGGGGGAGGTGAAGTCAGACCCTCCAGATTTCCTTTTCTCCATGCTTATTACCAACAATGCAGACCACATAATAAAAATGAGTCACTCCCAAAGTTTAGAGTAGGCCTGGAAGAGTAAATTCCGTTCCGCTCGCGGAATTTGGGTAACTTGGCGCTCTGCGGAGAACGGGGAATTGCCAAAAATTCCGCTATCCGCGGCATCGCAGAATTTTTTGCTTGTTCTCGCTTTCAAAATGCGTGTTTGTGAGATATTTCTCCCCGAGCTCGCAAACAGCATTCACTAACAGGAAAAATGCATTGTGAACTGGCGGAATAAGCAATTCTGCATGTTCGCAGAACTTTTGCGAGTTCTCAGAGATTTTTTACCGTTTTCAGGAGCTTTGCTAGATATTTAAATGTAGTATACAGCAGAGATATGGGCTGTTATTTCCCCAGTTGATGGCCCGGGCCCCTGTTTTATCGATGGCAGAGACAACTATCTCACAAAGATCATCTAATCTATAAAGGGAAGGCACTGAGATTGGGTTTTTTTCGTATCACTTGTCACATTAATGAGCCATAGTTTTTATTTTTTATTGTGTTATCATAACAGACATTTTTTAAGATTAGTACTAATGAAACATCACTTTAAAAATATTGAAACGCAAAGTCATAAGTGTCAGAATCTGTTCAGCTAGCAGTAGAAAATGACAATGACGGTGCTGTTCCTAATTCCAGAAAAATATAACTGGGGATTCTTATCTCTAACACAAGTTGGGAAAGAGGTAACCTCAGCAAAATGAGGCATTCCTTGATTTTTATGTGCATTCAACATGCAAAGTAGAAAATTGGTTGCAAAGAAATCCCACTGCAATCTTCTGTGTTGCTGTGTGGATATAGTCTCTCACACTCTTACACTCGCTCGTCTCAAGGCTAACAACATCTATCCTCACCATCATACGCACGAGCTATCCTCCACCTCACCTCAAAGCCTTAACCCTTCAACGCCCCCCTTCAGCCCCAAGACTCTGACCCTCCGCTGTCTCTATCTGAATACCAGATCCCTGGTCAAACACCAACTAGACATCTTTCTACTACTCAAGTCAGACAGACCAGACATACTATTTGTCTCCGAAACATGGCTCACTGCAGACTCCTTACCAGATATCCTCACTGCCCTACAAGCTGACTACTACATCCTGTCAGCAAACAGAAAAACAGGAAAATCTGGAGGTGGCGTCGCTGCCATCATCCACAAAGACCACACGTTCACCACTCTATCCTCTCTAGACTTATCAGAAACTGAAAACTTAGCTATCAAATCTGACACTGATATAGGAACTATGGTGCTAGCTCTGATTTACCGACCGCCTACATCTATGCCCTCCTTCCCAGTCTCTCTGACTGAGCAATTGGCCGCCTTAGTCATTGACTACGATAAAGTCATGGTAATAGGAGATCTTAACTATTGGTATAATAGTTTGGAAGCCGGACCTCATGCTACAGAACCCTTTGAGCTCCTCTCCAACCCCCCCCACCCACGAAAAAGGACATATTTTGGACCACATCTGGTCTCATTATATTCCCACCTCCAGCCCCACGGCCTTACCTTGCATATGGTCTGACCACCATCTTCTAAAATTCTCCATTACCTCTCAAGGCAACTCTAAAAATCATGCGCCCTTGGGAGGGTTAGCCAGGAAATGGAGATCTTTAAACCTCCAAGATTTCCTATCCACCCTGACTAACTCTATCCCCCCCTCGGCCCCTGATATCAATTCGATGGATAAGGCACACACTGAGTGGCTTCTATCTGCATGCCACAAACATGCTCCCCTAACCAGATTTGCCCGCGCCCGCCGCATGGACGCCCACAGGTGGTTCTCTGCCGACCTAAAAAAACAAAAATTAGAACTTCGCCAACTGGAAAGGAAATGGAGGCATGGCTACCACCAAGAAGATAGAGCATCATACACGACAGCTCGTACAAAATACAAGAGCGCTATCCTATCTGCCAAAGCAGCCTTTTTCTCGGAAAAAATCTCTAATGCTCAAAACAAATCGAGAGAAATATTCAGAGTCGTAAATGATCTGTGCAACGACTCTAGAACCTCTCCCTCTCAATCATCATCCCAAATGATGTGCAACCGGCTCAATGATTTCTTTAAGGAGAAAATCGACACCATAAAAAATAGTATTCATACTAACCATGTCATGGTAGACAACCCGGACATTAGTAGTAACTCTTACACACTCCAGGAAATCCCCCCCATCGATCCACCCAAACTGCTGGAACTGATGAACCGTGTAAAATCTGGGTCCCCCAATGATCCCTGCCCCCCGCATATACTGAAGGAAGTCTATACCACACTACCTCAAGGCATACTCCCCCTTTTGAACACATCCCTACTACAAGGAATAGTCCCTAACTCATTTAAAGATGCTACTTTAGTCCCTCTTATTAAGAAACCGGGGGCTGATCCCTCCAATCTCTCCAATTACCGCCCCATATCCCTTCTCCCCTTTGGCGCTAAACTGCTCGAAGCCCATGTTACTAGCTGCATATCCAACTTTATAGAAACATCCAACTACCTGGAGCCTAACCAAGCCGGGTTCGGCCAGGCACACTCCACCGAGGCGGTGATCCTCGCTGTCCAGAATACCCTAAGGACCAACGCCGACAATGGAATTCACCAAGCCCTCGTACTCCTCGACCTGTCGGCTGCGTTTGACACGGTGGATCACACCATCTTATTACACCGTGTCGAACAAGCCGGCCTCAACGGCACAGCCCTCGACTGGATTAAGTCCTTTCTAACGGACAGATACCAGGCAGTAAAGCTGGAGAACTTTATAGTTCCCAAACTCTCCACCTCTTGCGGTGTCCCACAGGGATCCTCATTATCCTCCCTCCTTTTTAACTTTTATCTCAAACCGCTATTGCACTCCCTGAAACACAGAAAAGTCACCATCTACAACTACGCAGACGATTTGCAGCTGATATTCCCCCTCAACTCTACGGACTCTACTAAGGAATTTCAAACCACCATGCTGCACATCCAGAGCTGGATGGACCAGAACCATCTTAAGCTCAACCCAGGAAAGACCGAGCTTGTACTCCCCGGTAACAGCGCTTTAAGTTGGGGCCCCCACTTCTGGCCAGCCTCGATGGGCACCCCTCCTTCCCCCTCTCAGTCAGTGAAAAGCCTCGGGGTCACTCTCTGCTCCGACCTCTCATTGAAAACCGAGGTCGGAACAGTGATCTCTTCCTGCTTTTTTCAGCTAAGAAAGATAAAAAAAATCGCCCATTTGCTGACTCATTCGGCTCTCATTCAGGTGGTAATCACCGTGGTCCTTTCACGACTGGACTTTTCCAACTCCATCTACTTGGGCCTACCTCTCGCCCTCGTTAAACGCATGCAGATTGCTCAAAATCAAGCGGCCAGATTAATATTTAAGAGCAATCGCAGGAAGTCGGCCAAACCCCTGCTAGCCTCCCTCCATTGGCTCCCTATAGCCCAACGGATCACCTTTAAGGTAGGCTGCATTACCTTCAAAGCCCTTCACGGCAAAAGCCCCAAGTTCGTCAATCATCTCATAAATAAATACGAACCGACCCGGGATCTTCGCTCTGCCCACCTGTCCCTTCTCTCGCTGCCCATGTTAAAAAAGAAACGACTAGGTGGATCTTGTTTCCCCTACCTCGCCCCTAAAATTTGGAACTCCTTTCCCCTGTCTATTCGGAACTGCACTAAGCTAGTAGAATTCAGGAGAGCCTTGAAGACCTGGCTATTCAAACAAGCGCACGGTTAGAGCATTTTTACCATCTGTCTCTTTAGTCACCATCTGTCTCTCAGCGCCATGAAACCTCTGGGTGACCGTGCGCTTAACAAATCCAGAATAAGATAAGATAAGATAACAATTGTGGTTTTAGAGGTAGTTCATTCATTGTAGATTCTTTTCTCCACTCGTTGGATTCCAATGCACCATCTTTACTGCAATTTCAAGAATATCTAGGTCACAGTTGATAACCCCTCCCCCATGGTATTATAGAATTGCTCTAGGATTTACTTTGAGGAAATGCTCTTTGGTGAAACAGAAAGTCCCAAGTCATGCATCATGTGGTGTAAGAGATTATTAGTTCCCAGGCGATTCCTCACTAGTTCTGTTCTACCATCAAGCATTATATCTAACAATATGAACTCCTCGATAACAATGAACTGTTTAATAAAGACTTTAAAACAACCATGGTTTAAGTCATTAATTAAAAACCCATCAGTTTTTACTTGGGCTGAAAATAGTTGGTACAGTAAACCTATTCTGGTCTGCATTAATACCAGTCATTTTTTTACAAAATGTCAAAGAACTACATCAGCACCTTGAGGCAATTTTCACAGTGAATGAAGCTTTACAAAACGATTAAAATAACATGACAAGCCCTATTCTTATCCCAGTAGATACAGATATGATTCCACCAAATCTTGGCTGACCATTAAAGGAAAGGTGGTATTCAAACAACTGCGGGTTGACGTTTCAGTTCATAGGCTATTACTGTAATCCCCATTAAGGTTTCTGTCACAGGATTGGGACATTGTCTACACTGATACATGTAAGAAAGAGGTTAATAGGGCTCACATATAAAGTTAAGATATCATTGTTAATCGTTCTTGTCTTGCCAGCTGTCCATAATAAAATAGATCATAAAATATCAATTGAATGATGAAGGCCTTCATTTTTGCTCTGTCCAACTTTGCAATTGTTTATGGTTCATTGACTTGCATGTTAAAAACATTTAAAGAAAATCACATGTTTATGGAAATAAGTGTTTTGTTCGTGGTTGAGGGAACTTTACATTAAATTTATGATAAAGGAGACAATAGAATTTTGCCTTTTCAGTTGACTTACTGTTGTAAAGATCGTTTCATACTTAAGGTCAGATTACAATGTCGATCAGAAACTGTTGCGAACGAATCGGTCTCTGAATCGTTTCCGAGCGAATCAGGTCCTGGAAGTCCGAACGATGCATCCCAACATTATTCGGTTGGACTCTCGTTGACTTCAATGGGAGCCTGTGTTCCGAACGAGAACATAGGCTCCCATTCGAAAAAAGGAGTGGTTGGGGAAAACCTTGCACCCTGTGGCGGCACCCCATGGTGCCTGACACATTGTGCATGGTTGGGAAGCGAGGTTCCTTGGGTACCCCCACAGGCCCCAATTGGATGCCTCTGGGTGAAAGGGAGCCTGCAACGAGCCCCCAAAGACAGATTCCAACATCCATTTTGTGTCGGGTAGACCGAATCAAAATGGCTGTCTGAATTGGTCCTGGTAATCGCTCGGTCGGAAACCATGTCCATAGAGCTGTACGATTCATCTTCGAAATACTCGGCCTGTCCGAATGCCTTTCAGAACTAATTCAGACTGCTCTAATGGTTTCCGGGCATCGTAATGGGCTGTTGGGAAATATGTACGATTTGTTTGGAAACGAGGGTTCTGAATCAGATTATGCCATACAGAGTCCAATTCGGAGCCTTTACGAATGACATTGTGATCGGCCCTTTAGTGTTACATTATTTGGATGGCATTCTCATTAGTGCATTTTTCATTTTGCAGGTAAAAGCACAGACCTTCGGTGTCCAAGATGGAACTCTGGGAAGTTGTCACCCTTATCTCACTTTTCCTCATGTCATGTCTCATAGTAATGAAAAGTGAATGGTGGAAAGGAAAAGATCATTTCCCTCCTGGCCCACCTCCATTGCCCTTCATAGGCAACATACTACAAATCCATTTCAAGGATGTGGTCAACTCACTCATGAAGGTAATGTATCTCATAGCAACTGTGTTATGTACAAGTGACAGATTGTTTAGTGCATTATCTACTGGGCTGTGATCTTTTGCAAATCATGTGGTGTTTGATTTGCATCAAGTAATGACTCAGACAAATGGCCTGATTTAGATTTCGGCAGATGGGTTACTCCGTCACCGTTGTGACGGAGTAAACCATGCGCCAAAATCTAAATCAGGCTCTAAATCTGTCATATTCACAATTGGCAGAGTTGTAGGTGGGCAGGATATTCCTTCCTGACTTTTAGACACTATTTTGATTGTTAGAAATCTGCATGAGGTGTTTGTGATATGCTGCTTCACGTCTGTGTCTCAAGGGCTGCAGAGAGGGAAACAACTGTACATATATAGAGGTTCGTGCATACATTCTTGAGCATTACAAATGGAGAAAGGATCTCCTCTCTTCTTAAATCAATGATAAGTACCTTTAAATTTAACATTCAATTGGACAACATTTTGACTCCAATGTCAACTAATCACAAGAGAATAGTTATAACAAATACAAACTTGCATTTCCTTTGCAATCCCATTATAGTGGCACTATTATGGCCGTCATTACGAATAGCGCATTTTCACCCAAAGAGATAATTACACTACACTACTTGGGTCGGAGTGTTTATAAACCATAGTCATCACTAGTTTATCATGTTTTTTGATCAAATATGTTTTTATTGAGTTCCACAGAGCAACAACATACAGCAGGAGAAAACAAAAGGCAGTGCGAGTAAGTCTACAATGCAAGTGCTACGAAAATAGGCATGTCCCTGTAAAGTCCAGCTAGTGACTAAACTGTTCGTCCATGTGGAAGCATTCCGCAAGAAACAAGCCCAACGCCTAGTGCAAGAACTCTTTTCTACCCACCCTCCCAAAACTGTGCCCCCCCCACCCGGACCCCCAATCAACTCCCGTCCCTCCACAGACCCCCCCCACCCCCCCCCCCCTCGGTGTGTTCCTGAGCAAGTCCGGTGGAGGCCGAGCGAGGGCCAGATTAGACCTTACGTTCCACTTTGGATGTCTTACTGCGGAAGTCCTCTGCCAGTTTCAGGACCCTGAGATACTTCGGGCAGGTGAGCTCCGTGAATTCCTGAGACAGTAAGGAGAGAAGTGGGTGCCATGTTTCACGGAAAACATCTGAGGCCTGTGTGAGCGAGGCCTGGATCCTTTCCATCCCCATGATATACCATAACCTGTGCAGCCACCCTGTATGTGTGGGCGTTCTCGATGTGCCCCATAATGATAAGATGTGGTGAGTCGCCGCCCCCATCGCCAGCCCCATCTGCCGTCCCCGCAGTGATTTGAGAGGGAACATGAGTTTATTGGGAAGCCCCAGGATCGCGTACGCCGGGAAGCGTGGGATGTCAGTTTCAAAGTAAGTGTCAATGTCCCTCAGCACCACCTCCCAGTACTCCTTAACTGCAGTGCACTCCCACAGTATGTGTAGCATGGTCCCAGTGTGTCCGCACCCCCTCCAGCAAGTGGGGTCTTTGCTTGGGTTCCCCTGGTGTAGGCGCTCGGGGGTCAGGTGCCAGTAGTAGGCGACTTTCACCGCCGCCTCCCTGCTGGCCGTGTTCCTCGCAGTGTGGTGGGCCCTGTAAAATATATCCCGCCATTCTTTATCCGACAGTGTGCGCCCCAACTCCCTCTCCCAGCGTTTCTGGCCTGCGGATCTCCCCTCAGGAGGGGATGGGGACAGTAAGAGGTACAGTTCGGTAATGGACCCGGAGTCAGACTTTTTAGTCATGAGCCACCTCTCATACGGGGTCAGTGGGCGGCTGACCAGCGGAGCCACCTCAGGGTGTGTCAGCCAGTGGCGGAGTTGGAAATATTGGAAGCGGTGTGGCTGGTCGAGAGCATAGTCAGCCACCACCACGTCCCACGGGAGGAAGCCCTCCGTGTCAAACAAGTAGCCCGCAGAGCGGCACTCGGATGGCCGCCATTGGGGAAACGAGCCTGGCGGTAAGCCCGGGGGAAAGGCCGGGTTGTCTAGCAGAGGAGTCATGGGTGAGGGGAAAGTTGTGAGGCCCCTCGGGACAGCGACGGCATTCCAGACCTGCATGAGAGTCCTGGTGATAGGGGATTTCTTCAGATAAGCTGGCCTGTCCGGGCGCGCCAAGAAAGGGACCTTCCACAGTGACATGCCTGCCATGGCCCTATCCTGGAACAACCAGTGTTTTTCGGAGGTGGGCCTGGACCACTCCAGCAGATACCGAAGTTGCGCTGCATGGAAATAGCGCCGCAAGTCCGGAACCCCCAGGCCCCCTTCAGCTGTCACCCGCATAGCGAGGTCACGCCGCAGCCTGGGACGCTTGCCCGCCCACACATAGTGGTTCAGGGTGTCCTGAAGTTTCTTGATCATCCCCAATGGGGGGGTGACCGGGAGAGTTTGAAAGAGGTAGAGGATCTTGGGGAGGAGTGTCATTTTAATGGCCGCCACACGACCCAACCAGGAGAGTGGCTGTTGCTTCCACCGTGCGATATCCCCCTGAACCCGCAAGAGAAGTTTAGTGTAGTTAAGGTCGATCGTCTGAGCAGTTGCGGGAGTCAAATCGATCCCCAGGTACGGTAAGGCAGTGCTGACCTCTAACCCGCCTATGCGAAGCGAGACCCTTTTAGCCAGCTTGGTGTTGCAGCCCAGTGGGAGAACCACCGATTTCTGTACATTCATTTTGAAACCCGACACTGCGGCAAATGCCTCCATTTCGGACAGGAAGGCCGGTAAGGAGACCGTAGGGTTGTCCACCGCGACCAAAATGTCGTCCGCGTACAGGCTCATTGTCTGTTCCACCCCGCCGAACTTGACTCCGGTGATAGTCCTGTTGTCACAGACACGTTGAGCAAATGGCTCGATATAGAGGGCGAACAAGAGCGGCGAGAGCGGGCAGCCCTGCCGCGTGCCGCGCTGGATATCAAACGGCTTTGAGCTAGTCCCATTCACCTTGATTGTCGCCCTGAGTGTCGCGTAGCATCCTGCTATCCAGGAGCGGAAACGAGGGCCAACCCCGAATTTCGCCAGTGTGTGGTCTAGAAATCGCCAATCCACCCTGTCAAACGCCTTCTCGGCGTCCACTGAAAGCAGTGCGGCATCCGAGGCGTTGAAGTGGGCTTTGTCGATGACATGCAGTATGCGTTTGGTATTATCCGCACACTGTTGGGTGGGGACAAAGCCTGCTTGGTCGGGTTCAATAATGCCCGGAAGGCACGGGCCAAGGCGCGAAGCCAAGATGCCCGTGAAGAGCTTCAGGTCGATATTGAGCAGCGATATCTGCCTGTATGCTGCACACCTCTTGGGGTCTTTACCCGGCTTCGGCAGGACCACGACGTCCACCTCTAGCAGCTCTGCTGGGATCGAGCCCGGGCCCCCAAAGGAGTTAAATAGCTTTGTAAGAACCGGTGCCAGGAGGTGGCAGAAGGTCTTATAGAAACATGCGGAAAAACCGTCGGGGCCGGGGGCCTTCAGGGGCTTAAGTTTGGCAATGGCCGACACAACCTCCTCCAGACGGATGGGGCTGTCCAGAGCGCTGGCGTTGGTCTCATTTAGGGCAGTGACGTCCATAGTCTCGAGGTAGGCCTTCCCAGCCTCCTCTTCGATGGCCGGGTCCGCAGCGTAGAGTTGGGCATAGAAGGTCCGGAAAGCGTCTGCTATGCTGGTATCGTCTCGGAGTTCCTCGCCGCCATCCCCGTGTATAACTGGAACCCTAGAGTGGACCGTTTTAGCTTTGAGTTTGCTAGCCAGAAGGCGGACAGTTTTGTCACCACGCACATAATATGTGTGGCGGAGGCGAAGCGCCGCGTATTCTGCCCTGTCCAGATCTAAGCTAGCCAGCTGGGCTCTGGCCGCTTTCAGTTTGCGCCAGATGCGAGTGGCGCCGTGCGGCAGTGGACCCTCTCTAGCTCCATTACCTGCTCCTCCAAGTCCTTCCGCCGTTCCTTGCGTTCCCGGTTGTCTGCCGCCGCAATTGCTATAATATCGCCCCTGACCACCGCCTTGAGTGCCCACCATAGCGTCGCGTGGGCCACCTCCCCTGTATCGTTCGCCCCTAGATAATCAGTGATGGTTTGGGATAGCCTCTGCACCGCCCCCTGCCGAGACAGTAAGCTCTCCCTAAGCCGCCATCTACCCTTGTGTGGGGGTGTGCGTGGGACGGTCATCTGAAGGATCACCGCCTCGTGGTCCAACAGCGCCGCCGGTGCAGTGTCAATGTCTCTAAGTATGGGGACAAGGTCAGTGGAGCTCAGGAAGTGATCTATTCTGGCGTAGGTGCGGTGTACTGCGGAGTAAAAAGTGTACCCTGGGGCAGTGTGATGTAGTTCCCGCCAGGCATCAACCAACCCCCTGTCTGTCAGCCATTGTTTCCCCGCTGCTGAAAGCGCCCCCGAGTCCCAAAATCTCTTTCCGGATCTATCCATTTCATTGTCCATGACAAGATTCAGGTCCCCCCTATCAAGACATGCCTCAGGTCGCCCGATAGCGCCTCTGACAAGGCCCCCCGAAGGAAGGCCTCTTGGCGGGCATTAGGCGCGTAAATCGAGCCAAGCGTGAAGGAGAGTGTGCCTATGTGGACAGTGTGTGCTAAGAGTCTACCCTTGATTTCGGCTACCTTGCTTCCCACCCGCCCCTTAAAATGCCTAGCTACCAGCAGGGCCACCCCCGCTTTCTTCTCAGAGGTCGCCGAGAAAAATTGCTGTGGGAAGGCCCTAGCTTTCATGCGGTGCCAGTCCTTTGCCAACAAATGTGTTTCCTGCAGTAAGCAGAGCTCAGCCCCAGAATGTTCCAGAAATGAAAGAACTGCCCTCCGCTTGATCGGATTGTTAAGTCCCTTCACGTTAAGGGACAAGACACGGATGCCATCAGCGGCCATGGGAGAGTGTGAATGTAGTCTGCTGAGGGCCTGGCCCCGTCCCGCCCCCCCCCCCCACATCTGATCGTTGTCAACCCATACTGAACACACCGAGCACCCAACCCCGACCCCGAACATCCCCCCCCCACCCTGAGCCCCAACCAACAATCCCCAACAAGAAAACATAGTCCGGGGCCTATCCGGCAACTGACCAGGCCCCTGGTGAAGTCTCTGAAAGCGGGAAAAAATGGCGGGCCCGGAGCCCCCCGTCCCGCCCCCCACACAACATGCTGGTCGTTAGTCTACCTCTGTGCTCGTGGCTCTTCAGGGCCCAGCCGCAGTGTCCGTGGAGACCTTCTGGATCGCTGCCGCGTGTTCATTCTCGACCTCCGTGGGGTCCGGCCTGAACCCTTTCTTAGGTGTGTGACGACTCCCCACAATCTGCCAGCCGTCTGCTTGGGAGCGGGGAGACCGTGTTTGGCAAGGCTCGAGGTCTGCGGCGTCTCCCTGGCCCTCCTCCTCTGTGGCGAGGCCCAGCACTGCACAAGTGTCTCGCATGGACCGCAGCTGATGAAGTGTCCCATTCCACTTAAAGATCAGCCGAAAGGGGTGACCCCAGGAGTACGGTACGCCTTTGTCTCGAAGGAAAGTGGTTGCCACCTTGAATGCCCGTCGCTTTTGCAGAGTGATCGCGGACAAATCTTGGAAAAGCTCGATGGCGTGCTCCCTGAAGTGGAGAGGCTGTTTCTGGCGCGCCGCCTTCAGAATGCGTTCTTTGAGAGGGTAGTCCGGCAAGAAGGCCAAGATGTCTGGGGGGGGGGGGCGGTGCCCTGCGTGCTAGGCCCACCCTGTGGGCCCTGTCAATTCGGATATCAAAGTCATCCCCCTCACCCAGGACCTCTCGGAACAAGTCCCGCAGATATGCGGCAATGTCCCCCCCTTCAGCCTTAAGCAGCACGTTCCGTACGTACCCTGATATTATTTCTCCTGGACCGGTTCTCCAGGTCTTCAGCATGGGCCTGGAGCTGTGTCTGTTGGTCGTGAAGCTGGAGGATTTTTTGCTGCAACTGTTCCACCTCCGCGCTCCTGGCCTGGTCTGAGGTCTCGACGGCCGCCACCCGTTCACCAATATCGTCAACATTGCGGCGGAGTTCCTTGTATTCCCCCGCCATGTCTTGCCGGAGGGTCAAGATGTCCGCCTTGAGGGAGGAGAACAGCTCCTCCATGAAAGCTTTGGTGGCCGGGGCGTCCCCCTCGTCTCGCTCCTTGACTTTAGGTGGAGGGACCGTCACTGGCTTATCAGAGCTCTTGTCCCCCTTGGAGGCCCCTTTCGCCAGCATATCGGGGATAGTGCGACCCCCTCTGCGATTGTTAGAGGACATGCCCCCGCCGACCCGGGGGCACACAGTCCCCGCCTTCGTCTGCCACCGGAGCTCACCGCCTTCCTCCGGGCCACGTGGAAAATGGCCGCTCAACGGCCGACGAGTAGCGTCCTCAGTCTTAGGGCCCAAGTCGTGGCGAGCGCGGGGCTGGCTCACCGTTGCCCCCCGCCGTCAGAGCTGTGAGCGGGGGCACCGGGGGCTCGATCGCCCCCCCCCGAGTATCGGCGTCCCACGCCGGCGTCGCCCTGCTCCTCACCTCCTTGCCAAGTGATGGGGGGAAGGCCCAAGCCGGGGCCTCGCGTAGATCGTCAGGCCGCTGCCGTACTCTCCTCCGCCAGGTGCATCACGGGGCCTGCTCGGGGCCGCCGACACGGGTCACTGCTGTCAACGCTGCTCCTCCGAGCGTACCTCGTCACCGTCCGGCGCCTGACACTACTCCGGCGGGCCCGGCCCCGCGTCTCCGTCCCGGCTCCTCCGTCCTTGCCGGCGCTGTCGGGCCCGGGTCTGCTGCGCGCCAACGGCGGAGGGGTCCGCCCAGGGCTCCCGGGGCTGAATCAGCGGACTAACGGCGTCCCCCTAGACTCTCCGATCGTGGGGTGTCGTGACCACCAAATTTGGGGCAGGTGCTGTAGCGTGGCTATGCAACGGGGGGATCGGGAAGAGGAGCTCCGCAGAAACGCGTCCTCTCAGGCCGCCATCTTAGCCACGCCCCCGTTTCGTTTATCACGTTTTTTAAATATATTATGCACAATGCCACATCTATGGGACTGCAGGAGGATGAATATCCTTTCAGCACTCATGCAAATGCTGTTTATGTCAATTTTTAAACATACACATTACAGGATTCAAGAGATCTCAGGAGATCAAAGAGTTGCTAAACATCCTGCAGCCTGTTCACAAATTGCATTTTGTAGTATGTAAAGTGCTATTACAGTATGCTACTCGAGCTACATTTTTAAATATTAAAAACTGTGTATGTTTTAACTGACATTTTTGCATATATGTAACATGCCTTTAACCTTTGCTTGTTTTCAGTGAATTCCATTTTTTTTAAAGTTTAAAGTAAGAGAATATTACAATTCCTAACTATTACGTCATTTAAACTTTTGTTATTTTTCAGTAACTTTTGTATGTTTTTTAGTGTAAAGTAAGATGTCCATTGCAGTGCATGGCATGGAGTTGGATGCGCATAGCTATGTAATGTAACAATGTAAAGAGTATCATTTTACATAATGCAGACCTATTGACTTCGTCAAAGCGTCAAAACACTCAAATGTGTGCTCCAATGACCGGAACAGTAGGGAAAGTGTTGGATTGCGGAGGGGTAAAATGACTATTCTCACTCCAATGAGCGCAACAGTAGGGGGAAGTGTCGGATAGTGGAGGGGTAAAAATTACTACTCCCACTCCAGTGAGCACACCAGTAGGGAAAGTGTTGGCTACCAGAGGGGTACATTTACTATTCCCACACCCGTATGTTCGCCAGTAGGGAAAGTGTAAGATAGGGGCGGGATAACATTTACTATTCCCACTCCAGTCAGTGCATCAATAGGGAAAGTGTTGAATTGCGGAGGGGTAAAATTTACTATTCCCACTAGGATCAGGTCAAAATTAAAAACACACAAAATACAAATATTTTTAAAGAAAGTAAAAGAAAATATATAAATATGCTAAAAGCTAAAATAAAAATATATTAAAAATTGAAAAAATAAAAACATATTAATATGTTAAATGCATATCACAAATACCTACAAATATTACATTAAATAAAATAAATAAAATAAAAAAAATATTTATATTTAGAAATTATTTATCAACAAAAACATGAATTATTACATAAATGTTGTTTCTTTTCTTCCTACCCTATAACACCACACAACTCATAACCCACATCTAAAATAAAAAAAAAGTATTTGCATAATTAACATAATTATGAATTAAACAAAAACTAATCATAAAGAAAATTAAAACATGTAAAAATGAATTAACTTCACACCCTTTACCCCTATAATCCCCACAACCAACCCCCCCACAAAAATTAATTAAGCAATTACTCTAATTAATTATCAATTAATTAATTAATATCAATTATCAACTAGTTATTAATTAGAAATAAATTACTTACCACCCTTCACCCCTAAACACCCTACAACTAAAATGAATTACACAATCTCCATATTTAATTGCCAATTAATTATTTAATATTAATTACCAACGATTTATTAAAAATAAATAAGTTCCCACTTTTTATCCCTATTAACCTAAAACTTACACCCCCCAAAAATATAATTAATACAATTAATTATCAAATATTTATTATTAATTATCAACTAATAATGACTTCATTAAAAATAAATGACTTCCTACCCTTTACCCCTATAAATACCACAACCCGCACCTAAAATTAATTACATAATTACCATAATTAATTATCGATTGAATAATGAATATTAATTAACAACGGAATAATAATTAATTACAAATATATGACTACCCACTTGATACCAATATAAACTCCCAGCCCACACATAAAGGTTACCAAAATAATAAAAACACAATTAACATTATAAACTCTCTATTAAATAAATATTAATAAATAAAAATATGCATTAGTTTATTATAATGAAACTACTTCCCATCCTATTCCCCTAAAAACTCACAACCCGCTACAGAACTAAACAATGCAAAATTTAAATAAAATAAAATAATGACTACTAGAAATTTAAAACATATATTAAAAAAGATAAACAATATTTATGCAAAAAATACATCACATACATTTAAAAGATATACTAAAATACCTAACACTAATTACAAAATCGATATTTTAAATAACTATATTTTTGCAAATGATATTAATGACTTCTATTTTTTTTAAATTGATATTTCTTACCCTAAATTCAATGTTCATCACCACGATATTCTTGCTGTCGATATTTCTGTGTCACGATATTTGAAACTCAACATTTGTGTAAGTCAATATTTTCAACTTGAAATTTTGATTCAATACCATATTTATATCCATTTGGCTGCCGTCAGTATGTAGTTATTGTTAGGACCTAGTTTCCATAGACAAAGGGCCTAAATACGATGCGGTTCGGAACACAACTAAAGGCTTGTTGGTTGCTGTCCAAACCGCATCTACTGCTGTGGTCTGACCAATGCATTACGATGAGTTTGGTCGGAGGCAGCAGACTGAGGGACCGACTGGTGCTTTCCGAAAGGCTCTATAGTCGGAAAGTCCTCATAATCTCTTAAGGACTGCGTTTCTGCCATCGAGATTTGGATGTTTGTGTCTTACAACTCTTTCCATGTCGGCCTTTCTGAGATGGGAAGGCTGTCGAAAAGTGACACTGTGGGAAACAAGCAGGGCCCCTCTGCCCCCTGGCCCTCCGCATCTGGGCTTGGTGGGCACCTATGGTCCCCCCCTTGAAAATCCCTGCACCGGGTGGCCAGGATATTTGGAAACATCAATTTTTCTATGAAGGCCTATGTATGATGGTGGCGTTTTACACCCGCCGCACAAGCTTTCATGGGAAAATGGATATTCCAAATGATGCAGTCGGAACTGCCGACCTGGGGTTGGTTTGTTCCCAATTCACTATGATGTTGGTCCAAGGCAACTCGGACTGACATCGTAATTGGGCCCTTTGGGATTCAAGGGTAGACTGCAGCCCGAACTGTTAGATGGAATTAGACCAAAATTAGCAGAAAGCTAGCTGTTTGTCCAGAATGAACCCCTTTTCTAATTTGTGTATATCCATTCAGTAGTTTTGGAGTTCTTAAAGATAAAAACATTTTGTACATTTAGGGATGCGGTGGAAACATGGATTCACATGCCAACACCAATTCTGTGATTGGCTGGTCTTTACCAGACAGGAAAGTTGCACCTGCACCTTATTTATCGCGACATGGTCCTGGGGTCTGTAAATTGAAATGAAATGTATGAAGAAGGGGTCAGGATAGTGATACCCTACCCCATGGATGCCATATAAGTGTCTGTGAGGGATGCCTGATAGAAAGAAATTGACTAAAAAAATATGTTTTCATGTGCAGGGATCCTCAGATCCCTTGCAGAGCTCAGCGAGGGCCCTGTGTGAATCTGCAATAGATCCATTGATCCAGCACCCAATGAAAAAAATACATCCCTTACAGTCCCACTTACACACACTCTATTATACTACCACACTGCTACTCATATACCCATATAGGCACTCACACACCAATTCAGAGACCCATACATTGACTTATACAGCCACTCAAATACCCGCTCACAGGCCCGCACACCAACACATATACCCTCAAAGACACAAATAAACCTAAGCACACACCTATACAACCACTCACCTTTTCACAGACCAACACAACTACTCTCACACCTATTCACATACCCTCACAGCCACTCACACACCTACCCACTGCCAAATACAGCGGCTCATAAAGCCAATCCCATACCCACATAACCACTCACACACCAACCCACAGACCCATACAGTGACTCACATACTCACTCATTGAGTCTTACAGCTTCTCACACACCCACTCACAGCCTGATACAGCCACTTTTACAACCTCACACACCCACTCACATAGCTACTCCAAAACCCATTGACACACTCATACAGCTGCTCACACCCACTCACCGACCCACATACAGGGCTCAAAAAATTCACTCGACCGCTCGCATTTGCGAGTCAGATTAATTCAGGACCAGCTATTTTTAGGTCCTACTCGCCCTGGCGAGTAGGAATACAAACTGACACTTGACCTCTGCCTCTGAAAGCAGAGGAAATGTGACAAGATAGCAAGATTTAAAGGCATCTTTAATGCTCACAAAGTAAATGAGCAATAAAAATGCTTTTAAATCTTGTTAACTTGTCACATTTGCTCACCTTTCAGAGTCAGAGGTCAAGTGCATTTCAGTTAGGTCGAGGAGATTTTGTAGGTTACTAGACCAGCAGGTGTAGTGCATTGTTAATGATTTTTCGAGCCCTGCCATAGCTTCTTATAGACCCACTCACTAACACATATAGCCACTCACAAACCCACATAACCACTCACACACCCACTCATAGACCCACACAGCCACTCATGCACCCACGTAGAGATTCACTCATACACACACCAACTCACACATCCATTCACAGATTAAACACTCAGACATAGACCTATATAGACATTCGGATACCCACTCACACACCCATACAGCCACTCCCACTCCCAGATCGACATACTCACTCATACACCCCTTCACAGACCCATACAGCTACTCTCAAACCCATTCTTAGACTCATACAGCCACCCTCACACCCACTCAGGGACCCATATAACCACTCACACACCCATACAGCCACTCACATACCCACTCACTGTCACATACAGCCTCTCACACGTCTATCCACTCACCCATACAGCCAGTCACACACCCACACTCTGACACATACACCCGTTCAAACATTTGCTCAAAAACCCACAAAGATACACACACATATTCAGACCCACCAACCTACTCATAGGCCCACACACCTACTCATACACCAATATAAACACATATACAGACCCATACAGGCAATAAGATACTCACTCATACACTCATACAGCCACTCACACATCTACTCACAGACTAACACAACCACTCACACGTTCACTCAAAGACCCATACTGCCACTCGCACAGCCACTCGCCACCCTATATAGTGACTAAAACACCCACTCAAACATTACACATCTACACACAGATCCACACAACCACACACACACACAGACCCACACAGCCACTACCACAGACACTCACACACCTTCTCACACACCCATACAACCACTAACACACCCATTCACAGATCCATCAGGCCTCGAAAAACGAACTTGCCCACTCACTATGGCGTGTCAGATTCTATGAGGTCAAGGTATATTTAGGACTTACGGGCCTGTTCTGGTCAGTTGACAAAGAACAGGTGTTCTGTTCAGTCAGAAAGTGAAGTAGCACTAAAGATGCCTTTAAATCTTGTTTTTATCTTGTCATTTTCTTTATGTTCAAAGACAGAGGTCAGAAGTCAGTGTGCAATTACTTTTCCTTCTCTGACTGTAGAGTTCCAGGATCTTGTAAAGTGAACTGTCTGACGGGCTGTACGAAGTGTGAAATGAAAGGCTGTAGAATATCAAGTTTTTTCTAACACACATTTAAATAGCTAATAAGTCAACTGAACAAACATTTCAAAATATATTTCAGTAATTGTACTTCTGTGTGAATATGACAAATACATCAAATTACTTTACTTGTTGATGTGCAAATGATAAATATGTTTTTGAAAACACAATTTTCACAGATTATTGTTAATATACTATGTAGTTTTATCATTAAACATGCAAGGTAGTGGGCAGGTGTGTGGCCATTTTTTGAAAATTTACTCCACATAAATGACAGTGCACTACCACATCACACTATAGTAATATATTTATTAAAATTGAGTGTTTAAGCAGGAACTGAGAAATACTGCTATCCCTGTCCTGATGTCAATGCTAGAAGTAAACTGAGTGGCAAGTCAGGGATCATGTGTACCCTATATGTGAATGGATTCTTATTACACATGGAACAAATGTTTAGTCTATTCAATCAAACAAAAGAGTTTTGTTTTGTTCAGCAGCAATGATGAACTCACATTTGAAGGGAGTCCATACCTGAGAATGAAGTAAAGGGTGACTCTGTAAAGTAAATAATTTGCCAGTGATCACACAATTTGAGTCCAATTTACTTGTCAATTACAATTAGGTCAAGTAGATTATTCAATTTACTTAATCTGCAGGGATAGTAACAATGTTATGATTTTTTTAGGCCTGCTAATACAGCCACTCATATACCCACTCACACACCCACATAACAACTCACACACCTACCCATAGATCCACACAGCTACTCACATACCCACTCACCAATTTATACAGCAGCTCACACACCCACCAACCTACACATCCAATAACATACCTACTCACAGACTCATACAGCCACTCACAAACCCAAACAGCCACTCACATACCCACTGACATACCCATCGAGCCATGAACAAACCCACTCACTGATACATACAGCCACTCACACATCCACTGACACCCACATAACCACTCACATACCTGTTTACAGACCCATACAGCTACTCACAAACCCACTCACAGACCCACACAGCCACTCACACACCCACTCACCGACCCACATAGCGACTCACACACTCATTCACAGACTCAAACAGCCACTCCCCAACCCACACAAAGACCCATACAGCCACTTACACACTTACTCACAGACTAAGCATGGGCGAATTTTGCGAATCTCGCGTTCGCGAATTTTGCGGATTTGCGAACTCGCAATCCGCAAAATCCGCGAATTCCCGCGAATTTGCAGATTTTTTTTTTTGTGTTCGCAAGCGTTTCTGCCAGTTCGCGAGGATTTGGTACTAGTTCGCAATTGCGAACTTACTTGTCGGCTCGCAACGGTCGCGACTATGTTGTTTCTACGTCTGGTTCATCATCACAGCCTCCCAGCACCCTCTGTTTCACCACTGCCACCCTCTCTTTGACCCATGCCACCCTCTGTTACATCAATGCCACCCTCTTGTTCATCATCACTGTAGAAGATGGGGGGGAAACGCAAGCCCACCTGCCCTGCTTGAACTGACATGAATTAATTTGGGGTTAGTTTATTAACAACACCTGCCCTGCCCCAACTGACAATAATGAATTAGGGGCTAATTAATGTGTCACTGAATTTGAAGTTCCAGCCTGGCACCTGCTTGTCTGCTCCCTTAGCTGTAAATCAGGACCTTTGTGGCATACAGTTAAGGTCAGAGCAGGGTCACACAATAGTTGCAAGCAGGCAGCCGAATTCTGGAGGGCCCCCTCAGGAAGCACTACAGGGAATCGTTACAAATCATGAGGTTGACCTTTTGCACCTGCTCATTGCTTTTGCTTTTGCAAAAATCGTTTTTTGGTTTTTTCGCGCTATTCGCGGGGCGCGGCGTCGTGCGAAACCGACCGCGGAAGCCGCCAATTCGTGCGAATGAGCTTTATATTTTTTTGCGACTTGTTGTTTCGTGAGTTTTTTTGCAGTATTCGCGAGCCGCTTGCAGCGCAACACGCAAATTTACCCCAAGGTCGAGTACGGGCGCGGCCATTTTGTTTGCGTGACGTATTTCCGTTTCCGCCCGCTATGTATAATCTCGCGCAGTAAGCGCATTGCGAGTATAAGTTCGCACGAGATCGCGAGGAAAATCTCGTGCAAACTTACTTTCGCGCTCGTGAACGGGCGGTCATCTTGTTTTTCATTCATTTCCTGTGTCTGGGCATGGTGTTTAATCCTCTTGCTATCTTTGCCATCCTTTGCTTGTTTTCAGTTTTTTTTAAACGATTTTGCTTCTTATCTATCCCTCTCTTTTCCTAGCTGTATATTTTTGTCTTTTCTGCTATTTTTCTTTACTTTTAAACTACTTTTTTAAACTCTTTTCTTTTCTTCTTCCCTATCCTATTTCTTCTTAATTTTCTACTTCCTACCTTACCTGCCCAGACCATGGTGAAGTCAGGCGCCGTGAAGCTGCCCAGGCACTTGAGGGCCGCAGAGGCGGCGGGGAGGAGGAGTCCTGGACCCCGTGCCAGGACAGCATGCGGTCAATTGAGGGGGGAGCAGGTGACGCGACGGGAGATCTTCAGCCCGGAGGAAGTGGGCGCGCTGGTCTACTTCGTCCAGCGCCGCCTGCCCAGGACCATCGCGGGAGGCGGCAGGATCGCGGCCGGCGGCTACAACATCCAGGAGCGCCGGAAGCGGTGGGAGAAGGTGTGCTGGGCCATGTCCCACCTCTACGGGGTCCAGCGCACCTACAGCCAGGTCACCCACCGCTGGACGGACCTCCTGGACCGGGAGCGCGACCTGCTGGACCAGCTCGGCTTGGAGATCCCCGGGCTTGGTGAGTAGTACTAGCTATTTCATCACTAACTACTATGATGTTTTCTCCTGCTCTGTGTTGTTGTATTGCAAATATTTGTTTTTTACATGGAGCAAGCCAATAATGCCGCTGATGACGATTACATTGTAGTTAAATTATATTTCAAAATCTTCTGTGCATTTCAGGTGCACTGCTCTCCTCAGTGGCGTTGCTACTATGCTTATTTGTTTTCTATTTTGTGGTCTCATTGCCCTGAGTAACTATTATGTATGAGTGTACTTTACAGAACTGTGTAATGCTAGACAATAGGGGGCAGATTACATTTACAAGCCCCTTGCGCCACGTTTACGTTGCCTTGCGTGACGCAACAGCGGCGTAAACGTGGCGCATCCCTGCGAGTCATTTACAGCATGACGCATCTAGGGAGATGCGTCACGTTATAAAGCCATGTGCCTGCACCACAATGGGTGCGTTCCTAGTACGCAGGGTGGGCGGTCCGGCGGCTGTGCGCCTCGCAAAAGTGCCTGCGTGAAATCTACAAGATTTAACGCAGGCACTTCTGCGACGCTGCTACTTCAATTCAATTCCTTATGCCTGCTTGAAGCAGGCGTAAGGACTGACACAGCATGTTAAGTATTGGGTGGCCCTGAGCATTACTGGAGTTGCATTGCGTTGGCGACGTGACTCCAGCGATGCGCCGCTCTTACGTGACGAGATGCGTCACGCAAGTGCCTACCCTTGCGCCAGGGCGCGCCGCATTGTAAATGAGGCGCATCTGCAGTGTCGCAAGGGTAGTTTTGCGTGACGCATTTGATCTGGCGCATCTCTGGAGATGCGCCAGAACGCGTAAGTAAGTATGCCCCTAAGGGGCAGAATTGCAATTACTGTCGCATCCCTGCAAAGTAGCAGGGATGCGCCATTAATTGTGCGGCCCGCTACCACCACCAAACATGGTGCGCCGTATTTGCAATGCGGCGCACCATGGGCCCAAAACGTCACCGAAGCTTTACTGCTGGAGTTGCGTCGCAACGATGGCGCAGCTCCAGCAATGCTCTGGGGTACCCTATCTCCCCAATGCTTGGTCAAGCCGTACGTCTGCTTCAAGCAGGTGCAGGGTTTGTGTGACGCATCATTGTCCTAAAGGTGACTGATTGAAATTTTGTAGATTTCCCTCCACCACTTTTAGGATGTGTTCCAGCCCAGGAATGCCGTCCCTTGCGCCGGAACGCCCCCTGATGGCGCAGGGCTTTATAACGGGATGCATCTCCCAAATGCATCACGTTGTTATAATATTATACGCCGCACCATGGCGCCTCTTTTGTTTAGCTGCTGCGTCACAAAAGTCACGCAAGAACGGAGCAAAAGAGCCGCAAGGGGCTTAAATCTGCCCCTTCCTTTGTACCCCTGACAATAAGAAAAATAGTGGCGGTGGTTTGATAGTTTGACTATTTAAATGACTGGTAATGTAGCAGGCAACTGCTAGTGTTGTCACTGATCTGACTGAAATCACAATGGAGTTTGTCTGTCACTTTGCGTCTTGCCTGCGGACTGCTGCCTGCCAGTCCTAGTTGAACCTTTCAGTACTTTGTTTAGTGAGTTACGTGACTTTCGAAGTCACAGGTCCGCAAATCAATGAAAACTAACCCTAATCAATATAATTTCGCTGAAATATTTTGTTATTGTTGTTTTGAAATGTTTGATTTGGTTGACATTGACAAGCAACAATCATCCATGTTTTCTGTTCTTTCTTTCATGTTGTACGTCAGCTCCCCCCAGGGGCGAGGGGAGGACACAGGAGCAGCAGGCGGCGGATGCTGTTGAACAGGGCCAGGATCGGGCAGGCGAGGGCTCCTTTGCTGGCCCCAGTAAGTTTTCATTTTAGACTAGTACCTATTTTTCCTAGCGTTCCTCATTTGATTTTTTCAAAATCGTCTTTGATCTTTTTGTAGACTGTATCTAAATTCTTATCCTGCCTCTACTATGACTCCCTGTGGTATTACTAGATTATTCTTATTAGTCTGTCTGTGTAGCTAACTAAGATTGCAACGTTGGCGAAACTCCCATTCTAGTCAGCAATAGCTCTATCAACTTAGTGCAGTCCTCTGGGATTGTCCATAATGTCTTTTGAAGTGTTCTATCTGCTTTGAAAATTCCCAACTATAAAATGTGAATGACCATCAAGAAAGAATAAGATACTACCTTTTGGTTTGGATAGGAGGACAATCCATACCACTACAGTGGCGCGGACAATTCTTCTGCAGAAACAGAACTATGGACAATAAATAGTGCATTGCTTATCAATTATAATAGGCGCTGTTAGAGTTTCCACATACCTCTGTGATAACAGACTTTGAACCCCCAATGTCCTTACTGACTGACTAGACTACATAGTGTGGCACAGTCATTTTCCTCCCGAATTCATCGCTGATTGATCCCGAATGATCCAACGTAGCTGAAGAGTGCGGAGTCAGAGTCAAGAAGTGTCAGAGGCACGGACTCATGCTTGCAAAAATTGCAAAACCTTTCGCTCAGTCACTCAAGTCTGGACCAAAAAACACAGAGTCTCTCTAAGTTTAAAAGCTTTATTAAAAGTAAACACATTTATTAAAATGAAGTCATAATAAAAAAACGAAACGTTTAACTGAGAATGGAAAAGTGGTTAGTGCTGACGATTAATTGAAGACATTTCTTGTGGTCGAGCCGAGCTCTCACCTTGTTTCAACTTGATCTTGTTGTTAGAAATCCATCTTCTGTCTGTGTGGAAAAAAATGGTGCGTGTTAAAAAGCCAGCCTTCATCAGTTGTGCCAAAAAGTGCTGCATTACATTGTTTTCACATGTCTTCATTCCTACACCAAATACTAGTGAGTGGTTTATTCTAACATTCTTAAATGTACTTTGTAGGTGGAACATCTGGTGACGGGGCCAACGCGGAGGTGGTGGTGCTCGACACGGAGGCGGAGGGCAATTCCTCAGGGGAGGATGCGGCGGTTCCAGTGCCGGCTGTGAGAGTTCAGACGGTGGTGGTGGCAGGCAAAGGTAAGCTCTTATATATTCCTTACTTATTGAGATTGAAGACGTGGCTGGGAAGGAAAGAATATGAGATGCATGGCTGGGTGAATGATGAAGCAATGATTGGTGGAAGGACAACAGCCTGGGTGGGTGACACAGAAACTGTATGTGTCCATATACCTGGATCATGCTACTATCTGACTCTTAGATAGCATATGTGTATCTAGAGCAGGGGTACTCATAGTACGGCCCGCGGGCCGGTGGCGGCCCGGCAAGCCTTCCTTGGCGGTGCGCAGACCTTGCAGACAATCACTGCTCCCCCGGCCCCCACAGAGCAGAGTGGAGATGCAGGGCCACAAAGAGGTGAAATAGAACAAAGCCTCTGCTCTGTGGGGCCGGGCAAGCAGTGATTGTCAGGGTGTAGATGCAGGGGCGCTACAACAAACAAAGCCTCAATAATATGTTAATGGTCTTTTAAAGACCTGTTAAGTACTTTGGTGTGGCTGTCTGTGTGTGCGCGTTGAGGAAGCTGTCTCAGCCCGGGCTGAAGGATGACACAGACAGACACAGACACACACACAGTGAGATGACAGAGGGGGAGGGAGAGGGAGAGAAAGATGGAAAGGGAGGGCAGGAGGGAGAGCATGAGGGAGAGAGATGTATGTAAATGCTGGGTCTGGTGGCTCAGTGGATGAAGGCATCTGCTGCAGGGACCTGTGTGCAACCTCATGGTCACAAGTTTTCGTTTTGCTTTAGCCCCGCCCCCTCTGACTCCACCCCCACCAGTGTGGCCCTCGGCCACAAACTACACTGTAAATTTAGCCCCTGAGAGAAAGTTTGTGAGTACCCATGATCTAGAGAGAGTAGACGGTCAGTGGATGAACTAAGTGTAACTTTGAAGAGCATGTAACACTGCACCCGCACGTCCGTTCCAGTGTAGGAAAGGCAAGGAAAAGAAGTTTTAATTTTGTCCAAATACTACCATCAATAGTAGCAGTAGTTTGTATTGCAAGCACAGCATAGATCCGGTTATTACGGTGGCCACTCCCTACCTCTCTTAATAAGTTTAGTAGTACTCAGTCATTCATGTGTGGATGTATCACTGGTCACTCAATAAAAAGCAAAGCACCTAAAGTCATCCCATATATAAGCAAAAACATCCCATGTGAAGTGATAAATAATCAAAATATTCATCTTCTTCAATTTTCCATTTCTAGTACTCATTTGCACTGTAGGGTGAAAGTTAAATTAATTAAGCAGTAGCCCTTGTAACAGAGTATTCTCAGTGCCACCCGTAATAGAAAAGTAAGAGCTTCACCACCTGCATGTACTGGACCGGTACAGTAACGCAAGTCTGTCTCACTCACCATGGTGTGCGTCTGTTTTTCTCGGGTGCAAGTTCACTGCGCTGGCATTATGCCGGCTTGCAGAAGATAACGTACCAATTTTCCTAAACAAGAGACAAGAAGAAGAATAAGACTGGTGTACTTTCATAGTCGACTCCAATGGAAGTCCATAGTGCTCGTAGAATTTGTTCCTTAAACTCCCACTAATGTTAGAGCAAGGATGAAGAAGTGGGAGGTTAGATAGATACTGGCCTCAATAGTTATGTAATGCGCTTGCAAGTTGCTAGTTGTACTGCAACACAAATTTCTGCTGAATGATTGAGTTAATCTTAAAGAGCATTGGTTACAGACTATGTCTTTCTTTCTTCATATAGATGCTCTTTCCAAACCAACAAGGAGGAAGGAGCTGGCTAGAGCGGGCCGGCAACGGAGGATCGATGCCACTGTTGCGGAATATCGGCGGCTGGTGGCCCTGGAGGACGAAGAAAGTGTGCAGTTGACCACAACAACAACGTCGTCTGCATCGGCCTCCGTGCCCCCAGGGGCTGCCACCCAGCACAGTGGTCCACACAGACTGAGCCGGGCTGCCAAAGCCAAACGCCACTGCCGAGCAGCAAGGACAACAGCTGCCTCTCACAGCCATTGCACCTGCAAGGCAGTCAAGGCACGCCTGCGCCGCAGTACCCTGATGGTGTCCCGCCTTCAGCAGGAGCTCCACCACTTCACAAACGTGTTGGAGGGGCTCCGCTTAGAGCACGCCTTGCTCCGCGAGGAGCATGATGCCCTGGCCCAAAAAGTAAACAGCATCCACCCATAGTGTCCCTTGCCCCTTTTTTAGAGACTTTTGGGGGGTGGGAATTGGGAGTTGGGTTTTTGGGGACTTTTGAAGGACAATCGTTGGGGTTAGGGAGGGTCTTGCGGGAGATTATTTTGTTAGGGATATAAATATACTTTTTCAAACTTTATCTGAGCATACCTGTTTTTTACTGCTTGCCTGGTGGGTGGGGGTTTAACAGTGACTTTGTTTTCCTGACAGTTTAGTTCCATTTTCTTCCCTTAAGTGTAAATGCCCACATGTTTTCAACACTAAGTGCCTCTCACAGAGTAAGTGAAGTGAATTCAAGAGTCCTAGGACTTTAGTAGTACTACCGTCAGTCTCTCGTCTCTCCTAATACTCCATTATACCCCCAAACCACCAAACGCTTATCTTACCTGTAATTTGTGTTTGAAAGTAGGGCTAGACCCAGGGCTGGCTCCACAGGAAACAGCGAATAAGGTTGGCAATCCTGGGCGGATAAAATTTCCTCATAGCGGTGGTACTAGTGGTGTGACACAGTGGCAGTTGCATGCCTATGAAAAAAAAGAAAATTAAATCTGGTTTGTCCTCCTGAGCAATTCAATGGTACAATAGAGAATATAGCAGGTGACAGAAGTACACTAGAACAGTGCCAGATTGTAGCCTAACAAATGGTAAAGTATAACTACTAATTCGGTTGAAGTTCTTTGACATTAGCCATGGGTCTTTGTCAAGCAGAGTAAGAATATATCCTCGGATTTCTTCACCAGCCTGTTGCTATCACCTTATCCTCCCCAGCAAGTGTGTGGATTTATTGCTGTAATTTAGTCATACATCAATCAAAACCACACAGCCCGGGGGAAGAGGGTTAGGGTTTGAAAAATGGATGGGTACGGGGGTTTTTGGGAAAGGTTTTGGGAGACAAGAAAAAATAGCACAGCATGGACAAACAATTGTGAACATAAACAAATCTTTGGGTACAAACCTATCCATCAATCTTTGAAAGTGCATGCACTACTGCATGCATGTCAGTGAAAAGTAAGTAGTACTTTCGACAACTGTGGAAGAAAGAATGCAACAGTACAGGGCGTGTGTGGAATTATTGATAACTATATTCAACATAAGGTCTCTGTTGCCAGATACCTGAGAGCCTTGCTGATCACTATAAATCCATTCACAACACTCAATGGGGTTGGTCTGGAAGGTATAGTAGATAGAAAAGGAGAAATTGCTCTTTTTCTAGGTGTCCCCTCACTCACCAGGGTTGCCCCTTGGTGACATGCTTCATCATTGGGGCCATCCCAGTCCTCTACGGGCTGGGGCGTGCTGCGACTTGCGAATTACGTAGGAGCACTTACAAATGACTATGTGTGGTGCAGACGTGATAGTGGAGTGGACTAAGTGATGTGTTAAGGGATCAATTTAGAAGCAGAGAGAGATCCAAGAAATGCAGTCACAGTCAGAGAAAAACACAATGGATACTGTATCTGTATGTTGTTGTAGTTGTCCTGTTGAAAGTGGTAAGTAAGTTGCCTGCAGAAAAAAATTCTCTTATTAGCAGCACTCCTCCATTGCAGCCGACGCTTCGTCCATCGATGTTGGTCACCAGAAGACACCCTGTAAAAAAAAGCACAGCATGGACAAACAATTGTGAACATAAACAAATCTTTGGGTACAAACCTATCCATCAATCTTTGAAAGTGCATGCACTACTGCATGCATGTCAGTGAAAAGTAAGTAGTACTTTCGACAACTGTGGAAGAAAGAATGCGACAGTACAGGGCGTGTGTGGAATTATTGATAACTATATTCAACATAAGGTCTCTGTTGCCAGATACCTGAGAGTCTTGCTGGTCACTATAAATCCATTCACAACACTCAATGGGGTTGGTCTGGAAGGTATAGTAGATAGAAAAGGAGAAATTGCTCTTTTTCTAGGTGTCCCCTCACTCACCAGGGTTGCCCCTTGGTGACATGCTTCATCATTGGGGCCATCCCAGTCCTCTACGGGCTGGGGCGTGCTGCGACTTGCGAATTACGTAGGAGCACTTACAAATGACTATGTGTGGTGCAGATGTGATAGTGGAGTGGACTAAGTGATGTGTTAAGGGATCAATTTAGAAGCAGAGAGAGATCCAAGAAATGCAGTCACAGTCAGAGAAAAACACAAAGGATACTGTATCTGTATGTTGTTGTAGTTGTCCTGTTGAATTTGGTAAGTAAGTTGCATCCAGAAAAAAATTCCTCTCATTAGCGGCACTCCTCCATTGCAGCTGACGCTTCGTCCATCAATGTTGGTGACCAGAAGACACCCTGTCCACTGCCTGCCTGATGCTGAATTGTGGCTCGCTAATGTGAAGCCTGACTCCATCCTTTTTTCCCCATTGCAGAGACTGAAACCCGGCCAGTAATTATTCAACGAAAAACAGGAAGTGATATAATATTACAACACCACTGATAAATAAATATATGGTATGTAGGCTGTGGAGTGCAAAAAGTCACACTTTGATTTTCCTAGTAGACAGTACAATATTTTTGAAAGTGCGTACTCTGTCTGAGTCAACATGTAGTAAGGGACCCCCTCAAGCAGATAAGTTGTGGCCCAGGAACAGAGGGGAACAAACAACAGTACTAATGTGAGCGCGTTCCTGCGTTGGCCTATTCATTTAATTGCAGAGCTATGTTTATATATACCTAACTAGGTGACAAAGAAAAGAAACAGATATTGAAATATTCAAAACGTGTAAAAATTTATTTTTTTTCCTTTCTTTTTTTTAAATTTCAATTCATATGAGTTCTGTTATAAATCAGAAATCATAAAACATTTATCAATTCATATCAAAAATTTCAAAACAAATACAATCGAATCATAAATATCTACAAAAGAAGAATCTATGTACAACACACAACATTATTTGATAGTGGCCCTTGGTGACACTCATGTCTCAACACACTCACGTGCTAACATTCATACTACACTCAAACTCCAAACTGAAATGGTGAAAGGAACTGGATTGCAAGATGATATTGCTGAAAGAAGGTAGGGCCAAGATGTGACATAAGGCTCCCTTCGCAGGTCTACGCGCGTTTCGGCAGTTTACACCGCCTTCATCAGGACCAATTTCATCATAACTGTGCTGATACCAAGGGACCAATAATATCGCACAACACTACAGTCATCAGAGAGGCGTCTTCAATGCATTTCAGAGGATAAGACGTCCTATGTCTTCAATAAATAACTTTATTGTAAAGCTTGAGAAACTTGAGAAACTCTATTAAAATTTATTTTGTGGCAAGTTTGCAGCTTCTTCTTAGTAGGTTGTAGTCAAGGGGAGGTATTAGGGCTTCGGCGAGCAGATGGCAGATTTTACATCTTAATTTTAATATGCGAGGGTGGTCCTTTCGTGTTTGTTGAGGTTATTCCATGGTCATTACCCTTATGGACACCGCCGTTTGGAGTTATATGTTCACACCGCACGAAGCCTCCTCCGCCGGAGATTTCACCAAGGGCCACTATCAAATAATGTTGTGTGTTGTACATAGATTCTTCTTTTGTAGATATTTATGATTCGATTGTATTTGTTTTGAAATTTTTGATATGAATTGATAAATGTTTTATGATTTCTGATTTATAACAGAACTCATATGAATTGAAATTTAAAAAAAAGAAAGGAAAAAAAAATAAATTTTTACACGTTTTGAATATTTCAATATCTGTTTCTTTTCTTTGTCACCTAGTTAGGTATATATAAACATAGCTCTGCAATTAAATGAATAGGCCAACGCAGGAACGCGCTCACATTAGTACTCTGTCTGAGTCACCTTTTAAAGGATAAATAAGTATGGGCAAATTAATGTAGCGGATCTTTCCCCTCAAGCTAGGTGTACTGTAAACTGTGTTTTAGAACAAAATTAGATCTTCCCAGCAGTGCTTCCACCCAGACCCTTACTAAAGCCAGTCGCAAAAATGTAGAAGACCCCCAATCAAATCTCAAAAAACTAGGCCTAGCAGAAAACTGGTGACAAAACGTACTTTGAAAGTAAAAGTAGGCCCAAGTACCCCCTTACCCACCGTGGATTGCATTCAAACCACTTGCAAGCAACCAAGCAAAAGTATCCATAGCCAGCATCGCTCCAAGACTCGAAACCCCCCCACCCAAATACATGCAATAGAAATACTGCTAACCCTAACGAACCCTAAGTTAAGAATAGTGGCAAAGGCTTTCTTTAACTATGCCAAATCCCCCCTTTCCCACCATGGATTTTCTTCAAATGACTTGCAACCAAAATTACACATTCTCACGAGTGCTCTAAGACCCCAGAACTCAGTTGCAAAAATCTAGAACACCCTGAAACACATGCAATCCCGCTGCTAGGGCTAACCCTAACGAACCCTAAGTTACAAAAAGTGCCAAAAGGCTTTTCCGCGAGGATTTTGTCCCAACCACTTCTACCCGGTATTAGACCTTCCCAGGAATGCCCCAAGACCCGCCAACCCACCCGCCAAGAAGCATAACACCACCAAACAGGCCAAAAGCAAAATCTCATACTTGCAATATTTCTCGGCCTTCGGTCTAAACGCGCTGCGTAGCTAGGCCATAAGTCGGGGTTGCCACCACGGATTTCCTGAAAAGCAAATGCAATCAAGATTAGAGTGTCCCAGCAGTGCTCCCAGACCCCGAAACTCACCCACAAACACCAGGAAGCCCCACAAACAGGCCCCCGAAAAGGCTACATTGAGCAAAATGACAGAAATAGCACAAAAAAAATCGGCCTGGATTTTGTCCCAACCACTTCTACCCGGTATTAGACCTTCCCAGGAATGACCCAAGACCCGCCAACCCACCCGCCAAGAAGCATAACACCCCCAAACAGGCCAAAAGCAAAATCTCATACTTGCAATATTTCTCGGCCTTCGGTCCAAACGCGCTGCGTAGCTAGGCCATAAGTCGGGTTTGCCACCACGGATTTCCTGAAAAGCAAATGCAATCAAGATTAGAGTGTCCCAGCAGTGCTCCCAGATCCCGAAACTCACCCACAAACACCAGAAAGCCCCATAAACAGGCCCCCGAAAACGCTACATTGAGCAAAATGTCAGAAATAACCACAAAAAAAATCGGCCTGGATTTTGTCCCAACCACTTCTACCCGGTATTAGACCTTCCCAGGAATGCCCCAAGATCCGCCAACCCACCCGCCAAGAAGCATAACACCCCCAAACAGGCCAAAAGCAAAATCTCATACTTGCAATATTTCTCGGCCTTCGGTCCAAACGCGCTGCGTAGCTAGGCCATAAGTCGGGGTTGCCACCACGGATTTCCTGAAAAGCAAATGCAATCAAGATTAGAGTGTCCCGGCAGTGCTCCCAGACCCCGAAACTCACCCACAAACAGACGGAACCCCCCCTAAGAGCACCTCAAAGGCAAGCAAGTCAGCAAAAACACTAAAAAATGTGCGCCTCGGATTTGGTCCAAACCACTTTTATCCGGTATTAGAGCTTCCCAACAATGGTCCCAGAGCCGTCAACTCACCTGCAAAGAGGTAGAACAACACCCCCACAAGTGCTGAGTCTTTCTTCATTGGGCGTAAACCAGCCCTCTGGTTTGATGGAAATAGGAGTCTGGAGGAGGAGGATAGAGGAGCATGTTCTTCTGAACTTATGAACCTGAGGAATGCAGACTGCGGCAACTTCAAATCAATTAGCAAACCAGTGAAGACAGTTCTGCTGATGGGCTTGTTTTTGTGATTATCTGATTAAAGTTTGAAATATATTAACTGTGCACAACAAAGAAAGACAGACACACAGGAATAAAAGTGAATAAGGACGAAAAAGAAAGTTATTGATTCGTTGTCTCATTTTCAGGGCTCGGTATCACGGTCCAGGAATGAGAATAAGGCTTCGTCATCATACTCTACGAATTCAGGCAGGGTGAGCTCAGTGTCACCTAACAGAGTAGAAATTCCCTCATCTATGTTGCTGGCCACCTCGTCTTCATCCGGCGCGCTTTCTCGTACTCTGAAATCTGGTGGTATGAGGTGCTGATTCATCTTGATCATTGTTAACCTCTCCACATTTTGGGCGAGAGGCGGCTCCGTTTGGGAGTTACAATACCACCAGCAGCACTGAAAACACGTTCAGAAGACACGCTTGCGAGTGGGCAAGACAAGTAGTTTAAAGCCAGGTTGGTGAGCTGTGGCCACAATTCTTTTTTCCCATGCCAATACGCCAATGGGTCAGAATTAACATAGACCTCTGTTGAGTCATTCAGATAGTCCTTCACCATCGACTCAAAATCCTCATCCAAGGTTCCTCCACTTTGCTTAGCTGTTGCTGTGCCTCTGACCTTTTGAGAACCAAACCCACGCAGAGCTAGCCAATCCTCTTCAGCCTCCAATGTTTCTGTTGTGTCTGGTGCAGATGATCCGGTTGCCGGTGTCTTTAACGGCTGAGAGGTCACTTGTGCCACAGCCACAGGTGCAGAAGTGGATTGTTTTGACTGGGGATGGCCTGCTGATGTACTGCCATTTCCTTCAATTTTCTGCCGTTCTCTTTCAAACCTCTTGGCTGACAAGGCTAGCCAACGTTTGTACTTTGGAACATGTTCATCATCAAAAGGAAAGAATGCTTGGCCTGCCAGCGCCTTTTTGTAGCGTGGATCCAGAATAGTAGCACAAATGTAATGCTCTTCTGAGTGGATCATTTTAAGACGTTCATCACCTTGTAGGAGCTCTAATAATTTCTCAGCCAGAACAAAAGAGTCTTGGTTTTTTACATCTTTTTCAAACACAGAACACACCTCCTTCAGTTGGTCCTCCAGCATGTACAACAATGGGATAGCTTTTCCCAAATTACAGTCCTCCTTGCTGACTGCACCCGTGAAGAACTCAAAAGGACGAAGCATGCGTGTCAGGCTTTGAACTATGTTCCATTGCGCCGCACCCATCCTCAGGTCATCCTGAGCTGTACCCTCTGTTAAGAAATATTGATTGAGTACCGTATTCTGCTCATACAGACGCTCAAGCATGTAGAAGGTTGAGTTCCAACGTGTTACCACCTCCTGGATGAGTGCTTTCACTGGCATTTGACGTTGATATAGCAGGCTCTTCAGCTGCTTCCGGGCCTTAAAAGAATGGCTAAAATGGTTGCACATTTTTCGGCAGGTGTCCAATACTCTGTACGCTGCACTGCCTTTATTACCCAAGAATTTTTGGACAACCAGGTTTATACAGTGCGCCAAACACGGCACTCTGAAATAGTCACCCAGCCTCATGGCCTTAACTATATTGGCGCCATTGTCCGTGGAAACATAACCAACCTGGCGTTTTTTTGGGGACAGCCAGTTAAGGACCTTTGTGTTAAAGACATCCAAAATATTTTGTGCTGTGTGACGTTTCTCCAAACCAAACATGGCTAGTGTTGCATGTTTCCGAGCAGCTTTAAAAACAATGTCCGGGTCAACACCTGTGTTTAGCTTTGCTTTAGCCCCTGAAAAATAGACCCAGTGTGCAGTGATGCACATGTAATCAGCGCCTGCGCCACTGGTCCACATGTCTGTTGTCAGATGTATAGTGTGAACAGCACTCTTCTGCAAAGCTGCCCCAATCACCTTCAGAACATCTTCATGTAGTGCTGGAACCGCAACTCGGGCAAAATAGAACCGGCTAGGAACCTTCCATTTAGGGCAGAGCGCTGCCACTAATTCTAGAAAACCAACCCCTTCTACAAAAGAAAAAGGGAGAAGGTCCAGAGCTAGCATTTTAGCCAGCTTAGTGTTATACAGACGCGTCAGTGGATGGTTGCCTTCATATTGCGCTTCTGTAAACAACATCTTTTTAATGTTGCCCTGGACCAAGGATTTACGGGATGACGATGATATCTTCGACCCAGTTACGCTCGCTGATGAACTTTTCCGCATTGATGTCTCACTCTCTCCCACACTCTTAGTGTGCCTCACATGGGGTGTGCTGCTGACAGGGGTACTGGGTGTAAGTGAAGTGTTTGACACGTCTTCTTCCTCCTTGTCATCATCAGATGAAACATCAACGTTTTCATTTCGTGCAATTCGGGCTTCCTTGATCGCCTGTAGGTGCGCAAACCATTGGACAGCGTGCTGTCTCTCAAGATGACCTCTCTGGCCTCCGGTACCATAGTTGGTACCAAACTTACCACGACTAACTCGAAGCTTACAAATGCTACAAATGGCTATGTTTTCATTTTTTGGGCAAACACTAAAGAAGTCCCAAACTGCAGATTTGAAATGTCTTTGGGGGCCGGATATACTGGTGGTGGTGGTCCTTCTGCTAATGCCAGATGAAGTGGAGGATGTGGATTGCCGAACTTCAGTACGTTTTGCACTTTCACCACCACTAATTGAGGTCGAGGTGGATGGAGGTCCCTTCTTGCGAGGAAGAAATATGGAAGCGGTAGGTGTTGGTGTACTAGTTAACTCCAAATCCAATGATTGTTGTGTTTCCATTGACTCCTCGTCGACATCATCATCACGCTCAGCAGCTTCTCGGGATAGGGTCAAAATGTCTCTTTGCTGCATGCCCGCTGGGGCTGCAGTGACCATTATGATGACTGGATCGTCGTCGTGAAGGGCTTCATCAGCAGCAGTATGCGTCACTTCTTGTTGAGCCTCATCACACTCCATAGGTATGAGTTTTTCGACGACCTTCCTTTTAAGCTTAGGTATCTTTGTCAGATCATGGTGTGCCTCACTCTCAGGCTGCCGTGGTGGTACCCATTCGTCATCCAGATCATCAGTAGGAGGTGAGCTTGAAGAAGATGTAGACACCCCCCTTGATCTTTTCCTTGCTAGGGATGTGGAAGACAATGAATGATCATCAGGAGGAGTGGCTTCCTCAAATGATACCTCGGTCTGATTGTCAATTTCCTGATGTGCCCCTACTTCGGGAGGAACAACTATTGTGGGCACTTGTGACCCTCCATGCACCTCTGCTTGCGCATCTCCTTGCGCTGCCTCTCCTTCCACATGTACTTGGGCTTGTACTACTTGCACATGTTGTTGTTGCGGCTGTGGTTGTTCAACACTTGTCAGATGAGTTACAACAACCTGTGTTGATTCTTTCTTGCGATGAGCCAACATCACTGGTCGATGGTGATTGGAGAAGTACACTGACTGCCTCTGAAGCACTCAAGGGCTTTGACTTAATTTGGGGTGGTGGTGGAGGCACTGAACCCAATGGAGCGGGGGCGCTGCTCCCAGCTTGGTCCCCAGCAGATCCTGCTGCTGCAGGCGTACTTTTTTTTTTGCTCCCAAAAAACGTGGCGGGTGGCACACCAGCCTCCTTGGTAACTTGCTTCTTCTGCTCCTTACTAGCAACTTTCTTGCTAGAGGAGCTACGGAGACCTTTTTTTGGGGCCATCTTCTTCAGAGCAGGTCAGACAGCAGGCCGCAGTTGCACGAATTGTAGAGTTGTCTGAGGCCAGACGTGACGTCGCGTGACGTTATGCTGCACACACACACCGCTGCAGGACTTCTTCCTGGCACTGGTGGTTCTCTTGAGTCTTGTGCACCTAAAAACAATGGAAGACAGAGGAACATCAGTTCAGTTATACACCCCAAAAAAATCGAAAACAACGCCAGAAAAATCAGCACAATCCCATTCCATCCATGCCCTCCATGATGTTTAAGTTCAAGACACCCCACAGAAAGACTAGGCCCATGCTAGACTCAAATACCCCTGGTGAAAAGGCCACAAGTACAGCCCCAAAAAACGAAAATCACTGACAAATCTGCACAATCCCATTCCATCCATGCCCTCCATGATGTTTAAATTCAAGACACCCCACAGAAAGACTAGGCCCATGCAAGACTCACTACCCCTGGGCATAAAGGTTGAAAAGTAGGCAAAATGGTTGCAGGCCTAACAACACTGCCTGCATTCAAAATGGCCACTTGCCTCCCAGCACATGGCCAGGGCCTGTAGCAGCACTCAAAATGGCCCCCACCCACATGGCCTGTCCCCATGAACACCCCCAAAAATCGAAAAACACAGAAAAATCAGCACAATCCCATTCCATCCATGCCCTCCATGGTGTTTAAGTTCAAGAGACCCCACAGAAAGACTAGGCCCATGCAAGACTCAATACCCCTGGTGAAAAGGCCACAAGTACAGCCCCAAAAAACGAAAATCACAGAAAAATCACCACAATCCCATTCCATCCATGCCCTCCATGATGTTTAAGTTCAAGAGACCCCACAGAAAGACTAGGCCCATGCAAGACTCAATACCCCTGGTGACAAGGCCACAAGTACAGCCCCAAAAAACGAAAATCACTGAAAAATCAGCACAATCCCATTCCATCCATGCCCTCCATGATGTTTAAATTCAAGACACCCCACAGAAAGACTAGGCCCATGCAAGACTCACTACCCCTGGGCATAAAGGTTGAAAAGTAGGCAAAATGGTTGCAGGCCTAACAACACTGCCTGCATTCAAAATGGCCACTGGCCTCCCAGCACATGGCCAGGGCCTGTAGCAGCACTCAAAATGGCCCCCACCCACATGGCCTGTCCCCATGAACACCCCCAAAAATCGAAAAACACAGAAAAATCAGCACAATCCCATTCCATCCATGCCCTCCATGGTGTTTAAGTTCAAGAGACCCCACAGAAAGACTAGGCCCATGCAAGACTCAATACCCCTGGCGAAAAGGCCACAAGTACAGCCCAAAAAAACGAAAATCACAGAAAAATCACCACAATCCCATTCCATCCATGCCCTCCATGATGTTTAAGTTCAAGAGACCCCACAGAAATACTAGGCCGATGCAAGACTCAATACCCCTGGTGAAAAGGCCACAAGTACAGCCCCAAAAAACGAAAATCACAGAAAAATCACCACAATCCCATTCCATCCATGCCCTCCATGATGTTTAAGTTCAAGAGACCCCACAGAAAGACTAGGCCCATGCAAGACTCAATACCCCTGGTGACAAGGCCACAAGTACAGCCCCAAAAAACGAAAATCACTGAAAAATCAGCACAATCCCATTCCATCCATGCCCTCCATGATGTTTAAATTCAAGACACCCCTGTAGGAAGGGGGAGGCTCTAGTTGGCGCAGTGTAGCACTAGCGACAAGCAGGGACTCTCTCTTCCTCGTCAGGGCTGAGGGTTACCTTCGAGACAACCTCTGCTTACCCTCTAGGTAGTGTGGCTTAAGCAGTCTTAGGCTAATCTTTGGGGCACATAGGGTTAAACATTTGCAATATCACACCATCACAACCAACCCACCACACAATGACACCAAACTGTATTTGTAAAAATATATATCTTTATATAAATTTCAAGCAGGCTTGTAAATACAGTCGTCAAACTTTCAATAGCTGTTCCGATTTACTTAAGTTCAGGTTGCCACAGTTCTCTCTTAGCAATAAGCAATCTTTTGGGCCTTCTGCCCGGGTTCAACAAGGTTCAGTGTCTCGTAGCGCCTCAATGCGCTCTCTGCGGGGGCCTCGAGGGCCAGGAGCCGTGCGAGCCTCGGTTTCAGAGGCGGCTCGCGTTGGGAGCAGATAGCGCGGTGCGAGCTCGAGTTGCAGGACGCTCGCACCGTGAGGATACAACACAGTACCTTTCAAATTCTTGTGGAGCGGGCGGCTTCCAGGGGAGCTGTCCCACGTCGCGTTGCTTTTCCGGGGTCGCTGTTCGCTGCGGCTCTCAGCCGGGCAGGTCACGGGTCATCCGGGGCGGCGGTGCTCTGTGGCGGCAGGGTCCTTTCCTCGTCGTTCGCTCCGACCCTGGAGGCGGCGGTTGTGTGGTGGCGGCAAGTGGCAGTACGGTCCCCAAGTGCAGGACGTACCCAGCCAAAGTACCGGTTGCAGCTGCGCGCTCACAGCTGAGCTGTCGGGCAGGCTACCGACCAGAGGGGAGTTATCACAGGGCGGCTGTCCGTCTTCGCAGGTGGATTGACGGCTGAAGCGCAGTCAATTCGGGAGCTTGGACCGGACGGGTCCTCCTTCACTTTGCTCTCGGGCTCCCGGTGCAGTTGCGGTCACGGTGCTCGGGCCAGCGGCGGCTGGGCCTCACGTTGCTCTCGCTGTTGCTTTGGGCCCCGGTCACGGTGCTCGGGGGGATGTCGATGCCTTGGTTACGGGGAGCGTGGCAGGCTTGCCCAGCGCTCCCAGACCCCTCTGTCAGTACTGCAGCGATAAGCAGCACACACAGTCGCTTTCTTCAGGATGTAGCGCCCACTGGTCCTGGGGCGCTGGTCAGGGGGCAAGTTCAACAGCAAGCCCTTGGAGATCTTTCAGCAGAGTTTGGCACAAAGTTTCACAAAGCAAAAGTCTTCTTGTAGTCTTTCCTTTTCCTCTCCTTCTGCAGCAAGGCACCAGACACAGGCAAGAGACAGCCCTCTTCCTTGTCCTTCCCGGTCCTTCTCGTCGGGTAGAGTTCCTTCTGTAGCCCAAACAGGATCTAATTTACAAGGAGCAAGGCTCCTTCTTTTATACTGCATTTCTTTTGTTCTCGCAGGCCAGGGGGGCCTTTGCATAGCCACTTTCAGTCCTTGAGTACCTTGTTGGGTGCAATCCGGCTTCTGCTTTCAGTGTGAGGGGCAGGCGCATCAGACGCCCCACAGGAGATGGAGCCGGCATTGTGCGGACAGGGGCAGCCAGAGTACCTTGTTGATGGGGCTTCGCCCTTCCTGGGCCAGGTGTCGGCTGAGTCATCAGTCGCTCCCCATGAGGGTGGAGCCAGCATTGTGGTGGCAGAGCACAGCAAGATTCAGAGTCAAGAGCCACTCCTACCTCCCACTAAGGTGTAATCTGCGCATTCATCACCTGTCATCCCCCAGCCCTGTCACTCACACATCCCAGACAGTCAGATACACATACCAGCAGAGGCGGGCTGAAATGGTTAGGCAAGCAAATGCTAACTTTCTAAAAGTAGCATTTGCAAACACAGGATATTAAAATAAACTTTACTAAAAGAAATATTTTATCATCCTGAGTTCAGGCATACTAAACACGACTCTCTACCATGCTCCCTGAGCCTGCTGGGATTATAGGGTGTAATAATTCCAGCAGCTCATTCTGGCCTAACGGGAGCAGGTAGCCTTCAATAGTGAAATACGAATTTAGTTGTAAGTCACTACTAGGATATGCCACACACATCAGGGCTTGTCCTACCTTACACCTACAATGCACCCTGCACGCAGGCCTTCCATAGGGGTGACTAATATGCAGTCAAGGGAAGGTTCAGGGGCTGGCGAGTGGGTGCACTCGCCCAGCCGGCATGACAGTATGAGACTGCACGCGGGTTCTGCGGTGGCAGTCCCCAGACACATCTTACGGCTGCTTCTGTGGGTGGCGCAACCAGCGCTGCAGGCCCACTAGCAGCATTGGCATCTACAAGCCCTGGCACTCCTAGTGCACTTTACTAGGGACTAACAGTAAATCCAATGACCCAATCATGGATACCAATCACATGTACAATTTACAGTACAGAGCACTTGCACTGCGGCACGGGTCGGCCGTGGCGCAGTGCCCTGAGTATCGGAAAACCAGCAAAACATCGGAGGCACACCAGCAAAAAAGTGGAAGGGAAACTCACGCCAAGGTGCCAGGTCTAACATGTGTCCCCTCCAGCTGAAATGTGGGGGGAACTACCCTTCCCCAGGGAGTTCCACATCACTAAGGCGGAAAAACCTGGACAGACCGTCAGCATTGGCGTGATCTGTGCCAGGGCGGTGTTCCACCGTAAAGTCCATACTCTGTAGAGAAATGGACCACCTCAACAGTTTCGGGTTCTCACCCCTCATTTGCATCAACCATCTGAGGGGCCTGTGGTCCGTCTGAACTCGGAAGTGAGACCCAAACAAGTAGGGTCTTAGCTTCTTCAGCGCCCAGACCACAGCAAATGCTTCACGCTCTATTGCACTCCACCTACTTTCCCGTGGAAGTAACCTCCTACTTATGAAGGCTACGGGTTGGTCAAAGCCCTCCTCAGTCATCTGTGAAAGAACAGCCCCTACACCATGCTCTGAAGCGTCTGTTTGCACTATGAATTCCTTGGAGAAATCAGGAGCCAGGAGCACGGGCGCCGTGCACATGGCAGTCTTCAGGGTGTCAAAAGCCTTCTGACAGGTGTCAGTCCAAATCACATTCCTGGGCTGCTTCTTCGAAGTCAGCTCTGTCAAGGGGGTCACAATCGTGCCATAGCCCTTGACAAACCTCCTGTAATACCCAGTGAGCCCCAGGAAGGCTCTCACCGCAGTCTGGGTCTTGGGGGGTTCCCAAGCCAGGATGGTCTCGATTTTGGGTTGCAAGCATGCTACCTTGCCACTCCCCACCTGGTGTCCCAAGTACACCATGGAACCCTGCCCAATCTGGCACTTGCTTGCCTTGATTGTGAGGCCTGCTCTGCGCAGGGCCATCAACACTTCCCAGAGGTGTTGCAGGTATTCTGGCCAGGTGCCACTGAACACCGCAATGTCATCCAGGTAGGCGGCACTGAACTCATCCAGCCCAGCCAACACCTGGTTGACCAATCTCTGAAAGGTGGCAGGGGCATTCTTCATTCCAAATGGCATAACCCGGAACTGGAAATGCCCATCTGGTGTAGAGAATGCTGACCTCTCCTTTGCCCCATCGGTCAAGGCGATCTGCCAGTACCCAGACGTTAAATCAAACATGCTGAGGAACCGGGCAGCCCCTAGCCAATCAATGAGCTCATCAGCTCTGGGGATGGGGTGCGCGTCAGTCTTCGTGACTGAATTGAGTCCTCTGTAGTCCACACAGAACCGGAGTTCGGGTGTGGCTCCCGGCGCAGCAGCCTTTGGGACCAAGACCACGGGGCTGGACCAAGGACTGCTGGAGGACTCAACCACCCCAAGGGCAAGTATCTTGGAGACCTCCTTTCTTGATGCAGGCCCGGACCCTGTCAGTCACTCTGTAAGCCTTATGCTTCACAGGTAAGCTGTCTCCAGTGTCCACATCATGGACGCACCAATCTGTGACACTCGGAACCAGAGAGAACAGATCCGGAAACTGCCCCAGCAACTGGCGGCAGTCTTCCTGTTGTTCGGGGGTCAGGGTGGGTGAGATGGTTAACTCCATCCACTGACCCGTCCTTCTCACAGGTCACTAAGAGGTCAGGAAGAGGCTCCGACTCCTCCTCCATTCCATCATCAGTTGCCAACAACATGCCCACTTCGGACCTTCTTAAGTGGGGCTTGAGGCGGTTGACATGTAGGACCCTCAAAGGGTTCCTGGGCGTCTTCATGTCCACCAAGTATGTCACTGGGCTCTTGCGCTCCACCACCTCAAATGGACCTGTCCACTTATCCTGAAGGGCACAGGGTTCCACTGGGGCCAGGACATACACCTCTTGTCCAGGCTGAAGCTCGACCAGAGTGGCATTCTGGTCGTACCACCGCTTCATCTCCTCCTGGCTCGCTTCCAGATTTGCCTCGGCAAGTTGTCTGAAGCGCCTGGTTTGGTTTCTGAAGGCCAGCATGTAGCTATATACATTCTGGGGAGGTTTCCTGGGAGATTGCTCCCAGCCTTCCTTTACCAAACTCAGTGGTCTTCTCACGGGGTGACCGTACAGCAGTTCAAAGGGGCTGAACCCTAGGGACTTCTGTGGTACCTCGCGATATGCAAAGAGCAGGCATGGTAAGAGGACGTCCCACTTACGCCTCATTGGACCTTCCAGGCCCATGATCATGCCTTTCAGGGTTCGGTTGAAATTCTCAACCAACCCGTTACATTGGGGATGGTAAGGCGTGGTGAACTTGTAAGTTACACCACACTCTTGCCAAAGGGACTTCATATACTTGGATATGAAGTTGGTCCCCCTGTCGCTCACCACCTCTAGAGGGAATCCTACTCGTGAGAAAATTCCCATCAGTGCACGTCCCACCACGGGGGCCGTCACTGTCCTCAGAGGGATGGCTTCAGGGTACCGGGTGGCATGGTCCACCAAGACCAGGATGAACCTGTTGCCCATGGCTGTCTTGGGGTCCAGAGGCCCAACAATATCAATACCCACTCGCTGGAATGGCGTACCGACCACAGGGAAGGGTTGGAGGGGAGCCTTGTTCCTTCCTCCGCTCTTCCCACTTGCCTGGCAAGTCGGACAGGTTCTACAATGAGCGTCTGAGCTCTTGTGCATTTGGGGCCAGTAAAAGTGGGTGACAAGCCTGTCATAGGTCTTGTCCATCCCCAAATGTCCTGCTAAAGGCACATCGTGAGCCAGACCCAGTAGGAAAGCTCTGAACTTCTGGGGTACCACCAGCACACGGGCTGACCCAGGTTCAGCAGCCTTAGGCTCTGAATACAGGAGGTCGTTCTCCCAGTACACATAATGTGTTTTGGCCTGAACACCATTGGCCTGGTCTGCAGCCTGCTGCCGCATACCCACGAGAGAAGGGCATTCTTTCTGCTCCTTGCAGAATTCCTCCCTGGAGGGTCCTCCTTCTTGCTGCCAATGGGTCAGCTCAGGCAGGTCCCCCAGTTCGGCAATCTGTTCCCCTGTAGGCTCCAGGGCATCCCCCTCAAGGTCTGCTTCCTCCTGGACCGTGGGAACTTCAGGGGCCGGTTTCCCGCGCCCCCTGCGCCTTCTCCCTAAGGCCGGTTCCTGGGCCTCTCCCTCAGGCCCCAGGACCTCTTGATCACCCCTACTGGCTGCCATTGACCGGGTGGTCACGCACGCCCAGTCAGGCAGACCCACCATCCGCAGGTGAGTCGTCTTCTCCACCTTTTCCCAAGGGGAGAGCTCCAAGTCATTCCCTAGCAAACAGTCAACAGGCATGGTTTTCCTTACACAGACCTGCAGAGTACCAGAGACCCCCCCCCCCACTCGAAGGGAACTTGAGCCATCGGACACTGACTCTCTGAATTATCAGCATTGATAACCCTACAGTAGACATGGGGTACAACCTGCTCTTGAGACACCAGGTGCTGCCTCACTGCAGTCACACTGGCTCCTGTGTCTCTAAGAGCCTCAGCTTCCTTACCATTGATGATCACCACCTGCCCATATTTCTTAGTGTTAGAGGGCAGGTAGTTTGTAGGGATCATCTCACTGTCTCCTAGCGAGACTAGGGTCATGTGAACGGGATCTCCACCCCCCGGGACCATCACTTCTTCTCCTAAGTGAACACTAGTCACTTGACGGGGCGGAGCACCAGTGGGTGCGGGTTTTCCAAACAGGCGACACTTGGGGTCACTGGATATGTGCCCCGGCTCACCACATTTGAAACAATTGAAGGGCCCCTTTGGAACAGGTCTACCTGTCGGGGCGCCGTTCTGCTTTGGGGGTGGGGGAGGCTGAGAACCTTTCTGCTGGTCCCCTTGGGGATTACTTTGGGGGCCTTTTTGGAACCCTTTCTGTTTTCCCTTGTCCTCCCCACTCTTCTGCTGGGGACCCTGCCCACTCTTGGCGGAGTCTCCCACTGGACCCTTGTGGACCCTGGTGCTGAGCCAGCGGTCCGCCTCCTCAGCAAGCTTCCTCGGGTTGGACAGCTTGCTATCGATCAGGTGTTGGCGTAACTCAGGAAAACAGTGATCAGACAAGTGCTCCCATGCAATTAAATCAAAGAGACCTTGAAAATCATTCACTTTGCTACCCTTCACCCAACCATCCAGTGCTCTGCAAAAATAAGTCACATACTCCACATACGTATTCCCAGGCCGCTTAGTACATCCCCTAAACTTCTGTCTATACATTTCAGGGGTAAGCCCGTACCTGTTCATTAAAGCTTCTTTCATGTGGGAATAGGACCTCTGGTTTTCAACGGGCAAATCTAGCAGGGTATCTCGCCCTTCGCTAAGGAACCTTCCCCACAACCCCGCTCCCCAATCCTTGTCAGGGACCCGGTGGGAGGACATGGCTACTTCGTAGGCCCTAAACCACTGTCCTATGTCATCCCCCTTAAAGAACTCTTTAACTACATCTTTGGGGATGTGCACTCTTGACTCTACCTGCACCGGCGTTGTGCTGCCACCAGAGGGAGGATGATCCAAGTTTCTCTCCTTTAGACTCATCTCCCTCATTTTCAATTCGTAATCCATTTGGTGCTTTCGCTCTTCCAGCGCCATTCTTTTGGTTTCAAGCTCCAGTTGGATTTTTAATTCTGCCAGCTTTCTTTCATGATCCCTCGTTTCCTTCCTGTCTGCCAGCTCCTCTGGCGACAGGCCTTTACCAAAGCTGTGCACGCTGTCTTGCCTTTCGAGATCCACCAGATCCATAGGTGCATTCTGCTCCTCATTTGCATCTTGCTCCGCGAGGGCATCTTGATCCTCCGGGGCCTTTCTGGACTCCATCCAGGCTTTCAGAGCCTTGTAGAGCTCTGGCTTGTTCTTGCAACCGGCGTGCGGAACCTTGAGTTTCTTGCAGAAAAACTTCAGTTCATTCTTTGAGTATTTGTCCAGCTTTGCGGCGTCCCACTCCACCTCCAACATCTCAGAGGTCGTGGACTCCGCTCCATCCAGGCTCTTCGTGCCCGGCATGGTTTCTTCGCTAGGGATCTTCTCTCGGCAAGTTACAACAAAACCTGTGGCCAAGTAACTGGACTGAAATCACTGTGAAATGGTCAGAAGTTAAGGTATAGACACTGCAAATGTAAATTCGAAAATCCTCTCGCTGCTACCAATGTAGGAAGGGGGAGGCTCTAGTTGGCGCAGTGTAGCACTAGCGACAAGCAGGGACTCTCTCTTCCTCGTCAGGGCTGAGGGTTACCTTCCAGACAACCTCTGCTTACCCTCTAGGTAGTGTGGCTTAAGCAGTCTTAGGCTAATCTTTGGGGCACATAGGGTTAAACATTTGCAATATCACACCATCACAACCAACCCACCACACAATGACACCAAACTGTATTTGTAAAAATATATATCTTTATATAAATTTCAAGCAGGCTTGTAAATACAGTCGTCAAACTTTCAATAGCGGTTCCGGTTTACTTAAGTTCAGGTTGCCACAGTTCTCTCTTAGCAATAAGCAATCTTTCGGGCCTTCTGCCCGGGTTCAACAAGGTTCAGTGTCTCGTAGCGCCTCAATGCGCTCTCTGCGGGGGCCTCGAGGGCCAGGAGCCGTGCGAGCCTCGGTTTCAGAGGCGGCTCGCGTTGGGAGCAGATAGCGCGGTGCGAGCTCGAGTTGCAGGACGCTAGCACCGTGAGGATACAACACAGTACCTTTCAAATTCTTGTGGAGCGGGCGGCTTCCAGGGGAGCTGTCCCACGTCGCGTTGCTTTTCCGGGGTCGCTGTTCGCTGCGGCTCTCAGCCGGGCAGGTCACGGGTCATCCGGGGCGGCGGTGCTCTGTGGCGGCAGGGTCCTTTCCTCGTCGTTCGCTCCGACCCTGGAGGCGGCGGTTGTGTGGTGACGGCAAGTGGCAGTACGGTCCCCAAGTGCAGGACGTACCCAGACAAAGTACCGGTTGCAGCTGCGCGCTCACAGCTGAGCTGTCGGGCAGGCTACCGACCAGAGGGGAGTTATCACAGGGCGGCTGTCCGTCTTCGCAGGTGGATTGACGGTTCGAAGCGCAGTCAATTCGGGAGCTTGGACTGGACGGGTCCTCCTTCACTTTGCTCTCGGGCTCCCGGTGCAGTTGCGGTCACGGTGCTCGGGCCAGCGGCGGCTGGGCCTCACGTTGCTCTCGCTGTTGCTTTGGGCCCCGGTCACGGTGCTCGGGGGGATGTCGATGTCTTGGTTACGGGGAGCGTGGCAGGCTTGCCCAGCGCTCCCAGACCCCTCTGTCAGTACTGCAGCGATAAGCAGCACACACAGTCGCTTTCTTCAGGATGTAGCGCCCACTGGTCCTGGGGCGCTGGTCAGGGGGCAAGTTCAACAGCAAGCCCTTGGAGATCTTTCAGCAGAGTTTGGCACAAAGTTTCACAAAGCAAAAGTCTTCTTGTAGTCTTTCCTTTTCCTCTCCTTCTGCAGCAAGGCACCAGACACAGGCAAGAGACAGCCCTCTTCCTTGTCCTTCCCGGTCCTTCTCGTCGGGTAGAGTTCCTTCTGTAGCCCAAACAGGATCTAATTTACAAGGAGCAAGGCTCCTTCTTTTATACTGCATTTCTTTTGTTCTCGCAGGCCAGGGGGGCCTTTGCATAGCCACTTTCAGTCCTTGAGTACCTTGTTGGGTGCAATCCGGCTTCTGCTTTCAGTGTGAGGGGCAGGCGCATCAGACGCCCCACAGGAGGTGGAGCCGGCATTGTGTGGACAGGGGCAGCCAGAGTACCTTGTTGATGGGGCTTCGCCCTTCCTGGGCCAGGTGTCGGCTGAGTCATCAGTCGCTCCCCAGGAGGGTGGAGCCAGCATTGTGGTGGCAGAGCACAGCAAGATTCAGAGTCAAGAGCCACTCCTACCTCCCACTAAGGTGTAATCTGCGCATTCACCACCTGTCATCCCCCAGCCCTGTCACTCACACATCCCAGACAGTCAGATACACATACCAGCAGAGGTGGGCTGAAATGGTTAGGCAAGCAAATGCTAACTTTCTAAAAGTAGCATTTGCAAACACAGGGTATTAAAATAAACTTTACTAAAAGAAATATTTTATCATCCTGAGTTCAGGCATACTAAACACGACTCTCTACCATGCTCCCTGAGCCTGCTGGGATTATAGGGTGTAATAATTCCAGCAGCTCATTCTGGCCTAACGGGAGCAGGTAGCCTTCAATAGTGAAATACGAATTTAGTTGTAAGTCACTACTAGGACATGCCACACACATCAGGGCTTGTCCTACCTTACACCTACAATGCACCCTGCCCGCAGGCCTACCATAGGGGTGACTAATATGCAGTCAAGGGAAGGTTCAGGGGCTGGCGAGTGGGTGCACTCGCCCAGCCGGCATGACAGTACGAGACTGCACGCGGGTTCTGCGGTGGCAGTCCCCAGACACATCTTATGGCTGCTTCTGTGGGTGGCGCAACCAGCGCTGCAGGCCCACTAGCAGCATTGGCATCTACAAGCCCTGGCACTCCTAGTGCACTTTACTAGGGACTAACAGTAAATCCAATGACCCAATCATGGATACCAATCACATGTACAATTTACAGTAGGGAGCACTTGCACTGCGGCACGGGTCGGCCGTGGCGCAGTGCCCTGAGTATCGGAAAACCAGCAAAACATCGGAGGCACACCAGCAAAAAAGTGGAAGGGAAACTCACGCCAAGGTGCCAGGTCTAACAACCCCACAGAAAGACTAGGCCCATGCAAGACTCACTACCCCTGGGCATAAAGGTTGAAAAGTAGGCAAAATGGTTGCAGGCCTAACAACACTGCCTGCATTCAAAATGGCCACTGGCCTCCGAGCACATGGCCAGGGCCTGTAGCAGCACTCAAAATGGCCCCCACCCACATGGCCTGTCCCCATGAACACCCCCAAAAATCGAAAAACACAGAAAATCAGCACAATCCCATTCCATCCATGCCCTCCATGGTGTTTAAGTTCAAGAGACCCCACAGAAAGACTAGGCCCATGCAAGACTCAATACCCCTGGTGAAAAGGCCACAAGTACAGCCCCAAAAAACGAAAATCACAGAAAAATCACCACAATCCCATTCCATCCATGCCCTCCATGATGTTTAAGTTCAAGAGACCCCACAGAAAGACTAGGCCCATGCAAGACTCAATACCCCTGGTGACAAGGCCACAAGTACAGCCCCAAAAAACGAAAATCACTGAAAAATCAGCACAATCCCATTCCATCCATGCCCTCCATGATGTTTAAATTCAAAACACCCCACAGAAAGACTAGGCCCATGCAAGACTCACTACCCCTGGGCATAAAGGTTGAAAAGTAGGCAAAATGGCTGCAGGCCTAACAACACTGCCTGCATTCAAAATGGCCACTGGCCTCCCAGCACATGGCCAGGGCCTGTAGCAGCACTCAAAATGGCCCCCACCCACATGGCCTGTCCCCATGAACACCCCCAAAAATCGAAAAACACAGAAAAATCAGCACAATCCCATTCCATCCATGCCCTCCATGGTGTTTAAGTTCAAGAGACCCCACAGAAAGACTAGGCCCATGCAAGACTCAATACCCCTGGTGAAAAGGCCACAAGTACAGCCCCAAAAAACGAAAATCACAGAAAAATCAGCACAATCCCATTCCATCCATGCCCTCCATGATGTTTAAGTTCAAGACACCCCACAGAAAGACTAGACCCATGCAAGACTCAATACCCCTGGTGACAAGGCCACAAGTACAGCCCCAAAAAACGAAAATCACAGAAAAATCTGCACAATCCCATTCCATCCATGCCCTCCATTATGTTTAAATTCAAGACACCCCACAGAAAGACTCAGTCCACCCACCACTAAGGACCCCTGGGCAAAAGGCCCCAAAACAGCCCAAAAATCGAAAATTCCAAAATTGTAGTTGCAACAACTGTAATGCCCCAAACAAACTTACTTGTGAAATTTCTAATCCAAAAGTGATCCAAAGAAAGTCAAAAAGGCCTCAAATCCAAATATCCAGCAGCATCCACAAAAAGTAATCCTTCCAGCTCCAGATCCAAATGAAAAGTGACCAGGAGATGGACAAAGCACTGGGAGGAGCCTGCTGGACAGGAACAGGAAGTTGGAGACTGTGGGGCACTTCCTTCCTCCCACCCCCCCCTCCCCAAAAAAATGTCAACCTGAGGAGTTATTCAGAGAAAAATCATCATTTCCAGAAGGTTTATGCTGCTTGCTGGTGGATTTCTTGTGCAGAATTGCAAATTTTATATTTTCGCGAGTGCGAGATTATTCCTGCGCGCCGCATCTATAAAGTCGCAATTGTGAATTCCCGCGATACGTGAACACGGTGTACTCGCGTTGACAAACTGTTGCGGCAAGCCGCGATGACGTAATCGCGCTCGCCAAATTCTCGCGGGATCCCGCAGCAAGATCCAAAATGGCGCAGCACTCGCAAAATATCGAGAAAAACAACTCGGCAAACGCTGAATGAAAGTAAGTGAACGCCGCGCGCCGCAAAAATTGTATCACCCAGAAAAAAAATCCGCTGCGTGCGAATTTAGCGGATTTTGCATGAAATCCGCGAATCTCGCGGATTGCGAATTTCCCGAAAATCCGCAAAATCCGCGAGCGGAGCGGATTTTACGCCCATACTTATCACAGACCCATTCACACACTCTCACGTCCCACACAACCACTCACACATCCATTCACAGACCCACATAGTCAATGGCACACCCACTCACATACCCATCAAAACACCTGGTCAAAGATCCTACAAACCAGGAATACATCCACTCACAGACCCATAGAGACACGCACATGTCAACTGTATTAAATGTGTTGTTGTTTTAAATTACTGCTTTTCGTTAGAAAAATGATGAGTCATGGAGCCAAAATGTGTTGCGCTCTGTATTGAATGTGTGCTTTTTGGTTTTGGGTCTGCAACGGATCCAAGTGAGAAATAAAAAAAAAAGAATTTAAAAACCAAACTAACCATTGTTTGGGAAAAGGGTTAGCTCTGAAAAGAGCCTTTGTGTTTATGATGTGTAGATGATAACTACATATAATACAGGATGCAGTCTTTCAAGTTATTTAGGAATACCCTGTTGCCTCAGTCTGTAAAATGGAGTCCGACTTTTTGATATATTCCGTCCATATCAAAACATAAGTTGTTGTTTTATATAGAGCCCATGTTGTGGTCTTGGAGGAATGCAGAAACAGTTTTGACATATTTCCTGGCTTTGTTGATTGATCTGTGGACACAATGTGGTTTACCTCTTCCATTTCTATCTTTGGCAAGTGTTGGAGAACACCAAGGCAGTATATGGGAAAAGTATCATTAATTTACAAATGGCATCCTTCTTTAGGATTTCCAGTCCTACCCCAGAAATTGTGCCTAGGTCATTGCCACAACAGTGCACAATCATGAGGTCTGTATGTTGGTAATCCACAATGCTTTCAACCAAAGGTAGTAATTGATGCCACTTCAACCCTCCCTGGCCAAGCCAAGAAATGTCTACATTAGGTAAACCTAGGCCCCTGTCAATGTCACCCTTTTATCACTCTCTCTGGCCCAAAACACAAAACTGTGGCCCAAAATTCAGACTCTGGCCATTTTGGAGAGAAGCAGGAATAGCACACAAGAAAGGGCTGCAGCAAAATAAGGCAGTTTGGAAGATGAAAGTCAGCTAAAGTGGAGTACAGTAAGTAGAATTTATAAAAACTTGTTTTATTTGATTGGAGGGAACTAAAAATAGGTAGCGACTTTAAGTAAAAAGTATTTACCACTGTGATTGCCTATGGAGAAATATGTTGTTTGGGATTTGCTTGGAATTTCTAACAGACAACCACACCTGCTACAGTTAATTTGAAGCAACAATTCTGTTTACAGAAATTCTTGTGAACTTGTGACTTAGTGCTAGCAGAGAGTGTTTCAAACACGGTCACTATGGAAATAGACCCAAAAGTGTGTGGGGGGAGGGAAGAGAACAGACTGCACTGTGAAATTTAAAAGCAGTGGTGTACAAACATTGCTTGTTAAGGAGTGTTTGACTTCTAATTAAGTATATTTTAGTAGGTAAAGTATAAATACAAAGCATTAACAGCACATATTTAAATGCATGTAAGGGAATTAGTGTGGATCCACGGATCTACCGCACATTTATACGTACTAGGAGGAAGGGGTCCCAGTGTGGACAAGGAACAATTTACACAATTCAATGAATTAATCAGAAAACAATCATTAGATCCACATAGTTTTATTCACTGAGGGATCAAGTGTAATAAATACATATAGCAAACAGTCAGCTGTATTAAAGGTCATACAGTGCCCCGGGAGGGAGGAGGGAAGTGATAAAAGTGAGGATAAGGGAGTGGTAGGATTGTGTGACAGTAAAATCAAACATTTGAAAACACCTTTAGCTATAATTTATATAGCAGCAACGGCCATAATAAAAATGGCGACCATTATTTAGAAAGGCATACTTCACAAGGTACAATTCATCTACACAATATTGGCGTGAGATTGCCACAAATAGAACAACAGTCGACGTTTCGACCCTCTTATCAATGCAGGAAATGTTATCCTTGCTGTGGGGTCTTCATCAGGACCAGGGGAATTGGGGCAGGTAACCTAATGGAAATGAGTATAATAAACTAAAGTTAGAGGGGTACTATTCCGACCTCTTAAATGTATCACATTGGTAGTTTAAGCATTAATCAACATCCTAGTTAAAGGTAGTAATTGGATAATTTCTCTGAACATGGGAGTATAAGGCAGTGCAATTTATAGATTAAAAGTACTGTGGTAAAAACCACGTCTATAGCATGAGAAGCAGTGGTATAAGGTATAAACATTATTAGAAGGGAGGACCCGAGCGCCCGGGTCAGAAAACCGACACGTGTGTTGGCGACAGAGCCACTCACATGTAAGGCGTGTTGTAATTGAATTACCTGAGATAGATTGAACATAAGCTAGAATTCGGTCCCAGAATTCCTAGGAGAGCCTGAAATATAGTGAATAAGACTATCACATGCTATTCTAATGCATATTGACATCACAATAAATTAAAAAAAAAAAAAAATGGGGGGAAGACATACCACGGGGTTAGAAGTCCTCCATGTGGTCAATGATTAATTAAGGCAACGTCAATAGTCGAGCTGCACCTAAAAAGTAATGATCATGCACTAATTAAAGGTCTATACAGAGGAGGGCAGTCGAGGAACAATACGGTAATGTCCGTTTGAATCCAAAATAATGATGCCTACCGATCGCTACATCAAGCACTCACGCGGTGCTGGACATATTTAAGGCATCGTGGGAAGTTAATCCAATGTTCGTCTGGTGAGTCAAAACAGTGGGACCATGAGTAAAGATTCGGACATTAAATGAATAAGGAAGGTGGCGGAACAAGAGGGGAGTCATACTCACTACGTTAGATTTAATCAGAGAGCTCCGTGCGGGGGCAAGCGATGTGAGCTCGGTTTCCTGGTTAGTGAAATAACCATGGTAACGTGGTCACGTGGTGGTCGAGTGAGCCATGGAGCCTGAAGACAGACTTCCGGTTGCGTGGCTAGCCAGGTCGCGTCATTAGTATTAGTGGAACTGGAAGGGCAAGGCAGTGGGGGAATAATGCACCAATATTACAATACAAATTAGCATGTCATAAGTCAGAAAAATTAACATGAGGAAAATAAATGGTCAAACATTATCAATTTCGAGAGTGCATTGGGATCACCGAATCAGAGGAACAATGTAATCTCGGTGTAATCTCAGACAGCCAATTAGTATCTGCATGGCGTACCTCTCTAACATGAGGGTAAAGCACACAGCGCGGCCAATCAACACATTTAGTTACAGACAGCATGTCATTTACTACTGCAATTTTAGTGTACCTCTCAAACATGAGGGTAAGGCCATCTTGCTGATACTCAGAAATATTTAGTAAAATGCACATGGATTTGACTGGGAAAGGGAACATATTAAGAATAAGACCCAACCCCGGAGGGTCAAAAAGGTTCATGTATGTTAAAGATTGGGAAATTGAGCATAATGTAGTGGAGATATACCCCTTCATGGAAGTGTAGCCAATTGAGAAAATGAACTATCATGTTCATTGAGGCCAGTCTCAATTGAGTTAAAGAAGTAGATCCATTTAAGTTCTCAGGTGTTGAGAATATCAGAGATATTTCCACCTCGTGGACCCAGTGTTGCCTTTTCGATGACGAGCCATCGTAGACTTTCAGGGGGATGGGAATTCAACTTGAAGTGGTCCACCAGTGGTGTGCCGGGGACATCACAACGGATCCGGCTCATATGTTGTAAAATCCGTGCTTTTACTTTTTGTTGAGTTTGGCCGATGTAGATTTTTTGACATGGGCAAACGATGGCATAGATGATGTTATTCGAATTGCAGTTGCTAAAAGGTTTGAGCTTAACTGTAAGGTGGTGATGTTGGAATTCCTTAGTCTGAATTACAGAATCGCAGGCTTTACAATGGCCACATTTGAAATGGCCAATGACTGGTGGTAAGTTCCACATGAAGGTAATAGTGGGTTGGCTGTCTGTGGATAGGAAAGAACAAACCACATAGTCCTTAATGCTCTTAGCCTTCTTGAACGCATGTATTGGTGTCTCCTGTTGTTGGATATCCTCAGATACCAAATGCCAATGCTGGTTGATAATCCGTTTGATCCTGTTGCTTTTTGTATTGAAGGTGGAGACACAAACAATACGATTTTCTTGCTGGTTGGTTCTGTCTTGGGGTGATAGTAATTCTTCGCGGGGATAGAACCATGCACGTTTGCGTGCTTTCTTTATCAGACGTCTTGGGTATCCCCGGCTTAGCAGTCAATTTGAGAAATCCTCTGATTCTGAGAAATAATTGTCTTTACTGGAACAAGAAGCACTTGCAGTGATTGCTAGATGTCTTCAGAAACGTCCTGCTCCTGTTCAAGTTCCTTCTGGATTTATTGTAGCTCTGCTCAAAATAGCGATGACTAGAAACTTTTTCTTGTTTGACAACAATTTCTACCTCCAGACATCCGGGGTAGCCATGGGGGCTCCCTTCGCTCCTGATGTAGCCATACTTTATATGGCAGCCTTTGAGGATGATTCAGTCCTCAATCAATTGAACCCATTCAGAGACCAGATAGGTCTCTGGATGAGGTATATTGATGACATTCTACTAATCTGGAATGGCAACCAGGACGAATTAAGCTGTTTCTTTACCTGGCTAAATCAACAATCCCAATTTGTCAAGTTTACTATCCAGTCTCACAGTAACACCATTGACTTTCTGGATGTCATGATTTACCATCAATCTGGATCACTCTGTACCAAACGATATCACAAGCCAGCCGAAAGAAACTCTCTATTGGCTTATATCAGTCATCATCCTCGAGCTCTCCGCGATAACCTGCCTTTTGGGCAGTTTCTGAGAATACGTAGGAATTGTTCCAGTAAAGACCATTATTTCTCAGAATCAGAGGATCTCTCAAATCGACTGCTAAGCCGGGGATACCCAAGACGTCTGATAAAGAAAGCACGCAAACGTGCATGGTTCTATCCCCGTGAAGAATTACTATCACCCCAAGACAGAACCAACCAGCAAGAAAATCGTATTGTTTGTGCCACCACCTTCAATACAAAAAGCAACAGGATCAAACGGATTATCAACCAGCATTGGCATTTGGTATCTGAGGATATCCAACAACCTGAGACACCACTACATGCGTTCAAGAAGGCTAAGAGCATTAAGGACTATGTGGTTTGTTCTTTCCTATCCACAGACAGCCAACCCACTATTACCTCCATGTGGAACTTACCACCAGTCATTGGCCATTTCAAATGTGGCCATTGTAAAGCCTGCGATTCTGTAATTCAGACTAAGGAATTCCAACATCACCACCTTACAGTTAAGCTCAAATCTTTTAGCAACTGCAATTCGAATAACATCATCTATGCCATCGTTTGCCCATGTCAAAAAATCTACATCGGCCAAACTCAACAAAAAGTAAAAGCACGGATTTTACAACATATGAGCCGGATCCATTGTGATGTCCCCGGCGCACCACTGGTGGACCACTTCAAGTTGAATTCCCATCCCCCTGAAAGTCTACGATGGCTCGTCATCGAAAAGGCAACACTGGGTCCACGAGGTTGAAATATCTCTGATATTCTCAACACCCGAGAACTTAAATGGATCTACTTCTTTAACTCAATGGAGACTGGCCTCAATGAACATGATAGTTCATTTTCTCAATTGGCTACACTTCCATGAAGGGGTATATCTCCACTACATTATGCTCAATTTCCCAATCTTTAACATACATGAACCTTTTTGACCCTCCGGGGTTGGGTCTTATTCTTAATATGTTCCCTTTCCCAGTCAAATCCATGTGCATTTTACTAAATATTTCTGAGTATCAGCAAGATGGCCTTACCCTCATGTTTGAGAGGTACGCTAAAATTGCAGTAGTAAATGACATGCTGTCTGTAACTAAATGTGTTGATTGGCCGTGCTGTGTGCTTTACCCTCATGTTAGAGAGGTACGCCATGCAGATACTAATTGGCTGTCTGAGATTACACCGAGAATATATTGTTCCTCTGATTCGGTGATCCCAATGCACTCTCGAAATTGATAATCTTTGACCATTTATTTTCCTCATGTTAATTTTTCTGACTTATGACATGCTAATTTGTATTGTAATATTGGTGCATTATTCCCCAACTGCCTTGCCCTTCCAGTTCCACTAATACTAATGACGCGACATGGCTAGCCACACAACCGGTAGTCTGTCTTCAGGCTCCATGGCTCACTCGACCACCACGTGACCACGTTACCATGGTTATTTCACTAACCAGGAAACCGAGCTCACATCGCTTGCCCCCGCACGGAGCTCTCTGATTAAATCTAACGTAGTGAGTATGACTCCCCTCTTGTTCCCCCACCTTCCTTAATCATTTAATGTCCGAGTCTTTACTCATGGTCCCACTGTTTTGACTCACCAGACGAACATTGGATTAACTTCCCACGATACCTTAAATATGTCCAGCACCGCGTGAGTTCTTGATGTAGCGATCGGTAAGCATCATTATTTTGGATTCAAACGGACATTACCGTATTGTTCCTCGACTGCCCTCCTCTGTATAGACCTTTAATTAGTGCATGATCATTACTTTTTAGGTGCAGCTCGACTATTGACGTTGCCTTAATTAATCATTGACCACATGGAGGACTTCTAACCCTGTGGTATGTCTTCCCCCCATTTTTTAATTTTTTTTTAATTTATTGTGATGTCAATATGCATTAGAATAGCATGTGATAGTCTTATTCACTATATTTCAGGCTCTCCTAGGAATTCTGGGACCGAATTCTAGCTTATGTTCAATCTATCTCAGGTAATTCAATTACAACACGCCTTACATGTGAGTGGCTCTGTCGCCAACACACGTGCCGGTTTTCTGACCCGGGAGCTCGGGTCCTCCCTTCTAATAATGTTTATACCTTATACCACTGCTTCTCATGCTATAGACATGGTTTTTACCACAGTACTTTTAATCTATAAATTGCACTGCCTTATACTCCCATGTTCAGAGAAATTATCCAATTACTACCTTTAACTAGGATGTTGATTAATGCTTAAACTACCGATGTGATAAATTTAAGAGGTCGGAATAGTACCCCTCTAACTTTAGTTTATTATACTCATTTCCATTAGGTTACCTGCCCCAATTCCCCTGGTCCTGATGAAGACCCCTCAGGAAGGATAACATTTCCTGCATTGATAAGAGGGTCGAAACGTCAACTGTTGTTCTATTTGTGGCAACCTCACGCCAATATTGTGTAGATGAATTGTACCTTGTGAAGTATGCCTTTCTAAATAATGATCGCCATTTTTATTATGGCCGTTGCTGCTATATAAATTATAGCTAAAGGTGTTTTCAAATGTTTGATTTTACTGTCACACAATCCTACCACTCCCTTATCCTCACTTTTATCACTTCCCTCCATCCCTCCCGGGGCACTGTATGGCCTTTAATACAGCTGACTGTTTGCTATATGTATTCATTACACTTGATTCCTCAGTGAATAAAACTCTGTGGATCTAATGATTGTTTTCTGATTAATTCATTGAATTGTGTAAATTGTTCCTTGTCCACACTGGGACCCCTTCCTCCTAGTACTTACTGAACCCAGGTCCCAGTGACTACATTTGGGTAACCCACTCATATATAACCTACTTCGAGCAGACGGCCGTCTGCGAGGTTTCTTTCCTTTTTCTTTCAATTCAATTTTTGATATCACAATATGGTAGAAAGAGAACTCTTGTCCTTCTCCGGGGACTATATAGACAAACTCTTGGAGAATCCAGAAAATATTTTCTTCCCTTCCAACATTCCATCAATAGACTTCTCATTGAAGGATAAGATCTCGCGTCTCGAGCGCCTTGAGAAGAAATTGGTGCGGACAAGGTGGCATGGCCACTTTCTCACAAGGTATTTAAAAGAGAATATAATCCCTGTCGGACTACAAATCAAAATTGAACCGGCTATCTTCATCGAAGTCCCAAAATTTAAAGAAGGTTTTAGCCACATCTCCAATAACTGCTCGCGCCATTGGATGGTGCTCGGCGTGGAAACTGCCGCGGAACAAGTACAACAAATTACCGCTGATATCAAGGCATTGAAAGCCGAGATTGCTGCTGACACTAACTTCGCCAGTGCTAAGGATATGCTAACCAATCTGGAAGCCACATTCAAAGATTTTGACCTAACCACCCAAACCCGTAAACTTGAAAAATTAGCCTGTGATATTCGTCTATACGATAAGAAAAAGACATACCCATACTTACAGGAGGACTATTATCGGCAAGACACTCAGGGTCGTTTCACCAATAGAGGTTGTGGAACTTACCGGGGCAGACGGAATTTTCAAACTTTTTCCGATTCATCCTATAGCTCCGAGGGAGAACAGGATTCAGCCGGTCCAAGCTATCAATACCAATAATCGGATTACAATTATCCACCCCATCAATTTTCTCCTTTTTTAGGACAAGGCCCGGGATCTTGCCGACCCCCTCGAGGCAGGGGCAACACATGGCCCCATGGCCAACAACAACGTGGCTCCCAGCACAATCAAACCAACTGGGATGGAGGACGCGGCCAAGCCTCGAAACAAGTCCGTTTCCAACCCGAACAACACGGCGAGAGGGTGACTCGCAACAAAACCTACCGCTGGTAGAACCTATCGAAACCTTGAATCCTGTGGTGAACATATCTCAACAACCACTCACTGATGTTGAACTTCAAGTACTGAGTAAAGGACTCTCTTACGTTCCTACGTATAAACCAGACAATTTCATCATACGAACGGAACTTTACAAATTCTTTCGTAAGATCCGATTAAAGTACTTCTTCCGCAATACTGAAACACAGTCCAAGTCATCTGTTACCGGCCTACGACCTCCTTCAACCTTTGTTCCGTATGCCAACAGTATGTCTAATCAGATTCTAGCATATGAAGCGGTCGTCTGGCGAGATGTCCAACGAGTCCTCCAGGACAGAACCTTCATAAGGTACAATACCAGCAAACCTGAGAAGACAGCTCTACAGTCATTGGCAAACAACCAACAAGTCGTGATCAAGCCCGCAGACAAGGGTGGTGCTATTGTAATCCAGGATTCCTTTGCCTACAAATCTGAGATCCTACGCCAATTACAAGATGACTCATGCTACCAACTATTGAGGTCTGATCCCACCAAATCCATTGCATTGGAGATTTTAGAAGTAACCCAGGAAGGTCTCGATCTAGGCTTTCTGTCCGAAAATGAATTTCTGTTTCTGAACAATAAACATCCTCGCTTGGCAACATTGTACACTCTACCCAAGATTCATAAAAACATGACAAACCCTCCAGGTCGCCTAATTGTCTCCGGATGTGGCTCCATTTTGGAACCACTTGGGAAATATATAGACTTTCTCCTCAAACCATTGGCTGAGTCCACCCCATCGTACCTACGAGACACAATGCACACCATTAACATTGTGGAAAGCATATCCTATGATCCACTGATCCAGAGACTAGCTACATGTGATGTAGTCTCCTTATACACTTGTATCCCACAACAAGAAGCACTTACAGTGATTGCTAGATGTCTTCAGAAACGTCCTGCTCCTGTACAAGATCCTTCTGAATTTATTGTAGCTCTGCTCAAAATAGCGATGACTAGAAACTTTTTCTTGTTTGACAACAATTTCTACCTCCAGACATCCGGGGTAGCCATGGGGGCTCCCTTCGCTCCTGATGTAGCCATACTTTATATGGCAGCCTTTGAGGATGATTCAGTCCTCAATCAATTGAACCCATTCAGACACCTGATAGGTCTCTGGATGTGGTATATTGATGACATTCTACTAATCTGGAACGGTAACCAGGACGAATTAAGCTGTTTCTTTACCTGGCTAAATCAACAATCCCAATTTGTCAAGTTTACTATCCAGTCTCACAGTAACACCATTGACTTTCTGGATGTCACCATTTACCATCAATCTGGATCACTCTGTACCAAACTATATCGCAAGCCAGCCGAAAGAAACTCTCCATTGGCTTATAACAGTCATCATCCTCGAGCTCTCCGCGATAACCTGCCCTTTGGGCAGTTTCTGAGAATACGTAGGAATTGTTCCAGTAAAGACCATTTTTTCTCAGAATCAGAGGATCTCTCAAATCGACTGCTAAGCCGGGGATACCCAAGACGTCCGATAAAGAAAGCACGCAAATGTGCATGGTTCTATCCCCGCGAAGAATTACTATCACCCCAAGACAGAACCAACCAGCAAGAAAATCGTATTGTTTGTGTCACCACCTTCAATACAAAAAGCAACAGGATCAAACGGATTATCAACCAGCATTGGCATTTGGTATCTGAGGATATCCAACAACCTGAGACACCACTACATGCGTTCAAGAAGGCTAAGAGCATTAAGGACTATGTGGTTTGTTCTTTCCTATCCACAGACAGCCAACCCACTATTACCTCCATGTGGAACTTACCACCAGTCATTGGCCATTTCAAATGTGGCCATTGTAAAGCCTGCGATTCTGTAATTCAGACTAAGGAATTCCAACATCACCACCTTACAGTTAAGCTCAAATCTTTTAGCAACTGCAATTCGAATAACATCATCTATGCCATCGTTTGCCCATGTCAAAAAATCTACATCGGCCAAACTCAACAAAAAGTAAAAGCACGGATTTTACAACATATGAGCCGGATCCGTTGTGATGTCCCCGGCGCACCACTGGTGGACCACTTCAAGTTGAATTCACATCCCCCTGAAAGTCTACGATGGCTCGTCATCGAAAAGGCAACACTGGGTCCACGAGGTGGAAATATCTCTGATATTCTCAACACCCGAGAACTTAAATGGATCTACTTCCTTAACTCAATTGAGACTGGCCTCAATGAACATGATAGTTCATTTTCTCAATTGGCTACACTTCCATGAAGGGGTATATCTCCACTACATTATGCTCAATTTCCCAATCTTTAACATACATGAACCTTTTTGACCCTCCGGGGTTGGGTCTTATTCTTAATATGTTCCCTTTCCCAGTCAAATCCATGTGCATTTTACTAAATATTTCTGAGTATCAGCAAGATGGCCTTACCCTCATGTTTGAGAGGTACGCTAAAATTGCAGTAGTAAATGACATGCTGTCTGTAACTAAATGTATTGATTGGCCGCGCTGTGTGCTTTACCCTCATGTTAGAGAGGTACGCCATGCAGATACTAATTTGCTGTCTGGTATTACACCGAGATTACATTGTTCCTCTGATTCGGTGATCCCAATGCACTCTCGAAATTGATAATCTTTGACCATTTATTTTCCTCATGTTAATTTTTCTGACTTATGACATGCTAATTTGTATTGTAATATTGGTGCATTATTCCCCAACTGCCTTGCCCTTCCAGTTCCACTAATACTAATGACGCAACCTCGCTAGCCATGCAACCGGTAGTCTGTCTTCAGGCTCCATGGCTCACTCGACCACCACGTGACCACGTTACCATGGTTATTTCACTAACCAGGAAACCGAGCTCACATCGCTTGCCCCCGCACGGAGCTCTCTGATTAAATCTAACGTAGTGAGTATGACTCCCCTCTTGTTCCGCGACCTTCCTTAATCATTTAATGTCCGAATCTTTACTCATGGTCCCACTGTTTTGACTCACCAGACGAACATTGGATTAACTTCCCACGATGCCTTAAATATGTCCAGCACCGCGTGAGTGCTTGATGTAGCGATCGGTAAGCATCATTATTTTGGATTCAAACGGACATTACCGTATTGTTCCTCGACTGCCCTCCTCTGTATAGACCTTTAATTAGTGCATGATCATTACTTTTTAGGTGCAGCTCGACTATTGACGTTGCCTTTATTAATCATTGACCACATGGAGGACTTCTAACCCTGTGGTATGTCTTCCCCCCATTTTTTTATTTTTTTTTAAATTTATTGTGATGTCAATATGCATTAGAATAGCATGTGATAGTCTTATTCACTATATTTCAGGCTCTCCTAGGAATTCTGGGACCGAATTCTAGCTTATGTTCAATCTATCTCAGGTAATTCAATTACAACACGCCTTACATGTGAGTGGCTCTGTCGCCAACACACGTGCCGGTTTTCTGACCCGGGAGCTCGGGTCCTCCCTTCTAATAATGTTTATACCTTATACCACTGCTTCTCATGCTATAGACGTGGTTTTTACCACGGTACTTTTAATCTATAAATTGCACTGCCTTATAATCCCATGTTCAGAGAAATTATCCAATTACTACCTTTAACTAGGATGTTGATTAATGCTTAAACTACCGATGTGATAAATTTAAGAGGTCGGAATAGTACCCCTCTAACTTTAGTTTATTATACTTATTTCCATTAGGTTACCTGCCCCAATTCCCCTTGTCCTGATGAAGACCCCGCAGCAAGGATAACATTTCCTGCATTGATAAGAGGGTCGAAACGTCGACTGTTGTTCTATTTGTGGCAACCTCACGCCAATATTGTGTAGATGAATTGTACCTTGTGAAGTATGCCTTTCTAAATAATGGTCGCCATTTTTATTATGGCCTTTGCTGCTATATAAATTATAGCTAAAGGTGTTTTCAAATGTTGATTTTACTCTCACACAATCCTACCACTCCCTTATCCTCACTTTTATCACTTCCCTCCTCCCTCCCGGGCACTGTATGACCTTTATTACAGCTGACTGTTTGCTATATGTATTCATTACACTTGATCCCTCAGTGAATAAAACTCTGTGGATCTAATGATTGTTTTCTGATTAATTCATTGAATTGTGTAAATTGTTCCTTGTCCACACTGGGACCCCTTCCTCCTAGTACTTACTGAACCCAGGTCCCAGTGACTACATTTGGGTAACCCACTCATATATAGCAAATTTATACGGGCAGCTCTGTCCGCCGTGGTGGATCTGCCCAAAAATACTACCACATTGGGCTTCTTTACAAAAAACATGAAAAGGGCTAAAAGCCAGTGACCATTTAGAAGTGGTAAGACAAAATTAATACATGAAAGGAAGCCTGTGATTTGTTCAGTACAGCAGTATCAGTGAAATACGAGTGGTAAGAGGAGCCCTTATTAATACTTTTGTACTGAGAGCGGGAAACCATTGTTATTTTTCAGATTTAAGAATTGCACTAAAAATATATATTGACTGATATTAGGAGAAGAGTTGTAGAACAGCCATTGGACAACAGAAAAGAGATTTTACTGGCATGTGAATTAGGGTGCACTGTAAAAAAAGTATATGTAAAGAATGTGCACTTTACAATAAAAGGAAAAATAGAAGGGTGGTTAGATGAAGACATTAAGTAAAAAAATAGTCACCAGGAAAGGAGAAAGCAGAAATTTAATTTATAAAGTGTGTGTGAATGAATGTGTTTGAAATGGGTGCTTGATTATAGTATGAAAGTTAATAGTGTGTAATTTGTACTCACTGACACAGTGAGGCAGTCACTGATACAGCCCGTTATATTCCCAGAAAAGCACTTATGTATCCACGAGTCACATAGCTAGACAGTGAATGACACACTGAGTCGCATACCCATAAAACAATTTACACACCCATTTACTCACCTACAAAATCATTCACACACTCACACAAGCACTTTCACACCCACTCACACAACAATACAGCTATTCATGTACCCAGCACTGAGTCACTTACAAACACACCCTACAGACCCATACAGCCAGTTACACAACCAGTCTCCCACCAATACAGCCTCTAGCATATCTATTTATAAAATCATGCAGCCACTCATAACCTCGTCAGACAGCAATAGTGACTTATAAATACATTCACACATTCACACAGCACATACTTACACAGCCAGTTATGAATCCATACAGGTACTTGCATACCCGTTTAGAGAACCATACAGCCACTAAAATTCTGAGTCACATACCCAGGCACCCAGTAGGCCTTAGACGTCTGAGCACATTACCTCTGCTAGATGGTGATAAAGTGCACGTGCTTCTCCCCTAAACATGGTTTCATTGACTTATACATAATTGGTATATTTATTTTATCTGTTATTCCCAGCAGAGTTAACTACTTATAGCCAGGGCCTGTAAATTAAATGGTACTAGTGGGCCTGCAGCACTTATTGTACTACCCTCACAGACAGCCATTGAAATATGTATTAAGGCTTGCCACTGCAGATTTTGTGTGTTCAGTTTTGCTGGCATGGTGACTTGGCATTTAAAACCCATTACCAAGCCCCAAACTCCCTGTTTATTGCATATAAGTTACCCCTAAGGCAGGCCTTAAGTAGCCAATGGGGCAGGATGCTGTGTAACTAAAAGGTAGGAGTTGTACTTTTAAGTTTTTCATGTCCTGGTTGTGAAATACACCCAAAATCGTGTTTCCCTAATATGGGCCTACCCCTCTTATAGGATAACATTGGGGATTCCTTATTAGATTTAAAAAGCTATAATTCCTGATTGGGAGGGAGTGGAATTATCATGTTTAATACATCTTAGAATGGATTGACACACTGATATAACCAATTATGTACTTATATTTTGACACTGACCCTTTAGAATTCTCCTGCATCCTTTACCAGGAGATTACATCCGTATCTCTCAGGAGTTGACCCCATCTAAAAAAACCTCATTTCTTTAACGGGATAGCAAGTGAGTCTTGGAGGCAAGCTGGCCACCTGGTGAATTCCAAATGGGTGCATAATAACTAAAGTATGGTATCTGTAACTGTGTTCTTTATGGGACGAGATTTTACATGCACCCTGAAGGACCTTTAGCCTCACTTTTTTGAAATACTTAGTGTCCCCAAATTTAAAAAGAAAAAAACTTGATTCATCTGGTGGACCGAATGTAAGAGCTCGAAAGAGCAATGATAAATACGGGGTATTCCTCAACAATTGCCCAAAAGGTTTCAGGTGGAAAGCCCAATAATACTGGAGAAACTCTGGACTAGATATACCCCCACTTTCCCACTTTCGTTTTTCTCCCTGAGTTTTCTACAGACAATTCTGGGCCTTTTTTCCCCATATAAAGCTGGCAAAGTCCTCTTGTACCTTTTTAATCCACTCCCTTTTAAAGTCTAAAGGGATTGTATGGAATAAAAATGTATATTTAGGGAGAATAGACATTTTTAGAACATTGGATCTGCCTAAAAACGATAAAGGAAGGGATTCCTGTGTCTGAAGTTGTTTCCGCACTTTAGATATTCCAATGTCAAAGTTAACTTTTGCTATTTTCTCCAAACTTTGCTCAGCTTGGATTCCTAGATATCGTATGCTTTGCCTGATTAGATCACAATTGTAGTTAGTATCCTATTGCATAATCTCAGTTTTATGTTGGTTCGCGGCGTAACCAGATATCTTGCCAAAACTCTCTAATGTCTCCCAGATTGCTGAGAGAGATAGATGTAAGTGACCTGTGAAGATCATCAGATCATCAGCATAAAGCCCAATCTTTTTCTCCCAGCCATTGCATACAAAAGGAGAAATGCTGTTACGTCCTTTCAGTTTTTGAGGCCAAAGGCTCGATGTAGAGACTAAAAAGGAGCAGGGATAAAGGGCATCCCTGTTTAGTTCCCCTTCCGATATGTAATGGCTTAGACAGATTCCCATTGACCAGCACTCTGGCTAAAGGACTTTTATAGAGGGCTTTGACAGCAAATAGAAAGGTTTCTCCTAAATTCAAGCATTGGATCACCTCATAAAGAAATGGCCAGCTAACCCTATCAAATGCTTTTGCGGCATCGCATGTCATGACCGTCATAGAGGGTTACCATATTTCATTGCCAAATCAATAGTGCCAAGTAGCTCAAATGTCAAATCTTGTAACTGCCTCCCTTTTATAAAGCCTTTTTGGTCAGAGTGTATCAGAGACCCTACTATCGGGTCTAAACGCACAGTGAGTATCTGAGTATAAACCTTATAGTTGCTATTAAGAAGGGTAATAGGTCTAAACGATTCACACACCCTCAGATTTTCATTGGATTTAAGGAGGATGGTTATAGTGGCAAAGTCCCAAGAAGATGGTAATTCTTGGTTGGAAATAAAGGTTGAATTAAAGAGTTTAAGCAAAATCGGGGCTAATTCTTCTTTTAATTACATGTATATTTGGTTGGGAAAGGCATCAGGACCTGCAGCTTTTCTTTTTTTAAACTACTTATGGTTTTATGGACTTCCTCAATAGTGATAGGGTCATTCAATTTGTCTTTTAGGTCCTCATTAAGGGATGGAAGTTCAAGATCCTGAAAGAAAGCCTCTAGTTGCTCCTTGTTTATGGCTGTATCCTCTGTATATAGGTCTTGGAAAAACTGTACAAATGTATTTTTGATCTCGCCATCCTCAGAAATGATGTTACCCGAGGTTTGGCATTCAAGATCTTTGATAACATTTCTAGACTGATTGGCTTTAGTCTTCCACGCTAGGAGTTTTCCACACCCCTCCCCAAACTCATAATTGAATAACCTGCTGTCTTCCAATTTTCATCTTACCCTGACCTCCAAATAATCAGCCAGTTTGGATTTTGCCAATATCAAATCCCTTTCTATTTGGGTTCTAGTGGCGAGGTTAGGAGAATCTACAAAAGCACATTGGAAGGTATTAATAGAGGCTTCAAGGGTTTTAATCTCCTCCTTAACCTTTTTATGCTGTGCCGAATTTAAACTAGAAAGAATGACTCTAAGATAGGCCTTATATGTGTCCCATACCATATACAGAGGGGCTGAATCCAAGTTAGAGGCGAAAAATTCGGTTGTGGCTGCTTTCAAGTTATCTATTACTGAGGGATCTAATAGTAAAGTGCTGTTTAGGGTCCAACGCCGTAACAGGACTTTATCTCTCAGAAGAATCTCCAGGGAGACTCCCAAATGTTCCGATAAATTCTCTGGGATATGTGTAACTTTCTTAGTGTTTTTACTAATGGCTACATCCACAAGAAAGAAATTGATCCTAGATCGATGTCCATGCTTTTTATTATAAAAAGTAAAGTTTCCCCCCCCCGGTCCCCTCCCTGGAACTCATGAATTTCCAAATGTCAATAAGAACTATATAGAAAATCAATTGTTTTAGAACACTTCTCATGTTAGGGGTTGCGGCAACTGCCCTTTTGGAAGTTGTGTCTTGTGCTGAATCTAGGAAAACATTGAAATCACCTCCCAATATAATTGGTTCATTAATATCCACTAGATACTGAAACAGATTACGTAGGGGCATAGGGTCATCCACATCGGGGCCACAGTATCCAACCAATGCCAACCAGACACCATAAATTTTGACCTTAGCAATTACCCATCTACCTAAAGGATCCAGCACACACTCCCCTAATATAGCCTGAGAAGATTTTTTGAATAGCAGAGCGACCCATTTTACTGTACAAAACTGTGAGGTGCTTACACAATGCTCAATCCTTTGTCGACCTTTTAAAATCTTCGGCCATTCCTCCTTAACTAGATGTGATTCCTGAATAAAGATACTATCTGAATTAATGAGCCTGAAATATTCTAAAATCTCCCTTCTTCTTAATGGGACCCTAAGGCCATTGACATTCCAGGATGGTATTCTTAGAAGCCTAGGTTTATCCAGGCTCATCGTGAAATGTAAGGGTATTTAAAAAAGGGAAGAAATTCCAAAAAGGCCTGGAAATCTTTGCCCAAAAACAAGAAGAAAGGAAAATTTTTTTGCAAAAAAGGGTTTTTATTCTAAAATTGGCAAAAGAGGAAATTATTTTTGGTTTTCTCCCACATGCTCCCCCACCCTATGTGATTATGTTTCTTTTTTAGTTTTCATTTCTACTAGTGCCCCCCTCCACCTACCCTGGGGAACCCACCCTATGAACTAGAGGGTAAGAGAACTAAGGAGTTTCTCAAAACAGTATGTGAAAGAATGCAAAATGTGGGAAAACTTTCAATTAAAAACCAAGGTTTTAAAATTCAAGTCACAAAGGATAAGGAGTAAGTGATATTTAAAGTGAGAAATCGTATAAGAAAAGACTAGTTTGACAATGAGACAGAAACAATTTAAAGAAATATGATTAAAATGTTTAGAATTAGGGTAATAAAGAATTTGCTATGAAACATGTTGGAGAGTCAGAGAAGGGCAACATTGAACCAAAAACAACATATTGAGACTGTGGTTGATAAAGTGTTTTCCCATTAAGTGCAAACTATTGATCTTGCTACTGAACAGAATGAGAACAATGGATAAAACAATGTTGTCTATGAAGAAAAAAAAGCCAAAGAAGGGCTTATTAATAAAAGTACCTTTGTAAAGTTTTCAAAGTAGAAAGGAAGCATATGTCTAGTACTGAGACTTTCTTTAATGAAAAAAGGTATTGAAAAGAGAATGCATTAGTGCATGTAGTTGAAACAACTGCCCAATTCTAGCAGGTAAAATATGGTACTCCCATTGCAAAAGTGGTGACAGTGCCTAGAAATGTAGAGGAATAAATAGCTGAAGAGATACAAGGATGGCCTAGACAGGCCCCTGTTTACAAATGGAACTGCAGTAGAATTTGCAGTATTCAACAGGAATTAATTGATATTTTAGGATTGTTAGAAATGAAGGTCTCTAGTTGGCAGAGGTAGGAACCTTTGTCCATATAGGTACCCTTGCTTCTATTCAGGGTAAGGTGGATACTCACTTTCGATAACGCCATGCTTACCCCTGGTTAGCTTGGCACGAGCAGACAGACTATCCCAAAGGCAATGTGTAAAGTATTTGTACTCAAAACACACAGTAATACAGTGATAACACCACAAATGGATACCACACCAGTTTAGAATAAATAAAGTATCTTCATTTAAAGTCAGTTAGAACAAAATGGCAAAAATCCACCATACATGTAATAAGAATATGACTTTAAAAAGGTTTCAAGCAAATGAGTATATAGAAAACTAATGAGATGTGATTTCTCATAAAGTACCTGTAGATGTGTCAAAATTCACAAGGCCAAACAGCCGCAGAGATGGGGCCATAGGGAGGCAATGCAACAGTTCTGCTGCATGCAGGAGAAATTATGCGTGGAATCCGGTCTGTAGCAGGAAGTGATGCGTCAACTCCAAGACAGTTTTGGTCTGCGGGTGCTGCATCGGGAAAACTTGCCACACAGGTACGATGTGTGAAAATCCAGGATGCAGCAGTAATCCATGCGGCAGCATTGTGTGGTACTGCGTCGGTTTCTTCAGCCGCAATCCCTCGATGCATCAGTTCTTGCAGCAGTGACAGGTGCTGTGTCGATTTGGCAACAGTTTGGCAATGTGTGGAGATTCTTTTCTCACAGTGGTGCTGTGTTAGAAAAACAGCCACAAGCAGAGTGATGCATCAGTTTCTTCAGTTTTTCTTTTCTTCCAGCTCCCAAACAGCAGCAACAACCTCTGGAGGCCCACAACTGGAATAGACTCCTCCTGGCAGGTTAGAACTCAGCAACAGAGTTCAGGGCAGCTGGGGGTGACGTTTTGTATCCCTGAGACTTAAGAACAGGAGGCCAGCACACACAGGCCATTGGAGATCTTTTTCAAGCAGGTTCAAAGCAAAGTTCAAGTCTTTGTCCTCTCCTTGACACAAACAGCAACTGCAGGCCAACTCCACACAGTCCACATCAAAGGGGCAGTACTCCTCCTCATAGCTCTTCCACTTGACAAAGGTTCCTCTTGAGTCCAGAAGTAATCTTACTTCTAGGGTTCAAGGTCTAATACTTATACCCCAAAATGTATTTGTTCACTTTGTGTGAGGGTCTCCGAGCCCTGTCCAAACCAATTCTGTCCTCACTGGTGCAGTATGACCACAGGGAGTAGAGACAACATTGTGCAAGGGAGACAGGCCATATTCAGGTGCAAGAAATCTCCTCTGACTTCTCTAAATGCAGCTCAGCTCTGAGTCATCCAGGAAGGACCAAGCATACCTCAACCCCTCCAGTGGCTGTCCTCAGTAAATGCACATCCAGAAGCCCTGTCACTTCAATACCAGACAGTCAATACACCAAACAGGCAGAGACACACAGAATGGTTAAACAAGAAAATGCCTACTTTCTGTGGCATTTTCAAACACACAATTTAAAAACCATCTTGAGAGAGCCTAAACTGTAATTCTCCATCTTGTCCCAATGGGAAGTTATACTTGTAAGATATTACAAAGTGTTTCCCATTCTATCCTATGGGACAGATAGCCTTAAAATAGTAAAAAACAAAATTGGCAGTATTTCACTATCAGGACATGTTACTCACACCAGTACATGTCTTACCTTTTACATACCCTGCACCGTGCCCATGGGGTACCATAGGCCTACCATAGGGGTGCCTTACATGTAAGAAAAGGGAACGTTAGGGCCTGGCAAGTGGGTACACTTGCCAAGTCGACATGGCAGTTAACAAACTGCGCACAGACACCGCAGTGGCAGGTCTGAGATACCTTTCTAGGGCTACTCATGTGGGTGGCACAATCAGTGCTTCAGGCCAACTAGTACTATTTCATTTACAGGTCCTGGCACACTTCAGTGCACTTTACTAGGGTCGTACAATTAAATAAAATATGCCAACAGGGAGAACCAATTGTGACAACAATTTACACTGGGAGCGCTTGCACTTGGACACTGATCAGCAGTAGCAAAGCACCCAAAGCATCTAAGCTAGTACAGCATAAAAATACAGTAGGTAGAGGCAAAAGTCAGGGGGAATTACACCAAAGATGCCAAGTCTAACAAGGATCAATTCTGTTTATTGACACAGTTCACTCTCAATATAACACAGCATGTTGCCTACAACCCTTCATGGCCGGCCGCGCTCAGATATCAAAAAAAGTCACTATCTCCAGCCCGAGGGTCGGCAGCATAAACAATTTTAATAAAGCAAGAGAAAAAATGCAAGAAAAAGAAAAGCGCCTGTACATCCCCCTTCCTCCTCCCTCCTTCCCAGCTCATGACCAATTTTGAACAAAGCAGCAATCAAATAGAAAGGTGCAAGGCACACAGTCAAGTCAGCCTCACTATTGAATGCTTTGAATCACGGGAGGTGGGGGGGACTTCTGGGATGAAACAAAGAATCCAAAGATAGGACGTGCATGTTAATTCCCTAAACTGCACAGAGAGGACGCAAATGAAAGGGGCCCACAGGTCTATGTAGGAGGAGCACCCAGTGTTGACAGCCATAGAGTGCTTCTCCATTCCCCAGAGAAGCCATAATTTGTGAAGCCAGGAGGTGTGCTCCGGTGCCTAATCCATGATCCACAGCAGAGTATTACTTTTTGGGCTGTGCTCAATACAAGAGCAATCTGCCTCTCTTTAATGGAATAAAGAGAAAACGGCAATGGATTTGGTAGCCCCAAGAGAGTTTATACTGGTAATCATGAAATGCTAGCATCAGAAGCCAAATCAATATCATCCAATACCTGTTCCCAATATCTAGTGAGCTTTGGATAATGCCACAAAAGAGGGATTTGGGTCCCAGCATCACAACATCCCCTCCAACAGTCCCCAGAGTGATAAGCACTCCATTTATGAGTCCACATCTGGGTGTAATACCAATAGGAAGCAGTTTTGTAGGCCGTTTCAGTGCCGGCCATTGTATGTGCTGTGTGGTGAACTCCATAGTGTATGTCCTCCCACTCTTTATGAGAAAGAGGTCTGCCTGTCTTGGCCTCCCATCTCCTTTGGGCCGTGGATCTAAGCTGTGACCCAATCTTCCCCAACAGAGCATAGATCCCAGAAATTACATGCTTATCATCCGTTTTGAGGAACAACTTTTCAAACAAGGTCTTTGGACACCCCACCATTGTCGAGTGTCAGCACCTGCAACCCAGAGGCGGAGTTGCAAATATGAGACATAGTCTGCCTCTGTCAGGCAGTAGTCAAGTTTAGGCTGGTCTAAAAAAAAGAAGACCATTCAGGTTGAATAAGCATTCTAGTTGCTTACAGCCCCAGTCTACCCATCTACACAATCCACCCTGAGCCCTCCCGGGGAAAAAATCTGGATTAGCAAAGAGAGCAGTCATGCGCGAGGGGAAAGTGGTCAAGCCAGACTTAACTGCAACTGCATCCTACACCTTTAGAGCCCTGCTTGTCATGGTTGAAGAATATACAGAGCTTCAAAAATCATTTAATTCTTACTAGACCTGCCAGTCTAGTAACCTAAAAAATGTACTTGACCTTACTGAAATGCACCCCGACCTCAGTCTCTGAAAACAGAGCAAATGTGACAAGTTAACAAGATGTAAAGGCATTTTTATTGATCATTCACTTTGTGAGCAATAAAGATGCCTTTAAATCTTGCTATCTTGTCACATTTCCTCTGCTTTCAGAGACAGAGGTCATAAGTCAGTTTGTCTTCCTACTTGTCAGAATGGGCAAGTAGGACCTGAAAACAGCTCGCCTTAATTGAATCTGGCTCGCAAATTTGAGCGGGAGAGTGGATTGTTCGAGCCCTGATATAACCCCCAAGCTCTATGTCAGCGAGGAAGCCACTCCTCCTTCCGTATCTGAGTGCCTGCCACAGCCTGGTCCATAAAGGCCCAGTGCTTCTCAGAAAGTGATCTGTTCCACTCAACCCTGATCTACACCCGGCGGCTTGATGAAAAGGAGACAACAAAGGTATAATGATCATGCTAAGGAAATGTCAGGTATGGAAGGCTCTCAGTAACCCACTGAAAAAGAAAATGCAATCTTAAGACCCACTCATTCGCCAGGGCAACCATAAGGTTCAAGATCTGTGACTTCTGCAAATTAGCCCAGAATCCAAATTCCTGAAGTTCCCCAACAATGGCCAGAAGTGAGATTAGGGGCTCAGTAATCGAGAAGATAACATCGTCTGCGTAAAGGCCTATTAAATGGTAACCGAAACAAAATGGAATCCCTGGTACAGCTGGGTTTTTTCAAACCTTCTGCGCCAGTGTTTCCATATATAGTCAAAAAGGAGCAGTGATAGTTGGCACCCTTGACGAGTACCCCAACAGATGGGAAAGTGTTGAGACTGGGCCCCATTAACCCTCACCACCACTCAGGGAGCACTATATATACACCAAATCCAGTTCCTAAATCTCTCAATCTCTCGTCGATGCTATACCTCTTCAGCATTTCAAAAAGGTATGGCTAGTGCACACAGTCAAACGCCTTCTCAGCGTCTATAGAAAGCAATAAACCTTCCTTATGCGACAGGTGCACTAGCAGGAGGGAATTAAACCAGATTGGTCTGGATCTATAAGACCCGGCAATGGTGAGCCTTGAGCTAAAATGCTTGCTTAGAGTTTTGCATTGATGTTGAGCAGTGAAATGGGCCTATAGGATTCATAGTGGCCGGATCTTTACCTTGCTTGGGAATTACTGATATGGAAGACTTGAATTTTTGCTGTGACCTGCCTGGAACCTTGCCACCCGTCAGAGCCAGCCTCAGCGGGAGAGGAGCAAGGACTCTATTGCCCAGACTCCCCGGCTCCGCCGTCAATGCCACTGCAGCTGGAGGGGCATAAATTAGAGCCGCGGCTCACACGGCGCTGGAAAACTTGAATTTTTGCTGTGACCTGCCTGCAACCTTGCCGCCTGTCAGAGCCAGCATCAGAGGGAGAGGTGCTAGAACTCCATGGCAGGCCCATTCTATGACCATCAGAGCCCAGAGGAGGCTGCGCTGGGCCCCCATCTTGGATCTGTCTTCCAGGGCCTCACACACCTAGCACCACTTCATTTCATCATTGAGGCTGCTGTACAGGGCAAACAGAAAAGGGCAATCCAGCCCCATGACATATACAGAACTGTCCTTACAGGCCCAGAGCTAACAGACAGCACCACAACAAGGTAAGCCCTACGGGGGCACTACATCAATTTTAACAGCTTGGTTTCCAATATATTCATGGTAGACTGTGTGAGAAAGGGATAGAGGATTAAAGAGCCCTGACGTCCATTCCTTTCAACTAAGAAAGTCTGGATATTCTTATTTGATACCCTTATTAGACATCTAGAATGTATCCTCTTATTTCTGGTTCTCCTTCTTTGAAGTTTAGACAAGCCAAGGATCCTTTTTCCAGGGAACTGAATAACAGCCTCAATACCACTTGCACTAAAGAATTGGGAGCCATGGGGAAATATAAGATAGCGGCTGTAAATCACGCAGCTCCAGCTATTATGATCATGGATTGCTTTTTAAAGAGAGCTGCAGGGGTTCTTGATAAGGAAATAGAACTGGTGACACAATGGCACTCACGGTCACTGGTAAACCAACTGTACCCCCTGTCTCTTTTCCTGCAGTGCTCTCCTCAGGTGTCAGACCAAGTAGTCCCTTCTTCATCCACTGCGGTCCATTAAAACCAAGGACCAAACTATTTTAGGAGAGGGTAATCTCAGGTCGGCAGGGAACAATCAATTCTGGTGCCCACATCAGGTAACAAGGTACCTGCCCACAATCAACCTTCTCAAGTTGACATGCAGGAGGGGCGGACCCGTGGGGTGGTTGGATTTAGGGCCAAGCATAAGTGTACCACCACAGGGGCCAGGGCTATCCAATCAGATCCCCAGTACCCAGGGAGCAGTTCTTGTCTCGAAACATGAATTGACAGCCATGCTGGAAGCATGTGTGGGTTCCCTTCTTGAGGGTTTGGACACTAAACTAGAACCAATTAAGCAAAGACTGACCTCCAGCAAGAGGGAATTTTCCAACTTATCTCAACTTATCAAGACCTCCAACTTTACACCCAGCACTAGTTATGAAGCTGCAGTTCCGGTAACTGCTACAGATGAGGCCCATATTACACACACTATGCAACACAGGAGCATCATCCCTCTGTCTGCAGCCCCCTTTAAATGTAATGGCCCACATCTATTCTCTACAGATGGAATACAGGCAAGGGCATGCCCCTAGGATTTATCTAGGTCAGAGGCCTGTCATCGGAGTAAGTTGACTTCCAGCAACAGGCTAGTAGGCTGGGAAGTGTCAAATACTGTTACTGGGGTACAGGAAACACAGTCTCAAGGACCAAATTTTATCCTGCTACCTCCGGAAGCAACTCCTTATGTCGTGGTTCTGGAAAATGTGCCAGTGTTGAAGCTGGTTGTAACTGACCTCTTTTAACAGTTAAAGAACAAAGTCTTTCACTGGCTTAATAACAATACACCCTTGGGTTTGAGAGTGGAGAGGCACATCATCATGATCCAGAGGGTGGCCTGGATAGGAGGTTAAAAAAGTATAGTGGTGGTGAATATATAATCATCAATTTAAACCGGACACACCTGGTAGAAAGAATTCTTCATGCAGCTAGCCGCTGTAATAGTAAGGGTCCGGTTACCTCTATTATGGCACTCCATTTGGGCTATTTTTACACATCTTCACACATGGCACTACATTTAAAGAAACCAGTTACCCCAGCTCTCTTTGATTTGCCTGATGTGTCTTCCGCCGGTCCCACTTTTTAACACATTTGTACCGCTGAGGCAACTCAATAATTGTGATTGACTGGAAGTGCTAGTATCTAGATCTCCAAGGCCCCTGCCCCACAACCAGATCCCATGTACCAGTCGGCTCAACAGAACTTCAGCAGTCATGATCAGGGCATTAATCTTTGTAACATTATTTCCTGGAACATAGCCGGAGTGGCTGAGTTTTATCTAAAAGTTCAACATTATTGGCCTGCAGGAGACCTGGACCATCGATAATTCTTATTTCTTGGAAGGTTTTAAGTTGTTTAACATACCTGCAACTCCTTCAAGGGCCGGACGACTGAAGGAGGGCCTCTCAGTTTATGTGTCACTTAGGATAAGGGGTGGTATTTGGGACCTGAATACTGACAGCTTATGAAATAACAAGGAGAGAGGTAGGGAGAGTAAGTAGACACTCTTGTTCCCCGGTCAGTAATCAAAAAATCAAAAAAAGAGTGTCTATCAGACAAGCTAGGCCGTTATAGGGAGCACAAACACAACCATACTGAGTTGTTGAAGAAAGCCCTCACTCACCACCTGGTGATGACATGCTTCATCATTGGGCTCCATCAAAGAGACCTAGTGTCTCTTTGGTGTGCTGCAACGCCAGGATTACTGCGGAGCGGGATCGTGAGATAAGGGCGTGGTGAGTGTAATTGGGATTTAGTGAGTGTTGGGGGTATTAAAATGGTCAGTAGTGTATCAAAAAACGTTATTAAGTGATCACTAAAGACTCGGGAGTTAAAATATGTGAGGAAACAGTCCACTGTAATTGAGTGGGGATTCCTAAGAGTGAGTCGACATGTTTCTTGCCATTGAAACGGTGTTAATTTACCCGGCAATTCATCAGGACTGTGTGTGGTAAAACCCTGGCGGTATGGGCACGCTAAGGCCCACCCTTACCTAGGGGCATGAAAGTGAAAATAAGAAATTAAGTGAAAAAAGTGCAAAAAATTAGGAATGAATAAAATATTCCTAATTACTCCTGGTTTAGGAGGCTTCTACTTATCGTTTCTGCACCTGAAAATAAAAGACAGAGACAAACAAGTAGGACGAAACAAACAGTTAGTATTATCACCTGGTTGTTTATGGTTGTAAACTGTAAAATACGTGCTCCAAACGTGATAGTCGTACCGGCCGTGAATGAATAGCGCTATGGTTAACACCACCTCTTAGCCCTGGGTTCAGATGAACTAGGAGAGGTGCAGTGTGCTATTCGTGACAAGGGCTAGTTGTGACTATGGGTTAAAAAGGTGAAAATCTTCATAGAAGATCGTCAGCTAAGCGATCAAAGTAATTGTTATCGTAGGATCGCTGAAATTTAAAATTGTCTCACTTAGTTGGTGTTGGGAATAAACACAATGGGTCTCAGGAGGGGGGTGGAAGCGTATTCGGCACACCCTGTAACATGGTAAAACAGATGGGAAAAAGGCAAAATAAGTATGATACCCTTCGGTACTCCAGAGTGTAATCACTACTTAGCTTTAGGTCAGTAGGTGGAATCCACTTACGCCCTCGACGCTTAGCACCCGCAGTATGCCTACGTCGCCCTCGAACCAGACCCCGACGATGTGGAGGTGGGATTGGTTTGTTGGTTAAAAGCAAAATACCTGGGCGGTGATTGCTTCCGGTGGGTGTGGCTACGTGACTAGGCGATTCCTAGTTTGGGCGTGGTTAGTTGTCATGAGGTGCGGGTTAACCAGTAGGCCCGCACTGGAGGTATAGACGTGTGGGTCACATGAGAGCGGTTGCTAGGTGACTGGGACACAACAGTCTCCGCACAGAAATGCGGAAGTGATTTGAAGGCAAGCGAGTAAAAAAGTGAAGTCACGCATGTTATTGTCTTCGTAGTTACCTTAAGCCTGATGGTGAGTTAAAGAGGGATAGTCATAGTATCCCTAAGGCTGTGTGGGAAACCTACTAGGAATAGAAGACTATGTGAAGGGTCTTAAATAAAAGATCGTGCTGTTTATCTGTATGTCAGAGATTGTCGGACGTGATCCTGTGTCACTTGATCACTGTATTCCAGGGAATATCATCATTAAGACCTCCAAGGTGGGTACCCAGCCTGTATACCCATCTTTGTTCTTTTTCAAAAAGCATCTTAGGGATATTTGTAGGGCCAATCACATGTTCAATGACAGTCCATCGCATGTCATTGGGAGTGTGGTTCTGTTCCAGGAAATGGCGGCTCATTTTTGTGGTCAGTTTTTTACACCTGATGTTGGAGCGGTGTTCGCCTATCCTCTGCTTTACTTTGCGGGTCGTCATGCCTACATACCGTAGGTCACACGTGCAGGTGATCAGGTAGATGACATTTTGAGTGTTACAATTAGTGTGACCTTTCTGTGTCCATATTTTTCCCGGCTCAAGCTGTAGAGTTTTTGTGCGAGTTGTCAAATGACACACACTACAATTTGCACAGGGGAAGTGTCCAGTAATTCTCGGTAGACCCCAGGTGTCTGTAATAGATCTTTCTGTGATGGGAATTTCCATTTTGGGACGAGTATGTACGAGAGAGTCCTTCAGGCTGCGTCCTTTCTTGAAGGAGAATAATGGTCTCTCCCAATCTGTTTTGATACTGGACACAATGCGCCAATTTTTATTGATTGACTTCTTCATATAGTTGGACATTGTGCTGTGACTACTCACACAGGTTAGTGGTATGGTTTCACTGTCATTGTCCTTGTCTTCAAGGAGAGACTCACGAGGTTGGTTGCGGGCCCTCTTGTAACCTTTATTCAAGATCTCGGTTGGATATCCTCGTGCTTTGAGCTTATCCGTTAGATCTGCAGACTGGGTTTTGAAGTCTTGGAGGTCAGAGCAGTTGCGTCTTATCCGCAAGTATTGGCCGTATGGAAGGTTTTCTTTTAATGGCCTGGGATGAAAGCTTGTGAACTCAAGTAAGTTGTTGCGAGCAGTAGGTTTCTGGTATGTCTTGGTAGTCAATCTGGTCCCTGAGACTTGTATCCTGACGTCCAGGAATGTGACTTCTGTTTTGCTCAGTTCCGAGGTAAATTTGAGGTTGGTATCTAGTGTGTTAATCCAACCTAAGAAGGCCTGTAGTACTGACAGCTTATGCCTTCAGGCTTTATTATTTTCACTGGGATCATGCAGATTACTGCTTTTGAACTTTTATAATGCTACATCTTCCCTTCCCGAGGTTTGTAATGTTACTCGACTCGCACTTTTTTGACAAATATTATGGCCTCCCCCGGTGAGACAAGTAATATAGTCCTGTTAGGGGATTTCAACGTTCATCCTTGTGGGGACCCAAGCTGGCAGGGTTCTGGGGCAATCACGCTGCGGATAAGCACTTTGAACATAGTAGGCAGGGGGAAAAATCAAATTCCCTAGTTTGTGACCTGGATTTGCAATCAACTATGGGTAAATTGGATTCTGACAGGAGGAACCTAATTCCCACCTTTATGGGGCTAGATCATGAACCCTCCTTTATTGGATTTATCTTAGTCTCCATCCATATATTTTACCTGATTTCTGACTTTTTAGTAAGAGCCAGTAATCACAGCGACCATAATCAACTGTGCATCAAAGTCAACCGGCCTACATTGGGTTTGGAATGGAGGAGCAGTAGAGATGGGGTACTTCAGCCCACAGATGGAGGGAGAAGGCTCAAATGGGTGCAGATTCCCCCAGACTCCTTGTATGAGTCCCTCTTGGTGAAGTGTCAGAGTAAGATTCAGATTTGTCGGGACGTGGAGGTAGAGTCAGATGAGTCCATCATCCGCACCTTCAAATCTATCTCTAGCTTTATTACTGAGTTGTTAACGCCCCTGAACCTAAAGCTCAACAGGAAAAGGCACCCAGATGGTTTAATCCAGAATGTCACTTGCTGCTAGGAGGCTTCGAATTGCGTTGCATGCAACATCCAGCTCCTGGTTAAAATTCAAAAAAGCAATATAAGATAGCACTGAGTAAGCGTAAGGAGGCCCTTAAGGACGATGCTAGGGGTAAGCTCATGGACGCAACAACTTTTAAAGGTAGCGCCCAGTTTTGGAGCATTATCAATAGCCCTTTTTTGGGACTAGAGGCCCCAAATGTACTCGTCGCACACATTACAGAGAATGATTAGGTTAACCATTTTGAGAGCATGTTTAAGGGAAACTCAGCCCAGTTTTTACCGTTGGAGAATGCTACCGAAAAGATCATTATATCTGTAACGGAGGATGAAGTGAGGCGAGGCATCACTGGTATGACCCGCAATAAGGCCCCAGGACCTGACGGAATATCTCCTGGTATCTATTTGTCAGATGTGGAGTTCTGAGCACCACTGCTTACTTCTGTAATTAATGTGGCTGCAAGGTCTGGCATTCCTGCCTCCTGGGTCACTTCCATAATTGTTCCTGTCTTCAAAAAGGGGAACAGGGACAGTAATCTCTGTTATATGCCTGAGTCCCAGTTAGACTCCATGGTCAAAGTGGTCGGCGTATACTGCTGGGAAGATTATCGTCTTAGCTCTTGACAATAACATCTTGTCGGAGTCCCAATACGGCTTCCGTTATGGCCACACTACAATTTATCAATGTCTAAATCTTTTTATGATCTTGAATAAGTACACCGTAGCCCTCTCTGGTACCATCTTTTTGGCCTTTATGGGTTTATCTTCCCCATTCGATTGCGGTAATAGAGGTAAATTTTGGCAGACCCTTTCTTCTTTAGGGGTGGAGAGGGATATAGCCTGTTTCCTATACGACCTCCATCGACACACTAAGGCGGCCGTGCATTATTCGGCCGGCTTAATTGTATAACGCTCGTTTCCCGTTATGGGTGGAGTCCGTCAGGGTTGTATTTTGGCTCTGTTTTTATTTAACCTTTCTATTAACAATCTAGAGAAAAACCTCTTAGAGACCAAGGTGTACTTCTCTCAGGCAAGACAGGGGGCCTCCTGGTCCTGTTATATGCAGATGACGCTGACCTGATGGCCAGGACTGAACGGGATTGGCAAATACTGATAACCTCCTTCACGCAGTTTATGGGGGACTTCGAGCTTATGAATAATAACTCCAAATCATATATCATGGAAGAAGGGGCTTGGCCGAGTAGACCATACACCTTCAGGGTAGGGCTTACCCCAATTCCTAAGTTGAGTGTGTTCTCCTACCTGGAAGTACTCCTGGATGAAAAAATTAATTGGGGGCCCCCAAAGACCCGCAAGCGAAATTACGTCAACAGGGAGACTGTAAAAATGTTTAATTTCTCCACCAGACTAGGGAAAAGACCAGTGGGGGCCCTTCTTAAGCTCTACAGGGCTAAGTGTTTCTCACAGGCCCTCTATGGCAGTGACATTTGGGGATACATCGACACAAACAGTATTCAAACTGTGGAAAACAAATTCCTGAGACATTTGTTATCTGTTCCTCAGGGTATCCCCTCTTTCACTGCTCATGAGAAGGTAGACATGCCCTACATTTCCGATCTGATAGCTTTTCGGCCGGTGTCACTCTGGCAAAAAATCTGGGTTGGGAGGGGACCTCGCTAAATAAAGTAATTCTAAAGGATTGTCTGGCTCTTGATCATACACCTAGGGTACCATGGCTTAAATATATATAGAAAGGAGCCTAATGAGTGTGGGAAGAGGAGATCTTTTTTCTAACCCCGATGCAGCGTGCAAAAAAGAGTTAGCCCACTTTAAGATGGCTTTTATCGCACGCCAGACCAAGGTAAGGGAGGAGAGGGAGCTTCTGAAGCTCAGTGTATGTCACTTCATCATGTTAAGGTCCTTTGTGATGGCAGAGCCGTTCTTGCTGGGGCTCACAAACTCATTTGATCGCTTCCTCCTGACCAGGTTCTGGTTCAAACTCTTCCATCTTCTCCTTGCCCACCCTAGGGGTCAGAATAAAGGGCAACCTCTTTCGTCCTGCAGCTGCGATGGTACATCTCCGCAGGACATGGTTCAGTTTATGATGTTCTGCACATTTTATGATATACCTAGAAAATCCTTTTGAATTCCCATTTTGAAACAGGCCAACTTTAGACAAGTATGGCCTGTTTTTATATTTCCTCAGATGTTGAAGGTTAATACCTTTTTTTATGTGCTTAATTTGTTCAAATCTGCTTTTAGGCTTAGGGCGAGTTGAGACTAACCCACCTGACCCTAGTCACTATCTTTGGCACTATGTACTTTAGATACTTTTAAGCGCTAACAAAAAGGAAAAATTATTTTTTGAACTGCTTATGTTATATTAGGTATGTTCCCATTTGGATTGTATGTATCATACCATATTTTATTCTGTGTTCTACTGTGCTTTTATGGTTTTATCATATGAAACCAAATAAAGATATTTGACTGACTAATATTGAAGCTTCCAGCATGGACTCCACCAGTGAGCCCGACCCGGGGAAAGAATTGAAAAGTCATGTGAGCACAGGAGTTAAGTCCGAGCAAAAAGTCTTATAAAACAAAGCACTGAGCCATCTGGGCCAGGGAACTTTAAAGGTTTCAGGCGAGTGATGTTTGAGATCACCTTATCCATGAGGATTGACTGGTCTAGCTCTTCAGCCTCTGCAGGAGGCAGGAGAGGGAGAGCAGCACCGAGAAGGCACTCCAGGGGGTCAGCAGTCAGTGGAAGATAACAAGACATAAAAGGTATGGAATGCTGCCGCAATGACCTCGGCGTCTCTAATTCAATGTCGAGCCAGTAGTATTAGACTTCACCAAGCGAGCGTATTGCGTTCTACGGAGTAAGTGAGCTAACATATGGCCACTGCTGTTGTTCCCCAGGTAGAATCCATGTTTGAAACGCAGCATGGCATATTCTGCTTAGTCTAGATCCTATTGTTTATGCTGTAAGCAGACCTTCTCCAGTTTCCTCCAAACTCTAGGAGCGCCAGTCCTCCTGTGGATAGCCTCCAGTTAAAAGACCCTTCTTTCAAGATCTTCCCATTGCGATTCCCTTGATACTCAGCTGCAGAGAGAGCAATAAGCTCTCCTCGAACAACCAACTTCAAGGCCTCTGACACTGAGGCCAGAGATGACACCCTATTATCGCTGAGGGCCACAAAGTCTTTAAGCACCGCTCGAATTGCAGCTCCCGTATGGGGTGACCAGAGCATCGCATTGTGAAGTCACAAGAAGGATCTCTGGGAAGGAGAGGTTGGCAACTGCAATGGCTGAGTTATAAGCATGTGGTCCGAGAGATAACGGGGCTTAACAGTAGTATGAATTATGTGATCTAACAGGGCCTGGGAATCTAAAAAGTAAACAAAACGGGTATACATCCTATGTGATGCAAAAAGAATGTGTAATCCTGTTTGTTGGGATGAGATCAGCACCACAAGTCTTGTAAACCGCAGCCCGTGACCCAGCGAAGTCCCTCAGGTGGAAAGACTTCAGTCTGGGTACATCTTTGACCGGATCAGTCTATATCCGAGTCCATCACAAGATTCAGATCCCCCCAATCACTACAAACACATCTGGGGACTGAAAGACCTTAGCTAGAGAGTCAGAAAACTCTCTTGCCACTTGTTTGGAGCATAAACATTTGCATGGGTGAAGTCAAAGGTGTCCATCCTCAGACGGCGGTCCAAAAGATGACCCTTAATCTCCCCGGTCATGTCAAACACCACCCCAGTAGGACCGGAGGACCAATACTGCTGCCAGAACTGCTGAGATTGCATTATATGGACATCTTTAGACACTAGGCCAGTCTCTTGAAGGAGGAAGATGTCACCTCCCATATGTTTGAGTAGTGAGAGGATCGCTGCTCTTTTAGTGGGATTGTTTATGGCCTGAACATTGAGGCTGATCAGCTTAAGCTCCATATAAGATGGAGAGGGAAGAGCTGCTATGCTAGGATCCCCATCCAGGAAATACCACGAATTGAGAAGTAGTGATTAAGTCAATAGGAGAGGCTGGGGCCCATAGTGTGAGTTAGCCTAATGTAGAACGTGTAGTGAGAGGGGAAAGAATTAATCCCCTAAAACTCCAAACCCCTAAATATAAATAACAGTTAAGGAGTAACCGGACAGCATTCCATCAAACATGGAAACATCAACAAGGGGGTGGCATCAGCAGAAGCATCCATTAGCAAACCAGAAGCAGGCCTCGTGACCTTCCCTCACCACCCATGGCCCACCCGCCACGGCAAAATAGCCCTAATGTGTGCCCTATAATCAAGTTTCTTCTGAGTCTGCCCCTTCACCAGACGGAGCAAAGAACAGCTGCCTTCTCCCGCACTATGGTGTACAGCATGAATGCTGCTCCTCCAGGGCAAACTAATGGTGGCTCCTATGCCTCTTTTGCATATCTCTGCAATCTTGTGTGGAGGAGGGCTGGGTCTCTTGTTGTGAATACTCAATGCCAAGGACTTTGCAGGCTTCAGAGAGAGAGCTAAGCTGATAGGCCTTACCATCAAGACGAAAGATGAGCCAAAACGTATGGCGCCAGAAGTAAAGAATCCCAGCATTTCTCAAATGGTCTATGACCTGTCGGAAGCCCAGCTGTTTCTACAATTTTAACCATCGTCTAATCTTGAAAAACCTGGGGAGTGTGGCTGTGAAATTGGGGTGGGTGGGCATTGCGTGCCTTGTGCAGAATGGCCTCCTTAGTTTAAAAATCAGGGAAACACACCAAAATGTCCTTTGGTGACTTCTCTGCTGCTCTCTGTGGCCCAACCTGGTGGCACCTGTCCAATTTTATTGCATATTCAGCAGGGGTTCCCAAAACAAGATGAAACAACATGTGCATGTATTCCTCTAAATGGGACCCCTCTGCAGCATTTGGAACTCTGCATTTTCGAATGTTGTTACTTCTGGATCTGTTTTCGAGGTCATCCACATGTGACTGTAGTTCAATCTGTTGTTCCTGGAGATGAATCATGTCCTGGTGTAAGCTCTCAACCTCATCGTCTCTCCACGTAGATCCATCTTCCAAGGCAGCAACTCTTTCTCCTACCTCTTCCAGGTCTCTGTGAACATCTTGCAGATCAGGGGAGAGATCATTCTTAACCGCCTTTAAGTCTTTACGAAAGGAGGTGAAAAGCCACTCGAGGAACCCTGTGTTTCTGGTGAGCATATCAGGTACTGAGTTGTCCTTTTTGGCTTTGGTGGAGGCCATGTTAGTGAGTCCTGCCAGTATGTCTATGGCAAGAGGTAATGGGAACCAGAGAGCGCTGGGTCGAAGCAGTGTGGAGAAGTGTGGCTCACTGGTTAGAGCAGGCAGACCCTGAAGCAGAGGTCAGACCCGGGACCAGGGTTCAATTCCCAACGCGGCAGGGTCTTGAGCTCAAATGTCCATGGACTCGATAATTCTCGCTTCGGTGCCTGACCTAATCATGGGTTCACACTCTGCAACTCTGGGCATTAAGCTTGCTTAATCTCCACAACGGCCCCCCTGCGGCGGGATGCCTGGCTTTCACCTTGGGGATGCCCTGTAGGGGCTATCTCACAGGGAAAAGCCAGGACGGGTTCCCAAGGCAAGCGCCGAGATGCCTCCGGGTGATTCGAGCGCTATATAAGAACATACAAAAAAAAAACCCCCTGCCAGTTCACCGCCACACTGGCAACCTCAGTATCGTAAAAGGCTATGGAAAGTCTCGCCAGACGAGAGTGATTCTGCAGTTCTCATGCTTGAAGCGCCAGCCAGGTGGTCAAGACCCAAAGGGACGAAGTGTGAAGATTCACACGGATCCTACAAGGCTCCTCGACTACTAGGTCAAGATGAAGGGTTAGTCAGAGTTCTGCAGCAGGCTCGCCAGCTCCCTGCACAAGCCCTTCCATGTCCTTGAAGTCACTGTTCGATATATAGGAGAGCCAACATCCACCCAGGCATGTCCCTCCTCCACAACTGGTCCAACTCACTCACCCCTGCAACCCCGGGATTCCAGCCCAAGTGCTTGGAGGCCCAGTGTTCACAAGTTCTACCTCCAGCCACAAGGCCATGATGCTGCCTCAGTAAAACAAGCTAGAATTAGAGGGGGACCGGGAGTACTACAGCTCACCTGTGCCCTGCTGCTCTTGATCAGTGAGTCTGCATAGGTTGGGCGTGTAGCTGGGCCCAAAGTCACCAACAGGCTTCCGCACCACTACTCCTCTGCAAAGGCCTTGTGTGTCACAGGAGTAGGAGCCCTGCCAGCATTTGAAGCAAGATCAGCACACCAATGCGTGCCAAGGGATCCACAAGAGAGCCCCACTCCCAATCCACCATAAAGGTAGGGTGTTCAGCCATCATCCTCCAGCCCCCCTCTGGTGCTCCTGCGCCCATGTGTACCTCCACAGTTTCAAAACTGCAGGGACCCAGTTCTCCAGCAGTCAGGGGGGCTCTGGTGCTCGGCCGGGCAGGATGTTTGCTAGGGGGCAAAGAGTCCTTGCCTCACCCCCCTATTCATCCACCCAGGCCAGCAAGTGTCAGATACAGGGGGAGCTACACCGTCCGATTCTGAGGAGGGCCTCCTCACCTCTGTTAACCTCTGCCAGTCTTTCAGATGTCAATAAAGAAACAACATGCTTGCCAGTGCTGAGAAACTAATTTTTCAAGACATGTATAAAAAAAGCATACATGAAAAATAGCATGGACACTTGCTTTTTGAATTGCAACTTTTTGCTTTTAATTATTCAAGACTATTTTAGTTTTTAGTCGTTTTTCTTTTTGTGCATGGAAATACAAAAATATTAAGAATATATACATTTATATACAAACATGAAACAAACAAGATTGGTATGTACAGTGATTCAAACAACCTCACAAACAACACATTCTTGGCAACCATTCATACTATACCACATTCATACTAGTCCCGGTGTCAAAAGAAATCTTATATATACAAAACGATCTTATTTGTTGTATTTAACACTTTTCACAGTTGTTTCTCAAAGTTTGGAAAAAGCAAATTAGTTCTGTCATCAGTTGACAAATCAAGTTCAGTGTTGATTCACACAGATGACCCGGGACCGGGTCGGTCGACGCGTTTCGAACCCTGTGAGTGCCAGGGTTCTCCTCAGGACCAAAAAGAAACTCTACTGTTGGGTCATGGCTCCAACCGTGGATTAAAAGACAGATGTATTCCAAATTAGGTGGAGCGAAAGGTACTTAGCCATAATGCGTGCTTGTTTCGGGTCGTGTCCCCGACGAAAATGGGCTCTGTCGTGTTATTCGATTCCGGCGCCAAAAATGCGTGGCCGTGCTCCACGCTGGTACTCTAAACTTTCTATGGTTCGTGATTCTCCCCTCCTTCCCCTTCGAACTCCAGACTTTCAGATGTCAGCAGGGAAGTCCACCGGAGCAACACAGGACGCACCTTGGCCCAACTCCCTCCTCCCTCAGCTCCTCAAAGCGTGGGGGCAAGGATGCATAGGTCTCCACAGCACGGCAGCATCCACCTCTCCGCTCACGCCACAAACAGCTTCCAGTGGCACTCGTGCTCTAATCGGGCTCCCACTCAGCTGTCATAGGGGCCCCGGAGCCACCACCTCTGGCAATTCGGGCTATCAGCTGTCCCCAAAGACCATCAGGGGCAAAACATCTCGGTGGGCTGGAGCTGTAAGCAAGCCTTGATTAGCAGTGAAGACATAGCAACACCCAAGCACGTCTTAACAAGCCGCCATATTAGCCACACCCTGATCAGTTGATATTTTAAGACCTTTTCTACATCAATTTCCCTGAACAAATGTGAAACAGAAAGTTGCAATGCTACGAAGATTAGATTCATGCAAAGTAAGGAGATACACTAATTTACAAGGATACTCATTGGCTTGTCTAGCCAAGAACGTCTACAGAAACACCTTTCATCATTGTCAAGTATTGGCTGTTCATCATTCTGAAAGGCAAACTTTTGTTAGAAGACTTACATTTGTAAAAAGCCCTGTACTGTTTTTATGAGAAATTAACAAAACACTTTTGTATGGTACAGTATTGGAGGTTCAAAATGTTTCTGAAGATATACATTTATGTTTTTTTGGTTCTGGACAGTTTCTTGAGACCAGTCTGGACAAAATGAGGATTTGGTATGTTCAGGGAGAGAGGAATAAAACACAGAAGTTAGTACTTATACGTTTAGGTGAGAAATAGTAAAGTGTAATGTTGTTTCTACAGAGAAAACAAACTATGTTTGTATTTGTTGTTGATGCCCCACTACAAAGGCTAAATTCATAAAGTTGTGTTTTGAAAACTGAAGAAGGAAACGGAAAAGGGGATAGAATTTGCAGTGTATCTGTCTGTGGAAGACGTTATAATTTGTTGACACTCCATATCATCTGCAAATATTGCTATCACAAATTAGAGGACAACAAAATGGCTGCCAGATCAAGGTGAAGTTGTGTACTTCTCTTTAGAATATAAACACAGTATTGAAGAGAGAGATTTGGAAGAACTCCGTGTTACTTTAGTAACTGGTGTGCCCACAAAAATAAAATCTGGCAGGACCTAGAGAATGTTATGGTGAAGAAAGCTACTTTCTACCTAAAAGAGAATAATGTGTATTATAAAGATGTAGATGTTGTTGCACATGGAAGTTGCATGGAGGAAGACATGTTGCCTTCAAATGGACAGTTTAAAAAATTAGATAGAATTAAGTCTGAAGAAGAAATATATGAGCGCAACAGCATTCATCCACTGCATCCAAAAGAGGTTATGGGAGATTCTAATGAACTGTATCAGATGAAAAAAGCTAAAGGAGCTCCAATGAGTGTGTGGGAGAACAGTTAAAAGGCTTGATGTTTTCTTCAACTATTTTCAACGGAAGTAGGCGGATAGTATGATGAATGTTCTGTACAAAGGCCTGCAGCAGAGATTAGATCAACAAGATTATATTCACAGGACTCTAGATTTCGACAAAATATTCTGTATGTGTTTCATCTGTTATTTGAAACTGATTTGTCTGGACTGTCATATGCTGGTAACCATATCATTAGGACAGGAGTTAATCTACAAAATATGTCTGCAAAAGAATTTGCTGACAAAATCCATGGAAACAATAAGAAGCTAAAGTGCAATTTGAGCAATTTGATGGTGTGCCAATGTGGGACCAATGAGTATTGGTATCCTCGTCATGGTGAGCTGAAGTATAAATTGTGAAATTTAGGTGCACCAATTTGGTTTGAAACCCTGAGTTGTGAAGATGCATGGGATGGCTTACGTGACTTTTTGAGAGAAGTACACTTTAACTTTGATATTGAAGGCACCATAAAAACTTTGCTCTTTGGATCCTGCAATGTTTGCAGATATTTTAACCACAGATTTCATGCCATAGTATCCTTCACCTGCACAAAACCCATCTCTTGGAGAAGTTACTGATTTGTTTTGGTGAAAAGGGCACCAAGAAAGAGGTGCAGCTTATATTCACATACTGTTGCGGGTAAGAGATGCACCTAAATTTGGAACACACACAGATGAATTTGTTCTTACTTTCTGTTCTTTCTTTCATAGAGGAGTATGTTACATATAGAATTCCAAACAAAACTGTCAAAAAAAGCCTAAAGCAGCAGGTACAGCACTTTCTACCACATAGATATGGAAAAGTGGCAGAAGTATAGAGCAAAAAAAACCTTTTATATAGTTTTGGATTTCCAAGACATATTATTTCAATAGGAAGAGTGAACAGTTTTATGTCTGCAGTGAGACATATAGTTACTTATAAATCACGAAAAAAAAATGTACAACTTAAAAAGAACAGAGACGTCATAATATATTAATGACTACAGTCAGGACATTTTGAAAATGTGGAATGCCTATCTTGATATTCAGTTTCTGGCAGACAAGTCTATAGCTGTTGCTCATTATGTTACTTCACGCATTGCAAAGTCTAAAAAGACAGAGGTGAAATGTGTGGGCAGAGGTTTCTGATAAAAGGCCTCTTAACAAACAAATTGTACAACTTAAGTTTGAAGATACTTTTGCACTGAGAAATTGGATCCTATGAATTCTGTGATTGGTTGAGTTTTGCTAGTTTATATTCTAAGTCAAGAGACATTCTTGGAGTCTAGGCCTAGCATTAGGTTGTAAACAAGTTTTGAAACTTTTTTCAGAAATGGAATATCTTGCAGAGTTTGAGCCAGACAGTCCAGACATTGTGAAAAGTAACATGTTGAATACTTACTATCCAAATGGAGTGTACATCTAGAAACATCTGTTTATATGAAGTACTCCAGTACTACACATATAAAAACTACGCAACAGAAAATATAGATGAAGGTACATTTACAGTAGTTGGTTGTCATGAGAGTTTGGTGCGACATACCAAGGCCAATCTAATTAACCATAAAAACTGAGTTGTTAATCCGCTGACAAAAGAGAATTTATCTCTTTTGAAGTGGTTCAAACCTTGGCGTCCTGAACAAGAATTACTAGGAGACTGTGACTACTATGAAGTCTCTTTTTGTTCTGCAAAGGATAGCATTTAGTGCTCAGTACTATTTCCAAACTACTTGCAACTTTTGAATGATGAAATTCAACATGAAGATACAATTGCTACTAAGGTAGCTACCAAGAGTTCACAAAGCAACCGAAGTTCAGGTACTCAAAGTCAGGACCCACCAGGACAACCAACCATTCAAAATGAGGCCGCTATTGCAATGAATGAGGGGGAGACTACAATGGAAGCAAGCAAGACAGGAAACAAATGATTTTCCAGATTTAGTTGGACAACCAAATGATGAGCAAATGGCTGTATATATATATATATATATATATATATATATATATATATATATATATATATATATATATATATATATATGTGGAAAGGTCGCCACACGTCGCAGAATCACACTGCTAGATTGCAAAAATGACGAAGAGTGGACCCAAATGTTGCTGGTGCAAAGCGTGGTTTATTTCATAGATGCCAGCGCTGCCGCCATGACGCGTTTCGCCTCCAAGGAGGCTTGAGAAAATTGAATCTGAAATTTTTCAAATGGCATTTTCTATGGGACCTTTAGACACGGCTACAGCCGAACGGCTGAACGGAATTACACCAAACTTGGCAAAATGGTAGGGCCTGGTATGCAGATGTGCCTTTGCTATGTTTGGTGAAAATCCCTCCAGTAGTTCTTGAGAAAATTGAATTTGAAATTTTTCAAATGGCATTTTCTGTTGGACCTTTAGACACGGCTACAGCCCGAATGGCTGAACAGAATTACACCAAACTTGGCAAAATAATAGGGACAGGTATGCAGTAGTGCCTTTTCTATATTTGGTGAAAATCCCAAATTGAATTTGATCAAATTGTACATCTATATGCGCTCACCGTACATGCGCCGTACGCGTATGGTACCCTTACGTGCGCGAGCGAGTTTCTGATTGGCTGGCAGCCGACTGTCAACATTCCAACCTGTCCAAACCAGGAAGTGTTGGCCACCATCTTGTTTTTCAGGAGAACTGAGGCACAAGAGAGCCCAAAACAAGAGTGGAAAACACAAAAAGGGAGCAGGGTAGAGACCCCCCAACCCTCTAGCCCTTCTCAGGGGGTCCCAAAAGGACCCCCAAGGGCAAAAAAAAAAAAGAATTGCGGGGTACGCGCACTGCACGCGTAGGGTACGTGTACCGCAAACGTACCCCGCGATTTAAAAAAAAAAACCCTGGGAAGGGCTAGGGGGTCAGGGGTCTCAACCCTGCCCCCTTTTCGCGTTTTCCACTCTTGTTTTGTGCTCTCTTGTACCTCAACAAGATGGCTGCTCAGGTGGTCCCAGAAGGATAATAACATATATAAACATTATCCGCTAATAGAATTAGCATTTACAAAACCATTGAAATTTATTGGAAAAAAATATAGGTTTCACCACGCCTGATATAGTTAGGAATTAGCATTTAAAAAACCTTGCAAATTCACTGAATAAACCATAGGTTTCAAGCCCTATATAGTTAGGAATTAGCATTTAAAAAACCTTGCAAATTCACTTAAGAAAACCATAGGTTGGGGGCGTGGCCAAGATGGCGGGCTGAGAGGTCGCACTTGCCGAGAGCTCCCGGACCCCTGAATTCCTGCACCGCTTGTAACCGCTGATTCCCCCCCGGATCAAGCGGCAACTGAGCCTGGTGCCCACGGTGGAGGTGTGAAGAGTCGTTTGAGCCTGGTTTGCGCCGTCGGGGGTGAGATTCTGATCGGTAAAGCCCGGGTCGGAGCCCGCTGAATGGCCCGAGTGAGAGCCGGAAGCCGCGAGTCTCCCGACCCTCGGAGCAAGACGGAACGACCGGCCTCCGGGGTGTGACGCCCGCAGCAGTGCATGAACTGTCGGAGTGGGAATCGGCAGCGGCTTCGCGAGCGGCTCGGAGTTGTCCGAAGGCGGCTGTACGGAGCGGAGCGGAGCGGAGGTGCAGAGCGGAGGCGGAGTCGGCATTGCCTCACTACGCCAGCCCGTGGATTGAGGAGGCCCGCTGGAGGAGATCGCTTCGGCTGGTTGTCTGTGTGGGACTGAGGAACGGGGCTCCCGGGGAAGATCTTTCCCTGAAGCCGCGGACCCCGGCGAACGTTGCACCGTGACTTTGCCCACTGGCCGGATTTTTGGATCTCAGATCGGAGACGGTGAGGGGGTCTCCATCTTGGGTGTTGGCCCCTCGACATTTCTGAGCGGCCATTTTGTGAACCCCGGCCGGGCAGCTCGGCCTTCCTGGTGCTCTTTGTGTGGGCCGCTCCCGGCTGGCATATAGCTGCTTTCTTTGCTGGACAGTAAGCCTCAGCGTCCTCTATTAAGCTACAATGTCGAATGCTAGGGGACAGCGACGGGGCGACCGGACCTTGCCGGAAATGCTGGGACGCGGCGCCCTACGCAGCGGAGGAGCCCAACCTGCCACGACCTCCCCGGCCCCGACCAGGGGGGCAGATGGTGGAGAGCCCCCGGTGACGAGATAATTTCTCGAGTCGCTGTTTAGCTCCCTTCGGGAGGACTTTCAAACGCTCAAGCGTGAGGTGGCCGGGGAGGTCCGCGAAGTAAGGAGAGAGATGGACTCCCTGGGGGAACGTGTGAACACAGTGGAGGAAGCGGGTCACTCCAGGGATGAGGAGATCACCCATCTGCAGCAGGAAGTCCTGCGACTACGGGAGCAACAGATTGAGTTACAGGCCCACGCCGAGGACCTTGAAAATCGGTCCAGGCGGAACAACATACGGGTCCGCGGTGTGCCGTCCGGTGAGGAGGGTGAAGACGTGACTGCGTATCTGGTGGCCCTCTTCCGTGCGATCCTGGGAGAGTCGGAGGACTTTCGGATTCGCATAGACCGGGCACATCGGGTGGGTCGCCCCCGCAGAGCTACGGCGCCCGCTCCGGACATTCTGGCCTTCCTCCCGAACTTTCCCTTGAAGGAGCGGATCCTCCGAGAGGCACGAGGGCAGCAACCTTTCCGATTCCGGGACCACCCTGTGACCCTGTTTCAGGACTTATCCACAGTCACGCTACAGAAGAGGAAATCCTTCAAGATCGCCACGGACTTCCTTCGGGAGCATGAGACACAGTATTCCTGGGGGCACCCTTTCCGTCTGATCTTTAGGTGGAACGGTGTCTTGCATCAGCTTCGGTCCCTCCAAGATGTCTGCGCGGTGTTGGGCCTCACAGCATCGGACACAGATACCCCGGCCCCGCGGCGGAGGCGAAGCACTCGTAACGGATGGCAACAAGCTGGGGGGGGGCCTCTCCTCCGGCGGAGCGTCCGGGCTCGCCCGCAATCCGGGCAGACATGGCGGCTGCCATCCAGGAGGCCTCCAGAGTGGCGACGAACGGCAAAGTGGCCCTGACTGCCTGAACTCACTTTGGGGGGAGTCTACTCTAGCTCATTCTTATTGCAGGTGCGGGGATCCGGGGGGTGGGCTGGGAGGGAGGGCGAGTGCTGGAGATGGTGGCTGGACGTCCACTAGATTGACTTACCACGGCCTTGCCCGTTTCGGGTCGGACTGGGACAATGTCTTTTTTGAAAAGTTTGAGAAGCGGGGAATGGGGTTGGGACAGGCGGGCAGATGTTTTGATTCTGGGGCCTAGAGGGGGGGCCAGTTGCGGGGGGTGGTGTAGATTTGGTTGTGTGGGGGCAGGGGGGGTTTTTCTAGTTGTGGGGTGTTGGGGTTTGGGGACTGTACTGTGCCAGTGGGTGATTCAAAGTTGCTCTGTTTTGAGGCCTCGAATGGTGCCTTCTGTGTTTGCCTGCGGGGCTTTGCTTCTTGATATGTGCTCCCTGAACTCCCTCCTTGATGGCTCTTAAGGTGCTTACTCTCAATGTGAAAGGGCTGAATAATCCGGTTAAGCGGCGGGCAGTGTTATCCTTGTTGGAAAACTCACAAGCGGATATCTGCCTGTTGCAGGAGACCCATTTGCTGGCTAAGGATTGCTCGCGGATGCGTACCCCTAAGTTCCCCACGCAGCTATTCTCCTCTAGCACCTCCAAGACGGCAGGGGTGGAAATCTTGTTTTCTAGGGGGTTCAGGGGAGAGGTCGTGTGCAAGGTAGCAGAACAGAAAGGGAGACTTCTAGTGTACAAGATTAAGATGGGGGGTTTAGCACTGACTGTTGGCACCGTCTACTGCCCCAATGATCATCAGGATCAATTCTTGCACAGGGCTTTGGACGACGTTGCATCCACCTCTGATAGGCACATAGTATTGGGGGGTGATTTGAACCTAGTTTTCGACGCGGCACTGGACAGGTCTGTGCAGCGGCGCCATCAGTTGGGAGAGCTTTCGGGCTCGATTCGAACTCGACTTGAGGAGCTAGACCTGCATGACATGTGGCGCCGCCTCCACCCCACCACCCGCGCATACTCTTACTTCTCACACGCCCATAGATCTTATGCGCGCTTAGACCATCTCCTAGTGTCGGGCCCAATGCTCCTTTTGGCTTCGAGCGTGGACATGGGGGTCCTCTCTCTTTCTGACCACGCTCCGGTGGAGGGCGTTTTCACTCTTCCACCGGTGGTTCGGCCGAGAGGGGTCTGGAGGCTCCGAGACACGCTTTTGCACAGGCGGTTGGTGGTGGATCAGATCCGGGCGGCCATTTTGGATTTTCAGACCGTGAACGATAATGGGGATACTTCTCGTGCGACACAGTGGGCAGCCCTGAAGGCCGTGCTCCGAGGCGAATTTATCGCGATTTCCTCGGCCGAGAATAGGGACCGTCAACTCAAGAGAGATGAGCTCACCCAGCAGGTGAGGGAGCTGGAGCAGGTTCATCATAGGACGGGGGCCCCCAGGGTGTGGAGGCAGCTGAAGGCGGCGCGGAAGCTCCTGGCGGCCCTTGACACGGACCGGGCGGAGTATGCGATGCTTCGCCTGAAACACAAATACTACACAGGGGGCGATCGGTGTGGGCGGCTCCTGGCTAACAAACTTAGGGTGCAGCACCAACAGCACCGAGTGAAGGAACTATTGGACCCGGCCGGAGGTAGAGTCACGGCCGATGAGCAAATAGCAGACGTCTTTCGCGGCTTTTATGCTGACCTCTACACCGGGGAGGCCCCTTCGGCCCAGGCTGAGGTGGACTATCTGGACTCGGTCCCGCTCCCGTCGCTGACACAGGATCAAGCTCAGTATCTGGAGCGTGACATACGTATCGAGGAGGTGGTCACGGCGATATCCCGGCTCAAGCTGGGCAAGGCCCCGGGTCCGGATGGCTTTATCCCGCTGTTTTACAAAACCTTCTGTCAGGAGCTGGCGCCTCTGCTGACCCGCCTCTTCAACTCCTTCGCAGAACCGGGAGCCATCCCCTCCGAATTTCTCCAGGCCACGGTTTCAGTGATTCCGAAGCCGGGTAAGGACAGGACCGCTTGTGGGTCCTACCGTCCCATTTCTTTGCTGAACACTGATTTGAAGGTGTTCACCAGTATATTAGCTGCACGCCTGGCGTTGCACCTCCCCGGCATGGTTGACTCGGACCAAGCGGGCTTCGTGCCCGGTAGGCAAACAGTAGATAACACAAAGAGGGTGACACACATTCTCGAGAAGGCTTCCAGGATCCCTGGGGAGAGGATGCTCCTGTCCATAGACGCGGAGAAGGCTTTTGACAGGGTGCACTGGCCCTACCTGGAGAAAGTCCTGAGCAAATTCGGGATAGGGGAGAGGTTCCGTCATCTGATCTTCAACTGTTACCGGTTCCCCTCTGCGGTGGTCCGGGTGAATGGCGGCAGCTCTCGACCCTTCCCCATTGAGCGGGGCACGAGACAGGGGTGCCCACTTTCCCCTTTGCTCTTTGCCCTGTACATAGAGCCATTTGCCCAGAGGGTTAGGCAGAACCCCGACATTATCGGTGTCCAGATGGGTGGGTTCCGTCATGCGATTAGCCTGTACGCGGATGATGTCATTCTGACGCTGGATGACCCGCGGAGATCGCTGCCGGCCTGTGTGGAGGAACTGAACTTATTCGCTGACGTGGCGGGTTTCAAGGTGAACCTGGGGAAGTCGGCCGCCCTTGACATCTCGCTTACTGCTGCCACCAGAGTGGAACTACAGAGGCTTTACCCTCTGAGTTGGTCCAGGGACCGGATCCCGTACTTGGGGATCCTGTTGGCGCCCTCCCTCCCGGAGATGGTCACGGCCAATTACGCGGCTCTGGGCGCGAAAATCAGGGAGGAATTGGGCCGGTGGGACAAGGGCACGCTGTCGCTACTGGGTAGGGTGGCCGCGGTGAAGATGACCCTCCTGCCTCAGGTGCTATACCTCTTCAGAGCGTTGCCACTCCAGCCCCCCGCGGGGTGGCTTGCGGAGACTCAGACTGCCATTGCACGGTTCGTGTGGCAGGGCCGCAGGCCGAGGATCAAGAGAGGCATCGCTATGCTGTCACCGGATTCCGGGGGGCTGGGGATATCGGACTTGCGGAAATATTTCCAGGCCGCTCAGCTCCGCTATCTCGTGGAATGGAGCCGGTGGGAGTCTGATAAGCACTGGCTGTTCCAGGATCAGGCGGTGGCGGGTAGGACGCTGCAGGAAGTGCCATTCTTGAGGCGGGCCCATCGACCCCCCAATCTTTATGCGTCTCTGGTGACGCGGGTACCGCTCCGGACGTGGGACTCGGTGGCTGCCAGATGCGAGCTTACCACCTTCCCCTCTCCCTTTACGCCGCTCATTGGCAACCCGGACTTCGGCCCTGGGATGGAACAGGGTGCTTATGAGCGCTGGCGGGTGGCCCGCTGCTGCACTCTGTATCACTTGTACTGCCCTGAGGGAGTTGCCTCCTTCCAGGACTTGAGAAGGGATTATGGCCTCCCGGAAATGGAGCGCATGCGATACATGCAGGCGCGCCACTGGGCATTACAACCCCAAGTGCGCGACGCGGCACACCGGGAAATCACGGCGTATGAGCGTTGGTTAATTACTCGCACGTCGGACGCTAAACTGATCTCAGACCTGTATAAAATGCTGCAGCCCCCCTCCTTTCACATCCACAACCCCGGTCGGGAACGCTGGGAGCGAGAGCTCGGGCGCGAGCTGAGCCATAAAGAATGGGAACACATCTCCTTCCGCGCACGCCACTCGGCCTACCACACGGGTCTTACAGAGACCTTCACTAAAATCTCGACCTACTGGTACCGTACTCCGGAGAAACTGCACGAGATGGACAGGGCAATACCAGGGACGTGCTGGCGCGACTGTGGCAACACTGGTACACTAACACACATACTATGGGAATGCCCCCTGCTGGCTCCTTACTGGGAAGAGGTCTTGGGCGAGGTGGACAAATGCTTTGGGATAGAACTGCCTAGATTCCCTGCCTATGTTCTGCTAGGGTTGCCGAATGGGCTGATGTATCCCCTTAGGTCTAAGAGAGGTAGACAGATCGCGATTGCGCTGGGGTCAGCGGTGCAGAATATTCTCATACACTGGCGCACTACAACACTTCCCTCTGTAGTTGGTTGGCTGCACAGATTATGGCATGTCCTTGGAATGGAGAAGATGTCCTTAGTAGCCCTGGGGGATACTGATACCTTTGAGGAACTGTGGGAGCCCTTTCATAGCCTGTTATGTTCCGAGTTTCGAGAGATCACCTGCCCTAGATACCTTAGGCTGTTAAGGCTGACGCCGCCACCGGACCCGCCTGCTTGATTGGGTGGGGTCGGTATTGTATAGTAGAGATTGCTGGAGAGTTACATGTAGTGGAGACTGTAGACATTGGCACAGTACAGGGGGTGGGTTGGGGTGAGGTAGTTGGGGGTTCTGTTTGGTTAGGTAGGTTTTTGGAGCGGGGTTGCTCTCCTCCCTTCACTCCTCCCTTTTTCTTTTCCTCTCTTCCCCTCCCTCCCCCTTTTTCTTTTCCCCCCCTTTTTCATTCGTTCTCTCCTTTGTCCCTCCCCTCCTGATTTTCTTTCCCTCCCCCCAACCCGTCCCTCCCTCCCTTTCTCCCCCCCCCCCCTCCCCTCGTTGTCTGTACGTGCCCACAGGTGCGAAAGCTATGCTCCCGAGTCGGATGGAGCCTCTTGCAAGATTGTAACTGCATTGTTGTACTTGCTGTATAATGCGCATTGGTGTGCGGTTCCTGTGGTTCACCTGTTCCTTGCCCCTTTGTGTCCTACCCCACCCTGCTTCAATAAAATACTTTAAACCTAAAAAAACCATAGGTTTCGGGCCGCACCCTTCCTTTTTTGTTCTTCAAGGTGGGATTTATATTTTTCATTATTGTTAAAAGTGACTCCGAGGTACCTCTGGCTGTTTGATTCGACAATGATTTCATTATTCAAGGTCCAGCACTGTTTCTTAGCTTTCCTTGGATGGATTGCTAGGATTTTCGTCTTCCTGTTGTTAATTTGAAGTTCATTATTGTTTGAATATTCCAGGATAGCATCCATAAGCCTTTGCATTCCGATCTTTGTTTTAGATAACAGGACCACGTCGTCAGCGTGGAGTAGATTTGTTAGCAAAAGACCAGATAGTTTGGGAGCGTGGGAATTGACCTTATTAAGGACTTCAGGCAGGTCGGCTAGAAATAGATTAAAAAGTGTCGGGGCCCAGACACAGCCCTGTTTGAGGCCTCTCTTCGTTAAAATCGGGCGGGATAGTCTTGAGCCATCCCCGATCTTAATCTTGACCCATATGTCCTGGTGCAGAAGTTGTATGGCTCTTAGGAGGTCCGCTGGAATGTTAAGTCTAGACAACTTCTGCCAAAGTTTGCTTCTGTTGACGTTGTCGAAGGCCGCTTGAAAGTCAATGAATCCCATATAAAGTGGACAAGAACAGAACTTCGCTTGGTTAATCAGGCAAGAGAGGGTCATAAGATTGACGGAGGTCCCAGTGTTTTTTCTGAAACCTGTTTGGTTCGGAGGAATTATCGAGTCATTTGAGATGTCATCAGTGATGTCATCAGTGATGTCACTGACCATGTCATGAATGATGTTTATATGTGACATCATCAGCAGTGGATTGCGGGTGCGCGAAATATAGTTAGTACAACTAACAATATAGGAGCAATTTCAATTGTTTTTTAAATGCTAATTCCTAACTATATAAGGCCTGAAACCTATGGTTTTTTAAGTGAATATATATATTTAAATATTACCTACTGGCGGTCGCCACTAGGTAGTTATAGTTACAATCTAGTTTCCATAGGAAAAGCATTTTTTATTTGCTAATAACTTTAGCGTTGTTTAACGAATCTTCCTGAAATTCTTCAAAATAAAAGTCTATACAGGTCAGCTCCTATCCTGAAAGTTTGGGGGTGATTTGTCAAGTGGGGGCTGAAAAAAGAGGGTCCCAAAACACATTTTCTCCATGTTAATTTCCATAGGAAAATTTGTGACGTGCTACAGCTCGAACTGCTGAACGGAATTACCCCAAATTTGGCAGAAAGGTAGAGCTTGGTTCAGAAAGCGACCTTTTTTTAAAATGGTGTAAATACATTCAGTAGTTTTTGAGAAATTCAAAAAATAAGAGTGAAAAAATCATTTTCCCATAGGAAACTTTATGCAAGGTTACCGCCGAAACTACTGAACAGAATTACCCCAAAATTGGCAGTAAGGTAGTGCTTGGATCAGAAAGGGACTTTTTTTTAATGGTGTAAATCTTTTCAGTAGTTGCTGAGAAATTAAAAAAATAAAGTTTTGATATCTGGGCGGAGCCTAAGTCGCATGCGTGAGCTTTACTGTGATTGGCTGCCAACACTCCAAACCAGGAAGTGTTGGCAGCCCTCTTGTGACTCGGTAGAAGCGAGTCGCTAGAAAACAGATAAACAAAGGTAGAAAACAAGAGAAGGAGGTGGAGTAGAAACACCCTGACCTCCTAGGTCTGATCGGGGGTCCCAGAAGGACCCCCAGTGCCCCCCAAAAATGTTTACAAAAAAAAGAAATTGGCGTAATTCGCGCTGGGTTCGCAGGTTCTCCTGTTTGATTTTAATGAATTTCAAGCAACTGGTGAACACCCCCACCCACTACGCCGGCCACACACTCGACCCAGTCTTCTCCTCCAGCAACCACATCTCCTTCAGCAACTCCACCGGACTACACTGGACAGGTCATAGCTGCGTCCACTTCAACTACAGGAAAACGACCACCCACCACCACCCTGAACAGGCCCCCCAAAGATGCTGGAACAAGATCACCACTGACCAGCTCATCGACTCACTGAGCAAGAACCCTCCCACCAACACTACGTACTCCAATGAATCAGCCTGCAACCTCACACAGTGACTAACCAACTGCACCGATGCCCTTGCACCACCGAAAAATCCTCCCAGCAGACCCGGCAGCAAGAAAGCCTCATGGTTCACCATCGACCTCAAAATCTCCAAGCAATCCTGCCGTACCCTCAAAAAAGCCTGGCGCAACAACCAATCGGCAGAAAACATGACAGCCCTCAAGAATGCCATCCGCAAACACCACCAACTGATCCGCACCACCAAAAGGACTGCATTCGGAGAAGGACTGGACAACAACGCCCACAACAGCAAGGAACTCTTCAGCATCGTCAAAGAGCTCTCCAACCCCAGCGCCAACAACAACGACTTCACGCCCTTGCAAGACCTCTGCGACTCACTCGCCTCATTCTTCCACCGCAATATCGTCGACATACACAACAGCTTCGGCGCCCAGACCAGACACCCAACCCCCGAACAAACGCCCCCCACCACCACCCTCGGCACCTGGACCCCCGTCAGCACCGAAGACACCACCCGCGTAATGAACACCATCCACTCCGGCTCCCCGGCCGACCCCTGTCCACGCCACATCTTTAACAAAGCCGACTCCATCATCGCACCCCATCTCCGGAACGCCATCAACAACTCCTTCGCATGGGCCACCTTTCCAGAGAGCTGGAAACATGCGGAGCTCAGCGCCCTCCTCAAGAAACCCACAGCTGACCCCACGGACCTCAAAAACTCCCGCCCCATCTCGCTCCTCCCTTTCCCCACCAAAGTCATCGAGAAGACCGTCAACAAACAGCTAACCACCTTCCTCGAGACTAACGGTTCTCTTGACCCATCGCAGTCCGGCTTCAGAGCAAACCACAGCACCAAGACCGCCCTCATCGCAGCTACCGACAACATCAGGACCCTGCTCGACAATGGGGAAACTGCTGCCCTCATCCTCCTTGACCTCTCATCCGCATTCGACACAGTCTGCCACCGCACCCTAACAACTCGCCTCCACCACTCTGGGATCCAAGGAAAAGCTCTGGAATAGATCACCTCCTTCCTCTCCGACAGAACTCAGAGAGTCCGCCTCCCCCCTTTCCGCTCAGTGGCCACCAAGATCATCTGCGGCGTTCCTCAAGGCTCCTCGCTCAGCCCCACCCTCTTCAACGTCTACATGAGCCCCCTCGCAGCCATTGCACACCAACACAACCTGAACATCATCTCCTATGCTGACTACACCCAGCTGATCCTCTCCCTCACCAACGACCCCGCCACCGCCAGAGTCAGCCTCCATGAAGGAATGAAAGACGTCGCGGACTGGATGAAGCTCAGCCATCTGAAACTGAACTCAGACAAGGCAGAAGTCCTCATCCTCTCATCAACCTCCCTCTGCCTGGGACGACTCCTGGTGGCCCCTCGCACTCGGCACCGCCCGAAGCCCACAAACCATGCTCGCAACCTGGGCTTCATCCTGGACTCCTCCCTCACGATGACCAAGCAAGTCAACGCCGACTCATCATCCTGTTTCAACACCCTGTGCATGCTCCGAAACATCTTCCGATGGATCCCCACCGAAACCAGAAAGTCAGTCACCCAGGCCCTCGTCACCAGCCGACTGGACTACGGGAACGCCCTCTACGCTGGAACCACAGCCACAGCCAAAATACAGAAAAGATTGCAACCTCCTCCTCGCCCAAAAGGCAGAGGAGGAGGTTTAGCTATTGTTCACAAAGAGCAGTTTCTCTGCCGAATCATTGCTGAAAGCATTCCAGACTGTGAAAGCCTAGCGTTTAGTCTGGAGCTCTCGCCGAACAACTGCTTCTCAGGCACCCTCATATACAGACCCCCCGGCCCCCCAAAACAATTCCACATCCAACTAGCACGGATTGTGGCAGACCGCGTCAGCATCACCGCCAACTTCACTTTGTTGGGCGACCTTAACTTTCATTTCGAGTCCAATGCAAATCACACAGCCGCTCTCCTTACGGACGACCTGGCCGCGTTACAATTACACCAACTGGTCAGCTCCCCTACCCACGATCAAGGGCATTTGCTTGACCCGGTCTTCAGTAACTGTACTAATTTGACAACTAGTCTACCTCTCCCGCTCCCCTGGACCGACCATCTAATGGTCCCGCTTCTATGGCACACCCCTAAACCCCCAGCCACCAATCCCACTATAAGAACTGCCAGACCGTGGTCCCGCCTCCCTATGGAGACATGGACCAAAAAACTGTCCAGCAACCTACCACCGCTTAACGATGACCCATGCATTGCTAACCTCTCCTATGAGGACTGGATTACCAAGTCACTAGACTTCTCTCTACCTAAACGAAAATCCACCACCAAACGCTGTCACAAATCAGCTCCATGGTACTCCGAACCCCTCAGAATTACGAAACGCCAGTGTAGACAAGCGGAAAGAAAATGGCGCTTGGACTCTCTGCCAGACAACAAAAGTCAATACCTTAAACTACTCAAAACGTACAAAGAACAAATCAAGGCCAGCAAAACAGCCTACTTTGCCAATGAAATAATCTTGGCGAAATCTAAACCCAGGGAAATTTTCCGTATTGTGAAAAGCCTCACCAAATTACCACCCAGTTTAGATGAGACCAAGACTGCAGATCACTGCAACACCATGGCAGACTTCTTCCTGCAAAAAATCACCACCATCTTTGAATCATTCCCTGTCCTACCCAATACCCCCTCTACTTCAAGCAATTCCGACTTGAACTCCTCCCCCACTCTTGACCACTTTGCCCTTCTTAATATCTCGACTCTTGAGTCCTTGGCAAAAAAAGTCAAATCCGGGTCTCCGGGGGACCCAGCCCCGCCAGACATCATTATGTCAGCCTCGGCTATCACCCTGCCTGTCATAATGGACCTCCTCAACGCTTCCATCTCTACCGGCATAGTCCCGTTACAATGGAAACAAGCCATGGTGCGTGCACTATTAAAAAAGCCCAAACTGGACCCTTCGAACCTCAGCAACTACCGGCCAATCTCTCTCCTTCCCTGGATTAGCAAAATCCTAGAGAGACATATTAATAGCCAGCTGATCAAATTTCTTGAAAACCACCAGCTCCTTGACCCTACCCAAAAGGGCTTCAGACCACGGCATGGTACCGAAACCGCGCTCCTCATGGTCACCGAGGAATCCAGAACCATCCTGGACAAGGGAGGATCAGTGGCAGTGATCCTCCTTGACCTAAGCGCGGCCTTCGACACGGTCAGCCATGACATACTGCTGGACCGTATGGCAAACATTGGTATAAAAGACAAAGCTTTGTCCTGGTTTGAATCCTTTTTACAGGACAGATCCTTTCGGGTATTCGACGGAACATCCTCCTCTACCAGCAGACCTCTAAAATGCGGAGTCCCGCAGGGCTCTTCACTGAGCCCTGCGCTCTTCAACATATATATGAGGCCACTGGCTGAAGTTGTTCGTCAGTATGGAATTAAGATCATTTCATACGCTGACGACACTCAGCTAGTGGTCTCTCTGGCACAGGAGGCCAGCCAGACCTCGGAAGGAGGGCTCAAGAAATGCCTCGAGGAAGTTAAGGACTGGATGTCCTCCTCCTCATTAAAAATGAACGGGGACAAGACAGAGCTTATGCTCCTTGGCCCTGCAAAACCCAACTCCCTTGGCACTTTATGGCCACCCTGTCTGGGTACCCCCCCTGCCCCAAAAGACAGTATTAAGAGCCTTGGGGTGTGGCTCGATGGATCTCTGTCCTTTGGCACTCAATCCACCAAACTAGCAGCCACCTGCTTTGGCCTGCTCAGAGTGCTAAGGAAGGTACTCCATCTTCTACCGATGGAGGCAAAACAAGTAGCCATCCAAGGCCTCATCCAGTCACGACTGGACTATAACAACGCCTTGTACCTCGCTGCCCCAGAGTACACAATACGGAGGCTACAAACAGTACAGAACTGTGCCGCGCGCACCTTGCTTCAGATCCCCCGACGTCAATCAGTCAAAAATGGACTGAAAAAACTGCACTGGCTACCCATTCCCCAAAGAATCCAATTTAAAGCCTTATGCATTGCACACCAGGCGTTCTGGAAAACGGGTCCCCTCATCACCCGTAACCTTGTGTCACATTATCAACCCACCAGGAATCTGCGTTCCAACCAGACCTTCACGGCCACTATCCCCAAAATAAAAAAATCCAGAACTGGCGGCAGGACTTTCACCTACAATGCCTCCAAGCTATGGAACACCCTACCCCTCCACCTAAGGAAGAACCCCAATCTTACCTCATTTAGGAAACAGCTAAAAACCTTCCTTTTCACTGCCGTCTGATAACGCCTTGGCTACCCCTCCTGTTCTGTTGGTTTTAGCGCTTGGACGCCCCCGGGCAGCAATCGCGCTCTATAAATCGACATACAAATACAAATACAAATACAGCGCATACATAACACCTCTGCACGACTCATCCTGGACATCCCCTGTCACGGCCACATCTCTGCCCACCTGAGAGACCTGCACTGGCTCCCCGTCAGCAAGAGGATCACGTTCAGGCTCCTCACCCATGCACACAAGGCTCTCCACGACATGGGCCCTAAATACCTCAACAACCGCCTCACGTTCTACACACCCACCCGCCAGCTCCGATCCGCCAGCCTCGCCCTCGCCACCGTCCCTCGGATTCGCAGAACCACCACCGGAGGAAGATCCTTCTCCTACCTGGCGGCCAAGACATGGAACACCCTCCCCTCCCACCTACGGCTGACCCGGGACCATCTCTCCTTCAGGAAGCAACTCAAGACCTGGCTCTTCGAGCAGTAGCAGCACCCCCCCCCCCCCCCCCTCCCAGCACCTTGAGACCCTAGCGGGTGAGTAGCGCGCTTTATAAATGCAATGATTGATTGATTCATTAATTGAATGAGACCTCGGGATGGGTAGGTCCCGGGGTCATTTATTAAAAAATAATAGCGGGCTTGCTGGGGCTGCTGGTGCCCGCTTGGGTCCCCGCAGTTTCGGGGCTTCGCTCATGTTGGAAGGGGGTTGCATGGCCCCCCTTCTACAGCTCTCCAACTGCTTATAACTTTGTCGTCGTTTGACGATTGTTTATGAAATTTTCCAAAAAGTTTTTCTTTTTTGATCAGCTCCTTTCTTGAAAGCTTAGGAGTGATTGGTCAAGGGTTGGGCTGAGAAAAAGGGGGTGTGAAAACGTGTTTTCTCAATGGATTTTTCATAGGAAACTTTAGACATGGCTACAGGTCAAACTGCTGAATGGAATTACGCTAAATTTGGCGGGGAGAAAGGTCTTGGTCTAGAAAGCTCGCTTTTGTAGAAATGTTGTGAATCTGTTCAGTAGTTTTTGAGATATAAAAGAAAAAAGTATATATATATCTGCTCTGTGCCTTACTCCCGAGCATGAGCTTGCCTCTGATTGGCTCTGATTGGCTGCTAACTCTTCAAAGTAGGAAGGGTCCTCTGATTGGCTGCTAACCAGGAAGTGTTAGCAGCTATTTTGTGCCTTGCATCGAGTGAAAATATAAAAGAAAGGTTCCGGGGGCAATTTAATATAGCGGAGCTCTGTGTAATGATGAAATGGATGCAGTGAAGGTTTAAGATTTATTAACAATAAAGGAGAAACAGGTGAGCGCCAGGCAGCACAACTTCAACTCCAGGACACTACTAGGAAGATAACCCTTTCACGCTCCCTGTGCCCAACATCACATCAACATTCTGAGGTATGTCTTTAGAAGCCAGTCCGTTGGCTCACAGCTCTCTACCTTTGCGAGCCTATAGAAGCCCAGGTTTGATGTCCTTCACACCAGAACCTGGATTTCTATGAGAATTCTCAAGGGCATATTATCAAGCCACTTATCGTCGCTTTAGCAGCAGTTTCCTCCCTCTAAAGCGGTGATAATGTTATCGCCTTTCTTGATATTATGGTTCCTAGTCTGGTGTAGCCCATACACTTGCACTGCCCAGAGGTGTATAACAGTCGCTGCACACCCAGGCTGCTCCCCCCATTCACTCCCAATATCCGGAGCTGAGTGCCTGTCGCTGCGCATCCAGACTGCTGCACCCCATCCACTCCCACTGGCCGAAGGTGAGTGCCCACTGCTGCGCAAACAAGCCTCTCTGCTCACCTTCCGCCACCGGCGTGTATCAAAGAGAGTCGACCACGTACCGAAGGAACCTCCTCAGCCTCAGTACACGCAGTGAACTGAGCTCACAATTCAATCTGGCTGTTGATTGCCAGGATGGCCACGCATCATCGCAGATTTTTGTAAGCGCTAATTTCTAACTATAACGTCCCTGAAACCTATGTTTTTTTCAGTGAATTTCAAAGGTTTTTTAAATGCTAATTTCTAACTATAACGTCCCTGAAACCTATGGTTTTTTCAGTGAATTTCCAAATTTTTGTAAATGCTAATTTCTAACCATAACGTCCCTGAAACCTATGGTTTTTTTAATGAATTTCAAAGGTTTTTTAAATACTCATTTCTAACTATAACAGCGCGTGACCCATCACTGCACGTATTTCGGGGTCGTGCCGGGATCGCGCTGGGGTTGCGTATTTTCAAAGTTTGAAATATCACTATTGAAAGTTACAATACCATATTGGAATAAACACTTTCACTATATATACTTTTTACAATATTGTATGAATATTTATTTATCATTTATAATTATGTATACAATATTTTAAGGGTGCACAATGCGTAAGCAACCGGTGCGTGCACCCTGGCCAACTCCATGTCAGCAGAAAAAGAAAGACTGGTTTAAATTATTTTTATTCTGTAAGAGGGAGGATCCATCCTTGTGATATTCCTCTTATTACTTGGCTATCTTGTTGACAAGACCTGCTGCTTGCTGCTCTATACTTTCTTTCCAATTTCGTGTGTTTTTTTATTTTTTATCTACACTATGGCATCCAGTCATGAAGTCATCGATCCCTTAGATGTTGAGGAGGACGAGATTGTGGAACCTGTGAAAAAGAGGAAGGAGAGTGTTGTGTGGGTCTTTTTTACGGTGCCAGAAGGCGAGAAGAAGGTCAATGCCTGCAAGGTAACCTGTACAATCTGTAAACTGATTTTATCAAGGAGTTCAGACATAAAATACTCATGCTGGACCAGCAGCATGAAGAAGCACCTTGAGACTCTCCACCCGGTTCATTTGGCTACAGAAGAGAGGAGGAGACAACTCAACGAAGTGGCAGAGCAAGACCTGAATGCTCCTTCTACCTCTTCTCAGCAAGATACTCCAGCACCAAGGCCCCATATCGTCCCTGAACTCTTTGAAGTGGCCATAGCCTGCAAAAAGTGCCACACCAAACTGTGCATTGCGGAGCAGTGCATGGACATTGTGACGAGTGCCATCAAAGCAAGTAAATGTTAACTTTTTTATAATGTGTTTTTCTTTTTGTTAAACAGCTCGTTTGCTGTTTTCAATTTTCTTTTGTTTAAAAAACGATTCTTACAAAACCACATCTATTGGTTAAAAAAAGAAAAATTACCTGAGTGATTGCATGAGAGCAAGGATACTGTGTGTGTGATTGGAGAGGTGCAAGGGTACTGTGTGGGGATTTTATGAATGGTTGGGTAGTGGAAGAGTGATTGAATGAATGCATGGGTACTTGTTGGGTGATTGGAGGAGTGCATGGGTACTGACTGGATGATTGGAGGAGTGCATAGGTAGTGCACAGACACTCTCTGCAAAACTCTGATTTGACTCTTTGTTCTTACAGTTAGTAGTTAACTTGTTTTTGCTTCCTTTTCTGAGTTCCGCTTAGCACCATGATGCTCCTCGGAGTGACAGTTGCGCTCTACAAATGAGCTATTACATTACATTACATGAAGATGCCCCTCCTTCTGACCCTACTAATGGGGACATGTGGCTCCGTGGGAGATACTAGAGCTCTGAGTGCCCTGGAGGATGGGGACACTCTCTGTAATGGGATTTTGTTGAAGTGGCTGCTCCTTTTGACTTGTATGATGATCATCAAGATTGGGGGCCTCCATACTGAGACAACCAGAAATTACCTTAGGTTCCACCTGAGGTGCCTGCTCCCTTTGTAAGATATGCTCATTGAGATGAAGAAGTCTCAATTCTATAAAAGTAAGGCATTGCTTAAGTGTGTCTAATTTTAAGTCCAGTACAGTGTGTAGGGAGCATAAAAAGGATTCCAACAGGGCCACCATGTCTGCCTTTTCAAGGACTTGTGTGTCGGGTACTTTTTGCTGTGTGCCCTTGGCCGCTTAGCTTTCCCCCAGTCAAAAAACACTTTCTTTTCGAACCAGAGCTATCCCCAGCTCCTCCCCTGACCCTCCCGGCGGTTAATGATGGATAAACTGCTGGTGATTTAACGGGGCTCCCATTGCCCTGTACCTGGGACAGAGAGGGATTAGTCACAGGCTTGCAGACAGGGAGTGTTTTACGGTGTAAGAGGTGTGGGTTGGCCAGCCACACAACCAGACGTGCCACCAATGCCTTGCATTGACAATATAAAGGGCGATCCTGGAGCGGGTTCAGGGAGCAACAGCACTCTCGAGGGACTGGAGAGAAGATGAATAACGGGGGAACGAGAAAGATGCCAGCTCACCAACTCGATCTCCTTATCAAGGGCCCCAGCCACCTTTTGAAACAAGGAGTCCATGGTATCTACGGGACCTGCAGAGGCCTTTAGGGTCCGCCTGACCACTTTGTGTTTACCAATTACTGTTCCAAGCAATAACGAAGACTGTTGGGCGCTAAGATGAAGTCAGTAAGTCAGTAAGCGAGCTGCTGCTGGGATCTTGATAAAGGACATGTGCTTCAGAAGCTGCTATAACAATGAAGGTGAGCCCTGTGCCTCACTTAAGACGGTCAAATGTTTGTGTAAAAAAAGAGCTACTTTCCTACCTGCTCTTGTTACACCGTGTGCTTCATCCAGTGGGATGGCATGCATGTTAAAATATTCAACAAAAGCACAAACAATAAAAACCATCATATTCAAGAGGTGGGAAATTTTGCTAAATTACCCAGATTTACAAGCTTTACAAGTGTTTGTATACAGAAGATCAAGAAATATTATCCCTTAAAAAATGCAATCAGGAGAGCGATTACAAAGGGACACAAAGAAGCTTAAGCTCCCTACATTGTAAATAGTCATCATAGGCAACAGATTAGCACATCCTACAAAAAGCAATATAAATTAACTAAATCCCCCAGCAAATTGCAATAGTAAAAACTTAATATATGCCCCACAGGATGAACAATAAGCTTGAATCAGCATATTTTTTGTAAACAATTTGAACATGTTTAGATCACATTGAATTCTCTTTTGCTACATCCATTTTGTAGGTCGAGCCTAGGCAGCGTGCATGCGCTGTCTCTGGACATGCAGTATCTCATTCATTGGCTCTTGACACGCCCATCAATTGCCATAGGTTATTTCTTGTGCCGGTCTGAAATGCAGCCTTTTCATTAGGTGTATTAGTGTGCCTGTCCCTCCTTAGTGTGTGTAGTCCCCTCCCATGGTGACTGGCCCTATTACATGAACTGTACACCACTGTTCAATTTGCTGCTTGCAAGCACTACTTTTTTTCTTCTTGGTCCAAAAGCCTTAACAGTTATGTGGAGAATGCACCTCTTCTTTTTGTGCACATTTACAAATTGGCGACAGATGCATTTCCTAAAGTGTTAAATCAGTTTGCCGCGGGTTCTTGATATTATGCTAATATTTCTGCCAACAAGAGAAAACCAAAACACCCAGTTGGAGTGAGTAGCGAGTACAATGTAGATGTTACTGCAGGGAAAGTCGAGTTTACAAGACCAGTATTTGTCTTAGAAAACAATGATTACATGGATATTTCCGTAACAGAGGCTTGCACTGTGACATGTATCTCATGGCTTCACATTTTAAGATACAGCTGATGACTAAGACGCAACTCTTTAGGACTGCGAGACCTGCGTGTACTCCAGTGTAAACAGGGAAGTCCATGCTCAGAAGGATCTCCGCCTCTCGCTGCCTCAAGGTAGAAATCTCCCATTGAATACTCAGGACTTTGGTTGTCGGCCGACGGACAGTGAGGAATTGTGAGTGCAGAGCAACAGTGGATGTGCCTGGAGGGAGCTGGTTTATAGCTATAGGTTTGGTCGGGCAGCTGTAAAAGATGCCATTACAGCCATTAGCACAAGGCATTCGTTGTGGCTGTGTCTAGGGCAGAGGGTTGTGGACCCACGTCTAGACATACCCATTCCACTTAGGGTGAGAAGTGCTACACAACACATGATGGACGGAATGCTGAATAAATCATACATTCACCCCAGTCAAGAGATCTGGGTTAAATCCATTGTTCTTTTGCTCACCATGCCACCCCAGATTAGACCCAACCATATGCAAATCGGTCTTGACCCTGTGCCTCATGGGAACAGTCCAGACCAAACTGCCAAGCCAAGTCCTCCCTGGTCCTGAAACAAGCATCCTTCCTGGGACCGGTTTCCGGGTATTACCCTTCATCAGCCAGGCTAGCTTTAATCCAGTGGCACAGTGAGCAAGGGACCCACATCAAGGCATACCCAACCCTGTTAGGGTGAAAAGTGCTATGCAAACAAATGATGGACGGAATGCTGAATAAATCATACATTCACCCCCAGTCAAGAGATCTGGGTTAAATCCATCGTTCTTTTGCTCACCATGCTCAACGCGACTGCCCGGCAACAACTGAGACCTCCGCCCCCACAACCACCATCCGCAAAAATTGCAGGCTCTCCTGGACCAACATCAACGACGACGACACCATCAAATCATGAACACCGTCCACTCGGATCCCCATCAGACCCATCCCCGCACCACATCTTCAACAAAGCCAGCACCACCATCGCACCCCATCTCCGGAAAGCCATCAACATCTCCTTCGAGACAGCGACCTTCCCAGAGAGCTAGAAGCACGCCGAGATCAACACCTTACTCAAGAAACCCAAGGCAGACCCCAAGGACCTCAAGAACTTCTGACCCATCTCCCTGCTCCCATTCCCAGCAAAGGTAATCGAGAAGGCCGTCAACAAACAACTGACCAGCTTCCTCGAGGAGAACAGCATCCTAGACCTGTCCCAGTCCGGGTTCCGCAGCAACCACAGCACTGAAACTGTCCTCATCGCCGCCACCGATGACATCAGGGCCCTGCTAGACAACGGAGAAACCGCGGCCCTCATTCTCCTGGACCTGCTGGCCGCCTTCGATACGGTCTGCCACCGCACACTACAAACACGCCTCCACGACGCCGGATTCCAAGAGAAGGCCCTCGACTGGACCACTTCCTTCTTCTCCGGCAGAACACAGAGCGTCCGCCTCCCCCCTTCTGCTCTGAAGCCACCGAGATCATCTGCGGTGTACCCCAGGGCTCATCCCTCAGCCCAACGCCGTTCAACATTTATATGGCACTGCTCGCCCACGTCGCCCGACTGCATGACCTCAACATCATCTCTTACGCCGATGACACCCAGCTGATTCTCTCCCTCACCAAGGACCCCCATACCATCAAAACTAACCTCCACGAAGGAATGAAGGCCGTCGCCGACTGGATGAAGAACAGCCGACTGAAGCTGAACTCAGACAAGACGGAGGTCCTCATCCTCGATCCACCCTGTGACTCATGGGAACAGTCCAGACCAAGCTACCAAGCCAGGTCCTCCCTGGACCAGAAACAAGCATCCTGGGACCGGTTTCTGGGTATTACCCTTCATCATCCAGGCTAGCTTGATTCCAGTGGCACAGTGAGCAAGGGACCGACGTCTGGACATACCCTTCCCACTTAGGGTGAAAAGTGCTACGCAAACAAATTATGGACAGAATGCTGAATAAATCATACATTCACCCCCAGTCAAGAGATCTGGGTTAAATACATTGTTCTTTTGCTCACCATGCCACCCCAGTTTAGACCCAGCCATATGCAAATCAGTCTTGACCATGTGCCTCATGGGCTCATGAGAACAGTCCAGACCAAACTGCCAAGCCAGGTCCTCCCGGGACCGGAAACAAGCATCCTGGGACTTGTTTCTGGGTATTACCCTTAATCAGCCAGGCTAGCTTGAATCCAGTGGTACAAGTATGCCCAGACATGGGTCCTGTGCTCTCCATGCCACTGGAGTCAAGCTATCCTGGCTGATGAAGAGTAATACTTCATGGGTGAATTTATGACATTCTTCTGCATTCTGTCCATCAATTGTTCTTTTTGCATTTGTCACCCCGAGTGGGACGGGTGTGCCCAGACATGGGTCCTGTTCTCTCCATGCCACTGGAGTCAAGCTATCCTGGCTGATGAGGGCTGAAAGCCAGAAACGGGTACTAGGATGCTTGTTTCCAGTCCAGGGAGGACCTGGCCTGGCAGTTCAGGCTGGACTGTTCCCATTGGGCGCAGGGTCAAGACTGATTTGCATATGGCTGGGTCCAAACTGGAACAGCATGGTGAGCAAAAAAATGATGGATTTAGGCCCAGATCTCTGTACTGGGGTGAATGTATGACATTGTACTGCATTCTGTTCATCAATTGTTCTTTTTGCTCTTTATAAAGAGGTCATTTTAGACATCCAGAAACTGCAATTGGCATGAATGTCGATGGTTTCTGCTTGTACTTGATGGCCTAAGTAGACGTAGTCTTTATTTTTTTTTTTACTTTGCTTTATTAGCATTTCGCAAGCTCAAAAACAAAAACGTAAAATACATTTAAAAAAGTGCAGCATTAGCCGACGTAAACACTTATTTAGAATCACGTTGACTATTAGATGTCCCGAGCAGCCCTCACCTGGCGTCCATATATCACCTACAACTTCCACCATTTACAGGGGACAGTATACAGTGGGTCTCCCCCAGATTCCCTGGCCCAGTTCACCCTATTCCACTAGTCACCGCCCCACATGTGGGGAGGTAGACGTATTCTAATCACACAGGCCTGAGTACACTGATTCACAATACATCTTGTCTGGTATGACTATAAAGCTTTATCTAACAAGAAGCATTATTGTTCGCTGGAATACAGACAGGTTAACGCTGTTTCTAGGGTGTGCTGCTCTAAGCAGGAGGAAGGGATTCCGGGGCTAGCACAAGCAAGGAAGAGACAGTTCAATTCAAGAAAGGAAGGCAGCTAAACAGTAGAGGTGAGCAAAAGGATAATGAGAGCCAAATAGGAAGAGGTCCACAAAATTTGAGGGGAAAAAAACAATGCCATAGTAAAGGAAGAGACACGCAAAGTGACCAAGAGAGCATTTGTTGGAATTAGAAAAATCCATGTAAGAAGTAACAGCAGGCGGAGAATAATCATAAGGAGGAGAAAGAGAGTCGCCAATTTAACTACAAGAAAGAGGAAGGCAAGAACAGCAAAAGGAAGGGCGAGAAAGATCAATAGAAGAAGTGAGAGGAAGGTAACTGAGCAAGAAAGTAAGGGAAGAAGAACACAGAGACTAATCAATGAAGGAAGAGACGGATTACTATAAGCCATGCTGTTGCTCTCTCCCCCTGTTGTTGCACCAGATGGCTGGGCTCACTTGCTCAGTGAAACAGAGGCAGGTCTAAACTTTTTTTATTTTAACCAGGATTTGCCTTTGGTTTGCAGCAGTGCTTTATATGGGCCGGTACTGTCCGGTACGGAGTACCAGATCGTTTATATTTTGAGAGGAAGAGAGACGTAATACTTTTAGTTGGAGAGTACAGCACTTCTCAGAAACAAGCAGGTACTCTGGTTCAGAGTACCTGCACTTCTATTTTCCCATTTCAAGCAATGAATTTCAGTTCAGCACTTGCCCTTTTAGCTCCATGTCCAGCACACCACACAATATTCAGTATCAGTAATGCACGTGTATGGAATGAATAGATGAGTGCCTAAAATGAGTTTCTTGCCTCGCCAACTCTGGGTGTGTGGTAAGAGCTTCTCATAAAGCTGGATTTTTTGGCACTAGTGGACTACTGCTGATTCCCTGTAGCTATGTTACCTACCCTTCTGCCGCTCCTTTTGGAATAACTAAAGAGAGGCGGTATGGTGTAATAATAAAAGTAAACAAGAATATCACCAAGGTCAATCAATCAGAGAAAACTGGAACTTCTTCCCAGGCTGGTAAGCCGTCTTATTCCATTTTCCTCTGGTGTTTACCTTCTCACAAAATGCCATTTTTAATGATGTTCATTTTTGTAAAGGTACTTGTGGCTTTGTTCTTACACCTTTATTATTTATTTAGGAGTTTTATATAGCGCTAGCCAGACCCGAAGGTATCGGAACACTTTACATCATAGGTAGCGGGGAAATCACACAAAAATAACAGTAGTCTACATATTGACTCGAGGGTCTCAAAGCACATTACAACTTTGATAGCAGGAAATCACATAATATAGGAGTGATATACATACACATTGACTCGTGGGGAGACTCTTTCCAGGAGGGGTTAGAGGAACGAGTCGGGAGGTGGGGGAGGTAGAAGTATTAATGTTAAGGTGGCTGAGTGCTGCAATGGGCAAGAGTCTGCAGCAGCTATCCATTCTGAAAGGACCTTTCTCTTGCTCTCATGCACTGTTCTTGCTTCTCATGTGGTTCACTTCAGGTCAAACCCATGCTCTCCTTCTCTTCTCAGGATGTCTTCTGCGTACCCGGCACTCCATCTTTATGTGTCTATGGCCTGCTGCCTCCTTATTTCTTTCTCACAAACTCTTTCGGCTCCTCTGTCTGGAGTTCATTCCTTACTTCATACACAAGCTAACTATCCTTCTCTATCCTCCATTCTATCTATTCTGTGCAGCTCTCACTCCTTTCTATTAACCATGCCACATAATTCCACTACATAAATACACTACACACTACACACAATTCCACAACTAGCAACTTCAATTCAACCCACATAATTCCACTCCACACCACATGCATTCACTCCACTCCAAACAAAAAATACATGGGTAAAAGACAATACCATTTAGAAGGCCAATTGCTCAATCTCTTAAATGCGAGACCTATTGCAGTGCAAATGCTTGTTTGTTTTTGTATTCTATTGGGCACATATCTAGCAATGTCACATGCTATGAATTGTGCAACTGCAATATTCCCAGTCAAATACTAATTGTTTTGGGTTATTATCTTTTTATGATTTATTTTGGTGGTGGGGTCATTTCTTGGACATTGCTGGATATTCGCTTTTAAGGTTCCAGTCTTTTGTTGCTTACGCAAGGTCCCTTTAAGACTACGAGCAATACCATTGGTCAGCCGAGGTGTATTTCTGAGCTTTCGGGCACTTTTTTCATGCACACAGATATTAGGCTTCAAAGGCGGCAGCGGACTGTTTTGAACGCAAGCGTTCCTACAGCAGGTCCACGGCGTACTTGTGGTTATTCTTTCGAGTAAGTGAGGCTTTGTTCAAGGGTACTGTAATTTAGTAAAAAATCAGCAGTCTTTTGCGTACTATTTTGATCACACATGCATGTTGGTGAATGCGGGTGCGTTTAATGCATGGATGCGCTCTTTCCGTCAGAATCCGTCAGAATCCTCTCAGTAATCTGAGGCTTTATTCACGAGCACTGTGGGTTTTTAAGAAGCCGATTCACTGCTCAATGTCAACAATTCTCTCTCGTTGTTCGTTTTATTTCGAGCACCCTATACATAATTAACATGTGCCGCTATTGGTGAAGCGTATGGCGCACCTATGGTCTAAATCAAAAATCTTGAATCATACATTCTTATATAGCGCCTTTCACCGTAAGGTCTCAAGGCGCTTGCTTTGGGAACCCGTCCTGGCTTTTCCCTGCGAGAAAACCCTTATATCTTACTCTCGAAAGAATGGTCGCACTTTTTGGTCATTTAAGAATCTCCCGAATTTCCAGTGGGTCTTTGAACATATTTTACCTGGCCTCGTTGAGGAGAATTTGATCGTGGGGTATGAGAAATTTATGAGTGCCATAAAAGCATTGGGTAAAAAGCAGCATAGTGATGGAGGTGGCCCCCCAAAAATCCTGTCAAGTGATAGTAAAAAATTAAATAAGAAAATAAATGAGTTAATAAGAGCTCAATTTAAAACTCCAGTGGCATTGAGACAACGGGAGATATACAGGTTAAAACAGGTACGGAAAAGGAAATTAAGAGCAGTCCGAAGGGCGGCAGAAGATGAAAAATGGGTAAAACTCCGGGAAGTGGCTCTCTCAGGGGATACTAGGAAATATTGGGCGTAATTGCCAAATATTGTGACAGTTTAGAAAAATCTCAACCCATGTTAATTCCGGAGGAAGAATGGTCTACCTACATCTCCTTATTGTATGCTGCAAATAAAGGGTCTGAAGAAGATGTTGGACTGTGTAATATCCCACAAACGGTAGCTGATGTTGTAGCTCCATCAATAAGGGAAATTGAGGGATTTATTAAGGGGGCAAGGTATTCAGGGGCAATGGGTCCAGATGATGTTCCCGTGGCCATCATAAAGAATGACAGTGCCGATTGGGCAAAATTACTGTATCCATTGTTCGCTCATTGTTATAGCCTCGGGACCATCCCCTACTCGTGGAAGGGAAGTGTAATAGTCCCACTCTACAAAAAGGGCCCAAAAAATTCTCCATCTAGCTTTAGGCAAATCTCTTTGCTAGACGCAACAGGAAAATTATTTGCAAAAAGTATCTTAATCCATCTGCAAGAGTGGGCTTTTGAAAATAATTTAATCCCTCTTGAGCAATCGGGGTTTAGAAAGAATAGTGGAACGCTGGATAATATATCTGTTTTACAAACTCTCATTGATAAATATCCGGTGAGTCGTAGGTCCCCTTTGTATACTGCTTTCATCGATTTCTCCACAGCGTTCGATAGGGTGGACCGTGGGACGCTGTTTAGGAAACTGCTCGCTCTGGGTATACCGGGTAACCTGTTGCGTGTAATAATAGCATTGCACTCAGCCACTTGGACTCAAGTCTTGCTAGGAGGGTCTCAGGGACTATCAAAGAAAATTCCCACTAATAATGGCTTAAAGCAAGGGTGCCTATTAGCCCCGTTGCTTTTTTCAATTTATATAAATGATTTACCGAGCCGGTTAGGGGAATGTAAGGGGGACCCTCCCCAATTAGGTGATCTAAAGTTAAGCAGTCTGCTATATGCGGACGATGCTTTAATAATGGATCTAACTCCAATTGGACTACAGAGGCGATTGACGGAACTGATTAGGTACACTAAAGAACAATTTTTAAAAATAAACATTTCAAAGAGCAAAGTGATGATTTTTAGTTATAGTGGATGTAAGGTGAGACCAAATTTGAAATGGTTTATAGGAGACGAGAGAATGGAAATTGTAAAATTTTATCAGTACTTAGGAAAAATCTTTACAAATAGGTGCTCTGCTAAAAGACATTTGTCCCACTGTAAAAGTAAAGCCATTTCGCAAGCAGCTGGTATTAATCGACTTTATCTGCAATGTGGAAAAAGACATTTCTCTCATACCATTGCGGTATATAAAATAAAGATTCCGCCCACATTAAATTATGCGATAGAAACTATTGAGGAAAGGGAGTGGGGTATATTTGAGAAGGTCGAAGGTAAAATTTGGCGCCAAATATGTAACTTAAATTCTTCTGCGCCCATTGCAGCACTTAGACTTGAATTCGGTCTTCTTTCAACATATGTGCTCTCGGTGGCAGCTTGCTTGCGGTGGTGTAATGCTTTGGTGAATGGGCAGGAGAACTTACTAAGGGCTGCATTGCACAAGGAAATTTTTGAAAATTTGCTAAAGAAAAGTTTAATTTTTAGGAACTTTTTAAAATCGTTAAATATTTTTGAACTTGACTTGGAAAACGTACTCCGTTTAGATAAGACATCCTTAAAGGTTGTTATTAAAAAATCTATATACATGATCTCATGCAAAAGAGATCAGCAATCATGTAATATGAATGGAAGACTTGATTGCATCTCAGGGAGCTATATTGTTAAAAAACCTCAGCCATACGTTTTTTGGAATGTGCATCATGGAGCACGTCGAGTGCTTCTTTTATTGAGACTGAACATTCTTCCACTAAGGATTGTGACAGGTGCCTGGGAAGATATCCCCAAAACTGAAAGATTTTGTAATCTATGCAATTGTGGCGTACAAGATCTTAATCATGTTCTAATTATATGTCCGGCACTCCATTTTGTCCGTCGCAAATACTTAAGGCTTGGTTTTCTTCAGTATAATATCTCTACGGCAGTACAGGCTCGCAATTTCCTTATGTTTCCTCCATCTGAATTAATGTGTTATAAAATATTTATTTTTTTTAAAGAATTTTTAAATGTCTATTGAAAATGGTATGGGTTGTAAGAAGTTCGGGATCTCTAAGGAATGTAATTTTTAAGGTGACTTATTCCGAAGCACTATAGACACTTTAAAAGACCCGTAAGAGTAATATCCCAATCATGCCTACACTACTTCTACTGTACCTGTAATAATGATGTTTGATTCTGTTTGATGTTTTGTATGATGTATTTTAAACACTCTTTCTTATCTTTTGATGCACTTGTACTTTAGTAAGTACTGTTGGAAATTATTCATGGTTCTCTCTTTTTAATGGTCTCATCTAAAGCAAATCAAATATTGACTTTCTGGGACTCTTGAAATTGTTTTTTATGGTGATAAGTGTACCTGTTCTGTTAAAATCAAGGTTAATGCTACATCATGCCCCTTATCGTGACACTATAGATTAGTAATAATTGCGATATAAGTAAGGAAAATTGTGGGTAAAAAATTCTTCGTTCTTTTTGTAATGGTGTTTTTGATATTAACTTTTTTGTACTAATAAGTGTAACTCTGAGAATGATTCTTAACTAACATGTTGTGTATAAGCTGTTTTTTATTCTGTATTTTATGTGAAATTCCTTGGAATTCCAAATCATAAATAAATAAAACTTGTAAACTTGAGATAACCCCTACTGGGCATCTCCAAGGTGAAAACCAGGCACCCCATCGCGGTGGGGCCGTAGTGAAGATTAAGCAAGCTATTGCCCAGAGTTGCAGAGTGTGAACCCACGATTCGAGTAGGCACCGAGGCGAGAATTATCGAGTCCGTGGACATTTTTAGCTCAAGACCCTGCCGCGTCGGGGAATGAACCCTGGTCCCGGGTCTGACCTCTGCGTCCGGGTCTGCCTCCTCTAACCGGTGAGCCACACTTCTACGCACAGTCGGATGCACGTCACGGGCAAGAGGTACTCGCACTTCCCAAAGTGAATAGGCAATTGATGTTAGTTTCTCCAGCACCTTAGGCATCAGGTCAGCATGTGCTCGGATTTATGGCTTTTGGGCGTTTTTGAACCTCTCGTCATTGGACTCTTAGGTACAGTTTCCTGCACATATGCACCGTAGCATGGGGCAATTAGAGAGGAATGATTAGCATTTTCACTTTTATGACAGGGTTAATTTTATGTTTAGTAGGTGACTGAAACGGTGCACTCAAACATACATTGTTTTCATGTTTATTTTCAGGGACCCCTGTTGGAGGGTCTCAGGACCCGAAATGCATTTGGCTTGGGAACCATCAATGAATAACCATTGAATACTGTTATTTAACATTATCCAGAAAATGTTGTCAAGGATCTTTGAGAAATATGAATGAAACTGAATTCATAGATGAGAACAAATTACTAATTAACAACTTATTCATCAAATAACGAAATTAAGACTGTCAACTAATTCCCATCCCTAAGGTGGGCTACCTGAAGTGGACACGAAAAGAAGGATTTCACCATCTTTGCTGTGGTGAAATTTGGAACTCCGGGACAGGGTTATAGCCTCTCCCCACAGGAAGTGGTCACATAGGGGGTGTAGTGACTTCAGGGGTCAATAGTTCATTGCAAATATCTGGCATGTTTCTCACAAACTCTACAGCGTCCCTGGATTATTCCTAAAGTCATGTGGCCCCAGTCCCCGATTATGTGGACTACACAATATCATATGCTTTATATTGCTTTGACCTTGTACTCCTGTACCCTGGTGGCATCATGTGGATTGTTTTGATCTTTTGCTTCTGTTCCCTGGTGGCAGTGGTAGGTTCATGTGGTGTCACATTTACTGTCTCCTGCCTTCATGTAGTAAGGGCAGACTTACATGACAAGAACACTCATTTGTAGCAGCAGGCATGTATTCGACACACATCTTGGCCATACTTTCCTTCTGCACGCAAACATCTGCTGACAGCCACACCTTGTGTCAATAAGTGGAACTTGTCAACTGCCAAGTTTAAGTCTATGTGCACGATCGGCTTCTCATTACCAAGTCGTTGCCTCACTACACATGCCAAAGATCACCTGTTCCTGCCATCGGTAAATAAACTGCTCGTGCATGCAGTACCACTCTTAGCCTGCTTGGATGTGGACCTCTCACTCCAGCTCCCCGTCCAGTGCACCCAGCTCTCGGCTCCCTCGCCACTTCTTCATCCAGGCTCCAGCACTTTGGTGACTTCAGCGCTCCAGCCTTCGGCAGCTTCCTACAAAAGAGAAACAGACAATAGACAGTGAGAAAGTACTAGAGCAGCTGGCACTAGACTCCGATTGCCTCTTGTAGCACAATAATCAGGTAACACCGTTCGCACATTTTTGGGGAATTAAATCAGCAATTTATCTAGTGACAATTGGAAGGCACTGACTTCCTTATTGGGACTGTCGTTCCAGTAGCACACACGTGTAATCTACTATGGAACTTGTACTACAAATGGTGCACATATATGAGCATTGGGACAAGTGTGTTTTTGGACACTACACAGATTCTGTTGTGCCAGTGTTTGTTTTATATTCCGAACAACAGAGAAATAATTATACGCAACTGTGCTGTTTGATAACAGTTGTTAATCAACATATTTTGTGTTTTGTTAGAAAGACTACCAGTAATGTGTTAACTGTTGACGGGAAAATATGCTAATGTGTGTTACATAGCTAATGTGCAGTGTATGTTGACCCACCCGAGTGTTCAGTCAGTAATAGTTGTGTCTGCTTGTTATTTACAGGTAGAGTCCTGCTATGCTTGCTTGTTACACATGTAACATCCCAACCAAAAAGTGCTGATCACCCAAAATCTAGTGACGTAGTCATGTGATACAGACCAGGTTCTTGAGCATCCGGTATTGGTTCTCTCTCTTCCCACCCAACTTCCCCTTGGGGACTCCTGTCAGCGTGGTATATTCTGTACCACTGCTATCTGCAGTTAGTTCTCAAAGGGATTTAGTGAATCTCTTCCCCCAATAGGAACCACCTTGAGTTTCAGGTGAGTGGCTCGCAACAATACCCTACACTCCCCTTTACATCCCTAAATTGACTATTTAGGTGGTCCCCAGACACCAGGAAAACAGATTTTTCTGACTGAAGAAGAGAAGGCCAAAGAAGAGCTGAAAATGCGAGAACTGTGGACCAGCACTGGAATTGGCGCAAAACCCTGCCTGTTGCTGTTCGCACAGTTGCAAAGACCCGACTCATCCAGCAGCTGTGCATCCTCCTAAGGCCTTGGAGGGCTGCTAGCACTACGACAAACCAGCCAGCATCTCCCTTGAAGTGGCTCCTCCACTTCCCTGCATCCTACAGACACCTACCAGAAATTCCAGTTCACTGACCTGCTGACCACCAGGTCCTCTGACGCAGCAGCAGGCCAGGAAGAGGTTCCTAAAGCTCACAGAGGTTAGCCCTATCTCTCTAGTGAGTATCGAGATGCTAGACCATCCAGCACCAATACCCGGGGTACCGGAGCCCTTGCACTAGCCAAATCTGTTAGGTGTCCAACCCGGCCCTAGCACCGCCAAGACACACCTACTGATGAGAAATGTCAGCATCAAAGAAGCCAGCATTTAGAGTGATTTAGCTGTCCTGTTGTGTCCCCATCTCCAGGTCCACCTCAAAAGTGAGAGCCTCCAACACGAGCGACCGCCGCGCAACACTTCTCTGCACCCAAGCTCCACAGCCAGAGTCCAAGCCTACCAGCAGAGCACCCTTGCCCCAGAGACCTCTAAGAACTGAACCCCCTCTTGGTTTCCGACAAACTTATCCCAAAGTCCCCACTTGAAGCATTTTTCTTCTTACAGGTTTCTCCATCAATTTAAACTTTAATGTTTGAGTCTACCCTTGTGACTAGCACCCCTGCACGCTGACACTCCAGGGCATATAAACCGAAACTGCTGGTGGTTATAAGGACCTTGGCCTCTACTTATCTTAAGTCCAGAAGAATCACCCTGTAACTCGATTGTAGGCATACTGTAACGACTGGATTTTCGGACCAGATGGGATCAGCTCCTGAGAGCCCCTCCAACCCAGCCGGAACGTAACCACCTCCCTCCTCAGGACCATCTATCCAGGCACCTGGGTACCTACCTGAGGATGGGGAACTCGCAATATACAAGCTCATATCATCAGAAACACCACTAAATCTATCGGGTTACTAAGAATACTCACTGATTACTAAGGGCATCCATGCCCTACACCACACTCATACCTCATAGCCTCGCGACCACATGGGTCCAGACTAATCTACCCTGGGGCAGTTCTGATTATCTACCATTACACACTGATCACCATCAGTGCTCACTCGACACACAATCCGGCGTGCCTTACACACTGAGCTGCAGCCTCAGTGCTCACTCTCTTTCTATTGTGTCCACAATCGGGCGGAACTAAACACAGGTCCCCCCCCCAGTGCTCGCTTACTTACTTTCCGGTCCACAATCCGGCGGACCTAAACACCGTATCCCCCCGGTGCTCACTCACTTACAATCCGATCTGCAATCTGGCAGATCTACACACTGACCACAATCAGTGCTCTCACTAACGCCACATACCAATGACGACCACTTTCCTATGAATACCTTTAGCTCTCTCTATGTTGGGAAGTCTCTCTCACTATCCACTAAAGGTTTGCTACTACAATAATAAACCACTTTGTGTTTACCAATTACTGTACCAAGCAATAACGAAGACTGTTGGGCGCTAAGGTGAAGTCAGTAAGTCAGTAAGTGAGCTGCTGCTGGGATCTTGCAAAAGGACATGTGCTTCAGAAGCTGCTATAACAATGAAGGTGAACCCTGTGCCTCACTTAAGACGGTCAAATGTTTGTGTAAAAAAAGAGCTACTTTCCTACCTGCTCTTGTTACACCGTGTGCTTCATCCAGTGGGATGGCATGCATGTTAAAATATTCAACAAAAGCACAAACAATAAAAACCATCATATTCAAGAGGTGGGAAATTTTGCTAAATTACCCAGATTTACAAGGTTTACAAGTGTTTGTATACAGAAGATCAAGAAATATTATCCCTTAAAAAATGCAATCAGGAGAGCGATTACAAAGGGACACAAAGAAGCTTAAGCTCCCTACATTGTAAATAGTCATCATAGGCAACAGATTAGCACATCCTACAAAAAGCAATATAAATTAACTAAATCCCCCAGCAAATTGCAATAGTAAAAACTTAATATATGCCCCACAGGATGAACAATAAGCTTGAATCAGCATATTTTTTGTAAACAATTTGAACATGTTTAGATCACATTGAATTCTCTTTTGCTACATCCATTTTGTAGGTCGAGCCTAGGCAGCGTGCATGCGCTGTCTCTGGACATGCAGTATCTCATTCATTGGCTCTTGACACGCCCATCAATTGCCATAGGTTATTTCTTGTGCCGGTCTGAAATGCAGCCTTTTCATTAGGTGTATTAGTGTGCCTGTCCCTCCTTAGTGTGTGTAGTCCCCTCCCATGGTGACTGGCCCTATTACATGAACTGTACACCACTGCTCAATTTGCTGCTTGCAAGCACTACTTTTTTTCTTCTTGGTCCAAAAGCCTTAACAGTTATGTGGAGAATGCACCTCTTCTTTTTGTGCACATTTACAAATTGGCGACAGATGCATTTCCTAAAGTGTTAAATCAGTTTGCTGCGGGTGCTTGATATTATGCTAATCTTTCTGCCACCAAGAGAAAACCAAAATACCCAGTTGGAGTGAGTAGTGAGTACAGTGTAGATGTTACTGCATGGAAAGTCGAGTTTACAAGACCAGTATTTGTCTTAGAAAACAATGATTACATGGATATTTCCGTAACAGAGGCCTGCACTGTGACATGTAGCTCATGGCTTCACATTTTAAGATACAGCTGATGACTAAGACGCAACTCTTTAGGACTGCGAGACCTGCGTGAACTCCAGTGTAAACAGGGAAGTCCATGCTCAGAAGGATCTCCGCCTCTCGCTGCCTCAAGGTAGAAATCTCCCATTGAATACTCAGGACTTTGGTTGTCGGCCGACGGACAGTGAGGAATTGTGACTGCAGAGCAACAGTGGATGTGCCTGGAGGAGCTGGTTTATAGCTATAGGTTTGGTCGGGCAGCTGTAAAAGATGCCATTTACAGCCATTAGCACAAGGCATTCGTTGTGGCTGTGTCTAGGGCAGAGGGTTGTGGATTAGAGCTCTGTTACAACCTTATAACCGAAGAAAATAGATGACGTCTTTCTACTTTTTACCAAGTTACAAGTCAAGGTGTGCACAGTGACCAGACAGATGCTGTCTGAGTTTTGAAATGCATTTTGGTGATGTTCTTAATAAAGAGTGCTACTCAAACAAATGATGGACGGAATGCTGAATAAATCATACATTCACCCCCAGTCAAGAGATCTGGGTTAAATCCATCGTTCTTTTGCTCGCCATGCCACCCCAGTTTAGACCCAGCCATAAGCAAATCAGTCTTGAGCCTGTGCCTCATGGGAACAGTCCAGACCGAACTGCCAAGCCAGGTCCTCCCTGGACCAGAAACAAGCATCCTGGGACCGGTTTCTGGGTATTACCCTTCATCAGCCAGGCTAGCTTGAATCTAGAGGCACAGTGAGCAAGAGACCCACGTCTGGGCATACCCATCCCACTTAGGGTGAAAAGTGCTGTGCAAACAAATGATGGACAGAAAGATGAATAAATCATACATTCAACCCCAGTCAAGAGATCTGCGTTAAATCCATTGTTCTTCTGCTCACCATGCCACCCCAGTTTAGACCCAACCATATGCAAATCAGTCTTGACCCTGTGCCTCATGGGAACAGTCCAGACTGAAATGTCAAGCCAGGTCCTACCTGGATCGGAAACAAGCATCCTGGGACCAGTTTCTGGGTATTACCCTTCATCAGCCAGGCTAGCTTGAATCTAGAGGCACAGTGAGCAAGAGACCCACGTCTGGGCATACCCATTCCACTTAGGGTGAGAAGTGCTACACAACACATGATGGACGGAATGCTGAATAAATCCTACATTCACCCCAGTCAAGAGATCTGGGTTAAATCCATTGTTCTTTTGCTCACCATGCCACCCCAGGTTAGACCCAGCCATATGCAAATCGGTCTTGACCCTGTGCCTATTGGAACAGTCCAGACCTAACTGCCAAGCAAGGTCCTCCCTGGTCCTGAAACAAGCATCCTTCCTGGGACCCGTTTCTCGGTATTACCCTTCATCAGCCAGGCTAGCTTGAATCCAGCGGCACAGTGAGCAAGGGACCCACATCAAGGCATACCCATCCCTGTTAGGGTGAAAAGTGCTATGCAAACAAATGATGGACGGAATGCTGAATAAATCACACATTCACCCCCAGTCAAGAGATCCGGGTTAAATCCATCGTTCTTTTGCTCACCATGCTCAACGCGACCGCCCCGGCAACAACTGAGACCTCCGCCCCCACAACCACCATCCGCAAATATTGCCTGATCTCCTGGACCAACATCAACGACGACACCATCAAATCAAGAACACCATCCACTCGGATCCCCATCATTCCCATGCCCGCACCACATCTTCAACAAAGCCAGCACACCATCGCACCCCATCTCCGGAAAGCCATCAACATCTCCTTCGAGACAGCGACCTTCCCAGAGAGCTAGAAGCATGCCAAGATCAACGCCTTACTCAAGAAACCCAAGGCGGACCCCAAGGACCTCAAGAACTTCTGACCCATCTCCCTGCTCCCGTTCCCAGCAAAGGTAATTGAGAAGGCCGTCAACAAACAACTGACCAGCTTCCTCGAGGAGAACAGCATCCTAGACCTGTCCCAGTCCGGGTTCCGCAGGAACCACAGCACTGAAACCGTCCTCATCGCCGCAAACCGATGACATCAGGGCCCTGCTAGACAACGGAGAAACCACGGCCCTCATCCTCCAGGACCTGTCGGCCGCCTTCGATACGGTCTGCCACCACACACTACAAACACGCCTCCACGACGCCGGAATCCAAGAGAAGGCCCTCGAATGGACCAGTTCCTTCTTCTCCGGCAGAACACAGAGCGTCAGCCTCCCCCCTTCTGCTCTGAAGCCACCGAGATCATCTGCGGTGTACCCCAGGGCTCATCCCTCAGCCCAACGCCGTTCAACATTTACATAGCACCGCTCGCCCACGTCGCCCGACTGCATGACCTCAACATCATCTCTTACGCCGATGACACCCAGCTGATTCTCTCCCTCACCAAGGACCACCAAAACCAACCTCCATGAAGGATTGAAGGCAGTTCCCGACTGGATGAAGAACAGCCGACTGAAGCTGAACTCAGACAAGACGGAGGTCCTCATCCTCCGATCCACCCTGTGCCTCATGGGAACAGTCCAGACCAAGCTGCCAAGCCAGATCCTCCCTGGACCGGAAACAAGCATCCTGGGACCGGTTTCTGGGTATTACCCTTCATCAGCCAGGCTAGCTTGATTCCAGTGGCACAGTGAGCAAGGGACCGATGTCTGGACATACTATTCCCACTTAGGGTGAAAAGTGCTACGCAAACAAATGATGGACGGAATGCTGAATAAATCATACATTCACCCCCAGTCAAGAGATCTGGGTTAAATACATCGTTCTTTTGCTCACCATGCTACCCCAGTTTAGACCCAGCCATATGCAAATCAGTCTTGACCATATGCCTCATGGGCTCATGAGAACAGTCCAGACCAAACTACCAAGCCAGGTCCTCCCTGGACCAGAAACAAGCATCCTGGGACTGGTTTCTGGGTATTACCCTTAATCAGCCAGGCTAGCTTGAATCCAGTGGTACAAGTATGCCCTGACATGGGTCCTGTGCTCTCCATGCCACTGGAGTCAAGCTATCCTGGCTGATGAAGAGTAATACTTCATGGGTGAATTTATGACATTGTTCTACATTCTGTCCATCAATTTTTCTTTTTGCATTTGTCACCCTGAGTGGGACGGGTATGCCCAGACATGGGTCCCGTTCTCTCCATGCCACTGGAGTCAAGCTATCCTGGCTGATGAGGGCTGAAAGCCAGAAACCGGTACTGGGATGCTTGTTTCCAGTCCAGGGAGGACCTGGCCTGGCAGTTCAGGCTGGACTGTTCCCATTGGGCGCAGGGTCAAGACTGATTTGCATATGGCTGGGTCCAAACTGGAACAGCTTGGTGAGCAAAAAAACGATGGATTTAGGTCCAGATCTCTGTACTGGGGTGAATGTATGACATTGTACTGCATTCTGTTCATCAATTGTTCTTTTTGCTCTTTATAAGGAGGCCATTTTAGACATCCAGAAACTGCAATTGGCATGAATGTCGATGGTTTCTGCTTGTACTTGATGGCCTAGGTAGACGTTTTTTTTTGTTGTTTTTTTTTTAACTTTGCTTTATTAGCATTTTGCAAGCTCAAAAACAAAAACGTAAAATACATTTAAAAAAGTGCAGCATTAGCCGACGTAAACACTTATTTAGAATCACGTTGACTATTAGATGTCCCGAGCAGCCCTCACCTGGCGTCCATATATCACCTACACCTTCCACCATTTACAGGGGACAGTATACAGTGGGTCTCCCCCAGACTCCCTGGCCCAGTTCACCCTATTCCACTAGTCACCGCCCCACATGGGGGGAGGTAGACGTATTCTAATCACACAGTCCTGAGTACACTGATTTACAATACATCTTGGGCCAGATGTAGGTAAATCTTATTTACCGACTCTAAAATACTGAATTTTACTGATTCGGTATTTTAGATTCGGTAAATATGATGTAGGTAATTATTCGGTAATTTTTACAGAATCGGAATGATTCGGAAATTACCGAATCGGTATTTACCGATTCGGTAATTGCCATTGATTCCTATGGGCCTTGAGGCCCATAGGAATCTATGGCAATTACCGAATCGGTAAATACCGATTCGGTAAAATTACCCAATTGACAAGGGGGACAGGGTGTCACTTTGACACCCTGTTGCACCCCTGATTTAGGCTTGTGTGCCATGTGACACACATACATGCCCTTAGGGCATGGCTGTGTGCCACATGGCACAGGTGTACATGCACAGATGTGCATGTACACAGGAATTCGTTATTTACCATGCAATAGTATTACATGATAAATAACGAATTCTTAGGGGCCTGTGGCACTGTTTGCAGTGCCACCTACATATTGATTTACCGATTCAGTAAATTTACTGAATCGGTATTTTACAGAATCAGTAAATTTACCGATTCTGTAAAATTTTGGCCCCCTACATCTCAATCACTAAATACCGGTTGGTAACGGCCGTAATCGGACGTTACCGACCGGTATTTGGTGACCTACATCTGGCCCCTTGTCTGGTATGACTATAAAGCTTTTCTAAACACAAGCATTATTGTTTGCTGGAATACAGACTGGTTTTTGCTGTTTCTAGGGTGTGCTGCTCTAAGCAGGAGGAAGGGATTCTGGGGCTAGCACAAGCAAGGAAGAGACAGTTCAATTCAAGAAAGGAGGGGAACTAGCTAAACAGTAGAGGTGAGCAAAAGGATAATGAGAGCCAAATAGGAAGAGGTCCACAAATTTTGAGGGGAAAAAAACAAATCCATAGTAACGGAAGAGACACGCGAAGTGACCAAGAGAGCATTTGTTGGAATTAGAAAAATCTAAGTAAGAAGTAACAGCAGGCGGAGAACAATCATAAGCAGGAGAAAGAGAGTCGCCAATTTAACTACAAGAAAGAGGAAGGCAAGAACAGCGAAAGGAAGCGCGAGAAAGATCAATAGAAGAAGTGAGAGGAAGGTAACTGAGCAAGAAAGTAAGGGAAGAACAACACGGGGACTAATCAATGAAGGAAGGGGCAGATTGCTATACGTCATGCTGTTGCTCTCTCCCCCTGTAGTTGCACCAGATTGCTGGGCTCACTTGCTCTGTGAAACAGAGGCAGGTCTAAACTTTTTTTATTTTAACCAGGATTTGCCTTTGGTTTGCAGCAGTGCTTTAAATGGGCAGGTACTGTCCGGTACGGAGTACCAGATCTTTTTTATTTTGAGAGGAAGAGTACCGGCACTTCTCAAGAGAGACGTAATACTTTTAGTTGGAGAGTACAGCACTTCTCAGAAACAAGCAGGTACTCTTGTACAGAGTACCTGTACTTCTATTTTCCCACTTCAAGCACTGAATTGCAGTTCAGCACTTGCCATTTTAGCTCTATGTCCAGCACACCACACAGTATTCAGTATCAGAAATGCACGTGTATGGAATGAATAGATGAGTGCCTAAAATGAGTTTCATGGCATGCCCCGGAGTGTGCTGTGTGCCTTCTCTTCTTGCCTCGCCAACTCTGGGTGTGTGGTGAGAGCTTCTCATGAAGCTGGAATTTTGGCACTAGTGCAATACTGCTGATTCCCTGTGGCTATGTTACCTAACCTTCTGCCGCTCCTTTTGGAATATCTGTAGAGAGGCGGTATGGTGTAATAATAAAAGTAAACAAGAATATCACTGAGGTCAATCAATCAGAAAAAACTGGAACATCTTCCCAGGCTGGTAAGCCGTCTTATTCCATTTTCCTCTGGTGTTTACCTTCTCACAAATTGCCATTTTTAATGCTGTTCATTTTTGTAAAGGTACTTGTGGCTTTGTGACCGAAAAGACTTGTAGCGTTGTTGAGCAGTCTAACGGCTGGTTCGTGTTAATTACTCACACTGAAGAGCCATTACTTAGTAGTTGGCACCTACACCTCCTCGAGCTGTGCACTACTCCACCTCTTACCTCCACCCACACCCTGGGCGCCCCTCCCACTCATCCCTGTCTCTCTCTCTCACTCTGTTCTTACACCTTTATTATTTATTTAGGAGTTTTATATAGCGCTAGCCAGACCCGAAGGTATCGGAACGCTTTACAACATAGGTAGCCGGGAAATCACAAAAAAATAACAGTAGTGTACATATTGACTCAATGCGAATCGAGGGTCTCAAAGCACATTACAACTTTGATAGCAGGAAATCACATAATATAGGAGTGATATACATACACATTGACTCGTAGGGAGACTCTTTCCAGGAGGGGGCTAGAGGAACGAGTCGGGAGGTGGGGGAGATAGAAGTATTAATGTTAAGGTGGCTGAGTGCTGCAATGGGCAAGAGAATGAGGCAGCTATCCATTCTGAAAGGACCTTTCTCTTGCTCTCATGCACTGTTCTTGCTTCTCATGTGGTTCACTTCAGGTCAAACCCACGCTCTCCTCCTCTTCTCAGGATGTCTTCTGAGTACCCCGGCACTCCATCTTTATGTGTCTATGGCCTGCTGTCTCCTCCTTCCTTTCTCACAAACTCTTTCGGCTCCTCTGTCTGCAGTTCATTCACTACTTCATACACAAGCTACCTATCCTTCTCTATCCTCCATTCTATCTATTCTCTGCAGCTCTCACTCCTTTCTATTAACCATGCCACATAATTCCACTACATAAATACACTACACACTACACACAATTCCACACCACACATTCCACAACTAACAACTTCAATTCAACCCACATAATTCCACTCCACACAACATGCATTCACTCCACTCCACTCCAAACAAAAACACATGGATAAAGACATTGCCATTTAGAAGGCCAATGGCTCAAACTCTTAAATGCGAGGCCTATTGCATTGCAAATGCTTGTTTGTTTTTTGTATTCTATTTGGAACGTATTCAGCAATGTCACATGCTTTGAATTGTGCAAATGCAATATTCCCAGTCAAACACTAATTGTTTTGGATTATTATCTGTTATGATTTATTTTGGTGGTGGGATCATTTTTTGGACATTGCTGGATTTTCGCTTTTAAGGTTCTAGTCTTGTGTTGCCTATGCATGGTCCCTTTAAGACTACGAGCACTACCATTGGTCAGCCGAGGTTTATTTCTGAGCTTTCGGGCACTTTTTTTCAGGCACACAGATGTTAGGCTTCAAAGGCGGCAGCGGACTGTTTAGAACGCAAGCGTTCCAACAGCGGGTGCACGGCGTACTTGTGGTTATTCTTTCGAGTAAGTGAGGCTTTGTTCGAGGGTACTGTAATTTAGTAAAAATCAGCAGTCTTTTGCGTACTATTTTGATCACACGTGCATGTTGGTGAATGCGGGTGCGTTTAATGCATGGATGCACTCTTTCCGTCAGAATCCTCTCAGTAATCTGAGGCTTTATTCACGAGCACTGTGGGCTTTTAAGAAGCCGATTGACGGCTCAATGTCAACAGTTCTCTCTCATTGTTCAGTTTTTTTTATTTCGAACACCCTATACATAACACGTGCCGCTATTGGTGAAGCGTATTGCGCACGTATGGTCTACGCACAGCCGAATACACGTCACAGGCAAGATGTACTCGCACTTCCCAAAGTGAATAGGCAATTAATGTTAGTTTCTCCTGCACCTTAGACATCAGGGGCCTTATTTATGAAGGCCTTGCGCCGCCGGTGCGTCACTTTTAACGTGGGAAAAAGTGACGCACCGGTGGCGCAAGGCTTTCATAAATGAGGCCCCAGGTGAGCATGTGCTCGGATTTATGGCTTTTGGGCATTTTTGAACCTCTCGTCATTGGACTCTGAGGCACAGTTTCCTGCACATATGCACCGTAGCATGGGGCAATTATAGAGGAATGATTAGCATTTTCACTTTTATGACAGGGTTAATTAAAAATTTGCAAACATTTGTGACAAGAATTTTCAATTCTATTAAGGACACGGAGGCGAGGATTATGCTTTCTCGATTTCTTTACTACAAACAGAAGCCAATAGGAATACAGTAAAGAAACGAAAAACTACAACTCCCATGAGCACTTAGATGACCATAGAGAACATATCCCTATATAAAGAACCATAGAGAGCAAGACTTCCTCTTTCTTTGGACAGTAAATAAATAAGTCAATGAAAAGTCAATTCACGTGAAACCAAAGAACAGCCTGGAGGAAACATCCGTAGGCAACAGGAGAACGATCATCAGGCGACAATCCAAGAGAAAACAAGGAACAGGAGACTTGAGAAGGCAGAACTCCACAGGTCCAGAAGCCGAAAGACCGGAACCAAGGCAGGAGAAACTGATGAATCTCACCTCTTTCTTTGCTGCCTCGCAGCCAGTTAAGTCATTTTTCCTTATTACTACTTATTGTGCTCACGAAAAACCCCAAGAAGGGCATTGATAGATCCTGGCGTCTGTGCCAGGAGAAATTATTGGATCTCCTTGGTCCGCTCACTAAGATCCTGGACTTGGGGTACCAGGCTCAGGGGTCTGCTTCTGGCATCGACCCAGACGAGCTGATTGGTTGGGCCCAACGGGCTATTTGCCAGTTGGGCAATGCAAATTGTGCTCTTTCTACGGAGCGTCGCCGTTCCATTCTTCTTAAAATGGACCCACGTTTGACGGAACTGGCTTCTTCGGAATCGGGGCCCCTTGCCAAGGGTCTTTTGTTTGGTCAACCGTTCCTCAAGGAGCTGACGAAGTTTGTCTCTACATTTAGTGGCCTAGATAAGGCGCAATCTCAACTACGCACATATGTTGCGCACACACATGCCCTTAGGGCATGTGTGTGCGCAACATGAAACTTTGAAAAATGCACAAAAGTGCATTTTTCAAAGTTTTTGCAAATTACCATGAAGTTTTACTTTGTGGTAATTTGCGTGCCCTATTAGCGAATTCGCTATTTTTGAAACTTTCATGCATTGCATTTAAGGAATCTCAATTTGAGATACCTTAAATGCAAACAATCGTAATTTAGCGAATTCTCTATTTGCGATTTTTGCAGTTGGGATGATGCATCCTAAATGCAAAAATACCGGTCGCAAAGGGGCAGATTCTGAGAATCTGCCCCTTTGCGACCGGTTTTTAGCTTGATGCATCTGGCCCTAAATCAGCAATTTATCTAGTGACAATTGGAAGGCACTGATTTCCTTATTGGGACTGTCGTTCCAGTAGCTCACACGTGTAATCTACTATGGAACTTGTACTACAAATGGTGCCCATATATGAGCATTGGGACAAGTGTGTTTTTGGACACTACACAGATTCTGTTGTGCCAGTGTTTGTTTTACATTCCGAACAACAGACAAATATTTATAGGCAACTGTGCTGTTTGACAGTTGTTATTCAACATATTTTGTAATATGTTAGAAAGACTACCCGACCAGTAATGTGTTAACTGTTGGCAGGAAGATATGCTAATGTGTGTTACATAGCTAATGTGCAGTGTATGTTAACCCACTCGAGTGTTCAGTCAGGAATAGTTGTGTCTGCTTGTTATTTACTGGTAGAGTCCTGCTATGCTTGCTTGTTACCCAAGTAACATCCCAACCAAAAAGTGCCTATCACCCAAAAGCTAGTGACGTAGTCATGTGATACAGACCAGGTTCTTGAGCATCCGGTATTGGTTCTCTCCCCACACACCTTCCCCTTGGGGACTCCTGTCAGTGTGGTATATTCTGTACCACTGCTATCTGCAGTTAGTCCTCAAAGGGATTTAGTGAATCTCTTCCCTCAATCGGAACCACCTTGAGTTTCAGGTGAGTGGCTCGCAACAATACCCTACACTCCCCTTAACATCTGTAAATTGACCATTTAGGTGGTCCCCAGACACCAGGAAAACAGATTTGTCTGACTGAAGAAGAGAAGGGCAAAGAAGAGCTGAAAATGCGAGAACTGTGGACCAGCACTGGAATTGGCGCAAAACCCTGCCTGCCTGCTGCTGTTCGCACAGTTGCAAAGACCCGACTCATCCAGCAGCTGTGCATCCTCCTAAGGCCTTGGAGGGCTGCTAGCACTTCGACAAACCAGCCAGCATCTCCCTTGAAGTGACTCCTCCACTTCCCTGCATCCTACAGACACCTACCAGAAATTCTAGTTCACTGACCTGCTGACCACCAGGTCCTCTGACGCAGCAGCAGGCCAGGAAGAGGTTCCTAAAGCTCACAGAGGTTAGCCCTATCTCTCCAGTGAGTATCGAGATGCTAGACCATGCAGCACCAATACCCGGGGTACCGGAGCCCTTGCACTAGCCAAATCTGTTAAGTGTCTAACCCGGCACTAGCACCGCCAAGACACACCTACTGATGAGAAATGTCAGCATCACAGAAGCCAGCACTTAGAGTGATTCAGTTGTCCTGTTGTGTCCCCATCTCCAGGTCCACCTCAAAAGTGAGAGCCTCCAACACAAGCGACCCCAGCACAACACTTCTCTGCACCCAAGCTCCACAGCCAGAGTCCAAGCCTACCAGCAGTGCACCCTTGCCCCAGATACCTCTAAAAACTGAACCCCCTCTTGGTTTCCGACAAACTTGTCCCAAAGTCCCCACTTGAAGCATTTTTCTTCTTACAGGTTTCTCCATCAATTTAAACTTTAATGTTTGAGTCTACCCTTGTGACTAGCACCCCTGCACGCTGACACTTCAGGGCATATAAACCGAAACTGCTGGTGGTTATAAGGACCTTGGCCTCTACTTATCTTAAGTCCAGAAGAATCACCCTGTAACCCGATTGTAGGCATACCTATGCACTGTATGTTTCTCCCATAGGATAACATTACCATGCTCAAGAATCATGCCTCAAATCTGGCAGCAGTTTTTGCTGTGTTTTACTAAAACCGCTAACTCGAAAAGTGCTTACCTGATCCCGTAGATCTTGGTGTCTAAATAAATATAAAAATACACGTTATTTTTCTAAATTGGTCTTGAATTTCTTCATTGAGTGTGTGTACAACAAATGCTCAACTCCCCTCTGATAAGTTTAACGCTGCTCAACCACACTACCACAAAATAGAACACCTTGGGTTTGTTAAAGCAAGCCATTGTAAACCATTAAGTTTCGTCTGGTTCTGCACAGTATACCTTAGTTTGGTCCACTATATAGAGGGCCAGCTTCCTACAAAGGTGTAACCATAAAATACAAGCCCCACATTGGGCACTGACTTTTGTGTAATTTATGACTTTGGTGTGACTCATAAATCAAAAAACGAGAGGAACCCCTGGTTACCCAAAGGACTAGGGTTCAGACAATAACTATTATCAAATGGTGTCCTCTGGGAGACATACACCATTAAATGTCAATAAATTCTCTCACTTTCATTCAGCATACTCCAAATCCATACTGCTCACCACCACTCTCAATGTTACCCTCCTAGTCACCAAGTATTGGCACAAAACCTAATAGTATATCAAAATTATTTTGAAGTTTATTATTACAATTCTTAAAATTATTCCGTGAAGAAAATCATTCTAGTACAAAACTTCATGATCATTTTATTACTATACCAACATCTTGAAATCACATTTAAAATAAGATAAAAATTATTTAATAAAAAAAACTTTGTTCCACAAGAGTTTTTTTCAGACAATGAACTTTGTCTTCAAGTGCCACAATTTAATGTTGCCAAAATTCCTAAACCTAAACACCTTATTGTCTATCACATGTGATCTTTCTAAGGTGGTAGATGATCCATAAAATATGTGGCTGTACTATGTGCGTCGACGCGTTTTGAAGGTTCAATCTTATAACACCTTCTTTCTCACGACAGTAGTTATTTCTCCAGTTCCTATACACTGAAAATACAAATAGGTACAATTAAAATATGACTCAGATACATTTATCTAAACATTGCTGTTTTCACAAAACATATCTGACATTGGTCCTAAACATTATCAACATTAAAAATAATACAACCATTTCTTCATAAGACAAACATTATGGGCCAATACTTCAGTTCCATGTCTCCCCTCCCACTAACAATACTCTCTCTTTCTGCAGACTACTTATCCCCTCTTCTTTACCATTCACTCGCTCTTTCCTCTTGATTTTCTTTGTTTTACCTACGCTTGAATAACAGTCTGTTTATTGAAATAACTTCTATAACTACTAACTCAATAAAATCACACTTACATCTATTGATGCTTCCGTGATTTTCACAACACTGTGCTTATGTGACCAGTTCACAGAGCTTGTAACTGTATGTTCTTTTTTAAAATCAAGACTGAGAATACACATTAAAAAAGCGTGGATTTAGTCACCGTTCACCTATTCCTTTCTTACATTAAGGGCCATATGTAGGTCATCAAATACCGGTCGGTAACGGCCGATTTCGGCCGTTACCGACCGGTATTTGGTGATTGAGATGTAGGGAGCCTTAAATTTACCGATTCTGTTTATTTACAGAATCGGTAAATTTACTGATTCTCTAAATTACCGAATCGGTAAATTTACCAACACTCAATTTTGGGATGTAGGTGGCACTGAAAACAGTGCCACAGGCCCTTTAGGAGTCGGTATTTACCACCCAATCCCATTGGGTGGTAAAATACCGAATTCCAGTGTACATGCACATCTGTGCATGTACAACTATACCATGTGACACACAGACATGCTCTTAGGGCATATATGTGTGCCACATGGCACACAAGCCTGGAAATGTGGTGCTACAGGGTGTCAAAGTGACACCCCGGTCACCCTTGCAGGATTCGGTATTTACCAATTCGGTAAATACCGAATCAGTATTTCCCATTGATTCCTATGGGCTTCAAGGCTCATAGGAATCAATAGGAAATACCGATTCGGTATTTACCGAATCGGTAAATACCGAATCTTACAGATTCGGTAATTTTAAAATAAGAATTACCTACATCTGCCCCCTTCCTATTTACCTACTCTTAAATACCGAATCGGTATGATTCGGTATTTAAGAGTAGGTAAATAGGAATTACCTACAACGGGCCCTTAACCTTTTGGATATTTATGGTGACCTAATACCCCTAATTACTTCAGTCAGTAGAGGCGTTTGCCCCAAGTTAAAAAAAGAGTCTCTTTCCTCTGGTCGGACGTTCGTCTTCATAAGGGGTTAAAATCTGACTGTGTATGTAAAAATAACATATAGCGGCATGGCGATATCTGGCTCAACTCATTTATATGATTCTGCTATCTGTGCCTACCTTAACTTGTCCAACTTGACTCTAGAGGTTGTTAAACACTCGCTATGTGGCGTTCTATTATTGAAAAAACGCTTGTTTTCAGTGGCTGTTGCACACACTCTTGTATCAGGAGGCGCCTTTATGTGTTGCCGGCTCTGAAAACAAGGAAAATATATAGATTCATTCCAGAGATTGCTCCTGGGAATATGTACAATGGCTCTGTGTTTTCCTTATTGCATACTCCTATGTGCACTTTAGTTATCGCGTTTCCCCTTGTCAAATAGGCCGTTTTTAGTTGCAGCGCCTGTTTCGAAGACAAATATAATCTTCGTCCTCACGAGGCATGACTTATAACTGGAGGGACGACCACCTGCGTTCTGCTATTTTCAATTTACAAACCCCTCCTAGATTTAATAAAATAAACAAATAAATATAACCAAATAATATAAGTCCTCATTGATAACTTTATTTCGACCACTGTGGGTCATAAAAGTACATATCATAATTAAAATGAAAAATAAAATATTTTTAGTACATTAGTTAAGAACATAATTCATATATATATATTCACATAATTTACAGTAAAAATTAGTCATGATTAAAAAATAAGAATTAAACCGACTAAGTAGTTATCAAATGATTCAGCAATACTGTTAAAAGAACACTGGGATCTAAAATTAAGTCATTATAAAAGTTCTACGCTTGATCCACATACTGTTTAAAAAGCGGGACACAGCAAAAACAATCGGTGGGTGGGTATCATATTTAAGTATTCTAAGTGCGAGTTCACATTCACGAAAGCCCAGATTCCTACAAATGGGTTTAATCCACCTCATTCGGGGCAACACATACGCTGGGCAAAAGAAGAATACATGGCTTTCATTTTCTATAGGATCTTCACACGCCGGGCACTGTAGACATTTATTCACCTCCCATTTGCAAGTCAGTGACCTTAGTGGCAAACTACCCATTCTTAGTTGTAAGTACAGCTTTCTGTTTTGGACTGGGCGGATCTTGTCAAGGAATTCCTCCTTCTTATATTCCGTTTTTACATTGAGGAATTCAACAGTCAGTCTCCCTACTGCCATGTTAGCATGCAGTGCCAGCAAGTTATTAGACCTAAACCTTCTTACCAGGTCAAGTCTAGCTATAGTCGGAGAGACTACCTCAGGGGATTCCCATAGACCAGAAAGACCAAGTTGTTCGTAGAGGTCCTTAATGTGTGATAACCAGGACACTTTCTTTGACCTCAAGGTCACCCAAACCTCCTTAAACTCCGCACGGTACGGGGCTAGTTCTTGGACAGACGAGAGTCTTCTCCAGTAAGTAAGAGGTTTCATGGCGGCCTCCTCTTCCACTGGTAGCAAACCTAGGTCAAATCTGAGTTGGACTAATGGGGTGCTAACAAGTAGGGCAAACAGCTCTCTCATAAATGCGTTTTCAGCCTTTACCAAACTTGTCGGTCGACAGTGACCCCATAGTTCTGCCCCGTATGGTGCTGCAGCTCTAGCTTGGACTGTATATATCTCAGTAATAGGGGCAGCCAGCTTAAATATAGATGTTCTAAACCTTTTTGTTAACCCACCAACAGTCTGTGCTAATTTCAAAGTGGATTTAGTTAATTGTGCATCCCAGCCCAGGTCTTCCCTGAGAGTAATACCTAAATAGACAAACGTTTTCACTCTCTCCAGAGGTATGCCATTCAGAGTAGGATTTATTTAGTTATTTATTTATTTATTTAAGAAGCTTATAGAGCGCACGGCTACCTCCAGCGGGGGTGTCCCGGCGCTAAGACTACTTGTTCATCACAGAGAGGGTTGCCTAGTTCATGACTATCTGTCAGAAGAGCAGGTCTGCAAGAGAATTGCTGGTTAGTGCTTAGAAAACAGCCATGTTTTCAGTTTGCGACGGAAGACTTGTTCAGATTCGGCGAACCTGAGATCTATGGGTAGGCTATTCCAAAGCTTGGCGGCCGTAACGGTAAAAGTTCTGCCACCAGTACGCGTGAGTCTGAATCGAGGAACGATCAGCAGGCGTAGACTATTGGATCTTAAGTGCCTTACTGAAGAGGATATCTTGAGCCTTTTGCTCAGGTAGCCAGGGCCAGTGCCATTAATTGCCCTGAAGGCAAGGATCAGAACCTTGAAGTCGATGCGACGGGCTATGGGAAGCCAATGTAGCTCCTCTCTGTATGTTCTGACCGAGTTGCGAGGGGGGATGTTACCAATGAGCCTTGGTGCCGCGTTTTGTATAGTTTGAAGTCGGTCAATTAGATATTGGGGGGCACCGGCATAAAGGCTGTTGGCATAGTCAAGGTGTGCAGTGATGAGAGCTTGGACCACTGTTTTACGGGAAGACTGGGGGAGATAGGGAAAGATCTTCCTGATCATACGCAGTTTATTGAAACAAGCCGCCGCTACTTTATTGACCTGGGTTTTCCCGGACAAGGTGTAATCAAATATGAAGCCCAGGTTACGGGCTGATTGCACTGGTATAGGAGGTGGGTTAAGAACGGTGGGCCACCATAAAGTTTCAGGGGGAGTAGATTTCTGGCTGAAAAAGAGAACCTCAGTTTTTTCAGTGTTGAGGGTGAGATGGTTAGCAGCCATCCAGGTGCAAATGTTGCCAAGGCAGTTTCGAAAGTTGGAGAAGAGGGAGTCAGAATGGTCTCTAAATGAAAAAACAAGCTGAGTATCATCAGCATAAGAGACCACCCTGACTCCCCAAGACTCAACTACCCTGGCAAGAGGGGCCAGATAAACATTGAACAATAAAGGGATCAAGGCTGAGCCCTGGGGCACACCACACAAGAGGGGTTTGTCTTCGGATTGAAATGGATGTAACAATACCCTTTGGGTCCGTCCGAACAGAAAGGATTTGATCCATGCTAGGGCAGTGCCATCAATCCCCAGCTGTTGTAGTCGAGATGTAAGAATGACATGGGAAACCGTGTCAAATGCAGCGGATAGGTCGAGGAGGACCAACATGGCCTCCTCACCCCTATCCACTCATTCCCTGATTGTCTCGGAAACTTCCAGCAGCGCTGTCTCGGTGCTGTAACCGGTTCGAAAGCCGGATTGAGAATCGTGTAACAATTTATTTGTTTCCAAAAACTGGGCCAGTTGTTTCTGAACTACTTTCTCCAGCGTAAAAAACAAATTTGTGGAGGGTCAAGGGGAATATTTAATGACCTGTCTGCTCAATCCCCTATTAACAAGATACTGAACACACAAGAGAGCAGACCAGGTCTGTGGATGGTGTATGGCTATACCAGTAACTGCGATACAATTAGCTGCCCGTATGGGCCAATGTTGCTGGAAAATGCAATTCAACACATAATGTTGTTGAACACAAAAGCTAGAACAATTCTCATCAGCCCACCTCTTTGGTGGAGTATTCGTCATGTGAGAATTGTTGATCATTCCATCCCGCAACTGACCATGTAGTGTCAGTGCGAGAATGGATATCAGATCTAGCCGTGATGTTCATCCTAGACTGATGTAATAAATGTGCAGTGCTCAAATTATAGTGACAATTAAAATCAACTACCTAGATTCTGGGAAACATTGAAGCAGAAATCTGAGTGTCAAGGGTTAAAAACACGCCGGGTAATAAGATTACCCTATGGCGCTGTGTAGTGCGGTCGACATGTTTCAGCCTAAGGGGGTGGTGCCCCGGCTTTCTTCAGGACCTTCAAGACATGAAAATAGCTACTGCAACTATACGTGATATGTTCGGTTGAAAAATATCAATAAATGTACTTGAAAAAGGTACATATCTACCAGGGATCTTGAACGCTTAATATGCCCACTGGGAAGAGGGAAGCATATCTTCTTCCCAGCTTTGTGTGGGTGAAGACCTCACCTCACCCGGCGACCGCTCGGGAGTATGAGGTCCCGCTCTCTCTTATGGCGGGGATTGTTTCCGGTCTTTTTAGGTGACGTACTCTTCCCTTCACCAAAACTTTCTTCGGATACGAAATGAACAGGTTTTCACTGCATACGTTCCATTAGTATTGCTAAATGTCCCGTCTTTCAAATTACAGTTCACTACTTTCTCCAGCACCTTAGCTGGCTTAGGCAAGAGCGAGATGGGTCGGTAACTGCAGAATAGAGAGGGATCGGCGTTGGGTTTCTTAAGGATGGGAAGTAGCCTAGCCTGTTTCCAAACCGAAGGAAAATGACCCTGGGTCAGGGAGGAGTTCCAGATGGAGAGGAGGGGATTAATTAAGACAGGGGCAAGATTGCCCATCACTTTAGCAGGTACTGGGTCTAAGGGTGAGCCAGACTTGACTTGATGAAGTAGTGATAGGGCAGAGTCAAAGGGTAATTCGCTAAAGGAATTAAAAGAGCAGTGTGTGATGTGAGAAGGATCTGGAGGTGGGTTGGGCGAGACAGAGACAAAAGAGGAGGCAAGTTTAGTAATTTTGTCCTGAAAAAAATCAGAGAGTCCGTTGCATAGGTCTTGGGTAGGAATGCATTGGGTTTTGATGGCCAAAGGGGTAACAAAATCCTTCACAATCGTGAAGAGGGTTTTGGACGAGTTCTGCGCCTGTTGAATGAGGTTTGAGAAATATGTTCTCATGGAGGAGCGTTTGAGCGTTTGAAATTTATTTAAAGCAGATTTATAAGCCAGTTTAGCCACTGGATCATAATTCTGGCGCCATTTGCGTTCCATCCTTTTGCATTTACTTTTTTCCTCACGTAACAAAGGGGAGAACCAGGGGGCCGAAGGGCGAGATCTGGCAGACACCATGGGAGCGAGAGGAGCAATGGAATCAAGTGCTGAGGTGAGGGCAGAATTGTATCTTGCCGTTTCCTTGTCCAGATCTTCCGTCTAATTAAAGTGGTACTGAAATCGGGAATTAATAGCCTTGCAGGTAACCTTGATCCATTTACGACCACTGTCTCTGTTAAGGGAAGAGGGAGGGGGAAGGGGAGGCCTGGCGATATGAAAGGGGATAAGGAAATGATCAGACCATGTAAGTGGAAGTGAAGGAAGAACAGTAATGCCAGGGTGATTTGAGAAAATCAGATCAAGTGTATGACCAGCTTTATGCGTGGGACCTTTAACTAATTGGGACAAGGTAAGTCCTTGTAGGGTTTCCAGAATTGAAGAGGCTTGAGCACAGGAAGGGTTATCAATATGAAGGTTAAAATCTCCCAACACTGTAAAGTGCGAGTGTTTGAGGGAAAAGTCCGCAATGGAGTGCATCAAGGCATTGAGAGAGGATGCAGTAACGGGAGGGGGGTAATATACCAGGATACCGGCAAAAATAGTGCATGCGGCGTCCTTGATTGTAGAATACATGGCCTCGATAAGACCGAGGTTAGAAATTTTAGTAGTGCTCAGTGTAAGGTGTGATTTTGCAATTATCGCAAGACCCCCTCCAGGTTTGGTGTTATCTCGATCAATGCCTAATAATCGGAAACCAGGGGGAGTGGCCAAGTAGATGTCTGGCATGGACGAGTCTTTTAGCCACGTTTCTGTGAGAAATAATATGTCCCACTTGTGAGTATCTAACAGCAGCCAAATGTCCGAAGCGTGTGCAGGAAGAGACCGGCAGTTAATTAAGGCAGCATGTAAGGTAGATAGTGAAGAGCAATGAGCGCCAGTATTGGGTGGTGGAAACTGTTTAATAAAGGTGGGAATGTGATGGTTACAGCAAAGACACGAATAAGAGAAGGTGTCCAAGCTGTGGGGATTACAATATTTAGGCGGATTACATGTGTTGCGCCGTAGGAGTACAAGTTGCTCTGAGGACCAGGTGATCAAAGGGGAACGAGAGGCAGGGGGACTGGCGCTGGGCACGGGTCCGGCACGGACGGGCGCAGACGGGCTTGCCTTAGGCGCGCCCGCTGCGCCCATCCGCTGCGCGGACGGGAGAGCCCCTTTCTTTTATCCATGTCTTGCTGGGGGTGGGAGGAGGGTGGGAGGCGTCCAGGAGCTGGAGCGCTACCCTGCCTCCCCCCAAGATGGCGGTTCCGCTTTTCCCAGCCGGCAAGAGCGCTGTGCTCGGCTGCACCGGTGGAAGGATGAAGATCTGGACCCCTGCGACGAAGAAATCTCGTCAAAACAGGCAGGCGGTCAGTGTCCGATTTTTAAGAAGCCACAATTAAAATATATACAAATTTTAAAAGTGTCGGTCAGTGCGACTGTACACAAGTCTTGAATCACCACGCATACAGTTTTAAAGGTTTAAATTCATACATTCTCACATAAAGGTCCGTTTTTAAAAATTAGAAATAGAGAAATGCCCCCGGCTTCCGCCTCAGGGGAAAAACAAGTAATCTGTTTGCCTTGGTGGATTGAAAATCATGTATTTGGTTTTTGCCAAATTGATTTCCAGTCCACTTAAGGCACAGAAATCAGCAAATCCATCAAGGACACGCTGGATGCCAGTAGCTGTTCGTGACAGTAGTAGAGTGTCGTCCGCAAACATTAATGCGGGCACTCTTCCAGTAGATAACTTTGGGGCATCCATGTCCTTTATGGCTTAGAGATGTTTAACAAGCCCATTTATATATAGGCAAAAGAGGGTAGGAGCCAGCATGCACCCCTGGCGTACCCCCCTTTGCACCGGTACCCGTGCTGACAATTCTACCATTTTTCCACATCTGACATGAGCAAACTTAAATGAATAGAGCCTGATCAATGCATCCAATAGATAGTTGGGCATTCCAAGATCATGGAGGACTTTCCAGAGCTTATCCCTGGGGACCAGATCGAACGCGGCCCGCAAGTCCACAAAAATGAGGTAAAGACTCCCACCCTCCACACTCACTGTTTTCCAGAAGATGACTTGCAGCCGGAAGATCTGATCAATGCTGGAAATACCAGATCTAAAGCCAGCTTGTAGATTGCTTAAGATTTGGTTTTCCTCTTCCCATAGCTGGATCCTGTCCAGTAATATCCTCCCAAAAACTTTCTGCGGAATATCTATTAAGCTGATAGGCCTGTAATTTGAGGGTTGCAGGTGGCAACCTTTTTTGAAAATGGGCACTATCTCAGCCCCCCTCCAAGTCACGGGGGGACTTGTACCCATTAATATTGCTTTGAATAAAACGCAGAGATAAGGGGCCCAAATTTTAGGTTCAGACCGGAACAGGTCACCAGGGATTTTGTCAAGCCCCGGTGCTTTATTGGGTAGTAACCTAGAAATGTCAGACTCGACCTCCCAGATCGATATCTCCTGGACCCCCTCCAGTCGATACTCATTGAGGAGGCTCAGGGATTCCAACTCGGAATCGCAAGTGCCCGGTTGAGGATAAAGGCCACTAAAATGTTCTTCCCATAATGTTGGGGCTATGTTAGGACATACGGCGGTTCGCACAACCCTGCCCTCCGAACTAACAATTGCCCAGAACGATTTAAGATCTCTGCATTGTAGTGCCTCCCTTAGATCTTCCCATTGGCCCTCCTCCCACGTCTTTCTTTCCCTCTCTAGGACATGTTTGTACAGCACCCTTAACAACTTAATTTCGGGTCTATCTTTTGCTTTGACTGCTTTGACCAGCTCTCCTTCAATTTTGCGACATTCAGCGGTGTACCAGGGATGGGTCTTGGGGGAATTTACTTGAATACCTGAAGTGGAAAATAGACCTCTAACAATATTGAGGTTAACTGTTGGTGAATTTCTACCGGCCTACTGTCCCTTCCAACTACAGCCCCCTCAAGTCCCACATCAGCCACCTTGCTGAGGTAGGGCAAGATTTGGCAATATATTTCAGACTGCCTTGTTGGGGAACCTGCAATATGCGGCCATTTGACTCTCCTCCTATTGTTATGCAAAAGTAGAGGGCACGGGGACGGGTTGGTCTCAGGTACAGAATTTCTCAAACCCCAACTCCCAGGCTTCAAGGACATGACCAGTGCGTTATGGTCACTGTACGTCCGATAATAAATCTTGAAGTCCTGGACTTTGTCCCATGACCTACATTTGATCATGATATAGTCAATGATCGACGATTGGCCCACTCTATTAAAGGTCACATTTCCGGGCCTATTCTATTTTAGTCGGCCATTACAAGGCCTTACTGATAGGGACAATGAAAGGGAGATAATTTGCAATACCAACGGTGTCCATGCTTTCACAGTAGTGATTGCGGGCTCCGGAATGTTCCAATGTAAATTTTCCTCGTCGGTATCCTCGGTACTTAAGTTATTGAGGGGTTCAAAATGACAATTGAAATCCCCCCCAATAATGATACCAGCCTCGGGATCTAAGGACTTAATGAATCCCCTTAGCTGTTCAATGACCAGGGACTCCTGGCCACCCCGCGTTGGCTTGGAGTAGATGTTGATTATGGCCAGGTGCTTATTCCCCCGTGATGTTAGTAGGACATACAAAATGTCTGGGGAATTAGTTGATACTTGCTTGGCCATGACTCCGAGGTGAGTCGCTACCCATATACTGAGCCCCCCTGAGGGTCTCCCTCTACCCCCTTTGGATGCAGGGACATTAAATGTAGCAAACCCACTTTGCTGGTAGTCGTCCATGGCCCACGTCTCCTGCATAAGGCAGATGTCGTGTGTATCCATGAACAGATCCCAGTCGTCTGAGCTTAATTTATTTTTCAACCCAGCCACATTCCAAGAAATTATGTTGACACTCCCCTTATCCTCTCTTTGGGCTAGATTTTTAATTGCACTATAATTCGAAGATCTATGGGCCCGACAATCAGGTTGTAACGGTCCCCTCTTATCGCCCACTTCGCTATCTCCTCTAGCCTCTACAACTTTAGCCTTGATACCACTGTTTCCCTTATTACCTCCTGTCCTACACAATGGGTAACCACTAGTTATACACTTTCTATCCTCTGATGGACAATCTTCTGCCATGGTTCCATACACGTCAAAAAGATATTTCATATTCAGGAAGTTAGCCTTCACATCTGTCATGTAATTACACTCTACTATTTGGGGGTGAGACTTACATGGGCTCAGTAGTCAGTCGACAGAGTCCAGATTATTGAATCTGTTGGGATGATGAAACATGTCAAAAGACATAGGGGTGTGTTTTGACCTGTCCCAGATTGGGTTACCTAGTATGGGATTGTCTCTTCGCTTATCCTCACCCATCCAGTTTGTTCCAACCACCTTGTACTCAGGGCGTTTCTTGATATATATGTACCTGGGTAAAAGTAAGTCAATGGCAGGGTTTTAATGCATGTGTCTGGACTGCTTGGATTCTGCTGACAAATATGCCTGACTGTCCAACGGTCCGTAAAGGTAATCACAATGCAATTCCCATCTATATTCTTTTCCCTAGCCCCAACCCAGTCTGTTCATCTAGCGAATAGAATTTCACTGCCCCCCCCCCCCCTCCGGAAGAGGTCTATGGCGATTCAACCAATAAATACACTTATTTTTCAGGTCCCTATAATCCTCTACCTTACCAGCACTCAGGGAGGGGACCCTAGCAAGGACCATCATGTATGGGACTGACTCTGGGGGCAAGCCTAGGCGGGGCAGCTGGTGATTGCTGCGATCCTGTACTCCTGCTCCTAGGCCCAGATTTATTGGCTGCTTAGGTCCTTGCGCATGGTTGCTCCAACAGTCATGTACCTTCCCCCCAGTATTTCCCATATTATTTGGGGATAATCTCTGCGTTATCGATAGCTGTGGAGTTGGGTGTGTAACCAATATATCAGACTGAGCAACTGGTACCCTCTCCCCAAAAATGTCTCCTGTAGTTAAGTTTTGGTACCCCTTTTGGCTTGGCCCAGATGTGCTTGGGCCATTACAGGACAACTCCGAATTCCCCCTACCCGTCCCTCCTTCTTTTGGGATACATATTAATTTGAATTTGAATTTAATTTTAATTTAAAAACATTTCTATAGCGCACTTCTACCATGCGGTTTCTTGGCGCTGTTGGATTGTGAGGAGGCAGGCAAGAGCGGAGGGGGGTTTAAGCATTGTAGGCTCGGGAAAAGAGAAGAGTTTTGAGACCCTTCCGGAACTCGATGTAGGAGGATGACATACGGAGTTCCGTCGGAAGGGAATTCCAAAACGCAGGAGCAAGCACTGCGAATTTCGTACCGCCAGTCTTTTTCTTGCTGAAGCGGGGGATGGTTAACAGGGCCTGATGAGTGGACCTAAGCTCTCTTCCTGGCGTATAGGGAGTGATGGCAGAGCAAATGAATTCCGGGGCGGTGCCCATTTTAGCCTGAAAAGTGGTGCAACCAAGCTTAAACAAGGCACGTTCTTTCACCGGCAGCCAGTGCAAGGCCTGCAATAGAGGGGTGGCTCAATGGTATTTGGGCAGGCCGTGAATCAGGCGAGCAGCCTGGTTCTGCACTAGCTGCAGGCGGCGAATGGCGTAAGCAGGAGCGCCATTATAGATGATGTTCCCATAGTCGAGGCGCAAGAGCACCATGGCCATCACTATGATTTTTAGGGCGGGTAGGGAGAAAAAGCGAGAGATCTTCTTAATGATTCTGAGGGAAAAGAAACAGGAGGAAACAACCGAATTAACCTGAGAGTGAACGGAAAGTGAAGGATTCAAGAAGATGCCATGGGTCTTGACCTTGGGAACTGGAAGCGGGGGAACACCAAGTGAGGAGGGCCAGTGAGAAGGGGACCAAGGACTGCAACCACCTCTGGTCAAGACTAACTCCGTCTTGTCCGGATTGAGTTTGAGGTGGTTGCAGTTCATCCAATCCTGGATGAACAACATGACGGATTGGACGTTTGAGGAGGAAGAGGAAGAGTGGGAGAGGTTAAAGATTAGCTGGAGGTCATCGGCGTAATTGAGCACCGTGACCTCAAGCTGCTGTAACATAAAAATAAGGGGGTAAATGTATAAATTAAACAAGAGAGGGGAAAGAGAGGAACCTTGGGGGACTCCGCATGCAACCTTACGAGAGGCAGCAGTGAAACCAGCAAGGTGGACTGCCTGAGCCCTATCACTCAGGAAGGACTTGAGCCAGGCGAAGGCCAGGCCCTCTATGCCCGCCGCCTTGACACGGGTGAGAAGGATGGAGTGGTCCACCGTGTCAAAAGCGGCGGATAGATCTAAGAGGATGAGGGCCTGGGGAAGGTTGGTATCAATGCCCTCGCGTAGGCTGTCCATCACTGAGATCACTACCTTCTCCGTGGAGTGAAGGGGGCGAAAGCCCGCCTGCCGGGGGGAGAGGCAGTGGTTGGTTTCCACGTAGGTACTCAGGGTGCTGGTTACATGGGTCTCTAGAACCTTGGCCAGGTAAGGTAGAAGGGAGATAGGGCGGTAATTAGAAGGGGATGAAGGGTCGGCACCGGGTTTTTTTAGGATGGGGATGACTGCCGCAAATTTGTGGGCAGTGGGGACCACTCCGGAGTTGAGTGAGTCGTTTAAAAGTGTGAGGGGGGGTAGGACAGTGTAGGAAGACTTCTCGCAAAATGTGAGCAGGGGCAAAGTCTAGGGGGGAGCCTGACTTTACCTTTTGGAGCAGGGGAGAAAGTGTAGCTTTGGTCAAAGGGGGGAAAGAAGTGAATTTGGAAGTGATGGCGGGAGGGGAGGGATTGATGAAGGTGGGGGAAGGGGAAGGGATATTAGCCTTGATCTTTGCGACCTTATCAACGAAGAAATCGTTGAGTGAGTCGCAAAGCGGTTGGGAAGGGGGAATCGAAGCCGAGGCCCTGTTGGATGAGGCAAGCTCATGTACTGTGGCGAAAATCTCTTTGGATTGAGATTCAGCTGCCAGTATCCTGTTTGAATAAAACAGGGTCTTGGCATCAAGTATGCTTTGTTTATATACTTTAAGCACAGAAAGGTAGGTAGTTTTTTTGGCGGGGCAACATTCTCTTCTCCATGCACGCTCTGCTCTGCGTGCGGCTAATTTCTTCTCCTTAAGGTCGGGGGTAAACCTGCGGTTAGCAGCATGGGCTCGCTTAACCGTGATCCGTCTCAGGGGAGCAAAGTCGTCGCCTGCCCGGGTCAGCCAGCCGTCGAGGTAGTCAGCTGGTCCGGGGCGGCGAGGCCTGAGAGGTCAGGGCAGGAGTTGGCTAGGGATGAGCAGAAAGATGGCATGTCTGCCTTACCCCATTTTCTAACCCAGGTGTTCTTGGGGAGGGGGGGTTTGGGCGCTGGGGCTAACGCGAGAGAAAAGGAGATTAAAAAATGGTCCGACCAGGGGCAGGGGGAGATGACAGGGGGAGTAGTGGGGATATTTAGGGTCCAAACCTGGTCTAGCGAGTGGCCATGAACATGGGTGGGGCTGTGAACAATGGGAGAAAAGTTGAGGCTGGTCATAAGACTGGTGAATTCTTTAGAAAGGGGGCTTTCGGCAGGATCGTTGGGCCAAAAATTGAAGTCACCCAACACCAACACTGAAGAGTTGTTAATAACCAGTGTGGCAAGGATGTCCTGAAGGCTGGAAACAAAGTTGGATGTTGCGTGAGGGGGGCGATAAATGAGAACAGCAGTAAGGGGGGTCGAGTGAGAGCTAGCACGAATTATTAAGCAGTCTACCTCAGAGATGGGGGGAGAGGGGAGGATTTGAAAGTGGGAATCAGTATGAGTTATCAAGGCTACTCCGCCGCCTCTCCTGCCCTCCGGGCGATCCGCTCGAATGATGGAATATGAGGGAGGGAGTGCGGCTAAGACGTTGGGAAGGGAGTCCGCCTTGAGCCAGGTCTCTGTTAGAAACAAGAGATCCGGATTGTGGGTGTTGAGATAGTCGAATAGCTCATGCTGATGGCTGACGACAGACCTGGTGTTAAGGAGCGCAGCAGTGGTGTTATAAATCGGCGTGTGGGGAGCAGGCAAAAGGGAGTGAGTAGGATCAACGGCACAAGGCCGAGAGAGACAACTTTGAATAGCGGCGGGTGGAGTAGCGGGGGGGCTCATGAGGAGACTTAGGTGTTGTAGTAAGTTGGACACAGTAGGACTAATGGTACCTGGGATCCAGTAAGTGAGGAGGTCAGAGGAAGTGTATGACAGCGGGGGGACATAGGGTGGTGCCCCCTGCCCCGGCCTGCCGCGGACGGGCGCAGACGGGCAGGACTCTGGCTTGACTCCGGCGAGCCTACGGCGCGCCCGCTGCGCTCGTCCGCTGCGCTGACACATGGGGGACGTTTAAATAGAGGAGCAGCGTGGGGGGAGTGGCGTGGGTGGGGTCGGGCGAACCAGCCCGATCCAAGATGGCGGCCACTACCGCTAGGCGCCTGAGAAGTAATCAGCTGCCAACCAGCCCCGCTGGGCCCCTAAAAGACAAGGTAAGAGGTTAGGGGTACCTGTTGATTTTCAGTACAGGTTAGACAGAAAAAATACGTAATTTAAAAGCTAATGCGTGTCGCCGCTTTTGGTCAGCGTGACAACGCGCTAAAAGTAAAATAAAATGCTCAATCGCAGCCCTCAGCTCCTGCAAGCAAGCCCACTGCCACCGGGCTGCTCGCAATCGCTGGGGAGACTGAGGATCACTCCTAAATAGAGGAGCAGCGTGGGGGGAGTGGCGTGGGTGGGGTCGGGCGAACCAGCCCGATCCAAGATGGCGGCCACTACCGCTAGGCGCCTGAGATGTAATCAGCTGCCAGCCAGCCCCGCTGGGCCCCTAAAAGACAAGGTAAGAGGTTAGGGGTACCTGTTGATTTTCAGTACAGGTTAGACAGAAAAAATACGTAATTTAAAAGCTAATGCGTGTCGCCGCTTTTGGTCAGCGTGACAACGCGCTAAAAGTAAAATAAAATGCTCAATCGCAGCCCTCAGCTCCTGCAAGCAAGCCCACTGCCATCCGGGCTGCTCGCAATCGCTGGGGAGATTCAAGACGAGAAAGTCTTTTTTCAATAGAGTCCAGTCTCTTGTGAATTGGAAGGCATGACTGTATAAATATCTGTTCCATCTTTTCCCAGAAATCACCGCCTTTCTCTATGAGTACCGAAGCTTCTTCAACTAATGACAGTGACTTGTCTGTTGCAGGAGGTTTTCCGACTAAATCAACCACAGGCAGTTCAACATCCTTTCTAGAGCATTTTTGCCTTTTAGTGTTCTTGTTGGTTAGAGCAATTCCCCCACGCTTCCTTTTAGCAGCTTGTTCCGGGGCTTTACTTATTGCACCAGAGTTCAGGTCCACCACCGGCCTCGCAGACTTCCCGGATCTAGTGCTGCGGGAGTTTTGGGTAGTTGTTCCTGATGTGGACTGCAGAGGTGGCAAATTAGCTGGTGGGCTATGCAGCATAACTACTATCTGCTCCGGGGTATTTGTACCATTCTCTAGTGTACCCGGTGCAATTCTGGGCCCAGGGTGGACTGCCAGCAGTGGCTGTATTAGTGATGCATCAAAAACTAGCAGAGGGGATATGGCTGTAGCAATCGTTCCCAGGGAGGATTTTTTATTGAATATTTGATCCATGGATAAACGTTTCACAGTGAATTCGATTTCCCTTTGTATGACTGACGATGCCCTGATTAAAAATTGATCTATCGTTCCAACAACGCCTCCGGTGGTAGCCGTCCGGCCCCTCCCGACTCCATTAGTGGCCATGTCCCTGTAGCGACAGATCTTAGCAATCACAGCAACACTGACCTTATTTAGATTTCTGGATCACATTCCCAGGGTCACAGCGAAAGAGATGGGCCTCGTCCCGCCCTCTATCGTCCTCGGACTGCCCGCCCTTTGCCCGGGCTTAACCCGGCTTGGCCCATGACGCAGGTAATGATCGTGATTTTATGTGCCTCCTAGCGCGGATGGTAGCGGCTTCCGGCCGCAAAGGCACCGGGGCGTTGTGGTCCCCCTTGGTTCTCCCCCCGGCGGCGGCCACGCTCTGGTGGTGAGGAGCTGCAGCGGCTGGGGGAGACCATGAACTGCGAAGCGGGCTCGGCGTGAAGAATAACGGGCTTCAGTCTGTGCCCCGCAGTGTTAAATCCCTGGCAGTATAAGTACTTTGCCAGTAGCTGCGGTGGGTTTGAACTCTCTCGCAGCCCGATATTAAATAGAGAACAGACCGCGCAACCCCACCACCCTAAGCTCGGGGTCATACCTTCCCTCTCTGGGCAGAGCTTACTTTATATCACAATGGCGTCCTCGCATCTTCTTTTGGAAATATCCAAACTTCCTGCCGCGATGGTCGCCTTTTAACTTTCAAATGCGCTCCTCCCAATGTATTCCATGTGACCTCGTCACGTGGTATGACACGCTCACCTGACGTGGTACGCTGTGTTGCTAAGGCCACTACAGGCTATGGGTCTTTTCTAAATGGGGAAATTTCAAAACCTGGAAAGTTTATGTGAAGCCTTCTCCTATTAAGTGCATACCGCATGTAATTCCGGCATCCTTTTATTAATTGCTATATGCACCGCTCATTTTTTGTAAAACATCTCTATACTCTGCGCCATGGCATTATAAGGCGTGAATTCGATCGACATTTAGACCGAGAAACATGAGTGATGAAGAAAACATGGGAATACTACACGCAGTCTATTGGCACAAAATTGTATTGATGAAGAATTATGAAATAAGAACAGGATACGAGACCTGGTGGAATACAACACCGAAACATTGATCAACCCTGATGAAGTCCCAAATGGGACAAAATATGTTGGCTGGGCTGAATTCACTGCTTGTGTCAGTTCCCACTTGTTGAATAAAAGTGGATTCTAAGAGACATGCAAGACTCCTGAATAGCTACTGTTTACTGAATCATGAATATTTGATCTATTGCTGGAGAAGAGTATAATCATCTGTGATTTTTGAATGAACAATCTTTTATATAGGTTAATGCTCCTTTTTAGGTCGAGCTGGAGTAAGCATCCGTAGGATGCTCCAGTCCAGCTCGACAACTATAGTGATCGACTTCGGGGGGGATTAGGAAGACAAGAGGGTGCCACGCGCTTTAACTTGTGGATTTGACCTCGTGCACGCGCACGTCGGCTCCATCCACATTCACAAGAATTCCTGCGCCGTGCACATCCCCACACATACACACATGCATGCGCATACACACACACAGACACTCGCTCGCACACACTCTCTCCCTCCCCCCCCGCAGTCATCACACACGCATACACACACGCACGCATACACACAGACTCCAAGACACATACACACGCTCACACACATACAGAGCCCCCCGCCGCCCCACGCACACACACATGCCCCCCGCCCTCGCAGCTCAGTAAAGGCCCCCACTCACCGGTACTCGTCTCCAGGCGAGGGCTCGTTGCAGGCGGCGGCGGTCTCATCCTTCTGTGCGTGCGAGGCTCTCACCTCACGGAAGCCCGGCCGGCTTCCGGTGTGTCTTGACGTCCCGCCCCCGGCCTGCCTGACTTCCGCCCACGAAGACAAAACCTGGAAAATTGACAAAAGGCCGGCATGCCTTGTTTAATTTCAGTTATTAAAGGTGCCATTCATTGAATATGAACACTTTCAACCTTTCCAGGTGTGCAGACCACGTGCCTTGATTATACTTTTGTTTCTGATGAATCCCGAAGAAGGAGCAGGCGTTTTCAGAAACAAAAGACTTCTGAATGTTTTCTTGTTATGCGCTTCTAATTTTATAATCGCTGTCCCGAGAATAAAATTGCACACGAATTAACACTGCGCACAACAATCAAAGAGAAACGATGTGTTGGCGTTTCGAAAAATAAGATTCTGATACTGAACTTTCGTGCAAACAGTGCTTCTTCAATGCGTCAAGCATCAAGCTTGTAGGTCAGTGTGACACTAATGTGCGAACACCAATTGTGTCCTAGCTAAGTGCAGCGCGCAGACGAGAGAAACCAATAACACGCAGACACAATGTTCTGAAGTGTTCTGCAGCACTATGCAAGCATCATGCTGAGCAGTAGCTAACTCAGTGAATCACAAAGCGCTCCCAGAACAAAGATCTAGAGTGATTAGATAATAGATGCGAAATCCCACTTTCCAAATGGACTGCAGTGGATGTTCCTGCCTGGGACAGGGGAAGGACTAGACTGCTCTTCAGCTTTTCAAGCAAAGCGTGTGAACAGCGCTTTGTTTTGATGCACAGTGTGTGGAGAACGCTGCTTAAAAGTCCTGGTGCTTGGTTACTACAGGCGTGTAGCGCTGCACTTTCCCTCTGATGTTTGAGCAACGGGAGGGGAGAGTTGGTAACAGAGGAAGTGCTCACCCTCTCTCTGACAGTCGGTGTAAGTGCAGCGAAGGCGAAAGCAACCACACCCGGAATTCCTGCTTTGCCTGGCAACTAATACAGGAAGCCGCTGAGGTCTCACAGCAACTTTCAGCTGCTGCACTGTGTGTTGCAGGCAGCTACCTCATCCACTTCCCAGGTGAAGGGGACTGAGGGAAGTCTCCCCGCCGAAGGTCGGAAGGATGTGTGCCTACCCCCTTCATTGTTGGCACATACCAGGGGCATTTGAGTGACGACACTGACCAGTTGAGCCCTCGACAGAGGCCCCCTTTGTTGGGAAGCAGCAATTGGCTGCAACGGCCCGCTTGTCCACCGGCAATCGCACTTCATTGTTTTACACGCTGCGGACACAGTCAGATCTACCTGCAGGGGAAGGGTATGTAAGCCCTCCACCCCGCTGTTGTAGGCACATACTTAGGGGCACGTGAGAAGTTGCCTCAGAGAGCAGGATGGGTGGTGATCCTCGACGGATGTCACGATCCTACTCAGACTATTTTTGGGATTACCGTGCAACCTGTAAGAGAAGCGCAAAAGAGCTTTCTCCTGAGTATCAGGGAGGTTTTGGAGCATGCACATGGACGTTTTGTCCTTAAAAAGAAGCACGGTTGAGAGGCTTCGTGGGTCTTCTCTATTGTATGGGGGTTTAAATACACACATCAGCAAGAAGTGAGATTTGTAATCCGATTTAAAGCACTTTATATTTATTCTTTTTAGACGAATCTGAGGTATCTGTCTGGCAGAACCAGCGGTATAACACATAGAGATATGTACCACATTGACTGGTCCCAGGAGTGGAAAATCATTACTCCTTAACTTTTGGACAAGAGTAAAGATAGCTGAATAACGCTGGTGGGGGATTGTTTTTTCTTGAGGAAGGTGGTTGAGAAACTAATGAATTCACCGAAACGCTTCGATGCTATGACAATGTATATACTAGATCACATAAACATTTGCTTGAACTAAGGATTAAGAATAAAATAACCTCATTTTTAGGTCGAGCTGGAAATCTTTGAGTCCGTTGTCCACTCCTGCCGCAAACTATGCTTCTGCATCCTCTGTTCTCGTGTCTGTTTCCGCGCGCGCACACCGCATCTGTCTGTATGTGTACGCTTGGTTGCACGTGTATTTTATTTGTTATTTCACAACCCAGTGTTCAAATCATCCCTTCACACGTTCGCTCCCATTAAGAGTGCACGATTCAACCCCCATTCACACGCAATCGCATTCGTACGTTTTAGCACTTGATCTATGAATGTGATAGTCTGCGGAAGCTACCGTTTAAGCGGCCAGGTGCAGGCAGAACAAGATCATAATAGGTTCCCAGTCCCATTTCCTACTTGCTGGGGCAAGTCACACTTTTAGTCAAAATGTAGGGAAACCACAGAACGGGGCTTCAGCTGGTCAGGCCTCCTTATATGTTTGAGAATCATTTCAGTCAGCCCAGTTCTGGGGGAATATTGTACTGAATATTACTTTCATAATGGGGACATCCTAAAGACAGGAGTGTATTGTCCACGGTAACCGCAGGAGGGTTCCATAGTGCCTTGATATTAAGAACCTTCATTGAACCCACTCTGCCATTTGGGAATGAATGTACCTGTGCTACGCCAGGGTTGCACCAGAAATTGCTTGAATTATCCAGGTGGTTGTTCATGTCTGAGACATAAGGGATGAGAACCTCCCCTGATGCTGTCCACCCTCACACACCGCACCCTCATACACCGCACCCTCACACACACTGCACCCTCACACACACTGCACCCTCACACACACCGCACCCTCACACACACCGCGCCCTCACACACACCGCGCCCTCACACACTGCACCCTCACACACCGCACCTTCACACACCGCACCCTCACACACCGCAACCTCACACACACTGCACACACACACACCGCACCCTCACACACACCGCACCCTCACTGTTAGACGGACCGGGAGGGTCGGCCGAGGATAAGGGGAGAGGTCTCCGGGGGGAGCCGTCTCTAGCGATCGTACAGACAAGTAACTTCCCCCCCACAGACGGACACCACACAAGGGTAAAGTTCAACGATACTTTATAGGCAATTCTTTAAGTACGATAGAATGGTACAAGGAGGTCTGGACTCAGGGGTCCCCTCGATTCTGGTCTCTGGTTTGGGAAAAGGGTAGCGGGACAGTCTTGTTACCAAAAGATGGAAATAGCTCTCAATCCTCGAGCTCGGCGTTCTAGATGATCGGGCCGCGGCGGAGCCAGCAGGTCCCGAGATGGACGAAGGAAGCGACGGTCCGCGGCGGAACCAGCAGGTCCCGATGAAGGTGGTAGTTACAAACGGTCCGCGGCCACGCCAGCAGGTCCCAACGACGATGAAGGATTACGAAGGTTACGAAGGTTGCGGCAGCGCCAGCAGGCAGGACGATGATGCGCAAGGCAGAGCTACGGCAGCGCCAGTAGTCCGTCAAGGATGAGTTCTTCTCTGCGTCTCTCGACTCCAGGATACAACTGCCTTCCTGCTCTGGAGCTGCCCCAGTTATAGGGCTGGTGCCCTTTGATGTCCGGACCCTCGCACTTGGAGGTCGGGAGGTCCGGGATGAAGGAGTCCAGACACCCAGCAGGGGGGTGGAGCCAGCGCCCGGGGAGGCGATGGGCGAGCGGCACTTGGTGGGGGAGAGCCATCGACACCTCTTTCTCCCATTGACTTGCCAAGTAGCCCGCTCACCTCCTGGGTGGATGGTGGTGCCGGGATGTCTGAGGCCTGGCTAGGCCCAGGGTTGAGGTCGATCGGGGGCCAGGCGGCCTCGTGGTGGAGTGTCCAAGATGGCGCCCAGGCTGGGCGCGCGGGCCAGTAGTGGGTCGGGCCCACGAGGTCGATATGTTCAGGGGCAGGGGTCCCGGAGGGGACGGAAGACGTGCAGTGGTGGTGTGTGGCACTTGCGTGACCGGGCTCGGGCCTGGTCGGGCCGAGGGGGTAGCGGCCCTTCATGTGGCCTGTCCAACATGCGTCCCTCCCAGCTGAAGGCGGGGAGAGTCACCCATCCTCTTGGGGACTCTCCTCGTCGAGGCGGAAAAACCGGGACAGGCCATCCGCGTTGGCGTGATCTGGCCCAGGCCGGTGCTCAACAGTGAAGTCCATCCCTTGTAGGGAGATGGACCAACGTAGTAGTTTCGGGTTTTCCCCCCGCATCTGCATCAGCCACTGCAGGGGTCGATGGTCGGTCTGCACCCGAAAGTGTGTGCCAAAGAGGTAGGGCCGGAGCTTTTTGAGGGCCCATACCACAGCGAAGGCCTCCCTCTCTATGGTGCTCCAGCGTTGTTCTCGGGGTAGGAGTCGCCTGCTGATGAAGGCCACTGGCTGATCGAGGCCTTCGGTGTTCACTTGAGACAGGACTGCCCCAATGCCATGGTCGGAGGCATCCGTCTGGACGACGAACTTCCGGCTGTAGTCGGGGGCCTGGAGCACAGGGGCGGAGCACATGGCGGCCTTCAATTGTTCGAAGGCTGTTTGACAATCTGGGGTCCAGTTGACTTTCTTGGGTTGATTTTTGGACGTGAGTTCTGGGAGGGGTCCCACTATGGTACCATAGTCTTTCACGAACCTTCGGTAATAGCCCGTGAGGCCCAGGAAGGCGCGTACCTCGTCTGGGTGATGGGGGGCTGCCAGGACTGGATGGCGGCAATCTTGAGCTGCAGAGGGGCCACCAGGCCGCTTCCCACCTGGTGTCCGAGGTAGGTTACGGACCCCTGACCAATTTGGCATTTGCTGGCCTTGATCGTGAGGCCAGCCCGCTGAAGGGCCTGTAGCACCGCTCGGAGGTGGTGGAGGTGCTCGGGCCAATGGTGGCTGTATACAGCGATGTCGTCTAGGTAGGCGGCGCTGAATCCTTCGAGCCCTGCCAGGACCTGATTGACGAGCCGCTGAAATGTTGCTGGAGCATTCTTCATGCCGAAGGGCATGACCTTGAAATGGTAATGGCCATCAGGGGTGGAAAAGGCAGAACGTTCTTGGGCCCGGGGTGTGAGGCCGATCTGCCAGTAGCCCGCCGTCAGGTCGAAAATACTGAGGTAGCGGGCAGCTCCCATGCGGTCGATTAGTTCGTCTGCCCGGGGGATGGGATGAGCGTCTGTTCTGGTGACCGCATTCAAGCCCCGGTAGTCGACGCAGAACCGGAGTTCTGGTGTGGCGCCGGGAGCGGCTGCTTTGGGGACCAGCACTACAGGGCTGGCCCAGGGGCTGTCTGAGGGCTCGATGACCCCGAGCGTGAGCATTTTGGTCACTTCTTCCTGGATGCAGGCCCGTACCCGATCTGGCACGCGGTAGGCCCGGTGGCGGATAGGGGGGCTGTCCCCCGTGTCCACGTCGTGCACACACCAGGAAGTGACACCTGGGGTGAGGGAAAACAGGCTGGCGAACTGCAACAGAAGGTCTCGACACTCCTGGCGTTGTTCCCGGGTGAGGGCCTCCGAGAGTCGGACCCCATCCACGGAGCCGTCTTTCTCCCGAGTCCGTAGGAGGTCAGGGAGGGGCTCAGAGTCTTCTTCGGACCCATTGTCTGTGGCCATCAGGAGGCTGAGTTCTGAACGCACAAAGTGGGGTTTCAGTCTATTAGCGTGGAGGACCCGGAGGGGGTTCCGGGAAGATTCCATGTCGATGAGATAGGTGGCAGGACCCTTGCGCTCGACTACTTTGAAGGGCCCCGTCCACTTGTCTTGCAGGGCGCAGGGTTCGGTGGGGGACATCACCCATACCTGTTGCCCAGGTTCAAATTCGATGGAGGAGGCATTCCGGTCATACCACTTTTTCATGTCCTCTTGACTGGCCTCTAGGTTGGCTTTTGCCAGCTCTCTGAACCGCCGGGTCTGGTTGCGAAGGGTTAGGAGGTACCTGAAGACATCTGGGGGGTTCTTTAGAGGGGGCATCTCCCAGCCTTCCTTGACTAGGCTGAGCGGCCCCCGTACTGGATGTCCATACAGCAGTTCAAACGGGCTGAAGCCGAGGGACTTCTGGGGGACCTCTCGATATGCGAAAAGGAGGCACAGCAGCAGCACATCCCACTGGCGACGGAGGGGCTCTTCCAACCCCCCAATCATCCCTTTGAGCGTGCGGTTGAACCGCTCAACGAGTCCGTTTCCTTGAGGGTGATAGGGGGTCGTGAATCGGTAGGTAACCCCACATTGTTGCCAGAGGGACTTCATATATTTGGAAATAAAGTTCGTGCCTCTGTCGCTGACGACTTCTCGGGGGAAGCCCACACGGGAGAAGATTCCCATCAGAGCCCGGCCGACTACCGGGGCTGTCACAGTTCGCAGGGGAACAGCCTCGGGGTAGCGGGTGGCGTGGTCCACTAGCACCAGGATGAATCGATGGCCTTGTTTTGTACGCGGGTCCAGGGGCCCCACAATGTCTATCCCGACTCTCTCGAACGGGGTGGTGACCACGGGAAAAGGTTGCAGGGGGGCTTTTAGTTTGCGGCCGCTCTTTCCACTGGCTTGGCACGTGGGGCAAGATCGGCAATGCTGGTGGACATCGTTCCTCATTTTGGGCCAGAAGAAGTGGGTCACCAGGCGGCTGTAGGTTTTATCTTGACCCAGGTGTCCAGCCAGGGGGACATCGTGGGCCAGGTTTAGCAGAAAGTCTCTAAAACGGAGGGGCACCACTAGCACTCGGCTGGCCCCCAACTCCGCGATTCTTTGTTCACTATACAGCAGATCATTGTCCCAGTAGATCCAATGCGTTCCGGATGTATCCCCTGCGCTTTGGGCGAGGGCTTGTTGGCGGAGTCCCTCGAGGGAGGGACAGGTCTTCTGTTCTTGGCGAAACTGTTCTTGCGTGGGCCCCCCCTCTTGAGGCCACTGGTCGAGGTTAGCGAGGTCTGGAGGTTGAGCTGGTTCTGGGGGGACGTCACGGTCGGTGGTTTCGACTGGGGCGACCGGAGGCGGAGGCGCCGGCCATTCGGGTTCCTCGGGTCGGGGTTTGGCACGGGCGGCCATGGACCGGGTGGTGACGCACGCCCAGTCCGGAATGCCTAACATCCCCAGGTGTTCTCTTCGTTCTACGGCTGCCCACGGAGAGCTTTCAAGGTCATTCCCCAGGAGGCAGTCTACGGGGGCATCGTCTCGGACCGTTACTTTCAACATGCCGGAGACCCCTCCCCATTCGAAAGGGACGCAGGCCATCCGACACAGACTTTCCGAGTTATCGGCTGAACGGACAGGGCAGAGAATGTTTGGTAGGAACTGTTCTGGGGCCACCAGGTGACAGCGGACGGCTGTCACACTGGCCCCGGTGTCACGGAGGGCTTTGGCCCGGCGTCCATTGATGCTCACCCATTGGCTGTACTTCTGGGTGTTAGCGGGTAGGGGGACCCGCGGGACCATGTCTTTCCCCCCTAAACACGCTAGAGCCATGGCGGCTGGCTCCCATTCTTGATGCTCTTGCTCATATTCTTCTTGTTCCTCTGAGATCTGTTCCTCCCCCAGAGCAGCAGCGGCTACTTGGCGGGGTCTTGGGCTCTGGTACTGGGGGCAGTTTGGGTCGTTTGCATAGTGGCCGACTCGTTGGCATCGATGGCACGTAACATTGGCTCGGTATCCCGGTCGCGCCGGGGTGCTGCCCCGGTTGGCCGGGGGGGTGGTGCTGGTAGCGGGGGCGACCAGAGCGTTGTCTCTTCCGCGCCCTTGGCCTCCTCCCCCTCCTCGTGGACGGTGCTGACCATTGTTGTTCCGGCTCTGTTCATAGGACCCATTTCGGCCCACTCTGGTGATTTCCCACCGGTCAGCCTCGGCTGCGAGCTGCCTGGGATCGGTCAATTTGCTGTCGAGGAGGTGCTGGCGGAGCTCAATGAAGCAATTGTTCGATAGATGCTCCCATACCATGAGATTGAAGAGTTGTTCGTAAGTTGTGACCTTGCTTCCTTTGATCCAGCCCTCGAAGGCTCGGCTAAAATAGTTTACATAGTCCACCCAAGTTGTACCCGGGATGCGGGTGCAGTCTCGGAACCTCTGACGGTACATCTCGGGTGTGAGGCCATAGCGGGTGAGGAGTGCAGCTTTCATATGGTCATAGGAGGTCATCTGGTGGTCCGGGAGCTGTAGCAGGGCGTCGCGGCCCTCATTGAGGAATCTCCCCCATAGACCGGCTCCCCAGTCGCTTCTATCGATCCGGTGGGCGGTCATAGCGATTTCGTAGGCCTTAAACCATTGCTGGATGTCGTCCTCTCGGAAGTATTCTCGAACGACATCCTTGGGGATGTATACCTTTTTCTCTGTTGCCCCTGGGGTGTGGGGTTGCTCGGGCACCCCTACCTCTTTATTCTGCTTGCGTAAGTCGATCTCAGCTAATTTTCGCTCGTGTTCATATGCCAGTTTCTTTTCCTCGAGCTCCCTTTGTCTCTGTTTTTCCTCTCTTTCTTCTCGGAGACGCAGGTGCTCTAAGTTTATTTTTTGTTCGGCCAACTTAAGTTCAACATCCATTTTGAGCCGGGCCATTTCTAGCTCGTGTAGTCGGGTTTTTTCTCGTTCCTGGATCTCGTCTTGCGAGAGACCCGTTCTTCGCTCCTCAGGGGCCGTGGTGTTTTTCTCTATTGCTGCGATGTTTTGGTCGGGGGTTCCGGCAGCCCCGGTTTCTGCCCAAGACTCTAGGGCATGCTTGAAATCGTCTTTGGTACTTAGACCGGTGGTAGCGATACCTAGTTCGATGCAGAATTGTTTTAATTCACGATGGCTGTACTCGTCCAATTTCTCCATCTGAAATTTCTCGGTGGATCCACTTTCTTTGTTTGACATCGTGATTTCGTCGTGGGGTGAGCTACTTTCTGTACGATTATGCGGTGATTCGGATCGCGCCGCTGGCCACCAATGTTAGACGGACCGGGAGGGTCGGCCGAGGATAAGGGGAGAGGTCTCCGGGGGGAGCCGTCTCTAGCGATCGTACAGACAAGTAACTTCCCCCCCACAGACGGACACCACACAAGGGTAAAGTTCAACGATACTTTATAGGCAATTCTTTAAGTACGATAGAATGGTACAAGGAGGTCTGGACTCAGGGGTCCCCTCGATTCTGGTCTCTGGTTTGGGAAAAGGGTAGCGGGACAGTCTTGTTACCAAAAGATGGAAATAGCTCTCAATCCTCGAGCTCGGCGTTCTAGATGATCGGGCCGCGGCGGAGCCAGCAGGTCCCGAGATGGACGAAGGAAGCGACGGTCCGCGGCGGAGCCAGCAGGTCCCGATGAAGGTGGTAGTTACAAACGGTCCGCGGCCACCCCAGCAGGTCCCGACGACGATGAAGGATTACGAAGGTTACGAAGGTTGCGGCAGCGCCAGCAGGCAGGACGATGATGCGCAAGGCAGAGCTACGGCAGCGCCAGTAGTCCGTCAAGGATGAGTTCTTCTCTGCGTCTCTCGACTCCAGGATACAACTGCCTTCCTGCTCTGGAGCTGCCCCAGTTATAGGGCTGGTGCCCTTTGATGTCCGGACCCTCGCACTTGGAGGTCCGGGATGAGGGAGTCCAGACACCCAGCAGGGGGGTGGAGCCAGCGCCCGGGGAGGCGATGGGCGAGCGGCACTTGGCGGGGGAGAGCCATCGACACCTCTTTCTCCCATTGACTTGCCAAGTAGCCCGCTCACCTCCTGGGTGGATGGTGGTGCCGGGATGTCTGAGGCCTGGCTAGGCCCAGGGTTGAGGTCGATCGGGGGCCAGGCGGCCTCGTGGTGGAGTGTCCAAGATGGCGCCCAGGCTGGGCGCGCGGGCCAGTAGTGGGTCGGGCCCACGAGGTCGATATGTTCAGGGGCAGGGGTCCCGGAGGGGACGGAAGACGTGCAGTGGTGGTGTGTGGCACTTGCGTGACCGGGCTCGGGCCTGGTCGGGCCGAGGGGGGAGCGGCCCTTCATGTGGCCTGTCCAACACTCACACACACCGCACCCTCACACACACCGCACCCTCGCACACACACCGCACCCTCGCACACACACCGCACCCGCGCACACACACCGCACCCTCACACACCGCACCCTCACACACCGCACCCTCACACACTGAACCCTCACACACTGCACACACTGCACCCTCACACACCACACCCTCACACACCGCCCCCCCCACACACACCGCACCCTCACACACACACACACCGCACCCACACACACCGCACCCACACACACCGCACCCACACACACACCGCACCCACACACACACCGCACCCATACACACACACTGCACCCTCACACACACTGCACCCTCACACACACACTGCACCCTCACACACACACTGCACCCTCACACGCCACACCCTCACACCCGCACCCTCACACACTGCACCCTCACACACCGCACCCTCACACACACACCACACCCGCACACACACACTGCACCCGCACACACACACTGCACCCGCACACACACACTGCACCCGCACACACACACTGCACCCTCACACACACTGCACCCTCACACACACTGCACCCTCACACAAACTGCACCCTCACACACACTGCACCCTAACACACACTGCACCCTCACACACACTGCACCCTCACACACACCGCACCCTCACACACACCGCACCCTCACACACACCGCACCCTCACACACTGCACCCTCACACGCCGCACCCTCACACGCCGCACCCTCACACGCCGCACCCTCACACGCCGCACCCTCACACGCCGCACCCTCACACGCCGCACCCTCACACGCCGCACCCTCACACGCCGCACCCTAACACGGCGCACCCTCACACGCCGCACCCTCACACGCCGCACCCTCACACGCCGCACCCTCACACGCCGCACCCTCACACGCCGCACCCTCACACGCCGCACCCTCACACGCCGCACCCTCACACGCCGCACCCTCACACGCCGCACACTCACACGCCGCACACTCACACGCCGCACCCTCAGCACCCTCACACGCCGCACCCTCACACACCGCACCCTCACACACCGCACCCTCACACACCGCACCCTAACACACACCGCACCCGCACACACACTGCACCCGCACACACACTGCACCCGCACACACACTGCACCCGCACACACACTGCACCCGCACACACACTGCACCCGCACACACACTGCACCCTCACACACTCTGCACCCTCACACACTCTGCACCCTCACACACGCTGCACCCTCACACACTCTGCACCCTCACACACTCTGCACCCTCACACACTCTGCACCCTCACACACTCTGCACCCTCACACACACTGCAATGGAACATACAATCCAAATACCACTCAGTGCCACATAATTATATGCAACATAATTGCACACCTCATACTTACACTCTACTCAATGCAACATAAATACACTTTATCTATCTGTCTATCTATCGCCCTCACTCTATCTATCTATCGCACTCACTCTATCGCCCTCACTCTATCTATCTATTGCCCTCCCTCTATCTATCGCCCTCCCTCTATCTATCTATCGCCCTCCCTCTATCGCCCTCCCTCTATCTATCGCCCTCCCTCTATCTATCGCCCTCCCTCTATCTATCTATCTATCGCACTTACTCTATCTATCGCACTCACTCTATCTAGCTATCGCATCACTGCAGCATCACTCAGCACCACCACAGCATCACTCAGGGGCACCACAACATCACTATGCGCTACTACAGCATCACTGAACGCCACAGCATCACTCGTCACCACCACAACATCACTCAGCGCCACCACAGCATCAATATGTGCAACCATTCAACAACAACTGGTTCAAATATGTTCTCTCAATGTTTCAAGCTTTATTACAAATGTCACAAAAAGATGTTAATATTTCACTTCTGTTCTTGGATTTCCGTCACAATAAAATACAATGAACATAATCTTTAAATATTTACAAAAGCTATTGCCATTATAAATTACAATAACTTTTATTTCAGTATTAATTCTTAAAAAAATTAAAAGGCATTTTTATTTGTAATATCAATACATCTAGGTCACGTAAATACAACACATATTGCATTACAAATGCTATAGGTGTCACATATGCGAAAGTTAAAACTATTGGCATTGTAAATGACAAAGCTATTAATTTCGCTATTTTCAAAACCAACACATAAATAAAAAAATTGTCATTTACAGTACCAATAGCTCAAACTTTCCTAATGCGAGACCTATTGCATTGCAAATGCTTGTTAATTATTGTTTTGACCTTTGCTTTTAGAATCAGAATCAGAAAAATGCTTTATTCGATTTTAGCAGAATAATAAAATCATAACAGAAGCAGTTAAAATAAACAAATTCATACAAAATTACATTTAAAATCATTCCATACAAAAAAGGTAATACTTTTCCCTTTTAAAATATCTAGCACTTCCTCAGAATACTCTTTAAAAGACCAGTCATAATTCTATTACAATATTCATTATCCAGTAGCTGTAAAAATAAAAAAGCTGGGCGGTATTGCCGCCATGCACCCTGCTGCAGATAAGGCTTAATACATCTTACACATTCCCTAACGTAAAATTTACAAAATAGGGCCACGTGAGTAGTAGTTTGCAAAGAGAGATTATCGCATGGGCAAAGCACTAGGTCCCTCGACCAGTGATTTTTAGTTGGAAAGGTTACCAGTCAATGGAAGGTCTCAAACCTAAACCTGATCAAAACATATCTATCAAAACCCCTTAAACAATAAAGCAAATAAGGTTGGATACTATAACAGGCCAAGGTCATTTGGTGCTGAATCACAGTTTTTTTGTTAATTTCCCCAGCTAATCTAAGCAGCTCGAAGTGATTCATGCATAATATTTTCAATTCTTTTCTGCATATAGAACAGATCGACTCTGGCTTGTCATAAAATTCTGGTCTATTTAAATCATATAACAAGTTTCTGACGTAGTTTAACCAAGGGATATTTCTAGCATCGTCCAAGGCCATTGTATCCTTAATGATTTCTCGGTTTAGGCCTAAAGTGAGCGAAGTCCAGACTCTATGCCAGAGTAAAATAGGTTGTAATTTAATAACATCTGTGATATACTCAATTCCCACTTCAGTGTGACAGTTAAAAACAGATGTACTCTGGGGAACAGCTAAAATGAACCTTAAGAAAGTATTTTCTACAATTTGTAAAGAAACTACATTATAAAAACGCCAAACGCCTGCCCCATAGATTGCTATACTTATACATTTTGCTATATAAATTTTTAGTAGGATCTCCGGGGGTCTTTTTCCCAGTTTTTGGGCAAAATTCATAAGCGCCGCGGTCGAACGTTTAAACAAAAGAGTCCTACTCTTGACGGCTGGTCCCCAGGAGCCTGACTCCTCAAGGAGTATTCCAAGATAGGAAAATGTTCTAGTGGATTTGATTCTATCATCACCCACTTCTAAATATCTACATTTAGTTCCCCCATTCCCACACATCATCACAACAGTTTTTTTTGCATTGAGTTTTAGACCCCTATTGGCCATAGACTCAATATAGGTGGAAAGTGCTCTCTGTAGGCCTATCTTGGTTCTAGCCATTAACACTGCATCATCCGCGTAGAGAAGGCAGACAATCTGCTTGTTGTTATATCTCGGTGAGTCTCTTACATTGGCCCCCAGTTCCTCCTCCAAAGCGTTGGTATATATAGAAAAGAGGAACGGGGCCAAGACGCAGCCTTGCCTAACACCCCTCTCTACGCGGAATGACTTGGTGCACTCTGCTTTGAGGCCATGTCTCACCTTCGCAGAGGCTCCTGCATTCAATTGTCGTAAAAATTGCACAATTGATCGTTCTGCCCTTATATCCTCTAAAATTTTCCATAGCTTGCGAGGGTCCACGCAATCAAAGGCGGCTGTAAGGTCGACAAATACTGCATACTGGCGCCCTGTCTTTGCTTGAGTGTATTTCCCTTGAAGTAAAATGAAATTTAAAACCTGTTAAATAGTGCCCATCCCCTCCCTAAAACCATACTGAACCAGGCTCAAAATATTATTATCTTCAGCCCATGTTTGGAGTTTGTTTAACACCACCCTTCCTGCAATTTTCATTAAAGAATCCAGGAGTGATATTGGTCTGTAGCTAGAAGGGTTCTCCCGGTCGCCTTTCTTAAAAATAGGTATGATAACTGATTCGGACCAGGATTTTATAAACCCAGTAGAAAGCAGCCTCTAGAACTCGTGTTAAAAGAGGGGCCCAGAGATCAGTAGTCGATTTAAATAGATGAATGGGAATCCCATCAGGACCCGGGGCTTTATTTCCTTTGCTCATATTAATGGCCATCAGCAATTCCCCAAGGGAGAACTCAATAGCGATCGGAACATGAGCTAGTTGACCCCCCTGCACATCTATAGTATCTGAATGACGTACGAGGTCACCAGCCTCATTACTATAAACTTTGAAGAATAAATCAATCAAGGTATTTTCGGCAATCTTGACTTCTACCCTCGGCCTCCCGCTGGTAACAAAAAAGGGGGCCTTCACTGCCTGCCAGAAAAAGTAGGAGTCTCTACGAGGAGAGGCCTCATAGAGATTATCCCACGCCTGCTCCTTCATTTCTTTTTTTACAATTTTGACTTGAAAGGTTATAGGCCTGCCTGCATACTCTAATTTTCTCGCCATCCTTTATTGAATTATAGAGTGCAGCCTTGAGAAGGGAATATGTTTTGGTACACTGGCTATCAAACCACCCATTACTCCAATTTAGAGGCTTCTTACTAGAGGTGGACAATATATTTTGTATGACCTGTGTAATCTGCATAAACACATTTAAAGTGTCAACATGGGGAGAATCTTCTTTTAGACATACTAAAATCGGAGCTACGGCCTTTGCTATCATTTTAGCATTCATCACTTGGGGTCTTTCTTTCCCCACCTCAATGAATATCCATTTTGACGGGCCTACGCAATATCTTGGGTCCACGCCAAACTTTCTACGATGGAAGGGGCGTTATTATCGCTTACTGTTAAATTCATACTAAGTGGCAAATGGTCACTAAGACCATGAGAATGAATCATAAATGTTTCCACCCGGTTAGTATATCGGGTTGGAATAATAATAAAGTCAATCACTGATTTGAAACCTCGGCCTATATATGTTGGACCAAAGTCCACGGTTGGAGAACACATCATGTTAGCAAACCCGATGTCAAACATGGCCATGATGCCATTGAACTTTTCCCCTCTATCTGTATGTACAAAGTGTTTAAAGTGACCATGTTCCTCTAGATAATTTCCCCCAAAGCCACAGTCATTCAGGCTACAGATGCTTGTGTTAAAAACCCCACCTCATATCAAAATTACATCTCTCCTTTTAGGGATAACCTGGCTAGTTAGATCATCAGTGAAACTTTTTATAACATCAACAAATTTAGCTTTATCTATATTATTATAGAAGTTTACAACCAACAGCTTTACAAGCGAAGACAAGTGAATGGTATCAATTTGGTAATAAGCAGTACTTTTCAACATCTTGATGTTCTGGACCCTCATCATGTCAGATATATATACACAAATACCCCCTTTATGTCTCCCATGTGCTGACCGCAATGCAAGGATGTGAAATGTGTTGTAGCCATCCAGGTGTTTCTCATTTATCAACCACTTCTCTTGGAGACAAAGGATATCAAAATTATGAATAAAGTCATCCCAGCCTTCATTGGTGACCTTCGACTCAAGACCACAAATGTTCCAGAAAACTATTCTAACAACCCCAATAGTTGAAACTGGTTGAGAATATAGGTCAAATGCTTTTTCTCCTTGACCCATAGGTACTACCGCCTGTGATGGAGGGTCCACATGATCTTCATCTTCAATAAAGGGAACAAAGAGTTCACTTGTTCCACGACAATCCAGTTCAAGCGGGATGGATATTAAGGTTGCTATTGGGGATGAGTCATTCTTGCTCTGAGATTCTGGGTGCACATTATGATTAAGCTGATTACAAGGCACTTCAAGCAGTACTTTTACACTCATCAGATCACAGGGATCGAGAGGGGAAGCCTTAGTGAGTACCCTGACACATGCCTATCGATCATTATTATGTTCCCTTTTCAAATCCCCCGTATTCCATTCAGACAGGTGCTGTGCCCTGGTCTGAATCCAGATTGGAAGTCATCAAGTAGGTGGAAGTTGTTGATGTGCTGACTTAGTTGCTGTTGAACACATTTCTCCAATACTTTGGCTAATAGAGGAATATTGGACATAGGTCTGAAATTGTCAGGGGAGGCTGGGTCCAGTAAAGGTTTTTGCAAGATGGGGAGGACTTGACCGGCTTTCAAAGGGTCCAGGATCAAGCCCTGCTGGAGAGAGGCATTGATAATTGTAGTCCAGCTAGGAACGATGGATTGGGAGGCAGCGGCAAGGCAGTTGGAAGGTAGCGGTCATTGAAGTTGTTGTTTGGTTTTAAGGTAGAGAGTATTTTTGAGAAGGAGTCTTCAATATAGTGTTTGAAGTCAGTCCAGCGGGCTTGGTTTTTTGGAGAGGCCAGGATGGTAGGTGCGGAAGAGTGAGGCAGGACAGGAGGGGGTTGGGGGCAGGTGGTGGTACTGAGTTCAATTCCTAATGCCGTGATTTTATCAGCAAAGAAGGAGGAGAATTCATCTGACGATATTAGCGGTTTGGGGGATTCATTCGGTGTTTTAGACAGTTTATTAGATTGGAATTTGACCAGTTCAAAGAGTTTTGGGGTCTATTCTTGGAATTCCCCAATTCCAATCTGAAGTATTCTTTTTTTCAATTGATGATGTGCTTGTTGTAGGCATTTCTCGCCTTGCGGAGAAGTTTTAGATGCATTGCAGAGGGGTGTTGTCTCCAGTTTCCTTCAGAATGCCGTAGGGATCTCCTCTCCATGTTGAGGGAGCCAGTGAACCAAGGGTTTCTGTCTTTGATTTGTGCTCTTTTTAGTTTTAGAGCTGTGCTCATTGAGGCCGCTAACCTTGGTTTTATGCGAGGGGGGGTAGGTCAGATTTGCAGCGAGCCTCGACTTTCATAAAGTCTAGGGGCCCAATGTAGGTAAATCTCATTTACCAACTCTAGAATACCGAATTTTACCGATTCGGTATTCTAGATTCGGTAAATGAGATGTAGGAAATAATTCAGTGTTTTTTACCGAATCGGTATGATTTGGTAATTATCGAATCGGTATTTACCGATTCGGTAATTGTCATTGATTCCTATGGGCCTTGAGGCCCATAGGAATCAATGTCCATTACCGAATTGGTAAACACTGATTCAGTAAAATTACCGAATTGTCAAGGGGGACAGGGTGTCACTTTGACACCCTGTTGCACCCCTGGTTCTGGCTTGTGTGCCATGTGACACACATACATGCCCTTAGGTCATATATGTGTGCCACATGGCACAGGTGTACATGTACAGATGTGCATGTACACTGGAATTCGTTATTTACCACAAAATATTATTTCGTGATAAATAACGAATTCTTAAGGGCCTGTGGCACTGTTTTCAGTGCCACCTACATCTAGATTTACCGATTCGGTAAATTTACCGATTTGGTATTTTACCGAATCGGTAAATTTACAGATTCTGTCAAATTTAAGGCCCCTACATATCAAAAACCAAATACCGGTCGGTAACGGCGTCCAGCGTTTGGGAATCACCGGTTGAGGCGACTTTGTCTTGCGGGTCCCGGGTAAAATGAAAAATATAGAGTGATGGTCCGACCAGTCACAAGGGTCAATGGAGATAAGCTTGACTGCGGAATCCTTAGAAATGATCCAGTCAAGGATGGCTCCTTTTGAGTGGGTTGGCATAGAGCAGGCTTAAGTCAGGGCTTGGTCGGTTAGCAGGTCTTTGTGATGGCGTTGATGTAGGGATCTTTACCATCATCATTCCAGTGCTGGTTGAAATCTGGAAAACCTTTGTGGCATTGGAGGAAATCTTTGTTGTCATGATTTCCAAGAGGTGATCAGTGAAAGTGTCGTTTGAACCTGGCGCGTGGTAAAAGATGAGCAACTTTGTATTTTTCAGTAAAACCTTTTGTTAATGTTTGTCATTTTCAGGAAAGCATTACCGATTTATTGTAAGGTGTACATGAGCCATTCTTCTACTTTTAAGATTCTGCAGTATTAGATCAACTAACGGAAGTTCCCACATTCTCGACCATCTGTTCAAAAACACTAGCTCCAAGTACTTAAAACAAAGGATAGTCTCTCTGTGTCACTCCTTAGTACACCTGGAAGACTTAGGGGGGCTCCTTTAATATTAATATCTGAAATGTCGTGGTCTTGGTAGCTACCCCCACACCATTTAAAACAAACCTAGTAGTACCACGGCCCACCATTGGGCTCCACTAGGCCCATATGCATATTTTTCAGGGCCCTTTGCTGGAGCTTAAGGGGTACTTCCTTGCCCCTGCTGATTCACCTGTGGAGTGATTTTTGATAAAGCAGTGGACTTTCTTTTCTCTTGGTGCAGCAGAGGCCTCTGACTTTTTATTGGATGCCCAGTCAATCTTTTGGGCACAAAATTGATTCCCTGTTGGGGAGGTGATCAGCGCATGTCGGCCTGGAGAGTTCTGGGGCTCCGAGGGCCAGTTGAAACAAGCCATGGGGGCTCTGGCACCCTCCTCGGAATTTTGGAACAAGGAGTGTGGTGGTGCCCTATTTATTTTCAACTTGCATAGGTCTTCAGGCACTGGGGTTCCCTGGAGACTTGAAACAACATAGGAGGGAAGCACACACATCCATTCCCTGCAGCATCTTCTGCTGACCCTTTGGGGGACTTGACCTCCGCGGTAGAAATGTAGAAATTGCAGCAGGGTGCTATGTGCTCCATTTTCTAACCAGTCCATTTATTTTGCCTAGTTGAGTCAGTTTGCATAATATTGGTGTTGGTTTACTCCTGGCAACAATCTCAAGCCATCAGAAGTATTTATTTCAGCCATCCTGTCCTCTATATTTCTACATGAAGCTTGAGTTCACAGCGAAACGGTAAAGAATCTCCGCGAGCACACGCAGAGTTCGGCAAAAACGCGGAATTGCTTGTTCCGCCTGTTCGCGATGCTTTTTTTCCTGTTCGCTAATGCTGTATGCTTGCTCGGGGGGAAATATACTGCAAACACGCATTTTGAAAGCGCGAACAAGCAAAAAATGTTGCGAAGCCGTGGATCGCGGAATTTTTGGCAATTCCGTGTACTCCGCAGAATGCAAAATTACCCAAATTCCACAAATTCCGCAAGCGGAACAGAATTTACTGCCCAGGCCCAATTTAGTGAAGCACACAGGCTTTTCACTAATTGCTACAGATGCACAATATGTATACCCGCTTCCTTTATAAGACCTACACCAGGTCAACACTAATACTTGAAGGGTCCCTTCATTGACGGGATACCTTTGCACAGATAGCAGGCTGAGCTAGACTGTTGTCCCACATGCTCAGAACGCACTCATGTGCACACGTGTGTTAATGTTTTTACATGAAATTAATCCGCAGTGTATTTCCCCAATTCTGCAACAGTGGACATTCTCATAAAAGGCGGAGACTGGTGGTTAGCACTCTCAATCCATTGTAGCAGGGTTTACAGTGAGTGATGCTCTCTTAGTGAGACCCACTCACAGTGAAAGTCCAAAACTAGGTAATCCAAAAGCAAAAATCCCAGGAGGTTAAATGGGTAGAACCCCATTTTGCTACAAATAATATTTTAGGAGTTTAAGGCTTCATAACACGTTGAATTGTAATATGTCTACATATTAGTTTTGCTTGAATGGCAGTCTTCTTTAGGTCTGAGAGAAATTTAAATTGCGCTGCATGAAAATTCCTGAAATTATGCCATTATGCCATTTTACATAATTGCTTGATATTCGCAGTAAAAATTCACTGAGAATGTAACATTCACTATAAAAATTAACTGCAAACAAATAGGGCCATCAGAAAGAGAGTTGCTTTTGTTTATGGTACACTTGTTTTTATGCACTACTTATTAACAATAAATGTATCCGCATATCAAAAATTGACTCACTAACACATTTTGCGCTAATTATAGTGCTAAATGATGGATTTGCGTTTTGCATAATTACACATGATTTTGCAAAGTTTTCATGAATGTCGTATAGTTACAAAAAAGCAAATGTACCTTGTTGTAAACAAACGTTTAGTTAATCTGAAATTAATATTGTTCAAAATTCCACTCCCCTTTGTTCTTTTTCCTTTTGTCATTTACATAAATGTGACCATGATTTTCCACAAGCCCTGGCAGCTTCTCTTCCTGCCTCTTTTCCACTGGACCTTATTCAATTTTCACCAGTCTCTACCTGTTTTTTCTCTTGTTATGCCAGACCAGTTTCTACTTCTCCTTCCTTTCCTAGTTTCTTCTTAAATTATTATTTTCTGTGCTCTTTTTTTATCTCTTGTTCACTTCTTAGGTATTAAGTCAGTAATTATGTGGGGTTGATGTACTAATTCAAGGCAAAGGTGCTAACTTTCAACTATCTGGGACACAATGAACAATGCGGATATTGGTAATTAAATAGCAATAAAAATATATTAAATGAGAAAAAATATTGATTAACATTTCCCTTCTTTAGGCGTGCCTTCTAACTTTCCAATTGAAGAGCCATATTTAGAGTTTGGCAGCAGGAATGTAGCTTAAGGGGGGTGTATGGGGTGCAGAACCCCCTCGTAATCACTCAGTTGATCTTGCCTGGCACTGTTAGTTGGATTGGTTGGCTGCAGCACCTGGGCCATCAAGCCACTGTTGCTGTAGACAGGGTAAAGCTCGGTAAGCAAATATATCAACAGGTAGAGTTGAGCCAGAACCCAGTCAAGAGTAGGGCTTGGCTCCAAAAGCCTGTGCACAAGAAGAGACAGGAAACTATATTTGGCATGTAGATCTGGCAACAAACATCAAAGCATGACTGGCAGCGAGAGAAGGTTACTAAAAGGCCTGTTCTCGCTGCCTTCCTGATCTTGGTCTTCTGGTGTTAGGTATGGGCTTATGCTAGTCTCCTGGGTTTCTCTGCCCTACATTGCTCTGAGGAGGAACAGAACTAGAGTGACAACATAATCCAGACTACGCCTTTACTAGCTGACTTTACTTTTCCAAATAATTGAAACTCCTCTAATCCTGTGCATTACCACCCTCCAGTCTTGCCAACCCGCCCTATTCTTTTGTGCACGGATTACAAGTTGGTTAGTATTATCTTACCCCTGTCTAAACCCATTTACATAGGAATAGGAATTTCGAGTTGGATGGTATTTACCGCATTTTGTTGTTACCGGTAATTGCATAAAATATCTCAATGTTCAAGACATTTGAGCAGGTCAAGCATGCCACAATTTAATCAGGGAAAAGTGTATGGTATTTACCATACTATACAGATTTTGGTAAGCTTCGAAATTTGTTACTCCCCAAAACCTTGTGATATGCATTTTGGCCCTTGTGCCAGCTCCCTCTCACTTCCTCCCCTAGATCTCCCCTTCTGCTGCTAGTGTGCTGCTGATGCAGCCACTTTCTCCTCCACTCACTGCTACTCCCCCCTTCTGGTTGTCAGTTTGCTTTGATCAGTGCCAGTCTAGCCATTTTTATTTTCTGTTAGTTTATCTGTTCTCGCTTCGCTATATTTTTGTTCTATCTGACCAGATTAGGCATTTCCTTTTCTGTTCAGTTAGACCTTGTTCATATTTCACTGTTTTTGCTGGTGTTAACTTGGCCCGCTGCGCCGCTCATTTCTCCCTATTTCGCCACTGCCACCTCCTGCTTACCACTGCCCTAAATAGAGGCTGCAGCATGGCTACGGAGCGGGCATGCCAAATGCATGCCCGTCTGTGCCTGTCTGCACCTGGACCACACCCAGCGCCATGAACCCTGGCCCTCTTGCCAATCACTGATACTCCACCGCCGAGCTCTGGGCCCTGGACCCCAGGTGCCACAACCACAACTGCTGCACCGCAATGCCTGACGGCTACAAGATGATACACCAAAACCGCATCAACAGACATGGAGGAGGCATTGCCATCATCCACAAGGAAACTCTCTGATGCACCACCACTGAAGATGACACCACATCGATCAAGGAACCCGTCAACTTTCAACTCCAAACCAGCGCCTGGACAATCATCAGAAGAACCCTCGTTTACAGACACCCATGACCACTGCCCGGCTTCTGTGAATTTATTGCCCCTCTAGCTATTGACTACAAGCACTGCATCTTTCTCAGTGACCTCAACTTCCACCTGGATGACCCTAAAGACGCCAACTCCACCAAACTCCGGGAAAGCATGAGCAATATCGGCCTCACCCAACTAGTCACCAACCCCACACACATCACAGGACACACGCTGGACCCAATCTTCATATCCAGTGACAGAATCAAGTACAGTCATGCCACCAAACTCGTCTGGAATGGTCACGCCATTGTCCACTTCACCATCACAGACTCCCCAGGCACCACCACCAGGACCCTGAGCTCCTCCCACTGCAGCTGGAACAAAGTGACAGAGACCCAGTGGCTGGACGCCTTTAACATCACCCAGCCCTATGCTGTGACCCACTTGAAACAGGCGGTCCAAAACGTCTCCACCTGGATTACCAATAGCGCTGACAGGGTCACCCCCCATGAAGTCAGCCAGAACCAGCAGATCCACAATACAAGCCAGCTGGTATACACCAGACCTCAGGACTATCAAATGCAACTGAAAGTAACTAGAAATATGTTGGCACACCACCAGAAACCAAACAGACCACACCACCTTCAAGCAGGGCTGGCTTGAAGGCAGGCAAGGCCCGTGCCAGGCGTTATACTGGGGCGGTGACGTCAGGCAGGGGAGGGTCAGGGTGGGGCGTTGTAAAATGCGGGATGTGGGCCATTAGAGGTAAGTACAAAAAAAAAAAAAAAACGAATTTCGCTGCCCACGCTGCATCGCCAAATGTGATGCAGCTTGGGCAACGAAATTTGTTTTTTTTATTTTTGCCGGTACTTACCTCTAATGGTCCATATCCCCCAGTATAACGCCTGGCACGGGCCTTGCCTGCCTTCAAGTCAGCCCTAAATACATATAACACCAACGCATCAAGGACACAAAAAGAGGCGCCTTGCCAGACTACATCATAGCAAGCACCAACCACAGTAAGGAACTCTTCAACATTGTTAAAGAGTTCTACAGCCCATCAGCTACCGAGAACACGGTCCGCCCTTCCCAGGAACTCAGCAACACACTGTTGAACCTCTTCCACAACAAGATTGCTACCATCTATAACAACTTCGATCCCCAACCCACCAACTTCAATAGCCTCCTCTCACAAACAGCCCCAGCCACCCGCTCACCTCATGGATTCCACTCACCTTACAGAACCCCTCAGCCATCCCTGACCCCACCACTTTTTAAACCTCAGAAACAAAGAAATCGGTAAGAAACTCACCTCCATTCTCAATGCATCCATCACCACAGCTGCTTTTCCAGACAGATGGAAAAATGCAGAGCTCAGACCCCACCTAAAGAAACCCTCCACTGACCCCAGTGAACTTACACATTACTGTGGCCACCTCTCCGCGTTCATACCCTGCCAAAGTCCTCAAGAAGGCCATCAACCACCAGGTTGCCAAACACCTAGAGAGAAACTACCTGCTCGACAATTCCCAATCCTGCTTCCGCTACAAACAAAACAATTAGACTGCCCTTTTTGCCGCCACAGAAGACATCAGAACCATCCATAACAGGGCAATTATAGCAGCCTTAAACCTCCTTGTACTCTCAGGCCATTCAACACCATATCACACCACATCCTCACCAAAAGACTCCAACATATCAGCATCCAGGGTAACGCCCTCAAATGGATTGCATCCCTATTCACAGGACAAACCAAGAGAATCCACCTACCACACTTCACCTCGGAACCCAAGAGCATTGTTTGTGGCATACCTCAAGGATCCTCCCTCAGACACACTCTGTTCAACACCTACATGAGACCCCTAGTCGACATTATCAGAACCCATTGACTCAACATCATATCCTGTGCAGACGACACCCAACTCATCCTCTCGCCTCATGGAATACCCCATGACCACCAGAACAAACTTCTGCTATGCCTTGACAATTGTTGCCAACTGGATGACAACCAACTGCCTGAAACTCAACACAGACATGACAGTAGTACTGATTTTCTGGAAGAACACCTCCCTGTGGGATGACACCTGGTGGCCCCCCAACTTGGGCCCACACCAACTAACCACGTTTTCAACCTCAGCGTCATCCTGGACAGCGAGCCCACCAAGAAGCATCAGGTCATTGCAGTTTCCTCTGCATGCTCCAAAAAAACTTCAGATGGATCCCCGTTAACACCAGAAAAACCACCACTCAAGCAATCGCCACCAGCCAGCTGGACTTACAGGAACACCATCTACACAGGAGTAACTTCCCAATTCCTCAAGAGACTCCAGACTATTCGGAACGCAGTGGCCAGATTCATCTTCCTCATTCTCCGCAAACAGATCAGCAACATCCCCCACCTCAAGAACCTCCATTGGCTACCCGTCCAGAAGAGATGCCAGTTCAAGATGCTGACATATGTCCTAAAGACCCTCCATGACCAGGGACCAGCATACATCAACCACCCCCTCAACTTCCACAAACCCTCCAGACACCTGTGCTTTGTCTCCCTAGCCCACGCACACACCTGCCCCATTTGCTGAACCCACTGTGTAAGTTGTTCCTTCTCCTACCTCACTGCCAATGCCTGGAACAACCTACCCTCCACCAGCAAACATCTCCCTCTAGCGGCATTCACAAGGGGACTCAAGACCCAGCTTTTTAACTAAGATCAGTGAGACCTGAGTCCCCGTATACCCTCTGGTGTAATGAGCTGCACTCAATAATTACTGATTGATTAAATCTTTATTAGGTGTGACAGATAGAACCTTCACTCAGAATCCTCGCTTTAGTGGGTACACCTTATTGCTTGTCGGGACATCTCGACCACACACACCCTAAAATGATTGATTAGTCCATCACAAATGTGACATATATCCTCTGACCCACTTGTTACAAGGTCATAACCCATCTACCAAACTCTAAATCATACTGCAAGTTTTCAAATTCTGACAACAAAGACGACTTTCACTCAAAAATGACTGGAAAGCCAACGGATACTCCATATTAGTTTTCTTTTCACAGATGCACAAGAAGTATGGCTCATTGTACACTCTCTACCTTGGACCTCAGCGACACGTGGTGCTCTGTAGCTATGAAACAATAAAAGCTGCCCTGATCGACCATGGTGATGATTTTGCTGACCGAGGACATTATCCTCTCTTTTCCGATTTCACTAAAGGGAACGGTGAGTATAGGACTTCAGATAATTAATTGTGTTAACAAAAAAAGAGAAAATCTCCAAAAGATGTCTTTTGCTTCGTTTTCTAACTTTTGCACAAAATATTTCTCTAAGATATATTTGTATTGCTTGAAATGTGAAGTTGTGAGAATTTTGAGACACCATTTTGCCAGCTTTTGCTTTATAATTGGGTAAATGTGTACAACTTCATGACGTTTCATCCCTTTGAGAAAATTGTATGTTTTCAATCTCTCTGTTTATTTTCATGTCAGCAAGCAGTGACCTTGAATGTGCCCACTGCGTTCTGCAAACTTTTTCAAATAACATTTTCCATATAACATGTCCGAATGCTGGCAGGCTGGTCGCCAGGGACCTCATTACATACATGTTGCATTGTTCCGCTCTGCATTGTGGTGCACCTCTACTTAGGTGCAATTGGCACAGACAGAGGCAGCGAGTCCTATAAATGAAAGTTGTGTCCAGAGTGCATTCGCAAACGTGCCCCTCTACTCGGAACTACGCATTTGTGAACAGCAGGCAGGCTGTTTGCAGTCACAGGTCTTGCAACGATAGGCACGGCCACAGGGGACAAGGAACATACTAGGTGAAGGAGTATCCTGGAGGAATGTCTGTGGGGTACATGTGACCCAAGTGTTCCACTCCTTAGCGTGTTTTAAGGGCACACTTAAGTGTGCATCATTTGTTGCACCTTCAGGGTCCATTTTGTAATTCGGTCCAAATGTGCAACAGTTTTGGTACAATCAAATGTTGGAACAATATGCAAGCGACTAATTGTTGTTTCATAGAAAGTTTTGAACATTTCACTGGAGAAATTATTGAATTCAGCACTGTGAGGACAATGCCTTTCAAGAAAACATAATTGCACATCCCAAACTGTTGAAGCTAGTATAAAGGAGATTCTACTGGGGCATGTCAGAGTAGTGGTAAGAGAGGATTATAAAACTCACTCTAGATAATATACAACCTGGTACAAAGTTGGATGCAAAATCTCAGTCATGCAATTTGCACACATGTTCTTTTACATTAGTTTTTATTTTCTGCTTTTCATTCGCTACATTGAACAGAAAATGGGCCGTTGAAAGGCTGCAGCATGCCTGTCAGACAAGGCATGAGCATTGTACGGCCCGCTTTGGCAGAGGGCGCACATTGCATGGGAGGGCATGGCCGGGCTTAGGAGCATTACCTGTGATGGCAGCCCTGCTATACTCCCCGTCTCGTAAGGGTCATGCGGTGTCTGGGCCTGTTGCTTAACAGGCGCTGATGCAGGAGTTTAAGGAGGCAGCCCAAGTGTGGCCTGAGAGTGTGGTGATGCCTCTTGACCGCAGAAGGGAGGAGGTTCCCTATTTAGCAACAGGTGCGGCTCCTCCATTAGGGCAGAGGAACTTCGCCCCAGAGCTTTCTTGCAGTGCGAGAAAGCAGAAGGCAGGGAATGCCTGGGTGGGGGCAGGCAGGAGGGTATTCCTGGTTGAGAGTGGGTGGTTTGGGAAGGAGTGGCTTGCCCACTCTTTTGGGCCTTGACTTTTTGGTTGGCACTCTGGGGCCAACCAAACCAGTCATGCACACTCTATATTTTTTCCATGTAGGCTCATTGCAGCCTACATAGAGTAAATGGCCTCCCTACAGCTGCAAAGGGATACAGACAAGATTCTGCAAGTAATGCGCCCTGTTCCCTGGGAAAAAAAACTATTTTCCACAATCTACACAAAAACAATATATTTTCTGAGTAGTTATTTACATTTATTGTTCAAAAGCATCTTCATGAATTTTTTATCCGTTTCACAATTGTATCATCAAATTTGAAATGTAAAATCCCATGGTGCATTGTATCATGCACATGTCATAATGTTAAACGTTTTATCTGTCTATTAACAGTTCAAAACATATAGCATTAGTTATTCAATAAGCCTATTTACAATAAATCCTAAATGCCAATGAAATGCTCTTCATATGAATGTTGGTGTGTCATTCTTGGAGTCCAATGCCCAATGCATTTCGGGAAAGAAATTTCCCTTCATCAGGGGCGATATCCTATAAACATCAATGCATCTAATTACAATCAGTAGTACAGTTGACATCCGTTCAATATGCGACACTACGGAGGGTGCATGCTGAAAACAATGAAGAGTCCTTATATCCCGTTAAAATGCGAAAAAAAGGGAAAGAATGAATATACAATGTCACCATCATAGAGGGTGTGCATATCTTGCTTAAAAACGTAAAGCAAAAAGAAAGGAATGTGAGAGGAAAAAATGTTATAGAAAAAATGTGATCGTAAATAGAAATTCTCGTGAGGGCCAGTGAATGCACATCTCAGCTGTGATCATGCATCCGGACCATGTTGCCTTGTGTTATCAGTTTGTATAAAAGATGCACCATCAGGTACCTGGATCTAAAGATGGTCTGGATTTAACTGTTGCTTTGGTGTAAAATCACGTGTGTTCCTGAAATAAAGTACACAAGTGTGTATGAACTGGCTGTTAATATGTATCAATGACTTTCCTCGCAAAAACTCTTCCTGATCTATATCCCTTGCTGCGATGCAACAATCATTCATATACAAATAGTGGTAAACCCTGTATGAATTAATAATCTCAAAACTGTCTCGTGTGGCGGTATAAATTACATTCATATGTCAGATAAACTCAGAGTATCTATCTCTCAAGATAATGGAAAGGGGCGACCACTCGGTCCCCCCGAACGTATGGTGGAGTACCCCGATCCCCCCGGGAAGCCATCTTGGGCGGGAGGCGAGTCTCGTCTGGTATGCCCGAAGCGGCGTAGCCGGGGCGCGCTTTTTCCCGCCCTGGAGTGGGTTGTCCTAGACACTGAAGCCGCCAGCCACGCCCCCGGAGGCGGGCGGAGGCGGGTTTACGCCCGCCCGAAGAAGGATAAAAGGAGCAACAAGCCAAAGAAGCATCCTCTTGTTCCTGTGCTCTGAAGCTGCACCTCCCCGCTGCACGTGAGCTCGAGACGGAACGAAGAGCCAATTTTGAGCGTTGTAATTTTGTCCTTGTTCTTTCAGATATCTTCGTTGGAGAATGCCGAGCAAGAAGGTCGGAAAGCGGGTCGGTACCGATCAGATGCTCCGCATGCTCGTAAAGGATATGGCCGAGATGAAGAAGCAGATGGCGGCAATGAACGGGGCAGGAGGCCCGAAGCGCATCATCGGGCCAGCATTGCCGGGTGTAGTCCCCAGCGGTAGAGGCAAGAGGTCCAAGAGGGGGGCATCTGGGGGAGAGGCCCTGGTTCCCGATACACCGATTGAGGAGCCAATCTCGGTTCCGAAGGAGGGGCAACCGATCCCCGTCGTAGTCACCCCTGTGAACGGGGGGGATATGCCTCCCGAGTTGGCTGCACAACTGGCAGCGTGGTTGGGGAAAGATAGTGAGGGCACCACGGCAGATGACGCCAGGGCAGTAATGAGGCAACTGCGAGAATCTAGAGAGGCTGCAAAGGCATCATCTTCTGTTCCCCCACAGGCTCCGGTGGGTGAAACCGCAGCGGGCACGAGTTCGGCAGTGACTACAGCTTCTAATTTAGGTAAGCGGCTACTGCCGATTGCGGGGGAGGGGTCTGTACCCTCACGGAGGGAGAAAGTGGCCCAGCATATTCCAATTGAAGTCAAGGAAAAGATTTGGGCTGATAAGTATGTAAACATGTTTTCTTTGCTTACCGATCACTACGAGATCGAGCATGTGAAGGGTCAAAAAGAGTTTCTGCATCCGAGTGTTTGGCGTGCAAAGATGGCCGCCTTTAAGGTCGATGAGAACATAGGTACCTGGGGCAGAGCGTTTGGCATATTCACTTCAATTATGGGTGAACGAAGGCCTGAGTTGTTGGCTGAGTTGCCCATATATCAGACACGTATCATGGAGTATTCTCAATCATATGAGGGCAATCAGTGGTTTTGCTATGATAATGTTTTTCGGAAGGCCAAGGAGCACGACCCAGCTTTGACCTGGGATTGTTACGACTCCATTTCTTGGCAAAAGATGGAGAATTCAGGCATGTTAAAGACACCATTGTCGGGGGGTAGCGGGGGTGAGTTTTCCCGCCATTCGTCTGGGACGCCCTTTCGGACGGGGGCAGGTAACGAGCATCACTCGAAGCCGAGTGGCAACGCAGGTAAAAAGGGGATCTGTTGGAATTTTAATAGGGGAAAATGTACAAGGCCCCAGGGGTCATGCAAGTTTAGGCACGATTGTGGGGGGTGTGGACAGTCCTCGCATCCTGAGACCATGTGCAGAGCCAAAACGGGTGATAACGGTGGTAGGGGAAGCGCCAAACAGGTCTGAAATAGTCCGAGGGGCGCCTTTACCTACCCCGGTTGATACCATGGCAATGACTCCTTGGCTCAATGAATACCCGGATCATGTCTCCGCTGGGGTGTTGCGAGACGGGTTTTCGTATGGTTTCCGCATTCCAGTGGGGAATTTTCAGGGTAAGGCACGTTGTAAGAACCAACTGTCGGTCCTCCAAATACGGCGGTGGTACAGGTAAAGATTGGGAAAGAGGTGACTCGAGGGCGGGTTGCCGGACCATTCGATATACCACCAGTTGCTAACTTTGTTTGTTCCCCCTTAGGAGTGGTCCCAAAGAAGGACCCGGGTGAGTTTAGACTAATACATAATTTGTCAGCCCCACGAGGTCTTTCCGTGGATGATGCGATAGACCCGGAAGTGTGTTCGGTGCGGTACGCATCTTTCGATGAGGCCGTCGCCATGTTGAATCGCCTGGGGCCCGGAACGCTGATGGCAAAATCAGACATCGAGTCAGCGTTCCGGTTGCTCCCGGTACACCCAGACGATCAGCGTCTCCTTGGTTTTATGTTTCAGGGTCGCTATTACATGGATAAATGTATGCCAATGGGATGCTCCATATCTTGTGCGTATTTTGAAAAATTCAGTTGTTTTCTGCAATGGGTATTCACGAGAAAGACGGGTTTTCAGCATGTTATGCATTATCTTGATGATTTTCTGTTCCTGGGGGCAGCCGGGGATCCAGAATGTGCACAGGCTTTAAAAGAATTTTGTGGCCTGATGAGTCATTTTGGTGTGCCATTGGCACCAGGTAAGACTGTGGGGCCATCAACTTCGCTCGAGTTTCTTGGAATAGAGCTCGATTCAGAAGAAGGCTGCTTTCGGCTACCCAAGGAAAAGGTGGGGAAATTCAGGGCCTCCCTTGAAACATGTATTCGGGAAACTAAGGTGAACTTGCATCAATTGCAGCAAACTGTGGGGCAGTTGAATTTTGCCCTTAGAGTAATGCCAATGGCCCGCCCCTTTTCCCGCTCGATTGCACAAGCCATGGTCGGTCTTAAAGAGGGACACCACCGCACGAGGCTCTCGGCAGAGATTCGCCAGGACATGCGCATTTGGTTGGCATTCCTGGCGGATTTCAATGGTCGAATTGTCTGGAACAAGCCGGCGGTGTCCTCCGAGGAGCTGGGGCTGTGGACAGATTCGGCGGGGAGTATAGGTTTTGGCGCCATATTCGGTAATCAATGGTCGGCCCAAAAATGTCCGTCATGGTGGCACGAGTGCGGGCTGACGAGTAACATTGCTTTTCTCGAACTTTTCCCTATTTTGGTGGCCCTGAAAACATGGCCTGAGGGGTTCCGGGATCACTCTGTGGTGTTCTGGTCTGATAACATGACCGTGGTTGAGTGTATCAATAGTCAGGCAGCACGATGCAAATGGATTCTGAGATTGCTCAAAGAAATTGTGTTATTGTGTATGCAATTGAATGTGCTCTTTAGGGCAAGACATGTGCCGGGGGTACTGAACCAAGCGGCTGATGCGCTTTCTCGTTTCCGTATGCAGGCCTTCTGGGGTTTTCTGCCCACAGCGGACCCGGTGGCGGCACCCTTTCCCGAAGCTCTCTGGTCTCTCGGTGCCCCGAACTACAAAACCTTGTGGGAGAGAGTTTAGCACCCAGGACAAGGAAGGCATATGAAGGGGCGTTCCGTTCCTATTGGTCCTTTTTGGGTGCTGCTAGGGGGGAGCTTTGGGGCCAGGAAGAGTTTGTCGTAAAATTTTTGCTGTCTTTACATCAGGCAGGCAAATCAGTAGCTACGGCCCAGAGGCATCGGGCCGCCATTTCCTTTATGGCAAGGGCTCATGGGATCCAGGACCCGACAGCGTCTTTCGTTGTGCAGAAAGCGCTACGTGGGTGGCAACGCCTTGAGGGTCGCAGAGTAGATGAGAGGCACCCGATAGGTCTGGATAGGTTGGCCCTGTTATTATCTGTACTCCCTGCGACATGTTCATCCCAGTATGAAACAGTGTTATTCCGGGCCGCTTTTGCGTTAGCATTCCATGGGGCGATGCGGGTAAGCGAACTGGTGGCGAAGAACAAGCGGGATACGGTGGGAGGACTGTGCCGAGAGCACATTCAGGTTAAGGGGGAGATGATGATTGTTTCGTTTGTCAGGTCCAAGGCCGATCAGGGTGCGATTGGGGATTGCGTAGTCATACATCGGATTCCCGGATCTCCCATGTGCCCTGTTGTTTGCGTAGAGGAATATTTCGCGCAGAGGGCGGCATCATGGGGGGGGACCTTGTTGAGACACGCTGATGCCACCCCACTGACGAGGTTTCAGTTCCAGCGGGTGCTTACAATGGCAATTTCGGCCGCAGGCTTGAACCCCGGCGAGTTTGGGACCCATTCCTTTCGGATAGGGGCTGCTACTGAGGCTACAGCCAGGGGTCTGAGTGTGGAAAAAGTGAAACGATTGGGGCGTTGGTCCTCGAATTGTTACAAAAGGTATGTGCGGTTGCACATGTTGTGAAGCTGCTACCAAGTACTCACGCTTCTTGTTTTTGTTTGGTTTACAGTTTCGCAAGCTTACGAGGCGGGGCGGACTGTGCAGTCGACCCGACACCTGGGAACCAGCGGTCAGAGATCACCGGCTGCGGAAAAAGTGGTGTGGGTCGTGGGCCACTCATACGTGAGGCGTGCCGCGGACGTATTCAAAGCAGGTGACATGATTCACATAGCTGGGGAATACGGGTACAGGGTCACCTTCTACGGAAGGGGCGGGCTCTGTATTGACCAGTTTCAATCCTTTTTCGAGGGTTTGTTAGGGCGGACAAGGTCACCGCCATCTATAATCATAGTGCATCTTGGGGGCAATGATTTAGTGACCACTGGTAGACGACTTCTTCTCGAGGCGATACTATCCACAGTAAGTTGGTTAGCGAGAAGGGTTCCAGGGTGCACAATTGCATGGTCCCATATGATTCCACGTAAGGTGTGGCGGGGGGCGAATTCGGTGTCTGCTATAAATCATTCGGTGAAGAAAGTGAATAACAAATTGGGTAGACTGTTCCGTTCAAGTGCATTGCATTCTATTCCTCATGGTTGTATCAAGGGAGACAGTATGTATCTAGAGGATGGGGTCCATTTGTCCCGGGTGGGGAATGCGTTACTCATAGGAGACCTCGTAGCCTGGCTAAAGTGTTTACAGCATGACCTTTAGGTAGGAGTTTTGTGGGGGGTCCGGATAGCCGGTCAACTATCCGGCCTGTGGCGGTAAGGTCATGATCGGTGAGCAGTAATTGGAAGATCCCTATGGGGGGGGCGTCACCCATTACGGATGGGAGCGCCCGGGGGGAGGTGGCCATTGGCCCCTCAACGGGGAGGCGGTCCCTTCTAAGGATGGGACGCCGAAAGGAAAGGGAAGGCGGTCAAGGCCCCTCCCTGGATAGGAGGGGCTACGGGCCCCTCCTGGGAATTTCCCGGTGCCAGGACATCTACGATGGCAGATGTGGTAAGTTGTGTGGGGTGGGGAGGGGGGTCTACGCTACCTTCTAGACACCTCACACGAGTCCTCGGACGACCATAAAATGGCGTCGAGTTAATTGGGGCCCCCGTCAAGACAAGGGAAATTGGTATGTGCACATGAGGTACAGCCCTCTGTGCGTTCGCCCCTCGCAAGTGAGGGGGTATTTCTGGTTTAGGGATCTGACACCAGTTACGACCTTGCCGTTGGCCCTTAACGTTAGGATGTACAATTTCAAGTTAAAAATGTATTGGTAGGATGTTAGTTTCGGCTAGGAGAACCTTTGTATTAGAAATATGTTAAGGTTAGCCAAAACATCGTAATGTGTAAATGAAATTGTACATGATATGAAACCGGTATTTTAATGTTTTTAATTTTGTTTCATATTTTAATAAATACGGCCGTGAGGGTAACTCCCTCCCGCCTTCCAAAAGTTCAGAACTGTTTCCGGTTTCCCATCCTTGGGGATTGTGTTGAGAGGGGGTGGCGGGTATCTCAGCCATATGGAAAGGGGCGACCACTCGGTCCCCCCGAACGTATGGTGGAGTACCCCGATCCCCCCGGGAAGCCATCTTGGGCGGGAGGCGAGTCTCGGCTGGTATGCCCAAAGCGGCGTAGCCGGGCGCGCTTTTTCCTGCCCTGGAGTGGGTTGTCCTAGACACTGAAGCCGCCAGCCACGCCCCCGGAGGCGGGCGGAGGCGGGTTTACGCCCGCCCGAAGAAGGATAAAAGGAGCAACAAGCCAAAGAAGCATCCTCTTGTTCCCGTGCTCTGAAGCTGCACCTCCCCGCTGCACGTGAGCTCGAGACGGAACGAAGAGCCAATTTTGACCCACCCACCAGCCCCTGGAGACAGCAAGCGGTTTTGAAATAAAGTTTTGATGTGCTAACTCTATTTTCTTACAGGTTGTTGTGATTAAAGTAGTGATTCAGTATGCAATAAAGTGGATAATTCCTTACAGTATATTTTATCGAATAAAGTATTTGCACCAGTGTTGATCAGTGATGTTTCAATAGTCATACTTTGAGCATCTGTTGTCTTTTAGTTTTAGTATTTCTAGTTTAATGTCGTATTTATTTCAGTCGGGCGGTAAGGTCATGATCGGTGAGCAGTAATTGGAAGATCCCTATGGGGGGGGCGTCACCCATTACGGATGGGAGCGCCCGGGGGGAGGTGGCCATTGGCCCCTCAACGGGGAGGCGGTCCCTTCTAAGGATGGGACGCCAAAAGGAAAGGGAAGGCGGTCAAGGCCCCTCCCTGGATAGGAGGGGCTACGGGTCCCTCCTGGGAATTTCCCGGGGCCAGGACATCTGCGACGGCAGATGTGGTAAGTTGTGTGGGGTGGGGAGGGGGGTCTACGCTACCTTCTAGACACCTCACACGAGTCCTCGGACGACCATAAAATGGCGTCGAGTTAATTGGGGCCCCCGTCAAGACAAGGGAAATTGGTATGTGCACATGAGGTACAGCCCTCTGTGCGGTCGCCCCTCGCAAGTGAGGGGGTATTTCTGGTTTAGGGATCTGACACCGGTTACGACCTTGCCGTTGGCCCTTAACGTTAGGATGTACAATTTCAAGTTAAAAATTTATTGGTAGGATGTTAGTTTCGGCTAGGAGAACCTTTGTATTAGAAATATGTTAAGGTTAGCCAAAACATCGTAATGTGTAAATGAAATTGTACATGATATGAAACCGTTATTTTAATGTTTTTAATTTTGTTTCATATTTTAATAAATACGGCCGGGAGGGTAACACCCTCCCGCCTTCCAAAAGTTCAGAACTGTTACCGGTTTCCCATCCTTGGGGATTGTGTTGAGAGGGGGTGGCGGGTATCTCAGCCATAATATGTGTTGCACTTGAGGGTTACTAGAAAAAAATTATCATCTCTTAGACACCTCTCTTTCAAAGGTAGTGGAGCTGTCTATCAGATGGTCTATGCATAATCCATGCTTGGGTTACGATAATAATTATATATTTAGTGCACGAATGCAAGTAAAGGTACCTGTGGTCAGCTTGTTCATATCACATACGTAAAGGCAGCATGAACTGATGTTATAACGGCGCTTATCCATCTGCTCCTGCATAAAAACATCACTACCGTAACTATTTTTGTCACGTCATAACAAAAGTCTCAAGAGTTCTTAAAACTATTCTGTGAATCATGCTGCGATGACACATACCTTGAGTAAAGCACTTCAAAAATCCAGGGTGTAATCCAAAACCTCTGTGGCATTCACTAACTATTCTCTTTCTGAACTGGCGTGGAAGGATACCATACAGGTATAAAAGAGTCCCGGGAGCGGGAGAAAAAAGATTCCTCCTAAGAATTGTGGGAGATGTAGTTTCACTGTGTGAGAACTATACATATCGAAATAAATTCTGAGTGTCATAACTAATGACACCTAACCCTGAATGAGATAAAGGAAAAAGCTACTGAAGATGAGTGACAAAATCAGTCATCACGCAGTATCTTAGCGTCGTATGTTCAAGAGCCACAACTATGTTACGTTATCTATTTACTAAACTACGGGTGCTGCCCTCCCTGTCTGTAAGGAAAAATCTAAATAATAATGGTGATAATGTGGTCTAAAAACCGTGTACCAAATGGTGAAAACGTAATGCATTAGTATGAGTCCAAGTCTGGAGTACCAGTGTGATAGTATGCATGCTTGCATCAAGTATTGTGAGTCCTCAATATAGGAAACAAAGATAGGTTAACGAAAGAAAAGGATAAAAATAAGAAAGGTAGAACGTGAAAAGTAGCGTATACAATGTAGCCGAACAAATATTTTCATGCATAAAAATTAGTGCTATAATGGCCTAGTACAAATACAGGTCCTAATACATGTGTCATAAATACCAACAAAAATTATACATGAAAAAATCATACTGTTCTCCTTTCATTAACGCAAGAGTTCTTTGTTATACCTAAAATGCTGGTATGACTCTGTTTCGTGTAATCATATGCTAATGGATTATGACCATTCCAGGCTTAGATAGAACCTAATCGTGGGTTCTTAAATACTCATGACATGCAACCCTAAATCCTGATGCTTGTGTATGAACCTAGTGAATACTTGGTTGTACTTGCTCTATTGCTGTATGATGTGTACATGCTGAAGTAACCTACAGGTAGTACTTGTCAAAATCGGATCATATGTCCAGTACTTTTTTTAATCATTCAGTGTGTATCTCTAAATGATTGTGTTGTGCCTACCGGTTACTATGTTGATACATCAATCAATAGTATTCTTAATCAAAGTTACTGGAAACAACTAAGATCTAACCTGTCATTCAATCCTACTGGCATTAGTGTTTTCAGGTGGTCTATCCAATATACTTCCCTTTGAAGTAATCTCTTGGAATTATCCTGTCCCTCAATTTTAGACACAATTTCCACTATTTGCACACGTAACTGTGCTATATTTTGTTGCGCTTCCAACCAGTGGTTTGCAACTGGAGCTGATCTGTTGTGGGTACGTATTGTGCTTTTGTGTTCTGTTAGTCTTGTTTTTAATTTCCTCTCTGTTTTACCTACGTACGCTCTGCCACATGGACATTTGAGACAGTACACTAAATGCATTGAATCACAATTTGCTGAATGTGTAAGTGGAATCTTCTTCCCCGTAATTGGATGAGATAATGTATTGCCCAATGTGATATTATTACATTGTGTGCAGTTATGACATCTAGTGGTTCCTTTGTAAATTTCTTGTTGTCGGAGTTTGGGTGGTGTTCTGATCATGTCCATAAGGTTCTTTCCACGTGTGTACGCAAATATAGGTTGCTCTTCATAGATACCATTAAATTCTTTCTCGCTGCTTAAGAGCTCCCACCTTTTCTTGATGCTATTCTTGATTTGATTGGAAGATGTGGAAAATTTGGAAACAAACGTAAACACTGTAGTGGATTTTTTAGTGTTAGTGGCCAGAAGTGTGCTTCGGTCTTTGATTGTTAATCTATCCATGCTTTCTTGCAAAATCTCTGGGGGGTACCCCCTATCCTTAAATTTCTGGGATGGAAACTGTAGTACATAAGTGTGCTGTTCCTGTCTGTCGGTTTTGTATATATGTCTGTGGTTAGTTTGTTGAGTATGGTGCTCTTTGTGATTTAGAACATCCAAAGAATTGACTTCTGATGCTCTAATGGAGCTAGTAAATTGTATTCTCGGATTTCTGGTGTTTAACTGGTTAATCAAATTTTCCAATGAGCTTTGTTCTTTGGACCAGATAACAAAAATATCATCAATGTATCGACAATATTGTATCAACCCGTCCGTCTAAGTGTTCTGTGACAATATATGTTCTTGCTCAAATTTCGCCATAAAGATATTAGTGTACCTGGGCTCCCCTGAAAAACATTAGTGCATCAGAAGTCAATTTTTTGGATGTTCTAATCACAAAGAGCACCATACTCAACAAACTGACCACAGACATATATACAAAACCAATAAACAACACAAGAAAACTGGTGGTCTAGAAAAAAAAGAAAGAAAAGTAGTCACAGAACAAGGGTACGAGCAGGATCCACGACAGATCATTTGCCTGTATAACAGCTAGTGGTAGTAAAAAGATAATGACACAAGTGCGACTTCATTACAGAAGAAACCCTGAGGAGGGGAAAAAAGGGTTGGTTCGGATTTTCATCAACTGCCCTTTGTGGCCAGTATCATCATTTGGAAATCCAAAGGTACCCCTGTCACCTCAGCTCTTCTGGCAACAAACCAAACGCTGGTAGACTAGGTGTGTTGTGACAAAGATGGAAAATGACAGGCTGAGTATCTCAAAAAGTATACTGACCAGGCAAGACAAAAGATGCAGTGCAAGGACAAAAGTGAAGGTGTAAGTGAGTTAAAAAAGATACAACAGTGGTCCAAGACACATTTATTAATGACCACTGGTGGACTTGTTAAAAAACACAGTATCGGTTTTGAATTAATCTACCGAAAGGGATGGTCTACTAGTTTGAGCCGTAGTGGGTTCAAGGACCCCGGCTTTCTTCAGGACCTAGTTGTTACAGCTACTGCATTAAGTGCAATTTTGAAAAACAGTGAAAACAAAAAAGCATAAAACTATCACAGTGTTATTACATGTGACCAATCACAGTACCTCTATGCAGGATGGATGATTATTCATACCTATCCTGTGTGAGGTAACAAGCCTCACCTCACCTGGCTCTGACTCAGGTCAAAGGAGGCACCGCCCTCTCCTTCGATACATCCCGGGGTATCGACGGAGAGGGTTAGGTTTCATTAGTTATGACACTCAGAATTTTTTTTCGATATGTATAGTTCTCACACAGTGAAACTACATCTCCCACAATTCTTAGGAGGAATCTTTTTTCTCCCGCTCGCGGGACTCTTTTATACCTGTATGGTATCCTTCCGCGCCAGTTCAGAAAGAGAATAGTTAGTGAATGCCACAGAGGTTTTGGATTACACCCTGGATTTGATTTTTGAAGTGCTTTACTCAAGGTACGTGTCATCGCAGCATGATTCACAGAATAGTTTTAAGAACTCTTGAGACTTTTGTTATGACGTGACAAAAATAGTTACGGTAGTGATGTTTTTATGCAGGAGCAGACGGATAAGCGCTGTTATAACATCAGTTCAAGCTGCCTTTACGTATGTGATATGAACAAGCTGACCACAGGTACCTTTACTTGCATTCGTGCACTAAATATATAATTATTATCGTAACCCAAGCATGGATTATGCATAGACCATCTGATAGACAGCTCCACTACCTTTGAAAGAGAGGTGTCTAAGAGATGATAATTTTTTTCTAGTAACCCTCAAGTGCAACACATATTTATCTTGGGAGATAGATACTCTGAGTTTATCTGACATATGAATGTAATTTATACCGCCACACAAGACAGTTTTGAGATTATCAATTCATACGGGGTTTACCACTATGTGTATATGAATGATTGTTGCACCACAGCAAGGGATATAGATCAGGAAGAGTTATTGCAAGGAAAGTCATTGATACATATTAACAGCCAGTTCATACACACTTGTGTACTTTATTTCAGGAACACACGTGATTTTACACCAAAGCAACAGTTAAATCCAGACCATCTTTAGATCCAGGTACCTGATGGCGCATCTTTTATACAAACTGATAACAAAAGGGAATATGGTCCGGTTGCATGATCACAGCTGAGATGTGCATTCATTGACCCTCACGAGAATTACTATTTACGATCACATTTTTTAAATAACATTTTTTCCTCTCACATTCCTTTCTTTTTGCTTTACGTTTTTAAGCAAGATATGCACACCCTCTATGATGGTGACATTGTATATTCATTCTTTCCCTTTTTTTCGCATTTCCCCGGGATATAAGGACTCTTCATTGTTTTCAGCATGCACCCTCCGTAGTGTCGCATATTGAACGGATGTCAACTGTACTACTGATTGTAATTAGATGCATTGATGTTTATAGGATATCGCCCCTGATGAAGGGAAATTTCTTTCCCGAAATGCATTGGGCATTGGACTCCAAGAATGACACACCAACATTCAGATGAAGAGCATTTCATTGGCATTTAGGACTTATTGTAAATAGGCTTATTGAATAACTAATGCTATATGTTTTGAACTGTTAATAGACAGATAAAACGTTTAAATTTATGACATGTGCATGATGCAATGCACCATAGGATTGTACATTTTCAAAGTTGATGATACAATTGTGAATCGGATAAAAAAATCATGAAGATGCTTTTGAACAATAAATGTAAATAACTACTCAGAAAATATATTGTTTTTGTGTAGACTGTGGAAAATAGTTTTTTCCCAGGGAACAGTGCGCATTACTTGCAGACTCTTGTCTGCATCCCTTTGCTCTTATATTCACTGTGTTAGCCAACACATGTACGTAATGTAGCACCCCACCAAGATAAGCTTGTTAATTTAATGAAATAATTTTTTCATCCATTTGAGAATTGGTGAGTGCACCTCACTATCTACTATTCATTCTCCCCATAGGCGCCCAGCTGGGCGCTGTCCACGGCAATCACAACGCTTCCATTGCAGCGTTGTGATTGGCTCACGGGAGGGGAGGGAGGATGCATGCTTCTTGTTCCGGGAAAACGTGGGTGCGGCACCCGGGCAGGGGCGGAGGCGGCACGTGACCCGGTAAGGTACGTTTTTTAAATTAATTTTTTTAACCCCTGCGCGAACCCCTGCGCGACCCCCCCAACCACGAGTCATGTGAGCCACGACTGTTTAGCAGGGACAAGGCGTGCGAAGCACAGGATCTGCAGCTGTACCACAGATTAGAAGAACATGTAGGGAATTTTATGTGCATAAGACTGAATCTGCTAAGTATTCTACTAAGTACATTTCCCCTATTGTAAAGGAGCTTACCTACCTTGAACATGTTACGACACTGATGACATCTTCCATAGAATATTGTAAGCAAGTGGCTAGCTTTTAGCTGAAAAAATCGAGAAAATGTATGCCACTTTCCCAGAGGTCAGCAGAAATTATATATTCCTCGTCCCAAAGTATGAATTATCACATGAAGTGCTGTTTAAGTTCCATGTTCCTACTGTGAATATATACTTCAGCTTCTTTCAGTGGTTAAAGTGGTTCTCCCACAGACACTATCCCACCTAACGTGTTGTTACGAGGGAAGGAAGCTATTTCTCCAGTGCTTACAATCCTGTTGAATTCCTCTGTTTGCTCAGGGCAGGTCCCAAGTCACTGGAAACATACTATGGTGGTCCCTCTGGTGAAGAAACCCTCCTTGGAATCCGGTCTTCATGAAGATCTAAGACCTCTATCTTTGCTTCCTCTTTTTGCAAAAATAGCAGAAAAATTCCTCCATCTTTAAGTGACTAAATTCATTGAAGATAACCAGGTGCTTCACAAGTCCTAATCTGAGTTCAGACCCATATATAGCACCAAATCTGCATTACTTCTAGCCTCCAAATTGCTGAAAATGGCCACAGATGAATGTACGACGGCAGCTCTCATCCTGCTGGATCTGAGAGCCACCTTTGACACGGTATCCCACTGCCTTCTTTCAGAATGACCCTGGGATATTTGAGTCAGAAGTGGTAGTTTGGATTGAATTAATAGTTTTTTGTAAAATAGGTCCTTCAAACTCTTTCAGTGGCGTTTCACCTCTGAAACCCTACCTCTGCTGCAAGGTGTGCCACAGGGCTCGGCTTTAAGCCCAACGTTGTTCAATGTTTACATATGCCCTTTATCGGAGGTAGTGGCAAAACATTGGGTGAAATTAGTGTCTTATCCTGATGATACTCAGCTGATTGTCATTCTAGAACAAAATGAAGCTGAGGCCGCTCCTAAGCTTAGAGATTGCCTAATGGATATGGCCAATTGAATGAAAATCAATTGTCTGCAATTAAATGCAGGCAAATCTGACATTGTGGTAGTTGGCAAAAACCCCTCTATCTGGTTTCATACCTGGTGGCCTTCTGACTTAGGGTCAACCCCGGTCCCTAGATCCAAGATTAAAAATGTAGGGGTGCTGTTTGATACTATGCTATCATTTGAGTAACAGATATCAAGTGTGGCCAGCACATGGTTTGGCCTACTGTGAATATTACAAAAAATATTAGATCTATTACCTCTAGCAGCAAAAGTAATTAGTATCCAGGCAGTGACCATCTCCCGCTTGGATTACCGCAATGTTTTATACTTAGGGCTCACTAAAGGCAGAATGAGAACGCTGGTGAAAGTTCAGAATGCTGCAGCTCGTCTACCGGTTGAGCACCCCAAAGTGAGCCCCTATGGGGGCTGCCCCTTGTAGAATGCCACCGGCTTCCGGTACAGGACAGATTGAGTTTTAAAGCCTTATGCTCTTGTCACATAATCTCTATTGAGAAGGGTCCTAGTTGTTTGTTCCCTTTAATCACTCCTTATGGACCTATTAGGAATGTTAGGCCTATGGGCACTGCAAGGCTGACTCTTCCTAAAATACAGAGAGCCCGGTTGGGTCGTAGATTGTTCTGCTTTTTAGCAGCAAAAATGTGGAACGAATTGCTGCTCAATCTAAAGATGCAGGCTTCAGAAGTGCTGTTCCGTAGCAACTTTAAAACTTGGTTTTCCAGGACCTTGCAGTCTGGTTGGTGTTGAGGCATTGAACTGGGTGCTTCACCGCTGACAGACAGGAAGAATTGTTAGGGCAGAGACGCTTCGCTTGGAGTAACCAGGCGCTCTATAAACTGCTAATCTAAACTAATCTGTATATTGTTACTTATAATCGAAAAGGGAGTAATGGTGTTTTACAGCAGCCTGTCACGGTTTTGGCAAGGGCAGTGTCCGTCCAAACAGAGGTAAGACCGGTGTCGGGATGAATGGCTTTGGTGCGGGTTCCGACCTTGAGACCAGGTAAGGAGCCTTGCGTCGCGGGCAGTGCTGCTGGGGGTCGGAAGTAGGGACAGACACACAAGTGAAGGTGGAGTCTGGCCTTCGCTTTTTGAAGGGTATGTGCCGGATCAGAGGACAGTCACGAGGGAGTGGGAAGGGGAAGCAGGGGATGAGTAAGAAATCGTAGGAGATGGTGGTGGAGTCTGGGGCAATAGGTGAGGACAAGAACATGGGGAAGAAGAAGAGGAAAAGCAAGGAAGTAAAGCGTAAAAAGCTGCCATACATGGGGATCATGGAGCCGTTGGGGGTCCACTTAATGTTGTCCACTAATGAGCCCATTTGGAAAGGGGAATATGTTGCCATTTTTAAACTTTTACATAAGGAGATGAGGGCAGAGGAGGACTCCAAGGAGGAAGAGTATGAGCTGTCTCACTGGCACAAGGTGCCGATCAATATTGAAAACTGGACAGCGGCTTTTCTTACTTATTCAGCATATACTGCAAGAAATATTCAGAGAGGTGCATGGCATTGTTTCAGTACCTCGATGTAGTGCAAAAAGTGAAAGTTACATTCTGTGGTTATCCTGGTGCAGTTCAACGAGGACTTTTGCACCAGCCTCGTGGATGATGTGAATGGTATTTGGGGGTGGCTGGACAATGAGGTGTTCCTTTAAACGATGATTCAAGAATGACCCATTGACTTACACAGCAAGTAGGTCGCCAGTTATCTAGAAGCCCTTTCGAGGGCGTCCCCCATGGGTGGGGGGGTATTGCAGGAAGGGGACAAGCGGGGATCGGTGAAGCATACTGGCCATACAACAGGGGACAATGCTTGCAGAGGTACTGTAAGTATAGATACGACTGCTCAAAATGTGGTGGGAAGCAAATGCTCACACAGCGTGGACCTCAGCAGGGTGAGTTTGGTCAGCCGGATGGGATTAGGAGTCAGTGGACTGGTTACAGTGAGCGCAGATGGGGCAAAGGTGAAGAACCCTGTGGGAAAGAGTGTGTGTGGGAGAGTCAATACTGCTGCCCTTCAAATCCAAGAGAAGAAATTCTGGAAAAAATTGTTGGCAGTCCCTGGCAGTACAGCGAATTACATAGTACACAAAGAGTACCATACTCAGGTGATTTAATAAATATGGCGGGGATCACTCTTTGGCAAGGGATATGGGCCAAAGACGAGACAAAATTTACAAAGGATTTGATCTTGGACTGTCTGGCCCTCGACCATAGCAGGAAAATCCCCTGGTTAGAGCACATTTTTTCCATTTTAATATGCTGTAAGATAGATACTGATAGAAAGAACCCTGCATCTAGCCAGGATTATAGCAAAAGTGAACTGAAACTAAAATATATGCATGCTAGGAATGCATAAGAGGGGTTGAAGTTAGCCAAAAACACAGTGTTGTCTCTTATTGCAAACGCCCATTTGTAAGGGGCATACAATTATATCTTACGTAGGTAAGAAATATCCAACACAGATTTTATTTAACGAGGCTTAGGCTTGGCACACTTCACTATATTATTGCATTCTCTAAAATGGAAAAGTGGTGCCACAAACTGCGAAATTGTCTTTATAAGGATATTCCAAAATTTGTCTTAAAACCTTTATTTTTATCTAATATGCTTTTCCATTACAAACATGCTTTTAATTTGGTATGTGGTCTGGAAAATGAGAAAATTACGATTGCAGTCATCTTGTTCATAATAATGGCAATAAGAAGAAGGAAAACTTACTCACACTTGGATGCTCAAGTTCAAAAAGACTTTATTCGAATTGAATTCACAATTCATAAAAGTATACAGATAAAATCACAGAATAAAATTTCATTTTTCCATTCTAAATTAGGCATCACTAAAAGAAAGAAGTTTAAAAAGAATAAAACAGTGCAATCAGTTAGAATACATGATAGTTAAAAGTGCTTAGTTAACTCTTATTATCCCATCACGATGGTCCTTCTCACTCTTAATATAGTGTTCAGGAAGAGGCTCATTGTACTGATGGTGAGACAATCATCTAAGGACCTGAGTTTAATATAGGCATCTCTTGCTTTCCTTAGGCCCCAAGTTAACAAGAGAGGTTTTAAGATTTGTCGTCTGGAATGGCTATATAAAGTACAAAAAAGAGTACAGTGTATATTTGATTGGAATGATTTGTCATCACAGGGACACCGCCTTTTTACTCTCGCCCAGTCATTGCAGGTCGGGAATGATACGAGTCTAAAAAAGGTTTCCAGGCGAAAGTATGTCAGGAGCCTACGATGCTGTAGGGGATGATCTATTGCAAGATACAACTGGGGACCCCTTTGAGATGTCACTTCATTGTGGCTCACAACAGATTTTTTAGTCCTTTCACCCTTCCACCTTTGTAGTTCCAAATGTTCCAGCAACATCTTTTTGAGCATGGATCGCGAAAGCAATTCCAATGAGGCTGGGTCAGTAAAGTATTCAGGATGACCGATCTCACTAACAAAGTTCTTAATGTATGTAAGCCATTTGATATTTTTCAGTCCATCACAGCTTAAGCAGTCCTCTATGATAGATCTGTTCAATTCTGTGGCAGGGTTGGTCCAGACGTTATGCCAAAGTAAAACTGGGGCACGTTTTATAATGTCCGTGATGAAAATAAGAGCAACTTCAGCATGTAGTACATATACTGTGGTTCTCCTCGGTGTAGCAGTTAAGAAACGCAGGAACCTATACTCGATTCGCTGAATCGCCTCCACTTGCTGCCAGCCCCAGATGCCAGCCCCATAGGTCCCAATAGCCACACATTTTGATTTGAATATTTGAAGGAGCTCCTTGACTGGCCTGTTTCCTATTTTTTTGGCAAAGCTCATAAGAGCGCCAACTGCTCTATTAAACGCCATGGCCCTTGCATTCACAGCAGACTTCCAAGTGCCCTGCCTGTCGAAGTGAACCCCCAAATAGCAAAAGATGTCAGCTAACTCCACCTTCCTTTCATTTAAAGTAATTGGGCACGGTGATCTATGTTTGTTTGGGCCACACGGCATGGTAAACGTCTTCGAGACATTTACGCGTAGCCCTCTTATATTCATAAAATTGGTGAAAGTCTGTACAGCTTTCTGTAGACCCACCTTGGTCTTCGAGAGGATGGCCGCATCGTCAGAATACAGTGAGATAGGAATGGGTTTGCCTTTGATTACGTGATAATCATGATACTGTTGTGTTAAGCAAGAACCCACTCCATTAATATATAGGTTAAATAGCAGGGGGGCCAATATGCAGCCCTGCCTTACCTCTCCATTAATCTTAAAAAGCTCTGTGCATTCCCCCCTCTGGCCATATCTTACTCGTGCACCTGCCTCAACATAGAGTTCTCTGATGTAATCTATTATTTTATTGTCCAGCCCGATATCTCTCAGAGTCTGCCAGAGGTTATCGTGCAGAACACAGTCAAATGCTGAACTGAGGTCCACAAATGTCACGTAAAGGTTGGATTTCTGTGCATGTATATATTTTGAGATGATTAGGGAAAGATTTAGCCCCTGCTCAATTGTCCCCCTGAACCCATACTGAAAAGGTGATAGCACTTCCTGTCCCTCCAGCCAGTCCTGAATGCGGGCAAGAATGACCCTGCCTGCCATCTTCATAAAACCATCTAACAAAGAGATCCCCCTTTTTGTAAATCGGGACCAAAATTGCCTCCTTCCATGTTGGGATAAAACCTCTTTTGGTCATGCAATTCAGGACCCTGGTAAGTATCGGGCCCACAGGTCTGGATACATTTTAAACACATCAATAGGGACAGAGTCTGGTCCTGGTGCTTTCGAGGCTGAACTTTCCCTTAGGGCTTTATATACCTCCTCTAGTTTAAATTGGATATCTAAAGGGAACGGAGATTCCACAACATCCGTGGTTATTGCTGTTTCGGGGGAACGTACATGGAAAACCGTGGTGCCATACAGGACTTCGAAGTGACGTACCCACTCCTGGGCCGTAATGGCATTATCTAAACGTGGACCTTGGTCGTCTTGATAAAAAGGAGCGTTCACAGCCTTCCAAAAGACAACAGTGTCCTTTTGTGTTGGTGCTGCATGGAGCGCTTCCCAGGCTTCAGCTTTTAGATCTTTCTTTCTTCTAGTCAAAGCGACACAGTAATTACGCCTTGCCCTTTGAACCTTTGCTCTGTCTAGTGGGGTAGCATGCAGTGCTTGTTTGAGTTCCCTCAATGCCCTGGAGCAGTTTGGATCGAACCACCCTGGGGTTCTCTTGACTATATTATGCGGGTTTCTTGGATGCATTGGTATATGAAAATCGAGATGAGTGTATGTAGGTACGATATGTATCGCACCGTGGGACATACAATAGCACTCCGGGACATACAATAGCACAAATGCACTTTATGTTAACGAAAACCTCCCCAATCTATGCTGCACCATTTTTGTTATCCTTTTGTAGTTTTTATAGGGACATTTATTTATTAGCACAATGCACTTTACGTACATATTAACACAGGTCACTTTGATTGTTTTTACTGCATATCTTATCAGGATATATAATAAGCACTTTGCACCATCTAGTACCTATATGACATAGGTTATTTTGCCTATTTGTACTACGTGTCATGTAATGTGTATTGTACTTTGATGTATTGATTGAGCTGATATTTTGTCGTTTTTAAATTTGACTGTATACTCTCATTTTTAAAAGAAAAACTGTAACCAATCCCGCCGATTAGAATGCTTTTATGGTGTCATACTTTGCACCGAATAAAGTTTTGTTTGACTTTGACTTTGAGTGCGTATTACAGTTGAGGTTGATAGGCTGTGGCATTGGGTTAATTTTTTGGGGACGGAAGAGGAAAAGGAGTGGTTGTTGCCAGATTTTCAGTTTGGGTTTTGTTTGTTCTATGAAGGTACCAGGGTGTGGCAATGAGTTGATAATTTTCAGTCAGTAAAAGTGCGAAAAGGATTTGTTTGGGACAAATTGTTGAAGGAGGTGAGAGAAGGGTGGATAGAAGGGCCATTCTATGACTGGCTTCTGGTGAATTTGTGGATTTCCCCGATTGGGGTGATCCCTGAGAAGGAGCCTGGGCAGTTCTGCCTGATTCAACATCTGTCGTGGCTGGAGGGCCTATTGGTCAAGGATTTCATTCCTAAGGCATGTAGCTGGGAGCGGTATGCATCCGTAGACGCAGCTGTTCAATTGGTAAATAAATTTGACGAGGGCACTTTGATGGCAAAATGTGATATGAAATCGGTGTTTCAGGCGTTACCAGTTCACCCTAAGGATTATGAGTTGGTGGGCATACATTTTGGAGGAAAGTTTTTTGTAGACAAGGCATTGCCAATGGAGTGTTCAATTTCATGTTCATTGTTTGAGGCGTTCAGTTTCTGTTTGCAGAAGGTGTTCCTTGTGGCAGGAAAAGTAGTGATGACACACTATTTGGACAATTTTTTCTTGGTGGGTGCCCCGCAGTCCTGGGACTGTCAGGAAGGTTTGCTGTTGTTTCTGGATTTGATGCAGGATTTGAGTGTCTCTTTTGGACCAAGAAAGGCAGTCGGGCCGGTAGAGGTGCTTACATTTTTCGGCATTGAGTTGGATTTCCACAGGATGGAGATCAGATTGCCAAAAAAGAAGACGCAGCAGTGTCTAGAGCTCCTAGAGAAGATTTTGGACAAGGCCAAGGTGCAGGTGAAGGACATTCAGGTCCTGCTAGGTCATTTGAATTTTGCATGCAAGACAGTAAGGGCAGGCAGGACTTTCTGTAGGAGGTTGGGTTGGGCTCTGGCAGGGATGTCACTCCCACACCACAGGGTGCACCTTAAAGCGAGAGTAAGGGAGGATTTGCCGCTATGGCGAGTTTTTGTCTGAGTGAATGCAATGGTATTTCCATGGCAAGAGTGTGGGAGCAAGATGTTTTCAGATGCAGCAGATGGCCATGGTCTTGGATTCTTGTGGCAGGGTCGGTGGTGTGCGGAAGAGTGGCCGGTGGAGTGAAAGCCTGGGGGGCAGAGCATTGCCTTTCTCTAGTTCTTTCCATTGGTGGTGACAGTTTGTCTGTTGGAGCATAAATTTGCTAAGAGAACGGCCATGATCAACGTGGACAACATTGGTGTTAAGCATTGTCAATCCATAGTCAGCACAAGATCCAATTGGTTTGCCAATTGTTATGGGTTTTTGTGTTAGAGTGTTTACCCATGAATTTAATTTACAAAGAACAACATATTGATGGAGTAAACAATTACGTTGCCAATGCTCTTACTCATTTCCAGTGGATGAGGTTCCGTGGGCTTGCACCATGGGCCGACGAGACAAAGACTGTAATGCTGGCTCATATGTGGTCTGTGGGCAAGAGCGCATGATGCAACTTATCCCCCGCTCGTTGATTGAGTCTTCTCGCAAGGCACAGTGGCTTGCGTTGGAAGAGTTTGTGCAGTCAGGGGCAGTCCAGCATAACAGCGCAGATAAAAGCCAAGCCCAGCAGAAGTATGTGGTTCATTTCATTATGTCTCTGATTGACAAGGGTCTGTTGGCCATCACTACAGCCAGTAAGTTGGCAGTCGTGGCGTTCTACGGGAAGCTGTTGTGGGGCTATAAGCCGTCGGTGCAGATATTGGGGAAGTGGATTTTGGAAAGCTGCTCAAGAGAAAGGGGCATTTTGGACAGAGTGTGGCACCCTATCACACAACGGTTATAATGCATCAAATAACTAAAGGTGACTACTGTCTGTTCTTTTGGTGAACTGCAGCAAATGTCCTAAAAAGTGAATGTAATTATCAGTTTATATTTTGAAAGCAATCTTTTATGCATTTCTTCCTGGTAAACAATCCACTGAAATATTTGAACAGGAAGACATCTGTGGCCACAGATATTTTTCTTGGTTTATTGTTTCACTGATGTTTATCCATGCCTTGATTTTTCATACTTACTTTTATTTATTAGGGCATCTGCAGGTTATTATTTCTCGTACCAAAAAAGCACTGACAGGATTACATGGCTATTTATATTCACTCTAAATCAAAAGCAGGAGAAGAGCAGCAGTTTCCCAGTATATAAATAATATTCAAAGAGAGAGTGAACCCACGGTTTATTGCACTAGAAGCTCCCTAAAACCACGGAGATAGTTTTCTTTTGCATAAAAGTATAGCCCCCTGCTTAGTACAGTGGCATGCTTCATCATAGAGTTCTCCCCAATACCAACTATTTGGGGGCAAGCTCGAGAAAATACTAGGTATATTGGGAGGGGTCTTGGTAAACAAAATTGTCTACATGGTATCCAAGATTGAAATTTGAATGTGGGTCCCTGTGGCAAGATTAAAAACAAAAGTTGATGCCTTCTAGGTACTATTACTCGAGCATCTACTATGGTCTACATGTTTCAGCCACCTTTTATGCCAGGTTAGGATTATGTGACTTTACTTAGAACCAGATCGGATCCCAAGATTCCCCAGATCCCTTATAAATTACTTGTCCTAACAAGCCAACTTTGCTCAGTCACACTCACTCCAAACAGCCAGACTTCTCTGAATTCTGTAGGTGGAAAAAGGGAGAAAGAATACTTTCAGTGACATAAATGTTCTCTTATTCTATTTACATAATTTATATTTTTTTTTGTTTCTAGCCTTGGTTTTGTCACAGTCATAATTTGTGCAGCCATTTCAGTGTTTGGCAATCATGCATATCCAGAGGGCGTAGTGTGGTCCCAGCCTACACTCCTTATTATCTTTTTAGTCATGCATCTTTCTCATGACCTTGTAAAGTGTTTGTGCAAATATATTGGCATAGTTACAAGGATCATTATTGAGGTTGCCTATTTTCCGTTTTTACTGATTTTTACAGATAAATTCAGACAGAAAACCATTGAATTTCTTATCTATATTTATTTTTAAATATGGATAAAAATGAAAATTGGGTTGCTGTTTGAGTGATTCTAAATACTCTCTGCCATGACTGCCAGGCCAATAGTTGTGTGGATTGAAAGGTAAGGGAGTTAAAAGTGAAAGGAATTTCAGTAAAGAGTGTTAAACAGCAGTACAATTGCACAAGGGTGACACTGAGATTTGCTTATTTTGATATAAGTGCATTGATGTATCTTCCGCAAGTGTTCAGATCACTACGACCTGACAGCCATTCAAGCATGAGTGCATATTTATCGGTTAAATAAATGTGGGAACATAACAATTTCAGGTTCATTTTTCTTACAAAACCCCAACTAAATATAAATAAATAGAGATAAAATTAGCAGAAAATATGGATAAATACAGATGGAAATGTCAAAAAAATGAATACCATGCAACTGGTTTTTCCTAATCATTATTGACATTTGTGGCCATTAGAGTTGGGCAAACCTTTGATAACTACACACTTTCAATAAATTAATCAGACCTAGTGTACCTACATGATTGGTATCCCTTTCTCGCCCCTAAGTATGCCAGATGCAAGCATGCTTTGTAGTCACAGGCTGTAAGGTAATCAGAAAAAAAGAGGGAGACCGACATAGTCCCATGAGTACATTATAGACCCGAAGGAGGGGGTTGGAGTTGGTGGAGGTGTGATTCTTTTCTCATGAGTAAGTATATCCTTATGCCAGACAAGACCACTCAGTTCACGACCCTGAGGACCAAAAGAATAAAGCAGATAATTAGCTTTCTGAAGACTGATCCTCATAGTCAGATCCAAGAAGCAACAGTAGAAGGAGGCATCAGCAAGTAACAAAAACAAACAAAATTTAGGGGCAAACACAGAGGGCATCACCTCCCTTCTACCCTTTTCCACACCCTCCTTCACTGCCACCACATTTCCAAATACTACTATATGGTTGCATTTGTTTAATCAGTATAAAACTCAAGGCACACTAAGAATTTCAGACCTCCATTATTAGGGCATGGTCAAGGACCATACAAGGGAAATATAAAGAAAGATTCACTTGTCTTTGGGAGGACAACAAATGCATAGGGGCGAGTTCAAGAGCTACAGCTGGCCCAATATTAAGGCTGCTGCTGGGTGTCCCAGAGGTGGGCTCATTATACTGGTGCGGTCCACCTTGTCTTATTCTATTTCCGTACTCAAAACAGGTTCCCCAGATGTCCATGGGCTACTTTTTTCCTTCCCCAAAATTCAAACCGTTCTTGATAATCAATATATGCAAAAGTAGGGTAGGATATGAGCAGAAATCCCAAACTCTTCAAATGCTGGACAGAATATTGGCAGTACACTCTGAATCTAACCATGTCCTTGTGGCTGGTAACTCCAATCTTTCTTTCAAACAAAATGGCATATCCCAAGATCTCTCTAGCATCGAAGATTCAATATGCGGAATGCTTGAACTTACATTCCCAACTGGAAGGAAGTGCATCTTTTTGCATGTTCATCCTCATTTCTTTGAACTGATGCTGCTGGTTTTTCAACTCTGAGAGTGCACTGAGGTCTTCTAACCAGACCTCTTTGCCAGTGTTTAAGGCTATGCAAAAATTATATTTAATTGGATACACCGAATTAGCAAGTACTGACATACTTATAAGTCCCTAGTATATGGTGCCTGGGGCATATAAGGCAGAGTGTTCACACAGGACTGCAGCACGGGTTGTGCCACTCTACATGCGACAGGGGTAACATGGACCCCAGCCTGCCAGTGCAGACTGACAGGGTTGTGTGTTAGACTAGGAATTCAACCTTGCCATTAAACCTGATAGCAAAGCCATCCATTCCCTTAAGTAACATATGTAAGTCTCCTCTAAGGAAGGCATATAGAGTCCTATGACAGGGAGTTGTATCCTACTAAGTAATACATCTGATTTTCTAATTGTCTTGGAAGCAGCACTTCCAAATTGTGGTTTTGCTGGGGAAAGGTGGGGAGCCCCATTGGCTAACACAGGCTTAAACGGTTGGCACCCTAACCCATCTAACTCCTGAATGGGACCACCAAACAAGGTAATACATCTGATTTTCTAATTGTCTTGGAAGCAGCACTTCCAAATTGTGGTTTTGCTGGGGAAAGGTGGGGAGCCCCATTGGCTAACACAGGCTTAAACGGTTGGCACCCTAACCCATCTAACTCCTGAAGTAATACATCTGATTTTCTAATTGTCTTGGAAGCAGCACTTCCAAATTGTGGTTTTGCTGGGGAAAGGTGGGGAGCCCCATTGGCTAACACAGGCTTAAACGGTTGGCACCCTAACCCATCTAACTCCTGAATGGGACCACCAAACAAGGTCAAGTTAAGTATCAAATTAATTGGGACATTAAACCCGACCGGATGCCCAGGCTACATTTTAACTCACTACTGAAGTTAAGCAACTTTTAGAAAGTTAGTACAGTGAACTTCCAAAGGCCATAAAGCTTAGACAGATTTCTGACCACCTGGAGACCCAGGCCTCAGATCGAAGGCTGTTGCTGCAGAGCAAGGTGTAACCTCCTCTCCCAGTATGGCCCCTCAGGGTGTAAGCCCACAAGGCAGGCTTCAAAGGTGAATCAACCTGTAAAGGGCCGCTGGTAACAACATCGCTGAGCAGGAGGTCTTTTATTTCTGCAGGCAATTAGGAGACAGGGCCAAGGAAGGGAAATCTGTTGTCAAACCAGCTTTCCGTGAGCAGATAGCCCTCTGGTAGCCACACCTCTAGGGAGGGCTACCCTACTCCTCATGACTGAAGAAGGGTCATGTCATTTTGAATGGGGCAGGAATGGGGTACTCTGGGATAGCCAGATGCCACACATCACAGGAACTTCATCACTAGAGAGGAGGGAACCCAGAAGCCCATTGGCTTGTGACCGCAATATCCCCTCTGGCTCATTTCTGGGATAAATATGGCACCAGTGGCACCCTGCCCCTCAGTTCACATTGGAGAAGAAGAGAGTACTAAAGAAGTACTTCCCTGCTGCCCTTGAACCTAAAAGATAGGCTGCTCTATCAAGAGGACACCACCTGCAGTACTTTTGGTCGAGTGAGGTTGGGACTGTGCCTGCGGCTCCTTACCCTGGGAAAGGTTGATTTCCCAGCATCACCAAGACCAGTGACTCCGGGGATCAGTTTGTTGATCTCCTGGAGCAAGCTCCAGGACTACAAGAGCTGAAAGAGCCCAAACAGAAAAAGTGGTAGTCATCGCAGACATTTTACTTCTACCATTTGCCCGATACAGCAAAGGGAAAAACTGAAATAACCAAAGCAGGCATCCGAGTTTGTTGGACCCAGGAGTGCCCATCAGAGTTGGATTTGTCATACCCAAGGGACACCAGGCTCCATCAAAGAGTTTGCATCTAACCGGCTGTGCAACTACTGCAATGTAGTGGACTTCGAGGGTCCCCGATCTCCGTGTACAAAGTCACCTCATATCCCTAGTGGTCAGAGGAACCACCATGAGACCCCCCCACCCTCGTCTACTGCATCACAACTGGAACATCCTTTTTAGCATCTTTGCCTGCATTCCTCAACATCACGACCACTCTATTAACTTCTATGGCATTTGACCTATAAAGTTTGGCTCTAGCTTTAAAAATGCTCTGGTGGCCAGGTAAGTGACTAAAGTGACCTTTCTGGTTCCCTAGACCTTTCCCCTGCTGGATTTGGTTGCCCAAGCCACACTAACTCTTGCACAACTTTTGAACCGTTTGTAAAACTTTACATTTGCCCAATTGCCCTTGCTTGTTTGCAGGTGCATTTAAAGGCGGTATAAAGTTATAAAAATTGTATCGACGGATTTCTTTGGTGGATTGTTATGATCAAGGTCTCTAAAACTCATAATCATATGCTCTATTTTTATAAATTGGTGTTATGTCTTTTTAGTGGTGTGTGATTTTCTTCTTACATTGTGTGGTGCTGTTAAATGCTTTACACTAAGTTCCTTTGCCAAGCCTTACTACTCACAGCCAGAGCTACTCAGCGTTGAGCTAAGGTTAAGTAAATAATACTGTCTGGACCCAGAACAGTATCTGAGAGTGTACTCCACCGTAAGCCCCCCTGCCATATCATATAGTACACCCAAATCCTCACTCCACCAAGAAGACATTTTTCTAGGACGGCCCTCCAAGTGGTGAAACTTGTCTTGACGCCTGGCTTGTGTGCTTGTAACGGTAGGTCACCTTCTGACAAAAATCCTACTCCCACATTTAGAAGAGGGTTGTACTCTAGTACTATTGACTGCATCCTGTTGGATGTGGGACTGGAGCAAACTGGCAAACGTGTTGGTGTTAGATCTATATGACAGCAATCACAATCCCCTGATACTTAAATTGAAGCTGTCAATGACATCGCCTCCAAAGCAATTGGCCACCGAATCATCTAGAAGTAGCAAGCAATAGGAGGAATGTCAAGTGGGTGGCAGTGAGTTCTTCACCCAAGGCAGTTATGGATCTATATTTAATTCTTGCCACCCACATGGACCGAATGTAATAAACTGATGGAACAATGCATCTTTTTTAAATGACCACAATGTCGTGTTTACAAAGTTAAGCGATATTTTAACCAATGAAGCCTTAGGGTGGCCTAAATCAAATGGCTCAGCAGGGCTGGTTTAATAAGTTGTGTAAAAGTACTAAGACAAAGTTGCTGTAAGCAATTAAACAAAGGGTGTTATTCGGGAAAACAGGGCTATCTCCTGGTCTAAATCTTCAAGGAATCCAAATCAAAATGGAAAAATGGTATTTGGCTGGATCTTTTGGATTCCACAACAACCAATCACCAAAGAGAAATATGTTTTTTGGTCAGTTGAACAATTGGAAATTGGGTAAACCAGTTGAGTCTTCTGTCCTACCCTGTGAATAGGTTTTTCATTTTCGACATTTGTATTCAGTATGACCTGAAATAGAGTTGTTGCCACCAAGGCATGCTAGCTGTCCGGTAAATCCCAACCTGCCTCCAGTAGCTTACTCCTTGGAGGAAACTGCAAATGCTTTGGTCTCCTTTAGACAAGGGAAAGCACTGGGCCTGGATGAGATACCTGCAGATCTCTTCAAATCTGGCAGTGCTATTATGGTGCCCTGCATAAACACCCTCTTAAATGCATTCTGGATGGAGGGGGCCAGCCCTACATCTTGGAGGGGTGCTGAGATTATGCAAATTTTAAAAAAGGAGAACCCCAGCATTCACTCCAACTATTGCCCAATCAGCCTCACAGATCATTTACAAAAAGTCTTTTGTAAACAGGTCTTGAAGCAGTTTATAGGTTGGAATGAGGAGAACCATATCCTCTCACACCTACAAGCAGGCTTTAGGCACAAAACTAGTGCTGTTGATCAGGCCTTCTAATTCCTCCTTGCCAAGTGGAGGATGGTAGACCTGGCCAAAGGTGAACATTTTGTGGCATTCACCAATCTTCACGCCGCATTTGTTCTGATGCTGCCTGGGGGAAAACTGTGAGAGGTGCTTTGAGGGATGGGGGTCCCCCCAAATCTATTGTACATAGGTATACTACTCCACTAGGGGAACCTTGCCAAAGTTCAATGTGGGATAAGTGGGGAATTGATCTAGACCTTCCAAGTTGACCAAGGTGTGCACCAAAGTTATGTTCTCACACCAACATTCTTCCTCTTATATAATAAGGAATGTGTCAGATTTTTGCTGAACTGTGTTAATGACCCCGCCTCCCTGACAGGGCACAAAGTCCTGGTGCTTCTGTTTGCAGATGGTAAATTTTTGTTGTCTAAGACTAGGAGGAGCCTGCAAAATTTGATTGACAGATTCAGTCAGTTTTTGTGTAGAGTTTGTTCTTAAAATCATTACTATCAAAACCAAATTCATGACCTACTCTAAGAGGAAGAGGAGAAGCGGGACATGACATTGGGAATTGAACCGTTAGAAAGAGTAAATGTGCTTGATAAGAATATATCTCTTTACAACGAATGCTCTACAACGCATTCCTTTACAACGCTGTCATTACAACGACTGGGTTGTTACAACACGAACCATTACATCGCAAGTCGCTACAAGGACTTGCTGTAGGTGGAGCGCTGGACTTAGGAATAGTATTATTTACTATTCCTACTCCAGTTTGTGAAACAGCAGGGAAGGTGTTGGATTGTAAATCCAACTCCTTCTGTCCCCGACAGCAAGTTTTTGTAACGACTTGCGATGTAATGGTTCGAGTTGTAACATCGCGGTCATTGTAACAACCTCGTTGTAATGGAATGCGTTGTAGCGCATTCGTTGTAAACGATGTCTCCCACTTGATTACCTTCACATCAGACTTGCTGAAAAAGGGTCTTGGGAACCGCTGATATTAAAAAGTTCAATCACTGTGAAGAACAGAGGTGGGGCAGTATCTAAATTTGAATAAAAGGTCAATTGGACACATATCTTACCAGCTGTTAAAATGTATAAGTCCCAAGCAAGGGGGCAGCTCTCTACAGTATAAAACTATGGGGCCACTGCAACACAGACTCCTTGAGTGTTGTGGAAAACAATGTCCTTAGAGCCCTTAATAGTATAGGGAGAAGATCACCACTATTGAATTTAGGTATCCACTAAATAACCATGTTGGCTGCACTAAGGCCTTTGCTATATTAGATGCGCATTTTGGAGCACTAGTGAACTGTGGCACTTTAGAGAGAGGCTGGCAGACATATTGAGAATGAAATCAGCTGTAAAAATAAAATGGCATTCATGAAAAATTCTGGGAATTCTGCTTTGGAGATGTACAAATAGTGAATAAAATGGTTTATGAGAAAGTTGCCACTTGCAGGGAGCATCAAATTAACACAGGCAGTTTAACAAATGCGTTCTTACTCTATAAGTCAACAAGTAAGGCCGATATTTTAGATTTTCTATGCCCTGAATGTGAACGATCACTGTTTTTACTGTTCTGGTATGGGACACTTCAGTAGCAGCTTTTATGGCTGAGGGTGGAGTTCTAAAGGAGGAGTCACACTACTGTTTGTATTGTAAAAATGCAATGGTAACAGATGAAACATTTTTATTCTTCTGTCCCCTATATGCTAAAGACAGAAGTAGGTGGACAATGCCTCAGTGCCAATCCTTTGGTCTAACAGAAAGAGGAGAAGCCTATTGAATTTGCAAAATTGAAATATCTATGCTTGTGGTAGTGGCAGCGTCAAAGTACTTGCAGACAACCTGGATAACTAGACAAAAGCTATCATGCAACACGCTTTATTATGAATCTGGCGGTACATGCAGCACCCAACTCCCAGTGGCGGTCTCCCGACTGCCCTGTTATGACTAGGGCGGGTGGGCCGCACAGGGACCGCAGCAACCACCAGTGAACAACAGTTTCCTGCCGGTTGCCTGGCAGTCCTGAGGCCGCAATATGCTTGGCGGGACCGCTGCTGTCCCGCCAAGCATATTATGAGTTTCCTCCCCTTCATGGTTTTCTTGGCAGTGAGCCCGTCATGAAATACGTGGAAGAGATGAGATAAAGGGAGCCCTACAGGGCACCCTGGTGCCTCGTACCATGTGGATGCGCACAGGAGGGCACAACATGTGCCCCCTTGGTGCATACAAACCATTCCCGGCCATGCAGGTACTGCCTTTGACGTTCCCCTTGCAGGGCCTGTTTCATAAGCACCACCCTGGAAATACCAAAGAACTGCCGCCACACCAGGACAAAACTTTTGATCTGGCGGGCGGTTCTTACTCGGCTTTGGCGGTGCTGTAGCAGGGCGGGGCGACTCCCACACCGCATAACTCGTGACGAGTTCCTTAGAATTTTAGGGTGGCTGCTTTGATGAATATTTGATTATTTTCTGTATATGACTATATGAGTTAAATTTAGTATTTACTACTGTTTTCATGTCTGCATCAACCTGGTGTCCTTTCGCCTCAGCGTTGTCAATTTTTTAAAATTATTTTAATTGTGATTGTCTTATGCATTGAGCATGACAATTTTTATTTTGAACTATCAATAAACTTGGTGAACTTGGGAGGACAACAACAACCACTAACCAACAACGAGTACATACCTGGAGCATGACCAGGGAAACAATCCAAGAACAAGTACAGCACAGCCGTAGTAGGCAACCATACAACAAGAACACTCACAGACCTCGAGATTAAAGTTCTGGGTTGGGTCTAGACTTTACCCCCACTCACACATTTCACCAATTCAGGGTCAAATGTGAATTGGCAGAGTTTTGCAGAAAATGTAAACTCAACGCGTTCTTTAAAGATAAGGATAGACAAAGTGGCATAGAGGGTGAAACGGGATTTAGGAAGTAATCTACCTTCACACCAACTATTACTGTGGTACTAGTTGAGATACAAACTTTTGAAAAACCTGTCTTTAAGTAAATTGATAAACTTGATATAGCTAATTGCAAAACCTTCCATAATTTATCACGAACAGAGAGGAGGGCGCTAAAGGATCTGAGATAATATAAAGAACTAACAATAAGAACCGCAGACAAAGATGGAAACATAGTGGTACAGATGACTATAGATTACAGACATAAATTCACCGATTACTAGCAGATATAATAAATAACAGAATTATAAATCAGGACCCTGTTCCTTCACTAAAAAGAGTGATGTGTTTTATTATTGAACAGGTTCTGGCATTTGGCTGGATCTCAGAAAGAGAGGCTGAATTTCTAGCGAATAAAGAACCAGTGACCCCATACTCAGCGCCAAGATGCCAAGGGCCTTTGTAGCGCTTTACAAATGTTTAAATAAATAAATACTTCTATACTTTCCATAAAATTCACAAAAAATAAATTCCCCCTCCAGGACGTCCAGTTATTTCAGGCATCAATTCTATTTTAGAACACCTTACCCAATTCTGTGACTTTTTTCTTTTTTTATAATGGTTTTTAAATAATGAATCAACAATGTACCATAAGCAAGGGGACAAGATTAGTAACTTATCTAGCAAGTAAGAAAAAGAGAGCAAAATTAGCAGCAAAATGAAGCCTACAACCCCCGGGAAGTAGAAAACATGTCCGCTGTGCTAAAAATCCAAAAACGAAAAAAGAAACAGATAACACAAATCAAAATAACACATAACCATACATAAGTAGAGGAGAGCCCGTGGAAAGCAAAGAAAAGTAAGAGACTACGCGAACCAGTCCTGTAGTCACCACGGCCAGCCAGCCCTGGACGGGTGTCCAAAACCTACCCAGCTTTTTCCTCTGAGGATCGTTCTCAGTTAAGCATGGGCGAATTTTGCGAATCTCGCGTTCGCGAATTTTGCGGATTTGCGAACTCGCAATCCGCAAAATCCGCGAATTCCCGCGAATTTGCGGATTTTTTTTTTTTTGTGTTCGCCCGTGTTTCTGCCAGTTCGCGAGGGTTTTACAATTTCGCAATTTGCGAACTTACCTGTCGGGTCGCAAGTTTTGCGAACTTGTTGTTTCTACGTGTCCAGCCTGTTTGGGACACTCTTCTTCATCACTGCCACTCTCTGTCACCACTGTCACTCTCTGACTACTCATGCCACCCTCTGGCCCACCCATGCCACCCTCTGTTTCATCACCACACCCTCTGGTTGTCCAGTGTACATTATTTTCGGCAAAGCAAAGCACACCTTCCCTGCCTCAAGTGACCTGAATTAATTTGGGGCTGATTAATGTGTCACAGAATATTTTTTTAGCTGGCACCTGCTTCCTTAGTGCGCCCTGATTAGTGATCTTTTGCACTTGCTAAGTGCTTTCATTGTTGCAAAATTAGTTACAACACCTGCCCTGCCCCAACTGACAATAATGAATTAGGGGCTGATTAATGGATTTTAACTTCCAGCCTGGCTCCTGCTTGTCTCCCTTAGCTGTAATTCAGGACCTTTGTGGCATATGTGTAACAATTCTGAGGTTCAGAGCAGGGTCACATAATAGTTGCAACTGCCAACTGAACTCTGGAGGGGCCCCTCAGGAAGCACTACAGGAAATGGCTACTAATGATGAGCCTGAACCTTTGAACCTGGTAAGTAGTTTCAGTTTTGCTAAGATCGTATTTCTGCAATTTAGCACTTATTCGCGGGGCGCGAAGTTGTACTGGGAAGCCGCGAACTCACGCGAACAGTGCGAGCAGTGCGAGCAAAATCCGCTGCTCGCGGATTTGCGGATTTTGCGGGAGATTCGCGAATCTCGCGGATTGCGAATTTCCCGAAAATCCGCAAAATCCGCGAGCGAAACGGATTTTCCGCCCATACCTATTCTCAGTTAGCACCATCTCCAGCCTACTTATAGTAAAAATTCCCACAACCATTATCGGGAGGCTCACTAGATAGACAGAATTATGGTAGAACAAGTCTAGCTAATGCAATAGATAATAAATATAAAACAGATAAGTAGGGAGGAATTGCTGGTGAATGTCCCAGCATAATCAACTTTAGATCGGCCATGGCCACAAGGTTAGCAATGCCACATAGCTTGCCAAAACAAATTCCCATTACAAGCGCAAAGTAGAGCAAGATGCAAAAACATGAACCACCCTGGCTCCCGTACGTCCACAGTGGAAACAACGATCCTCTGGCCGTAGCTTCATAATAAAAAGATCATGGGGGTACAATGCCAATCGTTTATACATTTGAAATGATCGACCTTACGAGACACATTCAATGCTGAATGGAACAGCACATTGCTACATAGGAATTCTGCCACCATTACTTCCATATTGAGCAGGGCATGCCATTTATTAGCCCTCAGATGATACGGATCATCCACATGCTTTTGAGATGACTAATAAATTGACTTAAAGACCAGCTAAATGTATCTCTTTAATGAGACCCTCCTTATAAGGTCCAGGCAGTGGCTATTAGTACAACTCAAATCCTCTTTCTTAATACTGATAATAAAATTCTGCAGCTGCAAATATCTATAGAAAACTGCATACGGAAGAGGATCCTGTTGCTGTATATTTCCAAATGAAGAAAAGACATCAAATAGTTGGCCTATAGCCAGGAGGATAACCCTTCCTCAAGTCTCCCATAAACCTTCATCAATACAATGAGGAAGATTGGGATTGTAACCCATATACATAAGCTGATTAAGCAGGGTAATGGTGGGAAATATTCTCTTAAAGGAACCCCAGATAAGGTGGAAAACATTTAAAATCTTAAAGCGGGTTTGCTTAAAGTACATTGTGTCCACTATACCCACACTGGAGACTATTGATACACCCAGTAGAAGAAGTTCTGTAAACATATGACCTCGTGGCCACAACCCCAACCCCAATACCAACTGAAGTTGTGAGAAAAATTACGCCAGATAATAAAACCTAAGAATCGGGAGTGAGACCCCCACCCCCCATCTTCCTTAGAATGTTGTAGAAACTGAATCTTACAGCAAGAATTCCAATAGGACCAGATACGCATCTGCCATAATGCCCATACCATACCCATCTGTCATCTTGGCTGGGAGGATCCAGATCGGATAAGATCTGAGTCTTTTTTGTGACCTTTCTGCCCTTTCTTGGGACCTTTCTGCCCTCTGTGCCACTCTTTCCCCCCCATTTTTTCTGACCTTTCTGCCCTTTCCTGAGACCTTCGTGCCTCTGTGCCATTCGTTTCCCCCTGTTTTTTGTAACCTTTCTGCCCTTTCTTGTGACCTTTGTGCCTCTGTGCCACTCGTTTCCCCCCGTTTTTATTTTGACCTTTCTGCCCTTTCTTGGGACCTTTCTGCCCTCTGTGCCACTCGTTTCCCCCCATTTTTTTGGACCTTTCTGCCCTTTCTTGGGACCTTTGTGCCTCTGTGCCACTCGTTTCTCCCCGTTTATTGTGACCTTTCTGCCCTTTCTTGGGACCTTTCTGCCCTCTGCGCCACTCGTTTCCCCCCCGTTTTTGTGACCTTACTGTCCTTTCTTGGGACCTTTGTGCCTCTGTGCCACTCGTTTCCCCCCGTTTTTTGTGACCTTTTCTGGCCTTTCACGGGACCTTTCTGCCTCTGTGCCACTCGTTTCCCCCCATTTTCAGTGACCTTTCTGCCCTTTCTTGGGACCCCTTAGCCTCTGTGCCACTCGTTTCCCCCCGTTTTTTGTGACCTTTTCTGCCCTTTCTTGTGACCTTTGTGCCCCTGTGCCACTCGTTTCCCCCCGTTTTTTGTGACCTTTCTGCCCTTTCTTGGGACCTTTGTGCCTCTGTGCCACTCGTTTCTCCCCGTTTATTGTGACCTTTCTGCCCTTTCTTGGGACCTTTCTGCCCTCTGTGCCACTCGTTTCCCCCCGTTTTTTGTGACCTTTCTGCCCTTTCTTGAGACATTTGTGCCTCTGTGCCACTCGTTTCTCCCCGTTTATTGTGACCTTTCTGCCCTTTCTTGAGACCTTTCTGCCCTCTGCGCCACTCGTTTCCCCCCGTTTTTGTGACCTTTCTGTCCTTTCTTGGGACCTTTGTGCCTCTGTGCCACTCGTTTCCCCACGTTTTTTGTGACCTTTTGTGCCCTTTCTTGGGACCTTTCTGCCTCTGTGCCACTAGTTTCCCGCCATTTTCTGTGCCCTTTCTGCCCTTTCTTGGGACCCCTTAGCCTCCGTGCCACTCGTTTCCCCCTGTTTTTTGTGACCTTTTCTGCCCTTTCTTGTGACCTTTGTGCCTCTGTGCCACTCGTTTCCCCCGTTTTTTCTGACCTTTCTGCCCTTTCTTGGGACCTTTGTGCCTCTGTGCCACTCGTTTCCCCCTGTATATTTTTGATCTTTTGCCCTTTTTGTGACCTTTCTGCCTTCTGTGCCACTCGTTTCTCCTCAATTGTTGTGCCCTTTTGCCCTCTATTTCCTTCGTAGACCCTCACCGCTGCATCCCCTGGGGCCCCGGCCCCTGATTGCCCATTTGCTGCCCCCACCTCCCGCCTCCCAGCTGCTCCTCCCTCCCACTTCCCCATATAGGCCGGCCGCCGCGCGGTGAGGAGAGCGACCCTTGACCCTTCCAGGTAGGTCGCCCCCCCACACAGCACCGCCTGTGTGTCCCTGCCCCAGCTGCCACTGCTGAGGAAGTTGGATGCCCTCCTCCAGCCGCAGGTTACCACCTGCGCCTCATCCCTGGTGGTAGGCCGTAGGTTTGCTCATCCTCCATTGTATTGCCTGTATTTTCTTTCATTGCTCCCGTTGTAGTGACTGCATTTTCATTGTTGTGTCTTTGACTGCTGTTGTCTTCTCCCCCGCTGCCTGTACGTGGTCTGTGCCCGTTCTCTCCCTCTGTTCCCCTCGCTGACCCCGTGTCTCTCTGCCCGGTTTCCCTTCTGCTCCCCTCGCTGCCCTCGTGTCTCTTTGCCCGTTTTTTCCTTCTGCTCCCCTCGCGGCCCGTGTCTCTCTGCCCGTTTTTGCCTTCTGTTGCTTAGCTGCCCCTGCATTTCTGTGACCTTTCTGCCTTCTGTGCCACTCATTTCCCCCCATTTTTTGTGACTTTTCTGCCCTTTTCTTGTGATCTTTTGCCTTGAGAAAATCATTGCATCCCCAACTCAGCGAAAGAGATCTTTACAATTGTCAAAAGTCTGCTGAAACCCCCGGATCCCCCTTGGCCCCACAAACATCTGGGCCTCGCTGTGAAGAACTGACACTCTTCTTCCACACCAAAATTCTAAATACTCTTCTGGCCCTCCCACCCGTCTCTATCCCCGAGTCTCCCTCGCCACCCAAACACCCTTCTCTAGGCTCCACTCCCGAACTTCCTTCTTTTGTTATGCTCACCAAGGATTTGCTATCCCCCCTCCTCAACTCAATCAAAAGTGGCTCCCCTCTTGATCCTGTCCCTATTAACACCTTGAAGCTAGTCATGCCTATCTTGGAGTCTTCAGTTATCAACCTGATCAACACCTCGATCGAAACAGGCACAGCCCTTTGGACTGGAAAATGGCCATGGTCAAACCGCTGTTAAAAAAATCCAATCTTGACCTCGGAGACTTATCCAACTACTGTCCCATCTCCCTTCTCCCGGGCATTAGTAAACTGGCAGAAAAATTTATAAACCAGCAACTGTCCTCATTCCTGGAAGCCTCCAATCTACTCCATTCTTCTCAAACAGGTTTCCGCCCGGGTCAAGGGACCGAGACGGCACTTCTCAAGGTGGTGGAAGAGTCTAGGAGGATCCTGGACACAGGTGGCAATGTGGCCATCATCCTCCTAGACCTTAGCGCCGCTTTCGATACGGTAAGCCACCGTATCCTTTTAGCACGCCTTAACGAAATTGGAGTCTCGGGAAAGGCTCTTTCCTGGCTCGAATCCTTCCTCTGCGACAGGTATTTTAAAGTATTTGAAGGAGACTGCCACACTTCGCCACTTCCCCTGCAATGTGGGGTCCCACAGGGCTCCTCCCTTAGCCCCACACTTTTTAATGTCTACATGTCTCCCCTGGCTAAGATAGTGGCCCCTTACGGAATTGAACTGATCAGCTACGCTGATGATACTCAGCTCGTGGTCTATCTTAATCAGGCTGATTTGTCTCACCCGAGTCTGAGCAACTGTCTCAAAGAGGTATCAAAATGGATGGGCTTATCCCAGTTAAAACTTAATAATCAAAAAAACAAATTGATGTTACTGGGCAGGTAGGCATCATTCAACTCCCCTACGCTATGGCCCCCCTCTATGGGTGCTATCCCGACCCCAAAAAACGTGATCAAGAGCCTTGGCTTCTGGCTTGATGACGATCTCACATTTAAAGTACAAGCCAGAAAAACCGCAGCCACCTGCTTTGGCTTACTTAAATCCATACGAAAAATCCTTCCTCAACTTCCTGATAGAGCCAAAAAAATCCTGGTCCAAGCCACGATCCTGTCGAGGCTGGATTATGGTAACGCACTCTATCTGGGAGCCCCAATTTCTGAAATCCAGAAACTACAGGTGGTGCAGAACTCTGTCGCTAGATTGCTGACGAGCACCAACCATCGCTCCTCAGCTAAGCCAGCGCTGAGATCACTCCACTGGTTACCCATAAAAGAACGGGTACATTTCAAAGCCCTCTGCATTGCCCATACAAACCTCCAGGGCAAAGGCCCCCCCATCCTGGCCAACTTGATTAAAACTCATAAAGCCTCCAGAAACCTTTGTTCGAATGACCAGAACCTGGCACAAGTCAGCAGAATCAATAAGGCTCATACGGGGGGTCGTCTGTTCTCTTACAACACCACAAGGTTATGAACTCTCTGCCCCCCCTCTTCGACAGGAGCCCAACCATCTTTCTTTCCGTAAGAAAATAAAAACCTGGCTTTTTCCTACAAACTAACTTCCACTTCTTACCTTTCCGTTTGTAGCTGCAAGCGCTGGGATGCCTCCGGGTAGCCATGCGCTATAAAATAATTATTTCATTTAATTCATTTCATTTCATTTCTGTGCCACTCGTTTCCCCCATTTTCTGTGACCTTTTGTCCTTTTGTGACCTTTCTGCTCTCTGTGCCACTCATTTACCCCTCAATTGTTGTGCCCTTTGCCTTCTCTTTCCTTCATCGCCCCTCACCGCCCCCGCCGCTGCGTCCCCTGCAGCTCCGCCTCCATGACAGCCCATTCGCTGCCCTCGCCTCCCAGCTGCTCCTCACTCTCACCTCCCCATACATTCCAGCCGCTGTGCGGTCGCGCCGCTGGCGCGCGGCAAGCCTGTCTGCGCCCTTCTGTGTCCGTCTGTGCCCGTCTGCGCCCGTCCGTGACTGGACCGCGCCCAGCGCTGGCACCCGTGGCCCCCGCACCCGCCATGACGACCGGCGCCACTATGACGCCGTACAAAAGGGGGTGGTGATGGACGGAGCATCTGAATCAATCAAACACTCACACCCAGTCAAAAGATCTGGGTTTAATCCATCACCGTTCTTTAGCCCACTCTGCCACCCCAGTTCAGACATGGCTATATGCAAATCAGTCTGACCCTGTGCCTCATGGGAACAGTCCAGCCCGAACTGCCAAGCCATGTCTTCCCTGGACCGGAAACAAGCTTCCGAGGACCGGTTTCTGGCATTCCAGCCGTCTTCAGCCAGGCTTGCTTGAATCCAGTGGCAAAGTGAGCAAGGGACTCACGTCTGAGCATACCCTGCCACACTTATGGCGGCCAAAAGCTGTACAAAAGGGGGTGGTGATGGACGGAGCATCTGAATCAATCAAACACTCACACCCAGTCAAAAGATCTGGGTTTAATCCATCACCGTTCTTTAGCCCACTCTGCCACCCCATTTCAGACATGGCTATATGCAAATCAGTCTGCCCTGTGCCTCATGGGAACAGACCAGCCCGAACTGCCAAGCCATGTCTTCCCTGGACCGGAAACAAGCTTCCGAGGACCGGTTTCTGGCATTCCAGCCGTCTTCAGCCCGGCTTGCTTGAATCCAGTGGCAAAGTGAGCAAGGGACTCTTGTCTGAGCATACCCTGCCACACTTATGGCGGCCAAAAGCGGTACAAAAGGGGGTGGTGATGGACGGAGCATCTGAATCAATCAAACACTCACACCCAGTCAAAAGATCTGGGTTTAATCCATCACCGTTCTTTAGCCCACTCTGCCACCCCAGTTCAGACATGGCTATATGCAAATCAGTCTGACCCTGTGCCTCATGGGAACAGTCCAGCCCGAACTGCCAAGCCATGTCTTCCCTGGACCGGAAACAAGCTTCTGAGGACCGGTTTCTGGCATTCCAGCCGTCTTCAGCCCGGCTTCCTTGAATCCAGTGGTAAAGTGAGCAAGGGACTCACGTCTGAGCATACCTGCCACACTTATGGCGGCCAAAAGTGGTACAAAAGGGGGTGGTGATGGACGGAGCATCTGAATCAATCAAACACTCACACCCAGTCAAAAGATCTGGGTTTAATCCATTACCGTTCTTTAGCCCACTCTGCCACCCCAGTTCAGACATGGCTATATGCAATTCAGTCTGACCCTGTGCCTCATGGGAACAGTCCAGCCACTGGATTCAAGCAAGCCGGGCTGAAGACGGCTGGAATGCCAGAAACCGGTCCTTGGAAGCTTGTTTCCGGTCCAGGGAAGACATGGCTTGGCAGTTCGGGCTGGACTGTTCCCATGAGGCACAGGGTCAGACTGATTTGCATATAGCCATGTCTGAACTGGGGTGGCAGAGTGGGCTAAAGAACAGTGATGGATTAAACCCAGATCTTTTGACTGGGTGTGAGTGTTTGATTGATTCAGATGCTCTGTCCATCACCACCCCCTTTTGTACCCCTTTTGGCCGCCATAAGTGTGGCAGGGTATGCTCAGACGTGAGTCCCTTGCTCACTTTGCCACTGGATTCAAGCAAGCCGGCTGAAGACAGCTGGAATGCCAGAAACCGGACCTCGGAAGCTTTTTTCCGGTCCAGGGAAGACATGGCTTGGCAGTTCGGGCTGGACTGTTCCCATGAGGCACAGGGTCACACTGATTTGCATATAGCCATGTCTGATCTGGGGTGGCAGAGTGGGCTAAAGAACGGTGATGGATTAAACCCAGATCTTTTGACTGGGTGTGAGTGTTTGATTGATTCAGATGCTCCGTCCATCACCACCCCCTTTTGTACCGCTTTTGGCCGCCATAAGTGTGGCAGGGTATGCTCAGACATGAGTCCCTTGCTCACTTTGCCACTGGATTCAAGCAAGCCGGGCTGAAGACGGCTGGAATGCCAGAAACCGGTCCTCGGAAGCTTGTTTCCGGTCCAGGGAAGACATGGCTTGGCAGTTTGGGCTGGACTGTTCCCATGAGGCACAGGGTCAGACTGATTTGCATATAGCCATGTCTGAACTGGGGTGGCAGAGTGGGCTAAAGAACGGTGATGTATTAAACCCAGATCTTTTGACTGGGTGTGAGTGTTTGATTGATTCAGATGCTCCGTCCATCACCACCCCCTTTTGTACCGCCACTATGACGCCAGTACTCTGCACGCTCTCAACCCGGACGGACCGACAACTGCTTCAAGGCCGCCCCTAAACGCACACACGGTCCCTTTACCTGCCGGAACTGCAGCTACACCATCCACAGAGCCGACGAACCACCCGCCAATAAAGACCTCAACCACCTCCGATGCATACTACTCAACACCCGCTCCGCACACAAACACGCCGTTGAGCTCTGGGACCTGCTCAACACAACCTCCCCGGATGTCGCCTTCCTTACAGAGACCAGGTTGAACAACTCCTCCGCACCCGACATCGCCATAGCCATCCCAGACGGCTACAAGATCACCCGCACAGACCGCACCAAAGGAGTCGGAGGAGGAATCGCCATCATCTACAGGAACAGCATCAGGGTCTCGACTAGCACAGACAAAGCACTCAGCACCGCCAAACACATGCATTTCCAGATCCACAAAGACCCCAACTCGACCCTCAGAGGCACCCTCGTCTACCGACCCCACAGACCCCGCCCCCAGTTCTGCAACTCCATCGCCGACTTCATCAGCACGCACGCCCTGTCTCCACCGACTACATCCTCCTCGGCGACCTGAATTTTCACCTTGAGAACAACAATGACAACAACTCCACAACCCTGATTGATAACCTCGCCACCCTCGGACTGAGACAACTCATCACAACGCCCACCCACTCCGCCTGCCACACGCTCGACCCCGTCTTCTCCTTAAGCCTGCACGTCTCTGTCAGCCACACCACCGAACTCCTCTGAACCGACCACTGCTGCATCCACTTCACCTTTCAGAAACCCATCACACACCACCGCACCCAACAGATCCCCCGCCGCCGCTGGAGCAAAATCACTGAAGACCAACTACATGCAAACCTTGCTCTCAACCCACCCACCGAACCCTCCAACACCGACGTCGCTGCCCACAACTTCAGACGCTGGATCGAGGACTGCACCAACACCCTCGCCCGCTGAAGACACTCCCCCACAGAGACACCAGCAAGAGGGCCAGCTGGTTCACAGCAGAACTCCTAGATTTCAAGCAAGCCTGCCGGAAACTAGAGAAGAAATGGCACAGTGAACAAACTCCGGACAGCCACGCAGCACACAAAGACGCCGTCCGCAACCACCACCACCTCATCAGGGCTGCCAAGAAGACCTCCTTCAAAGACTGCCTCGACAACAACGCACACAACAGCAAGGAGCTCTTCAACATCATGAAGGAACTCTCCAACCCCCAGCTCCAACACCAACGACATCCCGCAGTCGCAAGCCCTGTGTGACTCCCTCGCCAACTTCTTCCATCGCAAGGTAGCAGACATCCATGACAGCTTCAACACCAAGACAGCCCCAACAGACAGCAACACAACAGACCCTCCTCACACCATCGACCACGTCCCCTTACTAGTCTGGACCAGCGTGAGCGTCGATGACACCATCAAGACCATGAGCACAATCCACTCCGGCTCTCCGTCTGACCCATTCCCGCACCGCGTCTTCAACAAAGCAAGCAGCTCCATCGCACCCCACCTACGCAACGTCATCAATCTCTCCCTTGAGACCGCAACCTTCCCAGAGAGCTGGAAAAAAGATCAAGGTCCTACTCAAAACACCCAAGGCAGACCCAAGAGACCTCAAGAACTTCCAACCCATCTCTCTGCTCACATTCCCATTCCCAAGGTCATCGAGAAAATCGTTAACAGACAGCTAACCCGATACCTCGAAGAGAACAGAATCCTGAACCCTTCCCAGTCAGGGTTCTGTAGCAACCACAGCACTGAGACGCCCTCATCGCTGCCACAGATGACATCAAGACCCTGCTAGACAACGGGGAGACTGCAGCACTCATCCTCCTAGACCTCTCCGCCGCCTTCGACACCGTCTGCCACTGCACACTGCGTGCACACCTCCATGCCGCAGGGATCCGAGACAAGGCTCTGGAATGGACCACCTCCTTCCTCTCCGGCAGAACCCAGAGCGTCTGCCTCCCCATGTTCTGTTCCGAAGCCTCCGAGATCTGCGGTATAGCCCAAGGATCCTCCCTCAGCCCGACACTGTTCAACATTTACATGGCCCCGCTTGCACACGTCGCCCAACAGCACGACCTCAACATAATCTCCTATGCCGACGACACTCAACTGATCCTCTCCCTCACCAAGGACCCCTTCACCGCCAAAGCCAACCTCCATGAAACAATGAAGGCCATCACCGACTGGATGAAGAACAGCCGTCTGAAGCTGAACTCGGACAAGACGGAGGTCCTCATCCTCGGCTCCCGCCCGTCAGCTTGGGATGACTGCTGGTGGACAACAGCTCTGGGGGCAGCCTCGACCCCCACGAACAAGCAGGCAACCTGGGAATCATCCTCAACTCAACGCCCTCAATGACCAAGCTAGTCAACGCCATCTCCTCCTCGTGCTTCAACACCCTCTGCATGCTCCGCAAGATCTACAGATGGATCCCGACAGATACAAGAAAGACAGTCACCCAGGCCCTCGTCAGCAGCAGACTCGACTACGGAAACGCCCTCTACATGTGAGCCCTGACCAAGCTCATCAATCAACTACAACGCATCCAAAACTCCTCGGCACGACTGGTCCTCGATGTACCACGACACGGCCACATCACCCCCTACCTGAGAAACCTGCACTGGCTCCCCGTCAACAAGAGGACATCCTGCAAGCTCCTCATCCACACACACAAGGCACTCCACAAGACCGGCCCAGCCTACCTGAACAGACGGCTCTCCTACACCCCCCACCGCCAGCTACGCTCCGGTGACCTCCTCTTGCCACCGTCCCACGCATCCGAAGAACAACCACCGGCGGAAGATCCTTCTCCCACTTCGCCGCCAAGACATGGAACACCCTCCCACTGAGCCTATGACAGACCCAAGACCTGCTGACCTTCAGGAGGACACTAAAGACCTGACTGTTCGATCAGTAGCGGACCCCCGCCCCCCCCCCCCCAGCACCTTGAGACCCTCATGGGTATCTAGTGCGCTTAACAAATGACTGATTTATTTATTGATTGATTGATTGATTGATTGATTGATTGATTGATTGATTGATTGATTGATTGATTGATGATCATAATATTGCTGAATGAATTCAGAAATGTCCTCATGTCCTCAGTTAAAGAAAAAGAGTCCTCCTTATGGAGGTTCTTGTAGAAATGGAGAAAGACCTCACTGACTACAGCTGGATAGGCCATTAGGGCCCCATTCTTGCCCCTGATCTACTAGATTTTCTTTTATTGAAATTGTTTTTTTCCTTTTTTAGAGATACTTTTTTCCAAATAATTTTTTTCAATTATTAAAAGAATTTTTTTGTCACAAGATACTTTGTTATCATTAATACATCATAATACAAAATTCATTATTCTTAACATAATACTCAAATAAATACACCTATCACCAGGTAGAGAACTACACCACACATAACACTCTCTCTCACTCATACACAATCACAATCTCATACATCTGGAAACGTTAACATTTATATTGTTGTTCTATCTATTGTCCAGTCTATAACCACTATAATCAGTGGGATTTTAAAAGGACTTTGGTCAACGCATTCAGGTGGAAGGTAACAGCAATAGAAACCACCTTCATCAGGGCCCGTCAGATTTGTCAGCCTATGTTCTCTATACCCTGGGTTTATCTGAAAAAAGAAAGCATGTACAAAATCCTAATTACCTTTCTGCCCATGACATATGTTAAAAAGACATTGTTTGGACTGATAAACAAATACATCAATCATACCGACAATTCACCCCTATGTGCTACCTTTAAACCATCAACACATGTGATACCTAACCATTGTGAGAGGAAACACAAATCTATATTACTCCCATTTGCCTTCACCTACTCAAGGCAAAAACAGGTCATTAATATCTATCTTGAAGTTCTAACAGTCATCTCTAAGGTCTTTCCTTACTTATCACTTATTCTTGCATATATTGCATTTTATTAGATATCTAGGGACATTTGTGTATCAACACTTACTCTTAGAAGGATTTTCCATTTTTACGTTTTTTGCCACTCGAAAAGTTTTTTGGAGAGGCGCCCGTTTCTAGTTGTACAATACCCACAGACTTTGTTACTTATAGGGTGAAAGAGGAAATTCAATCACCTGTTCTCAAAAATATGGTAGGTTCTATCTGCAGTCCCCCGTTTTCTTGCTACTATCTCCAGTAACCCGTATTCTCACCCCTATTACCTTAGATCTTCTGTCGGGAGAAGTGAAGAAGCATCCACTTTATCTCGTCACGAATATTTACTGCGTGATAGAGAGAACAACAATTCTACTACCTATTCCTTATGAGTGGGCTTTGCATGACAACATTTTATCAGGAAACTATTTACCTTAAAAGACCAATTCGAATGGGGCGAACAACTTCTTTAGATCCTGTCTTCCTTTGGCCTGTGGCACTAACTCCCACAATCCCTTCGATGAGATTTTTTTACCTGTGCATGGAAAGCAACGGAGATTTATTTCCCTTTACACGCGACTTAGTGGCAGAGTTATCACTTAATATACCCTAACGTTTTCATACTCATAAATACCTTGGGATTGTGTCTGATATTCCTTTGTTATTCGTTGTCCACTTCGCTATATTTTAATTTTCTCCAAATTCAGACAGTTTGCAAGCCATGTGCCATTCATCAATTCACTGAAAGAGTATGGAAATAAGAATTACTTTTTTCAATCCAAATCCTCTTTCAATAGGATCTACAGAATTACTCCTATAGCCTTTACACTGATATATTCCTGATTGCTCTGCTACGGAGCATGATGCACAAATTCCCAATCTCTACTATACTCTCTCGTGAGCAAAGGGATAATACTTTAGTTAGTGGTTAAGTCCATCTATTCCTGTGTCTGGAGTGCCCTAAACATCTCTGGGTGTGAAAGTTCCTTGTTTAAGGTCTCTGTCAGCCCTGAGTTTACCCTGTCCGGGATGGTCGTTTATCGTCCGCCCGGCAGTGATGTGGTGTTTAGAAATGCTTTCCCCGATGTTGTTGGCCCTTTGGTCGCAGACTGTGCCAACTTTTCTATCATGGGCGATTTGAATCTGCATTTCGACACCCTCTCTGGCCTGACAGTGCGTTCCATCTCTTCTGACCTAGAGGCCTTTCAACTTCCCCAGATGGTCTCCCAGCCTACCCATTTGGGGGGGGCATATTCTGGATCCCTTGTTTACTAATCTGCCGGGGATTCAAATCACCTCTATTTCTCCGGTGGAATGGACAGACCACTTCTTGGTGTCCATCCTTTGCCCTGTCTCTGCCACCCCTTCCATCTCCACGGCTAGACGGGTCCAGAAGAGGGCCTGGAAAAAGCTTAGGTTAGAAGACTTCCACCGTCTTCTACTAGAGGAGCCGCTGGGCCCTTTGACGGATGTAGAAAAGGGGTATGACCTCTTCTGTTCCCGGATTACTAGGGCCCTGGACTCTCTGATACCTATTGTATCAACTAAAATCAACTCCAGAGAGTCGAGTCCCTGGTACGATGGCGCACTTCGGGCCCTAAAAGGTGCCTGTAGACGGGCTGGGAGGGCTTGGAGGAAAACCTACGGGGCTGATCTGAAAGCTGCATACGTCAGGTCCGTCAAGCTCTACCATCGTGCCATCTGTCGAGCCCGTGCGGCTTTTAATGCCACTGAATTCCGGAACAGCTCGAATCCGTCGAAAGCCATCTTTAAGGCCGTAAAAGATCTCATGACGAAGCGGACTACCTCTATGACCGTAAGCTCCCTTTCCCACTGTGAATCCCTTGCCTCCGACTTCTTGGGGAAAGTCCAAGCCATCTATCGGACATTCCCTAGCATAGGGTCCAGTCGGGAAAGTACCAATGGGACCCACCATCAGACTACTCTGCTTGTCTTCCCCCCCCTTACCTTGGACGGCTTTGACAAACTTGCGTTGCAAGTCAAATCTGGATCTCCATCCGATCCAGTAAGGCCTGCTCTCTTCCGAGATCAGGCTTTTATGGGACGTCAAGCTGTATGTTCCCTTTTCAATCTTTCCTTGGAAACGGGAGTTGTTCCAGCTAAGTGGAAGCAAGCCGTGGTGTCCCCAATTATTAAAAAGCCCACCCTGGACCCGTCCAAGCCTGAAAGCTATCGCCCCATTTCGTTGCTACCCTGGCCAGCCAAGATTACTGAGGCCCATGTCAATCTGGCCCTGTCTGAACATCTGGTACGGACCAATGCCCTCGACCCCACACAAAACGGATTCCGTGCTGGGCACAGTACGGAAACCGCGTTACTTGTGATGGTGGAACATCTCCGGGCAAGGTTGGATGCTGGTCAAACGGCGGCGCTTATTTTGTTAGACCTCAGCGCCGCCTTTGACACGGTAGATCACAGCATCCTCCTGCATCGGCTCGAGGAGACTGGCATTGGCGGTCAGGCGCTGCAATGGTTCCGCTCCTTTTTAGATGACCGCTCCTTCTGTGTTGCCATCCCTCCCTTCAAGTCCAATCACCAACCGCTGGCCATGGGGGTTCCGCAAGGGTCCTCGCTGAGTCCCACGTTGTTCAACCTTTACGTGAGACCGCTGGCTGATGTCGCTAGGCAATGGGGCCTAACTTTGGTCTCATATGCCGACGACACACAGCTGGCGGTTACTCTCAGCGGGGATGCGGAGGTTGAGGCCCCCAGGTTTCAGTCTGGACTGAAGGCGGTGGCTAGCTGGCTGACAGGCAACTGCCTTCAGCTAAATGCCACAAAAACGGAGGTGATGGTTGTCGGTAAAGGAGTGGAGCTGTGGGGTGACCGCTGGTGGCCCTCAGAGCTGGGACCTACTTCGGTCTCGGTATCGGAGGTGAAAAACCTGGGGGTATGGCTGGATGTGGGCCTCTCCTTTGTAGGGCACACTAAAAAAACTGCGGCCTGTTGTTTCGGACTCCTAAGGGGCTTGAGACCTGTTCTCAAGTTCTTTGACGCCCCAACCAGGCAGCTGGTGATCCAGGCTACTATCATCTCTCGCCTGGACTATGCCAGCTCTCTCCTGGCTGGGGCCAACCAGGCCGAGCTAACCCGTCTGCAACGGGTTCAGAATGCTGCGGCGAGGGCGATTGTTGGCCTGCCCAGATTCAGCTCGGTGGCAGGTGTCCTTCGCTCCCTACATTGGCTTCCTGTTAGGAAGCGCATCCTCTTTAAGGTTCTCTGCCTTGCCTTCAAGATTCTGAGAGGTATTGGTCCGGAAATCTTATCGAGCTGTCTTTCCTTTTATGTTCCCTCCCGTAACCTCCGTTCCCAGGGTTTGGCCCTTGCGGTGGTCCCCAGATTTAGGCTCAGTCGCATGGGAGGCCGCTCGTTTAGGGTAATGGCCGCGTCAGCATGGAACTCACTGCCTGTCGAAATCCGGCTGTTGGAGGACCTCTTGACCTTCCGGAGGGCTATAAAAACCTTCCTGTTTTAGCTGTTTTTTGTTCTTATTCTCCTGTTGTGTTATGTTCTACCTTGTCTCTGCGCCGGGACGCTCCTTGGCTGGAGTATCTGTGCGCACAATAAATTATCGTAACATAACATAACATAACATAACATAACTTTGCTACACCGTACATGACCAAGGTTTCGTTTATCCCTCATATTGCAACTCTATGGCACAATTTAAACTCTCCCACGCTAATGTACCACTCTTTATGCAGAGCTTCCGCATACTTACCGGTATCCTCCTCTCCTCAATTCCATCAATGTCGTGCACCATGCGTTGCATATTCACGATTGAAACACAACCGATCCTGGGGGGTCTATTTATACTAAGTCATGCGCTGATTTCCTTTTGGAAAAATTGCTCGAGTAGAAACACCTGATAAAAAGTTGTAGAAACTAACCACGGACTACTAGGCTGTGTCACAGTCGACATCACATGATCAAAGAGGTGAGGCCGATGGCCTATCAGGTTTGTCCTACAGACGCGAGTGGAGTAAAAAAGTACGGCTACTCAGAGGGGACTTAACAGTCACTGCGTTTGTAAAAACTAGTAATCGGCATCGAAGGTCTGATGTACTCTACGGAAATTGAGCGCCATCTTTGAAAGGCAATGGCTCAGCAGTGAAACTCTGGTATACCCATCATGTATGTGCTACACGCCCCGAAGACACCCCACCTTTTAGTATTAACTTTACAACGTGGTGCAACACAACAAAACCGAGCATTTGCTGTAGTAAAAAGAATATTTTCAAATAGATAGATATTTCTTATAACCATCTGTTGGACTTGGCCCCTTTTCACAAAATGTTTCGCTTTTCGCCCCCCTAATGTAGGATGTCTCCCCCATAGTAAATGTTACTGAATAGGTCATGTGTGGTGTGAGACGCCATGTTAATCTGTAATGTCATGCAATGGTGTGAGCACTTGTCAATTCCCCCCATTGTGTAAAATGTACCCTGTTGAAATACTGTATCTGAAATGGCTGCCAAGGCTATGCGTTGTGCCACCTGACTGCAGGAGGTTAGCAGTCTAGTTGTTAGGTACCCAGCCACCCCTAGCTTTTGGAGGGAAGCCTTGCACCCAGGGTGCTCTACTCCTCCCCCTGAGCCAGTGTAACCAGTTTGCCACAGAATTCTAGAAGGTTCTGGCATTGTTTGGGAGGTGGGGTGAGGAGGGTATAAGTAAGGGGGATGTGCCACCATGTGTTGAGACAGAGCTGGGACAGGAATGTGAGGGAACCTTCTGCAAGGGGATACCGCCACTTGAGCCTGTGTGCTGGACCCTGCACCAATCTATGACCCCCCCTACTGTCCCCAGGGCTTGTATTTTTTTGAAAATGTGTTTATTAGCAGATAAAATAGAGCAGTAGCGTTTATCAAAGTACAAACAGGAAAATCGTACAGTGTGATGCTCTTCAAGGTGCAATATCATTGAATACATTATGCATTTTCCATTTTCTTCAGTTCCATCTTAACTAAGTAGATCCCTGAAAAACCTCCCACCTCCCCAACTTTCCCTCCCTTGCACTCCTGCGCTGTTTTTCCACATCTATCGGTATTCGGCTATGCCCAAAACATCTTGTTTCCTATGCAGTCTACTGTGTAGTCATGGATGGCACAAATAATATCTGTACAGGGTTACCTATTGATGCACCCAGGTGCACTAAGTATCTCGGTGAGACATAGCTGAGGTATGTAAACAATCCATATTTCAGTCAGCAGGTGATGAGAGGACAGACTGGTCAGCCCCCCCTGTTTCAAAAGATCCTAGGATGGTAAACCAATCTAGTGAAATCGGTGTTTTTCTGAGGCCCCTGAGTTCTTCGCGCTGCAATGCCTCTCCTTCCGCCCTACCCCATCGTATGACCGCCCTCCACAATTCAGGGTCAGGTGGTTTGGGCGATTTCCATCTCATGGTGATTTCACGTTTTGCGAGTATTATAGCCATATCAGTGAAACGGGTTGCTACGCTTCTTTTGCGCTCCACTGGTCCTAGCCCTAATATAGCATTTTCTATGGTAGGTGTCTGTAGGGGGGTACCTGCCCCGGAGAGTGCCTCATATATGGTGTTCCAGTAATATCCCAGTTTCGGGCAGTCCCACATCATATGAGTTAGTCTTGCGTCGTCTACCTTGCATCGGGGGCAGGTGTCTACTGCATCAGGGAACATAGCGTGTATACGGTGGGGTGTGAGATATGCCCGGTGCAGAACCATCAGCTGTATAAACTTGACCTTCGGGTTCCTAGCTACTTTTTTCAGAAACTTGAGTATGCGCTCCCATTCCTTGTCCCGGAGTGGTCTCCCTACGTCGCCCTCCCATTTGGCCCTTAGGGGTAGTAGCGTTGTCGCCTTCCCTGCCCTGATACCAGCTGTAATCCATTTAGTCAGGTGACTGCCTGTTCCCATAAGGTACTGCATTGTTAGCAATGGGTTTGTGGTTGGTTCGACTCCGTTCTGTGTCCATATTCTCGACATGTAGTGTCGTAAACCGGCGTGTAGGAGGAACGTCCCCCCCGGATATTATGTGTGGCCCTGAAGTCCTCAAGGACAGCATGTGCCCATCCGCAAAGAGATCCCCGATTTGTGTGACTCCCGCGTCGTGCCCTGCCGCTAGTTTGTGGGTGGATAGCAGCCCCGACCCCAGTGGGATACCTAGTAGTGGGACTGTGGGGACATATGAAGTCGTCGGGCTTGTGTATTTCACCGCTTTCCGCCAGTACTGTATGGCCAGCCGGAGAAGAGGGGGGGTGTCCCTCGGTAGCTCTGATCGGGGTAAAAGTAGTGTGTGCAGTTTCCCTCTAGATCTGTCCTCTTCTGACCTGCCAATTTCATGCAGGTTCTGACCCGCCAGCCAGTAAGCCAGCCATTGCAGTTGGCAGGCAAAGTTGTAAGCTCGGAAATCCGGTACTCCCATGTCACTGGTCTCCGAGGGGAGCTATAACTTGGCGAGTCCTATGCGCCTTCGTCCCGAGCCCCAGACGAGCTCCGTTAGGAGCGTATCCAGCGCACGGAATATTGTGGCTGGGATCAGGAATGGTATGCTAGTGAAGTAGTAAATGAGGCGGGGGAGTACCACCATCTTGGAAATTGACACTCTACCCGCTACAGACAGTGGTAATGTTGTCCAGAATCGTACTTGCGATTTAAGTGCCAGCAGTGCTCTGCCCAGGTTGCCATCTATCATTTCCGCAGCCCCCCTATACATCTGTATCCCCAGGTAGCGGAAAGTCGTGTCCGCCATTTGAAAGGTATGTGGCGCAAAGGGTAGTGGTGCTGACGAACCGGACGTGCCAAAACAATACCCATAGGACTTAGGTTCACTAATAGTGAGGCCCGATAATGCATGAAAATCTTCGAACAACTGGGGTATGGGGTCCAAGTCACCTCTCAGATCTCGGAGATATAGGATGATATCATCGGCATAAGCGGACACCACATGTGTTATCCCGCTTCTCGTTATGCCACGATGGGGGGCCTCTGTCCGAAGCTTGCAGAGCAACGGTTCTAGCGCTAAGATGAATAATAGCGGGGACAGAGGGCATCCTTGCCTGGTGCCTCTCTCAATGTTTAAGGACTCCGATATGCATCTGGACGTTCGTACTCGCGCCGTGGGGCGGGTGTAGAGTAGTCTGACTAACCACACACGAATGAGAGTAGGGTCTAAGGGAAATTTTAAGACAAAGCCCAGGTTAATATCCCCAAATACACAAATTTCACCACTAAATAAACCCGGGGGTCTGCACCAGAGTCAAAACAGTACTCGGATTATTGATAAGACTAGAGCATCACCATGGTATGCCATCACAACTTAACAGTCTTAATTACATCTAATAGCCATCAACACACATAGTCACCAGCGAAAGTAGGCGAGACCCACAATCCAGAAATGGATTCCCATCAAACTCTCGGAAGTGATCGTTTTATCATATGGTCATCCCAAGGTGAGGGTGGGTCATCTCTAGGGTATCGAGACTCAACCAGCACTCACCAAGTAGGACGGGGTAATTTGCCCACGATCACAAGTAGACCATGTGTATGATCACTCAGTTCTGTGTCCATATTCTCGACATGTAGTGTCGTAAACCGGCGTGTAGGAGGAACGCCCCCCCCCCGGATATTATGTGTGGCCCTGAAGTCCTCAAGGACAGCATGTGCCCATCCGCAAAGAGATCCCCGATTTGTGTAACTCCCGCGTCGTGCCATGCCGCTAGTTTGTGGGTGGATAGCAGCCCCGACCCCAGTGGGATACCTAGTAGTGGGACTGTGGGGACATATGAAGTCGTCGGGCTTGTGTATTTCACCGCTTTCCGCCAGTACTGTATGGCCAGCCGGAGAAGAGGGGGGGTGTCCCTCGGTAGCTCCGATCGGGGTAAAAGTAGTGTGTGCAGTTTCCCTCTAGATCTGTCCTCTTCTGACCTGCCAATTTCATGCAGGTTCTGACCCGCCAGCCAGTAGGCCAGCCATTGCAGTTGGCAGGCAAAGTTGTAAGCTCGGAAATCCGGTACTCCCATGCCACTGGTCTCCGAGGGGAGCTATAACTTGGCGAGTCCTATGCGCCTTCGTCCCGAGCCCCAGACGAGCTCCGTTAGGAGCGTATCCAGCGCACGGAACATTGTGGCTGGGATCAGGAATGGTATGCTAGTGAAGTAGTAAATGAGGCGGGGGAGTACCACCATCTTGGAAATTGACACTCTACCCGCTACAGACAGTGGTAATGTTGTCCAGAATCGTACTTGCGATTTAAGTGCCAGCAGTGCTCTGCCCAGGTTGCCATCTATCATTTCCGCAGCCCCCCTATATATCTGTATCCCCAGGTAGCGGAAAGTCGTTTTCGCCATTTGAAAGGTATGTGGCGCAAAGGGTAGTGGTGCTGACGAACCGGATGTGCCAAAACAATACCCATAGGACTTAGGTTCACTAATAGTGAGGCCCGATAATGCATGAAAATCTTCGAACAACTGGGGTATGGGGTCCAAGTCACCTCTAAGATCTCGGAGATATAGGATGATATCATCGGCATAAGCGGACACCACATGTGTTATCCCGCTTCTCGTTATGCCACGATGGGGGGCCTCTGTCCGAAGCTTGCAGAGCAACGGTTCAAGCGCTAAGATGAATAATAGCGGGGACAGCTGGCATCCTTGCCTGGTGCCTCTCTCAATGTTTAAGGACTCCGATATGCATCTGGACGTTCGTACTCGCGCCGTGGGGCGGGTGTAGAGTAGTCTGACTAACCACACACGAATGAGAGTAGGGTCTAAGGGAAATTTTAAGACAAAGCCCAGGTTAATATCCCCAAATACACAAATTTCACCACTAAATAAACCCGGGGGTCTGCACCAGAGTCAAAACAGTACTCAGATTATTGATAAGACTAGAGCATCACCATGGTATGCCATCACAACTTAACAGTCTTAATTACATCTAATAGCCATCAACACACATAGTCACCAGCGAAAGTAGGCGAGACCCACAATCCAGAAATGGATTCCCATCAAACTCTCGGAAGTGATCGTTTTATCATATGGTCATCCCAAGGTGAGGGTGGGTCATCTCTAGGGTATCGAGACTCAACCAGCACTCACCAAGTAGGACGGGGTAATTTGCCCACGATCACAAGTAGACCATGTGTATGATCACTCAGTGGGAACGTGCAGTGCAAAGTGAAGTGATTACGTGGAAGTGATTAAAAAGGAATAGAGAACCAACAACAAACAAACTTTAATAAATGTTGGTCTCTTGCGAGTTAAAAACAGGAACAGCGCAAAAATATGCAGTTTAAACAAATATCTGCAAAGGGGCCAAATTTGCAGATATTTTTTTAAACTGCATCCCATCCCTACCCGGTTTTAGGAGGGAAACTATCAGAGCCTGCAGGGAAGACGGCGGTAAGGAGTTGGTCCACAATGCTTCTCGGTAAACAACTTGCAGGCGCGGGGCCAGCAGGTCAATAAATGTCTCGTAAAATTCAGCCTGGAGGGAGGCCGTCCGTCCCGGGGGTTTTGTTCCTCGGGAGAGCACGAATGGCCTGCCTGATTTCCGCAACAGTGATGGTGCGCTTCAGATCGTCACGTTGTCTGTCCGTTAGCTGGGGCAGGTCTAAGTCCCCCATAAATTTCTCCAGTGCCGTGTGTGAGAGATGCCTGTGCGGGCTGTATAGCGTGGCATAATAGTCCCTGAAGGCAGTGTTAACCTCCACCTGAGTCGAGGCTGTCGCGCCCTCTTGATCTATAATTTCCAAGATGGGGAGGTGTATTAGGGCGTCCCGTATAATGCGGGCTAACAGGGTCCCTGATCTGTCGGCCTGCGTGTGTTGTCTGCAAGTGTATCCCTTATAGTCTAGCAACCGCAGGTCTTCTAACAGCTCAGCATGTCAGATATGCGCTTCTTGTAGCGGTGTAAAGGGTAGGTTCGTGCCTGCAGCTTCACTTTCCAGCATTGCCAGCTTGCCCTCCACTTCCTTAAGGTTATCAATGACCTCCCGTTTCCTGCCCACCCGAGCGGCCATTGCCTCCCCTCTAATTAGGACTTTGAACGCGTCCCACTCCATCTGTCTGGAGCTAGCAGTATCTGCGTTTATGGCGAAGTAATTGGTGATAGTGTCTGCTAGTGACGACTGAAAGACAGTATCCTCCAGCAGTTCCGTGGGCAATCTCCATGTTTGTATCGGTGTCAGGAGCCTGCCCCACTGGAGTGTCAATGCTACAGGGTTGTGATCCGAAAGTGTCTTGCCCATATGTTGTGCCGTGAGCACTGTCTCTAATAAGGATTTGGAGCAGAAAACACGGTCTATTCTGGTATGTAACTGGTGGGGTGGGGAGTAAAAAGTGTATTCCTTGTCAAGTAAGTGTTTACTACGCCATGCGTCTGTCAGGCCCCATCCCTCCGCCCATTGCGCTAGTGCATCTGCCTGTCTCCTGCTCTCAGTGGCGTGTAATGGTGGATGTGACCTGTCGAGTGAGGTATCCAACACAGCATTATAATCCCCACCAACAATCCATTGATATTCTGCCCAGTCCGCCAGGATCCCACTGACTTTAATTAAAAAATCCGACTGGCCCGAGTTTGGTGCGTACACACTTCCAAGCACAACAGTGGCACCATCCAGCAGACCCCGCATAAACACATATCTACCCTCTTTGTCCACTCTCTGTTCCACTGGCCTGAAGGGCACCGAGTTCCGGATCCAAATAGCAGCCCCCCTTGAAAATACAGAGTAAGACGTAGTGAACAGCTGTCCCTTCCATTTCTTTAGCAACTTTGAGCTTTCAACATTGTTCAAATGTGTCTCTTGGAGGTAGGCTATCATGACCCCGCTTCGATTAAGCTGAGCCAGTATTCTGTGTCTCTTGTGAATAGATCCCATGCCCCGCACATTCCAGGTGCATAGGTTGTAGATGTTAAGGGGCCCCATGACCAATCGTGAAATGTTGTAAAGTCGAGCATCTGGGCAGGTATGCCAGATATACCTTGTGGAAGGAGATGAGTGCCACCCAAACAATGAACCCCTGAACAGAAAGGTCCCCAGTCAAAAGGACCTGGGGTCCAAACCAAGTTGCCCAACATGGGCAAGTGTCAAACAGAAACATGTCTATATGGCGGGGGGAGTAGTCCACATATTCCTGACTCTCGCCGGTCTGAGATGATACAGCGAGCCCTTAGCCAACGTGTTCCCGCTGCCACCCACCCCAAATGTGTCTACCTGTGAGGTTCATACATTACCGCCCTGGTACTGTGAAAGGTGCCGTTAGAAGTCTTCCGCCATTTGCGCCGTGATCTTGGGGAAGAGCTGCAAACTGTCAGCTGATCCTGACACCTCTGTGTGGGTGCCCGAGTTGCTGGCCGATGCATTCGCCGTGCCCGCATCGTGTGCAGCCAGTGCCTCCTCCGTAAGCTGGACCACGGTTGCCCGCTCCCCAGAGCGGCTCTTTGTTGATTGCCCCTTTGCTGATGTCCGCGTTGAGGGGCCTCCACTAGCGTTGGATTGAGGGTGTCGTCGGCCCGTCTGGCTCGAGGGTCCACCACTCCTGTTGTCCGCGAACGGGTCTTGCGAGGTCGGCGGTGTTAGTGTCACCTCCATCCATTCCACCGCTTCTTCTGGAGTGTCAAAAAAGTGTGATCTGTTTCCATATAGTATTTTGAGGCGAGCAGGGAACAGGAGGGCGTACTTCAATTCTCTTTCACGTAGTTTACGTTTCACCCCCATGAAGGTGGATCTGGCCCGTTGCACCGCCGGTGTAAAGTCCGGATATACAGATATAGTTTTGTCCTCGTACCTCAGCGGCGCCTTTTCTCGGGCCACACGCAGTACTGTGTCACGGTCTTTATAATGGAGGAGGTGCACTATCAATGGACGTGGTGGTGCTCCTGGTTGCGGCGGTCGCGAAGGCATTCTATGTGCAGGCTCCACGCTGTACAGGGGGGTCTTATCCTCTGGGCCCACTACCTGTTTGAGCCAGTCTTCCACAAATTGAGTAGGATTCCTCCCCTCGCTGCGCTCCGGAATGCCCAAAATGCGGACGTTATTGCGGCAGGCCCGCCCTTCTGCATCGTCCATCTTGTCCCACAGCAATTTGATTTGTTTTTCCATGCCTTCTATCCTCGTGGAGTGGTCCGTTTGCTGGGGTATCAGATCATTCAACGCAAGTTTCTGCTCCGAGACCCTCTCAGCCAGTTTGTTGTGGTCTGCCCTTAGCAGAGTTAGGCCAGTTGCCATAGTATCCATGCGTAATTCTAGTGCTTCTCTTGTGGCCCTTATTTCGTTCAGGATGAGGTCTAACTTGGCATCTTGTGTGCCCTTCCCTGTCGGCGGTATGATGTCCACATTGGAGGAGGCAAGCGGATCTTCCGAACCGGTGGACTGCATCTCCGTATTCGCGCCCTGATCTTGGGCTTTGCCCCTGTGCCTCCCCATAGATCTAGTGTGCAGGGTGTCGACGGGTCGATCTCTCAGCACGCACTCGGGCTCCACGTTCCGCGGTTCTCTGCTTTTCTGTGCGTGGCGCCCCTTCGGGGGTCTGTCCGGCAATAGAGAGGTTGCTAGCAGCATAGTCACGGGTGGGGTAGAAGATCTCGCTGGCGCCGCAGGCGCTGTGGCCCTGTCGCTCTGGTGTAGTGGCGCAGTGCTGGTGTCCCCTGCACACAGCCGCACTAGAGTCTTTAGTGGCAGCGGTAGTGGTTGCTCACCGCATTCCGTGAGGGGTCTGCCAGGTTGAGATAGGGATCACCATGCGTCGCGTCTCTGTGCTGTTCCACTGGGAGAAGGCTATACTGCACACAATTCGTGTCCCCGTCCGTGTCCTGCGCTGCCTCATGGGGACCCCTCTGCCAGTGCAGGTGCAGAAGCACCACAGGAGGTGCGGTCTGCTCCTGTGGCCGCGGCTCCGTGCGTGTATCCCCGGGTCCCTTGGTTGTTACCTCGTGGTCCCACTGGTGCTCCGATTTCGAGAGCCCCGAGCAGCCGCAAAATGGCGCCAATTATCTTTGCCGAGGTGCTAATCCGCCTTGATCAGCCTGCAATGTATTACAGGATGTATTACAGGAATTACTGCAATGTCTTACAGGAATCCTGCCGGTTGCCTCTATCTGGGTCCGGTTTCTCGCAGCTCAGAGGGAACAAGCGCTGGTGTGTTTCTGGCCGTGATATGGTTCCAGGGTTCGGCCCGGTCTGCGTCTTCTGCCGGTCGAGTCGGGGAGGGCGGGCGTCCCAGAGAGTCCCAGGCGAGGCTTGTTAAAGCAGGGGGAGCAGAGGGCAGTCTCCGGGCACCGCAACAGGTCTCGGTGCCAGCTCTCACCTCAGTTTAAAGCAGGGGAAACCCAATAAACCCTTGTAGGCTTGGGCAAAGTGCAATTCTACACAAAGAGGTGCTACAAGGGATTTGTTTTTAGATCATTTGGTCTAAGTTCTGAGTTGTACCTTAGTTGCACTCAACAGTATCCACAGGATAACAGTATTGCTTTTAAGTGAGTAAACGAATCAATGGAAGGTAAAAAGGAAAAGCAGAGCAGGGGGTTTTTATATTTGAAAAAATCTTTACTGAAAACAAATAATGGGAGATAAATATGCAAATTAATGATAGCAACAAATCATGAACAAAGAATGAGAACAATTTATCTGTAGTTCATGACTGAAAACATCAGCTCCAAATTACTAAACAAAACATAACCCAAAATGATCAATTAAATGTGGTTACGAATGTGTGTTATGAAACAACATTAGTGGAGTTGATGGAATGTCGACGTTTCGGTCTCGGTTGCTGAAGTCAAGAAGACCATCATCAGGACGAGGATGTTTCAATTGCTGAAGCAAAGACTCCCTATTTAAAACAGTGAATCAATATCAAATAAAATTATTGTTTAAATAACATATCTAAAAGCTCTGCAGTTATTAAACTACACTAAAAGTTCGCATGGACAAAACACCTTCCAAGTATGTCCCGCATGTTATATTACTCAAGAAATAATTGTTTTTTTATAAAAAATAATTAAAAGAACCGAGTGACTTTTTGGGTCATTTCGGAAATGTAATAAACTATGGACAAAAGGATCATTTGTAAATCATTGCAAAAATTGAATTATCTACACTTTAAATGCATTATTCAGAGCAGCTTTATAGCTATGAGAGAAAAATTGATTTGCATAATAAAAATTTGGCAATTATTTCTTTATAATTGTCTCAGTGATAGATTCAAATCAGCATCTGTATTAGAAAAGGTTTAAAATAACATTTAGGAATTCATTGTGATGATTCAAAAGATGCTTCTAGGAGAACATTCAAAGCGATACAGTTTCCATTGGTATGGTTGACTTGTCATCATGAATAACCTGTTAGACGTTCACGAGTACAGTCCTGTACTGTCCTGTACGAGTACAGTCCTGTACTCGTGAACGTCTAACAGGTTATTCATGATGACAAGTCAACCATACCAATGGAAACTGTATCGCTTTGAATGTTCTCCTAGAAGCATCTTTTGAATCATCACAATGAATTCCTAAATGTTATTTTAAACCTTTTCTAATACAGATGCTGATTTGAATCTATCACTGAGACAATTATAAAGAAATAATTGCCAAATTTTTATTATGCAAATCAATTTTTCTCTCATAGCTATAAAGCTGCTCTGAATAATGCATTTAAAGTGTAGATAATTCAATTTTTGCAATGATTTACAAATGATCCTTTTGTCCATAGTTTATTACATTTCCGAAATGACCCAAAAAGTCACTCGGTTCTTTTAATTATTTTTTATAAAAAAACAATTATTTCTTGAGTAATATAACATGCGGGACATACTTGGAAGGTGTTTTGTCCATGCGAACTTTTAGTGTAGTTTAATAACTGCAGAGCTTTTAGATATGTTATTTAAACAATAATTTTATTTGATATTGATTCACTGTTTTAAATAGGGAGTCTTTGCTTCAGCAATTGAAACATCCTCGTCCTGATGATGGTCTTCTTGACTTCAGCAACCGAGACCGAAACGTCGACATTCCATCAACTCCACTAATGTTGTTTCATAACACACATTCGTAACCACATTTAATTGATCATTTTGGGTTATGTTTTGTTTAGTAATTTGGAGCTGATGTTTTCAGTCATGAACTACAGATAAATTGTTCTCATTCTTTGTTCATGATTTGTTGCTATCATTAATTTGCATATTTATCTCCCATTATTTGTTTTCAGTAAAGATTTTTTCAAATATAAAAACCCCCTGCTCTGCTTTTCCTTTTTACCTTCCATTGATTCGTTTACTCACTTAAAAGCAATACTGTTATCCTGTGGATACTGTTGAGTGCAACTAAGGTACAACTCAGAACTTAGACCAAATGATCTAAAAACAAATCCCTTGTAGCACCTCTTTGTGTAGAATAGCTCTCACCTCAGGCGCCTCTCCAGCGCTCCGCCGCTCACAGGTAGTCGTTCCGGCCTCCGCTCAAATCTAGGCCGCGGCTTCACTCACGGGATCAGGCCTCAGCAGTCTCCGCGGCCCGGCACGACTCCGGATGGTATCGGAGGGTGGCTTCTCAGCGTCGCTGGGTCCCTCACATCTGTTGCTTCTTCAGGAGGCTGAATTGGGTGGGTGGTGTGTTGGGGAAGCAGGATAATTAGCTGGTGTCGTGGGCTATCGGCGGAGCTCGAGCGCTACACGTCCGCCATGTTCGGCTCGTAGCCACGCCCCCTACTGTCCCCAGGGCTTGTAAAGCCCCACTTCAGGAGTTCAGGCTGCTGTGTGGGAGGAGGGCCACGCTGCAGTGGGGATGGTGAAAGCCTACCACCCTGCTTTGATGATGCCCCCACTACCTGCTGACGTGGCCCAGTAGTGCTACTGCTCTGTTCCTAGGGCCCCTGAAGAAGGAGGGTCCACCCAAGTCCCTGGAGCGGCCAGTACCTTGCGCCACGCAAGCACTGCGCAAAAGAAGCGCGGAGAAGGGAAGGAGCAGATTGGACTTTCCCCCTCAGGAGGTGAGAAGAGTTACCCTGGGACCCCTGGGCGTGTTACTGGAACTGTCCGCCCCCCTTGCGCTGTGTGCCTGGAAGTGCTGGCCTGCAGAAGACTGCTTATGTCCCCAGAGTGCTGTGACCAAGACTGCGCTGCTGATTGCCTGCCCAGCGCTATAATCTGGAAGCGCTGTATCTGCTAAGCATTGTATGGGGAGGATCGTGCCCCCAAGGAGCTATGCTGAGGAGAAGCGCTGCACAGTTGGAAGAGGCTGCTTTCATGCCCCTAAGCACTGCCGCGCCAGATTCTGCCGCCTCTCCGCCTTGTAAATAGGGCGGGAGCCTACCCCGCGTGTTCGCGCCCTTTTGCGGAGTGAATAACGCAACGGGAGCCTACCCCGCGTGTTGGCGTGCCTATGGCGTGTTTAAAATAATTAGTAGGAGGGTGCCTACCCCGCCTCCGCCCATGGAACGCTGGCCAGCGACCCGTGAGAGGAGCGGCGCGTCACCTACAGTGCTCCGTGTGGTGAGGGAGCCCTGCCGTCGAGAGAGAGGCTGCTGGAGTGCAGGTGGGGCCCCGGCTTGGGGAGAGCCCCGTGAGTCAAGCGCTGTGCGGCAGGGGCCTCGAGGCACATTGTCGGTGTCTGCCCCCAAGACTGGTGTTTTGGGTCGACGGGCGGAGGGACTGAGATCGCCCCCGCCCCTGGAAAGACTGTTGTGGGTTCCGTGGGCCCCTGCAAGGCTTGTGGACTTGGCGGGAGCCCAAATTACAAGGTTGAGGACTGCCCGCCATTGAGATAACCCCTGGTTAGGGGAGTAGCCCAGCCTGCCTGCACCTGTTAGGGTCCTGAGGCCAGTAGTGGGGCCTAACTGTTGAGGCAGTTGAAAAATTGTGTATTATGCCCCTGTGTTCCGCCTAACCTCATGTGCACTCGGGTGAGTGAGTTCATGCCTGATATATTGCTCACATGCTAATGTGCCTATGCCTGATGTTAATGCCAGGTATTGATGTTGTACTCCTGATGCCAAGGGTTTGCACCTAATGTTTTACTTGATGGTGTACTTACTCGCCCCAGTGTTCTCCAAAGAGCTAGTGATGCCCCAGGTTAAATGTGTTTTCATGCCTAACGTTTATCTTTATGCAGAGTGCTGGCGGCTATAGGTATACTGAGGTTTTACGCCTATTGGTTGATTTTATGCTGACGCCATACATGAGTTACCTTCATACCTAATGTGTATCTTATGTCTAATGCCTGAGTTTATTCCTACAGCTTACTTCTAGGTGAGGCCAAGGGTGAAGGTCTGAGTTTGCCCTGCAATATCAATCATATGTTTTATGCATTTCCTAACATTCTTTTATTTCAGCCATGGACACGAATGGACTACTTACCTGTTCTGACTTTTCCCATTTTTCCTTGTAAATAATCCCCCAGGTAAACTTTGCTCTGGCGCCATTTGGCGCCTCATTGTGATTACTGCTATTGTTGTGTTTTACCTTTGCAGGTTGGAGATAATACAAAACGTATTCTTTTTCCAACCAGAAGCGGTGTTGTGTCTCTTTTGTAGTGTGCCTAGTGTGTCGTCTGTGGGTAGTGCGTGAATGCTTCACACATATCCTCTGAAGTTTGGCCTCCCCGCTCTGCTCTATGCTACCCCCTGTAGAATTGGTAACCTCATTTCTGACACCATCCATTTTTTATATTACTGTGTATTCATAATAGTAACTATACTATCAGATACCAAGACCAGCGTAGTAAACCTATGTTTCAAGGACCGGATTCGAAATTGCCAATTGGGAACAAAGCACTGGGCCCTCCTCAAAATGGCATTATTTAGGGACTGCCACCGAGTGGTTAGTACTCTGTGTCATCCAAGGCCCAGCCATTGCTGCAAGTAAATTAAGCATGCCACTCTGCTTAATTACAGCTGCAATATCTTTTAAGTTCTTTCGTAGTTACCTTGTAATTTTCATTTCGGACCCAAATGAAAGACTGAGATGGAACCAGTCTTTTAAATTTCCTTATTGCAACACAATTCCAGAATTCAAGCTTACAGAACAGAAATATTTTACGTCCTAACAGTAAGCATCATACCAATTGTCCGTTCCATACGATTTATTGTATTATTTAAAACCTCACTAAAGCACTTTCAAATCAAGGAGTAGACGGCCGTCTACATCACTCACTGTGATTGTGTTACTACTCTGTTTTCCTATTAATGATTGTAGAACCAGTATTACCAAGGCTTGGTGATATTCAACTGGATTTCTTTGTTCAAGCCATTTTTTACAGTATCAATGGAAAAGACCCAAAAACACTCTCTTCTTTTACAAACAATTTCCATAGGGGTCCCTGTCTGTCCTTTTACCTTTTACAAAATACACCATTTAGCATCATTTTCCGTGTGCTGTTGGGCTAAAAAGTGACAAACTAGAGGGGCCTCCACTCTGCCCCTACGTATCGCGGATTTGTGTTCGCTATATCGAACTCTAAACTCACACGATGTTTCTCCAACAGAGGACAGATTACACAGGCAGGTTATACTGTAGACAATATTATGACTCCTACAATTTGTTAGATCTCACAACTGAAATCTTTTCCCTTGGTACTCAATAGAGTCTGTAACCATGGCAGAATCACAGGCGTGGCAAGATCCACATCTGTGGCTGTCAATCACCAATGGTAGACCTGTTATAGTTGTCTGACGCATCTTATCAAACACATTAGGTCAGGTGTGTACCAATATATCCCGTAAGTTTTGATTTCTACAGAAAACCACCAGTGGTTGCTCTAACTTAGTTTCTTCTTCACCTATATTGAGAATTTTCCAGTTTTTATGAATGATGTTCTTTATTTTGAAATTAAAGGGTGAATGATTAACAACGCAAACTACCTGATCCTTTGGGGTCCGACGAGTTCCTTCCAAGAGGGCATTGCTATTGTAATATTTTGCCCTCTTGTACGCATGGCGAACTAGTCTTCTCGGATAGCCTCTAGCTAGCAGTCTTAATTTTAAGGCATCACCATGTTTATGGAATTCAGTCATACTGGTGCAATTTCTCATAATGTGAAGAAACTCCCCAAAAGGGATTGAATCTTTCTGAATAACCGGGTGGTAACTTTGGTACTGCAAAATTTTATTTTTTGCAGTTGGTTTGCGAAATAGACTAACCTCCAAAACCAGGTTTGATCCTGAAAACAAGATGTCCAATCATTCCACACATTGGGTGCTACTCTTAGCGGTGAATTTCAGATTGTGGTCACTTGCGTTCGACCATGCCACATACTCATCAAGCAAGTCGCTGTCTCCTTTCCAAATAAAAAAAATGTTGTCAATGAAACGTCTCCACGTAATGACATTGTCAAAAAATGGAGCCACCTCATTGAAAACATTCTTCCTCTCCCATTCTCCCATATATATATTGTTGACACTGGGAGCACAGGAAGCCCCCATTGTAGTCCCCTTTATCTGTTGGTGCAGGGGTCCATTGAAATCGAAAACATTATTCAAAAGTGCTATTTCCAGACATTCGAGAACAAATCTATCTGGTCTGTCTCCTGGGGTCCTTAGTAAACGGGCTGCTACTACCTGTAACACTTGACATTGAGGAATGTTGGTATACAACGCCTCAATGTCAAGCGTTACCAGTCTTTCTGTCTCGGGGTCAAACTGCATTCCCTGTAGTTTTCCAATAATGTCTCCAGTGTCACAAATACATGATGCATATGTTTGTGTCAGAGGACACATATATGAATCAACATATTTTGATAGCAGCTCAGTACTTGAGCCTATGGTTGATATGATGGGACTCATGAGGGGGGTTTGCTACATCTTTATGAGTCTTAGGAAGACCATATAATGCAGGAATTTTAGGACAAGATTTATCTAAAAAATTATACTCCTGCTGGCAAATGTCACCCTGTTCTAATGCTCTCGCCGTTATTTCCTCAATGCGATCCTTAAGCTTGGACATTTCTCTAGTATGTGATTTCTTATAATGGTGATGCACTGCCAGCATTTTTTCCATTTTGTCGTCATAATTGAGCTTGTTCATAACAGCTATACCTCCTCCCTTGTCGCAGGGTTTTATAATTAGATCTTTATTCGATTTGATACTCTGCAGTGCTTTATTTTCTGTAGATGACAGGTTGTTCTGCACAGAGGAGGGACGTTTAATGATCCTCGATATTTCCTTTAAAACATTCTGTTCGAAGATATGAACTTCCGGATCCACCATTTCTAGGGTAGGTGTGAACTGAGATGGCCGTTTACGCAACGAACGATCAACTTCATCAATTTCAATAGGGCGTTCCTAAAAAAAAAATTGCCTAATTTTTCTGAAAAAAGAAAACAAATCTTGATGTAATTTAAACAGAATTATAGGCTTTGCCCCATTTCCTCACTGTTTTCAAAAGGTGTCAGTTGCCGGGCCCTTCCCTTTTTTAGCGCCCTACCCCAGATTTGTTTTCTGAGAGAGACTCTGAGAACTGTGGATTGCTCCAAAAGCCAGTCAACCCGAGGCCCTTCCTTCCCCGTTATACTATATCCCAAAACTGATTCCAAGGACCTAATAGTCGATCAGGTTGCAATTTCCTTTGTCAATACCATCCTCCGTTTACTGGAGGTGAATTGAAGGGTCTGTCTACGACATGAGACTTTAAGGGTATCCCAGACCTCTGGGAGTGGTGCTGACCCAATGTTAAATTCAAGAAACCCCTTAAGTGGACACTCATAGAGCTATCATAGCCACCATCCAACAGTAATCTATGTTTGAATATCAAGCTCCAAGGGCCTAATGCCTGAGTAGACTCCCCGAGTTGGATAAACAGTGACAGAGAATTATGATTCAACAAGACCATCCGCTTCAGTATGATCCTTACAGAGGAAACGAGAGTATTACTAACCAAGAACCTGTCTAAACTTAACATAGCTTTATGGGGAACAGAATAGAATGTATATCTCGGTTTTTCAGGACATATACAGCACCAAAGATCTACTAGAGCATATGAGGAGATTAGCTGATGAACAGACCCCTGAAGCCAGAGCCTGATCATTAGAAAGCTGATTGGAAGACACAAGCTGGGATGCCAAATCACTTTTAGGACACAGCATCACTTTAAAGTGACCCTGGGCAAAGCACTGCGCAATGCTCGCGTAGTTTGTGAAGTTTTCGCTACTTCGCACTACGCGAACTGCATGTAGCACAGTGCAAACACATGTAGCGTAGCGCAGCGGTCATTTTTTGCTTGCTCGCGGTCCTCAACGTCAAGTTGGCGACCGTGAGCAAGCAAAATGACATCCCGGCGACACTTTTTCCTCGTTCGCGATCAGCAACATCAAGTTGCCGATCGCGAGCGTGGAAAATAAACCTCCCGGCGAGATTCTCAATGTGGGGAGGTTAGATTTCTCATTGCAAGTGGTCGCGTATGCTCGCGACCGCTCGCGATGAGAAACTACCAGTCCACGTGGAGAAAGCTGCCGCTCGAGTAAAAATCTATTCAAGCTGCAATAAAAGATAGCTCGCACTGTGCAAGGTGCTATTTTCAATGATTGCACAGTGCAGACAAGCATCCAGCACTGTGCAATCATCGCAAACAGGGTACTCCGCAGTTCACGTAGTGCTACGCGTAACTCGTGTGGTGCGAAGTGCACTTCGCGTAGCGACGTGTAGCGCTTCTTCGCGAACTACGCCCAGGGTTACTTTAAAGTCACCGCAGACGATATAGGGAAGGACCCAAAAATGAAACTTGGATAAAAGAAAATCCAGGACCTTTGGGCCATTCATTTTTTTCCCATATAGGACACAGATAGCAAAGTGGTTCCTGTCCTTCTAAATAGTCACCACTAACCAACGCCCCGCTGGGTCTGTCTTTTGGCATAGAACCCCCCACCGGCCATCCCGTGCCAGGAGTGCAATACCTTTCTGGTTGGAAGTATAACAATAAAGGAATAGAGCGTGATAACTAAATTGTTTTAACAGTGAGCCCTCCATTTGAGACACATGCATCTCCTAGAGACACAGAATTTGTAGTCTAAGCATGTTCAGTTTTTCCCGTACATGTTTGAGCTTATATGCTCTGAGCTTATATGGTGACAACCCCATTGATATTCCACGATAGGATAACTATTACCATTACAACATGAGATCCACCAGCTATTTTTCCACCTTACAGATTGAGATACACCATATCCATAAATGTAGTGCCAAACCAAGATATACATGCTTCTTCCACCGTAAACAACATTACTCTAAATCACATTGCCAAACAATAGCACCTCAAATGCACTGTAAAAGAAGCCTATAATCCAAATCCACCACCCTGCTGACCCTAGATCCACCCCACCCTTTACCCTGGCTCCCATCCCGGCAAACCAAACATGCTGTACCCTTCAAAGCCAAGGGCCAAAGCCTCTTCCAATGGTGTTGTTATTCATTGCTTAGTCGGTACGATGGCCAACCCCCCACCCTCCTAAAAAGTCTGAAAAAGAAAAAGCAGCCTACCCAGGATAGTGCAGTCCCAAAAAAAGTGAAAAAGACAGAATAGAGAAGAGATGAGGTAATGCATACAGGAGAGAAGAAGCCAACCTGTTAGGCCACACCCCCATAGATGCCCTTAGCCATCATAATAGCAGGCAGACCAATCCTTCTCCGATCAAACACCAAGGCTGATTTCACCAAACCCAGATTGAAGAAGTCCATTATGCATTGGACAATAAGAGACCTTGTTGCCCTGGCATACACCCAAATGAGTAATAGAGCAATATCAGCCCCCGGTTTATACTTGGTTAGCAGTTTCTGGACTTTTTGACCATCAAAGCCATAGAAATTCTAGCCATCTTTTCGAATCCGCAGGGTAGCAGGCTCCATGAGAGAAAAAACGGCACCTAGCTGCTGGAGTGCCGGAATATGCTGCTGCAGCTTCCAGCGTCTCACCACCGTTTGATTGTAGAAATATGAACGAACAAAGAAATCAATACCACATGCTTTAACCGGCAGCTTAGGACTTGCAGCCCTAAAGATCTCTTGTCAAAGAATGAAGTTCCCTATATAAAGTCATATAACCTGGGAAAACTGGAAGGGCTTACTTGGAGATTGGAATGGAAAACGATGCATGCTGGATTATGCAATGCATGTCCCAGTCACTCAAAATGGGGAAGGACTCTCACAACTGGTGAACAACAAAACTGCAGGGATCAGCATCTTCACCCATCCTGGGGCCCTAAAGACCCTCAAATTATTCTGACGTGACCTGTTCTCTAAGTTTTCCACCCTTGACACCAGGGTGGTGAGCTGGTGTTCGTGCTGAGTAGTCCTCGAGCTATTTGCTTCCTCTGACTTTTGAAGAGATGGCTGGGAAGCTTCCACTACTCCCAATCGTGGCTGAATAATGTCCATGTTTTTGACTGCTTACAGAGAACCACTGGGGTTTAAGGTGGGCTGCCTTCAGGGCCAATGGGTCTTTACAATCGTCCTCTCTGTGCTGCAGAAGAAGATGATAGATAGCATTCAGAGTGGGGGCATCCTGAGCCAAACCAGCAGCTAGAGATCCAGAGAAGGGTGGGTAATCCCTTACCACATCCTGATTACAAGGTAAAGAAGGCATAGCTAGGGATGCCACCCCCAGGGGAGAGCAATTTGTTGGTGTCAGCTCAGTCCCATCTGGATCCCACAACAGCTCATCGTCTACCTTCAACAAGTCTACAGGGTCAATTACCCCTTGAACGAATACTGCAGAGACAAGGCCCTCTGCTTGATCAACTGCCGGACTGCTCTCTTGCTCCATCGTTGAGATGAAATAGCAGATAGATCAGAGCACCCAGATGTCTAACCTGAAAGGTCAGAGCGATTGCTGCAGACATTCGAGGCCAGTACTGATTGAGCCACTTGATCCAGGCCTTCATCCCAATCACTGTCAGACATATCCAAGAAGGAAAATAATGCCTCTTGCCCCCCCCCCACTTCACTGCCGGCTCCAAGGCTAGCCAGGCACAGAGGCTGAGAGATCCAAATGGATTGTGGCAGCGAGACCAACTGAGCCGCTGGTGACCCTGCTATGGCTTCAATCAGGATTTATAAAGTGCGGCTAATCACCCAATAGGGTATCCAGGTACTTGAAGCCCTTGGAGGCTCATTCGAACAGCCAGGTCTTGAGGGCCAATCTGGAAGTGAGGTGATGGTTCGGTAGTGTGTGGGGAGGCTGTTCCGGGTCTTTGCTGTGATGAGGGAGATGGAGCGTCCTCAACTTCTGCTTTCATAGATGCCGGGAGTATGGGCAAGTGAAAGGGAGGTGGAGCGTAGTCTTTTCAATGGTTAGTGAAATTTCAGGCGGTGGTTAATGTAGGTGGATCCTTGGTTGTTTAGAGCCTTGTGTTCGTGTGTGAGCAGCTTGAATAGGCATCTCTTCTGCCTTCGGGAGTCAGTGGAGTTTCTTTAGGTGGGGTGTGATGTGGGTTAATTTGGGAAAGGCTGAGAATGAGTCTGACTGCTGCTTTCTGTAATAATAAAATAATAATAAAGGCGCTTATAAAGCGCATAGCTACTCCAATAGGACTGGCTCAGTGCTAAGGTCATTCTCCTAACCGAGATTTCAGATGCACAAGATCAACAGATGCCTAGTTAAAAAAAACAAGTTTTAAAATGTTTGTCGAACAGTAATTCTGTCTTAGATTACCTCAACTGCAGCGGGAGAGAATTCCCAAGCTTGGGTGCAAGGTAGCCAAAAGAACTCTCCTCTATACAAACTCTCTTCACCCTCGGGACCTTACCTAATAAGGCCTCAGAAGTTCTAAGATGCATCAACGGGGAAGAAGTTCTGATGAAAGAATGCAAATAAGTTGCACCAGTCTTCCTGAAGACCTTGTAAGAGTAACAGAGAGTTTTGAAAGCGACACACTTCTTTACTTGAAGCCATTGAAGCTTAAGCAGTGCTGGGCCCATGGGAGCCCATTTGCGAAGATTTGAAAGCAGCTGAGCAACCAAGTTCTCAACCTGTTGGAGTCTCAACAGCCATGACTGGGAGACATCCAAATACTAAATATTACAGTAATCCCGCCGTGAGATGAGTAAAACTTGGATCACTGTCTTTTGGGCAGATGATGGTAGGAGACCAATAAAGTATTTCAAAAACTGGAGAACACCAAAACACCTGCCTGCTAAACTCATTAAAAGTCAGCTTTTGGTCAGACCAAATGCTCAAGTTCCTTGCATTAGGCTTTGGTGATGGAAAGAGTCAAGTGGTGCTGGCCACCAGTCAGGAGACCAAATGGCAGGCTGATTGCCCAGTATAAGGACCTCAGTTTTACCTGGGTTTAATTTCAGGCGGTTGTATGGTGTGAAGTCTCTGTAGAAGGTGTGCAGTGATTCCTATGTAGAGAGCATTGCTGTATTCCAGTTGGATGGTTATGAGGGCTTGTGTCGCGGTGCATCTTGTGTGTTGGGCTAGCCAATTGAAGATCTTATGTAGTATGTGCAGAGTGAGGAAGCAGTAGAAGAAGATAGCATTAATCTGTGATTTCATGGTGAGCTTCATGCAAATTATGATGACAAGGTTTCTGGCATGGTTGGAGGGATTTGGTGGGTTCAAGGTCTGATGGGCACCAGGAGGCGCTCCATGTGTTGCTTGAAAAGAGTTCCCATAAGCCACATGCACCTCAGGCAGATCCAGTTGGGATGATAATATAGAAATAGAGGTAGTCGGCTCCTTACAACTAGATACATCCTCCGCCCTCTCCTGGATGTTTGGGGTGCCAGTGGGAGGGCATGTGACAACTTTCACCCCTTTTAGCCCACTATGGGTACATACATTGCCGTCACCCATCTTAACAGGCAGCAATAATTTTTTCCACCTTCTGGGAGGTGTGTGAGGTGTCTACTCCTGGTCCATCCTCCTTCTTTGGGCCACCCCTGGAGGGCATCCTAACCTGGATCCTAATTCCAGCTTGAGAAGCACCCCACAGTAGAACCAGTGCCTTCCTCACATTAAGTGCTGATTCTGCCTTTGCCACCTGTAAACTGGAAGCTTGTGTTACAGGGGCAACAAAGTATCCAAAGCAAAAACCACAAATGATGGACAGAATGCAGAACATTGTCATACATTCACCCCAGTACAGAGATCCGGGCCCAAATCCATTGTTATTTAGCTCACCATGACGTTCCAGTTTGAATTCCGCCATATGCAAATCAGTCTTGACCCTGCGCCCAATGGGAACAGTCCAGCCCGAACTGCCAGGCCAGATCTTCCCTGGACTAGAAACAAGCATCCTAGAACCGGTTTCGGGGTTTCACCCCTCTTCAGCCAGGATAGCTTGACTCCAGTGGCATGGAGAGCACAGGACCCACGTTTGGGCATACGCGTCCCACTCGGGGTGACAAATGCAAAAACATCAATTGATGGACAGAATGCAGAACAAAGTATCCAGCAGAGTACATGCCCTGGAGCCAACCTGGCAATCTGATGGCTGAAGAAGTTCAGTAACAGAGTAACACCAATGACCGGAGGATGCTCTCCTCCCTATTTTAAAGTGAGAGGAGCACTATCGGTAAGGCAGCCAACAGCCGATTTCTCGTAGGGCCGCGAGACCGGAGTTCCATGCTCCCTCGGTGGCAGACATACAGGGCAGGGCCATCAGCCACTGCATCTTTGGTCAGCCGGAAACCAGGAAATGGGGACCAATAGCACTCTTTATCAATAGAACACTTCTGTTTTTTCTTTTGTTTTTTATGTTTTTATTGAGAGTTCAGCTCAAAATACAATATGCATAAACAGAGTAAGGAGCAAAGTGCAAAGTGCATAGGTGCTCGAGATGACTCCCGATTAACCGCATGACAAGAATATATAAATATTTCAGTTTAAAACATTCAGCCAGTACAATACTTAACAGCACAGATTAGACATAGAGAATGATATATTGCACAATTACTCAAGTAACAGAAGACACAAAAGATACAAAATAAAATTCATAGGTGGTCAATATGAAATAGATTTAACAGCATAGAACAAAAATATACATAAAACGATCTTTGAGGAGTATAACCATTGTACTTAGAGTCCCAGAACGTCTAATCAAAAAACATATATTGCTCAGTTTCTCTACCAACAATCTTTTAACTCAGGATCCAAACTAATTTCCAATGGACCTCCAGCGTTTCTCAAATTTCCTAAATGATCCTGATCTTAATGCATATCTTCTCTCAAATTCTTTAACTTTGCTCTCCATGCTTGAAAAGAAGGTACCTTATCCCTGCGCCAGTTTTGGAGGATTAAAGATCTTGCCACTAATGTGGATATAAATAGGCATTCTTCTTGCATATTGTTCATTGTTATATTTGGGGAGCATCCCAGAACTGCATTATATTTATAGATGGAAATAGAGTGGTCTATGGTAATTCAGAGATATTTTTCAATTTCCTCCCATAGATTCCCAATTTTGGGACAGTCCCAAACAATGTGTGACCAAGTGCCTCCACCCTCCTTAGCACAACAAAAACGCCTCTCCTCAGTTTAAGGATATATTTTATGCAGAAAAATTGAATCCTATAAATTAACCATTTTCTATAAAATTGCATATGTTTAAAATTGGCACCTCTAATTACTGTAGTGTTACGTTTGTTAATTCTATTCCGTTATTCTTGGGAACTGCAAACCGTCTTTTTTCCACCATCTATCTCGTATTTTTTTGTAAATGGGGACGGATTTATTATCATTAAAGATTTTCACCCATGTGCTAGGTGACAGTTTTACAGGGGCTTCAAGAGCTTCACTTATACCTAAACTTGCTGTTAGAATTCCAGCATTAATATTTTCCAGGAAGTGCTTTTATGGTAATAAAGGACCATTTAAGCACATCCTTTGAGTGAAGAACCCCAATTTCTGTCTCGGGCCACATTTTCCAGGAGTCGAAGTTAACAAAATCTCTCACTTGCATATATCCATTCTCCTCCCACTTTTTTAAGATACCATTTTCTTAGGATACTTAACTATTCTCGTTGGAACTGAGATTTTATACTCCATTAAGATTTTGTCCATGAAAAAATTATCCATCTCCGGAAGGTCCGGCTGAGATTAAAATCCATGATTGTTGTGTGCAAAATGTGCATGACAATACTCTCTTATGTTTGGAAGGGACAATCCTCTCTCCTCAGTAGTCTTCTTAACGTTGACTACAGAGTTTTTACAAATCTTCTCACAAATAGACTTAATAGAATCGTGGGCCTACTTATACATGTAGATCAATGTGGCTGGGAGACAGTTCTCTACCAACACAAAAATGTTCATAGAAGCATTAGATTATTTTAATAAGAATGTGATAGATGCTCAGGCGTGGTTTTTAGATGCAGAGAAACCTTTTGACCTGGTCTCATGGGATTGTCTTTTTTTAATCCTGGAAAAGTTTGGTTTCCCAGAAGGGTTCCTACAACTAATAAGATGCTTATACCATGGCTCCTAGGTGCAAATATTAATTAATTCTACAACTGAGGGTACTTGTTTAATAAATAGGGGCACAATACAAGGTTGTCCCTTATCCCCTATTTTATTCACCCTTTTTATAGAACCCTTGGCAATAGCTATCAGACAAAAAATGGCACGTTCTCCCCCCCTACAAGGTCTGACCAATATAAAACTTTACGCCCATGATATCGTCCTTTTTTTAAACTCTAAGGAACATCCTCAGGAGGAAATCCTAGGGATTTTCTTAGAATTCCAGGCAATAGGGATCTATAAAATAAATAGGGCCAAGACAGAAATGTTGCTATGCAACTGCTCCTCTAATACGCTATTGCCAAATCTCAGGTCAGTATATAATTCACGCCCAAAGAGATAATTAGGGATTTACGTGACGGAAAGAGTAGAGGACCTATTCCATTTGAGTTATAACCCCCTCATACAAAAAGTTAAACGTCTTTTAACGCAATGGAACCAACTCCCATTTTTAATACTAGGCCGTGTGGCACTCATACATATGTCTATCCTGCCTCTATTTAACTTTCTAATCATGACTGCCCCGTGTCTGTTTCAAATTTCTTTTTATAAGGAGATAGACAGTCTGTTTTCATCTTTTTTATGGGCCAATAAGGCACCAAGACTAGCACTAAGCAATAGAACACTTCTGTGATTTTTTTCTATGTTTGATACTCCAGGATACATCAACTTATGTGAGGGAGCCAAATAATATCTTTTATGCCTAATTGGAGGTTTGGAATTTGACCCAGAGAAACAACTTATAATAGGCCTAGACATTTTAAGCCTGTATAGTAGGTAACCCCAAGGAAAGAGACTGGCGATAATTGAAGAGGTTCTTTTAAAATTACATTGGGGCTACTCAACTCCTATGTGTTATATTCTAGAATGTGAGAAACATACCTTAACTAAGAATTTCTTTGAATTTGAAGGCACCCTCTATTTACAGATTGGTAAAAACAGATGTGGAGCACCTTCGCCCCTAGCATAGCAGGTCTCTGTGCATACGATCTGGAAAAGAAAAAGACACTGTCTGAGGTGAACCCTTTCAGAAACAGGATGAGAGTATGGAAACAATCCATTGGTGATGTGTTGGTGATCTGGGATGTGGACAGAGAAATAGCTGATGATTTTGTCAGAGATTTACACACACAGCAGACAATTAAAACCTTACGCTCTTGGACATCAACATTTTCCCAGAGCAGGGTAAATTGAGTACAGTGACATATGAAACACCCATTGCTAATAACAATTTGCTGAGCTTTGACAGTTTTTATTCAAAGCCTCGATGGCTAGCTCCTACAAACTTAGAAGAACTATACTAACTTACATGCATTAAAAGCCAAGCACTGACTAGCGGATAAGCTGGACATAGAAAGTATCCTGAGAAAGTCATACAAAAAGCAATGAAGAGGGCAAGAAATTACAACAGGAAAGCATTCCTGGAAAACACAATAAGAGAAAAAGCGGAAGCTAGACTAGCATGTTTTCTTACACACATTACAGCTTCTAACCACATTAAGAAAATAATCAATAAAGAATGGGTAATCCTGAATACAGGACAACTTAACTTAAAAAAAACCATGTTCTCACAGAGACAAAGCTGGAGTATAGAAGACATTCTTGTCCACACAAGACCTGAAAACAGTGAACCAAAACCACCAACTGTGACTAACTTGTGTAGTCTCGTTAGTATGGTGGGTATTTTTCCTAGTCACAATTGCAGTGTAAGTCACTGCACAGAGCAAACTAAGACTTTTGACCTGGACCTGGGAAAACCTTGGTACAAGAGTGACTGCATGGGTTGTTTATTGGTTGTCCCAGTACCTGTATGGGTGTATGAGTGTCTGTGTGTGTGGGTGAAGGGGTGTTTGACTCCGTGCATGGATAAATCCGTTGCTGTTTAGGTTTGTGAATGCATCTGAGAGGGGCTGTATGGGTGAAAAAGTATGCATATGGCTGTGTCAGTAAGGGATTGGATGTGTCAGTGGTATATTGGTGAATAAATGTATATGTGAAAGGCAGTGTAGGTGCGGGTTGGAGTTCATAAGAGACTATGTGTGAGTGCTAAGCATGGGCGGAAAATCCATTCCGCTCGCGGATTTTGCGGATTTTCGGTAAATTCGCAATCCGCGAACGCTCGCGAATTTACCGAAAATCCGCAAATTCGCACGCAGCGGATTTTTTTTTCTTGGTGATACAATTTTGCGGCGTGCAGTGTAAGTTCGCAATTGCGAACATGTAGGTGCGGCGGGCAGCAACAATCTCGCACTCGCGAAATTACAAAAATTGCAATTCTGCACAAGAAATCCACGAGCAAGCAGCATAGACCTTCTGAAAATGATGATTTTTATGAGAATAACTCCTCAGGTTGACATTTGCCTGCACTTTTTTGGATTTGAGGCCTTTTGACTTTCTTTGGATCACTTTTGGATTAGAAATCAACTTTCACAAGTAAGCTTGTTTGGGGCATTACAGTTGCTGTAATGCTGTTCTGCGTAAAAACGAGTTTTGCTAAACTGAAAGCACTCAACAGCAGGTGCAAAAGTTCAAATTCATCATTAGTAACCATTCCCTGTAGTGCTTCCTGACTGGGGCTCCTCCAGAGTTCAGTTGCTAGTTGCAACAATTGTATGACCCTGCTCTGACCCTCACAGCCGGATCATAGAATCGGTACAAGTAGGCCACAAAGGTCCTGGAGAAAAAAAATTGCACTGCAACAGAAAGCAAATTACAGATAAGGAAGCAGGTGCCAGACTGGAATTTTGAAACAGTGACACATTAATAAATCAACCCCAAATTAATTCATGTCAGTTGAAGCAGGGCAGGTGTGCTTGCTTTTCCCCCCCATAATCTGCAGTGATGATGAACCAGAGGGTGGCATTGATGTACCAGAGGGTGGCATGGGTGAAACAGAGGGTGGCAGGGGTGAAACAGAGGGTGCTGGGAACCTGTGATGATGAACCAGACGTAGAAACAACATAATCGCGACCGTTGCGAGCCGACATGTAAGTTCGCAATTGCGAACTGGTACAAAACCCTTGCGAACTGGCAGAAATCCTTGCGAACACAAAAAAAAATTCGCGAGAATTTGCGGATTTTGCAGATTGCGAGTTCGCAAATTCGCAAAATTCGCGAACGCCAGATTCGCAAAATTCGCCCATTCTTAGTGAGTGTGTGCTTGTGTCAGTGACTGTATAGGCAAGTGAGTATATGTGAGTATCTGTATGAATAAGTGGTTATATAACTGTATAGGTAAGTGGCTGTGTGATTCACTCTATGTCTGAGTGAGTAGGTGTGTAAGTAGCTCTATGCGTGACTGAGAGTGTGTGAGTAGCTGTGTGGTTGTATGAGTAAATATATCAGTGGCCGTATTAGTGAGTGAGTTGGTGTATGAGTGGCTGTATGGGTGACTGAGTGGATGTGTGTGTAGACTTATGAATCAGTGAGTGTGTATGTAAGTACTGGTACGGGTTTGTCAATGGTTTCGAGAATGGTAGTGTGGAAGTTGGAGTGGGTGTATGAAAGGTTACATAGGGGTGTGAGTAGGTGAGTCAGAGATTCTGTGGATAATGTCATCAGTGATGTCATTTAACATGTCATCGGTGATGTCATCAGTGATGTCACTGACCATGTCATGAGTGATGTAATAAGTGAGGTCATAAGCAGTGCATTTCGGGGGCACGAGTTATAGTTAGCTCAGCTGACTATAACTGCTGAATATCTCAGGCTTCGTACGAGTGAAATGTCAATCTAACTATAAAGTCCTTCTAAACTTTGTTTTTTTCAGTGAATTTCTAAGGTGTTTTAATTAGCAGCTGTGTTTGCACAATGGTGGAGAAAGGGGAATGAGCCGCCAGCCAGTTCTCAGGAATTCCAAATTGTAGGACTTACAGGTACCAGGAGGGCTTCTTGGCCCCCAAGGTTCCTCGGGAGTAAAGTGGACTTCATGCCCAAACCAGTTGTATACCACAAGCCAAGTTTGCATAGTGGTGGAGAAAGGGGGCGTGGTCTCCTAAGACCTCTTAGCAATCCTGCTATGTGGGACTTACTGGGGATAGCAGGACAGGTAATTGGGGACCAACCACCCCTCCTGTTACCTCCTTTAAGTCCCATTTAGCAGGACAGCTCAGACCTGTTAGTATGACAAACCCCTTTTCTCCATTCCTCTGCTAAGCTGCCTCCTGCACGTTACTGGTAGAGGGATGAAATACCCTTGGCTATTGAGGGTCCTTCGTGGTCAACTAGCCCACCTGTCACCTCCAGTAAGACCCACACAGCTGCAGAGAATTATATGGACGAGGATTAAGGTTAATACATCTTGAACATGTTTTAAACTTCACTTTTCTCTACCAGTTTCCTTAGAGAGCGTAGAGCTCGCAATGCCTCAATGAGTGTGTCAGTGCATTTTAGAGGACAAGATGACACATGTAAAGAAGACTATAGGTAGTAGACTATATGTGTTTCACACTGCATGCTCTCCAAATGTGTGTAGTAGAAGCTGCATGCATCACTTGCTGTTCATCATACATGGCAGCCAGATATAAAGCTGTCTGTTCAAGTACTTCTGTGACTTCTGTCTAGCTAGGAGAACTATGCATCTGAAACTGAATGGTAAAGTAGCTCCGACAAGATTTGTGCAAGTGTTTGATAGTCTGTATATGTTTTAGGTTAAGTTGATCAGATTCATCATATGTGTCAGACTGCACTAAGAATTGCAGATATTCCTAATACATTATAGGACTCAGACATTCAAACTTGATACACTACACTTTCAGTTTAAAGCACACTCACTATGTACAAGCTGCTTGCAGAGTATCTTTGCAGAGACTTATACTGATACAGATTGATACATGTGACAAAATATTTTACAGCTCATTCATTTTTGCCAGTTTCATTAAAGAGGCTGAGCTCATAATGCCAGCCCTAAGTGAAAATGAAAGACCAACTCATGTCATGAAACTCTTGTGAGTCTCAGAATCTTTCTAAAGACCTCAATGAGTGTTTCAGTGCCTTGTAGGGGACAAAATGACACATATAAAGAAGCCTATAGATAGTAGACTACATCTGTTTCGAACTGCAGACTCTCCAAATGTGCATAGTAGAAGCAGCATGCATCACTTGCTGTTCAGTATGCAGGGCAACCATGTATAAAGATGTGTGATCAAGTGCTTATATGACTCCTGCCTAGCTAAGAGATCTGTGGTTGTGGGACTGAAGGCTGAAGTAACTCTGACAAAATTTGTGTAGGGGTATAATTGACTGTATAGTAAGGGTCATCAGCTGCACCACACAAGTCAGACTAAACGTAAAAGTGCAGACATATCTGAGGCATGGTAGCAGTCAGATATTCAAACTTGACAAAGTACACTCCCAGTTTAAAGCACACACCTCACTAAGTACTGCCTACTTGCGGGATACCATTACAGAGACTTATATGGACTAGGATAAAGGATAATACATCTTGATCTTATTTTGAAGCTTGCTTTTCTCTACAAGGTTCACGTAGGGAGGCAGAGCTTGCAATGCCAGGCCTAACCCAAAATCAAAGGCCATCTCCTGTCATGCCACTTTTGTGAGTATCAGCATATTTCTAGAGACCCGTGTCAGTGCCTTTTATGGGATAAGATGACAAATGTAAAGAAGCCTATAGGTACTAGATTACCTCTGTTTCACGAAGCCCTTCTGACCTGCTGTGACTGTTACTGTACACCTCTCGCTGGGGGTGAAGGAGACAATGTGACCGGAAGGCAGAGTACTAAATCCCCCGGCCTTCCTAGTGGCATAGCGTGTTGCCACCAATGCACGTGGGACCCTCAGCACTAGGAGGCGCCTACAAAAACAAACAGGGGCTACTGCAGCATGGGAAGACCTTCTGACCTGCTGTGACTGCTGCTGTACACCCCTCGCTAGTGGCGAAGGAGACGAGGTGACCGGGAGCTGGGAGGCAGAGAACTACATCCCCCAGCCTCCCTAGCAGCATAGCATGTTGCCACCAAAGCACGTAGGACCCTCAGCGCCAGGAAGCACATACAAAAACAAACAGGGGCCACAGCAGTGTGGACCGTGCACGGGCGTGCCAGCGCCACACCTGGGCAAAGCCCATTGGAAGGGTGGGCCCTTCTGCGCCCCTCTGCGACTGACCGTGGCTGGGCTGGGCCTTTTCTCTTGGCTGGACATTCTGGGACATTCTGGGACAGCGTGAAAGTCCATTGTATCGCCATCGCCGCTTGCCATTTGAAGGGGTTGTTGCAGGTCTTTTTGGACTTGGTTCACGCTGTGAGTAATTCTTCTTTCTGGCCAATCATTTTGGGAACTTGTGTGGAACTTTTCAATAACTTTAAATCTAAACTGATTATTTTTGCCCCACTCCTCTGCCGCCCTCCCTGGGTCTCTCTGGTGTCTAGCTCCTTTGTTGTGGGGATTTGCCTAATCCAGTAAAATGGGGAAAAGGAAAACTCAGCCAGTGACTCCAATGGGCCAGCCGTGTCGTACCATTGACACTTTTCTAGCAAAGGCTGTGGGCCCTATCAACAAGGAGATAGTTCGGGCTGAGATCCGGCTTTCATTAGATATAGGGGGGTCGGGGCAAGTTTGCCATCTACTTTGCAAATGACCCCTATGGACCAGTCTCAGCCTACCTCTTCCCCGGATTCATACATGGTTCCCATTGAGGCACCTTTACTCTTGAGGCCCGAGCTTCCTCCCTTACCGCCACCGCCTATTGTATCTCCCGACCCGGTGAATTGCCCCACTCCCAAACGGAAACGAAGGGCAAAAAAGACCATGAAAGCCCCTCCAATTACATGCCAGGAGCAGGCAAATGTGGTTAATGGTCTGTTTGCGGGGGAACTGTTGACCCGCCTGGCCAGTCCTATATAACATCACAGAGACTCTTACGGGACATTTTATCCCCACTTTTGAGCGGACTGAATAGACAGGAGGTAGCAACAAGTGACCTGACAAGCAAAATGGATATTATTTTGTCAACTGTAGAAAACCTTCCACCTTTGTCACCTGCCAGTGCGCCCCTCACCAGCTGATATTATGCCTTTTGCAAATCCCTTGTGTAATAGCGGTGTCCAGCATGTTAATGTTCCTTCAAAGTCCAAGGGAGTTGTGGCTAAATCTACAATGCTAGGGTCTGGTGGTTCTAGTATCCTGGGAGACGGCGACCCCAGCGCCATGCGGGTGCGCCAGGGCCTAGGTTCTGAAGACGCCCCTTATACAGGGATGCAACTAGCTAGGGCTTGCCAGATAACTGTGATCGACCTTCCCCCTGCATGTGCTCCCTATTCTGTGGTTTTGTCAGGAGGTACCCGGCTTATCTACTCATAAAGAGGAATCCACAACTCAACTAATTAACAAAGTCTCCCACTGGTTGGCCTTGCATTCCGGATATTCCATCAGGGATCATAAGGATATCTGATGGCACAGAGGGTGCCGTGGATAGGTCCATCTAGGAAATCCTTTGAGGGAGACTGCATTATAATCTCGGTACAATATCCTGAGTTAGCACACAAAATCCTTTTTGGTACTTCTAAGTCTTTTTCTCTAACCTCCTGCAGTAAATTAATCCCACTGGGCTTTTTCTACAGACCTCCACTGAGCAAACCAGGCGGGGATTGCCTGCAAGGGGTAGACCTGTTGAGGGAGATTTGAGATGGTTGTTGCCCCTTGCAAACTCAGTTGCCCCCCTTGCTGATTTGAACAAGCTGGATTGACTCCAGGAGGATGAAGAGTTGTGCATCCACCTTCCTCAGCAGACTGACTCCTCGAGACAGAGGGTAGAGGATGTGTGCTCTTAATTAACATCAAGCTCTTTGACATTGGTACTGACTAGGTTGGGCCATCCATCTTAGGTCCCTGTAGGCCTCAGGTGCCCTTAACGTCCGCCAAACAGGGTAGGCGCCTTAGATGGGCGAGCATAGATGTAAAGGCTTTCAATCGTAGCCTTTTTTCTTCATGTCAGAACGAGATACGTGCATGTCTGAATCTTAGCTCCAGAGTGAGGAGATTTTAAGCTTGTCCTCCTCCATTGCTCAGAGAGTTTCTGGTCTTTTAACTATACAGGCTGAGGGGTGGGTCAGGCCGCCCCTTCATGGATTGACCAGCGGTGCACACAGGCATTAAGGAGGCTAAAAGCAGCCCTGAAACAGGTGCCATGGGTGAAAGCTAGAGTGTCCTTTTGTCAATGCCTTTATAAAGAATCGATAAGAGAGTGCAGGTGCCATCTCCAAAAGCAGGCTTGGGAGGACCTACCTAAAGCGGGCAAACTGAGGGATTCTTCCTTATTTTGGAAAATTATTAATAGTCCCTGTTTCTCAGAACCAACAAATCCGACAGTATGCCACCACATTACACCAGACCAGTGGGTGTTTCACTATGAAAAAGTTTACAATGTTGCCTGCAATGGCGAGTGCAGTGTAGACATTTCCCATTTCTGTGGCGGTTCCACCCATTAGTTTCTCTTTAGAGGAGGTAACCTCAAGCATTGAGCTCTTGGCTTCAAATAAGAACCCAGGCCCCGATGGTATTCCCCCGGATCTCTTTCGTGACAACCCTGAGGTCTGGGCTACCCTTTTAACCCAAGTCCTAAACGCGGGGCCTTGAAGGGGACATTACCCTCTTGGTCCACCGCCATCATAGTTCCAATTTTCAAAAAAGGATATAAGGATAAGCCGCAATCCTACCGTCCAATCTCCCTTATTGATGCTGCAGTTAAGGTCCTGGGTCGGGTACATTTATCTGGACTGTCTTTGTGGGCCACAGATAACCATATCCTATCAGAAGTCGAATATGGTTTTCGTGAAGGCTTGTCAACATCGGATCAATGCCTCAATCTCTACCTTCTGATTTCTAAGTATACCGTGGCCCAACTGGGTGCCATGTATTTGGCCTTCATGGACCTTACGTCCGCATTTCACCGGGTAAACCGGTCTAGTTGTGGCATCTACTAACCTCATTGGAAGTGGATCCTCGTATTGTACATCTACTTATATCACTCCATGCCCATACATCGGCGGCAGTGAGAGTCTCACATGAGGGAGAACTTTCCAATCATTTTAATTGTATACGGGGTGCTCCAAGGGTGCTTTTTAGATCCTTTTTTATTTTAAGTCTATATTAACGGCCTTGAGGCAGCACTCATGGCCCTCCAATTAGACTCCCCTAGAGTAGGTAGGAGAGTTCTGCCAGACCTACTCTATGCGGACGGCGCAGTGCTCATGGCTGATTCGGGCAAGGACCTGCAGGTTTTAATAGACTGTTTTGCGGCATTTATGGACAGGTTGGACCTGTCAGTGAATTACACCAAGTCCTATGTACTAGTGGTGGGATCTTGGGGGCTCTGGACAAAACGTTTTAAAGCTGGTAATCATATTCTTGGAAAGGTCCCAGCCTTTCCCTATTTTCGACTGCTATTTGATGAAAAACTACAGTGAGAAGCCAGTCTTAGAAGGGAAGCTAACCGAGTTGAATAAATCCCCGGGAGCCAATATTAGTTTTGCAAGCAGATTGGGTTCATGGGCCCCAGAGGTAATTTCAAAACTGTACATGTCCAAAGGCATCTAGAGAGTAGTGTACGGTAGTGAAATCTGGGGGTATGTGCCCCCACACAGGTTACAGGTGGCAGAAAATAAATTCCTGCATCAGATCCTACGAGTCCCCCAGGGTATGTCAGTCTGGTCTGTACATGAAGAGCTAGGGGTCGGCTTCCTGGCCGACCTAGTGGCAAATAAACCCATAGTGTGCTGTATTAGGATATGATTCAGAAAAGGGGGTGGTGATGAACAAAGTGTCTGAATTAAGCAGACCACTCTTACCCAGTCCAAAGATCAGGGCTTGATCCATCACCGTTTTTTAGCTCACTGCACCATCCCAGCTCAGAACCTGGCTATATGCAAATTAGTCTGTTCCTGTCCCAGTGCATGATGGGAACAGGGGAAACCAAACTACCAAGCCAATTCTTATACCGGGAAGGAAACAAGCTTCCGGGGACCGGTTTCTGGCATTTCAGCCGTCGTCGGCCCAGCTTGCTTGAATCCTGATGGTGCAATGAGCAAGGGGCTCACATCTGAGTATATCCTTCCACGCTTATGGTGGACAAAATGATTCAGAAAAGGGGGTGGTGATGAACAAAGTGTCTGAATTAAGCAGACCACTCTTACCCAGTCCAAAGATCAGGGCTTGATCCATCACCGTTTTTTAGCTCACTGCACCATCCCAGCTCAGAACCTGGCTATATGCAAATTAGTCTGTTCCTGTCCCAGTGCATGATGGGAACAGGGCAAACCAAACTACCAAGCCAATTCTTATACCGGGAAGGAAACAAGCTTCCGGGGACCGGTTTCTGGCATTTCAGCCGTCATCGGCCCAGCTTGCTTGAATCCTGATGGTGCAATGAGCAAGGGACTCACATCTGAGTATACCCTTCCACGCTTATGGTGGACAAAATGATTCAGAAAAGGGGGTGGTGATGAACAAAGTGTCTGAATTAAGCAGACCACTCTTACCCAGTCCAAATATCAGGGCTTGATCCATCACCGTTTTTTAGCTCACTGCACCATCCCAGCTCAGAACCTGGCTATATGCAAATTAGTCTGTTCCTGTCCCAGTGCATGATGGGAACAGGGCAAACCAAACTACCAAGCCAATTCTTATACCGGGAAGGAAACAAGCTGTCTCCTTTCTGATGAAGAATTGGCTTGGTAGTTTAGTCTGCCCTGTTCCCATGATGCACTGGGCCGGGGACAGACTGATTTGCATATAGCCAGGTTCTGAGCTGGGATGGTGCAGTGAGATAAATAACGGTGATGGATCAAGCCCTGATCTTTGGACTGGGTAAGAGTGGTCTGCTTAATTCAGACACTCTGTTCATCACCACCCCCTTTTCTGAATCGTTTTTGGCCACTATAGGTGTGGCAGGGTATACTCAGACATGAGTCCCTCTCTCACTGCACCATCAGGATTCAAGCAAGCCGGGCCGAAGACGGCTGAAATGCCAGAAACCGGTCCCCGGTAGCTTGTCTCCTTTCTGGTGAAGAATTGGCTTGGTAGTTTAGTCTGCCCTGTTCCCATGATGCACTGGGCCAGGGACAGACTGATTTGCATATAGCCAGGTTCTGAGCTGGGATGGTGCAGTGAGGTAAATAACGGTGATGGATCAAGCCCTGATCTTTGGACTGGGTAAGAGTGGTCTGCTTAATTCAGACACTCTGTTCATCACCACCCCCTTTTCTGAATCGTTTTTGGCCACTGTAGGTGTGGCAGGGTATACTCAGAAATGAGTCCCTCTCTCACTGCACCATCAGGATTCAAGCAAGCCGGGCCGAAGACGGCTGAAATGCCAGAAACCGGTCCCCGGTAGCTTGTCTCCTTTCTGGTGAAGAATTGGCTTGGTAGTTTAGTCTGCCCTGTTCCCATGATGCACTGGGCCAGGGACAGACTGATTTGCATATAGCCAGGTTCTGAGCTGGGATGGTGCAGTGAGACAAATAACGGTGATGGATCAAGGCCTCATCTTTGGACTGGGTAAGAGTGGTCTGCTTAATTCAGACACTCTGTTCATCACCACCCCCTTTTCTGAATCGTTTTTGGCCACTATAGGTATGGCAGGGTATACTCAGACATGAGTCCCTCTCTCACTGCACCATCAGGATTCAAGCAAGCCGGGCCGAAGACGGCTGAAATGCCAGAAACCGGTCCCCGGTAGCGTCTCATTTCTGGTGAAGAATTGGCTTGGTAGTTTAGTCTGCCCTGTTCCCATGATGCACTGGGCCAGGGACAGACTGATTTGCATATAGCCAGGTTCTGAGCTGGGATGGTGCAGTGAGATAAATAACGGTGATGGATCAAGCCCTGATCTTTGGACTGGGTAAGAGTGGTCTGCTTAATTCAGACACTCTGTTCATCACCACCCCCTTTTCTGAATCGTATTAGGATATGGACTTCCGATCATAAGAATTTAAATCACATGATTGTATCAGAATGCCTGAAATTGGAGCATGGAAACAAAATACCTTGGATACATTATGTAAATGATTCTTTTCAGGCAATGGGCAGGCCAGATATCTTTTTTCAGATGACACTTTAAGTAAGGTAGACGTTAAAACCATAAAAGAGTTGCACCACAAATGTTTAACTGCGAACCTTGAAAATCATGAGCTCTTAAAACCCTCATTAAGGGCATATGTAATGTTGAAAGTGGTCCCGGGCATTGATCCATACTTATTGGCCCTAACTAGTGCTCACAATAGATTTTTAACCACACGGTTTAGATTCCATCAGCTCCATCACCTTTTAGCATCCCCGGTGGGTTTTTCTCTCACCAGATCAACGAGGTCCCTGTGCCGCGTTCTTCGATCTCCTCAGGCCAAGTTACATTTTATACTATTGTGTAAATATTTTTAATTCCCCAGAAAATGTTTCCACCTGCCCCTTTTAAAAAGTCTGAAGTTTAGGCATGCCAAAGTGGCCCTCTTGCATTTACAGTTGCTATCCAACCCTCTTACACTCTGTGCAGTGTTAAGTTTCTTGCGGGCCGCTTATAGATCTAGACTATCCAGATTCGATTGATTTTGGGTAGGTGATTTTTATTTATTTGTATTGTTTAACATTTTTATTGTGTAGCAGTACAAATTGTTTGCTTATTTATTATATGATGTACTGTATCTTTTATGGTTGTTTCACATCCGAATAATGAAATAAAATAATAAATTGCATGCTCTTCAAATGTGTGTTGTAGAAGCTGCATGCATCACTTGCTGTTCATCACACCGGGAGCCAGGTATAAAGCAGTCTGTTCAAGTGCTTCTGTGACTCCTGCCTAGTTAAGAAACCTGTGCTTCTCGAACTGAATGCTAAAGTGGCTCTTACAAAATGTGTGCAAGGGTATGATAAACTGTAAAGTTTTTAAGTTAGGGTGATCAGCTACACAACACGCGTCAAAATACACATAGACTTGCAGACATTCTGTCAGGTCGATGTTCCTCAGGACTTGCATGATGCTAAAAGGGTCAGCCTCCAGGCAGCTCCAATCTCTGCTTGTGATTATCATACAGAGCTTTAGTGTGGCCAGGTGGGGGAAAGGGTGTTGGGAAGGTGACTGCTGGGAAGGAGACCTGTAACAATAATATTAAATACTTTAGACAGGTTTTCTACAATATCTATTAGTATTTAGATTTCACTTGAATATATGTATATAGTTATAGGGCCAGATGTAGGTAAGTAACATTTACCGAATTTTAATTACCGAAAATTACCGTATTTTACCGATTCGGTAATCAAGATTCGGTAAATGTGAGGGGTTGGTATGTAGGGAATCCAGATGTTCCCTTTTACCGAATCGGTAAAATTCGGTATTTACCGATTCGGTAAATACCGAATCGGTAAAGCCTATTGATTCCTATGGGCTTCAAAGCCCATAGGAATCAATAGGCTTTACCGATTCGGTATTTACCGAATCGGTAAATACCGAATTTCACAAGGGTGCAGGGGGTGTCACTTTGACACCCCCTGGCACCCCCTAAACAGGCGTGGGTGCCATGTGGCAGGCATACATGCCCTAAGGGCAGGTCTGCCTGTCACATGGCATAGGTGTGAATGCACACATGTGCATGCACACCGGAATCGGTATTTCACCATGAGGTTTTATTTCATGGTAAAATACCGATTCTGTAAGGCCTCTGGGACTCAGAAGAGTCCCACCTACATATGTAAAATACCGAATCGGTATGAATACCGATTCGGTATTTTACAGATTCGGTAACTTTACCGATTCGGTAAATATACCGAATCGGTAAACAAGGTCCCCCTACATCTCATTGACCCATTTACCGGTCGGTAACGGCCGAAATCGGCCGTTACCGACCGGTAAAGGCCACCTACATCGGGCCCATAATCACCTGTTCCCTATTGCTCCGCCAGAAAGTGAGTTTAAAATAAGCTATAAATAGAACATAAAAGAACGTTTAGTATATTCAACACATTGAAGAAACAGTTTAATTTGTAGGTTTATAAACAGGAATGTGAATGATACCCACCAGCTTCCTTCTTTAAAGTCTTTCATTGTTCTTTCTCCGTTGAATTGTTTGGATAAGAAGAAATGAAATGCAGGACCTGCCATGCAACTTTGTACAGAATGTTTTTGTAGAGACCTTGAGCTTCTACTTTTGTGTCTCTAGTTCAAAACTGAAATGTCCATAAATTATCTTCTAAGATCCAGATACTATGAATCAGATAATGACCTGAGTTCAAAGACCATCGTGAACGTGACACTGCCAAATGCTCACACTGCTTATGTTTTTTCCTGAACATACGGCAAAGGATGCAGTTCCATTGCGCTCGCTCTGCACTTCGTTAGGTGCCCAGGAATTCCTTGTCAGAATCCAGGAAAAAGCTGAGAATAAAGTCCTTGCTCTAGGAAGATCCTTGCTCCGGCAAGGTTAAGGAATAACGAGCGCGTGGCATTGGGCGTGGTCTCCTTTTACAGGAGAGACCCGTCCAAGATGGATGTCATGCTGCTAGGGGCGCTCTAGTGACGTTGCATGGGGGCGTGACCACAACAGAACTGGCAATTTCCAGAACCGGCCCTTTTGCACACAGTAAAAGGAAACAAAAATAACTCACTACAAGCACAACAAGCAACTGTTTGAAATACATCAGCTGAATCAATGTCTATACACCAGATGAAACAATGTGTCTAGTAGCTGCATACCGCTTTCTGCCATAGTCGCAGTTGTGACACTAGTCTTGGTGCGGAGTTGACGTACCAAGGTGCGCACGTTGTTGCAGAGTCAATATTTTCTGGAGAGGATAGAGCAACAACATAACCACCAATAGCGGGCCAAGGGGTAGGAAGAATGAATCTTGCCACAGAGTCGATGAATTCACCTGTCTGAGACGTGGCGTGTGTCGGAGGTGCCCCTAGAGCCGCAGCCCACAACCATGACAGTATCCCCCCCTCCCTAGCAGACTCTAGGGGCAGGTCTAACAAGGGTAGGAGTCATGGAACTGTCGCACCAAGCGAGGTGCGTGTGCATTTGTAGCAGGCTCCCAAGAGTTATGTTTGGGACCGTAGTTCTTCTAGGAGATCAGATACCACAACTGAGAACCCCGTCGCTGGGAATCTAAAATACGACAGACTTCGAACTCTGCATGACCCTTGATGGACAAAGGACCTGGGGGGAAGAGCAAATTTGAGTTGCGGGTTTCAAAAACAAGGTGTGAGAAATAGGGTGGATTTTTATGTGAGGAGGTAATTGCACCCTGTAGGTTACTGGATTGATTTATTTAAGGATTGTATATGGACTGATGAATTTGGGATGAAAAGCTTTCTTAATCTTGAAAGTAATGTTCGCGGTTGAAAGCCATACTTTATCACCTATTGCATAACGAGGGCCAGGAATGCTGTGTTTATCTTCAGTGGATTTGTATGCTAGTTTTGCTTTTTTCCAGCTGCCACATAATGGAGGAATATACTTTCTTAATTTGCTTTACTCCTGATTTAATTGATGGGACCAAGCTTTGGTTGTCAGGGAGAACCACAGGCAAGTAGGTGGGATGGAAACCATATGTATAATAGAAGGGAGAGGCTTGTAGACATGAATGATGAGCAGAATTGTATGCAATTTCTGCTAAACAGAGTAAGTTCACCCAAGAATCTTTTGTGGATGAAACATAACAACGAAGATATTGTTTTAAAGTCTGATTAGGTCTCTCAGTTTGACCATTGGTCTGTGGATAATAACTTGTAGATAGAGCTGGAGAGATTTGCAGAGCTCGACACTAAGCATGGGCGGAAAATCCGTTTCGCTCGCGGATTTTGCGGATTTTCGGGAAATTCGCAATCCGCGAGATTCGCGAATCTCCCGCAAAATCCGCAAATCCGCGAGCAGCGGATTTTGCTCGCACTGCTCGCACTGTTCACGTGAGTTCGCGGCTTCCCAGTACAACTTCGCGCCCCGCGAATAAATGCTAAATTGCAGAAATACGATCTTAGCAAAACTGAAACTACTTACCAGGTTCAAAAGTTCAGGCTCATCATTAGTAGCCATTTCCTGTAGTGCTTCCTGAGGGGCCCCTCCAGAGTTCAGTTGCCAGTTGCAACTATTATGTGACCCTGCTCTGAACATCAGAATAGTTACACATATGCCACAAAGGTCCTGAATTACAGCTAAGGGAGACAAGCAGGAGCCAGGCTGGAAGTTAAAATCCATTAATCAGCCCCTAATTCATTATTGTCAGTTGGGGCAGGGCAGGTGTTGTAACTAATTTTGCAACAATGAAAGCACTTAGCAAGTGCAAAAGATCACTAATCAGGGCGCACTAAGGAAGCAGGTGCCAGCTAAAAAAATATTCTGTGACACATTAATCAGCCCCAAATTAATTCAGGTCACTTGAGGCAGGGAAGGTGTGCTTTGCTTTGCCGAAAATAATGTACACTGGACAACCAGAGGGTGTGGTGATGAAACAGAGGGTGGCATGGGTGGGCCAGAGGGTGGCATGAGTAGTCAGAGAGTGGCAGTGGTGACAGAGAGTGGCAGTGATGAAGAAGAGTGTCCCAAACAGGCTGGACACGTAGAAACAACAAGTTCGCAAAACTTGCGACCCGACAGGTAAGTTCGCAAATTGCGAAATTGTAAAAACCCTCGCGAACTGGCAGAAACACGGGCGAACACAAAAAAAAAAAATCCGCAAATTCGCGGGAATTCGCGGATTTTGCGGATTGCGAGTTCGCAAATCCGCAAAATTCGCGAACGCGAGATTCGCAAAATTCGCCCATGCTTAATCGACACCCTTGAGACCAAAATGTAGCAGTAAACTGAGGTTCAGGGTCAAAAACAATTTCCTTTGGAATGCCATGTAAACGATCAACATGAAAAAGAAGTAACTTAGCCAACTCACTAGAAGTAGGTATTTTCTTGCATGCCACAAAGTGTTCTAATTTAGTGAAACTATCCACAATTACAAAGATACATGTGTGACCCTGATCTACTGGTAATTCGGTAATAAAGTCTACTGAACAGAGTTCCTATGGTCTTTGTGCCGTTTGCAGGGGTAGTAGTAAACCTCTCGATTTTCCATGTAAATTTTTATTGCGAGCACACAGCAACCCATTTGGAAACATCCTGAGTTAATTCTGGCCACCAAAAATTCTGTTTTTTTGCAGTTATTAGTTTTTAACCTACCAGGATGTCCTGAACAGGGGTGATTGTGGTGCCAACCAAATACTGTCTTACGTAACTGTTTTGTAGGCAGAAATAAGGCATTTTCATAGAATGGTAATTCTTGGATAATCTGTCTGTTGACCTCCTGAGTTAACCGGGTTTTCCATGTTTGCACTGGGAAGTTATCTCGTACTGATTTAAAAAAGTTCTCAGTAGTCACAATACAAATAACTTTATCTGGATCAATTACGGCTTGTAGCCTCTCAGTCAAGGGGAGTTGTGTTGAATCTTGACTGGTTGGATCATCAGCTTTTTTATTGTCCACGACAGGCCTTAATGTGACCACAAAATCATATTTGGAAAAGGAAAGCATCCACCGCAATTGGCGAGGTGTTAATACTCAAGCTGTTTTCATGAATTGTAAGTTGTGGTGATATGTGAACACTGTGATGATATGTCGTGCACCAAGCACATGATGTCTCCACTCATTAAATGCTTCTTTTTTTGCCAAAAGTTCTTTTTCGGCGATTGTGTAATTCTTTTCAGCCAAAGATAACTTCTTGGACATAAAAGTGACTGGTTGCAGCTGGCCTGTGGTTACACTTCGTTGTGATAAGATTGCTCCGATTGCAATATCAGAAGAATCAGCTTCTACGATATATGGTTGTTCTGGGTTAGCATGGACTAAAATAGGAGCAGTAGTAAAAGCTCTTTTAAGTTGACCGAAAGCCTTCTAAGCCTGCGAGTTCCAGTGAAAAGAAAGATTTTTAGCAAAAGCTGAGTAATTGGAGCTATAGTCTGGGAAAAATGAGCAATGAACCATCGATAAAAATTTGCAAAGTCCAGAAAACACTGAATATCTCGGACAGTTTTCGGACTTGGCCAAATAAGCACTGCTTGGATCTTTCTTTGGGCCATCTGAAACCCTCCAGGAGTTAAAATGACCCCGAGGAATTCTACTTCAGTGACATGAAATTCTCATTTTGTCAGTTTGCTGTAAAGACCGTGTTTTTGCAATTGGTCTTAAATCGTAGAAACGTGTTGTTTATGTAACTTGTGGGAAGCAGAGTTGATTAAAATGTCATCAATGTAAACAATGACGAACTTGTCAAGAAACTCTCGCAAAATGTCATTAAGAAAAAACTGGAATGCTGCTTGGGCCTTGCAGAGCCCAAACAGCATTACTGTATATTCAAAGAGACTGTATCTGGTTTTAAATGCCGTTTTCCACTCACCTCCCGCTCTCATGCGTACCAGGTGGTATGCGCCTTTTAAATTGAATTCTGTATATATCACCGCTGATTTTACTCTGTCTAGCAGAACAGGGATGAGTGGGGGTGGATTTTTGTTCTTAATCGTGATTTAGTTCAATGCTCTGTAGTCTATTCAGGAGCAAAGTTCACCGTTGGCTTTTGGCACGAAAAATAGTGGAGAGGCTGCTGGGGAATTAGAAGGTCAAATAAAACCGTTGGCCAGGTATTTATCCAGATATTCTATCAGGTGTTTGTTCTCTTTTTCAACCAGTGCATAGATAAGGCAATTAGGAACCATGGCCCCAGGTATCAAGTCAATTTGGCAATCGCATGCCCGATGAGGAGGTAAGATTTCTGCTTCTTTGTCATTAAAGAGCTCATGGTATTTTTCAACTGTGGGGGCAATTTGGTTTCCTGTTCTTCTGCAGTAGCAAGAGCATAATCCTTTACTTCAACAATTTTCTTTTGTTCTGAATCACTCAAAACATAATGTTGTTTGCAAAAGTCAGAAAGTCCAATGATTTTCTTTTGAACCCAATCTATTTGTGGGTTAGGTGATTGTAACCAGGACATTCCTAAAATGAACCCATATTGAGGGGCACCAATGAGATTGAAAGAGATGGTTCCAGTATGTTTTAATGAGGCTACAGTAAATTCCAATTGCATTGCCTTGGTTTGTTTAGTAATTGATCCTGAGGTTAAAACTCTTCCATCCACAGTTTGTACAATTTCTTTTTTGATCTTAGGTTCACATGGCAAGGATAAGTGGTGAGCCAAGGTTGTGTCTACCAAATTACCTGTGGCTCCAGAGTCAAAAAGTACAGTAATTGAATGTCTAATCTTGGGCGTGATTTCTAGAATCATGTCTAAAGTCAAATGAGTCACTCGATCGTTATCTGAAGAATGAACAGAGGGGATTTGTACTAAAAAGATCCCCCTTTTCATCTTTTGAGCCAGTTAGTTTCCCATAAGGGTTGAAGTTGTATCTATTGTTTTGATGGCTGGGGTGCTAGAGACCCAGGAGCAAGATGGACGTACTTTAGTGCAGCTCTGTTGGTCGGGACAACAATCCGCGTATCATCCATTAATTGTGGCACCATCCATGGCTAAAAACAATTAGTCGCTATTCCGGTCGCAGAGAGGATTGATTTGCGTTCTTTGTGATAACTATTGGAAGCTTTTCACTGCTGGTAATTTGTCGGACCTCTCTGGAGTCAAGATGGCGGCCTGGAGAATCCAGACTACTGACTGTTTCTCTTCGGCAGGGTGAATTTTCTGCACAGAGCCCACCCGGCAATATTGCCCTGCTTGCTGGCTGTCCGCCCTCCGCGACGCATTGCAGGATTATCGTGTGTGGCTGGCTGATTGGCAAACCTGGGATACGCGGGACGGCTGCCATCTCGGAACGCAGATTGGCCAGGTGAGCCGCTTGCAGTGTGTCACCTGTCCGTTATCGTGGCTGAGAGGCTGAGGTCCCTGGTGGCGGCGGCCCTGGGTGTAGCGCGCCAGGATACACTGAGCATTTTGCAGCTTGCCGGGACTCTGGGACGCGTCTTTGCTCATCGCACATCTCCTGATTACCGATAGTTGGCGACCTCCACATTGCGGTATCAGTGCGAACGGCTATCCTGCCCAGCCTTGGCGGTGTGACTTTCCTTGGGGGCGGCTGTGGATTTGGCTGCATGTGGGACAATGTTTGATCAGTGGTTGGTGGCGGCCTTCACAGCAGCACAGGTGTGCCTCTATTATGGATGTTGAGACTGGGGATATCAATTTCAAGCTCTGGCAATCGGCAAAGCTCCTGCTGTCAACTACGTATTTTGCTGCCTCTAGCTACCGCATGGTGTGACTCCCCTCTGTGCCCGTTCAAGGTTGCAGGGCTCGCTGGTCTGAACCTTGCTGGAGTGGGCGCTACGGCCATCATTGTGGGATTGGCGGCGATGTGTGGTGCTGATCCCCTCTTGTGAGTACATTATGGTCTATGCCCCACTGCTGTGCCAAATCACATTGCTTTCTCTGTGTATCCGCCACTGACGCTGCACCATCTATCACGCTGCCAGTTCTTGCTCCCTTACTGGTGCTGGGAAGAGACGGTGCCTTGAGCCATAGTGACACATGCAGCTCTCAGTTCACATCACGGCGGAACTGCCTCCTGTGCTCTACTTCCTGCGTGATGCCTCTAGCCCATTGCATTAGTGTGCAACAGTAGTTAATTATGGGGCGGACGGACAAGCAGCAAAGTAAGCTACATTTTGAAGCTAAGAAACTCTCTAAATCGCAGGCCTCAAACGCTTCCGACACTGACCCCAATCAGGAAACCCGGAGTAAATGTGAAACTGGAGTGCTTAATGCTAAGCATGCAGCAGAGGCAGGAGTCTATCGACGCCAAAATTGATCCCCTCAATTTGCGCATGGATACCATGGCAACCAAGATTGACAAGCATGGGTCACAGATCGCGGAGGCAGAACAGCGTATCTCGACCATGGAAGATTGCATGGGGGTCATCGGCACATCCTGCGCTAACATGGAGAAGCTACTGGAGGTCATCAGAGCAAAGAATGAGAACATTGAAGCCAGTTCACGCAGAAATAACCTCCGCATAATGGGCATATCGGAATCCACCAACACCGGGCCGATGGAGTTGTATGTTGAAACGCTGCTTACTACCTTGCTGAAAGCCGAGCTTTTCTCAGAGGTGCTCATTGTAAAAAGGGCACACCGTTCCTTAGCTGCTCGACCGGTCCCTGGTGCCCCGCCTCGTCCCATAATTGCTAGACTTCTGAACTACCGGGACCGGGACACAGCGCTTTGTCTGGCCAGGGAAAAAGGCAAACTTGAATATCAAGACATGAATGTGGAGCTCTTTTCCTATTTTACCGTCGCTGTGCAACAGGTGCGCCGAGAATTCCACGCGGCCAAGAAAAACCTGCAGGATCTACACATCTAAGCAATACTGTTCCCTGCCCAACTACGAATTCAACATGCCGGGAAGGCGCGCATCTTCTCGACACCTAAAGAAGTGTTTCAATATGTCCGTAGGATCGAGCGTCAGGAGACGCTGAGGGAGAGGGATGCAAACTATGACTCAGAGAAATAAACATATGAGATTTATGCTGTGTACAGTATTATGCTGTTGTGTCCCTCTTGCTCTGTAGGGCTATTGTATGTACTATGTTGGGTTTATTGTTGAAGATGACATCGCTCCTGAACTATGATGGACAGCTGTAAGACTTTTCAGGTTAACATGAACATCCCTCCTTGCATGCAAATGCTGTTTTTCTTAAGTTCCTGACTAGGTGGGGAACCTCAAGATCGCTGTTATCTCAGTATTTGCTCTATGTGGTGTAACCTTGCTAATTAATGCTGGGTCGTGGGTGGGTTAGCCTATATATACGAATGCCGACAAACCCTGTTATGCGGGGGCCAGGAGCTACTAGTGACCCACAGTAAGGGAATTGCCCAAAAGGTTCTGTGTTTTGGTTGGGCCCATTCAAGAGCCACTGTGGGATTACTGTTTTTTGTTCCCTGTTTCATAAAATGTGACACACAGCTGTTAATGGTCATGTACTGTTCTGTTTTAGGGAGGGTTTATGCACAGCATACTTTCAATGCCGAAGTGGGTGGGGGGGACTGTTGGGGAACACTTCATTCCTATGATTGCATGGAGTATGGTATATCAGCAGGACATGACTTGTATTATGTATATTTTCAAGACGCAGATGCAGACATTTCTTCATAGACTCTCTAGACATTGTTGACCCCAAATGCTCCACAATTTCTTGGTTGAGTTGGAATGTGCGAGGACTTAATAACGCTAAGAAAGTACAGCAGGTGCTGTCTTATCTAGATCAGCACCACATCCACCTGACCTTGTTGCAGGAGCCGCATCTTACTAAGCGGGCAGTCTCACATGTGGCCACTAGATGGGCTGGGGTACGGTTGGCAGGCTCATATTCTTCATATGCAAAGGGGTTATGATTTTGGTAAAGAAAGGTATTCCCTTCGAGCCGACGCATGTGGTGGAAGATAAGGATGGGCGTTATATTATAGTGCAGGGTACATTTTATCACACACTGCTGATTATTGTGAACCTGTATGGGCCCAATGTTGACGACTCTGCTTTTTTTGATATGCTTTGGAGCAAGCTTTGTAAGTTGCCTTCCTCGGCTATTATATGTGGGGGGTGATTTTAATGTGGTTTTAGATCCTACAGTGGATCGGGTGACTGCGGGAGATTCCCTACCTCGGAGGGCTGCTGTATCAGTGCGTGATGGCAAGTGGTCCCTAGGCCTTACAGATATTTGGAGGTTGAGACACCCAAACACTAGAGAGGGTACATGCCATTCATACGCTCGACAGAACTGGTCGCGTATTGACTACTGGCTAGGCACGCAAGAGGTCTGTACATGGACTACAGAGATTAAACACTTGCCCAGAACGTTGTCAGATCACTCACCAGTGGTTCTTGACATGCTGCTACCATCCCGCATTCCCCCTCCTTTTCAAAGGAGGCTGTAGGCGACTTCGTTGTTAGATCAAGTTTTTCAGGAAGGAATTCATAAGGCCATATCTGACTATTTTTCCTTTAAGTACAAAGTTCATAGGTCGTACGCTACTCCACCATTCCAGCGTGTGTACCCCAGGAGCATCACGGTGGATGTAGTTTTCTCAAAGCGGGTTCGCTTATCGAAAGTTCAGAAGTGTGATGCACAGTTGCAGGCCAACTCTGGACACCGGTGTTTCTGGATAATTGTCCGTCATCAGCAGAGTGTAGGATGAGTTTCAGGGGTTGCTGTGCAGGCTGCCAAAGTGTTATCAGGTATGGTACCTCTCCGGGCGCGTAGGGCGTTACCTGAGCTCGTCAGCTCAAGGCTCAAGGGAGCCGAATTAAGTAAAAAGTTCATAGGTCGCACGCTACTCCACCATTCCAGCGTGTGTACCCCAGGAGCATCACGGTGGATGTAGTTTTCTCAAAGCGGTTGCGCTTATCGAAAGTTCAGAAGTGTGATGCACAGTTGCAGGCCAACTCTGGACACCGGTGTTTCTGGATAATTGTCCGTCATCAGCAGAGTGTAGGATGAGTTTCAGGGGTTGCTGTGCAGGCTGCCAAAGTGTTATCAGGTATGGTACCTCTCCGGGCGCGTAGGGCGTTACCTGAGCTCGTCAGCTCAAGGCTCAAGGGAGCCGAATTAAGTACAAAGTTCACAGGTCGCACGCTACTCCACCATTCCAGCGTGTGTACCCCAGGAGCATCACAGTGGATGTAGTTTTCTCAAAGCGGGTGCGCTTATCGAAAGTTCAGAAGTGTGATGCACAGTTGCAGGCCAACTCTGGACACCGGTGTTTCTGGATAATTGTCCGTCATCAGCAGAGTGTAGGATGAGTTTCAGGGGTTGCTGTGCAGGCTGCCAAAGTGTTATCAGGTATGGTACCTCTCCGGGCGCGTAGGGCGTTACCTGAGCTCGTCAGCTCAAGGCTCAAGGGAGCCGAATTAAGTACAAAGTTCATAGGTCGCACGCTACTCCACCATTCCAGCGTGTGTACCCCAGGAGCATCACGGTGGATGTAGTTTTCTCAAAGCGAGTGCGCTTATCGAAAGTTCAGAAGTGTGATGCACAGTTGCAGGCCAACTCTGGACACCGGTGTTTCTGGATAATTGTCCGTCATCAGCAGAGTGTAGGTTGAGTTTCAGGGGTTGCTGTGCAGGCTGCCAAAGTGTTATCAGGTATGGTACCTCTCCGGGCGCGTAGGGCGTTACCTGAGCTCGTCAGTTCAAGGCTCAAGGGAGCCGAATTAAGTACAAAGTTCATAGGTCGCACGCTACTCCACCATTCCAGCGTGTGTACCCCAGGAGCATCACGGTGGATGTAGTTTTCTCAAAGCGGGTGCGCTTATCGAAAGTTCAGAAGTGTGATGCACAGTTGCAGGCCAACTCTGGACACCGGTGTTTCTGGATAATTGTCCGTCATCAGCAGAGTGTAGGATGAGTTTCAGGGGTTGCTGTGCAGGCTGCCAAAGTGTTATCAGGTATGGTACCTCTCCGGGCGCGTAGGGCGTTACCTGAGCTCGTCAGCTCAAGGCTCAAGGGAGCCGAATTAAGTACAAAGTTCATAGGTCGCACGCTACTCCACCATTCCAGCGTGTGTACCCCAGGAGCATCACGGTGGATGTAGTTTTCTCAAAGCGGGTGCGCTTATCGAAAGTTCAGAAGTGTGATGCACAGTTGCAGGCCAACTCTGGACACCGGTGTTTCTGGATAATTGTCCGTCATCAGCAGAGTGTAGGATGAGTTTCAGGGGTTGCTGTGCAGGCTGCCAAAGTGTTATCAGGTATGGTACCTCTCCGGGCGCGTAGGGCGTTACCTGAGTTCGTCAGCTCAAGGCTCAAGGGAGCCGAATTAAGTACAAAGTTCATAGGTCGCACGCTACTCCACCATTCCAGCGTGTGTACCCCAGGAGCATCACGGTGGATGTAGTTTTCTCAAAGCGGGTGCGCTTATCGAAAGTTCAGAAGTGTGATGCACAGTTGCAGGCCAACTCTGGACACCGGTGTTTCTGGATAATTGTCCGTCATCAGCAGAGTGTAGGATGAGTTTCAGGGGTTGCTGTGCAGGCTGCCAAAGTGTTATCAGGTATGGTACCTCTCCGGGCGCGTAGGGCGTTACCTGAGCTCGTCAGCTCAAGGCTCAAGGGAGCCGAATTAAGTACAAAGTTCATAGGTCGCACGCTACTCCACCATTCCAGCGTGTGTACCCCAGGAGCATCACGGTGGATGTAGTTTTCTCAAAGCGGGTGCGCTTATCGAAAGTTCAGAAGTGTGATGCACAGTTGCAGGCCAACTCTGGACACCGGTGTTTCTGGATAATTGTCCGTCATCAGCAGAGTGTAGGATGAGTTTCAGGGGTTGCTGTGCAGGCTGCCAAAGTGTTATCAGGTATGGTACCTCTCCGGGCACGTAGGGCGTTACCTGAGCTCGTCAGCTCAAGGCTCAAGGGAGCCGAATTAAGTACAAAGTTCATAGGTCGCACGCTACTCCACCATTCCAGCGTGTGTACCCCAGGAGCATCACGGTGGATGTAGTTTTCTCAAAGCGGGTGCGCTTATCGAAAGTTCAGAAGTGTGATGCACAGTTGCAGGCCAACTCTGGACACCGGTGTTTCTGGATAATTGTCCGCCATCAGCAGAGTGTAGGATGAGTTTCAGGGGTTGCTGTGCAGGCTGCCAAAGTGTTATCAGGTATGGTACCTCTCCGGGCGCGTAGGGCGTTACCTGAGCTCGTCAGCTCAAGGCTCAAGGGAGCCGAATTAAGTACAAAGTTCATAGGTCGCACGCTACTCCACCATTCCAGCGTGTGTACCCCAGGAGCATCACGGTGGATGTAGTTTTCTCAAAGCGGGTGCGCTTATCGAAAGTTCAGAAGTGTGATGCACAGTTGCAGGCCAACTCTGGACACCGGTGTTTCTGGATAATTGTCCGTCATCAGCAGAGTGTAGGATGAGTTTCAGGGGTTGCTGTGCAGGCTGCCAAAGTGTTATCAGGTATGGTACCTCTCCGGGCGCGTAGGGCGTTACCTGAGCTCGTCAGCTCAAGGCTCAAGGGAGCCGAATTAAGTACAAAGTTCATAGGTCGCACGCTACTCCACCATTCCAGCGTGTGTACCCCAGGAGCATCACGGTGGATGTAGTTTTCTCAAAGCGGGTGCGCTTATCGAAAGTTCAGAAGTGTGATGCACAGTTGCAGGCCAACTCTGGACACCGGTGTTTCTGGATAATTGTCCGTCATCAGCAGAGTGTAGGATGAGTTTCAGGGGTTGCTGTGCAGGCTGCCAAAGTGTTATCAGGTATGGTACCTCTCCGGGCGCGTAGGGCGTTACCTGAGCTCGTCAGCTCAAGGCTCAAGGGAGCCGAATTAAGTACAAAGTTCATAGGTCGCACGCTACTCCACCATTCCAGCGTGTGTACCCCAGGAGCATCACGGTGGATGTAGTTTTCTCAAAGCGGGTGCGCTTATCGAAAGTTCAGAAGTGTGATGCACAGTTGCAGGCCAACTCTGGACACCGGTGTTTCTGGATAATTGTCCGTCATCAGCAGAGTGTAGGATGAGTTTCAGGGGTTGCTGTGCAGGCTGCCAAAGTGTTATCAGGTATGGTACCTCTCCGGGCGCGTAGGGCGTTACCTGAGCTCGTCAGCTCAAGGCTCAAGGGAGCCGAATTAAGTACAAAGTTCATAGGTCGCACGCTACTCCACCATTCCAGCGTGTGTACCCCAGGAGCATCACGGTGGATGTAGTTTTCTCAAAGCGGGTGCGCTTATCGAAAGTTCAGAAGTGTGATGCACAGTTGCAGGCCAACTCTGGACACCGGTGTTTCTGGTTAATTGTCCGTCATCAGCAGAGTGTAGGATGAGTTTCAGGGGTTGCTGTGCAGGCTGCCAAAGTGTTATCAGGTATGGTACCTCTCCGGGCGCGTAGGGCGTTACCTGAGCTCGTCAGCTCAAGGCTCAAGGGAGCCGAATTAAGTACAAAGTTCATAGGTCGCACGCTACTCCACCATTCCAGCGTGTGTAGCCCAGGAGCATCACGGTGGATGTAGTTTTCTCGAAGCGGGTGCGCTTATCGAAAGTTCAGAAGTGTGATGCACAGTTGCAGGCCAACTCTGGACACCGGTGTTTCTGGATAATTGTCCGTCATCAGCAGAGTGTAGGATGAGTTTCAGGGGTTGCTGTGCAGGCTGCCAAAGTGTTATCAGGTATGGTACCTCTCCGGGCGCGTAGGGCGTTACCTGAGCTCGTCAGCTCAAGGCTCAAGGGAGCCGAATTAAGAACAAAGTTCATAGGTCGCACGCTACTCCACCATTCCAGCGTGTGTACCCCAGGAGCATCACGGTGGATGTAGTTTTCTCAAAGCGGGTGCGCTTATCGAAAGTTCAGAAGTGTGATGCACAGTTGCAGGCCAACTCTGGACACCGGTGTTTCTGGATAATTGTCCGTCATCAGCAGAGTGTAGGATGAGTTTCAGGGGTTGCTGTGCAGGCTGCCAAAGTGTTTTCAGGTATGGTACCTCTCCGGGCGCGTAGGGCGTTACCTGAGCTCGTCAGCTCAAGGCTCAAGGGAGCCGAATTAAGTACAAAGTTCATAGGTCGCACGCTACTCCACCATTCCAGCGTGTGTACCCCAGGAGCATCACAGTGGATGTAGTTTTCTCAAAGCGGGTGCGCTTATCGAAAGTTCAGAAGTGTGATGCACAGTTGCAGGCCAACTCTGGACACCGGTGTTTCTGGATAATTGTCCGTCATCAGCAGAGTGTAGGATGAGTTTCAGGGGTTGCTGTGCAGGCTGCCAAAGTGTTATCAGGTATGGTACCTCTCCGGGCGCGTAGGGCGTTACCTGAGCTCGTCAGCTCAAGGCTCAAGGGAGCCGAATTAAGTACAAAGTTCATAGGTGCACAGTTGGAGGCCAACTCTGGACACCGGTGTTTATCCAGAAACACCGGTGTCCAGAGTTGGCCTGCAACTGTGCATCACACTTCTGAACTTTCGATAAGCGCACTCGCTTTGAGAAAACTACATCCACCGTGATGCTCCTGGGGTACACACGCTGGAATGGTGGAGTAGCGTGCGACCTATGAACTTTGTACTTAATTCGTCTCCCTTGAGCCTTGAGCTGACGAGCTCAGGTAACGCCCTACGCGCCCGGAGAGGTACCATACCTGATAACACTTTGGCAGCCTGCACAGCAACCCCTGAAACTCATCCTACACTCTGCTGATGACGGACAATTATCCAGAAACACCGGTGTCCAGAGTTGGCCTGCAACTGTGCATCACACTTCTGAACTTTCGATAAGCGCACCCGCTTTGAGAAAACTACATCCACCGTGATGCTCCTGGGGTACACACGCTGGAATGGTGGAGTAGCGTGCGACCTATGAACTTTGTACTTAATTCGGCTCCCTTGAGCCTTGAGCTGACGAGCTCAGGTAACGCCCTACGCGCCCGGAGAGGTACCATACCTGAAAACACTTTGGCAGCCTGCACAGCAACCCCTGAAACTCATCCTACACTCTGCTGATGACGGACAATTATCCAGAAACACCGGTGTCCAGAGTTGGCCTGCAACTGTGCATCACACTTCTGAACTTTCGATAAGCGCACCCGCTTTGAGAAAACTACATCCACCGTGATGCTCCTGGGGTACACACGCTGGAATGGTGGAGTAGCGTGCGACCTGTGAACTTTGTACTTAATTCGGCTCCCTTGAGCCTTGAGCTGACGAGCTCAGGTAACGCCCTACGCGCCCGGAGAGGTACCATACCTGATAACACTTTGGCAGCCTGCACAGCAACCCCTGAAACTCATCCTACACTCTGCTGATGACGGACAATTATCCAGAAACACCGGTGTCCAGAGTTGGCCTGCAACTGTGCATCACACTTCTGAACTTTCGATAAGCGCAACCGCTTTGAGAAAACTACATCCACTGTGATGCTCCTGGGGTACACACGCTGGAATGGTGGAGTAGCGTGCGACCTATGAACTTTGTACTTAATTCGGCTCCCTTGAGCCTTGAGCTGACGAGCTCAGATAACGCCCTACGCGCCCGGAGAGGTACCATACCTGATAACACTTTGGCAGCCTGCACAGCAACCCCTGAAACTCATCTTACACTCTGCTGATGACGGACAATTATCCAGAAACACCGGTGTCCAGAGTTGGCCTGCAACTGTGCATCACACTTCTGAACTTTGGATAAGCGCACCCGCTTTGAGAAAACTACATCCACCGTGATGCTCCTGGGGTACACACGCTGGAATGGTGGAGTAGCGTGCGACCTATGAACTTTGTACTTAATTCGGCTCCCTTGAGCCTTGAGCTGACGAGCTCAGGTAACGCCCTACGCGCCCGGAGAGGTACCATACCTGATAACACTTTGGCAGCCTGCACAGCAACCCCTAAAACTCATCCTACACTCTGCTGATGACGGACAATTATCCAGAAACACCGGTGTCCAGAGTTGGCCTGCAACTGTGCATCACACTTCTGAACTTTCGATAAGCGCACCCGCTTTGAGAAAACTACATCCACCGTGATGCTCCTGGGGTACACACGCTGGAATGGTGGAGTAGCGTGCGACCTATGAACTTTGTACTTAATTCGGCTCCCTTGAGCCTTGAGCTGACGAGCTCAGGTAACGCCCTACGCGCCCGGAGAGGTACCATACCTGATAACACTTTGGCAGCCTGCACAGCAACCCCTGAAACTCATCCTACACTCTGCTGATGACGGACAATTATCCAGAAACACCGTTGTCCAGAGTTGGCCTGCAACTGTGCATCACACTTCTGAACTTTCGATAAGCGCACCCGCTTTGAGAAAACTACATCCACCGTGATGCTCCTGGGGTACACACGCTGGAATGGTGGAGTAGCGTGCGACCTATGAACTTTGTACTTAATTCGGCTCCCTTGAGCCTTGAGCTGACGAGCTCAGGTAACGCCCTACGCGCCCGGAGAGGTACCATACCTGATAACACTTTGGCAGCCTGCACAGCAACCCCTGAAACTCATCCTACACTCTGCTGATGACGGACAATTATCCAGAAACACCGGTGTCCAGAGTTGGCCTGCAACTGTGCATCACACTTCTGAACTTTCGATAAGCGCACCCGCTTTGAGAAAACTACATCCACCGTGATGCTCCTGGGGTACACACGCTGGAATGGTGGAGTAGCGTGCGACCTATGAACTTTGTACTTAATTCGGCTCCCTTGAGCCTTGAGCTGACGAGCTCAGGTAACGCCCTACGCGCCCGGAGAGGTACCATACCTGATAACACTTTGGCAGCCTGCACAGCAACCCCTGAAACTCATCCTACACTCTGCTGATGACGGACAATTATCCAGAAACACCGGTGTCCAGAGTTGGCCTACAACTGTGCATCACACTTCTGAACTTTCGATAAGCGCACCCGCTTTGAGAAAACTACATCCACCGTGATGCTCCTGGGGTACACACGCTGGAATGGTGGAGTAGCGTGCGGCCTATGAACTTTGTACTTAATTCGGCTCCCTTGAGCCTTGAGCTGACGAGCTCAGGTAACGCCCTACGCGCCCGGAGAGGTACCATACCTGATAACACTTTGGCAGCCTGCACAGCAACCCCTGAAACTCATCCTACACTCTGCTGATGACGGACAATTATCCAGAAACACCGGTGTCCAGAGTTGGCCTGCAACTGTGCATCACACTTCTGAACTTTCGATAAGCGCACCCGCTTTGAGAAAACTACATTCACCGTGATGCTCCTGGGGTACACACGCTGGAATGGTGGAGTAGCGTGCGACCTATGAACTTTGTACTTAATTCGGCTCCCTTGAGCCTTGAGCTGACGAGCTCAGGTAACGCCCTACGCGCCCGGAGAGGTACCATACCTGATAACACTTTGGCAGCCTGCACAGCAACCCCTGAAACTCATCCTACACTCTGCTGATGACGGATAATTATCCAGAAACACCGGTGTCCAGAGTTGGCCTGCAACTGTGCATCACACTTCTGAACTTTCGATAAGCGCACCCGCTTTGAGAAAACTACATCCACCGTGATGCTCCTGGGGTACACACGCTGGAATGGTGGAGTAGCGTGCGACCTATGAACTTTGTACTTAATTCGGCTCCCTTGAGCCTTGAGCTGAAGAGCTCAGGTAACGCCCTACGCGCCCGGAGAGGTACCATACCTGATAACACTTTGGCAGCCTGCACAGCAACCCCTGAAACTCATCCTACACTCTGCTGATGACGGACAATTATCCAGAAACACCGGTGTCCAGAGTTAGCCTGCAACTGTGCATCACACTTCTGAACTTTCGATAAGCTCACCCGCTTTGAGAAAACTACATCCACCTTGAGGCTCCTGGGGTACACACGCTGGAATGGTGGAGTAGCGTGCGACCTATGAACTTTGTACTTAATTCGGCTCCCTTGAGCCTTGAGCTGACGAGCTCAGGTAACGCCCTACGCGCCCGGAGAGGTACCATACCTGATAACACTTTGGCAGCCTGCACAGCAACCCCTGAAACTCATCCTACACTCTGCTGATGACGGACAATTATCCAGAAACACCGGTGTCCAGAGTTGGCCTGCAACTGTGCATCCCACTTCTGAACTTTCGATAAGCGCACCCGCTTTGAGAAAACTACATTCACCGTGATGCTCCTGGGGTACACACGCTGGAATGGTGGAGTAGCGTGCGACCTATGAACTTTGTACTATTTTTCCTTTAATACTGGGTCCTTCCAAACTGTAAAAATGCTCTGGGAAGCATTCAAAGTCATGATTAGGGGGGCATGTATTGGTCTTCAGGCATGGGTTTTAAAATCTCTACATCACACGATATCATCTCCTGAGCGCGAATTGCAGTTCTTAGAATGCAAATTTGAAACTCAGGCAGAGCCTACTACGCTGTCGCTTATCAAGGGGAAATTCATAGAATATAACGACGCAGCCGATAGAGAGATTAACCTTTCGTCACGCCGGTGGAAATCACGTTATTATGGGGAAGATGGCCATCCGGGGAGAACATTAGCTAACCATATACTGGAACCTTGCTCTAAAGCATGTATGATTCAGGCGATTGCTACAGATGATAACACATGTTATGATACACCCACTATACTGCACACATTTGCGGATTACTGCACGGAGATGTATGCTCAACGACCGAGGGTAGATGCAGAGGAGCTTGAACAATATCTGGATAACATTGCCTTAGTATGGCTGTCAAGAGGGCAGCAAGAGTTTCTGATGCATCCCCTCATGTTAGGCGAAGTGCGGGATGCCATTATTATTTGCCTAATGGGAAGGCTGCGGGCACTGATGGGTTACCGGCTTAGTTTTATAAAGAATATATTGACCAGCTGGCCCCATGCCTCCTTCAGCTATTTGAGGAGGCATATGAGACTTAATATTTGCCGCCAACCCTACTCAAGGCTCTAATCGTTGCACTCTTAAAACCTGGGAAGCCACCGAATGGTTGCGAGTCCTATAGACCCTTATCCTTAATCAATACGGATGTAAAAATATTAGCAAAGGTCTTGGCAACCAGGCTGAAATTACTTCTTCCTGTTATGGTGCTTCCTGACCAGTCAGGATTTGTCCCAACCCGCTCTATGTCGCACAACTTGCGCACGCTATTTGCTGTGATGCATGTGTTGAAGCCCACACTACCGGCGGTGGTGGTGTTACTTGACGCTGCCAAAGCTTGTAATCCGATCTCCTGGTCATATATGTTTGCTATTCTCCATCGCATGGGTGTCCCTCTTATTTTTACTAATTGGATAAAATGATTATATACCAATTCTGTAGCGCGGGTCAGAATTAACGGGCAACTGTCGGAGGCAATTCAAGTAGAGCGTGGCACACGACAGGGGTGCCCATTGTCACCTTTATTATTTTCTCTCGTTCTTGAACCGTTAGCCTGTATTCTTAGGCAGCGCCATGCTCTAATCGCCTTCTTTTTCTACATCGTCCTCTTGCAGTCTCCATGTATGCGGATGACATGGTGCTGTACGTTCGCGAGCCTGCACGGTATCTTGCATAGCTTATACGGGAGTATGCATGATTTGAGCAGCTCTCTAAATCGATTGTGTTCCCACTTACGGATTGCACCCGTTTGACATGGATTGCCCCTTATTCTGGTGTACAGACACCGTAAAATACTTGGGAATATGGCTCCAGAGGGATGCTCAGGCTGTTGTACAATCCAACTTTGGCACTGCTATTACGCGGCTTGAGGAGCAGGTTAGTCGTTGGATCAAGTTACCACTGTCATTTGCGGACCAAATAGCGCTAATGAAGATGTTGGTTCTACTGCGCTTTTTGTATCTTTTCTTAAACATTCCTGTATATTTCATAAGACACTTTTTTGATCAATTGCGTTCCCTCTTGATCACACTGGCCTGGGGAGGCAAAAAATCTTGGCTTAAGTGGGAGATCCTCACTCTCCTTATAAGCAGGGGGGGTTCGCTGCGCCTGACTTCCATCTTTACTATCTTTGCGCGCAGGCGCATTATGCCTACTATTGGCAGCATGACCCAGCATATATCCCACATGTATCGGTCGAGGCCGGTGCTGTGCACCCACTACTGCTTAAAGCCATGATTGTTAACAGACACATGGTCTTCGAAAAAGGGGAGTTCGACACCATACGAACCATATCTAGGGCCTGGCATGAACTGGCAAGCGTGCACAGAATTTGCCGTTATACACGCCCAGCATGCCGCTGCTGCATCACTCGGATCTCTCTGTTACTGGGGAAGCTAGCACATTAAAGACCCTCAGGGATATGGAAATGTCCACTATGGAGACTATATTCCCTGGAGGTCAATTTATAACTTCAGATAATATAAGCGCCCGGGGTACTGTTACCGCCATGCATCTCTTTGTCTACACTAGGCTGCACTCAGCTATGCGTGCACACTATCCGCAGTTCCCCTCAGAGCCACCGGCACTAGAAGCCCTACAAGCCCTACAACTTTAATATACCACTACATCCATAGCCAAGCTGGTCACTAAACTCTACCAGGCATCGCAGAGGGAGGTAGCTGCTGGGGATGTCAGCATTAGCTAAGTGGAATGCTATGCTACCCACACCGCTATCTGAGGATGAGTGGGTTGCCAGTTGTCGCTTAAAGGGTCAGCTGATAGCGAATGGTAATTTGCGGTTGGTGCACTTTAAATACTTGCGGGACGCTGACAATGGTAAACGCTGCGGTGTGCCTGGTGCTAATTTTTGTCATCTAGCTTGCGATTGCCCCAAAGTGCATAAGTATTGGAATTCAGTCACGCACATTTTATTCCGGATAGCAGAGGAACTAATTGAATGTAGCCCACAAGTATGCCTGCTGGGTAATGTCTCTAAGATTAAGACCTCTAATAAGAAGCTTGTGTCTATAGCACTGTTACTGGTGAAGCGCAGGGTCTCCATATGTTTGGGGGGCAGGCTGGCCTCTACCACCAAATTGTGGCTACAGGACCTGGCCTACTGTCGCAATCAGCTCACTTGTTATGCTGAGGAATTGCCTACAATGTCTCAGCCCCGAGGTATTTGGGGCCACTTACGTCTTATCTGTTATCAATAATTGGCATTTGATGCCTGCTACGAACTTTGAGATTGCTCTAGCTGCTACGGCTACAAAAGGTACTTTTGATAACTACCATGTCTGTGTATATATACACTATCATATTCTGTAATACCAAGATCTGTAACCTGGATTTTTTTTTATATTCTTCTGTCCTGCCCATGCTATACCAATGCTCTAATCTGGATAAATGTATGTTATATTTCTTTTACTATTGAAAATGCATAAATAAAAATAAAAAAAATCTAATGTTTGGATGGCTGACTGAAAGGTTTTATTCTTTGGTTTGGTGGGACACTCTTTTACAAAGTGGCCTTTTTTGCCACGGTAATCCCTTCTTCCTACATGATTCTTTTACTTATTTGTTAAATGCTGGACCAACTGATCCTATTTCCATGGGTTCTCCTTGACTGTCTTGAGGTGGTGTACTAAGGACAGGTTTACTCATTCAAAACGAAACCCACTACTCTCAGGACGTCAACCTTTTTGTTCGGCTAGTCTATGTTCTAAGCGTAGGGTTACATTGATGAGCTCTGTACATCCTTTTGGCTGAGGATCTATTTGTGCTAGAACGTCTTTTAATTTACGTAACCCATGATAATAAATTGCGGCTCTTTTTTCTTCAGGCCATTTAGTTTCAGACACTAGACAATTAAAATGAGTTAAATAGGTGACCAGATCTCGGTTGGCTTAACTAGATCTAATAAATAACTATCTGCAGACAGGGTAGCTGCTCTGCTGTCAAATACTTTTTCAAATTCTTTGACAACGTTTTTCCAATCATGCAAGATAGCGTTATCCTCACAAACTAATGGGACTGCCCATGAAGCTGCATCACTAATTAGGTAGGAGATAAGGAATGCCACCTTTGATTGAGCATCAGGAAATGATGTGGGTTTGCAAGGAAAATGTAACTGAATTTGTGTAAGAAAGACCTGAGTTTTACTAGGGTCTCCAGAGAAACATTCGGGTACCGCCAAAGGTATCTGGGGAGGTACTGTTACAGAAATAGAGATAGGGTTTACGCCTCCACCTGTAGCTCCATGGCCCACTGGTTGAACCATACTTGGAAACTTCCCCGGGGGAACATCAAAAGGATTAAGTTCGGCTTTTCCCTGCTTTCAATCCTTTGTTGTGGATGTGCAACATTGTTCACCAAAGCTGTAGTTCGTGCCTTAGAATCTACCAACTCCTGCTGAACTTGACCTAATGCCTTAAGGATATCATTTAGGGTGGCCATTCTAGAATCAAGCAAATGGGAGGAAGAATGATCAGAGGGCTCGTTATTCTTTCAGGTTGATGTTCCTCAGGACTTGCGCGATGCTAGAAGGGTCCACCTCCAGGCAGCTCCAATCTCTGCTTGTGATTATTAGACAGAGCTTTAGAGTGGCCAGGTGGCGGAAAGGGCGTTGGGAAGGGTACTGCTGGGAAGGAGACCTGTAACAATACTATTTAATACTTTAGACAGGTTTACTACAACATCTATTAGTATTTAGATTTCACTTGAGTATATGTATATAGTTATAATCACCTGTTCCTTCCCTTTTGCTCTGCCAGGAAGTGAGTTTAAAATAAGCTATAAATAGAAAACAAAAGAACATTTAGTATATTCAACACATTGAAGGAACAGGTTGATTTGTAGGTTTATAAACAGGAATGTGAATGATACCCACCAGGTTCCTTCTTTAAAGCCTTTCAATGTTCTTTCTCCGTTTACTTTTATTGGGTAATAAGAAATGACATGCAGGACCTGCCACGCAACTTTGTACAGAATGTTTTTTAGAGACCTTGAGCTTTTGTGTCTCTAGTTCGAAACTGAAATGTCCAAAAATATCCAGATACTATCAATCATATAATGACCTGAGTTCAAAGACTATCGCGACCGTGACTCTGTCAAATACACACACTGTTTACGTTTTTTCCTGAACGTACAGCACAGGATGCTCTTAATCCGGTTGAGATGAGCCCGCTCCTTCTGCTGTTTCATTGCGCTCCCTCTGCACTCCGTTAGCTGCCCAGGAAGTCCTTGTCAGAATCCAGGAAAAAGCCGAGAAGAAACTCCTCGCTCCGGGAAGATACTTACTCCGGCAAGGTTGAGGAATATTGAGCGCGTGGCATTGGGCGTGGTCTCCTTTTATAAGAGAGACCCGCCCAAGATGGATGTCATGCTACTAGGGACGCTCTAGTGACATTGCATAGGGGCGTTTGCCACAACAGAACCAGCAATGTTCAGAACCGGCCCTTTTGCACACAATAAAAGGAAATAAAAATAACTTGCTACAAGCACAACAAGCAACTGTTTGAAGTACATCAGATGAATCACTGTCTGTTCACCAAATGAAACAAATATTAGCTGGATACCGCTTTCTGCCATAGTTGCAGTTGTGACACTAGTCTTGGTGCAGAGTGGACGTACCAAGGCACCCATGTTGTTGCGGAGTCGACGTACCATAATAGTCAGTGATATTTTCTGGAGAGGACAGAGCGACAACATTACCACCAATAGCGGGCCAAGGGATAGGAAGAATTAATCTTGCCACAGAGTCGATGCATACACCTGTCTGAGACGTGGCGTGTGTTGGAGGTGCCTCTAGAGCCGCGGCCTGTAACCATGATACATACCGAAGACATGATAGGAGTCAGACAATCAAACTTGAAATAGTACGCTTTCAGTTTAAAGCACATCTCATTATGTTCGACCTACTTACAGTAAACCTTTGCAGAAACTTATATGGAAAAGGATACAGGTTATTACATTTGACAATATCTTTTAAAGCACACTTTCCTTCACCACTTTCATTAGAGAGGCAGAGCTCGAATTGCCAGACCTAACCCAAATTGAAAGACAAACTTCTGTAATGCCACTTTTGTGACTCTCAGCATGTTTCTAGAGACCTAAATGAGTATGTCAGTGCCTTTCTGGGGTGACATAACAAATATAAAATAGCCTTTAAGTACTAGATTTCCTCTGTTACACGCCGCATGCTCTCCAATTGTGTGTAGTTGAAGCTGCATGGATCATTTTCTCCTCATTATACAGGGCGGCCAGGTATGAAGCTGTGTGTTCAAGTGCTTACGTGACACCTGTCTAAGTAACAGATCAGTGCTTTTGGAACTGAATCCTGACCTAGCTGTGACAACATTTGTACAGTGGTATGATAGGCTGTATAGTTTTTAAGTTAGGGTCATCAGCTGCACCACAAGGAGTGTGTCAGTGCCATTTTAGGGGTAAGATGACATACATAAAGAAGCCTATAGGTACTAGACTACCTTTGTTTCACATCTCATGCTCTCTAAATGTGGATAGAAACTGCATGGGTCACTTTCTACTCATTATACTGGCAGCCGGGTATGAGGCTGTGTGTTCAATTGCATCCATGTGGTCTTCCTGGCTAAGAGATATGTCCTTCTGGGACTGAATGATGAAGTAGCTCTGACAAGATTTGTGTAGGGATATGATAGACTGGGACAGTTAGGGTCATCAGCTGCAGAACACGTGTCACACTGCACATGCATGTTGAGCCATACCCCAGACATGGTAGCAGTCAGACATTCAAACTTGACGGAATAGCACTGACATACTCATTGAGGTCTCTAGAAACATGCTGAAAGTCACAAAAGTGGCATTACAGGAGTTTGTCTTTTATCTACAGGAGAGATGGTGTACATTTTACAGATCTGGGGAACAGAGTCTTCCTCTTGAACTTTAGACTCTGCATCGGTACGTACGTGTAGGTACTAAAATCTCTTGATAAACACAAGGGCTCTTTTTAGAGCCACTTAAGAACTAAACACATAAGCTTGATGTATATCTGAAAAATATTATTTGTTTTTTGGGCTTGGAGTTGCGCACCCAACTCGCCAAAGTCTTGCAGCCAACGCGTACAAGCCTTGTACTACACGCACTGGAGTCGCGCACCCTACTGGTTAGAAGCCCTGCATCCAACGCGTGCACACCAGGGGCCGCACTGAGCGCCGCATTGGGTGCGCGACTCCTAATTTTACCCTAAAAAAAATATAGCCCCTTTCAATAATTTTTATTATCCCCGGGGACGCCATCCCCCCTGGGCTTATATACAACGTTGGGGACCCCCAATGTCTCAGCCGGCTCCCAGCGTCCTTCAGGAGCCGGCATTGCTTTCCCACATGAAGAGCTGCTAACATGCAGCTCCCAGTGTGGAAAAGCAATATGGTTTGAATTTTGAAAGAGAGAGCAGGTTTCCCTGCTCTCTCTTTCAAAATCCAAACCACTTTTGCTATGGTAGGGTGGGAGACTCCCACCCTCTCATAGCAAACAGCAGTGTCCCGGGGGTGGGCACCCCAGGACTCTGCAGGAGCCGGCCCTGGGGAGTGGCGGTCCCCAGGGCACTCGAGAGCTCCAGGAGGGGGGCCACACAGCGCCTCACCCACAATCCATAAAGCCCAGGGGGTTGTGGTCCCCGGAGCTTGGGGGGCCATTGAGCCCGCCACAAATTATACTGGGAGGGGCTTTTGAGCCCTTCCCAACAATTTATGTTGTAGCCCCGGGGGGTGGTGGTCCCCGGGGCTGGGTGGCCTCTCTGGGGCCCCTTTAAATTTATTAATTTTGCCCCCGGGGGCTAATTATAAAAGAAGCTCCATTCTATTTATTTATTTTTTATGGCAGGATCCGTGCACGTAGCGATTAAAAAAAAAAATTAGGGGGGGGCTGGGAATCCTTCTGGGACTCCCTAAGCAGGTCTAGACGGTCAGGGTATTTCTACCCTGCCCCCTTATACATTTTGCACACATATTTCACAGACTTCTTCAGCCTCGCTTCTACCGAGGCATAAAATGGCTGCCAACAGTTCCTAGTTTTGAATATTGACAACTGCTTGACAGCCAATTAGCATTCAACACCTGATCGGGAAGGTGCGCTTAGGCTACACTCATGGTGCACGCAGGGTCCGCGGATCCACTGCGCCCATAGATATATAAATGGTTTTAACTGTAATTTTCTCAGTAACTACTGAACAGATTGACACCATTTAAGCAAAAGGCATGAGTCTGAACTGAGGACTACCTCTTTGCCAAATTTGGCGTAATTCCGTTCAGCAGTTCGGGCTGTAGCTGCGGCTAAAGGTCCTATGGGAAATTGCATGGAGAAAACACGTTTTGGGGCCCCCCTTTTTTCTCGGCCCCCACTTGACGAATCATCACGAGACTTTCAGGATAGGAGCGGACCGGAGCTGGCCAAAAGTTTGGAAAATTTCACAAAGATTCATTAATCGGCGCCAAGGTTATTGGGAATAGAATGTTGCAGATTTCCTATGGATAATAGGTCCTAACTATAACTACCTAAGGTTATATATATATATATATATATATATATATATATATATATATATATATATATATATATATATATATATATATTCACTGAAAAAACCATAAGTTTCACACCAGTTATAGTTAGCTGGAAATTTTACTGACATAAAACCATTGAAATTCCACGTTATAGTTAGTTGGACTCACTATAACTTGCGCGTGTAATGCACTGCTGATGACGTCACATATTACATCACTCATGACATGGTCAGTGACATCACTCATGACATCACTGATGACACCATCCATTGAATGTGTGTCTTTCTGAAAAATAAATATGTTTTATATATGTATATGTAAAGGTCGATGGAAGAATAAATGTTTAAATAAGTGTTTTAATGAATGTTTTAAAAAAAAGAAATTGATTGGTTAACTGGCTTATTAAGTGTATCTTAGTGAATAGATATATTAGCGAGTAATGTTTAAATATTTAAATATATGTATCAGTGTTTCACTTTGTGTATAATTGGCTGCATGGGTTGGTGAGTAGCTACATGTGTGTGTATATGGGTTATTAGATGTTTTTTAGTATCAGTATGAGTCTCTGTATGGTTTAGTGGGGGTATTACTTAGCACATAGATGCATCAATGACTGACTCACTGTTTGTATGTGTTTTGAAGACAGCATATGTGCAGGACTGTATGGGTGGATGAGTGTGTATATGTGTGTGTTAGTGAGTGAATGACTGTCTCACTAGTGTCTATCAGTAACGACATATGTTTTAATCTAGTATATGTGAGTATTGATGTTTATAAGTGAGTATATGTGAGATTGTAAGAGTTCCTGTTTAAATAAGTATGTGTTTCTATAAGTGATTGTTTAAGAGAGTAAGTATGTGTAAGTTTCCTTAGAAGTAAGGTGGTAGTGTGTGTATAGTTGTATATACAAATAAATGGATGTACAATAGTTTATTTGCATGTGTGAATATGTGTGTGAGTAACTTTTGGATGACTGTTGGTGTGTAACAAGATGTATAGGTGTATCACTACATATGATGAGTAAGTATATGTATGAGTGACTATATAGAACTGTTGGTGAATGAGTGGATGTGTATATAGATGGTGGTATTACTGAATTGGTTGTTGTAACTGGTATTGATCTCTCCATTTTTTTGAAAATGTTAATTTCTATTTTCGAATATGTGTTTTAAGGGTTACATTACACTGAAAGGAGGTCTGTCACTCTGTCACAAAGATGGTGTCATCAGTGATGTCATGAGTGATGTCACTGACCATGTCATGAGTGATGTAATATGTGACGTCATCAGCAGTGCATTACACGCGCAAGTTATAGTGAGTCCAACTAACTATAACGTGGAATTTCAATGGTTTTATGTCAGTAAAATTTCCAGCTAACTATAACTGGTGTGAAACCTATGGTTTTTTCATTGAATTTAATAGGTATTTTAAATGCTAATTCCTAACTATAACTGGTGTGAAACCTATGGTTTTTTCAGTGAATTTCATAGGTTTTTTAAATGCTAATTCCTAACTATATATAAGGCCCCAAACCTATGTTTTTTTCTTTGAATTTCAAAATTTGGTTAATAGCAAATGTCTATAGCTATGAAATGTAATATTTGTGAAAATGATTGAATCCTATATTTTATTTGTATTTTAAACAATTTTTTTTTTTTTTACCCTGGAGTGCCCCGGAGAGCGTAGTCGTTTGAAGCGCCCCAGTGCGCGAACCGGGAAGCGTCCCGTTAGCGCCAATGTTGTAGAAAGTGAGCCCATATTACTATCGATGCCCGGGCTGCTGGCGCAAGTCGCCTCTTAGTTCCCATTCTGAATAGTTACCAAATAAAGAGACGGGCGCTGGTTCAGGAATCACAAGAACAGAGTTTTATTTCTCATGAGGAGAGCCTGTCATTTCGGACACGAAACACAGTGTCTTTCGGGAGGTGCTCTAACAAGTTCTCTGAGACATCGCCTTTTATACCTTACAAAACATTCCTTATTACAATAACGACATTGTGAAACAAGGGAAAGACATCCCCATAATCTTCGTGTCAATCCCACCCCACATACATCCACAATAGAGGCCCTTAGCCTGCCGATAAGAGGAGGGGGCAATCACGCAGCTGAGTGTTCCGCCGATTCTTTGGATGTGTGCGCCTGATCGTACCCCAGGGGGTGGGGAGGCCAGGATCAATAGTGGGTCCTTTGAAGAGGAGTGACTCCATACAATAAGGGGCAGTAAACAGTATCTCCCGGCTTAGGCGCTGGCCTCGGACCTGTGTGGACAGTCAATTGCGGAGGGAGGGTTTACCAACAGAAGGGTTATTCATGGAAGGAAAGGAGGTGTTCGTCAGGCGCGGCCGTGACTCCCAAGGACAGGGTCATGCGGACTTGTGCATGTGAGGGGGGGCAGCCAGGGTGCGCGGAGGAAGAGGGTCATTTGAGAGTGGGGGGGGTGTTCAAAATGCGCGCAGGAGGGAAGCCGGGGATTTCAATGAGCGGGCAAAGAGGCCATGGTGCCTAAAATAGCTGTCAGGTACATGCGGGCATGGGCCTTTGCTGGCGGAGTGATGCGGTCAACGTCTCATGACATTCATGGTGCGCACAGGGAGGGGAATGGGAAAAGACAAATGAACGCCGCTTATGTACATCAATTTCGTGAATTTCCACAGTCGCCGCTTTTTACATAACAAAGTTCATTTCCTAATTGATGGGTGTACATATACACATGTGTGGTTGATGAAATAGCAGTTGTCAATACTAACATATTGCATATAATCATGAACAGTTGATGTGATTGGCAGAATGCAGCACATAGGAAATTGCATTTGCAAACGTACTACATAGCATAAATGCTTCTGACTTTCTCAAAAAATGTGACCAATGAACATTTTGACCAAGTAGTTGAGGGAGGAATTCAGTCTAATAAGATCTCTTCGTCACAGTGTCTTTTTAGCAGTGAGCCATCACTGGTAGGCTCTAGTCCGTGTCCTTTTGTTGGCGCTGTTGAGCACCGGCGGTGGAGCTATAGGTCCAGCTCGGATTTAACCTTTCGTGTTGCAAGGTGCGGTCTGTCCTCTGCTGTTAGACCACAGTCCTGTTCCCTAACCAATCCTTTTAGTGGCGCCTTATGCTCAGCACCTATATTTCCGTGGCATAACCCCATTTCCACCTAAATGCTGTTCTTCCTTTCGGCAAAAAGTCACGTGGAAAAGAGGGGGTGTGGTTCAATAGTCGATGGGAGAGAGAGCGGAGTGGGGTCAGATTTCCTGGGACACACCAAAGGGACCAAGGGAGCAAAGGATAACAAGCAAGCAGGCCCATCAATCGGGCTCGAAAAGGGGGCCGGAGGCTTCAGGCACACGTGGGTTAGCGGACAGAGAGCTTCAGGACAGCCCTTCATCCTTTCGTCTACCGCGTTTGAGAGTGCTGCCTCGTCCCGTATCTTGTTGCGCTGCGGCTCCACCTTTGGTCGAGGTCGCATGTGTCTCATGATCTGCAGCCAGGCTGTGCGCCACATCCGACCCTTCTCCTCCGATGATCGTATATCTTTGAATGGGTAAAAACAAGTTTTAGAGAACTGGCAGGAGAAGAGATTTTTACATTTGAATTCCACTCGCAATCCTAGCACCTGGGGGTTATGCTCATTGGTCATAGTCAGAAGTCTATTACCATGAAGTAAGTATGTGGGTATTTCTACTGTGTTCGCACCAAGTCTAATCGGCGTTCATTCATGACACATATGGACAGAGGTCAGACTCCTATCACTTGCGTATTTCATCAAAAACTCCAAAATTGGCAACATTCAGGGGAGACTCGTCCTTCTAACCCGAGCCTTAACAGTCTTACATTTCCCTTTAGAGCTGGCTAACTCTTTCAAGCAGAGCGGGGGTGCAATCATCGAAAGACAGTGTTAAACAGGTTTTTCTCGAGGGGCGACAGTTACTCATGGTCATCAGTTATACATCGGGGACAGCAGCTGGGGTCAATCAGGTGGGGCGGGGACGCTTCAGGCATTCGCGCTTGAGTGCAAAGGGGTGGGGCAATCTGGGCATTGGGGGGTCAACCTGGACATTGGCGCTTGTCTCTAACGAACTGAAAATAGGGTGCCGTTGACATATAGTTCCCCTATAAAAGGCCAGATTAGGGGACCTTAGTCGTCTTACCTGTCCTTTCTTTCTTAGCCAATTCGAGTTCATTCATTTTGCAGAAAGGAGAGGTAGCAATATGGCAAGTTACAATCGTTTTAGTTTCTGTCAATTTCGCTGAACACCTTCGTGTTCAATAAGTATCCAATCAGACTGGTGCCAGCGGGGCACAATTTCACCATGAAAAGGAAGGGGGAATAGGGAGACTCTCATAGAGAGTGAGAGTCGTCCGCAACCTAAACGAGCCATTTGGTACACGTATGACATGTAGGGAGAGAGGGAGAGAGAGAGACAGATAGATAGAGAGGGAGAGAGAGAGAGAGAGAGAGAAAGAGAGACGTGTACGGGAATAGGTCATTTAGTGCGCTCACAACACAGAACAGCAGGGGTCAGGTAACAAAGAGACGCAAACAGAGGGGAGACATAAACCCATACCGTACATGCACACAAACTCAGACGAAGGAAGACAGGACATGTATTACATACACAAGATATTCACGACAAAGCATAGAACAGTTATTGGCCAAAAAAGATCTCTTTTTGCATGCTGCGTATCTTTAACATCCTGTTTATCTACAGGCTGAGCTCTTTTTACCTTTTCCTCCTTTTTCCTTTCGCTTGCTATTTTTGCGAGCGTTCTCAATTACTAATACTTACACTTCGGTCAGCCGGTCAGAAATTAACCTGGTCGGGCTATTGCCCACGGTTGGATCTTAAACCACTTTGGAGTTTTTCCTTTTGGTGAGAAGTTCTCCAGGCTGAGGCAACGGAGGGTATTGATCGGGAGAACAGTCGGACAGCTTGGCTATATCTATAAGAGTGCGAGAAGGAGGTGGTACATTTTTGAACATCAACATCATTCCTACTTTTCCAGACGGGTGGTGCCTAGGTAAACCTTACCCCGGGACTTTTCCTTGTCCTTTCTCTATCTAGTTAAACATCATAGGGGCACTATCTGGCGTGCTGATTCGAGTCAAATTCCGTCATACAGTACTAACCCGTCAAGTTTCTATGTCAGTCCATCCTCCCAGTCGCTATGTTCTAAGGAGGAACAGTCATATCTAAGTCTATGTCTTTCAAAACTCGTTAGCATAAGTACTATGCTCAGATCCCCTCCTTCCCCTTTTGTCGGTCGTTCGATCATCACTCCTCCATACTTCAGCCGATGTTCCGGCGCAACCTGCAGAAGGGAGGAGAAAGAAGGGGGTGGGGGGCAGCATTCGGAAACACATCAACGCGCATAAATCCGAAAATGTTTTTACCTACCACATACTCGACCTATCTCCACGGGGTGCATTCTCTACCATCTCGGCGTTTAAGCCCAGAGGGACCAGTAGTGTTTAGATAGATAATCGTCGATGGTCTGTGTATCTACATGAATCACTTGATCGTGGCCTTTTAGGTCATGTGCAAGGGTGGTGGTCAAGTGGCATTTCTTTGGTATCGCTTAAGGGCGTCTAAAACACTTTCCCGGCTGCCTGTGACACATAATGTAGCTGCTAAGTATCGGGCCTTTTTAACCTTCAACCTTAATCATGCTGCATGTATTTTACTTATGTCGGTGACAGTAGCCATACATTTCGAAACTCATCAATACAAACGCTACGATTATATTTGCGTGTTCAAAAAAAAACTTTAATGAAAATGTTGGCGCACAAATACGGGCCTACAACCCAGTGGGCCGGCTACGGAGCAGACTGGAACTGTGCATAAGAGGAACGAAGTCGGTGGCCATTCATTTCGTAAAGTGCAGCGGTGTAATAAAATCGAATCGAACTTTCTTAAGGGGCGAGTATAATGCGTGTCAGGAATTCAAGCTTTCAATAATATCATCTCATTGTCCAACTAGTTACTCAAGACCTAACGTTTATCAATTTATTGTCCAAATGCTCAATCAGTGCTTTTTTTATACCAATTCATTGCTTCCAAACATAATTAGTACCCACCCTACATCAGTTCACTGTCCCAGCACATAATCAATATCCATCTTATATCGCTTTCTTTTTCAAGCACATAATCAATATCCATCTTATCTACTTTCATTGTCCAAAAACTGCATACATATCTTGGAGCATCAAGGCTGAGCAATCAGGGTGCAACAAGGAGTTTGAAAGTCTCATTTTGTATCGGCGCCATTTTGGGCGAGGTCAGGCACGTCCCAGTAGAGTCGGAATGCTTCCACTGACTCGTGGTTGGACCAGAACCTCTTTTGGTAGTTCAAAAAGTTTTTCGCAATGGGGTAACAGACTAGCAATATGGACCATCAGTCAGAAAGTGGGGAGGGCGGCAACAATCTTTCCTACCGGGTCATTCTGGTGTTCCACCGGAACTGAACAAATCTGTATCTTTGCAGGATTTTAGTCATTTCCACACTGAGGCTGGCGCCGGCAGGAGTGCGCCGACGTCTCGTGGCTCCATCGGAGGACGGGGGCGGGGGGCGCCTCGTGGAGAGGTCGGCCCCCCGGGTCTTTTAGAATCTTCAAGGTTGAGGAGCACAGGGCGTGTGCCCGTCCCGGGCAAAAAACCCGCTTTTTGATATGGACCCTCTTCAAGCAGGAGCGTTGGGGTGTCGCTGGAAGCCTCCACCTGGAGGGAGGTGGGGGAGGCTCGTTCGCGCCGCCTCCCCCTTCCAGCGACCCCGCGCCGTTCTTCGGCTCCAGCGCTTTGGTATGGCCGTGCCAGGCGATGAAGATGGGGGGGGGGGGTCGGAGGCAGCAAGACATCCCCCCCCCCTTTGTGGCGGGACTACCTGCAACTCTCAAGGGTTGTCCAAGCCATAATTGAAAAAAAAGAAGTGTTGTCGCTGCCATTATAGCTGAAAGAAGCGCTGCCGACCTCGCCTTGGCTTCGGTCTTTGATGATGGCCGGATCAGGCAAGAGAGGGGGGGGGTCGGAGGCAGAGGCAAGATATCCCCCCCCCGTGGCCTGCAGGGCAGCAGAAGAGGGGAAAAGGGGAGACCATTACGATTTTCGGGCCGTCCGCCCTACAGCCTCCCCTTCCAATGGCGGCCAGCCAGGCCCTGCTCTGCTCGCGCTGAGGCCTCGCCTTCCGGATGGGCGTAACCGCGGACCTGTTGCACTTCGGGAGCTTCCGGAATGGGGGTAGGTATTTATTGATTTGTATCTATTTCATGTTACCGTTATTTGGGCGTGGTGGGCAGTGAGGCAGACATGTTTGGAGCAGGAATAGGCAACGGAGCCTAGCTACCTCGTGGCTGTCTTGCCGTCGAACTTTCGCCATTTTATATTTCTTATTACGAACTATTCCTAATGTTTCTTATTTTTAGTGAAGTCGAAAGCTCATCAGGGGGTTACTGACTTAGCCCGATTTCTTTTATTTTTCCTTCCTTTCCTTAGCGTGTTTCAAGCTAAAGTTTCTGTTAATAGGGTACGGTGATCACTTCATATTTTTATATGTCCTTTCATTAGGGGTACTCCTGGACGGACCAGATGAGTTACCTCCAATAAATGGTCCGGGTGGAACTAGATTATCAATCAGTGGGGAGTGGGTAGGCCTGACGAATCATAAAGGGGCATAACCTACCCTTTACTACTTGCAAAGACTAGACAGAATATTTCTATTCCACGTTATTTGCAAACAGAAAATACCTCAAACGAACAATTCCTTGGACAACAATGTCCAGTCAATCAATCAATCAGTGGGGAGAAAAACAGGCATGACGGATTACAACGGGGACAAACGTCTGCATTACCTGCCCTTCGCTATCTGCAAAGGGAGACAGAATATTCCTATTCGTCTCTGTTTGTGGACAGGGAAGATCTCAAAGAGCAACAATCGATATTTAATCGATATCAAACAATCAGTGGGGAGAAAGGTAGGCATGACGAATCATAAAGGGGCATTACCTACCCATCTCTGCTTGCAAAGAGAGACGGAATATTCCTATTCCTCTTGTTTGCAGACAGAGAATATCTCAAAGAGCAACAATCGATGAAAATCGATAACAAACCATCAGTGGGGAGAAAGGTAGGCATGACGAATCATAAAGGGGCATTACCTACCCTTCTCTATCTGCAAAGAGAGACGAACGTTCCTATTCGCCGCTGTTTGCAAACAGAGAATGTCTCGTTCTCAAGAAGAGAACCAATATTTCAAGTAGCAACCAGAGCTAAATGAACCAATAAACAAACAATATCAGTATTTAAATACCGATTCCAATACAATCAATCAAACAATCAGATGGATAAAACCATCCTACCAATCAGGCGTAAAAACGCCCTACTTAATCTTACCCGGACCGGACCATGCGGACAGTTCTTTGTCTTCCTCCTCCAGCGCCCGATCGTTCTCTTACTCCATGCAGCATTCCCGTGGGATTCCAGTCAGGACAATAGGTCACTCGAGAGAGGTCCGTTCAGAATCGGTGAAGTTCATTCGATCGGCAGCCGGACGAGGGCCCTCTCAAGGCAGGTATACTCCAATCATTTAGATGTTCACCTCATCGTCTGGATCTCTCTTACTGGACCTTATGTCACTGATGGACCCCGTGTTGGGACGCCAATTGTAGAAAGTGAGCCCATATTACTATCGATGCCCGGGCTGCTGGCGCAAGTCGCCTCTTAGTTCCCATTCTGAATAGTTACCAAATAAAGAGACGGGCGCTGGTTCAGGAATCACAAGAACAGAGTTTTATTTCTCATGAGGAGAGCCTGTCATTTCGGACACGAAACACAGTGTCTTTCGGGAGGTGCTCTAACAAGTTCTCTGAGACATCGCCTTTTATACCTTACAAAACATTCCTTATTACAATAACGACATTGTGAAACAAGGGAAAGACATCCCCATAATCTTCGTGTCAATCCCACCCCACATACATCCACAATAGAGGCCCTTAGCCTGCCGATAAGAGGAGGGGGCAATCACGCAGCTGAGTGTTCCGCCGATTCTTTGGATGTGTGCGCCTGATCGTACCCCAGGGGGTGGGGAGGCCAGGATCAATAGTGGGTCCTTTGAAGAGGAGTGACTCCATACAATAAGGGGCAGTAAACAGTATCTCCCGGCTTAGGCGATGGCCTCGGACCTGTGTGGACAGTCAATTGCGGAGGGAGGGTTTACCAACAGAAGGGTTATTCATGGAAGGAAAGGAGGTGTTGGTCAGGCGCGGCCGTGACTCCCAAGGACAGGGTCATGCGGACTTGTGCATGTGAGGGAGGGGGCAGCCAGGGTGCGCGGAGGAAGAGGGTCATTTGAGAGTGGGGGGGGTGTTCAAAATGCGCGCAGGAGGGAAGCCGGGATTTCAATGAGCGGGCAAAGAGGCCATGGTGCCTAAAATAGCTGTCAGGTACATGTGGGCATGGGCCTTTGCTGGCGGAGTGATGCGGTCAACGTCTCATGACATTCATGGTGCGCACAGGGAGGGGAATGGGAAAAGACAAATGAACGCCGCTTATGTACATCAATTTCGTGAATTTCCACAATGTCGCGAACGAAAACATGATCGTGACGTATCGCGTAGCCGCGTCCGCGTGATACGCACGGCGTAAGCGCACCCGGAAGCACTCGAGCGAATACGCTCGCGCAACGTAAACATCCGACGCGCTTACGTGACGTGACCCGGGGCGCGCCCGGGGGCGCGCCGCGTAAGCGCGTCTGTCATGTGACCTGAACAGTTTTAGTTTCATAATGATGAAATCCCTAGTCTTGTGACCTGAAAATAACACTTCTCATTGGTTCAGACCTTTTTTTTTCCAAATGATGAAAGACCCCACCTTTTTTCCTTATTCTGACTTTGTCCTTTGACTGAGGAAGACCTGATTGTACCTCTCTGTACCTTTTTAATCTATATAATGGCTTCAGTAGCAGCAGCAGCTGGTGCATCTGCACCACCACCACAACCACCAAGAGGACCACCACAAGACTACACTGGTGGTCAACAAGAGGAGGAAGAGGAGGAGGAGGAGGAGAAGAAGGCTTGAAGAACACAATACCCCATACCAGCCAAGACCACACATTATATGGGAGTTTCTTTCGATCCCAGAGGGGAAGAAAAAAGTAAATGCAGCCAAGGTGACTTGCCTAATCTGTGGCATGGAACTTTCTAGGGAGAACCCTAATAAAAAACATTCATTCTGAAACAACACAATGATTAGACACATGCAGCGCAGGCATCCAATAAACTATTCTGCTGCAAAGATGAGGGAACTGGCCAGAAACCCTCCCCAAACTACAAGCACCACCTCGACAAGAAAGCAACGCACTCCGTCGGGACAAGAGGCAAGAGAGACGATGCCTTGCATTCAGCCACGGTTTGCAGATTTCCGAATAACCTGTAAATATTGTGGGAAGACCATCTCCTACAGAGAACAGAGCGTAAAGCTCATTGTCCTTGCTGGGGACAACCACAAATGCCCCAATAAACCCTAATTATTTCTTTTCTTTTTTTTTTGCTCCAGTTGAGCCATTTTCAATTCCCTGTTTTTTCGTTTCTCCCCATGAAAAATACAAAAAAAATATAAAACTGTTCAGAAAACCCCAAAAAAGTAAAAAATGTTCAAAAAAACAATACAAAAAATATAAAACAACAAAAAGAAGAAAAAAAACAGTTCTATTTAGAACTACCTCCAATTTATAAAAAAGGCTACTTTTTTTAAAACTCTGTCATTCTTTTTTCCCCATGGTCCGCTCCCCAGTGCGCGTACCGGGCGCTCCCCCCGCGCAAATCAAAAAAATAAATATTTTTTTGCCCCACTAGGCCCTTTTATGGCCCCCACATCAAACCTAGGGTGTCAGGGGGGTCTATCCCTGCCCCCTTATGGTCATTTCCCCCCTTTTTTTTCCACTTCTTGTATCTCGATCCTACCGAAACACAAGATGGCGGCCGCTCCGGGCTGTTTCGAATGTTTACAGACACCCGAGAGCCAATCAGTTTTCCGTGCGCACCTCGCGTGGCGCGCCCGGAGCGCTCCCCGGTGCCTGTACCGGGGCGCTGCCATAGATATATATATTATTTTGAACCTAAATTACTCAAAATCCACTGGAGCACATATCTTGAGACATAGCAAAGGCACATTGGGCTACCAGTCCCTACAATTTTGGCAAGTTTGGTGGTAATCCATTCAGCCGTTCGGGCTAAAAGTGAGTTTGACCACCCTATGGAAATTAACATGGGGAAACCACGTTTTGGGACCCCCCTTTTATCTCAGCCCCCGCTTGACGAATCCCCCCCAAACTTCAAAGGAAGGACCGGAGCTCCGCGAGGCAAATTTGAGGAACTTTTCAGGCAGATTCGTCAACCGGCGCAAAAGTTATTCCAAATAGAATTTTGAGATTTTGCATTGAAAAAAATCCTAACTATAACTACCTACTGGCGACCGCCAGTAGGTAATATATATATATATATATATATATATATATATATATATATATATATATATATATATATATATATATATATATATATATATATATATATATATGTTCAAAGAGTTCCAAAGTAACGGTGCTCTCAGTCCACAAATCAACGCAACACCTCTAGAAGCTGCAAGGGTGTTTATTTAAACCAACAACATGTTTCGGCTGCGGACAGCCTTGTTCACTTGAACAAGGCTGTCCGCAGCTGAAACATGTTGTTGGTTTAAATAAACACCCTTGCAGCTTCTAGAGGTGTTGCGTTGATTTGTGGACTGAGAGCACCGTTACTTTGGAACTCTTTGAACATTCACTTTACCGGCGGGCTCGGCCGGCATTGGTGCCACTTCCTGCGGGGCCGCTGTCAGCGTTTTGAGCGGACTGTGGTATATATATATATATATATATATATATATATATATATATATATATATATATGTGTGTGTATATATATATATATATATTACTGTCATTTACAGATAGCACATTCTCCATTGAAATGGCCATAAAACGTTCCCACTAACATGTTATTTTACTGAAAAACTATATAGTGCATAAACAATGTTTGATAATTGGCTTTCAGCAACAACCAAAAAATGGGACATCACCAAATAAGTTATTTTGATTTGTTTTGATTCTATAGGAATGATTTTTTTACCACAGAATTACAAAAATGTGTCTTCATACAAGCGAAATATATTTGAAATGTTTGAACAGTTTACTTATTAGGTATTTCAGGGTTGTGTTAGAGAAGAAAGCCTGAACCTGATGACTGCTCAATGATTCTGGTCAGTGTTGAAATCTGGTCTGTGCAGGAACTATCTTTTTGGAAACCTGCAATCTGGTTCGACAACTGAGCGTGGTATTGTTCCTTAATTCTGCTCAGGAGACCTCTGTTGAACGCTTTGTCTGTGGTTGATAGAACAATGAGATATCATTCCTTCCAGTCTGATGTCTCCTTTTCCTCCTCCAGATCCTTCCAAACATGTATACTGATGTTTTAATATCTGTCTTAACTGCCCCTGCAATAATGTTTTCAGGTCCTGCTGCCTTAATATGTATCAGATGTTTGATGACTTGCGGCACTTCTTCCTTGGTTGTTTGCTGCAGTTGATTGACAAGCCTTTGTCAGCTGGCTGAATTTCTGGTGGAGACTGCAGCACGTACTGGTTCAGCAGTTTTTCAAATTGCTCCACCCATTTTCGTTGTTGGCCTTCGTTACCCATGATTGTGTTCCCAGCTTTGTCTTTAACAGCTCTTCCTGCTGGTCATAGGCTGGATCATGAAGACATCTATAGTAAGGAGACGAAATGTGATCCAGTGGACACGTTGGATGCAGTTCACCGACCTAGTCTTTTTTTTCAGATGACCTGGCCCTACTCTCTCATACCCATCTACAGATGCAAGAGAAGACTAACAGTGTGGAGACACATAAGCACAACTTGGCCTCAACATTCACACAGGAAAAACCAAGAACCTGAAGGCTAACAAGGTCATCACAAGCGCACTCACTCTTGCAGGGGATGCACTTGAAGAGGTTGAGGCCTTCATCTACCTGGGCAGTGTTTTAGACAAGCAGGGTGGCACAGATGTTGGCCTCAAGGCAAGAATCAGCAAAGCAAGAGCTGCCTTTATTCAGCTAAAGAAGAGCTGGAGCTCCAAGGACCTAATGGTGCAAACCAAGATCAGGTTTCTTAACACCAGCATAAAATCGGTCCTCTTGTATGAAGCAGAAACCTAAAGGAAAACTGTGACCACCACCAACAAAGTCCACACCTTCATCACCATCTGTGAGATAAATCCTCCAATTATCAGCTACAATGACTTATGGTAGCAGACATTCAAACTTCCTGCTCCTGAAGAAATCATGAATAGACACTGGGAATAGTTGGGCCATACCCTATTCAAGCCAGCATCAAACAATACCAGGCAAGCCCTGACCCAGAACCCTCAAAGGATAAGAGGAGGGCCAAGAAACGCCTGGGGTTGGACCTCAAGGCGGACTGCAAAGAGATGAGTTACACCTGGAGTCAGTTTGAAAGAAAATCCCAGGATTAAAATGGCTGAGTGCCCTGGTTGATGGTGATCCAGCGTCACTATAGAAATTCTGTCTCACATGCGTCACCATTCACTACCTAATACTCACCAAACTAATCAATAACCAGGCCCATGCATAAAGACAGAAAATCATGAAGCTGAATCATATGGCCTAATTTACTACACTATTAAACTAATCTGTACATATTTACAACTGCAGTATAACATTTTTATTCATGAATTATTAAACAAACAATTAATTAGACCAAAGAGGCCAATAGATTTAAACTGATGGTAACAACTCAAAAATCAAGTCCAGCTTGACGTTTTAAGACTTTTATTTTTAAATTCTCAAATTTCATAAACTTTATTAGCTCTTGATTAATACCAAACATTTAATTTTATTAATTCAGTTTTATTCATTAATCATTGGCTTAAAGATCCGACAGTTTAACATTGCATAAAATAATGAATTAAAGAAAACATAAACCCTATTCCTTAAGTTAGCTTTCTGACCTGAAAAGGAAAATAATTTTAATAATCAGTTGAATCCTTACATGTCCATGGGAAATCGGACAGCACTTCGCCCTCAGGAAACAGTCAGCCCCGTTCCCCTCAAGAGGCCCAATTTTTATACCTTTCTTGCTCGCTAATCTAACTAAATGTAATATTTTAAAAACCTTCAGCACCCTGATTGGTTGCTGACTGTCAGACCACCAAAACCACCTCTTCCAGAGAGAAAACGTCACCACATTATTGTTCTTTGACATGAAGCGACACCGGCTTCCGAGGACTTGCAACAATTTTAAAAGTTGTTTCTCTAATTTCCTCCAGAGCTCGGCAAAATCATCTCTGTCACTTCCTTGGCCTTGTGAAAAGAACATCCAGAGCAGTCCGTGCACAAGTCTCTTTTGTCTGAGCCACAGACCATTCAAAAGTATAGCTTTCCATGGAAAAGTTCCAATATGACTGCGCTTGGCTCCGACTCTGCTCACGTACAGGCCAACCAATATTTTCCAGTACTAGTACTAGGCCTCAAGCCTCTCTCTCGGGCTAGTATTTAAACAAACACAAAAGAATGATTAATTCAGGTAAAATAAACCCTTCTGTTACCCACCCGACCATTGCTAATAATTAACCCACTAATAAATGACATCTAGCAGAAGCAAACAAATAAAGCAGCACATAAAATATCTACCATTTCTTCATATAGTCCAGCTCTAAGTTTCTGAAAGAGTAAAAAGATGATTAAATAATACACAGACAGACAATCACAACATAGGACAAACATGTAAGCACATATAATAAGCAAATACAACAGGTGATGGACCGAATGTGGATCAATGTCACACACTCATCCCAGTCCAAAGATCTGGGCCCAAATCCATCGTTTTTTTGCACTCCACACCACCCTGGGTTAGACAATGGCGATATGCAAATCAGCTCTGACCCTGTGCCCCATGGGAACAGTCCAGTCCGAACTACAAAAGCCATGTCCTTCCCAGAACGGAATCAAGCATCCGAGGACCGGACCGGTTTCGAGGTAACACCTCTCATCAGCCCGGCTAGCTTGACTCCAGTGGTGTGGAGTGCCTGGGACCCACGTCTGGGCATCCCCAGCGCACTTAGGGCGGAACATGCAAACACAACAGGTGATGGACCGAATGTGGATCAATGTCACACACTCATCCCAGTCCAAAGATCTGGGCCCAAATCCATCGTTTTTTTGCACTCCACACCACCCTTGTGATTTTTTTACATACTTCTTGTTTGGCTCAGTTTTTTGGAAATACATTTGGTTATAATTTCATCAATGTTATTTTAATTTCCTTTATTTTTTTTCTGGAGCATTTTTTTGTTTTTTTTTGTTTGGCACACGTGCATTTCTATTACACATTTGGAGTTTCCTTTTTATTCTTTTTTGTATTTTTATTGTGTATTGAGGGATGATTTTGCTTTTTGGATTATTATGGATTATGATGTCTTCAGTGACAACACTGTAAATTATGCTTTATTTAAATTTGTAAATACTTTTTGGAGGTTCTCCTCTTCACTGAATTCATCCATTGGGACGAAATGCTATGCTTGTGCTTGCCCACTGGTTTTGGGTTGGCTTGATTCCATGCTGATGCTAGATGCAAGCCTCCTGTTCTGGCCGCTTTTTCAAATTTTTAAAGGGTGGGTTACATTTAGGTATTGTATTATTTATAATTTATTTGCTAATGTTTTTTTTTCACTATTTGTTTTTCTTTTATTTTTTATTATGTGTTGAGGTTGTCAGTGTTGTTATTGGTGATATTCAATATGTATTCATTTTCATTTAAGTAATTCTTACAGCTCAATCTTATTAACTTATGTTCCATATTTATTTTCTGTTTACGGTTGAGTTGTAAAAAGTTATATATATCATTTGCAGATGCTGCAAGACGCCTTTTCCTGAAAGAGCCCAAATGGGCAATTCCAACTGCACCTGTCTTGGACCCTGCTGGTGGCTTCTGCTGGAGTGAGTCTGCAGGAGTGAGTCTTGATCCCTAAATGCTATTCCAGGGGTCCTGTAGCCCTTGACTATGTCAAAGTGTACTCCTCCTAACATCCAGCAAACCTGGGAATTTAAATCTTTTTGCTACAAAGGCCCGGAGGACTAGGAGAAACCTGACAAGTTGATCTGACAAGATGCATTGCGGCTGGGCAAATCTTCACAATACTTTCCAAGAACAAACTTCATCCACTTCATCTCCTTCCTGGAAAGACTTGGAGTGATCTATCAAGTGGGGGCAAAGGAAAATGGGGGTCCTAAAATGTAATTCTCCCATGCAATTTCCATTAGGAATTTCAGACAGTGCTACAGACAAAAGTGTTTGTGATTTGGTGTAAATCTGTTCTGTAGTTTGTGAGAAGTTAAAGTGAAAAATTTAGAGGGTTAATGTGCAAGGTTGGGTACGCAAGAGTCTCGTGAAATTCCCTGGGGCACGTAACGCCAACTATTGGAGAAATCTGATTGGCCATGAGTCACTTTTTTCTCATCAGCCATCTCTTTGTAGTGAGAGGCTCCCTCGAGTCCTGCGAGAGCAGTCTCTCTGATTGGCTGGTCACAACACAAATAGAATTGGTCTTTGTGTCCTGAAAATTAAAAATATTGAAGGTGTAAGGGTGTAGGGTAGTCATACCATGATACCCTGACATCCTATCCATTGTGCGGGATGTGCATTAAGGACCTCCTTGACATCAAATTTGATACAAAAAGAGTATTTCTGGAGGCACTGTGGCCCCCTCAGCTCTTGAGAGAGCCTTACAGAATCAAAGGCGGACATGTTGGCCCCAAATAGATTCTTACTTTAATTACTTTATAAACTTTATTGCGGCTAGATATAGCCATAAAAGCACATTCATAATAAAAGAAACAATTGTTGTTTCAAGTCCAAGGTCACAGTAAGCATTTCATAATGTACATAGGCGTTAGGGCAGGGTAAAAGGAATGCAATTAAATGCACTCATCATTACAGGATTTCATAATTATAAAAAACATTATAAGAATATAATATGCAATAAGAATGTTCATACAAGTCTAAAAGCTCTAAAAACTCTAAAACTCTATAACAAGCCGTCCATGGCACTCGGATCCCTATGTGCTTCCCACCAGATCTCCCTCTACAGCCGCTCCCTGTGTGGACTGCGGCTATGTATCCAAATGCTCTGTATATAAATGCTTGGGACACTATTCGTTAGATGCCAGCTGTTCCTGTTTGAGCAGGATTTTGCGAATTAGCCACATAGAGAACATGAATTTTTATACTGCGACCACATAGACCGGGTCGGTATCAGTCTTTAGGATCCTAAAGTAGTCCAAGTAATTCCTGACACCCAAGTTCCTGCACAGTTGGATAATCCATTTACGCCTTGGCTGTTTATATGCTCCACTAAAAAGCGTAACATGGATTAATGATTCGTACTCGATCTGGCACCTGGGGCAAAGGTGGGGAGGGCCACCCCCTCCCCCACTTGTTAGTAATCGCAAATACTGGCAGGGTTCCAAATCTAAACTGTAGGAACAGCTTCTTTGCTAGGGTGGGATTAATAATGTCTAAAGGCCTCTCAAATTCGTAGTGGCACTTAAAGTCGAGGAATCTATACGATAAACTCAAGGGATTAGCCGACTGAAATATTTGTGTTAATTTGTACACTTTCAAAGCGTTTACCAGTGATTTCTTGGAGATAGCTGGACAGGATACTTCAGGATCTGTCCATAGATTTTCCATACCAATTGTCCTAAGGGAGTGCTTTACATAGGAGACCCAGGGCATGCTACCCGACCCAAGTATGGACAGCACCGCTTTTAATTCCTCCTTATAGCTAGCCATCTCAGGCGTACTTCACAGCCGCCACCAATATAGCAGCGGTCGAGTGGAAATAATGTCGGCAACGGGGAGAATATTTAAATCCATCCGTAGCGGAATGAGCGGGGTGTTTTTTGGAAGGGTCAGAATATGTCTAAGGAAGGTATTTTCAGTAACTGTGAGGGCATTATGGGGCTTATGCCCCCACAGTTCAGCCCCATACAGAGAGGCTGCCCTCGCTTGGACCCTATATTTCCAATAGGGGACTTATGTTTTTTAGGACACAACTCTTTTGTACTTTTAGAATTCCACCGACTGCCTGAGTAAGTTTTAGGTTAGCCATGACCAACTGGGGGCCCAACCCAATTTTTTCAGTCAATGTTAAACCTAAATAATCAAAAGTGGGGACCCTTTAAAGTACTCCAGCCTCCAACAGCGGTTGCGGACAATTAGTGGATCTATTATTAAAAACCATACATTTGTTTTTTTAATGTTAATCACAAGGTGCCTTTTTTGGCAAATATCAGAGCGGGGAACCTAGTGTGGGACAACTTGGGGGAATCTATATCCTTGATAGCGAGTAGGTCATCTATCAATCCATTTAAGAAGAGGGAGAAGAGGGTCGGTGCCAGCACGCAGCCCTGCCTCACCCACTTTTCGACAGGAAACGGAGCTGTCAGTTGACCGTTCCTGCCGTACCTAACTCTAGCATAAGTACCTTCGTGAAGTTGTTTAAGTTGGTAGCATAGATATGGAGGTGCCCCCATAGCCAGCAAGATGGTCCACAGCTGGCTACGGTCCACCATATCAAACGCTGATTTTAGGTCAACGAAGGTAAGATATAGGCTCCCTCCATCCAGCACAATGTGCTTTCAATAGATTAACTGGAGCCTGAATAGTTGGTCTACGGTGGAAGTTTTAGCCCTAAATCCAGCTTGTAATGGGGTAAGAATATCATGGTCACTGATCCAATCCTGTAAACGTTGTAAGAGTACCCTGGTGTAGACTTTTTGAGAAACATCAATAAGGCTAATTGGCCTATAATTGGCCGGATCCATGGGAGAGCCTTTTTTTTAAAGATGGGGATGATCTCGGCCCGGACCAAGTGCTGGGAATTGGAAGTCCCTGGAGAATTGCATTAAATAGTAAGTGTAAGTAAAGAACCCACACTACCTGCTCACTTCTATACAGGTCTCCAAGTATCCTATCTAGTCCTGGGCCTTTGTTCATTTGGAGCCTACTTAAGGGTACCCTCACCTCGACAACCGTGCAGGGGGGAATACACCAAGTTGGGTCAGCGGTCAGGGGGGATACTGGTGGCTCACAGTGCTCATTTTGCAAATTAGTATAGAGGTCTTTAAAATATAGACGCCAAGATTCCTCTGAAATATTTGGCTCTACACGGGTCTTGCCCTCTGGGTTCCCTGTGTGAACCAAATTCCAGAAGGCCCTTGCGTTTTTTTCGTCAAGGGCGAACTTAATGTCTAACCATCTGTTTGCTTCCTATTCAGATTTTGCAATGGTAATAATTTTTTTTAAATCCGCCCTAGCTGCCTTGATAATTGCAGGATCCCCACCCTTTAGGGATGATAGGAGAGTTCGCTTTGCAACCCTACAGCCCCTGCTAAACCACGGGTTTTTATCACCATGGGGTTTACATTTAGTTGGCTGGGCATGATAGAAGAAATCCGCCAGGGTTGCCACCATCTCCTGGTAAATTCTTCCCAAATTGTTCCCAATATCATTATCGGGCTGTTGTCTTGGATGGTAGCTGCCCTTTCTATATGAGGGACGATAGCGTTATATATTTGCCACTGTCACTGGGGATTGAATAATTTTTGCCCAGCGAATGCGCCTCCCTCCATTTACTATTCTGAGATCACTTCGGCGTGGGGAAAAAGGACCTTGGTCTGTTTCACTCGTATGGAAATCTGGGATAATGGTCAGTGGGTTATGATCACTTTCCGGGCGTTCCAAGACCTTAAAATCTACCACTTTGTGCCATATTTCCATGCTAATTAAAAAATAATCAATTATTGATACCAGGTCTAATCTTTTGAAGGTTGGGAGCCCTGGGTTATCACTCGGGAAACGCCCATTGCAGGCCCTTATAGAGGAGGATAGTGTAAGGGACACCATTTGAAGAACTAATGGGATGCATCTCTTTACCTCATAGGTGTTAGAGGGTGGAATTGACCAGATTGCATCCTCTTCTGTGGTAATGGGTTTCATGTCTCCCTGAAAGGGTTCGTAGTGACAATTAAAATCCCCACCAATCACAAGAGCCACATCACTGGGTAGAGATTTCAAAAAGGTGTCCAGTTGGTCCAAGGTCGGGGAGGTGCCGCTGTACTGGACAGGCCAAGAATAAATGTTAATAAATGCCAATTTTTATAGATTGTTTGAGGTCAAAAGGATGCAAATTATATCTGGCGAGTAGGTGTTGACTCTTTTTGCCACATATTCAAGGTGAGTTCCCACCCAAATGCACAAGCCCCCAGATGGTCTACCTCTGGGGCCCTTGACAGCAGGTTCAAAATAAGTCACAAAACCCACCTGATGGATTGGACTTAGGGCTCACGTCTCTTGGAGGAAGCAAATCCCATAGGAGTCTATAAGAGCTCCCCAATCTGGCAAATCCATTTTAGCTATTAGACCCGCAATGTTCCACAACAGTATACTAAGCCCGCCACTGCAGCCATCCAGCCCCCTGCCAGTTTCAACGGCAAGGACCGAGCCCTCCAATGAATCTGTGACCAGCGAGCCCCAGATCTACAATGCCGGTATCGGGGGGAGATACTGCTTCAGAGGATGCTAATGCCTCACTAGATGGAATAGATCTTTCTCTAGTTACACCCAATTCCCAGCCTTCACCTCTGATTCAACCAGGCTTGTTTGTCTCGTTTCCCTAGGCCCTGTTGGCCTGGTTATTAAGGGGTCTCGTTTCTTCCCCTCTGGTGGCCTTTCATTGATTGGGGGACTCTGGGATACCTGTAGTGAGCTTGGGATGAACAAATATGTGGCAGTCAATCGACCTGATCGAGTAAGCTAAACCTGTTACTTACTGGGAGACCCCACAGAGACTTGTTCCCACCCATTTCTTCACCTTGGTTTTGTGGGTCATGTTGTGCAACCCGTCCCCTATTATTGCCACGATATGGGTGGTTTAGGCTACTAGTGGGGGGGGGTATAAAAAACTTAAATTCATAGGGTGGATTTTTGTTTGCGCAATTCTTGGTAAGCCAATACATACATGTTCAACCACCCTTCTATCTTTAAAGTTGATAACAATACAATCACCCTCCACATTTTTAGCTCTACTTCCCACCCATCCCACTCTCCTGGCAAATAGGATCTGGCAGTTCACGTTTCTGGGGAGGGGTCTGTTGATGTTCAGCCTGTGGATGCATTTGTTTTTTAGTTCATCGTATGATTCTGGTCTATTAGTAGTCAGTTTGGGAACCCCAGTCAAAACAACCACATATGGTACACTTTCCGGGGGAAGATCGATATGTGGTAAAGTACTGGTTGAACCATCGACACACCACTTCCCATTCGTCAGACCTCCAAGGTTTCTTCATGCTTCTCCTTCCAACTGTTGTAAGTTTTTGAAGTTTTTATTACTTGCAGCCATTGGAGGATCCTCTTGGGAATTGGGACATGGCGGAAGGATTGGGATGTTCTCAATAGCAGGGATGCTTGTAGTCGGCAACATGCTGGAACTTGGTATATGCCCTTCTCCGGCATTTGTTGCTCTGGCTAGGGAGATGTGTGCATTAATGCCCTTTATGCTGTTCATACTCTCTTCAATTTTAGACAGCCCTGCTCGATTTGTAGTAATCTCCCCTCAAGAGGCTGCAATGACAACTGCAAGAGAGCACCCAATTTCGTCAGGAGTAAATCCTCATTTAGGGGTAGTTCAGGGCAGTTGGTTACATCCATGGGGAGAGTTGTTGCCGGTGGGGCGGACTGTCCACTCTCAATGTCAGTGGGGGCCGGAGTAGCAGGTTCGATGATGTTGTTAAGTTACTGGAGCTTGGGCTTCCTCCCACACGAGGCTACACCACTTCGCTTCCTTTTGGGGACTGCTCCTTCAGTTCGCCCGCGTAGCTGTCTAAGAATCAACCCTTCAACACTGGGGTCCACTTTATTAATTTCAGATGTTGACACTGAGTCATCACTCGTGGCATCTGGCAGCGGAAGCTCGCCGATTGGGGGAAGTTTCCCTGCTCCCAGGTCTGTTTGCGTGCAGCTTCAGTTCATATTCCCTTCACTACCAGTAATTTGGGGTATAAGCAATATATGCTCTGGTGTGCGTGCATTCGTCAATTCCCCCAACGAAGATCTTTTAGCAAAGGCTACACTGGGAGAGCCGGTGCTCCGTGATAGTTATTTTGTGTTCTAGGATATATTCGTGGCCCTAATAATAAAATTGTCTAGAGTTCCGGCCACATAACCACCCCATCCAGCCACATAACCCCCCATCATGGATTTCTTACTCCGCCCTTCTCTCCCAGCCATTTCCCCGGTGAGCTTAGAATGACTACTGGTACTCACAAGAAGTTGAGAAGACCTTCAGTGTGCCGAGATGAAGACGTTAGGGGGGTAGCCCGGTCCGGTCTCCTCCGGGCTACAACGGGCTTAAACTGGCCCGCCCTTGGCCCGGGCTTCGCCCGGCGCGCGCCCGCGCGCGTACCGCGTAGCGGGATTGGCGAGGTCTTTAGTAGCCCCCACTGGATGCAGCACAGGTGAGGGTGATTCTGCAGGCAGGCAGGCTCCTGGGTGTTGTGGTCCCGGCAAAGAAAATGGCTTGACGCGGCTCCCGCAGAGCGGGAGTGGCAAGGTCTTTAGTAGCCCCCACTGGATGCAGCACAGGTGAGGGTGATTCTGCAGGCAGTCAAGCTCCTGGGTGTTGTGGTCCCGGCAAAGAAAGTGGCTCGACGCGGCCCCCGCGAAGCGGGAGTGGTGAGGTCTTTAGTAGCCCCCACTGAATGCAGCACAGGTGAGGGTGATTCTGCAGGCAGGAAGGCAGGCTTCTGGGTGTTGTGTTCCCGGCAAAAAAAGTGGCTCGAAGCGGCTCTCAAACAGATTCTAGCAAGAGTCCTGCAGGATCAAGAATTTTTGTTTTAAAAGGACAGTGAGTAACTTGACTTCTCACAGGGGTTGGGGGTGGTGGGAGCTGGCATGGCCAAGGCTGTGTTTGGCAGGGGGTTGACCACCCGCAGGTGGTTGAGCAGCCAAACCCATGCACTACAGAGGGGTAGCATATTTACATATGTTAAATGAAATCTTACGTTATGGTAAAAATTTACAAATTCACTGAAAAACCAAAGATTGAAGTGATGTTATATTTAAGTGAAATGTCAGTTAAACCATAATGTTTCAAAAATCACTGAAAATCACCAGTTATAGTTAAGTTAAGAAACTATAACTCAGGCCCTTGTTAAATATATTTTAGACATATATATATCAAACTGTTTCAGCGGAGCACCTGCCAGAGAGTGTACTAAACAAGGCCACTTGACTCAAAAGATTGCCATTTGATCCATCCTGCTTTCCATTACAGATCCAAGGGTCCCACATCTTTCATCATAAAGAAAGAGTCCCACACATGAAACCTGCAAAATTAAATCATTTATTGGTACCACATCAAAAATGCATTTTAGTTGTCAAAATACTTTGTTGCTGTTGGAGGGTGTGTGTATGTTTGCATGTACATAAGCACTATTGCCCAGATGCATCAAGCATTTTTAGACTAGAGTCGCAAACGGTGCGATTCCTTAAAATCGGCCGTTTGCAATTCCAAAAATGCTTTTTGAGATGCATCATTTGTTTTTGTTGAAAATCGCTAATTTTGCGATTTTCTAAAATGCAATTGCATTTAAGGAATCGCAATATTGCGATTCCTTAAATGCAATGCATCATTCTTAAAAAATTTGCGATTTTACAAATTGCAAGTCCAAATTACCATGAGGTTGAACCTCGTGGTAATTTGCAAAATTGTTTAAAAATGCACAAAAATGCATTTTTTCACCTGTTAAGTTACGGACATGTGTGTATGTAACTTATAGGTAAAAGTGCATTTCATGGGTGCAGGGGGGGGTCATTTGGACCACCCTCTCCACCCTTGAAATGCTTTGTTGAATTCCGATTTCAAATTGCGAATTCGCAATTCCCATTCATTCCTATGGGCATTTCAGCCCATAGGAATGAATGGGAATTGCGAATTCGCAATTAGAAAATTAGAAAATTTTTTTTTAATGCGATTCGGTAAAAATTGCGATTTTTACCGAATCGCAAAAAAAATGCGAGAAAAATGATGCATACCATTTTGCGATTCCTAATTTGCGATTCGGTAATTTTCGCAAATTAGGAATCGCAAAAAAGTACTTTGATACATCTGGGCATATATTTTTAATTATGTTTAGAAAAATCATAACTTTGATTCTACTTATTGGATTTTTGTTGTTTTGGTCTTGTTTTACTCATAAAATTAGTATCAATTTTTCTAAACTGGTGTGGATTATTTTTGTGGTGCTTGCATTGTGTTAGTGTGTGTGTGTGTGTGTGTGTGTGTGTGTTGCACAAATACGTTACACATTGTCTCTTTGGATAATCCTGACTGCTCTATGTCAAGCTACCATAGGGTGAGCGCAGGTTATCCTTTAGTGTGTATCTAGCTTACCCTGACTGGAATGGTGGTTTCTGCTTGGACAGGGTACATACCTCTGCAAACCAGAAACCCCAGTTCTAACACAAGGTTTAAGTGGCCATCTAAGACTTGTATAACAAGCTTGAAATAGTTCTGATGCTGCTGAAAATTGAGTTTCTTGAAAATTCAAAAAATTCAACACTTTAAGAAATGCAACACTTGTGATTGCTCCAATTCCAACATCAATTTCCAGTGGGACATGGGTGAACAATTCAGATGGAATTTGTGCAACAGCTCTGATTCCCAGGGTTTTTATGGCACCCTCGGAGTGTAAACATTATTATAATTGTCAGCCAAAATGTTCTTTAATAGGAGCTATTGCTCCACCTTGAAATATGGATCCTGGAAACACTTAGGTCACATTATAAGCATAACACCAATAGGTAAAAATATGTTTCCCCTCTCTCTCTCTCTCTTTATAGAATTTGCCTTCACCAACGGTGAGAAAGGGAAACAGCTCCGCCGATTTGCCATGTCCACCATGGGACAGTTTGGAATTGGGAAGAGTACTGTGGAGCAGAGGATTCGGGAGGAAGTGGAATACTTAATTAAATATTTCAGAGAAACAAAAGGTTTGTTGTTAAATCTTCTGTTCAACAATCTTATAAAAAAACCTGTAAAAATATAAACAATATATGTTTAAATTTAAAGCAATAGCATCATCATTGGTATAAGCCGCACGTGACTCATTCTGTGATCCTGTACAAAAACTCATGCTCACAGAAAACATATAACATGTTCTTATATGAAATAGTGAAATGCTTATGCTTTGTACTACTAGAGTTTGGTGAGCCTAACATGGAGAGCCAAGCCAAAGTTGAGCCAGGCATCTATCAGCCCCTACACCCGAGACTTAAAATATTCGTATGAAAATCATTCAACAAAGCTCATATTAGAATATGATGAGGTGTCTTCAAAATTCAAAAAAGTTTATTTCTTCAACACGCCTAAGCCTTTAACCTTAGTACATCAGATTATATAACTGCCTTAAGAAGCATTTATTAGAAGTGACCGTTTTTAAACATGAACTAAGAAACTTTCAAGCCCCCACCCTGATGACTCCGCTATTACTCAACTAAGAGGCAAGTTAGGGGGCGGGTGAACACTATTTGTTGACTAGATTCTTATTATACATGGAGAATAAATACAGGCTATTCAATCAAACAAAAAATGTATTTGTACAACACAAATCCTGAACTTTCCAAGTTGAAGGTGCCCTCATCTGTGATAAAGAACAAAAAGGAGACTCGGTCAAATAAAATGTTGGCTTAGGATTTTTCAGTTTGCTCAAGCAGGGAAGCCGGGATTGATTGCAAATTTTCCAGTTTCGCAGGGTGCAATTCAGCCACTAGATCTGTATCTCTTTCTTGTATCAAGTGGTAATGATGTGTCCATAATTCTTGGATTATCAGATTAAAGCATGGGTGACAGGCATAATCTATATTTTATTTTTGTTAGTTTTACAGAGAAGGAACCTTGCCCAAGAACATCAGAGTGCATCTTAACAGACATAGACAACGTTTTTTTTCAGGCCCAGGGATATGTGCTCGAATTCACACCTGATTCCCCATGTTACCTGGTCGGCAGCTGTATCCTCTAGGCCACATTGCAATCTGTGAATGCTCGGCTCGTTTTCGGCTCGAGGTTTGAAAAAGACCTCCAGCTGACCCAGAGCCAGACATCTGGCTTGAGCTTTCTGAGGCTCGCCTAACTTCACTTGGTAGTTTTTCCAAGTAGTAAAGCTGTTCTTTATTAACGCTGTAGGAACACAAGGATGGTCAAATGAAACAGAGAAGTCATGCTTATATATACTCTGAAATGTGTTTCAGTGTTGATCTAATGTTTTATCAGTAATTGTGTGAAGGCAGGTTAATATTGTGGGAAATCAGTGCAGTACCCCAGGGACGGCAGAAAGTGAAGTCATTGGAATACCACTGCAGCTGTGGGTATGGTAGTGTGGTTGTAGGGTGAAACTGTAGTGATGGAGGATGGCAATGCAATGGTTCGGGGTACTAAGTGGTAATGCTGTGGTGACCTATTATGAGATGTGGGGAAATTGGCATAGTGATATTGTGATGGGTTGGTGGAAATGCAGTGCTTGTTGCTGGTAGTACAGTGCTTGTACTGAAGGAACGTGTTGTGGTAATGCAATGCTGATATTATCAGTACAATGCTGAAGGTCAAGAGCAGGGAACCTGCCAGTAGATTTTTATTAGGTTATAAGGATTACCTAAGAATGACCACAACAAGTCCCCACTATATGGTGCACCCTAAATTCTCAGGAATCTGAAACCCCTGATGCACTAAACCAATGAACATATTATTGCTTCTTAAATATTTTTAATGTATGACAACATGTGATGAATGCATGTATTATGTTGTGTTGAAATTTTATGGTGATTATTGCAGAAACAAGTTTCATTGACTGGCTGGCTGACCATCCTAGTGCCCTCCACCTAACAAGGTCACCCCACAACCCTTTTTGCTGCATTAACTGTGAGAAGGCGCTAAACTACTTGGTATGGTCTGTGTGAGAAGTTGGCCTGGTATGTGATGCTCACTAATTCTAGTAATCACCTTGTATCATGCCAAGCAACCCTTATGATGATCGGTTGTAAGTAAACCTTATAGACCAGTTATCCTAGTGGTAACGTGGACAAAGCAGTCTTAGGCTAAACTCTCAAAGGCATGTGAAGCCAGCTGTATTACCATACACAACCCCCTTGAATACCAAATGAAAGGACACCACACAGATGTTGGCGGTGTCGGCAACTTGATCGGAGCAAACAGGCCTTGGCTAATGCAAGCCACGCAGGAGTTGAAAAAGGCTTATCACTCGGACCAGCAAGGTCATAGCGGGTGCTCCTTTTTACAGGAGCGAGGGCAAGTCTGGAGCAACCAGACCCGCAGTGTAGTTCTTCGGTTTCATTGCCAAGATGGCCGCTGACTACGTGGCTAGTGGCCGGGATGGCGCGTCGAGTGGCACAATGCAAAAGGGCCCCACACAGATCGTGGAGATGCTGGGGGGCTGATCTTCGGTGCAAGGGCTGCTCGGTGATGGGGGTTCTCAATCCCCAAAGCACAACGTCGAGGGTGCCTCTGATACTACGCAGTCAGCTCTTCGGGTGTCTTCCAGGATGTCCGGTCCCACGTCTCTCGATGCCTCCACGGGTCCCTTCGTTGCAGGGACTGTGGATCGGGCTGTGAGAAGTCTGGGAGTCTGTGTCTTGTCAGGCTCTGGGCTCGGGCTCCGGCGGGAGGCGGCGGCAAAGCAGGGGTCGATTCGCTGGTTGGTACCTGTGTTCACAGGGTGGCCACTCCTAGGCCACAAGGGAGATGCTCTTCAGTCTTCTGTGCAGCAGAATGTCGAAGTCCAGTCGTCTTCTTCGTTTAAAGTTGATTCAGGATGATCTGAGGTGCTCTGGCACTGCTCCCACTCTTATTCCCAATCTGAGGGGTGGGACCAGGAAGGGGGGCGGTTACACCCCCTTTCCTTTGTTCAGCTCCTCGCCAGGCCTGGGTCTGGAAAGTCCCAGGACCGGTTTGGACTGGCTTATGCACGGGGACACCTTGTGTGCCCCGGGCATGTCTCAATCTATTCAGCCCTGTCCTACCCAATACACAAAATCCTGTCTAGGGTGGTGCTCGCACCTCCCAAGGCAGGAAACCCTTTGTCCAAGCCTCCCTCGCTGGAAGGACTCCCAGCAGCAGAAGGTCAGACTTGTGTCTGTGGTGGCAGCGTCCATTTTGTGACGCTGAGGCGCTGGTTAACTTTAACCGGGGTTAAGGCTACACACATGTCGTGTCCCTCTAGAAGGGTGGAATGCTATCCCCGTCGACAGAACTGTTGAGGGGATAGTATTCCAAATCGTATGACACCTTACTCGACATGTTTTGATAAAGCCAAACCAAAGTTAGCATATAACCGCGAGGATTATAATGCACTTAAGAGTATATGGTATGGCAATATCCCGGAACAGCTAAGAGAGTGGTTCCCGACAGCTGCAGACAGGCTCAGCTCATGCTAGAGCACCATCTCACATATTTCCAAGCACTCTGCCTCCAGGATTGATGAGGCCTTCCATAGGAGTGGCTGATAGGAACATATGTGTCCAGTTTAAGGTTAGATATAGGGATACTATACCTAAGTAAGAGGTGATTACACCAACTTACCCCAGCTGAGTGATCAGCCAGTTGTGTCAAATATGGAGGCCAGGCCAGGGGTGGCACAATACATGCTGGAGCCCCTGGTAGGCCTTGGATGCACCTATGCCCTGGGTACCTAGGGTACACTGTTACAGGGGCCAATAAGGTGAACCAGTTCCAATTGTGTATGCACCTAAGGTACATGGAGTCCATTTTAAGGAGAGAGCAATCAGCCTGGGGGCCTGAATAGCAGGATCCCAGGCCAACTATGTCAAAAACCAGCTTCCTCCAATCACTCTCCACCATGTGTGCCTTTCTTTCTTTGACTGAGTTGCACTGTGCTCTCAGGGTCAACCTCTGGCTACCTAAAGCTGGAGGCTGGGTCCCTCTTGTTGGCTTACTGGAGGGACAGTTCAGGTTTGGGCCCTTGGGGTCCCAGGTTTGGCTGTGCCCAACAGAATCCATCTGTGGGAGGTCCCTAACTACTTTTAAGGGGGCTCCCTCAGGAGTTTTTAAAGTTTTCACCTCACTAGGGCTACTAGTTTCAGTGCCCCTAATCTACTGATGGGGGAGCTTTATTTGACAGGGGGCCCTTTGGGGCTCACTGTCCTTCTTGTCCTCTGCAGCCCTGGGCTGAGTAAGGCAAGGTATAGAGGGGCAGGTTACCTGCTCCAGACTGGGTCCCACCTGAGAAGGGTCCACTATCATCAGAGGCTCTGTCAGGCCAGGCCTAACAACCTCTGGAACAGTTCCTTCACCAAGGGTAAGATCAGTTCCCTGAGGAGGCTGATCCTTTCCTAATGTCTGGTGAGGGGGAGATTTCTCTTCCTCCTCAATGCTCTCAGTTTGGGTGGAGTGATCCATCATTTCAGGCTTCACTACCCAGGTATCAGTTTGAGTTTGGGCTGTGGCCATCACAGCCCCACCAACCTTTTCAGGAGGAGACTCAGTTTGGGTATGGGCTTTTACCATCACAGCCCTACTAATCTTTTCAGGAGGGAAGTTATCTAAAGATGGGGCTGAGGTTTGCTCAGCCCTACCAACCTTTTCAGGAAGGACATCTTGGATTGGGGCTGTAGCCATCACAGCCCCACTAACCTTTCCATGGAGATTTACCATTCTAGAATGGGTTTGCTGTTCAATCTCAGCCCAGGCTGAGATTTCCAAATCATTACCCAGTAGGCAATCTACAGGCAAGTTTGCTGACACTGCCACTCGCTTGGGGCCAGTGACACCTCCCCAGCTAAGATTGACTACTGCCATGGGATGTTTGGTTTCTATGCCATCAATGTTTGTCACCTGATATTTGGCATCAGGTAAAAGTTGCCTTGAGGGGACTAGACATTCAGCCACCATGGTGATGCTAGCCCCTGTATCTCTGTAGGCCTCAACTTTCAAGCCATTGATGAGGGGCTCCTGTCTATACTTGCTCAAAGTGTTTGGGCAAGCAGTGAAATTGGCAAACCCCATGCCAGTCTCATAGACAAGAGTATCTGAGGTAGGGGACCTGGTTAGGCCAGAATCCACCTGAGCTCCAAAAGTAAACCCACCCAGATTCATGGGTGTTCTCCCACTTCCTGGGGGATTACTGCTGACAGTAACAGGAGGTGTTGGAGCTGGCTTTGGAGGTATATTCTCTTTATTGCCATTTTTGGGACAACAGCTGTCTGTTTTGTAATGCCCAACTTGTTTACAGGTATGACAATAAGGCTTTTTCTGGGTTGAAGAAGTGTCTTGGGACCCACCCCCATTCTTGGAGTTCTGGGGCCCTGGGGAAGTCTTTTCCTTACTTTTATCCCCACCCTTCTCTTGAGGCTTGGTAGTCTCTTTCTTTTGGTCACCACCCTGGTTCTTAGGCCTGATCCTGGTTCTGACCCATTTGTCTGCCCTCCTACCCAATTCTTGTGGGGAGGTCAGATCAGAGTCAACCAGGTGCTGATGTAGAAGGTGATTTTGACAATTACTTAAGATTTGCTCTCTCATAATTAAATTATACAATCCTGTATAGTCAGTAACCTTACTTCCCAGCAACCAGCCCTCCAGAGCCTTAGTGGCACATTCGACAAATTCAGACCAGTCCTGAGTCTGTGTCTTCTGGGTGTCTCTGAACATTAACCTGTACTGTTCAGTGGTTAAGCCTAACCCATCAATCAGAGCACTCTTCAGGACCAGGTAGTTTCTAGAATCCCCATCACTAACTGTGAGGAGTCTGTCTCGGCCTCTACCTTCAAAGGAGAGCCACAAGATTGCTGCCCACTGCTCCTGAGGGATCTGCTGTACCTTGCAGGCTCTCTCAAGTGCAGTCATCCATTTGTGGATATCATCCCCAGCTTTGTAGGGGGGCACAATCTTACTCAGGTTTCTGGTATCAAAAGACCTGTCTTTATCCTTTTGGATAGTGCTGCCACCAGTGGATCCTAATCCACTCTCTCTAGGCTGTCTTGCTCTAGCAAGTTTCTCTTGGGCCAGGGCAACTTCTAATTCTTGTCTCTGGATACTAAGCTCAGCCTCTCTCATTTTGGCCTCATGTTCCCTTCTCTGAGGGCTAGTCATCTCCCTTCTGGAGTGACCATGAGAACCTCTAGAAGCCTGGGAGGTATTGGATTCACCTGAGTGATTCCTCCTCCTCCTATGCCCCTGGTTAAGTCCACCTGGGTGCCTGGGCAAGGTCATCCTTGCTTCAGTCCCAAATACACTTAAGTTAGCCTGGTTAAGCCTGCTGACTAGCACCTGACTATTTCTGCCATCATCAGAATCACTGCTCCCCCCTTCTGTCTCCTCTTCTTCTTCCTGCTCCAGATCTACCTGAGGAGGTCCAGTGACTTGGTCATCCTCATCTACCTGGACTAAGGGGACAGGGGCATCAGTATTGTCATCTTCAGAAGGAGAGCCTCCTTCAGCAGTCCCTGTGGGGTCTGCTTTAGAGGTCTTTAGAGTCTCAGACTGGTCTAAGATCTCTCTAAGGTGGTCTGTAGTAGGGGATGGCCCTGTCTTCAGACCCCTTAAGGCACAAACCTGCCTTAATTCCTTAAAGGAAAAGATAGCAAATTTGGATGGTGCCCTTGGAGGGTCACTCTCAACAGGAGTAAGTCCACTGGACCCCTCTGCTCCAGACATTGCTCTAGTGTGGGTGGATATGTTGCAATCTACCTACACTGGTGTTTACCTACTAAACCTATCTAGTAGTTGTAGTCAGGGTGTGCTACTCCCTATCCTCTACAACAAATAAGTTCAGTAGAACTTATGTATACTAGTCTTGTTTTATATGTACCTATCAGGTACCTGTATGATCTTTCAAATGATAATCTCAAAGATTGTAATGGTAAAACAACAGCAAGCTCAGATCCCAATCCGCTGCTCACCAATGTGAGAAGTTGGCCTGGTATGTGATGCTCACTAATTCTAGTGATCACCTTGTATCATGCCAAGCAACCCTTATGATGATCGGTTGTAAGTCAACCTTATAGACCAGTTATCCTAGTGGTAACGTGGACAAAGCAGTCTTAGGCTAAACGCTGAAAGGCATGTGAAGCCAGCTGTATTACCATACACAACCCCCTTGAATACCAAATGAAAGGACACCACACAGATATATATTGAAAATATATATATATTTATTAACTACAAATATCCCCTGAACTCTTTATGAGCACAGAAGCACAAGCGTTAAACAAAATACAGTTTAAAATACACAAAAGTTGCACAATATGGATGAGCCCTAGGGGCCACCTAAACCATATACTAAGAAAGTGGTATAAGAGATACCAATCTAAAAGGAAACAGGCCTAGGGCCTTGGGAATCGCTGGAGCTGATCGGGACTAGCAGTGACTAAGTCGGGAAAGGCCCGCGGGACTCGGGTGCAGTGTTTAAAGTGCACGCACTCACCAATACAAAGTCCATGGTGCGTAAAAGTTAGAAAGTTAGTTATTTAGGAACCTTCCGAGTGACCTAGAAAGCTGACACTTGAGACACAGGCCCTAGAGGTGTGTACCAGTGTTGGAACACCGGCGTTGCTGAGTTACCTCACTCACAGGAAGCGGGTGCATAGGGTCGAAGTAGAGTCGGGTTTCGTCACGCTGGTCGATGGTGCTTGGAGCTGAAGATGCTGCAGGCGGCTCGATATGAAGAGTTCCGGTGGATCCAAGGGTGGATCTGAAGTTGTGAAGACCTGAAAGCAGAGGGGACAATGTTCAAAGTCACTAGCCAGTGACTACCGTGGAACCAGATTGGAACCAGGCGATGTCGGGTGCAAACAGGCGTTGAGGTGTAGCTTCTCTCTGCAGCCACGTGGACACCGGGGGTCGAGGACGTCCAGGAATTGGTCACGAGCTGTCCCACGCAGGCTTCTCGCTGTTGGGGGTGTCGGCAACTTGATCGGAGCAAACGCCTTGGCTAATGCAAGCCACGCAGGAGTTGAAAAGGCTTATCACTCGGACCAGCAAGGTCAGAGCGGGTGCTCCTTTTTACAGGAGCGAGGGCAAGTCTGGAGCAACCAGACCCGCAGTGTAGTTCTTCGGTTTCGGCGCCAAGATGGCCGCTGACCACGTGACTAGTGGCCGGGATGGCGCGTCGAGTGGCACAATGCAAAAGGACCCCACGCAGATCGTGGAGATGCTGGGGGGTTGATCTTCGTTGCAAGTGCTGCTCGGTAGTGGGGGTTCTCAATCCCCAAAGCACAACGTCGAGGGTGCCTCTGATGCTGCGCAGTCAGCTCTTCGGGTGTCTTCCAAGATGTCCGGTCCCACGTCTCTCGATGCCTCCACGGGTCCCTTCTTTGCAGGGACTGTGGATCGGGCTGTGAGAAGTCTGGGAGTCTGGGTCTTGTCAGGCTCTGGACTCGGGCTCTGGCGGGAGGCGGCGGCAAAGCAGACGTCGATTCGCTGGTTGGTACCTGTGTTCACAGGATGGCCACTCCTAGGCCACAAGGGAGATGCTCTTCAGTCTTCTGTGCAGCAGAATGTCGAAGTCCAGTCGTCTTCTTCGTTTAAAGTTGATTCAGGATGATCTGAGGTGCTCTGGCACTGCTCCCACTCTTATTCCCAATCTGAGGGGTGGATCACCTGCTAGGTCCCTCCTCTGGGTGGGACCAGGAAGGGGGGCGGTTACACCCCCTTTCCTTTGTCCAGCTCCTCACCAGGCCTGGGTCTGGAAAGTCCCAGGACCGGTTTGGACTGGCTTATGCACGGGGACACCTTGTGTGCCCCGGGCATGTCTCAATCTATTCAGCCCTGTCCTACCCAATGCACAAAATCCTGTCTGGGGTGGTGCTCGCACCTCCCAAGGCAGGAAACCCTTTGTCCAAGCCTCCCTCGCTGGAAGGACTCCCAGCAGCAGGAGGTCAGACTTGTGTCTGTGGTGGCAGCGTCCATTTTGTGACGCTGAGGCTCTGGTTAACTTTAACCGGGGTTAAGGCTACACACATGTTGTGTCCCTCTAGAAGGGTGGAATGCTATCCCCGTCAACAGAACTGTCGAGGGGATAGTATTCCAAATCGTATGACACCTTACTCGACATGTTTTGATAAAGCCAAACCAAAGTTAGCATATAACCGCGAGGATTATAATGCACTTAAGAGTATATGGTATGGCAATATCCCGGAACAGCTAAGGGAGTGGTTGCCGACAGCTGCAGACAGGCTCCGCTCATGCTAGAGCACCATCTCATATATTTCCAAGCACTCTGCCCCAGGATTGATGAGGCCTTCCATAGGAGTGGCTGATAGGAACATATGTGTCCAGTTTAAGGTTAGATATAGGGATACTATACCTAAGTAAGAGGTGATTACACCAACTTACCCCAGCTGAGTGATCAGCCAGTTGTGTCAAATATGGAGGCCAGGCCAGGGGTGGCACAATACATGCTGCAGCCCCTGGTAGGCCTTGGATGCACCTATGCCCTGGGTACCTAGGGTACACTGTTACAGGGGCCAATAAGGTGAACCAGTTCCAATTGTGTATGCACCTAAGGTACATGGAGTCCATTTTAAGGAGAGGGCAATCAGCCTGGGGCCCTGAATAGCGGGATCCCAGGCCAACTATGTCAAAAACCAGCTAAACACCAGGCAAAATTTTGGTGGTAACCATAGTCAGATGTCCACCTTCCTACAGTCTAGAGTGTGTAGGTGTCATGCTAGGTGGTGGGAGGATTGTGTGTCTCAGCCATCGAGTGGAAGCACTGTGCCCGATGTTGTTGACCTGCATAAATGGTTATGACACTGAATGGAGTCATGGTACTGGGGTTTCTCTAAAGTAAGGTGTTATTAAGATGCTGTGGACTGGTGTTTCAGTGCTGTTAGATGTATCACATTATTGGTGTGAACTTTGCTTGCTCTAAAGTGGTGTAACAAGGCAGCATAGTGGTGTTGCAGTGACAGTGCAGTTAAGAAGTGTTTTTCAGGATAATGTGATGTGGTATTGGTTAGGGAAAGTGGCTCAATGCTGGGGTTGGTAATGTGCAGTACTGGGGCTATGGTTTCATTCTGCTGCGGTTTGGTGTCACAGAACTGAGGCAAGGTGTTGCAGTGCTGGACACTGTGTCTGGAAGACATCAGTGGCACTGCAGAGTTCAGGAGGGCTGCTGCTGTACTGGTATTGTTTTATAATGGTGATGGTAGAGTGTTGGTGCAGGAATTCTACAGTGATAGCATCCTGCCATTTACAGACAACACATTTGCATTGAAATGGTCATTACATTTGGACTGACATAAGTTTTAGTAATTAAACTATATTACAAATAAATGGTAATGTGTGGACATTGTGTTTTCCCGAATATTTATCATTTGTGCATCACCAAGTAAGGTGTATTGGTCTGTTGTGCTCCTATTTAAATCTTTTTTTCCATCACACTTCAGAATTACAAACAAATGTGCTTCATTTTGCTTTTTTAACTGCTGAATATGTACAGTTCCCATTTTACAGGTATTTACATTTTGTTGTGTGTTACGAAAAAATGCTATCCTACAGACTTTTATTTCACTCAAACAGAATGTAAAGACTTCTTTAATTATTGCTAGGACTTTTGCGACCCACCAAAAACCAGCTGGCTAACCCATCAGTGAGTCATGACCACAGTTTGGGAAGCACTGGCCCAGACAGATTTGTTTCATATAAAGTAAACAGTACAGAATACATTTTTCAGAATTTGAGGATGGCCTCAATGTGCAGTCCAAAACCTTGCGACTGATGGAGAAGCAGCTTGAGGTAGCCCACACCAAGAAAGAGGACGTGCCTAGTCACGTTTATGCAGGAACACTCTTCTTATTATTTGTACTTCTGAATCCACCAATCTAAAATATATTTAATACTATTTTTGGTGATGAGAACTTCTCTTTTGTGTTTCTGTTGGAAAAAGCACATACAGCCAGATTCATTAATGTCAAATTCTGCGATTTCTAAATTGCGAGAAAAAGCGAATCGCAATTTAGAAATCGCAGAATGGCATTCATGAACATTTGTGAGAAAAAAAGCGAATCGCAATCGGCCGCAATCGCCAATTGCAAGTTTCCAAAAATCGGAAAAAATTTGCAGAATCGGCCGATACCGGTGTTGAAATTGCGATCTCGCAATTACCGAAATCGCAAATTGCGATCTCGCTAATTGCGAGATTGCAAAAACGGGAAGTCGCATTCTGAGCACAGTGATGACATCACAACCAGGAAGTAGGCAGGTTCCACCCTCATTCAGCAGTGAGAGCCTGAAGTGGAAGCAGCATTGCCAGAGCTGCCCTCCAGAGTGCCTACAGGTGAAAACCAGGGACACCCCAGTGCACAGCATGTCACAGGAAGCTGCAGGTGAAACTTCCACAGGAAGAAAAAGGAAAATTTAATTTTCCGAGCAAGAGCTCGAATATTTGATAGAGGGAGTCTGCAAGGACCACAATCGCCTGTTCGGGAAGGACTCAAGAAGAGTCCCTGAGGCCAATAAAAGGTGGATTTGGGTGCGCATCCGCACTAAAGTGAACTCTGTGGGGGTGACCCAGCGCTCTGTGGATGAGCTGAAAAAACGATGGTACGACATCAGAGGGCGGGCAAAGGAGAAGATCGCAGAGAGGCTGGGGGAGCGTGTTGCAACAGGTGGAGGGGAGCCCACTGTACCACCAAACACACCACTCGAGGACCGAGTAGAGGACACCATTAATCCGCGACCTATTGACAGTGGGCCAGACAAGCCTGGGGAGGCTTGCTTCACTTTCCTCCACCGGGGGACCTTGCCAGCTGTCTCCCCCCGCCGCCGCAGCCTCTGCCCCCATGCTGCGGCCGCCGAGCGGGGGAGACTTCAATTCCCGGCCTGCCTTGCGGCAGGAAGCTGCGAGACCTCACTTCCGTGCCTGGAGGCGCTACAAAGTCCCGCAACAGTCTCGGCGGAGCGGGCGACCTATTGACAGTGGGCCAGACAAGCCTAGGGAGGCTTACTTCACTTTCCTCCGCCGCGGGACCTTGCCAGCTGTCTCCCCCCGCCGCCGCAGCCTCTGACCCCGTGCTGCGGCCGCCGAGCGTGGGAGACTTCAATTCCCGGCCTGCCTTGTGGCAGGAAGCCGCAAGACCTCACTTCCGCGCCTGGAGGCGCTACAAAGTCCCGCAACAGTCTCGGGGGAGCGGGCGACCTATTGACAGTGGGCCAGACAAGCCTGGGGAGGCTTGCTTCACTTTCCTCCGCCGCGGGACCTTGCCAGCTGTCTCCCCCCGCCGCCGCAGCCTCTGACCCCGTGCTGCGGCCGCCGAGCGTGGGAGACTTCAATTCCCGGCCTGCCTTGTGGCAGGAAGCCGCAAGACCTCACTTCCGCGCCTGGAGGCGCTACAAAGTCCCGCAACAGTCTCGGGGGAGCGGGCGACCTATTGACAGTGGGCCAGACAAGCCTGGGGAGGCTTGCTTCACTTTCCTCTGCCGCGGGACCTTGCCAGCTGTCTCCCCCCGCCGCCGCAGCCTCTGACCCCGTGCTGCGGCTGCCGAGTGGGGGAGACTTCAATTCCCGGCCTGCCTTGCGGCAGGAAGCCGCGAGACCTCACTTCCGCGCCTCGAGGCGCTACAAAGTCCCGCAACGGACACCCCTCGCGGGAGCGAGCGGGATCGCCGGGCAAAGGGCGGGCCCTCTGTGGCCCTCAGAGGCACGAGGAAGCAGGGCAGGGCCATCCCTATAACATCTCTTCTGCCTTCCACCGGACAAAGGAGGTAAACTATATTGACTTTTAATAGTGACTGCCTGATCCACGTTTGGCCAACAGCAAAGGATTATTAACATTGTACACTGGCTCAGCATTGGTGCTTGCTGTTGTTATCGTATCACTTTTTATATACAAAAGCTACCTACATTATGGCCGATAAAGGGGTCATAAATAATACTAACTCCCGGGGGGGGCATGGGAACAGTATTTTGGATAATTTAAATTTCAGGCGTGATTCCCCTCGTGGCGACAACTAACTACTGCCAACCACTATCCTTACTGGAAGAACTAAATGCGCTTTGTAAAACCAATCATACCTGGATTCAAGATGAACAAACAGGCGCCCCAATAAATATAAGTTCTAAGCATAATACACCACCCAACCCCAAAATAACTCACCTGGGAAGCCATTCTCTAACCACGGTAAAAGATAGTATTCTTATAACAACTTACCCCCAGACTCCCCCCACTAAAAGAATGCGGCATGCAAGTTCCCCCTTGGCCTTCAGCAATTCTCCGCAATCATTTACGGCATGCGCAATCTCTGATTCTCCCCTATCTTGCACACCAACTGACCCATTGGTCCTGATTGAACATATTGTTAAATCTTTAATATCCCCACTGGTCAAAATAATTATGGTAATAGGGGAAAAAGTTACTTATATAGAAGAGACAATGAAGGTTAACGCCATCCTTCTAGAAAGCCTGGTGAGAGCCAACAAAGTAGCACCCGCAGTCACTGCGGATCCTCAAATAACTTCGACACAAAGCAATACTCCCCCAACCCAGTCATCTGTACCGGAAAAATCTAAAAAGCCACTGCCAACCAATATTCGGCAGACAACACCGAAAACGGTAACACCACAGAGCCCTGATAAAAGACAAGGGTTATCTAAAGATCCAACGCCCTTAGAGGGGTCCTCACCCAAAAATGGTTACAGGCAAAGAAAAATTAATCGAATTGATCTTCCCCCGGAGGCGGCTCCATTTGTATGTATTTTATCAGGCGTGCCCGAACTAAGTACCGTAAAGATGGAGGGACAAACTGAGTTGGCAAACAAGGTAACTTTCTGGCTAACAAAGAACAGGCCCCTTCCACCAAACATCGATGGAAATATCTTGAATGTCAGAATGGTGAAATGGTTGGGTCCTCTAACAAAAGATATAGCGGGTGATCTGGTTCTCGTAAACTTTAGGGATCCTCGTGTTGTCCCCTATCTACTGGGCTGGCAGCCCCAAAGGGGTGACGGCCCAATAGTTTTAAGGGAACTAAGAGATTTTTACCCCAGAGCCGCATACAGGCCCCCAGTAAGATTTAAGACCGGAAGGAATCACTATAGGGGCAACAATGGCCATATACTCACTAATTATAAGCTATTCACTCGCAATTGCTCTCCTGTACACTCAGATATAGATTGGGTGTACTGACCTGACAATTTCGATCATGAAGGGTCTGACACTAATATTCTGATGTCTGGGGTTGCTTATTATCTTTGTCATTGCTACCCCAGGATAACTGCAGGGGAGGTGGTAATAAGTGTGGGAAAGCTGCTATGATTATATGGGTTATATATTGATGGAGCGAGGGTTGTATCCCCCTTTTTATGAATGAAATCTCTTGTTAATGCACTCAGCACTTTTTTTTTGTACTACTCAACAATTGTTTGTAATATTTTGGTAAATTTATTCTATGTATGAACTTATTTGCTCTTTTGCATGGTATCTCCTTTTATTATGTATAGATAAGAATGTATTTTAATAACTGTATTGTGCTTTTATGGTTGCTTTGTTTCAACCGAATAAAGCTTATTGACTGACTGACTGACTGACCATTAATCCGCAGGCATGCGTGGGGGTGATACAGCTGCGACTGCGACCCCCTGTCCCCTAACTATGTTCCTGACTCCAGATCATCCCATTTCAAACCCCAGTCATGCAGCCAAAGCACACCACAAAAGCGCTATTGCATTGTGGGACATGTAGTCTGACCACAATTACCATCTAGCCCCATAAAGCCAGACCTGTTTAGTGAGAGTCAATCCTGCAGCGAGTCAGGGAATGGTAGCCTGCATGCATGTAGGAAGCTTAAATATGGAAGAAACATGTCACTAATCAACGTCCACTTTACATCACAGGTTGCGCAGAAGTCCCCAGTACGGACAGCGATGCCCTACAAATTGAGGATATCACAGAGGACACTGAGGGAGACTTACATCTTTCCCCACAGCCAGGACCATCAGGGCAAGCTGCCGCACCAGCGGTCATTCCACCACCTGCCCCTGTGGACAGTGCCACCTCTGCACCAACAGGCACAGCAGTACCACAGCGCGTGACTCAACCACCAGTGGGGCTGACAACACCAGCAGCAGCACGCCGACAAACCCGCCGCCCTGCGGCTGTGAGTAGCCAGTCAAGCGGACTGGTGAGGGAGCAGCGCAATGACACTTCCCGTGCTAGCAGGGGATCAAACGTGCGGCCAGGTGGGCTCTCTATTGAGCGCCGTATGCTCCACGTCCATCAGACACAAGCCCGTCATCTCGCTTCTATACACCTCCAGCTAAACAAGACAGCCAGGAATGTTGGTCAGATGTCAGACCGCATGGAGAGGATGACAGCTGCTATGGAGGCCAACACTCAGGCCATGTACAGCCAGCTGGACCTCAACCGGCGCAGACACCGGCAGCTGCTGACCCGCCTGTCAGCATACACGCGGTCCAATTATATTATTGGCAACGCGACCGCCCAGCTCTCGCGACGCTCCTTGGCCATGCAGGTTCAAATGGTCCAGTGCTGTCAGGACGTCGTGAGAGCTCTGGAGCAGGTGTCAACAGCAGTACAGGGCGTGCAGGCAACTGGCCATGGCCAGCCGGGTGGGGGGGGGTGACAACACTAGTGAGGCTAATTCCAGCTATAGTAGCTAGTCCGTGCCACTGGTGGTAGCACCCCGCCGCAGCAGCAGGCCCTCTGCTGCCTCACGGCCGAATCAGGAGGAGGATGTGGAGAGGAGGTTGGGAGCATCTGTCCGGAGGCGGCATTGAACATTTGAACATTACCATGAGGGTCCATGCTGCTGCTACAAGCATGCCCTCCTCAAGAACATGGGACATATGACGCAATATGTCAATCATGTAACAGTTTAGGGAATCCCCACTTTATTGTGCCATAACAATAACAAATATTCTGTCTAACTTAATCTGACTCATGTCATTTTTACTATTGTCATGCATGAATGAAGTAATGGGTGTGGGGAGTGGGTGCACTAGAAATAGTTCATGCTGATTTGGTTACGGCGCCTGTGTCCTTCTACAGGATTCTCCCAGCGTGCGTGACGCACATGTGCAGGTGGTCGGTTGTCCCCTTCCGACTCACTGCCAGAGATATCTACAGGTATCCTGCGCTTGGTAGCAATGTTGTGGAGGATTGCACACACGGCCACGATGCGGCAGCAGACCTCTGGCTCGTATTTGAAGGCCCCACCAGTCTTGTGCAGTATGCGGAATCTGCTCTTCAAAAGGCCAAATGTCCTCTCAATGCAATTTCTTGTGCGTATGTGTGCAGCATTGTAACACCGTTGCTGTGGTGTTGCAGGGTTGAGGTATGGGGTGAGGAGGTACTCACGGAGAGCGTAGCTGCTGACACCTGAATGATAGGAGCAGAGGGTGAGTGCCTGTTCTGCGCAGCTACATTTATCACAGTGTACTATTGTGTGGCATGTGTACTTACCTAGTAGGTGTCCTTCCCCAACGTCTCCCCTGGCCAGTCGTGTGTGAATGCCGCTGTGCCGGAATATGAAGGAGTCATGTGTGCTCCCCGGGTACTGTGCCACTATGTCCGTGATGATTGTCTTAGCATTGCACACCATCTGGATATTGAGAGAGTGGTAGGACTTGCGATTGAGATACATGTATTTCGTTTGTGCTGGTGGGCAGATGTGGATGTGGGTACAGTCAATGCATCCTATTACATGTGGAAATTGTGCTACGTTGTAAAATTGTAGCTTGGTGTCATTCAAGTCCTGTTGGCTGGTGGGGAATGAGATGTAGTGGTGTAGCGGGGTCAGCATAGCCTCCAGGAAACTCCTTAGGCAGCAGGACATGGTGGGCTCGGATATCCCCCCTGCAACAGCGACTATCCCCTGGAAGCTTCCGGAGGCCAGAAGGTGCAGGCTGCACAATACCTGGACATGGGTGGGCACGGCATTGGTCCTCCTTGTTGGGTGCTGCATCAGGGGGTCTAGGTCCCGGATCAGCTTGATGATCATTGCTCCATTCAGGCGGTACTTAGCGTAAATTTGCTCCCTGGTTTGGCCCAGAAGGGTGACCCGCTGGCGGAATATCCGCTCCTGGATCCTACATCTGTTCCATGCTGCTCGCTGTAGCCTTCGCCGCCTGACCACCATGTAGAGTCCTGGCATTGTGGAAGTCCTCATGCTCCAGCTGCATATTCGTAAGTGTGTTTGGTCAGGCCTGCACCTGTTAGTGGTTTGTAAAAGTTTAAAAAAAAGAAAAAATGTTTCCTTACTGGTTACCACCCGGTTTGGGTTCTCCTTAAATTGCGCGTCGCAAACAGCAATTTTCGGGATTTTCGCATTCTGCAATTTTTCATGAATTGCGATTGTTTCGCGATTTTGCAAATTAATTTGCAGATTCCATGGTTTCTCGCAATTTCAGATTCGCAAATGGGCTTCTTCCAGGATTCCGCGAATTTATTTGCAAAATCGCAATTTTTCTTTAGCGAATTCGCATTTTTAGAGATTACACTGTCATGAATTCCTTTTAATCAAATTGCGATCGCAATTGCTTATTTGCAGCTATTGCGAGCACAATTTGGCTTCATGAATCTAGCTGAAAGATCCTTGAATGTTTGTCCCCATCCAGAGGTGCCCCAAATACCCATTACTGCTTGAATACTAAATTATTGTGACAGAGACGTGGGTTTCAGACTTGCTTGAAAAAAGCAAGGTTTGCAATATGAGGGCTGCATTGTCTCACTTGTCCTGGGCTTCACCATCACCGTTCAAGAGGCACGGCACACTATAATGTCTGCTAAAAAAACATTTAGAACTTCGTAGAGAATATGCTATGCTCCACCCTACATAACAGAGAACCTGCCTTCGAGGCAGATCCTTAAGTAATGCCCAGGTACTTGAAACTGAAGTTTTCAAACCATTTCAAAACTAGTAGGTTACCTTCACAACACCGGGATACCTCTGATACAGACTGCAGTACATGTAGGTATGATGCTCTGACTCTTAGCCGCCCGTCTCTCCATTACATTGTAAGACCAAACTTGTTTATCTGTTTACATATGCATATTTGATCTCCTTAAACGCATATAAATCATTCTTCATGCGTGCCTGATGTAATTTTTGTCTTTTAAGATTTAGACTCATTTGTGGATTCGGTCAGAGGCCTGGGGTACTCCTTTAGACTGAAGTTCTAATGTTCTCACTTGAAATGATCAGCCCACTTATTGTCCAAGGGGGCGTGTTTTCCACTCACTGCTTTAACATAGCTCACAACCTCCAACAGAACTCTCACCCCCTGGAGTGTTTCGCATCTGGGGTGTTTTATTTCCCCTGCCACCACAGTATGGGTTGGTTTGAAGTATGGGAGAGCTGCATTCACTGTTCTTTTTGGTTTCAAGTGTGGATGGAGGGCGGGGTTGCTTATCATTGTTAATTATTAGTTCCATCCACGTAGTCAATTCAATTGCAACAATTACAAGACACTAAGGGCCATATGTATCATCAACCTAATTTGCGATTCTGAAATAGTGATTTTTTAGGAATCGCTAATTCAGAATGGCAAATAGGGATGTATGTACAAATTCACAATTTTTTTGCGAATTCTAAGTATTCCTTAATTGCGATTAGCAAATTGCGAATCGCAATTAAGGAATACAGCGTCGGATTGGTAACATGAGCATTCGGGCAATGCCTGAGGGGCCGGTGTCCGAGTTCCTGCTGTGGGCTGCTTTTGTGAGCAGTCTGGGGGCCGATTTGGGCGGTGTCTCTATTGTTGGAATACAGCCAGCGGCTCAGTGGGTGTCTGAGTGGCCTTTCTGGAGGCAGATGGGCGCTCATTACCTCCCCCCTCCCCCCTAGCAACAGGCAGAGGTATCACTCCCTTTATCTCGCTGGTCGGCCCATTAATGTATGCACATACTGAGCGGGGGCAGGAGGCCTGAGTAGAAGAGGCCTTACATATTTTCAGGTGTTTCACCAGTTTAAACTAATGAGTGCATTTTTTTAACCCCCCCCCCTTCTTTTTAATACAATTGCGCCGAAGCAGTGATTTTAGGAAAGGTATTATGCAAATAGGGGCCGATTTTTTTTTTGTGTGCCCGGGACGATTTTTAATCCCAATCCGACCCTGAAGGAATACTTTCCCATTCATTTCTACGGGCCAGGAGGCCCAGAGGAATGAATGGGAAGTTATTCTCAATTTGCGACTCACAATTTGAGAATCGCAAATTGAGAATAATTTCAAGGGTGCAGGGGTGTCCAAAGGACACCCTTTGCACCCCTGAAATAAGCATGGGTGCACATGTGGCACACATACATGCCCTAAGGGCATGTGTGTGCGTCACATGGCACTTTGAAAAACGCAAACATTTGCATTTTTCAAGGAATTCGCAAATTACCACCAACTTGAAGTTGGTGGTAATTTGCAAATCCTTAAGGACAATTTGCTTTTTTTTTTGTTGCTTCATACATTGCATTTAAGGAATCGCTAAATTTGCGATTCCTTAACAATTGCAAAATAAGGAATCGCAAATTTTGCGATGCCTTGTTTTGCACCAGGTTTTCCTTAATACAAACCATTTGGCATATTTGCATACGCAAACGCCGAAATTCTGCGAATTTCGGCGTTTGCAAATGCGAATTTGCTTGATACATATGGCCCTCAGTTACATATTGTATGTTTGCAGTGTTCTTCTAATATGACTGTTTTGTGTGAGACTGTGCTCCTCTCCCAATATTATCTCTTCAGTAATTTTATATTGTACTCTAACTACACCTCAAACTGCTCTTGTGGAATATCAGAGGACCTAATAACCAATAAAAAGTAAGCAGATCACAGCATTCTTGAGGCACAATATTGATATGGCATTCCTCCAAAAGACACATTGTAGCCAGTGTACAGAATCACAGTTCTCTAAGGAATTTGGGAACCCACATATATTTTCTTTTTTGGTTAATACACACTACTGTGGGATGTGTATTCACATCTTCAGCATGTGACTATCTTTACAGACACAGGGTCAGGGGGCAATGCACATATCATGTTCAGAAATATAAATACATACAGCCCCAATTTTGACTCACCGGCATGCTATAATAACATTTTGCAGCTCTGTTTCACTCACTCTCTTGAAGATATCCGGTGCATGAACCAATGAAAGCGAGAATATTCTTACTACCCCACAGTCCATGATGAGCTTCCTCATATAAATCATTGGCTGGTGACCCCAGACGTTTGTGGGAAGCTCAGTAACACAACTGTGATACCTAGGAGTCTATGAGATCACTCGCCGGTCATACTCATGGTTACTGTGACAATGTCACGGAGTTCATGTTGGCGCTGGACAAATATTTCCACAGGGTTCACAAATAAGGTGTTCAGTGATAACTTGTGGCACCATAAATTAGTTGGACCTCTGTATCTCCAAAGATTCCGGTTTTGCGCTCAATACTGAGCGCGCTGGGCAAGATGAAACACAGTGCCACGCCAGCCTCCATGAAGAGAAGAGGAAGGTCAATGACTGCCCTAACTTGCCCCCCCACCATCAGGACAGAATCTGGGGCACAGAGGCCGGGTTGACCTGCACTTAAAGAAGGTATACATCATGGGTACTTTCAAACATTTTCCTAGGAGCCAAAAGGTAGTGTATGTGGTGGCACCAAGGGTCACATTGATGCCAGGAGGTTGGAATTTGTGGGGAGTAAGGTGGATGTAGTGGAAGCAAAGCATGTAGATAATGTGGACAGTGAGTCATGGAATTAATTTTATGGTTTCATTCCATATTACCCTCTAAATTAAGTCCCTAGTCTCTAGGAGCATCCTAGATTTGGCAATACTGCTTTATGCTATATATGAGTAGCTACCCCTCTACTGCATTTTAGTGTAATCCTTTTCTGCGTGCCGTTTTTACCATGGGTGAGTCAAGTGTGCAAAGGAAGTAGCTTCATTGTTGAGTTGAAATGTAGTCAAATATTAGAACTCCAATCTCCTTATGCCTTTTGTCTCTTATCTGTAAACTTTAGGAGTGCTTAGAAACAGGATCAGTTAAGGTATCAAGTGCTATAAAAATACCTTGATACAGACCCCGCAACAAGGTGTACAGTTCATGGAGGTGGGCAGACAAAAACACCTTACCTCCACCGCTAAACATGGAACAGTGGAAAGGTTTATCCAAGGCACTAAGAGACTTGTTGTTTATTTCTAGGTTTACTACGTTGCCAACATATGCTGGTTGAAGACTCTGTATTTAAAGTACAGGAAGTGTCCACATCACACTGACATTTCTATGGTGAGAGTTGTACCTGAGTCTCACCATCAGAACCGCTCACACCCCTGTTGTTGTTATGTTATGTTATCGGATTTGTATAGCGCATGGCTGCCTCAGCGGCGGGGTGTCCCAGCGCTAGATCCACAGATTAACAGACCAAGGGGGAAGCAAAACAGAGGATTGTTCAGGGAAGAGCTAGCTCTTAACTGCCCTCCTGAAAATCCCATGATCCTCTATGCTCTTGATAGTGCATGAGAAAACATTCCAGAGCGAGGAGGCTAACGCCCGGAATGACCGGCCTCCTGCCCGTGCTTTTCTAACATGGGGAACATGTAACAGATATTGATTAGAGGAACAGAGGGCATGTTTTGGTACATAGGGGAGAAAAAGATTGAATAGAACGGGAGGTGCTTGGGCATAAAAGATTCTGTGAGAGACACACAAGGACTTGGAAGTGAATTCTCCTTTCTACCGGGAGCCAGTGCAATTTATGTATGAATTTAGAGGTAGGGCAGGATTTCAAGAGGGCGAAGAGGGTCTGTGCCGCAGCGTTCTGCACCCTCTGAAGCCGATTGATGCCTGCTTTATTAGCACCCAGGTAGAGGGAGTTGAAATAATCTAGTCTAGAGAGGATAGTAGACTGGATGATGGTCTGGCTTATTTGAGCATCGAAAAACACAAGCAGTGGCTTCAGTCCGCGTAGGATTCCGAAGCAGCTGCCAGCCACTGATTTTGTCTGTGCCTAAAAAGTAAGTGCACAGTCAAACCAGACGCCCAGGTTTTTTAACCGTTTCCTTGAGGGTGGGGGAGATCCCAATGCGGCAGGCCCCCATTAATCACTCCAGAGATGTGTGTCTCTTCCTAGAAGAAAAATCTCAAATTTGCATGAATTCAGCTGAAAACAGTTGGCTGCCATCCATTCCGCGATGGCCATCATGTAATTTCAGAACTTGACAATGTGTTGGTCAGAGGTGTTGGATAAAGAGATCACTAGCTGAGATCGTCAGTATATGAGACTATGGAGAGGCCCCTGCATTTTGCAACTTCCGCCAATGGTTTAATGTAGATATTAAATAATGGGCACAAAGCCGAGCCCTGTGGAACACCGTGATGTGCAAACTGCACCTGGGAGCCATAAGGAGGTGAGATCACTTGGAAGGATCTGCCTAATAGAAATGACATGAACCAATTAAGGGCGTTGTCTCCTAAGCTATTATCTTGTAGAGGTTGCACTAAGATTTTATGTGATACAGTGTTGAAAGTGGCACTACGGTCAAGAAGAATCAAGGCAGAGGTATGGCCCTCATCCAGTCAGTTCCGCAGATGTTCATTCACTGCCAGCAAAGTTGATTCAGTACTATGGCCGGGTCTGAAACCATTCTGCGCAGGGTCCAGTGTCTTGTTGAACTCTATAAATGTGGTCAGAATGGAATTGATGTAAGACTCTGTGACTTTCGTTGCAAAAGGAAGTAGTGAGATTGGGCAAAAGCTTTCTGGTTTGGAGGCATCCAAGGTAGGTTTCTTTAACAAAGGGAGGACTTTGGCATGCCTCTGTGTGGCTGGCACAACTGCAGAAGCTAGGGATATGTTTATCAGTTCACAAAGTGTGGGTAAAAGCTGGGGTAGGAATTGTAGGAGATGATTGGGTTTGAAAGGATCAACTGGTAATCCCGATTTAATTTTCTTGCAGAGAGTTCTTAAATTTTCACAAGATAGCGCCGGGAAGGAGTATAGCAGAGTACCTGAGCAACTGGTAGGGTTGAATTGCCCTTCAATCCTGATAGAGGGTTGGAAGGATTTATAAATGTCCTCAACTTTTTTTAATAAAAAATGTAGGCAAGACCTTACATTGGAGTTAAAGATAATGATGGGTGCACTAGCTGAAGGGGGATTTCTAATATCGTTCAGCAAGGAGAAGAATTTTTTTTCGTATTATAACTGTATTTGATTTTTCTGCAAATAATTCAGCGCATGATTTACATATAGGTTTATGATAGGCCTTAATGGCTGAATGATATTGTGTCTTGAGATTTGAATTGTATTTGCATCTCCAAGCATGTTCTAGACCTTTGCAATTTTTTCAACATCTGGGTTAGGGCCCCGTGAAACCAAGGACTTGTGTAGGTTCTGCAGCAAAGGCATGAGTTTAGCAGGGATATATTTATCAAGGGAGTGTGTGAGCCATTCATGGAAGCAGCTATTAGCTGCTTCAACATCATCAGCCAGTTGGGGGATTTGGGAGTGTAAAGTGTCTGAGAGGAGGTTTGCGTCTAGCTTATGCCAAGGGCATTTTAAAATGAGCTTAGGGTGAGTGTCCAAGGTTGGATTATCATCTAGGAGAGCCATGGAAATGAAATAGTGGTCTGTCCATGCCATAGGAAGGGGGTAAAGGACCTTAACGGAAGGTATGTTAGTAATCTCACCACCTTGGCAATCCTCCAGGTGGAGGCTAAGATCCCCCACAATATTAAAATTAGCAGATTTAGTTGCCAGGATAGTAATGGAATGGCCAAGTGATTCTCTAAACTTTTTAGAAGGTCCGGGTGGGCAGTAGATGAGCAACCCTGTTAGAGTGAAATTGTGGTTCAGAGAGATTTTAAAGAGTCCACCTTCCTAATCTGAGATCGTCTTATTAGTGAGACTATAGGCATATTTGGTTTTACAGATGATCGCTATACCTCCACACCGCCGGCCTCTGTGTGTAGTACCTTTGTGGAATATCCCTGAGGTAACGTCATCTGTGGTTCAGCAACCTTGGCAGAGGTGAGCCAAGTCTCTGTCAGGAATAGGACCTCGGGTCCTTCCTCCTGGATCAGGTCAAACACATCAGCGTGGTGCTTTAATAAAGAGCAACAGTACAGACTGAGGAGGGCATTGCAACATGGCCCTCAATTCTGATTTGGTGAATGCAGTGTTCACAAGAGAACATGGGATCAACTGGGTCCCAGACCTGGTTAAGACAGGGGTTCATAGTGGTTCTCAGTAAGTGAAATTCCTTGGGAGAGTATACTAGTCTGTGGGTGCTAGAATGAACAGAGGGCCTGGCGACGTCCAGGTGTGGACAGGTGCAGATGGGCTTGCCTTTGGCGCAATAAACGGTTTGTCCGTCTGCAACTGGCCTGAAATGCCGGAGGCACAATTGGATCCTCCCGAACTCGCATCTGATTGGGCAAGGCCACTCAAACAGTGCAAGCAGTGCCGCAGGTGGAACTAAACACAAAAGAACTACAGCAGTTAAGTACAGTAGAAATATGAGTTTTAAAAAGAAGATTGAAGTGGGCCCGCAGTCGATGCCACCTGAGACTCACACGCTCTCCGGTAAGCTAAAATGTAGATTGTTGTGTAATGAGCAAGATAGAAACAGAGGGCAACATTTTATTAATCTCGTCTACCCCTTGTGGCAAATTGTGTGCTCTTGAGCAATCTCTATCTCAACATATTTCTGTGATCTGTTTTTTTTTTGTTAAAGCAGTAGGAAAAACTGAAATCACATTAAATACTATTAGTGAGTATGTGATAAGAAAACCGGACTGTTAACCAACAATTATTGATTTTACCCATTGGGGAGAGATCAGTCAGTCTCATAGTATCCTCACTAAAATATGGAGTAGTGAGAAAGCTATGAATCTAGAGCAATGAGGTCCTTGTATTGTTTGAACTCCTGCTTCACAAAATTCTTGATGATAGTAAAATGATATCCTTTCTTTGCCTTTGTCCCCTTAACTGACACCAAGTGATAATTCCCTTTTTGTTAAACACCAAATCTTTGGTCTTGGAAAACGTTATACAAAGATGTATAGGTTGCCCCCGTAATATAGAACAAGGAGTAGATTGTTATGGCTATAGCTTCGTCAGAAGTAGATATATAGATAGATCCTTTTCATCTATAGGCAATACAACCATGAAGGATTACAAATTTAGGTGCATCAACGGGTGGACAAAAAACAATACTTTTCAAATGTTGTCAAGAAAACAAAAACAAAAAAATATTAGATTTGGGAAAGACAAGTGTCTTTATATCGTTTATTATTTGTACAGTCTGCATGAGACAGACCTCTTGGATTCCCAACATATGACTTTTGGAATCTATATCTGAATAGAATTTTTTTTATTTGTCCTGAAGAAGGTGATGAATATTGTCCTTTTCACCGAAACGCCGCATCAACACTTTGCCCAAACTAGTCAAATTCCGCTTGCTGGTTGTTGTATAAATATTTTTATGAAAGGGTCATGATATTGTTGTTGTTTATATATTAGACAGCCTGAATTTATGAAATTATAGATCATATGTGCTTAATGTAATAACATTGTTTCAGTGTGTGCATATTTTGAATTCTGATTTTATGATTGTAACATCATTGTTTTTGACACTGTGGACTAAGAAAATTCAATTGTGACTTTTTAATATATTTTGTAATGACTTTTAATATGTTTTATTGATTAGCTGTACAATTAATAAATGATATAAAGACACTTGTCTCTCCCAAATCTAATTTTTTTTTAGCTTTGTTTTCTTGACGATATTTGACAAGAGTATTGATTTTTGTTCATCCATTGATGCACCTAAATTTGTAATCCTTCATGGTTGTATTGCCTATAGATAGAGAGGATCTATTTACATATCTACTTCTGAAAAAGCTATATCCATAACAATCTACTCCTCATTCTATATTACGGGTGTAACTTATACATCATTGTAGAATGTTTTCCAAGAATACACCTTTGGTGTTTAACGAAAAGGGATTTTTTTGTTGTTTCCTGTATACATACCTTGTCCCTTTTGTTTATAAAGGATTACTCTCTAGAGTTTATTCTTGCTTCTATCTGCCACCCATGCTTTTACCTCATGCACCAAGAATTAAAGCCAAAGTATTAACTTTGGATTTGGGCCGAACGAGGGAAAGAGATACCCATCTAGTGGCTGAATTGCAATATGAGACCAGAAAACCTCAGATCAATCCTGGTTTTCCTGCTTGACCAAATAGTGCAATACTTGGCAATTGTTTTCTATCAATGTATCTCCTTTCTATTCATAAACACATACAAGAGCACTTTGCAGTATACAACTGGGTGCTGGGATATCAGACAGTGTGCTCTCTACCCACTTTGTCTGATTGGGGTCATTTGAGCAGGTTTGTTGATGAGCTCTGGTTGATGCACCTGCGGTCAGGGAGTGGCACAGAGACCTGTGAAGACTGTGAGTAGCATAGCCAGTATCCTTAAAATGAAGAGTTACTCTCTACTGATGAAGGATAATTATCCTGAAACACATGTGTAGAAATACACAGCACTTGCTGCATTAACTACGGTGAACACAAGACTTTTAGCTGAAGTAAATGTTATCATGAACCACATTTACCATAATGCATGTGAGCGAGCTGGTTGCTGGGATGTCAGGCAGGGTGCTGACCACCCCCTTTCTTTGGCAGATTGAGTGCTAGTAAAGTAGAGAAATCTCTCTCTATATTTTGTCTATGTTATTTCTCTTTCTGAAAGTGTTTCTTCTGAAATCAAAAATCATTAAAATTACCAAGGAGGTTTTTTGTTCTATTATTTTTAATTCCTAACTGGGATCCTCTTTAAGGGGCACTTGACACCTTCACTTGTATTATGAGTGCAGAATAACACTGTGGCTCTTGGGTGAAGTTACTCTTTCCTTGGGCAATCAAGAAGGAAGCCTGAGGGGTGCCAGAGATCCTGGCAGCAAGATGGCTGTCATTTAACAATGTTGTGCTAGCCGAAGATTTAATCCACCTTAGATCCTTCACTCCAGGGCACAACAGGCCACACAGAGTGGCTGCCTGCACTCTGCAAAGTAGCAGAAAGCTGTGGCGTCCGCTGTCCCTATTGGGGACAGCGTGTGTGCGGTAGAGAGTACTGAGCAGACATCGGGGCCTGCTGTGGTTGCTGCGCGGGCCTGAGCCCTGTGCCCTGGAGTTGGAACATCAGGCAGAAGCCTGCGCAGCACCCTGACCCTACCATCCGGGCTTAGGCCTGAAAATGGAAAAATCTAGAGGTTTGTGCATGGCAGTACCCTACCCCGATGCTGTTGCCTGGGCTGGTGCCTTTTGGGGCCGTAGGCTGGGCGGGGCTGCCCAGGTGGAGAGAAGCAAGAGGACAAGAGAAATGGCTGAGGGGCTGAGGCCTAATCAACCTGGGCCATAAGTAGACGCACAGTGCCTGGTGAGCAGGTGGGAGAGCAGCAGATCGAGGATGTGGGCTGCCTCAGCCGTTTTAGCCACGACTGCACGCGGCATTTATGGAGACACTGCTTGTGGGCTATTACTGGCTCTGGAGGTACCAGCAGTAAATCTATACTTGTTGGCCAGAATTGGATCTGCTGTATGCTGCTGCGTCTGCTCATGCCTCCCTGAGCTGGTCACACAGTGCAATCGAGTAGTGGGACCTGAAGACTTGTATGCCTTACCCCACTGAGAAACTGTCTCACTGCTCGGACGGCTGCATGGTGCTGCATGTAGGATGTAGGGGTTAATCTCCGACCTCGCCTGAAATCGGCACAATTGTGCCTAGACTGGTAATCTATTGTTAACTGTTGGATGCACATTGGTTTGAAGATAGCACCCCTCCGCCATCATAATTAGGCCAGAAGAACTGTCCTTGTGTACAATTGTGCCTTTTGATGCTGTGTGGCACTGGTGGGCGCTGACAAGGGACGGGCCCTGTCAGCATTCCTAGCTAGACCTCTCCTGACCTTGCAGCATGCCTCACAGGTGAGTGGTGAGAGACCTCGATTAAAGTACCATTGGCAAACAAAACACTAAACAGCCCAAGTTATCATTTGACTATAGATGCCAAACTCGAACAACGCAGCCTGAGCATGGGGCCAGGAGGGGGGGTATTAGTGCTCCTTGATAGAGGTCCTGATCAGAACCCAAGAACCATACTTGAGGCTAAAGACATCCTCTGCACCATTGATTCAAAACTTAATACGCTCACCACCAGGATGGATCATATGAGAGAAAGTGTGGATAAGCAGGACAGCCGCATTGAGCACCTTGAGGCCAAGTGTCGGACATAGATGACACCCAATTGACAGCTAACAAGAACTGTTTAAAGATGGAGAAGGTCCTGAAGGTCATAAAAAATAAGAAGAAGACCCAGAAGCATGTTCCACTCGCAATAATTTCTTCATTTTTGGGAGTGCCCGAGTCCAACACCATAGACAAAATGAAAACCTATGTGGGGAGCATACTCCATTCCCTTTTAGCGTATGCTCTCTCCCGTGTCTTCATCGTGGAGTGCACACACAGGTCTCTGTGTCAGCGGCCCTTCCAGGTGCACCAGCGCAGCTTTTCACGACCCGCTTATGAAACTACAGGGACTGGAATGACATTTGAGATTGGCCCAAAAAATTACAATCCCTTCAATATCAGGGCAACGCCATCTCCTTCTACCCCAATTTCTCCCTCGCTTTTCAATTGGTCTGCAGGGAGTTCCTGCCGGTGAACTGCATCCTACAGAATACTGGTAACACCTATTCTTTAACTTACCAGGTCAAGCTGCAGGTCAGCCATAAGGCAAGAACCATTTCTTCACAGACTCAAAGGCAGCAATGAAGGTCTTGCATACGTTTAAGACTCCCTGACAGGTGAACCCACTGTCACCCTGGGCTGAATCTGGTAGACACCTTAGTGATAATAAGTCCACATTGATTCACAGCTTCAGCTTCAGCAAAATTCTTGAACTGCTTTTCCCTGCTCCCTAATGGCTCATGACAGGTTCTCTTCAGTTTAAACTGCACTGAGACTGGACTATTTGCATGCATAAGGTGCCCCACTAATTCCTAATGTGCAATGCAGTCGGGCACGCCACACAAGTACAACATTTAGGAATCCTCAGTGCTATTGACCACTGCTCAACTTGCAGCCCTCTGTAATGCCTCATTCCCCTTGACCACCCAGCTCTCTACACTTGGCCACTGGCGACCTCCATGGGAGACTCCCAGTTTGTTTGCTGAGTTTGGGTACATGGAATGGGGTGGGGGTGGGTTTGTGGGTTTTCAGCTTGTTGGGTTTGTTGAAGTGGGTGGAGGACAGGAGGAGTTGGGGAGTTCCATGTAGGTCAGTTTGGCACAGAATAGGTTCACTGCACATTTAACATGCACCATTTCTTCTAGGTATACCAAGACAATGCCATGCTCTACACTGACAGCACACATACATTTTCATGTACTCGCCTATTTAAATGGCACTAAATTGATATATACTTCCTCCAAGAGCTCCACATGGCCGACCCCACTTGCTCACAGCTTTGGGCACACTGGATAAAGAGGTGCATACTTCCTTCTACTCCATCTATGCCTCCGGAGTTGCTAACTTCAGCCATAGGGGAACACTCTGGCAAACGCACAAAATGGTACTTGACAGAGAAGGTAGATTTGTAATCCTTCACAGGACCTTACATGGCAACCTCATCACTTTAGCCTAATAAAACATAAGCCACACATACATTGGGCTAACTGGACCTTGTTATTATCATTTCAGTTTTGTCATGACCAATATTATGATTCCAGTGGTGATTTGTCACCTACTGAAAATATAAAAGATTACACAACTATTTGATACCTAATTATGGCTCTACTTTCTTCTATAAAACCCCAGTATCATGCATATTCTACAATATTTGCATAGCTTGATGTCTGCGCACTTCCCATCATTGGGAATATGATTGTATCGTGCCAATCGGACTTAGTACATTTGTTATTTTGGCGGGCATGTATTTCTTATTAAACAATTTAAATGAGATACACATTATTTATTTGCAGATGGATTTGTAAAATGAATTCCTTGCATGTATCTCCTCAGCATCTGGGGCACCTCTTTTTTTGTCCTGAAGAAGAATCAATATTCAGTGCTCTGTATTAATTATAGTGGGTTAAATAAAAAAACAGTCAAGCATTGGTATCTAAAAAGAAAATGTTAAATCATTACAAGGAGCAAAGATAATTAGCAAAAATGATTTGCATAGTGCATATAAAAGAGGAAATCAGTAGAAAATAGCGCTTTAACCCTGCTGAGTAGGCCTGGGCGGTAAATTCCGCTCTGCTCATGGAATTTGCTTGATTTTGGCAATGCCGCGGAGAATGAGGAACTGCCAAAAATTCGGCGATCCGCGGCGTAGCAGAATTTTTTCCTTGTTCACGCTTTCAAAAAAAGTGTCCGTGCACTCGGGTTCAGGAACAGGAAACACGCATCGTGAGCGAGTGGGACAAGTGAAACAAGATGGCCACGGCCGCATGGGCAAATTCGCAAGATATTTCCTGAGCACGCAAACAGCATCCCCGAACAGGAAAAACGCATCGCGAACGGGCGGAACAAGCTATTCCGTGTGCTCGAGGAATTCTGTGTAGTTCGCAGAGTTTTTTTTACCATTTCGCTGAACTTTGCCTAACGCGTCTATGCAAATTCCGCCCACCCCTACTGTGCTGAGGTACTTTGATTTTCATTGACTGCCTATAACAAAGTACAATATTCCAGACATTTCTCAATATTTAATTAAATCAACTTTTGGGATGTTTTGAATCATTTTGTACTGATTTATATGGATCATGGTTGTTTTCTTTTCTAAAAACCTCACTGAACATGTGTATTAGGGCCTTAAGACTACAGTGGTCCTTAGGACTTCTGTAGCATTGGTGGCGGTGCGGGCACTGCCACACCGGCAGTCTTACTGCCCCATTAAGTCTTGGGCAGTTGGACTGCATTGGCACCATTGCAACCGCCAGGGATCAGAGATCCCTGGCAGATTTTGCGGTGGTCTTAAGGCCGCAATATGCTTGGAGGGCCGTTGTGGCCCCACCAAGCATATACAAGTTTTTTCTTGGCCACCGATTTCATGGCTGTGAGCCGGCCATGAAAAGTGTGGCAGAGAGGAAACAAAGGGGGCTTCCTGTTACCTCTGCACCGGGGGATGTATGCAGTTCAGCACATGGGGTTCCCCATCTGAATGCACCCACAGTTCCTGCAGGGCATGGACTTGACAGTCCATGCCCTGCAGGAACTTGCAATGGCGTTCCTATTGCGGTGCCTGTTACAGCTCTCCTATGAGCCTTTAAACAAGCACATCTGTGGGACCACTGCAGCACAACCACCCGACCTGGATTCCAGTCGCGATCCGTCAGGCGGTCTTATTATGGCTTTGGTGGTGCAGGAGTGGGGCGCTAGTGTGGTCGGACTGCTCCCACACTGCCAAAGTCAGAATAAGGCCCTTAGTTGTTATCAAGCTCCAGCAACGTCATCTAACCTATAAGCCTAAGAAACGTGAATTTGAGAAAGAGGGTATTGTGAATTCAGATTTAATGTGTTAGGTTTATTAGGGTTGGGGGGCATGCTGCAAGCATCTCATCACTAGTTTCCCTCTTGCATTCTGATATTTGTGGTTAATAGTGTTAGCATTTGCTTACAAGTGAAGAAGCCATCAGCCATCAGTTTTTACAGCCAGCCCTTGCTTTTCTGGACGCAGCATTTTTTGTTTCTTGCCTGTTTTCCGCAGAAAGTGCCACGTAGATATGTAGGGCTTTAAATGCTGCTTCTAATCTTATCAGGTAGGTATAAATCCGCCTCCAAAACATGCAGGTGAGTCCCATGGACTCATAAGCCACAGTCCTAGAGTGTCACTACTTTCTGCACGTAATCTGTGCCTATTCAATGATGCCTTCAGGGTTTGTGTATGTTAAACTAGGCTTTGAATATGTGCAGAAAGCGGAGAAAAAATACAAGTAAGAAATAAAACAAGACCAACAACCTGGAGTACAGCGAATATCTTATTTCAGTGTATATAACCCTTTCTGCTCTGTATCTGCTGGTCAGTGAAATTTATTTCGCGTAAATACCTAAGCCCATATTTAAGTTCTGCTGTAAAAACACGGGTTAACCCAGCAAGTCCCTGGGACCTGGGTGAATGATTGATGCAAACAAAGTGGTTCCAGAAAGTTAATCAATCAAAATCACTTGAAATGAATACAAGGAAAATTATAACAACATTGTTTTTAATCACAACCTGTCCTGTAAAATTATTCATAAAAATAGATACACAATTTAATCATATACAATGCCCCTAAAGGGTAGGACAGGGAAGGGTAGTGTTGGGATAGTGAAGGTATAGGAATTATAGTACAAGTCAATTGGATCTAAATAAACCAGAAATCATAATTGGTAAACACAATAGAGAGAAATTCATCAAGCAATTAAACAGTCATGCCTCAGAAAAAAATAAACTCACAAATGATATGTCTGGGAAGAGGCTGAACAGAAGAGGGAGTGTCGACGTTTCGACCCAAGTAGATGCAGGTGTGGTTTGGACCTTGCTAGAGGGTCTTCATCAGGACAGTGGAGCGAGGAGGATGGGGCAAAGGATCTGTACAAAGAATTAAATTAATAGGTTACTGTTATTGAATGTCAATTGAAGATCCCTAATAATCCTAAAATTATAAAAGGCCGAGGAGGGAAATATCATACGAGGAATACAAGAGGACGTGTCTGGTGACATTAATAAAGAATATTTCACCTAAAGTGAAGGACTTGACCAACAAGAATCGTCATTTGTTGGGAGCCCAGATAGGGTACTTATTCTAATGACGAAATCAAAATTTGAAAACAGCAAGTGGTGTCAAAACCGTTAGAAAACCTGATTTCAATATGGCAACTAGAATGACAAGAACACTTAAATAAAAACTTAAGTGAAGTTAGCGCACATAATGATAGTCCAGATGCCCACCTGTACTCTATCAAGGTGTCTATCCATGTGACCACAGGTATGGGCCGATATATAAACAGTGTGCCTCAAATGTACTATGCTATTTTCCTTCGTGATCCCAATGACTAATGGATGTATTTTTCCCCGATATAGTGTGTATTTGAAAGCTAGGACGCCTCTCTTACATTCAGAGACACAGCATCACTTAAAGGTATATTTTCCATTGCTTATATCCATCTGGCATTTGTGGTATCGTTATATACGGTATTCCCTGGTGGTTCTGTTTGACATCATACAGATCCTACTTTTTTTGTGTATGGCTTGTGATTCAACACCTACACAACCTTACTAGAGTACGACAATATTTCTCTATGTATTGATGATTCTAATTCATATTATATAGCTGATTTTTTTATATTCTAGGCGCAGCCATATTCTGAGTTCTACTGAGAGTTTCTTTGTACCCTACCGCGTTATAACAACTACAGGTGGGCATCTGGACTATCATTATGTGCTCTAACTTCACTTAAGTTTTTATTTAAGTGTTCTTGTCATTCTAGTTGCCATATTGAAATCAGCTTATCTAACGGTTTTGACACCACTTGCTGTTTTCAAATTTTGATTTCATCATTAGAATAAGTACCCTATCTGGGCTCCCAACAAATGACGATTCTTGTTGGCCAAGTCCTTCACTTTAGGTGAAATATTATTTATTAATGTCACCAGACACGTCCTCTTGTATTCCTCGTATGATATTTCCCTCCTCGGCCTTTTATAATTTTAGGATTATTAGGGATCTTCAATTGACCCTCAATAACAGTAACCTATTAATTTAATTCTTTGTACAGATCCTTTGCCCCATACTCCTCGCTCCACTGTCCTGATGAAGACCCTCTAGCAAGGTCCAAACCACACCTGCATCTACTTGGGTCAAAACGTCGACACTCCCTCTTCTCTTCAGCCTCTTCCCAGACATATCATTTGTGATTTTATTTTTTTCTGAGGCATGACTGTTTAATTGATTGATGAATTTCTCTCTATTGTGTTTACCGATTATGATTTCTGGTTTATTTAGATCCAATTGACTTGTACTATAATTCCTATACCTTCACTATCCCAACACTACCCTTCCCTGTCCTACCCTTTAGGGGCATTGTATATGATTAAATTGTGTATCTATTTTTATGAATAATTTTACAGGACACGTTGTGATTAAAAACAATGTTGTTATAATTTTAATTGTATTCATTTCAAGTGATTTTGATTGATTAACTTTCTGGGACCACTTTGTTTGCATATTTAAGTTCTGACACAATTTTCACTTCAGATATGAAAAACATACGTAATTATGGAACATGTTCATTAGGAGACATAGCTTGGTGCATCAACTGGTTTCACTGAACTGATTATTGGTTTAGGAAATCAGCAGAAAGGACCACAAACCTTCTCACACTGCAACTGTCATGCACAAAGATTGCGGAGGATGCAGTGGCATAGCTAGATCTTCTGGCGCCCAGGGCTATCTCTCAGATTGCCGCTCATGGCAGGTAGCGGGAGAGGGTGGGTGCTGGTGAAAAAAGACTGTGAACAGCATGGGTGGATTGGCAGGGTTTAATTTACGACACCACTCTCTACTCCACTGCAGGTGAAAGCAAAACTAGAGGTCCTTCCAACTGTGAGTATTTGAGGATTTCCAATTGGAGAGAGGATGTGGTCTCACGGCTAGCGTGCTAACTTTGGAGCTGGGAAACTAAGGTTCGCGCATCAGGGTCGCCTCCACAGCCTGGGATTCTGGCAAATCACTTAATCTACCTGTGCCTACCAAAAAAAAATTTGATAATGTGTCCTTGTGTACCATAACTGGTACGCATGTAAAGCACTCAAATACCTTTGAGTCGGGTCATGCTATATAAAATCTGCACAAAAATAAATTGTCACCCATATACAACAACGGGACAAGATATATCATCAACTGACAGCCTACGGCTGCTGTATAGGACAGAGGTATAAATATTCAAAGTCTAGCTAATTTCACAAGAGGAGGATCATAACTATCAGAGCTTTAATCCATGCTTCCGATACCTGGAATTGTTTTAGTAGGAACAGTCAGCATTTCTGGATCACAGATTATTCATGGGTAGTGTGTGACCATTTCTTTTAAGTAGGAAGTGCCTCTACAATGGAAGGCTGCATGTATGGAACACAAAACCTGGAACTGGTTCTTTTACTGCTTCAGAATATAAAGGCGGGGCAGCAGTGGCCTGGTGGCGTGGTTGTATTGTTTTGTTTTATTTAAGAATATTCTACATGCAAAGTTTTGGATCATTAGCAGTTCCACATGTGTGCTTCTTCTAGGTACTTAAATGCATTTTACCTATTTAATACTAGGAGTAAAACTGACAGATTTGTTGGAATAAGAACCCACAAGCATTCTGCAAGCAGCTAGCCTTCTTGTCTTTCGTTTGCTGCACAATACACTAGGTGAACAGGAGGAATCTTGCAGACTCAAAACTGGGGAAACCGAATAGCAAGGTAACAGTCACCACCCCTTGACAACACAACTAACTCTGAAAAGCTGAAAAGCACAGCAATTGTTTAAAGTGCGTAAACTATTCACCTGGAGATAGCACTGTGCCATTATTTCGTGAACATAAAGTTCATAAGCAGAAACATTGTCTCTGAAGGACCAGTACTTACTGCATGACAGGTTTCATACATTCAGAAAATTGCAATTTCTGGCAGTTGTCCTTATAAGCACTGGAAACACATTTGTCAACCTGCGCAAGACAAGTCATCTCCACTTGGAGCATCTGTCACTGAGCCGGTGACAATGGTGACTGTTTCTATTAGGTGACAGAGCCTAGAGAGGGGAGCCAGCTTGTACCAGGAATGTCAGGAATGACTGACAGACAATACATTACTAAACAAGAACACAAGAGGCCACAAGACTGCTACTGAAAAGTAACAAATCAAGAAGATGACGGGAGTTTAATAAATAGGTCTTTCACAGTGATACTCACACTACCTAAATCTGCAGGTCCAGAACAGCTCTGCCTAGTATTGTGCTACTTGCACAAGAAACACATCAACCTATAATACGATAAGAGAGACAATTGAAGTTAAAACAGGAGATGAGAAGGGAACAAAAAGAACGCAATTAGAGGAGAGAAGGGGTAATAAGGTGGCGAGAGGATGTCTAGAAAACAACGCATATGAGACAATGAAAGGTGGAAGCGAGAGGAACATAGGAATATGATAGAATGCAAGTTCTAGTTGCACTTGAGAGGTAAAACCAAAGGAGATTGAAGTGAAAGAAAGTGAGAGAAATAGGAGAGAGAATAAAAGTTACATAGCGTGAAGAAATTAAAAGAAAGAGAAATGAGAAAATTAGACTCGTAAACATGCATCTGAGATAAAGGCAAGAGATTAAGAGTTGGACTTAATGGTGAATGGAGCACTGTGAAACATGAAGGTGATGGAAGAAGATAGGTTGGCTAGCATCTGAGCTGTAACTTAGTGAAATTCTCTGAGAAAATGAAAGAGTGAGGCATAGGACACACCGGAATGGGAAACTGGTGCTTTTCATTAGTCCAGTCAATTAACTCCTTAAGCAGAACCGATGCAAAAAGTTTAGCTTCCATATCTTGGAGCGTAATTAATTTATATTTGGATGGGAGGGACCAGTCCCCACTTATATATATAGGAGCAATTATAGATCCCTTCCATGATTCAGGGACTGATCTTGATTAAATACCGGTATTAGACAGGACGACCAATATGATGCTTTCTCCTTATACAGCACAGCGGGAATCCCATTTGGACCGGGGGCACCATTGGATCTCTGATTCTTTATTAATTTCCATAATTGGTTTTCTGTTATCTCTATTGTATTACTATTCTTTTCTCCTCCTATTCCATTTATAGCCCAATCAGTTGAATTCATAACCATGTTTGGAGTAGGATACAGGTGCATATCTATAAACAATACAAATTCATATTTAGTTACTGTTGATGAAGTAGATTTCCTACTAGGTCTAGTCGATTTGTTTACTAGAATCCCGAAGTCTCTTGTATTACTCCATTTGCAAGCAAATGAAGCTTTCGCCTACAATTGTTTTTCTTGCATTTTGTCCTTCCAGATCATTTTCCTTACTTCTTTGTTTATCATTTTTAGTTTTACTCTGTAAATTAAGTTAACTGGGAACTTTTTTACCAATCTCAGGATTCTGTTACGTTCTTTTTTTAATAGATGGCTTTCAAACGATATTTTCACCAATGAACATGATGGTTTTTTTCTCCACTGACCTTTTCTAGCATATTTTTGAGATTGTCTGGTAATTAATTCCTTTGTAAAAAGAGATCATTTTTCGATAGCATTCGAATAATTGTAATTGAATCTTTGATGCTATCTGACCAATAAAGTTTCTTGTAATTTACTGTCACTATTTCTCCCGGAAGTGTTGTACAGTTTTCAAATCTTAGACTGTTTAGGTTTAACTCAATTATTTGTTGATCGTGGTCACTTCAATCTGTTTCCTCTATCTGATATGACAAAATGTTGTGTAATAAATTCAACGATGCTATGGTATAATCTATTCTGGACCTTTGATCCCCTGCTTAAAATGTCCATGCAGGTGGCAAATCTAAAATAAATCGCCCATTTAGCACTCTTAGACATATGGTTTCTATTCTTTTATAAGAGTCTTACCAATTTTTTCATTCTTTTGTTCCCTCATGACCATTGTTATTGAAAAACTGGGGATTGCCCATAAGTAATTTTGCCATTGTATTTTAACATCTCTGACGTAAGACCACAGCATATTCATGTTAAAATCTCCAGTAATCATGATCTCTAGTTGGGTGTCTTTGACCAGTTGCTGCAATATCATAATTATAAAATTGTTAGCCATAGTTCTTTGTGTTTTAATATCGGTGTGAATATATACGTTGATTACTACAAGATATTTAATTATATTTTGTTCCTTGTATCATATTTTGACAATTAGATAATCCTTTTGACTTTGGACGTCCATTTCACTTTCCATTTTTAGATCTGTGGATATAAAAAAAAACACACAAGGTCTGCCATTGTTACTTGTCTTCTTGGCCAATGAGTAATAGCCCCTATAACCTTCTAACCTGAAGGGAACTAAAGCCCAAGGGCCCGATATAGGTCACCAATTACCGGTCGGTAACGGCCGAATTCCGCCATTACCGACCGGTATTTGGGAATTGACATGCAGGTGGCATTTAATTTACAGAATCGGTATATTTACCGATTCGGTAAATTTTCAGATTCTGTAAAATACCGAATCGGTAAATTTACCGAATCGGTAAATACAGATGTACGTGGCACTGGAAACAGTGCCACAGGCCATTACTGATTCGTTATTTACCATGTAATACTATTACATGGTAAATAACTAATTCCAGTGTACATGCACATCTGTGCATGTACACCTGTGCCATGTGGCACACAGACATGCCCTAAGGGCATGTATGTGTGTCACATGGCACATAAGCCAGTAACAGGGGTGCAACAGGGTGTCAAAGTGACACCCTGTCCCCCTTGTAAAATCGGTAATTTTACCGATTCGGTAATTACCGAATTGGTATTTGCTATTGAATCCTATGGGCTTCAAGGCCCATAGGAATCAATGGCAAATACCGATTCGGTAATTACCGAATCAGTAATTACCGAATCTTACAGATTCAGTATTTTTACTGAATTTTTTACCTACATAGCAATTACTGAATAGTAAATACCGAATCGGTAAAATTTGGTATTTACCATTCGGTAATTTGATATTACCTACATCTAGGCCCAAGTCTCTTGTAAACAACTGATTTGAAAACAGCACAAGGTAGCTAGTTGCTTGTTCTGGATCTTTGCTTGAACCCCATTTAAATTCCAAGACCATATTCTGACCCTTTTATTCATGATTGTTGGCCCCCTTAAAGGAACTTCGATTGGTGGATGTTAATCCTGCCTGACAATATGGAGAGCTGCTGTTAGCCAACCTAATTTGACAGTGTCAAATAGTAAGTCTCCTTTTTTTCCCTCTAATTATCTTAAAAGATGCCCATTGGTCATACCTATGTTTTTTTTTAATATTGAGTATTTCTAATTATTCTCGGTTCTTATTTGGTTATGATTTTGTAATTTTGATGAAACAAAAGGAGTTGGATAGAAAGGTTGAAGAAGAGTTGTTATTTTTATTCCCCAGTCCTGAAAGAGATTGTATTCTTGTATAATAAGGCTAGCATCCGCAGATGATGTCTAAGTTACCAATGTCGATTCTCGATTACTATTCTTGATTGTGAGAAATTCATTTGATTCTATGTTGGTACATTTAATTTCTTCAATGAAGGTAATGCATTAAACAATTTTAATATATTTCCACTATTCAAGATAACATTATTACCCCTAGATTTATATTCCGGCGTAAAGATTACCTGTACAACTTCTTCTTTTTGATCCCGGTTATTTAATTTAATTTGTTGCAGGCTATTTTCGCCTTGAGCATGCCCAGTTAACTTTCCATTATGATTACTAACAGTTTGAGACCATGATTTTGGATGTTTATGTAATTGCTTCCTTTCAGTTCCCAGATCTTGTAGTAATTTAATATCCTCCCAGGTTTTTAACAAATCTCTATTTGTTTAATCCCCTCAGGTAATCTCGCTCTTTGCTCTTTTTGGTTCCAATTCTGATGGCTTATTTTCCACCTGTTCGTTACTTTCCTCCACTTGCAGCATTTCTAAGGACTGTTTTTTTTGTTCTCTATCCTTTTTTTGCTATCAGTTTGCTTGTTTAAGCATTTATTTTTCATAACTGTTTGTTCTTCCGATAGATCTTTATTAAATAGAGGGTAAAAGGATTTTGTGGGTGACATTTGTTTACCTTCACCTTCACAATATAATATTTGGTCATGGTTGTTTCCAGTGTTCGATCTCACTACATCCAATGCTTATGTATTTTTTATACCTTTAGAAACTTTGGGCCAGATGTAGGTGGCCCAATACCGGTCGGTAACGGCCCAGATTCGGTAATTTCGGCCATTACCGACCGGTATTGGTCATTCGGGTTGTAGGGGACCAAAAAGTAGCAGAATCTGTAAATATACCTAATCGGTAAAGTTTCCGAATCGGTTACGTTACCGAATCGGTAAATTTACCGAATCGGTAAATTTACAGAATATGTAAAGTTAACGAATCGGAAACTTTACCGATTCGGTATATTTACCGAATTGGTAAAGTTTACGAATTGGTAAAGTTACAGAATCGGTAAATTTACCGATTCTGTAAATAAGAAATGGTAAAAATGAATTTTGAGATGTAGGTCCCCTTTTAAATACCACATTTGCATGAAATTCAGTATTTAAGAGTCGGTATTTACCATGGATAGAAATCAGGTAGTAACCAGGTGCAGGCTATAAAAAAGGCCCCAAAATGCACCACTCACACCAGAATGGCGGCGTTCTATGTCATTGCGAAGCAGCTACGGCTCCAGGCAGAAGGAGAGAGGGTCTGGAGGAGAGAGGTGCAGGTGTATAGGCAGAGGATCACACTATTCCAGCTCACTGAGCCTGAGATCCTACAGAGGTACAGGCTGGCCCCACAAACAATCATGGACCTCATCAGGGACCTACACCCACTTTCGGACCATCCTACCCCAAGAGCGCACGCCATCCCACCCCAAGTGCAGGTGCTGTGCAGCCTACACCTGCTGGCATCTGGAAGTTACCAGAGTGTGGTTGCTGTGGTAGGTGGGGTGTCCCAGAGCTGTCTGTCCCGTTTCTTTCAAAAATTCCTTGATGCCATGTTGCAGAGAATGCAGCCTTACATTAGCTTCCCTGCAACACATTCAGAACTGCTAAGGACAAAGACAGATTTCTATCAGATGGCGTAGTTCCCTAACATCATTGGCTGCATTGATGGTACCCACATACCAATATGCCCACCTACTGCCACAGAGTACATTTATCGGAACCGTAAATCCACCCACACCATAAATGTACAGGTGATCTGTGATGCAAAATACCTGATCACTGACATAGTAGCCAAATTCCCAGGGAGTACCCATGACTCCTACATCCTCCAAAACAGTGGGATCTACGCACGCCTGACTGCGGGTGAATTCGGCGAAGGATACTTGCTAGGTGAGACACTGTGTGAAAATCACTTGATTCGTATTTTAGGTGGATGTGTGTGAGCATGTGATTAATGTTAATTTCTTCTTACTAATAGGCGACAGTGCATATGCCCTCCGGTCCTTCATCCTCACACCCTACCTCAACCCAACAACACCAAGTCAGAGGAGATACAACAGGGCACACAAAACAACTAGAAACACTGTGGAGCTCACCTTTGGCATGTAGAAGAGCAGGTTTCGCTGCCTCCTTAAAAGTGAAGGGGCCCGCCAGTACACATCAATCACCTGCTGCAAAATGATGGCAGCTTGTGCAATGCTGCACAACCTGGCGGCAAGAAGGGCACAGAAGTGGAAATCTCAGATTATGAGGACCATGACGACGGGGAAGCAGTGCCTGAACCACACACATCTGGAGGAGCAACATCAACTGATGGCAGACACAGATGGGAAGAGGTCACACGCAACTATTTTTAAGTAAGTAAGGAGACAAAGACAGGCATAGTATGCTACAACACTAGTTTAGTTTTGTAATAACGTTGGTTTTTTTAAAGCACAAAAGTGCAACAAAAAGCATTAAACTGCAATGCTCTCAGTTCTGGTTAACTTCACCATGAACTGTGAAAGTTATTTCCTTGCTCGCTTCCCAGTAACACTAGTAGGTTGTACAACTTGCTCACTGTCTTGCTGGCCTGTGGCCTCAGCATGGCGCCTGCTCCTCCTAGTTTCAGGTACAAGGGTGCTTCCAATGCTGCTACTGCTCGTGCTCTCCTCCCTTACAGGCACATCCAGAGCAGCTGTGTGTACAGTTTGTGCATTCAACAGCGCCTCAAGAGCACTGGTCATCCTGCCCATGCCCCTAGTGACCTCATTTGTGTTTTTTGTCATGGCCTCCTGCATGTTGTTGCTTCTCCTACATAACAGGGATGTGGCAGTGGCCAGGCGGTTGATGGGTTTACTTTGGACATGTGCACAATGCCTTTCCTTGTGCCTTGCAGCAAAATCATTGTCTAGTTTGTTGCATAGTAGCTGCACCGAATTGTTGATTCCCCGCATCCCTGCTGCCATCTCCTTGTTGACCTGTACCAGCTCACTGATGCCCTTTCCTATCTCTCCAATGTTACTATTCAGGGACCTCAGCTGACGTTGGCATGCCTGGATGGCTCTTCCCTGCATCCTTTGTATCCGCACCATGCTCCCCTCCAGACCAAGGAACACACTTTGACTCTCAACTGGTGCATCTGCTGGTCTTTCTTGCACTCTGCGGCGTCTTGCAGTACTATTGGCCATCCCTGCACTGGAGTGTGTTGTGCCAGAGCTCACTGCTACAGGCAAGTTCTGTGGTCCGTCACCCTCCATGTCAGCTGCTACGGACTCCAAATAGGGGAGTGGAGCCATGACATGCCTCCTGCCTGGTTGTGATGGGGGTATCACATCATGCTGTGATGCTGGCATTTCTTGTGATGACAGCAGGAGAGGGAACTGAGATCTGCTAGGGGACGCCAGCAACTCCTGGGCCATTTCTGTGTCTTGAGCAGGTGGATGGCTACTTGATGCAGCTTTGTCCTGTGGTACGTTGGGGGTACTTTGTCCTGTATCCTGACTCTCCTCCCTCTCAGGTGGTGTCTCTTCAGCCTCTTGCGAAAGACTGCGAGACGTTTCACCTGTGGACATATGATCATACATTAGCTAGGCGCTACTGTCTCACAGTCGCTACAATTAAATAATTATCACATTGGCCGTGTTCTGTATGCAGTCATTACATGAACTAGTTGGTTGGTGTGCTGTATGACATGTCCTTACATTTCCTGTCTACATTTCGCATCATGCATTGGCCCTGTATATTGCTACCAGTACTGGACTTGGGTTCACTTGCCCACTAAGGGTACAGGTAAGGGTGTTGGTATTGGGGGAATGCAGTGCATTTGTCTTACCTTTTTTGCTTGCAGCTCTGGCCGAGCTGTCTACTCCCAGTCCGCAGACGCTGTCTGGTTCTATGGTTGTGGCCACCATCTCCTCCAGGTCAGTCAGGGGGGGGGCTGGGTTCTTGCCTCCGCCTGTTTTTGATGCCTGCTTGTGATGTTCTGCCATTTTCTTTTTGGTTTGGCTCCTCAGGTCATAAAAACATTTTTTAAGGTCCTCTGTGTCCCTGGTGGTCACCCCAACGGCATTTACTTTCTCCATGATGTCCAGCCAGATTTTTCTTTTGGCTGATTCAGCCACAGTGAGGGACTGCCTGGCAAACAATTTGTGGTGCACCCTCACCACCTCCTCCACAAGGACCTGCAGCTCCATGCTGCTGAATTTCAGTTTCTTCCTCCTCTCAGCCGGCTCTTTTTCTTGGCCGCTTGACATTTTTCACTTTTAAAAGTGCTCAAAACCCTTTCTGCTGCTCCTGCATTCTGCTCAGCTCCAACTGCCTTTCCAGAAGCTTCTAATTAGTTGCAGCTTCCTGTGTAGCCACTTCTTGGTAGGGAGGGGGAGGGTGGTAGCACCTGATTGGCTGCCTACTTGAGTTTCACTTTTGTTTGTTTTCCGAATCGGTATTTACCAAATCGGTATTTACCGATTCAGTATTTACCGATTTGGTATTGGCACATAGGAATGAATAAGGAATACCGATTCGGTAAATACCGATTCTGTAAATACCGATTAGGTAAATACTGATTCGGTAAATACCGATTCAGTAAGTTCCAATTGTCCGATACCGAATTTTACAGATTCAGTATTTTTTACCGAATTTTTTCCTACATACCATTTTCCGATTCTAAAATACTGATTCTGTAAAATTTGGTATTTTAGAATCTGTAAAATCGATTTACCTATATCTGGCCCTAAATTTCACATTTTCTGTTGTTTTTTTTCTGTCTTTTTGATAGATGAACTTCCGGTGCTGCATATGACGTTGTTGATTGTGTTGAACATAGGTTTATCAATTATTTTTTCTATAACAACAACAATATTGTCTTTACATTTCATTGTATCTTTAGAGGGGTAGTCAATCTTGCTGGGTTGAATTCCAACATTAGAAAAATTCCCTTTTACATCGTCAATTATTGTTTTTAAAACATCCGGAATGATAGCCAGTTTGTTAATAGGTGGGGCACAACTACACTCTGCATACGTAGATATTGGCTGAGATTGTGCCCTTACTATTAAATTATTTAGTGTTGTTATCTTCGGCTCAATTCCAGTTACATAGGATGCCATAGCGCTCAAGAGATCTATTTGCACCTCTATTTTGTTGGACTGATATGTTAAAGCTTCCAGAGTAAATTGAGAGGTTTTTAAGAATAAATACCAAGTTGTTCCCAAATTCCCACTTCCTGATACCCGAATACCTGGGCTATGGTATTGCCCATTTATAGATTATTGATCCTTATACTCATCTTTTTTGGTCCTTGAAGATCATGTCCCTTGTCACATGAATTAATGCCTACTACTCAAAACGTCTTTTTGATACAGAGTGCTCCAACGCTGCAGAGTTTCTGGGTTGCTGTTATATTCATCCATATTTGTTTGAAATCTATTATTTTGATTAACTTTCGGCTGGTCCAGATTTTGGACGGAATGTTTTTTAGACAGATTAAGATCTGGTTTCAGTGGGGTATTGGCTTCTCTTATAATTTTCACCCCATCAGTTAGATCTTTTAGAGCTTCTTGCTTGGGTTGTTTTATTTGGCCCAAATTAGATGGTTCCCCTATAACATTAGCTTTTCTGATTTTTACTTGCACTTCTATTGGCATTGGCTGCCTAGTTGGTAGTAGCTGTTGAGTATCTCCCATCATTGGACTCGTACATTTTGGGTCCTCTTGTTGTGAACGACCAGTAAGTGGGATAGTTAACATCTCTAGATCCGTTATTTGACCCCAATGGTTGCCTTGGTCCTTAGTTGAGTTTGACATTCGTTCAACTTCCCCGTCAATCTCAGGGTGGCCTGGTTCATTTACTCCTTGCTGAGGGGATGTCATATTTGTTTCACTCAGTGGTTTGATTAGAGTTTGAAGACTACATGAGTTAGTTAGCAATGTTAGCATATCACCAGTTGGATCTTTCAAATCAAATCAAATCAAATCAAAAGTTTCTTTATTCGACTGACAGGAAAGCAGTCATAAAAGCACACAATACAATAATATACAATTCGTTCATAAAAAGAAAAAGTTTATCTTCCATTAGTCTTAAGAGAAAAAAGTATTAAGCGATTATTAAAGAGGCATGATACAGTGGTCCTATGTGCATATACTTAATCAAGACGGAGTTGTATCTGTAACATAATACAGTTTGGAGTCATCCTTCCATACTTAATCTATACTTTAGAGCTGTTTTTAAAAACTTACAGATAAAAAAAGTGCTGTCTTCATGCAACATTTGAAGGTATAGAAGTGCAGGCTTAATTTGTGTAAAATTCATCTTTTTGAGCAACGGTTTTAAAAACATATTACGTGGACTTGAATAATAAGAACAAAGGAATAAAAAGTGAGCCAGGTCTTGCGGAGACTTATTGTCGCAGCCGCAAGCTGGCAACACTTGGCCTCTGTGGGCTCCACTTGGTACAGCTAAAAGCAGATGGTAGAGATCAAATCGAAATCTGCTCAGCAGGAAGCGTTCATATCTGGATATATTCCACGATAAGTAAGGTTCAGAGAACACACAGGTCTTTGTTAGTACGTGGTTCCTTACGCTGGACTTTTTGAACTCAATTTCTTCCCTCCGGAGTTGTCGCTTCATGTAAAAGGTATTTTTTACAAAATTGACATCTTGCTTGGTGGTATTCTGGGGTGTTAAGTAGAGGTCTAATCTGCCCAGATCTTTACAGCAATTGCGAATGTATTTCATCCAGGGTAACTTGAGTTGACCTTCCCAAGTAAGGGCTTCAGCTAGGATGTTATGGGTCAATGGAATCGCTGTATTGCGCCAACAGCTTAACCAGCAGAGCAAAGGGTTTGCAGCAATTATGTCAGCTAGATAAGGGATGCCCAGTTCCTCATGTGTGGAAAAGTTTGCGGTACTCTTTGGTAAGCTCATGACCTGTTTCAGAAAGTTGTTTTCGAGAGCTACTAGGGTATCTATTGGTAAGAACCCCCACAGTTCACTTCCGTAACATGCCACCGCAACACTTTTTGCCTGATAAAGCTTCAATACGGCAGACACTGGAGTGTTACCCAATTTGCGAGCGAAATCCATTACACCAGAATTGGTCCTCAGTATTTCTCCTTTCTTTTTAGTTATGGCAGTGCCCCAGTTAAGTTTATGATCGAAGAGTACACCCAAATACGAGAATGTTTTTGTTAGTGGTATGTTTTCTCCATTAACTGAGAAGGGGTATTGTTTTTTGGGAGTTAAACCAACCGTCATAACAAAAGATTTGGAATTGTTAATATTTAGGCCACGTGAGGACATGAATTGAAAAAAAGAATCCAGTAATTTTTGGAGTCCGAGTGCAGTTCTGGATAAAAGAACAGCGTCGTCCGCATACAACAGGACCGGTACGCCTGTTTTACCAATTCGAGGGTAATCCGTGTCTGTTTTTACCAGGTGGTCTTCAAGTCCATTAATATATAAGTTAAAAAGAAAAGGTGCTAATATACAGCCCTGCCTGACTCCTCGGTTAATTTTAAAATCTCTTGTTACTTTCATGTCTCTTGTAAAACGCACATTTGCTCGGGTGTCGTTGTGTAAGTCGGCCAGAAAGTTGATCAAGTTACTTTCTACGCCCATTTTTTGCAGGACTTCCCATAGTTTGCTCCTATCGACGCAGTCAAAAGCAGACGAAAGGTCCATAAAGGCCATATACACAGTTCCCTCTCTTGCTTGGGTGTATTTACCACTAATTAGATACAGATTCAGGCACTGTGTGGTTGTTGCATGACCTGGCCTGAATCCATATTGTGCAGGGGTCATTATGTTGTGTTGTTTGGCCCATGCATTCAGCCTCTTTAGTAGAATCCCACCCACTACCTTCGCAACAGAGTTTATCAGGGAGATTGGTCTATAGCAGGCCGCTTTTGTTCTGTCCCCTTTTTTGTAAACAGGGACGATGGTAGATGCTCCCCAAGATTTAGGAGCCCCCACTTCGACCCCGGCATTGATGACAGATGTAAGAATGGGAGCCCATAAGGTGGTGTTAGACTTGAATAGGTCAGGTGGGAGACCGTCGGGGCCCGGGGCTTTGTTACTGGAGAGACCAAGTATCCCTAACTCAATTTCTTTAGTCGAAAATTGTAGCGGGTTGCTTTCAGGAAGATGAAGTGGTTCTGGAGATTGTGGGGCGTCGCTTTTGAAGATAGCTCCAAAGTGAGTGATCCAGTCGTCCTCCGGTATAACTGTACCAAGACTCTCATCATTTGGACTGCCAAAAAGTGGTTTATTTATTATGCTCCAGAATTTTGAACTGTTGCCCAAAGTAGAGGGTCGAGCAAAGATTCCCATGTTTTGGCTTTAATTGACTTCTTGCGTAAGGCAAGAGCCTTTTTATAGTCTGTCCGAAGGGCCTTAATAAGTGCAGAGTCTCTCGGTTTATTTTTAAGAGCAGCTTTTAATTTGCGGTTTGCAGAGGAACAAGCGTGATCAAACCAGCGGGGATGTTGAGCAATGGAACCTTTGGATGTTACCGTCAGTAGTTGCTCTATTCTTTTGGACACAACCGCAAAGGCGGATAGAATAGATTCTGGAGGAGCGGAATTTGTGGCACAGAGCTTAAGTTCATGTTCACAGTGTAAAGCAACGTCCTCATACAATTTGTCGCTATTTACCAGATTCCATTTTAAGCGGCGGTTATTATTGATCAACTTAAGTGCCCCAGGGTCCTTAATGTTTTTTTGGAGCACTGAGGGGCCGCATTGCAATTCAAGGTGCAAAGGATTGTGATCACTGTGGATGCTCTCAAGGATGTCAAAATTTAAAACCTGTTGGGCAACTCCAGCAGAAAGAAGAATATGATCTATAAAAGACCCTGACTCAGATCCTTTGTAGGTTGGAACTTTGAAGGAGAAGGAGTCGTCTTTCATAGATAGCGCCATGGTCAAATTCATGGAGTCCGTTAGGGTGTTTAATTTAGTTCCACGCTGGCAGTGCGTGAAGTGGGGACCTGTTCTGAGTCCACAACCCAAGGATTCCAAGGTGGTTGAGAGAGGATTACCACAGATGTGTGTGTTAAAGTCACCAAGAAGAATTTTATCCTGTGGTAGTTTTGAACCAAATTCATTTAGATAACTTTCGAGTCTGACAAGATTACAATCGTTCAGATTTGCGACAGAATTGTAAAAGTTAATTAGAGTTAAAGCTTTCTTGCCCCTTCTAAGAGTCAGTACCTGCATGTTCTTGTTATCCAGCTGCACTTGGTTGATCTGCATTTTAAGAGACAGACTAATGAATATTGCCAGTCCCCCCTTTGCTCTGCCGCTGGGGGAGGGAGATGCGGGAACAAAAAATCTTTGAAAACCCTCAATACAGATGTTGTTATCTATTAGCCATGTTTCTTGGAAGCACAGGATGGTGTAATTTTTGACAAAAACTTCCCACGATGGGTCAATAATTTTTGAGGCCAATCCTGCGAGATTCCAAGACAATATCTTGATTGTGTTAGGGGCATAGTGTGCTAAGTTTGATGTAGGTGTTATAACAGATGGAGAGCACAGATCTGGGTTGTCCCTTATCCCGGTGTTCGTCCTTAGAGTTACAGGTGATACATGAGGTTTACAAGCTGTTGGTAAGGGAGTGATACCTGCCACGTCTTCTAAGATGGACTGAGCGTGGTTTACTTTAGGGCTAACCAAATGTTTTAAATTCGTCGTGCAGGTGGTATTAGAAGAAATGACGACCACTGGGGGATTAGATGTTTTAGGTAGAGTCTTCATATTTCCTACCAGACTGTTTGTTTTTGCAGAAAGTGAAACTGGAAACAGGTCAAATGGCAGTCAGTCAACCTCCTCCAGTAGGTCGTGGCTGAGGAAGACATCATAACGATTGGCTATAGGGAACCCGTAGTCATTATATTGTGAGTTGGTGTGGTTAAAGGCCCGGTGGTAACCATGCCCATGGCGTTCAGCTGTTTCTATTGGTTGATAGTTGTGGGCATTATTTCCCCATAAGTGAGGGTATGGATGTTGGTCTAGGCCCATTGGCGTATCTGGGCAGGGTGGGACAGAGGTCAGCCAGGGTTGATTGTTCTGCTGTGTCCTGTAAGATCCTTCTTGGGTATAGTTGTAATTTGTTTTATTCCTGTAGGGATCTGAGCGGACTGGGTAGAAGTAGCTAAGTCCCATGGTTCGAATCAGGCTTTTTGTCCCAGTGCTTCTCCATCCTGCGATGAATTTCGCTGGACCTAGATATTTGAAGGTGACCACAATACAGTCACCCTCTGTAGATTTAAAGCGAGTACCCACCCACTCTACTCTTTTGACATGATGAATGGTGCCTATTATATTTGAGGGGAGAGGCCTATGTATGGAAAGCCATTGCATTGCTTTGTTCCTCAGTTCCTCCCGTGTTTCTTCCCTGTTAGCAGCAACTTTTGGCACCCCAATCATAACTATTGTATATGGATTGGCCTGTGGTGGCAGATTAATATGTGTTAGTGGACGTGTTGTAATAAGTCTGGGGGGCTGTATTCCTGTGTCTTTGGATTGGGTGTTTCTTTTGGGAGGAGCCGTACGACTTTTATCCTCAGATATACCTACGTTGGTACTAGGTAGGTGGCCCTCTGCAGCCCACTCGCTATCATCCTCATCTGTTTGAGTATTAGGTGTATTAAGCATAGGTGTATTTGGGATCACAGTGGGGGTAGGAGCTGATTGAGAATTTGGTGTTTGAACAGTTAAGGGTAAGCTCTGGAGTTGTGGATGGTTTGGCTTTCCTATATTCTTTGATGTGTTATCTACTTTTTTCGCTGTTTTTGAGTTTTTTACATTTAGGGTTGATGAAGATGGAACAAAGGTTGAGGGCGTGTTCGCTGTTTTAAGCAATCTAAGGATACTAGAGGATATATCATTTTGTGCTCTCTCAAATTTACTCAGCGCTCTTTCTATATTATCAATCTGATGGCGTATGGGTTGTAGAATTGTTTTAATTAGGGCTTCGATCTCTCTCATTGTTGGCAAGATTACACTATTCTGCTTCTCAATATGTCCTGTTTCCTCATTAACTAGAGAGATACCAGTTTTGGAATTAGTATTCCCACTTGCATCGTAGACTAGTGGGGAATTTAATAGGGACCCACCCCGCTTTGTGACAGGTAGTTTCTCTAGACTGTTCTTCTGCCACATGTCTTTGAGCGATCGCTTGGGTTTGCCTGATATATGGTGGATTTTCCTTTAAGGAAGTGTGATTCTGGACTTTTTCCTCTTAAATTTTGGAGTATTGCATTGTTTAGATGGTTGGGTTTCAGTTATAGCAATAGCTAATGGGGCAATCTCCACAGTGTGAACTTTCAGTGCGGAAGCAGGGTCTTTTTCTTGCTGGATGTTATTTGCACTACTAGTTAGAATCATAAGGCTGTTATCCAGGGTATTTGCTAATAGGTCCGTGGAAGAAGAGTTAGAAGGTTTTTCTTTGATGTGCGATCTTGGTAGTTCTGAAAATGATTGCATGAGAAGGGACTCCTGTAATGAGGCTGAGTCCTCCATATTTGGGTCTTCTGCACTAGTATGTGAGGACAAGTCTGGGAAACATAGATTAGGCGTCAGAGAGAGCCTCCTCTCGGTATCCTGAATGGCATCCGCCACTACGTTGATAGTTTTTTGGAGCATTTTATCTATAGCGGTTATAGTGGGCAAAGGTGTACTCACTGTTTTTAGTCTGCTGGTTGATCGAGTGGCCATCGGGGTTTTGCAGGTTTTAGTCATCTTTGACTTGTATTAACTGCCACTTTCCTCTGGGTGTAGCCTAGGTTTGGCTTGTGACTACCAAAGGGCGAGCTTAGGGGGATGGCCCGACCCGGCCACTTCAGGCCCCTGAGGGCCACAGAGGGCCCGCCCTTTGCCCGGGCTTCGCCCGCGCGCGTCCCGCGATGCGCGTGATGGGCCCTGTTTAAGTAAGTGAGGTGTCCGGAAGGGGCGGGGCACTGGGAGGGGGCGCGGCTCACGCGGGAAGAGGGAACAGCTGATGTTGCTGACGCTGTCCCTCGCAGTCCCCGGGCCGCGCCTCTCACCTCCGCTGCGGCCTCGCGTCTCCACTCACAGGGTCTCCGGCAGGTTGGGCAAAGGAAGGCTGCTCCTGCAGCAACGGCGATAAAGTTTTTGAAAACGCTGGCAAGTCCTCAAGGGCAACAGGTCTCTCTAGTGAGCGGCACCCGCAGAGCCGGGGCCGCAAGAGCTTTTTAAACACCCTGTAGGGGGCGGGGCACTGGGAGGGGGCGCGGCTCACGCGGGAAGAGGGAACAGCTGATGTTGCTGACGCTGTCCCTCGCAGTCCCCGGGCCGCGCCTCTCACCTCCGCTGCGGCCTCGCGTCTCCACTCACAGGGTCTCCGGCAGGTTGGGCAAAGGAAGGCTGCTCCTGCAGCAACGGCGATAAAGTTTTTGAAAACGCTGGCAAGTCCTCAAGGGCAACAGGTCTCTCTAGTGAGCGGCACCCGCAGAGCCGGGGCCGCGAGAGCTTTTTAAACACCCTGTAGGGGGCGGGGCACTGGGAGGGGGCGCGGCTCACGCGGGAAGAGGGAACAGCTGATGTTGCTGACGCTGTCCCTCGCAGTCCCCGGGCCGCGCCTCTCACCTCCGCTGCGGCCTCTGGTCTCCACTCACAGGGTCTCCGGCAGGTTGGGCAAAGGAAGGCTGCTCCTGCAGCAACGGCGATAAAGTTTTTGAAAACGCTGGCAAGTCCTCAAGGGCAACAGGTCTCTCTAGTGAGCGGCACCCGCAGAGCCGGGGCCGCGAGAGCTTTTTAAACACCCTGTAGGGGGCGGGGCACTGGGAGGGGGGCGCGGCTCACGCGGGAAGAGGGAACAGCTGATGTTGCTGACGCTGTCCCTCGCAGTCCCCGTGCCGCGCCTCTCACCTCCGCTGCGGCCTCGCGTCTCCACTCACAGGGTCTCCGGCAGGTTGGGCAAAGGAAGGCTGCTCCTGCAGCAACGGCGATAAAGTTTTTGAAAACGCTGGCAAGTCCTCAAGGGCAACAGGTCTCTCTAGTGAAACTTTGACGGTGACTTTTCCAGTTTCCCAAATGTATGATTTAAGGGACTGTATATCACCTGCCTGTTTTGATTTTTAACGCATCTAATACTAATGTTTGTTGTATTTTTCTCTTCCTTTTAATAGGAGGGAAAGGTAGCCACACCTTTCCTGACCTCATAATACCCCCTCTATAAACTGAAGATGACTTTCTTCTTTTAGAGAATCAAATGGACCAGTGAAAAGACCAATGAGTGCTTTGATTAAGCTCCAAAGACACCTCCAAACACCTCCAAGGAAGACACCACCAAAAACACACCACAGTACAGAGTCTTCCTGTGCTGCTGATTAATTATTAATAAAATATTCAATTAGTTTATTACATCCGGGCTGCGGGTAGGGTGTTTGGCTAGGCATGCAGGGTAATACAGAGGTCGAGGGGCGCTCAAAAGGTCAAAGTCTCTTGGCACTTGCTCCTTTAAAGAATTTTGACAGATTTTTATTACAGGCTCCGGTGGCTACGAGTTTTACTGACGGATCAACCTCAACTGCCGCTCGCCACAAGCACCACGCCACTTGCAACTCACCACTCACTGTACATTGCTGTTCATTGCTGGAATCTTGCACTCAAGCAGCTGGATGGGTCACAGAAGTCAAGAGCACCGAGTCACCAACACGGCAGAATGCCGGGAAAACCTTCTGGAGCGGGATCGGGAGCCGGTCACACAACAGCCGGATGGCAGATCTAGGCACATTCGCTCCTCCGCTCCGCTCCTCAGCTCTGCACGATGCCTGATGCAGACGTAAACCAGGTGGAAGGCCAAGGCCAAGGCTCCTCCAACCCCCGCAGCAGCTGCAGCAGCCGCCGCACCAGCAGCGCAGCAGCACCGTAGCACCGCGGTGCCAGCAGCGGCCGCCCCAGCGGCCGCTCCTGCCCCCGCACCCATGGCAGGACGCTGAAAACTCCGGAGAAGCCTTCAGGAGAGGGAGCCGGTGGCACAAAAAACAAACTCCCGTTACTTTGTAGGCACAAGTAACGAATGGTACTTGTCCCACTGCAAGGCATGTAATGTGTGCATGCAGACTCTTAGCAGGGGAATCAATCAGCCCACCTGAGACTATCACCACATAGAGAAAAGAAACGTCCCATGAAGGGAATTGGTATATTTAGATCTGAGTTTGTAGCTATGCAATGGCAGCACCTTTGATCAGAGTGGCAAATGAAACTCTCATGGCCTCGTGTATTTGATCTGGAGTCCAGTGGAGCCAACCGTGTAGCTTGGTTCTATCGCAACACCATTCCATCCTGATATCATGTATTTTAAACCATATTTCTCATCTCCACATGCCGTACCTTTCCAATTTCAACTAAAATGTTCCCCTCTTTTAAGTTCCACACTCTTGTCACTCATCTCTCTCTTTCGTTCTTATTGCTCTTATATTTACTTGCTCCTCAGGTCTTACTTCCCCCGTCACTAGCAATCACCTTGGCCTCCAAATGTTACCACTACCCTCACGGTTAAATTCCGGGCACAAATATTTCTCGCATGTATGATTATCCTTTTAGCTTTTGCCTTTCCTGTTTGGACTCCACAGTGGCACCTGCAAACACATCCTGTTCTTTGTTGGGGTTGTGGAAGGGTTAGGGGTTCTGCAGCAAATCACTCAGAACTCCCAAGACTCCACTCAAGAGAGCGCGTGGTGGTGGCCTGCGTCACTGCTGCATTTTAACAGCTCAACGCGGGGGCTGGCCAAACATGATGCCCAGGGCCATCATTGGTAGCGCTTTCGTGCGCTACAAGATTGATGGCCCAGGGACCCACATACACGGTACGCTGCGCCGCACCACCACTATGCTAGGTGGTGCGTGCAGCATTTGCATGCAGGTGTGCTTGCACTTACATTCTTTCTTAAATTATTATTTTTGGTTAACAATCTCTAAAAGAGGCTCGGTGCTCAGGTGATCACACAGTGATATAGATTTTGTGCAATATGGAAGAACAAATAGATTTCTGAGAATAGTACAGTTCATAAACTACTTTTTCAGATTAGCATGATCGTTGACGGTATTTCTATCAAGCACTAGTTAATTAGATGAGTGGAATCCAAAATTAGGGATCATGATCAAATGACTGCAATATAAAAATTCAAAATTGATGCTACTCACTGGGGTAGACACAAAGAAATCAATCTGTGCGAATCTGAAAAATATTCAAAATATTTAAAGCCTGTACACGGCTTAATTGAAAGTGCAACCTGAGTAAGATGTGCCTTGACGAACCGTAAACCTAATGAAAATTGACTGACTGGGTGGCATTGCCAAAATGAATGGTATGCTTAGTTGACACAGATTGCAGCAACTAGGATATGTGAAGTCCAAATTAATTGGAAGGAAGAAATCTGAAGTCACCTCGTTGGGGAAAAGCCTCCTCAAATTTGTGACAGCAGAGTTACATGGCAATAAAACAAGCATTTGCAATGCAATCGGTGTCATTTTTGGGACCTTATATGTATTTAGCTATGCAGCACATTAGCCTGGGTGCTGAAACATCTACTGTTCTTTAACATGGAGGGAAAGTCAGCACCAAAATGCAGAACACGCCAGGTATGGGAACACATGGAGAGAAATACTGCATATTAGTGAGAATTTGTATTGTCCAAAGCTCTGTTTTTAATATAAAATCAGGGCCTTCAGTGGTCATATCACTGAAAATACACAATTGAAAAAATCATTGTCTACGGGTGCTCGAGGAGGCAAGTTTCTATGGCCTGGAATCTAGGGAATGCGAAAGTGATTCAGGTATTTTATTGACCTCTGCTGGTTGTTTTCTATCAGGAAAGTTATATAGAGGCTGTTGCCGGAAAAATAAAAAAAGATAGTCCCTAAGCAGAAAGCAATTCTGTTTTTTCACTGACCTCTACTGGTCGTTTTCTATCAAGACAGTTGAATAGAGGCAGTTGCCAGAAAAGTGCTGTCTAGGCTCGACCTAAAATGGAATATATTTTTTTTTTCAAACATATGATACACTCATACAAAATCAAACAGTTATTGTCAACATATGATGTTTCAGTTGTACATGGTATGGCATAAGACAAATTAATGGGACATGATATGTACAGAATGGAACACAAGGCCAGCATTAATTGTACAGATACAGTCAGTGTGGTAAAGATGTAGACTGTATGTTCATGTGGGCATGACAGAATTACATTCTTCCATGGAGTTTTGACCATTCGTGAGGCTGTTCCATTTTAGGATCCAGCGGAATTCGGCCTTGTGAAGCAAGATTTAAAAGTCCTCTACCCTCAATGTTTTTATAACCAACTCAATTACTTGCCATCTTCTGTCATTTTATGTGTGTTGTTTCATAGAAGTGTGTTACGAGGGGTGTTGGCTTAACCCTGCACCAAATCAGAGAACAGTATTGACACAATCTGGTTCAAATATTTGATGTATTTGTGATTGCAGGGGCAACAAATGGCGTGCATTACATTGCTTGAATTACAGTGTGTGTGAATTCTAATTGTGTATGTGATCCCTCCGCGTTTTAAATCCTTTTTATTCATAGTGGAAATCCAGGTTATACAAACACTGCATTGACAATGGCTTGCAATTTTTTATTAAACCTCAGTGGTAGCGTATTAGTTTTCTTCTTTATGTATTTATGTTTTAAGTGGTCTCTTATGCTCTTGCCTTATTGAAAAAACATCGGTGTTTGTTCTGAAAGGCCAGTGTACTGTATTAGCAACAAAGGTGTCTTGATTATTTTAGTGATGGAATTACTTTGTGTACAAATTCGTTGTAATGCAAACCAGGTGTTCAGAGGGACTCTTCACTTTTGGGATGACTAAATATTCACAGGAGCAATGCAAGGGTATTTTAAGGGATAGCTTTATCTGTTGGTGTGGATAGCTCATATTGCACAGCTTTTTGCCCAATATTTCTGCCTCATGGAAGTAATCCTTCCTCCTCATACCGCTTCTGCAAATCTACAGAAACTAGCCAAAACGTACACCATCCTTCAGAGCCTGCTGGTGATTGCAGAAGTACTGAACTAATGTGTTAAATTAAATGGTGTTGTGGTACAAACTAGTTCCTAGAGGACCATCAAATACAGAGCAAGTGAGGCCCAAAAAATCAATAGAAACATTGCTCTAGTGAGATGTGAACAGTAAGTCGGTTGATAAGGAGTGTAATCATTCCAAATCATTTTTTGCAGTGTTTTCATCAACATTCCAGGTGAAGAATAGGTTGTCTATGAACCTCTTCCATAGAGACATAGCTGGTGATGAAAAGTGTTCTTCTCAGGGTCATATATGAATCTGCACTCAAAGTAATTGACAAAGGGAATAGCAAAGATATACAAGCTGGGGCAGTGGAACCCTACAAAGAACGAGCCCCTGACCTGCTATCCCTATTTATTATACATGTATTGGGAAGTACCCAAAAATGTGTGTGTGCACACTGTAAGCGCACCCACTGTCACGGTGCAATCCAATACTGGAATTAACAATGTTCAACAAAAGCAACAGGTGCACCAAAGCTCTTTCCCGACGACATCTCGTAAGGAGGCAAGACTAGGCTGCGGTTCCGGGCTTATCACGGTTTGGAACCTGCGATTGCCCCTATTATATTGTCCACTTTACAATGGTGTGATTGAATGAATTTTGCTACCTGGACTTATCTTGGTTCTGGTTTATTTCACTAAAGTAAAGCACACCTTGCTCTCATATTAATGTGGATTAGATCTACCAAATTCATCTGTTGGTCTCATCCACCACAGATATTCTGACGCTATATGTTAGGAGTGCCTCATAGATGCCCTGAAGAAGTCCATTTGTTTGGTTGAAACTCGTTGGCTGTTCATTTCAACTTGAATTGTTTTAACTTTTTGAATAAACGAAGAATTTGAAGAAACACCTTTGGACACGGATTGGATAATGTGCTTTGTGATTACTTACCTTTTAATGGTGCACCCGTTGCTTTTGTTAAACAAGGGAATAGTAAAATTTGGGGCAAAAGAAACCCCATTGAATTACCTTTGACCATTGGATAAGCATTTTGTGCTTTGCTTGCATTAGGACTACTTCAAAGGACTAAAGGGAAGAGGAAGCGATGGAAGGAAATGGGAAGTGGGAAGGATGATGTGGTAGTTTAAGAAACAAGCAGCACTAGGAGATAGCTTAGTCCGTGTTTTTATTGGTGAGAGCAATGTAATATTGTATAATGGGTTGTATTTATGAAGTGTGAAAGAAAGTCAAGTTGAAGAAAAGTGGGTGGTCTTCAGTAACTTGTAAGTAGCTGTCTTGCATGTACTGGAATGAGTCTTTCCTCTACTTTGGAATAAGTGCCAGAAAGCATATGTTTGATATGCAAAACTGATATTAAAGGTCAATCATGATTTGGCTGACACCTGGTGCTCTTCATCTTCGCCATAGTTGAAGCCACATGGAAAAAGTACATTCCCAAAGCCCATCTGGGGGATGGGAGCAATAGTTGACGACTTTTAGGGTAGGTCATAGGTGAAGAGGCCCAGCCTGGGATCTAACCCCTGTGGTTACTGATGATCCTTTCCTACAGAACCCTCACCACTTGCTTTATACTAATAGCTGGCCTAAGGGTGGGGACTGCAATCAACCCAGCACCTGTCTTTTCCTGACTGCTGGGTCCAAGCGTGGGTAGTTTGAAGTCAGGTGACTACTGAAGTCCCACTTCATCTTCTTTTGCTCTTTCTCTGGGTTGCTTCTTTATCCCATTATTTGCTCTCAATTTAATCTCCCCTTCCTCTCTGGAGTAACACTGACCCCTTCTTCACTAAATTGGACCATGTCTTCTTTTTTTTCGGCTGTCCTCCATAGTTGTCTTTACTTTTGGCACTCTATAAAGAGAATCATGCATGCTCAGCCAACAGCTGTGTTTTCCTTGATGTCTTTCATGGAGTTGTGGTCTCGTCCTTCCTTCAAATGCCTGACTTCCATCTCATATTGATGTGCCTGAAAATGTGTCTGAACTATCCAACGAGAGCACTAAATAAGGTTTGAGTAGGTCATGCAATGCACTGCCCATCGGAAGCACAAAACTAAGTCATGGTGGTTGCATGCAAGAGGCAAGTGAGTACTTTGTTAGATACTCATGTCTCTTGCTTTTACTAATGAAGTACAAAGTGCCACTACAACCAGGACAGCCAGTTCTTATCAGTCAAGTTACCCTATTCCCCTCATAAAGTGATAGTTGTGGAATAATGGTAGTTTTGAATAGTTCTTCGAATATTGCGTCATAAACATTATTTTGGTGCCCATGCCTTCGTAAGGCACTGATCCTAACATAGTGGGTGGTCATTCTTAGCTTATTGTGGGCACCAGTGGCATGGTGATGCTCATTTCTGGTATAATGTTGGCCCTGGCACAATAATACTAATTATCAGGCTATTCTGGGCATGATGAGGCACACCCTTGGTATATGCAGACACTAGCATATTGATAATTATTGACATTTTGTGAACGTAGCCATGTAAAGCAGAATCAATGGAGTCATGAGTGGCATCAGTACCTATGAATACTTGATGAATTTGATGTTTAGGCACCAAGGGGCATATGTAGGTAATTTCCATTTTGCGATTCTCAAATAGCGATTTTTGATGAATCGCTATTTGCGCTATTTGAGAATAGAAAAATGGAATGTAGGTAATAATTCGCAATTTTTTTGCGAATCTCTAACATTCCTTATTTGCGATTAGCAAATTGCGAATCGCAATTAAGGAATGAGTGTCCCATTGATTCCTATGGGCCAAAAGGCCCATAGGAATGAATGGGGATACATTCTCAAATTGCGATTTTCTGTGAGAAAATCGCAATTTGAGAATCGCAATTCCAAGGGTGCCAGGGTGTCCAAAGGACACCTGTTGCACCCCTTAAATGTGCCTGTAAGTACATGTGGTGCACATACATGCCCTAAGGGCATGTCTGTGCGCCACATGGCACTTTGATTTTTTTTTTAATGCATTTTTAAAGGAAATCGCAAAATACCATCTACTTGAAGTAGGTGGTATTTTGCGATTCCTTATGCCAAAATGACAATTTTTAAGGCACCCCTACATAGCATTTAAGGAATCGCAAAATTGCCATTCCTTAAATGCTATAAGCAAAATAAGGAATCACAATTTTTGCGATTCCATATTATGCTAAGTGCCACCTGCATACCAAAGGGGCGTTTGCGATTCGCCAGTGCCGAAATTCGCTGAATTTCGGCGTTTGCTAATCGCAAACGCCTACCTACATATGCCCCCAAATGATTTTAATAAAAACAAAATATAATCATTTTGTAAAACAGCTGGTTTTATCTCATGTAAATGTTATGTTTTGCTTGCGGCAAACGTGGATTTTTTTGCCAAAATGAAAAAACATTGGTTTGATAGTAAAATGTGCATCTTTTGTTTAAAACAGACAAGCAGCTGTTGGGGACATATGGTTTCATAAAAAATAAAAATATGTTGAGTGGATATTTGACTGTAAATCATTACTACTGTCGGAGACCCTTGTATGTATATGGGTGTAAGCCATATGTCGACTTTATAAGGTCTTCCTGACCATACACCATGTGAGGTCATGTTTTTAGAGATTTTCTCATCTGCAAAGAGTTTCAAATTCTCAATATTAGTTTACCATTCATAGGGGATTAGCCAGGGATAGGCTACATTTTTTGCAGAACAACCCACCCATGACATTGAAAATATATGACTGGGTGGGGGCACTTGTGCATATAGGGGGCCTATTCAGAAACAACACGTTGTAGTGTGTTTTGTAGTACTATAACAGTACTGCAAATGCACTATAAAATACACTGGACAAACTACATGTGGAGGTCTAAGCATCCACATGTCCTGTCTTTTTCTGTGTGGAGATGTCTGCCTCGACTGCAGTCTCTGCAATGTAAGTATACGTGTTAGTAGAAAATGTGGGCTGCACTGGGAGAAGTGGCTTAAAAATGAAGTATATTTATTACCAAAGTGGAGAATTTAGGTAGGAGTAAGGAGTGGTTAAGAATTGGTTAGCGAAGAGTTCAAGGAGAGACATGCACCAACACTTAAAGAAGTAAGCCCATTCCTATTTACAACGGCACTTCGAATTATTCTAATGCCAGGAAGGAGCAGTAGTAAGTTCAGCACCACATATGGCTTACCACAGATACTGCAACACACTACCGTAGAAAATGATGAAGGTAGGGATGTAAAATAAAACCTCATAAGAAATTGTTAAATTAAATGTAATTACTTAAAACTGTTTAAATTATAAATACGTTTCTGCAATTAGTATTAAATTTGTTATTATTATTATTATTATTATTATTATTATTATTATTATTATTATTAATATTATTATTAATAATAATAATAATAATAATAATAAAAGATGTCAAAATAAAAATAAAGTTTTGCTTTTTCAGTAAATTTACACTCAGCTTTTGTAAATAGCCCAAAGTACTCAAGAATGTAAGAGTACATTTACAACTAGTAAATCTGCACATGTAGCTTTACCTTTGGGAATATGCCCCAAACTGTTTTCCTGATGTTCTTTCCTGGCTCTCTCTAGGTGCCCCTGTTGACCCCGAGTTCTACATGAGTCGCTCCCTTTCCAACGTCATCAGCTCCACCCTGTTTGGGACCCGGTTTGAATATGAAGATAAAGAATTTGAGAAACTGATCCATTGTGTCCAAGACGCCCTTCAGGCCATGAGCAGCACCGGTGGCATCGTGAGTTTCCATAAGATTCCTGATAAAAATGGCACTTTTTATGGGATGGCCACATGAGTTCGTGGAATAAAATTTTTATAGATTTGAAGAATGTTAAGGCACAGTAGGAGACCGTTAATCTCAGTGTACCCATGCAATTCAAAATTTAAATAAACGTGCTTATCACTAATATGGCGACTTTTGTGGAGAGGACTTTTTGGCTTGACTATTTGTGGTGATTTTGAAATCTCCAGGATATTAAGGGGGTTGTATATAGAAAGAACACTGAATTGATTTAGCATCTGTATCAAAAGTATATATCTATTATGCAGAAAATATGTACCTTCGAACTTGGTGTTCATAATTGTTGCTGTTAAATTTGCAGTAGGGGCTTAACATAGGTTGAAGTAAATCATCAATCATGCCTACATTCCATTTGTGAGAGACTCAAAAAGGGAGGAATTGTGGTGGAGAGTGGGGTAGGACCATAAGAGGAAGTAGGACTACATCAGTAGAATAAGTAGGTAAGTTCGCAACTATCAGCCTGATTCATCATAGACCCGTTTTGCGAGTCTATAATAGCGATTCATAAGGAATCGCTATTACAGACTCGCAAAAAGGGATTCATGTAGGAATCGGAAAAAAAAATGTGATTCCTACATATTCCTTATTTGCGATTAGCAAATTGCTAATCGCAAATAAGGAATAACTCCCCATTCATTCCTATGGGCCAAAAGGCCCATAGGAATGAATGAGGAGTATTCCTTATTTGCGATTAGCAATTTGCTATTCGCAAATAAGATAGCGATTTAAAGGGTGCCAGGGGTGTCCAAAGGACACCCTGTAGCACCCCTTAAATGCAAATTTAAACAGGTGTTGCTTTTAAAAGCATTTTTTTAAGTTTTCGCTATTTACCACGAGGTTTGACCTCGCGGTAAATAGCGGGCCGAAATTGCGAAATCGCTATTTAAAAATGGATGATGAATTGCATTTTAGGCATCTCAAATAGAGATTCCTTAAATGTAATTCCTCGCAAAATAGCGAAATCGATATTTCCGATTTTTGCATTTGGGATGATGAATCCCAAATGCAAAAATCGCACTCGCAAAGGGCCAGATTCTCAGAATCTGGCCCTTTGCGAGCGCAAATCAGCTTGATGAATCAGGCTGTATGTCTTAATATGGTACGCTGGAATTTGTGCAACTGGGAAAGGGCAGAATTATGCTGCAGTACTGACTAAATTATGTGGCAAGAAAAGGCAAATTATGCTTTATAATGTGGTAATTTTGTGACAATATCAGTTCATTATTTTAGAAATGTTACACGTTTACGCTGTCTCTCCAAAGGCTTCATCTCATTCCTATCAGTTTAACACGTAAATACAGCAATCAGCAACTGGCAACCAGCTAGCATTTGCAAAGAGCATTCATCCATTAGGCAACACGCGTGGCAGCATTTATAATAACTTTAGAACCATTCGAACGGGACACTATTTTTTGTTCAACTCTGTAAATTATACAGTAGATGATAGATCATGTGGTAAATGTCGTAAAGCTTTAATTTTGTGGGAAATGAATCACGTAATTTGTTTCAGACAAATTTACATGCTAAACTAAAAGCACATCATGGCCGTTGAGGAGCCACAGTCTCTCTATAATGCCCTTCTGGTGGGCTGATGACATCTTTCGATACCTGGAAATACAGGTTTTGCACATGGTAAAGTGGAGGCTCACACTTAACACTGTTACAATTGTTCTGAACATACAGAAGTCACTAACATTCTGGATGACACTCGCATTGTCGCTTACTGGCAGCATACTGTTGGCCGAGTCATTTGTGTTTCCCTGCACTCTATGGGGCAGATTTACAAGTAGTGGCACATCTCTGTATATTTGCAGAGTTGAGTCAGCTAAATTGCATGACGGAAAAAAAGCCTTGCACCACCATGGATGCGTCGCATTTACAATGTGGCGCACTGTGGAGCAAGGAGAGACAGGTACGTGACGCATCTTTTGGTGGAAAGGCAGGGCATTGCTGGAGCTGTGTCGTAACCACGACTCAACTCCAACAATGATCAGGAATGCCTATTCCCATCATGCTGCATCACTCCTTATGCCTGCTTCAAGCAAGGTATTGATGCAGTGGCGTCGTAAAAGTAACTCCGTCACTCCGTCACTTTTACAAGGCTTCCTTGCGACGGAACGCCCACCCTGCATACATTATACCTGACGCAGGTATAATGTAGCGCAGGGCTTTACAACGTGACACATCTCCCTAGATGCATCATGTTGTAAATATGCTGCATCGTGGCACATTGTTTAGGATGCTGCTGCGTCACAGAAGTGACGCAATGGCGGTGTAAAGTTGTCGCAAGGGGTTGTAAATCTGCCCCTATATGCTTTCAATGCTGCTTACGCTATCTTCCAAAGTAGGTGTTGACGACATAAACAGTGTACTGAACATTCGCGTGGGAGGAGGTAAGAGACGCAAGGCAAAATGTACATGTTTACGCAAGTGCATAAGAAGGGTGGAATGAGAGACTAGACATTGAAGGTTACTACCTGGCAGATAAATTGCAATATAAAGCAGGGAGTTATTTGGGAGAACCATCACTGAACAGGGTCAATCGGTAGAAGTGATACTGGTGTCCCATTTGCTAGAACTGCTCTTTGAAATCTGAGTTAGGGACATAAAACAATTGAGGAAATATACAAAATGGCTCTTAAGGATGATAAAGTAAAAGACGATATGTTGTAATCAAAAAGATAGAGGAGAACTAGAGAGGGTAGTCCATTTCCCCAGTTTATATGTTAGCAATCAATGAGAACTAGCTCTGGTTTAAATTGTTTGTATGTCTGCGGGTGGTCAGAAACAGAGTTGTGTATATCAACATCAAATTATGCTTTGCAAGCATGAACGAGGCAAAGGTAGTTTACAGCAGGTACAAACAAGATGATACATTGGGGAAGGCTTTGTACTCTGGGACAAGGCATCGAAAGGTCAGGTGAAGTCACTAGTTCTCATTATGGACAGAGATAAGGGCAGTGCTTCTAACACACTTCCCATGCATCAGGCAAGTGGGGTACCTCTAGTCTAAGGTAGAGTTTCTTCTGAGGCCTGCAACAAATCTCCTATGTATGCCTCTCAGTATACATGGGGCTGTATCACATTCTGTTTATTGGGGACGCAATGGACATGTGCACTCCTTTTCTGCACCCTAGGGTACAGTAGTACAAAAGAAGTTGTCACAGACATTTCTGTGACTCCTTCTGTAATATAGATAACATTTGTGCACACATTGTGCTATCTGAAGGAGGTGTTGCCTCATTAGCTCCCTATACTATATTCCTTCATCCCGTTAAAGATGATCAGGTACAGTACACACTAGGTGTAATATTGCCCAGGGTCGTCTTTTACTTTTTTGTTAGCAATCAATGAGAACTAGCTCTGGTTTGAATTGTTTGTATGTCTGCGGGTGGAGGAAAACCATTAGGTTTTATGAAGGCCCTCACCCACCAACCTAGTTGGTGGCATGCTTCATCATCGGGCCCCACCCGAGGTACTGAGTGTTCTCCAGTATTAGGGTGTCTTTCATAGATTCACATGCTTGAATATCCCCCGTCGTCGGAGTGGGAGTCCCATGGTAAATAAAATAAAATAGCAATAATATACTATATATATATATATATGTAACATAAAACCTGAAATATGTAATAGAAAAAAGGCATAACAAGCCTACACATATTTCTACATAGGAATGCATGGAAAAGGAAAAAACCATTTGCAGTCTATCATTGTCATTATGTTGGTCCAAACCACAGCCAATCAGGCGCCAGCAACCCTCTAGAACCTTCTCCGCAGAGCTCAGCACCGCATATTTTCTACCGCACGTCGTGTGAAGGGAGTCTCCCTGAGCTCTGCTCAGTTTTCTTCAATTTTCTTTCTTAATATCACAGTTTAGTAATGTTTTCTTACATGAAGTCTACCTTCAGACCCTGTGTCACTTGTGGGAAGCTGAGACCTTTTCCTGTGAACCCTCATGAAGAGTATATGGGCAACACTCTGCTTGGCTCTGACATGATAAGAGGAGAAGGGGTTGTTCTTGTGCTTTGACTGTACCCCCTTCTGATGTGGGAGGATTTTTTTTTTGTTTGTCCTGCACATTAAGATTTTAAATGATGCTTCTCCTCTACTTCACCAGTTGAAGTAATATCACAATTAAGGGGTCTCTGGCCTTCTTTGAGTCTGCCTCCCACATCTACGCCCACGAGATTTACTCTCAGGCGTCTAGACTCACTCTGCGCACTTTTCTACGTGAAAATGTGCCAGCTTGTCGACGATATGGTCAATGTACCCTCTGACGACAATCTCTGCCGTCACTGTTGCTCTGCAACGACGACGCCTCCAGGCATGCGTCGACGACTGTGAGGACAGTGCCCTCTTGTCGACTATATGCTCGTAGACCACTGGGAGTTTTTGTCGATGGTGAATTTCTTCGACAGTTGGCCTCGTCGACGGTAGGCTCGTCGACGATAGGCCCATTGACGGTAGGCACGTCGGCGGTGGCCTCGTCGACGGTACGCTCGTCGACGGTGGCCTCGTCGACGGTGGCCTCGTCGACGGTGGCCTCGTCGACGATAGCCTCGTCAACGGTAGGCTCGTCGACGGTAGGCTCGTCAACGGTAGGCTCGTCGACGGTAGGCTCGTCGACGGTAGGCTCGTTAACGGTGAGCTCCGTAGATGGTGAGCTCCGTAGACGGTGAGCTCCGTAGACGGTGGGTTCCGTAGACGGTGAGCTCTGTAGACGGTGGGTTCCGTACATTATGGGCTCTGTAGACGGTGAGCTCCGTAGACGGTGAGCTCCGTAGACGTTGAGCTCCATAGACGCTGAGCTCCGTAGACGCTGAGCTCCGTAGACGCTGAGCTCCGTAGACGCTGAGCTCTGTAGACTGTGAGCTCTGTAGACGGTGAGCTCTGTAGACGGTGAGCTCTGTAGACGATGAGCTCTGTAGACGATGAGCTCGGTAGAGACGGTGAGCTCTGTAGACGGTGAGCTCTGTAGACGGTGAGCTCTGTAGACGGTGAGCTCTGTAGACGGTGAACTCTGTAGACGGTGAGCTCTGTAGACGGTGAACTCTGTAGATGGTGAGCTCCGTAGACGGTGAGCTCCGTAGACGGTGAACTCCGTAGATGGTGAGCTTCGTCAACATTCAGCTTCGACGCAAGTTAGCTTCGTTGACGGATGACCCTGTCAACTGTTGCATTCGTCGACGGTTGAGCCCGTTGACAGTTGGTTTCACACACTGTTGACTTTTATGCGCAATGTTTTTCGGTAGACGATTTATCTCGTCGACTGCAGCTTTCTGCTACATCCACGTGATGGCGTGATGGCTTTTTACTCCTGCCATTATTTTTCTTGGACAGCACATAGCCGTATGAGCATGTTTTTTCTTCAGATCAGAAATATTTATTTCTGACAGCAAGGCTGCCACGGCCTGTACCATGGCGGGATTACGTCTTCCCTTACAACTGGAGATCTATTGCATTCACCTCTGGTGAATATTGGAGGTTTTCCCCTCCTTATGAAGAGAGCGGCGAATCGTTTTCCCTTTTCCCCTCGTCCTGGGGAAACCACAGAAACAAGTTTGTTCAGTTCTTATCATAGACTTAATTTAGCAAGAAGGTGTTAGACTCATGCAGAGGCCAAACTCTGTGCCGGCGGTTTGTTTTTCCACTCCTCAACAAGAAATGTGAAGCTCCCCACTAATCAGCCTACCTTGACTCAGTCATTACTCAGGCAGCACAGCGATTATCTTGCAAGCCAGTTGGGCAGGTATGCCGCCAGATGTGCTCTGACATGTTAGCGCCAGTAGAACTTATTCCAGAATCCTCCAAGCCTCACGCTTTAAAGATCCTGCAGGAGGGAGAGAGAGAGAGAAGTGCATCAGAAATGATACACTGTGAAGCGGACATTGCGTGTACAGGTTTTCCACAGCTCGCTATAGGGGCAGTCTGGCAAAGACAATTTTGCTTCAATGCTACGTCTTTCGCAAGGAGGTTCAGACTTCAGTACTTCACTTGTTCTTTTGATTGAGGATCCCTTCTGGCCAGCATGTTGATGAGGCACTGCAGACCATCTTAAAGGACACAGATACTGCCCACACCTTCGGGATATAGAATCGCAGCCTTTTCGTGATGCCCAGGACGTAGCTCCACGTCCTTTGTTTTAAGGGAGTTCCATCCAGTATTGGCTCCTACAATCAGATCCAACTGCGATACTCTTTAAAATTTGTCAAATTTCCCTCTTTCTACACCTCCAAAGGGACCTCCTTCTCTTCTACGGGTGTCGTTTGCACAAGTGCCTATATGGATACAAACAGGGACCGTCGGAGTGGTTCCGAATCTCCAACAGCGTTAGGGTTTACTCTCAGTTCCTCATCAACAAGCAAATGAGGAAAGTAGCGCATGATTTTAGATCTTTGCGCAAACTTTACAAATGTTGTCCCTCAAGAAAGTCCTAAAGTTCTTATGTCAGAACGACTTTATAACTACTCTCAACCTCCAGGATGTCTATTTTCATGTGCCAATCCTTCCTTACCAACAGGTCCTACATAGACAATCATCGTACAGCCGAGGCAACTCTTCTAAGAAACAATGGTTTACCTGGAACACACCTTTATTCCCTCCAAAGACGTCAGAGGTCTAATATCTCACTTTTATTCCAATTGGTCAAAGGTGACAGAGGACCGTTGGAGCACAGGAAGTGGCTACGCTTTACAATAGGTACAGAACTTATTCAATTAAAGTCCTCCCTCTTGGATTTAGGTCCGTTTCATGTGTCTTTACGTAGATCCTGGCACCAGTGGCAGCCTATCTACGTCTGCAAGGCTTACAAATTTATCATTACTGAGACAACTGTATAATAAGGGATCGCTCTTATTTACAAGCAGTCCAGCACACCCAGACTTGTCAGTCACTGTTTCTAAACCTGATTTTCAATAAATCATTGCAAGTTCCAACTAGTACTAGCTCCGATATCAACGTTTCTCGGAGGATCAATCAATATAAACCTAGCAAAGGTGTTTGTCTCACACGAACGACGGGCCTGCATCTCCCACTTGGTAGTTCTTCTACGTTGGTTGCAGGTCTCCAGGTCATTCGAAGATCTCATTCAAATCAATCCTCGGATGCAAGAGGCCTTTTGTTTGGTGGGCCAAAAAAGAAATTTGTAGAAGTGGTGTCCGTTTTTTTCCTTCAAGAAGCGCCAAATTACACAATCCCCACAGACGCATCCCTCGAGGGTTGGGGAGTATATCTTCAAGGGCTGAAGGTCAGCAGGGAATGGAACCCTCAACAAAAGGCTTGGCACATCAATCTGCTAGAGCTAGGTGCCATCTTCTTAGCCCTCAAATCCTTTTGTGTTATCATTCAAGGGGCCACAGTATTGGTTCGCACAGACAATACTTCAAGTATGCATTACTTAAACAAACAGGGAAGAACGAGGTTGGTTCTTCTATCTCAGAAAGCCCAAGAGATATGGGCTTGGGCAATATGGCACAGGATCAAACTCTTGGCTGTTCATGTGCCGAAAGTTGCAAATGTGCTGGCGGACACCCTCAGCAGGTCAACAGGTGTCCAACCACGAATAGGAACTGCATCAGCCAACGGCGGATTGAATCTTCCAGCAGTGGGGTCATCCCGATCTAGACCTCTTTGCGACAAAAAAGAACAGCAAATGCCTGTTTCTTTGCAAGCTGGCATCCCCACAGGAACTCGTAGGGGAAGCCGTTTTTTTTCGATTAACTGGTCTCAAATATATGCTTACGCCTTTCCTCTAATACCGTTGGTTCCGAGAGTTCTCCGGACGATGAAGAAAGAGCCGTGTCATTTGATTCTCATCGCCCACAGGTGGCCTCGCCAATACTGGTTCACCGAACTTCTTCTTCTCTCAGAGTACGATCCAATACAGTTTCGACCAATACCAAATCTCCTCTCCATTCAGAATGGTCAAATTTACCATCCGATCTGGCTTCTCTAAAATTAGCAGCTTGGCGCCTGAGCACCTTGAATTAGCTCATCTGACTATCTCGGCGGATTGTAAGGAGGTACTGGCGTACGCGAGAGCACCTACTAAAAAAAAAAAAAAAATCTGCATTTGGTGTTAATCTGCTGGGGTTCACCCATTTCATGCAACGCCGGACCAGATATTACCTTTTTCTTGCACCTGGCAAGATCAGGCTTATCTCATACAACGTTGAGGGTCTTTTTGGCAGACATTTCAAGGTAACGTCAGGATGGGTCCATCTCTCTTTATTCTTCAAAAATACAACAGTTCTTTAAGGGACTACTCAGAATGTTTCCTCCTGTACGTCGTCCGCCTCCATCATGGCATTTTAATGTAGTATTAGCGCAGCTCATGCGCCACCCGTTTGAGCCAATTTTCAGGATGTATTTCAAATTCCTAACATGCAAAATTTTTTCTCTTTGCTAGCATTAACTTCATCTAGAAGAGTCTGTGATGTTTAAGCTCTCACTGTCAATTCACCTTTCTCACAATTCATGTCCAATTTTGTGGTGCAACGTACAAACCCAAGGTTTATGCCTAAGGTGCCTTCGGATTTTCACCTGAATGAACCAGTTATCTTAAAGAAGTTTATTCCTAATCCGCAATCCCCTGCGGAGAGGGCATTACATACCCTTGACATCAGAAGATGTTTTAAAATTCTATTTGCAAGGGACCTCTGTCATTCTCAAATCCGATTAACTGTTTATTGCCTATGGAAATATACGGCAAGGACAAGCAGTGTCTAAACGCACCATAGCTATATGGATTTATGCAGCTGCTGACATTTGCCATCTTCATAGCTTATGGACATTACCACTAAGGGCGTCCAGTTCCCAAACCTATAATTGCTCGTGGGGTTTCCTTGACCATTGCTTTCTGCCATCAACAGGCAGGCAAGCCTCTACAGTCTTCAGTGAGGGCCCATTCTACCAGGGCGATGTCATCTTCAACTGCCCTGTTTGCCGGTGTGCCGCTGCATCAGATCTGCAAAGCAGCCATGTGGTCAAGCAGGCACACGTTTACAAAACACTACTGCCTGGGTGCCATTAACAAAGCAGACACTGCAGTGGGACAGGCTATGCTTCGCTATCTTTCTCAATAAGGTGAGCCTCTGTCTTCCCTCCTCCATCATGTTTTACCTTATTACTGTATGCCTTGCATGACTATAGACATATTTGGTCTTATAAGTCTATGCATGTGTACCATGCTGGGAAGTTTTCTTCGGATATTACTGCTTTCTATTCTATATTCAAGCATGTGAATCTATGAAAGACACCCTAATACTGGAGAAGAACAATTGTTACTTACCTGTAAACAGGTGGTTCTCCAGCATTGGTGTCTTTCATAGATTCACATGCGACCCACCCTCCTCCCCTCAGAGGCTCTCTTCTTCTCATAGACTCTGTGGTCACTCTTGTGCTACGAAAATCTGAGGTGCTGAGCTCTGAGGAGAAGGTTCTAGAGGGTTGCTGGCGCCTGATTGGCTGTGGTTTGGACCAACATAATGACAATGATAGACTGCAAATGGTTTTTTCCTTTTCCATGCATTCCTATGTAGAAATATGTGTAGGCTTGTTATGCCTTTTTTCTATTACATATTTCAGGTTTTATGTTACATATATATATATATATATATATAGTATATTATTACTATTTTATTTTATTTACTGTGGGACTCCCACTCCGACGACGGGGGATATTCAAGCATGTGAATCTATGAAAGACACCAATACTGGAGAACCACCTGTTTACAGGTAAGTAACAATTGTTCTACCTCAGGTGTGCTTCGACGCCAGATTACTGCAGAGCAGGTTTTTTTGGTTCGTGAGGGTGCTATGAGTGTGCTCTGAGTGAGGTTTAAAATACTGTCCTGGGTGTCCCAAAGACTGTTTTAATAGTGGGCCCCAAGCAGTCAATAAAAACAAAGGCTATCGGACGTGCACGGTAGGCTTATGGCCTCCGACGTCCTGAGCGGTCAACTAGTTTCAGCCAGGCCTTTTCTTCTACTGGCTTTCGTCAGGACCTTATATGTGTAGGGTGTTACAGGGTTAGTATGAGTTTGTCAGGGCCCTGTGTGTAAAGCACACGCTACGGTGCTTATATGTGCAAGAGGTGTTTCCTCTCGAGTTGTACCTGTAGGGGGTAAGAAAGGACAGACATAACATTTAAGTAAAGGCTCCTTGTAGCGGGCTAAAAGCATTTAGTGAGGCCGCGCTGGGTGCCTAGAGGTGACCACGGACAAGGCGGTAGTGTTGGCGTCAGTGGCGGGCAGTGAAAGTGTGGCCTGTCTCACAATATGCGTTATTATATGTGAAATTAGGCCTAAGTACTGTAACCAGAGTTGGCGTAAACAGTGGCGAAGAAATAAAATACATTAAAAATGGAGTTGCTTACACCTGATTTTAGCGAACAACTCAGCATGGAGCTCAGCCGGGGGCCAGGACCATGTGCACTCTAAATTGGAGGAAGAAAAGGAAAAAAGCTGTTGGGGGAGGGGGGTAGTCTGCACCCAAGAAGGTAACGGTAAAAGGATGCACACACAGACACGGCCGGGGGCAGCATGAATGGTGGCTGTACCGTTAGCAAAGTCTAGTTCAGGTACTTACTGCGCGATGTCGGTGGGCCCGCAATGAACCTGTTGTCTGGGCAGAGGCTCCGTGAGAAGTGAGCTTCAGTGTTGAGAGCACTTAAATACCTGTGGAAAGCGCCAGGTGTTGCTTGCTAGCTGTGTCAGGTGTTCTGGCCTGGGCACGTGTCACGGGGCGTGTTCATCTTTGGGTTGTCTCAAGAAGATGCCTGTAGTAGAGGAAATAGAACAAAGACTTGCATGCAGGTGTATGTAGCGCTCTCTCTCTTTATTTTCATGGTGCAATTGAATTTCTAAATTGCTAACTTGCGCGTGCGGTTATCTAGGGGAGTGCTAACCCATTTAGGGGAGTCGCGCTCTATCTGTGCACTATAATGGAGGGGCGCCCTCTCTATTTAAATGTGAAGCGGCTGCATATTGCCCCTGCCATGAATGGAGGTGATGAAACCACTGTGTGGGGGCCCATGAGAATGTGCAGGGGGATTACACATGGGGGGTACACGTGCTCTTCAGGGAAGGGACATCGCGGGGTCATAATGGTCTTGTGTGGGTGTATACCCTGGTACAGTGTAGTGGGTCCAGGCGGGCCGTGGAGTTTAAGTGCCCTGCCAGGTGCAGTAAGGTTCACAGGGCATTAGTGGGCGGGATCTGATCTCGTCCCACAGAGTGATGGTTTAGCGCATTTAGACAAGGACCTGTGAGTGAGTTGGTCACCACCTAGGTGTTAGAGCCAGTACGTCGCACTGAGGACGTTTGGTTTTGGGACATGTAACAGGGCATGGTCATCCCAGGCCCTGCGCGGGCCCTGTTGGTGAGATGGCACTGGGAGAGTGTAAATGATGTGTCAGGTGTTGACAGAAGGGGGGCTTCATCTGCTGAGGGTGTTCCACGGAATATTATCATTCAGTCCCTCCGTGTGGGTTGACAATCTGTAGATCCCGCGTTGTTCTTTGGACAGTAGCTGCTTCTCGATGTCTGTAGGGGGGACAGGGATCTGTTCGATGACTGTCCATCTGAGGTCATTGGTGGTATGTCCAAGCCTAAGGAAGTGGTCTGTGAGTTTGCTGATAGTCTTCTTGCACCGAATCGTACTTCTGTGTTCAGTGATTCTGGTGCGTACTTTTCTCGTGGTCATCCCCACGTATCAGAGCTGGCATGGGCACTCAATCAAGTACACTAGGTTGGTTGAATTGCAGTTCGTGTGCTTGCGTTGGTGCCATGTTTTTCCGGTTTCCAGATTGAGGGTTTTGGTATGTGTCGTGAGATGGCAGATGCTGCAGTCACAACAGGGGTAGTGACCTGTGATTTTAAGGAGGTTCCACACTTGATGTAGTGTAGGGTTGATGGTGGTTTCCGTGGTTCTCGGCCGTGTAGAGATAAGTTGATCCCGTAGGCTGTTCGATTTTTTATAGGCGACGAGGCGCAGGTCCCAGTTTCGTTTGCCCGTGTTGATGATTCTCCAATTTTTCTTGATGATTTTAGCCACTGTATTGGAGATAGGGTTGTACGTGGTGACACAGGTCAATGGTGTTGTTGTTTCTTGACGGGTCAGTGTTTCCAGGAGGATTTCTCTATATTGGTTCTTTGCCCATTTCTTGGTCCTGTTGATGATCCTTGTTGCAAAGCCCCGTTGTTGTAGTCTGTGGGAAAGGTCTGTGGCCTGTGTGTTGTAGTCCTCCTTATTGCTGCAATTGCGCCTTATGCATAGAAATTCATTGCGTATGCGTATTCATTATAGCGCACAGATGGAGCACGACTCCCCTAAATGGGTTAGCACTCCCCTAGATAACCGCACGCGCTTGTTAGCAATTTAGACATTCAATTGCACCATGAAAATAAATAGAGAGAGCGCTACATACACCTGCATGCGAGTCTTTCTTCTATTTCCTCCACTACAGGCATCTCCTCGAGACAACAGGAAGCTGAACATGCCCCGTGACACGTGCCCAGGCCAGAACACCTGACACAGCTAACAAGCAACACCTGGCGCTTTCCACAGGTATTTAAGCGCTCTCTACACTAAAGCTCACTTCTCACGGAGCCTCTGCCCGGACACAGGTTAATTGCGGGCCCAGCGACATCGCGCAGTTAGTACCTGAACTCGACTTTGCTAACGGTACAGCCACCATTCATGCTGCCCCCGGTTGTGTCTGTGTGTGCATCCTTTTACCGTTACCTTGTTGGGTGCAGACTACCCCCTCCCCCAAAAGCCTTTTTCCTTTTCTTCCCCCAATTTAGAGTGCACATGGTCCTGGCCCCCGGCTGAGCTCCATGCTGAGTTGTTCGCTAAAATCAGGTGTAAGCAACTCCATTTTTAATGTTTTTTATTTCTTCGCCACCTTTTACGCCAACTCTGGTTACAGTACTTAGGCCAAATTTCACATATAATAACGCATATTGTGAGACCGGCCACACTTTCACTGCCCGCCACTGACGCCAACACTACCGCCTTTTCCGTGGTCACCTCTAGGCACCCAGCGCGGCCTCTCTTAATGCTTTTAGCCCGCTACAAGGAGCCTTTACTTAAATTTTATGTCTGTCCTTTCTTACACCCTACAGGTACAACTCGAGAGGAAACACCTCTTGCACATATAAGCACCGTAGCGTGTGCTTTACACACAGGGCACTGACAAACTCATACTAACCCCTGTAACACCCTACACATATAAGGTCCTGACGAAAGCCAGTAGAAGAAAAGGCCTGGCTGAAACTAGTTGACCGCACAGGAAGTCGGAGGCCATAAGCCTACCGTGCACGTCCGATAGCCTTTGTTTTTATTGACTGCCTGGGGCCCACCATTAAAACAGTCTTTGGGACACCCAGGACAGTATTTTAAACCTCACTCAGAGCACACTCACAGCACCCTCACAAACCAAAAAAACACGCTCCGCAGTAATCTGGAGTCGAAGCACACCTGAGGTACACTCGGTACCTCGGGTGGGGCCCGATGATGAAGCATGCCACCAACTAGGTTGGTGGGGGAGGGCCTTCATAAAACCTAACCTTTTTCCTCCTCCCGCAGACATACAAACAATTTAAACCAGAGCTAGTTCTCATTGATTGCTAACAAAAAAGTAAAAGACGACCCTGGGCAATATTACACCTAGTGTGTACTGTACCTGATCATCTTTAACGGGATGAAGGAATATAGTATAGGGAGCTAATGAGGCAACACCTCCTTCAGATAGCACAATGTGTGCACAAATGTTATCTATATTACAGAAGGAGTCACAGAAATGTCTGTGACACCTTTTTTTGTACTACTGTACCCTAGGGTGCAGAAAATGAGTGCACATATCCATTGCGTCCCCAATACACTGAATGTAATACAGCCCCATGTGTACTGAGAGGCATACATTGGAGATTTGTAAATGTAAATGTAAATGCCAGCATTTGTAAAGCGCACAGCTACCTCCAACAGAAGTGTCCCGGCGCTGTCCGTATACGGCTTAGGAACCCTTCCTGGCTTTTTCCTGTGAAATATCCACTCCTGGGCACCCCCACGGTGAAGCCAGTCATCCCAGCGCTGTTGGGGCCATTGTGGAGATTAAGCAAGCTATTGCCCAGAGTTGCAGAGTGGGACCCATGATTAGAATAGGCACCAAGGCGAGAATTATCAGGTCCGAGGAAATTGAGCCCAAGACCCGCAGAGGCGGGTATTGAACTCTGGTCCTGGGCCAGACCTCTGCATCAGGGTCTGGCGCTCTAACCATTGAGCCACACTTCAGAAGAAACTCTACCTTAGACTAGAGGTACCCCACTTGCCTGATGCATGGGAAGTGTTTTAGAAGCACTGCCCTTATCTCTGTCCATAATGAGAACTAGTGACTTCACCTGACCTTTCGATGCCTTGTCCCAGAGTACAAAGCCTTCCTCAATGTATCATCTTGTTTGTACCTGCTGTAAGCTACCTTTGCCTCGTTCATGCTTGCAAAGCATAATTTGATGTTGATATACACAACTCTGTTTCTGATGAATAACAATAAAGGAGGGTAGCAATTGTGCTAAAAAATAGTGAAAAAGAACAGGAGAAGGACAGTAACTGCAGCATTGTGGGAAGCAGGCACACTAGGGACAGTGATGCCAGGTAGAGTAGTCCAGACACAAACAGGAGGCTTTGACATGGATGTTGACGAGGAGCTGAGCAGATAAAGAGGTGTTAGCTCACAGTTAGGTATGATCTTGAGTGGAGCAACTGAAGTGATTACTTCAGTTGTTTCACTTACGGTTGGTGACAAGGAGCAACATGGGAATAAGGATCGGGCACAGGACTAGTCAGGACAGTAATGGAAGTTCACCTCTGTTAGACCCAGCATCCTTGGAGTGGTTTCCCCTACCTTTTGTCATCTGACCTCTTGTTTTGCTGGCATAATTTGTGTTGGTTTTAGGATTTCTGGGCACTTTACCACTGCTAATCAGTGCTGAAGTGCATGTCCTCTATTTTCTAAATATGGTAATATTGGGTTATCCACAATAGGCATATTTGAAATACTTATAGGTCCCTAGTAAAGTGCACTACATGTTCCCAGGGCAAATAACACAACTGCTACTGGTGGACCTGCAGTACTGATTGTGCCACTCACTTAAGTAGCACTTTAAACATGGCTCAGGCCTGCCACTGAATAAGCTCTGTGTGCAGTTTTTAACTGTCATTTCGACCTAGCTTGAAAACCTCCTTGCCAGGCCCACACCATCCATTTAATTACATTATCAGCCACCTCTAAGGTAGTCCCTAGACAGCCCTAAGGGCAGGTGTGCAGTGTATATTAAAATGCAGGACATGTACTTTTAAGTTTTACATGTCCTGGTAGTGAAATACAAGATACCACTGCCTTATAACATTTTATAAGTGTAGTTTCCAATTGGGAAATTTGGTTTCTCTGAACTCACAATTTAAAAACACAATTCATGTTGAAGTTTCTTTTTAAATTGGAGTTTGGAAAATGCTGCTTTTAGAATGTTTATATTTTCTTACCTAAACCATTCTGTGCCTTCTGGCTGTCCCTGGAATACATGTCTGGGGTGGGTGACAGCTGGCTTTCCTGCATTTCCTCGAGATAGCTACACACAAAGAATGAGTAGATGTGACTATGCAGCCAACTGCATGTTGTTGTGTCATCCTGAGGCAGGATGAGAGGGAGGAGCTGACGCTCTGCACCTGAAAGAGCTAGGTCCTGTCCTTACACAAAGGTTTGGATTCCCCCCTGCAGTGGAACTGGGGCCAGCACAAATAAGGCAGGTCTTGTGCACTGCAAAGCATCTCTTTGAAGTCTCCATACTTAAAAGGCCAAAATGAGTAAAAGTACTGGACCTATGACACTAAGACTAGAAAATACTTCTGGAACCAAAGACATTCTACCAGGAAGTAAGACTGCTGCGCTGCCAGGAGGGACTGCCGCTTTGCAGACACTGCTTTACTGTGTTGGACTGCTGATTGATGCCTGGGGGGGGGGGGCATTAAACTTACCGGATCTTGCTCTATCCCGGACCCTGACGCACAAGCTCCCGCCGTGAGGGAAACGGCTGCGGGGCTCCGATAGTCGCCACTCGCATTGCCGTGAGGGAAACGGCAGAAGACTCCAGCTCCCAGGTGCCCCAGCTGTCCCAGGCGCACCAGTCACGAGGAAGCCTGCGCCCGGCGGCGCTACAGAGCTGTGGAGCGCCGAGCGCTCTGGGGGGCATTAAACTTACCGGATCTTGCTCTATCCCGGACCCTGACGCACAAGCTCCCGCTGTGAGGGAAACGGCTGCGGGGCTCCGATAGTTGCCACTCGCATTGCCGTGAGGGAAACAGCAGAAGACTCCAGCTCCAAGGTGCCCCAGCTGTCCCAGGCGCACCAGTCACGAGGAAGCCTGCGCCCGGCGGAGCTACAAAGCTGTGGAGCGCCGAGCGCTCTGGGGGGCATTAAACTTACCGGATCTTGCTCTATCCCGACCCTGACGCACAAGCTCCCGCCGTGAGGGAAACGGCTGCGGGGCTCCGATAGTCGCCACTCACATTGCCGTGAGGGAAACGGCAGAAGACTCCAGCTCCTGGGTGCCCCAGCTGTCCCAGGCGCACCAGTCACGAGGAAGCCTGCGCCCGGCGGCGCTACAAAGCTGTGAAACGCCTCCCGCCAGGCGGGACGCGCGCGGGCGGCGCCGGGCTAAGCCTGGGCAAAGGGAGGGCCCTCTAAGGCCCTCAGAGGCCTGAGGAGCACGGGACGGGCCACCTCCCTTGGCATCCCGGCAAGATAAGGTACTGTGATCTACTCAACACTACACTGTGACTCTCTATGGACACTCCATCTGCTAGTTAAATACTCTAATCTTGATCAAACTTCTTCATACTTGTCACGCTACCGGCCGTACACTAATCTATCCTACAGCGGGGCCCGGGGCAGGGGATGGAAAAGCTAATCCCGAGTAAGATGATACTGCCTACTCTAAGTGAAATTGACACTGATGATTCCCGCCAACCCCCAGATACTATTCAACCTCTGCAATCTCCCCCTTTAACCCCGGATAGTCCGCAAATCTTGTCTTATTGGGAGGAACTTAATGCTCTGTGTGGCACGAAGTTTATTCCAGTTGTAACCCCTCCCCTTGTAAAATGCTCCAGTATCGACACCCCCGTTGACAGACTGCCTGAACCATCATTATCATCTAAGGGGGCCAACATCCAAGCTACTTCACTGCCCCAGAGGCCAAGCGCTGAAAGGAAGCCTGACGGGGTTAATGACTATGGTAATCAACCTAAAGTACAAAATCTGTGTGTTGGTCCCACAACGCCCACAATTAACTCTGTCTTATCTAAGGGGAACGCTGAAAGTCTGGATGACCAAGTATCATCGTCCCAGCTGCCATTAATGTCTCAGTTTGAGCAAATGCTAAGAACTATAATAGCTCCCTTGGTAGAAAAAATTAATAACCTGGGGGATAGGCTGACAACTATAGAGAGAATTATTAACCACATCGCTGCTGTGGTTATTTTTCCCCTGTGCTGGATATTGGAATTCTCCTATATTCATGACGAGCTCAGCTCGTCATCAGCACAGCTCAACTGTGCCTCATGACGAGCTGAGCTCGTCATGAGCATGGAAGGGGTTAAAGTAAACTCTTCACCTTCTATAAAGTCGGTAATATTCAATTGTTCCAACCCACCCACCGCATGCGAAGTGCCTGTGCCTATGCCAACTAATACCAGAAAAATTGTCCCAACAGATGGTCAAACTCAAAATATAAAACCAGCAACTGTTACTAAAATCGTCCCCAAAACTGTGTTAACCAACTACACTTTTGCCAGAGTGGAACGAAATAGAGTAGCATGTATCCATTTACCCCCAGAAGCAGCCCCCTTTGTGCTTGTTCTCTCAGGAATACCTGCACCTACTTCTGGGAAACTCGAAAGACATCAGGACCTACTAAATAAGGTCATATTTTGGCTAAATAAAAATAGACCCCTGTTATCCAATCAAGATGGTGGAATCCTGAGCGTTAGAAGGGTGGGCTGGTTAGGGTCACTACCTAAAGACATCCCCGGGGACTTAATTCTAGTTAAATTCAGAAATCGAAACATTGTCCCAGCCCCAAGAAGGAGATAGCCCCATTTCCATTCGGGACTTGCACGATTTTTACCCAAGTACCCCTCATATCCCCCTACCAAGATCAAAGGCAGTACACAAATATCTGTTGGGAAGGGGGCCTTGTGCTTTTACTGGTAGAAGCTCTCCTGCCTTCAATAGATCTGTTTTACAGCATAAAAATTGTAATTCCTGAAGGCCCCATTATAGAGGGACAAGCTTATGTATTAACTCAGACTATAAATTCAAATTTTATGTACAGTGCGATATAACCAAGGAAATGTTTTAACAGGCTGGGCACACGTCCTTTTATAACTTGTAGATATATCACTGTATGTATGTTTCTCTGTTTTCATTTTAAAACTGTCTTCTTTTTATCTGTATGCTTTTATGATTTTTAAACCAAAATTGAATAAAGCTAAGTGACTGACTGACTAGAAAATACTTCCGGAACCAAAGACATTCTACCAGGAAAGAAGACTGCTGTGCTGCCAGGAGGGACTGCCGCTTTGCAGGCACTGCTTTACTGTGTTGGACTGCTGATTGATGCCTGGGAGTTAGAAGGACTGGAGCTGACTCTATCTCTACCAAGCACTTAAGTCACTCCAAGGGCTTGCTGGCTTGCCTCCTGTTTTGACGTCTCAGGGCCATCAAAAACTTCCCTCAACTTTGCTTCAGCTGCTGGACTCTCCCAACTGTGAATGCTACCTTGCCAAGAGGTGCCAATCCAGTCCTGGGCCTTAAAAGTGGGTTCTACAGCTGTTTTGCTTCAAAACCCACACATCAATGGTGCATTTCTTTCAACGTCGTCACAGCGCCACTTCAAGGACACCCCTGCACGGCTTGATGATGACTCAGGACCCGAATGTGAGGCTCGACGACGACACATTGCCTTCATCATAAGGGGCTCGACGACAACGCTGCATCCGTCTGTGCATCTCAATGATGACGCATTGCCTTCATTGCCAAGGGGCTTGACGATGATGTGTGATCCGACTGAATGACTCGTAAGCAACACATCTTGTTCTCGCCATTGGCTCATCCTCCTTAAAGGTACTATTTTCAGTGGGACCTGCATGACTCCTGTACCCAACCAATGCTCAATCGTGGTCAGTCTGAACTTTTGGATTTACCCTGGTCAAAAACGAGCAGATGCTCCGCTTGGCGCTTTAAGCTTTTAAGCACTAATTTTCCGTTTCATCTTTAAAAATTCATATCTACTATTATACTTATTGCATTTTTGTCATTTTGGTCCTGATTTACTCATAAAAATGTTCTTTATTTTTCTAAACTGGTGAGGAGTCTTTTTGTGGTGTTTTCACTGTGTTACTGTAATTAAAATGTTGCACAAATGGATTACAAATTGCCTCTTAAGTTAAGCCTGCCTGCTCTGTGCCAGGCTACCAGAGGGTAAGCACAGGTTCATTATTGCTGTGTATCTGACCTACACTGACTAGGATTGTGGCTCCTGCTTGGACAGGGTATATACTCTGCCAACAAGAAATCTCAATTTCTAACATTGGTGATGAGCGGTGAGGATATAACTTGTTTGTGCAGTACCCCACAGTTTTTTGGTTTGCATAACTATAAACAATGAAGACCAATTTCAATCAATTGTCTCGGATCCCAACTGGTATTTTTTTCCTGATCTCTTTAATTGGCATTTTTTATTTTTTTATTTCCCTGATTGGCATTTTAGCTGTTGCCTAAAATCATGTTACTGATTAGAGGTCCCATAGCAGCACCTGCAAACATGGATTTTGAGTTGGCCAGGATAGAGAAATACAGTGTGACCCAACTCAAGGATTTTTGCAAAGGGTTTAAGTCCTCTACTAAAGGCTTCACCAAGAAGGTTGAGCTGCAAAAGGGGCCGAGGGCCTGACTGGAATCTAGAGATGCAGCACATGAGACCCCAGAGGAGGAGATAGAGGATGATGAGGACTTAGAAGATGATGAGCCGGACAGGTTGCAGTGGAAAATCTAGGACTGCCTGTGAGACAGGAAGCCATGAGCCTACAAGGAGAGAAGGTTCCCCCCAGGGCAGGAATCAGTTTGTCCTCTAAAGGCCTGTCCCCAGAGGAGCTGGGGGACAGGAGGTAGGAGAGGAAACTAAAATTACAACTTGCCAAACTAAAGCTAAAGGCAGAGCAATAGAAACAACCCGTAGAGGAGAAAAGGCTGGCCATGGAGATGGGTGAGAAAACATTGACTGTAGAAGAAAATAAACTGAAGTCGGCTCAGGAGTTGAGCCAGAGAGAGCTAGACATCAAAGCCAGGAGGGTTGAGTCCAGCCAAGATTGTGGCAACAATTCTTCCATGCCCTCTGATAGGGGGGTTAGATGTCTGGATTTGTAGTGGGAGACTACATAGACAGATTATTTAAGACCTACTAAATTGCTTTACAGATGCACAAGGTCCCTGAAAGATATTGGGCAGTTAGTCTGTGTAGGGGAGGGACACTCTACTGGCCCTAGAAGCGTCTGTCAAGATGAGGTATCCCTATCCCCCCCATGAAGGAGTCCCTCAGAAAGTTTGGTTTGACCCCAGAAAAGTACAGACAGAAATTCAGGGACAGTCAGAAGCTATCCAAACAGACCTGGGTGGATGTTGTGGATTCCTTTTCCAAGGCAGTGGATGGTTAAGTGAAGGGCAGTGGGGTATAGGATTACCAGGGGCTTTATAATTTGTTGGCAACAGAGCACATATTCAGTCTTTGTTTTCCCGGTCTGTGCCAACTCCTTGTTGACAGTAAGCTCACTGACCCCCAAGGAGCTTGCTAAGGAGGTGGACCACTGAGTCATCACCAGTGTTGGAGCAAGGTTTCATACGTAAAGAGACTTGCTCGGATTCAATCCTCTCGAAATAATATGTAATTTATTAATCAACATGTTTTGTCTTACTAATATTTGCACTACACAACATTTCTAGTATCTAGGGGAAGCTTACCTATGTGCTTTTACTAACAGTTACCCGAGTGTCTTAATATGGCCGCCGAAAATGCGGGAAACTGTCTGCGCATGCGTCTGCCACACTCATGTGGTGTTATGTACCTGTGCTTGGGGAATTTCTTTGCAGCTGCGCACTAGAATTAAGATGGCTGTTTCATGTATCACATACTAAAGCAGCTGCTGTTGCTCTAACTAAAGTTTGTTTGTTCTGCTTAACTATTAATGCCATAGTTAAAATAAATTAATGGGAATAGTGTAGAAATAAGTGGTATACAGTGCATTAATTTATTCTTTGTTCTAAAACTGTTTCTCTTTGACTTTGCTGCTGGCTCGTGTTTGGGCCTGGAGAGTGAATGTAACTTCATATTTAAAATCCTCAATGCGCATGTGTCGGATGTAGGAGAGTAGGGTCTGCTATCCTATGGTCACCCCAAATTTTTGCTTTTTGCTTCACTGGTGTATGACTTAATGTGGCTGTGGGCCTGCTAATCAGGCCCACAGCCTGCTGTTCTGCTGTTCTCTCTCTAAATTACTGCCAATGCACTTTAGGTGCATTATGAATTGGAACTGGTTCACCTTATTAGCCCCTGTAGTAGTGTACCCTAGGTACCCAGGGCATAGGTGTTTCCAAGGCCTACCAGGGGCTGCAGCATGTATTGTGCCACCCCTGGCCTGGCCTCCATATTTGACACAACTGGCTGATCACTCAGCTGGGGTAAGTTGGTGTAATCACCTCTTGCTTAGGTACAGTATGCCTGTGCCTAACCCTAAACTGGACACATATGTTCCTATCAGCCACTCCTATGGAAGGCCTCATCAATCCTGGAGGCAGAGTGCTTGGAAATATGTGAGATGGTGCTCTAGCATGAGCTGAGCCTGTCTGCAGCTGTCGGGAACCACTCCCTAAGCTGTTCCGGGATATGGCCATACCATATACTCTTAAGTGCATTATAATCCTCGCGGTTAAATGCTATCTTTGGTTTGGCTTTATCAAAAATGTCGAGTAAGGTGTCATACGAATTGGAATACTATCCCCTCGACAGTTCTGTCGACGGGGATAGCATTCCACCCTTCTAGAGGGACACGACATGTGTGTAGCCTTAACCCCGGTTAAAGTTAACCAGAGCCTCTGCATCACAAAATGGATGCTGCCACCACAGACATGAGTCTGACCTCCTGCTGCTGACCGAAACTCGGCAGATGGTGGCCTGGACAAAGGGTGTCCTGCCTTGGGAGGTGCGAGCACCACCCCAGACAGGGTTTTGTGTATTGGGTAGGACAGGGCTGAATAGAATCAGACATGCCCGGGGCACACAAGGTGTCCCCGTGCATAGGCCAGTCCAAACCGGTCCTGGGACTTTCCAGACCCAGGCTTGGCGCGGAACTGGACAAAGGAAAGGGGGTGTACCCGCCCCCCTTCCTGGTTCCTCCCAGAGGAGGGACCTAGTAGGTGATCCACCCCTCAGATTGGGAATAAGAGTGGGAGCAGTGCCATTGCACAGCAGATCATCCTGAATCAACTTTAAACAAAGAAGAAGACTGGACTTCGACATTCTGCTGCTCAGAAGACTGAAGAGAATCTCCCTTGTGGCCTAGGAGTGGCCACCCTGTGAACACAGGCACCCACCAGCAACTCGACGTCTGCTTTGCCGCCGCCTCCCGCCGGAGCCCGAGCCGAGAGCCCGACAAGAACCAGACTCCCAGACCTCTCGGAGCCCGATCCACAGTCCCTGCAAAGAAGGGACCCGTGGAGGCACCGAGTGACGTGGGACCGGACCTCTTGGAAGACACTCAAAAAGCTGACTGCGCAGCTTCTGAGGTATCCTCGACGTTGTGCTTTAGGGACTGAGAACCCCCACTACCGAGCAGCCCTTGCACCGAAGATCAGCCCCCCAGCATCTCCACGATCTGCGTGGGGCCCTTTTGCATTGTGCCACTCGACGCGCCATCCCGGCCACTAGCCACGTGGTCAGCGGCCATCTTGGCGACGAAACCAACAAACTACACAGCGGGTCTGGTTGCTCCAGACTCACCCAAGCTCCTGTGAAAAGGAGCACTCGCTCTGACCTTGCTGGTTCGAGTGTTAAGCATCTTTCGATTCCTGCGTGGCTTGCATTAGCCAAGGCCTGTTTGCTCCGATCAGGTCGCCAACACCGCCAACAGCGAGAAGCCTGCGTGGGACAGCTCGTGACCGACTCCTGGACGTCCTCGACCCCCGGTGTCCACGTGGCTGCAGAGAGAAGCTACCCGACAACGCCTGTTTGTACCCGACATCACCTGGTTCCAATCTGGTTCCACGGTAGTCACTGGCTAGTGACTTTGAACATTGTCCCCTCTGCTTTCAGGTCTTCACATCTTCAGATACACCCTTGGATCCACCGGAACTCTTCACATCGAGCCGCCTGCAGCATCTTCAGCTCCAAGCACCATCGACCAGCGTGACGAAACCCAACACTACTTCGACCCTGTGCACCCGCTTCCTGTGGGTGAGGTAACTCAGCTCCGCCAGTGTTCCTACACTGGTACACATCTCAAGGGCCTATGTCTTAAGTTTCAGCGTTCTAGGTCACTCGGAAGGTTCCTAACTCTTTAACTTTGTACTTTTTACGCACCATAGACTTTACATTGGAAAGTGCGTGCACTTTGAACACTGCACCCGAGTCCCGCGGGCCTTTCCCGACGTAGTCACTGCTAGTCTCGAATAGCTCCAGCGATTCCCAAGGCCCTAGGCCTGTTCCCTTTCCTATTGGTATCTCTTATACCACTTTCTTAGTATATGGTTTAGGTGGCCCCTAGGGCTCATCCATATTGTGCAACTTTTGTGTATTTTAAACTGTCTTGTGATTTAACGCTTGTGCTTCTGTGCTCATAAAGAGTCCAGGGGATTTTATAGTTAATAAATCTAAATATATATTTTCAATATATATCTGTGTGGTGTCCCTTTCATTTGGTATTCAAGGGGGTTGTGTGTGGTAATACAGCTGGCCTAACATGCCTTTCAGAGTTTAGCCTAAGACTGCTTTGTCCACGTTACCACTAGGATAACTGGTCTACAAGGTTGAATTACAACCATCATCATAAGGGTTGCTTGGCATGGTACAAAGTGATCACTAAGAATTAGTGAGCATTATATACCAGGCCAACTTCTCACATCGGAAGTTCAAGAGTTCTCAAGCAGTGGCATTGAAACCATGCCAGTGATAGTCTTGCCTGCGATGCACCTGGGAATCTCACCCCATGAACTCTCCAGAGGAAGAGAAAAATATAAAATGTTATAAATTGTATATCTTTTGCTACAGTAATGTTGGGTGGAATAAAATCACTGGAAAGTAAATTATGGGCGGACACATGATCATTATTAGTGAATGAAATGATCTCACACTAGTATGGTGTGATGACCTCTCCCCGTCTTTTGACCAATCAAACTAAGGGAATACACGAATTTGCAACACTGGGGGTGGTACATTGCACTGGAAAATGGTATGACCAAGGTAGGCTTAGCTAGTTAGATTGTCCGACTTGTCCGAATAGCTGACCTGTCACTGACCCAACGCCGTCTAAAGGAGATTGAGAGCAGAGGTGCTGGCGGAGAACTCTGTCAGAAGAATTGAGAGCAGAGGTGCTGGTGGAGCACTCTGTCAGAAGAATCGAAAAATTGCTGTGGGAGAAGAATCGATAACCCAATCTGGGTGCGACTGTTAGCCGCGGTGAGGGGTGTGACGCTGGCATTGCACTTAGCTGAGGGTACCTGTCCTGACCTGCATCTGTCCTGTCCTGATCCGCATTGGTCTGCACCTTTTTGTCCTGATCTGCACCTGTCCTGTGCTGTTGGTAACTGAATTACCGGGAGTCCTGTCCTTTGTCTCAGCCTGTGGCCAGGGTTGGTCTTCACACCATTCTAGGTAAATATACATCTGTGTGAGTATGTCATTGTATTGTTTCCCTTTCTCACCCTTTCCAGGTGTTAATGTCTAATGAAATTCACACAAAATTTCTACAGTTACTCATTTTAATTATTATATTCTTGCTTGAAAACTCTCTCATTAAGCTTTTATGGACATGTGAAAATAAGAAAACACATAGATAAAGTGTTTAAAACTTTCCTGAGTTTGTGGTTATTTTATGAAGGTAAATGTTATTTTTTCTACCTATTATTCTAACACTCTTGATCCCTTATGACTTAAATACAGGTGACAAGAATTGGTAAGTCAATGTGTATAGGTACAAGTCCTAAAGTAAAATAAAGTCCTGATTGGCAAATGGTAAGAGTCGGATTATCTGTTCAAAGTTTGTATGTTTATGGGCCCAGGTGAGTATGGTAAATTGAGCAGGTAACTCTGGGCGCCATCACCAGGTTCCATTAAAGGTATTTGGGGGATCACAACAAGGGTGGGCATGGTCCCTACCAGAAGAAGGAGGTGGAAACAAAAATCAGAGCAAGGAGTTTTCTAAAGGACCCCAAAATAGTTATGTGTGTCAGGGTTCCCAGCCCCCTGCTGATAACAAAAAGAAGTGGTTGGCTGACAGTATGTCTACAGGGAAGGCTCCCGTGAAGTATTATGAGTGCCAGAAACAAGGACATTACAAAGGGGATGCCATGTCTGAACTGGGGTGGTGTGGAGTGCAAAAAAACGATGGCTTTAGGCCCAGATCTCTGTACTGGGGTGAATGTATGACATTGTTCTGCATTCTGTCTATCAACTGTTGTTTTGCATTTTGTTTTGCATTTAATGTGTCCCAAGCTGGCACAGCCTCCATGCAGTGGGCAGTCACTGGGATTGGCTAGTGTAGAACTTTGGAGGAGATTTCTGCAGATTGTTTTGGGGAGAGTGCAGATGTTATTCTAGTGTCTCTGGGTACAGAGAGATGATGCAGAGAATTCACATGCCTGACAATTCAAGGAAGTACAGTCAGTGGGTCACCATCAGTGAGCAGAGGGTAGAGGCTCTGAGAAACACAGGAGCCAGCATGACAACTGTCCGGTATCATCTGGTGTCTTGAAAGCAGGTAGTCCAAATGTGTTCCACCAACTTGTTGCAGCTGGCAACCATGAGAGCTACTATCCAGTTGCTTTTGTTTTCTTTGAATAGGGGGGATGGGTCTCAGATTCCTTGAGAGTAGCTGTGTGTCCATCCACACCTGTGGATTGTCTGCTTGGCAATGACCTGGAGTATACCATCTTGCAGGAGGTGGCGTTCAGGTCACACTTAGAGATTTGGGGGTTGCCTGAGTGGGTGTGCCTGACCACACTTTCCATGGCAGCTTGAGAGGGTGATCAGAAGGACCTGGAGCCAGGAAGAATGGCCCAGGTTCCTGCCATAAAGAGAAAGGGCAAGGGGCACAGGAAACCCACTCCTGATACTCCCACTGTCCGGAAGGAGGCCTACCCTGAGTGGGACCCCAGTACCTACAAGGCAGGATGTGGCTGAACTGGGGAACCTGCCTTAGCTGTCCAACTGGCAGCAGGACAGAGGTCCCTCCAGGGAGAATGTCTACAAGGCGCAGAAGGAGTACCCTACTCTTGTGGATCTTTGGCAGCAGGCTGAGACCCAGGATGCTGGTGACATCCCTGGCAAACCCCTAATGTACTGTGAGAATGATCTTCTGCATTGTGAGCCTAAGGCTCCTAAACCTGGTGCAGCACATGTTTTGGTGGTACCTCTGTGCTTCAGGGCCTTTCTACTGGGTCTAGCTTATGATGTGCCACTGGCGCGTTATTTGGAGCAAGACAAGATCTTTGACAGGCTTGTCACCCACTTCTATTGGGCTCAAATGAGGAAGGCCTCAGATGCATTCTGTAGGTCCTGTCCTCCCTAGCAGATATGTGGCAGTTAGGTGGGAAGTGTAAATCTCCCCTTCAACCTTTCTCTATCATTAGCATCCCTTTACAGTGGATTGGCATCATTATTGTGGGGCCTCTGAATCCGAATAAAACCATGGCAACAGATTCATTCGGGCCTTGTTGGACCATGCAACCCAATACCTGAAAGCTATCTCTTTGAGGATAGTGACTGTACCCGTTGTGGCCAGCGCACTGATGGGGGTCTTTACTCTTGTGGGTTTCCCCAAGGAGGTGGTATCTGACCACGGATTGACTCCATGTTCATTTACATGAAGGCCATGTGTAAGAGGTGTGGGGTAACCTACAAGTTCACCACTTCTTACCATCCCCAAACCAATGGGTTGATTGAGATATTCACCCATACCCTCAAAGGCATGATTATGGGTCTATCGGAACCCATGAGGCATAAGTGGGACATCCTCCTGCTATGTCTTTTGGTCGCCTACAGGGAGGGGGCTAGCTTCAGCCTTTTTAAACTTCTGTATGGGCACCCTGTGAGAGGACCTCTCAGTTTGATTAAGGATGGCTGGGAGCAACCTCTCAAGAACCCAAGTAATAGGTAGTAAGCTGCATGCTGCCATTGAGTAACCAGGCATTCCGCTTCAGGAAGCTCACTCAGGAAAACTGGAAGCTAGCCATGAAGAAATTAAATGCTGCCACGACCAGAATAACATATAGCATTTCAATCTGGACAAAATGTGTGGGTAATGGAGCCAGTGGAGCCCCAGACCCTGCAGGTTCATTGGTCTGGGCCTTTTGAGGTGGAGTGCAAATGTGATGTCACTTACTTGGTTGACCTTAGTACTCCTAGGAACCTTTAAAGGGTCCTGCATGTCAGTCGCCTCAAGCCCCACTTCGAGAGGTCTGAGTTAGTCATGCTATTGGTTACTGATGGGTGGAAGAGTAGGGTGAACCTTTCCCGACCTTCTTGCTTCTAAGGAACTGAATGGGTCAGTGGAGGGAGTGAACCTCTCCCCTACCTAGACCCTAGATCAACAGAGGGACTGCCAGTGGTTGCTGGGACATGTTGCCTCAATGTTCTCCCTTATCCCAGAGGTCACTACATGGTGTAACCACGATATCGACACTGGGGGCAGCTTGCCTGTGAAGAACAAAATGTACAGGTAATCTGATAAGGTGAGATCCAGCATCAAAGAGGAGGTCTCCAAGATGCTGGCTTTGGGGGTTATTGAGTCCTCAAACAGCCCTTGGTCCAGCCCAGTGGTGTTGGGTCTGAAGGCTGCCCCTCTAGATGTCACACCTGAACTTTGGTTCTGTGTGGACAACCGTGGCCTCAATGCAGTCACCCGGACTGATGCACAACTGTAGGAGAGTAGGATCTGCTCTTATGGTTACCCCCACTTTTTGCTGATGTTTCACTGTTTTTCGACTTTAGTCTGGCCGGGGCCCTGATATCCAGGACCCTAGCCTAGCTGCTTTCTCTCTAAATTGATTCCATGTACTAAAAGTACACTCCAGTTTGGTTACTGGGGTACCCTTGTGAGTCCCTAGTATATTTACACTAAGGGCATAGGTACCCCAGAGGCCTACCAGGGGCTGAAGCACAGGACTGCTACTGCAGACTGGGTAAGGTAGTGCATGCACCCCTTACTAAGCTATAGGTTACCTATATCTACCTTAAATCACTGCACATAGAAACCTATCAGTCACCCCTATGTCAGGCCTTATCAATCCTGAAGGCAGGGTGCTTGGTTTTGTGTGAGAGGGTGCCCATGCATGAGCAGGGCCCCCCTGCAGCCTTCAGGAAGCTATTCCATGGGTCTGTTCTGTATTGCAGAGAGACCATATACTCTAAAGTGCATTATAACCTCTCGGTAAATGCTAACTTTGGAATGGCTGCACAGAAACATGTTGTGTTTGGCGTCAAACACTTTGGAATCCTACCCCCCTGGCAGCTGGGGTAGAATTCCACCCTTCTAGAGGGAGAGAAATGTACACACCGGTATACCCGGTACCAATTTAAAAGAGCCCTGGCATCACAAAATGGATGCTGCAGCCACAGACACAAGTCTGGCCTCCTGATGCTGGACGAAACTCCAGCAGGGGAGGCCTGAACAATAGGTTTCCTGTCACAGGGAGGTGTAACCACCTCCTAGACAGGCCTTAGTGGATTGGGGCTGGGTGGCAGCACTTCAAGAGTGCTTTGAAGTCTGAACTGGGGACAGATTTGGTGTCCCTGTGAATAGCCCAGTTCAGACTGGTTGCAGGGGCTACCAGCCCCTGCTCTGGTGCAAAACTGGACAAAGGAAATGGGTGTAGCCACCCCTCTTTCCAAACCCTCCCATAGGTGGGTCCCCAGAGTTAGTCCAACCCCTTCCTTGGGTATAAGAAAGGAACTCTGACTACAGGACTTTAGATTACACCTGGATGAAACTCTGCTACAGATATCCTGGAATGTCGACAATCTACACGACTAGATGACTGAAGAATCTCCCTTGGAGTAAAGGAGTTACTCCCCTGCTTGGCAGGCACCAACGAAGCATTTGCCGGTCAGCATCTCCGAAGCTCCCACCGGACTCCAAAGTATTTGGAGCCCAAGAAGTAAATTTCCAGACTTCTCAGAGACTGACCCGAGTCCCCAGAAAAGCTGAGACCCGCAGCCCTCGTGATCGACGTGGAACCGGGACTCCTGGACACATTTGCAAGTACATCAGCATCTCAACGTTCTTTGAGACTGTGCTTTGGGTTACTTGTAGCCCAAGCCTCAAGCACCTTTTGCACCGAAGATTGCTGGCCTACACTCCAGGAGTGTTCCGTGAGCCAGTTCTGTGTGTTTACGCTTGAGGCCTCTTCGCGATCCCTGGTTCATTGACTGGTGGGTCCCTGCGAAGGCAACTCTGATTTTCCTTGGGATTCCCTGGTTGCTCCAGATGTGCCTCGACTCCCCACCACGTGGTGAGTCCCTCGGGCCTTGCTGGTCCGCACCGAAGCATCTTTTGTCTTCCTGCGTGGGTTGCTGTTGCCAAGGCTTTTTGGGTCCAATCTGGGCACCGACACCGCAGCACTTGATATCCTTTGTGGGACAGTTGGAATCCAGCTCCTGGTTGTTGTCGACACCTCCTGGTCCTCATGGCTGAAGAGTCAAGCTTCACCTCCTTCACCTGAAATCACCCGACATTGGTGGGCATTCGACTATGATGCCCTTGGTCACTGGCAAGTGACCCAGACTCTATCCCCTCTGCTTTTAGGTTCTTCTCATCTTCGATCCAGGTTTGGATCACACCGGACACTTTCCTCTTCGACAGCAGCAGCACTGTGCAGCAGATCGCCATTTAAATCAACGAGGATTCCCGACACCAAAAGACACCTATGCACCTGGCTTCCCTGGGTAAGGTAACTCTAGTGATACCAAGGGTGTTGGCCTTAGAACCCCTTAAGTCTAAAGGGGTTTGCTCAAAGTCCTCTTCCAAGTGTCCCTAATCATTAAATTTCCAACTGCATCTTTCCCTATTGAAGTTAACGGTGATTCGCGGCTTTGTTCTCACATTGCACGCGTCCCCTGTGGGTCCCCTGTGTCACTACCTTGGGTGGTTCCTTGTTGCCCCAGCACTTCTACAGGCTCTAGGCCTTGTGTCTAGTCAAGTCGTGGTTCTTATACTACTTTCTTAATATATGGTTTGGTACGCCCCTAGGGCTCAATGTATATTGTGCTAATTTACTGTGTGCTATTAAGTCTAACTTATGTGTTTTGGCCTCTAGCCTCATAAACAGACTAGTAGGGTATGTTTAGAATAAATACATATATTTTATATAAATACATGGTGTGGTTCTTTTTTCATTTGGTCATTCGCGAGATTCTAGACTGGTAAAATAAACTGCTGTACATTCCTTCAAGACTTAGCCTGAAGGCTGCTCTCCATAGCTACCACTAGGATAGCTTTCAATAAAGGTTGTCTTTAACCTATCACCTTTAAGGGGTTGTTTGGACTGGTGCAAGGTGCCCACTGTAACTAGTGGACAGCATATGCCAGTCAACTTCTCACAACACCACATCCCCTGAGCTGATGAGCTCATAGACCTGCTTGGAACTGCCAAGTTCCTCAGCATGTTTAACTTAACGTGTGGGTACTGACAGATTACCTTGACCGAGGGGGCAAAAGAGAGGTCAGTGTTCTGTATACCACAAGGGCCCTTCCAGTTCTGTGTCATGCCTTTTGAGTTGCAGAACGCCCTGCCACCTTTAGGAGGTGAGTCAACTAGGTCCTGGCTGGGCCAGAGATTTTCAGTGCAGCCTACCTAGATGACAGTGCAGCCTTAAGATCCAGTTGGGAAGACCACTTGCACCACCTCCAGAATGTGCTTTGGGCTCTGCAGAGAACTATCAAGGCCAGTAAGTAGCAGGCAGGGCAGGGTACTATGGTCTAATTGGGATACCAAGTAGGGGGCCGCCAGGTGCAGCCGTTGCAGCCCAGAATTGACACAATTCTGGATTGGGAGCCCCACAAGATCCAGAGAGAAATGTGAGCCTTCTTAGGCCTCACTGGCTATTAAGGGAGATTTATCAAGGGATATGGTCTATTGTTGGCCTCTTGGAGCTGACTTCCAAAAAGCAGACACCTCAGGTGATCTGGACAGGAGTGTGCCAGAAAGCTTTTGACACCCTGAAGAAAGCCATGTGTGTGGCATCTGAGCCCAAGGCTCCTGATTTCTTCCAAGAGTTTGTTGTGCAAATAGTCATCTCAGAGCATGGCATTGGAGCCATGCTCTCACAGCTAAATGAAGAGGGCCTGGATCAGCCTGTAGCCTTCATCAATAGGAGGCTACTTCTCAGGGAGCAGAGCTGGAGCACAATAGAAAGGGAAGCGGTTGCTGTGTTCTGGGCTCGGAAGAAAATAAGGCCTTACCTGTTTGGCACTCAGTTCCGGGTTCAAACAGACTACAAGCCCCTCAGATGGTTAATGCAGATAAGGGATGATAATTTAAAACTGTTGAGGTGGACATCTCCCTACAGGGTGTAGTGAGCACGGGCCCCACGTCAGGGCATACCCTTACCACTTCGGGCGATATATGCAAAAGAAGCAATTGATGGACAGAGTGCTGGCCAATGCAGACATTCACCCCCAGCATATGTCGCCCTAAGTGGGAAGGGTATGCCCAGACGTGGGTCCCAAGCTCATTACACCATCGGATTCAAGCTAGCCTGGCTGATGAAGGGTGATCCCCAGAAACCGGTCCCAGGATGCTTGTTTCCGGTCCAGGGAGGACCTGGCTTGGCAGTTCGGGCTGGACTGTTCCCACAAGGAACAAGATCAAGACTGATTTGCATATGGCTGGGTACAATCTGGGGAGGTGTGGTTGAGCAAAAGACTGATGACTTAAATCCAGATCCTTGTGACTGGGGGTGAATGTCTGCATTGGCCAGCATTCCATCCATCAATTGTTCCTTTTGCATATATCGCCCTAAGTGGGAAGAGTATGCCCCAACGTGGGTCCTGTGCTCACTACGCCACTGGATTCAAGCTAGCCTGGTGGATGAAGGGTGATGCCCTGAAACGGGTTCAAGGATGATTGTTTCCGGTCCAGGGAGGACCTGGCTTGGCAGTTCGAGCTGGACTGTTCCCACAAGGAACAGGGTCAAGACTGATTTGCATATGGCCGGGTCTAATCTGGGGTGGTGTGGTGATCAAAAGAATGATGGATTAAACCCTGATCCTTTTGACTGGGGGTGAATGTCTGCATTGGCCAGCATTCCGTCCATCCCTTGTTTCTTTTGCATATATCGCCCTAAGTGGGAAGGCTATGACCAGAAGTGGGTCCCGTGCTCACTACACCACTGGATTCAAGCTAGCCTGGCTGATGAAGGGTGATGCATTGAAACCGGTTCCAGGATGCTTGTTTCCGGTCCAAGGAGGACCTGGCTTGGCAGTTCGGGCTGGACTGTTCCCACAAGGAACAGGGTCAAGACTGATTTGCATAAGGCTGGGTCCAATCTGGGGTGGTGTGGTGCGCAAAATAATCATGGATTAAACCCAGATCTTTGTGTCTGAGGGTGAATGTCTGCATTGGCCAGCGTTCCGTCCATCAATTGGTTCTTTTGCGCTTTTAGAAAGTTGGCATTTTCTTACTTAAACCATTGGTGCCTGTCCCTGGAATACATGTCTGGGGTGGGTGACAGCTGACTACTTGCATTCCTTCTAGACGCCCACACTCAAAGGAAGAGTAGGTGTGACTTTGCAGCTATCTGCATGTTGATGGGTCATCCTGAAGCAGGATAAGAGGGAGAAGCTGACACTCTGCACCTGAAAGGCCTAGGTTCTGTTCCTGGTAATATGGAAAACGCCAATGATAATTTATGAAATAATAAATTAATTTATGTGAATGAAATCACATACTTATTAATGAATACGTCTGTTGTAAACTCCAAATCAACCCCTCTTTGCAAATGCGTGGTCAGGCAAGTACTGAGACCTAGGTCCGAGGATATTGATTAACAGATCAGAGGTGGGGTGCCACATAGCCAGCAGACAAACACACAGACAGGAACCCTTAGAACAATCCCACAGATAGGCACAGTGACACCACAATTGTCAATGGAGATTGGCCCCAATGAAAGCACATATGGTCGGAGGGGTTATGCTCACTCATAATTAGGGCTCCCGGTTTTATGGTATTTATTTTTTTGCCATTTCCGTCTGTATTTATCCATATTTATTTTTTGGGCATTTTTTCTGTATTTATCCACATTTATTTTTGCCACAGTAAAAGACGACACTACGGCTAGTATTTTTCCACATTTATTTAAATTGACAATGCATACAAGCGATACACTGGTTACTGCATTTTTCAATAACTGAGGGCAGGCAGACACTGCTGCTGCTCAGTAGATGATCTGATCATTCATGACTACGCGCTAGCCTAAAAAGCACATTTTATAGCATGGGCCAGCTTGGTATTGAAACTACCCTCAGAACTCCATCACTTCTGACAGGGGCATGTACTTGGGTTAAATCGTACCAAAGATTTCAGAGGGACTCGCGTGCGTGGACACAGCTGACAAATACGGCTGTTTTACCTTGTTTCGTCAAATCGTTCAGGGTTTTAAAGTAGCGCTCCATACCTTGGTCCAGCCAATATGGAGCTGAGTTCGAGAGAAAGAAAACGTGATTTGCCCCAATGGCATAGCTAGGTGGGGGTCCACCCCAGGCGGCACTAGTTTGACTGCGGCGGCCATGCGACACTGGTGGCCTGTGGTGGCGGCCTTTATCATTTATTTTGGGACACTCACTGACACTACTGTCAATCTCTGAAAGTAGTGTCAGTGTCCACAAATAAATTATAAAGACGGCCGGCGCCACAAGTCACCAGTGCTGCGCGGCCGCCGCCCCTACAGTGAGTGATGTACAAAGTACACCCACCACCCCCTACACCCACACGAGCCCAGAGCAAATGCACATGTGACGTGCAGTTATGTTTGAAGTACGCGACATACCGATTTTGTTGTGGGTCCTATGGCCGTCAATCTTGTAGCATGAAAGTGCTACCAATGACGGCCCTGGGCATAATTTTAGGCCAAGCCCTGTGCTGAAAACGCACAAGGTGATGCATCAGACACGCCACAGGGCCGTTTCCCCACTCCTCGTTATGGGCTCACTCACGAGCGGCTGCTTAAGGCAGAATCGGCACACACACCTTTCACAGGGGTTCTCTTCCAGCAGTAGGAGAAACAGTCTAGGTTTTGCGCAGATCAGGACCTGCTGCTGGGGTTGCAGCATTGCCAAACCGGCCAAATCCAATACCCCCGCTGCTTGTCGTCATCTTCCACCAGCACCCCCCTGTGTCCTGTTTCCCACAGTGAGTGAATTCTATGTGCTACTTAGTTCTCGTGAACCTAAAACCTTACATGTCCAAACCTATTGCATTTGTCAGTGCTTATTTTAAAATATGACTGCTTCTCTCTATAACAAGCGATTGCTTTGCAGCTTGATGATTATTATTAGAAAAAATAGGAATTCACCTACCTATATATGATGGGCAGTATGCATTGACCTGTGTGTATACTTGTAGAATTCACTCTGTATCACCTATTGAATACAGTTAATTTAGTTGCTTTCCAACGTTTTATATTGGGAGTGTTTCTTATATTGCATTATTCATATGTAGTTTGACTAAAATGCTAAATAAATACTGAACTGTTTGCCACAACGCACATGAGTCAGGAGACGTGTGGCTGTGCTTGGGCAGGAGTTGAGCCTCTTCTTCATGTCAGTCTCCTGCAGGGCACCATGCCAGTCCACAGAGCATCACGAGCGTTGTGCGCTTCTAACATTGAAGGTGGCAACATGTAAGCACCATCTTTAACCAGCCAGGAACAGCCACAAGAGACTCAAAGAAAGCCCCTTATACATATAAGAGGGAGAATGTAGCCTAATGGCTGCGACGGTCGACCTTGGAGATTAAGTGATTAGATCACCTAATCTCCCTGTGCATAACAAAAATGAATGTGTCTGCCTGTGACGAAACCGGTGCTAATGTAAAGCGTCTGTGGGGTGGGCACATACGCTGCAGATGTATTACCTAATGGGCACGCATCACCTCCGACCTTTGCTGTCACCTTGGGCAGTGAAGTAGAGAAGCGTAGTTAAACCCGGCCAATCCACCACTGCCCGCTGCTCGTCGTCAGTTTACACCCGACTTCCCACCCCAAACACCCCCTTCCCCCAGGTACCGGCTCAAAGCGGGTGGATATCTGAAGGATCGCCCCGGGCGTCTGAAGCACTGGCTACATCACTGAATTGCCCAAGATTAAACAGGGCTTCAAACGGGGAAGTTGGGATTCGAAATCTGGTCTCCAGTCCTTGCTCAATCCTTATACGCGCATATATATGTACTTCTGGGTTTTATTCTGTAACTGTGCTGATAGCAGGCATTTGTAATACCCTGATGTAGTAAAGAAAATGTCAGTGAAGGACTCTGGGCGCACCTCTTTTGAATGGTTGAATAGGCTTGTAAAGAATGACGCGATCCAATTGCCTTAAAGCGCCTCCAGGTTTTCTTTTGAATGGATGGATGGGTGACTGGATGAATAGATGGGAATAGAACAACTCAGTCGACAGAATCTGCTCAAGGTGCCTCATTTTTCACACCATTGTCTTGAGCAGAAGGCGCTCTTGGGCACTGCAAACAACAGGTGTAATTTTCTAATTCGGAGACATTGCCATCAGAGGCACAAAAGTCTCTGTTGGTCGAACAATGCTCAGCGTTCCGCTTTCAGATTTTGCACAAATCCTTGCAGCAAGCGCGTTTACCACCGGAGCTGTCTTTCTGGGTTTGGGACTTGAACCCTTGAATGTACCCAGCGGTATCTGGTTATCTTACTAGGACAGTAGATGTGGACTGTGGTGGTGGGAGGAGAGGTGTATAACCCGTTTAGGTGTTACACTGCTATCTGATGCTTTATCCTGCAGGTAAAGCACACATTTAACCTACTCAAGATGTGACTCTCGGTTTGAAAGGTGTGCTGGCAATTCTCACAAGTCTCAGCAGAGGGCGCATTAACCCGCTTAGCTACCTGCCTGGCACCTGGACCTTCCTCTGCAGGTTACAGGCAGAGATAGCTCTGCAAGAGGCGCTTTACCACTTAGCTGCCACACTGGAAGTCAAATTCCGGACCTGAAGTTTACATATATGTTTATGCAGTAATTGCATCTCCCGAGCTACCCTAGGACATCTCTTTTTGAACTGGGGGCTTGAGCCGTTCCGCAGTTTGTTTATATTCTAGAACGTGTAGTACTGCAATAATAATCAGAGCTGGCACTGCGTCTCTACAGATTTAATGTTGTGCCACCTAAGGTATTCTGGTACTTTTAGCCCAGCGTGTATAACTGAACAGCTGCCGTTTCTTTTTTTTCTCCTGCTGCAGCACTGTGAATTGAAGGGCTTAAAACATGCACTGTATGGGGCTTGGGACAGGATGAGTCAGGGACATTAGGGGAGGCTACGGCATGGGGTGAAACAACAATCAAGCCTCGTTAACAAGTAAATGGTCTTTCAAAAGACCTGTGAAGTACTCAGGTGCAGCTGTGTGCGCGCCCAGGAAGGAATTTCCAGAAGCAGAAAGGGGGCTTAGCTGGATTCGAGCAGGGCAGTGTGGCAACATTTTCAAGTATTTTTCCGTTTCTAAATATAAATACAGACAAAGGAAATATAGATTTCCGTCTGTATTTATATGTAAAAATCCGTAAAAACGGAAAACCGGGAGCCCTACTCATAATATACCATAAAGTTAGATGCCACATACGTTAGGAACACAGCCAAACAGAACATATCAAACACAGCCCATGCAGTGATCTTGCACCCCCATGCGTACATCTGGACATGTTACCTACTGGCCACATTGTTTCCACTCAAGATCGAGGCCCACTTGGTTTATCCTTCGAACAATTAATTTGCGACTCCAAAGGCAGCAACTTACATTCCTTACCATACAAGGATCTACGGAACCGTTTATGGCATACAAGTATCTATATGAAAGAATATCTCAGATCGATTGCAAATTGAGACAGTCCTGAGACTAAATGTCTGCAACTGATCTCACGGCCGCAATGCTGAATTAAACGAACTGTTCCTGTTTTGCCAAATACCTCTTTTTAAAAGGTTTTTCACATTCATGCAACATCCACACACAAATGGTTGCATACCCTCTGTAGTGAGTCTGGGACCAGGGTCTTGTGCACTTCAAAGCATCTCTTTGAAGTCTCCCTACTTCAAAGGCCAAAATGAATATAAGTACTGGACCTATGACACCATGACTAGAGAACACTTCTGGACCTGAGGACATTTTACCAGGAGGGACTGACTCTCTAAATCATCCAAGAACCCAGGTGACTCCAAGAGCTTGCTGGTTTGCCCCCTGTTTTGACATCTCAGGGCCATTAAAGGCTTCCTTATACTTTGCCTCTGTTGCCGGACTCTGACAAGTGTGAGTCCTGCCTTGCCAAGAGGTGCCATTTCAGTCCTGGGCCTTGAAAACTGGTTCTGCAGCTGTTTCTCTTCAAAACCCATGCATAGTTGATTTTGCACAGATTGGAAACAACTCATTTCCTTCAACCTTGACCCAGCGCTGCTTTGAAGTCCCTGTGCTACTTGACGATGTTGTGGGACCGGACTGCGAAGCTTGATGATGACACATTGCCTTCACTGTAAGGGGCTCTATGATGATGCAGAATCTGATTTCGAGACTTGATGACGACATATTGCCTTCATCGCAGAAGGGCTCGACGTCTATGCGGGATCTGACACCATGACTTGATACCGATGCATCTTGCTCTTGCCATGGACGCATCGTCCAGAAAAGTATTGTTTTCAGCAGGACATTGTGGCTCCTTTACCTGACTCATGCTCCATCGCGCTTGGCCTGAACTTTCGGATTTACCCCGGTCAAGCGCGATAATGCTTTTAAACAAATTCTACTTATTGGATTTTTGTCATTCTCGTCTTGTTCTAATCAAAAAAATATTCTTTATTATTCTAAGCTGATGTGTAGTCATTTTGTGGCATTTTCTATGTACTACTGTAACTACAGTGTTGCACAAATACTTTACTGATTGCCTCTAATGTTAAGCCTGTCTGCTCTGTGACAAGCTACCAGTGGGTGAGCACAGGTTAATGGTTGGTGCTTTTGCAGGGATTCTGCTCATGCACAGAACTATGCACAGGAAACCAGGACCTTGGTGTATTGTGGTGTACCAAAAACCCACCTCAGTGCCCAGAACCCCCATCCGACTAGCATCAGTGTCTCATTCGTTCTTCGTACTACAGCGAAGCTACCAATGATTAGACAACCCAGAACAAGCGACTTAGGGCCATATGTAGGTAACTTGGAAATACTGATTCCTAAATACTGAATTTTACCGATTCAGTATTTAGGAATCGGTATTTCATATGTAGGGATTAATTCGGTAAAAAATACTGAATCGTTAATATTCATTATTACCGAATCGGTAATACCGATTCGGTAATAAGGAATTATTGTGTTTTTATCTAGGAACCTAAATCGATATTTCTATTTTATGCCCTTGTACGGTTATAATCAATAATATCCCTATCATGGCATAGGAATCATATCTATATTTAGTTGTAGCCCATGCAGTCACATTAAGCAAGGCTACTTCCCCGGACTCCTAGAAAGCACAACGAGTTCTCTAAACAAAACAAACCTCCAGAAACCTGGGAAATCCCCATTTGCTTTTGTTTTGATTTCGTCCTAGAACTCCTGTGAAGCACTGTAAGAACGGCCAGTTCTTAGTGACATCTTTATTGACGTCTTATGTCCAACCTTAAGTCAAACCCGGCACCTTTCAGGTATAAATATACCAACGTTGCCTTAAACAAACACACGGTGGTGGTTTTGGAGCCGAGCAGCTATCTACTTGCCCGAGAGCCCAGCTGATGCGAGAGCCCACGGACGCTGCCCCTCCCTTTTGACGCACTGAGAGAGACGCTGTCTTTTCTCCTGCCGAGAAATCCAGCTCCGGTGTTCTCAGCCGCCTTCGCAGGCTGCTGGGATATCGAGTCCTGAAAGAGAGATACCAGATCTCCTGTATTCTATTACCCAGGTACGGAGCTGACTAAACCCTTAAAGAGAATACTTGAGTCAGATTCTTGGCAAAATCAACTTAACTTAAACTGCTACTTACTTACTCCTTCCCACGTATTAGGCTTAGGTCAGATACACCGGGGTAGGCGTATTTAGAAGCACTAGTTGAGTACGTTAGTCAATGTATATATGTATGTATATATTTTATCCATTTTAAAGTATCTTATGGCTAAGAAACCATATGAATGCTTTTACAGTATTATTTCATAATACTCCTTTTACTGTACGCACTTTACTTTACATTAAGTATTGCAATTATGGCAATTCATTTCTCTTGCATGAGAAAAAAGACTGCTCAATAAATTACACCTTTTATTGAAAACGCCCGTCTCTCTTTTCTCTGCACTCTGGTGAAACTAAGTACGCACGATTGACTGAGTGAAATAGCTGTCTATTGTTTTCACACGACTCTAGAGATACACTCTTATTCTGAGGGAGCAAAGTTGTCATGTGATATGGTTGTCAGAAGCTAATCCCTTCTTGTCTATCCAGGGAGGTTAAACTCCTCCTCGTTTATTCGAGAAAGTTTCAAGTGACCTCTGAGCTAGCTGGCAAACCTTAAGTCTAATATAGTCAGTAGAGACCTAGTCGACCTCAGTCCTACGTCTACACTGCTGAATATATTATTCCAATGCGCAGAGCCTATTGGGAATATAGGAACTACACTACATGGCGCCCAACGTTTGGTAAGGCGATAAATCTAACGCAAGACGTTAGAGTAACTCAGTCGTGCTTTTTTCACACAGACCCTTTTTTCCCGTAAATACTCCAAAAGACGTCTGGAGTGGGTAAGAGGTTAAAATCTAGTCAACGTTGAAGGATACAGTATTCCAAAATATTGTGCACCTAATCTTTGTTTCCTTGAAACTTGATCTGCAACAAAAACTTTTCTGCCAGTAAAATGGGGGAAAGTGAAGACGAGAGGGAGGCAGCTAGAATAGCAGCTCGACTCCTGGAGGAGGACACGAGTCTCCTACAGAATGACCCGAATGCTATACTCATTCCGGTCAACATAAGAAAAACTATAACTCTTAAACTTATAGAAAACGGACTGACATCACGAGGTGGTGCAGTCATATTTGTGGTAGAGGCCCATGAATATCGACAGACAGAGGTATTCTATTCATGGATAAACTTTCCAGCAGAAAACGCTGTAACACACGAATTCCACTATTACAAAATAGAGGAACCTCCGGATGAATACACTCCTTTCAAGGAGGTTGAAATCCCATTAAAAGAGCACCTGCTCTGGTTTAAAGGCGCCCTAAAAGATAATAATCACATCACCAGGCTCGGCCCACTAGGTAGACCAGGAGCAACCTGGCCAGTTCTAGCCAGCTACACACCACATCCAGACATCGAAAAAATGTCAGACCGGGAACTTTTAGCCCAGCTAAAAGTACTAATTAAAATACATAGACAATTAGTCCAATATGTAATGCGGACTTCAACAGTCCAACCAGCTATTAACATTCCACAGCTGACCCCTCATCAGGGAAACACAAACAAAATTACACCACAGAACATACAATCATGTCTTGGTAAAACACCCGCAAAACGGGAACAAATTCCATTCTGGCTAGCACAAAAGATAACTCAAATAGAGGCAGTATTTCCGGATACTACCCCTAGTGAGAAACACAGAATTCTGACTATCTGCCTTCCAATGGGGATCGCACCACATGTGAAGGATTGTGACACTTGGGGCACAGTCTTTGCTTCCATTTACACAAAAACACATGGTGTTCCGTCCATGGCGGTAATACCAGATGACTAAGACAGATTCAAAATTAATACGGTCCAGAACCTGCTTTAACTCTGGGTATGAAATTACTGAAAGACTTCAAGAAGGTCTCGGCTATATTAATAGCCAACATAAAAGGAGAAGCAGCATCTGTGGAGATCCGCCAGAAATTGAAAGAAACAGATATAGCAGACCAACCAATTGAACTTGCCAGAATCATAGAAAAATCCTATGAAGAACTAGGTAGAGATAGTTTGGGTGGGAAACTGGTAAAACCGCAACTAACTGAAAATCCTGAAAAGATATTTATTACAAATAATCTAAACACTCCAAAAAAGAGCTGGGATGGAAATAAACAATCCAGTCCCAAAGAAAAAAGATTCCAGTCTAGCGGAAGGTCTCCTCGGCGGAGAGAAAGATCTCCGGACCAAGGACATAAGTCTCCCCAGAGGGAGCCCTCTGAGAAAAGATACAATCTTAGAAATAGGGATAATTTGAAAAAGCCTGATAGATATCAAGATATTGATACACGTCCCTCTCGATCTTTTCAGACTTCCTCGCAGAAATCGGAAAGAAGAGGACGGTCAGAACACAGGGAAGAGCACGTCAAGTCCAATGACAAGGAACCTGCTCGAAGTAAAAAATTACAATTTCCAAGAAAGAAGGTAGCCAGTATTAAAATAATCAAACATGCCGAGGATACTGAGGACACAGCTGAAAAACGGAGAGTGAGCCCAGACAATGCTAGACAGCGCAGCAGAAGTGACAATAGCTCGCAAGATCCTGATGAATCATCTGGAGACAGTGGACACGAATGAATACATTCAGGTGGAAACTGCAGATACCAGAGTTAGCAAACCTCATAAAATATACGAAAAACCATTGCGTATAGAGGGAGATAAGACTAGGAAAGTAAGGGGTCTGTTTTGGGATAATTATACATACATAATTGATGCAAACTCCGTTCCTTTTGCTCGAATCCCTGGAGTGGGGGATAGAGTAATTCCAAACACGAACAGGAGAATCTTCTTAATAGCGGACGCACACATGGGATTGGGTCTAAAGCATCAAGAGATCAAAGAATCTCTGAAAGAATTACAATTAGAATAATGAGCCTGCAACATTACAAATTTGCAAAGAGCTGTCCAAACTGCAACAGAGATCGCAGTAGCGAACCGACCGGAGTATTGCCATGGCCCTTCTTGTAGTTAGCATAAGGCTATCTATACGTAAAAACCAGCGTCCCATTAATTTCTTTTTAAGACTAGATTCACTTAAAAATACAGACACCAGCGCTCGGCTGACGCCAGAACTGTTATAAAGATTTGCGAGTCTTTATCGGAACATACGCAATTGGCATGCTACATTCTGACCAGGGTCCTGCTTTTAGCTCTCGAGCTTATAAGGAGCCATGACCAGCATGGGCATTGCATTGCGGTACTCTTGTCCCTTCCATCCTGAGGGAAATGGGATTGTGAAAAGAAAAAACCGGGACATAAAGCAATCTATAACGGCGAGGGTATTAGGTTCGGGTGATGGGTGGGTCCAACATTTAACAAGTTTCCAACGTAGTCTTAATAATCTGCCAAGAAATTCTCTAAAAGGTTTCAGTCCGTACAAACTATTGTTCGGTACTAGTATGCATATTCAGAACTTAGATAGTCAGACTTCAGTGGTAGAAAAAAAATGCTTTGATATCAAAGATCGTTTGGCTGTTTTACAGGACTTAAATGAAACAAGAAAAGCCCTGAGCAACATAAAGTTAAAACAGCAGCCAGCAGCCACTGAAGATAAACCACCTGTCCCAGCAAGGCCTGTCTGGATTTCAAAGATTGGGGATCTGGTCAGAGAGAAGATCGCGGTGAAGAAGGAATTTGGGCCTTCTTACAGAAAAGCAGTACCTGTCTTAGCTGTCAGCGGAACAAGATCAGTTGTACTACCGCCCCTTACTGGTAAAAAGGAGAACCAAGTTGTATCCATCGACCTGGTAAAACCACAATCATGTGGCCAATAATAAGTAGTAGGCCCAGTGGACTCCCAAGAAATAGCAGAATACCAAAATTTGCTACAATCCAAGAGGTTCAAACTGAGAGACTAATCACATTTGATAAACCTGCAGTGAATAAAAAAGGACTATGCAACAATGCCATGGAATTTGTGCCTCTTGAAACCCAAATTGCAACAGTTCGTCAAGAAACACCTGTCGACAACGACGTAGCCTCAGACTATGCTAATAAAAGAAAAAATGAAAAAGCAAAGGAAAATTCGGAAGCAATTCCAACAATTGACAGAACTGCATCTGGCTACTTCATCAATTTCGATAACTTTTCTGAAGATCCAAACGAACCTGAAGAAACGCCAACAACAAAAACTTTCAAAGACAAATTAACTGAACTCTTTCATCAACTCAAAGAAACCTATCTGATTTCTCCATGGATTGAATTTTGGATTGTGTTAAGTGTACTTTTCCTCCTGCTTTGGCTCATCATGGTACTTTGTTTGGGAAAATTCATTGAGGGAAAATACAGTACAATGGACACAGCAAGTCAAAACATCAACTTGGTCCTAAAGCCACACAAGTCATCTCACATCGAGAAAAAAGAACTATCATCAGTGAATGTCATAGCCATTCCAATACCAGGTGGGGTAGCTTGGGACAAAACGGATTACGAAATCTATGGCCCGGTTGAACTCTTGAAATATCCACATCAGTGCAAGGTTTCATTAAGTGACTTTGTAAAACCAAGTACATTCTCTGATGATTGGGACTTTGAAAGCATAAATAATATGATGTCAGATTTAGTAATGTCAGCAAAATTTACAGAACATGATTACTTACAGGGTTCGTCGAATTATGAACAAATGTACTGTTACAATCACTTTGCACATCACTATTTACATAAATCTGCTCAACCTAGAAATGTTTTTGAGTATAATCAATGGGAACATTGTGCAACTCCACCTAAAAGCAGTTTGAAAACATTTTATGAGAAATTCCCATACTTCTCAGGGTTTAACACAAGTGATGCAGAAACGTTTTATTTTAAACTGTTAAATAAGACAGGGATAAAAACAATGTTGACAAATACTAAATTGATTTATTCTGAAACATTTTATGAAAAAATGATTACATTTGGTTTTGAATTCTGGAAACACAACATTGAAACGAAAACCATCTGGGGTACAAAAAATTGGCAGGTCCAAGGTTTAGAAGCATTATTTAGAGCCTGCATGATCCCAGAACAAATAATATTCTTGAATGACACCATTCAACAGACTACTTGTCTTGGCCTAGCTAAGATTAAAGACTTAAACAAACCGTCTATTCCAAAGCCGACACCTGAAAGTAATGCCACTACAGATGTTGAGATAGACGTATCCCATATTTTACACCAAAACAGAACTCATCCTGATTGGAAAAAGTGGTTGATCTGGCCAACAGACACAAATAACTGTCAAGATAGATTCCTGAACAAAATACAGGGGTTCAAAATGACCGGACCAGACCCTAGATACTCCCAGAGACAACATCCAGGGATAGTAACAATATACAGTGTAGGGAAACTATGCCTTGAGTGGCTACGGAAATCCACACTGGTTGAAATTAAGCAACACTTGACTTTACTTAAAGATGGTGCTGACTTGCGTGATTTCATAATGGGACCACGCAAACAGCGTCAAAAACGTTTCATAGCAGCCGGTATATACGCTGCATATAACGAAGCTTGGAAAGTAACTCAAATTGAGACAGCAGAAAAAATACGAGAAATTGATCGTATTAATTTGGAAAAATCACTTTCTGTTGTGGACAATGGGTTAATGACTCTGTCCTCCAGAATATATTCACTGGACAGTATTGTATCATCTGCTATCGATATAATAGATCAGGGCTTACTAATGTTACAACACGGTCAGTCCCAATTACGTTCTATTGTACAGCTCGGCTGGACGTTGCAAAATCTGCGCTCAGGCTACGTGCCATGGCGTTTGATAAACACAACGTCATTATTCTCTATTTTTATCCTTACTGATAAACAAATCAGTTTGGCACAAAAAGGAGCAGACTATACGATTCTGAGCATTGAAAAACTTGAGAGATTACCATTGACAATGTCAGAAAGACCTGTCATTGAATGGATAATACACAGAATAATTACAATTCCGATAACAACTTTCCAATTTAAATACTGCCAAGAGTATATACCAGCGGGCCAGTATGAAAGGTTGGGTAAAGGGTACATTAAGTCATCATGGAAATTGCCTTACACACACACATGTTATAGTGAAAAGAAACATAATGTATTTCTTAGTGGTAAAAATTGTAAACAATCACTAAGCGGTATACTTCTGTGCCAAGGTATTAATTTGCATGGGGCCTGTGAGGGGACTTCAAATAACCTTTCATGTCACCAGCACTGCACACCTGCAACACAAATAGAGCCATTCTTTAGACTGCTTTCTAACGGGAGCTATATTCTAATAGTGGACCACAGCTGTTGTGGCATGGTGCCAGGAAAGCCTATCTCATAAGCATTAGTTCCATGGTCACTTGCTGTATGCAAGTATTGTATCCAAACAGCACTCCAGATACGGAGGCGACGATTTGGCCTTCTTTGAATATCTCTTCTATTGGAATTGATACTTTAAGCATAATGAAGTCTGTTCTTTTACAGACAACCGTGCCTTTAACGTCATAAAAGAAACGTATGATCTTCTGGTTGCAAGGACAACGGCAGAGATACATACCCTTTTATCAACAAATTGCCCGTGCATTTCGTAGAAATGCTCAGCCAAATCCTAAGTATGTCTGATACCAGTGGTATCCCACATACATTTAAGACAATTTTTTCGGGACTGTTAACACCCTTTAAAACAGTTCTGGGCATTTTTCCCAATTTTGTCCATTCTGTCTTTGGCGGCCTACCACTACTTTTGGGACTCGTAGCAGGAATTTTATTTTTGATCCTTCTGCTCCGATATGGCAAGCCAAGTCGCAGACAAGACTCCAGCAACGATGGAAGAAACGATCCTAGCTATACGCTATCGGGACAGCATAACTAAAGTCCTTGGATTAGCCCGGCTAAGAGATCTGAATGTGACCTGGTTTCTTTCATTCAGACCAATCTGGCAAAATTGCTTCCTACCTGTGCTTCGATGTATGCTATGCGGAGAAAAATGCGTGTTGGACGTCTGTCTTACACTACCATCAGCAGTACCATTGGATACAGATACTTTGCTAAGTCCTGTAACGGCTCATGCATCGTGTTGTCCCCAGCGGCTACCCATTCTGATGACGGCATTCGTTGAGACTTCACCGCTACGATTAGGTGGCAGTGAAGTACGAGATGAGAGCAGCATCACCCAGGTACGACCTTCTGTGAGCATTGCTTATCCTGACATCGATGATAGCAATCATTCTCACGACTGCACTGTTGCAGCATTTTCAAACTTGGTCGAACTTTCACCTGATGTCGTAGACCAATTTTTTGCGAGTCTGTCTGAAATGATGTTCTCCCCTGAACAGAAAGAATAACTTTTTAAGCAACGAGCACACAGCGTTCCCCTGAACTCTGAATTCGGCCTTCAACTTTGATAAACAAAAGCTACTGAAAACATTTGGAACTGTTTTCTCCCCTGAAAGCGAAATTATTTTTTTTCAAACTTCCAAAATATTTACCTTTTCCTGGCACATGTACTCTGCTTAAAGTAGAACTATTCTTAAAGAACAGAGCTTCTATTTTTAGGAACTCTAGAGACAATATATTACCTCAGCCTTTAGCACATTTACAGCAACTGTATTCATATGTGATGGAATGCTCTCAACCTTCTTTTCTGTATTAAGAGCCATTTCATGTGTAATATTCGCAAATCGTTCAGCTAATATATATAAGCATGTTTAACTGAATGATTACACTGCTTGAAAAGCGTACAGTACCAATAATCATTTTCGTGTATTTCGCATAAACCATTTCGAATGCAAAAAATTTATTTTGGGGTGGGTTGGAATACACATGCACCTTTAAATGTTTACTATTGCTTAGTTTTAGTAATGATGGACATTAGATCGTGGAGTGGGTATTGTGTTTTTATCTAGGAACCTAAATCGATATTTCTATTTTATGCCCTTGAACGGTTATAATCAATAATATCCCTATAATGGCATAGGAATCATATCCATATTTAGTTGTAGCCCATGCAGTCACATTAAGCAAGGCTACTTCCCCGGACTCCTAGAAAACACAACGAGTTCTCTAAACAAACCAAACCTCCAGCAACCTGGGAAATCCCCATTTGCTTTTGTTTTGATTTCGTCCTAGAACTCCTGTGAAGCACTGTAAGAACGGCCAGTTCTTAGTGACATCTTTATTGACGCCTTATGTCCAACCTTACGTCAAACCCGGCACCTTTCAGGTATAAATATACCAACGTTGCCTTAAGCAAACACAAGGTGGTGGTTTTGGAGCCGAGCAGCTATCTACTTGCCCGAGAGCCCAGCTGATGCGAGAGCCTGACTAAACCCTTAAAGAGAATTCTTGAGTCAGATTCTTGGCAAAACCAACTTAACTTAAACTGCTACTTACTTACTCCTTCCCACGTATTAGGCTTAGGTCAGGTACACCGGGGTAGGCGTATTTAGAAGCACCAGTTGAGTATGTTAGTCAATGTATATATGTATGTATATATTTTATCCATTTTAAAGTATCTTATGGCTAAGAAACCATATGAATGCTTTTACAGTATTATTTCATAATACTCCTTTTACTGTACGCACTTTACTTTACATTAAGTATTGCAATTATGGCAATTCATTTCTCTTGCATGAGAAAGAAGACTGCTCAATAAATTACACCTTTTATTGAAAACGCCCGTCTCTCTTTTCTCTGCACTCTGGTGAAACTAAGTACGCACGATTGACTGAGTGAAATAGCTGTCTATTGTTTTCACACGACTCTAGAGATACACTCTTATTCTGAGGGAGCAAAGTTGTCATGTGATATGGTTGTCAGAAGCTAATCCCTTCTTGTCTATCCACGGAGGTTAAACTCCTCCTCGTTTATTCGAGAAAGTTTCTAGTGACCTCTGAGCTAGCTGGCAAACCTTAAGTCTAATATAGTCAGTAGAGACCTAGTCGACCTCAGTCCTAGGTCTACACTGCTGAATATATTATTCCAATGCGCAGAGCCTATTGGAAATATAGGAACTACACTACAGAATCACCTACCCATTCATTCCTATGGGATTGGAGGCCCATAGGAATGAATGTGAAGAAATTCGGTATTACCGAATCGGTATTACCGATTCGATAATCGTGGGAGGTATTTCAAGGGTGCCAGGGTGTCCAAAGGACACCCTCGGGCACCCCTGAAATGTGCATGTGTGCACATGTGGCGCACATACATGCCCTAAGGGCATGGATGTGTGCCACATGGCACACTTCAAAAAGCAAAAAAGTGCTTTTCGAAAGGAAATCGCTATTTACCACCAACTAGGAGTTGGTGGTAAATAGCGATTCCTTAAGGCTGAGGTGCCCTGTTTTAAGTGCTACCTACATTGCATTTAAGGAATAAGTATTACCAATTCCTTAAATGCAAGGCCATAAGAAATCGGTATTAAGGAATCAGTATTTACCGATTCCTTAATACCAAATCCTCCCTACATCTCAAATGCCTAAATACCGGTCAGAAACGTTGAAATTTAACAAATTTCACCCTTACCGACTGGTATTGGCCCACCTACATATGGCCTTTAGTGATATCTCAGGAATAGTGGGAATTAAGAACACTCTTTCATTTTTATTCTCATACAAGTCCACAACATGAGTAATCAGAGACACGGTATAGTTTAAAATATTTATTTTAACTACGTGCTCTAAGATGCAGTATTTTTGCCAACATTAGTAAAAAGATGCATAAAATAATGCAATCAGCATTGTTACAATTCCATAAAACACAAAGGGAGAAATTGTATTATAATGATAGTGGAACCAGGTCTATAGCACCTTCTGTATCACCCTCCCAAGGCTAGTTTTATAATAATAGAAGATCTCTAGGTTAAAACGGGGGACCCCATACCTCCAAGATCAGGTGAATTGAATCATATCCCAGGATCAGCACAGTTCTCTGTAGATGGAAAGGTTTTTCTCCAATGCATGCAATGCAATATTAAAAGCACCCGAGATTCAGTTATTTGCCGCTGTGTGCGTGTTATGTCTAGAGCATGGGCCGATCAATCTGAATCAACAGCATACATTGGTATTTAACCTTGAACACTCTGTACAGACTTGAGGTCGCGGTGTAAGTCTAGAGATGTGAAGAACAGACCGTTCTCATGTGAGGAGAAGCAAGCAGTTTGACTTTCAAGAACAGAAGCATGTAGTGTCTTGTGCAAAAGTGGCAATTCACTTAGGCTAACATAGCAAAGTGTGCAAGCAGAGCTGTGTCTTCACTACACCCTCCCCTGATCGGGCCAATAAACAAAGGGACTCATAATAGGAACGCAGTGTTAAAGTTCGAGTGAGACAGAAACAAGTTCAGTGTTGTCCAATGTGTCATGAGAAGAGAAAAAGAAAAAAAAAAATGTTCTATGTAGTATATGTCCATGTATCTTGTGGAATGTATTGTGACATGTAAATATTTTGATGTTTGTGCACTTTAAGTCCTAAATGATGGTTTCAAAGAACTGTTCTGTGTGTATGTAAATATATGTACTAAAATAAGTTTACACTATTTTTTCAAAATACGGATAAAGAAATATATAGTGAAAGTAATTTGAGAGTTTTGCGATTTTTGGTTTGGATACAAGGTACATTGTGCTCTTTTTCATTTGTTGACTGTTCTCATCCATTTGGAGAGACATAATTGTTTAAAAATAATTTTTGACTTCGAAGAGTGGCAGAACCACTTTTTTACTTATAGCATTAACCCCCAGGTTCTGGACTAGACACGGCTACCCCATTGCTTTATATCGTCCTCCTCTCTTTAGTCCGCCCTTGACTGGCATCCTATCAAGTGTGTAGTCAAGGCATCTAGACACAAACCACAAGATGGGGCAAGACGTCAGCTCGCTGCTGAGGCTGTTCGGCCATGAGTCTAGACCCCAGAGTACTGCACTGAGGAGGTTGAGGATGACAGCGTGCTGAACCCCCTACACACCTGTTGCATGACACTTCCACCTGTATGGCGCAGAGTATGCAGAGTATGCTGAGTATGCAGAGGGCCCGGGGGCGTACCTCCTGAGCATCTCAATTACACCACGGAAGCTGGGGAGCAGAGGAGTGGTGGCTGCCTTGCGTACTGATGGCCTTTAGAGATCGTTGAAACTTACAGACCGGCACTTGAGTGGGAGTTCCCAGTCGGACTGTGCATATGGTTCTGGGCCATGGAGTTGTGGTGCTCCCCGGCCTGTTTGCTTAGGGAGCTGTTTAGAGAGCCGTGGCAGCTTTCCGACACCGTAAAGCAGGATCTGGCCCCACCCCTGCAGAGCACACAGAGAGTATTGGAGCCTTTCTCTTTGCTCCCCATATATTGTTTCTCCCCCATCGATGATGATATTGGGTGGCTACTGACATTGCCGGTTTCATACTTTGTTGGATACTTTTCTTGGTCTGCATTCTTCTCAACAAAGGATTCCTCGCCTGCAGGAACTGGCTGCTGTGGGATTAACCACCTTTAAGGTGTAGGTCAGGAGGTGTTTTGACAAAATATTGGATTAGAAATATTAAGTTGTAGAAATATCGGAGAAAAAATATTGTGATACAAAAATATTGTGATGCATAAATATCATTGTTAAGAATATCAAATTTTCATATATATTTTGTTGCTTCTGAGACCGGGTGCTTCATACTTACATTTATATAAGCTTCTTTTTTTTTAGATATTTTATTAGCACTTCGCACCGTTGATTTAGAGACATAACACAGTGTTGCATTTGTGCGAATTGATTTGGGAGCTATATATTTATGATTACCTTAGGCCTATTCCTTTTTAGGTCTCGTAGAGAGACCCAATGCCGTCCATCCACAAAGCTGACTTTTTACGATCCGGATTTTGAACAGTTCACGAGAAGCAAATCACGTGACAAGCTCCTCGTGCACGAGCTTCCCCCTGCCAGCAGCATTTGCCACATCAAAGGCTTCCGCTGCCCCGCCCCCGCCGTCACTTATTCACGGCCGCAGGCCATGACTCGCATGTACTTCCCCGGCTCTGCTCCCCGCCCCGCCTCCTCTCTATCCCTCGCTCTCCGCCAGATGCTAGGCTTCCTTTTCAGCTGCTGCATCTCTCCTCCCATAATTATTCATTTACTGCAGGGCCTGCGTCTCGTCACCCTTCCTCCCCCTGCCAGCAGACTTCAAAGGCTCCCCCAGCGTGCGCTCGGCTGGCCTCACACCCCATCACCATATGCTTGTTATGTCGGACTACTTAGTGCTTCCGGGTATTTCAGGCTCACGGCTAGGCAACAACATCTAGACCGAAATTCTCAACTCTTCACACACTGATCTCGTGCCTAATCCCCGCTGCACCTCCCGGGCTGCCAGTGGCTTGCCCGCTGGAGTTTACTGTGTAAAAGGCGTCATGACAGAAGAGTGAAACGAGAAGTACTCGCCCCCCACCCCTTTCACCCTATTCTCCCTCAGGGACACATTCCACTTTAACTGATGTAATCTCATAGAAATGAAAATGACGTTTTTAGAACTGGGAAAGCCATTTGCACTTGTAAACCTGTGGAAAACGGGCCTGAGACTGTGTCTATGGCCTAATATTTATATACGTATTTTCGCAATTATGGTTCAGCTGGTGCCTCAATGGAACACGGTATCGTGACTGAGGCAACGCAAATAAAGCAACAATAACAATCACGCCAACCCAGCTGCACGAGTCAAGTGAAGCCTGGTTTATCTCTTATTTTTCTTCCATTCCTTAGAAAACTCTTGGAATTTATTGTATAATAAAATGGTGTAGCCCAGCATACCCCTGATGAGACCCAAAGGCTCTTCTGAGTGGTCGGTAAAGCTCTACACATCTGTGGTGCAATCTCACAGACGGAAATTAACAACCTACAAGACAGTACTCATTTCCTGGAGTTGCGCGTGGGTATACAGAGCCGTGAGGGTGACACTTGCAAAATGAAGTGGCTGTGGACATGACAGTTGCATCAGATAACAAAAACCATCCCATAGAACACAGTATACAGAATTCACAGGTGCAGCACGGATCCGATTTTCCTTCAGGTGGCAAGCATCAGAGTTGGTAAAGACCCCTGGCTTCACACATACAATCCCACAGCGAAATATTACATACACTCTGAAATTCTCCCACTGACAATACATGTCGGACTACTTAGTGCTTCCGGGTATTTCAGGCTCGGGGCTAGGCAACAACATCTAGACCGAAATTCTCCTCTCTTCACACACTGATCTCGTGCCTAATCCCCGCTGCACCCCCCAGGCTGCCAGTGGCTCGCCCGCTGGAGTTTACTGTGTAAAAGGCGTCATGACAGAAGAGTGAAATGAGAAGTACTCGCCCTCCCCACCCCCACCCCTTTCACCCTATTCTCCCTCAGGGACACATTCCACTCTAACTGATGTAATCCCATAGAAATGAAAATGCCGTTTTTAGATCTGGGAAAGCCATTTGCACTTGTAAACCTGTGGAAAACGGGCCTGAGACTGTGTCTATGGTCAAATATTTATATACGTATTTTCGCAATTATGGTTCAGCTGGTGCCTCAATGGAACGCGGTATCGTGACTGATGCAACGCAAATAAAGCAACAATAACAATCACGCCAACCCAGCTGCATGAGCCAAGTGAAGCCTGGTTTATCTCTTATTTTTCTTCCATTCCTTAGAAAACTCTTGGAATTTATTGTATAATAAAATGGTGTAGCCCAGCATACCCCTGATGAGACCCAAAGGCTCTTCTGAGTGGTCGGTAAAGCTCTACACATCTGTGGTGCAATCTCACAGACGGAAATAAACAACCTACAAGACAGTACGCATTTCCTGGAGTTGCGCGTGGGTGTACAGAGCCGTGAGGGTGACACTTGCAAAATGAAGTGGCTGTGGACATTACAGTTGCATCAGATAACAAAAACCATCCCATAGAACACAGTATACAGAATTCACAGGTACAGCACGGATCCGATTTTCCTTCAGGTGGCAAGCATCGGATTTGGTAAAGACCCCTGGCTTCACACATACAATCCCACAGCGAAATATTACATACACTCTGAAAATCTCCCACTGACAATACATGTTGGACTACTTAGGGCTTCCGGGTATTTCAGGCTTGCGGCTAGGCAACAACATCTAGACCGAAATTCTCCTCTCTTCACACACTGATCTCATGCCTAATCCCCGCTGCACCCCCCGGGCTGCCAGTGGCTCGCCCGCTGGAGTTTACTGTGTAAAATGCGCCATGACAGAAGAGTGAAACGAGAAGTACTCGCCCCCCCCCACCCCCACCCCTTTCACCCTCTTCTCCCTCAGGGACACATTCCACTTTAACTGATGTAATCCCATAGAAATGAAAATGCCGTTTTTAGAGCACCCTCACAAACCTCACCCCTCACACCCTCACTCACCATCACAGCCCCTCACACACCCTCACTCACCATCACACCCCCTCACACACCCTCTCACCTCACACACCCTTTCACCCTCACACACCCTCACTCACCCTCACACCCTCACTCACCTTCACCCCTCACACACCCTCACCCTCACACACCCTTACCCATCCTCACTCACCCTCACACACCCTCACTCACCCCCGCACCCTCACTCACCCTCACACCCTCACTCACCCTCATTCACCCTCACTCACCCTCTCTCACCCTCACACATCCTCACACCCTCTCACCCTCACACATCCTCACACCCTCTCACCCTCACACACCCTCACCCACCCTAACACACCCTCACCCCCCCTCACTCACCCTCACACCTCCTCACCATCACACACCCTCACATCCTCACACCCTCACTCACACCCTCACACACCCTCACTCAACCTCACACCCTCACCCTCACACCTCCTCTCACACCCTCACACACCCTTACCCTCACACCCTCACCCCCTCACCCGCACACACCCTCACCCTCACACACCCTCACTCACCCTCACCTCACACCCTCTCACCCGCACACACCCTCACACACCCTCACTCACCCTCACACCCTCACCCTCACACCCCCTCACCCTCTCAACCCTCTCACCCTCACACACCATCACACCCTCGCCCTCACCCTCACACCCGCTCACACACCCTCACTCACCCTCACTCACCCTCATCAGCACAACAAAACATAGCATGGCATAACAAAAAAAGCATAGGATACACAACCTCACAACCCTCTCACCCTCACCCTCGCTCTAACACACTCACCCTCACTCACTCACCCACCCACCCTCACTCACCCACCCTCACCCACCCTCACTCACCCACCCTCACCCACCCACCCTCACTCACCCTCACCAGCATAGCATAACAAAACATAGCATAGCATAGCATAACAAAACAAAGCATAGGATAGGAAAACATAGCATAGCATAACAAAGCATAGCATAACAAAGCACAACAAAACATACCATAGCATAACAAAACATAGCATAACAAAACAAAGCATAGCAAAACAAAACATAGAATAGTATAAAAAAGCATAGCATTGCAAAACAAAACAAAGCAAAACATAACAAAGCATAGCATAACCAAGCATAGCATAACAAAACAAAACATAGAAAAACACAACAAAGCATAGCATAACAAAACATAGCAAAACAAAACATAGCAAAACTCAACAAACCATAGCATACATAACAAAACATAGCATAGCATAACAAAACACAACAAAGCATAGCATAGCATAACAAAACACAACATAGCATAGCATAACAAAACCAAGCTTAGAATAGCATAACAAAACATAGCATAACAAAACATAGCATAACAAAGCATAGCATAACAAAACATAGCATACCAAAACAAAGCATAGCATAACAAAGCATAGCATAACAAAACATCTCATAACAAAGCATAGCCTAGCAAAACACAACAAAACATAGCATAGCATAACAAAACACAACAAAACATAACAAAACATATAATAGCATAGCAAAACACAGCATAGCATACCAAACACAGCAAAACATAGCATAGCATAGCATAACAAAACATAGCATAGCATAACAAAGCATAGCATAATAAAACACAACAAAGCATAGCATAGCATAACAAAACATAGCAGAACAAAGCATAGCAGAACAAAGCATAGCAGAGCAAAACATAGCATAGCATAACAAAACATAGCATAGCATAACAAAGCATAGCCTAGCAAAACACAACAAAACATAGCATAACAAAACACAACAAAACATAACATAGCGTAACAAAACAAAGCATAGGATAGCAAAACTGAATATAGCATAACAAAACAAAGCTTCGGATAGCAAAACAAAACATAGCATAGCATAACAAAACATAGCATAACATAACAAAACATAGCATAACAAAACACAACAAAACAGCATAGCTTAACAAAACAAAACATAGCATGGCTGAACAAAACATAACAAAACATAATAACATAGCAAAACACAGCATAGCATACCAACACAACAAAACATAGCATAACAAAACATAGCATAGCAAAACAAAGCATAGCATAGCATAACAAAGCATAGCAGAGCATAGCAAAACATAGCAGAGCATAACAAAACATAGCATAGCATAACATAGCATAGCAAAACATAGCATAGCATAGCATAACAAAACATAGCATAGCATAACAAAACAGCATAGCATAGCATAACAAAACAAAACATAGGATAGCAAAACAAAACATAGCATAGCATACAGCATCACTCAGCACCACCACAGCATCACTCTGTGGCACCACAACATCACTGAGCTCCACCACTGCATCAATCTGTGCAACCATTCAACAACAACTGGTTCAAATATGTTCTCAATGTTTCAAGCTTTATTACAAATGTAACAAAAAGATGTTAATATTTGACATATGTTATTGGATTTTCGTCACAATAAAATACACTGAACATAATCTTCACAAATGTTATTTACAAAAGTTTAAGCTATTGCCATTATAAATTACAATAACTTTTATTTAAGTATTAATTATTAAAAAAATTAAAAGCCATTGTTATTTGTAGTATCAATACATCAAAGTCACGTAAATACAACACATATTGCATTACAAATGCTATAGGTGTCACATTTGCGAAAGTTATAACTATTTGCATGGTAAATGACAAAGCTATTAATTTCGCTATTTTCAAAAACAAAACAAGGAACAGGGTCAAGACTGATTTGCATAAGGCTGGGTCCAATCTGGGGTGGTGTGGTGCGCAAAATAATCATGGATTAAACCCAGATCTTTGTGTCTGAGGGTGAATGTCTGCATTGGCCAGCGTTCCGTCCATCAATTGGTTCTTTTGCGCTTTTAGAAAGTTGGCATTTTCTTACTTAAACCATTGGTGCCTGTCCCTGGAATACATGTCTGGGGTGGGTGACAGCTGACTACTTGCATTCCTTCTAGACGCCCACACTCAAAGGAAGAGTAGGTGTGACTTTGCAGCTATCTGCATGTTGATGGGTCATCCTGAAGCAGGATAAGAGGGAAAAGCTGACACTCTGCACCTGAAAGGCCTAGGTTCTGTTCCTGGTAATATGGAAAACGCCAATGATAATTTATGAAATAATAAATTAATTTATGTGAATGAAATCACATACTTATTAATGAATACGTCTGTTGTAAACTCCAAATCAACCCCTCTTTGCAAATGCGTGGTCAGGCAAGTACTGAGACCTAGGTCCGAGGATATTGATTAACAGATCAGAGGTGGGGTGCCACATAGCCAGCAGACAAACACACAGACAGGAACCCTTAGAACAATCCCACAGATAGGCACAGTGACACCACAATTGTCCATGGAGATTGGCCCCAATGAAAGCACATATGGTCGGAGGGGTTATGCTCACTCATAATTAGGGCTCCCGGTTTTATGGTATTTATTTTTTTGCCATTTCCGTCTGTATTTATCCATATTTATTTTTTGGGCATTTTTTCTGTATTTATCCACATTTATTTTTGCCACAGTAAAAGACGACACTACGGCTAGTATTTTTCCACATTTATTTAAATTGACAAGGCATACAAGCGATACACTGGTTACTGCATTTTTCAATAACTGAGGGCAGGCAGACACTGCTGCTGCTCAGTAGATGATCTGATCATTCATGACTACGCGCTAGCCTAAAAAGCACATTTTATAGCATGGGCCAGCTTGGTATTGAAACTACCCTCAGAACTCCATCACTTCTGACAGGGGCATCTACTTGGGTTAAATCGTACCAAAGATTTCAGAGGGACTCGCGTGCGTGGACACAGCTGACAAATACGGCTGTTTTACCTTGTTTCGTCAAATTGTTCAGGGTTTTAAAGTAGCGCTCCATACCTTGGTCCAGCCAATATGGAGCTGAGTTTGAGAGAAAGAAAACGTGATTTGCCCCAATGGCATAGCTAGGTGGGGGTCCACCCCAGGCGGCACTAGTTTGACTGCGGCGGCCATGCGACACTGGTGGCCTGTGGTGGCGGCCTTTATCATTTATTTTGGGACACTCACTGACACTACTGTCAATCTCTGAAAGTAGTGTCAGTGTCCACAAATAAATTATAAAGACGGCCGGCGCCACAAGTCACCAGTGCTGCGCGGCCGCCGCCCCTACAGTGAGTGATGTACAAAGTACACCCACCACCCCCTACACCCACACGAGCCCAGAGCAAATGCACATGTGACGTGCAGTTATGTTTGAAGTACGCGACATACCGATTTTGTTGTGGGTCCTATGGCCGTCAATCTTGTAGCATGAAAGTGCTACCAATGACGGCCCTGGGCATAATTTTAGGCCAAGCCCTGTGCTGAAAACGCACAAGGTGATGCATCAGACACGCCACAGGGCCGTTTCCCCACTCCTCGTTATGGGCTCACTCACGAGCGGCTGCTTAAGGCAGAATCGGCACACACACCTTTCACAGGGGTTCTCTTCCAGCAGTAGGAGAAACAGTCTAGGTTTTGCGCAGATCAGGACCTGCTGCTGGGGTTGCAGCATTGCCAACCCGGCCAAATCCAATACCCCCGCTGCTTGTCGTCATCTTCCACCAGCACCCCCCTGTGTCCTGTTTCCCACAGTGAGTGAATTCTATGTGCTACTTAGTTCTCGTGAACCTAAAACCTTACATGTCCAAACCTATTGCATTTGTCAGTGCTTATTTTAAAATATGACTGCTTCTCTCTATAACAAGCGATTGCTTTGCAGCTTGATGATTATTATTAGAAAAAATAGGAATTCACCTACCTATATATGATGGGCAGTATGCATTGACCTGTGTGTATACTTGTAGAATTCACTCTGTATCACCTATTGAATACAGTTAATTTAGTTGCTTTCCAACGTTTTATATTGGGAGTGTTTCTTATATTGCATTATTCATATGTAGTTTGACTAAAATGCTAAATAAATACTGAACTGTTTGCCACAACGCACATGAGTCAGGAGACGTGTGGCTGTGCTTGGGCAGGAGTTGAGCCTCTTCTTCATGTCAGTCTCCTGCAGGGCACCATGCCAGTCCACAGAGCATCACGAGCGTTGTGCGCTTCTAACATTGAAGGTGGCAACATGTAAGCACCATCTTTAACCAGCCAGGAACAGCCACAAGAGACTCAAAGAAAGCCCCTTATACATATAAGAGGGAGAATGTAGCCTAATGGCTGCGACGGTCGACCTTGGAGATTAAGTGATTAGATCACCTAATCTCCCTGTGCATAACAAAAATGAATGTGTCTGCCTGTGACGAAACCGGTGCTAATGTAAAGCGTCTGTGGGGTGGGCACATACGCTGCAGATGTATTACCTGATGGGCACGCATCACCTCCGACCTTTGCTGTCACCTTGGGCAGTGAAGTAGAGAAGCGTAGTTAAACCCGGCCAATCCACCACTGCCCGCTGCTCGTCGTCAGTTTACACCCGACTTCCCACCCCAAACACCCCCTTCCCCCAGGTACCGGCTCAAAGCGGGTGGATATCTGAAGGATCGCCCCGGGCGTCTGAAGCACTGGCTACATCACTGAATTGCCCAAGATTAAACAGGGCTTCAAACGGGGAAGTTGGGATTCGAAATCTGGTCTCCAGTCCTTGCTCAATCCTTATACGCGCATATATATGTACTTCTGGGTTTTATTCTGTAACTGTGCTGATAGCAGGCATTTGTAATACCCTGATGTAGTAAAGAAAATGTCAGTGAAGGACTCTGGGCGCACCTCTTTTGAATGGTTGAATAGGCTTGTAAAGAATGACGCGATCCAATTGCCTTAAAGCGCCTCCAGGTTTTCTTTTGAATGGATGGATGGGTGACTGGATGAATAGATGGGAATAGAACAACTCAGTCGACAGAATCTGCTCAAGGTGCCTCATTTTTCACACCATTGTCTTGAGCAGAAGGCGCTCTTGGGCACTGCAAACAACAGGTGTAATTTTCTAATTCGGAGACATTGCCATCAGAGGCACAAAAGTCTCTGTTGGTCGAACAATGCTCAGCGTTCCGCTTTCAGATTTTGCACAAATCCTTGCAGCAAGCGCGTTGACCACCGGAGCTGTCTTTCTGGGTTTGGGACTTGAACCCTTGAATGTACCCAGCGGTATCTGGTTATCTTACTAGGACAGTAGATGTGGACTGTGGTGGTGGGAGGAGAGGGGCACACACAGAGAGCTGCAGTTGGTGTATAACCCGTTTAGGTGTTACACTGCTATCTGATGCTTTATCCTGCAGGTAAAGCACACATTTAACCTACTCAAGGTGTGACTCTCGGTTTGAAAGGTGTGCTGGCAATTCTCACAAGTCTCAGCAGAGGGCGCATTAACCCGCTTAGCTACCTGCCTGGCACCTGGACCTTCCTCTGCAGGTTACAGGCAGAGATAGCTCTGCAAGAGGCGCTTTACCACTTAGCTGCCACACTGGAAGTCAAATTCCGGACCTGAAGTTTACATATATGTTTATGCAGTAATTGCATCTCCCGAGCTACCCTAGGACATCTCTTTTTGAACTGGGGGCTTGAGCCGTTCCGCAGTTTGTTTATATTCTAGAACGTGTAGTACTGCAATAATAATCAGAGCTGGCACTGCGTCTCTACAGATTTAATGTTGTGCCACCTAAGGTATTCTGGTACTTTTAGCCCAGCGTGTATAACTGAACAGCTGCCGTTTCTTTTTTTTCTCCTGCTGCAGCACTGTGAATTGAAGGGCTTAAAACATGCACTGTATGGGGCCTGGGACAGGATGAGTCAGGGACATTGGGGGAGGCTACGGCATGGGGTGAAACAACAATCAAGCCTCGTTAACAAGTAAATGGTCTTTCAAAAGACCTGTGAAGTACTCAGGTGCAGCTGTGTGCGCGCCCAGGAAGGAATTTCCAGAAGCTGAAAGGGGGCTTAGCTGGATTCGAGCAGGGCAGTGTGGCAACATTTTCAAGTATTTTTCCGTTTCTAAATATAAATACAGACAAAGGAAATATAGATTTCCGTCTGTATTTATATGTAAAAATCCGTAAAAACGGAAAACCGGGAGCCCTACTCATAATATACCATAAAGTTAGATGCCACATACGTTAGGAACACAGCCAAACAGAACATATCAAACACAGCCCATGCAGTGATCTTGCACCCCCATGCGTACATCTGGACATGTTACCTACTGGCCACATTGTTTCCACTCAAGATCGAGGCCCACTTGGTTTATCCTTCGAACAATTAATTTGCGACTCCAAAGGCAGCAACTTACATTCCTTACCATACAAGGATCTACGGAACCGTTTATGGCATACAAGTATCTATATGAAAGAATATCTCAGATCGATTGCAAATTGAGACAGTCCTGAGACTAAATGTCTGCAACTGATCTCACGGCCGCAATGCTGAATTAAACGAACTGTTCCTGTTTTGCCAAATACCTCTTTTTAAAAGGTATTTCACATTCATGCAACATCCACACACAAATGGTTGCATACCCTCTGTAGTGAGTCTGGGACCAGGGTCTTGTGCACTTCAAAGCATCTCTTTGAAGTCTCCCTACTTCAAAGGCCAAAATGAATATAAGTACTGGACCTATGACACCATGACTAGAGAACACTTCTGGACCTGAGGACATTCTACCAGGAGGGACTGACTCTAAATCATCCAAGAACCCAGGTGACTCCAAGAGCTTGCTGGTTTGCCCCCTGTTTTGACATCTCAGGGCCATTAAAGGCTTCCTTATACTTTGCCTCTGTTGCCGGACTCTGACAAGTGTGAGTCCTGCCTTGCCAAGAGGTGCCATTTCAGTCCTGGGCCTTGAAAACTGGTTCTGCAGCTGTTTCTCTTCAAAACCCATGCATAGTTGATTTTGCACAGATTGGAAACAACTCATTTCCTTCAACCTTGACCCAGCGCTGCTTTGAAGTCCCTGTGCTGCTTGACGATGTTGTGGGACCGGACTGCGAAGCTTGATGATGACACATTGCCTTCACTGTAAGGGGCTCTATGATGATGCAGAATCTGATTTCGAGACTTGATGACGACATATTGCCTTCATCGCAGAAGGGCTCGACGTCTATGCGGGATCTGACACCATGACTTGATACCGATGCATCTTGCTCTTGCCATGGACGCATCGTCCAGAAAAGTATTGTTTTCAGCAGGACATTGTGGCTCCTTTACCTGACTCACGCTCCATCGCGCTTGGCCTGAACTTTCGGATTTACCCCGGTCAAGCGCGATAATGCTTTTAAACAAATTCTACTTATTGGATTTTTGTCATTCTCGTCTTGTTCTAATCAAAAAAATATTCTTTATTATTCTAAGCTGATGTGTAGTCATTTTGTGGCATTTTCTATGTACTACTGTAACTACAGTGTTGCACAAATACTTTACTGATTGCCTCTAATGTTAAGCCTGTCTGCTCTGTGACAAGCTACCAGTGGGTGAGCACAGGTTAATGTTTGGTGCTTTTGCAGGGATTCTGCTCATGCACAGAACTATGCACAGGAAACCAGGACCTTGGTGTATTGTGGTGTACCAAAAACCCACCTCAGTGCCCAGAACCCCCATCCGACTAGCATCAGTGTCTCATTCGTTCTTCGTACTACAGCGAAGCTACCAATGATTAGACAACCCAGAACAAGCGACTTAGGGCCATATGTAGGTAACTTGGAAATACTGATTCCTAAATACTGAATTTTACCGATTCAGTATTTAGGAATCGGTATTTCATATGTAGGGATTAATTCGGTAAAAAATACTGAATCGTTAATATTCATTATTACCGAATCGGTAATACCGATTCGGTAATAAGGAATTATTGTGTTTTTATCTAGGAACCTAAATCGATATTTCTATTTTATGCCCTTGTACGGTTATAATCAATAATATCCCTATCATGGCATAGGAATCGTATCTATATTTAGTTGTAGCCCATGCAGTCACATTAAGCAAGGCTACTTCCCCGGACTCCTAGAAAGCACAACGAGTTCTCTAAACAAAACAAACCTCCAGAAACCTGGGAAATCCCCATTTGCTTTTGTTTTGATTTCGTCCTAGAACTCCTGTGAAGCACTGTAAGAACGGCCAGTTCTTAGTGACATCTTTATTGACGTCTTATGTCCAACCTTAAGTCAAACCCGGCACCTTTCAGGTATAAATATACCAACGTTGCCTTAAACAAACACACGGTGGTGGTTTTGGAGCCGAGCAGCTATCTACTTGCCCGAGAGCCCAGCTGATGCGAGAGCCCACGGACGCTGCCCCTCCCTTTTGACGCACTGAGAGAGACGCTGTCTTTTCTCCTGCCGAGAAATCCAGCTCCGGTGTTCTCAGCCGCCTTCGCAGGCTGCTGGGATATCGAGTCCTGAAAGAGAGATACCAGATCTCCTGTATTCTATTACCCAGGTACGGAGCTGACTAAACCCTTAAAGAGAATTCTTGAGTCAGATTCTTGGCAAAATCAACTTAACTTAAACTGCTACTTACTTACTCCTTCCCACGTATTAGGCTTAGGTCAGGTACACCGGGGTAGGCGTATTTAGAAGCACTAGTTGAGTACGTTAGTCAATGTATATATGTATGTATATATTTTATCCATTTTAAAGTATCTTATGGCTAAGAAACCATATGAATGCTTTTACAGTATTATTTCATAATACTCCTTTTACTGTACGCACTTTACTTTACATTAAGTATTGCAATTATGGCAATTCATTTCTCTTGCATGAGAAAGAAGACTGCTCAATAAATTACACCTTTTATTGAAAACGCCCGTCTCTCTTTTCTCTGCACTCTGGTGAAACTAAGTACGCACGATTGACTGAGTGAAATAGCTGTCTATTGTTTTCACACGACTCTAGAGATACACTCTTATTCTGAGGGAGCAAAGTTGTCATGTGATATGGTTGTCAGAAGCTAATCCCTTCTTGTCTATCCAGGGAGGTTAAACTCCTCCTCGTTTATTCGAGAAAGTTTCTAGTGACCTCTGAGCTAGCTGGCAAACCTTAAGTCTAATATAGTCAGTAGAGACCTAGTCGACCTCAGTCCTACGTCTACACTGCTGAATATATTATTCCAATGCGCAGAGCCTATTGGGAATATAGGAACTACACTACATGGCGCCCAACGTTTGGTAAGGCGATAAATCTAACGCAAGACGTTAGAGTAACTCAGTCGTGCTTTTTTCACACAGACCCTTTTTTCCCGTAAATACTCCAAAAGACGTCTGGAGTGGGTAAGAGGTTAAAATCTAGTCAACGTTGAAGGATACAGTGTTCCAAAATATTGTGCACCTAATCTTTGTTTCCTTGAAACTTGATCTGCAACAAAAACTTTTCTGCCAGTAAAATGGGGGAAAGTGAAGACGAGAGGGAGGCAGCTAGAATAGCAGCTCGACTCCTGGAGGAGGACACGAGTCTCCTACAGAATGACCCGAATGCTATACTCATTCCGGTCAACATAAGAAAAACTATAACTCTTAAACTTATAGAAAACGGACTGACATCACGAGGTGGTACAGTCATATTTGTGGTAGAGGCCCATGAATATCGACAGACAGAGGTATTCTATTCATGGATAAACTTTCCAGCAGAAAACGCTGTAACACACGAATTCCACTATTACAAAATAGAGGAACCTCCGGATGAATACACTCCTTTCAAGGAGGTTGAAATCCCATTAAAAGAGCACCTGCTCTGGTTTAAAGGCGCCCTAAAAGATAATAATCACATCACCAGGCTCGGTCCACTAGGTAGACCAGGAGCAACCTGGCCAGTTCTAGCCAGCTACACACCACATCCAGACATCGAAAAAATGTCAGACCGGGAACTTTTAGCCCAGCTAAAAGTACTAATTAAAATACATAGACAATTAGTCCAATATGTAATGCGGACTTCAACAGTCCAACCAGCTATTAACATTCCACAGCTGACCCCTCATCAGGGAAACACAAACAAAATTACACCACAGAACATACAATCATGTCTTGGTAAAACACCCGCAAAACGGGAACAAATTCCATTCTGGCTAGCACAAAAGATAACTCAAATAGAGGCAGTATTTCCGGATACTACCCCTAGTGAGAAACACAGAATTCTGACTATCTGCCTTCCAATGGGGATCGCACCACATGTGAAGGATTGTGACACTTGGGGCACAGTCTTTGCTTCCATTTACACAAAAACACATGGTGTTCCGTCCATGGCGGTAATACCAGATGACTAAGACAGATTCAAAATTAATACGGTCCAGAACCTGCTTTAACTCTGGGTATGAAATTACTGAAAGACTTCAAGAAGGTCTCGGTTATATTAATAGCCAACATAAAAGGAGAAGCAGCATCTGTGGAGATCCGCCAGAAATTGAAAGAAACAGATATAGCAGACCAACCAATTGAACTTGCCAGAATCATAGAAAAATCCTATGAAGAACTAGGTAGAGATAGTTTGGGTGGGAAACTGGTAAAACCGCAACTAACTGAAAATCCTGAAAAGATATTTATTACAAATAATCTAAACACTCCAAAAAAGAGCTGGGATGGAAATAAACAATCCAGTCCCAAAGAAAAAAGATTCCAGTCTAGAGGAAGGTCTCCTCGGCGGAGAGAAAGATCTCCGGACCAAGGACATAAGTCTCCCCAGAGGGAGCCCTCTGAGAAAAGATACAATCTTAGAAATAGGGATAATTTGAAAAAGCCTGATAGATATCAAGATATTGATACACGTCCCTCTCGATCTTTTCAGACTTCCTCGCAGAAATCGGAAAGAAGAGGACGGTCAGAACACAGGGAAGAGCACGTCAAGTCCAATGACAAGGAACCTGCTCGAAGTAAAAAATTACAATTTCCAAGAAAGAAGGTAGCCAGTATTAAAATAATCAAACATGCCGAGGATACTGAGGACACAGCTGAAAAACGGAGAGTGAGCCCAGACAATGCTAGACAGCGCAGCAGAAGTGACAATAGCTCGCAAGATCCTGATGAATCATCTGGAGACAGTGGACACGAATGAATACATTCAGGTGGAAACTGCAGATACCAGAGTTAGCAAACCTCATAAAATATACGAAAAACCATTGCGTATAGAGGGAGATAAGACTAGGAAAGTAAGGGGTCTGTTTTGGGATAATTATACATACATAATTGATGCAAACTCCGTTCCTTTTGCTCGAATCCCTGGAGTGGGGGATAGAGTAATTCCAAACACGAACAGGAGAATCTTCTTAATAGCGGACGCACACATGGGATTGGGTCTAAAGCATCAAGAGATCAAAGAATCTCTGAAAGAATTACAATCAGAATAATGAGCCTGCAACATTACCAATTTGCAAAGAGCTGTCCAAACTGCAACAGAGATCGCAGTAGCGAACCGACCGGAGTATTGCCATGGCCCTTCTTGTAGTTAGCATAAGGCTATCTATACGTAAAAACCAGCGTCCCATTAATTTCTTTTTAAGACTAGATTCACTTAAAAATACAGACACCAGCGCTCGGCTGACGCCAGAACTGTTATAAAGATTTGCGAGTCTTTATCGGAACATACGCAATTGGCATGCTACATTCTGACCAGGGTCCTGCTTTTAGCTCTCGAGCTTATAAGGAGCCATGACCAGCATGGGCATTGCATTGCGGTACTCTTGTCCCTTCCATCCTGAGGGAAATGGGATTGTGAAAAGAAAAAATCGGGACATAAAGCAATCTATAACGGCGAGGGTATTAGGTTCGGGTGATGGGTGGGTCCAACATTTAACAAGTTTCCAACGTAGTCTTAATAATCTGCCAAGAAATTCTCTAAAAGGTTTCAGTCCGTACGAACTATTGTTCGGTACTAGAATGCATATTCAGAACTTAGATAGTCAGACTTCAGTGGTAGAAAAAAATGCTTTGATATCAAAGATCGTTTGGCTGTTTTACAGGACTTAAATGAAACAAGAAAAGCCCTGAGCAACATAAAGTTAAAACAGCAGCCAGCAGCCACTGAAGATAAACCACCTGTCCCAGCAAGGCCTGTCTGGATTTCAAAGATTGGGGATCTGGTCAGAGAGAAGATCGCGGTGAAGAAGGAATTTGGGCCTTCTTACAGAAAAGCAGTACCTGTCTTAGCTGTCAGCGGAACAAGATCAGTTGTACTACCGCCCCTTACTGGTAAAAAGGAGAACCAAGTTGTATCCATCGACCTGGTAAAACCACAATCATGTGGCCAATAATAAGTAGTAGGCCCAGTGGACTCCCAAGAAATAGCAGAATACCAAAATTTGCTACAATCCAAGAGGTTCAAACTGAGAGACTAATCACATTTGATAAACCTGCAGTGAATAAAAAAGGACTATGCAACAATGCCATGGAACTTGTGCCTCTTGAAACCCAAATTGCAACAGTTCGTCAAGAAACACCTGTCGACAACGACGTAGCCTCAGACTATGCTAATGAAAGAAAAAATGTAAAAGCAAAGGAAAATTCGGAAGCAATTCCAACAATTGACAGAACTGCATCTGGCTACTTCATCAATTTCGATAACTTTTCTGAAGATCCAAACGAACCTGAAGAAACGCCAACAACAAAAACTTTCAAAGACAAATTAACTGAACTCTTTCATCAACTCAAAGAAACCTATCTGATTTCTCCATGGATTGAATTTTGGATTGTGTTAAGTGTACTTTTCCTCCTGCTTTGGCTCATCATGGTACTTTGTTTGGGAAAATTCATTGAGGGAAAATACAGTACAATGGACACAGCAAGTCAAAACATCAACTTGGTCCTAAAGCCACACAAGTCATCTCACATCGAGAAAAAAGAACTATCATCAGTGAATGTCATAGCCATTCCAATACCAGGTGGGGTAGCTTGGGACAAAACGGATTACGAAATCTATGGCCCGGTTGAACTCTTGAAATATCCACATCAGTTCAAGGTTTCATTAAGTGACTTTGTAAAACCAAGTACATTCTCTGATGATTGGGACTTTGAAAGAATAAATAATATGATGTCAGATTTAGTAATGTCAGCAAAATTTACAGAACATGATTACTTACAGGGTTCGTCGAATTATGAACAAATGTACTGTTAAAATCACTTTGCACATCACTATTTACATAAATCTGCTCAACCTAGAAATGTTTTTAAGTATAATCAATGGGAACATTGTGCAACTCCACCTAAAAGCAGTTTGAAAACATTTTATGAGAAATTCCCATACTTCTCAGGGTTTAACACAAGTGATGCAGAAACGTTTTATTTTAAACTGTTAAATAAGACAGGGATAAAAACAATGTTGACAAATACTAAATTGATTTATTCTGAAACATTTTATGAAAAAATGATTACATTTGGTTTTGAATTCTGGAAACACAACATTGAAACGAAAACCATCTGGGGTACAAAAAATTGGCAGGTCCAAGGTTTAGAAGCATTATTTAGAGCCTGCATGATCCCAGAACAAATAATATTCTTGAATGACACCATTCAACAGACTACTTGTCTTGGCCTAGCTAAGATTAAAGACTTAAACAAACCGTCTATTCCAAAGCCGACACCTGAAAGTAATGCCACTACAGATGTTGAGATAGACGTATCCCATATTTTACACCAAAACAGAACTCATCCTGATTGGAAAAAGTGGTTGATCTGGCCAACAGACACAAATAACTGTCAAGATAGATTCCTGAACAAAATACAGGGGTTCAAAATGACCGGACCAGACCCTAGATACTCCCAGAGACAACATCCAGGGATAGTAACAATATACAGTGTAGGGAAACTATGCCTTGAGTGGCTACGGAAATCCACACTGGTTGAAATTAAGCAACACTTGACTTTACTTAAAGATGGTGCTGACTTGCGTGATTTCATAATGGGACCACGCAAACAGCGTCAAAAACGTTTCATAGCAGCCGGTATATACGCTGCATATAACGAAGCTTGGAAAGTAACTCAAATTGAGACAGCAGAAAAAATACGAGAAATTGATCGTATTAATTTGGAAAAATCACTTTCTGTTGTGGACAATGAGTTAATGACTCTGTCCTCCAGAATATATTCACTGGACAGTATTGTATTATCTGCTATCGATATAATAGATCAGGGCTTACTAATGTTACAACACGGTCAGTCCCAATTACGTTCTATTGTACAGCTCGGCTGGACGTTGCAAAATCTGCGCTCAGGCTACGTGCCATGGTGTTTGATAAACACAACGTCATTATTCTCTATTTTTATCCTTACTGATAAACAAATCAGTTTGGCACAAAAAGGAGCAGACTATACGATTCTGAGCATTGAAAAACTTGAGAGATTACCATTGACAATGTCAGAAAGACCTGTCATTGAATGGATAATACACAGAATAATTACAATTCCGATAACAACTTTCCAATTTAAATACTGCCAAGAGTATATACCAGCGGGCCAGTATGAAAGGTTGGGTAAAGGGTACATTAAGTCATCATGGAAATTGCCTTACACACACACATGTTATAGTGAAAAGAAACAGAATGTATTTCTTAGTGGTAAAAATTGTAAACAATCACTAAGCGGTATACTTCTGTGCCAAGGTATTAATTTGCATGGGGCCTGTGAGGGGACTTCAAATAACCTTTCATGTCACCAGCACTGCACACCTGCAACACAAATAGAGCCATTCTTTAGACTGCTTTCTAACGGGAGCTATATTCTAATAGTGGACCACAGCTGTTGTGGCATGGTGCCAGGGAAAGCCTATCTCATAAGCATTAGTTCCATGGTCACTTGCTGTATGCAAGTATTGTATCCAAACAGCACTCCAGATACGGAGGCGACGATTTGGCCTTCTTTGAATATCTCTTCTATTGGAATTGATACTTTAAGCATAATGAAGTCTGTTCTTTTACAGACAACCGTGCCTTTAACGTCATAAAAGAAACGTATGATCTTCTGGTTGCAAGGACAACGGCAGAGATACATACCCTTTTATCAACAAATTGCCCGTGCATTTCGTAGAAATGCTCAGCCAAATCCTAAGTATGTCTGATACCAGTGGTATCCCACATACATTTAAGACAATTTTTTCGGGACTGTTAACACCCTTTAAAACAGTTCTGGGCATTTTTCCCAATTTTGTCCATTCTGTCTTTGGCGGCCTACCACTACTTTTGGGACTCGTAGCAGGAATTTTATTTTTGATCCTTCTGCTCCGATATGGCAAGCCAAGTCGCAGACAAGACTCCAGCAACGATGGAAGAAACGATCCTAGCTATACGCTATCGGGACAGCATAACTAAAGTCCTTGGATTAGCCCGGCTAAGAGATCTGAATGTGACCTGGTTTCTTTCATTCAGACCAATCTGGCAAAATTGCTTCCTACCTGTGCTTCGATGTATGCTATGCGGAGAAAAATACGTGTTGGACGTCTGTCTTACACTACCATCAGCAGTACCATTGGATACAGATACTTTGCTAAGTCCTGTAACGGCTCATGCATCGTGTTGTCCCCAGTGGCTACCCATTCTGATGACGGCATTCGTTGAGACTTCACCGCTACGATTAGGTGGCAGTGAAGTACGAGATGAGAGCAGCATCACCCAGGTACGACCTTCTGTGAGCATTGCTTATCCTGACATCGATGATAGCAATCATTCTCACGACTGCACTGTTGCGGCATTTTCAAACTTGGTCGAACTTTCACCTGATGTCGTAGACCAATTTTTTGCGAGTCTGTCTGAAATGATGTTCTCCCCTGAACAGAAAGAATAACTTTTTAAGCAACGAGCACACAGCGTTCCCCTGAACTCTGAATTCGGCCTTCAACTTTGATAAACAAAAGCTACTGAAAACATTTGGAACTGTTTTCTCCCCTGAAAGCGAAATTATTTTTTTTCAAACTTCCAAAATATTTACCTTTTCCTGGCACATGTACTCTGCTTAAAGTAGAACTATTCTTAAAGAACAGAGCTTCTATTTTTAGGAACTCTAGAGACAATATATTACCTCAGCCTTTAGCACATTTACAGCAACTGTATTCATATGTGATGGAATGCTCTCAACCTTCTTTTCTGTATTAAGAGCCATTTCATGTGTAATATTCGCAAATCGTTCAGCTAATATATATAAGCATGTTTAACTGAATGATTACACTGCTTGAAAAGCGTACAGTACCAATAATCATTTTCGTGTATTTCGCATAAACCATTTCGAATGCAAAAAATTTATTTTGGGGTGGGTTGGAATACACATGCACCTTTAAATGTTTACTATTGCTTAGTTTTAGTAATGATGGACATTAGATCGTGGAGTGGGTATTGTGTTTTTATCTAGGAACCTAAATCGATATTTCTATTTTATGCCCTTGAACGGTTATAATCAATAATATCCCTATAATGGCATAGGAATCATATCCATATTTGGTTGTAGCCCATGCAGTCACATTAAGCAAGGCTACTTCCCCGGACTCCTAGAAAACACAACGAGTTCTCTAAACAAACCAAACCTCCAGCAACCTGGGAAATCCCCATTTGCTTTTGTTTTGATTTCGTCCTAGAACTCCTGTGAAGCACTGTAAGAACGGCCAGTTCTTAGTGACATCTTTATTGACGTCTTATGTCCAACCTTACGTCAAACCCGGCACCTTTCAGGTATAAATATACCAACGTTGCCTTAAGCAAACACAAGGTGGTGGTTTTGGAGCCGAGCAGCTATCTACTTGCCCGAGAGCCCAGCTGATGCGAGAGCCTGACTAAACCCTTAAAGAGAATTCTTGAGTCAGATTCTTGGCAAAACCAACTTAACTTAAACTGCTACTTACTTACTCCTTCCCACGTATTAGGCTTAGGTCAGGTACACCGGGGTAGGCGTATTTAGAAGCACCAGTTGAGTATGTTAGTCAATGTATATATGTATGTATATATTTTATCCATTTTAAAGTATCTTATGGCTAAGAAACCATATGAATGCTTTTACAGTATTATTTCATAATACTCCTTTTACTGTACGCACTTTACTTTACATTAAGTATTGCAATTATGGCAATTCATTTCTCTTGCATGAGAAAGAAGACTGCTCAATAAATTACACCTTTTATTGAAAACGCCCGTCTCTCTTTTCTCTGCACTCTGGTGAAACTAAGTACGCACGATTGACTGAGTGAAATAGCTGTCTATTGTTTTCACACGACTCTAGAGATACACTCTTATTCTGAGGGAGCAAAGTTGTCATGTGATATGGTTGTCAGAAGCTAATCCCTTCTTGTCTATCCACGGAGGTTAAACTCCTCCTCGTTTATTCGAGAAAGTTTCTAGTGACCTCTGAGCTAGCTGGCAAACCTTAAGTCTAATATAGTCAGTAGAGACCTAGTCGACCTCAGTCCTAGGTCTACACTGCTGAATATATTATTCCAATGCGCAGAGCCTATTGGAAATATAGGAACTACACTACAGAATCACCTACCCATTCATTCCTATGGGATTGGAGGCCCATAGGAATGAATGTGAAGAAATTCGGTATTACCGAATCGGTATTACCGATTCGATAATCGTGGGAGGTATTTCAAGGGTGCCAGGGTGTCCAAAGGACACCCTCGGGCACCCCTGAAATGTGCATGTGTGCACATGTGGCGCACATACATGCCCTAAGGGCATGGATGTGTGCCACATGGCACACTTCAAAAAGCAAAAAAGTGCTTTTCGAAAGGAAATCGCTATTTACCACCAACTAGGAGTTGGTGGTAAATAGCGATTCCTTAAGGCTGAGGTGCCCTGTTTTAAGTGCTACCTACATTGCATTTAAGGAATAAGTATTACCAATTCCTTAAATGCAAGGCCATAAGAAATCGGTATTAAGGAATCAGTATTTACCGATTCCTTAATACCAAATCCTCCCTACATCTCAAATGCCTAAATACCGGTCAGAAACGTTGAAATTTAACAAATTTCACCCTTACCGACTGGTATTGGCCCACCTACATATGGCCTTTAGTGATATCTCAGGAATAGTGGGAATTAAGAACACTCTTTCATTTTTATTCTCATACAAGTCCACAACATGAGTAATCAGAGACACGGTATAGTTTAAAATATTTATTTTAACTACGTGCTCTAAGATGCAGTATTTTTGCCAACATTAGTAAAAAGATGCATAAAATAATGCAATCAGCATTGTTACAATTCCATAAAACACAAAGGGAGAAATTGTATTATAATGATAGTGGAACCAGGTCTATAGCACCTTCTGTATCACCCTCCCAAGGCTAGTTTTATAATAATAGAAGATCTCTAGGTTAAAACGGGGGACCCCATACCTCCAAGATCAGGTGAATTGAATCATATCCCAGGATCAGCACAGTTCTCTGTAGATGGAAAGGTTTTTCTCCAATGCATGCAATGCAATATTAAAAGCACCCGAGATTCAGTTATTTGCCGCTGTGTGCGTGTTATGTCTAGAGCATGGGCCGATCAATCTGAATCAACAGCATACATTGGTATTTAACCTTGAACACTCTGTACAGACTTGAGGTCGCGGTGTAAGTCTAGAGATGTGAAAAACAGACCGTTCTCATGTGAGGAGAAGCAAGCAGTTTGACTTTCAAGAACAGAAGCATGTAGTGTCTTGTGCAAAAGTGGCAATTCACTTAGGCTAACATAGCAAAGTGTGCAAGCAGAGCTGTGTCTTCACTACACCCTCCCCTGATCGGGCCAATAAACAAAGGGACTCATAATAGGAACGCAGTGTTAAAGTTCGAGTGAGACAGAAACAAGTTCAGTGTTGTCCAATGTGTCATGAGAAGAGAAAAAGAAAAAAAAAATGTTCTATGTAGTATATGTCCATGTATCTTGTGGAATGTATTGTGACATGTAAATATTTTGATGTTTGTGCACTTTAAGTCCTAAATGATGGTTTCAAAGAACTGTTCTGTGTGTATGTAAATATATGTACTAAAATAAGTTTACACTATTTTTTCAAAATACGGATAAAGAAATATATAGTGAAAGTAATTTGAGAGTTTTGCGATTTTTGGTTTGGATACAAGGTACATTGTGCTCTTTTTCATTTGTTGACTGTTCTCATCCATTTGGAGAGACATAATTGTTTAAAAATAATTTTTGACTTCGAAGAGTGGCAGAACCACTTTTTTACTTATAGCATTAACCCCCAGGTTCTGGACTAGACACGGCTACCCCATTGCTTTATATCGTCCTCCTCTCTTTAGTCCGCCCTTGGCTGGCATCCTATCAAGTGTGTAGTCAAGGCATCTAGACACAAACCACAAGATGGGGCAAGACGTCAGCTCGCTGCTGAGGCTGTTCGGCCATGAGTCTAGACCCCAGAGTACTGCACTGAGGAGGTTGAGGATGACAGCGTGCTGAACCCCCTACACACCTGTTGCATGACACTTCCACCTGTATGGCGCAGAGTATGCAGAGTATGCTGAGTATGCAGAGGGCCCGGGGGCGTACCTCCTGAGCATCTCAATTACACCACGGAAGCTGGGGAGCAGAGGAGTGGTGGCTGCCTTGCGTACTGATGGCCTTTAGAGATCGTTGAAACTTACAGACCGGCACTTGAGTGGGAGTTCCCAGTCGGACTGTGCATATGGTTCTGGGCCATGGAGTTGTGGTGCTCCCCGGCCTGTTTGCTTAGGGAGCTGTTTAGAGAGCCGTGGCAGCTTTCCGACACCGTAAAGCAGGATCTGGCCCCACCCCTGCAGAGCACACAGAGAGTATTGGAGCCTTTCTCTTTGCTCCCCATATATTGTTTCTCCCCCATCGATGATGATATTGGGTGGCTACTGACATTGCCGGTTTCATACTTTGTTGGATACTTTTCTTGGTCTGCATTCTTCTCAACAAAGGATTCCTCGCCTGCAGGAACTGGCTGCTGTGTGATTAACCACCTTTAAGGTGTAGGTCAGGAGGTGTTTTGACAAAATATTGGATTAGAAATATTAAGTTGTAGAAATATCGGAGAAAAAATATTGTGATACAAAAATATTGTGATGCATAAATATCATTGTTAAGAATATCAAATTTTCATATATATTTTGTTGCTTCTGAGACCGGGTGCTTCATACTTACATTTATATAAGCTTCTTTTTTTTTAGATATTTTATTAGCACTTCGCACCGTTGATTTAGAGACATAACACAGTGTTGCATTTGTGCGAATTGATTTGGGAGCTATATATTTATGATTACCTTAGGCCTATTCCTTTTTAGGTCTCGTAGAGAGACCCAATGCCGTCCATCCACAAAGCTGACTTTTTACGATCCGGATTTTGAACAGTTCACGAGAAGCAAATCACGTGACAAGCTCCTCGTGCACGAGCTTCCCCCTGCCAGCAGCATTTGCCACATCAAAGGCTTCCGCTGCCCCGCCCCCGCCGTCACTTATTCACGGCCGCAGGCCATGACTCGCATGTACTTCCCCGGCTCTGCTCCCCGCCCCGCCTCCTCTCTATCCCTCGCTCTCCGCCAGATGCTAGGCTTCCTTTTCAGCTGCTGCATCTCTCCTCCCATAATTATTCATTTACTGCAGGGCCTGCGTCTCGTCACCCTTCCTCCCCCTGCCAGCAGACTTCAAAGGCTCCCCCAGCGTGCGCTCGGCTGGCCTCACACCCCATCACCATATGCTTGTTATGTTGGACTACTTAGTGCTTCCGGGTATTTCAGGCTCACGGCTAGGCAACAACATCTAGACCGAAATTCTCAACTCTTCACACACTGATCTCGTGCCTAATCCCCGCTGCACCTCCCGGGCTGCCAGTGGCTCGCCCGCTGAAGTTTACTGTGTAAAAGGCGTCATGACAGAAGAGTGAAACGAGAAGTACTCGCCCCCCACCCCTTTCACCCTATTCTCCCTCAGGGACACATTCCACTTTAACTGATGTAATCTCATAGAAATGAAAATGACGTTTTTAGAACTGGGAAAGCCATTTGCACTTGTAAACCTGTGGAAAACGGGCCTGAGACTGTGTCTATGGCCTAATATTTATATACGTATTTTCGCAATTATGGTTCAGCTGGTGCCTCAATGGAACACGGTATCGTGACTGAGGCAACGCAAATAAAGCAACAATAACAATCACGCCAACCCAGCTGCACGAGTCAAGTGAAGCCTGGTTTATCTCTTATTTTTCTTCCATTCCTTAGAAAACTCTTGGAATTTATTGTATAATAAAATGGTGTAGCCCAGCATACCCCTGATGAGACCCAAAGGCTCTTCTGAGTGGTCGGTAAAGCTCTACACATCTGTGGTGCAATCTCACAGACGGAAATTAACAACCTACAAGACAGTACTCATTTCCTGGAGTTGCGCGTGGGTATACAGAGCCGTGAGGGTGACACTTGCAAAATGAAGTGGCTGTGGACATGACAGTTGCATCAGATAACAAAAACCATCCCATAGAACACAGTATACAGAATTCACAGGTGCAGCACGGATCCGATTTTCCTTCAGGTGGCAAGCATCAGAGTTGGTAAAGACCCCTGGCTTCACACATACAATCCCACAGCGAAATATTACATACACTCTGAAATTCTCCCACTGACAATACATGTCGGACTACTTAGTGCTTCCGGGTATTTCAGGCTCGGGGCTAGGCAACAACATCTAGACCGAAATTCTCCTCTCTTCACACACTGATCTCGTGCCTAATCCCCGCTGCACCCCCCAGGCTGCCAGTGGCTCGCCCGCTGGAGTTTACTGTGTAAAAGGCGTCATGACAGAAGAGTGAAATGAGAAGTACTCGCCCCCCCACCCCCACCCCTTTCACCCTATTCTCCCTCAGGGACACATTCCACTCTAACTGATGTAATCCCATAGAAATGAAAATGCCGTTTTTAGATCTGGGAAAGCCATTTGCACTTGTAAACCTGTGGAAAACGGGCCTGAGACTGTGTCTATGGTCAAATATTTATATACGTATTTTCGCAATTATGGTTCAGCTGGTGCCTCAATGGAACGCGGTATCGTGACTGATGCAACGCAAATAAAGCAACAATAACAATCACGCCAACCCAGCTGCATGAGCCAAGTGAAGCCTGGTTTATCTCTTATTTTTCTTCCATTACTTAGAAAACTCTTGGAATTTATTGTATAATAAAATGGTGTAGCCCAGCATACCCTTGATGAGACCCAAAGGCTCTTCTGAGTGGTCGGTAAAGCTCTACACATCTGTGGTGCAATCTCACAGACGGAAATAAACAACCTACAAGACAGTACGCATTTCCTGGAGTTGCGCGTGGGTGTACAGAGCCGTGAGGGTGACACTTGCAAAATGAAGTGGCTGTGGACATTACAGTTGCATCAGATAACAAAAACCATCCCATAGAACACAGTATACAGAATTCACAGGTACAGCACGGATCCGATTTTCCTTCAGGTGGCAAGCATCAGATTTGGTAAAGACTCCTGGCTTCACACATACAATCCCACAGCGAAATATTACATACACTCTGAAAATCTCCCACTGACAATACATGTTGGACTACTTAGGGCTTCCGGGTATTTCAGGCTTGCGGCTAGGCAACAACATCTAGACCGAAATTCTCCTCTCTTCACACACTGATCTCATGCCTAATCCCCGCTGCACCCCCGGGCTGCCAGTGGCTCGCCCGCTGGAGTTTACTGTGTAAAATGCGCCATGACAGAAGAGTGAAACGAGAAGTACTCGCCCCCCCCCCCACCCCCACCCCTTTCACCCTCTTCTCCCTCAGGGACACATTCCACTTTAACTGATGTAATCCCATAGAAATGAAAATGCCGTTTTTAGAGCACCCTCACAAACCTCACCCCTCACACCCTCACTCACCATCACAGCCCCTCACACACCCTCACTCACCATCACACCCCCTCACACATCCTCTCACCTCACACACCCTCTCACCTCACACACCCTTTCACCCTCACACACCCTCACTCACCCTCACACCCTCACTCACCTTCACCCCTCACACACCCTCACCCTCACACACCCTTACCCATCCTCACTCACCCTCACACACCCTCACTCACCCCCGCACCCTCACTCACCCTCACACCCTCACTCACCCTCATTCACCCTCACTCACCCTCTCTCACCCTCACACATCCTCACACCCTCTCACCCTCACACATCCTCACACCCTCTCACCCTCACACACCCTCACCCACCCTAACACACCCTCACCCCCCCTCACTCACCCTCACACCTCCTCACCATCACACACCCTCACATCCTCACACCCTCACTCACACCCTCACACACCCTCACTCAACCTCACACCCTCACCCTCACACCTCCTCTCACACCCTCATACACCCTTACCCTCACACCCTCACCCCCTCACCCGCACACACCCTCACCCTCACACACCCTCACTCACCCTCACCTCACACCCTCTCACCCGCACACACCCTCACACACCCTCACTCACCCTCACACCCTCACCCTCACACCCCCTCACCCTCTCAACCCTCTCACCCTCACACACCATCACACCCTCGCCCTCACCCTCACACCCGCTCACACACCCTCACTCACCCTCACTCACCCTCATCAGCACAACAAAACATAGCATGGCATAACAAAAAAAGCATAGGATACACAACCTCACAACCCTCTCACCCTCACCCTCGCTCTAACACACTCACCCTCACTCACTCACCCACCCACCCTCACTCACCCACCCTCACCCACCCTCACTCACCCACCCTCACCCACCCACCCTCACTCACCCTCACCAGCATAGCATAACAAAACATAGCATAGCATAGCATAACAAAACAAAGCATAGGATAGGAAAACATAGCATAGCATAACAAAGCATAGCATAACAAAGCACAACAAAACATACCATAGCATAACAAAACATAGCATAACAAAACAAAGCATAGCAAAACAAAACATAGAATAGTATAAAAAAGCATAGCATTGCAAAACAAAACATAGCAAAACATAACAAAGCATAGCATAACCAAGCATAGCATAACAAAACAAAACATAGAAAAACACAACAAAGCATAGCATAACAAAACATAGCAAAACAAAACATAGCAAAACTCAACAAACCATAGCATACATAACAAAACATAGCATAGCATAACAAAACACAACAAAGCATAGCATAGCATAACAAAACACAACATAGCATAGCATAACAAAACCAAGCTTAGAATAGCATAACAAAACATAGCATAACAAAACATAGCATAACAAAGCATAGCATAACAAAACATAGCATACCAAAACAAAGCATAGCATAACAAAGCATAGCATAACAAAACATCTCATAACAAAGCATAGCCTAGCAAAACACAACAAAACATAGCATAGCATAACAAAACACAACAAAACATAACAAAACATATAATAGCATAGCAAAACACAGCATAGCATACCAAACACAGCAAAACATAGCATAGCATAGCATAACAAAACATAGCATAGCAAAACAAAGCATAGCATAATAAAACACAACAAAGCATAGCATAGCATAACAAAACATAGCAGAACAAAGCATAGCAGAACAAAGCATAGCAGAGCAAAACATAGCATAGCATAACAAAGCATAGCCTAGCAAAAAACAACAAAACATAGCATAACAAAACACAACAAAACATAACATAGCGTAACAAAACAAAGCATAGGATAGCAAAACTGAATATAGCATAACAAAACAAAGCTTCGGATAGCAAAACAAAACATAGCATAGCATAACAAAACATAGCATAACATAACAAAACATAGCATAACAAAACACAACAAAACAGCATAGCTTAACAAAACAAAACATAGCATGGCTGAACAAAACATAACAAAACATAATAACATAGCAAAACACAGCATAGCATACCAACACAACAAAACATAGCATAACAAAACATAGCATAGCAAAACAAAGCATAGCATAGCATAACAAAGCATAGCAGAGCATAGTAAAACATAGCAGAGCATAACAAAACATAGCATAGCATAACATAGCATAGCAAAACATAGCATAGCATAGCATAACAAAACATAGCATAGCATAACAAAACAGCATAGCATAGCATAACAAAACAAAACATAGGATAGCAAAACAAAACATAACATAGCATAGCATACAGCATCACTCAGCACCACCACAGCATCACTCTGTGGCACCACAACATCACTGAGCTCCACCACTGCATCAATCTGTGCAACCATTCAACAACAACTGGTTCAAATATGTTCTCAATGTTTCAAGCTTTATTACAAATGTAACAAAAAGATGTTAATATTTGACATATGTTATTGGATTTTCGTCACAATAAAATACACTGAACATAATCTTCACAAATGTTATTTACAAAAGTTTAAGCTATTGCCATTATAAATTACAATAACTTTTATTTAAGTATTAATTATTAAAAAAATTAAAAGCCATTGTTATTTGTAGTATCAATACATCAAAGTCACGTAAATACAACACATATTGCATTACAAATGCTATAGGTGTCACATTTGCGAAAGTTATAACTATTTGCATGGTAAATGACAAAGCTATTAATTTCGCTATTTTCAAAAACAAAACAAGGAACAGGGTCAAGACTGATTTGCATAAGGCTGGGTCCAATCTGGGGTGGTGTGGTGCGCAAAATAATCATGGATTAAACCCAGATCTTTGTGTCTGAGGGTGAATGTCTGCATTGGCCAGCGTTCCGTCCATCAATTGGTTCTTTTGCGCTTTTAGAAAGTTGGCATTTTCTTACTTAAACCATTGGTGCCTGTCCCTGGAATACATGTCTGGGGTGGGTGACAGCTGACTACTTGCATTCCTTCTAGACGCCCACACTCAAAGGAAGAGTAGGTGTGACTTTGCAGCTATCTGCATGTTGATGGGTCATCCTGAAGCAGGATAAGAGGGAGAAGCTGACACTCTGCACCTGAAAGGCCTAGGTTCTGTTCCTGGTAATATGGAAAACGCCAATGATAATTTATGAAATAATAAATTAATTTATGTGAATGAAATCACATACTTATTAATGAATACGTCTGTTGTAAACTCCAAATCAACCCCTCTTTGCAAATGCGTGGTCAGGCAAGTACTGAGACCTAGGTCCGAGGATATTGATTAACAGATCAGAGGTGGGGTGCCACATAGCCAGCAGACAAACACACAGACAGGAACCCTTAGAAGGCACAGTGACACCACAATTGTCCATGGAGATTGGCCCCAATGAAAGCACATATGGTCGGAGGGGTTATGCTCACTCATAATTAGGGCTCCCGGTTTTATGGTATTTATTTTTTTGCCATTTCCGTCTGTATTTATCCATATTTATTTTTTGGGCATTTTTTCTGTATTTATCCACATTTATTTTTGCCACAGTAAAAGACGACACTACGGCTAGTATTTTTCCACATTTATTTAAATTGACAAGGCATACAAGCGATACACTGGTTACTGCATTTTTCAATAACTGAGGGCAGGCAGACACTGCTGCTGCTCAGTAGATGATCTGATCATTCATGACTACGCGCTAGCCTAAAAAGCACATTTTATAGCATGGGCCAGCTTGGTATTGAAACTACCCTCAGAACTCCATCACTTCTGACAGGGGCATGTACTTGGGTTAAATCGTACCAAAGATTTCAGAGGGACTCGCGTGCGTGGACACAGCTGACAAATACGGCTGTTTTACCTTGTTTTGTCAAATTGTTCAGGGTTTTAAAGTAGCGCTCCATACCTTGGTCCAACCAATATGGAGCTGAGTTTGAGAGAAAGAAAACGTGATTTGCCCCAATGGCATAGCTAGGTGGGGGTCCACCCCAGGCGGCACTAGTTTGACTGCGGCGGCCATGCGACACTGGTGGCCTGTGGTGGCGGCCTTTATCATTTATTTTGGGACACTCACTGACACTACTGTCAATCTCTGAAAGTAGTGTCAGTGTCCACAAATAAATTATAAAGACGGCCGGCGCCACAAGTCACCAGTGCTGCGCGGCCGCCGCCCCTACAGTGAGTGATGTACAAAGTACACCCACCACCCCCTACACCCACACGAGCCCAGAGCAAATGCACATGTGACGTGCAGTTATGTTTGAAGTACGCGACATACCGATTTTGTTGTGGGTCCTACGGCCGTCAATCTTGTAGCATGAAAGTGCTACCAATGACGGCCCTGGGCATAATTTTAGGCCAAGCCCTGTGCTGAAAACGCACAAGGTGATGCATCAGACACGCCACAGGGCCGTTTCCCCACTCCTCGTTATGGGCTCACTCACGAGCGGCTGCTTAAGGCAGAATCGGCACACACACCTTTCACAGGGGTTCTCTTCCAGCAGTAGGAGAAACAGTCTAGGTTTTGCGCAGATCAGGACCTGCTGCTGGGGTTGCAGCATTGCCAACCCGGCCAAATCCAATACCCCCGCTGCTTGTCGTCATCTTCCACCAGCACCCCCCTGTGTCCTGTTTCCCACAGTGAGTGAATTCTATGTGCTACTTAGTTCTCGTGAACCTAAAACCTTACATGTCCAAACCTATTGCATTTGTCAGTGCTTATTTTAAAATATGACTGCTTCTCTCTATAACAAGCGATTGCTTTGCAGCTTGATGATTATTATTAGAAAAAATAGGAATTCACCTACCTATATATGATGGGCAGTATGCATTGACCTGTGTGTATACTTGTAGAATTCACTCTGTATCACCTATTGAATACAGTTAATTTAGTTGCTTTCCAACGTTTTATATTGGGAGTGTTTCTTATATTGCATTATTCATATGTAGTTTGACTAAAATGCTAAATAAATACTGAACTGTTTGCCACAACGCACATGAGTCAGGAGACGTGTGGCTGTGCTTGGGCAGGAGTTGAGCCTCTTCTTCATGTCAGTCTCCTGCAGGGCACCATGCCAGTCCACAGAGCATCACGAGCGTTGTGCGCTTCTAACATTGAAGGTGGCAACATGTAAGCACCATCTTTAACCAGCCAGGAACAGCCACAAGAGACTCAAAGAAAGCCCCTTATACATATAAGAGGGAGAATGTAGCCTAATGGCTGCGACGGTCGACCTTGGAGATTAAGTGATTAGATCACCTAATCTCCCTGTGCATAACAAAAATGAATGTGTCTGCCTGTGACGAAACCGGTGCTAATGTAAAGCGTCTGTGGGGTGGGCACATACGCTGCAGATGTATTACCTGATGGGCACGCATCACCTCCGACCTTTGCTGTCACCTTGGGCAGTGAAGTAGAGAAGCGTAGTTAAACCCGGCCAATCCACCACTGCCCGCTGCTCGTCGTCAGTTTACACCCGACTTCCCACCCCAAACACCCCCTTCCCCCAGGTACCGGCTCAAAGCGGGTGGATATCTGAAGGATCGCCCCGGGCGTCTGAAGCACTGGCTACATCACTGAATTGCCCAAGATTAAACAGGGCTTCAAACGGGGAAGTTGGGATTCGAAATCTGGTCTCCAGTCCTTGCTCAATCCTTATACGCGCATATATATGTACTTCTGGGTTTTATTCTGTAACTGTGCTGATAGCAGGCATTTGTAATACCCTGATGTAGTAAAGAAAATGTCAGTGAAGGACTCTGGGTGCACCTCTTTTGAATGGTTGAATAGGCTTGTAAAGAATGACGCGATCCAATTGCCTTAAAGCGCCTCCAGGTTTTCTTTTGAATGGATGGATGGGTGACTGGATGAATAGATGGGAATAGAACAACTCAGTCGACAGAATCTGCTCAAGGTGCCTCATTTTTCACACCATTGTCTTGAGCAGAAGGCGCTCTTGGGCACTGCAAACAACAGGTGTAATTTTCTAATTCGGAGACATTGCCATCAGAGGCACAAAAGTCTCTGTTGGTCGAACAATGCTCAGCGTTCCGCTTTCAGATTTTGCACAAATCCTTGCAGCAAGCGCGTTGACCACCGGAGCTGTCTTTCTGGGTTTGGGACTTGAACCCTTGAATGTACCCAGCGGTATCTGGTTATCTTACTAGGACAGTAGATGTGGACTGTGGTGGTGGGAGGAGAGGGGCACACACAGAGAGCTGCAGTTGGTGTATAACCCGTTTAGGTGTTACACTGCTATCTGATGCTTTATCCTGCAGGTAAAGCACACATTTAACCTACTCAAGGTGTGACTCTCGGTTTGAAAGGTGTGCTGGCAATTCTCACAAGTCTCAGCAGAGGGCGCATTAACCCGCTTAGCTACCTGCCTGGCACCTGGACCTTCCTCTGCAGGTTACAGGCAGAGATAGCTCTGCAAGAGGCGCTTTACCACTTAGCTGCCACACTGGAAGTCAAATTCCGGACCTGAAGTTTACATATATGTTTATGCAGTAATTGCATCTCCCGAGCTACCCTAGGACATCTCTTTTTGAACTGGGGGCTTGAGCCGTTCCGCAGTTTGTTTATATTCTAGAACGTGTAGTACTGCAATAATAATCAGAGCTGGCACTGCGTCTCTACAGATTTAATGTTGTGCCACCTAAGGTATTCTGGTACTTTTAGCCCAGCGTGTATAACTGAACAGCTGCCGTTTCTTTTTTTTCTCCTGCTGCAGCACTGTGAATTGAAGGGCTTAAAACATGCACTGTATGGGGCCTGGGACAGGATGAGTCAGGGACATTGGGGGAGGCTACGGCATGGGGTGAAACAACAATCAAGCCTCGTTAACAAGTAAATGGTCTTTCAAAAGACCTGTGAAGTACTCAGGTGCAGCTGTGTGCGCGCCCAGGAAGGAATTTCTAGAAGCAGAAAGGGGGCTTAGCTGGATTCGAGCAGGGCAGTGTGGCAACATTTTCAAGTATTTTTCCGTTTCTAAATATAAATACAGACAAAGGAAATATAGATTTCCGTCTGTATTTATATGTAAAAATCCGTAAAAACGGAAAAACGGGAGCCCTACTCATAATATACCATAAAGTTAGATGCCACATACGTTAGGAACACAGCCAAACAGAACATATCAAACACAGCCCATGCAGTGATCTTGCACCCCCATGCGTACATCTGGACATGTTACCTACTGGCCACATTGTTTCCACTCAAGATCGAGGCCCACTTGGTTTATCCTTCGAACAATTAATTTGCGACTCCAAAGGCAGCAACTTACATTCCTTACCATACAAGGATCTACGGAACCGTTTATGGCATACAAGTATCTATATGAAAGAATATCTCAGATCGATTGCAAATTGAGACAGTCCTGAGACTAAATGTCTGCAACTGATCTCACGGCCGCAATGCTGAATTAAACGAACTGTTCCTGTTTTGCCAAATACCTCTTTTTAAAAGGTATTTCACATTCATGCAACATCCACACACAAATGGTTGCATACCCTCTGTAGTGAGTCTGGGACCAGGGTCTTGTGCACTTCAAAGCATCTCTTTGAAGTCTCCCTACTTCAAAGGCCAAAATGAATATAAGTACTGGACCTATGACACCATGACTAGAGAACACTTCTGGACCTGAGGACATTCTACCAGGAGGGACTGACTCTCTAAATCATCCAAGAACCCAGGTGACTCCAAGAGCTTGCTGGTTTGCCCCCTGTTTTGACATCTCAGGGCCATTAAAGGCTTCCTTATACTTTGCCTCTGTTGCCGGACTCTGACAAGTGTGAGTCCTGCCTTGCCAAGAGGTGCCATTTCAGTCCTGGGCCTTGAAAACTGGTTCTGCAGCTGTTTCTCTTCAAAACCCATGCATAGTTGATTTTGCACAGATTGGAAACAACTCATTTCCTTCAACCTTGACCCAGCGCTGCTTTGAAGTCCCTGTGCTGCTTGACGATGTTGTGGGACCGGACTGCGAAGCTTGATGATGACACATTGCCTTCACTGTAAGGGGCTCTATGATGATGCAGAATCTGATTTCGAGACTTGATGACGACATATTGCCTTCATCGCAGAAGGGCTCGACGTCTATGCGGGATCTGACACCATGACTTGATACCGATGCATCTTGCTCTTGCCATGGACGCATCGTCCAGAAAAGTATTGTTTTCAGCAGGACATTGTGGCTCCTTTACCTGACTCACGCTCCATCGCGCTTGGCCTGAACTTTCGGATTTACCCCGGTCAAGCGCGATAATGCTTTTAAACAAATTCTACTTATTGGATTTTTGTCATTCTCGTCTTGTTCTAATCAAAAAAATATTCTTTATTATTCTAAGCTGATGTGTAGTCATTTTGTGGCATTTTCTATGTACTACTGTAACTACAGTGTTGCACAAATACTTTACTGATTGCCTCTAATGTTAAGCCTGTCTGCTCTGTGACAAGCTACCAGTGGGTGAGCACAGGTTAATGTTTGGTGCTTTTGCAGGGATTCTGCTCATGCACAGAACTATGCACAGGAAACCAGGACCTTGGTGTATTGTGGTGTACCAAAAACCCACCTCAGTGCCCAGAACCCCCATCCGACTAGCATCAGTGTCTCATTCGTTCTTCGTACTACAGCGAAGCTACCAATGATTAGACAACCCAGAACAAGCGACTTAGGGCCATATGTAGGTAACTTGGAAATACTGATTCCTAAATACTGAATTTTACTGATTCAGTATTTAGGAATCGGTATTTCATATGTAGGGATTAATTCGGTAAAAAATACTGAATCGTTAATATTCATTATTACCGAATCGGTAATACCGATTCGGTAATAAGGAATTATTGTGTTTTTATCTAGGAACCTAAATCGATATTTCTATTTTATGCCCTTGTACGGTTATAATCAATAATATCCCTATCATGGCATAGGAATCATATCTATATTTAGTTGTAGCCCATGCAGTCACATTAAGCAAGGCTACTTCCCCGGACTCCTAGAAAGCACAACAAGGTCTCTAAACAAAACAAACCTCCAGAAACCTGGGAAATCCCCATTTGCTTTTGTTTTGATTTCGTCCTAGAACTCCTGTGAAGCACTGTAAGAACGGCCAGTTCTTAGTGACATCTTTATTGACGTCTTATGTCCAACCTTAAGTCAAACCCGGCACCTTTCAGGTATAAATATACCAACGTTGCCTTAAACAAACACACGGTGGTGGTTTTGGAGCCGAGCAGCTATCTACTTGCCCGAGAGCCCAGCTGATGCGAGAGCCCACGGACGCTGCCCCTCCCTTTTGACGCACTGAGAGAGACGCTGTCTTTTCTCCTGCCGAGAAATCCAGCTCCGGTGTTCTCAGCCGCCTTCGCAGGCTGCTGGGATATCGAGTCCTGAAAGAGAGATACCAGATCTCCTGTATTCTATTACCCAGGTACGGAGCTGACTAAACCCTTAAAGAGAATTCTTGAGTCAGATTCTTGGCAAAATCAACTTAACTTAAACTGCTACTTACTTACTCCTTCCCACGTATTAGGCTTAGGTCAGGTACACCGGGGTAGGCGTATTTAGAAGCACTAGTTGAGTACGTTAGTCAATGTATATATGTATGTATATATTTTATCCATTTTAAAGTATCTTATGGCTAAGAAACCATATGAATGCTTTTACAGTATTATTTCATAATACTCCTTTTACTGTACGCACTTTACTTTACATTAAGTATTGCAATTATGGCAATTCATTTCTCTTGCATGAGAAAGAAGACTGCTCAATAAATTACACCTTTTATTGAAAACGCCCGTCTCTCTTTTCTCTGCACTCTGGTGAAACTAAGAACGCACGATTGACTGAGTGAAATAGCTGTCTATTGTTTTCACACGACTCTAGAGATACACTCTTATTCTGAGGGAGCAAAGTTGTCATGTGATATGGTTGTCAGAAGCTAATCCCTTCTTGTCTATCCAGGGAGGTTAAACTCCTCCTCGTTTATTCGAGAAAGTTTCTAGTGACCTCTGAGCTAGCTGGCAAACCTTAAGTCTAATATAATCAGTAGAGACCTAGTCGACCTCAGTCCTACGTCTACACTGCTGAATATATTATTCCAATGCGCAGAGCCTATTGGGAATATAGGAACTACACTACATGGCGCCCAACGTTTGGTAAGGCGATAAATCTAACGCAAGACGTTAGAGTAACTCAGTCGTGCTTTTTTCACACAGACCCTTTTTTCCCGTAAATACTCCAAAAGACGTCTGGAGTGGGTAAGAGGTTAAAATCTAGTCAACGTTGAAGGATACAGTGTTCCAAAATATTGTGCACCTAATCTTTGTTTCCTTGAAACTTGATCTGCAACAAAAACTTTTCTGCCAGTAAAATAGGGGAAAGTGAAGACGAGAGGGAGGCAGCTAGAATAGCAGCTCGACTCCTGGAGGAGGACACGAGTCTCCTACAGAATGACCCGAATGCTATACTCATTCCGGTCAACATAAGAAAAACTATAACTCTTAAACTTATAGAAAACGGACTGACATCACGAGGTGGTACAGTCATATTTGTGGTAGAGGCCCATGATTATCGACAGACAGAGGTATTCTATTCATGGATAAACTTTCCAGCAGAAAACGCTGTAACACACGAATTCCACTATTACAAAATAGAGGAACCTCCGGATGAATACACTCCTTTCAAGGAGGTTGAAATCCCATTAAAAGAGCACCTGCTCTGGTTTAAAGGCGCCCTAAAAGATAATAATCACATCACCAGGCTCGGTCCACTAGGTAGACCAGGAGCAACCTGGCCAGTTCTAGCCAGCTACACACCACATCCAGACATCGAAAAAATGTCAGACCGGGAACTTTTAGCCCAGCTAAAAGTACTAATTAAAATACATAGACAATTAGTCCAATATGTAATGCGGACTTCAACAGTCCAACCAGCTATTAACATTCCACAGCTGACCCCTCATCAGGGAAACACAAACAAAATTACACCACAGAACATACAATCATGTCTTGGTAAAACACCCGCAAAACGGGAACAAATTCCATTCTGGCTAGCACAAAAGATAACTCAAATAGAGGCAGTATTTCCGGATACTACCCCTAGTGAGAAACACAGAATTCTGACTATCTGCCTTCCAATGGGGATCGCACCACATGTGAAGGATTGTGACACTTGGGGCACAGTCTTTGCTTCCATTTACACAAAAACACATGGTGTTCCGTCCATGGCGGTAATACCAGATGACTAAGACAGATTCAAAATTAATACGGTCCAGAACCTGCTTTAACTCTGGGTATGAAATTACTGAAAGACTTCAAGAAGGTCTCGGCTATATTAATAGCCAACATAAAAGGAGAAGCAGCATCTGTGGAGATCCGCCAGAAATTGAAAGAAACAGATATAGCAGACCAACCAATTGAACTTGCCAGAATCATAGAAAAATCCTATGAAGAACTAGGTAGAGATAGTTTGGGTGGGAAACTGGTAAAACCGCAACTAACTGAAAATCCTGAAAAGATATTTATTACAAATAATCTAAACACTCCAAAAAAGAGCTGGGATGGAAATAAACAATCCAGTCCCAAAGAAAAAAGATTCCAGTCTAGCGGAAGGTCTCCTCGGCGGAGAGAAAGATCTCCGGACCAAGGACATAAGTCTCCCCAGAGGGAGCCCTCTGAGAAAAGATACAATCTTAGAAATAGGGATAATTTGAAAAAGCCTGATAGATATCAAGATATTGATACACGTCCCTCTCGATCTTTTCAGACTTCCTCGCAGAAATCGGAAAGAAGAGGACGGTCAGAACACAGGGAAGAGCACGTCAAGTCCAATGACAAGGAACCTGCTCGAAGTAAAAAATTACAATTTCCAAGAAAGAAGGTAGCCAGTATTAAAATAATCAAACATGCCGAGGATACTGAGGACACAGCTGAAAAACGGAGAGTGAGCCCAGACAATGCTAGACAGCGCAGCAGAAGTGACAATAGCTCGCAAGATCCTGATGAATCATCTGGAGACAGTGGACACGAATGAATACATTCAGGTGGAAACTGCAGATACCAGAGTTAGCAAACCTCATAAAATATACGAAAAACCATTGCGTATAGAGGGAGATAAGACTAGGAAAGTAAGGGGTCTGTTTTGGGATAATTATACATACATAATTGATGCAAACTCCGTTCCTTTTGCTCGAATCCCTGGAGTGGGGGATAGAGTAATTCCAAACACGAACAGGAGAATCTTCTTAATAGCGGACGCACACATGGGATTGGGTCTAAAGCATCAAGAGATCAAAGAATCTCTGAAAGAATTACAATCAGAATAATGAGCCTGCAACATTACCAATTTGCAAAGAGCTGTCCAAACTGCAACAGAGATCGCAGTAGCGAACCGACCGGAGTATTGCCATGGCCCTTCTTGTAGTTAGCATAAGGCTATCTATACGTAAAAACCAGCGTCCCATTAATTTCTTTTTAAGACTAGATTCACTTAAAAATACAGACACCAGCGCTCGGCTGACGCCAGAACTGTTATAAAGATTTGCGAGTCTTTATCGGAACATACGCAATTGGCATGCTACATTCTGACCAGGGTCCTGCTTTTAGCTCTCGAGCTTATAAGGAGCCATGACCAGCATGGGCATTGCATTGCGGTACTCTTGTCCCTTCCATCCTGAGGGAAATGGGATTGTGAAAAGAAAAAACCGGGACATAAAGCAATCTATAACGGCGAGGGTATTAGGTTCGGGTGATGGGTGGGTCCAACATTTAACAAGTTTCCAACGTAGTCTTAATAATCTGCCAAGAAATTCTCTAAAAGGTTTCAGTCCGTACGAACTATTGTTCGGTACTAGAATGCATATTCAGAACTTAGATAGTCAGACTTCAGTGGTAGAAAAAAATGCTTTGATATCAAAGATCGTTTGGCTGTTTTACAGGACTTAAATGAAACAAGAAAAGCCCTGAGCAACATAAAGTTAAAACAGCAGCCAGCAGCCACTGAAGATAAACCACCTGTCCCAGCAAGGCCTGTCTGGATTTCAAAGATTGGGGATCTGGTCAGAGAGAAGATCGCGGTGAAGAAGGAATTTGGGCCTTCTTACAGAAAAGCAGTACCTGTCTTAGCTGTCAGCGGAACAAGATCAGTTGTACTACCGCCCCTTACTGGTAAAAAGGAGAACCAAGTTGTATCCATCGACCTGGTAAAACCACAATCATGTGGCCAATAATAAGTAGTAGGCCCAGTGGACTCCCAAGAAATAGCAGAATACCAAAATTTGCTACAATCCAAGAGGTTCAAACTGAGAGACTAATCACATTTGATAAACCTGCAGTGAATAAAAAAGGACTATGCAACAATGCCATGGAACTTGTGCCTCTTGAAACCCAAATTGCAACAGTTCGTCAAGAAACACCTGTCGACAACGACGTAGCCTCAGACTATGCTAATGAAAGAAAAAATGTAAAAGCAAAGGAAAATTCGGAAGCAATTCCAACAATTGACAGAACTGCATCTGGCTACTTCATCAATTTCGATAACTTTTCTGAAGATCCAAACGAACCTGAAGAAACGCCAACAACAAAAACTTTCAAAGACAAATTAACTGAACTCTTTCATCAACTCAAAGAAACCTATCTGATTTCTCCATGGATTGAATTTTGGATTGTGTTAAGTGTACTTTTCCTCCTGCTTTGGCTCATCATGGTACTTTGTTTGGGAAAATTCATTGAGGGAAAATACAGTACAATGGACACAGCAAGTCAAAACATCAACTTGGTCCTAAAGCCACACAAGTCATCTCACATCGAGTAAAAAAGAACTATCATCAGTGAATGTCATAGCCATTCCAATACCAGGTGGGGTAGCTTGGGACAAAACGGATTACGAAATCTATGGCCCGGTTGAACTCTTGAAATATCCACATCAGTTCAAGGTTTCATTAAGTGACTTTGTAAAACCAAGTACATTCTCTGATGATTGGGACTTTGAAAGCATAAATAATATGATGTCAGATTTAGTAATGTCAGCAAAATTTACAGAACATGATTACTTACAGGGTTCGTCGAATTATGAACAAATGTACTGTTACAATCACTTTGCACATCACTATTTACATAAATCTGCTCAACCTAGAAATGTTTTTAAGTATAATCAATGGGAACATTGTGCAACTCCACCTAAAAGCAGTTTGAAAACATTTTATGAGAAATTCCCATACTTCTCAGGGTTTAACACAAGTGATGCAGAAACGTTTTATTTTAAACTGTTAAATAAGACAGGGATAAAAACAATGTTGACAAATACTAAATTGATTTATTCTGAAACATTTTATGAAAAAATGATTACATTTGGTTTTGAATTCTGGAAACACAACATTGAAACGAAAACCATCTGGGGTACAAAAAATTGGCAGGTCCAAGGTTTAGAAGCATTATTTAGAGCCTGCATGATCCCAGAACAAATAATATTCTTGAATGACACCATTCAACAGACTACTTGTCTTGGCCTAGCTAAGATTAAAGACTTAAACAAACCGTCTATTCCAAAGCCGACACCTGAAAGTAATGCCACTACAGATGTTGAGATAGACGTATCCCATATTTTACACCAAAACAGAACTCATCCTGATTGGAAAAAGTGGTTGATCTGGCCAACAGACACAAATAACTGTCAAGATAGATTCCTGAACAAAATACAGGGGTTCAAAATGACCGGACCAGACCCTAGATACTCCCAGAGACAACATCCAGGGATAGTAACAATATACAGTGTAGGGAAACTATGCCTTGAGTGGCTACGGAAATCCACACTGGTTGAAATTAAGCAACACTTGACTTTACTTAAAGATGGTGCTGACTTGCGTGATTTCATAATGGGACCACGCAAACAGCGTCAAAAACGTTTCATAGCAGCCGGTATATACGCTGCATATAACGAAGCTTGGAAAGTAACTCAAATTGAGACAGCAGAAAAAATACGAGAAATTGATCGTATTAATTTGGAAAAATCACTTTCTGTTGTGGACAATGGGTTAATGACTCTGTCCTCCAGAATATATTCACTGGACAGTATTGTATCATCTGCTATCGATATAATAGATCAGGGCTTACTAATGTTACAACACGGTCAGTCCCAATTACGTTCTATTGTACAGCTCGGCTGGACGTTGCAAAATCTGCGCTCAGGCTACGTGCCATGGTGTTTGATAAACACAACGTCATTATTCTCTATTTTTATCCTTACTGATAAACAAATCAGTTTGGCACAAAAAGGAGCAGACTATACGATTCTGAGCATTGAAAAACTTGAGAGATTACCATTGACAATGTCAGAAAGACCTGTCATTGAATGGATAATACACAGAATAATTACAATTCCGATAACAACTTTCAAATTTAAATACTGCCAAGAGTATATACCAGCGGGCCAGTATGAAAGGTTGGGTAAAGGGTACATTAAGTCATCATGGAAATTGCCTTACACACACACATGTTATAGTGAAAAGAAACAGAATGTATTTCTTAGTGGTAAAAATTGTAAACAATCACTAAGCGGTATACTTCTGTGCCAAGGTATTAATTTGCATGGGGCCTGTGAGGGGACTTCAAATAACCTTTCATGTCACCAGCACTGCACACCTGCAACACAAATAGAGCCATTCTTTAGACTGCTTTCTAACGGGAGCTATATTCTAATAGTGGACCACAGCTGTTGTGGCATGGTGCCAGGGAAAGCCTATCTCATAAGCATTAGTTCCATGGTCACTTGCTGTATGCAAGTATTGTATCCAAACAGCACTCCAGATACGGAGGCGACGATTTGGCCTTCTTTGAATATCTCTTCTATTGGAATTGATACTTTAAGCATAATGAAGTCTGTTCTTTTACAGACAACCGTGCCTTTAACGTCATAAAAGAAACGTATGATCTTCTGGTTGCAAGGACAACGGCAGAGATACATACCCTTTTATCAACAAATTGCCCGTGCATTTCGTAGAAATGCTCAGCCAAATCCTAAGTATGTCTGATACCAGTGGTATCCCACATACATTTAAGACAATTTTTTCGGGACTGTTAACACCCTTTAAAACAGTTCTGGGCATTTTTCCCAATTTTGTCCATTCTGTCTTTGGCGGCCTACCACTACTTTTGGGACTCGTAGCAGGAATTTTATTTTTGATCCTTCTGCTCCGATATGGCAAGCCAAGTCGCAGACAAGACTCCAGCAACGATGGAAGAAACGATCCTAGCTATACGCTATCGGGACAGCATAACTAAAGTCCTTGGATTAGCCCGGCTAAGAGATCTGAATGTGACCTGGTTTCTTTCATTCAGACCAATCTGGCAAAATTGCTTCCTACCTGTGCTTCGATGTATGCTATGCGGAGAAAAATGCGTGTTGGACGTCTGTCTTACACTACCATCAGCAGTACCATTGGATACAGATACTTTGCTAAGTCCTGTAACGGCTCATGCATCGTGTTGTCCCCAGTGGCTACCCATTCTGATGACGGCATTCGTTGAGACTTCACCGCTACGATTAGGTGGCAGTGAAGTACGAGATGAGAGCAGCATCACCCAGGTACGACCTTCTGTGAGCATTGCTTATCCTGACATCGATGATAGCAATCATTCTCACGACTGCACTGTTGCGGCATTTTCAAACTTGGTCGAACTTTCACCTGATGTCGTAGACCAATTTTTTGCGAGTCTGTCTGAAATGATGTTCTCCCCTGAACAGAAAGAATAACTTTTTAAGCAACGAGCACACAGCGTTCCCCTGAACTCTGAATTCGGCCTTCAACTTTGATAAACAAAAGCTACTGAAAACATTTGGAACTGTTTTCTCCCCTGAAAGCGAAATTATTTTTTTTCAAACTTCCAAAATATTTACCTTTTCCTGGCACATGTACTCTGCTTAAAGTAGAACTATTCTTAAAGAACAGAGCTTCTATTTTTAGGAACTCTAGAGACAATATATTACCTCAGCCTTTAGCACATTTACAGCAACTGTATTCATATGTGATGGAATGCTCTCAACCTTCTTTTCTGTATTAAGAGCCATTTCATGTGTAATATTCGCAAATCGTTCAGCTAATATATATAAGCATGTTTAACTGAATGATTACACTGCTTGAAAAGCGTACAGTACCAATAATCATTTTCGTGTATTTCGCATAAACCATTTCGAATGCAAAAAATTTATTTTGGGGTGGGTTGGAATACACATGCACCTTTAAATGTTTACTATTGCTTAGTTTTAGTAATGATGGACATTAGATCGTGGAGTGGGTATTGTGTTTTTATCTAGGAACCTAAATCGATATTTCTATTTTATGCCCTTGAACGGTTATAATCAATAATATCCCTATAATGGCATAGGAATCATATCCATATTTAGTTGTAGCCCATGCAGTCACATTAAGCAAGGCTACTTCCCCGGACTCCTAGAAAACACAACGAGTTCTCTAAACAAACCAAACCTCCAGCAACCTGGGAAATCCCCATTTGCTTTTGTTTTGATTTCGTCCTAGAACTCCTGTGAAGCACTGTAAGAACGGCCAGTTCTTAGTGACATCTTTATTGACGTCTTATGTCCAACCTTACGTCAAACCCGGCACCTTTCAGGTATAAATATACCAACGTTGCCTTAAGCAAACACAAGGTGGTGGTTTTGGAGCCGAGCAGCTATCTACTTGCCCGAGAGCCCAGCTGATGCGAGAGCCTGACTAAACCCTTAAAGAGAATTCTTGAGTCAGATTCTTGGCAAAACCAACTTAACTTAAACTGCTACTTACTTACTCCTTCCCACGTATTAGGCTTAGGTCAGGTACACCGGGGTAGGCGTATTTAGAAGCACCAGTTGAGTATGTTAGTCAATGTATATATGTATGTATATATTTTATCCATTTTAAAGTATCTTATGGCTAAGAAACCATATGAATGCTTTTACAGTATTATTTCATAATACTCCTTTTACTGTACGCACTTTACTTTACATTAAGTATTGCAATTATGGCAATTCATTTCTCTTGCATGAGAAAGAAGACTGCTCAATAAATTACACCTTTTATTGAAAACGCCCGTCTCTCTTTTCTCTGCACTCTGGTGAAACTAAGTACGCACGATTGACTGAGTGAAATAGCTGTCTATTGTTTTCACACGACTCTAGAGATACACTCTTATTCTGAGGGAGCAAAGTTGTCATGTGATATGGTTGTCAGAAGCTAATCCCTTCTTGTCTATCCACGGAGGTTAAACTCCTCCTCGTTTATTCGAGAAAGTTTCTAGTGACCTCTGAGCTAGCTGGCAAACCTTAAGTCTAATATAGTCAGTAGAGACCTAGTCGACCTCAGTCCTAGGTCTACACTGCTGAATATATTATTCCAATGCGTAGAGCCTATTGGAAATATAGGAACTACACTACAGAATCACCTACCCATTCATTCCTATGGGATTGGAGGCCCATAGGAATGAATGTGAAGAAATTCGGTATTACCGAATCGTTATTACCGATTCGATAATCGTGGGAGGTATTTCAAGGGTGCCAGGGTGTCCAAAGGACACCCTCGGGCACCCCTGAAATGTGCATGTGTGCACATGTGGCGCACATACATGCCCTAAGGGCATGGATGTGTGCCACATGGCACACTTCAAAAAGCAAAAAAGTGCTTTTCGAAAGGAAATCGCTATTTACCACCAACTAGGAGTTGGTGGTAAATAGCGATTCCTTAAGGCTGAGGTGCCCTGTTTTAAGTGCTACCTACATTGCATTTAAGGAATAAGTATTACCAATTCCTTAAATGCAAGGCCATAAGAAATCGGTATTAAGGAATCAGTATTTACCGATTCCTTAATACCAAATCCTCCCTACATCTCAAATGCCTAAATACCGGTCAGAAACGTTGAAATTTAACAAATTTCACCCTTACCGACTGGTATTGGCCCACCTACATATGGCCTTTAGTGATATCTCAGGAATAGTGGGAATTAAGAACACTCTTTCATTTTTATTCTCATACAAGTCCACAACATGAGTAATCAGAGACACAGTATAGTTTAAAATATTTATTTTAACTACGTGCTCTAAGATGCAGTATTTTTGCCAACATTAGTAAAAAGATGCATAAAATAATGCAATCAGCATTGTTACAATTCCATAAAACACAAAGGGAGAAATTGTATTATAATGATAGTGGAACCAGGTCTATAGCACCTTCTGTATCACCCTCCCAAGGCTAGTTTTATAATAATAGAAGATCTCTAGGTTAAAACGGGGGACCCCATACCTCCAAGATCAGGTGAATTGAATCATATCCCAGGATCAGCACAGTTCTCTGTAGATGGAAAGGTTTTTCTCCAATGCATGCAATGCAATATTAAAAGCACCCGAGATTCAGTTATTTGCCGCTGTGTGCGTGTTATGTCTAGAGCATGGGCCGATCAATCTGAATCAACAGCATACATTGGTATTTAACCTTGAACACTCTGTACAGACTTGAGGTCGCGGTGTAAGTCTAGAGATGTGAAAAACAGACCGTTCTCATGTGAGGAGAAGCAAGCAGTTTGACTTTCAAGAACAGAAGCATGTAGTGTCTTGTGCAAAAGTGGCAATTCACTTAGGCTAACATAGCAAAGTGTGCAAGCAGAGCTGTGTCTTCACTACACCCTCCCCTGATCGGGCCAATAAACAAAGGGACTCATAATAGGAACGCAGTGTTAAAGTTCGAGTGAGACAGAAACAAGTTCAGTGTTGTCCAATGTGTCATGAGAAGAGAAAAAGAAAAAAAAAATGTTCTATGTAGTATATGTCCATGTATCTTGTGGAATGTATTGTGACATGTAAATATTTTGATGTTTGTGCACTTTAAGTCCTAAATGATGGTTTCAAAGAACTGTTCTGTGTGTATGTAAATATATGTACTAAAATAAGTTTACACTATTTTTTCAAAATACGGATAAAGAAATATATAGTGAAAGTAATTTGAGAGTTTTGCGATTTTTGGTTTGGATACAAGGTACATTGTGCTCTTTTTCATTTGTTGACTGTTCTCATCCATTTGGAGAGACATAATTGTTTAAAAATAATTTTTGACTTCGAAGAGTGGCAGAACCACTTTTTTACTTATAGCATTAACCCCCAGGTTCTGGACTAGACACGGCTACCCCATTGCTTTATATCGTCCTCCTCTCTTTAGTCCGCCCTTGACTGGCATCCTATCAAGTGTGTAGTCAAGGCATCTAGACACAAACCACAAGATGGGGCAAGACGTCAGCTCGCTGCTGAGGCTGTTCGGCCATGAGTCTAGACCCCAGAGTACTGCACTGAGGAGGTTGAGGATGACAGCGTGCTGAACCCCCTACACACCTGTTGCATGACACTTCCACCTGTATGGCGCAGAGTATGCAGAGTATGCTGAGTATGCAGAGGGCCCGGGGGCGTACCTCCTGAGCATCTCAATTACACCACGGAAGCTGGGGAGCAGAGGAGTGGTGGCTGCCTTGCGTACTGATGGCCTTTAGAGATCGTTGAAACTTACAGACCGGCACTTGAGTGGGAGTTCCCAGTCGGACTGTGCATATGGTTCTGGGCCATGGAGTTGTGGTGCTCCCCGGCCTGTTTGCTTAGGGAGCTGTTTAGAGAGCCGTGGCAGCTTTCCGACACCGTAAAGCAGGATCTGGCCCCACCCCTGCAGAGCACACAGAGAGTATTGGAGCCTTTCTCTTTGCTCCCCATATATTGTTTCTCCCCCATCGATGATGATATTGGGTGGCTACTGACATTGCCGGTTTCATACTTTGTTGGATACTTTTCTTGGTCTGCATTCTTCTCAACAAAGGATTCCTCGCCTGCAGGAACTGGCTGCTGTGGGATTAACCACCTTTAAGGTGTAGGTCAGGAGGTGTTTTGACAAAATATTGGATTAGAAATATTAAGTTGTAGAAATATCGGAGAAAAAATATTGTGATACAAAAATATTGTGATGCATAAATATCATTGTTAAGAATATCAAATTTTCATATATATTTTGTTGCTTCTGAGACCGGGTGCTTCATACTTACATTTATATAAGCTTCTTTTTTTTTAGATATTTTATTAGCACTTCGCACCGTTGATTTAGAGACATAACACAGTGTTGCATTTGTGCGAATTGATTTGGGAGCTATATATTTATGATTACCTTAGGCCTATTCCTTTTTAGGTCTCGTAGAGAGACCCAATGCCGTCCATCCACAAAGCTGACTTTTTACGATCCGGATTTTGAACAGTTCACGAGAAGCAAATCACGTGACAAGCTCCTCGTGCACGAGCTTCCCCCTGCCAGCAGCATTTGCCACATCAAAGGCTTCCGCTGCCCCGCCCCCGCCGTCACTTATTCACGGCCGCAGGCCATGACTCGCATGTACTTCCCCGGTTCTGCTCCCCGCCCCGCCTCCTCTCTATCCCTCGCTCTCCGCCAGATGCTAGGCTTCCTTTTCAGCTGCTGCATCTCTCCTCCCATAATTATTCATTTACTGCAGGGCCTGCGTCTCGTCACCCTTCCTCCCCCTGCCAGCAGACTTCAAAGGCTCCCCCAGCGTGCGCTCGGCTGGCCTCACACCCCATCACCATATGCTTGTTATGTCGACTACTTAGTGCTTCCGGGTATTTCAGGCTCACGGCTAGGCAACAACATCTAGACCGAAATTCTCAACTCTTCACACACTGATCTCGTGCCTAATCCCCGCTGCACCTCCCGGGCTGCCAGTGGCTCGCCCGCTGGAGTTTACTGTGTAAAAGGCGTCATGACAGAAGAGTGAAACGAGAAGTACTCGCCCCCCACCCCTTTCACCCTATTCTCCCTCAGGGACACATTCCACTTTAACTGATGTAATCTCATAGAAATGAAAATGACGTTTTTAGAACTGGGAAAGCCATTTGCACTTGTAAACCTGTGGAAAACGGGCCTGAGACTGTGTCTATGGCCTAATATTTATATACGTATTTTCGCAATTATGGTTCAGCTGGTGCCTCAATGGAACACGGTATCGTGACTGAGGCAACGCAAATAAAGCAACAATAACAATCACGCCAACCCAGCTGCACGAGTCAAGTGAAGCCTGGTTTATCTCTTATTTTTCTTCCATTCCTTAGAAAACTCTTGGAATTTATTGTATAATAAAATGGTGTAGCCCAGCATACCCCTGATGAGACCCAAAGGCTCTTCTGAGTGGTCGGTAAAGCTCTACACATCTGTGGTGCAATCTCACAGACGGAAATTAACAACCTACAAGACAGTACTCATTTCCTGGAGTTGCGCGTGGGTATACAGAGCCGTGAGGGTGACACTTGCAAAATGAAGTGGCTGTGGACATGACAGTTGCATCAGATAACAAAAACCATCCCATAGAACACAGTATACAGAATTCACAAGTGCAGCACGGATCCGATTTTCCTTCAGGTGGCAAGCATCAGAGTTGGTAAAGACCCCTGGCTTCACACATACAATCCCACAGCGAAATATTACATACACTCTGAAATTCTCCCACTGACAATACATGTCGGACTACTTAGTGCTTCCGGGTATTTCAGGCTCGGGGTTAGGCAACAACATCTAGACCGAAATTCTCCTCTCTTCACACACTGATCTCGTGCCTAATCCCCGCTGCACCCCCCAGGCTGCCAGTGGCTCGCCCGCTGGAGTTTACTGTGTAAAAGGCGTCATGACAGAAGAGTGAAATGAGAAGTACTCGCCCCCCCCACCCCCACCCCTTTCACCCTATTCTCCCTCAGGGACACATTCCACTCTAACTGATGTAATCCCATAGAAATGAAAATGCCGTTTTTAGATCTGTGAAAGCCATTTGCACTTGTAAACCTGTGGAAAACGGGCCTGAGACTGTGTCTATGGTCAAATATTTATATACGTATTTTCGCAATTATGGTTCAGCTGGTGCCTCAATGGAACGCGGTATCGTGACTGATGCAACGCAAATAAAGCAACAATAACAATCACGCCAACCCAGCTGCATGAGCCAAGTGAAGCCTGGTTTATCTCTTATTTTTCTTCCATTACTTAGAAAACTCTTGGAATTTATTGTATAATAAAATGGTGTAGCCCAGCATACCCCTGATGAGACCCAAAGGCTCTTCTGAGTGGTCGGTAAAGCTCTACACATCTGTGGTGCAATCTCACAGACGGAAATAAACAACCTACAAGACAGTACGCATTTCCTGGAGTTGCGCGTGGGTGTACAGAGCCGTGAGGGTGACACTTGCAAAATGAAGTGGCTGTGGACATTACAGTTGCATCAGATAACAAAAACCATCCGATAGAACACAGTATACAGAATTCACAGGTACAGCACGGATCCGATTTTCCTTCAGGTGGCAAGCATCGGATTTGGTAAAGACCCCTGGCTTCACACATACAATCCCACAGCGAAATATTACATACACTCTGAAAATCTCCCACTGACAATACATGTTGGACTACTTAGGGCTTCCGGGTATTTCAGGCTTGCGGCTAGGCAACAACATCTAGACCGAAATTCTCCTCTCTTCACACACTGATCTCATGCCTAATCCCCGCTGCACCCCCCGGGCTGCCAGTGGCTCGCCCGCTGGAGTTTACTGTGTAAAATGCGCCATGACAGAAGAGTGAAACGAGAAGTACTCGCGCCCCCCCCACCCCCACCCCTTTCACCCTCTTCTCCCTCAGGGACACATTCCACTTTAACTGATGTAATCCCATAGAAATGAAAATGCCGTTTTTAGAGCACCCTCACAAACCTCACCCCTCACACCCTCACTCACCATCACAGCCCCTCACACACCCTCACTCACCATCACACCCCCTCACACATCCTCTCACCTCACACACCCTCTCACCTCACACACCCTTTCACCCTCACACACCCTCACTCACCCTCACACCCTCACTCACCTTCACCCCTCACACACCCTCACCCTCACACACCCTAACCCATCCTCACTCACCCTCACACACCCTCACTCACCCCCGCACCCTCACTCACCCTCACACCCTCACTCACCCTCATTCACCCTCACTCACCCTCTCTCACCCTCACACATCCTCACACCCTCTCACCCTCACACATCCTCACACCCTCTCACCCTCACACACCCTCACCCACCCTAACACACCCTCACCCCCCTCACTCACCCTCACACCTCCTCACCATCACACACCCTCACATCCTCACACCCTCACTCACACCCTCACACACCCTCACTCAACCTCACACCCTCACCCTCACACCTCCTCTCACACCCTCACACACCCTTACCCTCACACCCTCACCCCCTCACCCGCACACACCCTCACCCTCACACACCCTCACTCACCCTCACCTCACACCCCCTCACCCACACACACCCTCACACACCCTCACTCACCCTCACACCCTCACCCTCACACCCCCTCACCCACTCAACCCTCTCACCCTCACACACCATCACACCCTCGCCCTCACCCTCACACCCGCTCACACACCCTCACTCACCCTCACTCACCCTCATCAGCACAGCATAACAAAACATAGCATGGCATAACAAAAAAAGCATAGGATACACAACCTCACAACCCTCTCACCCTCACCCTCGCTCTAACACACTCACCCTCACTCACTCACCCACCCACCCTCACTCACCCACCCTCACCCACCCTCACTCACCCACCCTCACCCACCCACCCTCACTCACCCTCACCAGCATAGCATAACAAAACATAGCATAGCATAGCATAACAAAACAAAGCATAGGATAGGAAAACATAGCATAGCATAACAAAGCATAGCATAACAAAGCACAACAAAACATACCATAGCATAACAAAACATAGCATAACAAAACAAAGCATAGCAAAACAAAACATAGAATAGTATAAAAAAGCATAGCATTGCAAAACAAAACATAGCAAAACATAACAAAGCATAGCATAACCAAGCATAGCATAACAAAACAAAACATAGAAAAACACAACAAAGCATAGCATAACAAAACATAGCAAAACAAAACATAGCAAAACTCAACAAACCATAGCATACATAACAAAACATAGCATAGCATAACAAAACACAACAAAGCATAGCATAGCATAACAAAACACAACATAGCATAGCATAACAAAACCAAGCTTAGAATAGCATAACAAAACATAGCATAACAAAACATAGCATAACAAAGCATAGCATAACAAAACATAGCATACCAAAACAAAGCATAGCATAACAAAGCATAGCATAACAAAACATCTCATAACAAAGCATAGCCTAGCAAAACACAACAAAACATAGCATAGCATAACAAAACACAACAAAACATAACAAAACATATAATAGCATAGCAAAACACAGCATAGCATACCAAACACAGCAAAACATAGCATAGCAATGCATAACAAAACATAGCATAGCAAAACAAAGCATAGCATAATAAAACACAACAAAGCATAGCATAGCATAACAAAACATAGCAGAACAAAGCATAGCAGAACAAAGCATAGCAGAGCAAAACATAGCATAGCATAACAAAACATAGCATAGCATAACAAAGCATAGCCTAGCAAAACACAACAAAACATAGCATAACAAAACACAACAAAACATAACATAGCGTAACAAAACAAAGCATAGGATAGCAAAACTGAATATAGCATAACAAAACAAAGCTTCGGATAGCAAAACAAAACATAGCATAGCATAACAAAACATAGCATAACATAACAAAACATAGCATAACAAAACACAACAAAACAGCATAGCTTAACAAAACAAAACATAGCATGGCTGAACAAAACATAACAAAACATAATAACATAGCAAAACACAGCATAGCATACCAACACAACAAAACATAGCATAACAAAACATAGCATAGCAAAACAAAGCATAGCATAGCATAACAAAGCATAGCAGAGCATAGCAAAACATAGCAGAGCATAACAAAACATAGCATAGCATAACATAGCATAGCAAAACATAGCATAGCATAGCATAACAAAACATAGCATAGCATAACAAAACAGCATAGCATAGCATAACAAAACAAAACATAGGATAGCAAAACAAAACATAGCATAGCATACAGCATCACTCAGCACCACCACAGCATCACTCTGTGGCACCACAACATCACTGAGCTCCACCACTGCATCAATCTGTGCAACCATTCAACAACAACTGGTTCAAATATGTTCTCAATGTTTCAAGCTTTATTACAAATGTAACAAAAAGATGTTAATATTTGACATATGTTATTGGATTTTCGTCACAATAAAATACACTGAACATAATCTTCACAAATGTTATTTACAAAAGTTTAAGCTATTGCCATTATAAATTACAATAACTTTTATTTAAGTATTAATTATTAAAAAAATTAAAAGCCATTGTTATTTGTAGTATCAATACATCAAAGTCACGTAAATACAACACATATTGCATTACAAATGCTATAGGTGTCACATTTGCGAAAGTTATAACTATTGGCATGGTAAATGACAAAGCTATTAATTTCGCTATTTTCAAAAACAAAACCTAAATAAAAAATGTGTCATTTACAATACCAATAGCTCAAACTTTCCTAATACGAGACCTATTGCATTGCAAATGCTTGTTTATTTTAAGCAGATGTATTTTAACTATTGTGAGTTGATTGATCCTTGTGTCCTAAGCCTCACTTGTTTATATTGAGTATGATGAATTTTTTTATTAAGGCTGTGACCTTCAAGTATAATTTAAAATACAATGTTTTCATGATTCTTGCACTTTAATAGACTTAAATGTCTATTTACTATTTTCAAATATAGTAAGCATGGCCGGAAAATTTGTTCCGCTTGCGGATTTTGCAAATTATTGGCATTTTCACGATCCGCGAATCGCGCGAAATTGCCCAAAAATCCGCAATTCGCGAGTTGGCGGATTTTTTTTTCTTGTTCGCACTTCAAAAATACAATCTTGCGCGCGCGGCATTGACTTACCATTATTCTGCGTTCGCTGATGAGTTTTCCTCCCTGTTCGCGTGTGCTGCGAGATTTTGGAAACTCGCTGAGCGACGCCGCGATTGCGAACACGTCATTGCAACCCGAAACAGGAAATTGCGAACGCGAACATGTGATTGCGACATGAAACAGGAAATTGCGAACCCGAACACGTCATTGCGACCCGATACAGGACAAAGGCATGGCGAGCAATCTGGTTATGTGGAAATAACATGTTCGCGACCGTTGCGACCGCATGCGCAAGTTCTCATTTCCGAACTGGTAAAAAAAACTGACGAACTCGCAAAAAAAAAATGTGCAAGCTCGCGGAATTTGGCGGATTTTTGCGAATCGCGATTACGAATTCGCAAATTCCGCCCATGCTTAAAATATAGTAAATTTAAGTGATTTATACATTTTGAATGTCATTGCTAATAGGAATTTATATTGTCATTGTGGGTTACTAGGTTGGTAGGGGTATAGTGCGGAATGTTAATTAATTTTTATTATTAATAATGATCAATTTATTAATAATCATTTAATTGGTTATTAATTATGTAAATTGTGTTCTAATTGTAGTTTTTTAAGTTATATATTAGGTGCAGGCTGCTGTGTTTGTGGGGCTATAGGTGGAAAATTAATTAAGAAATAATTAACAATAATGCATTAGTAATGAATTGATGATTAATTATGTGAATTGTGTAGTATTTGTATTATTTATGTTTGATATTATTTGTGGGCTACTTGGTTTGTAGGGATATAGGGTGGGAAGTTACTAAATAATTAGCAAATAATTAATAATGTATTACTTATCTAATTGATTATTAATTATGTAAATTGGGTAATTGTATTTTTTGAAAGTTATATATTAGGTGCAGGCTGCAGGGTTTTGTAGGGGTATAGGGTGGGAAGTTAAGTAATAATGAACAATTAATTAATAATAAATTAGTAATTAATTCATTGTTTATTACTTGTATAAGTTGTGTAGTAATTGTATTTTTTAAGTTCTATATTAGGTGCGCGCTTCTTGGTTCATAGGGGCATAGGACGGAAGGTTAAGTAATAATTAATTAATTATTTAATTGATTATTAATTATGTAAATTGTGTAATTGTATTTGTTAAGGTATATATTAGGTGAGGGGTGCTGGGTTTGTAGGGGTATAGGGTGGGAGGTTAATTAAGTAATAATTAACAAATAATTCAATATAAACTACTTAATTGATTAATGAATATGTAAATTGTGTAATAAATATGTTTTTTAGTTATATATTATTTGTAGGTTGTTGAGTTTGCAGGACTATAGGGTGGGATTTTTTTAGGTAAATATGAATTAATTATTAATGTTGTAATAATTACGTAGTTGATTAATAAATATGCAAATCATGTAAATATATTTTTAAGTTACATAGTAGATGTGAGCTGCTGAGTTTGTAGGGTTATAGATTTAGAAGTTAATTATCAATTAATAATTACATTATTAATGAATATTGAATTAATTGTTAATTGATACATTTATTTATTTTAGTTATAATTTAAGTGTGGGCTGGTAGGTCGGAGCTGGTATAGTGTGGTAATCTGATTAAGTAATAAATACATGACAATGTTTAAATTGATCATTATTAATTTGTTTTCTAATCATGTTAATTGTTTTATATATATATATATACACATAAATATATATAGAAATATATATAATTATATGCATATGTGTGAGTGCGTAGGTTCATTAATAAAGTTCACTTTAAGAGTTTTATGTTTATTTTAAAATAATAGGGTTAACTTTCATTTATGTTATGTGTTTGAAGTGAAGCACTTTCACTACTGTTACACAGACTGGAGTGAGAATAGTACATTTTAGCCCTCCGAAGACCAACACTGTCTACCTTTGCTAAGACAGGAGTGGGAATAGTACATGTTACCTCTCAGGAGTCCATTGCTTTTCCTATTATTGTTCAGACTGGAGTTGGGAATAGTAAATGTAACCCCTCCGAAGTCCAACGCTTTCCCTTCTGTTGCACACAGTGGAGGGATAATAGTACATTTTACATGTCTGGAGTCCAACGCTTTCCCTATTGTTGCACACACTGGAGTGAAGAGAGTAAATCTTACTCCTATGATATCCCACACTTTGCTTGCTTTTGCACAGACTGGAGTAAGTATAGTACCTGTATTATTTACGGAATTTAATATTTTGTATGTTGTTTAAATATATCTAATACTATTTGTTTATTTGTTTGATTGTGTCTAAATATGTGTGTACATTTTTTGTATCATTTGATTTTTAAATATTTTTAGTAGATGATTTTCAATATTTATAAAATGTTGTAATTTATTAAATATTTTGCATTTGAACTGTTAATATTTTATATATATGTGTGTATTACCTACTGGCAGTCGCCAGTAAGTTGTTATAATTAGGACCATGTTTCTATTAAAAAATAATATTTTCTTTTGCCAATATCTTTGGTTTTGTTTGATGAATCTTCGTGAAATTTTCAAAACTAATGGCCCACTCACTTCAGTTGCTGTGTTGTAAGTTTCAGGGTGATTCATCAAGCAAGGGCCCGAGAAAAAGGGGGGGTCCCAAAACACTTTTTCTCCTTGTTAATTTCCAAAGGAAACTGTTGACTTAGACTGCTGAATGGAATTACACCAAATTTGGCAGAATGGTAGCTCTTGGTCCAGAGTGCACTCTTTTCATTAAATGATGTAAATCTGTTCAGTAGTGCCTGAGTAATTTAAAGATTTCTAAGATATAAAAATATGGCTGCAGAGGATCCGCAAACCCTCCTACCCCCGAGCCTACGATCTAATTGGCTGTCAACACTTCAAGTGTTTTAGAATAGAGAGGAACCCCTTGGTATGGTCAAGGGAAATGGGGTATTCAACCCAGAAATAAACTAGTTCCCTTGAGATATATACAGAACAAGCTAAAACATAGCCTCAAGTCAAAATATAGAGTCAAAAACTAATGCAATCTCAGAGATAAAATACAACAATATTTATTAAAGAAGTAAATAATAAAAACAGTTCATGTAGACCTATAAATCACAAAATTCTCTAGACATAATGATTAAAAATTAAAATTACAATTTATAACACAATATATTGTGACCAGCACAATACAAAAGACAGACAGAAATGTTTGTAAAACATAAAGATTGTAAATACAAATGATACATTCAAAGCTGTTTTGTAAACGCAACCATGTTTCATAACAAACAATTTCTAGATAAACATGGGAGGAAGAGGCTTGAATTGTACGGAAAGTGAGCGTTGACGCGTTTCGGTGGTTCTAGGCGAGAATAGGGTCCACCTTTGTCAAGACTACTGTTGCATGTCTGTCGAATTTAGGGGTCTGTACAGATACCCTATTTGGTTTGGTTATGTTGGTTATGTAAAATCTTCAATAAGTGTAGAGAGAAGATCTCTGCCGCATCAGGAGAGTCTATTACCATGTAGTTTTAGCAGATGTCGTTAATTAAAAGGATGTTTGTTCAATTGTATAGAGCATTATTGCCCTGCGGTTTCTGAGTACTGGATTGTATAAACTTCGAGTGTCGGTCAGGCTAGCATAAGAGTTATCCGGATTTGAATAACCAGGTCTTCACAGCCATCCTGAAAGAAATGAGACTAGATTTGTTTTTTATGCAGAGAGGAAGTGTATTCCTTACTTTGGATTCTTCCAGCAAAATCCTCTTTCCACCCTATCTTGCCTTTTTGAATCTAGGTTGTACCAACATCTAAAATAGATTCAGGGCCCCTAAGGGCCCCCACACCTCCATGGACTGCCACCTACCCAGGGCTATGTTTATTAAATGCAGAGGGCCATGTGGGCCCCCTTCAGCATTGGGGACTGTCACCTCCCCAGGGATTTATTTTTTAAATAACTGCTTTGGGGGCTCCTATCCCCCATACAGCCCCAGAGACCACCACCTCCCGGGGGCTAATTATGTTAAATGCAGGGGGTCCATGCTGCCCCTGAGGAGCCCCGGTGGCCGCCACCTCCCTGGGGCTAAATTGAAAAGATGTGTGGGGGGCTCCAACCCCCCATGGATCCCCAAGGATCGCCACATCCCTGGGGCTATATTGATTAAATGCAGAGGGCCCAGTTCTGGGGACCACCACCTCCCCAGAGCTTTTTAGATTTTTTAGCATGGTATTGAAACTCCTGCTTTGGAACTTTGATAATATGGAAACAGTTGTATTATACGCTGCATTTGTGTAAATAGCCTTGAGAATGCCCCGGCGCAATTCGCCATTAGGGAGCGAAACACGTGTCGGCTGTCTATGTCTCACAACACAACAATAAAGATGTCACACCGCAACTCAAAGTAGTCGTGTCTTCTATATGAAAATCTGAAAGAACGGGTAAAGAACGGGTATTCATCCCAAAAAGCACAATACTGACTTTCACGGAGTACACACTCTCCCTTTCTCAAACAATGCCCAGACTGTCTGATCTCCCTTCGAGTCTCCTCCCTCTTATCTCCACTCCCCCCAAGACTGTCTACTCTATTCCTGTCTTAACACTCTGTAAGTCTCCCTGTTATACCTCAAAGACTGTATTTTCTTACTCCCTGTCTCTTGGCGCGCGTTGTGTCTCTGGTGTCCCTGCTACTCTGTTCATTCATCCTCCCAGACTCTGTACTCCCGCTAGTCTCTACACACATCTGTTTGCTCTCCCCATTATTTCTATACTCCCTTCCAATCTCTCAATGCTAAACTAAGACTGTTGGTGCTCATTTCCGGCCTCTGCTCACACCCAGTTTATCTAACATACATAGCAGTCTCCCAGCTCCCCACAGTCTTTCTGCTTTCCCCAGCAATTCCATTCTCCCCTCCAATCTCTCACCTCTCACTTTGTCTTCCCATTCTTCCTTAGATTGTCTGTTCTCCTTCCCTGTCTTGCCACCTTGCCAAACTCTTCTGACCCTTCCATGCTGTCTTTTCCTCCCTCAGCTACTCTGCTCTCTCAGAGTTTGTCTGTTTTCCTTGAATGCCTCATCACTCTCCACACCAGTGTCTTTAAGTTCATTATTTTTTCCACCCTACCTCCTTCCCTCCAGGTCTCTCTGATCTCCCCATTCCTCCACTTTTCCTCAGACTATATGTTAATTTCCCAGTCTCATCACTCTCTGATCTTCCCCCGGTCTACCTGGCTTCACCTCCAGTCTGTCTTCTCTGCCCAACCGCTGCCCTCTTCTGCCTCAGCTTGCCACTCTACCCCTAGTCTATGTAATTTCTCCTCCAATCTGGCCACACTCCCCCAATCTCTTGGCTCCCACTGCCAATCTGTCAGCTCTCCCCAGTATTTCTCTGTCCCTCCTTACCAGACACGCAAATATAAGTGGGGCATCCTTAGTCGCTTCATGAGCAAGAGCCAAAGTGGGAGTCCCTTGTCTGTTTCACTCGGACAGCATATAAGGCATCACGAGGCGAGGGATCAGCCTCTTTTTCTCTCTACCGCACACCAGCCAGCATACCACAACAAATAACCACCCATCCACCCCTGAAGGAAGGAAGAATTGGCAGAATTTCTTGCAGCAGAAAACAGGAGCTACCCAAAATTTGTACTGATTTACTGAGCCTTCTCCTTGGAGGGGTGTTTTGTGCGGACACTGGTTAGGCAGGAGAGGGGCTGACCTGCTGGTGGTCCTGGACCTCTCTGCCCTACCCCACGATGTCTGGAGTTGAACATTTGTGGGGTTTTGCCTGGTGACAGTTACCCCGGCAGAGACGTAGTGCTATGTGATGCCCTGGTGTATGTGGTACTGTGGGTATTGCCCATCCCTCTGAGTGAAGAAAGAGAAGTTGCCCCAAAGTGAATTCCTGGGTTGAGGGCATTGGCGATGGATATGGAAAAGGAGCCTACTGGCACTTTTTCATTCCGGAGTAATGCCAACTGTTTTATTGCTTGCATAATATATGAGCTGTTTTGCTGATCTTACTTACTTTATTCTCAGAATAATAATGGCTTGGACTGATCTTTCAAGTACATTCTGAAGTGTTACTCTGTAATGGGTGTAGACAACTGTTTTTATTGCTTGCGCAATTGTTGACCTGTTTTGCTGATCTTATGTCCTGTGTTCTTATAACAATGGCTTTGGCCAATATTACTATATTCTCAAAACAATAGTGTATTCTTCACTATGGTTATCATTCCTCACTGAGTCAATGTGGCTATGTGAATAAAAGGCTACGTCCTTGGTTAAACCACATTAATTGCTGTTGTCTATCTCCTTGGGAGTCGTTTCTGTGGAGGGGCAGCGGGTTGCATGCTGTGAGCGCATTAAATGTTCTCCTTTCCAGGCAACACCCACTATGCCTTACCCAGTCACCCCACTCTTCCTGATGATCTGTCCACTCTCCTCCAGTGTCTCCACTCTCCCTCATAGGCTGCCAACTCACCCTCCCAGTCTCTCCATTTCTCTGTCGCTCTGCTCTCCCCCAGACTGTCTTCTCTCTGTCCCAACTCCTTCATTATCCCGAGTCTGTCCACTCTCCCCACCAGTCTGTCTGCTCTTTCTCCTAGTGTCTCTGCTCTCTCCCTGTCTCTCTACTTCCCTTCCCAGGTTATCAAATTTCTCTCAAAGTCTGCCAACTCTTCCTGTCAGTCTCTTCACTCTCCCCATCTCTCCTTCAGCCAATCTGCACTTTATCCACTTGCTCTTCTCTGTCTCCCAGTCGGTCTGTTCTCTTTCTCAGTCTCTCTGCTCATCCTATCTCTCTATTCTTCCTGTCTGCTTACACTTACAGTCTGTCTGCTCTGCCACGCAGCCTGTCCTTCCCACTTGAGCTTACCTTCTCTTCATCTACTCTCTCCGTTCTGACCTGTAATCTGACTACTCTCCCCCAGTTTCTCTTTGTTCTCCCCAGAATGTCCACTCTCTTCTAGTCGTTCTGCTATATTTCTTTATCCACTCTCTCTACCAGACTGTTCACTATCTCCACCTGTCTCTTCTTTCCCTAACATTCTCTCAGTTCTGCATCACGTCTCCTCTACCTCCCATTTGGTCTACTTTCACTGTCTGTCTGCATTCTCCAGCCTGCCTTCTACTGCCTATGCTTGCTCAATCCTACACCACTTTGTCTCTTCTTCAGTCTGTCAGCTCTCCTTCACTCTATCCTCTCTTCCCAGTCTCCCCACTCTCCCCGTCAATCTGACATACCCGCCGCTCTCCCTACAGACCCACCACTCTCCACCCAAACTCTACGCTGTCCTCGTCTCTTTGCTCTCAGTTTCTTCACTCTCTGCAGTTTGCCCCCTCCCCCATTTAGCCTGTCCCACCCCCTCCCCAGATGCCCTCTCCCACTACTCCTTGCTCTCTTCTACCATCTGCTGCTTTCCCCCAATTCCCTGTTCTCTTCATGTTTCTCTGCTGTTGTCGCTGGACTCACTGCTCCCTATCTCTCTGCTCTCCCAAGACTGCCCTTTATCACTCCCATTCTCTTGCCCCCATTTCTGTCTCACCAAGGCTGTCCTCTCTCCTCCTGAGTGTGTCCTCTTTTACCTCAGTCTCTCTGCTCCCTTTTACAGTTGCTATACTGTCCTCATCAGCCTCTCTGCTCTTCCTTAGTCTTTCTCCTCTTCCTGCCAGTCTCTCCTCTCCCCCATTCTGTTCCATTTCACCCACAATCTATCTGTTCTACATACCAGTCTCAGCTGGTCTCCTCACCGTCCACATCCATCTGCTTACTCTCCAACCTCTCTACTCTCGCCAAACTCTCTCTGATAACCCTACTACCTCCATCTGCCTGCTCACTCTCAACCCTGCCATGCCATCTCAGTTCTCTCATCCCTCAGTCTCTTCTCTCCTTTGCTCCATTTCACAACCAGCGTCTGTACTCCCCCTCTGCCTAGTCCCTCTCCCCAGCCCCTCACTCTCTCTCCCAGGATCTAACTCTCACCCTACCACCTATGTCTATTACTTCTCCTGACAGCTTCCTTGTTCAGAAAGATATGAAATCTCTGAGCAGCAGGCCTGCTTGGGTGATTGGTTAGTGAACAATGCTAAATATGATTTTTTGTACAAGGAAGCCGGTGGATCTGGTTGAATAATAAATAATCTTTGCTATTTAAACAGCTGCCTTCTAAATATAAGGGATTATTTTCTACTAAACTGGTGACTGGGCGCATAGACACTTCCTTTCAATAAAGACCTCCTTCACATAATTTATCCCTACAACTGAAAAATAGTATATTAGCTATTCTATTCAGCCTGCAGCCAGATAAACAGTGATATTTCAGATATTATTCAATAACAGAGATTATGTACTATATTGCTGTTTGCTGGGTAAACAGCAAAGATTATGTACTATTTGGCTGGTGACCAAATAAATAGGCACTCCCTTGAATTATTACCAGAAATGTGCAGAAATGAGTAACATTTTTGGGAAATTTCAATTTATATTTTTTTAAATATGGTACTCGCTGATATCTTGCCTGACACTTTCCACTCTAGAGCATACTTCATATAAAAAGTTAAAGCCAGATGCCAGAAGGAGCTAGAGCTGAACATGTTCCTCGATTCTCGGAGAGACAATGTTCCGCGAACCAGTCTCTCAATTACAAAAATATCCAAAATCATGTATTGCAAAATGTTCAGAAATGTTGTGTGTTATGCCTAGAAATTTAAATTTAATTCTGGCCCAGGTATAACCCTGCAGTTAACCCTGTGCCATCAGTGCACCTCTTTCTATGAAGAGGATATAAGGCAGAGATGCTTCCAATGGACTTTTAGTCCCTCCCTTCGAGTTGCATTGAACGGGGGGCCCAGTGAAATCACATGCATTTTAACTGTTGTTCTGCTGTAACTCCACCCAGTACTATGGAATTACAAGTTTCACAAGTCTGGCTGAGTATCAGGAAATGGAAAATGCTAGGCTTGCACCTTGGGAGATTCCTCATATATACCCCACACTGTTTCTTAAAAGTGGTAGCTACTCTGACCCTCAAATGCAGAGGGACATCACATCGCTTGTTGGAGTACACACATTATGATGATAGTTGTACAGGAGGTGAAAGTTCAGACTAGTGTTACAAGAAAACAATATGACCAGTGAAATAATCAGACCTCTCTGTGATGGTTATTCCATAGCCACGTTTGTAAAGAGATCTTCCTCTGTTGACTTGGACACATTCTATTCTTTCTATTGGTTATGGGGCTTTAATAGTAGATATGTTGCCTTAGTATGGATAACCGATGAATAGCACACATTAAAGGCATAACCTGATGTCAACGTAGTGCAAAAATACAATAATACGTGACCTAATCTACTCTTTCCTCCTCTCTTTCTAGCTGTATCACATGTTTCCAGGTATTCTACGTTGGCTACCAGGGCCTCATGTCCAGATGTTCAAGAACTTCAAGCATGTGGGAGACTTTATTTCAGAAAGAGCAAAGATGAACCTGGAGACGTTGGACCTAAACTGTCCTAGAGACTTCATTGACAGTTTCCTCATTAGGATGGAGCAGGTGACTATCATGTTAATATCTGAAGACTACAAAGGCAGAGAGGAATTTTCATTTGGCATAAGTGAGTGGATGGCTGGTACTAGCTCAATTCCTTGTGGAAGCAATAGGAACTGTATTTAGCAAATTCGAACAGTTTAAACAATTTGGATCTATTTTTTTCTATTCAAATTATCAATTCAACTGACAATCAGTTAATTACGTAAGTGGGATTTCTTTAATCATTGTTTCTTAAAAGTTTGTGGAAAGAAGTATTGTGCATTGGAAGACACCTTTAAATATATCACCCCATAGAAAATGATGGATAGACGTTTTATTTTAGGTAACAATTTGAAGCCGATATGTTGCCAAAAGAGGGCTCAAGGGTATCAGTGATATCACATTATTGTGCATCTCTGGAGGTGGGCTTGAGAGGGAAAGGAGTTCAACTCATGAGATTTTCATTGATAGACATTGACATTGAATAATCTCTGCTCATGTGCAGGATCCATTGACAATCTAAAGAGTTTTTGAAAATCCTAATTAAGGAAACATTAGCTAAATTTACTTCTAAAAACACAGATGAATTAAAATGGTTAGATCACATGGACAGTAAAAAAAAGGATACCCTAATGTGCAACTCTTCTTAAAAGAAAATACAGGTCATATCAAAGGACATACGGTCAGATAGGATGAAAATAGCAACAGCCAGCATCTTGTCTCCCCCAGGATGCACTGCTCAGTCTGCAGGCACGTGAGACCCCAGGACAACTCTTCAGCTACAGCTGTACATTTTAAAAAACATACTGAGAAGTCTTCTTTTCATGTTGTTAGTTAGTGACAGAACAATACAAATAAGGACTTTACGCATCAGAGCTGGATGAGGGTTCTGTGGCATCCTGCGTCGTGGAACATTGGAGGGGATAGGAGTATGGGCACTTGACGGGGGCTGTAAGAGCACTAGTAGTGCGAGTGCGGTGAAAGTTTATTATTGGACAAATAAACCTATCTTCTCACTACTTTGTGTGAGGCTGCATCTTTTGAAGCTGTTATAGTGGTGACGTGCAGAGGTATGAACTGGAATGGTTATCCAGAGCCACCAAAGCTTACAGACCGATCTGGCAGCTAGAACTCCATCAGATAAAGAAATTTCCAATCCAATTTTTTTCCATGGAGCATTCATCTTATCTGTTACCACTGGTGGGTATGTCACAGTCTTATGACTTATTGCTCCATTCACATGCCAAACAGTCCTAAATACTATGTTCCACTTTGCAGCCCATGCCAGGCCACCAGTATTCAGATCTCAAACTACGCTTGATTGCACTCGTTCTTGAATGTACTTCATGTGCAAGATCCAAGGCAAGGTGGCCTTGCAAGGCTTGATAAGTCTTTCTTTAGTGTTATGTTGCCCTTGCACCACCCCTTGCATAGCACAACATTGACAAATATGCTCCTAAGATCCTTGTATTAACAAAAAATAAAAAAGTTGACCTTCAGGCTTCAGAACAGGTAGTGTTCTGTGAAGAAAATAAGATTAAGCATGAGTTGCCTAACCTCTTCTGAATACCCGTAAAAAGATAAGGGCGCAGAAAGTTGGAGAAATGGAATTTCAGACTTTGGGTGCACAGCCAGAGAGTGACCATGATATTATACGTGGTAGGGCCCTTGCAGTTCCGAGCGGACACTAAATAGAAATTACATAATTTGCTGATAAGGTGTGGTTATGAAAGTTATGATGAAAATGAGTTCAGTGTGTGATTGTATGCTGATAAATATAGATGTCTGTTACAAGGCAACGTGTATGGCATATTCATCTGTATGCTTGCAGGCTGGGGAAGATGATTCAACTGGCGGTGAGTAAGGGATACGTGCCCTGAAGAAACAAGGTTGCTCTCCTTAAGAGTTTATAACTCTACCGCAAACTGCTCGTGCATGCTACATGTGCCCCAAATCGATGCAAAGAAGTCTGTCCTTGATGTATGTGGAGTGAAAGCCCCACTCCAGTCCATGCACAGCCATCAAAAAGATTGAAGGCTCTGAAGATGAGCACATTTGAAAATCCCACCGAAACCCGCAGGTAAGGCTGAAAGAAGAAATACTGCATTGCACGATAACACAGAGCCATCATCTATGCAAAGTAAATGCTAAAGGTAGTGACAACCGGGTATGAAAGCAGAAACGTAATTACTGGCACAAGCTAGTGAAGTGGTATACGACCTCAAAATTGAACGAGACGGATAGGCCCAAGAAACAGTGGTGTTGGGAGGAGAGGTTGCCGGTCCTTTTTGTGCGAAGAACGTTGTCTGAACAGCATGTGCTCTCAATGGCAACAGATGGGAGCACAAGGTACTATGCTGCTATATTTCTGAAGCCACCACATTTGTTTGACACAGCATAGAACTAGAACATTGGTGCCAGTTGGGCTGCATGGATCAAAATAATCCATGACTTCAGAGATGTGCTAGAAGAAGAAGATGAGAATAAAATCATTAAATATTTGAAAAACCTTGCCTGTGATGAAGTGAAAGAAGTGCTAAAGATAGTCTCACAAACTGATGCAACATCGCACCAAAAGATTAGAGAAGCAATGGAAGCCAAGTTCAGTTTGATGCCGAATTTTGACTATGAAAGGTACATCTTCAACCAAGCATGACAACATGCTTGTGAAACGATGGATGAGTTTGTTGAGAGACTTGACGCACTTATCCAATACTCCAAATTCTGCGACTTCAGTGATGGAGAAGCCATGCAGCTCAAAATCATCAATGGTTGTCTTTCAGAATCTTTCAGAAGACACATGCTGAAAGAGACATTCAGTTTAGAGACAATGTTAATGGCTACAAGAGCAGAAGAACTGCAGATTGAAATGCTGCTGATATGGAACCAGGAACAGCACGCAATGAATCAGGGTTGATCAAGATAAGAAAGCATAAGCAAACAATAGATGCACACAAGTCATCTCCAAAGAAGAAAAAGTTATGCTTCAGTCGTGGGTTTTCATTTTCCTATGAAGGTAAATGTCTAGATATAGGACTAATGTGCAAAGGCTGTGGAAAAGGAAACCATTTCTAACAGTTTGGAGACCAAAAGAGAAACCAAGTGAGTCACAGTGAGAAAAGAAAATGCTCTTCACAAGGTTCCAGAAGCATTCTTGTCATGCCCGCAAAGCCAAAATTCAAGATCAGTTACAACAAGTAGAAGCTAAGAAATCAAGTTCATTGTATAAAGACTACTCAACGGCATTATCAAGTGCTAGCGAAGAAGGGAGATGGGCATTGATGATATCGACTGAGAAACAACATGCACATGTAGGATTAACTGCTTACAAAGAAGACCAAAAACCAAAGAAGAATCACCAAACAAAACCACAAGGTTCCTTCAGACGCTGTCATAAAATTACATTAAAGTTGAATAGTATCCTTATAACCTTCGTTATAGGCAGTGGCTATCTCTTCAAACACGAAGGTATACCCATGGACTGCTTCTAAACCATTACAGAGTCAAAGGTTGTTTATTGCAACCATACAACATAAAACAGTGTCAGTGCAAGCATGAGTGCATGCCTGCTCTGCTTTGCCTCTGCTGCAGACAAGGGACTGATATCTCTCAAATACTACCTCTGTGCTCAATCTGAAATCGTGAATCAGTTCCCGTCATTGTTTCACAACCTAGGATGACTCAAGACACTGAAAGTGCAGCTTCTTGCTTGAGAAGACATTCACCTTGTTGCCCAACAACACAGCAGAGACATTTTTCACTTACAAGAAGGTGTTGAGAAAGAGCTAGAAACACAGTTAAAGCATGACATCATTGAACGCTCCACTGGTCCTTCACCCTGGGTCTCGCTCATAGTAGTGGTGCCTCAAAAGAACAGTAGAGGTTCAGTGATCATCTGTGTGGAATGAGCCGAGCCAATAAAGCACTCAAAAGAGAAAGACATCCTGGTCCTCACATAGAGGACAGGATCATGCAACTGAACGGAACCAAAGTCTTCTCCCGTCTTGACCTGAACAAAGGATATCATCAACTCAAGCTGGAAGAGAACTGTGGGTACATTGCTACTTTTTCAACTCATGTTAGTTTGTTCAGATACAAAAGACTGAGGTTTGGAGTGTCTTTGGCTGTGGATATATTTTAGGATGTTATTCACTGAGTAATTTGACTGGTCACACATGCTTTTAATTATAGTGATGACATACTGGTATTCAGGACAATGGAAAAAGTGCCAGTTACCTGCTGATAGAGTTCTCACTCTGAATGCTGTAAAGTGTGAGTTTAACAAAACCAAACTTAGATTCTTTGGGCACATACTCTCTGATGGGGTAGTGACTCCTGAACTGGATAAGGTGCATGAACTGTCATCTACTTGCCCCCCACAAGATGTAACCATGCTGCAATCCTTCTTGGGCATGGCCAGTTATTGCTCAAGATGCATTTGTGATTTGCTACAGTGAGCACCACATTGAGAGACTTATCAAAGCCAATGTCTCATTCCAGTAGTCTCCTGTATGCGCTCAAAGTTTCAAAGAAATTAAACATGTGATTGGGAATACAACCGAAATGTCCTATATTGACCCCAAGTTACATACTGAGATCACAGTAGATGCAAGCCAGGTGGGGCAGAGGGCTATTCTTGCTCAACACAATGTCACTCCAAATACTCAGAGACACAGTCTGGCCTATGCCAGTATAAGCCTGTCTGAAACAGAATGTACTTATTCTCAGCCAGGAAAGGAAAGTCCAGCTGTAAAGTGGGTCTGAGAACATTTTCATGGGTTTATATTAGGAAAACGTTTCACTGTTATCACTGATCATCAGGCGTTGTTCACTATCTTTGGAAACTCAAAAATCAAGATGCCCCACGTATCGAGAGGTAGGGGTTGTGACTGTAAGAGTATGACTATGCCATTGTACAGAAGGAGGGGGAAAGACCAAAACCTCGCAGACTACTGTTCACAAGTACTGCTGCATAGTAACAGTTCAAATATAAAAGAACAATGATACGGAGGACTAGATGTGCAGTTTTTATTAACGTGTAGGCAACAATCAATTACCCTCGCTAGTAGTTCAATAATCCTACAAATCTAAATTACCAAAGTTGAAATGGGGCACACATACATAAATGGGAGGATCTTCAACTGAAGATAATAAACAATTTTACATATACACAAAGTAATACATATATCAAAACATAAATAAACACCCAATGATGTTGCCAATACCCTAAAAATCTGTTTGGTGTCTGCCTATTTATTTAAGGCAGTCCACTGAAGGTAGCCCAAAGGTTTGTGCGCAGAGGTAACACAACTCTATTTTCACTCTTTAGTGTCACACAGTATACTATTATGAAAAACTCTTTTTAATTTATTAGAAGGACTCCTCCAACGAAGCATCGTCGACGCGGATGCGTTTCAGCCACTGCAAACTTAACGGTCTCCTCAGGACGAGGGTAAAGGAACAATAGGCCTCTGGTTCTGTCATGATCTTTATCACTGAAAAGCTTCTAACTGTGCCTAATGGCACCTGGTGAGCCCTAAGGCTCAAAACAACCTCCCCTCACTCTTGTGATGGTAAGTCTTATCCAAATAGAATTGGATTTCCAAAATGACAACTGCTTCCCGGTAAATGATCAAAAAGTCTGAATCAATCAGATGTACTGGTCCCTTTCTTCACTCTTCCGTTCAACATCCAGAGTTGCTGAAGAGTATCTCAACTTCATTGTGAGATCCAGTATGCCAGTAGCTCTATCCATGAACAGATCTTTGCTGCTTTCTTTACTGCTACCAACGCAAATAAAGACATGCTCATTCCCAAAGACCTCCTTACAACACAATTTTGGGAAAAAGGAAGTCAACCCTTTGCTGATGATGTTGGATTTCACAAATGTACAAGATGAACTATCAGGCACTCAAGAAGGTATCATATGGAGAGACTCGAGAATCATCATTCCTAAGAGCTTGAGACAGCAAGTCATTGAGCAGGCCCTTGAAGGACAACGTGGCATTGTGGCCCCAAAAGAGGTCTAAGTGACTGAATGTGGTTCCTTCACCGAGATAAACGAGTTGAGAAACAACTAAAGGCATGCCCCCTTTGTAAATGTCTATCTCCCAAATTGACACAGCATCCATTAACAATGTCTGACCTTCCTGCGCATTCTTAGGAGAGAGTTGCAGTTGACTTGTATGGGACCCTAGGAACGGGACATCATCTCATGATTGTCGTGGAAGAATATTTGCATTTTCTGTTGGTGAAAGTCTTATAATTGACAACTCATGACAAAGTCATCGAGCAGCTTGATGACATCTTTGCAGGTTGGGGCATCCCTGCTATTCTCAAATATGATAATGGCTTGCATTTCAATAGCAAATAATTTGAAGAGTTTCTTGCTCGACTGAATGTCAAGCATCAAATGAGTACACCTCTCTGGCCACAAGCCGATGGGGTTGTTGAATGATTCATGGGCACCCTCAAGAGGGTAGTTCAATGAGCAACAATAGTAGGAATCAATGCAAACCAAGCCATGTGACAAGCCCTTTGTGCCTATTGATCAGCTCCTTATTCCACAACTGTTGAAAGTCCTGCCTCCGTGCTAATTGGGAGAGCCATAAGAACCAAACTACTGCAATGGACATCAGACCAATCAATGACTGTCGATAAGGTTTGTGTCACAGACACTTCTTAAAAGTGCAAAATGAAAACAGGTGCAGAGCAGTGCTGACACACCCAGGAAACAGCCTTCAACAAAGGGGACTGGGTACTGGTCAACAGAAATGGATTCAGAAAACAGATCCGTTTGCTGTCAACCCCTAGAGGGTTGTAAAGTGCAAAGGACACATGGTGATAGCGCATTGTCCTGAAAAGTCCATAACACAGGACTCGTCACACTTTGAACACCTACCTCTATGTTCGTCAGCTCCTGAGAGCACGATTGAGGAGACCCTATCTAAATGTCCAGATCAAACTTCTGAGACTATGTCTTCGGTGCATGATCTAGGTGCACCCCTACTATCTCATACCACCCTATCTGGCAGACCAGAGCGAGAGTCTCAACTAGCCATTGAGGAACTATGATGCTAATGCTGTCTGGACTTTTTATTTAACAAAGAGGGAGATGTAGTGTTGTAATATACATTGCGGAACCGGGCAGACTCCTAACAGGAATTATGTACTCTTCTGGGAGGTGTTAAGGTGTAGTTATAAAAGTTATGTTGCAAATATATGCTGTGTATGATGATATGCTCAAGAATAAAGTTGTCTGTTATAGAGCTCGATTTGTGATGTATTCATCTGCATGTTCCCGGGCTGGGGAAGATGCTACAGGGTTCATGGTACATTTTTTGTTGAACACAGAGGGCTCGATTCACAAAAGTAATCTGAGACAAAATCCTAACTTTACGACTTTCGGTATTCACATAAGGCATTTAGGAGTACTAAAGTTAAGATTTTGTCTCAGTTAAACTTAAGTTTTGGTCTTAAGTTAAACTTAAGACAAACTTAAGTTTAACTGAGACAAAATCAGTGTTGTAAAGTTAGGATTTTATCTCTGTTAAACTTAAGCTTATCTTAAGTTTAACTTAAGACCAAAACTTAAGATTAACTGAGACAAAAATCCTAACGTTAGTACTCCTAAATGCCTTCTGTGAATACCAAAAGTCATAAAGTTAGAATTTTGTCTGAGATTACTTTTGCGAATAAGGCCCAGGGATTTAAGGTAGGGGATTGCTGTGGTGCACAGTTGGCAACTCCTCCTGACTTCGATTTATCTGAATTAATAATAGAGTTTGTGTACTACATAGCCAAGCTTTTAAGCAGATCTTCCCCCAATAGAGAGCTAACTCATAGAGTGCAGTACAGGAGTGCTACATTCAACACAGTGTAGCACCAAGGTAAGATGAGCTGCTGCTTGGAAAGTGGCTTTAAGGTGGGCAATGTGAAACCAAGGAATGCCAGAACGGATTGCACCCTGTATTCAAGTCTGGAGAGCAGCAAAGCTTAGACACTTTTTTGAGCTCTTGAACAAGTATGAAAGGATGGGAAACAGCCTTTATAGTGCAACCTTTACCACAAGGCCTTTACCACACATTGTAAGTATTTTTAAGGTAAGCGTGTGAGTGAGTATATTAACATATTGTGGTAGCCAGTAGGTGATTATAGTTAGGAAATAGATTCCATTGGAAAAGCGTATTTTGACTTGCGTTTGAGATTGGTGCTGTTTGATGAATTTTCATGAAATGTTCCAAATAAAGTGACCTCCTGGTTCAAGTTGTGCATTGAAAGTTTTGGGGTGATCAGTTAAGCGGGGCCGCGAAAAAGGGGGGTAAATTAAAGTATATTCCCATGTTAATTCCTATAGTGAACTAGAATACGAGTACAGCCCGAACTGCTGGATGGGATTACATAAAAATTTGACAGAAGCCTAGCTCTTGATGCAGAAAGAGTGCTTTTTGTTGTTTGATCTGAATCCTTTGAGATATTGAGTAAACACCAAATTTGTATATCTTAGGGTGTGAACCCTTCGTGACTCTAACACCGACCTTCGTGAACCCACGTGCCAACTGCAGTGCAGTGATTGGCTAGCTGTATTCTGGGTTGATAGTTGCGGCTGCCATTTTACATAGTGGAACATGGTCCTGGGGATAATAATAAAGCTTGTAAATGATGGAAGGTGTCAGAGTAGAGGTACCCGGACCCCATGGGTGAATTTTAGAGGTCTCTGAGGGACCCCTTATGGGTATAAAAATGCCTCAAACCGTCTTTCTTTTTTTAATGTGTGGGAATTTGCTGGGATGTCCCATCTCTCTGCTTAGCCCACTGAGTACTGTTGCAATGGTTTTGCGACGTTTGTGGGAAAGAAATCTATGCATTTACATACTTACTCACACACTAATACATCCACTCTCAGACCCCAACAAACACATTCATGACCACTCACAGACTCACTCGGACACTAACACACTCACTCATAGGCCAACTCTGAGGCTCATGCACTAACTCACAGACCCACACAAAAACTAACACACTCAGTCACAGAGCCACACAGAGACTCTCCTATCTACTTACAGAGTCACTCAGACTCTCATGCACGCTTTCAGAGACCCTCTCAGAGACACTGCTTCACCCACTAAAAGACAAACTCACACACTAACGTACCCTCTTAGATACTCACACACGTACTCAGATACTCATGCACCCTCTTACAGACTCAGACTCTAGCACAACCACTCACAGACCGACTCAGACTTTCATGCACCCACTCACAGACATACTCAGACACTGATGCACTCACGCATAAACCCACACAGACACTAATGCATCCAGTCACAGACCCACTCACTCTCACACCCACTCACAGATCCACTCAGATACTCCTGCACCCACTCACAAAGCCACTCAGTCACATACTGACAATCACACTGAGATGCTCACGCAGTCACTCATAGACTCACTGTGAGACTGATGTATCCACTCACAGACCCACTCACACACTCATATACCCATTTACACACCCACTCAAACACTCATGCGCCTACTCACAGATCCACTCACACACTTATGCACCCACTCAAATATGCTCAAACACTCGAACACTGATTAAGAGAATAAAGCAGCCACTCATAAACTCATGCACCCACTTACAGACCTACTCATACGCTGATGTACCCACTCAAGTCCTACTCAGAAACTCACGTACCCACTGATAGACCCACTCAGACACTCATGTAGCCACTCACAGACCCAATAACACACTTATGTTCCAACTCACCCACCCACACAGATACTCAAGTGCCTACTCAAAATTCTTCTCACACACTTATGAACCTACTCACTCATACTCAAGCACTCACACACCCACTAAGAGACTGACAGGCCTACTGAGAGACTAAAAAAAACCTTACACAACCACTTAGACACTCACACAGAGTCACAAAACCTAAATGACCTATTGTGCATTGAATGTATGTTTTTGTTTTGCAGTGTGGCGGTGGGAAAAATGTTACAAATGGAATTAAAGTAAAAATGTACTAGTGTTTGAGAAAAGGGTGGCTCTTAGAAGAGCTGTTGTATTTATTGTATATAGAAGATAGCTACAGTATTTCCAGTTGTTAATAAACACACAGTTTCCTTTTATCTGTGAAATTAACTCCATGACTTCTATATATACCATCTATGTCAAATCATAAATTGTTGTTGTAGATGGAGCCCATGTTGTGGTCTCTGAGAAATGCCGAAATAGTTTTATTGACATTTTTCTTGGCCACTTCCCTTTCTACCTTTTGCAAATGTTCGAGTACACCAATGCAGTGTGAGGGAAAACATGCCATTAATTGACCAAAGGTACCCTTCATTAGGATTTCCAGTCCTATCCCAGTCAGTGTGCCTAGGTCATTGCCACCACAGTGCACAATCATGAAGACTCATTGTTGGCAATCCACAATGATTTCAACCAAAGGCAAATATTGATACCATTTTAACCCTCTCTGGCCAACAGAAGTAATGTCCACATTAGGCAAACACATGTCCCTGTCAATGCCACTCTTTCTAGCATACTCTCTGGCTCAAAGCTGTGATCCACAATCCACACTCTAACCATTTTGAAGGCAAGGGCGAAAAGCACACAGAAGAAGGCTGGAGCTGAATGAGGCAGTTCTTAAAATTAAAGGCATTTTTTAAAATGGATGTGAGCAAGGTTAAAAAAAGGACATATATTATTGGATGGAGTAAATATCGTGGTAGCTAAAATTAGGTAGTGATTTTAAAGGGTAAGTAAGCAGATCTGTGATTGGCTATTATGCTATTTTAGGTACACTTACATTTACCACCAGTCAACCACACCTGCTACAGTTGAACTCAAAACTAGCATGCTGCTTAAAGAAAGTGCTGTGAACTCTTGACCTACTGGTGTAGTAGAGTGTTCCAAAGTATTTGGAAAGTTAATTAAATCAATCACATTACCCATATCACCATTTACTAATCCTTCCTCAACATTTACATTTCTACGCAGAGTTACTCTACAATTCTTGCAAAGACTTAAACATTTCTCTAATCCCACAGTTCTGGACAAGGGCTTTTCAAATGAACCCAGTTTTGCTTGTAGCTTTTCATTTAAAAATACTGTCACACCCTGGTGTTCCATTTTGTCTGTTGCTGTAAATTGCCTCATTTCTACTTTTTCCAATTCTAGTAATTGTTTGTTAAGACAGGAGCACTCTTGAAGTGTAGGCATCAGGAAGACAAATTTATTTTTTCTCTTGAATGAAACTAAACATTAGCTCTGCTGCTGTCTTGGATGTAGGTAACAGTTATTTAAAAAGTTGGCTTTCTAATTGACGTTTTCCGTCTTTGGTGAGAACTCTTACTCTAATGTCGTTGAGGATAATACCGTATTCCACGTCAGATGCTTGACGCATATTCCTATGTAGTTCCTTGCATTGGAAGTTTAGCCAAATGATTATGCTTCAAATACTTCCCCATGAATTTCTAGTTTCATCATGGAGAAGTGTTTTGAACACAGGCTGTCCTTTCATGGGGTAAGTTGTAGTAGATCGCTAAACAAAATTAAATGCTTTCCTCCAAACAGCACATCATAGTCTGTCTTTAGAAATCTCTTCAATTCTCAAGTGTACAAAAGCAAGAATTAAATTTGAAACCATGCTCACCTCATCAATGATTAAAAGTTTAAATTTCTTCAGAACTCTTGAGACTTCATGACAAGCTTCACCGGACAACGTTTTGTACGTACTGCTATTTGTTGTCATGTTTCCCAGGCAGCATAAGAAGTCGATGTATTGTAATTCCTTTAATGTTGTGTGTTTATAATCTAGTTGGTGCTTTTACTACACATGACAAATTTGAGTCTGTAGTCCTCTGTAGGAAAGAAGTGAGCATTTCAATTAAAAGCTTTTTCAGGTGCCGGCCTGACTACTGACATATAAGACTATTGGCTTGATTGATATAGATGTACATTTTTTTCATGAAGGAATCCATGTTGTATTCTCTCTTTTACTGCCATATATATTTCTTTTTGCTCGTCATTTGGAAGTCCAACTAACTGTTCCAAATCAACACTTTCCAGTCTTGCTTGTTGCATTGCACTTTCCACCTCTTTCATGGCTATTATAGCTTAATTTTCAATAATTGTGTGTCCAAGAGGATCTTGACTTAGAGGTGTTGAACTTTGACTGGTTTGTGAACTCTCATTACCTATCTCAGCATGAATTGTTTCCTCCTATTCAATCACATCATTGAACAATTTAATGTAGTTAAGAAAGACAGAACACTGAATACTGTCTATCACAATGTTGAAAGAATCTTCATAGCTGTCAAAGTGTTTGAGTAGTCTGATTCGGAATGCAAAGGCTTAAACAGTTGCAGAAGTGCTAAATAGAAAAATTATCTTTTACCAGGAGTCTGGCATTTAAGTTTTCTGTGGTTTATTAAATTTCTTTTTGTATATCGAACTAAACAACCTCACAGCCAACAACTGCATATTTTCCTTCATCTATGTTTTCTGTTACATTGTTATTGTGTCTGTAGTGTTGGAGTTTATTGTAAAGGCACTGACATACCCCCTCAGACCTGTACTCTACTTATGCACCTTCTCACTAACTCATACAGGCACTCACACAATGTCACTTGCCTGTACAGACATATGTACCCACTCACTCATACATACTGCCACTAACACATACACTCACTCACCCAAACAGCTACTGGCACACCCACTCGCTCACCCATGGAGGTACTCATACAGCCAATCACTCACCCATATAGGCATTAACACACACACCAATACATCACCCATGCAGTCACTTACTCACCCATACAGCAATCACACACTCACTTATTCACTAATATAGCTAGTCAGACAGCAACTCACGTACCCATAGAGCTAGTAACACATTCCTACTCAATAATCATCATAAAACTCATGTAACCATTCACTCACCCGCACAGGCACTCATGCACCCTCTTGCTCATCTATACACCAGTTAGGCAGCCACTCACTCATCCATACACTCATGTACCCACTCACTCATCCATATAGCCACTCATGTACCCTTTCACTTACACATACAGGAACTCACTCACCCATACACAACCTACTCACCCATACAGCACAGATGTACCCATGATCTCACCCAAATAGCCACTGGCATACCCTCTCACCTTTACTGTACTCAAGCATCCTCTCACTCACACAGATACTCACACCCAGTGACTCACCCATATAGGAACTAATGCACGCACTCACTTACCCATACAGCCACTGGCACAACCACTCACTCAAACAGCCACTCACATACCCACTAACTAACCCATACAGCCACTCACACACCCTCTCACTCACCCATATACCCACTAACACCTAAAAACTCACCCATATAGCCACTCACACACTGTCACTCACACAGACAACCACTCAAATGCACTGACTCACCCAGACAGTCACTGACACAACCACTCACTCACTGACCGGTACACGCACTCAGATATCCACTCGCTCATCTGTACACTAAGTGACATGCACACACATAACAAGACATATTTACACTGTTACAGACGTACATATAACATATATGTTTTCTTTCTTAAACCAGAATAGGTGGTTCTAACAAGAACCATTTAAAATAAAAGTGGGTATTTTCTAACAATTGTGGGATATATTTGTGTTTTTTTGTTTCTTCAAATACAACTTTAAAACATAGTGCTTGTGAACAAAAAGCACAACAGTTGTGAAACAATTGTAATAACTGAAACTCTTATATGTCTTGATGATGTCAACCAGAGCAGGGATTGACTGCTCCCCTATGCTCAAAATAGTTTTGGGAAAAATTGTCCAAGGTTGGCAAATTCGCAAACAGTTGCAGGAACGTCCGATGATAGTTGAGGAGTGGTGAGGTGCCGGGTTGTGCATTGTCTCCAACAGATGTTCCCTTGCTGGCTCCTCTCTCGTACTCTCTCTGCTCATAGCAGATGTTTGGAGTGAATATTCTTGAGGTGCTTTAACATACTAGAAGTACCACAAGAGTACTGCTTCTCCGTTCCTCATGACAGGATCTTCTAGCACAGATTGCCCTTTACCTTTTTAGAAATTACTTTTTCCCCCAATGGGATGCAGAAGAACTGCCACGCAATGCTTTCTGTCTTTTGTCTTATGTCCTCCTCCTACAAAGAGCTGCCATGATCCTCTGGCTGATTGTCAGGAGGAGATGCCATTTTTGTGCAATGTTAAAAAGAAAGTAAAACACCAAAGCACAGAAAAATTATCAGGGGAGAAAGAGAAGGGTGAAAAATCACAGCCACTCTTAAAGGATGGCGAAAATGGGTTGGGAGCTTCTTATATTAATGATTAAAAGGTGTTTCAACCTATCAAATCTGTTTGTTCCTGTGTTACATGGGATTTGCAATGGCTTCGCGATCCCATCACAACGTCATCACGAATTTTAAAAATGTTTTTAAACAAGCTTAAAAAAGTAGTTTCCTCATAATTTAACAATTTTTAATACTTCATTAGTAAACCTCTTACCTTAAACAATACTTTTATAGTGCCTATATATGTTTTTAAGTTCTGCCAAAAACACGCCGGTATCACGACTCTCTAGCGGCACAGAAAATACGTGATGACATGGATTACGACGGATTCGCGATGCCCATAAAAATGTTTAAAACTTCAATAATATGAGCTGCAGCTTACCATACACAGCTAACCTCCACCCGGGTTGCCATTTCGCTGGGTGTGATGTGCTCCAGGCAGTAGCAGTCTCGCCTTCTGGTGTCTTGTTATCTTTAGTAGTATTTAATCTGACGAGGGCAGTTCCAGGTGAGGCTCTGTGCCCCTACAGGTTACTCTGCTGAGGGTTATGCTGTATGAGCAGCTAGTTTCTTCAACACATCTGCTATCCATTCAAATCTTACCTGCTCTGGGTGTTCCTAGGAATTCCATATAATATATAGGCCTATACATTGCACAGGTCACACATTATTACGTAGCAGTAACTTCAGTGTCATGTCTTTGTGTGCATTGTTGACATATGAATCATTTTACTAGCTGATAGACACTTCCCACTGACAGATATATTACCAAGGATCACTGCACCGTAGTGAAGGTAAAGCTTTGGTGTTCACAAAGTAACTCATGCAGGTACTAACACACCCACTCACTGACAAAAAACCTCTCATATAACCAATAACAGACCCATAACACACCCACTCAAAGACCCATACACTCCCATTTAAAGACCCATACAGCAAATCACACACTCTCCAACCCGTACAGACACTTATACAGTCAATCACACACCCACACACCCATACAGCAACTCACACAGCCACTTACCAACCTATACAGACACCACCACGCCAACTTTCAAAGGTTACAGTTAGGAAATAAAATTTAAAAAACTTTAAAATTCACAAAAAAATATATATTTCAGGGATGGTATAGTAAGGAAATAACATTAAAAAAGGGAAATAGCCTTTACAACGTGGACTGAGTCACATCTGCTGTTTCCCCGCTAGCGGAACCACGCTTGCCTTAACCACACATATGCCTTAACCATGCATCATCGTGGTTAAGGCAGTGCATGGTCTAGATGCGGATGGGTGGGCACAGGAAGAGGAAGGATCATGAGATGTGGATGTGGTCATGTAAGTTGGACTGGTGCCATGTTTTGGGGATGAAGGTTAAGGAGGGTTGGGGTTGTTTTTAGGGCTTGGGGTTGGGGTCATTTTTAGGGCTTGGGGTTGTTTTTAGGGCTTTGGGGTTAGGGTTGTTTTTAGAGCTGGGAGTCAGGGTTGTTTTTAAGGCCTGGGATTGTTTTTAGGGCTCAGGGTGGTAGGGTAGATTTTAGGGCTCAGGTGTGGGTCTGGGTTATTGTCAGGGCTTGTGGGAGCCAGGTAGTTTTTAGGGCTCAGGGCATGGGGGTGGGTAGATTTAACAGTTCAGAGGTTTGGGGTTATCTTTATGGCTTGGAGGGGTCGGGATTGTTTTTAGGGCTCAAGGTGGGTGGGGTTGTATTTAGGGCTCAGGGTGGGGGCTGGGTTATTTTTAGGGCCCAGAGGGGGTCGGGCCGTTTTTAGGGTTCAGGGTTGAGGTACAAAGCTGTTATCTTTACCGCACATATCCCTTTTCCAGTCATGCCTTTACTACAAAATTGCATTGTAAAGGCATGCTTGGTAAAGTAATACGTTGTTCAGATACATTCGTAGTTCATCAAGCTTTGACAAGGCATGCATGGTTTACCTTTGAATTTCACCAAAAAGAAAACAATGGTTACAGGGCTGTTATTGTTAAAAAAAACATTAAACAAAGTTAGTAATTCACTGAAAAAAACAGGTTATAGGGACATTATAGTTAGGCTCAGATTATACAGGCACAAATCCATCGAAATTCAGCAGTTATAGTTACCTTAGCTAACTATAACTTGTGCCCCCGCAATGCACTGGTTATGATCCGGCATAGTAAATCACCCATGACATGGTCAGTGAAATCACTGATGACATCTCAAATGACATCAATGATGACATGATCCACAGATTAGTTACACACCCACTTACAGGCCCACACAACCTTTTATACACCCACGCAGACAACCACTCAACTACTCACATACCCATTCACAGACACATACAACTACTCACATGCTCACTCACTCTCCCATACTGCTACTCACGCAACCACTCACTCACCCATACAAACACTCACACCCACACCCACCCAGTCACTCATACACCCAATCACACACCCACACAACTAATACATACCTATTCACACATCCATACAACCACTCACACACCCACTCATTTACCCATAGAGCCACTCAAATGGATGCTCACTCTCCAATATAGCTTCTCACACACACCAACTCACTTTATCAATTACCCAATAAACAGACACTAACTCACCTATTCAGCCACTTACACACCCACCCAGTAAACCCATACAGCCACTCACCCACCCATACAGACACTCACTCACCAATACAGCCTCTCACACAGCCAATCACTCAGCCATACAGCTACTCATATACCCACTTATTCATCCATACAGCTACTCACACACTAATTTACTCACCCATACAGCCACTCACACAACTGTACTGCCTCTCACATACACAGTCATACATCCTCTTACATATCTACTTTCACACGCATATACACAGTCACATAGCCACTCGCATAATATATATTAGAAATAATATCCCTCATTAGTAGCACACAAAGTATACACATTTAACTTTTGGAGTACCATAGGATATATGTTTAACACTCATCAACATTTAGCAAACACTCATAATCACTGGATGATGTCATCAGTGACGTCATGTGAGATGTCATCAGTGATGTCACTGGCCATGTCATGAGTGATGTAATATGTGAAGTAGTAAGTAGGCCTGGGCGGTAAATTCCATTCCGCTTGCAGAATTTGGGTAATTTCGCGTTCCGTGGAGAACGCGGAATTGCCAAAAATTTTGCTTGTTTGCGCTTTCAAAATGCGTGTTCACAAGATATTTCTCCCTGAGCCCACAAACAACGTTCGCAAACAGGAAAAATGCATCGCAAACGGGCAGAACAGGTAATTCTGCGTGTTTGCGGAACTTTTGCCTGCTCACTGAGATTTTTTACCATTTCGCAGAGCTTTGCATAGTGCCATTACGCAAATTCCACCCACACCTAGGACTCATAAGCAGTAAGTTAAAGTTAGCTCAGGTAACTATAACATCACTGATCACTTCTAAAATGACATCACTGATGGTTAACCCCTTGCAAGCTCATGACGGCCGGGAGCCATCATGAGACACGGTGGGTATGTGCTCATGATGGCTCCATGCCGTCATGAGCACACGCCCCGGAAATCCCTCTGGTGCGGGCACCAGAGGTATTCCCTTTTCAGATAAAGAGCCTCTCGAGCTGGGGAAGAGCTTCCCCAGCTCCCGAGGCCCCACCCTGTTTCAGTGATATGACGATCAGTGCGCACGTTGCTCTGACATCATTTCACTGAAACCGAAACTAAAATGAGCCTTTAGGCTTATTTCAATTTCACTTACTATGTGCTCAGAGGGCTATCTCAGCCCCCTGAGCATGTAGAAAGACAGGAGACGTATCGTTGGAAAGGAGGCCGATCTCCAAGCAGGGATCCTATCACAAAACAACCTGGTTTTACAAGGGGAAACACCTGGGTTTTTTGCCCCGGGCTTGGCGGTCGTCTTCAGAAACCTACCAAAACCACAGATTTCTAAAAACTAGACACTCTGGGAAGTAACACCAGGTATGGCTTGCGAGGGACCCCCAACGTTTTCCTACCCAGAATCTCCTGCAAACCTCAAATTTAGTTTAAAAAATCACTTTTTTCTCAAATTTCTGTGTGGAAAAGTTCTGGAATCTATGTGAATCCACAAATTTCCTACCACCTAGTATTCACTCAGGTCTCCTGAAAAAAATAGTACCTTACTCGTGTGGGTGGGTCAAGTACCCGTGATAGGCAAGGGCCCAAAACATATTGAGGAGACATCAAAATGACCTATCACAAAGCAACCTGGATTTGCAAAAGGGGTCACCTGGGTTTTTGTCCCGGGCTCGGTGACCATCTTGGGAAACTACCAAACCCAAACATTTCTGAAAACTAGACCCCCTTGGAGTTCAGCGATGTATGGCTTGCGTGGGTCCCCCAATGTTTTCCTACCCAGAATCCCCTGCAAACCTCAAATTTAGATGAAAAAAACACTTTTTCCATGAATATTTGCATGGGATCACCGTGCCGGCACAAATGTCCTACTACCCAGCATTCCCCTTGTTCTCCCGATTACAATGATGCCTCACTTGTGTGGGTGGGCCGAAGGCCTGTAACTAGGAAGAGCCCAAAACATAGGGATTTAGAGTACAGCATCGAGAATTCTAAGCACTACATTTTTTTAAAAATAAATTTTTAGCCAGTTCTGCTTCAGACACCCACACAAGTGAGGTATCCTTTTACTCGAAGAAAACAAGGGAAACACTTGTGCCAGCACGGTGATTCCATGCAAAAATAGGTGGAAAATATGTTTTTTTCTGCTAAATTTGAGGTTTGCAGGGGATTCTGGGTAGGGAAACGTTGGGGGATCCACGCAAGCCATACCTTATTGGACTCCCCAGGGTGTCTAGTTTTCAGAAATTTGTGGGTTTTGTAGTTTCCCAAGATGTCCGCCGAGGCCGGGGACAAAAACCCAGTTGCCCTCCCAAAACAATGTAGTTTTGTTGTAGGTAATTTTGAAGTCTCCACAATACGATTTGGGCCATATCCTGTTTCAGCCACTTAGCCTACCCACACAAGTGAGGTACCATTTTTATCGAGAGACGGGAGGTGATGCTGGGTGGAAGGAAATTTGTGGATCCATGTAGATTCCAGAACTTTCCCATACGGAAATTTCAGAAAAAAGTGATTGTTTCAGCTAATTTTGAGGTTTGCAGGGTAATCTGTGTAGGAAAACATTAGGGGACCCACACACGCCGTACCTCGCTGGACCTCTCTGGGTGTCTAGTTTTTAGAAATGTGTGTGTTTGGTAGGTTTCCCAAGACAGCCACCAAACCCTGGGCCAAAAGCTCATGGGAACCCCCTTACAAAACCAGGTTGTTTTGTGATAGGTAATTCTGATGTCTCCTCAATAGGTTTTAGGCCCTTGCCTGTCAGGAGTCCTTGACCCACCCACACAAGTGAGGTACCATATTTTTCGGAAGGCTTTGGGGAATGCGGAGTGGGTGGAAATTTGTGGATCCACGCAGAATCCACAACTTTCCACCACAGGAATGCGAGGAAAATGTGTTTTTTTCTGGACAATTCTTTAGGTTTGCAAGGGATTCTGGGAAACAGAATCTGGTGAGAGGCAGTTAAGTCACCCCATCCTGGTTTCTCCTAGGTGTCTAGTTCTCAAAAATGTTTAGGTTTGCTAGGTTTCTCTACGTGCCGGCAGAGCTAGGGTTAAAAAACTACAGCTCAGCACTTTGCCAAAAAAGGGTTCTTTTTCACTGTAAAATTGTGGTGTGTCCACGTTGATTTTTTGTGCCGTTTCCTGTCGCGGGCACTAGGCCTACCCACACAAGTGAGGTACAGTTTTTCTCAGGAGTCTATTGGGAATGTGGGGTGGGTGGGAATGTGTGGATCCACGCAGATTCCAGAACTTTCCACCACAGAAATGTGAGGAAAATGTTTTTTTTACAATTTTGTAAGGGATTCTGGGTAACAGAAACTGGTGAAAGGCAGTCAAGTCACCTTATCCTGGATTGCCCTGGGTTTGTAGTTTTAAAAAATGTATAGGCTTGCAAGGTTTGACTAGGTGCCGGTAGAGCTAGGGTTAAAAAACTACAGCTAGGCACTTTGCCAAAAAAGGGTCATTTTTCATTGTGAAATTGTGGTGTGTCAACGTTGCGTTATGCACCGTTTCCTGTCGCGGGCACTAGACCTACCCACACAAGTGAGGTACCGACTTTGGGGAATGGGGAGTGGGTGGAAATTTGTAAATCCACGCAGAATCCACAACTTTCCACCACAGAAATCTGAGGAAGATGTGGTTTTTTGGACAATTGTTTAGGTTTGCAAGGGATTCTGGGTAACAGAACCTGGTGTGAGGCAGTCAAGTCACCCCATCCTGGATTCTCCTGGATGTCTAGTTTTCAACAATGTGTAAGTTTGCTAGGTTTCTCTACGTGCCGGCAGAGCTAGGGTTAAAAAAACTACAGCTCAGCACTTTGCCAAAAAAGGGTCCTTTTTCACTGTAAAATTGTGGTGTGTCCACGTTGCGTTTTTTGCCATTTCCTGTCACGGGCACTAGGCCTACCCACACAAGTGAGGTACAGTTTTTCTCAGAAGTCTATTGGGAATTCGGGGTGGGTGGAAATTTGCACGCAGATTCCAGAACTTTCCACCACAGAAATGTGAGGAATTTTTTTGTTTTTTTACAATTTTGTAAGGGATTCTGGGTAACAGAACCTGGTGAAAGGCGTTCAAGTCACCTCATCCTAGATTCCCCTGGGTGTGTAGTTTTAACAAATGTATAGGCTTGCTAGGTTTGACTAGGTGCCGGCAGAGCTAGGGTTCAAAAACTACAGCTAGGCACTTTGCCAAAAAAGGGTCATTTTTCATTGTGAAATTGTGGTGTGTCAACGTTGCGTTTTGCACCATTTCCTGTCGCGGGCAGTAGACCTACCCACACAAGTGAGGTACCGACTTTGGGGGATGGGGAGTGGGTGGAAATGTCGATTCTCCAATTAGCATGCAGAGAGAATCTTGATTTCATTAAAGACAACGGAGGCTGACATTATGCAATAACTTTTATTGCTGCCCAAGATATGCAGCCCTTTAAAGTGTAACAATGACATCATAAATAAAACATTCCACAGAACATAGACAAGTGCCATAGCAACCAAATAACTTCCTCTTAGAGCTGCGAAGGAGAGGATTGTAGTTTCAAAAATCTTCCATCACCAGATTGAAGGGATGGGGAGTGGGTGGAAATTTGTGGATCCACGCAGAATCCACAACTTTCCACCACAGAAATGTGAGGAAGATGTGGTTTTTTGGACAAATCTTTAGGTTTGCAAGGGATTCTGGGTAACAGAACCTGGTGAGAGGCAGTCAAGTCACCTCATCGTGGATTCTCCTGGGTGTCTAGTTTTCAAAAATGTGTAGGTTTGCTAGGTTTATCTATGTGCCGGCAGAGCTAGGGTTAAAAAACTACAGCTCAGCACTTTGCCAAAAAAGGGTCCTTTTTCACTGTAAAATTGTGGTGTGTCCACATTGCATTTTTTGCCCTTTCCTGTCGCGGGCACTAGGCCTACCCACACAAGTGAGGTACAGTTTTTCTCAGAAGTCTATTGGGAATGCGGGGTGGGTAGAAATTTTGGATCCACGCAGATTCCAGAACTTTCCACCACAGAAATGTGAGGAAAATGTTTTTTTTTACAATTTTGTAAGGGATTCTGGGTAACAGAACCTGGTGAAAGGCAGTCAAGTCACCTCATCCTGGATTCCCCTGGGTGTGTAATTTAAAAAAATTTATAGGATTGCTAGATTTGACTAGGTGCCGGCAGAGCTAGGGTTCAAAAACTACAGCTAGGCACTTTGCAAAAAAGGGACATTTTTCATTGAGAAATTGTGGTGTGTCAACGTTGCGTTTTGCACCGTTTCCTGTCGCGGGCACTAGACCTACCCACACAAGTGAGGTACCAACTTTGGGGAATGGGGAGTGGGTGGAAATTTGTGGATCCACGCAGAATCCACAACTTTCCACCACAGAAATGTGAGGAAGATGTGAAATTATGGTGTGTCCACGTTGCATTTTGTGCCGTTTCCTGTTGCAGGCACTAGGCCTACCCATGCAAGTGAGGTACCAATTTTCTTGGAAGACTTTGAAGAACGCGGGGTAGGTGGAAATTTGTGGATTAACGCATATTCCAGAACTTTCTACCACAGAATGTGAGGAAAATGGGTTTTTTTATTATTTATTTAGGTTTGCAAGAGATTCTGGGTAACAGTACCTGGTGAGAGCCAGTTAATTCACCCCATCCTGAATTCCCCTGGATGTCTAGTTTTGAAAAATCTATGGGTTTGCTAGGGTTCCCTTGGTGCAGACAGAGCTAGGGTTAATAAAACTACAGCTAGGCACTTTTGCAAAAAAAGGGTAATTTTTCATTGTGAAAATGTGGTGTGGTCTCACATTGCGTTTTGAGCCGCTTCCTGTCTTGGGAACTATGCCTACCCACACAAGTGAGGTACCATTTTTATTGGGAGACTTCGGGTAATTCAGATTTGTAAAGCAGCTGTTATTACCTATTGACTTTTGGTGCATTCCTGCCTTTCAAATGAAAGACAATGTGTAAAAAAGAAGTAATTTTGGAAAATTATCAATAATTTTCATGCTAGTATGAGTATTCCCAATTTCGGAAATGTGCAGATATCTACTGTTTCTAAACTTTATATTTTGTTCCCATTTCAGAAATAAATAGGTGGCTTTCATACCAATTTTTCCATGTATACATTTTCCCAGAATACTTGCTAAATACCCGGTACATAATAAAAAACCATTGCAAGTTGCTGCTCAGTTTTTGGCTCTGGATTTGTCTGGTTCTTGGTGAACCTACAAGTCCTATATATCCCCACAACCAGAAAGGTCTAGCAGATGTTACGGTATATTGCTTTTAAAGAGATGTCATAATTATAGGAAGTTACAGTTGAAAACGTTGACACAAATGGCTGTTTTTGTTAAAATAATTTTCAATTTTTCCTATATTTAACTGTTAGTCTCTATAAAGAAACCTTGAAGGATCCTTGGTGAATTCAAAATGTTGTCTACTTTTCAAAAATGTATAGCTTTCCAGGATCCATTATTGCTTTCATACCCATGTCTACCATTAATTGGAAGGAGGTTGAAAGCACAAAAAATAGCAAAAATAGGCTATGTCCCAGAAAAATGACAAAACTGTGTAAAAATGTTTGGTTTTCTGACAAAAGTCTGTCATGCCCTAACATCTTGGGAAATGGTGATTTTAGCCCCACAAACCCTTTTTTTATACCATTCGTAGACAAATATAGAGACGCTTTCATTTACAGCAATTTTTCCCTTTTTTCCCCCAAAAAACACAATTTTGCTGTATTTTGGCAAATTTCTGGGGTAGCTTTAGAATCCCAAGTAAGTTGGAAGAAAAGGACACAAATTTGGCGTGGATACCTTATGTGGTCAAACAGTTACAGGGGCCCAAGCGCAAACTCCCCCAAATAGCCAAAAAAGGCTTAGCACAGGGGGGGGGAAGGCCTAGCAGTGAAGGGGTTAAAAAAAGTGTGCCCCTGGAGGTTCCTGGAGCAGGGGGGGTCTGCGATGTCCCCCCACATAATTGAAATTAGCCCCAGGGTGTTGGCAGTCCCTGGGGCTGCGTGCGGGCCCATTCATATTTAAAAGTGAGGTGGCGGTCCCCAGGGCTTTGTTAAGCCCAAGGAGTGTGGCCCTGTACAGAGCCTCCTATATTCACTGTATGCCCCCGGGACCTGGCCCAACTGGGGGTTATTGTAAAGCAAACACGGGCCCCTCCTTGTATTTTTTTCTTTTTGCCCTGAATTTGCGATTCTGCCTTGGACCTCAACACCATGGCTTGGGGATCAGGGTAATCCTACCCTGCCCCATTTTCTTTAGTTTCACTTTTTTAGGGGGACTCGGTGTAGCTGAGTCCCAAGATGTCTGCCAACACTTTCGAGTTGAAGAGTGTTAGCAGGCAATCAGAGATGTGCATTTCCCTGCACGAGCTCATCTTTTTTCGCGAAAGGCTTCGCAACCAGAGATATCGCTAAAATGTTCAACTTACATTTCTGAAAAACTACTGAATGGATTTACACCAAATAATAGAAAGCACAATCTGCATAACACATTCTACCTCGCTGCCAAATTTGGTGTAATTCCGTCTGGCAGTTCGGGCTGTAGGTTCGACAACGCCTTCCTATGGGAATTAACAATACAATACAAACCCTTATTTCACACCCCTATTTCTTGGTCCTCACTGCACGGATCACCCCCAAAGTTTCCAAGACTCACGGAACCTACTTTGACACTTTTTTGGGAGATTTTCATGAAGATAGGCCAAACCACGCCAGAGTTATAGGCAAGTCACTAAATGCTTTTCCGATGGAAAGTAGGTCCTAACTATAACTACCTACTGGTGACCGCCCGTAGGTACGTATGCTCTTGCTCATGAGCCACAAACATTTTGGAAGAACCGCTACCAGTGCCATGAAACACCTGCCATAGTTTTATTGTCCCGCCCCAGTGGGCACGTCTTATAACACATGCCTCCAGTGCATTGTGGTACTGGCAGTTCACGAAACACAATACTACACATTCAAATCCCAGTGGGTGGTAGCGTTCTCCTTTATTTTGTAAAACATAACCACAGTGGGTGAAGAAAGTTTAAAACCAAGTCTGGTGCAACACTCACGCTCCATGCTTTAAACGCGTTGAGCTGGAGTTCGATAGGGATGAAAGCCTATTAGCGGCAGTGCTGCAGCCCTCACAATAGGAGTGTGCACTCCGGGAGTCCAGCCTCACAGGGGCAACCTTTTGTGTGGATATATAGCGTCTGCTCAGCCACAAGGATGGCCCCCACTACATTGAGTAGCCGTGGCTCTAGAAGGACATCAAGGCCAGCGCAAAGGGAATGTGAGCTTTCCATTATGAGGAGCGTGACATTGCAACGTACTTGGTTTTAAACTTTCTTCACCCACTGTGGTTATGTTTTTACAAAATAAAGGAGAAGGCTACCACCCTCTGTGGTTTGAATGTGTAGTCTTGTGTTTCGTGAACTGCCAGTACCACAATGCACTAGAGGCATGTGTGAATTAGTTATAAGACGCGCCCACTGGAGCAGGACTATAAAACTATGGCAGGTGTTTCATGGCACTGGTAGTGGTTCTTTCGAAATGTTGGTGGGTCATGAACAAGACCGGAATGCTTGAAACGCATTGAGCCGGAGTTCGATTTTGGATAAAAGCCTATTACCTACACTGCTGCAGCCCTCACAATAGGAGTGTGCACTCCAGGAGGCCATCCTCACAGGGGCAACCTTTTGTGTGTGTATATATATATATATATATATATATATATATTCACTGAAAAAACCATAGGTTATAGACCATATATAGTTAGGGATTAGCATTTACAAAACCTTATTTTACTCACACAAAACCATTGAAATTCGCATATATAGTTAGTTGCACTGACTATATATCGCGCACCCGCAATCCACTGCTGATGATGTCACATATTACATCATTCATGACATGGTCAGTGACATCACTGATGACATCACTGATGACAACTCAAATGACTTCACTGACAACATCACTGATGACATCATTCATGTGATAATACGATGAACCTCTTCAGACTCTAATATAACCTTAGATACACTCAGTGTAAACAGATACTCACAGACTGTCACTCATTCATGGAGTTACTCATACACTTAGTCAGTCATGCAAATAATCAATCACACCTCCATTTACTCAACTATACAGTTATACACACCTTACTTATTCAAACATATTCTAACACATATTTACTCTCTTATACAATCACTGATACAAGTTTTCAATGATCCATGCAGCCACTCACACATTCACTGGCTCTTATACACAGTAATTTATATATGTCAACTCTCACATGTACTGTGTTTTACATATGTACTTACTTTGACATGTAGCACTGAGATATCCATTCACTCACCAATACACTCATGCACACAGTCAACCACCCATACAGCTGTTTCCACATGCAGTTTTGAACCCATACATCTAGTGAATCAACTGTTCACACATCTATGCACAGAGTCACACACCTCCCAGCCACCCACACACACACACTCACTCTCCCATACAAATACTTGGGCAACCAATCAATAACCCATATAGTTAATCATATAGCTACTGATCAACACATGCAGCAGTTTACAGAACAGCAGATATAATGATGCACAAATTAAGACAGTTTAGTCACTAATCCATGCTCTCAGTGAGACACATTTAATCACTCTCTCATACAGTCAGTCATGCACCTACTAAATCCTTCATCCAGACACTTAAACATCCACTCATTCTTCAATATGTAAGACATATTTTAACTTTACAGAAACATACAGTCACTGGATGATGTCATCAGTGATGTCACTGACCATGTCATGAATGATGTAATATGTGACATCATCAGCAGTGGAATGCGGGTGCACGATATATAGTTAGTGCAACTAACTATATATGCGAATTTCAATGGTTTTGTGTGAGTAAAATAAGGTTTTGTAAATGCTAATCCCTAACTATATATGGTCTATAACCTATGGTTTTTTCAGTGAATTTTTAAGGTTTTGTAAATGCTAATTTCTAACTATATATGGTCTATAACCTATGGTTTTTTCAGTGAATTTCAATGGTTTTTTAATTGCAAATATCAAAAGCTGTAAAATGTATTCTTCTTTTAAAGGAAAAATATATTTTATATATATATTTATTAAAAAAATGTATGCATCTGCCAAACCCTGACCTCTTAATAGTGCACTGTGGTGGAAATGATTTGGGCACTATGACTGTGGTAGGTCTAGAAATGCTTTTCAAGGACACCTTTGAGCAATTGATGGCACTTTTTTCCTCAAACTGCCTTGGTATATTCAAATATATGCCAAAGACAGAAATGGAGGTGGTCCAATCAAATTTGTCCAGCAAATTGAGAAAGCGAGGAAGCATGTAAATAAGTCTGTTTCAGCTTACATGAGAGACCATGGAATGGGCTCCATCTACAACAATAACTTGCGTTACTACATGCAAGATATCTACAGAGGAGATGGTGTGCACTTCTCAGATGAGGGGAACAGAGTTTTCATCCAGAATTTAAGACTGTGTATTGGTACCTACTTATAAGTACCTAAATCTTCCACAGACCCAAAAGCTCTTTTCAGAGCTACCCTAACTATGATCACTCTAAATAAATTTTAAATGTAACTTTTTTTTTTCTAATTTTCACGATTTACGCTTTCCGGAGCGCTACCCGGTTCGCGCACCGGGCGCTAACCGCGCGAAAATTTGATTTTTTTTCTTTTTTTGGGGCATATATGGGCCTCCTCATCCACCCTCACAAAACATAGGGGGTCAGGATATGTCTCCCTTGCCCCCTTTTACACAATCCCAGCATTGTTTATCATCCATCTTATGTCCAAATTAGACCTTAACGCAAGATGGCGGACTCCCGTTACGCTGCCGGTAAGGTACCCGGTGCGCGAACCGGAGCGCGCAACGGCACACGCAGCAAAAAAAATGTGGGAAGTTAATGTACCAAAAAAGCACTGGAGACACTTTCACCAAATTTTGAATAGTCCCTACTACATACCAGTCCCTACTATTTTCCCAAATTGGATGGAATTCCATAGCGCCATTCAAGTTGTAGCCCTGTCTAAATAACCTGAGGTAAATTACATGGCAAAAACACATTAGAAAGAGTTGACATTTTCAACCAATGATAACATTACTATCAAGTTGTATTTTTATGTGCTGACATTTCATTGGTTTGCTACATGGATATATATGAAAAATAAGAGGGAAAGGCAGCCATTTTGACTGGAACTCCCTGAGGCATATTTACAGAGCATTTCCTGAGAAACCTAAGACACTTTTCCAAAGGTAAGTTAATAAATTTCTAAGGAGAAATATGTTGTGCACCTAAAGTTATTTTTATAAAAACGTTTCCTGTGGGGGGCGTGGCTACGATGGCGGCCTGAACGGATGTGCTTTGTGTGGCTCCCCGGCCCAATGCCCCATAGCACGGTGTAAACTGATGAAATCCCCCCAGAACCTAGCTCAAACTTGCACCGCTGGGTGGTACCCCACCGCAACACCCCCCTGGCCAAATTTCGGACCCGCAGAGGACACCGACACCCCATTGCGCCCGCTGCTGCTGAGGCCGGAGGGACCGGCGCAATGGCGGCACGGAGCTGAAGCTGCCCGGCGGGGCCGGAGAAGGAGGAGCGGTCTGCAGACCTGCGGTGCGACCCTGCCGGAGACGGTGAGAGACGTCCGTATCCCAGCGGCGGCTGCACGACCAGCGCCTGGCGCCCTCTGCACTCGGGGACCGCGCGAAGATCCGGCGGGTCCCCGCAAATCTAGCCCCCTGCTCCGGGCCTACACTGTGACCGGATGGGACCCCTTCCTGGGGAAACGGGTCTGAACGTAGCTGCCGCACCTCACCCGCCGACCACCCACAGCCAGCACCTTGCTCCGGCCCCCCACCTGGAGCTCTGTGTCGACGGAGGGCCTCGCCCCGGGGCCGGAACACCACCCGCCGCTGCTGGCTCTCCCGCGGGGACAGCGCCGTACCAGAGGCCCCGGCGTGGGGCCTGTCTTTGCTGCACCGGCGAGCGACCTCGCTCTGAACATCTCCAGACGCCTCCTGCGCACTCGGATGAGACCGCCAGTCGACGCCGACACCTAGGCCCTCCTGCGCCACGGCCTGGGCCTGCTACCTCTGGCCCCCTGTGGACTAGGAGCCGCGTGGGACCACAACGGGAATTTACCCACACGGGACCCTGCTCTGCCACTACGGTCCCTCGGCTCCGGCTTGAGGACACCCCTGCGCTGCTCTACCAGGCCACGCTGCACGCGATCTGGAAGCGAACACCTACGAGGCTTCTGGAGGGACCGACTGTGCCCCTGACACCGAAGCACGGCGGACGGACGGCCTGCTGCCCTACTCCCCAGCTTGGGGCCTGCTCACGCCTGTGGGGAATCGGCGCTCCTAGCCCTCACGAGGGCCCTTGTGCATCAGCCGCCCCCACCAGCAGGGTTTCCCCACCTCCGGGGGGCCATTGGTGCCCCATCTTCAGAGAACTGACCCTACCTGATTTTCTCCCCACACTACCGGCGGGAGCCTGGTCTTTAGTGCCCCCATCACTAAAGCCTTCCTGGCCTCCCTCTTCAACACCCTGAGGGAGGATTTTCAAACCCTGAAACAAGAACTAACGGGGGAACAGCGGGAACTGCGCCGAGACCTGGACGGCCTGGGCGAGCAGGTGGCCTCGGTGGAGGAGTCGGACCAGTCATGCAGCATGGAGGTGGAGAGGCTGCAGCAAGAGATCCTTCGACTCCAGGACCAACAGGTAGACTTGCAATTGCACTCAGAAGACCTTGAGAACCGCTCCCGGCGGAACAACATATGGGTCCGTGGAGTCCCGTTGAAGGCTGTGAAGAACGATCTGGTTGAATATTTACAAGCACTGTTCCGGGAGATTTTGGGTGAACCTCAGGACTTTGAAATACGAATTGACAGGGCACACAGAGTTGGCCTGGCGCGCCAAGAGTCAGCCCCTCCACCGGATATTCTGGCTTTCCTCCCAGACTTTTCCCTCAAGGAACGCATTCTGCGGGAGGCCCGCAGGGCACAGCCTATCCAGTTCCGCGACGAACCCGTGGCTCTTTTCCAGGACCTTTCTCCCATCACTCTACAGAAGCGCAAGTCCTTCCAGATAGCAGCAAACTTCTTGAGAGACAATGGTATACCCTACTCCTGGGGTCATCCGTTCCTCCTGATCTTTAAGTGGAAAGGCTCACTCCATCAACTCAGATCGCTCCGCGACACCTGTGCCCTATTGAACATTGAAATGCCGGAGGGGTCCGAATCCAGAGACGCATCCCCACATAGATCACAGGATGACTCGTCACGGCGGTAGAGGGACAGCTGGCAGACAGTGAGACGAAGGCGCTCCCCAAGACGCGTCCCGAAGCCGGATCCTGCCACAGTCGCTCAAGAACGGGAGGCGGCTGTGCAAGAGGTGGCGGACAACACTGCAACCGATCTGTAAGACAATGTATTCTTGGGGGTTTTCTTTCACGCTGTAATCACCTGGGGAGACAGGTCGGGGGGCCGCCACTTCGGCCGCTACCATGGTACCCCTTCTATTGATTTTCTACGGACCTGTGTCATACACAATTAGGCCCGAGACTCTGACTAGTTCCAGTTTTGGGGTTTGTTCTGGGGAGGAGGGAGGGGCGGAAGGAGGGGTGGAGGGGGGCTCTATTGAACGTAAGGGGGCACATCTTGTTGGGGTTTGGAAGTTGTGTTGGGGGAGTTCAGGGGGGAGGGGAGAGAGGGTTGGGAGTTGGGGGGAGGAGAGGGTTGGAGGGGGGACAGTTGGGGACGTTGGGGTCAGGGGGGGTGGGGAACACGACATCTGGACCCTCCCGGTGTGGTATTTGGGAATAGAGATGGGCCGACACGGGGACCGGGCAGGCCCCGGAGGTGCCAGGCAGGTTGCGCTGCTCACACTCCCTCATAAATGGCTAGCCCTACCCTGAAGGTTCTCACCCTAAATGTGAAGGGGCTTAATAACCCCGTTAAGCGCAGGGCTGTCCATTCCTTCTTAGAAAATTCCGGGGCGGAAATCTGTCTGCTCCAAGAAACTCACCTACTTTCCAAAGATTGGCACAGAATGCGATCCAGGGCCTTTCCAATTCAGCACTACTCCTCAACCCTGGAGAAGAAAGCGGGGGTGGCATTGCTGGTAGCGTGTCACTTTAGGGGGACGGTTGGCGACAAGGTAGCTGAAACTAAGGGGAGGTTTCTAGCCCACACTGTCCATATAGGGGGCTTGGATATGGTGGTGGGCTCTCTATGCTCCAAACACCAGGCAAGAACCATTCCTTAGGGGGGCTCTGGCAGACGCACTGCAACACAACACTAAAGCCATATTAGTGGGCGGGGACACAGACCTAGTGATGGACCCCGCCATAGACCGATCCGGCCACCGACAGGGATTTGCCGGGGCGATCACACAGGAGGGGAGTCAATGGCTGTCGGAGGAGGGGTTCGTGGACCTGTGGCGCAAACACCATCCCGCTGCCCCGGGATACACTTTTTACTCTCACGTGCAACGAACTTACGCACGCATCGACCACTTTTTCGGTACCGCGGACATGTCTCCCCTGATAGAGGATGTGGAGGTGCTCCCGGCGGCGTTGTCAGACCATGAAGCGCTCGTGGTGCACATGCATGCCCCTAGGGTCGCACAAAAGAAAGGCAGATGGCGCCTCAATGATGCACTCCTGCAGCATGAGGGGGTGATGCAGCGGCTCCGGGACCGCATCGCAGAGTATCTGCAGACCAACGACACCCCTGAGGTCCCCCTAGCCGCGGTGTGGGGGGCGCTTAAAGCGCTAGCGAGGGAGGAACTGATTTCGGTAGCCGCGGCGGAAGCCAAGGGACGGAGGGAAAAGAGACAATCCTTATCCACTCAGGCGCTTGAACTCGAGCAAGCCCACAGTCGGACCGGGGCCCCCAGGATCTGGAGGCAGCTTAAGGCGGTCAGGGCCCAACTTGCCAGCTTAGACTTGGATAGGGCGGAGTACGCGGCCCTGAGACTGCGCCACACTTACTATGTGGGCGGTGATAAGACAGGTCGCCTGCTGGCGAGCTGCCTCAAAGCCAAAACCCTGCGGGCGAAGGTCCCCTCCATCCGTACCCGGGATGTGACGGTCGTCCAAGAAGATGACCACATAGCGGAAGCCTTCCGCGAGTTTTATGCCTCGCTGTATACGGCGGAGCCGCCAGCTGGGGGGGTTTCCACTGCCACCTACCTCCAAGCCATGGAGATAACGCCCCTATATGAACCCACCAGGGCCTCCCTTGATGCCCCCATCCGAACCGAGGAGGTCGTCTCCGCGATAACGCGTCTCAAGCCTCTGAATGCCCCGGGCCCAGACGGCTTTTTGGCAAGCTTCTACAAGGCTTTCTGCCCCCAAATCGCACCAGTATTAACGAGGCTTTTCAACTCCTTTCAGGGCAGGGGCTCCATCCTACAAGACATGTTGGAGGCTGACATCGTGGTCCTCCCTAAGCCGGGCAAGGACCCATCCCGTTGTAAGGCATACAGACCCATCTCCCTACTTAACCTTGACCTAAAACTATTCACGGGCGTGCTGGCGGCCAGACTGGGCCCGTGCCTGCCGGGCATCATTGAGCCAGACCAAGCGGGATTTATCCCCAACAGGCAGTGTGCAGACAATACCAAGCGCCTGCTTCATGTCATTGATAAGGCCCACTACAATGACTCCGACGCGGTCCTACTCTCTGTGGATGCCGAGAAGGCGTTCGACAGGGTGGACTGGGGATATCTGGACGCAGTCCTGGAGCGCTTTGGGTTCGCGGACCGGTTCCGCACATGGGTCGCTGGCTGCTATGCCGCCCCGCAGGCCAAGGTCATAGTCAATGGGGTACGCTCGAAGCCTCTAGACATCCGACGAGGTACCAGGCAGGGGTGTCCTCCTTCGCCCCTGCTATTCGCTCCCTATATCGAACCACTAGCCCAGCGAATCCGGCACAACAGGTCCATTACAGGCATCCGGTTTGGTGGAGAACCACAGACCATAAGTCTGTACGCGGACGACGTCCTAGCGGCCCTGGAGAACCCCCAGACGTCGGTGCCGGCTTTCCTCTCGGAGATAGCAAGCTTTGGGAATGTCTCAGGGTTCAAAATGAACGTGGAGAAGTCCCTAGTCCTGCCACTAGGTCGGAACGCGAAGGCGGCAAGGCGAGGCCATCAGACATACGGGGACCTCCAAGTTCAGATGACCATACCCTACCTAGGCATCTCCCTAACCCCGAATACAACCCAAACGGTCGAGCACAACTATACAGCTCTACTGACGGCCCTGAAAGGCGACCTGGCAAGATGGAGCCGTCAACCACTTTCATGGTTGGGACGAGTGGCGGCGATAAAAATGACCCTGCTAACTAAGGTCCTGCACCTGTTCCAAACCATTCCGGTCACTCCCCCACTCGGCGTGCTCAAACAGTTACAGGTCGCCATCACACGCTTTGTGTGGGCTGGTAAGTGCCCGCGTCTGCGGAGAGACCTGAACACGCGGACCACAGCGGAGGGCGGACTCGGGGTCCCTGACCTGCGTCGCTACTTCCAAGCGGCGCAACTCCGCTATCTCCTGGAATGGAGTAGGCCCGAGTCGGAGAAGCGGTGGTTGTTTCAAGACCGGGCCATGGGCCAGATGTCCCTATGGAAAGTCCCATTCCTGGGACGCAGAGACAGGCCTTCATACCTCCGGAACTCGCCCATCACGCGAACGATAATGCAGGTCTGGGACAGTGTAGCGGTCCCGAAGGGCCTTACCACGTTCCCGTCCCCGATGTCTCCTTTGTTTGGGAATCCGGCGTTCCCCCCGGGATTAACCCCTGGATCGTTCCCGCAGTGGCAGGACTCTGAATGCAAGGCGGCTGGAGACCTCTTCGACCTTACGGGCTTTATGCAGATGCGCACTTTGCAAGACGGCTACACACTCCCACAGATCCAACGCTTCCAATACTTCCAGATCAGACACTGGCTCACGGAGAGGGAAGTGCTACCCCACGTGAGCAGACCCCTAACAGCCTACGAAAGATGGCTCCACACGAAAACGAATGACAAACACGCAATCACTGACCTCTACACAATGCTCGGGCCGCCTCCCCCCGCTGCGCGGTCGGCGGGACAGAATAGATGGGAGCGCGAACTGGGACGCTCCTTCACAGACAAGGAATGGCAGGACATATACTTCAGGGCCCACCATACCGCCCGCAATGTAGCCAGTAAGGAGGCGGCGGTGAAGATAGCGTACTACTGGCACCTTACACCAGCGCGGCTTCATCACAGCAACCCGCGCAGGGACCCAGGGTGCTGGAGGGGTTGCTGACAACAAGGGACACTAACTCACATCCTATGGGAATGCCCAGAGGTTCAGGGGTACTGGGAGGAGGTGCTCAAGAGCTTTGACACACACTTTGACACGGACATTCCCCGGTTCCTGGCATACACGCTTCTTGGCCTTCCCAATGCTATCACATTTCCACTCAAATCGATCAGGGGAAGACAGATGGGGCTAGCAATGGGGGCAGCCACCCAACACATCCTTTCTCTGTGGGGCACCTCTTGGAAGCCTACTCACACGGGGTGGCTCCACCGCCTATGGTATATTATGGGAATGGAGAAAATACAGGCCTCCCTCACTCAAACTAGAGACGCATTCCTCGAGACATGGCAGACCCTCGTCTCTCTCCTATCGGAGGAATTTAACGAAATAACCTGCCCAAAATACCTCAGGGTGCTCCGGCTCCCAGACGACTTTCGGGGGGAACCCCGAACACCCAACTAAATCCTGCCTATCCAACGGGCCTCATAAACACCGATATCACTGCACTTGCCACACCGGGGAAGGGGAGTTGCGGGTGGGATGGGGGTGTGGGCGGGGAGGGGTAGGGATGGTTGGATGTTCATAGGACTGGATCAGAGCTTTGCATCGCCTATTCGGCCTCCCCAGCACCCATGGACACAGTCTACGCAGTACCACTGGGCCCCGCTGATTGGGGAGGGTGGGATGGCTACAGTTTGTCGGGCGACTGCAAGCACGCCTGTATTGTTGATGTGTCCTATGTCTGTCTTGTTGAAACTTCAATAAAAGATTTAAAACAAAAAAAAAACGTTTCCTGTTAGATATTTACTGTCCCTCAGTTATAGTTATAGATTGAGTTAGGCTTCTCTGTTGTGGTCATGGATTGAGTTAGACTTGATCACATGCAGTACTTTATATTTCTACTTCCTGCCTTGTACAATACACTGCCCAAACATAAATTCACTCTTAAAACTCAGAACTATGTTGTACACGTTAAGTTAAAAATAAAAATGTTGAAGTTTTTTACTTAAACTCTATTTCTCTTTCTCTTTTTATTCTACCTTAACAGCAATTATGGATAAAGAAGCACAGGAACCCAAAGTACAATCAGAAATACAGGACAATATTGACGATTTTTTTAATGTGACAGTAGACGAACAACTGTTGGAATTTATGGACAATTTTGAAAAACAAGAGACAATTTATGAAAATAAAGATCATGAAATTTCAGATGAAGTAATACTTGAAATTTCCAAAGATTATTAAAATTAATATCAATAAGATTTTATTTATAAATTAAAAATTGTTTAAGACATTATTCATTTTTTTTCAAAATTTAAGATATAATAGTAGAGTAATTATAAAAAAAAAGTCAGACTAATGGTAAAGAGTACAACATTTTTATATTACTATGTGCTCAGGGAGTGCTCAAAAGATCTGTTTCTACTTTCCCATGAATCTGGAAGAATAATTTACTTACTTGATGTCTTTTAAAAATGTGTTTTTTGACTTAAAATAGCTCAAAGGCTTTGTAAATATGCCCCATGCTGACTATGAAACTCTAGCAGTACATATCAAGAAACGTAAATGACTTCAAGAAACGTTTTTAAACACATCAAGTAAGCAAATTATTCTCCCCCATTCATGGGGAAGTGACTTAAAATGCCCTAACACACATGAGGGCGTATTTACAAGGCCCTTGCACCACTTTTGCATCACTTTTAACATGGGGAAAATAACTTGAAAGTGTCTCAAAGGCCTTTTAAATATGCCCATGCTGGCTATGAAACTCTAGCAATACATATCAAGAAACCTAAATGACTTCAAGAAACGTTTTTATACACATCAAGTAAGCAAATTATTCTCCCTGAATCATGGGGCAAGTGAAATATTTGTTTAAAGAAGCAGACACCATTTGTTCCTTCTCTTAAATTTAAAAAGCATTGCTTTGAAAACACAGCACAGCTCCTATGTACAAACACACCCTGTCAGTACTAATACTTCACATTATCTCCAATTACAATTTCTCAAAGAAACAAAATCTTTTTGTAAAACATTTGACACAAAGCAACATTTTAAATACACAACTTTCTTCCTAATTTTCTCCCAAAAGCATACTAGTCTCTATCTAAATTAAATGAATCTTTTCTCACCTTAGCAAATGCTTTTTGAATTTCAAAACAGTCTCAGACACACACCAATTTTTCTTTAGCAGAGCAAAGGGTATGCACTCCAGAGGCTGCAACCAACAAAGGCACAGAAATGCTGTATTTCATCACACATATCTCTCATGTCACCCAATCAAAACTCTTCCCTCACTTTTTTCAAATCAACAGCCTTCCCCCCTCTGCCCTTTCTGCCCCTTTTCCATAGCAACTACCTCCTGAAAGACCTCTCATGTTTACAAGTTCACACAACAATGTTTCAAATGAACTCTGAACTCTCAGTACACCTGCTAATCCACTGCAATGTTTCTTAAAATCATGTTTTCTTAACCATTCAAATTACTTCTTTCAAAGAACACATCCATGCACCCTAACTTTCTGTTTTCAGAAATGGAAATCCACCAATCACTGCTAGTGAATCATTAGCACTGAAACTCCACAGTTTTTTTCTTTACAAACTCCTACTGTTTCAACTGCCATTTCATTCCCACACTTCTTCTGACTGCAGCAGAACCTCCTCTCACCATGTTTTCTGTCTGGATTCTTGGACATAGCTACATCCACTGGGCTCACAGGAATGCTGATAACAGAAATTTACACAACCTCAATTTACAAAATGTGGAAATCAAATGGATTGGCCACAGAGGATTGAGATGTCACCAATTGATACCATTGGTAAAAACCTTTTTGCATTTGCCAAACCCTGACCTCATAATAGTGCACTGTGGAGGAAAGGATTTGGGCACTTTGACTGGGGTAGGTCTGGAAATGCTTTTAAAGGACACCTTTGAGCAATTGATGGCACTTTTTCCTCAAACTGCCTTGGTATATTCCAATATATGCCAAAGACAGAAATGGAGGTGGTCCAATCAATTTTGTCCACAAATTGAGAAAGCGAGGAAGCATGTAAATAAGTCTGTTTCAGCTTATATGAGAGACCATGGAATGGGCTCCATCTACAACAATAACTTGCGTTCCTACGTGCAAGATATCTACAAAGGAGATGGTGTGCACTTCTCAGATGAGGGAAACAGAGTTTTCATACAAAATTTAAGACTGTGTATTGGTACCTACTTATAAGTACCTAGAACTTACACAGAACCCAAAAGCTCTTTTCAGAGCTACCTCAACTATAATTACTCTTTAAAAATTCCGAATGTACCTTTTTTCACTAATTTTCACTTATGTTCGCTTCCCGGTTCGCTACCCGGTTCGCGTACCGGCAGCTAACCGCGCGAAAAATTCAATTTTTTTTTCCCGACATATATGAGCCTCCTCAGCCACCCTCAGAAAACCTAGGGGTCAGGATACGTCTCCCGTGCCCCCTTATACCCATTTCCCACATTGTTATTCCTCCATCTTGTGATTAAATCCGTCTGAAACACAAAATGGCGAACTCCCGTTACGCTACCGGTGAGCTACCCGGTTCGCGTACCGGGTAGCGCTTCTACCGCGAAAAATCGAAAAAAAATGTATTTTTATTTTTTGCCCCACGGGACCCTATAATAGCCCCCACATCATTCCTAGGGGGGTCAGGAGGGGTCTACCTTTCTACCCTTTCATTAATTTCCCCCTTCGTTTTTCTCCACCCTTGTCTCTCGATCCTACTGAGAGACAAGATGGCGGCCGATCCGGACTGTTTAGAATGTTGACAGACACCGAAGAGCCAATCAGCTTCACTTCGCGAAGTTCCGTTACGCGTACGCGAACCGGGGCGCTAACCGGAGCGCTGTCACAGATATATCTGTTTTTTAAAACGTTAATTTCTCAAAATCCACTGGACCACATATATTGAGACATAGCAAAGGCACGTCGGGCAAACTATATCTACAATTTTGCCAAGTTTCATGTAAATCCATTCAGCCGTTCGAGCTAAAAGTGATTCCAACCGCCCTATGGAAAAATGAATTGGAAAAACGTGTTTTGGGACCCCCCTTTTTTCTCGGCTCCCCCCTTGACGAAACCCCCCCAAATTTTCAGGGGCTGCTCAGAAACAAAATGTGCCATTTTCCTAAAAATTTCAGCCAATTCCGTCCACAAACGCCAAAGTTATTCGACATAGAATTTTCAGAAATCCCATATATATACCTACTGGTGACCGCCAGTAGGTAATATATATATATATATATATATATATATATATATATATATATATATATATATATATATATATATATATATATATTCACTGAAAAAACCATAGGTTATAGGCCATATATAGTTAGGAATTTCATCAGTGATGTCATCAGTGATGTCACTAACCATGTCATGAATGATGTAATATGTGACATCATCAGCAGTGGATTGCGGGTGCGCGATATATAGTTAGTGCAACTAACTATATATGAAATTTCAATGGTTTTGTGTGAGTAAAATAAGGTTTTGAAAAGGCTAATCCCTAACTATATATGGTCTATAACCAATAGGTTTTTCAGTGAATTTTCAAGGTTTTGTAAATGCAAATTCCTAACTATATATGGCCTATAACCTATGGTTTTTTCAGTGAATTTCAATGGTTTTTTAATAGCAAATATCAAAAGCTGTCAAATGTCAAGTACATGATAGGTAAAAACTTTTTCGTGTTTATGCACGCTGATGTGCTTTGAACGCTGCCCCCCCTCCCCTCTTTTCTCTTAGTAGTACTCTCTCTTTGCAGATAGTGAAGAGTAGTTAACGCAGGCCTTTACCCCCGTTGTAATCCGTCGTGCCTGCTTGTCTCTCCATTTGATTGATTGTTATCCAAGCATTTACTGTTTTACAATTGATTCTCTTTGGTTCATTCTCTATTTACAAACAAGAACAAAGTCGCAATACTCTGTTTAGTCTTCGCAGATAGTGAAAAATCGTGAAAAATCGTGTAAAAAAATAAAAGTAATCGAGCAAAATCAGTAGGCCACTAATTGGATCTCTTTTTGACCTCGCTAAAATAGAAATATTAGGAACAACCCTTCATGAGAAATACGAAAATAGTGAGATGAACTGAGCTCCACACCATGATGGCTGCAAGACAGCTCGGCTCCGTCACCCACCCCGCCCAAAATAACGACAAACCCTATGCAAATATTAAAAATATATACAACACACCAGCAAAGAAACAGGGTAAAACATTTTATTAAATAACTATTTACATAACTATTTTATACTTTTTATTGCCCGATCCGGCTAGCTCAATCGATCGAGCATGAAACTCATGCACTCTGATAGCAAGCGTTGCTACTGATGCTATGCAGACCAAAACTGGTTTTCAGTTTGTACATTTTTCTAGATTTTTCCATCCAAGGCTGGTTGAGTTTGTAGAACGATGGCTTCAGATTTTCAACATACGGTGTGGTGGCGCGGACTGGGAGGGGGCGGTTCGCTCCTGCCCCCTCCCCAAGTAAGATTTTCATACGTGAAAGTACGTTAATGGTTTTGGTCCCTGAGTTGCTTCGATGTCACTGCCATTCTCAAATGGCATAAGTTCTGGATGTTGGGTGCCATAGTTCAGAGTTCTGAGCAGCGCTTGTAACACTGTCTGAAGCTTATTTCCACCTACTGCAGCTTCACTATTCTCAAAGTAAGTGAGGGTCGTTTGTGGACCTGACTGCACCGAGGGGCGGTGTGATGGCACGGACTCGGAGAAGACGCATGGCTCCGACCCCCTCCCCAAGTCTTATAGCACCAGTTTAGCCTGAGATCGCCCCCGACATAGGCGGCCCGCTCCCGGGGTCCGGCGGAACTTTTTGCCTTTTGATGACTCTTCAACTCTGGACCTTGTCCCACAATCCGTTTGACCTGAAGACACGCTGTAGTGGGGCGCCCCTTTACCGTTTCAGTTGCCATTCCGCCCGCTTTTGCTACACTGTGCCTCATCCTCCATTCAGCTGTTTATCGCCCGCTCTTGAGGCTACAGCGTCTCGCTCACCATGTAGTTGAGTTGCTCCCGCTCTTGCGATGCAACGATAAGCGACTGCCACAGGACTCTCAAAATGGCGGCCGGCTCTTCAGATTTGGGCGTGGTCCACTAAAATGGCCCTGGGACACCTTGGAACTCGGACGCTTCCCTGATAGGGCTTGGGTCCCATTCTCGAAAGCGTCCCCTCAGCCGTGAAGATTCTACAAAAGTCTTGGGGGCCCCCGACTCCCGCAGGCTTCTGGTGGGGAGCGGCTGTCATGTTTGCTCGTGGAATGGCCACGACGGACCTACGAGATGGTAGTGCTCTCATGCTGACGCCAGCTTTAGTCTGAAACATCCAGAAACACTGTAGACTACCAATTCGATCAGTTCCGGTATAGCCCCAACATGACCCGGTAGAGAAGAACTTGTCCTCCCCTCTTTGACTGATGGTTCTTGCTGCCTGTCCCCTCTGTTGTCATTTAACAGAACTTTTTGGACTGCTGAAAGGGGTTGTGTTCCGAACGCTGGTTGGTGGAGACATTTTGACTATATTCTTGACCTACGTTGTCGCGTAATGCGTTATATGACACGCCGCGTTAGCGCACCCGGAAGTGATCCGGGGCGCGGCGCGCAGCGCGTAACGTAAGCATAATAGGTCATGTGACTTGTTAATAAAAATTTTTATTGGTTCATTTTACTTTTGTTATTTTAATAATGAAAAGCTTGGTCATATGACCTAAAAAATACGCTTTTTATTGATTTCGAACTTTTTTTTTTAAAACATATATGTTATAATATTCCAGGCTAATGTACTTTCCCGGAAAATTTACAACTGTCCTGCAAGTAAAATATATTCCTTTTTCGAGAAAAAGGGCGTTTCTTCGTTCCATGACGGAGCCGTTGAGTAAAAGAGACTCGGCCTGCTGTCTTAGTCGCCGATACGCCTGATTATCAGATTCTTATCGATCACTTTATGTTGCAGGAGTGGAAAACACAACTGCCCTTGACCATTTATCTTTACTGCGTTCCTATGTATTATACCTTTTATCCGTCATGTAATTGGACTGCTTTATTTCACTTGCCTTTTACTGATTCGAAAACAGTGACTAAAAGTAAAAACTTTACCAATGTAAATACTACTACCATGTTTTGTTTTAAAAACCTTTATTGTGAAAATGTCAGTATACAAATACGGGCCTATAACCACGTGGGCCGGCCACGGAGCAAACTGAAATCGTATATGATGAGGAGACATTTACATTATAGAGGAACGTAACGAGCGGGCCATTAGGTTGCAAGAACTAAGGTGTCTAACAGTTGCGGAATCGGTGGATGTACATTTTGTAATTAAATTACGACAGGGCCACTTACAAAAAAATCATCTAGATATACATTTGCGGGCAAGTACCATGAGTGACGTTAATTCGAACTTTCAATACTACAGTAATCAATAACACATCAGAACTTAATATCAATAGGGATGTCAAAATATTCAATCAATTCTCGTCCCCGCCCGCCATGAGCATCAAAACTGCATTCATATCTCGTGATATCAAAGTTGTTCAACCAGTACACAACAAGGAGTTACGAGTCCCATTTATACCGGCGCCATTTTGGGCGAGGCCGGGCAGGTGCAAGATATAGTCAAAATGTCTCCACCAACCATCGGCCAGACCAGAACCCATTTCGGCCCTTTATGCTACAAGATGGTGTCTTCCATTCAGAAAATATTGTTGGCAGCATTTTGAAAGGAAAGATAAACAGCCGTTCTCCTAGTGAGTCTCACATTGTTACATTTAGGAAGAATGTTGAAGAGTAGTATGTGGAAAATCTGAAGCCATTTTTCTACAAACTCTCAATCAGCCTTGGATGGAAAAAAAATCCTGAAGAATGTACAAACTGAAAACCAATTTTTGTCTGTATAGCATCAACAGCAACGCTTGAGTCAGCTTTGTGTGAAGCCGCCATTTTGATTCAATCAATAACGTCCCCCTGCACACATTCAGGGACCTGGTCGTGTCTTCAGGTGAAACGGATTGTGGGACAAGAAGCAGAAAGGAAAAGGAAAAAAGTTCCGCCGGACCTCGGGAGCCGGCCGCCTATGTCATGGGCGATCTTTGGCCACACCAGGGCAATAGTGAAGCTGCAGCAGGTGCAAATAAGCTTCAGACAGTCTTACAAGCACTGCTCAGAACTCTCAACTATGGCACTCAACATCCAGGACTTGCCATTCGGATCTTGGCGCCTTGTGCTGGTTCCGACCTATTCACACATCGGTCCACTACTGACATCACCTCATAAGCCAACGGGGCACCCCACGCCGACTTTCGGCGCAGCATTGTAGGATGGCCACACCAGTGCGGCAACTTGCTGGACACCACCTCGGTGCCATCCGGATCTCGGCGCGTTCGAGTCACTGTACCGCAAGAGCGGGAGAAACTCAGCTGGACACGCCGTCTTTCGGCGCAGCATTGTAGGATGGCCACACCAGTGCGGCAATTTGCTGGACACCACCTCGGTGCCATCCGGATCTCTGCACGTTCGAGTCACTGTACCGCAAGAGTGACCGCAACTCAGCTGGACACGCCGTCTTTCGGCGCAGCATTGTAGGATGGCCAAACCAGTGTGGCAATTTGCTGGACACCACCTCGGTGCCATCCGGATCTCGGCGCGTTGTGCTGCCTTCGGCCTACTGTAGCCGCAAGTGCGGACGCAACTCAGTTGGACGGCGAGTGAAACGCTAAGGGGCGCTCCACTGCAGCCGAGGAGCCTCCATCTTGGGGGAGTCGCACAGCCCCCACTGACTGACGCGACCTCACAGGCCATTGGGGCCCCCCCCAACGCCGACTTTCGGCGCAGCATTGTAGGATAGCCACACCAGTGCAGCAACTTGCTGGACACTAACTCGGTGACATCCGGATCTCGGCGCGTTGTGCTGCCTTCGGCCTATTCGCACATCGGTCCGCTACTGACGCCGCCTCACGTGCCAACGGATTTTCTACGCTTTTTGTAGCCCTATGCCGCATAACAGGTCATGTGGCTTGTTTATAAAACTTTTCATTGGTTCATTTTACTTTTGGTTTCCTAAAGATGGAAGGCTTGGTCATATGACCTAAAAATAACACTTTTCATTGGTTTAGAACATTTTTTTTTCCCAAACGATGAAAGCCCCACCTTGTTTCTGGATGATTCAGACTGAAGCTGGCGTCAGCATGAGAGCACCACCATCTCGTGGCTCCGTCGTGGTCATTCCGCGAGCAATCATGGCAGCCGCTCCCCACCGGAAGCCTGCGGGAGTCGAGGGCCCCCAAGACTTTTGTAGAATCTTCACGGCTGAGGGGACGCTTTCGAGAATGCAGCCCAAGCCCTAGCAGGCAAGCGTCTGAGTTCCAAGGTGTCCCAGGGCCATTTTAGTGGACCAGGCCCAAAACCGAAGAGCCGTCCGCCATTTTAAGAGTCCTGTGGCAGCCGCCTATCGCTGCACTGCAAGAGTGGGCGGAAGTCAACTACATGGTGAGCGAGACGCTGTAGCCGCAAGAGCGGGCGCAACTCAGCTGGATGGCCGCCACCTGGGGAGGCCCGTTCACGCTGCCTCCCCCACGCCCCCCCCACCCCGGGCCGCCCCACGCCAATTTTCGGAGCAGCATTGTAGGATACCAAAACCAGTGCGGCAGTTTACTGGACATCACCTGGGTGCCATCCACATCTCAGCGCGTTCTGCTGCCTTGGGACTATTCGCACAAAAGACAGCTTCTGACCATTGTTGCTTTTTTTTGTCAAAAAATGTTTAAATGTATTTACAGTTTTTGTTGCGTTCGTTATATTTAAAAGTGAATAAAGTTTTATAATCCTACTTTGTTGGAGTGCTATATATTTTTAAAAAATCGGGTGAATGGGGCCTTGAATCGGGTTATTGTCATGTGTGGGCTTTGCAAGTGTACTGCTACAGGATCGGACATTTCAAACTCAAATGCACGTTTTTTTTCTTACCTTTCCGAAGCATGGAGCGCAATAGCAGGCAGAGAAAGGGTGATGCCTGGCCTGGCAAGTTGCTGGCAGTGCCCCCCCCCCGCCCGCTCCTGAAAGAGGACACACACACACCGCCGCCCCGAGTACTTCACAGATCTTTAAAAGACCATGCGCTTGTTCATGAGGCTTAAATGGTTTATCACCCCTTCTAGAACCCCTGCATCGACCCTCTGACGTTTCCTGGAAGAATTACCACGTAACACAATACCAAGCCCTGTCACCTGAAACCCCCGAGGAATCGTGGGGCATATTATCAAGGGGGTTTATCTCCGCTTTTTTGGCTTTAAAAGCCAAGAAAGCGGAAATAAAATTATCTCCCTATTACCAAGCTGTCGCTAACACCAGTTAGTGACAGCTAAAAGGAGATAGCGACCATCTTGGGCCCCGCTTTGCATGTCAGTGATATTTATCACTAATGACATGCAAAGTGGGCGTGCCAAGATGTTAGCGACTGGAAACAGTCCCTAACATCGCTATCTCCTATTACCAACTTTTGGAGATATTCGCGCTAAGCGCGAATATCTCCAAAAGCTAACACCTGCCCTGAGCAGTTCTTAGCCATGTTATCCAATGGGAGGTGGATAACATGGCTAAGAGCATTTGCTCGATAATGCATGAATATCGCTGAATTTTCAGCGATATTCATGCATTGCGGCCGTTTTTTATCGCATTTGCGATAAACCTTGCTAATAGCAAGGTTTATCTGCGATAAAAATCGCCGATGTGCGGCGATAATTTTTGTCTCTAAACAAGTTAGAGACAAAAATTATCGCTAGTTGTTGGTAATATGCCCCCGGGTTTTTGCTTGCAGAAATCGGGAGGCGGGAGACTAGCACTGAAATCAGTAGTCTCACGCCTGAATCGGGAGGGTTGGCATGTCTGGATTCTCTACAGCTGGGGCCATAAACTACATCCGCAGGGCTAGGTGATAGCCTGGGACCGGCCTGGCATCTAAAATGGCTGCCGTGCACGACAAAATTGTGGCATTGGAAAAAAGGTAAGATGGCGCAGACAATGTTTATCAATAAGGATTCATTTATAACAAAATATTTTATCGCACTGAAAAATTGGCGGTCAACACTTCCTGATTTCCATCGAATTGAACGTTAACAGACATCACGCAGCAAAAAAAAAAAAAGCTCACGCACAGCCGCTGGAAGACATGTATCAACATATATGAGCCTCCTCAGCCACCCTCAGAAAACATAAGGGATCAGGATACGTCTCCCGCACCCCCTTATACCTAGTAATTTAATTAAAACAAAACACAAAATGGCGAATTCCCGTTTCGCTACCAGTTTGCGGCCCGGGAAGCGCTTCTACCGTGAAAAATCAATTTTTTTTCCCCACGGGACCCTTTAATAACCCCAACATCATTCCTAGCGGGTCAAGAGGGGAATACCTTGCCCCCTTTCATTAAATTCCCCCTTCGTTTTTCACCTCTTCTTCTCTCTCGATCCTACCGAGAGACAAGATGGCGCACGCACAGCCGCTGGAAGACATATATCAACATATATGAGCCTCCTCAGCCACCCTCAGAAAACATAAGGGATTAGGATACGTCTCCCGCACCCCCTTATACCTAGTAATTTAATTAAAACGAAGCACAAAATGGCGAATTCCCGTTTCGCTACCAGTTTGTGGCCCAGTTTGCGGCCCGGGAAGCGCTTCTACCGTGAAAAATATATATTTTTTTATTTTCCCCACGGGACCCTTTAATAACCCCAACAACATTCCTAGGGGGTCAAGAGGAGTATACCTTGCCCCCTTTCATTAAATTCCCCCTTCGTTTTTGGCCTCCTCTTGTCTCTCGATCCTACCGAGAGATAAGATGGCGGCCGCTCCGGACTGTTTAGAATGTTGACAGACACCGGGGAGCCAATCAGCTTCGCATCGCAAAGTTCCGTTTCGCGAAAAGTAAGCGGACCGGAGCACAGCCCGGAGCGCTGTTACAGATATATATCTTGTTTTGAACGTTAATTTCTCAAAATCCACTGGAGCACATATATTGAGACCTAGCAAAGGCACATCGGGCTAACAGTCCCTACAATTTTGCCAAGTTTCGTGCAAATCCATTCAGCCGTTCGAGCTAAAAGTGAGGCCAACCGCCCTATGGAAATTAACATGGGGAAAACTCGTTTTGGGACCCCCCTTTTTTCTCGGCCCCCCCTTGAGGAAACCCCCCCAAATTTTCAGGGGCTGCTCAGAAACAAAATGTGCCATTTTCCTGAAAATTTCAGCCGATTCCGTCCACAAACGCCAAAGTTATTAGACATAGAATTTTCAAAAATCCCATAGGGAAAAAATCCTAACTATATATACCTACTGGCGACACGCCAGTAGGTAATATATATATATATATATATATACATATATACGTATATACATACATACATACATATTACCTACTGGCGATAGCCAGTAGGTATATATAGTTAGGATTATTTGTCTATGGGACTTTTGAAAATTCTATGCCTAATAACTTTGGCGTTTGTGGACGGAATCGGCTGAAATTTTCAGGAAAATGGCACATTTTGTTTCTGAGCAGCCCTTGAAAATTTGGGGGGGTTTCGTCAAGGGGGGGCCGAGAAAAAAGGGGGGTCCCAAAACGCGTTTTTCCCATGTTAATTTCCATAGGGCGTTTGGCCTCACTTTTAGCTCGAACGGCTGAATGGATTTGCACGAAACTTGGCAAAATTGTAGGGACTGTTAGCCCGATGTGCCTTTTTCTGGGTCTCAATATATGTGCTCCAGTGGATTTTGAGAAATTAAAGTTTTAAAAAATGTATATATCTGTGACAGCGTCCCAGATAGCGCTCCAGATCGCGTACTTTTCGCGTCACGGAGCTTTGCGAAGCGATGCTGATTGGCTCTCCGGTGTCTGTCAACATTCTAAACAGTCTGGTGCGGCCGCCATCGTGTCTCTCGGTAGGATCGAGAGACAAGAAGAGGTGAAAAACGAAGGGGGAATTTAATGAAAGGGGGCAAGGTAGACCCCTCTTGACCTCCTAGGAATGATGTTGGGGTTATTAAAGGGTCCCGTGGGGAAAATAAAAAAAATTTGATTTTTCACGGTAGAAGCGCTTCCCGGATCGCGAACCGGGCCGTAAACTGGTAGCGAAACGGGAATTCGCCATTTTGTGTTTCGGTTTAATTAAATTACAGGGTATAAGGGGGTACGGGAGACGTATCCTGATCCCTTATGTTTTTTGAGGGTGGCTGAGGAGGCTCATATATGTTGATAAATGTCTTCCAGCGGCTGTGCGTGAGCGTTTTATTTTTTTTGCTGCGTGACGTCTGTTAACGTTCGATTCGATGGAAATCAGGAAGTGTTGACCGCCATTTTGTCACTGCGAGTAAATATTTTATTTTTTATAAATAAATCATTATTGATCAACATTGTCTGCGCCATCTTGCCTTTTTTGCAATGCCACACTTTTGTCGAGCACAGCAGCCATTTTAGATGCCTTGACCAGACCCACTGTCTGCACCCTCGCAAGCATCTCCCCCACGCACTGGTCACTCCCGCTCTCTTTCTCATGTATGGGCTAGAAACCTCCTCCCATCTGCGCTGTTCTTCTCTGAGAATCACACCCTGTGCCCGCCCGACACCTGCCTTTCACCCTATTCACTACTGCACCCTCTGACACTCCTCTTCCTCTGTGTCCGATTGTCCAGGCCCGTCCCAGGCTATCACCTTGCCCTGCAGATGTAGTTTATGGCCTCAACTGTAAAGAATCCCCCCTCTTCAAAGAAGTTACAGTAGATCAAGGCCCCCACCCGATGAGATCCGTCACACTACACGCGTTCCTGCAATCTGATAACCATCCTGTATTGTGATTGGAGAGGGGATTCTCACTGTGAGGGTGTGTGGGACCGAGCCTGAAGCGGAAGATTCCAGGGATGCCTTTTTGTACATCAAAGTCTTCACAATTATGTGTCACATTAAAAATATGTAGCACTCCAACAAAGTAGAAGGAAAATAACACTTTAATAACTTATAAATATATACATCGCAACAAAAACAGTAAACACCTTAAAACATTTTTTATTAAAACAGAAGCAACAATAACAACTAACAGTAGTGATATCCTGGGCGGGTGATGGAACTGGGATTGTTAATGGAAAAAGATCTACAGAGAAAACTATTGGTGAATTATACTTCTCTGGAAATTTTAAACTCACAAATGTTTCATTTGTGTAATCGTTTTATGAACATGTACATTAAAAAACTAAAAGAAATGCCAAGAACGTCCCATGTGAAAGTGAATTTTATCTGGCAATTTTTTTCTTTTCCTTCTCATGAAAAGAAAGTTAAAGCCAGGTTCGTTACCTGCCTCATCTGCAAAAAAAAAACTCTCGAGAGGGACCGAAAAAAAATATAACTATGGTAATCATACCATGCATCGGCACATGGAGAGGTGGCACCCTCTTAATTATTCTAAAGCACAACTTCGAGATTTGGGGGATAACCCCCGACCGGCAAAAACATCCACCAATGACTTAGCAATAAGTGAGTCAGAGGCAAGGGAAACGGTCCCAAATCTGCAAAAGAACTTTGGGCAGATGAGATTGACTTGTGTAGCATGTGGAAAATTAATTTCATGCGGAGAGATCAGTATTACTTCAATAAATACAGTAATCAATGATGCATTAGAACTTAATATCAATTCATTTTCCGAACGTGTAATCAGTACCTGTCCCATGTCAATTCATTGTTCGAACGTATAATCAATACCCATCCCGGATCAATTCATTGTCCGAACATATAATCAGTAAAAAGTGCGACAAGTGCAACAAAATCATATCGATAATTCATTGTGAGCAAGTACCAAAAGTGTCGACAATTCTAACCTTCAATAAATACAGTAATCAATGATGCATTAGAACTTAATATCAATTCATTTTCCGAATGTGTAATCAGTACAAGTCCCATGTCAATTTATTGTTCGAACGTATAATCAATACCCATCCCGGATCAATTCATTGTCCGAACATATAATCAGTCTTCTCCCATATCAATTCATGTGCTAAAAACTGCATACATATCTCATGATATCAAGGCTGAGCAATCGGGGCACAATAGTTTCATTTGTACCGGCGCAATTTTGGGTGAGATCAGGAAGGTCCAAGTATAGTCAAAATGTCTCCACCAACTCGTGGTTGGACCGGGACCTCTTTCGGCAGTCCAAAAGTTTTCGTTGAAGGGTAGTAGAGGGGACTGGCGACATGAACCATCAGTCAAAGAGGGGTGGGAGGCAAAAATCTCTCCTACCGGGTCATACTGGTGTCCCACCGGAACTGATCAAGTTGGTAGTCTTGCAGGATTTTGGTGATTTCAAGACTGAGGCCGGCGCGGGCATGAGCACGCCGACGTCCCGCGGCTACGTTGTGGTCGTTCCGTGGGTGATCATGGCAGTCATTCCCCATCGGGGGTCGGGGGCCCCCGTGGCTCTTATAGAATCTTCAAAGTTGAGGAGAACGTTTCTGGATGCAGGACTCATTTTGTAGTTGAACTCAGAAGCGCCGTTGCACCGCAACAGTGGACGAGACCCCGGCTGGGTGAGCGGAGCATCATTGCCTCGCAATAGTGGACGAGACCTTTTGTCGGGTGAGTGCAGCGTCGCTGCATCGCAAGAGTGGACGAACCCTTTTGTTGGGTGAGTGGAGCGTCGCTGCATCGCAAGAGTGGACAAAGCCTTTTGTTGGGCGAGTGGAGCGTCGCTGTATCGCAAGAGTGGACGAACCCTTTTGTTGGGTGAGTGGAGCGTTGGGGGTGCAGCTGAGGGGCCCCCACCTAGGGGGGTGGGAGAGGCTCGTTCGCGCCGCCTCACCCTCCCAGCGCACCCCACGCCGACACCTGGCGTTGATATCCGTGATGTCCGGACCAGGCGATAAGAGGGGGGGGGTCGGAGGCAGAGGCAAGACATCCCCCCCCTGTGGCCTGCAGGGCGCCGCTTCAGGCCCGAACGGGGAGCTCATATCAAGCCGGGGCCAGACCAGGAGATACGAGGGGGGGGGGGGTCGGTGGCATGTGCAAGACATCCCCCCCCCGTTGTCGCAGCCATTATCTAAGAAAGAAGAAGAATCCCTCGGCCTCGGCTTCTTTCTTGGCCCGGAGATACGAGGGGAGGGGGTGGTCGGTGGCATGTGCAAGACATCCCCCCCGCGTGTTGTCGCAGCCATTATTGAAGAAAGAAGAAGAATCCCGTTGGCCTCGGCTCCTCTCCTGGCCCACCTTATGGGATGACCTCCCCGGCCGACAGCTGCCAGCAGGACTCGCCCTACATGTGCCGAAGGCCTCGTCTTCCGGATGGGCGTAGCCGCGAACCTGTTGCAGTTCGGGAGTTTCCGGAATGGGGGTAGGTATCTGCTGATTTGTATTTATTTCATGTTACCGTTATTGGGCGTGGCGGGCGGTGGGACAGACATGCTTGGAGCAGTGGGGGGGTGGCGGAGCCTAGCTACCTTGTGGCTGCCGTAACGTCAAGCTTGGCTTCTTTCACCACTTTCATGTTTCTTATTTCTAGCGAAGTCAAAAACTCATCAGAGGCCTACTGATTTTGTTCGATTTCTTTCCCTTCCTTTTCAAGTGTTTTTCATGCTAAAGTTTCTGTTTAACAGGATACAGGGATTACTTCGTATTTTACATATGTCTTCTTTATTAGGGGTTCTCTCCGGTTGAGTCAGATGATGTACCTCTAATAAATGGTCCGGGTGGAAATAGTTTCTCAATCAGTGGGGAGTAGATGGGCATGACAGATTACAACGGGGGACAAAGGTCCGCTTTACCCACCCTTCACTACTTGCAAAGACTAGACAGAATATTTCTATTCCACGTTATTTGCAAACAGAGAGTACCTCGAAAGAACTATTCCTTGAACAATAAATGTCCAGCCAATCAATCAATCAGGCATGACGGATTACAACGGGGGACAAAAGTCTGCATTACCTATCCTTCACTATCTGCAAAGGGAGACAGAATATTTCTATTCTTCTCTGTTTGTAGACAGGGAATATCTCAAACAGCAATAATCGATAAAAAAATTAGTAGGATTATAACACTTTAATAACTTATAAATATATACATCACAACAAAAACAGTAAACACCTTAAAACATTTTTTATTAAAACAGAAGAAACAATAACAACTAACAGTAGTGATATCCTGGGCGGGTGATGGAACTGGGATTGTTAATGGAAAAAGATCTACAGAGAAAACTATTGGTGAATTATACTTCTCCGGAAATTTAAAACTCACAAATGTTTTATTTGTGTAATCGTTTCAGGTCAAACGGATTGTGGGACAATGTTCACAATGGAAGAGTCACCAAAAGGCATTTGGATCGATGTTGCAGCAGGCTGGCATGTATATAGTTATTTAATAAAACGTTTTACCCTGTTACTTTGCTGGTGTGTTGTATATATTTATAATATTTGCATAGGGTTTGTCGTTATTTTGGGTGGGGTGGGGTGGGCGGCGGAGTCGAGCTGTCTTGCAGCCATCATGGTGTGGAGCTAAGTTCATCTCACTAGTTTCGAATTTCTCATGAGGGGTTGTTCTTAATGTTTCTATTTTAGCTAGGTCAAAAAGAGATCCCATTAGTGGCCTACTGATTTTGCTTGATTCCTTTTGTTTTTTTAACGATTTTTCACTATCTGCAAAGACTAAACAGAGTATTGCGACTCTGTGCTTGTTTGTAAATACAGAATGAACCAAAGAGAACCAATTCAAAAATATTAAATGCTTGGATAATAATCAATCAAATGAAGAGAGAAGCAGGCACGACGGATTACAACGGGGGCAAAGGCCTGCGTTAACTACCCTTCACTATCTGCAAAGAGAGAGTACTCCTAAGAGAAAAGAGGGGGGGGCAGCGTTCAAAGCACATCAGCGTGCATAAACACGAAAATGTTTTTACCTATCATGTACTTGACATTTGACAGCATTTGATATTTGCTATTAAAAAACCATTGAAATTCACTGAAAAACCATAGGTTATAGCCCATATATAGTTAGGGATTAGCATTTACAAAACCTTATTTTACTCGCATAAAGCGTTAAAAGTTTTGGAATAGACCCCATCCCATTGAATGAAAGAGGCGGAAATCGCCTGAAAAAATTACGCCAGAGGAAATCACGACACATCCTAAACCTGAGAACAATGACTCCATATGGATTGAATGAGTCAGAAGAACTGTACATACATCTGTAAATATTTGTATATAGCTTCTCTATTTTACGACACTGCAAGCATGAGAAAACTGAAAGAGAACCCATTCAAAGTTGAAGACCCAAAATAGGATAAAAGTATACGAGGTTGCACAATGGGCCCACCAGAGGGTATCCCCAAAATCAAACTCGCCAAAGGACTGGTCAATATACTTTGAATGATTCTGCAAAACAGACACATAATCCTCATGTGTTACAAATTGTCAAAGTGTTTTTTGGATTGGCCAAAAATTATGATAGTAACCCAATGATGAAAGCATGTGAAGTGGCAGACTGGGAGCCTAAACCATGTCCGAGTTGCAAAATGCAAACCAAAAAAAAGGGGTGAATAAATCCCACTGGAGGGAGGGTAACTAAATCAAATGTTGAACCCCCTTTTTTGTCTTGGAAATACAGGCAATGTATACAACTAATGGGTCAAACATAAAAGGTACTTAGTCATGAAGAAATGATAAAAAAGATATAGCAGTGTGTTTTTGTGTAAACATGTATGGATTGTAAATAATAAAACACAACTCCCAGAATTTAATGTGGAGAAATTGAAAGCAACAAGAAATGATGTAACTGGTTTTTCCTATTTGTTGAATGTTTGAAAAAACAATCGTACTCCAGCACTAATTAGCCGTCACCAAGGTATTAGAGATACTGGAACGCGTGGGCTTTTGTTGGATGCTGTGTTTGGTGATGAAAATTAACTTTGGAAAATAAAATCTTTGTGATACAACTTCTGCTGGTGTGCGGCTCTGTTACTTCCGTTGCGGAGGTTTTGTGGACATTTGAATGCGGTGAGGTTCGACCACGAGGGCAACGCACCCGTCTTTGTAGCGCCTGGAGCCGAGGGAAAAGAACCGCCTTTGCTGGACATGATGCTTGGCCGGTGCTCGCCGTAAGAAGAAATACCCCTAAAAAAGTGGATGATGAGATTCAGCAACGAACTCGCCAAGCGGGAAGGGAAACGCTCGGAACTATCCAGAAAGGCTTTTCGGAGGTAAGAGCGTTTAACCCCGCAGCGGGTTTGTTTAAGAATCCAAAAGTAGTGCTCTGTCGATGAAAAGGAAAACGCTATTGTAGTAATTTCGGCTAAGACTGTTTAGAGGCAGCGTTGCTAGTGGGAATACGGTGGATAAAGTGTTTGCAAACATTGTCTCACTAAAGACAAAGCAACAGAAAAAAACAAAAATAGCCACTCAGTGAACGATTTGCCACGAACAGCAGAAAAACTTCACAAATCAATGGTCAAAAATAACTAAGGCTAGCTGGACAAAACAAACACAGCACAAAAAAAAAAGTAACAGCACAAAAATGGAAAAAAGAGAAGCGAAACGTAAAGAACAAGTAGAAACAATGTTTGACAAAGGAAATATGGAAAAAGAAAAAAATCAAGACAAACAAAGTGTGCCCGGAAAAATGGATATAAAAAGCAAATTGAGATCATGGGAGAGATTAAGTAAAAAGGAAATAAACAAATCATGGGAGTTAATAACATTACTCAAGTATTTAGAAGTACAGTGAGTTCCAAGAGGCTTGAGAATAATGCTAATGCCCAGTCAGCAAGATGCAACAAACGCCCTGCTGGAGGTTTGGGGTGAATATACATTAAGGTCCTCTTTAGGTCTGATAGAAATATTGGTCAAACATATTGAACTTGCTCTGGAGAAAATAAAATTGGAATTGCAGGATGTGGAAAAAGATTTAGAATTAACAAAATGTAATCCTGATATGGTGAAATTCAAAGACGATTTAGAAAAACAAATCGACAAACATGAAGAGGTAGTCAGACAACGGAAACATAACAAATTCGTAGGAGATACAATAGATTATTCTGAGGAGCGAATCTTCACTTTCGCACTAAAATGTGATCCTTTCAAACAACAGAGCCAGCGGACACATGAAAGTAGTGCATCAAGCATGATGAAATATGTGGGAAGCACTATATGTGAATTAAAAAAACGCATATTGGAACATGTGCGCGCAACTAAAAATAAAGATAGGAACAACGCGGTTGCAAAGCACATGGAAAGTCACCACAATGCAAATTGGAAAGCTTTGAATTCTATGGAATAGAAACCATCCCATTGAATGAAAGAGGTGGAAATCGCCTGAAAAAATTACGCCAGAGGAAATCACAACACGTCCTAAACCTGAGAACAATGACTCCATACGGATTGAATCAGTCAGAAGAACTGTACATACATCTGTAAATATTTGTATATAGCTTCTCTATTTTACGACACTGCAAACTTGAGAAAACTGACAGAGAACCCATTCAAAGTTGAAGACCCAAAATAAGATAAAGGTATACGAGGTTGCACAATGGGCCACCAGAGGGTAGCCCCAAAATCAAACTTGCCAAAGAACTGGGCAATATACTTGGAATGATTCTTCAAAACAGACACATAGTCCTCACGTGTTACAAATTGTCAAAGTGTTTTTTGGATTGGCCAAAAATTATGATAAGTAACCCAATGATGAGAGCATGTGAAGCGGCAGACAGAGAGCATAAACCATGTCTGAGTTGCAAAATGCAAACCAAAAAAAAGGGGTGAATATATCCCACTGGAGGGAGGGTAACTAAATCAAATGTTGAACCCCCTTTTTGTCTTGGAAATACAGGCAATGTATACAACTGATGGGCCAAACATAAAAGGTACTTAGTCATGAAGAAATTATAAAAAAGATATAGCAGTGTGTTTTTGTGTAAACATGTATGGATTGTAAATAATAAAATACAACTCCCAGAATTCAATGTGGAGAAATCGAAAGCAACAGGAAATGATGTAACTGGTTTTTCCTGTTTGTTGAATGTTTAAAAAAACAATCGTACTCCAGCAATTATTAGCCGTGACCAAGGTATTAGAGATACCGGAACGCGTGGGCTTTTGTTGGATGCTGTGTTTGGCAATGAAAATGAACTTTTGAAAATAAAATCTTTGTGATACAACTTCTGCTGGTGTGCGGCCCTGTTACTTCCATTGCGGAGTTGTTGTGGACATATATATATATATATATATATATATATATATATATATATATATATATATATATATATATATATATATATATATATATATATTATATATTATATATATATATATATATATATATATATATATATATATATATATATATATATATATATATACATACACATACATACAGAGTTCCTCCTTTCTTGCCGACTGAAAGAAAATATGTGCATTCTAAATTTTGTAAACATCTGTAAAATTGTTTCCTAGTAACCTCTTTCCCTAAATCTTTCCAGAATTTTCGTACTCTCATTTTCAAAACCTTCTTCCATGCTGCAGTTCCTTCTTGCCCTAAACAATTCCCCATATGGGATGCTTTGAATAAGCGTTTTAGGGTGGTTACTGTTAGCATGAAGTATAGCATTCCCGGCCATACTTAACCTATGCAAATAGGTTTTCATTGCATTATCTTCAATAAGAACTATGACATCTAAAAAGGCTAGGGGACGCTGCTAATCCTGTTGCCAGCCCTACTGGTCTTTTTTACTGCTTTGCTGCCAAAGGGGGAACTGCTGGTAGCCTGCGACCGCCGCCGCCTTCAAACGCCCGGATTGCCATCACGCAGGAAAGGACTTCAACGCCCAGAGGCTTCCAGTGGTGCTGCCTCAGCCCATCACTGCCCTGCGCCAGGAGGTGCATATAGTCGAGGAAGGCCCTCGCAGCGCGGGACGCTGCTAATCCTGTTGCCAGCCCTACTGGTCTTTTTTACTGCTTTTCTGCCAGAGGGGGAAGCGCTGCTAGCCCGCACCCGCCGCCGCCTTCAAACGCCCGGATTGCCATCGCGCAGGAAAGGACTTCAACGCCCAGAGGCTTTCAGTGGCGCTGCCTCAGCGTATCACTGCCCAACGCCAGAAGGCGCATATATTCGAGGGAGGCCCCACGCAGCGCAGGACGCGCGCGGGCGCGCGCGGGCGTGCGCGGGCGTGCCCGGGCGCTGCCCGAGCAAAGCCGGGCCAAAATCGGGCCCGTCCGCGCCCGTCAGCGGCAGGCAGAGGCTGGGCTGGGCCACCTCCCTAATTTTGTTTTCCGGAATTGAAGTAAGCAGAACTGTTACCTATGACTTTGGACTCAAGGGGTTATTGCTAATACCTTATTTTACAGTACGGGTTGGAGGACAACCACTGTAGATTATGTTCTGTCATCTAGTGGTCTATGGTTGGCAAATTAGCCCAGTATATTTAAGCAAGTGTGACAATTAAGGCTATAAGTAAGATCACACACAAGGGGGGGAAAGGGGTAGGAGTAGTGGGCACTCTATATGCCTTCCTATCTAGGGCTGAGTCCGTGTTAATACACGAGATCCAGCTTACAGAGCGGAGGCTCTCTCTAGAACCATTAAATCCATTTACACTGCAAGCTCCTATGCCAGAGCCCAATGCTGTTGTAGCCACGAGCCCTAGAGTCTCACAAAGTATTATATCTAACCCACAGCAGGGCACCCTTCCACCCTTGGGTAACTCTCCCTGTTCAACTCCGCTTCCTACTCCGCCACTCACCCGCACTAGGCAACTTAAGACCACACTAGCACCTAAAGGCAAAGAACAGTCTAAGAAAAGAAAAGCGCAGAGTGCCCCTAAAACAAGTCATCAGATCTCCAAGCAGGCTAAGAATAGGAATGTTGTACATAAGCTGGGGGGGCCTTCGGAGGTGTCTATGGCATTAGATAGCTCCATGGGGGGTGAGAATAGTAGTAATCCACCCAAGGTAGCGCCTGACCATATTTTCTCCAGGTCCCACCGAACTTCCTAAAACAATTTGAAGAAAGAATACTAACACTGATCAATCCTCTCATGGTGAAACTTGATGAAATTGCTCAAAGGTTGAGTACACTAGAGCAGCACATATCTAAAGATTTTCCTGTCACCCCGGAAACCAGACAAGTCATCGACCCAATTAATATAGAGCCAAGACTTCTACCTAGTTCCCAGTGCAGTGGGTCGGTACGTCCTGCCTCGATTCCAATGGTAATCCTCCGGAATCACCCGACATCACCTGAAAATAAAGGTAGAGTAGGGCCACAGTGCCCTACAGGCAGGTTTCAGGGCCGGGAAAATGTGTTGTCTGCGAGAGCCTCATTACATCTTCCACCTGAGGCGACTCCGTACACCATTTCCCTAGCTAACGTACCAAAACTCCCACACACTGAAGAGGAGCACTGGTTCTCTCTTAAGAATAAAGCGCTCCACTTTTTGAATAGCAAAATAAGGCTAGGGAATCACCTCTTCCGGGAATTCAAGATGGTGAGAAGGGTAGCTTGGGTTGGTCATTCACAAAAAGACTTGGATGGTGACTGTGTTGTACTTAGCTTTAGGTCACCGAGTATGGTCCGGTTTATACTGGATCAGGCTGTCTATTCCAGGCCCAGTAAAGAGGGCATCAATGTCCTCCCGCTGGGCTTCTTTTACCAACCAGATGTACACCAACGGCTAACAAGTGACAGGGCAATACGCAACTGGCCAAGAGATACCAATAGTGCAATCTTGGTGTCTAACAGATTTGATGCGCTTAGCACACTAGATGCCAACGATTGACTGTCCCTTCCAATAGATTCAATTACCCCTGGAACAGGCATGTCACAAGGGCATGGTGATGCCAAAACCAAACTTCAGAACTTGCATTGGCCCATCATTTACAAGAAACTTCCTCGAGCTTAAACAAGAAACTACTTACGAGGGCTACTGGGATTTTATTACACTTCCTGAAGACAGGAAACGGTACCACCAATACAGGGTGGGCACCCTTCCTGTCAATTCTTTTACCGGCAAATGGCAAGCTAAAACTAATATATGATGTCCATTCTGTACATTTCAGCCGGAAAGCATAGCCCATATCTTGTTTATCTGCCCAGAGTATAAATATCCGAGGCACAAGTGGCTGAAGCCCATTTGCTTACTGAAGGTTATTACCACTGGAGCAGAGGCACTAAGGATTCTCCAAACCGACTGCTCAGAACCTATTGTAATTGCTGTTGCAAAATGTTTACACTGGATGTGGGCAATACGGATTAGAAAGCTACGCCAGAACTAACACCGTTTTATTTAATTGATGCTCTCCTTGTGTATAACTAATTCTTTGATGTCTACTGATCTTTGACCTTGGACTTTTTTTGTAAAAATGTTTTAACGTATTTTAAAGGTCTTTATATCATGTTTTAAGATTAAATTATTACATATTGTATGGATTAAATTGATGACGTAATCCTTTAGTAGCGATGCCCTCTCACTCACAATGTATTGTTTGTGTCTTTTTTAATGTGTACAGTCTTTTATGATATGTTTATCGAAATAAAAACTTGAAAAAAAGGCTACAGAGGTCTTACTGATAATACAGGTGAATTTCAGATTCAGTTCATTGTGATTAAGGTCTGACACAAATCTGCCTGCTTCAGTTGTTTCGCCTTTCCAAATAATATAAAGATCATCAATGAAACAAAGCCAAAGTATGGAAAGGGGCGACCACTCGGTCCCCCCGAACGTATGGCTGAGTGCCTCGATCCCCCCGGGAAGCCATTTTTGGGCGGGAGGCGCGTCTCGGCTGGTATGCCCGAAGCGGCGTAGCCGGGGCGCGCCTTTTCCCGCCCTGGAGTGGGCTGGCCTAGACACCGACGCAGCCAGCCACGCCTTCGGGGCGGGCAGGGGCGGGTTTTCGCCCGCCCTGAAGACGGATAAAAGAAGGCGCAAGACCAGAAGACGTCCTCTTGTTCTTGTGTCTCCTGGAGGCTATGCTTTCCACGGTAAGTTGGTTAGCGAGGAGAGTTCCGGGGTGCCTAATTGCGTGGTCTCATATGATCCCACGAAAAGTGTGGCGGGGAGCTATCTCGATCCCTGCTTTGAATCATTCTGTTAAAAAACTGAATAACAAAGTGAGTAGGTTGTTCCGTTCCAAGACATTGCATTCGATCTCGCATAATTGTATTAATGATGACAGTATGTATTTGGGGGATGGGGTGCATTTGTCGAGGGCGGGGAATGAGTTACTCATAGGAGACTTCTTAGCCTGGTTAAAATCTTTAAAACATGACCTTTAGGTAGGAGTTTTGTGGGGGGTCCGGATAGCCGGTCAACTATCCGGACCTGTGGCGGTAAGGTCATGATCGGTGAGCACTAATTGGTAGATCCCTATGAGTGGGCGTCACCCAACACGGATGGGAGCGCTCGGGAGAGGTGGCCATTGGCCCCTCGGTGGGGAGGCGGTCCCGTCTAAGGGCGGGTCGCCGGAAGTAAAGGAAAGGCGGTCAAGGCCCCTTCCTTTGTAGGAGGGGTTACAGCCCCCTCCTGGGGAATTTCCCGGGGCCAGTGTCATCTGCGACGGCAGATGCGGTAAGTTGTGTGGGGTGGGGAGAGGTCAACGATACCTTCTAGATACCACGCACAAGTGTTCGAACGACCTTTAAATGGCGTCGAGTCTTAAGTGCCCCCGTCAAGACAAGGGAAATTGTTAGTAGTTGCACTTGAGGTAAGCCTCTGTGCTGTCGCCCTTCCCAAGTGGGAGGGGTAAGTCTGGTTAGGGATCTTGACACCGGTTATGACCTTGCCGTTGGCCCTTAAACGTTAGGATGTACAATTTCAGTGTTCTTAGAGAATGTTTTTGTAGGATGCTAGTTCGGCTAGGAGAACCTCTGTATTAGAGATTATGTTAAGGTTAGCCAAACATCGTAATGTGATAATGAAATTGTACATAATATGAAAACGTTTAATGTTTTAATTTTTTGTTTTAATAAATACGGCCGCGGGATGGTCACTCCATCCCACATCCAAAAACTTCAAGACTGTTTCCGGTTTCCCTCCTTTTGGGGATTGTGTTGAGAGGGGGTGGCGGGTATCTCAGCCATATGGAAAGGGGCGACCACTCGGTCCCCCCGAACGTATGGCTGAGTGCCTCGATCCCCCCGGGAAGCCATTTTTGGGCGGGAGGCGCGTCTCGGCTGGTATGCCCGAAGCGGCGTAGCCGGGGCGCGCCTTTTCCCGCCCTGGAGTGGGCTGGCCTAGACACCGACGCAGCCAGCCACGCCTTCGGGGCGGGCAGGGGCGGGTTTTCGCCCGCCCTGAAGACGGATAAAAGAAGGCGCAAGACCAGAAGACGTCCTCTTGTTCTTGTGCTCCGAAGCTGCACCTCCTCGCTACACGTGAGCTCGGGACGGAACGAAGAGCCATTTTTGACCCACCCACCAGCCCCTGAGGACAGCAAGTTGTTGTGCAATAAAGTTAATTTATAAGTTTGTTTTTCCGTTTTCGTTTACAGGCTGTGACAGTATCAGTTTGTGGTTAATCATAATAAAGTATGGTGAATATCGTCTAGGTTGTTACGACCAAAGTGAGTTGTGTAGTGTTACATTGCTAGTATGTTCTTTCGGTCGTAGCGACCAATGTTTTCATAGGTTTGAATAAAATTGTCGTATTTATTTTTTGGTAGGCGGTAAGGTCATGATCGGTGAGCACTAATTGGTAGATCCCTATGAGTGGGCGTCACCCAACACGGATGGGAGCGCTCGGGAGAGGTGGCCATTGGCCCCTCGGTGGGGAGGCGGTCCCGTCTAAGGGCGGGTCGCCGGAAGTAAAGGAAAGGCGGTCAAGGCCCCTTCCTTTGTAGGAGGGGTTACAGCCCCCTCCTGGGGAATTTCCCGGGGCCAGTGTCATCTGCGACGGCAGATGCGGTAAGTTGTGTGGGGTGGGGAGAGGTCAACGATACCTTCTAGATACCACGCACAAGTGTTCGAACGACCTTTAAATGGCGTCGAGTCTTAAGTGCCCCCGTCAAGACAAGGGAAATTGTTAGTAGTTGCACTTGAGGTAAGCCTCTGTGCTGTCGCCCTTCCCAAGTGGGAGGGGTAAGTCTGGTTAGGGATCTTGACACCGGTTATGACCTTGCCGTTGGCCCTTAAACGTTAGGATGTACAATTTCAGTGTTCTTAGAGAATGTTTTTGTAGGATGCTAGTTCGGCTAGGAGAACCTCTGTATTAGAGATTATGTTAAGGTTAGCCAAACATCGTAATGTGATAATGAAATTGTACATAATATGAAAACGTTTAATGTTTTAATTTTTTGTTTTAATAAATACGGCCGCGGGATGGTCACTCCATCCCACATCCAAAAACTTCAAGACTGTTTCCGGTTTCCCTCCTTTTGGGGATTGTGTTGAGAGGGGGTGGCGGGTATCTCAGCCATATTACCTTAGTGTTAAATACTTTAATGGGACCAATTATTTTTTCCTCCCACCATTCAAGAAAAAAATTATTCAAACAAGTTGCCATGGCCGTTCCCTGCTTTTGTCTATAGAATTTGTTGTCAAACATAAAAAAGTTTTGCTTCAGACAAATGTCAATCATTTAAATAATTATTTCTGTATGTAACAAGTATGAGACCGATCTTGCCTTCAAAAAGTGTCTGCAGGCTTTCACACCTGCCTCATGACTGAAGCAGGTGTAGAGACTACCTACATCCAAAGTAATAAGTAGGACATCTGATTCCTATGGTATCCCTTCTATACGATTGAGAAAATTCTTAGTGTCCTGAATGTGTGTGTAATGTGTTTACAAATGTCCTCAAAAAGAAATCCACGTATTTTGATGTATTTTCCAATAGTGATCCTATAGAGGACACAATTGGCCTACCTGGGGGTTTGGCAGCATCTTTGTAAATTTTAGGTAATACATACGGAACTGGAATCTTTGGATGCTTACATAGTAAACATTTGTATTTATCATTCTAGTAGCTCCTGTTTCTTCCATTCCATTAGTGTATCACAATATATCTCATTGGCATTAGTAATCAATTTTGTTTATGTCATTTCATAACAATCTGAATTATTCAATGGCCTATAAGCTCATTTAGGTCCATTTCCCTAGACAAAATAATCACATTGCCCCCTTTATCTGATGGTCTAATCACAATGTTGTTGTCTGTGTGTAAACCTTTAATGGCAGCTCTTTCTCTTCTCCTCAAATTGTCTTTTTTCCCTTTTATATCTTGAAATGTAGTTTTTCCTTGTCAATATTTGAGATCGTCAGTAACTACTCCTTCAAGTGAATCAATAGAGTCAAAAGGTACTGTGGGCATAAAGGTTGATTTGATTTGAAAGCCACTCAGACAACTTTGATCCAAATCAATGTCTAGGTAGGCCAAATAAATATACTTATCACCCACAAAGCCCTGATCAGGGTCCAATTCATTGAGCGTATGTAATACATTGATGTCTTCAATAGTTGTTTTACTAGTGCTATTAGATCTAGCCTTGAAATCCCCAGTTAAAAGTGCTTTTTGTTTTTGAGCATGCTATTTACAAAGTTTAAGTTTTTGGGTGAATTTAAACAGGTCATTCCTGCATTACAAACAAGGTTTTGAGGGGCAAAATGACAGACCCAATTTTCATCCTCATTAAGTATGTGATTGGAGAGATTTATGACATTCTTACTTTGTAACTTCATTGTCCTGATTTCTTGTCCCTCGTCTTCATTTCTACGGGGGTTATTTGTTGTCTTTCGGCGCCTAATTCTTCTTGTTTGTTTGTTTCACTGCATACTCAAACGTTGCCTCTCCCTTTGCCTTTTCCTCAGTCCTTTTGACAATTTTGTTGATTTTTTCCATGCTGATAAATTTTAATTCCTGACGAAAATGTATTGGTTTACTTCTATTTGGTCTTGGTGTACTTGGTCTTCCATCCTCGGATACATCGCCCTCACTGAATTCACTCGCACTTGTACTGGGGGCATCATGTTTCACTATACTTGGTGGATCACCTATTGCTGGTCTATACGTATCAAATGTTCTACCGAATGTGAGATTTCTTCCCGACTCGGGATCTTTCTGATCCCTCACAAACTTCCGTAGTTTTTTGGTCTTAGTTTCTTCTTCCAATTTACAAATTTTCTAATTGATTCCTGTCATCGCTTTTTTCAAAGTTATCCTTACTTTCTGTGCTCAATATCTCTTGTGATAGAGTGTCTATTTCCTGCAAAATACGGTTTTGGTCTTGCCACGCATATTTGATTAGAATTCGTATCATTACTAAAGAACATTTCTATGTATTGGTTGCCCATTCTTTTAACATTTCTGGATTTGCCTGCTCAAATGTGGGGACTATCATAATTCTTAAGTCCCTACCAACTCTGCCGCATTCAATGTACTTCTCCTAATCAGTTGCTTCCCACCAATTTTTGACATCTTGTCATATCAATTTTTCCAATTTATAGTATTTTCTTTATGGAGATAGCAATATCTTCCCCTTGTCCACTGTTTGAATCAATACTGCTCGTGCTGAATAGCATGTCAGCTTCCTGTTTCCTCTTTGCATCCACTGTCGCATTCCCAATAAATGATTTAGCCATACTGCTGCCTTCACAAAATCCTAAACAAGAACACTCGTCAGAAGCAAGAGTGCCTACTCAACAGTAATATACAACTGACTGCACAAGTGGCCCATTGACCATATTTCCATTCACTCAGGGTGACATACTCACTATGAATTTGTACATACACAGCAAATGAGTCCTCCAACTTCCGCACTGTGATTGCAATAAACGTAGTCTGTATGCCAGCCTGAAACAAAGATTTATGTGCAGACTAGCTGTCCTGAAGCAGGTACAGGGGTGTTAAAGACGTCGTCCTAATCCAAATCACAAGTCTACATTGAGACCCCTCACCCTAACGGCAGCAGGGCGCATACGAACATGGAATTCATAACCATACACAGAGTTCCTCCTTTCTTGGCGATCGAATGAAAACATGTGCACAACAAATTTGCTTGCTGTTGGTATAATACAAAAGTTATTTATTTGTGCCAGTGGGAGAACAAACAACCAACATGTTTTGGCGAACACGTCACCTTGATCACCGGTGGGCGCTATCCCTCACAACATTGGTTAAAGTCTATTTCATACCATAAGTCATCTTGTTAATAACAATAAAAAATGAAAAAAGGACATACATCATCTTGATAACAAATGTTGAAATAAACAAAGGATCAACCCTGTATAGACCTGCCATCTTAGAATGTATACTTCATATAATCCTACTAGTGGTAGCACTTTGCATAGCACGAAATATCTAACAACCCTTATATTTTCTTCAAGACATATGCCCCCCATATATACTGGTATTCTACTATCTTAGAGACAGTAATTTTCCAATTATGCCCCACACACATATTACAAAGTGGCAGTAGCCACGCTGTAGTTATAGTGTGGGTTACCAGAGACAGGGATTTGTTGGATGCCATTCCCTTAATAACTTTGCATCTGTTTGACAAATCTCCGTAAAACTTTGAAGACCTTTTGCACATTGACAGAGGATTGAACGTTTAGCAGCGTTTGGTCAAGTGGATGCAGAGAAAAAAATGTGGGTCCTAAAACACGCTCCAGTGCATTCAGGGGTGTGGAATTCCTATAGTCTGACGCCCAGGACACATTGTTTGGAGTCAAGGACAACAAGTATTCATGTTTATTTTGTCCTTGGGACAAGTAGGCCCAACCAATGTATCACAAACCTTTTGGCTGTCAGTTTACAGTACCACATTATGGATCAGGCAAGGGCATTGGCTGCAGTTAAGGTAATATTTCTGTCTGTATGTCAACGCTGTTCAAATTTGCATTCATGGTTCATTACTGCAAAGCTTTTATTATAGGGTTGTGCCAGCCAAGGAAATATTGTAAGCTTGAACTGCACTACTGATAGTGGTTCCAGTACAAAAATGCGTACACACGTTGGCAAAGTTTACTGATTTAAGGCTACATATAATTCTCCCATTCTGTGCTCTGATTAGATGTAAATATGTGTTGAACATTAAAAGCAAGATTGATGATTCTTTGCTTTCAAAATAAAAAGTTCACAAAAAAATGCAATTAGGAAAAAAATTGTTTTGCTAAACTACTGTTAACTTTTAGGTACTATTTCTTTGAATCATCATTTAGTAAAATGTGTTGAAGCATGCTAGCATTTCCAAAAATATTCATGATGGAAAATCAGTGTAACCAGTTTCAACAAGATTATAGGAAACATGAAAACAACAAGTTGGACAGTGGTGGTCAGCCTTTCGGTTTTGTCAATGTGTGCCTTGTTTTTATAAAGCTTTACTGTTGTGGGAGCTGTCTGGCCCACGCCATAATCATAAACACTGGCAAAAAGCCAAAATATTTTTGGGGCTCCAAAATCACACATTGCCACAGTAGTCCTTGGCACTGAACAAAACTACTTTGCATGCCAGTATGCTCCTTGTGAAGGAGAAGAATGGTGTCACAGAGAAGCCACCCAATACATCGATATCATTGTTTTTTTAAACAAAAGGTCTTGGTTAAACCGACCTAATTAGGGGCCCAAAACCTAACACCTTCAATGCTACAGCAATTCTCCCTGGATGCTGAATCCCCTTGAATCCCCTTTTTCATGACGAGCTGAGCTTGTCATAAGCACACAAGCACTGTGCTGCATGACGAGCTGAGCTCGTCATGAGCATGGAAGGGGTTAAAGAAAGTCACAAACTGCTCCCATGGTATATGTTCTTGCATTATTGCAGACTTACGGCTTTCATGAATTCACAAGAATTTACAGAAGTAGGCCATGAAAACGTACTCCTAGAAAATATTTGTGAGCTACATTTTAGCACTAGCAACTATGCATGTGTAGATTTGCCCAGGCGAAAATCTGTTGAACGTTTACAAGTTCACTTTCCCTCCAACCATTTTTTTTAACCTGGGAAGAAACTTTACTTCTGCCCTTGTCACGAGCACATTTCTAACCTTCTCTGTATGGGAAACAATTAAAGAAGAGATGGTGAAAACCCTCTTAAACATGCAAGCTAGTAGGTTTGCCCAGACTCAAAAGGGCATCCAAACGCTGAAACTATTGCATACCACTTCCTTCAGGCCCAGTATCTAAATCTGCGGAAAGGTGGCATAATTTGGAAATTGCTAGTATTCAAATTCTACTATAATTTGAGCCCTGGCATAATCAGAGGCTATAATTAGAGCTCTTATACAATGAGATTGCTGCCATAATGTGTTGCTGCACTATGTGGCACCAAAGGGACACGTGGATTTGTTTACTGGACAAGTAGATTTATGAGGCAACCTGTCCCATTGACAAGTAGATATTTTGCTAAATTCCATACCCTTCGCATTTTACATAGATATTTGTATTTCACATAGCGGCAAAATGGCTGAATGGATTGTAATGAAATTTCACAGAAATGTACTTTAGACTATGTACATGATGATTCGTGCTATTGCAAGTGAATTTGTGGAGTGGTTATGAAGTTATAAGGACAAACAACTTAATTATATCATGTAGCACAACACTACTAAAAGTAGCAAGGAATCCCAAAAAATAATAATAATAATAATAATAAGGGTAGCTTATAAAGCGCTTGGTTACGCAGAAGCGTGTCCCCGCGCTGCAACTGAAGAACTCTTGTGAGAGGTTGGAGACCAGTGAACTGTTATGTGGAGAACAGGTATGTTTTTAGGTTCTTGCGGAAGCTGGATTCGGATGGATCCAGACGGAGATGGAGAGGGAGGGAATTCCAGCTTTTCGCTGCCAGATGACGGAAGGAGCGTCCGCCCATACGGGCCCTTTTGACCCTAGGAACCTGAAGTAGGCCCCCATATGAGGAGCGCAGATCGCGGGCAGGTGTATACCTTGTCAGTAAGTTCTGGAGTGGGATAGGTGATTTCTTAGCCAGGATGCGGTGGCATGTACAGAGGGCTTTGAATTCCACTCTGCTTTTTACTGGCAACCAGTGGAGGGTTTTGAGAGCGGCTTTGGTGTCTGATCGTTTAGGGGTTTTTAGGATGAGACGGGCTGCTGCGTTCTGTATTACCTGAAGGCGGTTCATAGCTTTGCTGGTGGTACCCAGGTAAAGTAGGTTGCCGTAGTCTAGGCGTGATGTCACAAGGGCGTGTACCAGTGTTTTCCGTGCTGACATAGGAAGGAGGTCAAGGACCTTCCTTATGGTTTTTAGGACGCCAAAACAGACACCTGCAACTCGGTCTATTTGGGGTCCAAAAGATAGGTCAGCGTCGAGCCAGACGCCAAGGTTTTTTACTCCCTGGCGGGGTCTGGGAGCTTCACCCAGGCATGGAGGCCACCACGCCGATGACCAAACAGATGGGTTCCTCCCCACAACGAGCACCTCGGTCTTGTTGCCGTTTAATTTAAGGCAGTTGGTGGACATCCAGGTTGCAAGTTCTTGCATGCAATCCCTGAAACTGTCCATCGCAAGACCGGGTGCACGCGATAGGGAGATAGCCAGCTGTGTGTCATCGGCGTATGACACGATGCTCAATCCGTGACTCACGGCAATTGAAGCCACTGGGGAGACATAGAGATTAAACAAGGTTGGGCTCAGGGACGAACCCTGGGGGACGCCCTGTCCCAAACCTATGTCTCTCGAGTAGTGGTCGCCCTGGCGAACCTGGAAGCTTCTCCCTGTCAGGAAGGACTGTAGCCATTGGAGTGCAGCTTCGGATATTCCTCCGTTGTTCAGACACTGTAGCAAGTTGTCGTGCGCCACAGTGTCGAAAGCTGCACTCAGGTCCAATAGGATGAGGGCCATGGTGTGTCCCTCATCCACCCCCTGACGTAGGGTCTCAACTGCAGTAAGCAGGGCGGACTCTGTAGAGTGGCGAGGGCGGAATCCGAATTGGGTGTCGTGCAATAGGGCAGCCCTTTCCACAAAGTCCATTAGTTGTATATTGACCGTTTTTTCAGCCACCTTGGCGAGGTAGGGCAGGAGTGAAATTGGGCGGAGATTGTCAAGTTTCTCAAAACTGATGGTAGGTTTCTTCCTGAGGGGCAGAACAACCGCCTTTTTCCAATCCCTAGGTACTGTCTTGGTGCTAAAAGATACATCGAGTAGATGTCTGATGTATGGTTCTAGTACCCTTAGACTATCCGTCAGACGTTTGGGTGTGGTTGGGTCTCGAGGAGAGCCCGACTTCACCGACCTACAGATTTTGAGAAGATCTTCCGTGGGAGGGGTAACAAAGTTGGTGAGTCTTGGTTTATCTCCCCACTCCCTTGGGCTTTCAACAAAGTCTGCCCCGGTATTGGGCTGTGTAGGGAATGCTGAGTAGATTTTTGTTATTTTATCTGAGAAAAAATCTGCGATTTTGTCACACAATTCTGGCGAGCAGTCATCGGGGACAATAGCTGAGTTTCCGCTTGAAAGAGTTTTGTAAAGTGAAAACAGCTCTTTCGTCGAGTTACCAGCCTCATTGATCCTAGTCGTAAAGTATGCTGTTTTCATCTTTCTGATTAGTCCATGGTAGGTTCGTCTCTCGATTAGATAATTAGTTCTGGTTTCTTCAGAGAGAGTCTTGCGCCATTCTCTTTCGGTTCTTTTTAGTGCGGTTTTCTGAACTCTTAGTTCAGCGTTGAACCACGGGGCAGTTTTGTTTATGCGTCCCCCAGATTTGGACTTGACCGCATATGTAAAGTTTCAGATTTACCACATGAACAACTGAAAGACCCATTTATGGTCACATGCCTTTGGAAACCTATAAAAAAATACTTAACAAATAGAATACATTGTAATCTACATAATTTTTATTTGCACGCTCTCTGGCTCACAAAAAAGACTGGCCCAACAAGCCAAAAAAAAACAACTTTCTTATGCACCCCTGTGGAGCAAAATGGAAAACTAACCTAACATTGAGATACACAAACTATTATATGGAGGACTTGGGCTTCATATGTAGCTCAATCCTAGTACAAGTTGCAAGGAAGCCCAAAGAAAGAACTAGACTGGATATGTAAAGTTTCAGAATTATTACATGAACAACTAAAATACAAATTTATGGTCAGATGATTATGTGAACCAATAAACAAATGCATAACAAATACAATAGACAAAAACAAAGAAATAACATTAAATCTGATTGCCACTCTGTAGTAGCCCCAAAGATAGGAATTCCACAGATACAAGCTCCCTGGCTTTCCATCCTTTTGACGAATCACCACAAAACTTTCCAGATGCATAGCATTTTCTACATTCTGATATGATGCAACTATCTGTGATGATTCGTTAAGTGGGCACAAAGATTAAAGGGGGTTCCAAAATGCATTATTCCACCAATGCATTTTCTTTATTCTATTGTATATGACATTGCGCGATAACAGCTTAATGGATTTACATGAAACTTGGCAGGATAATACATTTTGGTGCGGAAATTATGCTTTTTTTGATACTGCAGTTAAGTCGGGTAAGTATTTTTTAAGTTTAAAGCCATTTAAATTTAGTGATATCTATCACCACAGTACTTTCACAGAATTTCTCAAAATATTTTGAAGCTACTGCGGTCCATGGCCGTAAAGTTATTTAAAAACAAACAAATACATTATTATACTTATTACCACTTTAATAAAGTAGTAGTAAGTAGGGAAATACTGCTTGCCTATATCTAAAGCCCTAACAATGAACACAACCAAAGTGAAGTAAAAACAATATGGCTTCTTTTTCATTCTCTAAAAATAACCTTTGACTAGTGATATGCTGGGTGGTCATCGACATGTACCACAGCACACTGCAAAGTTATAACTGTATATCATGGCCTAAAACATAACTAAGGCCTAGCTGTATTTTTGGATTGCGGTACTCTTGCGTCAGGCCTGGTGTTGCTTGGGCAACGCAATACCTAAGTTATATTTACAAAGCGGAGGTGAGAACAGCAACAGCCAACACATGTTTTTGCCCTTTGGCCTGCTGGCCAGGGCTTTTTCAAGGCTGATATCAACGAGTGAGCATAAATAAGAAAGTAGGCGGGGTATAGGAGAGAGGAGGCTTGTGAGGAAAAGTGGGTAGGAGTGTCTAGGGACCAGGTCCCCATTACATAAAATAGGCATAACAGAGATAGCAATAGGGTATAAAAAGGATGAAGTCAGATGCATGCCGACAGTGTGTGGTGTGAGGGTAGGTGTTCCCAATATCCAAGACGAGGGTGAAAGAAAATATAGACATAAAGGAGAAAACAGGGATATATCGTCATAAACTCAACATTAGTCATCATCGGTGGTACACATAAACATACCATCTTAGGTAAACCATAAGTGAAATGAAACCAGAGGGTTCCCTATGGGCTCAGTTACACGATAAACATATCCCTGTGCTTACTATACTCTTGCCAGTGATCTCTACTACTAGATCTGGGCGTAGTTCGCAGAGTTTTGCTACGCGAAACTCCGCAAAGTTACAAAAAAACTCTGCTAAGTTCAGCGAATGGTGGAGTGCAGTGTGAACTGCAGTTTGTGCTGGTATTCCTGCCGCTCGGGTAGAAATTCTACCCGAGCGGCCCAGCTCGCGCTCGTGAACTTACCGTTCGCGATTGCAAACGTACAGTTTGCCATCGCGAGCAGGGAAAAAACTCTGCTGCAAATTGTGAAGCTGAGTTTTCTGCACTCCACGAGCTACGCGGAGTGCGGAGTGCAGAAATCTCCGCAAACTCTGTGAACGGGGCAAAGTTCACCACCCAGGCCTAAACTATACATATAATGATTATTTGGCAGGGTCCATCTCAAACATTTTCCTAACATGATTCTACGGGTTGCATCTGTCTATTACGATAATGAGAGATACGTTGGGAAAAGAGAAGAGAAAAACTTCCCATGTTATATGAGTGATGGTACAGAAGCAGGTTACCAATATATGATGTGCACATGTATCACATAAGTCTGATGCAAAGAAAAATACCTTTACTTAATGCATGCTGTGGTGCTTACTTTTTCCGAACTCCTACCCTTCCCTCTCAACATGGTTTTCACTTTCACCTACGGTTAGCCTGAACCTTTTAGCATTAAACTTTGGACGATAAGCCCGAACAATTTACCAAGACCTTTTTGGTAAGTGAATTTCTTTTTGGTATGATATTATTTGACACTACTTAATTGGCAACCTAATGAAACTGTAAATTTATATATGTAAATATTTTTCTTTGCATCAGACTTATGTGATACATGTGCACAAGATATATTGGTAAATTACTTACCATCACTCATATAACATGGGAACTTTTACTCTTGTATTTTACCAACATATCTCTCTTTATCGTTATAGACAGATCCAACCCATCAGTCATGTTAGGAAAATGTTTGAGATTGACCCTGCCATTACATGTATAACTATGACCTAGGTCTTGTTTCACTTATGGTTTACCTATGGCCTTTCTTTGTAATGGCATATTTGGCAAAAAATAAGGTGAGTTTGAGGCATTGGTCTGTCGTACTGCTACCCTTTCTAAAGCCATATTAGGCTTCTGCAAATATATTATTTTCTTTGGCCCATTCCTCCAGCCTATTTAATAGCAATCTGCCCAACATTTTAGCTGTGCTGTCAAGGACGGAAATTGGGCGGTAATTAGCAGGATCTGCAACTTTTCCTTTCTTGAAAATAGGATATATCACAGATTTCTCAAAAAGTACTCAGAAAGCTCCATGAAGTCATCTGTCAGTTTTTGAAAAATGTTCTGTAAATGAGACAACCACATAGCTTCATCTATGGGGTGGTCTAGAGTGGGCCCACTTTTTTCTTGAAGAAACAGGGAATTAACCACTTGCCAGAAAGCCTTAGTATCTTTAGACAGTTAGCCTAATCTTAAATTATTATTATAAAAATGTATAATCAGTAAATCTTGCCTATTTCGACCGCTAGCCACAACGATATGACAATGAGCAGAGGTGTTCACAAAATCAACCTTGTGAAAAGTTATAGTATTCGCAATAAGAGTTAAAAGGCCCCATTTTGCTCTACCAGAAATTTAGGCGACAGCTTGTGTAAAAAACGAGTGATAACCATTTATAAATATTGGCTTTTGTTGCCAGGAGAGGAAAAAATCTCATGTGGAACTGATCCATTGTTACTCGTTTGGGCCCCCGCACCTGTATATGTGCTAGGGGCTCTGTCCTCAACTAAAGTGATCTTCGGCAGTATGGACGAGTAGGGGGTCAGTCAGTCAGTCACAACTATCCAATCCCCCACGGGCCAAATCAATTTGCTAGGGGTATATTACTATAGACTAACTGAGGGGTATAGGAAGTGTCAATATTTACATGGGATCTCAGATTTTGTGTAATATTATTGGGAAGTAGGGGGTTTGTAGAAAAAAAAACAGTTGAACAGCAAAAATCTGGGAGTTGGGGTTGGGGGCTGGTGGTAATTGACTCAACAAATCTCTCACCAATCATTGGTTGTTAAAGTTGAGGATAATACAAACTTTTCAAATAATTTTGGATCTGTCCCTACCCATGAAATTCTTCTGGCCATGATCAGGTGGTGCTGTATTGGTTTGCCTACATTAGCAGCTTGCGACCGCCAATGGAAAGCTTTGTTCTGCAATTGAAAAGTTGTTTCAGTTTGGTCAACTCTAAGAATAGGGATGCTGACCAAAATTATTAAGAAGGGGCATGCAGCATGTAGGTTCAAGGATGGGAGTTTACTTCTCTTACTGGAACTTGTGTGCTGGACATTTGGCAGGCCAGAAATTGTAGATGACCGTGGGGAAATTTGGATAATCATACTATTTGCCTGCTGAGTGTTATTATCAGCACTAGGGCAAGTTAATATTTTTAAAGCTGTGATTCGTGGAAGGCCTATGTGTGGGGTATGTTCACTATGTGAGAACACAACCTGGTTAATTTGGTTCCCCTCACAATGATTACGTGTAATAGAATCTTCAGAAACAATTACATTAACTGACGGTGGTACCAGAACCCCCCCAGTATTTGACACTAAATGTGTCAACAATCAATTAACTGCTAAACCAGCAAGAGTGCCATCAATAGCGTCCAGACGAGAAATTAATAGATCTAAAAAAAATGCTAGGAGCAATTCAATGTCTTGAAATTTCAGAGTCAATTTGGTATCACCCTGTTTAGAGGAAAGGGTGGGTACTGCAACTGATGGGCGCAGGCCCCTCTTACTCTTTTAACAGTAGTTGGTGAAGTTTCTTTGGAATGCCACCTTTTCCTTTTAGCAGTAACTGCGGCTGCAATGGAGGAGGGCTGGGCTACTCTAGGACACAGAAGTGCGGCCAAAATGGCAGGATCTGCCTGGGCGGGCTCGCAAACAGGGGGCTGCTCAACCGAACTTGATGGTATGTCCTGGGCAGGCAAAGTTATGATGCCAGGTCGGTAATCCCCACCATCCATAGACAGCCTCATTTCAGTTAACGCAATTTCATTATACAAGAGGATTTAGCTTTGGCCAAGAAATTATCCAGCAAGGTGATCGTTATCTTCTCCATTGCTGGTTTGGTTGTCTTTTTCTTACCCATTATACTGGACCATACGCCCTGAAACACGTTAGAAGGGGGGCCCAGTCCAGTCTCCTTCAGGCTCCAACAGGCCTGGGTGGGTCCACCCTTGGCCTGGGCACGCCCTCGCTCTTCTTGTGCTGCGTGAATCGGCCGCGATGTTTGACTAGGAGGAGGGCCCACCGTCTCCCTCTGGCTGGTGAAATAGGCTGGGAGACTGAGTCCAACCCCAGCAAACAACAACAAAGTTGTGGTGCAGGCTAACAGAAGCTGGTCAGTGCATCCCGTGCTGTGGGAAGTGGCCGCAATGTTTGACTGGGAGGAGGCCCCTCCCTCTCCCTCTGGCAGGCGAAGCAGGCTAGGGTACCGAGTCCCAACCCAGCAAACAACAACAAAGTGGTGGTGCAGGCTAACAGAGCCTGGTTAGTGCGTCCCCCTAAGAGTATCAGATTGCATCATAAATTGTGCCCAAGTGGGCTAGCACAATAGATTGTCTCCCTGATTCTGCAAAAGGTGACCTCATACACTGTACACAGTCCTCCAACATTCCTTGCAACTGTTACGTCACAGACGCACAGGAAATAAGTACTACCACAACTTTCCCATGAGACTGATGAAAACAGGCTTTCAGTGCTTTCTTATTTTCGCCAGGATCTAGGCTAAGACACGCTGGAGAATGTGTTCTGCAATCTTATATATATATGGGACATGCGAAAAGAAGACAAAAGAAAACATGGGTTCCCAATGTGAGAAGATGTATAGAAGGCAAAAACAAAGTGCACACAATAGATTTAAGTGTAGGCAATTACTATAAAACCATAACTAAAGAAATAACTAGTGCAGACACAAACACATCTTTAAAACTTTTCTTTGTCATCCAAAGAACTATATGTTGAGGAGACGTGCAATGTTTGCATACATACATGGTGTGCCAAAAGCAAGCAGATACATTAATGGGAATATGCAAACTCACAGAGACCATCCGAAAGGAAATTGCATCATCCTAGGTGCACAGAAATCTCCTCATCCATGTTGAGCCCAGTTAGTATCTTGGTGTTAAGGCTATGATGTGTCAAAATGCTACGCCTTCCCAAGGGAGGCATAATGAGGAGAAATATCTTTATTTCTCTTCGTTATTTCCTCTTTCCAATTGTGTTGCATTCTGCAGCACACATAGAGGAAAATACCTCTGAGGATTGTTTTTGTGCAGGAAGGTATCCCTTCCTCGACTAAATCAATCCTGCCTGCGATGCAGGCATACTTTTTTTTTTTTTTTTTTAAACCTTTTTATTGGAAGACAAGCAGAGGTCAGTAGTGGCACATATACAAAGCATACGAAGATACAGGGACAATGCAATGCAGCAGCGTACATGGAAAGTCCAGGTGCCAAGTCAAAACGCATATCAAGATAGACACTCATGGAATGACGATATCAGCAAGCAATTGGAGTGCGACACATCCGAACAGAGCATGCAAGCTCAGCAGTAGTGTGGATACAAAGCATACATTTTTCCTGGACGGAAAACAGCATCAGTACAGTGGTCTCACACCCATAGGTCAACAGCCACCAGGCCGAGGTACTCTAGGCATCATCGCACAGGAGCAGGCAGTATTCCCCCCCCCCCAATGAAAATACAGTGTAACCCTCATAAGCAACCAAGCAGCAGTGTATAGGGATCTCTCCAGTCGCTGTGTCACAGGGTATCTGATAGATATAGGCGGATTCCCAGCAAGCGTTACCCCGTTAACCAACCCCGACCCGCTCCTCACTGTCCGACTCAGAGTCCTGCACAGCTCGAGTAAGTAGGTATACCTGCAACGGGCTCCAGAAGTCCCTAGGCCTACAGCGCACAGGCATCATTTCTGCGTACACATTGTATTGGTCCTGACAATAAAGGACATCCCTCAGCCAGTCCCCGAACCGTGGTACCCTGCCCCGCCCCCAACAACAGGCCACTCGTCGTTTTGCCAACAATAAAGCCACGTCCACAAATCTGCGATAGAGTGCCGGCACCTCCTTAGTATATCCCAGTAGTAGGACCATAGGGTCGAATAATACCCCATCCTCAGTCATGACCTGAAGGGCCTCGTGAACCTGTACCCAGTACTCAGCAATGGCCCCACACTCCCATGCCAGATGTAGGAAATCGGCCCCCGTCGCATGGCAACGTGCTCATCTATCATCTTCCGCTAACCGGAACCTGAGTTTCCGAACTGGAGTGTAATAGTATCGTTGTATAAATTTATAGTGTATGATTTTCAAGCGGCAGCTAGAGGAGACATTGGCCGTCACACCACAACAGTACGCCCATTGGTCATCAGAGATAGAAATTCCGAGCTCAACATTCCACCGTTCGCGTGCCCGACTAGACGAGGTGACCCGCTGTTTCCGGATGGCACCATACAACCTAGAGACCAAATGACGCCCATCGGAGAGTAACATCACGTGGAGCGGGAAGGCCACGCCTGGTTCCTTGGGGAACTCCGGCAGCAGTGTCCTCAAACCTTGCCGTAACCGGACATAATAAAACATCTCCAACGGGGAAAATTCCCCACTACCAAAAAATTGCTCACGGGTACGAAAGACACCCTCTCGAAAAAGGTCCCCCCATGTAAGTATCACAAGACGCTTGCACAGGCGTTGGAACCCCGTCTCCTGCAACAAGGATAGGGCAGGGTGATAGACCAGAGGCAACGCAGGCGAGTAGAGGAATGCAAAATTCAGCACCTTCGTAACGCGCTTCCAGGCATCAACCGTACACATCACCGTAGTCTGAGGAGTATCTATGTCTCCAACATTCCCCAGTACCATGCCCACCAATGTGAGAGGATGAGCAACCCACTGTTCAGCAGCAAGTTGAGGCATAAACGGTGTGGGGCGCATCCAGTGGTACGCATAGTGCGCCTGGGCGCTAATATAATACTTCTCAAGATCAGGGACGTCAAAGCCCCCATCGACATAAGGCAATGTTAAGGTGGACCATGCTAATCGCGGTTGTTTGCCCCCCCAGAACAAACGAAGTAGCTCCGAGCGGAGACGTGTGAAGAAATACGCCCCAGGGTGATATGGAATATTCTGGAATAGGTACAGGAAGCGGGGCACCACCATTTTTATCAGCGACGCTCTACCCGCCATGGACAGAGGCAAAGACATCCATCTCGTAATGTTATCTGCTAGTTTAGTTATGGCGACGCCATAATTAAGCCTGATCGTCTCTTCCTTGTGCAACGCTATCACAATACCAAGATAACGTAGTTCTGTATCACACCACTCAAGAGGGTAGTCAAGCGGGAATCGATGAACCGCTGCAGTGAGCGGAATAAATTGGGATTTCTGCCAATTGATATGCACTCCAGAAATACCGCCAAAGGCAACAAACTCACGTAGTATCGCGTTAATATTCAACTGCGGATCTTTTACATATAGGGTAACATCATCTGCATACAGAGAGATCCCAATTTGACGCTGAAAACAATTAAATGCACTCTGTTGATGCAATTGGTGAATCCTACATGCAAGAGGTTCTATGGCAATGGCAAACAGGAGGGGGGAAAGAGGACACCCCTGCCTGGTCCCTCTCGAGATTGGAAAAGGGAGGAGAGCACACCATTCACAACCACCCTCGCCATCGGGTCAGTGTACAGCAATTTGACCCATGAGATAAATATCCAGGGAAATCCCATTCTGCATAAAACATCTATCAAGTACCCCCATTCCACGGAGTCAAACGCTTTCGTAGCATCTAAAAAAACGGCCGCCACCGGGAGCTCTGGGGCTATGGTCGGAATTAAGGAAAATAGAGTTAGAAGATTATGAGAAGTTGCCCGGCCAGGCACAAATCCGGACTGATCAGGTAAGACTATAACGGGCATAAGCTCCGAGAGCCGTGTTGCCAACACTTTCGCCAATACTTTAACATCACAGTTGAGCAATGAAAGAGGCCTATAGGACCCTACGTCCAGGGGATCCTTTCCTGGTTTGAGCAAAGAGGTGATAGCAACTTCCCGCATAGATCCAGGCAGTCTCCCAACCTCAAGGGACTCCTCGAATACCTCCCGAAGCACCGGGGCCATAATATCCACGTAACATTTATAGAATTCGGCAGGGAGACCATCCAGCCCTGTAGCCTTCCCGTTATTCAGAGACATAATGGCACTTCTGATCTCTTCCACCTCGAGGGGTCTACCCAGGAAAGCCCTGTGATCGTCGGATAGCCAGCAGAGCGCCAGTTCGTCCAGAAATCCCCCATATCTCACATCTCCCGATTGCTGTGAAGTGTATAAGTGTGTGTAGTGGCGTATAAACGTGTCTTGGATTTCCTTCGTGTCCCTGCAGCGCGTGCCATCCGGTAAAACCAGTTCCAACACATCTGAACTCTGCCTCTGATGTCTTGTGAGTGCAGCAAGTACCTTCCCAGGTCTCTCCCCCTCGCAGTACCTCCTCGCCGTCCAGTATTTCCCCCTGTGCTTCGCCTCCCTGGTCGCTTCCTCCTCATGCTCTGAGAGTTTACCCCTAAACTGATGCATGAGGTCAGGATCAGGGCCAGCCTGCATCCCGCGCTCTAGCTGTTTTAAATCAGCCTCTAAACTCGCGAGCCTACGAACAATAGTTCTAAGCACCCCGCAGCTCTTGGACATAGTGATCCCTCGAATCGTAACTTTAAATGCCTCCCATATCATCTCGAAATGAAAAAAATGGAATAGGCAATGCACTGCGTTTTGGCGCGGGACTTTCTGTGAAGTGTTTCAAATAGATAATTGTTTTTAGAGGTGCTCCAACTGGTGGCGTAACCGTCTGTTTATGCCAAAAAGTAGAACTTATAGCTGTGTGTACACGGTCTTAATTTCATCAACTTTGAATGGCATTGTCATAGATCAAAATCGCTCCATGTCTGCTGGCTGCTGTGCCACACAGCTCTACACAGCAGCCAGCAGACATGGAGACCGCGACGGTCCCGCTTTGAACCCGCTTTCGCACTCAATGATAGCTGAATCAACACAGCTCCTTGAAAAAGGGCATCCGGCCCGAAATGCATTGGAGCGATTTTGATCTATGACAATGCCATTCAAAGTTGATGAAATTAATCTTCTAATGAAAGGTCAAAAATAACATATCCAAATTAAAGAAATTGTGAAAACTTAATGGAGTCTATGCATATTTGATGAACCAGAGGGAGTGCCCAATCACTGGGATGTGTACACAGACCGTGTACACACAGCTATAAGTTCCCATATCATCTCCACACTATCCACAGAACCCCTATTCCTCGGGAAAAATGCCTCCACTTCCTCGCCTAGCTCCGCCTTAAAAATGGGATCCAACAGGGCAGGAGGGAAAAACCTCCAAGGCGGCCGCGTTCTATGTAGTCCGGGCATCGATACCATAAGCCTAACGGGACAGTGGTCTGAATACGTTCTGGGAAGGTGTGTCACATCGTGTAATCCCGCCACAAGTCCCCTGGAGAGGAAGACATAATCCAGTCTCGCCCAGGTACTAGCCTGAGCCGTAAAGTGTGTACCCTCCCTGCCCGTGGGGTGTGCATATCTCCAGCTATCAATCAAACCCGCCTCCTCCACAATGCCCCGCAAGACATCCCTGGCTTGTACATTGTATTGAGAGCTCCCCTCCGATCTATCCTCAAGAGCCCGCATTGCTAAATTGAAGTCACCACCCCATACAATGTGTGAGGCTTCCACAGCTAGAACATGGCCCCAAAGTGCAAGAAAAAAAGCAGGTGTATCAACATTCGGTGCATAACAGTTCACAAAAAGCAAAGTAATCTGCCCAATCCTTCCCCACAATAGCACATACCTCCCATCAGAGTCCACTCGTGATCACAACTCCTGAAATGAGAGTGATTTCTTGATCAGTATAACAACCCCTCGTGAGTAAGAGGAGTACGATGAAAAGCTCCTCACTGTGGCCCACCTCCCCCCAAACGTAGGCGCAGGTGTTCGGCGCAGATGTGTCTCCTGCAGCAGCGCCACCTGTATGGCATGCCTATCCAGATAGTGAAGCACATTACGACATTTCCTGGCATCATTAAGCCCACGCACATTCCAAGACAAGATCGATATCTTATCCAACACCTCGACTGACATCACTCAGAAGGAATGTGCGAGGAGACACGCTGGAGCGGTGCACAAGCCCACGTCCCCGAGTCAAAGCAGTGGACCATTACCACTGCACTCACCGTCCCATCCGTGTATCGTACACCACATTCATCCATGCCGTCTTCCATCCACAGAAACAAACCCCCCTCTCCCAACCACACACGAGAACAACCGTGCAACAGGCACGCATTCCACATGAAGAACATCGCGCGACCTAAACATCGTGCCCCACCAGCATAACCAATGACCTGATCAGGGGTATCCCACCTGTGCCCAGCCCCCCCTCACAGGAATGGGCCAGGCATGATACTGCCTTGGAGATATCAGAATAACAGCGCAGGACATCGCCATGACCCTGGTACAGCCATACGTAGCACTACTATTAGCACAAGCATCCAGTGAAAAGTAAGGTGTCAGCGCAATTCCCCCTCCCCCCGCCCACCTGACCATCCCCAAACTGTCAGGACATCCGACCACCCACCCCCCCCTCCCATCATTCATACATCCATTCAACCAACAAGTCAGTCGTACAAGAAAACTCAACAAGAGTGGGGCATTCCCAGTGGGGTGCCCACCAGAGGTACACATAACCACCCTCTCACACTACGCCGATCCTCAAGCCGCAGGGCAAAGCCCTATCCCAGGCGCAGTGTGGGAGTGGGTGCCCGGAGCAGAGTATCATCATCAACCATCGCCCCCTTGGCGACCCCCTATAGCGATCTCACGGATCAGCCCGGTGACCTACACAACACTTCTAACAGTACCAGTCTGGGTAAGCGCAGGCTCCAAGGGCAGCCACACAAGTGCCAGTGCAAGGTATGCACCACAACCTACACGCCGCTAGAGACTGGGTCAGACATCCTCCTCCTTCCCCGCCGAGCGGTGGCCATCCTGCCCCTCCTCGTCCTGCCGGTCATGAGCAGTCCGTTCTCTCCGGAGGCGCTTCACAAAGTCCTCCGCTTGTTGCGGATTAGTGAAGAAAGTCTGCTTCGCCTGAAGAGTCACCCTTAGCTTCGCAGGGTACAGTAAAGCATAGTCCACCTGCAGATCCCTAAGCTTTTTCTTGACCGCCAGGAATTTGCGTCGTTGCTCCTGCACCATCGGAGTGAAGTCCGGATAGATAGTGAAATTAACCCCCTCAAAGGAAAGCGAGCGGGTAGTGCGAGCCGCACGAAGAGCCGCGTCACGGTCCCGATAGTTCAGGAGGCGAACAATGATAGGCCACATAAACTGCGTGGAGAACGCTTCCGCTCCAATCGCACCAACTAGTAGCCTTTCCACATATGTCTCCATTTTTCCCACATTTGTCGTTTCCGGAACACCTACCACACGTACATTATTGCGCCGACTTCTCGCTTCCAACTCCTCATTCTTAGCGGCTATTACCCTCAGGATATTGTCCATTCTCGCCAGTTGAGTGGTATGGGTGGCCGTAGTGTCGTCATGATCCGAGATGCGCTGCTCCGCTGTGGTCAGGCACTCCTCATGGACATCAAGTTTTTGCACCACAGCGTCCATGCGCGAGGATAATTTGTCCACTTTATCTACTATCGTGGTGAAGCCCTGCCGCATTTCTTACATCATCTGCTGGAAATCCGGGGTGGTGGGCTGCGGAGTAGTGTCAGTGACAGGCGGGCGGGGGGAACGCGAACTCCCTGCCTCCTGCACCAGGCGAGCGCCCCTCCTAGAAGCTGCAGAGTCAAAGGATAGCTTAGGTTGTTTATTGTCCGGTTTCCCCATGGTGCCACACACACAGAGTGCAGCAACTCCCGCAGCAATGTACAAGGAGAAGCGAGGGAACCACCGGGTGCAAGTGCTCGGTCGCCAACCAATGTCACGTACTAAACAGAACCCACAGCACAGCGAAGGCAAAGATCGGGGTGTAGTGCTCTGATACCCACACAATATCAACTTGCTGTTCTGCGTGCAGCCTTCGACACCAGTTCAAGCCGTTGCCGCCTCCAGGGTGGCAGAGGGCAGCCCTTATACCAGCAGGCGAAATAAGTATGAAAGGGCACAACAGTGGCCCACCACAGCACACAACAGAACAGATAAAGTAGCGTCACTTACGAAGTGCGACAAAGGCAGTGCGCAGATGGTAGCCCCGGCGAAGTCCTCCACAGAGCAGGGCAGTACAGTCAAAAAACAATGCGGTATGTGCCGCACAGCAGGAGGCAACAATCAACAGCGCAGTTCGATGGGTCAGGTGCGACCGTATTCAATGGTAAGCCTTGGCACAGCAACCAGTACGGTAGGCTTCTCCACAACGCATCCGCCACGATGAAAATGGCGCCAAATGGTGCCAGGACGGCGTCCCAGCAGTATGTCCAACCATCCCCCTTAGTAATCGCCATCTCCACCATCACTCACCTCCGCACGCATCCCCCAGAGTCCAGGCGGTCAGGTAAGCACCACATACGGGGGCACGAGCAGGCACGGACGCCCCGCCACTCCCGCCTACACAATGGCCGCGACCCAGGCCGCAGGGGAAATCGGCGTCCACACTGCAGCTCCTCCGCCGCAGTCCAAGGTGACGCCTGTAACGGCGCCGCAGATATGGCTCCACAGGATACACGTCCCAGGTGCAGCCGCCGGCCGCGGCCGAGAGGACAGCCACGGAGAGTCCCTGTGGGGGAGGGGAATGGGCCTACACCCCACGTGTGAGGCAGCGGACTAGCATGAGCCGGGACGCCGGACCGCGGAACTCCAGTCCTCCAGAGCGCCCAGCGGTGATTCTTTCGGGGGCTCTATCTTCGGCCAGCAAGCTCCGATCGTCGCAGGAGTTGGAACGAGTGTGGTCTGCTGCCAACCAAACCAGAATCCAGGGTCAGGGTAGAGTTTGGTGACGTTCAAAAGGATAACTGGACGGATAAAAGCTCTGGGCTGCAGGAGCCTCATGGCAGTGCGGCCATTCTGCAGTGCGCCCTCTAGCGCCCCCCGCGATGCAGGCATACTTGCACTATGGTGCAAGGGTGCCTGTGCTTGTGCTAGGCTGCACGCAGTGCCAAAGCAAGGAGAGGGCATAAATGACTGCTAAAGCCTAAACAGAGGGTTGGTTGTTTCCATTTAGTGAACTGACAGCAGTATCTAAGGCCCGATGTAGGAGCCATAATACCGGTTGGAAACGGCCGAATTCGGCCGTTTCCGACCGGTATTACGGTTTTCTTATGTAAGTATAAGTACAGATTCGGTAATTTTTTCCGAATCTGTACATTTACCGATTCAGTAAAATACCGAATCGGTAAATGTACAGAATCGGTAAATAGAGATGTAGGTGGCATTCTGAAGAGTGCCACAGGCCTTCAGGGGTTGGTATTTTACCACCCAATCCAATTGGGTGGTAAAATACCGAATCCAGGTGTGCATGCACATCTGTGCCAGCACACCTATGCCATGTGACACACAGACATGCCCTTAGGGCATGTATGTGTGCCACATGGCACACAAGCCTGTAATTGGGGTGCTAGAGGGTGTCAAAGTGACACCCCCTGCACCCTTGCAAGAATAGGTAATTACTGTATCGGTAAATACCGATTCGGTATTCCACATTGATTCCTATGGGTTTCAAGGCCCAGAGGAATCAATGGGGGATACCGATTCGGTATTTACAGAATCGGTAAATACCGAATCTTACAGAGTCGGAATTTACCGAATCAGAATTACCTACATTTCCCCCCTCTAATTTTCCACTTCTTAAATACCGAATCGGTATGATTCGGTATTTTAGAAGTGGTATATTAGATTTACCTACATCGGGCCCCAAGTTCCTGGGAGGACAAGGCCTACATGCCAGGCAATATGTGTTACACAGATTGCACAGTAACCCCTAAGGGCACCAGGCTGTTGGAATAGGCATTCCACCATTAGGCAAAAAGTGAGGACTGAACAACCTATGGGCTTAGTTCTAGGGCAGTAGGTGACTTGTCTTTTTTACAAGACCAGTGTGTATTTTCACCTCTCTCCCACACTGCTGCCTGTCTGGCCTACGTTCCTTGCATTTACCCAACTTCATCTTATAAAACAACAATGTCAGACCCCAAAAGAGAACAATAGGAAGAAGTGATTCCATTGCAGTGTGCACAAGAACATGGATCCTAATAAAGACACTTACTAATAACAAACAATACCACAATATGTCTCAGAAGGTTCAGTAAATTCATTTTGGAGCTCTGTTAGTTGGTTGATTGGTCCAATAGAAGAACTAGAGAAATTAAATGATCCTAAAATACATCTGAAGAACAGAAAACCCACATAAGAACTAAACGTAAATATGCTAAAGTAGTGTTTTAAAGCCAGAGTGATATCAAAGGGGGATGCTAGAAAATAACAGAATGTGTAGGGCTGTTTTAAAGAAGATTGCCACTGCACCTCAGAGAAAACAGGATATTCGGTGATTAAATGGGTACAAAGAGTAACATTATTTTATAAGCACACCTTTATGGATTCCGACTAAAGAATAGATTATGTGAATGAATGATAACTTGGACAAGTCCTTGAAAAATGTATGGTTGCTTCTTTCTATTGTGTGTATCAAACCCATTTAACCTTATGTAAACTTTGTCTTTCAGGAGAAAAACAATCCATCTGCCTTCTTCAACTGGGACACCTTGATAATGACCACCTTTGATGTGTTCTGTGCATCAGTAGAATCATGCAGTACAACTTTGAGGTTTGGATTTATATACATGATGAAAAACCCCAGGATTCAAGGTAAACAAATGAAGAACCAATGATGTCATCTAAGTACACAAGTAAATGAAGATGTGGTAGAGGAGGGACAAACATAAAAGGAGAAGGATGGAGAAATCAATGGAAAGATAATGAAGAGATAACATTTTGGAACGATGCAGTGAGAGGCATAAAACGATTAGGAGGAGCTCCATTTTTCAGCCCTATTTTCTTGAGAATACAGATCTGACCTGAAAAATAACAATGAGTTAAGTATATAGTTGATTGTCAGTCTCCATTTCCTACTTGGCATGGATGAAGCAAGCCAAAGCTTCTATTTGTCTCCTCCTGACTCTCTGCTTAATGAGTGTATCATTTGATTTATAGGCAGATTCGTAGACCTCACTCACACTGTGTTTTTTGATACACTGTTAGATTATCTTTCATGTCATAAAAGGCATATCTGGACAGTATGGTGTTCTGTTATTGGGCTTTGGATAAAAAGTGTGAGCAAATATGTCTTGCAGTTAGAGATGGTTTGCTGGTATTGAGGTGTTGGTAAAATACAGATTCGTATTCTTATGTTCCCTTTTGCGAGTCAAAAGAAGAGCAGGATACGCAGGCTATTTTAATCCATCCTCCAGATGCCTCCTGAATTGTTACATCAAAGTGCTCCCCCCAAAGTGAGGTCCAGCCTGCGCAGTAATGTTAGATGTACCAGGCAAGGACTCCATGATCAAGCATGGCACACTGTAGTGTGTGTGAGAGCCCTTTTAAAAAATAAGGTCTATAATATTTACTGTCAGGAAATAGGTTCCATATGCATTTTCAGCAGAAGGCCATCCTAAAATCACCTTATTTATTTATTTATTTATTTATTTATTTATTTAAAGTTTTATATAGCGCGAACAAGACCCGTGGGTATCAGAGCGCTTCACATACAAGTAGTTTAAATATTAACAAGAAGATAACTAATTAAACAAACAAATATATATGAGGTAGATAGTTATATGGCTATAGAGAGTGCTTAAGTAGCTACATTCCACTCGGGTACGTCGGTTATAAAACGAATTTGTTTTACAACGTGAGGTTATGTCATTTGTCCTTTTTGTCATACCTATGAGGTAGCGGTTATATAGTTTCAGGATGTGAGATAGTTGTATGAATTAGCTTTGACAAGAGGTAGCAATTGGTATACAGTTTAGTTACAAAAGGAAGTCGACAGTATCAGACCATCATTATCTTCCATCTAAATTCACGGCAGTCCTTCCCTTTCTGCTAGCATTCGTTCTCATAGTGAGACATAACCTTGTCTATATCAATATTTACTCATTAAGAAGCTCTTCACTTCTCGCTTAAATTTCGAGGTATTAGGAATCTTCCTAATGCTTGGAGGCAATGAGTTCCAAATCCTGGGGGCCGCTCCTGAGAATGCTCTGTCATAAGTTTTTTTCTTTCTGAATATGGCTGGGCGCAGCACCAACTCTTTGGCACTCCTGGCCGGTCTGTTGCCTCCTGATAGCTCAATTTTCTTGGATAGGTATCTAGGAGTATTGTGGTGGAGTGCTCTGTGGGTGATACATGCTATCTTTAGTTGAATTCTGGCCTCATAGGGTAGCCAATTCAATGCTTTCAGGTGCGGGGAGATGTGGTCAAACTTTCTAGATCCGGTGATGAGTCTCGCTGCAGCATTGAGGCAGGCTTTTAGTGGTGCTGTGGATGTTTTTGGTAGACCTGCTAAGGTGGTGCAACCATATTCAATCCTAGAGATGACTAAAGATTGGATTGCCAGTTTCAGATCTGCTTCAGAGATGAATGGTTTCAATTTTCTTAGGTAGTTCAGGTGGAAGCGGGCGTTTTTTGCCATTGAATTAATATGAGTTTTCATGTCGAGACTCTCGTCTAAGGTGATCCCTAGCGACTTAGCTGAGTTGACTAGAGTCGGGGTGCAGTTGAGCGCAGTCACCAACTTGGTCCATTCCTTTATTTCCGTAGCGCACTTTGGTGGGGAGATTAGTAAGAATTCTGTTTTTTGAGCATTTAGCTTCAGATGATTAGTAGTTAGCCATTGCATTGCCCTTTTTAATATTTCATTCATTCGCTCAATGTCTTCAAGGGAGGTGATCTTTATATATATCTGCGTGTCATCCGCATACATATGATAAGATACCTGTGAGTTACTGAGAATTGTTGTAAGAGGTTCAACATACAAGTTAAATAGATCAGGGGATAGTGTCGATCCTTGTGGGACTCCGATTGAGTTAGGGCAGGATGGTGAAATTGAATGATTGACCAGGAAACGTTGTGTTCTGTTCCTTAGGAAAGATTCGAACCATTTCAACACATTTCCAGACATTCCCATCCTGTCGTGTAGCCTGGCCAGTAAAGCTTCATGATTTACTGTGTCAAATGCCGATGACAGGTCCAGAAGAATTAGCAAGCATGCTTGATTTCGATCAAGAGCCAGTAGCGCGTCGTCGACAATATGGAGGATCGCTGTTTCCGTGCTATGTCCTGATCTGAATCCTGATTGGCAATCATCTAGTAGGGAAAACTTGTTGATGTGTTGGCTCAGCTGGCCCTGCACGCATTTCTCAATTAGCTTGGCCAATAGGGGGATGTTGGTTACTGGTCGAAAGTTATTCGGGTCTGTAGGATCTGCAGTAGGTTTTTTGATCAATGGAACAACTTGACCAGTTTTTAGACAGTCTGGGAGGGTCCCTTGTGACAATGATGCATTTATTATTTTGGTCCAGATTGGCACAACAATGTGGCTGATTTCTCTTAAGCATTTCGCAGGTAGGGGATCTTGGTAGTGGTTGTTGGGTTTGATTTTTACGAGCATTTTGGCGATCGTGTTCTGATTGTATAATTTGAATGTGTCCCAGTTTGCATTGTTTTTCGTTGTGCTACACACTGTAGTTGAATTGGGATCGTTCGTAGTCAGTGGCTGAATGGGGGGGTTATTTGCTGCGCTTAAGAGCTCTGTTTCAAGCGCTTTGGCTTTTTCCGTGAAAAATGTAGAAAATTCCTCACTACTTATGGATGTTTTTACGTTTTCATGCGCTGTTTTGGTTAGTTTGTTTGATTGTTGTTTCAGGATTTCAAACAGTTTCCGTGGTCTGTTTTTGGCATTATCCAGTTCCGATCTTATGAATTCCTTTTTGGAGTTGATGATCTTTTTGTTATATTGGTTCCTAATTTTTCTGAGGGCTTTCAGCTCGGGGGATGAAGGGTTTTTTCTCCATTTTCTTTCGGCCATTCTTAGTTTGCGCCTATCTTCGTTCAATGATCCGTCAAACCATGGGTTCTTCGTTTTTTCCGTTATTCTTCTTAGTTTTAATGGCATGGTTTTGTTGACGATGTTCCCGATTGAGGTTATATAATGCTCTGTCAACTCGTTTGCATTCTGTAAATTGCTGGCTGGCTTTAAGTCACTCTCACAGCTTTGTACTAGCAGTTCAATATTCGTATCTCTAGTGTCTCGGGTCCATTTTTTAACATTGGCAGGTTGAACAGTCTTGCCCCTTTTCAATATGGGTATCCGGAATGTTATTGCATAATGGTCCGACCAGTCACATGGGGCTATTGAGAGGATTGTTGTATTTTTGATATCTGAGATAATCCAGTCAAGTGTTGCTCCTTTTGAGTGTGTGGGTTCCGTGCATGCTTGGTTGAGTTTTAGCTCAACAAGGAAGTCCTTAAGCGTGTTGACTAGCTTGTCATTGCAGTCGTCCCAATGTAAGTTAAAATCTCCTAGGAATATGTTATTGGCATTCGTGTTAGAGTTGGTCATAATGATCTCCATTAACTGTTCTATGAACTTAGCGTTCTCTCCTGGTGGGTGGTAAAACGCATGTAGATTGCATCTTTGATTCGTTGCTGATTTTATATTGAGACCTAAGTATTCGCAAGATTCTAGGGGGTCAGATTGAATTTGATTGACCTCTATCTCCGATCGGTGAATGCAGGCAATTCCTCCTCCTGTCTTTATAGGTCTATCAAGTCTCACAATGTTATATTCAGGTGGTACTAAGAGATCCATGGTTGGGGATGATGATTCCGATAGCCACGTTTCTGTAAGAATTGCCAGATCAATTTCTTTGTTGATGATGAGGTCTGCTATGTCTGACGCATGTTTTGTAGCCGATCGACAGTTGAGTAGGAGGCATGTCAGTTGTTTCCCAGGGTTCTTAATCTTCAGCGTTTCGTGTTCGGAATTAAGCAGGACTTGTTGTAAGTTGTTATGATTAAGTTTCCTATCGTTCTTTCTTGGTATTCTATTAGGGTCTATCGGAACTGTTTTGATGTTCTCCTCTTCCTCATGATCAGGCAATTCATAGGATTGGAGTAAGGCAGTGGCATCTTCCTTCGACAGGGCCTTCGTCCTTTTTGGTCGGTTGTTCCTATTCGCTAGTGATATGTCAATTTCTTTGCTCTTTCTATGTATGGAGTGTACAAGATCTTGAATATTTGTGATCTTAGCATGGGTGCTTGCTGTCATTTCCAGTATTTCTTTCATCGCTTGTAAAGTACTAATTGTGATTTGTGTCATGTTGCTGACTAGTTTCTGAAGATCATTAGTAGCCTTCTGGTTCCTGATTAGTTTCTTGGGGATGGTTAGCCTGTGTGTCCGGGGGTTGTATGTTGCTTTTCTCGGTTTTCGATCTTTTCTTAGTGCCTCAGTCGTTTCCTGTATATCCTCTGTTTGGTCGTCTGTTTCATTCCTTCTTGGGATGTTGTGTGAGTTGTCTGAGTTATGTAAAGATAGGGGTGTTTTTGTAGGTGAGGTTCTACCTGGTTTTAGAGTAGTATTAGCGGTAGGTAGCGCACGGTTGTTATCTCCTATCATATCTGTTTCTTGGTTTACATCGAGCGGTTCACTCGGCACCACTGTGTGTTCTGCGTGGGAAGGCTCGGTATTTGGGAGCGGTGTCAGCTCTTCTCTTTGGAGTTGGTCTTGTCTTACTGTACTTCAAAACCAAGACAAAGCCTATATTGCCAAGGGGAAGAACTAGGTAATCAGAAGTATTGACTCTTCGCTTAACATTTGAATGGCCGTTTACTTCACTCAGGGGCTCCTCATTAGAAGAAGTTAGCAATAATGGACAGAGCTTGGAGTCAAAGAAGATGGTCACTACCTAAGAGAGCTTTGCTGCAGTGCTATGTACCAGATACCTTTCCCTGTCCTCCAGAGCTGATCCACTCTCCACATCTGGCAGCTGATGTGCCCATACCAGTGCAGGCAAATGGAGACCCGAACTCGATTGAGTTTGGTGTACTCGCATTTCCACTGAATAAATACAACTGATTTGACAATGAGGATATTCCAGAGAATACTGCCACACTATTCAGTCTTCAAACTGAGTGAGACATGAGCAGATGAAAAAAGGCTAATGGTAAGCAACATTTTCTAGGGTAAGCACTTTGATATACTATAATTTACGGATTGATGCCACAGTCTACTACACATTTGTTCTAATTTAGAATGGGACTCTCACTATGCGAGCAGTATCTTGGTTTGGGAAAAATACCACAAACACTTCCCAGGGCGGCTACCTTCTCAGAAGCATGGAAGAAGTATTACATTTGCATTCGGTAGGGGCATGGCAAGTCAAGATGGCCAACAAGACGTGCTCATGAGGAGCTCTGCTATCTCCCGTCTTTGGGGCTACTGCAGTACGAAAATAAAAAAAATTCTACCTACCCGGACTACATCCATAAGGTTCAATCTCAGAAAAAAGCGTTCCTGGAGGTCAAGCAAAAACTGCGAGTGAAAGCAAACGGACAAACACACTTTTCGGATCATCTGGTGGAGTTTTGTGACCTGGCTGGAGCATTGAGATAGTGTGCCAATGTGAAGATTGGGCATGGTGTGTTGCCTCACCGATGTTCATAGCTCAAGAAGACAAAGTGGGGGAACACGGGAGCCACTTGATGCATCTGGAATCGTCTCATGTAGGACTCATCATGTGTTGATTCAAGTGGATGCTGCTATGCGACATGAGGAGGTGTCCTCTTCTTTGGAGAGCCTCACACCTGCGATATACCAGGGGAGAATGCACATGACACGTCACTGGAGATGCATGTGGGTGACCCGAAGTTGGGGGCTGATGAGACCTGATGGAGTTCTCTCCAGAGAGATTTCACTGTTGGGCACCAACAGAAGACTCTAACTTGAAAATTACTTGTACCTTTGCAATGGTGAGACTTGTCCACCTGTGAATATTAATGATATCCTGAATTACGTTGCTGCGACGACTGAATGGGAGAATGACTGTTATGGGGATGCCCGGATTGAGGACTCTCTCCCCAGCAAGATGCTGGGGGTTGCCCTAGAAGGATCATACTTACACCTTAGGCAAAATGATAAATACAAAATATTTACAAATTAGGGGGGTTTACTATCTGCTAGGCCTTTGGCTCACATTGATGGGGGAACCCTGTTGTACCCTGGATACCGTTAGATCTCGGGTGCGACGGAGGAGCCGTGCGCTTCTGACCCTATCATTTCTGGTGTGAGATCAAAAGGATGGACTAGAGATAACTGAAATGTTGGGGGTCTCAGTTAAAGCTAGGGAACTGCACTGAGTGTTTGATTCAGCTAGGACCATCTCAGTGGCACTGGACACCATGGCCCCCCCTAAACGGCACTACTCTGCGAGAAAGAGACCCTCAGCTCCCTGGTTCTCTAACCGACTTAGGCTGCTGAGACAGGGGTGCCGAAACAGGAGAGGCGTTGGCGGGCTCAGTTGGGTCTCTCGGAGAGGGAACAACATAAACTTTGTTTAAAAGAATACAAGTTAGCCATTATGGAGGAAAAGAGGGCCTATTACACTAAGATCACTGCTTCTCTCAATTCTCCTAGAGATTTTTTCAAAATTATAGATTCTCTATCCTCTCCCTTAGTAGCTGACCCGATAGTAGAATACCAGGAGCTATGTGACAATATCTCGGTCTTTTTCCACTCTAAGATCGTGGATATCCATGGCACACTTGAAACTCTCAATCTTGGTTTGGGTTCTTTCTCTATTCACCTTCCCTCCCCGCCGGGAGTAGGTCTGGTGGATCCTCTCCGAGTTTCCTGTCCTTCCCCCTCCTTACCCCTGAGCGGATGAACCAGTTCCTGGACAATATCAAATCGGGCTCTACCTTAGATCCGTGCCCGCTGAAAGTTCTGAAGGCGTGCCGGGAAGTGGTTACTTCCCCTCTTATGAAGGTTATGAATTGTGTAATCACAGAGGGAGTCTTTCCCTCGTTATTGAAGATGGCAGTTGTTAAGCCTCTCCTGAAGAAGCCCATTTTGGATCCTGGTGTTCTGAAAAACTTCCGCCCCATATCACTTCTTCTTGCTCCTGCAAAAATGCTGGAATTCCATCTGATTCAGCATCTGAGCGCTTTCCTTTAAGGGATTCTGCCCTCCTGGATGTCTCCCAGCATGGCTTTAGGAGATCACACAGCACTGAATCCGCCCTTACCGTAGTTGTGAATAACATCCGCTCCCAGGTCGACAAGGGCCATACCACTCTTCTGGTCCTGTTAGACCTGACGGCGGCCTTTGATACTTTGTCTCCATCTATTATGGTCGCCCATCTTAGGGAGATAGGGGTTGGAGGCTCTGCTCTGAGCCTGTTGGCCTCCTTTCGTAATGAAAGGGAACAGAGAGTCAAACTGGGCCAGTTTCTATCTGCCCCTAAGACTGTGCAGTGTGGGGTCCCTCAGACCTCTTCACTGAGCCCTACCCTGTTTAACATATATGTGGGCCCACTTGCCAGGGTGGTTAGATCTTTTGGGCTGGAGCTGCTGTCCTATGCTGACGACACCCAAATTATGGTCTCTCTCACGCAGCCCGTGAAAGATTCTGCCGGAATTTCAGGAATTGCATGGAGGCTGTGTCTCAATGGATGATACAGAATTTCCTGAAATTGAACGGGGAGAAAACGGAGGTGCTGATATTTGGAGGCTGCCAGGAAATTTGGTCAAATGACTGGTGACTGCCATCACTTGGGGACTGTCCGTCTCCCCGTCAGTTCGCTAGGAACTTAGGGGTGTTAATGGACTCTTCTCTTTCCTTTGACCGTCAGGTCAGTAGGACTGTTTCGAGCTGCTGTGGCATCATTAGGATCCTTAGAAGGATGCCCATTTTCTGTCCCCTGATTCCCGGAAACAGGCCACAGTGGCATTAGTCTCCTCAAGGCTGGACTAATGCAATGCCCTTTATGTGGGCATCAACAAGAGTCTTATCTACCGTTTGCAAATGGTCCAGAACTGCGTGGAGAAGATGGTTCTCAACCTCCCCAGACTTGCTTCGGCCTCGTCAGCTAGGAGAAATCTAAACTGGCTCCCTATTCAGTCCAGGATTTCGTTTAAGATTTGTTGTCTTGCACATGGGGCCTTTCATGGTATAGGCCCTGAGGGGATCAGGTCTCTGGTTCATCCTTACGTACCTAGTTGATCACTTTGCTCTTCCAACAAAAACCTTCTTGAAGTGACAAGGTTCGTGAGAGTGAAATGGGGAGGCAGAGTTTTTTCCTCAGTTGTGTCCAGGCTATGGAACTCTCTCCCCCTGAACTACTGGGGCAACCGTCACTTGCTCTCTTCCGCAAGGCTTTAAAAACCTGGCTTTTTTCGGAAGCCTTTCGGCAATAGTCTCCTTCAGTCGACTGCATCTCATTTTTGACCTGCCTAGGCGCTTTGATGCCCTTGGGCTAAGTAGTGCGGTAATAGTCCCCTTTCATTCATTCATTCATTTAATGGGCAGACACAGAATTGCGTGTTCCACATATGTTTATCAGATGATGCCAAATAAGATTTACTGTGCAATGTTTTCTTCCTTAATGCATGCTATTGGTCGCAGTGGTGATGCTTCCCCCTTTTTTTAAGAGAGGGGGCATTGGCCCTTTTGTTCTTTAGTCATTATTGGGGTCCTTGGTCTCATTTAGGATTTCAGAGCTGTGGTAGATAGTTACCATTTCATCACGTGGAATGCCCATGGCCATAGTAGGTGCACAAAGCAACACAGGGTATTAACCTTCCTGAAACTGCCAGCAGGAGACCTACCGCACAGAGGCAGAATCACATAAGCTTGCAAAAAAAAGGAGTCGCCAGTTGTACTCAGCCACCTACTCAGAATATGCCAGGGGAGTGATGGTATGGATACCCAGGGATGCCCTTTGACTCACCTACCCGAGGCAGACATAGAAGGTCAATACAAAATAGTGTTTGGCACACTGAATGGTACAATGATTTGCATCCTTAACTCTGATGCACCGAACACTGATGAAGGGCTTCAATTATATTATTAGGTACAGGACTTATTGACAAGGTATATATGGATTCTTACCATTTGGCCTTGGGATTTCAATTGTGACATGGATCGCACAATAAATAGAATGGTGCTGAGACAGCACACTAAACCAGATATGAAGGTGGCTCTGGCCAATGCCATGTCAAATGCAGGCTTTGGGGATATTTGGAGGGCCCTACACCGACATCCAAGGAATATTCTTACCAATGACTTCAACACATAGCACTTATAGCCGACTGGATCGTAATTTAGTTACTGGTCTGGGCATGCGTATATTGGCATCTGCCGAATATCGGGCAGGTTTTTGTCAGATAATTTTGAATTGTTGAAATGTAGATGAAGGGAGACGAGGGGCCTTGTTTCTTCTTACAGAATGACACATGACGTGCTGAAAGGTGAGATGTGTCTTGTGGACCTTTCTGTTATGCTTGATGACTATATGAGAGGTAACTTAGGCTCTATGACCATGAGTGCGGATGAATGGGAGGCAAGGAAGACGGTAATGCGGGGAGTGTGCCTGAGCAAGGTACTTAGAGTAATAAAGCAGCTACAGGGGGATCTGGTGGTTCAGGAGAGTAGGCTGGCAGAGATTCAGCGGTACGAAACTGAGTCTCTTGAAGCCTAGTTTGAAGTGTTGGTGTTAATATGCGCCCTTAGTGAAAAATGGGTTAGGTTGGCTAAATTAACACTTAAGTCATATCACATTTGGAGCGTATCTAAAGGGCATTTATCAGCAGGTGAACTAAAGCTCCTCCGACCCTGTTTGATACTTTTAAGCCAGTACTGATGTCCCTAAGGTTACAGAGACTTTGATGGAATGACCTTGCCTTAGAGGAGCTCAGAGAATCATTACACTTTTTGCCCAAGAGCAAGACGCTGGGGAAGACAGCTTCACAGCAGACTTCTACCAGGCCTTTTCGCCCATCTGTGCAAAAAACTCCTGGAGGACCTTAATACGACAGGAAAAGTTGGTAACCTTCCGATCACTAGGCGAGAGGGTATAATATGTATGATTCCTAAGCCAGATGGAGCACCAACATATCCAGCATCTTATCGACCGCTGACCAAGATCAACTCAGACACAAAGGTCCTGTGTAAACTCCTGGCAAACAATTGCAGCACGTTGTGAGACAGCTAGTTCATGAGGATTAGTGTGGGTTCATACTGGGTCACAGTCCAGTCATGAACATCAGATAACTAACCCATGCGCGGCTGTCTCTTGCAGACTGTCCTGAGGAGCAATCTATGGTCACAGTGCTCCTTAGGAAGGTATTTAACTCCCCGAGTTGGTCTTTTTTACTGGAAGTGTGCCGCACAATGGGCTTTGGCCTTGTGTTCTGAAGTTAGGTCCTGTTGCTCTCCATGGGCTCTACAGCACAGGTTAGGTCGGGTGGGATAGTCTCAGAGAGCTGGACAACTGAACAAGGCATGCATCAGGGATGTAAACACATAGAGGGATAGGGAGAAAAGAAACACAACACAGACTCGAGTATGGCAAAATTAATCTATTTAGAAAACTGCCCTCACTCACACACAAATGTGTGTGACATGCTTTATTATCGGGTCTGTTTACAAAACGCCCTGGCGTAGCCACGCTCAGGACAGAGCATAGGGGAGGGGGAAAACAAAAAAAGAACAAACCAACAGACACTTACACAAGACAACACAAATGTGCCAGAAAAGTGATAACACAGTGAATATCACCCTGTGACTGGGTATCGTGATATAACAAAGTGCAGCATTGGAAGTGCTAAAAACTGGCTCATGGATACCCTCCCAGACATTTATTTATAGGTTCCACGGCCAGGATTAAAATAATAAAGGATGGGCAGTGTTTTAAAGCGAATATTAAGTTCCCCAAACACTCCTCCTTAAACTGCTTGTGCCAACATGTTTTGACTGACTTACTGTGCCAAAAATACACTGGTCACCCTGGTCTTCAGGACGTCTATCTATCCCAGTCCTATCATCCACCTTGCCTCAGTCCAGCTGGTAGATGGAGTATACTGTATCGAAAATCGATCAAACACGTGTGGAGGAAAGTCCCGCCATCACGGGAGACAGATACTGCAAAGAAGCACGACAAATAGTATGCTTTCACGTATTGTGCCTGTTGTTGTAAATCCCCATTACACATAGCATATAACTAATATCTTAATGCTATCCCCAATGGCATACAAGATTTCTGGAGCTGCAATAATAAGAAGAAACTTTTCATGGCGTTTTAGATCCACTCATCACCCTACATGCCATACTACAGTTTAGGCAAAGTGGGTTAATACATTCCAAAATCAATTAAAATATACTGCTACATAAGGTACACCACACTCAACTACAGCGCAAACTGCTGCAGTGAAAATTACGAAACCAGCCTTTGTTCAAGATGGTATCAACCAACTGTGCCCCACTCTTTTAGCCAACTCGCTGAGTTTATCAATGTATAAAACTCAACATGGCGCCCGGCAGGGAGGATTCCAAAGAACACAACCTTTGTTCACAAAAAAACAGGGTTAGGCAGGAAATCATTAGTTTTATAGTTAGCGGAGAACACTAGATCATTTCTGTGAGAAACATGATGTTCCTTTTGACCAGCCTATATACATATATACTAGCATTGGTTTCCCCAAAATTGAAAAGTCAAGCACAAAGATTAAGGAGAGACTCCCCCTATTTGCGATACTCCTTACTGTTCCGGTGGAATACCACACCAGTTCGTGCCTGCTTTTGGAACGCTGCGCCGATATCCAGACGCGAGGTGACTCCATTCCTTTATGCCACTCTCTTCCGCATACGCTCTCTCGCAACCGCTGGGGAGCGCATACGCCTAATTACGTCAGAGAGAGAGGCCACTGGAACTTGTAGTACATGCCCACTGTTGTTATGGCAACCCGCCCGTTTTTTAAGTTTCACAATGTAAACGCGAATTCAGGTTTCGGGTGCCTCTGGATCCTGGCTGCCCAATACATCGTATATCGGTATACTCCTTTAAATGTATACAGTTACCACCACATGCGCAGTACTGGTGACTACAAATTATCGATAGTTGGTGTATAGAACTGTATACACGCTGCCCTCATTCTCCATATTCAAAAGGGACATCTGCCTGAGAAGTCAATTAAGTTCTGATGCACCGGGAAAACCAACCATAATCATGATCAAGGTCATTAAAAATGTATTTATTTTTTCTCCTCGTAGGTGTGTAAAAATACACACTGTCCCCAATCCACAAATCGAGAGTGGGGGGAAGGGGAGGGGGGAAGGTTAAATATGGTAGGTACCCATCCCACCAGAGCTGATTTAGTCAAATAGAACAAAATAGGCCACAGAGATGGAAACAAAACTATCTCGAAGACGAGAGTAGCCGTGTGACATAAAATGTCAAGAGAGGAAATGTTGTCAATGCAACACCTGACTAACCATACCAGTCCCTGCTGTCAATAGCTTACATTTAGGCACCCTGGAACAGCGTTCCAGATACATGTCTGAAAATGAGTCACTATTCACCTGCTCAAAGTTTGCCACAGTATATCATCATTTAGTCCCTCAATATGGCACTTAAGCCGGTAGACCCATTTTTGTTCCCGCAACAGTAATGTTCGATTGTCAACCACAGAATGTCTACCCAACTGTAATTTTTTGATGATAGTCCACCTCAGGTCATCAACGGTGTGCCCTGCCTCTAGGTAGTGTGATGTCAGCCTAGTATCAGATCTGCCACATCTAATAGTGCTACGATGCTCTGTAAGACGAGTTTTCACCTTCCTACTGGTCATGCTTACATACTGTTTGTGGCACGGGAATGTGATAACGTAAATGACCCCCCGTGAGTTGCAATTGGTGTGGCATCTCTGTTCCCAAGGGGAATGGAGTCCCAGGTCGATGTGCTTGGTGTTAGAAGTAAGACGACAAACGCTACATGAGCCACAACGAGTCTGGCCCATCAAATTGGATAAACCAGTAGATGTAGTAGTAGTACCAATTTTAAGGGGCGGTCGGGGTCTGGTATGAATAAGAAGATCCTTGAGATTTTGACTCCGTTTGAAAGAAAATAATGGTTTGTCCATAATCAAACCACCGAAGTTAAGGATCTTCCAATTCCGTAGTAAGGTTCTTCTGATCTGTTGTGACGCTGTTTTGAAAGTAGAAACAAACACTGGTTTATTCATTTTAGGTCTGATGGTTTTAGACAAAGTGCTTCACGATCGACATTGCAGGCCCTCTTTCTGGTTCGTTTGATAATCCTAGTCGGATAACCCCTCTGTTGTAGTTTAGAGGATTAAAAGTCTGCCTCTGCCATAAAGTCCGACCATTCTGAACAATTACGGCATATACGAAAGAATTGTCCCACCGGCAAGTTGTCCCTAAGTGACTTATGATGGAAACTATCAAATGCCAATAATGCATTCTTGTCGGTGGGTTTGTGAAATACCTTCGTATGTAGCGTCCCTCCTCTCGGTTCTATCACTAAATCCAAGAAGGGTAAATTCGTTTTGGTGACAGTCTAGGTAAAATGGAGAAGATTCCTTTGATTGAGCCACTCCGAAAAGAGGGCGACAGATGACTCATCGCCCTCCCATACCACCAAGACGTCATCAATATAACAACGCCACAATTTCAAGTTTGGTCCCCAAGGGCAGGAGGTGTCATAGATCACTGTGTCCTCAAAGGCCTCCACATACAATCCCGCCAAACTTAGAGCAAAGACACTACTCATAGAGGTACCATGGATTTACAGATACATTGTTCCCTCAAATTCAAAAAAATTCTTTGTTAGCGTGATTTCTGCCAGATGTAAAACAAAAGACCTGGGCGTTTGGTAAGGCCACTCTTCCGCATACAAAATATCTTCCAACACCCTCAGAGTTTCCCTTTGCGGGATATTAGTATATAAGGCCTCGATATCGAGGCCTATAAGGAACTCAGTGGTAGGGTCAAAAGACGTATCCTTCAGATGATTAAGGATGTCAAGAGTGTCTCTCAGGTAGGCAGGTAGCTTTTGTACAAGGGGTTTCAGGTAGAAGTCACAAAATTGTGACAGAGGTTCCAGCAGGGACCCCATCCCGGAGACAATAGGTCTACCGGGAGGGGGTCTTACTGTTTTATGATTTTTCGGGAAGATGTAAAAATAAGTTGTTTTAGGTTGTTTATTCATCAAGAATTCCGCCTCATGCCCTGAAATCCAGTCATTTAAATGAGCCTCCTCCATCACTGTGACAATCTCCCTAGTAATCTCCTCAGTGGGATCCTTGGTAAGCCTACGATATTTCCTTTCCTTTGATAAAAGGCGGGCACAATTCTCATTGTAGGTGTTTTTATCCAGAATCACTATGGTCCCACCCTTATCAGCTGGCTTCAGGACGATATCCCTGTTGTTCATAAGCTCCTTCAATGCCGTTCTTTCTAAATTAGACAGGTTAGAAAAATGACGGTGTTGAGATTGGTCTAAACTCTGCAAATCATGGACAACCGCCTGCTCAAAAGCCACCACTTCCGGTGGTAGCAGGGTTAGCTGGGGGGTGAAGGTGGATTTGGGGCTAAAGGGGGTGTCTTCCTTGGAGGGGTCTAAAAATTCTTGATCTTGAAAAAAGATTTTAAGTCTCACATTACGCAAAAAGGCTGCCACATCCTGACGTAACTTGAACAAATCCAATTGGTTAGTGGGGACAAATCCCAACCCTTTATTGAGTAGTTGTTCTTGTATACGGGATGGGGCCAGGGATGATAAATTCACGACTAGGCTGGTCCGTGCCTGGTCCCGGGTAGGCTGCTCGATGCCATATTCCTGGTCACCCGCTGGGTGATTTCCTGATCCTGATTGTCCCATGTTACTCGCTGTTGACCTCTTCGCTTGCCGCGGCCCTTGCTCCGGCCCCTCCTTAAAAAAGCCCCCTGGTAGTTCTGAAACTGTGTTGTTTGAAACTGGGGGGTCTGAAAAGGGGTGTCTTCGAAATGAGGGTTAGGAAGAGAAGGTTGGGAAGGGTACCCCATCAGTGGCCAGTTGTAGGCCTGGTTAGGATATTGGTGAAATGGCTGTTGGAACATTGGTGGTCTTGGTCCCCGCACAGGGTCAAGGCTGATTTGCATATGGCCATGTCTGAACTGGGGTGGTGTGGAGTGCAAAAAACGATAGATTTAGGCCCAGATCTCTGTACTGGGGTGAATGTATGACATTGTTCTGTATTCTGTCCATCAACTGTTGTTTTGCATTTGCCACCCCGAGTGGGATAGGTATGCTCAGACGTGAGTCCCATGCTCTCCACACCACTGGAGTCAAGCTATCCTGGCTGAAGACGGCTGATAGCCAGAAACCGGTCCTCGGTAGCTTGTTTCCGGTCCAGGGATGGCATGGCTTGGCAGTTCGGGCTGGACTGTTCCCATAAGGCACAGGGTCAGACTGATTTGCATATGGCCATGTCTGAACTGGGGTGGCAGAGTAGGATAAAGAACGGTGATGGATTAAACCCAGATCAGTTGACTGGGGGTGAGTGCTTGTATTGTCAACGCTCCGTCCATCATTTCCTTTGGTTTTTCAATGGTCCTCCAGCTTCCTTCTGTTTGATCAGCAGTTGGAGATGTTTTATTTAATAAGTTTTAAGATTATATAACATGAATGTTGTCCCACATGAGTACAAAAAAGTCTCCAGTCAAAATCTACCATCTGCTCACAATAAACTTCTGCAAAAGAAAATTCAAGAAGGAGGAGTGGGTGTATACTTCCTATTCATTTTACTGAACAGTATATTATCCAATAATATTCCCTAATTTCCCGGTCAAGTGATGTTTTCAGAATGTACAGTGCGCTAGTTTGGCAACAGTTTTAAATTCCCCATGAGTTTGGGTAACAATGGGCAGTTGGATGGGTGTTTCGTAGTTATGTTCTGTTTTTGAGTTCAGATGGTTAGTTATTTTCTTTAACTGTTCTTTTTTTATAAATGTGTTGCTGAAATGAAGGTAAACCAATATGTTACTAAAGAGCTAGACTCAAATGTTGTACAAAATATGTCTATGTATCTGTTTTTCACTTTGTCATTTGTACTCATGACAACTGATGTCATTGAGACCTCTAGTGTTGCTGTGACGAAGGAAAATGCATTTTTGATTTAGTTATTTTGACAAATGAATACCAAGAGAAAAGTTAAATTTGTATCTTACTAAATAGCTACACTGGATCCTTATGTAAAATATGCCTATATATGTGTTTTACACTTTGGTAAAAACACCCTGTATTCACAGTCTGTACTTGGCAATGGCACTCATAGAATCATACAGGCACTACCTGTGCAATCATCAAGGATCTCCATCACTCTGAAAATGCGCCTCCTGGCATAGTTATAGTTGGGGGATGAAGACTCCTTGGCTATTGAAGGTATATGGGGGCCAAGTATCCCTCTTGTTACCTCCAGCAAGTTCCACACAGTCAGTTTGCTAAGAGGTCTTTGGAGGCCACACTCCCTTTCTGACCACTCTGAAAACATGTCTCCTCGCATACTACTGGTTGGGGAACAAAGTTGCCTTGGATGCTAAAGGACCTTGGGGACCAAGAAACCTCTTCTTAATTTCTATAAGTTCTACTCAGCAGGATTTATGACAGCTGGCCAGAGGACCCACCCCTTTCCCACACCATTCTGCATAGACCATTGCTACTTAAAAAAACATGAAAATTAACTGAACAAAATCAAAGGTTTCAGGTAGGAGTATACTTAGGAATTAGCATTAAAAACCTTAGAAATTCACTAAAAAAAAAACAAACGTTACAGGGCTGTTATAGTTAGGAAATAGGATTAAAAAAAACCTTAGCTATTTGCTGAAAAAACATAAGGTTACAGGGACATTATAGTTAGGCTGATATTTCAGTCGTACAAAACCAGAGAAATTCAGCAGTTATAGTTAGCTGAGCTAACTATAACTGCTGAATAGCTGAGCTAACTATAACTCGCGTCTCATAATGCACAGCATATGACCTCACATATTACATTACTCATGACATGGTCAGTGACATCACTGATGACATCAGTGATGGTATCATCCACAGAATCTCTGACGCAGCCACTCACATCCCTTGTAACCTTTCATACACCCACTCCAACTTTCACACTACCATTCTCGAAACCATTGACCCACCCATACCAGTACTTACATACTCACTCACTGATTCCTAGGTCTATATACACTTCCACTCACTCACCCATATAGTCACTCATATACCCACTCACTAATACAGACACTGACATATCCACTCATACACCCATACATCCACTCACATACTGTCAGACACTCATAGAGCTACTCACACACCCATAAAGTCAATCACACATCCACTTACTCACCTATATAGTTATAAACACACCAACTCACTTATTCATACAGATACTAACACATACTTATTCACCTATGCAGTTACTGACACAATCACTCACCCACACATAAGGGGGCCGATTCACAAAGGTAATCTGACGCAAAAGTCTAACTTTACAACCTTTGGTATTCACAGAAGTCATTTACAACTTTTGGTATTCATAGAGGTCATTTACGAGTTGTATCTTTACGTCCGCAGTCAGGCTGGAATTTCGGCACCCAGGCCATGCTGTCTGCACCAGGGCCATACTCTGCGGCTCGGGCCATATTCTCCAGCTCGATCTGTACTCTCCGGCTCAGGCCGGATGAAGTGTAATCACTGCAATTTTTACAAACAGGAACATTACATACGTGTGATACATGGTAGAGGAAGTCATGAAAAACAGTTTGGGCAGGACAAAGGATGTGGCCAAACACTACATCATAACCCAGAAAAGTTTGCTCCTTTGCATCATGGTACAATTTGCGCTCCCCTCAGTGTTGACTGTAGTGTTGACACTACAGTCAACATTGAAAGAAGCACAAATTGTGCACTGCATGTACCATGATGCAAAGAAGCAAACTGATTTTCATGACCTCTTCTACCATTTAACACATGTTCCTAATGTACCCTTGTGTAAAACATACATTCTGGCCCATTGTTAGATCTGGGGGTCTCTAGTTGGCAATGGTATTCACCTTTGTCCAAATAGGGATCCTTACTTCTAAATCAGGATAAGGGGATTACACTCCTTAATAAACCCTGCGCACCCCCTTTGGTAGCTTGGCACGAGGAGACAGGCTTATCTCAGAGGCAGTGTGTTAAGCATTTGTGAATATACACAGTAATACAGTGAAAAGACTACAGATGGACACAACACAGGTTTTATAAAAATAAGTATTCTTTATATAGACTTAACACAAGACCACAAACAACAAAAATCCACAATACTACACTTAAGATTGCTTTAAAGATGATACAAGTTACTTAGTTCAAGTTGATGATAAATTCAACAAAGTTCTCAGCAAAGTATCTGGATGTGTAACTCAAAGTAAACAAAAGGCTCGCAAAAGGGGAAATGCGTTGGTTCCGTGATCCGGGGGAAATGATGTGTCGTGCCTCAATGCTTTCGCACAGTAGGGGATGCGTCTTGATCCTTACCGGTGCGGTGCGCAAGATGACGCCTTGATGCAATGCGATGATCCAGTTGTGATGCGAGAAGATGGCGCTCTTGATGCGACGATGCGGTGACACTGCAATGATGATGCGTAGATGTTCTGGCAGGCTTGCAATGGCTCTGTACTTTGGAGCTGTGACAGGCCCTGCGACACGCTTCTCCGGGGATGCGATGGTGACTCTCTCGATGGTGTCATACTTCTCCGGTGATGCGACAGCAGGCAGCTTCAATGAACACACGCTTCCAGGGAGATGCGGCAAAGTCTTGCTTCTCTGGTGATGCGACGATTTCAGCTGCGGCGGCGACACACTTCCTCTCGATGCGTAGTGCTTCCAGCTCCCAGCAACACGCAAATGTCTGTAGGTGGAATTCCCAGCAAGGAAATTCAGAGGGGAGCTGGAGATTAAGTCTTTTGTCCCTGAGACGTCAGCAGGAGGCAAGCACAGTTCAAGCCCTTGGAGAATATTCTGTAGATGATGAAAGTCCTTAAAAAGTCCTTCTCCTTTCCTTGGCAATGAAGCAACCACTGCAGGCCAGCCCAGCAAACAGCACACTGGCAGTGGGGTAGTCAAACTCCTGCAGCTTCCTTGGTTCTTCTCCTTGGCAAAAGGTTTCTTGTTCCAGCAGTGATCTAATTTCTTGAGATCAGGGTCTGAATATTTATACCCCAAAATCCTTTGTTCTCTGAGAGGCCTCGGCCTAGTCCAAACCAGTTCCTGTGCACTTTGTTTACATGACTCTCTCCTTCCTTTCACTGTGCAGGGCAGAGACATCAGCCGCCCCACAGGAGGTGAAGCCAGTACAGGGGAGGGAAGGCACAGCTCTGGAGCACTTTGTTGACAAGATTCCTTCTCTCCTTTCACAGTGCAGGGCTGAGACATCAGACAAGCCACCGGAGGTGGAGCCAGCATTTTAGAGGGAAGGACTAGCCCTATTCAGGACCCAGGTGCAACTCCCCCCTCCCATCTAGATGCATATCTCTCTATTCACCACTGGGCTTCCCCAGCCTGTCTCCTGGAATCCCCCAGCCCTGTCACTCACAAGCTCTGACAAGAAATATACAACCTAGCAGAGGCAGGCCTGGACAGTTAGGCAAGAAAATACCTACTTTCTAAAAGTGGTATTTTCAAACACAGAATTTTAAAACCAACTTTACTAAAAGATGTATTTTATAATTTTGAGTTCAGGCATACTAAATTCGAATTTCTACCATGTTCCCTGAGTCAGTTAGGATTATAAGGATTATAAGAATTTAACAAACTAACTGCCCATTCTAGCCTATGGAGAACAGATAGCCTTGCAATAGTGAAAAATGAAAATTGCTGTAATTCACTATTAGGACATGCTACACACATCAGAGCAGGTCCTACCTTATACTTACAATGCACCCTGCACTTGGGCCTACCATAGGGGTGTCTGATATGAAGCAAAGGGAAGGTTTAGGGACTGGAAAGTGGGTGCACTTGCCAAGTCAATATGATAGTACTAGACTGCACACAGGCCTTGCAATGGCAGGCCTAAAACACACTTTACAAGCTGGCTCAGTGGGTGGCACAACCAGTGCTGCAAGCCCACCAGCAGCATTTGATTTACAAGTCCTGGACAGACATGGCTAGGGGCTGACAGGTAAATCAAATAACCCAATCATGGAATCACCAATTAGTACATCAATTTAACATAGGGAGCACTTGCACTGTGGCACTGAATAGCAGTGACACAGTGCACAAAGCATATAACCAGCACAGGCAGAAGCCCACATCACTTACCTTGTTGATTCTGCAGCTGTCATGGGGAAAGGCAGGGCCGTCTTAACAGCATTATAGGCCCCCGGGCCAAGCATTACACTGGGCCCTGCCTACCAAACCACTGACAGGAATACAAATTGAAATTATCGATAAAACAAACTTATATTAATTAGTACCTCCTACAAAAAAAGTGTTTTGACATTCAAAAGCAAAGACTAAATCAATACAAACAATTCTGGTCTGTGCATAGATTCTCATGCAGCCCCTATGATCGTGGGACCCACAGGCAACTGTCCAGCATGCCCATGCGTTAAAGTGGCACAGGGGAAAGGTTGTGTGCAGCTCATGTCTTCGGCATGCACGATGACCTCCCTTTAAAAATTGGATTTGACAGACAAATGAAGTTCTGTGGGTCATGTTGTAGTGGTCATAATGTCCTAGGGTAGTTGTAGCCCTCCAATCTCCGAATGTGGGCAGTTTGTATGACAAGACAGTTGCAGCCACCACCATCCCTGGCAGTGGCAGCCTTCTTCGCCACTGACCTGCAACTCACATTCTTCGATTGTTAGCAGGTGTAGCACAAGATCGTGGCCTGCAGTGATTACCAGGCATGCATGATGGTCTTTGAGCCTGCGAAATACTGTGGGTGTGAGGGGAGAGATACCTATTGCCCAGATGTCAGCATGGGTCACCCCTAGCATCGATATTCCTCTTGAATAGTCTGTTTTCTTTGTGTTTTTCTCTTGCTGGCTAGGCTTCCCCTCCTTGACAGTCTCATTACTTGCAGAGCCAGTCAGATTCGTTCCCTGTCCCAGCAAGCAGGCTGGCTTTTAGGCATTGGTCAGATCCTGGGTTCCACCATGAGAAAAAATGCAGACTTCAGATGATAACCCTCAATTCTGAAATACTGGCTATCATGCAGACACCAGCCCTGGTCTCACAGGAGGCCTTTGAGTACTCTGTGGAGTATTCTCTTTCTTGGTTATGAAGAACTTGGAACTCGAATTAAGTAGGCAGGTTGGATCACACTTTTAGGCACATTTTCCACACAGAATTTGGATTCATATTCCAATACTTTAAAACCAGTTGTGTTTCAAATGTAATTTCCAGTGTGCTCTCCATACACCGACTTTGTTCACATTGATGCTTCTCACAGCAAGTAGCATTTGTCTGGTTCCAAGTAAGGAGTACCCAAAACACGTACACAATAATGTGAGAACTCTCTGGATCTCATCAGCTTTCTTGAATCAGTAATTGGGGACAAACAAAAGTGCAGGCCTGAACTGGAAACTTCCTCACCTTGAAAAACAGAAACTGCTGCCCTGCCCCCCCCCCCCCCACACACACACACACACACACTTCTACCAACAGCCAAATAGCAGTGTGCAGGAGAACTAATGAGCTGCCACTTCTAGCCATACCCAGTAGGGGTTTCGAAGGGGAAATGTATGTTGAGATGTGGGGACAATGTTCTTGTCCTACTCACAAGAATGGTGAAAGCCACCATTGTTCTCCAAAATCTTGCAGGGAGTTTACACGGAAGGTCATTATATGGTTCTTCTGTTTATCTCCTCCAGTCTACTCTGTTCAAGGCTTGCTATTTTTACTTTCAAAATGAACAGCAGCCTTTTCTAGTTACGACATTCTGGGATATGTGGCGGTGAACCCTGACTGACAAACAAACTCTCTGTTTGCACTCTCCTTTTAGAGATGAGTGAACTGTCATGTTTCTGCCCGTGAAACCTCCTCTAACTCTGCTGCTGGAAACCTCTGACTGACGGCCCAAATCATATTAGACCACTGGACAACGTACCACCAAACATACTCCTTTTTAAGAGCACATTTCCAAATATATTTTTTCCCCTGTTTGGGACTGCCAGAAACAGCTTGGCGGTCTTCAACAGGAAAATACATAAATGACCCGGACATGTTGGAAGAAAACTACCAGGACATTTAATTTGTGTTTCCATACCAGACTCCCACTTTCGCAGAAGGAAGTACATTAAGAGGTTCTTGCATATTTTTGCACTTCAGGTTACCTGCCCATTTGGAATTATAAGGTCCATGGTGAATTTGCAGACCCAGTAATTTTCCCCTAGGGCATTGGGCTGAAATCAGCTGAAATCTCAGAATGAAAATTCGGAGAAAAATGAGTAATGACCGGGTAATAAGACTCAGATGACCCTGGTAATTTCTCATTTTTCAAGGGAACCTCAAGGCTCTTGTTGTAATCCCTTTTTACTCCACCACCTTGAGATCATTCTGGAAGACGGATGGACGGATTTAATGGGCCCAATTAGGGGCACTCGTTATCTGTTGACTTGACTGCAGAACTTCCCATACCCCAGCACATGTGGCATTATCCTGAGGCGAATGACCCCATTATAGATTAATTCCAGTGTCTTAAGAATGTGTTATTAATAGGTAGTTATTAATATGTTTTAAGGTAAACGTTTTAATGAAGTGACCGTCGTTGTGTTCATAGGGGATATTACTGTAAGACAAATAGTCAATTAAATGTTAGGCAAGTCTGCTGTATACATTTGTTACTGAATGATATGTATCTTCGTAGGAACTATTGCACTTGAGGTGGAAGAGCACTCTTATCTTTAAAGCATATATGTCAAGCACAATTTGAACTCACACCATTTACATCCTTCTGTATTGCCACTAATGATTATAAGATGGGTCACATATACCTATTAACCTGCCTCAGGATAAAGTTTGCAATCATTTTTTTTTTTTTAGCTAATTATTGAATTTCTTTACAGAAAATGTCCAGGAGGAGATAGATCGTGTAATTGGCCACAATCAAAGCCCATCCATTGAACACAGGAATCAGATGCCCTACACGAAGGCCGTCATTCATGAAATACAGAGATATGGTGACGTCATTCCTCTTTCCCTCACTCGCGCTGCTACAAAGGACATAGAGTTTGGAGGATACAAGTTCCCGAAGGTACAGGACACATGCGAGGGGGTTTAACGCTGTGAACAGAAAGAAAGGCTTTTAGTTTGGAAAGCACTCTCTCCTGTAGTGCATGAAATTAAACACACGCTTTAAAAGATGTATGCAAGTTTTCCAATTATTAAAGATTGGGGATTCTGACCAATACATTTAATCTTTTTCCATTGAAGGCTGGTGACATTTCAAAGTACTGGGTCCTAAAAGTTGGGGAGACGTTTTATATAGTGAGCATGAGTGAGCAAGCCTAACTGATTGGCATATGGTTGCATAGGCCCAGTGGAGAAACACTTCCATTTGACATATTCATGTGTTAAATTGACATATTGTAAACAGTGAACTTTGTAACACATTTTTCTTGCACATCAGTGTACTCTGGAAATAATTCCTTACATGTATTTTTCCTCGTATTTACATTATCATCCCTTAGAACACTTTGTACAAGGTACTCCGTGCAAATTGAATTATGGATTGTTGTCTGTAAGGCGACAGTCCTGGGTGGGTAGAATCAGCAAGATGTGGCTTATCTGGAGCTCAGGTGCTGAATGCATGGGTTTAGTTTAATATATAACCGCATGAGCCCTTGCTTAGGCAGAGGAGCATTTAGACAGGCTTGTTGCGTTCGCCCGAACTCTGGCTCACCCGAATTGCAGCCCTTTCCTGAGAAGGATGGCTGACTGCATGCTGTACACCAGACCTGGCTGTAAGATGATACATGAATACAGGTACATGGGAATTTAGACCACTCAGGGGATCTGGCAGATTAGCATACCTTTACTTTTTAGGATATGCAAAACTAGTTAGGGGTACAATTATAGTTTTTCATATAACCTGATGCAAACGTACAATGGTTGAATTATTCATCCTGTTTTCCATTCTTGTCCTGCATTGGCTGCTTCATTTTAATCATTGCAGGGCATACATTTTACATTAGATTCCAGTTGCCTCAAATAAATATTTGAAACACCATTTGTGTATTTCTTGTGTACCTTTGTTAAATATAAAAGGGTGAGTTTTGTTTCCACAATTTCCTTGGGGGAATTAGGTTTGTCATGTTCTGAAGTTGCAGACACCATCTGATGCCTTGTTAGTTTAGAGGCCCAGTTGGCACACTGTGAGCTAGCCTGGTAACAGGTCAACATATTATGATGGTATATGTGGAATCAGTCCCATATAGTTTTGAAGCTTAAGTTGCCCAAAACCTACAGTCTTACCTAGAAAGTAGGAACCGTACAACATAGCGTAAGAGTGGTTTGGGGGTTTCCAGCAGAGAAAATATGTAAAAAGAGAAAATAGTGCATTTTAAAGCTACTTTTCACATAGAATGTTTGGAGAAAGCAAGGTTGATAAAGCAGTTATAATTATAAAGCAAAATAACAGGGAAAGCAGAGCCAAGCCAAAGAAAGACAATGTCTGTGCATGAGCCCTGCCTTCAAAATACTTGGCCTGTATAGCATGCAACAAGTAGGTTCTGGAGGTTTCAACTCCCAGAGATGTTTGGAATGTCCTGCTTACTCAACACGAAGAAGGGGAGAGAGCTGTTAATGTTTAGACTCTACCACCCCAGGCCCCCAAACAAATTCAAATGTGCACACAAAAGGGGTGTGTAGAGTACACAACAAACACAACTCAGACAAATTTCTCATTCTGGAAAAACTGCCCTCAGTCACATACCAAAGTATGTGACATGCTTCATCAGCAGGCCTGCAACAAAACACCCTGGTGTAGCCACATCCAGGGCGGAGCATGAGGAAGGGGGAAAAATAATAAATTCCACACTACAAGACGTACAACAGAATAATTTCAACACATACAACACGTAACACAGAATGAGGTGAAAAGCTGTGCAAAACACCCTGTGGCTGAAACTGATAGTGCGACAAAAAAGTGCAGTACGAGGAAGTGATTAAAACTGATTTAGGGTGCCAACTGAGAGAATTGCTTTATTAAACATAGCTTGGTACCCCTACCAGGATTAAAAGTAAGAAAAGGATGGGAAATGTCTTCTAGAGGAAGTGAGGTTCCTCAAGACTTCCCTCCTACCACTGCTGAAGTCAACATGTTTCGACTGCTAAATTCGTGCCTAAAAAGGTCATCCCGGTCTTCATCAGGACTGTTGCGATCAGCGCCACTGTTGGCCCTCCTGTAAATTGGTCGATGGACCCCCAAAAAAGAGCAGGTCTTCTGGATCCATACTCTTCTAAGTCTTCTAAGTCATATGTGGAGGCTGATACCAATAGTGCGGGAAAACATTCACTGTAAGGGAGCAAAGAGAGGTGATAGAAACACCCGGTTCCCACAATCACTCTCTTTGAAAAACCCCCGTCTGTTTCCAGCAACTTTATTCATAATGTTGCTCGTTATGTGTTAAAAAATCAAAAATAATAATAATAAAACTATAGCAGTATCAGTGTACCTGCTAAGCTTCTGACCCGGGTCCTAGACTCCGTCCCCTCGGGATCTAAAGCATTGATCACTCGTTCACCCATAGTAACAATATATGACTTTTTTTAAATAAAACAGAATACTGCATGCTTCCACTGCCACTTCATGTACCCCCGTAACCCCCACACACTCACACACACACAAACCACCCTCTCAAAAAGGCAAGTTACTTATAACCCCAGACTCGGGTAAGTGTAACCCCCTGCTGTAATACTCACCGAGTTTATGAATTTCATAAACCCGAAATGTTGTCGGACAGGAGGGTCTCCCAAGAACACAATCTGAAAAACAGTAATGCGGGATGCTATTTTATCATGTACAACCTCGCACTCGGTAACTCGTCGGCGGTTCCAAATCCGCTAGTAAGAGCAGCGGACAAATGGGACCCACCCCCGGGCCCCTCCTGTCACTCTCTGCCCAAGTGTTCGCTCCTTCATCCATCTCCTTACCGTTCCGAGGGCTAGCCCTGTCGTGTCTGCCTGTAAACCGTGACACCGCGCAGATGGTGTACGCGGTGTTTGATCAGTATTTAAGGCTAAGCTGGGCTGTTCCACCGCTCCACCCATGGCGTCCCACGTGATCCGAGCGTGGTCATCATGACGTCAAGCGCGGTACGTGTAAACTGATCAAGGGCGCTGGGAGTTGTAGTGTAACGGCATTTCCGGCCGATACCAACCCCAAATTTAAATTAGCCATCCCTGGCATTCATTTAAAAGTAGCTATCTGCTACTCCGGTAGCACGTACCCGTCCATCTGAATATGATTATCTTAATCCTGATGCGTAAGGGGGAATAGATGTCTCAGTGTGTCCCTGTCGAAACTCCCTGATAATCCCTCCTTCCTTCGTACCCGACCCACTATTGCGCCGTCATCAAGGTACTTAGTCATGTGCCACAGTGATCTAGCATGCCATCAGCAATAGGCCCATGCCCCACATATGTCCTGCTTCCCATCCCTGGCCGCATCTTGTCTGGGAGCACTGAGACTAGTGTCTAACCCTTTGTAAGTATGCTCAGGCAAAGGGTTTGAGATTTATGTGACAGCTCTACTCCCCTATCAAGTCAGAGATGGCCCATCAAGCCAACACCTATTCTCTCTTTGTCTGTCTAAGAGCAAAACACAAAGAACAACTGCCTGCTACACCGAGTCATGTCAGAGAATACAGACTGCATGCAAAGGTGTCATATAGGAAAAATTATAATACAATAAGAAAGGACAAAAGAAGTCTCAATAATATTAACATCTTCCAGGCCGAAATAAGTTCTGGAACATTTATATAACAAAATATTTGCATAAAATAATAACAAAAACACGACGAACGCCACTGTAAAACAAAATTATTTGTTTAATATATATCTACTAGTAGAATCATATCTGTCCAGTCATGAGGACTGGACAGCCCCAGAACTCGCAGGGACAATTATTGTCCTAGGAAGAACAAGTAATAAGTAGATTGTGCATAATCTGTTATTATTCTTGAGACTTCTTTTGTCTTTTCTTGTTGCATTATCATTTTTCCTATATGATACCTATGCAATGTGCTTTTATGACTGTTTTATATGGGAGCCGAATAAAGCTTTCCTTGACTGACTTCTGATGCAAACCATTGTAGCATATGATTAAACTTTCTAAAAGTGGAATTTTCAGAATTGTAACATAAAATCCAACTTTACCATTACATAGTGTTTTTTATTACAATTCTTTAGACACCAAACTTAAGGCCCCATTAGGATGGCGGGCGGATTGCCCTCGCCATCCTTGTGGAAAACACCCCCCGCCATTTACAATGGCTGGGGGGTCTACGGCGGACGGAAAGACCATCCGACGCTTTTCTGCCCCGTCGACATGTCGACAGGGCAGAAAAGGGTTCAATATGCTGGCGGTATCTGAAAGACACCGCCAGCCATATTAGAATGTGCATTTTTGAAGGCCTTTCTGTGGCGGCATTGCCACCAATGAAAGACATGCGGAGTCTGCTTGGGGGGCCCGTTGCAGGCCCCCATGGACTACGGGGGGTGGGGGATGCACATGGGGGTAGCTATGGTATCCCCCTGCCTTTCAAAGGACAACGTGGCAGGCACCGCGCAGTGCCTGTCACGTTGTGCTTTGAAAAGCACAAAATGCATTTTTAGCATTGAGGCGGGCGGTGCTTTCAGCACTGCCCACCGCAATGTTAAAAATACGGGATGCGCCCACCAGTGTGGCGGGCGCATCATAATGGGCTGTGCAGGACTGCCGCTAGCATTGCAGGCTGTCCCATTCCCCACTGGTATGGCGGGCGGACAAAGTCTGCCCCCATACTAATGTGCCCCTTAATATTCTTACCTGCTTCCAATTATAAGTATTAAATCTAATAACCAACCCACTGTTATCCTATGAGAGAAAGAGGCTTTGCAGTACTGAAGAACACATTTAAGAGTTTTTTAGTACCAGTAAAAAAAACAATATTTTTAACAACAATGTTTTTTGGGGATATTTTTATACTTACCTTAATGAAGATAGGACTTCGATATTCTGGATAACGATATTTTTGTCCTCATATTTTTGTACCTCAACATTTTTGTTGTCGATATTCTGGCAGTGATCCCTTTTTTTTTGGTTAACTAAAACCATAAAAGGTACAGTATAAACATTTAAAATGGTAATGTAGTAAAACGTGCAATTTCATTGTACAAAACTATTTCCAGGGAAAATCTCTGTTGAGTTGGGAATTTGAGTCCCAACAGTACAAAACTCATCATGCATTTTTTAAGATCCATAATATTATAAAAAAGATAAAAGAGATTTTTTAAAAAAATGCACAACTAATAAGATTTACAAAGAGGACAAGTGAAAACTTAGATAAAAGGGTACAAAACCAGTCATGAAAACAATTTGTGGCAGTACATTAAGTATACATGAAAGTGCTATTTTAAAGAGCATTCAACCTAATGTACCATATTGTCAACAGATATCAAGCAATTGAATACACCACACAGTTGTCAGGTGTACCCTCTGATTGGACTGCATTCTTTTTATAGATGGAGCAATGTATCTATATTTATATCTATATCTATAGATAGATAGATAGATAGATAGATAGATAGATAGATAGATAGATAGATAGATAAAGAAATAGAAATAGAGGATCACGGGAAACATGGTGCCTGCACACTAGCTGGATGTGAGCGTCCGACTGAGGAGGTGTGAGAATGCTTCCTGCACACACACCCCCCTCTGGGAGCAGGACCTGGGAAAGGTCTTTGAAGTCCAGAGATGGCACTTTCTTGCCACTACTGTGGACCAGGATTTAGCAGATGGGGGAGAGCGAATTTGATGTCCTGCTTCAGGGGTCATTCAATGGTGATCAAAATAAGGAGAATCTTCATCTACATTCTGGTTGGGGCCACTCCTATGGACAAGATAGCCTGGGATTTGGATCAGCACCCCAGGTACTTGCTGCGTGTTCTTCCTCCCAGATCAACGGCTATCCCTGAAGTGCAACATGAGGCCAAGGCTAATGCTAGCTGTACCCAACGAACCACTTAAAATATCTTTAAAAAGGCTATTAGCTTAGGGAAGATCAGTTGAGAGGAAATCTCCCAGTAAGGCTAAAAGACCTTCAGGATCTGAGGGTAGGAATAGGAAAAAGAACCGAATTCTGCCTAAGATCACGCTGTCATTAAATTCTTTTTTTTAAGGTTATGGCCTTTTGTCATCTCTTCGCAGAGCATTAAGGGGTATCTCTTTGTTGAGACTTCTGGGGCGTATAATCAAAGTACTGCAACCTCTGCAAGTTTATCCTCTGTTAGTAGCCCAGAAGAACAAAGTGCTTTGGCCAAAAGTCAAGCTGAGCTATCTGCAGTTTTCACTATTCAGGCTTTTCAATCTATTCCCCAGATAACTACCACCCATAGATTTGAGAATTTTGCATCTCTTCCAGGGAACTAGAGTGGCTGCGATTCCAGCCCCGAGTAGAACAACAGTCTGGGTGTAGTGGAGGGCAAGACTGTGGTTGGGCTTGCGCAGTCTAATAGACTATTGGCATCAATAGTGTTGGGCCCTAAAGCTGAGATTAAAAACAAGTGTGAGGTGTCCTAGGACAACCAGATGGGAATTCAAACTTTTGGCCTGGATCTAAGTAAAAGATCTGGATGAGGTTGTAGATTGCACCATAGTATTGCAGGGTGTGGTTACTCAGGTCAAGCAGAAGATATATTAGAAAAATACAACCGATATCACCATGTTGGCAAGGCAAAAGCAAACCTTGAAAAAGGATCTGGAAAGACTCAAGAATCGTTGCTTGCTGGAGGAATATTCTCTGAATCCTCAATGTTCCAGAAGCAGAGGAAAAGGGTGACTTAAAGAGTTTTGTAACTAAGGGGGTAATTACGATCTGCCTGCCATCGTAGCGGAAGATGGACCGCACCCCTAAATACGATGCGGGGCACACATTCACTGGATGGTGTCATCAGTGATGTCATGAGTGATGTCACTGACCATGTCATGAGTGATGTAATATGTGATGTCATCAGCAGTGCATTACACGCGCAAGTTATAGTGAGTCCAACTAACTATAACGTGGAATTTCAATGGTTTTATGTCAGTAAAATTTCCAGCTAACTATAACTGCTGTGAAACCTATGGTTTTTTCAGTGAATTTAATAGGTTTTTTAAATGCTAATTCCTAACTATAACTGGTGTGAAACCTATGGCTTTTTCAGTGATTTTCATAGGTTTTTTAAATGCTAATTCCTAACTATAACTGGTGTGAAACCTATGTTTTTTTCAGTGAATTTCATAGTTTTTTTTAATGCTAATTCCTAACTATATAAGACCTGAAAGCCCACCAGGAATCTCCAGTATGCGCCAGGGGACTGCATTGCAGAGATATGTAATGAAGCCACAACCCTTTTTACACCTCTCTGCAACGCAGCCCTTGTGCATGTTTGAAGAGGGGGAACTAATTCCCCTTGCATACTGGGGGCCCCTGGGGGCCACCTAGCCCACCTGGAACCTCCAGTATGCGCCAGGGGGCTGCATTGCAGAGGTGTAATGAGGCTATGCCCCTTGTTACACCTCTCTGCAACGCAGCCCCCTGCCGCGTTTGCAGAGGGGAAACTAATTCCCCTTGCATACTGGGGGTCCCTGGGGGCCAACTAGCCCACCAGGAGCCTCCAGTATGCACTAGGGGGCTGCATTGCAGAAAGGTGTATAAGGCCACACCCTTTTTACACCTCTCTGCAATGCAGGCCACTGGCGCGTTTGCAGAGGGGGGACTAATTCCCCTTGCATACTGGGGGTCCCTGGGTCATATCTGCCCAAACACCGATATTCCGAACGATTGAAAATGACTTTTCTTGAGAAACATTTGGATTTGGATTATCATGTCCTATACTTTGGAATTTTTGAAAGGCTGACTTTGAGGATGCTATAAATTACTCAAGTCTGCCCGAATTGTGTGGGTAAAATTGATACCTAGTCACTATGAATAAAAATGTACTTACGTCTTGTCTAACATTTGGAAGAAATATCTAGTTATATGACAACAGGATACTGACATAACTTGAAGGAAATAAGAACGCCCTGAAGAAGTTCTGTTGTACAGAACAAAACGTTTTGGCTGACTGTGGTACATAAACTTAAGGAAAATAAAAGCATTTGAATATACACCAAGATTCAGCGCTTCAATAAGGACTCTAAGTGATATGATTTGATTGGACTCATTGTGCAAGTGGTGCTGTGCCAAACTTTGGAATATTCTCCACTACTCTCTACTACTTACTCTCTCCTACTCCACTACTCTCAAATACTCACTCTCTACTACTCATTCTCTACTACTCTACTACTCTCTACTACTCACTCCCTACTACTTGCTACTCACTACTCTCTACTACTCGCTACTCACTACTCCCTACTACTCACTATCTACTACTCTCTACTACTCACTCTCTACTACACTCTCTCTACTACTCACTCTTTACTACTCACTACTACTCTCTACTACTCACTCTCTACTTCTCACTCTCTACTACTCACTCTCTACTACTCACTCTCTACTACTCACTCAACTACTCACTCTCTACTACTCTCTACTACTCACTCTCTACTGCTCTCTCTCTACTAGTCTCTACTACTCACTCTCTACTACTCTCTACTACTCACTCTCTACTACTCACTCTCTACTACTCTCTACTACTCACTCTTTACTACTCTCTACTACTCACTCTCTACTGCTCACTCTACTACTTACTCTCTACTACTCTCTACTACTCACTCTCTACTACCCTCTACTACTCACTCTACTATTCACTCTACTACTCTCTACTACTCACTCTCTGCTACTCTCTCTACTGCTCTCTACTACTCACTCTCTACTCTCTATTACTCACTCTCTACTCTCTACCTCTCTACCTCTCTCTACTTCTCTCTCTACTAGTCTCTACCTCTCTTCCGCTACCTCTCTACCTCTACCTCTCTACCTCTACACCTCTACCTCTCTACCTCTCTCTACACTCACACATATACACATATATGCATATATATGCATATGCATTTATATATATGTATGTATATATATATATGTATGTGTATGTATATATATATAAAAAAAACAACAAAAATATATTTTTTTTAAAACAGCTACTTTTTTTTAAAACTGTCATTCTTTTTCCCCCTGGTACGCTCCCCGGTACGCTCCCCGGTGCGCGTACTGGGCGCTCCCCCCGCGAAAATCCCCAATTTTTTTTTTTTGCCCCTCGTGGGCCTTTTATGGCCCCCACATCAAACCTAGGGGGTCAGGGGGGGGTCTACTCTGCCCCATTATGGTCCATTCCCCCTTTGTTTTAGCCACCTCTTGTGTCTCGATCCTACCGAGACACAAGATGGCAGCCGCTCCGGACTGTTTGGAATGTTTACAGACACCCGAGAGCCAATCAGGTTTCTGCACGCAGGTCGCGTAGCGCGCCCGGTACGCGCCCCGGTACACGCACCGGGGCGCGCTTACAGATATATATAGTTTTTTTAACCTAAATTACTTAAAATCCACTGGAGCACATATCTTGATACATAGCAAAGGCACATCGGGCTACCAGTCCCTACAATTTTGCCAAGTTTGATGGAAATCCATTCAGCCGTTCGGGCTAAAAGTGAGGTCGAACGCCCTATGGAAATTAACATAGGGAAAACGCATTTTGGGACCCCCCTTTTATCTAGGCCCCCGCTTGACTAATCCCCCCCAAACTTTCAGGGAAGGACCAGGGCGCCGCAAGGCCATTTTGAGGAAATTTTGAGGCAGATTCGTCAACTGGCACCAAAGTTATACCAAATAGAATTTTGAGATTTTGCATTGAAAAAAATCCTAACTATAACTACCTACTGGCGACCGCCAGTAGGTAATATATATATATATATATATATATATATATATATATATATATATATATATATATATATATATACTATATATATATTTTTTTATATTACCTACTGGCGGTTGCCAGTAGGTAGTTATAGTTAGGATTTTATTCAATGCAAAATCTCAAAATTCTATTGTGAATAACTTTGGCACCGGTTGCCGAATATGCCTGAAACGTTCCTCAAATTTGCCTCGTGGAGCTTCGGTCCTTCCTTGAAAGTTTGGGGGATTCGTGAAGTGGGGGCCGAGATAAAAGGGGGGTCCCAAAACGTATTTTCCCTATGTTAATTTCCATAGGGCAGTCAAACTCACTTTTAGCCCGAACGGCTGAATGGATTTCCACCAAACTTGGCAAAATTGTAGGGACTGGTAGCCCGATGTGCCTTTGCTATGTCTCAAGATATGTGCTCCAGTGGTTGTTGAGTAATTTAGGTAAAAAAAATATATATATCTCTGGCCGCGCTCTGGTACGCGCACCGGGGAGCGCACCGGACGTGCTACGCGACTTGCGTGCGGAAAGCTGATTGGCTCTTGGGTGTCTGTAAACATTCCAAACAGTCCGGAGCGTCCGCCATCTTGTGTCTCGGTAGGATAGAGACACAAGAGGTGGTAAAAACAAAGGGGGAATTGACCATAAGGGGGCAGAGTAGACCCCCCCCTGACCGCCTAGGTTTGATGTGGGGGCCATAAAAGGGCCCCGCGGGGCAAAACAATTATTTTATTTTTTTTATTTTCGTGGGGGGAGCGCCCGGTACGCGCACCGGGGAGCGTACCATGGGGAAAAAAGAATGACAGACTTTTTAAAAAATGTAGCTTTATTAATAAAATTGTTCTTTTTGTTGTTTTTTTATTTTTTTATTTAAGTACCAACATGTAGGTACCAATGCAGAGTCTAAAATTTAATGTACACCGTCTCCTCTGTAGATATCGTGCATGTTGTTACAGAAGTTATTGTGGTATATGGAATTCATACCATAGTCTGTCAGGAAAGCAGACACAACATGGAGGCAGGAGATGATAAAGAGATGTTTAATACACATTGGAGATAATATAGTGGGAGAAAGGAAGTAACTATGAGCAAAATTACTATGTAACACAAAGTTGAACAGTATACTATAAGTCTCACTTTATATTAAATTCATTTTGGTACTATTTCATAATTTACATATAAAAAAGAATAATGTCTCGAACAATTTTTAATTTTTAAATAAAAATGTATTTCTGTGATTTTTCAAAATCTAAAAGAATTTCCAACATTATTTCATCAGGTATGTCCTCATTTGGATTCCATTATTCCATTTCTTCCTTACAATTAAGTAAGTCTTGGTCCAGATACTGATCCAAAAAGTCTAATTCATCAATCTCTTCCTTAGGATTGTTCTCCAGATCAATTTCGAATGAAATATTAATTTTATTTTGTTCTCCTTCCATTTTCTTGCTGTAAATTGCATAAAAAATAAATATATCAGTAGAGTTAGGGCACTGTTGAGTTTAAGTTCAGACAGGTACTTGTGAGTTTTTAACAGTGAAGTTATCTTTGGGCAGTGTATGGTATGAGGTAGGAAGTAGAAATATAAAAAAAGTGTATGTGAAGAAGCCTAATAAAATTCCTAATTATACCAGAGAAGCCTAATTCAATCTATAACTATAACAGAGAAGCCTATCTCAATCTGTAATTATAACAGAGGGACAGTAAATAACTGTCAGAAAACGTTTTCTACAAATGAACTTAAAGTGCCCCTTCACAAATGTATAACTTACCTTATAGAAAGGTGATGAAGATAAATGGGAAAATCCTTTAAAGATGTATCTCAGGTAGTTGTAGTCAAAATGGCTGTGTTTCCCTCTCATTTTTCATTTATATTCATGTACATAACCAATCAAATGTTAGGAAAAAAAAGTAGGAAATGAAAGTAACATTTTAATTGGTTGTAAATTGTAACACATCATATGTGTTTTTGTCATGTAATTTACCTCAGAATATTTAGACAGGGCTACAGCCCAAATGGCTCAATGGAATACCATCAAATGTGGGATAATGGTAGTGACTGGTATGTAGTAGGGTCTATTATATATTTGGTGAAAGTCTGTCCAGTGGTTTTTTGTAATTTCGTTTCCCACATTTTTTTTGGGAGCGCTCACCGGTGCGCGCCCTGGTACGCGTACCGGAAGCGCTACAGGAGTCCGCCATTTTGTGTTTCAGTTGAATTGAGACACAAGATGGAGGACAAACAACGTTGGGAATGGGTAAAAAGGGGCACAGTAGACACCCCCTGACCCTCTAGGTTTTTTGAGGGGAGTTTAGATGGGGCATATATGCCCAAAAATAATTTAGCGGGGGGAGCGCCCGGTACGCGCACCGGGGAGCGTACTCTTGTGAAAAATAGTGAAAAAAGTTAGAGAAAGATAATAATTTTGAGTGATCAGAGGTAGGGTAGCTCTGAAAAGAGCTTTTGGGTTCTGTGGCTGATTTAGGTACCTACAAGTAGGTTCCAATGCACAGTCTTAAATTCAGGAGGAATATTCTATTCCCCTCATCTGAGAAGTGCACACCATCTCCTCTGTAGATATCTTGCATGTTGAAACGCAAGTTATTGTTGTATATTGAACCCATTCCATAGTCTCTCATGTAAGCAGAAACAGATGTATTCACATGTTTCCGTGCTTTCTCAAATTGTGGACAAAATTGGTTGGACCAGTTCCATTTCTGTATTTGACATATATTGGAATATACCAAGGTAGTTTGTCGAAAAAGTGTCATCAATTGATCAAAGGTGTCCTTTAAAAGCATTTCCAGACCTACCCCAGTCAAAGTGCCCAAGTCATTTCCTCCACAGTGCACTATTAAGAGGTCAGGGTTTGGCAGATGCAAAACGGTTTTCACCAATGGTATCAATTGGTGACATCTCAATCCTCTCTGGCCAATCCACTTGATTTCCACATTTGTTAAATCAAGGTTGTGAAAATTTCTGCTAGCTGCATACCTTTGAGCCCAGTGGATGTAGCTATGTCCAATAATCCACACAGAATACATGATGAGAGAAGGTTCTGGTGCAGTCAGATGAAGTGTGGGAATGAAATGGCAGTTGGAACAGTTGGAGTTTACAAAAAAATAATTGTTTAGTTTCACTGCTCTTGAATCACAAGCAATGATTGGTGGATTCAGATAGTTGAAAACTAAAAGTTAGGGTGCATGGTTGTGTTTTGTGAAAGAAGCAATTTGAATCGTTAAGAAAAAGTCAATTAAAGAAACATTTCATCGATAAGCTGGTGTATTGAGAGGTCAAACATCCTTGCTTAGTTCATTTGCAACATTGTAGAATAAACTTTTGAACCTGTGAGTTAAGTAAGGAGGGAATTGCTATGGTAACAGATAGAAAGGGCTGAGGGGGAAGGGTGTTGGTTTGAACTGTTTATTTCCTTTTTGTATCTCCCTGCCCCTCCGCCGCTTCTAGAGTGCGTGTGTTTTTGCTAACTGTATTTAACCTTTATTTCTTTCCTTTTGTAACTGTTTATTTCCTTTTTATCTCGTCTCTGCTGTCCCCTGCACACTGTTGTGTAGGCTTCGTTGTTTTTCCCCTGTGCCCGCCCCGCTCCCCGCTTCACGCCGCCGTCCAAGCGGCCACGGCCCCTCTTCTTTCTGTGCCCTCCCCGCTCCCGCCTCCCAGCTGCTCCTCCCTCCCTCCCACTGCGCCATAAATGGCGACCGCGCGTATGCACAGCGGTGACGCCCAGCGGGCGCGCCGATTGTGCGCCCAAGGCGCGCCAAAGGCAAGCCCGTCTGCGCCCGTCCGCACCTGGACCGCGCCCAGCGCCAGGACCCCTGGCCCCCACCGACGCAAGATGACTCGACAAACCTACGACGCCGCGTCCCTCAACGCACTCAACACCGGCCGGAACCCGACCTGCTGCCGGGCTGCCCCGAAACGCTTCCACGGACCCTTCACCTGCACAACCTGCAAGTTCACCTGCCTCCAAACACGCACCGCGCCCGCCAAGCCAAACTCCAGCAGCGACCTCAAGTGTATCCTGCTCAACACCTGCTCCGTCCACAGACACGCCGTAGAACTCTGGAACCTCGTCGACACAACATCCCCAGACATCGCCTTCCTCACTGAAACATGGATGAACGCCTCCTCAGCCCCCGACATCGCCATCGCCATCCCGGATGGATAGAAGATCATCAGGAGGGACTGCATCAACCAGACCGGAGGAGGCATTGCCATCGTCCACAAGAACACCATCCGCATCACGACCGACGCCGACGACACCCTCGCCACCGCCGAACACCTCCACTTCCAGATTCAGATTCACACCGACCCAAAGACGACCCTCAGAGGCACCCTCATCTACCGACCCCCGGGACCACGCACGCAATTCAGCGAAGACATCACGGACTTCATCAGCCCACACGCCCTCCCCTCCGCCGACTACATCCTCCTAGGGTACCTCAATTTCCACCTGGAAAACAACAAGGACCGCAACACCACCACCCTGCTGGACAACCTCGCCAACCTCGGACTCAAGCAACTGGTCAACACCCCCACCCACTACGCCGGCCACACGCTTGATCCCGTCTTCTCATCCAGCAAGCACATCAGCTTCAGCCACTCCACCGAACTCCACTGGACCGATCACAGCTGCGTCCACTTCAGATTCAGAAAAACCACAACCCACCACCACCCGCAACAGGTTCCTCATAGAAGCTGGAGCAAGATCACTGCCGACCAGCTCACCACCTCCCTCAGCCAGAACCCACCCGCCAGCACATCAAACGTCAACGAAGCAGCCCGTAACTTCACGCAGTGGCTGACCACCTGCGCCGATGACCTCGCACCATTGAAGAACCCTCCCAGCAGACCCAGAAGCAAGAAAGCCCCCTGGATCACCGACTAACTCAAAGACTCCAAGAAGACCTGCCGCACCCTCTAGAAAGCCTGGCTCCTCGACCGGACCACTGACAACATGACCGCCCTCAAACACACCACCCGCAAGCACCACCAGCTCATCCGCACCACCAAGAAGAAATCACTGAAGGAGCGACTGGACAACAACGCCCACGACAGCAAGGAACTCTTCAGCATCGTCAAGGAGTTCTCCAACCCCAGCACCGGCAACAACGACATCACCCCTTCACAAGATCTCTGCGACTCCCTCGCCTCGTTTTTCCACCACAAGATTGCTGACATCCACAACAGTTTCGGCGCACCACCCACGCATCCAACCACCGAACCAACGAACCCCACCGCCACCCTCCGGACCTGGACCACGGTGACCACCGAAGACACAGCCCGAATGATGAACACCATCCACTCCGGCTCTCCAACCGACCCCTGCCCCCACCACGTCTTCAACAAGGCCGACTCCACCATCGCACCCCAACTCCGGGACATCATCAACACCTCCTTCAACACTGCCACCTTCCCAGAGAGCTGGAAGCATGCCGAGCTCAGCGCCCTACTGAAGAAACCAACAGCGGACCCCATCGACCTCAAAAACATCCGACCCATCTCGCTCCTCCCTTTTCCCGCCGAAGTCATCGAGAAGATCGTCAACAAACAGCTTGCCGCCTTCCTCAAGACGAACAGACCCCTCGACCCCTCACAGTCCGGTTTCAGAGCCAACCACAGCACCGAGACCAACCTCATCGCAGCCACCGACGACATCCGAGCCCTTCTGGACAACGGGGAAACAGCGGCCCTCTTCCTCCTGGACCTCTCCGTGGCGTTCGACACGGTCTGCCGCCGCACCCTAGTAGAGAGCCTCAACAACATCGGAATCCAGGAGAAGGCACTGAAGTGGATCATCTCATTCCTCGCCGGAAGAACACAGAGAGTCCGCCTCCCCCCGTTTCCATCCGAGGCCACCGAAGTCATCTGTGGAGTCCTACAAGGATCATCACTCAGCCCCACCCTCTTCAACATCTACATGAGACCTCTAGCCGCCATCGCACGCCAACACAACCTCAACATCATCTCCTACGACACCCAGCTGATCCTCTCCCTCACTAGTGACCCCGACACCGCCAGAACCAGCCTACACGAAGGGATGAAAGACGTCGCCGAGTGGATGAAGAACAGTCGCCTGAAACTGAACTCAGACAAGACGGAAGTCCTCATCCTGGGACCATCACCCTCCACCTGGAACAACGCCTGGTGGCCCCCAGCCCTGGGCACCGCCCCCAAGCCAACAGACCACACACGCAACCTGGGCTTCATCCTGGACCCCTCCCTCTGGATGACCAGACAAGTCAACGCCGTATCCTCATCATTCTTTCACACCCTTCGCATGCTTCGCAAGATCTTCCGATGGATCCCGACCGAAACCAGGAAGACGGTCACCCAGGCCCTCGTCACCAGCCGACTGGACTACGGAAACATTCTCTATGCCGGAACCACAGCCAAGCTACAAAAAAGACTCCTCCGCCCGACTCATTCTGGACATCCCCCGACGCAGCCACATCTCCAGCCACCTGAGGGACCTGCACTGGCTCCCCGTTGACAAGAGGATCACGTTCAGGCTCCTCACCCACGCACACAAGTCTCTCCACGACCTGGGCCCCAAGTACCTCAACGACCGCCTGACCTTCTACACACCCACCCGCCAGTTACGGTCTACCAGCCTCGCCCTCGCAACCGTACCACGCATCCGAAGAGCCACCGCCGGAGGCAGATCCTTCTCCTACCTGGCGGCCAAGACATGGAACTCCCTCCCCATCCACCTCCGGCTGACCCAGGACCACCTCGCCTTCAGGAGACAACTCAAGACCTGGCTGTTCGAGCAGTAGCGGACGCCTTCCCCCAAGCGCCTTGAGACCCTTCCGGGTGAGTAGCACGCTATATAAATGCTGTGATTGATTGATTGATTGAAAATAGTGAGGGAAGAGTTTTGATTGGTTGAAATGAGGCATATCTGTGTAGAATTAGAGGTTTTCTGTGCCAGTCATGGTTGCAGTGTGTGGAGTGCATACCTTTTGCTCTGCTAAAGAAAAATTGGTGTGTGTGTCTGACATTGTTCTCTATCATTCAAAGCATTTGTAAAGGTAAGAAATGATTCATTTAATTTAGATAGAGACTTGTATGCTCTATGGACAAGATTTGGAAGCAGATTGGTTTTTTTAATGTTGTTTTGTGTCATGTTTTTTATAATGCTTGGTTAAAACATTTTAATGCATAGAGGAATTGTATTTTGTGAAATAGTGAATTTTCAGTAGTGAAATTGAAAGCTTGTATATAGGACCTATGCTGCAAAACCTATTTACCAAGCATTATCCAAAAACATGACACAAACCAACCAGAAAGAAACTCAATCTGCATCCTAATCTGTGTTAATGCAGGTGACATCATTGTAAAAGGCTCAAATATATTTATTTAATGAGGCAAACACTAATAATTCCTTCTCTAAAATATAAAAGGCATTCATTTACACCAAAATCGTTTTTAAATAACATTTTAGAAACACAGCACAGGTCCTATGTACAAGCATTCCATGTCACTAGAAAAACTTCTCAATTTTACATAATGCAATTCCCCTATGCTGCAAAACCTATTTACAAAGCATTATCCAAAAACACGACACAAACTAACCAGTAAGAAGCTCAATCTGCATCCTAATCTGAAGTAATGCAGGTGACATCATTATAAAAGGATCAAATATATTTATTTAATGAGGCAAACAATAATAATTCCTTCTCAAAAATATAAAAGGCATTCATTTACACCAAAATCGTTTTTTAAATAACATTTTAGAAACACAGCACAAGTCCTATGTACAAGCATTCAATTTCACTACTGAAACTTCTCAATTTTACATAATGCAATTCCCCTATGCTGCAAAACCTATTCACCAAGCATTATCCAAAAACATGACACAAACTAACCAGTAAGAAGCTCAATCTGCATCCTAATCTGAAGTAATGCAGGTGACATCATTGTAAAAGGTTCAAATATATTTATTTAATGAGGCAAACACTAATAATTCCTTCTCAAAAATATAAAAGGCATTAATTTATACCAAAATCGTTTTTTAAATAACATTTTAGAAACACAGCACAAGTCCTATGTACAAGCATTCAATTTCACTACTGAAACTTCACTATTTCACATAATGCAATTCCTCTATGCAGCAAAATGTTTTAACCAAGCATTATCAAAAAACATGACTAATCTGAGGAAACATAGATGACATGATTGTGAAATGTGCTAATATATTTTTTGAATCATGCAGATACTATCTAGTCAACCTTTTTCTTTGTAATATTCTGTCCTTGAGTTACTCCCTATTACCCCTTTTGTCTGTTTTATACCCTCTCTCTCCCTCTTTCTGACTTTTTTCTCTCTTCCTGTTACACCCTCTGTCTGACCTACTTCTTGTAAAATCCTGTCTCTGATTTACTTCCTCTTACACCCTCTCTCAAACTTACTCTCTGTCTCTTCCTTTACAGGCTCTCTCTGTTTTAGTCTCTTTTACAACCTTTTCCCTTCTAACACCCTCTCTCTGTCTTACTTCCTGTTACACCCTCTCTCTGTTTTACACCCTGTTACATCCTTTTTCTGACTTACTCCCTTTTTTTGACTTACTTCCTCTCCCTATTACATCCTTTTTCTGTCTTTCAACATATTATACAGTCTCTCTGTTTTAGTCCTTCTCTATGTTTTACTCCCTCTACCTGTTTCTTTGTCTGTGTCTTTGTGTTACTCCCTCTAGCTGTTTTTCTTTGTCTTACTCCTAGTTATATAGTTGCTGCGGTATAAACTTAGATATGTTGCAAATTAGTGTTTATATTGTTTGCTTATTGTCATTGCTTTGTTGTTTGATAATAGTGGTCTATAATGTGTTATTTTTTTCTTTACCACAGATTGAAATCAACATTTCAAAAGTAAGCAAAAATGCCGTCAAGGCAAAGGAGAAGAAAAAATACCATACGGAAAAGAACAAAATCAGCAACGGAATTAAAGGAATCCCCTACAACAAGTACTTCAAAAAACACAAAAAAAGCTCCTGGTTGAACAACTAAGTCTTTTTTTCGGAACATATGTAGAGGAAAAAAACATGTTAACGGGAATGTGAAGATCCAGAAGGAGAGAGCAAATTTGAAAAGGAGGGAGAGGCCCTCAAAAAATTTCACTACTGGAGCAGGAGAGAAGAGTATGGATAGCAATAGGAGGCAAAATCTATTTAGGGACATTCGTAGATGAATGTTTCGCAATAGGGTAGTTTTAAATTTGCTAAAAACTGAAAAGAAAGGTAAACAGAGAGCTGCTTTTTACAAGAAAAAGAAAAGTGTAGAGAATATTGTTGATCAGGCTTTTGAAGTTAAGAAAAAATTATTTATTTTAGTAATCAATAGAATTAGGATACTTAACAAGGCAATTGATGTTTTCAAATCGAACAGTAGATGGAAAAGAATAATTAATCGGACTAATTTTTGTGACGTTTTTTGTGGAGAACGGATGCATAGTTCAAGTTCTGAGCCATTTTTTAATGAGGAGAGTTACTTTGAAGAAAATGATTTGGTGCATGCAGTTGACACCAGTGGTCAAGCATATGAGGTGAAAGATGGTTGTCCGATGGTAAAAGAGAAACTTGTGTCTAGAGATGCAGAAGAGGTGTTAGCTGATGAAGTTTTAGGGAGACGTACTAAGGGTCCAGTGTACACATGGAAGTGCAGTAGTATTTGTAGTGTGCAACAGGATTCCATTGATTTGCTTCGAAATTTCTTATGTACATATAGTAAAAAAAGTGTAAAACAGAAAATGAAGATCTTGCAAGAGTTAGATCCTTGCAGAGTGAGAGAAAACACAGGTTTGCATGGGCATTCACTGGCTTGTCTTTCTAGAAAAGTATGTCAGAGTGTTTTTCATCATTTTAGGATGTTAGCAGTGCATCATAATAAGGTGAGGAAATTAGTGAGAAGGTTGTATTATGCAAAAAGTCCAGCACTAAAGCTTAAACAGTTAAACAGTGCTCTTTTGCATGGATCTGAAGTAGATGTGAAGACTATTTGTGAAGAAATAGAGTTTTGTTATTTTGGGAACAAAGAGGACAGTGTAGAAATGGATATAGTATTGGATGGTAATGTGGAAGGCAATGTACAGATTTCAAGTATAGAAAAGTTTGACGAGGAAATTACCAAGTTTAAGGTGAAATCAAGTGAGAGGCCTAATTTAACTTGTGTGTGTTGTTGACGGACTCATTATAAGATTCAGACTAGGTTAGTTGATTTATATGCAAAATGTGAATCGGAAAACAATAGTGAATGGAAGGATTTTGTAAGTTATTTGTTGGTGGAGAATTCTTTTGATTTGAGTTTTGATCAGCGTATTTTAAATTATTGTTTGAAAAAATTAAATGAAAATAGAATGTCTACTAGAGCTGTTCATAATAATCGTCAGTTGATAGATATTCCTTCTGAATTGATGGATTTAAATACTTATGAATTTATTTTGATTCAATGTGTCCATCCTTTTCAGGCTATTGTTCGCATGGAGCCTAGGATAGGGAAATTGCCTCCTACAGATTTACAAAGAGGATTAAAGGGAAGAGTTGTTTATTTGCCTTTAGATGTCAAGAAAAATATTGATACAATTGGTGTAGAAAGAGTAGAAGAGGATCCTCTGGTTATTCTAGTTAATGGGGTTCCGACAAAGAGTAAGAAAATCTGGCAAGATTTAGTGGATGTTAGGAAAGTCAAAAAGGCAACGTTGTATTAGGTCAAAAACAATGACTTACTACAAAGATGTAAGTGTTGGAGCAGAGGAATCAGCTACAGAAGAAGATAGTGATTGTTCAGTTGGCCAAATTGTAAAAGTTGATGTGTCTAGAAGTGAAGAAATATATGAACATTATACTGTTCATCCTTTGCATTCCAAAGAAGTAATGGGGAATGCAATTGACTTGTTTCAAATGAAAGCAGCAAAAGGAAGTCCTATTAGTGTATGGGAAAAAAGTTTGGAAGCTCCTTGTTTTCCACAGTTATTTCCAACAGGTCGAGGTGGACGATATGACGATCGACCAGTTCAAATTCCTGCAGCTGAATACCGGACTTTAAGATTATATGCTGAAGATCCAAGGTTTCGTCAATGCATTCCGTATTTGTTTCATCTACTGTATGAAAGTGAAGTGTCTGGGCTTTCTTATGCAGTTAATCATATACTGAAAAGTGGAGCTCATCTGCAAAATGTTTCGGCGAGCGACTTTATTACAGAAAGTCAATCTGCAAGACAGTATCTTGGAATCTCAGCTAATCAATCTCATGGCATGTCAGCGTGGAACCAACGAGTATTGGTTCCATCGTCATGGGGAATTGAAATGTATGCTAAGAAACTTAGGAACTCCTACATGGTTCCTCACTCTTAGCTGTGCTGAGTATGCATGGGACGACTTACTTCAATTTCTACGAGAGGCAAATGGAAACATACAAAATATAGAATTGAAAACACCTGGAGAACTCTGTTCTTTGGATCCAGTGAATGTTTGCAGATATTTTAATCATAGATTTGAAGCTATGTCTTTTATTACCAACAAAAAAATCCTCCCCTTGGAGAGGTTTTGGATTTCTTTTGGAGGAAGGAGTATCAAGCGAGAGGTGCTCCTCAAATACATATGTTTTTATGGATTAAAGATGCACCCAAATTTGGAACTGATTCGGATGACACAGTGATGAGTTTCATTGTAGAGTATTCAACATGTGCTCTTCTGAAATCTACTGAAGCAAACAGTTTAAGGCAACAAGTTTTACGTTTTCAATCCCATCGTTGTAGAAAGTACTGTTGTCGAAAATTTAAAAACAAGGACAAGTTCTACACGAAATGTCGTTTCGCGTTTCCACAACCAGTGATTTCTAAAGGAAGAGTAAATAATTTGATGTCTTCTATGCGACATACTGTGACAAGGAAATCACCAAAAAATACATACAATTTAAAAAGAAACGCAGAGTCCAAGTACATCAACGACTACAACCCAGTGATTTTATCCATGTGGAATGCTAACATGGATATTCAGTTCGTTGCTGACAACTCTATTGCTGTGGCTCGATATGTGAGGTCTTACATCACAAAAAAAGTCAAGACCGAACTGAAGGAAATGTGGGAAGACATTTCACATGAAAAGAGTATAAGTAAATAATTATACAGTTTCAGTCTGAAGATGTTGTCGCATCGAGAAATTGGAGCATATGAATATTCTGATTGGTTATCATCAGCAAGTCTCTATACCAAATCAAGAACAATCATTTGGGTGAGTCTAGGTCTTGCTGCAACACGAAACCGAGTTTTGAAATCTGTACAAGAAATTGAATATTTGGCGGACAAAGAACCAAACAGTACAGATATTTTGAAGACAAACATGTTGGATACATACTATCCAAATAGAAGTACTCACCTTGAGAACACTTGTTTGTATGAAGTTCTGCAAAACTACAGTTATAAGAGGAACATCACAGAAGATATCAATAATGGAAAATATACTGTCATTGGGTATGAAGGATGTCTAGTGAAGCAGAGAAAAGGCCATTTGATTAATCATCGAAAATTGAGTTGCGAATCTCCAGACAAAAGAGAATTTTACTATTTAGCTCTTTTGCAACTCTTTAAGCCATGGCGTACAGAAAAGGAACTACTTGGAGATTTTCTCTGTTATGAAGACTCTTTTAATGCAACTAAGGATACCATAGAATGTCCTGTTTTTCCAAATTATCTTCAAATGTTGAACGAAGAAATAGAGCAAGAAGCCACAATTGCTGAAGAGATTGCTAGACAAAGTTCTCAAGACAGTCAGAGTTCTACTTCATTGAGTCAGGATCCACTAGGAGGACCAATTATCCAAAATGAAGCTGCAACTGCCATGGATGAGGTGGAAAGTGCTATGGAACAAGCTCAAGAGGATGTAGTTAACTTAAAAGATTTTGTAAAGCAACTAAACGTTGAGCAGAAAAAGATATATGACGAAGTCACAGAACAGATTGAACATGGATTCAGACATGAGAAAAAAGAGTGCTCATGTACATCATTTAAGCCTGTCCGACTGTACGTAAGTGGAGAAGCGGGAACAGGAAAAAGTTTTCTTATTAAAGCCATTTCAAATTATCTCCAGAAAAGGACTGAATCAACGCTGTCATGTGTTGTAACCGCTCCAACTGGACTGGCAGCACATAACATTAAAGGGATTACTCTACATCGTTTACTGATGCTGCCAGTTTAGCATGATAATGAATTGCATTACAATAAGCTATCTGGAGATGCGTGTTCTGAAGTTTCCAGAGTCCTTAAGAAAATGAAACTTCTTATCATTGATGAAGTAAGCATGGTCTCAAATCTAATGCTTGCTTTTGTGCATTTGAGAATGCAAGAAATTCTTAGAACAGAATATGATGTGTTATTTGGAGGAAAACACATTATTGTTTTGGGGGATCTACTGCAGTTGACTCCAGTAAAAGGACAACCAGTGTTTAAAATGCTCATGCATGAAGATAACAGGAAGTCCCTTGGAAGCATTGGAATCGTTAATATATGGTTACATTTTAAATATGCAGAACTGCTTTAAAATATGCGACAGGCAAAGGATGAAGATTATAAAAATATTCTACAAGATGTAAGAATCAGAAAAGTAAGTGAGCTTGGGAAAGAAGCTTTACATGCTCGATTAACTTCAAATTTGTATCCAAATGAAAACATTCTTCCAGAGAATATTTTTAAGAAAATTACTGAGAAGAAATCTGGGATATGTTTGATGCCAACTCTGCAAGAATGTTCCATCTTCAACAACAAAATGTTAAAGTTAGAAAATGAAGAGATTGTGAAACTGGAAGCAATAGATAAAATAGAGCATATGGGTGCAACAATTGTTTTGTCAGAAAATTTGAAAACAAAATTGGATTCATTAGAAAAAAGTATATCTAAAACAGCTGGTTTTGAAAAGACTCTGACTGTGTGTTTAAATTGTTGTATCTTTTTGAGAAGGAATTTAAATGTTGAAAGAGGTCTGGTAAATGGAGCAATGGGTCATGTTGTTGATTTTGTGAATTATAGAAATAGAGATGGAATTGAATTTTTAAAAATAAAATTTGATGGCATTGAGCAAGTACAACAAATTAGTCGTTGTTCTGCTAGATTTTTGCTTGTGAAAGACTTATATGTTCGCCGAAAACAGTTTCCTGTTTGTTTGGCATATGCGATGACAATTTATAAATCTCAAGGTTTAAGTGTAGATAGTGCTTTGGTGAACATTGGAAGTTCTGTGTTTAAAGAGGGTATGGCATATGTGGCATTATCACGAGTCAGAACTTTATCAGGATTGTACTTGATTGAGTGTGATGAGACAAAGATTTGTGCAGATCTAGATTGTGTTAAAGAAGACAATAGGTTAAGAAGAGAGTATGCTCCACATTTGCCTCAATATCCTCTGTTTGAAAAACGTGTGGTAGGCCGAAAAAGAAGAAATGAGAATAATTGCAGTGAGGTAGTAGCAAAAAGACAAAAAGTAGATGAAACTGTAATTGTAAGCAGAAAGAAAAAGGATTCTGTTCAAGATGTTGTTGGATTTCAATTTGAAAACAGTTCTGGTGTTAACTGCTATGCTAATGTAGTGGTTAATGTTGGTTTTTTTCTTAAAACTTTACAAGAACAGATTGTTGAAAATCAGGATCAAAGATTCTGCGGTTTATTGAATTCTGTGTTTCAGAAATGTAGCAGTGATAGAGCAAAAATTCCGAAATTCGAAATCTTTTAGATATATGTTCAGGTCAAAAAAAAAATTCACAAAATATTCAGCAGGATTGTCAGGAATTTTTAATGTATATGTTTGGTGTATTGGAAGATGAAGGTGTAGATGTAGAAAATCTTTTTAGGCTTTCTTATCAATGGCAGCATGACTGCGACAATTGTAGTTTATCAAGTAGTACTAGAATAGACACTGAAAGATTTATATATTTGACTTTACCAGACTGCAAATCAGTGTCTTTTAATAATCTACTTAAAGCAGCTGATCATAATATGGTTTGTTCCCAATGTAAGTGTCCAATGCTGTCCACATTATATATACAACATTATGGACAGTATGTCATTTTAATGTTTCAACGATGTTAATGTTAAGCCATACTTTTTGAGCGCACGGCTACCCCAAGAGGGCGTCCCGGCGCTTTAGCAAAGAGGCCTGAAGAAACCATGAAACCAAAGGCAGACACGCTACAGTCACGATGATTACTTAGTGAAGAGCAAAGTCTTCAACTCCTTCCTAAAAGCCAGAAGGTTATTCGCTTTCCGAAGAGAAAGTGGGAGCTCGTTCCACAAACAAGCTGCCACATGTTGGAAGGATCGGCCGCCCATCCGGGCACGTTTGACCGCAGGCACCTCCATTTTGGCCAAGTCAGCTGACCGCAGCGTCCTCCGTGGCACATAGAAAGCAATACGCTTCCTAAGATAGTTGGGACCAACAGAATGAAGGGCTTTAAACGCCAGTGTAAGGAGTTTAAATCTGATTCTGCCAGAAATCGGTAACCAGTGCAGCCTAGCTAGTAGCGATGAGGCACTGGCTCTCCTAGGCAGGCCATAAATGGCTCTGGCCGCCGAATTCTGGACGATTTGCAGTCTGGATAAAAGATACTTTGGTAGGCCTGCAAAAAGCGCATTTGCATAATCCAGACGAGATCCCACAAGCGCCTGGACTACATTCCTACGATACTGCAGTGAGAGCAGTGGGAGGAATTTCCTAAGCATCTTGAGGATGCCGAAGCATTTCCCTGATAATCCCAGAATGTGTGGACGGAACGAGAGATCATCGTCGAACACCACTCCAAGATTTTTTACTTGAGAAGATGGTTTCTCAGGGGGGAACATGTCCTGGGGCCACCATGTCTTCCAACAAGGATCAGGGGCACAGCCGAAAAAGAGCAGCTCAGACTTGTCTGAGTTGCATTTAAGGCTGTGCCGCTGAAACCACGCAAAGACTGCGCTCAAACAGTCTTTGATTCTGCCGCCGTCGAAGACCTCTCCCTTTCTGCAGGTGAACAGGAGCTGGGTGTCGTCAGCGTATGAGATGACCCGGGCCCCAAACGCCTCTGCTACCTCCGCCAGAGGGGCCATGTATATGTTAAAGATGGTGGGGCTCAGAATGGAGCCTTGAGGCACCCCCACCTCCAGCGAAGGCATTTCAGCAGAGATCGGTGGAGCCCAGATCACCTGTCGGCGAGAAAGGATTGGAACCAATCCAACACCGTCCCCCGCAGACCTATCTCCCTGAGTCTTAAAAGGAGACCTGCGTGTGGGACGGTGTCAAAAGCCGCCGACAGGTCCAGCATGACTAACATAGCCTTTACCCCCTGATCGAGCGTCTCCCTGATGGCGTCGGTTACCTCTACCAGAGCTGCCTCCGTGCTATAGTTCGCACGAAAGCCAGACTGGGAGTCATGCAGCAGTTTGTTATTCTCAATAAAGGTGGTAAGAGTATGCTGAACATGTTTCTCCAACACCTTCGCCAGAGCAGGGAGGAGGGAGATCGGTCTATAGTTAGCCAGCTGCAGAGGATCTAGCAGAGGCTTCTTGATCAACGGCAGAATAAGTGCGTGTTTCCATTGTCGAGGAACCACCCCGGAGCTCAATGATAGATTAAGCAGGGGGTTCAGCAAGCTGTTCACAGCTGAAGCCACCCTGCCCAAACATTTCGCCGGACAGGCATCCAGAGGAGAGCCAGATTGCAAACGGGATAGCAGCTCGAGCGATGTTTCACAGGACAGCTGGGGAAAGACAGATAGTAAGGGCCCAGATTCTGCCTGTAAGGAAGCTTTAAGCTTCAACTTACCCCCTGAAACAGCGGCATCAGTTGAAGGATCCACAGACGGGAAAGAGTCCTGAATCTTTAAGATTTAAGCCACAAAGAAGTCCTACGACGGGATTGACAAACTCCTTCACAATCCTAAATAGTTCCCGACTCGTATTATCGGCTTTGTCAATTCTCAGCTCGAGATAGTTCTTTTTAGCTACAGCAATCTGTTTCTGGTATGTCTTTATGGCATCGCGGTATTTCGTTTTCTCCACAAGATCGTACTTGCGCCGCCAGCGCCTTTCCATCTTTTTACAACCCTGGCGCATTATACGTAATGTGGAAGAGAACCAAGGAGCGGAGTCATGATGAGGGGCTATTCTAGCTGACTTCGGTGGGGCCAGCTCCTCGAATCTAGCCTGCATCCAATTCTGGACCACAATTAGATCAGCTTCTAAGACCTCTGTCAGTTGACACGAATGTTGACAGAGAGCATCAGAAAGCATATCTGCTGTCACTAGGTGAAAAGCTCTAGATTGACGGGACCCTTCCTTCTGTGTTCTTTGTCTAGGCTTAGACTCAAGCACTAAGACAAAGTTTATAAGATAATGGTCTGACCAAAGGACTGGGAGTTGTGGGGACACCTCAATAGGCACAGTGGAAAAGATCACATCTAGTGTGTGGCCTTTCACATGAGTGGGGCTGTCAATAAAAGAGGCTAGCCCCAGCAACGCCGTAATGTCTCGGAGTTTGGCGGCTTCAGCATCGGTTAAGGAGTCCATGTGCAGATTTAAATCGCCTAATAGCAGGCAATGCGCAGAACGCATGCACGGTACTAATAAAGCCGACTGTAAGTCCTCAAAGAAGGACCCGATAGGTCCAGGGGGTCTGTAGAGGAGAATCCCTGTGCAGGTCTGAGACGCCGATAGGCAGAGCGTAAAACCTAAGGCTTCACATCCAGCAATATTGTCCACCGTAAAGGAGGAACAATCAAAGGCCTTGTCCACTATCAGGGCCACCCCGCCTCCTCTTCCCTCAGTTCTATCTTTCCTTAAAATGGAGTAGTTGGGCGGAATAGCACATGCAATGTCAGGTTCCAAACCCACCCCCAACCAAGTCTTCGTTAAGAATAAGCATGGAGTCTTGGAATGCGCGAGAAGATCCCATATGTCCGAGGCATGACGAGGAAGGGACCCAGTATTCAGCAACGCGCAATGACAATGCAAAGGAGGGGCAGATAGAACACGGGTTGGTGTAAACGTAGGGCGCCAGTTACACAAAGGGCAGCCCTTGCCCAGTCGGCGACCGCCGGGGAAAAGAGACATACAGTCAGAGCGAGGAGGGCGCAGAGCTGACAAGGCTGCAGCGCTGTAAGTGATCATCCTGGAGCAACAGGAAGTCAGCCACCAAGCAGCAAATCAGCAGGGACCCAGTAAAAGATGGAGGAGCCAGGAGCCAGAGTCCGGCCTTGTCCGCCTCCGAGACGCGGACGAGCGCAGACGGGCAGGACTCTGGCACGACTCAGGCGCAAGGAGGGCGCTCCGCTGCGCGTCACCGCTGCGCGCTGCAGGCGAGCATTAAATAGCGTCGTCTCGGCGTCCCAGGTGACCTGGACGCTCAAAGATGGCGCTCGCGCTTCCTCCCAAACAAAGATGGCGCTGAACCCACAACCTCCCGGTAACCCGGACCCGCCAAACAGCGGTGGTGATTCCTGAATTACAGTGCAAGGTAGGGGCCAGAGCAGATTAAAAGCAGGGAAAAAGGCAAAAATTAAAAATATTACTGAAATCCAAAAAACGGGGATTATTAAAAATTAAGCTGGGCAGATAAGCGCGCGACCAGCGTGAACAGCAGCGAGGCACCAGAGAGATTCTCGGCCTCAGGAACACTGAGCAGGCTCACCTTCCGGCCAGCTCGCCCTAAATAGCGTCGTCTCGGCGTCCCAGGTGACCTGGACGCTCAAAGATGGCGCTCGCGCTTCCTCCCAAACAAAGATGGCGCTGAACCCACAACCTCCCGGTAACCCGGACCCGCCAAACAGCGGTGGTGATTCCTGAATTACAGTGCAAGGTAGGGGCCAGAGCAGATTAAAAGCAGGGAAGAAGGCAAAAATTAAAAATATTACTGAAATCCAAAAAACGGGGATTATTAAAAATTAAGCTGGGCAGATAAGCGCGCGACCAGCGCGAACAGCAGCGAGGCACCAGAGAGATTCTCGGCCTCAGGAACACTAAGCAGGCTCACCTTCCGGCCAGCTCGCCCTAAATAGCGTCGTCTCGGCGTCCCAGGTGACCTGGACGCTCAAAGATGGCGCTTGCGCTTCCTCCCAAACAAAGATGGCGCTGAACCCACAACCTCCCGGTAACCCGGACCCGCCAAACAGCGGTGGTGATTCCTGAATTACAGTGCAAGGTAGGGGCCAGAGCAGATTAAAAGCAGGGAAGAAGGCAAAAATTAAAAATATTACTGAAATCCAAAAAACGGGGATTATTAAAAATTAAGCTGGGCAGATAAGCGCGCGACCAGCGCGAACAGCAGCGAGGCACCAGAGAGATTCTCGGCCTCAGGAACACTAAGCAGGCTCACCTTCCGGCCAGCTCGCCCTAAATAGCGAGCTGGCCGGAAGGACGATGTAGATCTGATGGAAGGTGATGTAGATCTGATGGAACTAAATTGACAACTTCTATTGAAAATGTTGTGGCTTCTCAGTTATCAATTTCAGGAAGAATCTTTGTAACTGTAGCTATTATTTATCATGACGGTCCTTAAACAACATCAGGGCATTATACAGCTTATTTAAAATGTCAAAAAGGTTGGTCTTTCTGTAATGATACTCATTTGACTTTCAAAGAACGTTTGCCTTTTGACTTAAAAAATTCTTACCTAGTGTTTTTAGAACCGAAATTTAACTAAAGGTAATTGGCCTATAAAGACAGGAGCAGTTAATAAAAGTTAGTCTGCTATTTAAAATTATATTGTGTGTAAAATTGATGAACATAATATTAAAAATGCAGTTCTCATATAGGTACTGTAAGTGGATCTCATAGTAAGTGATATCAGTATTATTGGAAATGTTGAACATGAGTGATCCAGAGATGGGAATATGAATAGTTATACATTGTAAAAATGTGGTATGAGCTTTTCTTTCAAAACATCTGGTAAACGGTAATTTCTGAGTTTGAAAATAGACTGATAAATCTGACACTATTTGGCCGTAAGGAATATTGTTGGAATTAGCAAAGAGTCATAACTTAACACAACGAGAAAAAGAAAAAATTGAGACATATTTCAGATGTTCTTAGAGTTTTTTTTTATAAAAAGTCGATGAAATGGAAGTTTTAGAGAACAGCAGAGTATTTTCCAATGAAAAGGACCTTCACAATCTACTATTTGGCCTCAAGGAAAAGGAAGTGAATCAAAGATTAGTGTAAATATGTGATTTGTAAGTTTATATGTTTTTTTTTAAACACAATCTTTTAGATTGTGTTTCTTTTTTCCCCACTGTCATATGATGAATAGTTTGAACTCACTGTTTTTAGTGAAATTCAATATATTCTGAGAACAGCAAAAATAAACTATGTAACATGTTGTAGAAGTTATTCTATAGTTTGTTTTGTGGAATTTATATTGTATTCCCATTGTCTCACACTCACTTTCCTTTTTCCACCCCTTTTCAGCTCTCTTTACTCACTCACACTGCCTTTCTCTCACTCTGTTTCATCCCGTTCTTTTACTCCACTTTTTTCACAACCCCTCATTCCCATTTCAACTGTCTGCATCCCCTCTGTCCCTTGCACCACTTTTCAGCTTCCAGTCACTCTGCTTTATTTGCCTTTTCCGTCTTTTCCTCCTTCGCTCTTTTACTAATTTCTCTTTACTCACTCATCTCTTTTTTCGTACTCTGTCACATTCTTTTTGTACCTTACTTACCTTCACTTCATTTCTCTCATCTTCTCTTCCTCTTTGTCACTGAATTTATCTGCCTTACTCTTAGTAAATTGCTTTTCTTCAATTTCTTGTTCACTCTTTTTGTCCTTCTACATTACTTTATTTCCCTTTCTGTATCCTTTACTCTTGCTTTATTTCTTTGTACACTTTTATGATTTTTAACCTCTTGACCTGTCTCTTTTATTTTAAAATATATATTCTACTAATTATAACTTATTTGTTGTTCTCTCTTTCACAGATACAAAGTGTAGAAAAATAATATAATTAAGTTTATATTAATTATATGGTAAGTGTGACTAAACAATGTAGTTTGTCATGATCCATTGCTTTAACCTCACTACTTTTCTCTCACCCTACGTTACCCCTGTTTCCTTACTCTGCTTCCCTCACTTATTCTTATCCTCCATGTTTATTTCCCTTTTCCTTACTTTCCTACAACATTCAACTTCTTTCAGTCTTCCTGCTCACCCACACTCCCTTACTTTCCTTTCTTTTCTGGTTCACTCAGTCCCTTTCTGTCACTCCTTCCTTTTCTCTCTCTGTCCTATCTCTCTGTCACTACCCATGTCTTTCCTTTTCTCAGTTACTTCCTCTAACACCTTTTTTCTGTCTTACTATCTATTACACAGTCTCTCTGTGTTCCTCCCTCTAGCTCTCTTTCTCTTTACACCACTCTTTCCGTCCCCTTTCTTTATGCTCACTCATTCATTCTTTTTTTTTCTTTTTTTTTTAGGGTGACCTAACGGGACGCAGCCGGTACGCGCACCGGGGCGCGCCGGATAACTGCGCTTACCGGTCCGCGCATCGGGAGCGCACCAAGACAAAAAAAAAAGAAAGAACAATATACATATAAAAAATAGTATTACATAAATTAACAATATAGGATTAATTTTAAAAAATATTACATTACATAGCTATAGAAATTTGCTATTAAAAAACCTTTGAAATTCACTGAAAAAAACATAGGTTTCACACCAGTTATAGTTAGGAATTAGCATTTAAAAAAACCTATGAAATTCACTGAACAAACCATAGGTTTCATACCAGTTATAGTTAGGAATTAGCATTTAAAAAACCTATTAAATTCACTGAAAAAACCAGAGGTTTCATACCAGTTATAGTTAGCTGGAAATTTTACTGACATAAAACCATTGAATTTCCCACGTTATAGTTAGTAGGACTCACTATAACTTGCGCGCCTGCAATGCACTGCTGATGACGTCACATATTACAGCACTCATGACATGGTCAGTGACAACACTCATGACATCACTGATGACACCATCCTTGTGACAGAGTGACAGACCTCCTTTCAGTGTAATGTAACCCTTGAAACACATATTCAAAAATAGAAACTAACATTTTCAAAAAAATAGAGATACCCATACCAGTTACAACTACCAATTCAGTAATTCCACCATCTACATACACATCCACTCATTCACCAACAGTTCTATATAGTCACTCATACATATACTCACTCATCATATGTAGTGATACACCTATACATCCTGTTACAGACCCACAGTCATTCAAAAGTTACTCACACACTTACTCACACATGCAAATAAACTATTGAACATCCATTTATTTGCATATACAACTATACACACACTACCACCTTACTTCTAAGGAAACTTACACATACTTATACTCTTAAACAATCACTTATAGAGACACATACTTATTTAAACAGGAACTCTTACAATCTCTCACTCTCACAAATACTCACTTATATACATCAATACTCACCTATACTAGATTAAAACATATGTCGTTACTGATAAAGACACTAGTGAGACAGTCATTCACTCAGTAACAGACACATATACACACTCATCCACCCATACAGTCCTGCACATATGCTGTCTTCAAAACACATACAAACAGTGAGTCAGTCATTGATGCATCTATGTGCTAAGTAACACCCCCACCAAACCATACAGACACTCATACTGATACTAAAAAAAATCTAATAACCCATATACACACACATGCAGCTACTCACCAACCCATGCAGCCACTTATACAATAAGTGAAAAACTGATACAAACATTTAAATATTTAAACATTACTCGCTAATATATGTATTCACTAAGATACGCCAGTTAACCAATCAATTTTTTTTTCAAAAAACATACCTTAAGACACTTATTTAAACATTTATTCTTCCATCGACCTTTACATATACATATATAAAACATATTTATTTTTCAGAAAGACACACATTCACTGGATGGTGTCATCAGTGATGTCATGAGTGATGTCACTGATCATGTCATGAGTGATGTAATATGTGAGGTCATCAGCAGTGCATTGCAGGCGCGCAAGTTATAGTGAGTCCTATTAACTATAACGTGGGAATTTCAATGGTTTTATGTCAGTAAAATTTCCAGCTAACTATAACTGGTGTGAAACCTCTGGTCTTTTCAGTGAATATATATATATATATATTACCTAGGTAGTTATAGTTAAAACCTAGTTTCCATAGGAAATCCGCAACATTCTATTTGGAATAAATTTCTCCAAGAAAATGGCCTGCTCTGCTCCGCTCATTCCCTGAAAGTTTGAGGGTGATTCTTCAAGTGGGGGCTGAGAAAAAGGACCTTTAGCCAGGGCTACAGCCCGAACGGCTGAACGGAATTACACCAAATTTGGCAGAGAGGTAGAGTTCGGTTCGCAGATTGTGCTTTTTGTTAAATGGTGTAAATCCTTTCAGTAGTTCCTGATAAAATCAAAAGTAAAATCATAGTGATATCTAGAGTCGAAGTACCGTACTCTGTACTGTACTCTGTACCTTCCTGAGCACAAGCTGCATGCCAGGAAGTGTTGTCAGCCATCTTTTAGCTCGGTAGAACCGAGGCACAAGAAAGCAGTGAAACAAACGAGCAAAACACGCAAAGGGGGCAGGGTAGAAACACTCAGATCCCCTGGGCCTCCTCAGGGGGTCCCACAAGGACCCCCAAGGCCCAAAAATAATATTTTTATTTTAAATCACAGGGTACGAAGTACAGTACTCTGTACGGTACTCTGTACCTTCCTGAGCCCATACTGGAGGTTCCTGGTGGGCTAGTTGGCCCCCAGGGATCAGTATGCAAGGGGCGTGGCCTCATTACACCTCTCTGCAATGCAGCCCCCTGGCGCATACTGGAGGTTTCTGGTGGGCTAGTTGGCCCCCAGGGACCCCGAGTATGCAAGGGGAATTAGTTCCCCCTCTGCATATGAGCCAGGGGGCTGAGTTGCAGAGAGGTGTGAAAAGGGGCTTGGCCTAATTACACCTCTCTGCAATGCCGCCCCATGGCGCATACTGGAGGTTCCTGGTGGACTAGTTGGCACCCAGGGACCCCCAGCATTCAAGGGGAATTAGTTCCCCCTCTGCAAATGTGCCAGGGGGCTGCGTTGCAGAGAGGTGTAAAAAGGGGAGTGGCCTCATTACACCTCTCTGGAAGGCAGCCCCCTGGTGCATACTGGAGGTTCCTGGTGGGCTAGTTGCCCCCCAGGGACCTCCAGTATGCAAGGGGAATTAGTTCCCCCTCTGCAAATGCGCCAGGGGGCTGCGTTGCAGAGAGGTGTATTGAGGCCACGCCCCTTTTGCACCTCTCTGCAACGCAGCCCCCTGGTGCATACTGGAGGTTCCTGGTGGACTAGTTGGCACCCAGGGACCCCCAGAATTCAAGGGGAATTAGTTCCCCCTCTGCAAATGTGCCAGGGGGCTGCGTTGCAGAGAGGTGTAAAAAGGGGAGTGGCCTCATTACACCTCTCTGGAAGGCAGCCCCCTGGTGCATACTGGAGGTTCCTGGTGGGCTAGTTGCCCCCAGGGACCTCCAGTATGCAAAGGGAATTAGTTCCCCCTCTGCAAATGCGCCAGGGGGCTGCGTTGCAGAGAGGTGTATTGAGGCCACGCCCCTTTTTGCACCTCTCTGCAACGCAGCCACCTGGCGCCTACTGGAGGTTCCTGGTGGGCTAGTTGGCCCCCAGAGACCCCCCAGTATGTAAGGGGACTTAATCCCCCAACTTAAAACATGCTACAGGGCACGTTCGCACAGTGGTGAAGGTAGGGGGGCGGGGCTTGAGGTGATGTGAGTGCAAACATGCCCTGTGGCACGTTTTAAGTTGGGGAATTAATTCCTCTCCAATCCAGAGGTCCCCTAGGGGGCAACTAGTCCAACAGGTATCTCCAGTAAGTGCCACGGAGCTGTGTTGCAGAGTGTTGTAAAAAGGGGGCATGCCCTCTGAACACCTCTCTGCAACACACCTGCCTGGCGCATACTGGAGGTACCTGGTGGGCTAGTTGGCTCACAGGGGACCTCAGGATTGAAGAGGAATTAATTCCCCAATATAAAACGCGCCACAGGGCGTGTTGGCACACATGTTACCTCAGGCCCCATCCCCTTCCTTCACTATTGAGCAAAATATTCCTGTAAAATCAGCCGGACTACGAATTCCGATTTACTCACCTGTTATCACAAGAAACATCAGTGCTGCATCTTTCAGCCCACTACTGATCCTGAAAAGTAATTCTAATCGTAGTTACAGTAACTTGAATTTCCTTCCATAGGCTAACATTGACTGGTTTCACTTATAAAAAATTTTAAGTGTGGATTTTTGGAACTTAAAAAAAATCCTCAAAAATCAGTCGAACTACGAATTCCAATTTACTCACCTGTTATCAGAAGATACTTCAGTGCTGCATCTTTCAGCTCACTACTATTCCTGAAAAGTAAATTTAACTGTACTTACCAGTAACTTGAATTTCCTTCCGTTGCCTGCTATAGAAAATATATATAAAATAAAAAACATATTAAATTAAAAAATATATATTACAATTTCAATATTTTAAAAAAAATATTTTCAATTTATATTAAAAATATGTAATGTAATTTAATAAAATATCTAAAAATAAATACTTTAAAGCAATGTAGTAAATTAGTATAAAAGTAAATTTACATAAAAGTATGTCATTTGAAATGTCATCAGTGATGTCATGAGTGATGTCACTGACCATGTCATGAGTGATGTAATATGTGACGGCATCAGCAGTGCATTGCAGGCGCGCAAGTTATAGTTAACTGAACTAACTATAACTGGGAATTTCAATGGTTTTGTATGAGTGAAATGTCCAGCTAACTATAACATGTGTAAAATTTATGGTTTTTTCAGTGAATATATATATATATATATATATATATATATAACCTACTGGCGGTCACCAGTAGGTAGTTATAGTTACACCTAGTTTCCATAGGGAAAGCATTTTTTGATTTGCTAATAACTTTAGCAATGTTTGACTAATCTTTGCAAACTTCTTTAAAAAAAAGTCTATCCAGGTCAACTTCTATCCTGAAAGTTTGGGGGTGATTCGTCATGGGGGAGCTGAGAAAAAAGGGGTCCCAAAATGCGTTTTCCCCATGTTAATTTTCATAGGAAATTTTGCGATGAACTACAGCCCTAACTGCTGAATAAAATGACCCCAGATTTGGCAAAAAGGCAGAGCTTGATTTTAAATGGTGTAAATCTGTTCAGTAGTTTTTGAGAAATTCACAAAATAAGAGTCAAAAAATCAATTTCTCCATAGGAAACTTTGTGCAAGGCAACAGCTGAAACTACTGAATGGAATTACCCCAAATTTGGCACAAAGGTAGTGTGTGGGTCAGACAGCGACCTTTTTTTAAATGGTGTAAATCCGTTCAGTAGTTGCTGGGAAATTAGAAAAATAAAAGTTTTGTTATCTTGGTGGAGCCTAAGTACCGTGCATGAGCTTCACTGTGATTGTGTGCCACCACTCCAAACCAGGAAGAGTTGGCAGCCATCTTGTGGCTTGGTAGAAGCGAGTAACCAGAAAACAGAGCAACAAAGGTATAAAACAAGAGAAGGGGGTAGGGTAGAAACACCCTGACCCCCTAGGCATGCTTAGGGGGGTCTCAGAAGGACCCACAGGGTCAAAAAAAGCCTTACATTAGCATTAGCATTCGGATAATAATAATAATAATGGGGTCCGCTGGGGCCCCCATACCCCCAGGGCCTTACTCATGTTCGGAGGGGGATTCAGTAGGCTGTAGAAATTATATCGGGGAAACAACAATGCATCGTATTGCGGCCTTCCTTTAATATAATGCAGAATAATGTTTACTTATAATGCAGAGTTCACTTTTATCATGGATAGTGTCACTTTGTTACAGGAAATGTAATATTATGCGGTAGGGCGTGTTCTGTACCTGAAAAAAATTAAGGTTTATTGACTGAGGTGTGCAAAAAACAACCTTAATGTTCATTGGCTGTGAACCATTGAAAGTAGAAGTGTTTCTAGCCATTCACTTCCCCTTTGCAGAGTAGCAAGGACCTCTGATTGGCTTACTTGTTCTAAGGAGGACCTTCCAGAGCTTAATGTTCATTGGTTGCGAACCCTTGAAAGTAGAAGTGTTGCTAGCTATTGCTTTCTCCTCCGCGGAGTAGTAGGAGGGACATCAGATTGGCTGACGTTTTCTAAGGAGGAGCTTCCAGAGCTTAATGTTGATTGGTTGCGAACTATTGAAAGTAGAAGTGTTGCCAGCCATTCACTGCCCCTCATTGAAGAGGAGGGACATCTGATTGGCTGAAGTGTTCCAAGGAGGACTTTCCCAAGCTTAATGTTGATTGACTGTAAACCATTGAAAGGAGAAGTGTTGTCAGTGATTCCTTCCCCCGCTGCGGAGTACTAGGGACATGTCATTGGGTAACGTGTTCCAAGCGGAACCTTGCCAAACGTAATGCTTATTGGCTGTGAAGCATTAAAAGTAGAATTGTTTACAGCTATTCCCTCCCCTTCTGCAGAACATCATGGACATTTTATTGACTAAAGTGTTCCAAGTACAAATTTGCTTGTTATCGGGTGGGAACGGGTCACTGTTGTCAGCCATTTTATGACACACTTCAAAGGAATACGGGAAAACAAAGTAGTAGAGGGGAGTGTAGGAACACTGTTAACTCTGTACAGTGGTCACAAGGTAGTGGACAGGGACTGTGAAGGAACATTTTTAAAATATATTTTAAGGGCCATTTATATAATTTGCGTGGGGCCTACAAATCATGTCGGGAAAATAACAGTGTGTTGTGGTCTTCTTTTTGACCATGCCATGAATGATGTAATATGTGATGTCATGAGCAGTGCATTGTGGGGGCGCGAGTTATAGTTAGCTGAACTAACTATAACAGTGGAATTTCCATGGTTTTGTATGAGTGAAATGTCCAGATAACTATAACGTCCCCGAAACCTATGTTTTGTTCAGTGATGTCATCAGTGATGTCATTTGAGATGTCATCAGTGATGTCATTTGAGATGTCATCAGTGATGTCATCAGTGATGTCACTGACCATGTCATGAATGATGTAATATGTGACATCATCAGCAGTGGATTGCGGGTGCGCGATATATAGTTAGTGCAACTAACTATATATGGAATTTCAATGGTTTTGTGCGAGTAAAATAAGGTTTTGTAAATGCTAATCCCTAACTATATATGGTCTATAACCTATGGTTTTTTCAGTGAATTTTCAAGGTTTTGTAAATGCTAATTCCTAACTATATATGGTCTATAACCTATGGTTTTTTCAGTGAATTTTCAAGGTTTTGTAAATGCTAATGTTTTTTCAGTGAATATATATATATATACATACATATATAAACATATATCATCTGTATATCTATATAAATACAAACATAAATGCATGCATACATATACTTATATGCATACAGATGCATGTTATTTACATGAAAGTTGAAAAAACACTAATAAAAGCAAAGCTAAAAAGCCACCTCATTACAAACAGAATGGCTTTAACTTAAACGAGGGCGAGATCTATTGCATTTTCAATGCTTGTTTACTTTGGTTCCATCAAGAAGGCATTCAGATGTGTCACACATTTGCCATAAATTCTGAATGTTAGCACTCTAGTTGCACATTAGATCACTGTAGTAAAGCTACTGCTCACCAGGGACGTCTGCTGCTGGTATTCAAAGTGCATGTTTCAGTCTGCATGTCAGAATTTTTTTAATGAAATAGAAGAGGATTTGAGAAGTCACTCAAAATGATCCCTAATTTTTCTTTCTGAAGCACTAATCATACTTTCTATGGCAAAATTAACCCCCTCATGTTGTTCCTTTTTAAATTGAGTGTTTTCAGACTTACCACTTCATTCCAATCAAGATGGCTTCTGGTGTGCCATACTTTTGTCATAAGTAAGACTGTTAAAGCTCTAGTTGTTCTTTAGAACACTCTGGGACATTCTGTCATTGGGCTATACTTGGGGTACATCTGGGTGATATTTGGGCTACATTTAGGCTCTTTTGTCTCTGGTGGCCATCTTGGGAGACTGTATGTCAGAATTTTTTAATGAAATTGAAGAGGGTTTGAGAAGTCACTCAAAATGTGCCCTAATTTTTCTTTCTGCAGCACTAATCATAATTCATATGGCAAAATATACCCCCTCATTTTGTTCCTTTTTAAATTAAATGTTTTAAGAGTTACCACTTTATTCCAATCAAGATGGCTTCAGGTGTGCCATACCTTTGTAATAAGTAGGACTGTTAGCGCTCTAGTTGTTCTTTAGAACACTCTGGGACATTCTGTCATTGGGCTATACTTGGGCTACATCTGGGTGATATTTGGGCTACATTTGGGCTCTTTTGTCTCTGGTGGCCATTTTGGGAGACTGCATGTCAGAATTTTTTAATGAAATAGAAGAGGATTTGAAAAGTCACTCAAAATGTGCCCTAATTTTTCTTTCTGCAGCACTAATAATACCTTCTATTGCATAATATACCCCCTCATTTTGTTCCTTTTTAAATTAAATGTTTTAAGAGTTACCACTTTATTCCCATCACGATGGCTCCAGGTGTGCTATACCTTTGTAATAAGTAGGACTGTTAGCGCTCTAGTTGTTCTTTAGAACACTCTGGGACATTCTGTCATTGGGCTATACTTGGGCTACATCTGGGTGATATTTGGGCTACATTTGGGCTCTTTTGTCTCTGGTGGCCATTTTGGGAGACTGCATGCCAGAATGTTTTAATGAAATAGAAAAGGATTTGAGAAGTCACTCAAAATGTGCCCTAATTTTTCATTCTGCAGCACTAATCATACTTTCTATGGCAAAATATACCCCCTCATGTTTCTTTTTAAATTAAATGTTTTAAGAGTTACCACTTTATTCCAATCAAGATGGCTTCAGGTGTGCCATACCTTTGTAATAAGTAGGACTGTTAGCGCTCTAGTTGTTCTTTAGAACACTCTGGGACATTCTGTCATTGGGCTATACTTGGGCTACATCTGGGTGATATTTGGGCTATATTTGGGCTCTTTTGTCTCTGGTGGCCATTTTGGGAGACTGCATGTCAGAATGTTTTAATGAAATAGAAAAGGATTTGAGAAGTCACTCAAAATGTGCCCTAATTTTTCATTCTGCAGCACTAATCATACTTTCTATGGCAAAATATACCCCCTCATGTTGTTTCTTTTTAAATTAAATATTTTAAGAGTTACCACTTTATTCCAATCAAGATGGCTTCAGGTGTGCTATACCTTTGTAATAAGTAGGACTGTTAGCGCTCTAGTTGTTCTTTAGAACACTCTAGGAGGCTGCAGTAGAACACAAAGGAATCAACTGACAGTCTCTGTCCTTGTTGGATGTACATGTTTTACTGAGCATGTCAGACTTCATTTTCACATGACTGAGAAAGATAATGTGAATTTACAGAAAATATGCTTTCAGTTTAGCTTATAGATCCCCTTCCAAACCACTGTGGGAAAATCATGAGATATTAGTTTTCTTTCAAACAATATTCATGATATCACAGCAGAAGGTTTTTTCACATGGTAAAATCACCTTAGAACCCACCACAATTCCTAAAACGAGTATGGTACCATCAACAAATGATTTATAATGTAACTAAAGTCCTAAAACCCTCTATTAACTACAATGCTTTTTAATGAGGTGCTATCATGTATATTGGTCCCAAGATGGCTGCCAACACTTCTTGGATGAAGTGCTGACAGCCAATCAGATCAGATGTGTGGTTAGGCTCCGCCCAGATATATATCTTTTTTTGAACCTAAATTACTCAAAATCCACTGGAGCACATATATTGAGACCTAGCAAAGGCACATCGGGCTAACAGTCCCTACAATTTTGCCAAGTTTCGTGCAAATCCATTCAGCCGTTCGAGCTAAAAATGAGGCCGACCGCCCTATGGAAATTAACATGGGAAAAACGTGTTTTGGGACCCCCCTTTTTTCTCGGCCCCCCCTTGATGAAACCCCCCCAAATTGTCAGGGGCTGCTCAGAAACAAAATGTTTCATTTTCCTGAAAATTTCAGCCAATTCCGTCCACAAACGCCAAAGTTATTAGACATAGAATTTTCAAAAATCCCATAGAGAAAAAATCCTAACTATATATACCTACTGGCGACCGCCAGTAGGTAATATATATATATATATATATATATATATATATATATGTATATATATATATATATATATATTACCTACTGGCGGTCGCCAGTAGGTATATATAGTTAGGATTTTTTCCCTATGGGATTTCTGAAAATTCTATGTCTAATAACTTTGGCGTTTGTGGACGGAATCGGCTGAAATTTTCAGGAAAATGGCACATTTTGTTTCTGAGCAGCCCCTGAAAATTTGGTGGGGTTTCGTCAAGGGAGGGCTGAGAAAAAAGGGGGGTCCCAAAACGCGTTTTTTGCATTGAGTTTTCCATAGGGCGGTTGGACTCACTTTTAGCTCGAACGGCTGAATGGATTTGCACGAAACTTGGCAAAATTGTAGGGACTGTTAGCCCGATGTGCCTTTGCTAGGTCTCAATATATGTGCTCCAGTAGTTTTTGAGAAATTAACGTTCAAACCAAGATATATATCTGTAACAGCGCTCTGGGCAGCGATCCGGTCCGCTTACTTTTCGCTTATCGGAACTTTGCGCGCAGAAAGCTGATTGGCTCTCTGGTGTCTGTCAACATTCTAAACAGTCCGGAGCGGACGCCATCTTGTCTCTCGGTAGGATCGAGAGAGAAGAAGAGGTGGAAAACGAAGGGGGAATTTAATGAAAGGGGGCAAGGTATCCCCCTCTTGACCCCCTAGGAATGTTGTTGGGGTTATTAAAGGGTCCCGTGGGGAAAATAAAAAAAAAATGATTTTTCACGGTAGAAGCGCGGCCGCGAACTGGTAGCGAAACGGGAATTCGCCATTTTGTGCTTCGTAAATTAAATTACTAGTTATAAGTGGGTGCGGGAGACGTATCCTAATCCCCTATGTTTCCTGAGGGTGGGTGAGGAGGCTGATATATGTTGATACATCTCTTCCAGCGGCTGTGCGTGAGCTTTTTTTTTTTTTTTGCTGCGTGACAGTCCGGAGCGGCCGCCATCTTGTCTCTCGGTAGGATCGAGAGAGAAGAAAAGGTGAAAAACTAAGGGGGAATTTAATGAAAGGGGGCAAGGTATCCCCCTCTTGACCCCCTAGGAATGTTGTTGGGGTTATTAAAGGGTCCCATGGGGAAAATAAAAAAAAAATGATTTTTCACGGTAGAAGCGCTTCACGGGCCGCGAACTGGGCCGCAAACTGGTAGCGAAACGGGAATTCGCCATTTTGTGCTTCGTTAATTAAAGTAGTAGGTATAAGGGGGTGCGGGAGACATATCCTAATCCCCTATGTTTCCTGAGGGTGGCTGAGGAGGCTGATATATGTTGATATATCTCTTCCAGCGGCTGCGCCATCTTGCCTTTTTTCGAATGCCACAATTTTGTCGTGCACGGCAGCCATTTTAGATGCCAGGCTGGTCCCAGGCTATCACCTACCCCTGCGGATGTAGTTTATGGCCCCAGCTGTAGAGAATTCAGACATGCCAATCCTCCTGATTCAGGCGTGTGAGTACTGATTTCAGTGCTAGTCTCCCGCCTCCCGATTTCTGCAAGCAAAAACCCGGGGGCATATTACGAACAACTAGCGATAATTTTTGTCTCTAACTTGTTTAGAGACAAAAATTATCGCCGCACATCGGCGATTTTTATCGCAGATAAACCTTGCTATTATCGCAGAAAAGTCAGCGATATTCATGTATTATCGACCTAATGCTCTTAGCCATGTTATCCACCTCCCATTGGATAACATGGCTAAGAACTGCTCAGGGCAGGTGTTAGATTTTGGAGATATTCGCGCTTAGCGCGAATATCTCCAAAAGTTGGTAATAGAAGGTAGCGATGTTAGGGACTGTTTCTAGTCGCTAACATCTTGGCACGCCACTTTGCATGTCATTAGTGATAAGTATCACTGACATGCAAAGCGGGGCCCAAGATGGTCGCTATCTCCTTTTAGCTGTCACTAACTGGTGTTAGCGACAGCTTGATAATAGGGAAATAATTTTATCTCCGCTTTCATGGCTTTTAAAGCCAAAAAAGCGGAGATAAACCCCCTTGATAATATGCCCCACGATTCCTTGGGGGTTTCAGCTGACAGGGCTTGGTATTGTGTTACATGGTAATTTTTCCAGGAAACGTCAGAGGGTCGATGCAGGGGTTCTAGAAGAGGTGATAAACCATTTAAGCCTCATGAACAAGCGCATGGTCTTTTAAAGATTTGTGAAGTACTCGGGGCGGCGGTGTGTGTGTGCCCTCTTTCAGGAGCGGGCGGGGGGGCACTGCCAGCAACTTGCCAGGTCAGGTAGTGTTCAACACGTGCATCACCCTTTCTCTGTCTGCTATTGCGCTCCATGCTTCGGAAAGGTAAGAAAAAGAACGTGCATTTGAGTTTGAAATGTCCGATCCTGCAGCAGCACACTTCCAAAGCCCACACATGACAATAACCCGATTCAAAGCCCCATTCACCCGTTTTTAAAAAAATAGATAACACTCCAACAAAGTAAGGTTATAAAACTTTATTAACTTTTAATGATAATGAACAGAACAAAAACTAAAAACATTTAAACATTTATTAACACAAAAAGCAACAATGGTTAGAAGCTGTCTTTTGTGCGAATAGTCCCAAGGCAGCACAACGTGCAGAGTTCTGGACGGCACCCAGGTGATGTCGCCTGGGTGCCGCACTGGTTTAGGGATCCTACAATGCTGCTCCGAAAATTGGCGTGGGGCGTCCCGGGTGGGGCGGGGGGAGGCCTCGTCAGTAGCGGTCTGTTGTGCGAATAGTCCCAAGGCAGCACAACGTGCAGAGTTCTGGACGGCACCCAGGTGATGTCGCCTGGGTGCCGCACTGGTTTAGGGATCCTACAATGCAGCACAGAAAAACAGCGTGGGGCGTCCCGGGTGGTGCGGGGGGAGGCCTCGTCAGTAGCGGTCTGTGTCCAGTGTCACATGGCTGACACAACATGTACGACAGGCACCCAGGTGATGTCCAGTAAACTGCCGCACTGGTTTTGGTATCCTACAATGCTGCTCCGAAAATTGGCGTGCGGCGGCCCGGGGGGGGGGGGGGGGAGGCGGCGTGAACGGGCCTCCCCAGGTGGCGGCCATCTAGCTGATTTGCGCTCGCTCTTGCGGCCACAGCGTCTCGCTCACCATGTTGTGGAGTTGCTCCCACTCTTGCAGTGCAGCGATAGGCGGCTGCCACATGGCTGTCAAAATGGCGGACGGCTCTTCGGTTTTGGGCCTGGTCCACTGAAATGGCCCTGGGACACCTTGGAAGTCGGACGCTTGCCTGCTAGGGCTTGGGCTCCATTCTCGAAAAGCGTCCCCTCAGCCGTGAAGATTGTATAAAAGTCTTGGGGGCCCCCGACTCCCGCAGGCTTCCGGTGGGGAGCGGCTGCCATGATTGCTCGCGGAATGACCACGACGGAGCCACGAGATGGTGGTGCTCTCATGCTGACGCCAGCTTCAGTCTGAATGATCCAGAAACAAGGTGGGGCTTTCATCGTTTGGGAAAAAAAATGTTCTAAACCAATGAAAAGTGTTATTTTTAGGTCATATGACCAAGCCTTCCATCTTTAGGAAACCAAAAGTAAAATGAACCAATGAAAAGTTTTATAAACAAGTCACATGACCTGTTATGCGACATAGGGCTACAAAAAGCGTAGAAAATCCGTTGGCACGTGAGGCGGCGTCAGTAGCGGACCGATGTGCGAATAGGCCGAAGGCAGCACAACGCGCCGAGATCCGGATGGCACCGAGGTGGTGTCCAGCAAATTGCCGCACTGGTGTGGCCATCCTACAATGCTGCGCCGAAAGACGGCGTGTCCAGCTGAATTGCGGTCACTGTTGCGGTACAGTGACTCGAACGCGCCGAGATCCGGATGGCGCCGAGGTGGTGTCCAGCAAATTGCCGTACTGGTGTGGCCATCCTACAATGCTGCGCCGAAAGACGGCGTGTTCAGCTGAGTTCCGGTCACTCTTCCGGCACAGTGACTCGAACGCGCTGAGATCCGGATGGCACCGAGGTGGTGTCCAGCAAGTGGCTGCACTGGTGTGGCCATCCTACAATGCTGCGCCGGAAGTCGGCGTGGGGTGCCCCGTTGGCTTATGAGGTGATGTCAGTAGTGGACTGATGTGTGAATAGGTCGGAACCAGCACAAGGCGCCAAGATCCGAATGGCAAGTCCTGGATGTTGAGTGCCTCAGTTGAGATTTCTGAGCAGTGCTTGTAGAACTGTCTGAAGCTTATTTGCACCTGCTGCAGCTTCACTAGGTCCGGCGGAACTTGTTGCCTTTTCCTTTCTGCTTCTTTTCCTACAATGCGTTTCTTCTGAAGACACGACCAGGTCCCTGAATGTGTGCAGGGGGACGCTATTGAATGAATGAACGCGCCGAGATCTGGATGGCACCGAGGTGGTGTCCAGCAAATTGCCGCACTGGTGTGGCCATCCTACAATGCTGCGCCGAAAGTCGGCGTGGGGTGCCCCGTTGGTTTATGAGGTGATGTCAGTAGCGGACCGATGTGTGAATAGGTCGGAACCAGCACAAGGCGCCCTGCACTGTTGAGCCTTTTTCAATGTCTGTTTTTTGTTCTTTCCCCTCCATCAAAAACAAAACAAAAATACAAGGCGCCAAGATCCGAATGGCAAGTCCTGGATGTTGAGTGCCTCAGTTGAGAGTTCTGAGCAGTGCTTGTAAGACTGTCTGAAGCTTATTTGCACCTGCTGCAGCTTCACTAGGTCCGGCGGAACTTTTTTCCTTTTCCTTTCTGCTTCTTTTCCTACAATGCGTTTCATCTGAAGACACGACCAGGTCCCTGAATGTGTGCAGGGGGACGCTATTGATTGAATGAAAATGGCGGCTTGACACAAAGCTGACTCAAGCGTTACTGTTGGTGCTATACAGACAAAAATTGGTTTTCAGTTTGTACATTCTTCAGGTTTTTTTTTCCATCCAAGTCTGATTGAGAGTTTGTAGAAAAATGGCTTCAGATTTTCCACATACTACTCTTCAACATTCTTCCTAAATGTAACAATGTGAAACTCACTAGGAGAACGGCTGTTTCTGTTTCCTTTCAAAATGCTGCCACCAATATTTTCTGAATGGAAGACACTATCTTGTAACATAAAGGGCCGAAAGGGGTTCTGGTCTGGCCGATGGTTGGTGGAGACATTTTGACTATATCTTGGACCTGCCCGGCCTCGCCCAAAATGGCGCCGGTATAAATGGGACTCGTAACTCTTTGCCCGCAAATGTATATCTAGAAAATGTTATTGTAAGTGGCCCTGTCGTATTTTAATTACAAAATGTACGTCCACCGATTCCGCAACTGTTAGACACCTTTGTTCTTGTCACCTAATGGCCCGCTCGTTACGTTCTTCTACAGTGTAAATGTCTCCTCATCATATACGATTTGAGTTTGCTCCGTGGCCGGCCCACGTGGTTATAGGCCCGTATTTGTATACTGACATTTTCACAATAAAGGTTTTTAAAACAAAACACGGTAGTAGTATTTTCATTTGTAAAGTTTTTACTTTTAGTGACTGTTTTCGAATCAGTAAAAGGCAAGTGAAATAAAGCAGTCCAATTACATGACGGATAAAAGGTATAATATGTAGGAACGCAGTAAAGATAAATGGTCAAGGGCAGTTGTGTTTTTCATGTCTGCAACATAAAGTGATCGATAAGAATCTGATAATCAGGCGTATCGGCGACTAAGACAGCAGGCCGAATCTCTTTTACTCAACGGCTCCGTCATGGAAGGAAGAAACGCCCTTTTTCTCGAAAAAGGAATATATTTTACTTGCAAGACAGTTGTAAATTTTCCGGGAAAGTACATTAGCCTGGAATATTATAACATATGTTTGAAAAAAAAATATTGTTCGAAAAAAATAAAAAGCGTAATTTTTAGGTCATATGACCAAGCTTTTCATCATTAAATTAACAAAAGTAAAATGAACCAATGAAAAGTTTTATTAACAAGTCACATGACCTGTTATGCTTACGTTACGCGCTGCGCGCCGCGCCTCGGATCACTTCCGGGTGCGCTAACGCAGCGTGTCATAAAACGCATTACGCGACAACGTAGGTCAAGAATATAGTCTAAATGTCTCCACCAACCAGCGTTCAGAACACAACCCCTTTCAGCAGTCCAAAAAGTTCTGTTAAATGACAACAGAGGGGACAGGCAACAAGAACCATCAGTCAAAGAGGGGAGGGCAAGTTCTTCTCTTCCGGGTCATGTTGGGGCGCTACCGGAACTGATCGAATTGGTAGTCTACAGTGTTTCTGGATGTTTCAGACTAAAGCTGGCGTCAGCATGAGACCACTACCATCTCGTAGCTCCGTCGTGGCCATTCCACGAGCAATCATGGCAGCCGCTCCCCACCAGAAGCCTGCGGGAGTCGGAGGCCCCCAAGACTTTTGTAGAATCTTCACGGCTGAGGGGACGCTTTTCGAGAATGGGACCCAAGCCCTAGCAGACAAGCGTCCGAGTTCCAAGGTGTCCCAGGGCCATTTTAGTGGACCAGGCCCAAAACCGAAGAGCCGGCCGCCATTTTGAGAGTCCTGTGGCAGCCGCCTATCGCTGCACCGCAAGAGCGGGCGCATCTCAACTACATGGTGAGCGAGACGCTGTAGTCGCAAGAGCGGGCGGAAAACAGCTGAATGGCGGAAGAGGCACAGTGTAGCAAAAGCGGGCGGAATGGCAACTAAAACGATAAAGGGGCGCCTCACTACAGCTTGTCTTCAGGTCAAACGGATTGTGGGACAAGGTCCAGAATTGAAGAGTCATCAAAAGGCAAAAAGTACCGCCGGACCCCGGGAGCCGGCCGCCTATGTCGGGGGCGATCTCAGGCTACACCAGTGCTATAAGACTTGGGGAGGGTGTCGGAGCCAAGCGTCTTCTCCGAGTCCATGGCCATCACAGCGCCCCTCAGGGGCCTCCGTCAAGCTGTTTAGGAAGGTAACATATGACATTGTTTTCTAATGCAGTCAGGTCCACAAACGACACTCACTTACTTTGAGAATAGTGAAGCTGCAGTAGGTGGAAATAAGCTTCAGACAGTGTTACAAGCGCTGCTCAGAACTCTTAACTATGGCACCCAACATCCAGAACTTATGCTATTTGAGAATGGTAGTGACATCGAAGCATCTCAGGGACCAAAACCATTAACGTACTTTCACGTATGAAAATCTTACTTGGGGAGGGGGCAGGAGCGAAGCGCCCCCTCCCAGTCAGCGCCACCACACCGTATGTTGAAAATCTGAAGCCATCGTTCTACAAAGTCAACCAAACTTGGATTGAAAAATCTAGAAAAATGTACAAACTGAAAACCAGTTTTGGTCTGCATTGCATCAGTAACAACGCTTGAGTCAGCTTTGTGTCAAGCCGCCATTTTGATTCAACAAAGCACAGGCATTGAAAAAGGCTGAAATTTAGAACTCTAAACTATGGCACCCAACATCCAGGAGCTTGCTATCCGGATCTTGGAGCCTTGTGCTGTTTTCGATCTATTCACACATCGGTCCACTACTGACATCATCTTATAAACCAACGTTATGTAAATAGTTTTTTAATAAAATGTTTTACCCTGTTTCTTTGCTGGTGTGTTGTCTATATTTTTAATATTTGCATAGGGTTTGTCATTATTTTGTGCGGGATGGGTGATGGAGCCGAGCTGTCTTGCAGCCCTCATGGTGTGGAGCTCAGTTCATCTCACTATTTTCGTATTTCTCAAGAAGGGTTGTTCCTAATATTTCTATTTTAGCGAGGTCAAAAAGAGATCCAATTAGTGGCCTACTGATTTTGCTCGATTACTTTTATTTTTTTACACGATTTTTCACTATCTGCAAAGACTAAACAGAGTATTGCGACTTTGTGCTTGTTTGTAAATAGAGAATGATCCAAAGAGAACCAATTCTAAAACAGTAAATGCTTGGACAACAATCAATCAAATGGAGAGACAAGGAGGTACGACGGATTACAACGGGGGTAAAGGCCTGCGTTAACTACCCTTCTGTATCTGCAAAGAGAGAGTACTACTAAGGCAAAAGAGGGGAGGGGGGGGGGCAGCGTTCAAAGCACATCAGCGTGCATAAATACGAAAATGTTTTTATCTATCACGTACTTGACATTTTAAAGCTTTTCATATTTGCTATTAAAAAACCAATGAAATTCACAGAAAAAACCATAGGTTATAGTGGATATATAGTTAGGAATTTGCATTTACAAAACCTTGAAAATTCAATGAAAAAACCATAGGTTATAGGCCATATATAGTTAGGAATTAGCATTTACAAAACCTTATTTTACTCGCATAAAACCATTGAAATTCCATATATAGTTAGCTAACTATAAGCGCTAACTATATATCGCGCACCCGCAATCCACTGCTGATGATGTCACATATTACAGCATTCATGACATGGTCAGTGACATCACTGATGACATCACTGATGACATCTCAAATGACATCACTGATGACAACTCAAATGATATCAATGATGACATCTCAAATGACATCACTGATGACATCACTGATGACAACTCAAATGACATCACTGATGACATCTCATTTGTCATCACTGATCACATCACTCATGTGATAATACAATGAACCTCTTCAGACTCTAATATAACCTTACATACACTCAGTATAAACAGACACTCACAGACTGTCACTCATCCATGGAGTTACTCACACACCTAGTCAGTCATGCAAAGAATCAATCACACCTCCATTTCCTCAACTATACAGTTATACACATCTTACTTATTCAAACATATAATAACACATATTTACTCTCTTATATAATCCCTGATACAAGCTCACAGTGATCGATACAGCCACTCACACATTCACTGGCTCTTATGTTCAGTTATTTATATATCTCAACTCTCACATGTATTGTGTTTTACATACGTACTTACTTGCACATGTAGCAATGAGAAATCCATTCACTCACCAACACACCCATGCACAGTCAACCGCCCATATAGCTGTTTCCACATGCACTCTTGAACTCATACTCCTAGTGAATCAACTGCTTACACATCTATGCACAGAGTCACGCACCTCCCAGCCACCCACACACACACTCAGCCTCCCATTCAAATATTTGGGCAACCAATCAATAACCCATATGGCTACTCTTATAGCTACTGATCAACACATGCAGCAGCTTACACAACAACAAACATACTGATGCACGAATTAAGACAGTTTAGTCACTAACCCATGTACTCAGTGAGACACATTTAATCACTCACTCATACAGTCAGTCATGCACCTACTAAATTCTTCATCCAGACACTTATACATCCACTCATTCTTCAATATGTGAAACATATTTTAACTTTACAGAAACATACAGTCACTGGATGTTGTAATCAGTGATGTCATCAGTGATGTCACTGACCATGTCATGAATGATGTAATATGTGACATCATCAGCAGTGGATTGCGGGTGCGCGATATATAGTTAGCGCTTATAGTTAGCTAACTATATATGGAATTTCAATGGTTTTATGCGAGTAAAATAAGGTTTTGTAAATGCTAATTCCTAACTATATATGGCCTATAACCTATGGTTTTTTCATTGAATATATATATATATATATATATATATATATATATATATATATATATATAATCTGTGATGTTCACCCTTTCAATCTATTGCAATCGTTTTGCGGTTTGCAGGATGTACATTTCCAACACCTACCTCTTACTCAAGTCTTAGGATTAAATGGGGATAGGAAGATCAATTAGGCTTTTAACATGAAATGTGATTGTGCTTTGGTCAAGGGAAGGCATCCATCTTAGCTAGAAGACAGCAATGCCCACATTATGATTTTGCAGGAGACCCATCTCATGGCGATGAAGAGTAGGGCCTTATTTTTAAGCAAAAGTAGATAGATCAGCATGCCTCTTTAGATCAGGCACAATATACCAAGAGGATTGCAATAGTCTTAAAGAAGGGTGCTGGGGTGGAATTGTTGGATTTAAAAAATGTCTTTTCATGGAGGTAGGTTGTGGGGCTGCTTCAAATATTTCAATTATAATTTTGTGTGTGTAGGTTTTTAGTGTCCCAATACGAATGATCCATCCTACCTTTCGACCCTGAACAGATTCTGGCAGCTAGGGAACCATGTGCTACACCAAACAAAGTAATCAGTGTAGAAAAGAGAAAGTTGCCCACCTCTATCAACCAGCCACCAGTTCATCATATATTTGAAGCAAATTGCACATATTTGTGCTTTTCATCACAAATAAGCGGACAAATGCAGTCAACACATTTTGCCTACACGAGGCTTCTTTAGGGCTGCAAACATGCAAAAATCACCAATATAAATACATAAAAGATATATAACAACTGTATATTTGAAACTAGGACCAGTCTAAAACACTCCAGCATGCATGTATGGCTGTTACTCAACCATTCCTTATACAGCAGAGAATCTCTAAAGATTTTAACATAAACAAATTACATTATGAAACTTGATTATTACAAAAACACATTTACAATAAACAATAAATCATGTCAAGGTGGAGACATACACACATTATTAATACATCATATAATAGAAGTCGCAATAAAAGCAGACAGTTCAATAAAGGTGTGGATTCCAATTTCGACGGAAGGGCTCCGAACGACGTTCAGAGCCCTTCTGCCCGGATAAGACTGTGCCGGTCGGATTCCTTTCTGACTGAGCCATTCTAATGGGCTTGGTCGGAAAGCAATACGACTTGGATTTCCGGATGGCTTATAACGGGCTTGGAGAGCCCGTCACCCGTCCGGGAATCCTTCGGTACTCCCCCGTCTGACCCTTTACGACTATGGGAGTACGATGGCAGTTTTTCACTGCCTTTTCATGCCGGTGTTTACAGCATGAAAAGGCAGTCTGAAACTATCTTTGGGGGCCCCCAGAAGGGCCCCCATGGGTGCGATTACACTGAATGGCGGCCTGGTGGCACCTAAGGTGCCCCTCTGTTGATCCCTGCACCCGGTGGCAGGCACCTTGGGGTGCTGGCCACAGGATGCAGGGATGAACTGCCTGTAAACACAAAGGTGTCCCCCAATTACTTTGAGGCCTAAGCGTAGGGGTAAAGGAAATAAATACAGTGAAAACAACCTCTTAACTGGCCTATCTAGTTTCTAAAATGGTAATAACTCTGACTAAGCATTTCCCCATAGCACAAAATCTCAGCACAAAAATAATGTTTTTTCTAATTTTCTTTATATATCAAAATAATGTTTTTATAGATATATGTGTGTTTCTTTATTTTTATATACTTTTTTATCTTTTAAATCCACAAAAACATTTACAGATGAGACAAAATCATATTGTCATTTCATTTAGAAAGAAGATATGCTTAGCTTCTTTCAGTATTGATTCAAATGATAGTATCCCCCAAATTTGCACCATCATCCTTCCATTCTCACCTTTTATTCTGCTCATACATACCAACAATCATACCACACAAAGAAATCACCATAAAACACAATTGTGATGAAGTCCTACTCGCTACTCCTATTTGTTACAGTTATCAAAAATCATAGTTTTGACAATCCCAAGTCCATCAAATTTGTTTGTGGTTGATTCTCCTTTTAACTTGATTCTTGAGTAGGGCTCACAGATGTGTGATCACTGGTCTACGCACGTTTCGGTGAAAACAACAGGTTTGTATCACCTTCTTCAGGACCAAGAGAGAAATATACTTTTCATCTGTGTAGTGATCTGTCTTAAAAAAATGGAAGTATCTCTGATCCAGAAAAGTATTGAAAACGTCCAAGTGATTGTTATGTGAAGAATTACTTCCCTAATGGATGTACTCTTATACGTAGAGGCATAGTGAAATGCAATTCATTCTGTTGTTATGTTACAGTCATTACTTGTCCTCCATGTTATTGAGGATATAATGGCTCCATCCAATTTTAACAATATCTGTTGATGTCTTGATACAATATTGTATGTCTTGTGTCTTGTCTTGGAAAGTTATATTTTCCTGGATATATTAATCTCTGGGAAGCGATCAGTCTTTCTTTACTTTTGCACACGTCCGTGCAGATTCGAGACTGCTCTGCGCGGACGTGTGCACGAGTAAAGAAAGACTGATTGCTTCCAAGTGAACAATATATCCAGGAAAATATAACCTTTCCAAGACAAGAAACAAGACTTGCAGGGGTGTAACCAACAACAGTAGGTCGGTTGGTCACGGTTCCCGATCGCTGTTGGACGGACTCAGGTCCAACCGATGTCGGAATCGGGCCCTAAGTAGATAAAATACGTCTTAACCTATGTTCCCAACCAACAAACATAACACCTACAGAGTATATCAACAATCAAATAAGTGTATATACAAAATATTTTTTTTTAAATGGCTTTGTACAGGATAGAAAAAAAAGAAAAAGAGAAAAAACAAGTTATAATAGCATAGAAAGTGTAATTTAAAAGGTAAAGGTGTAAAGAACTCACATAGCCCATTCAGACAAGTTGATCATAAAGGAAATGTATATCAAATAATAGTGTAACAACTTAGACACTAATCCATGTTGTTTTTGCCCCTAAAAAATCCCATGGAGTGAACTACTGACCAAACACCATATTCCAAGTAAGAGATGGACCATGACCCACAGTGTTTGATAAATTCAATGTTGCATTCTCACCACCATAGAGTATATAGGCGAGTATCACCAATCGGTATCCACAACTAAATTAATTCATACATATCTTTAACCTATAACCAAAGAAAGGGAGAAATAATAAGGTGAAAAGAACCAGAAAAACCTCAGTGTCTAAAGCGCTGAGATTGCACCTAAATTTTAAAGTGCTCCCACAAATGGTCTGCCTGGGCTTCCAGGTAAAGCATTGGTGTAGTACCTGATAGTAAAGCTGTGTGGTTCACTTGGTCAATTCTATCTGTAGAGTCAGAGATTTAACAAATTCATGTCCAATCTGGAGCAAGTAGAGAACAAAGTCATATCATATATCTTAAGAGTCTCACTGTGCCATAGCTAAACACCACACAGTGTATCAGTTTACCAGATGGACACATGTATGCATAGCCACGTGATATGTCAATCACCCCTTATATGCCCTTATATGCCCTTAAGTAAAAGTAACATTTCCAAAGCACCACACCTTAAACAACATGCAGACTTCACCCAGCGGGACTAATGCTTGTATCTCATAGTTTTTTCATGAAACCAATATCATCACTCACCCATATTCAGTAAAAATTGTCATGTAATTCATTAGGCCATTTGTATTTAGTGTTCACTCCTGGAATTACAAAAATATTAAGGGGTCTATTATGATGTAGGGTGGATCGCCATTGCCCGCATGGCGGTGGCGATCCGCCCTACATCCTCCCCGCCGGCCTCCCATTTCCCCCGCCATATTATGATGACGGAGGGACAGGAGCGGACCGGAAGACCGTCTGCAGCTTTTCCACCCGGTCGAAGGGTCGACCAGGCTGAAAAGGGTTGCGTATGGTGGCAGTGTCTGCTAGACACCGCCAGCCATATTAGGATGCCAGCGGGAAACAGCCTTTCGCCACCAAGGAAAGGCATGCAGATTCCTGAGTTGGGGGCCCGTTTTGGGCTCCCAGGATGTTGGGGGTGGGGGGCACATGGGGGTTCATATGGTACCCCCCAGCATTTGTATGCACAACGTGGCAGGTGCCTGCCATGTTGTGCCTGCAAATGCACATAGTGTAGCCATAGCATTGTGGCGGGCGGTGCTGTGTGCACCGCCCACCACAATGTTGTGGATGGGGGATACTACCGACACCGTAGTGGTGGCATCCTAATTGCCTGTGCGGGACCGCCGCACCACTGACAGCCCGTCCCAGCACCGCTAGGTTGGCGGGCGAACGAAAGTCTGTTTGCCATCCTAATAGGCCCCTAAGTATTCAAGCATAATCAAAATAACACTTAATACAAGCCAAAACAAAGGGAACAAGAAAAATAGTGTGGTAAGGTGAGGTGTTCTATCAGTAATAATGAGGTCAAAAGCTCAACATGTTGTGACTATCAAACAAGGTACATCCACTCTAGCTCTAGCATTTTTAAAGACCATACTATACCCCGATCCAGCAAATGTCCCAATCAGACAAGAGTGGCCTGCTCAAGGCAATATGTCAGACCATAATATGCATTACAAATACCCCAATCCGGCAGAGGTGAACAGTTCAAGCGAATAAGTGAAACAAGGTCGCTCACAGGCATGTGCATGGCGCTCGCATTGTTACAAATACCAAAATCCAATAAATTTCCCAATCCGGCAAATATACACTGCTCAAAGCAATGAGTCAGACCATATCATGTATCATAAATATCCCATTCCAATAAAGGTGAACCACTCAAGCCTATGCGAGTGCACAAAGATACAATTATACACATTGGCCTCAAGTTATGGGTGCTGTCACCCCATATAAACAAATGCTAGAGACAGTGCCACGAAAAGAATAACACAGTAACAGTGATCTCAATGAGTCATACATGATTGTACTGGCACACAATCATACACATAGACTTTGATTCATAAGTGCCCTGGAACCATACAAATGAATACTTTCGAAAACTTGACGGTAAGAGTAACACCATAGCAATTGTCCCACAGTTTAAATCCACAGACCTTACATAAAAATGTTGCCACTAGTCACCTGTGTTCAGCGTAGTGTCTCTCAAAACCAGCAGTCAGGGACAAAGTACAATGAATAGAAGAACTAAACTGCAGATCTGCCGCACCATTTGTACTCGTCAGCCACACACCCACAAATTGACTAGAGCATGTTTCACCATATGCGGTGCACTTGCACATATGTCAAGACACTGTCTTCTTGTCAACTGTTTGGGTAGCAAAGGTGTTTTTAGGGTTTAGGATCGGTATGGGTAGTTGGATGGTAAGGGTGTTTTTAGGGTTTAGGGTGGGTAAGGGTATTTGGTTAGATTGGTGTTTCTAGGGTTTAGGGTGGGTTAGGGTTTTGGGGTAACAAGGGTATTTTTAGGGTTTAAGGTGGGTGAGGGTGTTTGAGTGGCAAGGGTATTGTTAGGGTTTAGAGTGGGTAAGGGTATTCGGTCGCCAAGGTTATTTTTAGAGTTTAGGGCGGGTAAACGTATTTGGGTGCCAAGGATATTTTAGGGTTTAGGGTGGGGTAAGGGTATTCTTGTGATAAGGGTGTTTTAGGGTTTAGAGTGGGTAAGGGAATTTGGGTGGCAAGGGTGTTTTTAGGGTTTTTGGCAGATGGGGGTATTTGGGTGGCAAGGGTATATTTTGGGCTAAGAGTAGTTAAGGGTATTTTCAGGGTTTAGGATGGGTAAAGGTATTTGGGGGGCAAGGGTATTTTTGAGGTTTGGTGTGTTAGGATATTTTAGTGGCAAGGATATATTTAGGGTTTAGAGTGGGTAAGGGTATTTGGATGGTAAGGGCATTTGATAGGGTTTAGGGCGAGTAAAGGTATTTGAGTGGTTCTAGGGCTTAGGGGTGGTCGAGTTTAATGGTTGGGGTTGATAAGGTAATATATATTTCTTTTTCACTGAAAAAAACATAGGTTAGAGGGACATCAATGATAAGCTCAGGTCTCACACGAACAAACCCATAGAAATTCAGCAGTTATAGTTACCCGAGCTAGCTATACTTTTTGCCGCTGCAATGCACTGCTTATGACACGGTCAATGACATCTCAAATGACATCACTGATGATATCATGCAGTCATTGTGAGTGTTTTCTAAAAGTTTGAGTGTTAAACATATATACTAAGGTAGTACACAAGTTAAATTAGTGTACTTTTCTTACTAATAATGAGTAAAACTACTAATATATATTATTTTAATGGCTGTGTGACTGTGTGTATCCCTGTGTGAGTGGGTATCTGAGTGGCTGCATAGGTGTGTGAGTGGTTGTATGGGTATATAAGTGGGTGTGAGAGTAGCTATATGGGTGAGTGAGTAGCTGATTTGGTGAGTGAGTGGCTGTGTGAGTGGCTGTATAGGTGACTAAGAGGCTGTGTGAGTAGCTGTATGAGTGACAGGGTATGTAAGTGGCTGTATGGGTGAGTGAGTGCCTAAGTGAGTGTTTGGTTAAGTGAGTTGTTGTGTGAGTGGCTGTATTCGAGAGTAAGTGTCTGTGTGAGTGGCTGTATGAGTGAGTGAGTGGGCCTGTAAATGCTTATGTATATGTGTGAATGGGTATGTAAGTGGTCATGTGCATGTGTGAGTGGTTATATGGGTGAGTGAGTGGCTTTGTTAGAGGCTGTATGGGTGAGTGAGTGAATGGTTGGTGAGTGGTTGTGTAAGTAGCTGTATGAGTGAGTGAGTGGAGTATCACATTTCTACAAGCTATTAAAAGAGGTAGGCATTCCTGTATGGGGAAATATATTTAATTCTATTTATCTTGGGAATGCCCACATTCCGGATTCATGGAAAGAAGCTGCTTTGGTATTAATTTAAAAACCCGCCATTGATCCTAAGACGGCTGACTCACAACGGCCAATTGCACATTTTGAAGCTGACTATAAGGTCTTCACTAGTATTCTTGCTAGCAGACTGGCCAACGTATCACCTCAACTAATTCATCCCAAACAGAAAGATTTTGCTTCAAAAAGGCAGATGCACAAGCTCACACAACAGCTAATTGGTACAATTGATCCTGCTTCTTCCTGTTCGGATCACTTGGCTGTAGTCACAATAGATGTCGCTATTATTTTGACAGGGTCTGCTGAGTATATCTCTGGGAGGTATTATCAGTGCTGGAATTCAGGCCGAAATTTAATTGCAAGCCTATAAAAACTGTATGTAGCCTCTTGGGCCTGAATAAATCGGTCCTTAACTAGGATGTTTAGTATTTCTAGAGGCACCAGGCAAGGGTGTTCCCTTTCTCCCCTTCTTTTTGATATTTAAATTGAGCCCTTGGTCCAGTCTCTTAGGATGGATCCACAAGTAATTCTGTTGTCTCAGGGATTTAGCCTTGTATACCGACAATCTTATAATTTACAACTAGGTTCTCCAATGTCATTCCTAGAGAGCCTGATCCATGCCAGAATTTTAAAATAACATTTATCTGAAATGTGCATATGCTAAAAGTCTGGTGTGGATTTGGCCCTGCAGGACCAATATTGGAAAATCATGATTTATATGGCTGATCTTGCTAGGACCATCCCCAGAGTGGAGGAGCTAGTAGCAGAGAGTGGGACTCTTTCTGGTTACTGTAATATTAAAGCTAAATCTGAGACTATGTGCTGGAATGTAACAGACTTTGACAGGGAAGTGAAGTCAGAACTCAAATATTTGGACATTTCTATTGTCCATTCCTGCGATGCAATTTCAAGATAAAATCTGGGGAAGGTGACACAAGACACAGCCCTTTTGCTGACTAAGTAGAAGAATCTCCAAATAACATTATATGGGTGGGGTGATTTAATTAAAATGTCTGTTCTGCCAAAATTGACATATCTTTTTAATTGTACTCCCCTCTCCTTCTCTAATGCACTCATTGCTAAAATGCAAAGAAAGAGAACATCTTTCATTTTGGCAACTAGGGCTATCAGATTCTCCAGAAACAAGCTGAGACGCAGATTAGAAACAGGAGGCCTGGCTTGTCCGATTTGAGGATGTATTGTGAGGACTTTCAGTTCAAGAACTCCAGGTTGCTTTTAGGGTCCCCTGATAACTTCGACATGGGGTAGGATATTGATAATGACCAAGGACCTAGAAATCGTTTTTCTTTTTACAAGTTTGGCTCGAAGTCCGGTTTAAGTTTATAAAGGCGGTACGCAGTCTTTGGTGTAGCATTAGGAAGACCTTGGATGTTAAATACTGTTCAGATTTTTCCCCTATTTGGGACTTCCCCAGCACTCTGGAGTGACTACTGGATAATCTGAGCTATCCATTGAGAGATGCTGGTACAAAAACTTCAAGGCAAGTTTTGACAGTTCAAGGTCTGCTACCTTGGGAGGTGCTTGCGGCAAGGACTGGTGGTGGATGTCTATCCATATTTAAAATGTTCAACTGACCCCTTGGTATGCAAACAAAAAGAAGGATTTTGGCAGACCCTGTGAGGTGGAGTTGAGAATGCAAAACATGTAGGGGCATATTCTCAAGGAGTTATCGCCGAGTTAACAGCACTTTATTGCAGCCAAAGTCACGATGAATGTATCACCCCATTCACAAGCTGGTGCTAACAGCCCATAGCACCAGTTTAACTGCGATAGCAGCCGCAAAAACCATTGCCACAGATGACCCCGCAACTATCCCTAATGAGATGCAGAGTAGGCGTTCCCGTAACAAAAGCTGCAACAACACCACTCAGCAAGATTCTCAATAACCAGCCAGATCTGCGATACGACCACAAAACATGCAATAAGGTACGTTAGCAGCAGGAAACTAACACCTGCTCTGACTGGATGTAAAGTCGGACTCCAGCATGCACCCCAAAAGGGAGCCAAGGCAAGAGCCTCACCCGAAGGGCAGCAGATACCATGGAGCCACTGATCATGCAGGCCGGATACCCAAGAGGGCCACAACACTTACCGCCACCACCCCCAGGGCCCCCCTCCCAGGGCCCCCCCGGCCAAAGGGATGCCACATCAACTACACAGAATCATATATTAAATAATCCGCCTGATGTCGCACAATAACATCTGGTGACATGCATGTGTCATCACAAAAATGAGCATCACACATTCACCTTTAAATCCACAAATGAAAATGCATTCAAAGAAACACAGAACAGAAATGAAGGGACATGGTGGCTCCCCTGGGGACAATCAGTAGGTTACAGTCTGCAAGACAAAAATCATGATGAGAAGGTGTGTCCTGCGCACATCAAGGGACAGAGAGAAAGCAAAGGAGAGAGAGAGAAAGAGAGAGAGATAGATGGACAGAGTGGGGGAGAGAGAGATAGATGGACAGAGAGGGGGAGTGAGACACAGATAACAGAAGAGATGGACAGGGAGAAAGAGTGCTGACACTGCGCACCCAGGCCACACTGCTCACCAGCTGCCACCGGTGTGTCTCCAACCGCGGTCAGTCATGTAGTGCAGTTCACCAGGTCCCACATCTGAAACAGATAAGTCATCTGAAACAGAGTCCAGATACATGAATGGCAAAGTACATACAATTGCACATGACATCATCGCCTGTCTGCCCCTTCGCACCCAAGCAGCTGCAGCCCAGCCCCTCCCGCTGCCCAGCGGTGCATGCCCACCCCTGCACACCCAGGCGGCTGCACCCCAGCCCCTCCCGCTGCCCAGCAGTGCATGGCCAACCCGGCACACCCAGGCCTCACTGCTCACCATCCACCACCAGCATGTAGAAAAGAGGGCCCACCACGTGCCACTGCAAGCCCCAGGCCCGGGGCCCAGGGGCATGGCACCCTCCACATCATGCAGCCCCGATCCGCAGGCTACCAGGTCTCACTTTTGATGCTGGGTCTTGATTTTGCCATGGAAGAGGGCATACCAGTGCACAGGGCACCATCACAGGCTGCACACCCCCTCAGCCCTTGAGGTGCCACTAACTCTGTGATGCAGGAGGTGACTTCACGTGGTGGTAGGCCCAACATGCCCGCTGGCTCTGGCCTACACTGCGGTCCAGCAGGGCACACAAATCCTGAGCAGTCCTGACCGCTGGGACAGGGCATCATCGCAGCTGCACACCCGCTCATGACTAAAGGCGCCCCGAAAAAAGTCACTGTCCGATGGCAGTGTGCCTGTGCCAGCCGCAGTGTATCCGGAGCCACCAAGTCTGTGCCCCGCAAGTCATGGACCCTGTATGATTGGGTTTCGTGGTGCGGATGCCATCATGTCACCTCCGGGCCGGCAGAATGTGATGTTGCAGGCCCCTGGGCCCCCATGCCTACATGAGCACCACCCAGATAGAGACAGGAAATGGCATCGAACACATGCGCCTGGCCCTTTTTATTGGCAGGGTCACATCGCCTGTGATGTGTGTGCTGGATGGGTGTGGTGTGGGTATAAACCAGCTGTGAGGGAGTGGCTGTGGCATGCTGACAACTAGTAAATAAACAAAGAGAGGAGTACCACCATAGGGAAAATAGAAGATTTCCTAATGTTTGTTTGTTTATTTATTTATTTATAGTGTTTTGTATAGCGCGGACAAGACCCGTGGGTATCAGAGCGCTTAACAAGGAAAGAATAACATATAGACATTATAATAGCAGTAATAACAACAAAATAGATATGAGGTAGAAGGCAATATATTGAATGGACGTGATTAGATATATAAGTTCTTAATGTCTGTGAAATTAGCATTGGTATCATACCAAGCTCGGTGAGGTAGGGTTATATGGCATTCCAGTGCATATCAAGGATAGTATGGATAAATAAATAAAGTGAGGTAGAGGTTATATAGTTTTGTCTGTGAGATATATTTATAAGTTCACAAGTATATGAGGTAGCAGTAATGTGTCTAGCCTCGGCTTGAACATGGCCACAGTCAAATGTCAGGTATTGATCTTCCAATATTCATGAAGTGGACAATCCTCTGTTAGAGTAAATGATCGTCTCAGTAATCCGTAGGTTTCTCTATGTAGGGTATTTACTCATCAAGTGGCTCTTAAGTTCTCGTTTGAATGTTACTGTATTTTGAATCTTCCTGATGCTTGGCGGGAGTGAGTTCCAGATTCTGGGGGCAGCTCCAGAGAATGCTCTGTTGTAGGTCTTTATCTTGTGGAAAAAGTTGTGGAAATCTTGTGGGCCTACTTTTGCTTGAGCATCGCACCATTAGCGATTTTTGCTAATAGGTTCACAAGGATCTAGGATTGGGTGTGCGATGCTCAAGCAAAAGTAGGCGAGCATATGTTAAAAATCAAAAGACTCCTGTTCAAGTGTCAATTGCTTCGGAGGGCATCACTCAGTGAAACGTATTAGTTCTGTCGTGACGGAAGAGGCCAAATACCTACATCTATCTCCTGTTTGCCTTTTACGGGGTACATACCGTCCATTTCCTTGTTTATGGTCCTGACGAAAACCTGGAACATTCCATCAAAGGTTGAAACATGTAGACCAGCACACATATAGAGATACTTTGGCCGTAACTACCCTCTTAGTATCTCGTCACCGCCCATTTTATTATTGTCCAGTTGCTTCAAAATAAAATTCATATTTTCATTAAGTTAAACCGGGACAATTTTTAACACTTTTTTTGCACTTACACTCACAACCTGCTCCACTGTATTTCAGGTGTTGTAGCACACCCTGGTGTCGCTAGGCCACCAGGGTGGACCCGGATGATGAAGCATGTCACCACTAGGCTGGTGAGTGAGGTTTTTTTTACAAAAGGTTAAATTTTTTCCTTTTGTCAGTCAAAACGCCCATTTAGGAAATCTTCTATTTTCTTTATGGTGGTACTCCTCTCTTTGTTTATTTAGTCCTTGACCATGGGAACAGGAGTACTCTCCGTTCACCTAGAGTGAACACGATCCCTTACTCTCCCCTTTGTTATTTCATATGCTGACAACTAGACCTGTTTTCAGCAGATCACTATAGGGAAGTCCTGGCATATGTAGCATTGCCGTCCCCCCTTGTGAGCATAAGCAGAGTGGGATGGCCTGGCATATGCCAGTCCAGGGTAAGGGTTTGGACGATGACCCCGGGGCTCTGGGCATTGCTTCATACAGGGCTGGACAAGGAAGTAACAAACGTGTATGTCACCATTGTTGCGTTGGCATCAACCGGTCAAAATTCATCAATGTGTCACCCTGTGACCCAAGTTCGACGACATGAGCCATATGGACGCAAGAGGAATTCACTGACCCTACATTCATCCATACTACCACACTTGAAAGACCATAGACATGACACATCTGTGTGATTCGAAATGTTTAATGCACATCCAGTGGAATGTTGCATCTGGAGCAGTACAGGGCCATGCAAACCCCATATGACGATGTTGGTCCAGAGTCCTTCAGGGAATCACAAGTGCATTGGACGAGGAAGAGTTCAGTCTGCAGTCTGGATGATGTGTCATTGGCGATCAAACAGAATATGGCAGTCCATTACGAGGTCCAAGATGAGTGTCACAGAGTGCATCCGGGGACAGTGGAAGGTGATAATGCTGAGGGCATAAGCAAGCTGAAACCGACCATATGGCGGAGATTAATGCTACTGTGTCCTTCTTACCATGATGGCGGTTTCATTCAAATCTTTGTTCTCTGCTGTTCCATGTGCCTCACATGTGGGTGGTTCTCGCCTTTCTCCAGCACTGTGTGTCAGTGACACCTCAATGGCATGAGGCGGAATCTCTGCTGCACTGTGTGGCACTGACACTTAAGATGTGGATGTAGTGTTAGCAGCAGCATGCATCAGCGCCAGGCCTTGTGGCAGTTATGCCATGAGGATGGTTTTGAGGTCACTGAGGAACCCAGCTACCACTCACTGGTGTGCAGCCGTGGCAGCCGCTCTTTCCGCATTGGCCCGCTCCATGGTCTCCATTAACATCAGTATGTTTCCCAACTCCCGTGTGACATCGCTAGAGCCACTCTAACTGGATAGTTGTTCTAGTCTCTGAGTCTGGGTCCAGCGATGTCAGCCATGGTCTGTTGGAGAGCATGGAGCAGACTGTATGGGATCTAGTTTGTCTGCCATACGGTCGAAGCCCACCCGCACCTGTTCAGCAGGCTGCACCTGGCACCCCAACATATGGCGTAGAAGGCCATGTGTTCTTCGTGGGAGGCAGCCGTGGTGGTGGGTGATCTGCTGTGTGGTCTGTGCAGGGGGTGGGGTCTCCTTGTTGCAGATGGGCTGTCCTGCTCCTGGAGGTGGACTGCAGAGGCTCTCCACAAGCTGTTAGAGGGCAGCGGAGTCAAAGCTGTGGTGGTCCTCTTCTTCATCAGAGCAGAGAGGTTTGAATTGCTCTGCAGGGCGTGTTGATTGTCCCTCTACAATGTGAAGGGGAGATGCAGTTTAACAATGTGTTCACATGTATGTTGTCGCATTGTACATGTTTACATACAGACTGCATGACTGTGTACATCAAGGCTGTTTGGGAGGAGCAGCCTATTTGATGGGGAACAGTGGACATTACAACAACAGACGTGTGTGTGTTTGTACTTGTACATTATCAACTCACATTTCCCTGCAATGCCACTTGTGCTTCGCTAGTGTCTACACACAGTCGGCACCAGTTGTGTTCAGTGTTCTGTTGTTGGCTTGTTGTGGTTTGTGCCACATTGTTGTCAGTGTTGATGTGCTCTGCATGTAAAGTGTGTGTGCTGCATTTTGGGGGAGTGGCCCCTGCTGCTCTGATTTTGCTGCCCTTTATCCCTTTCCTGCTGTGTGCCTTTGACCTCTGTCCTCATACAGTACTGAGATGTTGCATACTTGGGTAGATTGGTCTCTTGGTGGGAGTTGGGGGCTGGGGCATGGTTTGTCCGCAGATGTGCTCAGCTCCATTGTGCATGTGTGCCATTGTGCCCATCTCCACCCGTACCCCAAGTCCCTGGTCGTTACTCACCCTGGTGCTGTTGTGTCCAGTCATGTTGAGCCGTGTCTGATCTCCCGACTCCAGCCACCGTCTCCACACTGATGACTGTGGAGACCATTTCCTCAATCTCGTCCAGCTCCTCCTGTGGTGCAGGACTCTCACCTCCTGTCTGCATTGTTGCCTTCCGTTTGTTGGTGAGTTTCAGCTTGGTTTTGCGCTTGACGTCATTCCAGTGCCTCTTGACCTCTTCCATTGTCCTCTTCAGCACTCCCACTGCATTCACCTTGTCCACAATGGACTGCCTTTTTCCATTTTTTGTTGCCAACGACACAGTGGAGGTGACTAACAGTTGTTGTTGGTGTTCGACCACCTCCGTTATCATGATCTTGCTTTCCTGCAGACTGAATTGCTTCTTCCTACTCTTACTCTCATTGTCCTTCCCTGACCATGAGGTCCCAGGCAGGTCCTCCGGGGAACTTGTGAGGTTCTGGTTCTCCTCCGTACTTGCTCCGGCAACATCTATTGTGCTTCGCTATTGTTTGGCATTTGTTTGTCAATTTTTTCTACTTTTATGGTGATTTTTGCTGCTTGACGTGTGTGAATTGCAGACCTGTCGCTGGTTTTTATATCGTGATTGGCCTCATCGCAGCTTTTTTGTGTTCGTGTTTCACATTTTTGCGGTGTGGCTTTGATTTTTACACGGTCAGTTAACACGTTATCTGGTGTATATCGCATGGTGCTACCTTGTTGAGAATGCTTCATTAACACAGCGTATTTTCCTGCGATAGACTGTGATCTTGGAAGAAGTGTTAAGTTACTTTTGTGATGGTTATCACACATTCTTGAGAATATGCCCCGTAGTCCATAAAAAGTAGGTCTCCATCTGGTACTGAGAGTTCCTAGATGCTGAGGAGGAAAATTAGAATGCAGCGTAACTGACATGGGTGGAGATGATGCCAAGGACAAAGCTACAGCACCTATAGCAAGTATCTCTGAAACTACTATATAGTACCATTACATTTGCCACATTAAAGAATAATCACTTTTATACCCTCAATAGGATATATTGGACCCCTCAAATTGTTGCAGGTTTTCAAAAAATAAGATCCCTGGTTGCAGAAGTTATGGCCGCCTTGAGGTGAATGGTGAGCACATTTTTGTCTCCTGTACATCTCTTTTCTCTTTCTGGGAGACCATAGGTAAAGTTATATCAGAAGTATTGTTGGTCACAACCAAGGCAAGCCTCATTTTTGTTTTGTTTGGTGTGCACACTGCATCGTATAATCTCATTGATCATTCTCACTGGAGCTTGTTATTTTTTCTGCTGCTTCTCTCTGGGAAGGGAGATATACGAAAACTAATTAAATTCCATACCTCCCTTTCCTAGATCGTGGTTGAGCACTTTTGAACGTATATGAAAATAAGATGTCAAAGGATCTCCTTGCAGAGTGGACACCATTTGGGCCAGAGTTTTGAAATAAGGAGGTCTATTGGCTCCTTAAAACAGTACAGTCCTATGATTACACCACAGTTTCAATGCGATCCTGGTTTCATAGCCCGCCTCTCTTTATGAGGCAAAGTCTATGCATAAGGTTTATGATTGGCTCTTCCTTTTTGTCACTGATACACTTTACTGGGTGATATGAGGACTATAAAAAAGGTGGAGCAATATAATTGTCTATTAAATCAAGCACAAGAGTGATTTTGTACAATGCACATCCTGAACCTCACATATTTGAAGGCACTTCTATATGTGATTATGAAGTAAAAGAATGCTATGTGAAATAAAAGATTTGTCTAGGATCACACAATTTCTTTAAGCAAGAGTACTGGTATTGAGCACAATTTTTGTTGTTGTTTTCCACTGTGCAATTCAACCACTAAAGTGGTATCTCTTCCTCACATCAAAGGTAATGAGTCAATTGTTTACTGCTAATCTTTATTACTCTGCATCATATTCTTCCTTGTCACAGTCCTCAACAATTGAGCTATTCATAGCTAATGCAAAGCGTTTCATTCAGATCAGAAAAGACACAAACCCCCATCCTTCATCAGCCACAGGAAGTGGAATGGCACTTGCCTATAAAGGTGGGGCTTAGCCATGAGGACTTCCTGGAGCTAAAAAGCATAAAACCAAAAACAGAACACACCAATTTCCTCTAAACTAACATAGAAGTGAGGGTAGATTGAGAAGGCAGGACTGTAGAGAGGAAGACTATGACTTTCAGTAATAGAGATCCCCGGTAAGCAACAGAGTCATTTCATCTTCGTCACTGCAGTCCTCACCAATTTATTGTATACTGAAGTTAAAAACTTATAGAAGGAAATTGATAACAGGTACAAGAATCTGCAACACCATGTGATTTATTGAATCAGATCAAGAGGAATTCATAATCATTCTACTGCTGGCAGCACAGTGGACTCAAAAACCGTGAAAAACAAGTCCCCAATCCGAAGCTTATAATGAGAAACAAATATATGAGGACTAGACCATGTCACAGCCACACAAATGTCCTTCAATAATACTTCCTAAAAATAGGCCCAAGAAGATGTTCTTCCAGTAGAACCCCCCAGCAGGTCCACATGGAGACTGAAACCTGTGTTCTGGTAGGCTGAAGAAATTACAGTCTTCACCCACCTGCTCAAAGTGGAAACTGTAGGGCATTGACCTGTTTTACACAGGCCACAAGAAGTTAATAGAAAATCCACCTCATGGACTGATTCGGTCCTATCTAAATTGATAGTTGGAGCCATGAATAACTCCAAGGAATGCCAGAAAACGTCCTGTTCTGAAGATGGAAAAGGATAGAAAGAAGGCAGAATAAGGTCCTGAAACATCTGAAAAGAGGAAGAGACCTCTGGAAGGAAAGAGGGGTCTGGCCTCAGGACCATTTTCTTCTGTAAAGATCTTCAGAAAGGGTTTTTGACATTAAAGTCAACCCTATTTCCCCCAATCTTCGCCCTCGTGAAATTGCCACCAGAAAGTAGACTTTCAATGTGAGAAATTTTAAAGAAACTGAAGAAAGAGTTTCAAAAGGAGCCTCCTGGAGGAAGGACAAAACCAGGGGAAAGTCCCAAGTAGGAACAGGAGCCTGGACCATAAGCCTCCACAAATGAAAACTACACAACAAACGAAAAGCCATGGAATCAAATTTCAAAACTGCTGGGCCCCTAATAGCTTCAATCGCAGTCGCTGCACAGGTTGCAAATTGACAGGCCCTAAAGAAGCCCATCGCTCGGAAATTCCAAAATGGACCCCCCTCAACATGTTGCTGGAAGAATATGTCTGGAAGAGCACCATTTAGAAAAATTACCCCAGGGATGTTCGTACACCTTCAAATGGATCACTGACACAATATTGTGGTAAATTATATTGTTGACAAAAATATTGTCTCAAAAAGTTTGTTTATTGTAATATTGTGTTTTTATACTTAAAATATCGATGTTTTTAAATATAAATAGACTTTAAATTAGTAAATACTAAATATTTTAGCATATAAATTCAATATGATGTAATTTAAATATATTCCACAAATATTTAATATTATGTATAAAAAAACTTGTGTCCATATGGTAACTTACTGTTACAACGCAACTTTTACATCGTAATGCTGTTACAACGCAGCTTTTACAACGCTGGTTCCATTGCATCGGATGCTATTACAACGCAGGATATTACATAGCAGATGCTATTACAACGCATACCATTACATCGTAAGTATTGGTAAGTATATAATTTTTTTTAATTTTATTTAATATTATTTAATTAATTTAATTAATACTAATTATAAATAAATATAGGAGTATATGTTTTGGGGTACTGAGGTATATGTTTTGAGGTATAGGGGTATTTTTAGGTTTTAGGGCTGGGTTTGGGTTTTGGGGTACAGGGGTATTTTTAGGTTTAAGGGCAGGGGTTGGGTTTTGGGGTACAGGGGTGTTTTTAGGTTTTAGGGCAAGGTTTGGGTTTTGGGGTACAGGGGTGTTTTTAGGTTTCAGGGCAGGGGTTGGGTTTGGGGGTACAGGGGTGTTTTTAGGTTTTAGGGCAGGGTTTGGGTTTTGGGGTACAGGGGTGTTTTTAGGTTTCAGGGCAGGGTTTGGGTTTTGGGGTACAGGGGTGTTTTTAGGTTTTAGGGCAGGGTTTGGGTTTTGGGGTACAGGGGTGTTTTTAGGTTTTAGGGCAGGGGTTGGGTTTTGGGGTACAGGGGTGTTTTTAGGTTTTAGGGCAGGGTTTGGGTTTTGGGGTACAGGGGTGTTTTTAGGTTTTAGGGCAGGGTTTGGGTTATGGGGTACAGGGGTGTTTTTAGGTTTCAGGGCGGGCTTTGGGTTTTGGGGTACAGGGGTGTTTTTAGGTTTTAGGGCAGGGTTTGGGTTTTGGGGTACAGGGGTGTTTTTAGGTTTCAGGGCAGGGTTTGGGTTTTGGGGTACAGGGGTGTTTTTAGGTTTTAGGGCAGGGTTTGAGTTTTGGGGTTCAGGGGTATTTTTAGGGTTTATTTTTTTTTAAAGTACGACTTTAATTAAATTACATTAATTAAATAAATTATAATTAATTAAATTTATTAAATCAAATTAATTACAATTTTAAGATTAATTCAATTATATTAATTTAATTAAATTAATTAAATTTAAATAATTACTCTTATAAAATTTATTAAATTAAATTAATAAAATTATAATAATTTAATTAAATTACATTAATTCCTATTTAAAATTAAATTAAACTTATTTAAATAAATTATATTATTTACATTTTTACAATTATTTTAATTATATTAGTAAAATAAAATTAATTAAATTAACTTAATTACATTTTTTTTAAAAAGTTATACTTACCTATACTTACGATGTAATGGTATGCGTTGTAATAGCATCTGCTATGTAATATCCTGCGTTGTAATGGCATCCGATGTAATGGAACCTGCGTTGTAAAAGTTGCGATGTTACAGCATGCGTTGTAAAATAACGGTTTGTAACATCATAGATCCGTGTCCATATATATATATATATATATATATATATATATATATATATATATATATATATATATATATATATATATATATATATACATCAAAACTGCACTCCTGACCGCTTTCGAAGTGGTGACATATATCCAACAGCTGCAGTCTCTCAACACGCCAAACAAAACGACAGAGAAAACTACGCAAGTCCAAAGTTCCTTTTGGCACGAAGTTTATTTAGGTATGAGTATCCAAATCTGATGCGTTTCGGGCATCCGCCCTTGCTTAATATTATGTATAAATGTATACTTATATAAAAACTCAAACATGTGTCCATATATATATATATATGTATATATATATATATATATATATATATATATATGTATGTATATATATATATATGTGTGTATTTATTTTTCAATGAAAAAAACTTATGTTTCAGGTACGTTATAGTTAGTTGGGCATTTCACTTGTACAAAACCAATGAAATTCGGCTGTTATAGTTAGTTTAGCTAACTATAACTCGCACCCCCGCAATGCACTGCTGATGACGTCATATATTACATCATTCATGATATGGTCAGTGACATCACTGGGGAAATCAGTGATGACATATCAAATGACATCACTGATGACATCATCCATGTGATAATTGTATGCACGTCCTAACACCCTAATATAAGTTTTGATACACCCACTCTAAAATACAGGCTACAATTTTTGAAACCATAGACAAACTGTGTGTTTCTGTGAAGTTTAAATATGTTTTTTATATATATAGACCAAGGTGTATTGAAGAATGAGTGTGTAAATGGAGGATATAGTAGGTGTGTGGCTGTCTCTATACGTGAGTGATTAAACATGTCTTACTGAATGCATGAGTTAGTGACAAAACTGTGTGAATGTCTGTATCAGTCTGTCAGTTGGTGTGTAAGCGGCTGTATGGGTTGGTGAGTAGCTACATGAGTGTCTATATGGGTTATCGATTGGTTGTCTGAGTATCTGTATGGGTGCCTGAGTGTCTGTGTGGGGGGTGCATAGATGTGTGAGTGGGCGATTCACTGGGTGTATGGGTCCAAGAATGCATCTGTGATGGACTGTATGGGTGGGTGAGTGTGTGTATGAGTGTATTGGTGAGTGAATGGATATCTCAGTGGTACATGTGTGAGTAACTACATATGTAAAAGGCAGCATATGTGAGTGTTGGAATATATAAATGACGATATGTTTGAGCAAGTGATTGTTAGAGTGGCTGTATGCATTAGTGTGGGCTTGTATCAGTGATTGTATAAGAGAGTAAGTATGTGTTAGTATCTGTAAGAATAAGTGAGGTGGTGTGTGTATAACTGTATAGGTGAGTAAATGGTAGGGTGATTGATTCTTTGCATGACTGACTAGGTATGTGTGTAACTTTATGGGTGAATGGCGGTGTGTGAGTGTCTGTATAGGTGTATGAGTGCAAATGATAGTGCTGTATTGATGAGTGACTGCATGTATGAATGACTGTATGGGTGAATTAGTGCATGTGTGTGTGGACCTAGGAATCAGTGAGTGGGTATGTAGTAACTGGTATTGGTGTGTCTATGGTTTCAAAAATGGTAGTCGGTATTCTAGAGCGGGTGTATCAATGGTTATATTAGGGTGTGAGGAGGTGCATCAGATTATCATGTGGGTGATGTCATCAGTGATGTCATCAGTGATGTCACGGACCATGTCATGAATGATGTAATATGTGACATCATCATCAGGGCACTGCGGGGGCACGAGTTATAACTATAATAGCCAAATTTCACAGGTTTTGTACAAGTGAAATGTCCAACTAACTATAACGTCCCTGAAACCTGTGTTTTTTCCAGTGAATTTCTAAGGTTTTTTAAATGCTAAAAACCCCCAAGGCCCTATCAAAAAGGTAGGTACGCGTACGGCGCGCGCACCCCACAATTAAAAAAAAATGTTTGGGGGTCCTTGTGGGACCCCCTGAGCAGGCCAAGGGGGTCAGGGTGCTTTTACCCTGCCCCCTTTGCGTGTTTTCCACCTTTGTTTCACTGCTTTCTTGTGCCTTGGATCTACCGAGGCACAAGATGGCTGCCAACACTTCCTGGTTTGCAGTGTTGACAGACAGTGGCAGCCAATCAGCATGTCTTCCTGAGAAAGCAGCATGCTCATTGGCTGTCAACACTTCTAACCAGGAAGTGTTGGCATCCATCTTGTGCTAGGTAGACCGAGGCACAAGAAAGCAGAAAAACAAACGTGTAGAACAGAAAAAGAGGGCAGGGTAGACACACCATGACCCCCTAGGCCTGCCCAGGTGGTCCCACAAGAACAAAAAAGGCTCAATTTAAAAAAAAAAAAAGCATGGTCTGTTTTTTAAAAAATTACCCCCCCCGGGGATCAAATTGCGAGGGCATTGTGATAAAGAAGTGTGGGGGTTCCCAATCCCCCCCACACTGCCCCGGGACCGCTGCCCCTCGGGGCAAAGCAATGCAGCCCACTGGCGCATACTGGGGGTCTCAGGTGGGCTAGTTGGCTCACAGGGACCTCAGTATGCAAGGGAAATTAGTTCCCCCTCTGCAAACGTGCCAGGGGGCTGCATTGCAGAGAGGTGTAAAAAAGGGTGTGGCCTCATTACACCTTTCTGCAATGCAGCCCCCTAGCGCATACGGAGGTTCCAGGTAGGCCAGTTGGCCCCCAGGGACCCCCAGTAGGCAAGGGGAATTAGTTCCCCCTCTGCAAACACGCCCGGGGGCTGAGTTGCAGAGAGGTGTACAAACATTTTTTTTTATTTATAATAAAAATATGTAATGTAATAATGTAGTAAATCAGTATAAAAAATATAACAATTATTACATTTGAAAATTATCATTTAAAAAACCTTTGAAATTCACTGAAAAAACCATAGGTTTCAGCCACGTTATAGTTAGGAATTAGCATTTAAAAGATCTTGCAAATTCACTGAAAAAACCATAGGTTTCACACCAGCTATAGTTAGCTGGTCATTTTACTCATACAAAACCTATGAAATTCCCCTGTTATAGTTAGTTTAGCTAACTATAACTCGCGCGCCCGCAATGCACTGCTTGATGACCTCACATATTACATCACTCATGACATGGTCAGTGACATCACTCATGACATCACTCATGACATCTCAAATGACATTCCTGATGACATTACTGATGACATCATCCTTGTGGCAGACCTCCTCTGACCGTAATAGAACCTTTGATACACACGATCAAAAATAGAAAGTAACATTTTCAAAAAAATTGAGATACCAATTCCAGTTAGAACAACCTATTTGGTAATTCCAAAATCTACATACATATCCAGTCATTCACTAACAGTTCTATATAGGCACTCATACATGTACTCACTCATCATATGTACTCATACACCTATACATCTTATTACACACCGACACTCATCTATAGAGTTACTCACACATGCAAATAAACTATCAAACATCCATTTACTTACATATACAGCTATACACCCACCACTACACTGATTTCGACAGAATCGTACACATACTTACTCTCTAAAACAATCACTTATAGAAACACATACTTATTCGTACAGGAAATCTTACAATCTCTCGCTCTGACATATACTCATTTATATACATCAATACCCACATATACTAGTTTAAAACATATGTAGTTGCCCATAAAGATACTTTTGAGACAGTCATTCACTCACTAACACACCCATACACACACTCATCCACCTATATAGTCCTGCACACATGCTGTCTTCAAAACACATACAGTGAGTCAGTCATTCATGCATCTGTGCGCTAAGTTGTACTCCCCATCGAACCATACACTCATTCTGATACTTAAAAAAACAACTAATAACCCATATACACACTCATGTAGGTACTCACCACCCCATGCAGCCACTTATATACAAAGTGAGACACTGATACAGATATTTAAATATTTAAAGATTACTCGCTAATACACCTATTCACTAAGATATACTTAATAAGTCAGTTATACAATCAATTTGACAAAAAAACCATCCTTTTGGAGACTTATTTACCCATTCAATCTTCCATCGACCTTTAGATATACATATATAAAAAATATTTATTTATTTTTCAGAAAGAAACACATTCACTGGATGATGTCATCAGTGATATCATCAGGGATGTCATTTGAGATGTCATCAGTGATGTCATGAGTGATGTCACTGACCATGTCATGAGTGATGTAATATGTGACGTCGTCAGCAGTGCATTGCGGGCGCGCAAGTTATAGTTAGCTGAACTAACTATAACAGGGGAATTTCATAGGTTTTGCATGAGTAAAATGACCAGCTAACTATAACTGGTTTGAAACCTATGGTTTTTTCAGTGAATTTCAAAGGTTTTTAAAATGCTAATTCCTAACTATAACGTGTGTAAAACCTATGGTTTCTTCAGTGAATATATATATATATATATATATATATATATATATATATATATATATATATATATATTATATATATATATAGAGAGAGAGAGAAGAGATAGACAGATAGATAGTCAGACAGACAGACAGACAGACAGACAGACAGACAGATAGATAGATAGATAGATAGATAGATAGATAGATAGATAGATAGATAGATAGATAGATAGATAGATAGATAGATAGATAGATAGATAGATAGATAGATAGATAGACAGATATTACATACTGGCGGTCGCCAGTAGGTACTTATAGTTACCTACTGTGGCGCCGGTTGACGAATGTTCACAAACTTTTCAAAACTGCTGGCCCGCTCCGGTCTGCTCCTATCCTGAAAGTCTCTAGGGTGATTTGTTAAACGGGGGCTGAGAAAAAAGGGGGTCCCAAAACGTGTTTTCCCCATGCAATTTTCCATAGGAACCTGTAATTGCAGCTACAGCCCGAACTGCTGAACGGAATTACACCAAATTTGGCATAGAGGTAGCCCTTGGTTCAGACTTGTGCCTTTTGGTTAAATGGTGTAACACCGTTCAGTAGTGCTGAGAAAATCAAAAGTAAAATCAAAGATATATCTATGGCCACGGTGGATCCGCGCACCCTATGCGCATCCTGCGCACACCATCCTGATCTAGAGATGCATGCTAATTGGCTGTCAACTGGTTGTCAACATTCCAAACCAGGAAGTGTTGCCAGCCATTTTGTGCCTAGGTAGAAGCAAGGTTGAAGAAATCAGTGGAACAAGTGTGCAAAACGTATAAAGGGGGCAGAGTAGAAAACGGGAAAATGCATGCAGGGTGCACAGATCCTGCCATAAAAAAAAAATGTAAAGAAATCACGGGCTCCAGCGCTTCTTTAATAATTAGCCCCCGGGGGGGCAATTCCCAGGGGCTAAAATATTAAATTTAATGGGGGCCCAGAGGGGACCCCTAGCCCCGGGGATCACCACCCCTCGGGGTTACAGAATAAATGGGGGGCTCAAAGACCAATCCCCCAGAAAAATACATGGGTGGGGGGGGGCTCAAAGGATCCCTCGGGTGCCGCTAATTCTGGGGCTTTCAAAAAAATGTGGGGGGCTCAAAGGCCCCCCCCCCGAGCCCTGGGGATCACCACCCACTGGGGCTTTTTAGATTGTGAGAGGGGGGCTGGGTGGCCCCCCTCCTGGAGCCATCAAGGGCCATGGGGGCCGGCACCACACAGGGGCAGCTCCTGCAGTGTCTCCTGGTGCCCACCCTCGGGACTCTGCTATTTTCTATGGTAGGGTGGGAGCCAAAGCTTCCCCCTTGCCATAGCAAACTTGGTTTGGATTTTGAAAGAGAGAGCAGGGAAGCCTGCTCTCTCTCAAAATGCAAAGCAGATTGCTTTTCCACACCGGAGCTGCATGTTAGCAGCTCCCTGTGTGGAAAAGCAATGGCGGCTCCCGAAGGACGTGAGAGCCGTCTGGGACCGTGGGGGCATTGGGGCTCACCTCACAGGCCCCAAAGTTGTATATAGGCCCCAGGGGATGGGGTCCCCGAGGAGAATAAAAATTAGTGGTAGGTGGTAATTTTTTTTACAGTAGAATTAGGAGTGGCTAAGTTTTGGAATGTCGACAATCTCGTCTCCCACTTAAATAGCCACAAAGTATTTAGTGAAGTCCACACTGTAAAGCGTTTCACAAAACGTGAAACAGCAGTGTGACTGGGATCGATAAAGAATTGCCCATTGACGAGCACAGAGAACGCAAACTGTACATAGGGTTTTTTAACGCCAGTGGCTGCTGCTCGCGCCCTCTCTTGAGGTTAATTCAAAGAGTTGTGTATTCCTTTTGCTCCTAATGTACACAGCGCTCGGTCATCTCTGTTTGCTTTCCCCTCAGCCATGTAGAGGCCCCTGGGGAAATATGACGTCTTCACTACAGCCAGCACCTCTGAAAAGGTAGAAGAGCTGGTAAAGAGTCAGCCCAGGTTTTACACTTCCAGTTATAAACACCGTTCTTTTCTTAGTAAAACTTTGAGCCCCGGCACTTATTCTTTTACAAATTAAGTTCTGTGTTAATGCCACATGTGAATTGGGCGCGGAAGGGTACAGAGACGTTTTGCAGTCTAGGAGAGCGCCACCTTCCCGGGTATTGTTTACTAATTGTTCGAGGAATTCGAGGTCATCTTAAGTCCGGGGATCGTCATACTCAGACTCTTTATTTAAATATGCAGGGTGGGCCTCCGCAGTCCCTGAAGCCTCGGTGGTCCTAGGCAGAGCCTTATTTGTTCTGTAATCACACGGGCAGTACTTATGGTGTTATAAAGTGATACACTCATAGAACTCTTGCAGTTGTATAATTACATAGGATTCATGTGCCTAACAGTTAGTTACATTATTTTTGTAGGTGCACTGTAATGTTAAATAGTATTGGCTTTTAAATCTTCTATAAACAGTTGATTATCACAATAAATAATAGTCAAGTGTTGTCAGAAAAAAAGACCTATACACTCAGTTATTTTTTTTTTAAAGTAACCTTTATTAAAACAGAAATAAATCGAAATGTGCTTTTAAAAGAACAGTATAATAAAAAAAAGTGGGTTGGACTCCAGTGGAAGCAGCGTAGGTAACCTGCAAGACAAAAATGAAACATAAGTATGTATGCTATGTGGAAGAGGTAAAGAAAGCTAGTTCGAATGAAAGGACCAAAGTGAAAATGGAACGGAGGGGAAGAGGGTGGAAGTGAGATGGGGATGGAGAGTTCAAAGAAGAGAGGCAGGAGGAGACAGAGGGTCGGACTATTGCACTCACCCCTTAGTGTTTACCCTCCGTCACCCGTTTGTCTAGGACGCAGGGATCTGGAAGATAGACTGTGGTTTAAGAAGTCCTTAAAATTAAATACATGAGGCCAGAGAGTATGGTCCATATTATGAAGGAAGGGTGATAACATTCTCGCTGTTTTAGTGGCAGGAAACCCTTGCTAAAGCGAAGATAAGGGGTTCATAATATGCTATTGTGAATCTCCTTAGAAGCACAGGTTTTGGTGTGAACCTGGGATTCTATGGGAATTCACAAGGGCATATTATCAACCCCTTATCGTCGCTTTAGCGGCAGTTTCCTGTTGGTAAAGTGGTGATAATGTTATCACCATTCTTTGATAATATAGTCCTACATTAGTAGCTATGGGAAAATCGCTTGCATGCATCTGTGCACCCAGGGTGCTGCACCCCAGTCCCTTCCCCCGTAATGTGCTCAATTGTAGGTCTTCCACATATAGGCTTCACAGCTCACCTGCCACCACTGGTGTGTCCCACGACGTGTTGGTGCAAGCACAGAGTCCGGGGTACCTTTGTATGGAAGACCAGGTCTCCAAAATGGAACGGTGTCTTGATACTGCCATGGAAGGTGTTAGAATGCTCAGGGAATCATTGCGGGAGAAAGTTCCCGCTCAGCCCCTTTTCATCCAATCAATGATTTTCTTTAAAGGGAGAAATAATTTAATGGTGGAAACATCTGGAGGTAAATGAAGGTTTATTGTAAGCTTGATAGAAAATAAGAGTTGAGTGCATCCTTCGTTTTTGATGTACGATCAACCGTTAGTGGTAATCGTTGTTCAAAGAGGAGTTGGAGTGGACAGGAATACTCAAGGTTAAATAATAATATGTTATGGAAAAGTTTACATAGAAAGGAATAGAGTGCATGCTAGAAGCTTAATGTTCGCGTGTAATGCAGTGGCGGGAGCCTGTGTGCATGTACACTCAGTAAGGAGCTAACTACAATGTCCTAAAAGCCAACACCACATGTCTGTAGGCAGCGCTGCCTGCTGGCTCAGGTTTATAGTATGGTACAGTAGGTCCTTAAAATTAGACCGATGTGACTGAATGAGGTCCGAGATCACAACATAACACTTGGCAATATTGCTTATTCGCACGTGCGCAGTCTGCCTGATGCAACCCACCCCTCTAGCAGCACCGCTCTGAAGAGGTGTCTGTAGGGTGGTGCTGCCCACTGGCTCAGGTCTACAGTTTGGTCCAGCAGATCATTAAAATAAGACAGAGATGAGACTGAATGAGGTGAGAGACCACATCGTTATGCATGGCAATATCATTTGTTCGCACCTGCGCAGTGACGCTGATGCACTTCACCCCTCTTGCCGCACCGCGTTGAATTGGAGGCCCTGTGCACCTAGGCCGCTATGCTTACCTACTGCATACACTACAGGCAGCAGAGCTCACAACTTGAAGTCAGCTTTGGATTTATACTGCGGACAGCATTGAAGTTTGCCTTGATTTATTTCACAACTTGAAAAGAGAAAGAGAAACAGTGTGAGAGAGAGGAAGAGAGAAAAAGAAAGAATGAGACAGAGAGAGGAAGAGACAGATAAAGAGAGAAAGTGTGTGAGAAAGAAAGGAAGAGATGGAGCAGGAGAGGGAGTGTTCACACTGGAGAAAATCTTTGCAGCTCACCTTTCTGCCACTGGTGTGTGTCCAACCACGTGCCGGGTCATAGTGCATCCTCAAGTTTAGTGATCTGAAAGATAGTATAGAATTAGTCATTGCAGAGTATATACAACTGCACATGCATATTTCTGTGTTACGACTCTGCGCACCGAGGCTGCTGTATTCCATCAACTCCACTGCAAGGAGGTGTATGTGTGCTATTTTCCTCCCAGGGTGCTGTAGCCTATCCACTCCCACTGCCCAGCGGTGACTTCCCAGTACTACGTACCCAGGCTGCTGCACCCTATCCACTCCCACTGCCCGGAGGTGAGTGCCCATTCCTACGAGTCAAGCTGCTGCACACTATCCACTCTCACCGTCCAGAGGTGACTTCTCGCTGCTGAGGAAAGAAGCTTCTCTGCTCACCTTGTGCCACCAGTGTGTTTCAAAGAGGGTCCACCATGTGCCGAAGCAAACTTCTCAGGCATTGTGAGGATGGCCACGCATCATCGCAGGTTCCTCAGACTTGAGCTCTGGTGGTGTCGGGGAGCGGGACGCCAATTTGTGAAACACAGCCTGTTAGATAAAAAGCAAGATAAGATTGTGCGTCATTCGTTCATCAAATGTGAGGAAGAGAGAGAGTAAGAGTGAGAGAGTGACACTGAAGAGAATCTTCGCAGCTCACCTTTCTGTCACCAGTGTGTCTCCCACCAAGTGCCGGGACATAGTGCACCCTGAAGCTCCACATCTGAAAGATAGTAGATAATTAGTAATTCTAGGAAAGTCCAGTATGCAGGAATGGAAAGACAGAGATGGTAATTCTTCCTTTATACTTGCTGCATACAAGACGTGTTCTTAGGATCAATCCACATCAAGAGAATTACCGAAGGAAGATATTACGACTGGTAATTGCCACTATCTTAAACTGGACTATAATAACACTGCCCTCTCACCCCCCCCCATTAAAAACACAATCATCTGCATGGTCCCAACTATTTTAATGGGCTTTGATTCATCAACAATTACTAGACATAGTAATGTTTTCCATCTGGTTATAGAAAACAAGTGGTGCGCAGCCACACACGTGCTTTAAAGTATCAAGCCCATGTCTGGACACGATAATTGAAACCCCATGGCCTATTGGGGTCAATTACGTGTAACAAGCGCGTAATAGACACCAATAGGCCATGGCCGGAGCAATGCGCCCGCCACTGGCCAATTGCGTGCAATCTTTTAAAATAAGTCGCACGCAAAGTCCAATGGAGTAGCACGGAAGGAAACGCACAAGCACAAGAATGTAAAATTCCTAGGTTAGGTTCATATGCCTGTTTTTTCACTTACAAAATGTCTTGTGCTGCGCACTGCAACGAAGGCACAAGCCGTACTGCGTACAGCAACGCAGGTGCAAGCCCTAAAGCAACTGAGAAAGGAAAGGTTGTCAAAATAAGATGGTAAATTTAAGGGTACTTAGTATAAAAAAATTAATCCTCATCTACTTTGCTACAGATGTGGGAGCGACGGAAATTTGGTCGACTATAACAACTGATTTGGGTGTCTGTGTTGTAGTGCTGCCGTCACCCGAGTCTTAAACGCGAATGTGTCATTATGTGAGTGAAGTCCCACAACATGACCAACATGGAAGGTACAGGGAATCACTGACTCTACATTCATCTATAGTTCGACACATAAAAGATGGTGGTCATGACACATTTCTGTGGATATGAATGTTTATTGCACATTCAGTGGAGTGTTGTAGCTGTAGCAATACAGGGCCATGAAAAGTTCAGGTTGCAGTTTTTGGAACATGAAGGGCAGCTAATTAGAGTGAGGCTCGTGGTCGGAGTTAGGCTGCGCCAACCTATATACTTATGTGGTCAGTCGGGAACACTGCCGAACGTGGTGCTGGAAATCAGTGTTCAAGTCTCGGAGTCGTGTCCACATCCTGTTAATGTAGGCAAATCTTGTAATCTCTGCATGCTTGAAAGTGTAATGTAAATACGGTGCTCATGTAAAAAGCTGAAATACTTTTGGGTCGAGTTTGCGCTATATAAATATGAGACAAAAAAACAACACCGCCAATCGCAGGCACTTAGAAATTTACTATACACTTTGCTTTCAGTCCTCTAATGATTCAGTCTCTACGTTTATACTTGTAGAATGAGCGAGTGAAAGTTACTTAACCAAAGTTTTTCCGACTGCCAGTGGTAAGATGGTTGCATACGCTGTTTACAGCACAATGTAATGTGGTTGGGCCCTGGGGCAGCATTTTGCAAACATAATGAATACGCAGACACAGATAGATAGTTGAACTGGGTACGGGCACATGGGCTCAACTCATTTTACTACCAGGGTCACATGTCCAGTGATGTCTGTGCTGGGTGAATGTGGGGTGAGTGTAAGCCAGCTCTCCGGGAATCGTTGCTGTTGGTAACAAGTACAATAGTAATCATCAAATCATACACAGATATTCCACAATAAAGGGTTTATGACTTGTGCTGCACAAAGGTAGGAGCACCACATGTGAAATAATACACAAAAGATTCTATTGTAACAGGTTCATGACTTGTGCTGTACTGAGGTAGGGGCGGAAGATCTGAAATCATACACAAAACATTCTATCATAAAGGGTCCATGAGTTGTGGTGCACTGAGGTAGGGGCATCAGAAGCATTCAGCGTCTGCATACCCAGCTATTATACGTGATCTGGGCGGGTCGCACTGGGAGCATTGTCTGTTGCCTACTGGACTACATCATCTGTAATCGCGATTTGAACAAAAGATGAAACATGTATGCAATACATTGTTGAAACATGTAGGTTTCAGGGACATTATAGTTCAAATTGTGAGCTGCGCTGCCTGCAGTTTAGACTGCCATTCAGTGTTCTTTTAGACTTGCAAGATGAATTTGGTTATTGTACTAAAGCTATAACTGATGTAAAACAAGTTCTTGAAGGAAGGATACTTAAAGGATATTGTGTAGGTTTGAGGGACGTTATTCTTAGTTTTGTACTGCACTCTGAAATTAATGAATGAAGTGTCAATTTAATTGTGAGCCTTGATGACCGCAGTGTAAGCAGGAGGCAGCGGTTAGGAAGGACCCACAGCCATGTGACATTGAGTAAAGCTGTACAGTATTGGGAATTCAGCGTGTGTGCAGCCAGCGATGATAATGGTACACTGAGTTAGTGGCACCTGAAGCAACTAGCTTGTGTGGAGCCTGCAATGATGCATAGTCCGGGCAGGCCGTACTGGTAGCAATGTTTTTTGCCTAGTGAATTCTGCCTTAATAAGGCCACGTGGCAATGATTTATGGTGCACTGAGTTAGTCGTACCTCTGGCGCTCAGCGTGTGCGCACCCTGCGGTGATGCGTGGTCCGGGTGGGCCGCACTGAGAGCAATGTCTTCTGCCAAATGAATTGTGCCTTAATAAGGCCAAATGGCGATGTTTTGTGGTGCAGTGAGTTAGTGGCATTTGAAGAAGTCAGCGTGTGCGCACCCTGCAATGATGCGTGGTCCAGGCGGGCCGCACTGGTACAATGTGTCTTGCCTACAGGACTGCGTCATCTGCAATCGCTATTCCACCTGAATCTTGAGCCCTGCTGTCCGTAGTGTAGATCGAAGGCAGTAGTCAGCACAGTCATCGGGGAATGTTTTTTATCACATCCTTTAACAAAATCTGATGGCATAGAGTACAATTGTCTCTGCATTAAATAAATCAAGGCTGAATTCCATGCTGTCCGTAGTGCAGATCCAAAGCTGAATTCAAGTTGTGAACCCTGCTGTCCGCAGTGTAGATTGAAGGCAGTAGTCAGCACAGACATCGAGGAATGCTTTTTGTAAATTATTTAACAAAATTCCGAGGACATAGATTACAATTCTCTCTGCATTAAATAAATCAAGGCTGAATTCAATGCTGTCCATAATGTAGATCCAAAGCTGAATTCAAGTTGTGAACCCTGCTGTCCGCAGTGCAGATCGAAGGCAGGGTACACAGACAAAATATCGATTTTTAAATATCGATATGCAAAAATATCGAAGTTTAAATATCAATATACATAAATATCGAAGGTAAGTAATATCGACAGTCTAAATATCGATATTGGTATGATATCAGTAATATCGAAGTTGTAAATATCGATGTTAATAATATCGAAATTAATAACTTTGATGTTACTAATATCAATTTTTAAATAAATTTAGTGTATATTATATTGTATTTATTATGTTTTATTATTTATTTTTAATGTTATTTTATTAAATATTGTCTTTTACTACTGTAGCGGGTTGTGGGTTTATAGGGGAATAGGGTGGGAAGTAATTTAATTATGTTAAATTAATTATTAATTAGTAGGAATTATTAATTAATTAATTGAGAATTAATTTTAAATAATTTTTAATTAATTTATTAATTGATAAATATGTTCTGTAGCGGGTTATGGGTTTATAGGGGAATAGGGTGGGAAGTAATTTAATAATAATTAATTAATTGATATATGTTTGTACATATTTTAAATAATTAATTGGTAATTAATTTCTATTAATTAGTTAGTTAATTATTATAATTTTTTTTCATATTTATAATTATTAATTAGTTGGTAATTAATTATTATTAATTATTTAATTAAATTAATTAAAGTAATTTATATATATATTATTTATGGTTATTCTTAATTAATTAATTGTGCAAAATAATATTAATTATTAAATTAAATTAATTACAGCAAATGTGCTAACATATTTACTTTATTGTTATTGTTAATTAATAATTAATTGGTAATTAAATAATATTAATTAATTTTGGGTACAGGGGTATTTTTAGGGTTCAGGGTCAGTTTTCAGTTCATGGGTACAGGGGTATTTTTAGGGTTCAGGGTCAGTTTTCAGTTCATGGGTAAAGGGGTATTTTTAGGGTTCAGGGTCAGTTTTCAGTTTTTGGGTAAAGGGGTATTTTTAGGGTTCAGGGTCAGTTTTCAGTTCATGGGTAAAGGGGTATTTTTAGGGTTCAGGGTCAGTTTTCAGTTTTTGGGTAAAGGGGTATTTTTAGGGTTCAGGGTCAGTTTTCAGTTTTTGGGTAAAGGGGTATTTTTAGGGTTCTGGGTCAGTTTTCAGTTCATGGGTAAAGGGGTATTTTTAGGGTTCAGGGTCAGTTTTCAGTTTGTGGGTAAAGGGGTATTTTTAGGGTTCAGGGTCAGTTTTCAATTCATGGGTAAAGGGGTATTTTTAGGGTTCTGGGTCAGTTTTCAGTTCATGGGTAAAGGGGTATTTTTAGGGTTCAGTGTCAGTTTTCAGTATTTGGGTAAAGGGGTATTTTTAGGGTTCTGGGTCAGTTTTGGGTTTTTGGGGTACAGTCGTACAGGGTAAAAATTAAATAAATTTAAATTAAATCAATTAAATGAAATTACAAAATATAAAATTACATTAAATTATTACGTTTTTAATTTATTTTAAATGTATATGTATTAGTTTTAATTTTTTAATTATGTTTTAATATTTTTATTTAATATTTGTAACATTATATGTATTTTATAATTATTTTAACATTATTATTAATACATTTAAAAAAACTATATTTTTAATTTCGATATTTTTGTACTACGATATTATTTTTTCGATATTTTTGTACTTACCTTGTTAGGGATAGGATTCCGATATTTTTGACTTCGATATTTTTGTCCCGATATTTTTGTATGTCGATATTTTTGATTTCGATATTTAGTCAGACATTCCGAAGGCAGTAGTTAGCATAGACATCGAGCAATGCTTTTTGTCACTTCTTCTACACAAAATTCGAGGACATAGAGTACAGTTCTCTGTACCATTAATAAATCAAGGCTGAATACAAGTTGTGAACCCAGCTGTCTGCAGTGTAGATCGAAGGCAGTAGTCAATACAGACATAAGTCTGTGGTGCTGTGTGCTGAGTTCCCAGAGGGCCTGTGTTGAGGAGGCCCATGGTCAATTAGGCAGCCACATGGCAGGGTGAGGGCCATCGCTCTGGCAGACTCTTTTGTCTTCGCACAAGTGAACCACGCCCAGGGCGTGGCCTATGTATTTATACACTTACGCTGGAGTTGCGTATGTTGGACCAGCCCACTCTGCTTCTGCTTCAAGGGGGGGACAACACAGCTACATGACCAAGATACTCCCCAGTGTCTAAGATAATATGGTTGAGTCCACTGTGCAGTACACTACACGTTTCAATACTATATCTCCACATGGAAAGGTTTGTTGTTTGTATAGTGAGATGTGTACAGCATATCACTGGTACACTTGGAATTGTGTGAATTATTGTTGATGTGCGAGTTCCCTCACTTATACATAATTGGTTGCCACATCTCCGAACATTCAGCTATTTGTGCGGTTGAGGGGATATGGTATTTTGGGAAGGTCCGTTGTCCTGTTTTGCGATACCTCTGAGGTAGTAGGGGGGGAGTGGACCGCGGGGTGGTTGTGGTGGTGGTGGCGCTGGGTGTTGTGATTTTGTTGGGTGTCAGAGCTGCATGATTAGTACCTCTATCACATATTCATCTTTAGATATGGGTGTGAGTTGGGTGTAATTCACACAGCAGATAGTCACCTTCTTATACCAGTTAAATGTTGATGTTAATTTGTTACTGATAAGTGGGATTATCGCCTGTTTTTAGCTAGCATTGCAGATTTGGCTGGTTGTTGAAAATATGGGGAAGTGGTGTTTTCATGTCTTTTTTCAACGGGAACGCCTACTTTGTATATCATTAGCGTTAGTTGTGGTTCTGATTTGTGGCAATTTTGTTGGTGGAAGGTATCAATGGAAGAGAGGTGATATTTGCAGTTTTTACTAGGTTGAGAATGGGATAATAATTAAAAAAGACAGAAAAAACAGATATGCTTAATGAGCATTATAATTAGAAATTAGCTTTTAAAAAACTTTTGAAATTCACAGAAAAATCCATAGGTTTCAGGTATGTTATAGTTAGGAATTAGCATTTTAAAAACCTTAGAAATTCACTGAAAAAACCATATGTTTCAGGGGTGTTATAGTTAGCTGGACATTTTACTCATACAAAACCACTGAAATTCCTCTGTCATAACTTGCGCGCCCGCAATCCACTGCTGATGATGTCACATATTACATCATTCATGACATGGTCAGTGACATCACTGATGACATCACTGATGACGTCTCGAATTTCTCTGTTGAACTTTGTAATGGATTTGGATTAAGTTGCTCTAATGTGTAGACATGACTCCTTCACTTGATACCTAATGAGGATGTGCAGCAGCCGGATTATGTTGTTTCCATTGAAAGATGAGGGGCCTACTGGATTGGTTGAAAATCAGTTTAAGGTCAAACACATGAGTGGTATGCATATAGTTAGTTCTCATCTCTAACTGCCTTAGTGCAAGTCCCAAGTTTGAAGATCCGCCCGCCATCCAAGCCGGAATGACCCCTGGTCATATTAGTATGGCTGGGGGGTCCGCTGCGGACGGAAAGACCATCTGCGGGCCCCCATGGTCTCCGAGGGGTGTGGGGGTGCACATGGGGGGTACCTATTGTACCCCCAAGCAGTTCCATGCACAGCATGGTAGGCACCACGTGGTGCCTGCCATGCTGTGAATGGAAGTGCACAGCATGCCTTCCTGCCATTGTGGTGGACGTTGCGGATTGCACCGCCCGCCACAATGGTAGGAATGCAGGATGCGCCCACCACTGTGGTGGGCGCATCCTGATGCTAGCCACGGGATCCCCGCCCTTATGGTGGGCCGTTCCTTTCACCGGTAGGTTGACGGGCGGACAAAGTCCGCCCGTCATCCTAATGGGCCCCAACATCTCTAAACGGGTAAATGGGCTAAACATTACTGAATGAAATGCTACTCAAAGTCCCATCACTGGTTATAATGACTTCTAACCTTTCCATCTATCACATCTTAGTTGTCTGCTTGAGACTTTATTTAGACTGGTGAGACTATGTATGAGCATATGAGACTGAGCCTGGGCTAATGAGACTGTATTGGTATGCAATAGCCATAAGATGCCACACAAGGTGACACACCTTACCTGAGGTGGTGCCGTTATGTGATGGCTATAAATGGCATAGGGATTTTGCTCTCTGCCTGAGGCTGAACATACCCATGTTAGGCCTTAATTTGCCACAGCCTTGTTATTGGGCTGTGTTTTATCAAATGTATGGATGTGTGTGTTAGGATGGCTATAACTGAGTATATAATGATGCAGTTAGCATATAAAAACTGCTTTCAGGAATATGTAGTTTTTCCGGGCCTATGATACATTGTACTTGATCTATGAACGCTGAGCTTTCTTTAGGCTGTCATGGCTTGAACTCTAGCATATCATAAGAATGCAGGTCAACATGTGGTTGCTAACTAAAACAGCATTTTATATACATTAGTAATTCTTTAGTACGTGTACATATTTCACATTCTTTTTAGTTTTTCTTTACATTGTAGTGGTGCCACCATCATGGTTGAAGGTGATGTTTTGTCACTTCCTACAATGTCATTCAAGTAATATGTTTTGTAATATAACTTTCTGTGATGTAGAGTGAATGAAATGCTACTTTGCTTCCAAAACTAATTTATTTAATTGACGTTGGTGAGCAAAAGAGCCTTCACCTTGTGGATCTATTCTCTACACCTGGTGGACTTTTCACAGTCTGATGATGCCTGCTTTAGTAAATGTTTTCTTTTCTGTCATTTTGTAATGTGCTGATATTTTTTGTAGGGTACACATTTCACTCCTTTGTTGACCTCTGTGCATTTCAACCCAGCCCAGTACAAAAACCCTGACGTATTTGACCCAGCAAACTTTCTGGATGAAAATGGGTGCTTCAAATTGAATCCTTCCTTCATGCCATTCTCTGCAGGTACTGTTTTCTATTGCGAATAACCTTCCTTAAATATTTGTCAAATTTTTCATGTGTACGTTAGCAATGTTTATTACCTCCTTTTGTCAACAACAGAGATATGTTCTCTTCTGATTTAGAACACAATTTAGAGTTTAGTAGACTGGGTACTGTGCTGCAAGCAACCAAACTCTAGGTCCTCCTGCCTCATTGTGAGACAGTCAGAACTTATGTTTTCCATTAATGCGGCTCCTGTTGGCTCCATTGATGGAAAACTTACTCCAATGGCCAGATGGAGTAGGGGTCATAAGAGGAAGGAAATGACACTACCTCCATATTTATGATAGACTGTGTAATGTTTTTGTTTCTGGTCATCGCTGCCAGGTAAAGCCCCTAATGCAAAAACACATAACATCCTTGAGTCTAAGAAAATAACTATGCCCGCAAAAAGAGACAGCAAAGAGTGATCACAGTGTACTTCTGGAATGGTCCCTTAATTAGGACGTAATCCCATCAGCCACCAAGGTGGCATGCTTCATCATCTGGGATTCTCCTCTTGACTGGGACCCCTAGCCCTGCAAAGGTCTACAACTTCCTCACTGTGAAGGAGGAGCTCAGGGATGTTTTTATTCCTATGAAATAGAGGAAATAATAAATCCTCCAGATGAGAAGTCACTAAGCCGGTTGGGTAACGGGCGAAGTGCAAAACAAAAATAGTTGTGATGTGAAGAGTGAAGTTTAAAACTAACTGCCAGGAGCAAAAAACACTTTATTGATATGTTTGTGGTGTCAGGATTAAAAACAGAGCACCTGCAGTTGGAAATTATAATTGCATTTGGTGGACGTAAATGGGACCATAAAAGAAAGAATGATTGCTACTGCGAAGGAGAAGTGTAGTGGTAAAATATAGAAAACCTTTTTAACAAGATACAAAATACAAAACCAGTAATCCCACTCTTGGTGTATCAAATGTACTGGTCATACCTGTGGAAAACAAAAGCAACACAAGAAATCAAGGATGCACCAGTCTCTCAGAGGGACACCCATAGCCTGTGAGAAAAATCCAAGGGTGTGAGGGTCATATGTTTTTTGCTTTGGGAGCTTGTTTCTGAAAATCACAAAAAGATTGGTGGACAGCCATCAAAACCAACAGTGGCTGTCCACCAAAACCTTCATATATATTTCAATGCACAGGGATGGCAACTGAGCTGGCGGTCATTTCTAAATTTCACAGAGGGTAGTCCATCCGAATGGCAGAAGTAATGTCCTCCACCCTGTAGCTTGGCATACCATTCATTGAACTCGCAATACAGTCTTAGTTTCTGAAGTTACTCTCCTGAGCTCATAATTCTGACGGTGCAAGAGGTAGCTTTGATGTAGACTGGTGTGGCACGAGAATGGACTAGAGAAACAGCTGTAAAGAGGTCTGCAAAAAAATATCTGCATATTTCTCTAAAAGTATGACTTCTTGTAGAATCGACTAACTAAAAGACCCATGAGATGATTGTACTGAAATGCCGTATGGTTCCACTTAATGTTGGTGGGTTAAACCAAAATATCTCATGGTAATAGCATTATTAATTAGATTGCATAGTGCTGCTTCTCCAAGCATGTGGTGCATTACTGCGATTTGACATGCTCCATCTTGTTCTTCATGTCGGTTTGCTCCTTTTGCTATTTTTCACTGTATTTCACCAGTCGTCCTCTACAAGTGTCCTGCCACATGCCTACCAACCCAAAAAACGCACAACGGATTTGTATTTTTGTCTTTAAGGAAGAATTATAACAATCATGTGAGCCAAAGTAATTAAAGTAAGTACAAAGATCTCCTTTATTTATTTTTACTATTTTATATAGCTTGGACATGGCCAGAAGGCATCAGAGCACTTTACAACCAGCAGGACATAAGGGTTACTGCTGGTTAAATTACAATTAATGAAACTCAAACAATTACTTCAGTGGAAGTGTGCAGCAGTAACCACAATAAACAGCTATAGCAATTGGGCAGAGGAAATACACAGTTACAGCATCAATTTAAATGGTGGGGTCAACTAATGTATGCCGGTCAGATCGCCATGGAGCGGGTACAAAAGTCTGGTCGAGGGTGAATTAAGCAAGATGTATGTGAAAAAGGAGGAGCTTGAGGACCTTTTTGAAGGTTAATCAGCAGGTGGTTAGATGGAGAGAGGCAAAGAGTTCCCGATTCTAGTGGCATTTCCAGAGAAAGACTGGTTCATGCATCATTCTTGACTGAAAGGGGGGGTTCCAATAGCATGGATTGGGCATTTCTGGAACCCCTATCTGCTCAGGAGATTTTCAGTTTTTTGTTTAGATAGGAGGGTGAGAAGTAGCAGAGCTCTGTGGGTAATGCAAGTGATTTTTAATTGGACCGCACTTCAATGGGTTGGCAGTGGAAGTTTAGCAGGGCCGGGAACGAATGATCTAATCTCTAGTGACCTAAAACAAAGCATGCTGCAGCATGCAGAGTTGCTCTCAGTGGCTCTAGGTGAACTTTGGGAATGCCTGAGAGAAGGGAAATTCCATATACCTGTCTAAAGAGTACAAGTGACTGCACCAGTATGTTGAGGTCCTCTTCCAGAATCAATTGCCTGATGCCCCAAAGCTCCCTAAGTTGGTTGAAGCTGTGCTCTGTTGGTCATGGCTATGAAGATCGGGTTGATTTTCAAGGGTGATGACAAGTGATCTGGCACTTCGGACATTGGCGGGGTAACTATCCACAGGAGGAAGGTTAGCCATCCGTTCTTGTACTGGCATTTTGCTTTCGAAGGTAAGATCAAAAGGTACTCTGTTTTAGTTGGGTTGAATTTTATATGGTGGTTGGCCATTCAGTTTTGAATTTTAAAGAGAGGTTTGAAAGCATGCCACACCCTGCTCTCTAGGGCACAAGAAAAACCCGAATTATAACTTACTGCATGTAGCCATGTTTCACAGTAATCTGGCCAAATGTTATAAAAATAAATATATGAAAGTAAAAAGTTGCCCACATATCTAAAACCCAGTGTTTATATCTGCAGTTGTTTAGCTGGTTCCTGGCCAAAGTCATAAAAGTTGCATTTTAAACACTGCAAGCAAACCGGTATGTAAATTGTCACAAGTTATTATTTGAAACATTTTGCGCTTTGTAAGTTGCAAGTTTGCAAAGTTCTTGGACTTTTACAGTTGATTAACTTAATGTCGGAATAATGTATGCATTAATAAGAAAAAAAAACATGTTGGTTTGACATTTTTACCCAGAGACTGTGCCTGCTTATCCCATGTATCATGTTTCAGTTTCATATGTTGCACTAGTGTTCCAAATGTTCTGCAGACACCGAGCCCCACCAAGTATGCACCTTGTCCTATAAGGCCCCAAATAGAAGAAAGTACCCAGCCAGAAGGTCAGAGGAATCTCACATTTCCAAGAACGGGGTGACTTCACCTCCTGTATACCGGTCACCCAGTATTGTAAACCCAGCTTTGGCACACATGTGCGGGAAACATCTTTTACAACGAAGTCTGAACAACGAATTATGTTTACCACGAAGTACAAACAACGACTCATGACGAATAACAAAGTCTGGAACAACGACGTCAGGAACAACGAAGTACTGACCCATGAAGTCAGGAACCACGACGACAGGAACAACGAAGACTGGAATCTGGATGTCCGGGAAGAATGTTAGGCACGTCACTTCTTTCCGCCCTCATTCACCTTGACTGTAACTTCGATGTCCGGGAAGCATGTTAGGCACGTCACTTCTTTCCGACCCATTCACTTTTCCTGCACTTTGATTGGCCAGTGACTTTGTATAACATCACTCATCTCCGTCCCCACAACTCGTCGGTATTGAACTTTATTGAATCTGCAAATGGTAGCACGTCGTGGGAATAGTGTCTTATTGAATTTACTAATCAAAAAAGGGGGTGGTGATGAACAGAGTGTCTGAATTAAGCAGATCACTCTTACCCAGTTCCCATGATGCACTGGGCCAGGGTCAGACTAATTTGCATATAGCCAAGTTCTGAGCTGGGATGGTGCAGTGAGCTAAAAAACGGTGATGGATCAAGCCCTGATCTTTGGACTGGGTAAGAGTGGTCTGCTTAATTCAGACACTCTGTTCATCACCAACCCCTTTTCTGAATCATTTTTGTACACCATAAGCGTGGAAGGGTATACTCAGATGTGAGTCCCTAGCTCATTGCACCATCAGGATTCAAGCAAGCCGGGCCGAAGACGGCTGAAATGCCAGAAACCGGTCCCCGGTAGCTTGTTTCCTTCCCAGTATAAGAATTGGCTTGGTAGTTTGGTCTGCCTGGTTCCCATGATGCACTGGGCCAGGGTCAGACTAATTTGCATATAGCCAAGTTCTGAGCTGGGATGGTGCAGTGAGCTAAAAAACGGTGATGGATCAAGCCCTGATCTTTGGACTGGGTAAGAGTGGTCTGCTTAATTCACACACTCTGTTCATCACCACCCCCTTTTCTGAATCATTATTGAATTTACTGGCATATCAGGTATGTTTAAAAAAAAATTAAAATATTTAATACCTAGTTTATTTTATTTTACAGTCATTATTTTTTCACTGAGATAAAAAAGTATTAAAATTAATTTAAATAATTATATATAAATAAAATGAATACATTATTTGTATTCTTATTGTTTAATAATTTGAGGCGGCATGTAGGAATTAAAGGGCTTATGTGTCAGGAACTTTTTTAATACTTCAGTATCTTTTTATTACTCAAGTATTAAATATGTTTTATACTATATAACAATTAATATTTTTTTTTTTAACATTTTTGAAAACCTTTATTGCACAGTAGAATCATACAAGTACGGGCCTACAACCATCCGGCCGGCCTCGGCAGCATCTGAAGCACAGTAGCAAGCTGTAGGGCGACCCGGCAGCATAGGAGCACAAAACAGGATAAAACTGAGTTACACTGGAGACATATGTGCTACCGGGAAGCAGGAGAAGTGAGGTTTAATTTTAAAGTTTTTAGTATGTCCATAAAAGAAGCTAGAAAGGATCTGAGGCAAAATAGACCATCCAGGACATAAGTGGGCAAGTATCAGCATCAATATCAGGCAAACAATATCCGCTAAGCAATTGACCGCAGAAGACCGGACAGGAGAAATTGTAAGCAAGCATTGCTACGGTCGGCAGTTACCGCCCACACCATAACGATCCACCCAATGACCCCGAGAAAAAGGAGGAGAGAAAGAGTAGAAGTAGGAGAATTAAAACTAAGGCCCATAGTAACGAAAAACGAACATAAGAATACCCGCCCCACCCTACACACATGCAGAGGCTACGGCCTACCCCCCCCCTAGCAGAGTGTCTGTCGCCCCAAAAAGAGTACCCGAAATGCAGAAGAGAAGAAAAGAGAGAAAAAGAAGTCACAAAAGGCCGGGGGAGGGCCCAGGTAAAGGAAACATACAATCAACGTGTTCACCCTCGGCCATCCCTCCTCGGATCCCGACCCGACACCGTAATAGCATATACCGCCCCAGCAGTTCTAGTTTTCCGTCAACCATGTCAGCATCCGACCGCATTTAAAACATGAATATAGTGTCAGCCTTGTCCCCGTCGATCCAGCCGAACAATGAAGTCCAGGCGGGCAGCGGCCATCTTGGACGAGAGGCGCAGATGTAAAGACCACCACCAAGCCAAAAACCCCTCGCAGAGATCTGTCCCACGTAGTGCCGAACAGTCAGTAGCTACCCAGTAAAGGTGGAAACCCAGCAGCAGTACCTGAAGGCCGACTGGCCAGGGCCATTGCAACAATCTCCTGGCAGAGCAGGGGGGCCCTCCGGGGGACCCCAAGGTGGGCACAAAGCAGGTCGACCAGCAAGAACTCTCCAGCCGATGGGCAGGGTCCAGTGCCACACTTCCCAGCACATCCAGAGTGGGGGGCCCGGCAGCCGATTCATCCGGGGTGTTCCGTGCTTCAACACACGGCAGGATACACAGGTCACCACCGCCGGTCACCGGGTGCAGCAGGGCTGGCGGGAAGTAGCAAGCAATACAGTCGTCCGGGGGCCCACCAGGCAACACAGCATCCAGTCGGTCCTCCAGGTCCCGGGCGTGCGCCCGCATAGATGATCGCAGGTCGCGCAGGGCATTTAAAACAGCAGCAAGTACAATGGGCTTCTCAGCAGCAGAGTCCTGCACCCAGAGGGCGTCGCCATGTTGTCGTCCTCTGTAATGTCCACCAGAGCCCATCCCAAAGACAAAGCCGATAGTGTTATCAATAGGCTCAGTTACCACGAAGCTACGCTGCAAAGTAATCTCCAGATGCCCGGATCCTGCTATAAGCTGCTTACGTTATGAAGAGTGTCCCATGCAAGTCTCCAGGGACTGCAAGCCGAGGTGCAGGGTGCCCGGTAAAATGGCGTCAACCGCAGCGCCAAAGGATGGAAAAGTCACCCAGTGCCGATCTCAAGACGGGTGAGGGATACAATGTAGCGCCTGCTACAGTCTTCGGAGCGAGCTTGGAAGCGCGGAGGGCCGGGCGGCAAATTGTAGCAATTGTTGCAACAGTAACACGCCAGCCGCCGGTCCCTCCCGCTGCAGGCGTCCGCTGTTGCCGAGTCCAGGGGCAGCCTCTCTGAAGAACAAAGACCCGGTCCCTCACACGCCGCGGTGGGGCAAGACGAGGACAAATCTCCGGGTCCACAGCAAGCTGACCGACGGGGAGCACATCATCCGAGTCGGAAGCCCAGCCCGATTCCGAAGCGCCAACTTGTATACAGGATAGACAACAGGATCCGCTGCGCTTCGGGTAGAAAGCGGGCGGGTCAGCGGAGCCGAGGAGTCAGGCGGCCATCGTGGTTGCTGGCTTGGCTCCTCCCCCCATAACAATTAATACTAATATTTAGATCGGTAATATTGCTTCAGGGATGGGATTTTAGGAAATTATGGGTAAAGGTTTGGAAAGCATTGCAATACTCAGAATAATATTTTATAACCTTGGTATTTTTAATAAATGTACATTTAATACAAATACATTACATTTATTTAACCATACTTACCTTTAGGGTCCGTATGTAGGGTTTATAGGGGTAATGGGGGGGACGTATTTTAATACTCAGGTATCAATTTTAATAACCAATGTGTTATATTTTTAATTACTCTAGTATTAATTTATTTTTATTGATTTTATAAAAAATATATACATATTTTAATCAATTTCCTTCTGTGATGGGATGAATTGATTTAAGGGTTAAGGGGCCCATTCGCATGTGGGGCAGATCGCCGCCGCCCGCATGGCGGTGGTGATCCGCCCAACATTTGTGCCCACCCGCATGTCTATTCCCCCACCATATTACTATGGCGGGGTGGACCCCGGTGGACAGAAAGACAGTCCGCCGGTTTTCCGCTCATTGGCAATCCGCCCGATTGCCTACTGGGCGGAAAAGCAGTTAATATGGTGGCAGTGTCTGACAGACACCGCCATCCATATTATGATGCATGTGGGGTCATGCCTTTCTGTGGTGGCAACGCCGCCACGGAAAGGCAGGCAGTCCTCGCCATTGGGGGCCCATAGCGGACCCCCAGGGATTCTGGGGGTGCACTTGGAGGGTACCTATGGTACCCCCCCTGCATTTGCCAGTACAACGTGGCAGGCACCGCACAACTTGCATTTCTGGCATTGGGGCGGGCGGTGCTTTGAGCACCGCCCCCCACAATGTCATGAATGCGGGATGCGCCCGCCACTGTGGCAGGCGCATCCTAATGGAATGTGCGGGACCACTGCACACTTTGCGGGCGGTCCCATTTCCCGGGAGTTTGGTGGGCGGACAAAGTCCGCCTGCCATACTAATGAGCCCCTAAGTCTTCAAAAAGAATTCTCTTTTTGGATGATAGAAATTAAAAAAAGACATTTGCTTATTTTATTGTTGGATAAAAGGAGTTTGCAGTTGCCTTTTTTTTTAAATCCATTTTTTGTATTTAAAAAGAAAAAAATGGCTATTCTGGGATTTTTATTGGATCTTTAGAACAATTGTTTTGGGCAACGATTGTTGCATATGGAGATGATGACCAATGGTGACTCAAGGATTATTAAGCAGTCCCATTGTATTGAAAAAAAGAAGACAGCTAAAGGTAGGAACCCTAACTTTTTTTAGAGAAAAATTATTTTAAAAATTCCAAATTAGTTTTTGAATGTAGGAAAAATGTCAAGTAAGTTATGTTAGTAATGTAATACGGAAGCAATACTGTCCAGGTAGGTAAACAGCCTTTACAACGAAACTTTTACAACGCACTACCATTACAACGCGGTCATTACAATGCAAACCATTACAGCGCATTGCGCTGGGGGGCGCTCTAGGATAGGGAATAAGTTTAATTTTCTATCCAACACCTTCCCTAGTGTCCACGGGGACTGGAGTTGGAATAGAAAATTAAACTTTTCACTAACCAGCACCTCTAAGCGCTATGCGTTGTAAAGGTATGCGATGTAAAAACCGCATTGCAAAGGCAGGCGTTGTAATAGCCTGCGTTGTAACGTCATACATCCGTCCAGGTAGTTTGAAGCCACCATCAACGAAAATAGTTGAATTTTAGCCAATAGTCTCTCAGACATTTCGTTGCTTGTTTGGGAAATCCGTGGATTCAGATTACCTGACAATGATTTTGCTGGTCTCATTTCCTGGAAACGTTGTTCTTTTTTCAAAATTTCCAGAAAATTATATATATTAAGATGATGTCTACCAACTGTTTTATTAAAACAATTATGCCATCCCTCAATTGCATTGTTTGTTTTGGAACCACCTTCCAAGCAGGTTGAATAGCAGTTCCACCATTCAATAGGATACGTGGGTTTCCTCCTGCGGCCCGACCTGCTCAGTTGGCCAATCCATGTATCCTCAAAATAATTTAGAATTGGAGCCAATTTTTCTTCCTTTTAGGTAAAAAAATCTGATTCAGTAATTGCAGTGTAGTACTCATCTACACTCTCAGGTGGTACAAAACACAACGCTGTTAGTTTCCTTAATTCAAATTGTAATTTGTTGCTTGACAAATATTGCTCCACCAAGGATGATATCTGTATTTTGCACCAATAAGCCTGCGAAAAGTGAAAGAAACATCCTTGGATTTGCGTTTCAGGGTATAATTTGGGGATTGTAGTAATCACTGCCAATTCAAAATCAATTATTACTTTTGCAGGACTTTTATTAATTGTTTTGCTTTTTAATACTGACAAAAATTCAGTGTACGTAGAAGAATGTTTGTCAGGCAGCAAAGCATAGACTAAAGATCTGTAGTGTTATTTTTGTTAGCATGAACAGTGTAAATTTAAGAAAATGGATGGGGTGTCAATTTGAAAGTGCCATTCATCATCCAAATTAGACTGTTCTCAAGGGTTAAAATGTTATGGTTAGTGATAAAAATTAAAATTCTTTTTAGTATGTCTCTATTATCATATAAAAGAAAGGTTTCGTTAGAGAAAGGTATTAATAAATGACTAGGTATGTTAATATCTTCAAAATTACGGGGTGTTATTGGGTGTGGATTACTTGACACTTTTTCTCTTTGAACCATTCACCTAAGGTTGGGGATGGAGGGCATGCTACCTGCAACATGCAAAGGTATGTTCTGAGCCACTTCCCTCAGATTTGTACCACAGTTTTCATTGGAGGTGTGTGCTAGAAGTTTGATCTGTTGGACATTTTCTCTTACTTCTATTTCCATTGCAGAGGCAGAGTGGTTATGGTCTGTTGTCCTAACCACGGTTTCTTCCAGAGTAAGCGCTCTGCCTGTGCAAAGGGACGAGAAGTATTGTACACACCTCCAATGACATCTGCGTTTAACAGTTTTATCTTTACAATAGAGGTACCCACCATGCTTTAGAAGGTTATTCCCTGTCCGAGATTTCACATATTTTGCACAGTTGCTGCTTGTCATTGTTGATAAATCTGTTTATATGGGAGAAAAAAATATTTCAATCAGCTTCTCGAATGGGTAGTATCTTTAAAAATGTGATTTAAAATGGTTATGCTTATTACTACACATGTTGGTTAGTGAACATAGGTCTTTACATCATATTTCAGGGTAGATTGGGGGTGGGGTTTGTTACCCCTCACAATTATCTATGCTTATTCATGGTTATGATGGATAGACGGGGGTGTGGGTGGTCTCCCCCAATGAAGACGCATGCTTTTACATCCTTATTTTGGGTAGATGGGGATGTGGGTGGAATTCCCCGGCAAATGCAAATTTATTCATAACGTTAACATGGGTAGATGAAGGATGTGGAGGGTCTCCTCCCACAAATATGCATGCTATTTAAACGTTTTAATGGGTAGACGGGGGGTATGTGTGGTCTCCCCAAATTTATATGCATGCTTTTACAACGTTATTAAGGGTAGATGGGGGTGTGGGGGGGAATCCCCCCACAAATACAAATGTATTCATAATGTTAACATGGGTAGATGGGGGTGTGGGGGTCTCCCCCCACAAATATGCATGCTTTTCAAACGTTTTAATGAGTAGACAGGGGCCTGTGGGGTCTGCCCAATGTATATGCATGCTTTTACAACGTTATTAAGGGTTGATGGGGGATGTGGGGGGTCTACTTCCATAAATACCCATTTATTTATAACGTTATCATTGGTAGATGGGGGTGTGGGGGGTCTCCCCCCACAAGTACGGAAGCTTTTACCATTATATTATGGGAAGAAGAGGGGGGGTGGATATCCCTCCCCCCAACACAAATACATTAGATTTAAAAATTAAAAAAATTGTACGGGAAGGTAAGCCTTAAAACATGTTCTAAAAGAAAAGCCATGGTAGTGGCATCCAAGGTTTTAATGACTCATTTCTAACTTATTTTTGTTTTTAAGCTGCTTTAAGACATTTAGCAGTACTTACTTTGTATATTTGCTTGGATATTTTGAAGTTTCTTGTAGGATGTTGCTTAGTTGTTGTAATTAAGGAGATGTGGATTTTTAATTTAGGAATAGATATCTGTGAAAAGAATAGAAATACTACAAGTTTTTTTAGTTTTTAACTGGTGTTCACTATTTTGCTCTTGCTTCTTTGGTACTCACTCTTTTATTCTGCAATGGAAAGTTTAAAAAAAACTGTTTTATCACTCATTTTTTTAAGTAAGCATGTTCTTAACATCAAACATTCTTTTACAGGGCATTCTTTTTAAACATTATTAAGATGAAGATTGGGGGGTGGGGGTCTCCCCCCTCAAAAAGTTGGCTGGTTCAGTAAAGCCTTGGCTTGTGAAAGCATTTTTGAGCTAAAAACGTGTCTAGGAAAAATAAGTCATGGTGGTGGCATGTTAGTGAAAAAAAAGTTCTTACTTATTTCCCTTAAAGTGACATTTGAACACATTCTCTGTAAATTTCCATCTACTTACTAGGTATATCTGTTGTTCTTTATTGTTGATTCTTAAAGGTCGCTACTTGGTTGTTTCAAGGAAATGTTGTTTATTTTATAGGATTAGATTCCTGAAAATATAATAGACATGGTACAATAATTGAATTTATTCACAGCTCTTCTGTGATGACTTCCTGGATGAGTGGCATTGATAGCCTTGGAACATTTATATTATATCTTTATTTGCTTTGAAAATACGTGTTTTATGCTGCTATAGAGTCAGTGTTATGCGCTTGCTTCTTTAATACTCACCTTTTGGTTCTGAAATTGAATAATTTTTTATCACACTTTTAAATTAACAACACAGTTTTTTTGTTTTTTTTAGCTCAAGCATTGTCTTTTAAATGCATTCAATGCAGACTCTACCCACAAGCAAGTTGGGTATTATAATTAAAAAATATGTGTGGTAATGGTATGTCATAGCATGTTTGAGCTAAAAAAAAAATGAAAAAAATAACAGTCTTTGTTGTGGCATACAATGTCTTGGTTTATCAAGTTGTATTTGATCAGTCTTTTTGAAAAATATTTTTACTGGTACTTACTTTGTAATTCTCTTTGTCTTTTTCTCTAATGCTGTTGCTGATGGGATGTTATAATAATCTGTAAAGGAAAGAATAATGTGTTTATCATACTTCTTTTTTTTTACAATGCATCATTTTCTCAAGCACTCTTTTTCGACGCATGCTTTTACAATGGTGTTAATGGAACTTTGGGGAGTAAGGGGGGTCTCCCCCTGATACAGGTTTTTTTAAAATTAATATAATGTGAGCTAATGGTATGCGTTGTCTAAGTATACTTACTTAGGGGATCATTAGGATGGCGGACGGAAGGACGTCCGCCGGCATGAAGAAGGCCGAAAATTTATTTTTTCAGTCCGCCAGCCGCGGTCTGTCCGTCTGCCACATTAGGATGGGAAGCACTGTGAAATGTACGTTCGCCGCGGAAGAACAAGCACTGCCGCGGAAATACACCCGACACCGCGGCGGACGTAACCAACCAGCGACACCGCCGTACGGAATGACGTCTCCGACCGTCCACGTAATTGCGATAGCGGATAAGACACAGCAAATCGCAGCGGAAAAACCACCAGCCTGAACATGGCGGATTCACCACAGCGGAGAGCCAAAACATTGCAGAGAGATACCCACCACAGGCAGATCTCCGTCATGGACCCAGCTCTGAACGCATTTCCGATCCTCTTCGTGCTCCACCACCACCAAGTCATGGACCGTTGCAGACGACGACGCAGGTACGCAAACACAACAATCAATGCCGGAAGGGGAGTACCTGCCGGGGCTGTGACGTGGGGAGGTGCATGTTGGGTAAACAGCATTTACGATACCACCAATATATCAACAATGCAAGTAGACAACCAGGAATGACACACAGAAACCACTACACACGATTAAATTGTTTTTATTGCACATATTACTAAATAACTCCTAGAGTAGGCAGAAGCATGGGCACTGGATACAACAGAAAAGGTACATCTGAGCTAACACATGAGAGGGCACAATGCTTTATCACAACAGCAACAGGGCAGTGTTCATAACAGAGCAGGCACATCAGAGGCAGCACATGAGAGGGGCATAGAGCATCAACAGTCCATGGCAAAGAACAGGTACATCTGAGGCAGCACATGAGAGGGGCACAGAGCATCAGCAGTCCATGGCAAGGCACAGAGCAGGTACATCTGAGGCAGCACATGAAAGGGGCCAACATGCAGCATCCTAACAGCAACAGGGCAGTGTTCAGAACAGAGCAGGTACATCAGAGGCAGTACATAAGAGGGGCACAGTGCATCAACAGTCCATGGCAAGGTACAGCGCAGGTACATCTGAGGCAGCACATCAGAGGGGCCAAGTGCATCAACAGTCCAAGGCAAAGAACAGGTGCATCTGATGCAGCACATGAGAGGGGCACATAGCATGAACAGTCCATGGCAAAGAACAGGTACATCTGATGCAGCACATGAGAGGGGCACAGAGCATCAAAAGTCCATGTCACACAGCAGGGACACCAGTGGCAGCACATGAGAGGGGCACAGAGCATCAACAGTCCATGGCAAAGAACAGGTACATCAGAGGCAGCACATGAGAGGGGCCAAAATGCAGCATCCTAACAGCAACAGGGCAGTGTTCATAACAGAGCAGCTACATCAGAGGCAGCACAAGGACATGTGTCAAGCGCCATGTCCCATGGACATAAATAATGCAAGGTGATTACAATGGACTATCTACACACCAAGTAAAATGACATGTGAGTGATGGGAACTACACCTCACAGTACTGAATCTGGTGGACTGCTCGAGATAGTAGCCTCGGACACAGTGGCAGGATCTGATACCGGATTGGGAGACACATCCATAGCTCTAGTGACTGACACATGAGCCATAGACCCAGACACACTGCCAGCACCAGAAACAGGAGTGTGGGACACGGCCACAGCTCTAGTGACTGACACATGAGCCATTGACCCAGACACACTGCCAGCACCAGAAACAGGAGTGTGGGACACGGCCACAGCTCTAGTGACTGACACATGAGCCATAGACCCAGACACACTGCCAGCACCAGCAACAGGAGTGTGGGACACAGCCACAGCTCTAGTGACTGACACATGAGCCATAGACCCAGACACACTGCCAGCACCAGAAACAGGATTGTGAGACACAGCCACAGCTCTAGTGACTGACACATGAGCCATAGACCCAGACACACTGCCAGCACCAGAAACAGGAGTGTGGGACACAGCCACAGATGTAGTAACTGACACATTAGCCATAAACCCAGACACACTGCCAGGACATGACCTTGCACAGTGACCAACAAATACCATGCCAGCATCTGAGACATGAGAGTGGCGGACACACACATTGGTAGTACCTGAAACAGGAGATGGCACAACTGACACAGTGCTACTACATGAGGCATGACAGCGAACAACAGACACAGTGCCACTATCTGACACATGAGAGTGAACTCCAGCTGACCCACTAGGACCACTGAAATGATGAGCCACAGGGCTGTATGGGCCAGGAGGCAGGGTGGCTCTGGGAGCTGGGGACAGCTGTACTGGAGCGACATTAGGGTGGGCAGGTGTCACAGGTGTGTGTCTCTGTTTCTTTGGGATATGGAAGGGCACCCTGGACATGACTGGACTGGTGAGTGGTGTGGCCTCATCATGAACATCACCCATCAAAGGGGGATCATTTTCTGGTGTGTGTCTGCTCCCTGGGGACGTGCTGGACCCTGCTTGACGTTTGCAGTGGCACTGCCTTCTGCCCTCTGCATCATGTGTAATGGGTGATGCAACCACTATGTACTCCTTCCTCTGCTTCTGCGGGGTGTGGATGGGAGTAGAGGTATGGGGGGACTCCACCGCTGACACATGTGTTTTACGTTCCTTCTCCAACATCAGCCTCAGGGCATGCAGGGGTGATGTATGGCTGTCCTTGATGGAGCTCATGTCCATGGGAGAACCCTTGGCCCGGGGAGGTGCTTTGCCTGTAGTATGTGTCCTGTCTCTGGAATGTGCCTGAACCGTGGGCGGTGCCCTGTCCCTGGGAGTTGGCTTGTCCTTTGTAGTGTCCCGATCCATTGTAGTGTCCCTTTCCTTTGCAGTGTCCTTGTCCTTGGGAGTGTCCCTGGCCTTGGTGGGTGCCCTTTCCTTTGCTGTGTCCTTGTCCTTTGCAGTGTCCCTGGCCTTGGGAGGCACCCTTTCCTTTGCAGTGTCCTTGTCCTTGGGAGTGTCCCTGGCCTTGGGAGGTGCCCTTTCCTTTGCTGTGTCCTTGTCCTTGGGAGTGTCCCTGGCCTTGGGAGGTGCCCTTTCCTTTGCTGTGTCCTTGTCCTTTGCAGTGTCCCTGGCCTTGGGAGGCGCCCTTTCCTTTGCAGTGTCCTTGTCCTTGGCAGTGTCCCTGGCCTTGGGAGGTGCCCCTTCCTTTGCAGTGTCCTTGTCCTTGGGAGTGTCCCTGGCCTTGGGAGGTGCCCTTTCCTTTGCAGTGTCCTTGTCCTTGGGTGTGTCCCTGGCCTTGGGAGGTGCCCTTTCCTTTGCTGTGTCCTTGTCCTTGGGAGTGTCGCTGGCCTTGGGAGGTGCCCTTTCCTTTGCAGTGTCCTTGTCCTTTGCAGTGTCCTTGGCCTTGGGAGGTGCCCTTTCCTTTGCAGTGTCCTTGGCCTTAGGAGGTGCCCTTGCCTTGGGAGTACCTTTGGAGGGGGATGCCTGTGTTACATGTGGATCCCTGTCACCCAACACCCCTTGATTATCCTGTGTGTCAACTACAGGGTAGCTGATGTCGTGGTCTGTGAAATATTTCCCTGTCCTAGGGGATGGTGTCTGTGGCCTCCGTGCCCTGCCTTGCTGCCTGTGGCTGCTTCTAGTGCAATATCCCGAAAATGAGCCCTGCTCAGAAATGTCACTCTCCGCTGACACATCAAGTGGTGTGGATGGGGGAACTGAAGTAGAAGCTTGTGCATGCGAATTTTGAATGGCTGCAGACACTGTGTTGGATAACGACTGACCTGTTCTGTGTAGACCAGCAACATCGCCATGCATCCCCTCCATGAATGCAACCACCTGCCCCAACTTCCTATCATGGTCTAGGAATGCATTGATCATGTTGGTCTGCCCTACACACAGCTGTCGCGGCAGATCAACCGCCTCAGCACAAAGGGCACTTTGTGTCACAGGGGCAGGGGCAGCGGTGCCTGCACCGAAGGCCACTCTGCTCCCCTTACTCTTGCGAGCACGAGCAGTACTTGTTGCAGTTGCTGGCAGTGTTGGCCCTGTGTGCTGTGTACCGACTGAAGGTGTAGATTGCCCACTCCCTGTGTCTACCAACAGTGCTGACTCACCAACAGCGTCTGAAGATGAGGACGATGGTGTCTCCACATGTGGGTCCTCAGGGACAGTCCTGTCCCCCTCTCCGGGGCTGCTCTCTTCAGTCTCAGTCTGCGTGTGTGTGTTTTCGGATTCTGATGCATTGCCACCACTGAGCTCTGTCGTTTGTGGGTCAGTGCCCTCGGCCAAAGCTGAAAGAGAGAAAAGAGGTATACGTAAGTGCCACACTCACGTACTGCAAATTGCAAAAACAAAACACCTTGACTGCTGACCAACATGCAGCCTCCGTCCTCCACAAGAACCACCCCTACCATACATCTTCATGTCAAAGAACCGGGGTGCCTGTGAAACATGTACTTCTAAAAAACAGTTCAAGTGCATGCCAACCACCACACATGTGTTGCCATGAGAACACAGACCTCAAGGGCATGTCCTGGGACCCTGCACTACAATGCAACTGGTATGTCCACCTGGCTGACATGGATGCCAACGCACACTCCGATAATGGCACCAACATGCTATTGCAGCACAACATACACACCACGGATGTTACTACTGCGTCTGGCATCAATACATGCATGCACTCACAAGTCACAAACACATTCAGTCTGCTTACCGCTAGTTTGCTGCTGATCCCCTCTCAGCCGGGCGGACAGGTCAGGATGCGTCACTGCAATGATACGGAGCATCAGAGGGGTCATGGTGCGTCGTGTAAGCCGGGATGTACGTGGAATCTGCCCCAGTGTCATCTCCGCCACATTCTTGTTGAGCCTTGAGATGTCGTCCCAGCGCTTGTGGCAGTGTGTGTGTCACCTATTGCACCCCCCACTGCCCGTACATCACATGCTATAGTCCTCCACACGGCCTTGTGAAGGTGCAGCTTGACCTTCCATGATGGGAGACAAAATGGGAAAGTCAGTGGACATTTGGACAGCCACACAGATAGGAGCACCACGTATCCTTCAGCAGCCATGCACAGTACAGCACATGTGAAGGTCCCACAGCACACCGCCAAGATTGCAGAATCCAGGAGTCAGTGACCACCTCATGCACACCAACATGTCGACCACTGCACTTACCACCTGTCCGGGGGCACCGTAGAGCCGGTCATAGTGGCGGAGCACACCGTCCACAAGGACATCCAGCTCCGCTGCGGTGAAGGGACGAGACCGGATCTTTTGCACTCTCGACATGGCAGGGTCCCGGACTGTGGCACAACAGCAGTAGTTGAAGGATTGGTCAGCAGCAGCAGGTAGAGGTGATGGGTGCAGGCAGCAGTTGGTGGATTGGTCAGCAGCAGCTGGTAGAGGTGATGGGTGCAAGCAGCAGTTGGTGGATTGGTCAGCAGCAGCAGGTAGAGGTGATGGGTGCAGGCAGCAGTGGCTGGAAGCAGTGGATGTGTGCTGCAGAGATTCACACATATAAAGGGCCCTGAGCTGATATCAGTGGCACATGTCTGCAGCAATTGGTTTTCCCATGCTGCCTCTTTCATAAAGAGCCAATGACTGGCCCTGCTGTGGCGGTGCACGTCTTCCGCTATTTTTTTAAATCGCTTATGCGCCCCGGGTTACCTGTTTCCATTGGCTACATGTTCAAGTAACCGTCACGGTCACACACCGGTAACCGCATGTGCGCGCTACCATGATGGTGCATCATTTGAAATTCAACACTCACTGGCATCGCAATGGCGGAGCACGCATTCCGCGGGGGCGGGGCAGGCTAACACATACATTTGAATGTGCAAGTGGGAATGGCAGTTGGTACCCCCCTTACAGTCACATTGCAGCACCCACCGCAGACTGCCGGGCCTGGCCGCTCACCCACCGCCGGGTGCGGACGGTGGGTGACCACGGGGTGCGGGCGGTGGGTGACTGCCGGTGTTTAACCACCCTGTGTAGTGATATCAGCCTGGCATGGTTGCCCCTGGCCACTCACACACCGCTTGCACCCGGCGGTCACCCACCGCCCGCACCCGGCGGTCACCCACCGCCTGCACCCGGTGGTGTGTGAGCGGCCATTGGCCAACCATGCCAGGCTGATATCACTACACAGGGCAGTTAACCACTGCCCACACCCGGCGGTCACCCACCACCCGCACCTGGCGGTGTGTGAGCGGCCATTGGCCAACCATGCCAGGCTGATATCACTACACAGGGCGGCTAACCACCGCCCACACCTGGCGGTCACCCACCGCCTGCACCCGGCGGTATGTGAGCAGCCATTGGCCAACCATGCCAGGCTGATATCACTACACAGGGCGGTTAATCACTGCCTGCACCCGGCGGTCACCCACCGCCTGCACCCGGCGGTGGGTGTGCGGCTAGGCCCGGCGGTCTGCGGTGGGTGCTGCTATGTGACATAAGGGGGGATACCAACTGGCATTTCGACTTGTCCATTCAAATGTATGTGTTAGCCTGCCCCGCCCACGCGGAATGCGTGCTCCGCCATTGCGATGCCAGTGAGTGATGATTTTCAAATGATGCACCGTCTTGGTAGTGCGTACATGCGGTTTGCGGGTTGTGACCGTGATGGTCCTTGTCAACTCAGAAAATGTAATGCACTATTGCAGTGTCAAGGATCATCCCATGTGTTGGGGGAAGACGTACCCGGATGTGGTGTGTACACACAATGCATGTCTCCGCACACATGTTATGTTCATAGTTGTACATGTGTGTCACGACATGTCCAGAAATCGTCAGTAATCATTATGTCATGTCAATGACACGTGTACAAGTGTATCAGTTATGTCCATTGTTGACATGTGTGGCCATACTATTGACCTTGCCAGTGTTGAACATAGGCCAGTGATGTGAGCCCAAGTTGCGTCAGATGTGCATGGCTATGTGTTTACGTCTTGGTTTTGAGGTCACACTTTCTATTGGTACACATCTACACAGTACATCATGGCTGTGTACCCACATCCAGAAGCTGTCGTGAGTGTGTGGTTTGTGTGTGCAAGTCGCATTGATGGTGGTATACATGCATACTGGGTATGCGTCTGTGTATCGCTTGTTGTATGCCCATGCCTGTCATGTGAGGATGCAGAGCATTGTAGGTGGGGTCATGGGTGCATGATGACAGTGAGGGTGTGGTCCATGTTCGTGTTGTGTGTGCACGTCAAGGTGTGTCTGTGGGTACGCTTCTCCACACTTCGGCAATCTGTCATGTTATGTTGGCAGTCCTTTCAACATGTCTGCACGTGACCTTCGACATTTTTGCACACCCGATGTTGTTTGTGGATGTACATTGTGTGTGTAGTTAGCTGTAGTGCCTTATATTTTGGTCACGTCACACATACAATCAGTGTCTGCTACATGTATAATTTGTATTGTGTTGGTCAAAATGTGATGGTGTGGCTCAGATGTGCGTTGTTGGTCAACTGACATCTGCTCCCATGTACTCCCACACAGGAGGGCTCCAAATGTACATCGACCATACACTGTGCTGGAGGACATGGTTGAAGAGGAGGTAATCCGCAAATTCCGGCTGGTCAGACGGAGGTTGCAAGACCTTGTAGGCCAATTGTCACCTCCTCTGCAGCCACGCAGGCCATATCCAGGAGCAATTACACCCACAGTAAAGGTGATGGTGGCACTTCACTTCTTTGCAACTGGCACTTTCCAGTTCACAGTTGGACATGCCGGGGGGATGTCCCAATCCATGTTCAGCATGGTACTGCGGGATGTGCTGGATGCCATGATGTCTTACAAGGACGATTACATCCATTTCCCAGCAGAGGTGACTGCAGTGAAGAGTGACTTCTATGCCCTGGCCCAGATCCCACACGTAGTGGGTGCCATTGATGGGACACATATTGGTCTGATTCCAACCCAGGCACGTGAAGCCGTCTATCGTAATAGGAAGCACTACCACTCTATAAATGTGCAAGTGGTGTGCCTGGCTGACAATATCATCTCCCATGTGTGTGAAAGGTTTCCAGGGTCCGCACATGACTCCCACATCATGCGGAGCAGCATTGTCCCCAAACTGATGGCTAATTTGCGTCAAGAACATGTGTGGCTTGTAGGTGAGTGTGCTGTGATGACTACTGCGTTGTATGTGTGACATGCTATTACCACCAATCCTGGTAATGATGTATGTGTCTGTCATCCCCCCACCTAGGCGACTCTGCGTACCCAAACCGACCATGGCTGCTGAGCCCCCTATGGAATCCAACTACCCCAGGAGAAATGCGCTACAATGATGCCCATGGGAGGACAAGTAGGGTGGTGGAACGTACGTTTGGACTGCTGAAGTCTAGGTTTCGCTGCCTTGATAAAACCGGAGGGGCCCTGCCATACTCACCCGGAAAAGTATGCAAAATCGTGGTTGCCTGCTGCATGCTCCACAACCTGGCCTTACGCAATAACATTGCACTGATCATGGACCCTGCAGACCACTAGGTTGCTCCGCCTCCCATACCACCCATTTCCAGTGATGAGGATAGTGGGGAGGAAGAAGGTGTGGACCAGAGGCGTCAGCTCATTGCTCGCTACTTTACTTAAATGTGAGTAACTACCTCTTGTGCTGATGTTCAAAGCGTGATGTATGTTCACTGGTGATGTGTGGATTTTGTGTGTGGATGGTGCCTGTTCTGGTATGTTCTGTTTACAAATGGGTGTGGGAGATGGTGTAGTCCAATGCTCCCTGATGTGTGTCCTGTGATCCGATTAATTTGTGATGAGTGTGGTTTGTGGGATGTTGCTGTATGGTGTGGTGTGATGGTTGTGATTCAGTTTCCTGACCTGTGCTTGTTGTTCTCTCATTATCCCTAGGCTACTCCCACAGAGACATGATTGTCAAGTACATTGATACCTCCACCTGGTAATGACAAGTACTAAGACAAACCTTTGATTGAAACATGGAGGTCACACAGCATTGAGTGTTTACGTGGTGTTTATTTACAAGGTGTGGATTACTCTTTGTGCATATTTACAAATAGGTGTTGGTGGGGAAGTGAGAGTTGAAGGTCATATCAGATGAAAACACCGTGGGAACACCACATTGTGTGATGTACACTTAGTCCAACAGACTTGTGCCAATGCTTGGCATTGTGGTGCAAGATAGTTCGCAGAGTAAATGCCAGGCTCAAGGAAGGGTGAAGTCAGTGGCGGCCCCTCTTTGAGCAGGTGGATGGTGCATTGTCACTGCTGTGAGCTGGATCCAGCCTCGGACGGCCCCTCCGTCTTGGAGCCGGAGTGGTGCCAGCTGTGGGGGCAGGTTGTTCTGGAACAACATCCCTGTCAGTGGCCTCAGGTGATGGTGGCGGTGGTGTTGGTGGCCTGTCCCGCTGGCCACTTGGGGAGGGGGAGGTGGTGTTGGTGGCCTGTCCCACTGGCCACTTGGGGGAGGGGGAGGTGGTGTTGGTGCCCTATCCCGCTGGCCACTTGGGGGAGGGGGAGGTGGTGTGGTGCAGGATAACCACTCCCTCCAAAGAGCTGTTTGCTGCCCCATGATGTCAACTATTTGTCCCAAACGGGGGCCACGGACCGCAACAGCTGGCAGGTGTCTATGGAGTCTTGGTGGGCACGATCGGCCCGTGCTTGCGACCGCTCGTAGGAGGCTTCCACTCTGGCGATAGCATCCAGTGTCTCTGTCCCAGGATGGGCTGGGTGTTGTTCACGGCCTCACCTTGTAGCTGCACTCCTGTTTGTGACCTGGGCCGTCACCTGTGTCCTCACCCGTCCACTCTCCCTGCTAGTCTGTGATGTTGATGGTCCATCATTGTCCGATGGGTCAGGCAGGATGGCAGTGGCAGGAGTGGTGGTGGTGGTAGCTGAACAGGTCACAGTGGCAGTAGTTGCTGTTGGTCCAGTGTTGATGACGGTGGAGGCAGGCCTGTGAGCCTGATGGCCCTGGGAGTGTAGTTGGGCTGGCATCGTCCTCCGCACCCGAGATGTCCACCGGATCATCACCTGAGAGTCCATGCTGTGAGGGGGGCGACTGGTGCTAACGGCTGCTGGTTTCTCCTGTAAATTTTCGGTCACCTGAGGGACAAGAATATAGAAATCAATGCTGTGGACATGACAGGTTTGTTGTTGTAACATTTCTATTTTGTAGGGCATGAGGACATGGTTGTTGGGGTCATCAAATTGGAGTGTACTGGGCATTATGGTGGTGGGGAGGTGGGGAGACAATACTTGGATATGTGTGGGCCTGTCCTGCTATTGGATGGTACCCCTGTGAAGATGGCTACCTACATATGAGTTCGAAGAGGGAGATGCAGTGGTCAGCACATGGTAGGCGGACTCCATCTTGTTCTGGGATGGGACATGGGGGTCTGTTGGGGGTCGTAGTGCTGGACCAACCCCCCCCCACCCTCCCCCACACTCCACCACCCTCCCAGTGAACATGGGGGCCTGTTGGGAGTTGTAGTGCTGGACCAACCCCCCCACCCACCCCCCTCCATGTGAACATGGGGGCCTGTTGGGAGTTGTGGTGCTGGACCTACCCCCCCCCCCCCACCCTCTCCCACACTCCCCCACCCTCCCTGTGAACATGGGGGCCTGTTGGGAGTTATAATGCTGGACCTACCACCACCCCCACCCTCCCTGTGAACATGGGGGCCTATTGGGAGTTGTAGTGCTGGACCAACCCCTCCACCCACCCCCACCCTCCCTGTGAACATGGGGGCCTATTGGGAGTTGTAGTGCTGGATCTACCCCCCCTCTCCCACACTCCACCACCCTCCCTGTGAACATGGGGGCCTGTTGGGAGCTGTAGTGCTGTGTGATAGTGGTCATTGGTTTATACTTACCAGCCTCAAGTCCCTCTTCTATTCCTTCAAGGCTCTCAGGGTGCAGTATGCCCAGCACCTTCTCCTCCCATTCTGAAAATGGTATGGGCTCCGGGGGAGTGCCGCCGCCAGTGTGGTGTGCCCGCAGGTGGTTCTTGGCCCTGATGCCTTTCACCCTTGCCTTGAGGTTGTGCCACCGCCTCTGGGTCTCGTGGTTGATGCGTGGCACGGTCCCTGAAGCATTCACTCTGGTCACTATCCTGTTCCACATGCTGGTTTTGGTTGCCAAGGTGGTCTGCTGGACTAGGTTGCCGAATAGATGTGGTTCCACACGGATGATTTCATCCACCAATAACCTTCAACTCAGTGTCTGTGAACTTGGGGTTTTCTTGGGTGCCATGGTGTGTGATGTGCAAGGTGTGGGGTGGGGTGTGCAGGTGTGTGGTATGTAAGGATGGTGTTGTGGGGGTTTGTGGGGTGGGTGTGCTGGTGTGCAGGTTCTATGTGTGTGTGTGTGTCTCTGCTGTTTGTGGTATTCTGCCTCTTTCTTCCAGGTGTGCTATGATGCAAAGGATTGTGGTAATGGGAGGGATTCCTTTTATACTCTGTGTGGTTCTTGTGTCCCAATGGTTGTTGGCAGTCAGGTGTTCTGTGGGTGTGGTGACTTGGTGCTCTTGTTTGTGTTGGGGGGGCCTTGGGGCGTGTAGTTGGTGGTGGTGGGTGGCCTGTTTTGTGTGTTTTGTATTTACTTCCGTCCGCCATTTTACAATCAGTTTGACGGCAGGGGTGATGTTCGTTTGGTCCTTCCGCAGTCATGCTCCGTTTTCCGATGATTCCGCGGCGGTCGTGAGAGCTGGTGAGTTCCGTTGGGATTGCGGGGTTATCCTAATCGTGCGGCCGGACCCTCCGCAGGTCGTGCGGCGGTTGGCCCTGTTTCCGCGGTGTTTGCGTCCGCGGCGGAGGGAACTTATGTTGTACCGTCCGCCTGTGGCGGTCTTTCATGTGATTCGTCCGCCGCGGTCGGTGTTTGATGTGATCCGTCCGCCGCGGTCGGTGTTTTCTGTCAGTTATATCCTAATCGCTACCGCAGATTATCCGCGGAGCGGTCAGGAGTATTTTTCCCGTGACCATGGCGGACGGAACACGTTTATGTCCGCCATCCTAATCGACCCCTTAGTTTTTATCTTTGACTTTTTTCACAGTTGATCTCAGTTGACTTTTATTTTTCTTTTGGTTCTCAGTCACTGTCCAAACTTTTCTCACTTTAGGGGTGGTAAGCGCTATATAAATGCAATTACAATACAATACAATTACCCACCATCTTCCATTTAAATTTTTTTTTTTTTAAATATTCATTTTTCTATTTTCTTAAAAAATTAAAGTGCACACATTTCTTTCTTTATTTTGTTTCATAAAAATTTACATTAATATAAAACATACTTGTGGTTTATGGGTGTCTATCCTCCTCTACGTCTCTAATCATTCGATTTTCAAAGAAGTATATCTGTTATTGGTAAATTAAAAAAAGATTTTTTTTATGGGAGATGGTGCAGCATACTATGAGGATGAGGGCGGATCAATTATCTTCCTATTTAAAACAGATTACTATACACTTTTTTTACCTTAAAAAAATCACGTTATAAACATTTGATTTTTATTTTCAATAATGATATATGTCGCTCATTAATCCTGTTTTGATAAGCAATTTACCCGGATTCTGATTGACAACATTAGATATCAAAATATTTTTTTTTTTAAAAGGATTAATTCATTTTCTAATACAGCTAACGTTGATAACATTGGTTTACATTTTATTTACCTGTTTATGCCAGTAGATGGCAGTGTTACTTTGATTTTCACTATTGTGAAGCCTTTCTCTTCTCGATCCGTCTCGACTCTCTGGCTGTCACTGTTGAAATGACTTCAAAATGGTGGTTGTCCGTTTTTTTAATGTTCTTTAACCCTTTCGCTCCGGCCGCTATTCCGCCGCAGCTCTAATGGGGCGGGGTGGCCGCTCGGCGGCCGCATGCTGGTGACAGAACCGCTCCGTCACCAGCCGCGGTTGAGCTGTGCTGGTGACGGAGCGGTTCCGTCATGACCCGCCCCGCTCAATACAACGGCCGCGCCGGCGCGAAATCAGAGCCGCGCAGGCGCGGCGGCCGGGCCATGACGGAACCGCTCCGTCATCAGCACAGCCCAACCGTAGCTGATGACGGAGCGGTTCCGTCATCAGCAGGGGAGGGGTTAATATTATTGAATAATAATGACAAAGAAAATATGCCTTGTAACCCTTTTTAAAAATAATGTTTAATTATGTATGTATATGTGATTTTTTTTATTGTTTAAAAAAGTGATTTTCTTTATCTTTTTCAGTTTGTTATGCTGCCATATTAGTAATTATTGTAGTCAGCTGTTTAAAAATAGAGGATGGACTTCATAATTCGTGACACTGTGGGAATTACTGCCTTTTTTCTTGCCCGTCCAGTATTTTGAAGTATGTCAAAAATATGTTGACTTTCAAAGTCGTCAACTAAAGCGTACGTTTAAAAAAATGTACTTATTTTTAACATTCTTAAAAAGATAATAATTCACACTCATCCTCTTTTTTTAATTAGCAATACGAGTTAAAAGTCATTGATTTTGTAAGCGTAAAGATGCACAGCTTTGTTTCTTTAACATGATAAGATGATTAACCAGTAAAGTACTGCCTATCATCTCACTCTGCATGATTGTGCTCGTTGTTGGACACAGCTCTTTTCTAGTTATTTCGAAACTAAAACTACATAAATAACTAAATAAAGGCATACAATGATAATGGCCAATTAGATGTTATTTTTTTGTGGTGAAGGTAGTAGTTGTTTCAAACGAAGTGCTTAAGTACTGGTTGTTGTTTAGCCTTCGTTGTTCAGGAAGTCGTGGTTTAGGCAGTAGTTGTAGAGTCATAAAATCCACATGCGCAGGTCTACCCATTGCCTGTGAAGACAAATACAGAGCGATCAGCAGTGGGAGTCCTCAGCATTGTCCAGGCCCAAAGTGCCTCGCTGTTCTAATAAGTAAATCCTCACCTCCTACCATCGATGCAGGGTTGGTTTCAACTAGATCTAGGTCAAAAGAGCCCAACAGGCCAGGCTATGTTCTCCGTGACTTGGAGCGTACCATGGATGGGAGCGTCTCCGGGCCACCCACTGGAACTACGCAGCCAAATAGGTGAGTTCAATGTCCGGGGCAGCCATTCCAACCTCAACTACAGGCAGTCACAGCTTCCACAGGGCCATTTGTTTTCTAGATGAGCCCCAATACAGTCAGGACACCATCTAGCTCCTGAACCCCCCCCCCCAGGGACTTCCTCCAGCAGAGCAGCAAACAAGTAGAGAAAGCGATGTAGTATCACCATCTTTGAGATCGCTATCCAGCCACTCACCGAAAGTGGGAGTGTACTCTAAAAGGTAACCGAGCATCGCAGGGCGGATGGAGCCCTAGCTTAATGACCCTCAAAGTACAGACCCGCTGCTCTATATGTTGCCACACTGGGGTTCGAGTGATCCATGGCTCCATGGTGTTGGAATGTAGTGGGTAGGCACCACATTTATGCCAGTTGACAGTAAGGCCTGACAGCTCCCTGAAGTTGGAGAGGGCCGCGCGTGCCCCTCCAGCTCGGACTCATGTCTTGCATATACACAATAGCATATCATCTGCTTACTACGAGCTATACAGAGTATCCACTACAAATTGCAGCCCCCTATAATGCTTTCCCTGTCATACAGTCAGCACAAAGGGCTCTTGAGTAAATAGCAGTGAGGAAAGCAGGCAGCCCTGCCTAGTGCCCTGTTTTAGCGGCTAGGAATCCAATATCACTGACCCCGTCCATGCCCTCTACACCAGTTTGGTATACAACAGCTGTGTCCAGTAAACAAATTGGAACCCAAAGCCAACCCTGATCATTGTGGTATGGAGGAAGTCCCAGCGGAGGGAATCAAATGTCTTTTGGATGTCAACTCACAACACTAGAGTGTGACGGAAAGTGAAAATGTGTGTCCAAAACATGGATTAATTAGAGTATATTGAGCATTGTGCTAGGAGTAGGAACCAACCCCGTCTAGTCTGGGTGTATTAGCATACCCACATGGGGTAAGATCTGGTTTGGCAGGATCTTGCTCAGGATTTTGTAATCCTCGTTGAGCATACAGAGGGGGCGGAAGGAGTTTACCAGTCCCGGAACCTTGTCTTTCTTGGGCAAGTACACTAGCACAGTATCCGGCAGCTTGTTGGCCTACCTCGTAGTTGCCCCCTTATTCCCCTCCGCATGTACATGGGTATCAGGCCCCTTAATGAAGAGATTGCCCTGAGACCTTTAACATTTTGGAGGAGGCTATGGGTGACCGCAGAGTTGTCCGTCTACAGGGCTGAGTTAAACGAGCTCCTGACCATCTGTTTCACCAAGAAAATCCATTGGCTTTGTCAAATAAGAGATCTTGCCTTTAAGTTAGGCAGAACCTGAATCTGAACCTCATCTCAACCACCAGCCTACTGGAGCCCTCTCAGCATGGCTTCAGGAGGGCACACAGTACTGAGTCCGCTCTCACAGTAGCTGTCAATAACATCTGCACTAAGGTCGACAGTGGACAGACCACCCTCCTGGTACTGCTGGACCTGACAGCTGCGTTTGATACCCTGTCCCCCTCCATTCTGGCTACTCGCCTCAGGGAGATGGGAGTGAATGGATCAGCACTGAGCCTCCTAACATCCTTTCTCAACCAACGAGAACAAAGGGTCAAGCTGGGTGACTTTCTTTCTCCCGTTAAGCCTGTGCAGTGTGGGGTCCCCCAGGGCTCATCCTTGAGCCCCACACTTTTTAATATCTATGTGGCCCCACACGCCAGGCTAGTAAGATCATTCGGGCTGGAAGTGTTATCATATGCTGATGACACCCAGATTATGGTCTCCCTCTCGAAACCGGTGAGTACCACCGCCCTTAATTTCAGGAATTGCATGGAAGCCGTCTTGTGTTGTATGGTACAGAACTTCCTGAAATTAAATGGGGAGAAAACCGAAGTTCTTATCTTCGGGGGCAAGCAGGAGATCTGGTCGAGTGACTGGTGGCCCTCTGCCCTGGGAGTCTGTCCTCTGCCCTCCCTTTCTGCTCACAACTTGGGTGTAATGCTGGACACCACGCTCTCCTTTGACAAGCAAGTCAGTAGGACGGTTTCAACCTGCTGTGGGGTTATTAGAATTTTGAGAAAGATCACCCATTATCTCACCCCCGAAGCCCGAAATCAGGTTACGGGGCCATTGTCTCCTCAAGGCTGGACTACTGCAACGGACTATACCTAGGCATAAATAAAAAGCTGATTCAACGCCTGCAAATAGTGCAAAATGCGGCAGCCAGGTTTGTCGTTGGCGCTCTAAGACTCTCATCAGGCTCCCTCATTAGGAAAGATCTTCACTGGCTGCCTATCCAGTCCAGGATAAACTTCAAAATCTTATGTATCACCCACATCGCCCTGCATGGGTCTGGAGCCGAAGATATTAGGTCCCTTGTGTCCTTCTATGCCCCCAGCAGGGCCCTACGGTCCTCCAATAGGAAACTTCTCTCTGTCCCCCGAGTCTTCAAAGCAAGATGGGGAGGGAGGGCTTTTTCTTCCCGCGCTCCCAGACTATGGAACTCGCTCCCTGCTGAGATAAAAGGGCAGTCATCGCTCGTGCTTTTTCGTAGAGCATTAAAAACATGGCTCTTCTTAGAAGCCTACCTGTAGTCGGTGCACTTTCTACATCACTAGCAGCTATAACATCTTTAAGTGCCTTGATGCCCCTGGGCTAAGTTGCGCTCTACAATTTTTTTAATTCATTTTATTCATTCATTCTGAATGGTGAAATAAGGGTAAAGGTAGAGTCTAGTGTTCTCCACATCAAAGGGGCCACGACTGCGCACCTGCTGTAGAAGAAAGTTCCTGTCCCAGAAATCCAGCAATCAAGCTATTACTGGGTGGGGCTCCCGACATGGGCTGCCGGGCAGGGTCTTAATGCGCCTGATCTAAAGCATAGAACCGGGATATCCCCTCGGGGGCCACAGCCTTCTGGAGCCAGTCCACCAGGAAGACAAGCATGGACTCAGCCCCAACCTTTTCCAGCAGGCCAGCGATCCTGATGTTTTTTCTACAAGCTCACCCCTCCTGATCTTTGTCTCCAATCAGTGAGTGTGAGCTTCTAGGTTGGTGAGGCAGCGATCCATGCTTGCTATTGTTGGCAGCAGGCCTTGGAGGGAAGTCTCAGGGGTAGACACCGATGCTAACATCTTCTTCAAATCCTCCTGAGTGAGTCCCAGCTCTATCACTGTGGAGTCAATATTGCCCTCAACCACTCCCCAGCAACATTGATCACCATCAGCAGCTTATTGAACTTTTTTGCAGAGTCGCAAAGCCATGCCACCCCCAGTGCCCTGCTTGATCCCCTCTCGGGAGGTGCCCTTCGAGGCCTTGTCCTTTAGTCTCTGGAAATGGTTCTCACAGTGTAGCAGGGTAAAGGGAGTTAGCCCACTACAAATACCAGGGACCGGAGTGCAGCCATATAATTCACCTCCCCAGCCTCAGTGATCAAAAGAGCCAATCTGGTAGGGACCTTTACAGTCTCTGAAGTGGAGGGGGCAACTACCAAAAGTTACAGGCAGTGGTGTCCCTCACACCTTAAACTCCTCAGAAGCCATTTTGGGTCATGTTTCTTTCGCCTGTCTAGAGTCCAGAACACATCCGTCCCCACTTCTACTCCATGTAGAACAAGCAAGGGGATCACAGGCCAGCTACCACCTCCCCTAGGCAAGGCAACTGTAAAGACAGCAACCTCTGACGAGTGTGGCACTCCCGTCAACTCCAACAGCCTCCATGTTGGCCCACCAGTCCGGCCTGGACAACAACAAGGTGTACAGGAGGAAGGCCACACATGCCCAATGGCAAAAGTAAAGGGAAAAACACCCAACAGGGGAATAAAGAAAAAGTCTGGGGCCCCGTTTGCTGTAGTTCTGTATGCCGGGGCTAATATTCATCCACTGGCCTGCCCCAGCGCAGAGTATGATGCCAGCGGGGGGCGTTGGGGGGGGGGCAATTAAGCCATCTGCCGCTATATTTCACTGCAGGTCCTATAGCCTGGCTTGCCCTTACGGGCTGTTCCAGAATATGGGCTGAGGCCACAAGGGGCCAAGACTGAGGCAAACCAAACCAACCAGAGAAGGAGGGGGACAGCAAGCTGCTACCCCCACCATCTGTGGCAGAGTCCGTACGGGAACCAAGTGATGCAGCAGAGGAGCATGAGCATTGAGGGCACTGTATAAGTAGTTTGGGTACACCATCTTGCCTTTGTAGGGGGTGCCGAATCGCACTCACTGCGGGCGGTTCTCAGCAGCAGTCCCGTTCTTTCTCCTCAGCCTTCTTTTTGGCCCCAGCGATGCAGCGTCTGGGGCGCCCGAGGGAGGCAGGGTGGGTGTATAGTATACAGAGGCTGTGATGGTCCAGGGAGTTCGAGACAGCTCGGGAGCTCCTCCATAATGCTGCCTATGGCATGGAGGGATTCTGGGCACCTCTACATCTAGTCACTGTTGCTGCAGACTGGGTAAGTGGGCAGTCCAACATATTTATAGGGAGAGTTACACTAGAACTGAGCCAATGGTTTGGATTGGCTCCAAAGCCTGTGCACCAGCAGAGACATGAAGACTTATGATAGCGTGCCAACCTGGGAGTCTCTGCCCTACGTTGCTCTGGGGAGGATCTAGACATGAGTGGAAAATATAGTCCAGCTCCTCCTACACTGGCTGGCCTTACTTTTCTAAATAACTGCAAATTCCACATAACCTTTCCATTACCACCTTCATGTTGCGCAAGCCTGTCCTCTTCTGAAGTGAAGAGGTGTGGCTCACTGGTTAGAGGCGGCAGACCCGTAAGCAGAGGACGGCCCGGGACCAGGGTTCGATTCCCGACGCGGCAGGGTCGTGGACCAGGGTCAGCGGGCTCGATAATTCTCGCCTCGGTGCCTACTCCAGTCAGGGACCACACTCTGCAACTCTGGGCATTAGCTTGCCTCATCTTCACAACAGCCCCCCCAGACCGCCGGGGATGCTTGGTCGCACCTTAGAGATACCCATTAGGGACCATCTCTCAGGGTGAGCCAGGGCGGGTTCCCCAGCGGTCGAAGCGCGGAGATACTCCTCCGGGAGTCGATTCTAGCGCTATATAAACCCACAATTAAATTAAATTATTGGACATGGCTACAAGTTGATACTGTTTTCCACATCTGGTAGTGGCCAGTTATCTCATTAAATATCTCATTGTTCGTTAAATTTCAGCAGGTCAACCCAGCCGGAATTTAACAGGGTAAGCAGCAAACATCTGTGTTACTCCCCAAATACTTGCGATATGTGTTATTTATCTCACCCAATAAATAATGATCCCCACTGAATCATTCTTTATCAAGTGCGATAAATAGCACTTTCACTCAGAATCATTGGCTTAATTAGATATACTTTGTTGCCTGATGGGAAATCTCAGGCTCACACCCCCTAACATTGACTACGCTACATCTCTGTTCACACAACTTGAAACTGTTGTCAGTTTTAAATAATTATTACATTTTAACATTGTTAGAATGATTTTTGGATAACAAATTCTTTACACTTTTTTTTTCACTTTAGGGAAACGCATTTGCCCGGGGGAAAACCTTTCTGTCATGGAGCTGTTCATCTATTTCGCGACGATCCTGCAGAACTTCACGCTGAAGCCACTCACCATCCCCGAGGAAGTCGATGCCCGCCCAATAGGAGTCTTCTTAGCAAACGTACCCCGCCCGTTCAAGTTCTCTTTGATACCACGCTAAATCCTACCTACATTTGCTCAAACCTGCACTGTGTTCTTTCCACATACCTGTTGCTTTATGCTCATCTTCAGTTTAAATATGGTAATGAAGTAGATCGCTCTCAAGGAACCACAAAATGTGTTTCCAATTGCATTCCAGTCACAATTGGGAAATTTGACATTTTGCATATTTGTTGTATCAATGAGACATGGAAGAAGGGCTGTGCAGCAACTAACAGCAAATGTTGCACTAACATTATGATACAAGATATACAGCCATACCAAGTTCATGGGTCCATGCAACATTTGCTGCTCCACTCCAGTATTCTTATTTGTATTCTGGGACTTATAATCTTGGGGCCCGATTCACAGAACTAATTTAAGACAAAATCCTAAACTTACTACTTTTGGTATTCACAGAAGTAAGGATTTTGTCTTAAGGTTGTCTTAAGAAAAATTTAAGACAGACTTAAAACAGAATTAAGTTAGGATTGTGTCTTAAGTCTGTCTTAAGTTTGTCTTAAATCAAACTTAAGACAAAATCCTAACTTCTGTGAATACCAAAAGTAGTAAGTTTAGGATTTTGTCTTAAGTTAGTTCTGTGAATCGGCCCCTTGATTATTCCATTAAAACACAGCTACAAAGTTCCAGAATTGAAAGAAAAAATACTGTACTGGAGCAGGACATCGAGCATGCACCTGGGAAACTTGGAAGTTATGAAAATACTTAATACTAACTTCATGGACATGTGTAGGGATTTACATTTTTCTCTGAGCAGAATGTGGGAACACTAACAAGCAAAGAGCAGGAGAATTTCTGGGCCATCAGGTTTGCAGTGCTATCAGCCTCGGTGACCAGTGTCTGGAATCTATGAGCAATGTAAGAACACAGCTTGCTTACTACAGGAGAATATGTCAAGCACATGCCAGACACATTATTCTCGCAATACATATGCACGGTGGTCATGATGACAGTGGAATGGATTGAGAGAAAGATTAATGGCCTAGATGTATCAAGCCGTTTGCGAATCGCAAACGGTCTAATTGCATGTTTTGGCATGCATCAAAAATTCTCAAATTAAGGAATCGCAAAAATTTGCGATCCTTTTTTTGCCATAGCATTTAAGGAATCGCAATTTTGCGATTCCTTAAATGCTATGTATGTAGCATTTTTCAATTGCGAATTTTGGTTAAGAAATCGCAAATTAACACCAACTTGTAGTTGATGTTAATTTGCAAATTCTTTTAAAAATGCACAATTTGGCATTTTTAAAGGTGGCATGTGACGCACACACATGCCCAGAGGGCATGTATGTGCACCATATGCACACACATGTACATTTCAGGGGTGCAGCAGGGTTTCCTTGAGACACCCCTGCACCCTTGAAATTATTCTCAATTTGCGATTAGCAAATTGCGAATCGCAAATTGAGATTCATTTCACGATCATTCCTATGGGCCTTCTGGCCCATAGGAATGAATTGGAAATTATTCCTTAATTGCGAATTCGCAAATTGCGAATTCGCAAATAAGGAAGATTAAGAAATCGCTAACAAAATAGCGATTTTTTTACATACATCCCATGTTGCGATTTCTAAATAGCGATTCCTTAAAAATCGTTATTTAGAAATCGCAAAATGGAATCTTGATACATCTTCCCCAATGTCTTCTAGGAAGCATAGAAAATCCCACAGTTTTCTCTAGAGTGGATTGGAGAGGACCATTCTCAATATATAATTCGCCTAATTAAAAAGCATGTTTGCGTTAGTAAAAGCCTCACAGTACTGCCTGATGTATTAAAGAAATTGCAGCTCAAAAGCACAAGACTCTCATCTATAAATAAACATTAGTTTAATAAGAAATCAGTAATTAATTTCTCACATATCATTACATTTAACCAAATTCTCAAATAATCCCAATTACAGTTGTTCCAGTGTACGGTGTTTGACGGATTGCCTATTTCATGTGTTCCTTTTCTTCCACTGCTAATTTGCTTCTTGCAGCATATTTGAGACACTTCAGAAATAATGTGAAAGAGCTCAGTAGTTAATCAACACTTTCCTGGGAAAGGTCACTCTGAGATAGATATTGACTGCGGTGAGGTCAGAGGGTCAATGTGAAGCAGAGAGCCTACTGCACCCTGATCAGTAAGTCCCTAAGATTCTAAACTCCCCCAACCCCCATTGAGATAATATTGCAATTGTAAACCGGGCGTTAACATTTGGGGTGGAAACCACAAACTTGGTTGACAAGTGGTGTGTTTTCCATTAGACCAGTTAGGTGTTAGGTTTACAAGAAGCACAGTTGTTGGATTGTTTTGGTGTTTGCTGATAAGGATCTGCCATTTTTGCCCCGTTGAAATGCTTTGCAGTGAAAGCCAAGTTTTGAACTTCACAAAAAGATGTATATAGAAACAGGGATAATAGATTTTACTAACAATGTAATTCATTGTTGGTGATGCCATGCTTCTTGGGAGTTCTGTTGTTTAACCTAATGAAAAATGCTGACCTTCTGCTGGTATTTGATGAACAATGCGTGAGTGAAAATATTTGAGTGAAAATATTTGTTTCTGATCATTTTCTCATTGAAATTATGACAAGGGCTCTAGAAGCTAAAGAGGGTTCTCATATGCTATAAACTAATTTACAAATATCTTACTGTGTCATGTGAGGTAAAAGTCTAAAATACTGAGCAAACTATGTACTCCTGGTGGACGCCGCAGGCAGCCAGTTGATTTATCAGTGTTCTACTGCGGCTTCAATCACATTTCCAGCGGCCTGATAGAATGCTAACATATTTTAGTCATGACCAAAGTGAGGCGCATGTTGCTGGAGTAGGAGCTGTAGAATTGAAATCTTTTCCTATAGAGGAGACAGCAGTAAATGAACAATATAATGGGCTTAATTTTGCTATAGAAACTAGGGTTAGTCCTCAAGAATGCTAAAAATGCACATTTTCAGTAAGCTCTCAAACATCTTCGTCGTCCATTTCAGAAATAGGTCTGGCAGGCTGAGTGAAATGAACATCAAATAGACCCAGCAGTCGGTCAGTTGATTCTTAATTTATGAAAAATGGATGCCCTGTTTGCTGAAATGGAGCAGTTTAATTTAAAGAATTTCCTATTAAGCAGGCTGACGTAAATGCACCTTGAAGCTTTAGTGCCGATATCAAACAAACTGGTAAGAAATTGGTGAGGATAGATTTAGATATTAAGCAATTTATGGCAAAATCTGTTTTAAAAAAACGTTAATGAGTGAGATCCAAGCTTACGTCCATGAACTCCTTTACACATTTGTTTCCTCAAACATCCACCCTCTCTGTCAATTAATACCTTCTTAATTTTAAAATGTAAACGTACATTTTTTGTACTTGTATAGCGCACAGCTACCCGCAGTGGGTTTCCCAGCGCTTGTATGAATATACCGCAAGGGAACCCTTCCTGGCTTTCCCTGTGAAGTGTCCACTCCTGGGCACCCCCATGGTGCAGACCTGGCATCCCTCGCATTGTGGGGGCCATTGTGGAGACTAAGCAAGCTATTGCCCAGAGTTGCAGCGTGGGACTCATGATCAGAATAGGCACTGAGGCGAGAATATCCAGTCAGGGGAATTAATGAGCCAAGACCTGCCGGGATAGGAATCGAACCCTGGTCCCTGGCCAGAGCTCTGCATCGAGGTCTGCCTGCTCTAACCATTGAGCCACACTTCTCCAATAGGAACCCTTTGGTAGACATAGGTTTATTAATCTTCCATTTAAGTGTGTGTCAGTAGATGTCTTAGTGGTGCAAGAAACTATTTTGAGACTAACCTCATATTTAAAATGAATATATTTGTGTTCAAATAGTTAGTGAGACCCTTCAAATCACTTGCTGTTTGGACAATTCTTTTTTTCTTATGTCTGTAGATGCATCGCCCTACATGGGTGTGCACTAGCTTGCATTTGTTTATTGCAAGTTAAATATAAGGAAAAAATAAAAATAAATTTAGAATATATATATATATATATATATATATATATATATATATATATATATATATATATATATATATATATATATATATATATATATATATTTGCTGTTAATGTTTTGTATTCTACACCTTCTAGCCAACTACATTCAGAGTAATTAAACATATTTCAAAATAGGTAACACTGTAAATCAGTCAGAACATTCAGTCTACTAATTTAAAGAAAAATTCAAAACTGTCATCGTCTATACAAGACTCAGAAAATGTTAACCTATAAAAAGATCAAATAGAAAGGAATGAATTGGGAGGGGAATGATATATTTCAGGAACTCATAGTACCTGGGCGAATGCCATTTTCATGTACATATTCAGCACAGGAAGGTGTAGGATTCTAAAGCTGCGTATTCCAGCAGCATGTCTACCAGTGACTGAAGATTCTGTGAGCGAGCAAGGTGAACAATGTAGTCCTCTGTAATTTCCACAGGCAGTTGTTAAGGGAAGAAGGTGTAGTAAAAATGTGGGTTGATGCTGTAATGAGGCATTTTGTAACCATGCATTGTTCTGATATAAAATTCTGCATAATCCAACAGAAGCATAATACATGTACCATTGTTAGTTTCCATCAGTGCACAATTCCAGCTAGTATACACAGATGTGCTTCCGGGTGACACAAAATATTGTGGACTAAAGAACAGCGGTGCCATAACTGTCTGAGTTCACTCTGATTTTATCCAAAGCAATGATTTATTGACTCTTACCAAACTTTCTTCTAAAAACATCTATAAACCTCTTTGTTGTTTTATTCTCTAACTGATTTGCATATTTGCTTTCTTTGTAGTTTTCATTAATGTCTCTTAATGTCTGAATCTGAAAATAAATAAAACAACTTACAAATAAAATACAAAAAAATATAAACACGTTTATCATCAATGCCTTTTCAGATTGGTTTACTCCTTCATAAGTTTGATGTATTATTTAACTTTTCAACTAATTTGCAACGCTTATGAGAGATGTGAGAACAATATTAATTGTACTTCCTGTACAACTCATAAAACGTTTATATATGGAATGAGGTATCCTACGCTGTACATTATAAGACTATTGCAAGTCATCAATGAGTTCAGTGACCTTATAGAGGAACGAGACCACAAGCCAAGTTCATTTATAAGGCTGTGGAGCTCTATAGTGACATGCAATTCCCTTTCAATGACTGGCAGAGGGCATTTTATTTCATATATCAGATGGCCGCAGCATCACACTTTTCACAAAATTGACTTTGAGCATGCAAAAGTAAAGCATGTAGACATACATATCTCCTATCTGCTCGAGTAAGCAATTTTAACGAAACCGCATAACTGCATTAAACTAATGTGATTAACACATACTGAAAACTAGATATCCTGTTAAGAAGCTTTATTTGAACACTTATAAAGTAGGTCTCAAATCAAAATGATTGTCAGGTTCTGCCTCAATCTCGCCAGCACGTAGTCCTTTCCTCACTATGCACTCAGTACACAATTGTTAAGTTGTACATAATGTTTTGAAACACTGTCATTCTCTCTTGTACAAAATGAAGCTTTGTTCTCAAGCTTTGCTTTATGCTGTGTTAGTAAAATCAATGTTGCTCTAGGCCTCACCATTTGGGACCACAATATGATTCTCATGAGAACTCAACCTTGTAAATAAAAAGAAAATGTAAATTTCTTCAGTTTAAAATAATTTGTTCAAACTATTAGCTGTCACCGGAGCACCGGGGATGAGAACTATACTGTATTAATCTGTAGGACAAATTTGACAATTGCGATTTTAAACTATATAGTTCATCCTTTAACATGATTGGGTGGGATTTATGGGTCTTTGCACGTTCACACCAAATGAATGAGTATTACTGTGTTTTACCCTTCAAAATGAGTCTCACCCAGAGGGTATTTTGCTCACTCACTTTTGACCTTTAAACATCGACACTCTGTCGGCCTGATCCCCAATCTCTGACATATTTACTGAGCTTGTTTATACTCTGCTATTTCATATTTGCATTTTATTCTGATCTAATGTTATTGCTAATTCATTTTTAATAATGACTACCTGATTGACTCTAACCATTGATTTCTGCCTTCTGTAATAACTTAATCATTTAATAAACCTTTGTGGTGTTGACTTTAATACTTGTCAGTTTTTATTTGTGAAGCCTAATGTGATTTAATTCTGAATGTTATGTAATATTGTATCACTCTGAATGACTAGATCCAATGAGAAGCAACAAATTCCTAAGGGGATTATTTGACACCGCTCTTTGTTCTTCAGTAGCGCTAGTTTTGACAGTGGAGTAAAATCACATTAGTTTTTCTGGTAGCACAGAATGGTTACAACTAGATCTGGTAGGTTAATTGGATTTGGAAGGACCTTTGCGCTTCATAATATAAGATCCTGCAATTAAAGTGTACCCCATTCCTTCTACACTCCCGATTTCTAGTGGTTACTTTAGTGGATTAATGCCAGCATTCTGGTGTTTCTGAGGCTTATTCCTGACTTGAGGAGAAAGGAGTATAATACTCATGGTAGATTGTGCCATTGAAAGCATTGTACTTTTTTGTGTGCAGTGAATTGTAAGATATATAGTCATATTTTCAATGTCAATAAAGTATTTTGCAGATGGGAGCGCTTTGGCTATGCTGCTTTGAGTTGCGGGATGGTATGGAGCTTGGTTATTGTGCTTTTAATGCTAGGTCTTATTTGTGAGCTGCATGTCTGAGTTGTGCCTAGAAAGGCTTTATGTCAATTATGAAATATTGAGTGCTGTAATGTTTATTGGCTGCATTTATTGGCTTCATGGTTTTAGTTTTTAAGATTTAAAGTTTGGTTATTGGATTTCATTGAAAATCTAAGATTCCAAGATATAAGCTTGCTACAGATACTTGCCTAAAGATGAGGTTGTATTTTGTGAGGCTCCACATTCACACCAGTAAAGGGATTTACTGAATGTATAGTTGTGAATGAGTATTAATTTAGGTTGGTGTTGTTTATTCCATGGAGCAGGGAGTAAACATATCATGTTTTGCTCAATATTTTTATAAAGCACAAACAAATGCCAGGAGGAGTCTAGGTGCTGCTGTGTTACGGAGATAGGCCAGCTGAATTAATAAATGGAAAACAATGTCTTCAGAGCCTTATAAAAGGACCGGAGTTTTGGCATATACCTATTATGCAGAGGAAGGGTGTTCCACAATGTCTAGGCCCCTGCCACAAAGCTTCCACCGTACCAGGAGGCACGCTTGAATTTTTTTTAACAGCAATGTACTTGGCCGCACTTGAATGTAGGAGCCGCTCCATATGATACCATTTGAACCTGTCTTTGAGAAAATTCGGGCCAAGATTCTGCAGAGCCCTAAAGGTGACACAAAGGGCTTTGAAATTGACTCTTTGTTTGATTGGGAGCCAATGAAGCTTCATAGATCAGGTTTGGCTGACTGAAATTTGGGTATTCCCAACTGAAGCCTAGCAGACGCATTTTGAAGGGACTGAAGCCTGTTGATAAACTGCACTTGCATGTTAAGGTAAAGCCTTGCAGTAATCCTGCTTTGACAGTACCAAGGCTGTCACTACTGCTTTCTGCAAAGATGGAGGGATGTAAGGCAGAATCTTTTTCACTAACTTGTGTGTATAAAAGGAAGCGGATATAGTAGCATTGATCTGATCCCCAAAGACAAGGTTGTTGTCCACGAGAACACCCAGGTTCTTTACCTTCTTTGGCTGGTGAAGGCTGCAGTCCTAGTTTCAGTGTCCAACGGGAAGGCGTCCTTGCCAAAAAGGAAGACCTCCGTCTTGCCAGAATTTAATTTAAGCAATTTTTATCCATCCAATTATCTATGGCAAGCATACAGTTCTAAAATCTGTGGTCGGTGCTGTCAGAGGAGTCAGAGAAGGAAACATCAATCTGGGTTTCATTGGCATATGATACCAGGGAGAAGCTAAATTAATTAATCCGAGCAGCAAGGGGCGTAACGTAAATGTTAAAAAGTGTTGGGTTCAATGAGGACCCTTGCAGCACTCCGCAAGGCAGTGAAAAGGATCTGGATTAAACTCCTTTAACAACACTGTCTGTTCTTGTTCACTCATAAAAGACTAATGCAATGCTCCCTCTATTGAGAGAGAGCGCCTCTGAGCACAACAAAGGGGACCAACTGGTCTTATTCCATAACAAAATAGGTAAGCCAAAGGTTAATGGCAAAAAGCACCAAACTGTTCATTTCAGCTTTCAATATTTATTGTATTGATGTTAAAGTTGCTGTTTCATGATTCAATGAAAGAAGAGTATTCAACAGCATATCTCCATCATTGGAAGAGTTTTAAACAAATAATCACACATCCCGATGCATTTCGGGCCACGCCCTTCGTCAGGGGGTTACTCTACAAAAAATCCAAATAAAACAATTCAGTCACATGTCTATCTGCAGGTGAGCAAACAAAATCAACATAGTATTCCAGAAAAACCGAAATCAGGTGACTCAGAGCAATGAGCAGTCAACATAGACCCTAACCCAAAAATCAAGTTCCCACACGAAAGCGTGATAGATAAATCTTGATTCACAGGGATTTGAAACGCGTAGGCCTCTGTCCTGTGGTCTGTCCTTGTCATTTAAGTGTTGACTTGTACTGCACTTGTAATTACATCCAGTACACAACCTTTATAAAATATTTTTGATAGCTGTTACTGTCTTGAATTAATTGGAGTGTACTATCTTTTAGAATTTGTTCTGTTAATTCGGTGTTGAATAGTGAGCAGTCCCCTTTACTCCCCACACTAGTATACTTGCCCTTCCAGATTGTGCGGAGTATTTTGTATGAATGTGTGTATGTGAGTTGAATGACTGTGATATGTCTGACTAGTGAAGGTGTGTTTGTAATTTTATTGTGCTGTGTCCAATTTTTCTATATGCATCTGTAAAATTTTGATTGAAATGACTCATAAGTTGTATTTTTTCAATTGAGTTGAATAAATAGCTATTAATTAGCATTACCCACTTTTGAATCGATTTTCTTCTCTGGATGCCATTTAGTGTTTGAAATTATCATATCAGTTTTGCATATCTTCTTGTTATGTTGTTTCATGTGCTCAGCCTTACTGATTAGAGCCAGCTCATTTTTGTTTCTAGTTAATTTAAACTTGGCAGTTAAATGTTTGCGATAAAGTAGAGCAATGCCACCACCTCTCTTAAGTGGACTGTCGGCTCTAAAAATTGAATAGTTGGCTGACACTGCTGATACCAATGGCGTGATTTCGATGTCAGGCAGACTTTTGTCTGCCTGACACTGTTACGTAAATGGGACGTAAATCAGCCATAATACATGCTCCCATAGTGAAAAGGTAGGTGTTGTTCATCTCTGCACCCAGTGGCAGGCACCTCAAAGAGCCTGCCACGGGGTGCAGGGATCAACAGGGGGCACCACAGGTGACCCCTCGACCCCAACCGGGGACCGGCACACACAAGGGGCACTGGTGGTGCCCCCAATCATGGTTTCCATGTCGAGCAGGCCAGCATGGATGCCATGCCGGAAATTGTGCATCGTAATCCCAAGGGCTAAAAGGCCCGTTCTTTGGGATTATGAACCGGTTCTGACTGGCCCCATCGGAAGTCAGCAGTAATGACCAGCCGCATTCAATTCTGACCAGCTGATACATAATCAGCTGGTCGGAATTGAAACCAATGATGGGGGTCAGAAAGCCTCCAACCTCCATTGTAATAGACACAATTGTCTAGGCCTGAAGTAGCCTCCGCCCAGGTTTCATAAATGAATACAATATCAAGATTAGGATGTTCAACAAACAGTGCACATTTGGTATTGTGTTTGATGAGCGTCCTTGCATTTAGAAGTCCGCTCATATACCTACTATTGGTAAGAATCTCAGTACGTTGTGAGCCGGAAATGTAGTGCTTGGACCAGACTGCTATTTCAGGCTGTATGTTCCTCTGTAGGTTAAAGCAGCCCTGACAGGTGGGAGCAAGTGTGGTAGTTATGAGGGCAGAGTTAATTGTCATACAGCTGCTGTTTTGCCTTTGGTGTTGAGGGATAGCAGAGGCACGGTCCGGGCGCAGATGGGCTTGTGGCATAGATGCAAAGCAAGTGTCTTAATATAGCTCCCCATCGGAAGGGGCATGACCGGCGGGCTAGGCCAATAGGCCCACGCACTGAAGCGAGTGGCCGAACTGTTGGGGAAATAATACCGCAAATCGGGGTCCAACAACCCCATTTTCTGATCAGTAGACTCCCCTGAGGTCAATAAGATACTGGCGAAATTAAAGATATGCAAAAGATAAGTGCAAAAGTGAGCACATAAATTCCTTTAAAATGGGTTTAAAACCCGTTAAAAATGTCACCCAGTACTACAGGAGCCAGGCGCCTCCTGAAAAGGGAAAAGCATGCCTACAAGGAAAAAAAGAGTTGTGGGCTAACCATGTCTCTGTAGCTCAGCTGCGTGGACGCGCTGAGATTGTCTTCAACTAGCACTCAATTTGAGGGGGGCATGACATGGGAGAGTTGCCAATGGTCCGAGACTGGGAAATGAATGGCCAGACAGTTGGGAAAATAATAACACAACCGGGAGTCCAGCAACCCCACTAACCAACCAGCAGGCTCCCCTGAGGATGATAAGATACTGGAAAAATTAATGGTAAGTAAAAGAAAAGTGTGAAATGGAACACATAAAATCACTTAAAATGGGTATAAAACCTATTACATATGTCGCCTATTACTGCAGGAGTAAGGCACCCCCTGAAAAGGGCTCAGCGTGCGTACCAGGAAACAAAGAGTTGTGGGCTAAACCGGTCTCTGTAGCTCAGTTTAACCAAGAATGGGTTACCGCTGGTAAAGAGACTGCTTTGCTTCGGTCTGTGCGATTTGTTTTAAAAGAGATTGAATTTTCCTTTTCCTATTTAGCCGAAACAGACAAAGGTTACTGTTAAAATGTCTTTATTTGTTCATGTGTAATATCTCAAAGTAAGTTGTCCTGTGTGTCATAAGGTTGCCAGTAGTTGTGTCATTTGGTGATGCACTGAGATTGGGTGGTTGAGTCCAGGGCAGTACTTTGATTCTTTAACTTTTGAGCTGGATGCACTGCAATTGGTTGATCAAGTAGTGGCTTGCACTGTGACTGGTTGGCTGCGTCTTCAGGTGTCACGCTAGAGTTGGCTAGTTAATGTAAATGGCTGCATTGAGATTCGTATATAACTGTTGATATTTTGTGGTGCGTGGAGAGTAAGAATCAGTAAGGAAAATGGGAACTTTGGGGCCGATTAGGATTGCGGTGATTCCGCATCCTCTGGGCTTTCGGAAGCCACCGCCGGCCCGGAGGATGCGGAATCACCGCAGCAGTGCCTCCAAAGACCCCCCGCCAGAATAGGATGGCTGGGGGGTCATTGGCGGATGGGAAAACCGTCCACCGTTTTTTCGCCGTGGTCGCCTTCCGACCGTGGCGGAAAAGCTCTAATATGGTGGCGGTGTCTATCAGACACCGCCAGCCATATTAGGATGGGGCAGGAAACATGCTTTGCCACTGCGGCTTTTCCGCCGTGGAAAAGCATGTGGTCTTTTCAGTTTGTGGGCCCGTTGCAGGCCCCCAGGGTGTCAGGGGGTGGGGGGTGCACATGGGGGGTACCTATGGTACCCCCCTGCATTTACACCGCGAGGTACCTGCAGCTTTGTGCATGTAAATGCAATACATGCATTTTTAACCTTGCGGCGGGTGCTGCTCCAAGCAGCACCCGCCGCAAGGTTAAAGATACGGGATATGACCGCCAGGGTGGCGGTCACATCCTAATTTGCATGGAGGGAGCGCCGCTGCCCATGCGGACGGTCCCTCTACCTCGGGGGTGGTGGACGGACGCAGGTCCGTCCGCCATCCTAATGACCCCCTTTGTTTGGAAAATCTCCTTGTCCTCTTTGTAAAGGGGAGAAAAGACCACCCGAAGGCACGCCTGCCCATGACATGTTACTTAATAAGTGGTTACACACTTGTTGATCAAAGAATGGAAAAAGATTCCTTCCGATGATAAGAACATGCAATTTCCCTTATCTGATACATTAAAGTGAGAAGCTTGAACATTTGAGACGAGTTAAGAAGCCAATCAATCAAATGATAATTCCTTTACTCGGTTAAAACAAATTAAGCATAAACTTTTTTTTTAAATACTTAATTTAAGAAAGTACTTTAAAACTACAATTGAAGGGCATCCTGGTAAACTGCCTCAAACACTACATGCTATACCACATATTATTTAACTGAAATTCATACAAGATGTATATGATCATGATAAGAAGAATTTAAATACACATCAGCCAGTCTATCTAAAGGGCTTAAATATTCATTGTTGTTCCCATGAACAATCACATAAAATAGTCGCCAAGTATTTACAGTTACAAGTATAAACATCTAGAAGGGGTAAGTGGTTAAAATAAGCAATTAAAAGACCTTCTAGATTTAATAGCTGCAGATAAAAAATAGGATTAAAAATGAATTAATGTAATAATAATTGTGAAAACATTACGGCAGTGTATCTTGCAGAGACATTATGCCTCTGCATGCAGGCCAATGAGGCACGTGAGAAATTAGAGCATCTGTGTATTTTTAGTTAGGTCAGAGTTTCCATAAAAGGAGGGCTTTTTGCTTTGCTAATATCGCCATTTGATGAAACTTCAGACAACTTTCCACCTCAGGTCCGTTCTGGAAAGTTACTGGGTGATCTAACAAGTGAGGGGCGAGAAAGAGGGTGGTCCAAAAATGCTTTTTCCCTTTGGCTTTTACATAGGGAATTTTAGACATGGCTTTGACAAAACAGCTGAACATAACTATGCCAAATTTGGAAAAAAGTTACATCTTTATCCAGAAAGTGTGCTTTTTTAAATTTGATTTTCATTTGTTGAGTCGTTTTTGAGAAATTAAGGCTCAAATGTATAGATATATTGGCACTGTTGTACAGATATGTTCTAATTGGCCACTCTAAAGGGAGGTAGTCAATCCTGATTGGTTTGTTACCCATGCCCGGAAAATGAATTAAAAAAATAATAAACGGTTACAAGGTAAGCACACCTTCCGACCCCTAAAGGGCATAAGTAAGTCTGTTTTTGAGGGTCAGCAAAAGGAGTGTATATATATATATACTTGTTCGGACTCTGCCAACAGGCCGACAAACCGATCTTCGGTAAGCTCGATCCCTTACAACACCCGCTCTAAACTCTGACCCAATCACATACGTGACACGTTTCTCTCCCGTGACACACCATAATGTCCATGACGCTATGGGAGACGCCGCAGGTGAAACACTACACAACTATCCAGCGGGGGAATGTAATTGAATAAATACAGGGTTTATGAAGATAAAATATAAATGTGTCGAAACAACGAGTGTGGCAAATTCAGAAAGATATTGTTTAAACAAAGGTATTTTAGACATGTTATTAATGTTTAAAATAAATGTGAAAATACGTGAATCATAAGTTAACAAGTCCGCCAGAAATGTAATAGGCATGTTAACAGTCACGGCAACACGAGGGTGTAACCACGTCACCTTGGCAACAAGGAATGCCAATTAGCTATGTTAATTGTAACTCAAGACACAATGTAAGATGTATATAAAGCGCACTATTCAGTGGTCAGATGTTAGTGAGCAAGGCAGGAGAAGCCGCCGAAACGCGTCTGAGCAGATGCTGATTTGTTAAATAAAACGTTTGAATTAAGATACACGGAGTCAGCGCCTTCTTTGATGATCAAGACTGGTATGGTGGAATATATATATATATATATATATATATATATATATATATATATATATATATATATATATATATATATATATATATATACGAAGGCTGCAGAAGGCGTTGGGCAGCAGAGGCACAGTTTATTTGCTTTAAGACACTCGTCTGGATTCAGGTAGCTACCATGCATTCCGCCCAGAGGGATGCTGGTTCGTGTAGTCCTTCCATGCACCATCCAATGGGGAGAAGTACTCACCATAAAGAAAGGACCACCGACTGCACCTGCATAGAGAGGAGTGGCATCTGAAGAAGGAAGAGAATCCGAAAAGCGTCATGCCACTTTCAAATAAACTGACCCGCTGTGTCCCTTCTCGTTCTTAACTGGATGCGAATTTTGCTATATATATATATATATATATATATATATATATATATATATATATATATATATATATATATATATATATATATATATATATATATATATATATATTTTTTTTTTTTTTTTCCCTACATATTTATATAGTAGTAACTGATTTTAGTCACATTACAAATCCTTTGTCATTGAACTATACTGATTGTAGGAGGTGTGGTGCATTCTAGGGTAATTTTATCCTGTGTAAAATGCTTACCATCTGCTGGAATATGATGAGTCATATTTGAGAGAAAACTGTTTTCACTCATGAGAGGTTATGGAAGGTGCTGTAGAAGCTAACAGAAGAGGATATTTTCTACATATTTAAACTGTTATTCTCAACCATGTGAGAATAAAGTCTTATTTTCTAAGAAACAATTGTACAGTAGCAGACTGTTCTATTCCAGCATCCCTCAGTGTTCTACTGAACAGCAAGCATGTAGCACACCTGAAGCCTTCATGGTTGTATAAAAGCTGTAAAACTTAACATTTTCCTTTAGAAGTGAACAAATGAAGGGTATTGGTTTGTTAAAGAAATTATGGTTAGTTTTGTTGAAAGCAAAATTAGGACACATTTTTCATGAGTTCTCAGATATTATTTTACTCATCTATTTCAGTAAAACATTCAAGCATGTAGACTAAAACATGCCCTTTCAACACCAAGAGCAGCTTAACTCCCTGGTGATTAACTGCAGCTTTACCACAGTGTTCTATACAGCAGCTAGAGTACTAGCATTCTATATTTATGACAAAACTATGGCACTCCGGAATGCCATCTTGACGGAATCAAAGATGTAAGCTTCCCCAAAAGGGTACTGCAGTAAAAAAAGAAATGAAAGCTTGATAAAGCAAACCTTGCAAGATAGCTATTTAAAAGAGCCAAAATGTAGTTCAAATATCACCCAAATTTAACCCAAATATAGTCTAAAGATAGGATTATGCAAAATGCTCAAGTAATTCAATCAGCAAATAACTAAGTATTCAATTTAATGAAAAGCATGAAACTAGCAACTAGTTTTAAACCCCTCTGTCCAAGGTGACTAAGCAGGGCAGGCAGGAGAGGCAGTGGCTGCATAACAGATCACACAGTGTAGGAGTTAGGGTCAGTGGCAGAATGATGACCAATGGAGGCCATGGAGTAGGGTAGCAAGGGAAGCAAACCAACCTTGCAGGGCCGTTGAGAGAGGTTGTGACAATGAACCATAGAGGACAGTGGCAGCACTATGGCCCATGGAGGGCAGGAGGGATGGGTAAGGGGTGTAGACTTGGAGAATGGAAATCAGGAGGGTGAGTTGGCAGCAGCAGCAGGCAGGAGGGAAGTGGGAGCAAAATGGACCAAGAGAGAGGGGGCTGGAGCATGCAGACAGATAGAAGTGGGCAGGGGCGATGGAAGCAACAGCAAGCTGACCACACAAGGCAGGATGGAGGGAAAGTGGCAGTACAACAGCCTATGAAGGGCAAGAGGGACAGGGCATGGGCATGCCAACAGACTATGGAGGGCAGGAGGGAGGAGATAGCGGCATGAACCTGGACAACAGAGGGCATGGGGGATGGAGCGGGGGCAACAACCTGACCATGCAAGGCAGGCAGGAGGGGCAGTGGCTGAATAATCAACCACACTAGGCAAGCAGGAAGGGGAGTGGCAACACATCGGACGATAGAGTGCAGGGGGCAATGTTACCACAATGGACAATGGAAAGCAGAACAGGCGGCAGTAGGGGTACAGATTCAAATGACGGAGGAGGGAGGGGATGGCACAGCAAATTGACCACACAGTGCAGGCAAAAGGGGCAATGTCAGCACAATGGATAAAAAAGGCAGGTGGGATGTGCAGTGCAGCACAAACAATCACGGAGAGTTTGAGTAGGCAGGGGCATGTACATGGATAACTGATAGTATAGGGGAGGGTGGCAAGAGCAGCCAGCTGACCGTGCAGGACAGGCAGAAGGGGAAGTTGCAGTACAATGGACACAGAGATCCAGAGTTGAGGTCATGGTTTCAACTGTTCTTTTACTTCATTTCTATTAAACAAGCCCCTTCACCAACACGTGTTTTGTCTCTGGCTGTGTCAGTCACAGCAGACTTCATCAGGGCTTAAAATCTAAAACAAAGGCATGATCTGTTCAGGAAGAGCATCTCCATGAGTTTGACTATCCGCTACCTGGGTCACATGACCCCAGAACTTCACCCCGTGTTTGACAGAGGTGTGGTGTAGAACCTTGGTGGATTAAACAGTGATATTTATTAGGCTCAAAACGTAATGTGATAGGGAGCCACCCCTATTAGTGCCATATACTAAAAGTGGTGAGTGTATGTATTCTAACTCAAGCATGCACGTGTATTTAATTATATTCCACATGTGTTATGGTGGGGAGTCATGTGTGTGTTGTGTATCGAGGTATTTGGTAAGGTCCATATGGAGAATGAAAGGCAGAAGGGAGGGAGAGCGCAATGGACCATGCAAGCCAGGAAGGAAGGTATAGGGGCATGGACTCGCACAATGGGAGCCAGGGGGAGGGGGCAGGGACAGGAAGCTGGCCACACAGGATAGGCAAGAGAGGCAGTGGCAGCACAATGAACCATAAAGGACTAGTGTGAGGGGGCAGGGGCATGGACTCAGTCAACATTGGGCAGAGAGGAGGTGACTGAGGGCAGCAAACTAAGCATGGAGTGCAAACGGAAGGGGCATTGTCAGCACAAAAGGCCATGAGGAGGGAGAGGCAGGGCACAGACTTGGACAATGGAAGGCAGAGAGGAGGGGCAGAGACAACAAGCTAACCATGAAGGGATGTCCTGTATTGGCAGGGGCTGCACTGCGGACTATGAAGGGCAGGAGGGAGTTGGCAGAGTCACTGACACAAAGATAAATAAATGGCAAGGAGGAGGGGAGTAGGGCATCAAGAGGACCACGTAAGGCAAGTCGGCATGTGCAGGGCAGTCAGCTGGCCACCAAGTAGTGAAGGGAAGGGACAGGGGTGTGCAAATAACAAATGAAGGGCAGACTGAAGGGGGCAGGGGTTGCAATCTGACCACATCAAGCAGGTCAACATGGGACAGGGTGAGCACAATGAGCCATGGAGGACACAAGGGAGGGGCTAGGGCATTCCCATTAAGAACATACTATAGGTGGTGCAGGGCAGGTGTAGCCAGCTGACCACAGAGGGCATGCTGCTAAAGGCAGGACAATGGACTATAGAGGACAGGCGAGAGGGGACAGGGTCACACACATAGAGAATGGAGGGCAAGTGGGAGGGGGCAGGACACAAAGCTGACCATGGAGGGCATGAGATGGGGCATATGCATACCAATGGAAAATGGAGGGCAAGCAAGAGGGGAGCAGGGGCAGTGGCAGCAAGCTGACCACTGAGAACAGCCTTTGGTGGTTTTGCCACCAGCAGGGGGTAGGGCTGTGCCAACCCCTTGTTGTGAATGGTTAAAGGCTGTGCCCAGTGGAGCTGTTGGCTGAATATGCTAAGACAACTCTAGAAATGCACTGGGAAAAAAGGTTGAATAGACTACATGGTCAGGTATGGTAATATAATCTTCCTAACACTAAAAAAAACTAAGAAATTCAATGAAAACACCAAGAGTTAAAGTGACATTATAGCTAGGTATTGTAATAAGATACATGTTAACATTTTAAAAAGCCCTGGAAATTCACACAAAAGAAGTTAATATAACATTATAGTTAAGTGCTGAAATGAGTTAAACACTGATGCTTAAAAACAAAAAAAAACACTGTCATTTGAGATATCATCTGTTGTGAGATTTGGCTGTATTATAGGATATGACAGTTAGGCCTTATCATTGAATAAAGTCTCAAACACTGTCTTGAGTCATGTCGGGCTCTTTTTGATCACCTTTGTTGAACCTTGGGTAGCTGTGGCTTTGAGCAGCAAGGCTGGACAAAGGAACTTAGTGTAAAGCATATAACAGCACAAACCAATGAAATAAGAAAGTCACCACAACATGAAAGAGACACAACAATAATTTATAAACATAGAGAATATTTTTATGAATGTTTAGAGACCTTGATGATCAAAATTCACCAGAGGGTTCCAGAGATACAGAATTTTGGAGCTATCAATATTTTAAACTGTAACCACAAACAAGCTGTGGTCCAAAAAAGCTTGTAAACTTTTAAAACATTTCAAAGAGTAAGTTCAGCCCTGGGGACCAAATCCAACAGGGTGGAGGTCTAGAGGCCCAGGGAGGATCCTTTGTACAGTTACCTGCCCATAAGAGCATTTTTAAGCACATTTTACATTTTACAGGACGACCACCATAGACTACAATGGAGTGGTCCTGATCCTGAGGATGCAAGTGAAAACATGTTCAAGGATGCGCCGATTGATGTACGGTCAACGGGGTGTCTTTGTGGTGAGTCCTCAGTCCACAGGTGATATGAGGTGACTTTGGCCACAGAGATCAGGGCCCTAGAAAGTTCTCTTTATTGCAGTAGCTGGCCACCCAATGCAAGACTAGTGGTCTCCTTGCACCCTGGTTGAGAGGAAATCCTTTGGAGGGGACTGGTGCTCCTCTTGACTCAAAAATCCAGACTTTGATGGCACTGCAGGGTCTGGCAGACTCGGGTTCTACTTTCAGCCATCGAGGATTGGGTATTTGGTATGACAGGCTACAGGTAGTGACAGAACGTCTGCAGTAGCTACCAACTTGCCGATTTGTGCTTTTTCAGCTCTTGTGCCCATACAGCTGGTTCCAGGGGAATCAGCCAACTGAGCCTGAGTGAATGAGTGAGTGAGTGAGTGAGTGTGGATTTATAAAGCGCAACTTAGCCCAAGGGCATCAAGGCGCATAAAAGATGGAACAGCTGTTAAGGATGTAGGAAAGTGCGCCGACTACAGGTAGGCTTCTGAGAAGAGACAGGTCTTTCATGCTTTGCGGAAGAGTGCCAGGGAAGTTTGGCCCTTGAGCTCAGCTGGAAGCATATTCCACAGTCTTGGAGCGAGGGAGAAAAAGTCCCTCCCTCTCCATCTAGCCTTAGCGACTCTGGGGACAAACAAAAGGTTCTTATTGGCAGAGCGAAGAACCCTACCCGGAGCATAGAAGGACACAAGGGACCTGATATCTTCGGCTCCAGACCCATGCAAAGCACAATGAGTGAGGCATAGGACATAGAAGTTTATCATGGCCTGCATAGGGAGCCAGTGCAAATCTTTCCTAATTGAGGAGCCAGATGAGCGTCTAGGGGTGTCAACAACAAACCTGGCTGCCGCATTCTGCACTGTTTGTAGGCATTGGACTAACCTTTTGTTTATACCTAGATATAGTGCATTGCAGTAATCCAACCTTGAGGAGATGAGAGCCACCGTGACCTGTTTTCGTGCTTCGGGGGAAAGGTAGTGTATGATCTTTCTCAAGATTCTTATAACACTACAACAGGTTGAGACCGTCCTACTGACTTGCTTGTCAAAGGAGAGTGTGGTGTCCAAGATTACACCCAAGTTGCGGGCAGATTGGGAGGGCATGGGGCAGGCTCCGAGAGCAAAAGGCCACCAGTCCATCGACCAGATCTCCTGTTTGCCTCCGAAGATAAGAACTTCGGTTTTCTCCTCATTTAATTTCAGGAAGTTCTTAATCATCCAGCACGCAACTGCTTCCTTGCAATTTCCAAAATTAAGGGCTGTGATGTTCACTGATTGAGAAAGGGAGACCATAATCTGGGTGTCGTCAGTGTATGACAGAACTTCCAGCCCGAACGATCTTACTAGCCTGGCAAGTGGGGCCACATAGATGTTAAAAAGTGTGGGGCTCAAGTACTAGCCCTGAGAAACCCCACACTGCACAGGCTTAACGGAGGAGAGGAAGTCACCCAGTTTCACCCTTTGTTTTCTCTGATTAAGGAAGGATGTCAAGAGGGTCAGTGCTGGTCCGTCCACTCCCATCTCACTAAGACGGGTAGCCAAAATGGAGGGGGACAGTGTATCAAATGCAGCTGTAAGGTCGAGCAGTACCAGAAGGGTGGTCTGGCCACTGTCGACCTTAGCACGGATGTTATTGATAACCACTGTAAGGGCGGACTCAGTGCTATGTGCCCTCCAGAAGCCGTGCTGAGAGGAGTCCAGCAGGCTAGAGTTATCCAGGAAGGCACTCAGATGGTGATTGAGATGGGCCTCGAACATCTTAGCGGGGGCAGGAAGCAGGGATATGGGGAGGAAATGATTCAAGATCCCGGGATCTAGGGTAGCCTTCTTAAGAAGGGGCTTGACAATCGCCATTTTCCAAGAGATAGGGAAAACACCTTCAGAGATTGCCAAGTTCATCACCTCCAGAAGAGGAGGCAGCACTACTTCCCTGCACTCTTTGAGGATCTTCAGAGGACAGGGGTCCAGAGGAGACCCTGATTTAAGCTTATCCAAAAGACGACTCAGTTGCTCAAGTGTGACAGGAGGAAAGTTAGAGAAATTACTACAAGGTCCATTAACCTGGCGTTCCAATGGGGGTACCCCAGGAGGGGGTGAAGCCTCTGAATCTAGGTTGAGAGCTTCTAGAGCTGTGTGAATATCCATTATCTTAATGTAAAAGAAAGAGGAGATCTGATCACAAAGTTCCTGGGTTGCCACTATGGGATCGGGTGACTGGAGGAGGGACAGGGAATCTACGATTTTAAACAGTTGCCAAGGGGAGCTAAGAGAGGCAGTCAACTTAGCAATGTGTGCTTTCTATCCCCCCATAACCGCAATTTTGTATCCCTTAAGCAGACTTTTGTGTTTTTCTTTTTCCTTTGGGTCAAGGCGAGACCTCCAGAGGTTCTCTTGCTTCCTGCAACCCTGCCTTAGCAGTCTGAGGGAATCTGAGTACCAGGGAGCCGAGGGTCGTTTCCTGGCGGAGTAATGCTGCTTGACCGGGGCCAGAGTATCCACGGCGCTCGCAATAGTATTAAAAAGGTCAAGGGCAGCCGTGTCGGTGTCCCTCATCGGGGGTGCCTAAGACTGAACATCAATGGTGCGAGTGTCTCATTGTTCACACCCCTGAAATTCCTTTTCAGTTCCCACTTACTGGGGTCCAATATGGGCACAGAAAGGTGTTGAGGTGTAAATTCAAGTGGGACAGCCATGTGGTCTGACCAGGACAGGGAAAGGGGGGAACCTATTTCTAGCCTAGGATCGTTGGAGAATACCCCGTCTAAGGTATGTCCAGCTGAATGGGTGGGACTTCCTACTCCTTGTAACAGTCCACAGGAAGCCAGGGAGTCTAACAAGAGAGCGGTATCGCCAGAATGGAAATTGAAATCTCCAAGAATGGTCATATTAGGTCTCTCCATATACGGTTCCAAAATTTTCAGTAAATCATGGCTGAAAGCAGACCTAGGGCCCGGGGGCCTGTAGATCAAAATGCCAGAGAAGGACACAGTAGGGGAGGAGGTAAGAGCAAAGTACATTGCCTGGAAAGAATCCAGATGGGAGGGGAGGGGCTCGGTCCGGCATCTAATTAAGCATTTATACAATATGCCCAGACCCCCCCCCCCCTGCGACTCATTCTATCCATTCTTGACATGGCATATCCCTCGGGGATGGCATTTACAAGCTCAGGCCCTGTAAAGTCAGAAGCCCAGGTGTCAGTGATGAAAGCCCATGAGGGTGTTTTATCCGAGATAAAATCCCTGAACGCAATGTTGTTTTTAACTAGGGACCGTGCGTTGATAAGAAACCCAGTTGCCTTACTCAATGAAGAGAATTCTTGCTTATTAGCCATGGGCATCTTATGTGAGGGAATAAGTAAGTAATCTTTATTGCTCAGTTAGTTAAAACCATTGCAAATATTAGTACATGGGAAAAAATAAAATTATAAAAGTATAAAATGACTATAGGTTCATGATGTTGATGGTCATTGCTGCAGAAATTCATACAGCTTTTCCACAAAACGTGAGTTAAAATCCGTAAGTCCCTTGTATTGCTTGAAGGAAAAGTCTTACACGGTAGCATTGGTCCCTTATATTCCTGCGGTGACTGTGTAGAAGGCATTGCCCCTGGGTTTTAAGCCTTGTTGTAATGTGCGACTTTAATTTGCTTCTTGATTTTTACTGCAGCTGGTGTCTGCCATCTGGCTTTCCTGTTTCTTTTCTGCTTTCTCTAGAAATTTTACGAAATGGCATGCTAATTGGATGTGTTTTCCATCAAAGCAAGCCATGACCGCCTGCCGGCATGTTCTTATGCCCAGCTTGTTAAAGGGCACTTTTAGATGTAATCTGCGCTCTTATGTGAGGGGTCAGGCGTGGTAGAGCGACTTCCTTTTTTAGTACATCGGCACATCGGCACTCTAAAGCATCAAGTAACTTCTCGGGTGAGAGCATATGATGACAGGGCTGCCACAGGGGTTTAAGTGCTTGTAGTGCATGTAGGGAGTAAATGGGACTTACAGGGACAAGGGTAGATATGGCGCCAGCCTCCCTGGCCCCTGGCCCCTGGCGCTTCCTCGGCTGGACTCAGGCGCGACTCCGGCGCTAATGCGTCGCTTCTCCTGATCGCGTCCGCTGCGCGGAGGCATGTCCGTCTCCTTATATGCTGGCGACTAGGCTGCAAAAGGTGATGCCTCCCACCAAAGATGGCCGCTGCAAAATTCCACCGCCCGGGTCCGTGGGTCACAGCACCTGACTCGGCTGTGCACCGCCCAAATGCGGGGCAAAGACTTTAAAACTGCCTTGGATTCACTAGTTTGAATTGGTCCCAAGAATCAATTTTTTCTCTGGTCAGAAGCCGTAGGCACAGTCTAACCTTTACTAGCCCAAAGTGCTGCAGGTGCAGTCTTCTGATGGTGCAGCCTCTCTCTGTGCAGTTTCAAATGCAGCAGGGCAGGCCTTCTTTGGTCCTTTCTTCAAATCAAATGTGAACTGAGGTAAAGTGTGCCATGGGGTGCACGTTATATCCCCGGAAAATGCCCAGAGGGGACAAAGTGGTCACAAGCCAATAGGCTATTAGGTGCCCTCCTCTTTGGTGACAAAGATGCAGTGATGTGTGACATTTGGCAATCTCAGAGTGCAATTTTCTTGCCACCATTAAGATGTATTAACCTTTTGTTGACTGTCAGGAGGTTGGTAGCCCACCCGAAAGGTGTGGCTACCAACACAATGACTGCTTTTCATTTACTCCTGAGGCTTGAGCCGGGAGGTTTAACTTTTAAAAATTGATCTTGCTTTTAAAAACTGTTGAATATCTTCCTCTTGTGTCCTTCCCCCTCCCCCTGGCATTTGTGCTTAATACTCAGTGTTTTACCTAGATGCACAAACATCGTAGGGAATTACCTCGCACCGATTTAGGGTGCCAGACAAGGAAAGGGTGTTCAGACCTTACCCGTATTTTCCCTGATAGCTTAGCAGATTACTTGCCTACCCCCCTCAGCGTGTGGCCGATTTTCGGGCCGTCATCTGTGGGAACCGACCGGGAAAGGGTAGCGGCCATCTTAGTGAGTGCTCGCCTTGTACCTCGCACGGACGACGGCATAAAAATAGAAGAAGCACTGGGGCAGAATGACTGCTTTTCATTTACTCCTGAGGCTTGAGCCGGGAGGTTTAACTTTTAAAAATTGATCTTGCTTTTAAAAACTGTTGAATATCTTCCCCGTAAGTCCTTCCCCCTTCCCCTGGCATTTGTGCTTAATACTCAGTGTTTAACCTAGAGGCACAAACATCGTAAAGAATTACCTCGCACCGATTTAGGATGCCAGACAAGGAAAGGGTGTTCAGACCTTACCCGTATTTTCCTCGATAGCTTGGCAGATTACTTGCCTACCCCCCTCAGCGTGTGGCCGATTTTCAAGCCGTCATCTGCGGGGACCGACAGGGAAAGGGTAGCGGCCATCTTAGTGAGGGCTCGCCTTGTACGTCGCACGGACGACGGCATAAAAATAGAAGAAACACTGGGGCAGAATTACTGCTTTTCATTTACTCCTGAGGCTTGAGCCGGGAGGTTTAACTTTTAAAAATTGATCTTGCTTTTAAAAACTGTTGAATATCTTCCCCGTGTGTCCTTCCCCCTCCCCCTGGCATTTGTGCTCAATACTCAGTGTTTAACCTAGAGGCACAAACATCGTAGGGAATTACCTCGCACCGATTTAGGGTGCCAGACAAGGAAAGGGTGTTCAGACCTTACCCGTATTTTCCTCGATAGCTTGGCAGATTACTTGCCTACCCCCCTCAGCGTGTGGCCGATTTTCGGGCCGTCATCTGCGGGGACCGACAGGGAAAGGGTAGCGGCCATCGTAGTGAGGGCTCGCCTTGTACGTCGCACGGACGACGGCATAAAAATAGAAGAAGCACTGGGGCAGAATTACTGCTTTTCATTTACTCCTGAGGCTTGAGCCGTGAGGTTTAGCTTTTAAAAATTGATCTTGCTTTTAAAAACCGTTGAATATCTTCCCCGTGTGTCCTTCCCACTCCCCCTGGCATTTGTGCTTAATACTCAGTGTTTAACCTAGAGGCACAAACATCGTAGGGAATTACCTCGCACCGATTTAGGGTGCCAGACAAGGAAAGGGTGTTCAGACCTTACCCGTATTTTCCTCGATAGCTTGGCAGATTGCTTGCCTACCCCCCTCAGCGTGTGGCCGATTTTCGGGCAGTCATCTGCGGGTACCGACACGGAAAGGGTAGCGGCCATCTTAGTGAGGGCTCGCCTTGTACGTCGCACGGACGACGGCATAAAAATAGAAGAAGCACTGGGGCAGAATTACTGCTTTTCATTTACTCCGGAGGCTTGAGCCGGGAGGTTTAACTTTTAAAAATTGATCTTGCTTTTAAAAACTGTTGAATATTTTCCCCGTGTGTCCTTCCCCCTCCCCCTGGCATTTGTGCTTAATACTCAGTGTTTAACCTAGAGGCACAAACATCGTAGGGCATTACCTCGCACCGATTTAGGGTGCCAGACAAGGAAAGGGTGTTCAGACCTTACCCGTATTTTCCTCGATAGCTTGACAGATTACTTGCCTACCCCCCTCAGCGTGTGGCCGATTTTCGGGCCGTCATCTGCGGGGACCGACAGGGAAAGGGTAGCGGCCATCTTAGTGAGGGCTCGCCTTGTACGTCGCACGGACGACGGCATAAAAATAGAAGAAGCACTGGGGCAGAATTACTGCTTTTCATTTACTCCTGAGGCTTGAGCCGGGAGGTTTAACTTTTAAAAATTGATCTTGCTTTTAAAAACTGTTGAATATCTTCCCCGTGTGTCCTTCCCCCTCCCCCTGGCATTTGTGCTTAATACTCAGTGTTTAACCTAGAGGCACAAACATCGTAGGGATTTACCTCGCACCGATTTAGGGTGCCAGACAAGGAAAGGGTGTTCAGACCTTACCCGTATTTTCCTCGATAGCTTGGCAGATTACTTGCCTACCCCCTCAGCGTGTGGCCGATTTTCGGGCCGTCATCTGCGGGGACCGACAGGGAAAGGGTAGCGGCCATCTTAGTGAGGGCTCGCCTTGTACGTCGCACGGACGACGGCATAAAAATAGAAGAAGCACTGGGGCAGAATTACTGCTTTTCATTTACTCCGGAGGCTTGAGCCGGGAGGTTTAACTTTTAAAAATTGATCTTGCTTTTAAAAACTGTTGAATATCTTCCCCGTGTGTCCTTCCCCCTCCCCCTGGCATTTGTGCTTAATACTCAGTGTTTAACCTAGAGGCACAAACATCGTAGGGAATTACCTCGCACCGATTTAGGATGCCAGACAAGGAAAGTGTGTTCAGACCTTACCCGTATTTTCCTCGATAGCTTGGCAGATTACTTGCCTACCCCCCTCAGCGTGTGGCCGATTTTCGGGCCGTCATCTGCGGGGACCGACAGGGAAAGGGTAGCGGCCATCTTAGTGAGGCCTCGCCTTGTACGCCGCACGGACGACGGCATAAAAATATACGGTCATGGCTCCGCGCAGCGGACGCGCATTGCGGGCGCGCCAATCGCGCGCCTGAGTCAAGCCAGAGTCCTGCCCGTCTGCGCCCGTCCGCGAACGATCGGGGAGCGGGGCAGGACTCCATGGCCCCACCCTTCAAACAGATGCCCTAAGCAGCAGCAGCCACCGAATACACTATTCCAAAGCAGATCTCCTTACACTCGGTAAGAGGCCGACTCAAAACTGCTTTCATACTCTAGAACCTGATTATATACCCCCCTTTGTAAAATATGCAACCAAGTACTTCCCACGATAAATAAACTACCAAGAAAGGTAGCTAACCTAAAGATGATATTGTTAAACTGTAGGTCTTTGACTAAACATAAAATGGAGATCCACGACCTATTGATGGATGCCATGTTCCACACTGAGACATGGCTAGAAGAATCGTCCTCCCCTGATATTCTGGAAGCAATACCCCCCAGTTATAGCCTACTGAGAATTGACAGACAAAAACAACGTGGAGGAGGCCTAGCACTAATCTATAAATCAGAGCTAGAATGCACTTTAATGAAATCCACCATAACTAATAGTGAACGTGGCTTATTTACAATAAAAATAGAACCGACAAATGCGATCACTGGTCTACTGATATATCGACCCCCGGGAGCCGCGGCACCTTTCTTCAGCCAACTCATTGAGTCGGCAACCCAGCTAGCAGTTAGATACAAAAAACTAATTATTTTAGGCGACCTAAATCTTCATTTTGAAGATATTAACTCCAGCGAGGCACAACTTGTAGCTGCCGCACTTAACTCTGTAGATATAAAACTTCTCTCTACAATCCCCACACACCAGCAGGGTCATCTTCTAGACCCCATTTTTGCGAGTTGGGAAGGCATTAAGATCCTACCCCGATCCCACTGATCTGGTCTGACCACAGCATTGTGCCATTTGAGATACTAAGAGAACCGATAGGAACTATACCCATAAAACATCCTCCTCAGAAACGTCGCAATTGGAAAAGATTCACCCCTGAACTCTTTAATAGCATTTTAGCGGAGCAGCCTCCAACAATAGGTAACACCTTACCGGAGGTTTGGGACAACTATGAATTATGGATGTCGAAAGCATTAGATAAGATTGCTCCTTGGACAGCCAAACCTCCAGCAAGACAATCCAGAACCGCTCCATGGTTTTCGGAGAAACTTAGAACAGCAAAGGCTCAATGTAAATCTACGGAGCGTAGATGGAGAAAAAGCTATGCACCTGAACTCAAAGAAAGTTACAGAATGGAACTAAAAAAGTATCAGTAACTGGTCAGAGCGGAGAAAAGTATCCACTATAAAAATAGAATTGAGCAAGCAGACAATCCCACGAGAGAGCTGTTTAGTATCTACAAAGAACTCACAATTCCATCACGACTAGATGCTCAAGACACACTCCTCTGCTGAGATATGTGATCAAATTGCTGATTTCTTTGTAGAAAAGGTGGATAGAATCCATGCCACCTTTGTAAGCAACACAACTCCTGTAAATACCAACGCGGACACCAGGTCCACCCGAACATACAAATCCCCACTTACCAGTTTTAAAACCCCTGACAAACAGGATTTGTTGGAAATCATTAATGGCATACAGTCCGGCTCCCCCACCGATGCCTGTCCACCGGATCGGTGTAAGAGAGTTATGGAAAGCACATTAATTGACCATATTAGTCATATGATCACTTCATCTTTCCAGGATTGCTATGTTCCAGAAGCATGGAAAACTGCCCAAGTTATGCCATTAAAGAAAAAGCCCAACATTCACATTTCTCAGTTCCAAAATCTCCGCCCAATCTCACTTCTCCCTTTCTGTGCTAATATCATAGAAAAAGTTGCTAATAAACAACTCATGGAGTTTTTGGAGAAAGAAGCTCTCCTGCATCCCTCCCAGTCAGGATTTAGATCAGGCTACTCGACTGAGTCGGCAGTTCTAAATTCGACTGCATGTATTCGGCAGATGGTGGATGAGGGCGAGACAGCGGCGTTGGTCCTGTTGGACCTTAGTGCAGCATTTGACACCGTGCTGCACTCAACGCTGCTGTCTCGTCTCTCGGACATGGGAGTAATGGGCCCAGCACTTGCTTGGCTACGCTCCTTTCTGACCGACAGAAGTTTTCAGCTACACTGCCCACCCTTCAGATCATCTCCTCGGAAGGTGAGCCATGGGGTTCCACAGGGCTCGAGCCTTAGCCCTACGTTATTTAACATCTATATGGAACCCCTGGCACACATTGTAGAGGACTTTGGGGTGGGCATTGTCAGCTACGCTAATGACACCCAGTTGGTGTTCAAGCTAACCCCTGACCGAAGAGAATATGCCACCAATTTCTCGGACTGTATGTCCGCAGTAGCGGCCTGGATGAACAACTGTCTCCGTCTGAATGGCGATAAGACCGAATTCCTGGTGGTCGGGAGAGTTGCTTCTGCGTGGTCTCATGCATGGTGGCCTAGCGAACTGGGTAATCTGCCTACCCCCGCAGAAGTGGTTAGAAACCTAGGCGTTATGCTGGACTCCGACCTCTCCGGTAAGACCCAAGTCAACAAGATAACGGGAAAGTGCTTTGGCATATTAAAAGTTCTTCGAAAGGTGTTGGATCTTCTTCCCACCAAAGCCAGGAAAACCATAGTCCATGCACTGGTGACACCCCATTTAGACTATGGGAATGCCCTCCTGATTGGACTCAGCCAGAAGGGCCTTCATCAATTACAATGCGTGCAGAATTCTGCCGCACGACTGGTGCTTTGACTTCAAAGAAGAACCTCTGCTAAAGCCACCTTATCCAAACTCCATTGGCTCCCAGTCAAGGAGAGGATTAAGTTTAAGACCCTTTGCTATGCCCACCGCATCGCTCAAGACAAAGGTCCTGAGTACTTAAAAAATCTCCTTACTATACATCGCCCCAACTCGGAATCTAAGATAATCGGGCATGATGCTATTCAAACTTCCCCGAATCACCAGAGCCAAAATGGGAGGAAAATCCTTTAGATACTCCAAACACTGGAATGCGCTCCCACTCCACCTGCGGATGGAGCCATCCGAACTGAGATTTAGGACAAAATTAAAAACTTATTTGTTCCCTAGCATGTAATCCCACTCTGAGCTCCATTGCCACTGCTCCTCTGGATTTCTGTATTGTATTAGCAGTCAGCGCGGGGACACACAGTTTTGTGCAGCCAGGCGCTTTATAAATGCTTTATTATTATTTTATTATTGTTACCTGAGGGCTATTTTGCAGATATTGAGTCATGACTTAGTGTAATAACAGTTCCTAACGACCCAAGGGAAATTATAATTATATGACGTGGGAGACTGGGCAGGTTGGCTGCTGGCATGGCTCAGCAAAAGGGAAACAGTTGCTAGATGGCTGGGTGAATTAGAGACTCCTGATGGGATCTGGGTCACTACAGATAAGAGCACTGCCAACGGGTTCACACAATGTTATCCGGACCTCTATAGTGTACAGCCCTCAGCCTCAGAATGTGACATTAAATCCTTCCTTGGGGAGTTGCCCATCTCATGGCTTCCTTCGGTGGATGAGAAGATTGGATCAGAACCTCTCCCTGGAAACGGTAATGGAGGGAGTGGGTCTAATGCAAACTGGGATAACAACGGGGCCTAACGTCATTCCAGTGGAATTCTATAAGCGCACCTTCGCAATGCGCCCCCATGATTGGGGAGGCCTTGGACAAGGGCGAACTGCCATAAGATTTGGAATGAGCAAAGATTGTTATGGTAACCAAATCTGTAATTCCATGTACTCGTTTTGCCTCATACAGACCGATCTCGTTGCTGAACAGTGAAGTAAAGTTGTGACAAAATTGTTAGCATTTTGCCTAGAAAAGTCATCCTGATGCTAGTACACAGGGATCAGATGGGATTTGAACTAAAACAGGCCACTTAAAACAATCACCGCCATTTTCAACAGCTGGTTAGGCTACCAAGTAGACACACAACTACCCCTAACCATGAAGGGATGTCCTGCATTGGCAGGGGCTGCACTGCGGACTATGAAGGGTAGGAGGGAGGTGGCAGAGTCACTGACACAAAGAAATAAATGGCAAGGAGGAGGGGAGTAGGGGCATCAAGAGGACCACGTAAGGCAAGTCGGCATGTGCAGGGCAGTCAGCTGTCCACCAAGTAGTTAAGGGAAGGGACAGGGGCATGCAAAAACAAATGAAGGGCAGACTGAAGGGGGCAGGGGTTGCAATCTGACCACAGCAAGCAGGTCAGCATGGGACAGGGTGAGCACAATGAGCCATGGAGGACACAAGGGAGGGGCTAGGGCATTCCCATTAAGAACATACTGTAGGTGGTGCAGGGCAGGTGTAGCCAGCTGACCACAGAGGGCATGCTGCTAAAGGCAGGACAATGGACTATAGAGGTCAGGCGAGAGGGGACAGGGTCACACACATAGAGAATGGAGGGCAGGGGGGAGGGGGCAGGACAGAAAGCTGACCATGGAGGGCATGAGATGGGGCATATGCATATCAATGGAGAATGGAGGGCAAGCATGAGGGGAGCAGGGGCAGTGGCAGCAAGCTGACCACTGAGAACAGCCTTTGGTGGTTTTGCCACCAGCAGGGGGTAGGGCTGTGCCAACCCCTTGTTGTGAATGGTTAAAGGCTGTGCCCAGTGGAGCTGTTGGCTAAATATGCTAAAACAACTCTAGAAATGCACTGGGAAAAAAAGGTTGAATAGACTACATGGTCAGGTATGGTAATATAATCTTCCTAACACTAAATAAACTAAGAAATTCAATGAAAACACCAAGAGTTAAAGTGACATTATAGCTAGGTATTGTAATAAGATACATGTTAACATTTTAAAAAGCACTAGAAATTCACACAAAAGAAGTTAATATAACATTATCGTTAAGTGCTGAAATGAGTTAAACACTGATGCTTAAAAACAAAAAAAAACACTGTCATTTGAGATATCATCTGTTGTGAGATTTGGCTGTATTATAGGATATGACAGTTAGGCCTTATCATTGAATAAAATCTCAAACACTGTCTTGAGTCATGTCAGGCTCTTTTTGATCACCTTTGTTTAACCCTGGGTAGCAGTGGCTTTGAGCAGCAAGGCTGGACAAAGGAACTTAGTGTAAAGCATATAACAGCACAAATCAATGAAATAAGTAAGTCACCACAACAAGAAAGAGACACATCAATAATTTTTAAACATAGAGAATATTTTTATGGATGTTTAGAGACCTTGATGATCAAAATTCACCAGAGGGTTCCAGCGATACAGAATTTTTGAGCTATCAATATTTTAAACTGCAACCACAAACAACTGTGGTCCAAAAAAGCTTGTAAACATTTAAAACATTTGAAAGAGTAAGTTCAACCCTGGGGACCAAATCCAACAGGATGGAGGTCTAGAGGCCCAGGGAGGATCCTTTGTACAGTTACCTGCCCATAAGAGCATTTTTAAGCACATTTTACATTTTACAGGACGACCACCATAGACTACAATGGAGTGATCCTGATGCTGAGGATGCAAGTGAAAAGATGCTCAAGGATGCGCCGATTGATGTACGGTCAACGGGGTGTCTTTGTGGTGAGTCCTCAGTCCACAGGTGATATGAGGTGACTTTGGCCACAGAGATCAGGGCCCTAGAAAGTTCTCTTTATTGCAGTAGCTGGCCACCCAATGCAAGACTAGTGGTCTCCTTGCACCCTAGTTGAGAGGAAATCCTTTGGATGGGACTGGTGCTCCTCTTGACTCAAAAATCCAGACTTTGATGGCACTCCAGGGTCTGGCAGACTCGGGTTCTACTTTCAACCATCGAGGATTGGGTATTTGGTATGACAGGCTACAGGTAGTGACAGAACGTCTGCAGTAGCTACCAACTTGCCGATTTGTGCTTTTTCAGCTCTTGTGCCCATACAGCTGGTTCCAGGGGAATCAGCCAACTGAGCCTGAGTGAATGAGTGAGTGAGTGAGTGAGTGAGGATTTATAAAGCGCAACTTAGCCCAAGGGCATCAAGGCGCATAAAAGATGGAACAGCTGTTAAGGATGTAGGAAAGTGCGCCGACTACAGGTAGGCTTCTGAGAAGAGACAGGTCTTTAATGCTTTGCGGAAGAGTGCCAGGGAAGTTTGGCCCTTGAGCTCAGCTGGAAGCATATTCCACAGTCTTGGAGCGAGGGAGAAAAAGGCCCTCCTTCTCCATCTAGCCTTAGCGACTCGGGGGACAAACAAAAGGTTCTTATTGGCAGAGCGAAGAGCCCTACCCGGAGCATAGAAGGACACAAGGGACCTGATATCTTCGGCTCCAGACCCATGCAAAGCACAATGAGTGAGGCATGGGACCTTGAAGTTTATCCTGGCCTGCATAGGGAGCCAGTGCAAATCTTTCCTAATTGAGGAGCCAGATGAGCGTCTAGGGGCGTCAACAACAAACCTGGCTGCCGCATTCTGCACTATTTGTAGGCGTTGGACCAACCTTTTGTTTATACCTAGATATAGTGCATTGCAGTAATCCAACCTTGAGGAGATGAGAGCCACTGTGACCTGTTTTCGTGCTTCGGTGGAAAGGTAGTGTATGATCTTTCTCAAGATTCTTATAACACCACAACAGGTTGAGACCGTCCTACTGACTTGCTTGTCAAAGGAGAGCTTGGTGTCCAAGATTACACCCAAATTGCGGGCAGATTGGGAGGGCATGGGGCAGGCTCCGAGAGCAGAAGGCTACCAGTCCATCGACCAGATCTCCTGTTTGCCTCCGAAGATAAGAACTTCGGTTTTCTCCTCATTTAATTTCAGGAAGTTCTTAATCAACCAGCACGCAACTGCTTCCATGCAATTTCTGAAATTAAGGGCCGTGATGTTTCCTGATTGAGAAAGGGAGACCATAATCTGGGTGTCGTCAGCGTATGACAGAACTTCCAGCCCGAACGATCTTACTAGCCTGGCAAGTGGGGCCACATAGATGTTAAAAAGTGTGGGGCTCAAGGACGAGCCCTGAGGAACCCTACACTGCACAGGCTTAACGGGGAGAAGAAGTCACCCAGCTTGACCCTTTGTTTTTGCTGATTAAGGAAGGATGTCAAGAGGGTCAGTGCTGGTCCATCCACTCCCATCTCACTAAGGCGGGTAGCCAAAATGGAGGGGGACCGGGTATCAAATGCAGCTGTAAGGTCGAGCAGTACCAGAAGAGTGGTCTGGCCACTGTCGACCTTAGCGCGTATGTTATTGATAACCACTGTAAGGGCGGACTCAGTGCTATGTGCCCTCCAGGAGCCGTGCTAAGAGGAGTCCAGCAGGCTAGAGTTATCCAGGAAGGCACTCAGATGGTGATTGAGATGGGCCTCGAACATCTTAGCGGGGGCAGGAAGCAGGGATATGGGGCGGAAATTCTTCAAGATCCCGGGATCTAGGGTAGCCTTCTTAAGAAGGGGCTTGACAATCGCCATTTTCCATGAGATAGGGAAAACACCTTCGGAGATTGCCAAGTTCATCACCTCCAGAAGAGGAGGCAGCACAACTTCCCTGCACTCTTTGAGAATCTTCAGAGGACAGGGGTCCAGAGGGGACCCTGATTTAAGCTTATCCAAAAGACGACTCAGTTGTTCAAGCGTGAGAGGGGGAAAGTTAGAGAAATTACTACAAGGTCCATTAACCTGGCGTTCCAATGGGGGAACCCCCGGAGGGGGTGAAGCCGCTAAACCTAGGTTGAGAGCTTCTAGAGCTGTGTGAATATCCATTATCTTAGTGTAAAAGAAAGAGGAGATATGATCACACAGTTCCTGGGTTGCCACTATGGGATCGGGTGACTGGAGGAGGGACAGGGAATCTACGATTTTAAACAGTTCCCTAGGGGAGCTAAGAGAGGCAGTCAACTTAGCAAAGTGTGCTTTCTTTCCCCCCATAACCGCAATTTTGTACCCCTTAAGCAGACTTTTGTGTTTTTCTTTTTCCTTCGGGTCAAGGCGAGACTTCCAGAGTCTCTCTTGCTTCCTGCAACCCTGCCTTAGCAGTCTGAGGGAATCTGAGTACCAGGGAGCCGAGGGTCGTTTCCTGGCTGAGTAATGCTGGTTGACCAGGGCCAGAGTATAGTATTAAAAAGGTCAAGGGCAGCCGTGTCGGTGTCCCTCATCGTAAGACTGGACATCAATGGTGCGAGTGTCTCATTGTTCACACCCCTGAAATTCCTTTTCAGTTCCCACTTACTGGGGTACAATATGGGCACAGAAAGGTGTTGAGGTGTACATTCAAGTGGGACAGCCATGTGGTCTGACCAGGACAGGGAAAGGGGGGAACCTATTACTAGCCTAGGATCCTTGGAGAATACCCCGTCTAAGGTATGTCCAGCTGAATGGGTGGGACTTCCTACTCCTTGTAACAGTCCACAGGAAGCCAGGGAGTCTAACAAGAGAGCGGTATCACCAGAATTCGAATTTTCCAAATGGAAATTGAAATCTCCAAGAATGGTCATATTAGGTCTATCAATATACGGTTCCAAAATTTTCAGTAAATCATGGCTGAAAGCAGACCTAGGGCCCGCGGGCCTGTAGATCAAAATGCCAGAGAAGGACACAGTAGGGGAGGAGTTAAGAGCAAAGTACATTGCCTGGAAAGAATCCAGATGGGAGGGGAGGGGCTTGGTCCGGCATCTAATTGAGCTTTTATACAATATGCCCAGACCGCCCCCCCCTGCGACCCACTCTATCCATTCTTGACAGGGCATATTCCTCGGGGATGGCATTTACAAGCTCAGGCCCTGTAAAGTCAGAAGCCCAGGTTTCGTGATGAAAGCCCATGAGGGTTTTCTATCCGAGATAAAATCCCTGAACGCAATGTTGTTTTTAACTAGGGACCGTGCGTTGATATGAAACCCAGTTGCCTTATTCAATGAAGAGAATTCTTGCTTCTTAGCCATGGGCAACTTATGTGAGGGGTCAGGCGTGGTAGAGCAACTTCCTTTCTTAGTACATCGGCACTCTAAAGCATCAAGTAACTTCTTGGGTGAGAGCATATGATGACAGGGCTGCCACAGGGGTTTAAGTGCTTGTAGTGCATGTAGGGAGTAAATGGGACTTACAGGGACAAGGGTAGATATGGGGCCAGGCTCCCTGGCCCCTGGCGCTTCCTCGGCGCAGACGGGCTGGACTCAGGCGCGACTCGGCTGAGCACCGCCCAAATGTGGGGCAAAGACTTTAAAACTGCCTTGGAGTCACTAGTTTGAATTGGTCCCAGGAATCAATTTTTCCTCTGGTCAGAAGCCGTAGGCACAGCCTAACCTTTACTAGCCCAAAGTGCTGCAGGTGCAGTCTTCTGATGGTGCAGCCTCTCTCTGTGCAGTTTCAAATGCACCAGGGCAGGCCTTCTTTGGTCCTTTCTTCAAATCAAATGTGATCTGAGGTTCAGTGTGCCATGGGGTGCACGTTATATCCCCGGAAAATGCCCAGAGGGGACAAAGTGGTCACAAGCCAATAGGCTATTAGGTGCCCTCCTCTTTGGTGACAAAGATGCAGTGATGTGTGACATTTGGCAATCTCTAGAGTGCAATTTTCTTGCCACCATCAAGATGTATTAACCTTTCTTTGACTGTAAGGAGGTTGGTAGCCCACCCTAAAGGTGTGGCTACCTGAGGGCTATTTTGCAGATATTGAGTCAAGACTTAGTGTAATAACAGTTCCTAACGACCCAAGGGAAATTATAATTATATGACGTGGGCAGGTTGGCTGCTGGCAAAAGGGAAACAGTGGCTAGATGGCTGGGAGAATTAGAGACTCCTGATGGGATCTGGGTCACTGCAGATAAAAGCACTGCCAACAGGTTCACACAATGTTATCCGTACCTCTATAGTGTACAGTCCTCAGCCTCAGAATGTTACATTAAATCCTTCCTTGGGGAGTTGCCCATCTCATGGCTTCCTTCGGTGGATGATAAGCTTGGATCAGAACCTCTCCCTGGAAACGGGAATGGAGGGAGTGGATCTAATACAAACTGGGATAACAACGGGGCCTAACCTCATTCCAGTGGAATTCTATAAGCGCACCTTCTCAATGCGCCCCCATGATTGGGAAGGCCTTGGACAAGGGCGAACTGCCATAAGATTTGGAATGAGCAAAGATTGTTATGGTAACCAAATCTGTAATTCCATGTACTTGTTGTGCCTCATACAGACCGATCTCGTTGCTGAACAGTGAAGTAAAGTTGTGACAAAATTGTTAGCATTTTGCCTAGAAAAGTCATCCTGATGCTAGTACACAGGGATCGGATGGGATTTGAACTAAAACAGGCCACTTAAAACAATCACCCCCATTTTCAATAGCTGGTTAGACTACCAAGTAGACACACAACTACCCTTAGAAATTGTGTCCTTGGACACAGAGAAGGTGTTCAAGTCCATACATTGGCAATACCATTTCCAGGTCTTGGTCAAGCTGGGACTCGGCCCAAACTATTGCCTGTGGGTGCACTTGCTATATGACCATCCAGTAGCAAGGGTGAAGGTAAGTATAACATTTTCAGAGGAACGCTGCTTGAAGATTTTGGCTGAAGGTCCAAGGGGATGTGGTAGGCTTCCCGAAGGTAAAAGGAGACCCAGAAAAAGTAATCCTGGGCATAGATGACATACTGCTGTACCTTGCCAATCCAGTTATATCACTAAAGTTGGTCCTGTTGGTATTCCATAACTTTGAAAGATGATTGGAATACAAAATTAACTGTTCTTCACCAAATGAGTACCTGGCCTCCAGTGGTCCTGAATCAGCCTGAAATTATGACCTCTAGGCAGGATTTCAGCTATCTTGGGATACAGATTACCCCATGCCAGCACCAGTTACCGCACAGGAACTAAGAGATAGTCTATAAGGAATGTTGACGGTGGAGACGTCTGCCTCTCTCGATCATGGGTAGGGCTGCCCTTTTTAAAATGATCACCATGCCCAAATTCTTACACCTATTGAAAATACCACTTGGCCAGTGCCAGGTGCTTTCTTTAACAAAGTGGAAGGCACACTGAGGACACTCTTCCAACCTAACAAAGTACTGTTTACAGTGGTGGCATTTAACTCCCACATATTAGGGCATACTACTTGGCCTCCCATCGTCAGGCAGTAAACGAATGGTGCTTTGTGCCCAGGACAGAGCCCGCTACACAATTTGAAAAGTTCCTTATGGGAGACACATCCCACGCACATAGCGTTTAGGGAAGCAATTTTGGCCACCCCTTGCTGGTACCTACAATAGACTCCCTAGAGGCCTGGGACAAGCCATGGCTTATGTGGGGTGGAAAGGCAGACTCTCCCAGATGAGCCCATTATGTATTTTAGACAGGGTGAAGGAGCTGGAAGGGATAACGGGGAAGGCTCCTTACGACCTAGTTGGGATATCAACCTTTAGAAATCTGGGGGGAGAGGGTGGGATACATTACTTCCAGGACCTACAGGCCAAATATGATCTGTATGACTCACAGTTGATCCAGTATATTCAGGTTCCCCATGCCCTGCAGGCTATGAGACTATCCTGGAAAAAGATGGAGGACAGTAGCGCCCCTCAAAAGCAGGGTACTCTTAGATAAGATGACTTCCAAACTCATCTAACAAACACACTGCACTCTCATCAACAACACGCCAGATCATATCTGTCCCCTTAGGACCCAGTAGGAAACTGGCTTGGGCCCAATGAAGGATATAGATTGGGAGGCACAATCCCCTAACTGAGAGTAAAGGTTGAGGGTTTTTACCAAATGAATTGAAAAGAGACACAAGTTGTTAGTTGTTTTGTTTCCATTCTTTCTTTTTTCGTACATGATAGTATAAAAACCGCACATTTAAGGCTTATGGTGGTGAATCTTGCACAACCATATACCTAGCAATAGGCATATTGACACTTGGATTTGAAATTTCTTCACATCTGGTGGCGGACAAACTTGTCTTAATTTCATAACAACAGTAAACCCACAATTTCCCTAACTTGTCAGCCTTGAAAAAGCCCCAGGTACGAGATCCACATAGGGGGGGAAACACGTGTGGGCTCAATGGAACGTAACAACATCACAAATTACATACTAGAATGGGAATTCCATGTGAAATTATATGAGGAACCGCATTCAAAGGATTATACTATCATGAAACAAAAATGAAAGGATAAAAACAAAACAATAAATAACTTGTGCCTCTTTTCATCAGGTAGAAACACTCTCTCATTAGACTGTCCATAGGTTAAGTAGGACCAAACCTCAAGAGTGATACTAGCCCCCACATCTGGGCATTCTTTAACAGGATGGGAGTAATAGGCCTTAATGCATCCTAGCATACCAATCTCCTGTCTATGCTGTGGGGAGCCAGTGCACACCTTTTTACACACAATTTGGGACTGTCCACCAATGCAGACATATTAGAGGAAGATGGTAAGATCTTGAAGATATCCTGGGAGCCTAAATCCCATCCATGGCACAGTTCCCAGATTTAAGAATACCAAGCAAAGATGACCTCCACAGAATATAACTCCTTTCCGTGCACTTAGGCTCCATATTAGGTAAGAGAACCATTTCCAAGAAAGTGGGGGAGCCCCATTCCTCCCACTAAGGGTCATTGGGTAATGGGCATGACACATTTCTAGGAGACAGAGAAAGCTGTTTACGAAGCGAGGGGATGCCCAGGGAAATTTCAGAAGTCTTTGTGACCGTGGAACAGTTATTGAAGAGCATGTAAATGTACCTCTCCCCACCCCTTCAAGGACAGCATGACTAGTTGTTACAGAAAGGATCATTGTAGGCTATCCAAAACAAGCCCCAGTAGCACAATGGATGATTATTTGTCCAGACGACTTCCTTCCAGTGTAGGAAAAAGTACTTAGTCCATGACAAAACAGATGGCTTGCCAATACAGAAGATGAGGCAAAATCCTAATCTACATCAATACGCCACCAAATGTATTAACTGATTTGAAAAGATGATTTTGTCATCAAAGATCATGCTGGGGGACATATTAACTAACAAGGAGAATGTAGTAGAGGTCATCACAAGTTTAGGCATCATGATCTTTCGCAAAGTAACCTGCCAATATGTTTTTTTATGTATTTTATTAGAGTTTCAAAAGTTAACAATCTGTAGGGTGTACATAACACTCATCCATAACAGTATGTAAGAAGGATTAAGGAAAGAAACAGGAACACCTTCCCCATCCTCACACCCCGCCAATATGTTTCGGAGATGGGGTATGCAAAAGCGCTGTATACAAGAACCTTGTCTTACTGAATTCTATAGCCACACAGCTAGACATACAAGCATTCTCAATATCTGTATCCCAAAATAATGACCACAAAAAACTGACTTGCAACAGACTCCAAAATATTGACTTGCACAATATCATCAAGGTTAGCTTTCCTACTGTAAATCAACATCTACCTAACTTGACAATATTATGCAAATCAATATCTTGGAATAGATTTTGTTCTAGGTCGATACTGTAAATCAATATTTTGGTACCACATATCTCAGTCTTCCCACCCAGTCATATGGCATTCTAGAACATTAAATGCTATTAGTACTAGTAGTAAGGGCCACAGATAGGAGTTCAATGTTGAGAGCTGCACTGGACACACACAGGAGAGTGGAGTAGTAAGTAGGGACATGCATACTCATGGAATGGAGTTTGAAGAAGGGATTTTTTGTTCAAGGTGTCAAAGTATTACCCCCACACATGCTGATAAGCACAGGGCTTGGATGACTGCACATCAAACTTACCTAGAAAACCAACAAAAATTGACATATTGTCGTTAAAAAACATAGAAAATGGAGAACATTCATTTACATTTATCAATATCACCAAAGCACCATCAAGTCCTGAATCATTGTAGGATTAATTTGTGATCTCTGTGCTTAAGTGAATAATAAAAAGATGTTAAAGACAACAAACGAAAATTCCGAACATTTCTTCAAATCCCCACTTATGATGCAGGAATCTTGGGTCAGGTAGGATACAGGCTTCTGCAAGCTATTGGCCAACATTTAAGGCGCATGCTGCAAACAAAACAAAACACAATATTCAAAAGTCTGTTCATCACAAAAATGTCATGTACTGCAGCTATTACGACATTATCTATGCCTGCATGTTGAATACACTGTAGAAATTCATCAAGGTACCAGGGCGTGCATTACCTGTAACATGTTGATGGAAACTGAGGCAGTTTCGGTGATCTTATATTTTACTTCTGTCGTAATGCTGCAAACTGAGGCAGTTTCGGTGACCTTATATTTAACTTTTGTTGTATTGGCTAGATTACATGCTCCATTGATTTTGGAAGGTCTCAGGATTTTGATAAAATGTTTACCTTGAATACATAAACTACTAACAATAGTATCATACTGTTTGTAAGTTGCCAAAATACATAGATAGTAAATATATAAACTTCTGTTCATTAACAGCAGGAAGAAAACATCTTACAATATGGACTTACAAACTCCAGATAAAAGGTCATGAATTTGCGCGTGAATCGTAAACAAGCCTTTTACGCACAATAAGAACGTTGAGTGAGGACTTAATAGTGTTTGTGGAGAGAAACTGGTGACCAATCTGATAGCTTTCCACAGAACAGATGTAGATGATGGATGAAGGCAGAACACTGTGGGAAGCTGGGTTGCTAGAAGTACTTCAGTCCCAAGTCTACTTCCACCAGAAAGAGGATCACCATTAGTCCTATATGACCGCTAGCTGCAGAATTTCTATTTAAGCTTTCAGACAGCACACAATGCAGCAAAATCATTGGCCATGCATGACATTACAGTAAAACCCTCAGCAGCAGGCTTACTTCAACTTGTCTTTCCATTCGTACAGCCTGTCCCTCATCGAGAAGACCGTCAACAAGCAGATGGCCGCCTTCCTCGAGACGAACGGATCCCTCGACCCCTCACAGTCCGGCTTCCGAGCCAAACACAGCACCGAGACCGCCCTCATCGCCGCCACCGATGACATCCGAGCCCTGATGGACAATGGAGAAACAGCGGCCCTCATCCTCCTAGACCTCTCCGCGGCATTCGACACGGTCTGCCATCGCACCCTAATACGGCGCCTCAGCAACATCGGAATCCGGGACAAGGCGCTGGAATGGATCATCTCCTTCCTCGACGGAAGAACACAGCGAGTCCGCCTACCACCGTACAAGTCAGAGGCCTCCGAAGTCATCTGCGGCGTCCCCCAAGGATCATCACTGAGCCCCACCCTCTTCAACGTCTACATGAGCCCCCTCGCGGCCATCGTACGCAAACACCACCTCAGCATCATCTCCTACGCCGACGACACCCAGCTGATCCTCTCCCTGACCAACAACCCCGCCGCCGCCAGAGCCAACCTGCACGAAGGGATGAAAGAGGTAGCCGAGTGGATGACGACCAGCCGCCTGAAACTGAACTCGGACAAGACGGAAGTCCTCATCCTGGGCTCTTCACCCTCCGCCTGGGACGACTCCTGGTGGCCTCCCGCCCTGGGCACCGCACCCAAACCGACAGACCATGCACGAAACCTGGGCTTCATCCTGGACTCCTCCCTCTCCATGACCAGGCAAGTCAACGCCGTCTCCTCGTCGTGCTTCAACATCCTACGCATGCTACGGAAGATCTTCTGGTGGATCCCCTCAGAGACCAGGAAGACCGTCACCCAGGCCCTCGTCACGAGCCGACTAGACTACGGCAACGCCCTCTACGCCGGGACCACCGCCAAGCTCCAGAAGAGACTCCAGCGGATCCAAAACGCCTCAGCCAGACTCATCCTCGACATCCCACGGTCCAGCCACATCTCCGGACATCTGAGAGACCTTCACTGGCTCCCCATCAACAAGAGAATCACCTTCCGCCTCCTCACCCACGCACACAAAGCCCTACACGACCAAGGCCCGAGCTACCTCAACAGCCGAGTCAACTTCTACGCTCCCAAACGCCACCTCCGATCAGCCAACCACGCCCTCGCCGCCGTCCCCCGCATCCGAAGAGCGACTACAGGAGGAAGGTCCTTCTCCTACCTGGCCGCCAAGACCTGGAACTCCCTCCCGTCCGACCTGCGCCTAACCCAAGACCACCTCTCCTTCAGGAAGAAGCTGAAGACCTGGCTGTTCGAGCAGTAGCGGCACCCCCCCTCCCCAGCGCCTTGAGACCCTACGGGTATGTAGCGCGCTTTATAAGTGTCACTGATTGATTGATTGATTGATTGTCCCTTACCCTATCACGGTTTACTACTCCACTGTTATATCACTGTCAACATACAGGCTATGTGTTCACCTCATCTTTGTGCCTTGCTTGCTTGTATAGTGTAGTTGTGGCAGAGAATTTTGTGGTAAGTGTATTGTGCATGCTACAGTGGGTTTTACTGCTTTGTAGAACCATAGGGTGAACATTCTTTGCCAATGTTCTTATGTAAATATGTGTGCCCTTAGAATGCAAGTTCTTTGAATTTTATACTTGGAAATGCGACTGTTATTGATGAGCTGTTGCTGGCGGATGTAATGCTTGCTGTGCATCTCCACAACCGTGTAGCCACAAGAATTAATGTTACTTGTTAAAACACTTTGCCTCCAGCGTTTTACTACAAAATATGTGGCGACAATTTGGCAACACAGTCGGACCTTTCGGTACAGGTTTTGGCTGTCTGTGTCATCCCATCATCGCATGATCCAAGGGCCTGCCTTGTTCTCGTCTATAGATTTCTACACACCAGTGTATGTTTTCCAGTTGTGACCAGTTTCGCTGCTGACATAGATCGTGGTGTTAGACTGAGCAGAAGATGTTCTGCAGTCTAGTTGTTTAACCGCAATCTTGGATGTGGGTGGTCGTCAGTCAGCGACACGGAGTTGACATTGCGGCCCTCTTCAAGAGACTGCTGTTAGACTGCTGTTTTCTGTCTAGCATTTCAAGCCGCTGGCCTGGGTGTACACATCCCAAATCCCAGACGAAATTTATGTGGGGGCAGCCATTTTGAAGGGGCCAGCTGTTGTTTCATCTATAGCCGCTTGACGCCGGCAGCTGTTCTAGTACTCATGTGTCTGGATATTCAGTCACACAGTCAGAATGGCTTCTGGGCTGCGGATTTAATGTATTCACATTTATTGTGAATAGAGTATGGTGATGCACACACCTTATTGCGTCCTGCCTGGATGGTTATGTCTATTCTACAACTCATCCCATTTTTCAAGTATTTTAGCTTTGTGAGGTTCCATATCTACATTGGGGCTGATTCTGATGCAGGTTGGAAATTCTTCCCGACCGAATTGGGTTGGAAATGGTTTCTGACCCACTCGAATCGTGAGAGTCCCACCGACCAAGTACGATGCATCCGGATGCTTCCAGATACGATTTAGTTGGACTCCCATTGACTTCAATGGGAGTACATGTTCCTAACTGCATCATAATTGGGCACTGGGTCGCTCCTGTTCCTATTTGGAAGGAGCAAATGCCATTAGGAGGCCTTCTTAACCGCATCTGAATCAGGCCCTGGTTGGGAATGCTTTCTAAGCCGCATCAGAATCAGCCCCTAAGTGTTGGGCTGAATTAATTCCTGCATTGTGCTTTCTTTGCTAGTGCATTTATGGTGACGCACACACCCGTTGACGATTGAACATAATACTAAACAGCATTTATTTTTGTGCTTTATTCAGAAACTGTGAGCTCTACAGTTTAGATTTTGTTGTGCTGTTTGGCACTTGGTGATACTCACACCGTTATGAGATTGTGCTTATCTATTTCTTTTACTCCAAGTCTGTTATTTTAACAAATTGTCAAACAAAAGTATTTTTGTCTATATAGTGTGCTCACATTGGGTTTAATTATACCTGTACATATAATGTATACTATGCAGCTCATACAGACAGGGTTTTGTCTGTATTGTCAACTTTCAATTGGGTAGGCTTTATGCTATATTGTGTTCACTTTTTCGATTAACAACATGTGTACCATGTAAGCTGTTAACCATCCGCATGCTTTTTTAGATACCCTGGGGCAACCAACGGTTAGGTGGAAAATTTGGTTAATTGCTTTTAAAATTTACTTGGGAGCAATTGGGGCTTTGGGATTTGTTGCAGAGAGGAAGAAGCATGTGTTTAGTCCTTGTTTGGGGTTCAAGGGAAGATCCATATTCAAACATTTGCGTGACTGACCTCAACAAGAATGAGATGATGGTGTGGAGTATCAGGAAACGGTACTTAAACTTAAGAACTTATTCGACAAATAGCCAAGTCTCAAAGTTCTGAGAAACAAATTTTTCAAGAGGAAACAGCTTGAAGGGAAAGATGTTGTTGCATACATATCAGTTTTACGTACATTGGCAGCTGACTGTCAATTCGAGGGATTCACTGATCAGTTGATCGGAGACAAGTTTGTGTGTCATTGCTAAAATAAACAGATTAGGCAGGAGATATTGAGTTTGGGGAATCCTAAAGTGGCCAAGAGTATTGGGATTCCTTATGCTTCATTAAAGAAGCTAGATGACAAACTGCTAAACATTGTTTATGTGGTTGGGGAAGGTAAATCCCAACAGAAGTCTGGATGTAACATTAATTCTGCAGGTTCCAAGCCCACTAAGATAGACAATAGGAGTTCTAACAATGGGAAGATGTGTTTCCAGTGTGGTAATGCTCCGCACCTCAAAGGGGAAATATGTCTGCCTGCTAATGTTATGTGCAACTACTGCAAAAGAGTAGGACATTTTGCTGAGGTCTATTTGAAAAAAAAGTCTTATAGAAAACCTGTGGCATATGTGATTGAGTCATATTCTGAAGTTATTTCTGCAGTGGGGGACGAACAGGTGTGTACTCAAGGTGGTAGAAAAACACCAATAATGAACCCATTGTGGGTGATTCATCATGTTGTGTAGACCCTATAGCAGAAGTGAGTGTGAGAGGTAAAGTTCTCAAACTTTTGGTGGATTCTGATGCCAAGATCACCATGATAAAACAACGGATGATTGTAGAGACATGGAGTGAGAGACTGTTATTGCCACCTGACGGTTCTGCTGTCTCTTACAAAGGTTGCATAATTGAACTGTTGGGATCCATAGAAGAAGAAATTATGTTCCAATGGAAGGAAGATTAGAGGTAAAATCTGTATGGCGGTCAAGGGCCTTAACTTCCTCGGGTGGTTTCGCCAAGGGCTGATTGGTATGATATTAAGGCCAGGTGCCACAGAGCAAGTCTCTGTAGTTGACTGTGATGATGTGGGGCAGAAGTGGAAGTTTTCCCTCTGTGTTTAGTGATTGATTACGCAAAATTCGAGGTTTAAAGCACAAGATCATCATAAAGGATGGTGTGGCCCCTGTCAAGCATAAACTCAGAGGGGTGCCATTTAGTGTAAGAGAAGACCTTGAAAAGGAGAGTCTATGCGACAAGGGGGTCATAGAGCCTAAAGAATCCTCTTTGCGGCTTTCTCCCCTTGTGGTGGCTTGCAGGAGGTGTGGCCAGCTGCGAGTATGTGTGGACTTTATTTCACTAAATAATGAAATTTGGGTTGACTCACACCCACTGGCAAAGTTTATTTATTTATTTATTTAATGAGTTTTATATAGCGCTGGCTAGACCCGAAAGAATCAGAGCACTTTACATGAGGTTCCACAAAATTACATCAGATAACCGGTTACATAAGTTACTAGTAAAACATTTAAAGAGCATATGAGATGAGATAAATGGAGCATAGAAGGGTAAGGGGGTAGGGTGAAGGGGTAGGAGGGAAATAGGACGGCGAGATGAAGGAAGCATGCCCCAAGTCCGGCTGGGTAGGTGACAGCCTAGGGGGAAGTCCACGGCCCATCTCCTCTTTAGCTATCAGGTAGCTCCACCAGTCATCGGTCAAATAGTAAGGTCTTTGTTAAAAAGCATTTAAAGATAAAGGAAGACAACATATAAAATGGTGCGTAGAAGGGTGGGGGAAGGGTAAAAGGGTAGGGGGCGATACGACGGAGAAACGAAGGAATGCCTGCCCAAAGTCCGGCTGGGTAGGTGACGGCCGAGGGGGAAGTCCACAACCCATCTCCTCTTTAGCTAACAAGTAGCTCCACTAGGCATCAGTCAGCTAGCTAGGTTTCAACGGTCGGAGGAAGATTCCATAATTTATGTGATGATGGGTGAGCCAGGTGGGGAGGATGGTGGGGGAGCATCCCTAGCCTTGCTTGTGTAAGTTGAATGAGCCAGTCCAGTCTGGTGTGGGTGGAGGGGCTTCTCTATTTGCTGTAGTCCGATGGAGCAAGAAGGAGGTGGGTGGAGGAAGGGCTTCAAGAGTGAGGACTAGTAGGTTGGAGCCTACTTGTTTAGTCTGTTTGTGTGGTGGCCAATTCGAGGTCAGGCACCCGGGTATTTTAAAAATTCCTCGACCGCTGCCTCCTGATGATTCTAGAGGACAGGTTAAAATGCTTAGTAGTCTCTACATATTCAATTGGCCCTATCAACTTGCTGGAGCTATATGATGTAAGGCGCCCTAGTGATGTGGAGATTGGGTGCCACTCCTCCCCTGGTGCAGATCTGTCGCTGTATGAGAGGCCCCAGTGCCCATATGAGGCACAGTGTCTGCCGCGGGCACCATGTTGAAGTCAGGCAATCTCTGAATTAACTGCCTCTCAGGTGGTTGCAATGCTGTGCCATCTGGGCAGCGCGGGAACTCCATCCAGCAAGGGGTATCCAGTGTGGTGCCCTCTGACTCTATCAGGTGAACGCCTCTCCCCCGCTGAGCCTCAATCTGCCATGACTGATCGCTTCGCGCCGCCAGGAAATAGCACCCGTCGCGTCTGCTGCCCAGCGCCGCAATCACTCACTAGGTCGCCAGAAGTAGTAGGTCCCAGCAGGCAAGGCATGGCCCGTGTCCAGGATCCGAGCCGCACCGCCAGACCCGCAAAGTCTACTCCACACCTCCGGTCCCGCACCGCCAGCAGCTACGGGCGGATATCCGGCAGAACAGCAGCATCTTTGATGCAAACAAACTATCTGTTTGATTGCATCAGAGGGACCAAGTGCCTACCATCAGGCGGCGCTTCATCCTGATTCGCGACAATTGATTGCAATCATTTTCCCCCTTGGTATCTTTCAAAACCGACATATGCTCTTTGGCTTAGCCTCTGCGGCCTTGGTATTTCATTGAGTGATGCCCAATTTGCTTAAAGAAGTGATGGTGTCTTAGGGCCATATGTAGGTAGTGAGATACCGGTCGGTAACGGCCGAAATTTGGTAAAATTGCCGTTACCGACCGGTATTTAGGCATTTGAGATGTAGGAGGCCAAAAGTAAGGATTCGGTAAATATGAATTGGTAAATACCGATTCATCATTACCGAATTCTAAAATACCGAATCGGAATTTACCAAAACCTTATTTACTGAATCGGTAAATAAGAAACGGTAAAAATGAGATTAGAGATGTAGCTAATTTCTAAAATACTAAATTTCTTGAAATTCAGTATTTAAGAGTCGGTAATTACCATGGAGTGAAAGCAGGTGGTAACCAGGTGCAAGCCATAAAACAGGCCCCAAAATGCAACAGTGTGACCAGAATGGCGGCATTCTATGTGATAGCAAGGCGGCTATGGCTACAGGCACTGGAGACAGGAGGAGCAAGTCTACAGACAGCGGATCACACTCTTCCAACTTACTGAAGCAGAGAACCATGATAGGTACAGGCTACACCCCCACACCATCCTAGACTTGATAAGGGAACTGCACCCACACCTGGAGCACCCAACACCAAGGGCACACACCATACCACCACATGTCCAGGTGCTCTGTAGCCTACACCAGCTTGCATCTGGCAGTTACCAGGGGGTGATAGCTGCGGTAGGTGGGGTGTCCCAGAGCTGCCTGTCCCGTTTCTTCAGGAAGTTCCTGGACGCCATGATGCAGAGAATGCATCATTACATCAGTTTCCCTGACACACATGCGGAACTGCTGAAGACAAAGACTGACTTTTACCAAATGGCACAGTTCCCACATGTGATTGAATGCATTGATGGCACACAGATCCCAATCTGCCCACCTGCAGCAACAGAGTACATCTACAGGAACAAAAAGTCCACACACTCAATAAATGTGCAGGTAATCTGTGATGCTGCCAACATAATCACAGACATCGTGGCCAAATTCCCAGGAAGCACCCATGACTCCTACATCTTTCAGAACAGTGAGATCTACACACGCCTGACAGCGGGGGAATTCGGAGAAGGATACCTGCTAGGTAAAACACTGTGACTCACCCTGATAGATACTGCAGATGTAGGTGTTGTTGTGCATGTGACTAATGGCTCTCTCCTTTCCACATAGGCAATAGTGCATACGCCGTCCACTCGTTCATCTTGACACCCTACCTGAGCCCATGAACCCCGAATGAGAGACGATACAACGTGGCACACAAATCTACTCGCAATGTCGTGGAGTGCACCTTTGAGCTATTAAAAAGCAGGTTCCGCTGCCTCCACAAAAGCAGAAGCGCGCATCAGTATTCAGCCCCCATCTGCTGTAAAATCATTGCAACTTGCGCAATGCTCCACAATCTTGCCACTAGGAAAGGAACAGCAATAGAATTAACAGATATTGAGGACAATGATGAGGAAGATGCACAGCCTGAGCCCAACACAGCAGGAGAGGCACCAGCAACAGATGGGAGACAGAGATGGGCAGAGATCACCCACAACTATTTCTAAGTAAGAAAGGAGACACAGCCAGGCGTTGCATGTTTATGACGTAGTTTAATAACTTGCCACTACGACAAAGAACAAATGGCACACCATTCCAATCCAAATGCAGGCAACCTTAATAGGTAGTCATGGGTTACTTCACCCTAAATATGTACTTAAAGGTGTGGGCAGCAATAACGTCTGCGCCCACCCACAACAGTGCTGGATGCCTGCAGCTGCCCTTCCTCACTGTCTGCTGAGCTAGGGCTGGCAGCATGCCGCCTGCTGCTTCTCCGTGTGTCTGGGACAGGGGGGGTAATGCTGCTCCTGCTGGTGGTCTCGTCACTCTCCCTCACAACTAGTGCACCAGCGTTGGCTGCTGGGTGGTCAGAAGCACTTCCAGTGCGATTGTCACCTTCCCCATCTCCCTGGTGACATCAGTGCAGCAGTGCACAAGCCCCTCCTGCATTGCCACGGAGCGCCTGCAGCGCAGGGATGTGGCAGTTGCCAGACGGTTCACCGCCTTGGTGTGCTGCTGCATGTACTGCCTCTCCCTGCGCCTTTTTGCCCTGTCCGCATCCAGTTTGTCACAGACTATCATCAAGGACTGGGACATGTCCCTCATTCCCTCTTACATCTCCTTGATGCCCTCCGCCATGGAGCAGATGCCCCTGTCAATATTGCCCATGTTTTGGTTTAAGCGCCGCATTTGTCTTTGCACTGATGTATGGCCTTCCCCTGCATGCGCTGCACTTTAACCCTACTGGCCTCCAGCCCTCCAAAGACACAGTCACCTTACCGAGTTGTGCTGCGCTCCCGGATCCTGCGGCGTCTCTTCCTGTGTGCACACCCTCAGAGGTGGACTGCAGCCCAGCATTGGTTTCCTCCAGCGGAGCGGTTGGCGTATCACCCTCCCTTGTGTCCCCAGAGGACAACTCCATGACATGGAGAGTGGCTACAGCATGCCTCCAGGGCCTTACCACTACCAGTGATGTTGAAGCTGGTAAGGCTGACTGTTCTTGTGAGGCCTGCTGTGGTGGTGATTCAATCAGCAGTGCCGATGCTGGCTCTGCTGTTGTGGCTGGCTCTGGTGGTGCAGCTGCCTGTGGTGTTGGTGCCGGTGGTGGTTGAGTGCTGTGATGTGCACTTGTGCTGGCATCCTCAGTCCTTCCCTTACGGGGTGCGCTTCCCTCCTTCTCCTGCACTGTCCAGCGCGATGACTTTCCTGTGGACAGATATGGACATTAGCTCAGTGGTCCTGCAACCCTGTTTTTCAGTATTAAATTACAATCCTGTCACACTATCTTAATGTCCTCTACTGCTTCTGACTGATGTGTCCGGCATGCCTTGTTGTTTGGTGTGATGACTGTCATGATGGGTGTTTCATGACTACATCTCCCATGATGCATTGGTGGTTTATACCAAAAACTGTACTGGAGTGTGAGTCACAAAGCCACATTGGGGAAGGGTGATAGGGAAGGGGGAGGATTGCTGTGCATGCTTCTTACCTTGTTTTGTGGAAGCTCTGGCTGAGCTGTCTGCATCCCCGATCCCAGACACACTCTCAGACTCCAGGGTCGACTCCACCAGCTGCTCCAGGTCAGTGAGGGCAGGATCCCCTGCTCCTTCCTCCCCTGATACACCGGCCTCTTTCCTCTGTGCAGCCAGCTTCTTCTTGGTAATGATTCAGAGATCATACCACCTTTTTTTAAGGTCATCAATCTCACGTGGGCTCACCCCAATGGCATTCACCTTCGCCTGGATTGCCAGCCAGGTCTTCCTTTTCACAGCCTCTGCTGCCTGTAGGGACTGTTTCCCAAAAAGCTGGGTGGGGTGTCTCACCACCTCCTCCACAAGCACCTGAAGCTCACTTGTACTGAACATCATCTTCCTTTTTCTGTCTGCTCCTTTCCTCTCTGATTGGGTTGCCATCCTGCAGTTCTGCTCAGCACAGTTCAGCCAGTAGCTCAGTTGCTCACAGCTCTCCAGAAGGTTCTGATTGTCTGCATCTGCATTGGTGTGGCCACTTCCTGGTTGTGGGGTGGGGTGGGGTGGATGCACATGATTGGTTGAATCCTCAATTGCTTGTATTTTGAATCTCTAATTTGGTATTTACCGATTCGGTAAATACCGATTTTGAAAAAATTTCTGAATTTTTCCGAATCGGTAAATGTTACCGAATTTTTCCTACATCTTATTTACCGATTCCGGAATACCGAATCGGTAAAACTCGGTACTTAGGAGTCAGTAAAATATATTTACCTACATATGGCTCCAGGTGTTTCTGGATGACAAGCGGATTTTTGCCACATCCCATGATGATATTCTCTGCAGAGTACTAGATTGTTTGAGGAAAAAATGAGTTGCCTTTAAGACAGAGAAATGTACGTTTTGAGCAGTGAGGTTGAATAAATAGGTCACATGGTCAATGCACCGAATGCCAGAAATGTTATGGATTTTCTGTCAGTATGAGAGAAGGCTTCCCAGAAGTTCCTGTTTCGACAATGGAACACAGTTCATAAGTAGTAAATTGCAAGTGTTCCTTATTTCCTGTGGCATCAAGCATTTGAGAAGTTCCTTATGCCACCCACAAACTAATGGTCTTGTCGAAAGAATGAACCATGTTGTGTCAAGTGGGATAAAACAGGAAACATTGATATTGCTAAATCTTTGAGCAGCATGATATGGTTCTACAGAATGACATCTCATTCATCCACCAAAGTATCGCCTTTCCAGCTTTTGAGAGGGCAAAGGGGGAACACCAGTTTCAGACCTAGGAGGATGACAAAGTGGTCTCAAATAAGACTCTGATGTGATGAAATTGATGGTTATTGTAAAAGAGAGAACCTCCCTGGCACAGGAAAAACTAAAACTTTGGTATGGTATGAAAAGAGGTGTTAAAGTGGTTCCACTTGTGGTTGGGGACATGATTTGAATAAAGTCTTCAGTACATACCAAAAAGGAGAAGAACAAGTTTGGAGAGTCGACAGGTTAAAATGCTTAGTAGTCTCTACATATTCAATTGGCCCTATCAACTTGCTGGAGCTATATGATGTAAGGCGCCCTAGTGATGTGGAGATTGGGTGCCACTCCTCCCCTGGTGCAGATCTGTCGCTGTATGAGAGGCCCCAGTGCCCATATGAGGCACAGTGTCTGCCGCGGGCACCATGTTGAAGTCAGGCAATCTCTGAATTAACTGCCTCTCAGGTGGTTGCAATGCTGTGCCATCTGGGCAGCGCGGGAACTCCATCCAGCAAGGGGTATCCAGTGTGGTGCCCTCTGACTCTATCAGGTGAACGCCTCTCCCCCGCTGAGCCTCAATCTGCCATGACTGATCGCTTCGCGCCGCCAGGAAATAGCACCCGTCGCGTCTGCTGCCCAGCGCCGCAATCACTCACTAGGTCGCCAGAAGTAGTAGGTCCCAGCAGGCAAGGCATGGCCCGTGTCCAGGATCCGAGCCGCACCGCCAGACCCGCAAAGTCTACTCCACACCTCCGGTCCCGCACCGCCAGCAGCTACGGGCGGATATCCGGCAGAACAGCAGCATCTTTGATGCAAACAAACTATCTGTTTGATTGCATCAGAGGGACCAAGTGCCTACCATCAGGCGGCGCTTCATCCTGATTCGCGACAATTGATTGCAATCATTTTCCCCCTTGGTATCTTTCAAAACCGACATATGCTCTTTGGCTTAGCCTCTGCGGCCTTGGTATTTCATTGAGTGATGCCCAATTTGCTTAAAGAAGTGATGGTGTCTTAGGGCCATATGTAGGTAGTGAGATACCGGTCGGTAACGGCCGAAATTTGGTAAAATTGCCGTTACCGACCGGTATTTAGGCATTTGAGATGTAGGAGGCCAAAAGTAAGGATTCGGTAAATATGAATTGGTAAATACCGATTCATCATTACCGAATTCTAAAATACCGAATCGGAATTTACCAAAACCTTATTTACTGAATCGGTAAATAAGAAACGGTAAAAATGAGATTAGAGATGTAGCTAATTTCTAAAATACTAAATTTCTTGAAATTCAGTATTTAAGAGTCGGTAATTACCATGGAGTGAAAGCAGGTGGTAACCAGGTGCAAGCCATAAAACAGGCCCCAAAATGCAACAGTGTGACCAGAATGGCGGCATTCTATGTGATAGCAAGGCGGCTATGGCTACAGGCACTGGAGACAGGAGGAGCAAGTCTACAGACAGCGGATCACACTCTTCCAACTTACTGAAGCAGAGAACCATGATAGGTACAGGCTACACCCCCACACCATCCTAGACTTGATAAGGGAACTGCACCCACACCTGGAGCACCCAACACCAAGGGCACACACCATACCACCACATGTCCAGGTGCTCTGTAGCCTACACCAGCTTGCATCTGGCAGTTACCAGGGGGTGATAGCTGCGGTAGGTGGGGTGTCCCAGAGCTGCCTGTCCCGTTTCTTCAGGAAGTTCCTGGACGCCATGATGCAGAGAATGCATCATTACATCAGTTTCCCTGACACACATGCGGAACTGCTGAAGACAAAGACTGACTTTTACCAAATGGCACAGTTCCCACATGTGATTGAATGCATTGATGGCACACAGATCCCAATCTGCCCACCTGCAGCAACAGAGTACATCTACAGGAACAAAAAGTCCACACACTCAATAAATGTGCAGGTAATCTGTGATGCTGCCAACATAATCACAGACATCGTGGCCAAATTCCCAGGAAGCACCCATGACTCCTACATCTTTCAGAACAGTGAGATCTACACACGCCTGACAGCGGGGGAATTCGGAGAAGGATACCTGCTAGGTAAAACACTGTGACTCACCCTGATAGATACTGCAGATGTAGGTGTTGTTGTGCATGTGACTAATGGCTCTCTCCTTTCCACATAGGCAATAGTGCATACGCCGTCCACTCGTTCATCTTGACACCCTACCTGAGCCCATGAACCCCGAATGAGAGACGATACAACGTGGCACACAAATCTACTCGCAATGTCGTGGAGTGCACCTTTGAGCTATTAAAAAGCAGGTTCCGCTGCCTCCACAAAAGCAGAAGCGCACATCAGTATTCAGCCCCCATCTGCTGTAAAATCATTGCAACTTGCGCAATGCTCCACAATCTTGCCACTAGGAAAGGAACAGCAATAGAATTAACAGATATTGAGGACAATGATGAGGAAGATGCACAGCCTGAGCCCAACACAGCAGGAGAGGCACCAGCAACAGATGGGAGACAGAGATGGGCAGAGATCACCCACAACTATTTCTAAGTAAGAAAGGAGACACAGCCAGGCGTTGCATGTTTATGACGTAGTTTAATAACTTGCCACTACGACAAAGAACAAATGGCACACCATTCCAATCCAAATGCAGGCAACCTTAATAGGTAGTCATGGGTTACTTCACCCTAAATATGTACTTAAAGGTGTGGGCAGCAATAACGTCTGCGCCCACCCACAACAGTGCTGGATGCCTGCAGCTGCCCTTCCTCACTGTCTGCTGAGCTAGGGCTGGCAGCATGCCGCCTGCTGCTTCTCCGTGTGTCTGGGACAGGGCGGGTAATGCTGCTCCTGCGGGTGGTCTCGTCACTCTCCCCCACAACTAGTGCACCAGCGTTGGCTGCTGGGTGGTCAGAAGCACTTCCAGTGCGATTGTCACCTTCCCCATCTCCCTGGTGACATCAGTGCAGCAGTGCACAAGCCCCTCCTGCATTGCCACGGAGCGCCTGCAGCGCAGGGATGTGGCAGTTGCCAGACGGTTCACCGCCTTGGTGTGCTGCTGCATGTACTGCCTCTCCCTGCGCCTTTTTGCCCTGTCCGCATCCAGTTTGTCACAGACTATCATCAAGGACTGGGACATGTCCCTCATTCCCTCTTACATCTCCTTGATGCCCTCCGCCATGGAGCAGATGCCCCTGTCAATATTGCCCATGTTTTGGTTTAAGCGCCGCATTTGTCTTTGCACTGATGTATGGCCTTCCCCTGCATGCGCTGCACTTTAACCCTACTGGCCTCCAGCCCTCCAAAGACACAGTCACCTTACCGAGTTGTGCTGCGCTCCCGGATCCTGCGGCGTCTCTTCCTGTGTGCACACCCTCAGAGGTGGACTGCAGCCCAGCATTGGTTTCCTCCAGCGGAGCGGTTGGCGTATCACCCTCCCTTGTGTCCCCAGAGGACAACTCCATGACATGGAGAGTGGCTACAGCATGCCTCCAGGGCCTTACCACTACCAGTGATGTTGAAGCTGGTAAGGCTGACTGTTCTTGTGAGGCCTGCTGTGGTGGTGATTCAATCAGCAGTGCCGATGCTGGCTCTGCTGTTGTGGCTGGCTCTGGTGGTGCAGCTGCCTGTGGTGTTGGTGCCGGTGGTGGTTGAGTGCTGTGATGTGCACTTGTGCTGGCATCCTCAGTCCTTCCCTTACGGGGTGCGCTTCCCTCCTTCTCCTGCACTGTCCAGCGCGATGACTTTCCTGTGGACAGATATGGACATTAGCTCAGTGGTCCTGCAACCCTGTTTTTCAGTATTAAATTACAATCCTGTCACACTATCTTAATGTCCTCTACTGCTTCTGACTGATGTGTCCGGCATGCCTTGTTGTTTGGTGTGATGACTGTCATGATGGGTGTTTCATGACTACATCTCCCATGATGCATTGGTGGTTTATACCAAAAACTGTACTGGAGTGTGAGTCACAAAGCCACATTGGGGAAGGGTGATAGGGAAGGGGGAGGATTGCTGTGCATGCTTCTTACCTTGTTTTGTGGAAGCTCTGGCTGAGCTGTCTGCATCCCCGATCCCAGACACACTCTCAGACTCCAGGGTCGACTCCACCAGCTGCTCCAGGTCAGTGAGGGCAGGATCCCCTGCTCCTTCCTCCCCTGATACACCGGCCTCTTTCCTCTGTGCAGCCAGCTTCTTCTTGGTAATGATTCAGAGATCATACCACCTTTTTTTAAGGTCATCAATCTCACGTGGGCTCACCCCAATGGCATTCACCTTCGCCTGGATTGCCAGCCAGGTCTTCCTTTTCACAGCCTCTGCTGCCTGTAGGGACTGTTTCCCAAAAAGCTGGGTGGGGTGTCTCACCACCTCCTCCACAAGCACCTGAAGCTCACTTGTACTGAACATCATCTTCCTTTTTCTGTCTGCTCCTTTCCTCTCTGATTGGGTTGCCATCCTGCAGTTCTGCTCAGCACAGTTCAGCCAGTAGCTCAGTTGCTCACAGCTCTCCAGAAGGTTCTGATTGTCTGCATCTGCATTGGTGTGGCCACTTCCTGGTTGTGGGGTGGGGTGGGGTGGATGCACATGATTGGTTGAATCCTCAATTGCTTGTATTTTGAATCTCTAATTTGGTATTTACCGATTCGGTAAATACCGATTTTGAAAAAATTTCTGAATTTTTCCGAATCGGTAAATGTTACCGAATTTTTCCTACATCTTATTTACCGATTCCGGAATACCGAATCGGTAAAACTCGGTACTTAGGAGTCAGTAAAATATATTTACCTACATATGGCTCCAGGTGTTTCTGGATGACAAGCGGATTTTTGCCACATCCCATGATGATATTCTCTGCAGAGTACTAGATTGTTTGAGGAAAAAATGAGTTGCCTTTAAGACAGAGAAATGTACGTTTTGAGCAGTGAGGTTGAATAAATAGGTCACATGGTCAATGCACCGAATGCCAGAAATGTTATGGATTTTCTGTCAGTATGAGAGAAGGCTTCCCAGAAGTTCCTGTTTCGACAATGGAACACAGTTCATAAGTAGTAAATTGCAAGTGTTCCTTATTTCCTGTGGCATCAAGCATTTGAGAAGTTCCTTATGCCACCCACAAACTAATGGTCTTGTCGAAAGAATGAACCATGTTGTGTCAAGTGGGATAAAACAGGAAACATTGATATTGCTAAATCTTTGAGCAGCATGATATGGTTCTACAGAATGACATCTCATTCATCCACCAAAGTATCGCCTTTCCAGCTTTTGAGAGGGCAAAGGGGGAACACCAGTTTCAGACCTAGGAGGATGACAAAGTGGTCTCAAATCAGACTCTGATGTGATGAAATTGATGGTTATTGTAAAAGAGAGAACCTCCCTGGCACAGGAAAAACTAAAACTTTGGTATGGTATGAAAAGAGGTGTTAAAGTGGTTCCACTTGTGGTTGGGGACATGATTTGAATAAAGTCTTCAGTACATACCAAAAAGGAGAAGAACAAGTTTGGAGAGTCGACCAAAGTGGTGAAGATTGGAGGTAATACGGTTCAAGTTGAAGGGGGCATTGGTGGAAGCTTGCCAGAATTGCCAAAGAGAGGGCTAGTCCTGGTGATGACTGTGTGAGGGACAAAGTAAGCAAGAAACCATTATCTACCAAGAACGGTGAGACCTTTATGTTGCCCAAGTGTGAGATCCCAAGAAGCAGCTTTAGAGTTATTGTCACTCCGGGCAGGTTTTCAAACATTACTTTGTTGTTGCCTGCTTTGATGTAACTTTGGCAGTTCGGTTCATGTTTAGTTTTATATATTTTTTCTTGGTTTTTGGGAAGAAGAGAAGATGTGTAGTATTGGCAAAGAATGTTACGGTAAGTGTATTTTTCATGCTAACATGGGTTTTATTGCTTTGTAGAACCATAAGGCAGTGGTGTAATGAGACTTGAGGGGGGCCCCCTGCAAACTACATGGAGGGGACCCCCATTCTCCGCGCCAGTCAAGAGCTCTCAGGCCAGCGACCCGCCATACTGAAGCGGCTCACCCCAGCCATAAAAAAAGGATTCTGGTTCCTCCATTGGTCACATCCCCCTTTCATCAGGGCGATTTACATACATCAGTAAATACTGCTGCTGCGCCCTCCAGCAAAGTTACATGACACTGACTCGTGCCGGCCCACCAAACACATCCTCCTTCTTGATGACCCACCTTCAAGCGAAGCCCGCTCAGTTGACCACCTCCAAACACAGACCACTGCCTTCGTGCCTGTTACTAACGCATCCATTACAATCCACTGTCACCCGACAAAACCCACAGTTATGTTTTTCTGCCCGCCTTTAAAACCACCTCTCCGATGTCACAACGAAACCGTGACTGCAGCCAACTGCTCCCCTGTCCACCACCTACAGAAAGACCGATGGCCGGTCACCATCTAACCACCTCCTACCAGTAAAGACAGAGCCTTTCAGCTGCTTCCCTGCCCAATGCCACTGTGGTAGTTTAAAACATGTTAAACAATCTCTTCAACTCACCACCCCAAAATAGTTCTTCCTGATAGCCTCTACGGCATCAAAGCCATTCCTGTACCTATTCATCCGCTGCATGATGCACACAATAATATTACATGTACAAAGTGTCCGATTTTTGTTTCCTCACACCAACATTAATTTACACTATGTACCCCACTAAACCATACCTCCTGTCAAAGGCAAACCAGATCCCATGTGTGGCACCAGCCAGCAAGTACCCCAAGTACAAACACCAGAGAGAATGCGCGATTCATGAAATGAAACCTACAATGACAACATAGCATTTCTTCACCCACTGTCAGCCCAGGCATGTCTGCAACGAAACAGTAGCCATCAATACCGGCAACAAATAAAGCGCATTTCCACTTCCTTTCAATGGCAGCTCCTGATACATATACCTATGACTTCTGGGCGGCATCTACCACAGACCATAGCATTCTTTGTCTCCCTAAGACTAACCGAATGCTATTAATGAACGCTTCTCTTCCCCCTTCTTTACTAATAACTAATGGAGAATAACGAAAAAAATATATAGTATTTTCTTATGCAAATTGGATATCAAGCACTTTCTGCCCGCAGTCCTCACCAGATCCACACGGATCAATATTGTGCTATCGCACCATCCTGTCAACCCTAAAATTATCTAGAGATTGTTTTTATCCCTTCCGTGAACTAGGAAAAGCAATACTTTGCACGTAAACAAGTCCCTTTAAAACCTTTGCTACTTATACAGGCTCGCAAAGCACTTACTTGTTTTACTAACTGTTGTTTTGAAGCAAACAGGTAACTCATTCTAGGATTGGAAGTACGGCTTAGAAGTGTGGAAGTTAATACTGAGATGTAGGATTAATTTTTGCATATCTGCCAGACACTTGTTCTTCCCTGCATGCGAACACAATGCTACAATACAATTTAGCTCAACAAATGGTGCAGACATTTGCTGGAAGGTAAAGAAACAGCCCATATTATTTTTACAAAGAAAAATAGACAAACATCCACTTTATACCCCATGACATAAAAGCATTAGAGTGCACAGCTTGTCCAAATCCATGCCACCTAATTCAACTCTGCCAAGTACCAGGCATGTGGCGCTATACTAACGAATTTCAGTGTGGTGATCCGCATCACTGCACTGAAATGCGAAATCACGCATAACAGACATTGCGCCTCCTCGGGTACCAGTGCTGCTAATCAATGCTGGTGTAGTATTATTTCCTTGTGGCCGCCGTCTGTTTTCTGGTGCTTCCCCTGTCTCCTATATGTGATGCGGTAAATTTCGTAATGCAGTACAGCTAGCTGTGTGGTAGTCCTGTAATGAATGTCCCTTTTCTATGCCCACAACATTTTGCTGTATTTCCGTAGTGTGTCCATAACGTTAGGTCTTGCGAGGATTTGTCGCAGGCACGCACGCGCCATACACCGGCAGCCCTACGATATCAGTCGCATCAGTACACAATAGCTCACCCACTGCACAAATATAAAAATGCAAGGCCTAGGGCCTGCTCCAAAATAGCCACAACCTGATAGAACAATTAATTGTTTGTTCTTACTTTTTAGCTTTCTTCATTCCTCTTTCCTTGTAAGAAGTGCATACCAAACTGATAAACAAACCAGAATAATCTTCTAAATAGTTGGACTAAAGATTCAACAGAGGGAGGTAGTTTAAGGATGATACTGAAAACAGAAAATGTTTTAATCCAAAATGCTAGAAAATTGGAAATGGCTGTGAAAAAATGGCCATTTTTGTATGGTTACCCCATTTTGCCTGAAATGTAATGTTGGTTATAAGACTCTCCTCACTGTGGCATTTCACTTCAGTGCCCAGTGTATGTGCTCTGACCCTCACAACATGTTGAAATTGGCTATGCCCTGATTGGTTTATTTACCTTTTCTATATCTATATGGTTATAGTATAACATGTGGGAATATACCTATGGCATTGGAAATTGAATGTCACCTGTAGACTGCAGCACATTTTATGCATATTTTTAGGCCTACTGCAGTTGCCAGACTGCTACAGTTTAAAACCTGCAACGAGACCTAATAAAATATCCTTTTGTGATAAGTAAAAAACTCTCTTTTAATTATGTAAGCATTGTAGCCCCCAAGGGAGGGTGCATAGTATTTAAAAGCTGGACATGTAGAAAATTAATTTTACCATGTCCTAAAAGTTGCATGGCCAAAAAACGATATTTACTGTGGCAGGTATAGCTGTACTATGTAGAAAACCATAGTAAAGATCAACATACTAATACTGCTATATCTACAATGGAACAAGCTACAAAACAATTAAACTACTATTTTAATAGTCATTTAAAATCCAATGGTGAAGTCAGTTTTTTAAGAAATAGGGAAGGTAACTTTTAGATTGTTTCCCTTTACCTGCCTTAACTGTTAGAATGCTAATTGGCATAAGCCAAAGCATGTGCTCAAGCCTGTGAAAAGGTACAACATAGGTGTGAAATGCCTCCAAGAAACAAGCAGTAGGCTGACCTGAGCTCAACAGAATGTGCTAGGTGGCTGCTGTGGGCATCATGGTGACACCCAAGCGTCAAATCCAGCTTACAAATCTGTTGAGCCACATGCAATATTTTTTGCACAGTGGACAGAATGTCAAGACAATTCCTGTGTATCTCATTTTGTTGCTGAAGGACTCAGCTTATGCCATACCAGAGTTCTGTCTCTGGGTTTGTTGTGGGTACAGTGCCTGCCTCAAGCTGAATTTTAGTGTTAGATGTGGGGGGCACTTTGATTACCATAGTGAACTCCCCATTCACACCTGCACCTCAGAGCCACATTTAGTATAGTCTAAGACACCATTTTGGATTTGCCCAGACACATTGCATTTCAGGCATGTTTGCAGTAAAGCAAACAGAAACAACTGCAAAAGTAGGTAGGTCAGGGCTTGGGAGGCTTTACTCCATTGGTCAGAGAGGAACTACGTTATGTCTTGCGGTGTCACACACACACAGGCTGGTGAACCCTACAAAGCTGGATCTTCGCCCAGCCTTCCTCAGAACACTGCTGGACTTGTGAAAGGATTGCAGACGGACCAAATTTGCTGCACTTCGCATGTGTGATCTGTGAGAAGGACCTGGCAGGGTTAGACCTCCTTCCACTTTAAATCCAAGGACAGTAAGATCTTCAAGGATCATAGGGCTGATTCCCTAGGTAGGTCCAGGAACACGAAAGGTTGAAGGGGACATTCCTTTGAAGAATTCCAGTGACCAGTGGCACCGGCCAAGCGCTAAACTTTGATGAGGTCTTCTGACTGGTACTCTGAGAGTCTCTAAGTGCTTCCGCTGAGGTCCTGGGAGCCTTAGAAGTGTACTTCTTTGGTTGTTTGGGCACCAAAAGAAGATTGTGAAAGTTTTTTGTAAGTTTTGCTCCAGAGCCTCAAGGATATTGACTGCAAATGGTATCCTTCTGGCAGTTCCACGGCCTCAGATTAAGTTTCAGGTTTGTCACGAACAGGGGAGAATTTTTCCTCAGAAAAATGAGAAAGTCCTTTTTCAGATTTGAAATTTTATTGATCTTCTCTTCTTCCAGGCTCTAGTAGGGACAATCTGCTTGTTATGTCTGACACGCTTTCCATCGTGCTTGGCCACAAATTGCACCTAGGTCCCGGTTCACCGTGAACATTGGTTCTTTGCACTATTTGGCTCTATTTTCACTTAGATCATTTAAAACTCATATCTCTGTTATTGGATTTTTGTCATTTTGCTTATTATTGTTTTCCTATTTTTATAAATTTGAGTGGGGGGGTTATCTTTTTGTGTTTTGAACTTTTAAACTGTTTTGGTATTTCTAAATGCTTTACTCATTTTCTCTAATTTGAGCCTGTCTGCCCTGTACTATAGCTACCAGAGACTGAGATCTAGATTACATTACTGAAACCTTTGTCTAGACCTAACAAGTTGGTGACTTCATTACTTGTGGTGGCCTACCATGCCCCCGATTAATAATTCACTTTCTCACACTGCTGAGCTTTCATAGTGTGTGTGGTAAATACTCTTGCCCCAGATTGCACAAGAGTGTGGGAGGGGAAAGCAGGCTAAATTTTCTATAATATACTGAATGTACTGGGAAAGGAGGCTCTCCACCTGAGAGTATTTTACTAAATAAGCCTAGAAGTGCCCCTTTACATTACAGTATCATAACTTACAAGCAGGTGATTCCAGTCCTAAACTTTTTAATACTAAATTGCAATATTAACACATTATTATTATTCAATTAATTGTAGCCAGTTTACAAACCTTGAAAGGATAAAAGGCTGAGTTAGCCCAGATAGCAATTCAAACTCATGAAAGAACTTGCAAAACATTAAGTGGTTCAAGAAAGGTCAATACATGTATTGTCTGATTAAAACTGACATAGACTTTGTCCCACTGAAAGTTCTTAAATTGATGTTACTTTATACCTGTTTCTCTCTATCCACCCCCCTATCATCTGTTTCTCCTTGTGGTTCTCTCACTCACTCTTCACTATTTTTTCCCTTTATGTTCACCCTCTCCCAACATATTCTCAGATTATTTGGTACCCTTTTCTCTTACTTCACTTACCATATTTCACTTCCCCCCTTACTAATTGTGTGTAAAAATTGCAGGTTGGGCACCCAATTCACCACAGGCAGCAGCAGGGGGTTTAGGGTCCTGTTCTGCTTTGAATACCAAAGAAAGCAGAGACACTTATGGCAGGTAACATCCAATGATACCTAAGGCACAGGAGCTCATATATTTGCATGGCATTGCTGCTAATATGAGCCGATATCATCAAGGGATGGTTGGGGGTATTCAGATTATCTCCCATTCAAAGTGTTACTAAATGGAACAAAAATTTACATTTTCAATCTTTATTCTTCAAATATATAGGCATCACTGTTCCACAGTAGCAATGTGTGCAGGGCAAGCTGAATGAATGAAAGTGCTGCAAGACCTTGATAACGGCAGACTCTGTGCTACACAAATGTCAACAACGTAACAACATGTATGCGAAAATCAGGAAATACAGGCATTCTACAGAAGCACTGGGCCAAATACTTTCTTCTTTGCCTTTGTGTAATTCAGGAAGAAATTCTAAAAAAAGAAGTGTTTGTGCTTGTCCATAAGAAAGCGGCCTGTAGCTGGGAGGCGGTGGAGTGACAAGTGGTTCTCATTTTTTATGAATCAGTGATCTGTTTTGCAGACCATAGGCACAGAGTAACACTGCCGTCCCACAATATTAATGGACAACGCTAAAACTGTAATTGGTATTAAAAGATGGGTGTCCATAAATAAAATTGGACACATTCTGTGAGAAGGTTTGAAGCTCATTTAGGCTTACCCTAGTAGAAGTCTTTAATTTACAACAAAATAAGTGCAGTGAACAGGCTGGTTCCTTGGAGCCCACAGCCGGTGCTGCTGAATCCTGAATACCAATGATACTTCGTGACGATTCCACCACAACACCCTTTGTTTCTCTTTCTCACTCTTGCAGGTCCTTGTTCATTCCTAGCCTGTCCCTTTGGCAGTGTTGCCAATTTTTCTCATACTGCTCTATGCTCTTTATCTACCTTCTTATTTCTTCTTGGTTTAATTCTGATAATGAAACATAAGCTCCACCACCCAAAACTGAGTGCTTTATGTCACTGCATAAATTAGGCACTGCCTAAGAGTGGGTGTCTTTAAAGTGTCTGCCAGTTGAAGTATACAGTTCTTCGTGACAGTAGAATTATGTTAATTGGCTAGCTTGAAAAACTTCCTAGTAGGTTAAGTCTAATGTACCATCAGGAAAGGGATAGGGGATAAAACAGACCATAGCTGGATTCTGAGAACCAAAAATTGGCCAAATGTAGTAGGAAAATAGTGAGGAACTACTTCATGTGTATTTACTTGCAGCTTTACCTGGTCTATGTGTGGGCAGCAGTTACTGGGTCACATCACTTACTCCATGGTGGTCTCCAGTCCTGCCTGCATGTATTGGATAGTGATAGTCATTACAACTCAAGTCTCAGATATATGAACTCAACCGCAAGCAGGAAGGGCAACCTTAGGTTTCAGCTGCCCCTTCGTTTGTCTGTGGTGGTCAAGCTTTGTGAGTTGCCTGACTATAGGCCCTTGGGTATCTTCTGCTATGCTGTTAGCCTGGATGGCTAAAAGCAGAGAATGTAAACCTGTGTCTATCACTGTGGACTGCACATGGTGTAATAACGGTGCAGAGCACGGAGACTCTAGTCAGGGACGATGGTAGCTGTCAGCACCTTGACCCACAAATGGGTAACATTGACATCTCTGCAGATGGATGACGCTGGCTTAAACAAGCTTCAAGATAGAGTCAGGAGACACTGGTAGGTGGTAGTGCATGCTGCATCAGTGCAACTGAAAGCTTACTGCATTAGCTGCAGCATCACCATCCTCTCACTGAACAACAAATTGCAGTGGCTGCAGGGGCAGAAAGGAATCTGATGACACCCAAACAGTGAATGTGTGTGCACAGCTCCATCTTGGGCATGGGCATGGAGCATCGGCAGCCTCTCTACTGATGATAGATGATAACTCTGTCTGTAGAGGGGAGTTGGGGCTTGTCCAGGTAGGCACTTGCTTTGCACTCAGCGTCCACCTCTCACTCTTGTCAGCTTTCTTTCCTGTCTAAAGGGAGCATGCTACCTACCTGTACCCCTAGCTGACTTGACAAGCATACCATAGCACTATGACCAGGCCACTCAGCAGCCTCCAGAAGCTGAAGACATGGCCGGACTAGGAACTAAAACCATCCCCAGTAAAAATTCCTTTACCAGCCGTACACTACACAGAGCAAGTGATTCCAATGCTGTCTGGAGTATTTGGGGATCACCTCTAATCAGTGGCGGCTGGTGATTTTTTTAAATGTGTTTGGAGGTAAATATCAACCCTTAATTGGACTGACTGAGAGTGCATGCTAGCCTGAATTCCACTGGAGTACATGAAGGTGTTCTTCCACTCAGAAAGGTTAGAAAACATTAGGCCAATGGAGTTATTACAACACTATTCTCAAATACATGGCAAAAACACGACAGGTTCTGATGGAGGACTCCTGAAATATTTCACTACTTTCCTAGTGTGACAAAGAAGGCTGACCTATCCAAGTGATATTCCGGGTGCACCCACTCTAAATTTTTTCAAGGAATTGTTGATAAAGTGGTGTTTTTTTCAGCACAATTTCTCTAAGATCTAAAATGCCACACATAATACAGACTATGCAGTAAAAGGACGTTCACATGGCAAAATACTTCCCTTCTACATGTTTACTTCCTGACAATTTGCCTTCCTGCCCCTTCTAGGTAGATTCTAAGTCACATGTTATAAGTGGAATTCTCCTTTGAAAATGCATAGTAAGAAAATACCAAAATACACAAATCTGTCAATGTCAAGCAAAAGAAAGCAGAGTTGCAGACAGCAGTACTGATTATTCCACAAATATGTTTTTATGTCTGTCTGTGTGTTTTTGTGTACACAAAGACACATTCATTTTGTGACAAAACTCACAGGTTTATAATTCATATAAATTCAGGAATTTTGCTAACACAAGTTTATAGTTGTAAAATAATAAACATAATTCTCCAAAACGTAAGCTGATCACTTTCTTCAAACAAAATAAATTTGACCTAATAGACAAGCTTTTTATTTTTAGTAAATGCATGGCGGGTGCTCTACTATCAGTTTGCAGTTTTCATCCAGTACCCTCATGTACTCTGGCCATACAAGAAAAGTGCCACCATCCCAAGCCAAGGATACACACTAAATACTAAGAACTACCAACAATATATCACCCAAACAAGAGTGGGCAGAGAGCACATGACCCTCACATGCATTCATGTTTTAATGAGGATGCTTTTCTCTCACAATAAAATTAATGTTTGTACAAATGCCATTTTTAGACCTCTATGTGCTGTACATAACGATTGTCACTGTAACTCAGCTTACCGAACTCAGAGGGAAGGTTGACATGGTACGCCGAGAGAATAACAAATGACTTAGAGGTCTGAAACAGATGTCAGGGTGAGCATAAAACTGACTATGATAAACCAAGCAATTAAAGGTGTATTTTGTTTAAAAGAACCATGACTTGTCTGAAAACACAATTTCTATTATGAAACAGGAACAATCAAAAGTTCTGAAAAATGTCACAGTGATTACAAACTATATTACACAGACACATATGTTGGAGAAAGGACCTACAGGCTGTCTGAACTGAGATAATCTTTCCTTACTTGCAGGCCCCTTATCCCTTTCCACCGAGACCTCTGTTTCACCTTTCAACAATAAAAAGAAACGTACTCACTGTCTCGTTCCTTGTCCCAAACTTGGTGGTTGAGGAAGTGCTTCTGCATCTGGAGCGTTCTTTCTATAATTCACCATGGGCCAACCTGTGCACAAGGCACACAGCAGAACACTGCGCCCTCGCCACATGCCGGTATGCCAGCTCTCCACATTTACCGAGGCCCACTCAAGAGAAGTGGGCACAAAGCTTTCATTTTCGCATGTTAGACATGCATAGTCGAGCCGGCTCAAGGCATCCAGAAAAGGTAAGCATGCTTTTAAAATGCTGCTGTGGAAAGACAGAGCCAGCTTCAACATTTTAATTGCGTCTTTAGATAACTTGTAGGGGGGAGGCAGGGAAGCTGTTTTTTTAAGGTTGCCACAATCACATTAAGAGGTCCCTGTCGTGTCGTGATTGGGCCTACAGGCAGACACAAAAGGAGACCACACGTGTGTACTTTGGTGGTCAGTACAATGCCTGCCACGCCCGGGTCCTGGGCCCTTTATTAGCTTTTGAACGTGCCCTCCTTAACTACGTCGGGCTAAACCATTGAACCTGCGCCTTTGGGGTAACACATGAAATCTCGGTCATACTACGTGTGGGCCATAGTGGTCGCGCCCACCTAGTGCGACACTACAGTCCCCAGCCCCTGTAGGCCCCCAACCCCTGACAACCCCCCCCCCTCACGGCCCTGGCCTCCTCCCTTCTCAAAGGAATAGTTCCCTGAGGTGAATGAACTCTCTTAAGGCCCCCACACTCTTCCCGGACCTGGCTTGTGGCTTTGACTGAAGAGAAACAATGTAACATAATACTTTGTTTCTCTTCAGTCAAAGGTCCGCAGCGCGAGGAGCTCAGAGCAGGCAGACTGCTGCAGCTGCTTTTGAGAGCGAGACACACTGCTCTCTACCGGAGACTGAGTGGGGCCCCCTTCATCTACTGAAGAGTGGGGCCCCCACACTGCGGGGGCTGCGGGGGTGTTTCTTACGCCCCTGCCATAAGATCAACATTATCTGCCAATGTTCTTATGTTCCTATTTGTGCCCATAGAAAGCAAGTTCTTAGAATGTTATACTTTGAAATGCAACTGTCATTGATGAGCTGCTGCTGGTGGAGGGAACGTTTGTTGGGCGTCTCCACAACCATGTAGCCAAATGATTAAATCGTACTTCTTAAAACGCTTTGCCTCCAGCGTTTTACTACACATAGTCAATGTCACCACCCTGGTAAAATGGTTGCTTATAAAATATCCATACACACATGCAAGCACACGCATACACACACACACACACACACACAGAGGGAGGGGTGATAATGAAGAAGTGACAGTGAAACGGACTGATAGCCTGAGATATTGCACTTTGTGGTCACAAAGCCTGAGATTTGGGAAATGATTGTCTTTGTGACAGCAAAATGCAGAATATTAAAGTCATGTAGAAAGTCAGAAAATCCTTTTCAACTGGCAAAATGTCTCGTGCAACTCATTACGAATCACAGTTAAGAGATGGTGTAAAAGGGACATCCCCTATAATTGTGATTCATAATGAAATGTATTAATAGTTTGTGGCTGAAACTGCAATAGCAAAGCACTGATCAGAAACCAATACACAAGTTGGGGTTGTATCTGATTTACAAAGCAGAATCTCTTCCTGTAGTGTAACCCTTTGTGAATTATGTTGGGAGGCCTCCGTGAGAGCAAGCACTAGTCCAGGAAATCAATGCCTGTTCACACTGATGTCTCCCCAAATGGGAAAACATTTTCTTCAAAGTAGCAATTGTCCGTTTAAGGGACGGGGTACTTTAAAAAAATATATATATGCGGGGCACAGAGGTCTGCTTTCCCCTGCAGATGATCATTCTGCGTCTGACAGCGGTGGTTCCTCTGTGGGAGTAGAGGAGAGTCGCCCCCCTCCCCACACTGCTGGGCGGAAAGCATCAAACATAAAATGGAAACAAAATTATTTTATTACCAATTTATGTTTGATGCTTTCTGCCAGCAAATGGAGTACGAGGGCAAGGCGGGCCAGTGCATCACTGCTCCCAATGATTGGCAGAAGTGAGGAGTGGCCACTTAAGTTTTGAGTGGGCATGTTGCTTTGGCTGGCTACCTTGCTACGGCCAAACCGACATGTGCTATTCAAACATCTCCAACTCGGCTGTCTTGGACAGCTGGTGGGAGAGTAGGTACAGGCCTACAGTGCCTTTTGGAGCGTGGAGCCAGCACGCTCCAGCCAATTAAGACGCTTTACTCATGCTCCTTAACAGTACAAGAACAGCATCTTGATTGGATGAGAGAGTTGTCTGTGGTCTTTGAGAATGTGCTGCAAAACAATGAGGGTGTGCTGCAGAACGTCGAACGGCAGTGAAAGGTAAGTGATTTTTTAAATGTGTATATTTATTTATATTAATGTGTATATTATTATGTGTATGTTATGTGTATATTTTTGCGCCCCTCCATTGTGATTTGCCACCAACCGCCACTACCTTCCTCTCCCTGCATTATGCATAGTGTGCTCCTGCTCACAGATCCTGCGAGATTAAAGTTTGATACCGTTTTACCGACGTGCCTTATGTGTATGCAGCCGTCTGAAAAAAAAGCTAGCAAAAAAAAAGCCATTCTGGTAAAAAAGCCAGCACTGATTAACCATGTCTGACTGCCTCGTTCAAAGGGTTAATGCAGCACCACTGTGCAACACTCGCACAAAAAGGCTGATATGCTTGACAATGAAGATTTCGGACGAGCAGAAAGGTAGGGGGCATCTTTGTTGTTACTGTAAAGTAGAGAACACACTTTTTTACATTTCTTTGTTACTGATTGGGCAGAGTGGGTGGGTAATATTAAGTTTGGGATTAAAGCACATGCGCACTCATTAACTTTGTTTAGAATTGATTTCCGCTTTAGGCTAGCCTTGCAGCATGGCATCTCACTGTGTGTGCTACCCTGCATAAACCCGCATTCCTGTCACTCCAGTCTGTTTCTTTTGTCTGCATGAGTGATAATTAAGGGATTTGGGCAAAAGTCATTCTTGTAACAACATAATGAGTTCTGTGTGTGCCTGCCAGGTGGATGTCTAAGTGCCCATGGATGCCGGCCAAGCGTGAAGCTGCTCCAGTGTACGTCAGACACCAGCTTATTGATAGCGAAGGGTTTCTGTGATAGAATTGTGCACCTTCTATTTGTTTATTTTCCGTTGCAAAATCAACATTTTGTGCCACTGCTTATGGGTTGGCTGCTGTCCTTCTGCGGAACTTACTGAGCCCCGGAATCCACATCAGACTGTCTCTGCACACCAGTGGGCTGTGGTAGAGCTAGGAGTTGACTGCCAGGGCTTGTTTGGTGCTCCAAATAGATTCTTGCTTCTGTTTAACCAGCCGTTCTTGGATTTGTTCCACATTGCTTTGTAGATTGTTATTCGTGATATTGTACACATATTAGGAAGTGGGTACATATGAGGACTCTCTTGTGAGTTGCTTTCATGAGTTGCTTTGTCTGACACTGGTATCCAGTGAAAAAGATTTAAGTGGGCGCTTGGCCTCGCATGGCTAGTATGCAGGATTAGGGGTGGCTGCTTATGACTGTAGGGCATTTCCAACCAGTACAGAGGACAAGAATGTGGTCAGTTCAAACCGTGGACACAGTATAAAATTGGTGACACCCATCCTGAACTTTTACACCCCCACTACTTCCAAATGTCACCAGCCGCCACTGCTTCCATCTGCTCTGCATCTTCCACCGTCGCTGAGGGGGAAAACCTCAAAGTGCTGCTGCTTGTGCTGCAATGGAACAGAGGATATGCCACACATGCTTTGCACCTCTACCAACCTGAAGGAGGAGAAGTCCTGATTGCTCAAAACTCTGTTTAATTCACTGTGGATCCGCATACGGAGACAGGCAGTGCAAGCCTGCTAAAGTCAGAGGATCCACAGCTTAACTGCAAGCTAGTAACGTTTCTTGCAATGGCAGACAATAAACTACTAGGACCCTGCATCAACACTGTTCCTGCAGCATCCTTGGTCGCCACCAGGCCCGGACTGGCCGTAGCGGGCACCGGTCAATCCCCTGGTGCGCCGCACGGGTGGGGGGACGGTTTGGGGCCCCTGGGGGCCGTTTTTGGTTACAGGGCCGAGCACTTTGCTAGGGGCCGGTTTTGGTTCCCTGTCCGGCCCTGGTCGCCACCGCAGCAAGCAGTCGGTAACTCTTCATTTTTAAATCTCTTTCTCACACGCATCCTTATGATTCAGCCGACAACGCACAATTTTCATAATGACATATGGCAGAAAATCCTCCTTTTGCTGGTGGTTTTATTGCAGCTGGCACTTTCTTAGGCGAGATATGAAAAAAGGCCAGACTACAGGTAATGCTCACTTGGCATTTGAGCATTTCTGTTAGCCTTGGCTTGTTTACCGGTCTATTTGTTGTTTGCGTACCTTTTTAACCCTAGTACTTCCATAGGATTCCTTCTTATGCAAAATTTGAATTAATATGTAAAAGTTATATATATTTTATTTGGGTCTTAGAAAGCATTTTGTTCCTTTTCTTTAAATCTGCACAGGTTTTAATTAACTATCCATTTAAATAAACTTGAAACGTGAAATGTGTTTCTGGAAGAGAGATCTTGCAACTGTTGGGAGGGGCTTATGAAGACCAAGACACCTGTGCTCCTCCAAACTCAAAAGCAACTTCACTCTCAAGTGGAAAGCTACTGCACAGCGACAATGCAGCTTAGATGGATACAGAGAATTAATGTTCATAGCAGATTGCTTAAGATGATCAAACCTACGAGAAACAAACCCATGGTACGTCTGCCAAACAAGACCGAAAACGGTGAGCCCATAAAATACAGGTATTGTCTTGAAAGATGTATCGATGGCAATGATGTTAGGGGCATGAAAGACAGCATCAAGAAGATCAGTGAAATGAGTTGGAATATCAGTATTTAAAAGGTGTTGTATCTCCTTTACACATTAAAGGACTGCACTGCAGAAGTTAAAAGGTTTTTTTTGTTAATATTACTAAAAGCACATTCATTGTACCAAGGTGCGTAATCCTGAGCTGAACAGGAACGCCAGAAGTCCATGATGAAGGAGGATACAAATGTCACCCCGAATCAATTCACTGCACTTTGCAGAGTAAGCAGATAAACAAAGCATTGAATTATTCCACAGTATGATACATTAGTTCTGAATGCATGTCAGCCATTACCCAGAAGACTATGGTAAGAATGTAGAACAGATGAGACAGCAGTCCGAGGCCCCTCCATTCCGCAGCTCACCCAAACACTCCTAGGCAGCTGGCTGGCTGGGGTGGGACTCGGTACCCCAGCATTCCATTTGGTGCAGCAGGCGGGGCCAGTCCCTTTTCATTGGATTCTAAAGGTACACATGGTTGGAACCTGAGGCAAGGCAGGGGGAGTGTCTGTCTTACTATATAAACTTTTAGTAGCAGATTTAAAATAACTGGCGCATCCCTGCATATCAGCAGGGATGGGCCAGTTATTGTGCGTCACGGCTCCGCCACCATGGATGCGGCGCATTTACAATGCGGCACACAATGGGGCAAAAATGGACAGATGCATGACGCATCTGCTGCCGTAAAGGAGGCGCATTGCTGGAGTTGCATCACAAGCGCGATGCAGCTCCAGCAAGGCTCGGGGGTGCCCTATCCTTGAAATGATGCTTCAATCCTTACGCCTGCTTCAAGCAGGCACAGGGTTTTAATCAGCATGGCCTTGAAAGTGGCTGAGTGAAATCTTGTAGATTTCACTCAGCCACTTTTAGGAGGTGTTCAGCGCCGGAACGCCTCCCCCCTGCGCCGCAACGCCTACATGTGGCGCAGGGCTTTTCAACGTACGCATCTCCCAGATGCGTCATGTTGTAAATATCCCCCAGCATGGTGCCTGCTTTGCGCCGCAGCTGCGTCACAAAAGTGACGCAACGGCGGCGTAAAAGAGGCGCAAGGGGCTTGGAAATCTGCCCCTTAATGTTTTCCGGTATTCAACATAGCTATCCCACAAAAATAGTGTAGCCTGCCCTAGGAATTCATTTTGACTGGCAGTGTACCACTAGTGGAACTATGGGGAAAAGAGTGCACAGCAGAGGCTCAAATGACAAAAACAAGTTCACTGGTACACCCGACCTCTAATGATCGTATGCTCCAGGGGGCCATTGGACTCGTCGCTACTGAAATAGAACTCATGGAAAGGAGACTATCTCTGGGATGGTGAGGGACTGCTGATAGAGCCTAATGCTCTACAAAGCCACATGTCTAAGGATTCTAAATTACCACAGGATCAAATGGTAATAAATCAATCTGCTGATGAGCCAACAGAGCAGATCATGGTAATCACAAAAGAAGATCCAGATCATTACGCTGCGCTAGCAAATCCGAAGGGCTATTTCAAAAAAACATGCCACCCACTGAAGAAGGCCAAAAGCGTAACAAAAAGTCAAAATAATGGCCAGGTCGGCATACCAGTGTGCAGCCCCCAGTCCATAGAGTACATACATCAGATGCACAGCAGTGGCACGGTGGATGGAACTGAGAAAATCACTAAACAAGACTGGGTGGACGATCTTGTGGAGTTTTTGCTCAAGAAAATCCAAATAGTGATGAAGGGGGAAGCTTCCCCAATATTGACAAGATCATCTGAAGTTGAACATTTAATAAAACCTTACCTCAAGGTGCCTCCCTCAATTATGACAATTAAATAATGACAATTGGAAAAGGAAAACCGGGAGTAAAGGAATGTAATATTAAAGGTTTGGCTGTAGAATGTGTAAAATCATATAAATATTTGGGAATCACATTTGATGATGGTTTGTCATATAGGCAGCATTTTAATAATTTAGAGGCTAAATGTACTTCACTTGCCTATGCCTTTAGAAAACAGAGAGATAAGTTATTATGCCCCTATTACAATCACTTGCTGAAGGTCATGAGAGCAAAGCTAATTCCATCCCTGGACTACGGTTCAATAATCTTTCGAGGCAAGGATGCGAAACTGCTTGATGACATAGAAGTAAGGACGTATAAATCAGTTTTCAGGATTCCCAGACAGATTACCCGTGCCAATTTAAGACTGGAATATGGTCTAAGGAAATAGTTATTGGTCCGACAATCAACATATCTGAAAACTTTATTGGCACTATCTCGAGCTGAAGAGGGCACGTTAGCAAATGTGTGCTGGCGTGAGATTTTGAAGGGCGAATATTCGAGTAGTTGGCAGGATTATTTATCTGAATGTCTATTTAATTTTGAATGTCCAAATTTAGTGGATGAAGTGAGGAGTAAAACAGTTTATAAAAAATCAATTAACCAAACTGTTGCTCTGCTGTCATAAATATCGGATAAAGATGATTTGAGGAAAAAAAACACTTTCGGTCCATAGCTAACTCCTTTGATAAATTGTTAGTCCAACCTTATTTGCTTTTTAATTTAAAACCTTCAATCAAAAATACATTTATGCTACTAAGGTTTGGCATATATCCAACTAAAGAGGGAACCCCAAAATTAAAGAATAAATGGTTGTCGAATATTTGTAGGCTTTGTGGGCTGTGTGATGAAACCTTATAGCACATTGTAACGCTATGTCTAAAAATGTTACAGGAGCGGAAGACTGTTTTAAAGCCTATTTTTAAAGAATTGGGAGTTAGAACTTGTAGATCGGCAATTATATTTTGTTTAAGAGGTGTTAATATTCATATTATACACCAATTTGTACAGTTCATCTTTATAGTGGAAAAGAAATTACGTGGAGTAGACATTTTAAGTAAATGATATATCAGTTACGGTAAAGATATAATGATTTTATTGTTTTTAGGGAGTAGGTGGGCTATTTTATTGTATTCCTAATTTATTCTGAATCTGCGTAATATTTGTAGTTCGCACAAACTATTTTAACTTATGTCGTAGTTTATCCTTTGTAATGTTGTAATTTAAAGATAATTCCATAACTGTGGACGGCACTTTATGTACAATTAGCTTCTATGAATTTAGAGGTCAGCTCATGTGCACTTTATTCCCGGTAGGAGCATTGTATAATATAGATCATTTTTTAAATTAATATAGTTATCTATAACTTTTTGCTGCTAGCATAAGGAACTTTAGCTCTGTCGCTGAAAATCTAATGCACTTTATACTTCGCTGCTAATTGTTACAGACAAACTGTAAAAAAATGTCATTAATTGCACTTTCCTTTTGCTGCTGATCGTCATTGAATAACTGTTAATATTTGCTGCTAGCACAATGCACATAAGTTTTGGTGCCGTGAGCACATCGTACTTTATTCAGTTGTTGTTAACTGTTACTGACAAATGGTTAAAATTTGCTGCTAGCATAACACACTTTAGTCTCGTACTGGAAAATGGTTAAACTAATGTAGATCAACTTATGTTAAGGCATTGTATCTGTATATGTTCACTAAGACTTTGTGTTAGATATGTATTTTTTTGTAATGATTTTAATTAATCAACAAATACATTTGCTTACTTACTGCCTCCCTCAATTAGGAAACCTGGACATCCCAGCTCTAGTGCAGAGATTGAAACTAAACCTAACCACAAAACAGCACAGAAAGGTTCCCCTGACACTCCAGGAGATGGGACTGGCTCCGTAAGCCTCATAGTAGTAACTCAGACCATACAGAGGAAGAACGGAATCCAAGTGAAACCAGGCTGACTCAACAAGCTAATGAAAAGAAGAACATAGCAGCCATTGATACCATGAATTTACCCGTGACTGGACTGCTTCCCGAAGCCACTCTATGTGGTTGTGAAGGCTGGACTTCCGAGCTCTAAAACGGATCAAAAGGAAACTTTTCCTGAGTGAAAAACAAGTGCACTAACTGGTTCAGACTCTATAGGAACTTTCCCATGTCATTGGTTGATAGTATTCTTTTCCCTCGAAGAGTAGGCTGAATAAGAAAGGGGCTGAAGGACCAAGAAGGAGACTGCATTATTATCAACTTCAGAGACCCAGGGGTCGTGAGACCCTACTACAGTACAGGACAAATAGATATCCAGGGGGCACCGGATCTTCGAAAATAAAACTACTCCCATTGTGGTACTTTTACAAGCCCTTTATAGGAGCTACCAAGATCAACACCCCATTGCCAAATCTCAGGTGGTATCAGACTAATGTGATATATAATGTTACTGTTCATAATAGGTTTGGGACCCTCGATCAAGTTGACTGACTGATGGCTGAGGAAAAAGTCTAATATTCACCTCACCAAACCAGAAATGTCCGTCAGACAAGGGGGAGTAAATCTAATAATCACTCAAATAGTTGCTCTAATGGGTCAATGGTGAAAAAACTTCCAGCTGGTATAACACATTTTTTAGGAATAGGAAACCAGGTCTCCTTCATTCACACAATATTACCAGATTCCAATAGTTCCGGGTATAATAGGAATGAAAATAAGGAGAGAGAAAAATTTAAACCTAGTAGACCATCTGAAATCTCAATATCAAACACTGGTGAGAGTACCCTAAATGAGGTCACTGAGAGAAAACACGTCATGAAGGTAGTCTCTTGAAACGTTGCGGATCCGGTCGAAAAATGGGACCCCAGATTGGGAATCTTTTGTAGAACAGTACAACATATATCTTTTCCCAAAAATGTGTCACTCTTCTCTTATCAACTTTCCGCGGTATGTTACATACGGTAAAGCAACAGTAACAGGGGCGCGGGGCAGACCCTCTGGGGTCTTGCTGACCATGGTGGGGATGCACTTTGGTTTCATGGTGTTGAGTGTAGAGGAGGTTTAAAAAGACATTTTGAGTGTAACAATTAAACTTTCTAATAGTCTTACTCTCAGCATATATATGTCTGAGACCCTCTGCAAGCAAACAGGAATCCCCCCAATTAAGTCATCTTGCATCACATATGGCGAAACTACCTCCAACGAATATAAAATTAATAGGTGGTGATTTTAATTGCCAGTTTGAACCACTAGATATCTTCTGCTGCACTAGCCTTTCCGAAGAAGATAGACTCTGGGCAATTCCTGATTTAAACCTCTGAGCCATCAAATAATTTTCAGCCCTAGCAATCCAAATCAACACAATAACTCTTAACCATGGCATCCAAGTATGTCACATCAGGACAAATTCAGAAAGGATAAGGAACCCCACCTTCAACAGAGTATCTAGTCCGAGTCTATTAGACTACATCTTGGTAGATGTTAGATTATGGCCTTGTGTACTGGATATGAAAGTGGTTAACAGGATAAACAGTGACCGCAACTCCCTAGATCTTTCAGCATAACTATGAGAGAAGTAGTAGATTGCAAATGCTACTTACCAGTATGCATCTGTTCTTGGCATGTAGGGCTGCTGACATTCATATCTGTGCATAGATCGCCGCCTAGTGTTGGGTCCGGATGATTGCACATTGTTGTCCTGGAAGAGTCTTCGAAGTATCACGAGATAGGTGGCTCCTCCCCTGGACTACAGTGCGCATGGGCATCGACTCCATCCCCAGATTGTTTTTAGCCATTGTGGCCAAGATGGAGTGAAACTCAGTGAATGATGACCATGCCATGAAATGATATGTGAACACTGCAGCTGCTACAGGCGCCGGGGAGGAGGGCGGGCGATATGAATGTCAGCAGCCCTACATACCAAGAACAGATGCATACTGGTAAGTAGCATTTGCAGTTCGAGGCATGTGGGCTTCTGAATTCATATCTGTGCATAGAATACATAGCAGTCCCTCCATTAGCGGCCGCCGCCCGTGCCAGCTGCAGCAGTTTGGAAAAGTGTCTTGAGAACAGCCTGCCCTACAGCTGCCTGCTGTTTGGAGTGCACGTCTACACAGTAATGCTTAGTAAATGTATGTGTGGTAGACCATGTGGCTGCTCTACATATGTCCTCTAAGGGAATGTTTCCAAGGAAAGCCATAGAGGCCCCCAACTTTCTGGTAGAGTGGGCTCTTGGTGGAATTGTAAGAGTGCGTTTTGCCTTTGCATAGCAGATTTGAATACATTTCACGATCCACCTAGCAATACCAGCCTTGGAAATAGGGTTACCTTTGTGATGTGGCGCAAAGGCAACAAAAAGCTGCTTAGTCTTTCTAAAATCCTTGGTCCTATCAATGTAATACATTAGGGCACGTTTAACGTCAAGGGTGTGGAGCATCCGCTCCGCCAGTGACTCTGGATTTTGAAAGAACACCGGCAACTCAATGGTTTGGTTGATGTGGAACTGAGACACAACCTTGGGTAGAAATTTAGGGTTAGTGCGGAGCACTACCCTGTTTGAATGAACTTGGAAGAAAGGCTCTTGGATTGTGAGGGCCTGCAGCTCACTAACCCTCCGTAGCGATGTAATAGCTACCAGGAAAGCCACTTTCCATGTCAAGAACTGAAGTTCGCAAGAATGTAGTGGCTCAAAGGGAGGACCCATCAGTCTTGTAAGAACCACATTGAGGTTCAATTCCGGAGCTGGTGGAGTCCGTGGCGGAATGACTCTTTTGATGCCTTCCGGAAATGCCTTGATGGCAGGCACTTTGAAAAGTGAAAGGTGCTGTGTATTTTGGAGGTATGCGGCCATCGCAGACAGGTGAATGCGAATGGAAGTATATGCCAGATTACACTTGTATAGATGGAACAGGTAACAGATGATGTTCTGAATAGAAGCATCTAGTGGATTAATGTTGTGGTTTGCGCAATAGATGACAAACCGCTTCCATTTTGCCGCATAGCATGCTCTAGTAGTGGGCTTTCTCGCCTCCCGAATGATGTCCATGCAATTGGGAGGAAGGTTAAGGTAGCCAAACTCTAGGATTTCAGGAGCCAGATCGCCAGGTTGAGCTGTTGCGGATCTGGGTGCTGAATGTCGCCATGGCTCTGCGTCAGAAGGCTGGGTGTGAGATGAAGCCTTTGATGCGGTACCACGGAAAGTTCCAGAAACGTGGTGTACCATGGTTGGCGAGCCCACGTTGGAGCAACTAGGATGAGAGTCATCGAGTGCTGCCTGAGCTTGCGCGCCACCAGCGGTATCAGAGGTGCTGGGGGAAAAGCGTACGCAAATCTGTCTGACCAGTTCATCCATATCGCATTGCCCTGCAATTGCGGGTGTGGGAACCTGGCGGCGAAGCTTTGGCATTTTGCGTTCTCCCTTGTGGCGAACAGGTCGATCTCTGGATGACCCCACCTTTGGAAGTACGGTTGGAGTACTGATGGATGTATCTCCCACTCGTGCATTTGGTGGCTGTGCCTGCTGAGCAGGTCCGCCATCTGATTGTCCTTGCCTGGGAGATGTTCTGCCATGAGGAAAATGTTCCTCTGAATGGCCCACTTCCACATGCTCTGAGCCAGATGAGACAGCTGCGGAGAGTGGGTGCCCCCCTGTTTCTGAATGTAGTACATGGCCGTCATGTTGTCCGTCCGGATCAACACGACCTTGTTGCACAGATGTACTTTGAATGCCTTTAAGGCCATGAAGATCGCCATCAGTTCCAGTACATTGATGTGCATCTTCCTTTGCTGTAGTGTCCATAGTCCCTGCACCGTGTATTGGAGTACATGCGCTCCCCATCCCTGGAGAGAAGCGTCCATTGTCAGGATGATCTGCGGCACAGGCTCTTGAAACGGTCGGCCCTTGCAAAGGTTTTGTGGATTCCACCAATGCAGAGAGTTGTATGCCCGACCGCTCACCAACACTAGGTCTTTCAACTGCCCGTGAGCCTGAGTCCACTGGCGTGCTAAGCACTCCTGAAGCGGACGCATATGTAGTCTCGCGTGTGGGACTATGGAGATGCAGGAGGCCAACATGCCTATCAACTGCATGAACACTCTTGCTGGAAGCGAGTGTTGAGGTCTGAATCTTTGGATCAGCGACTGAATGCTGTTGACTCTCACTGAATTCGGCCAGAGTGTTTATGGACGCACCCAGATACTGCCGTATGTGGGCGGGCTGGAGATGGGACTTTGGGTAATTCAGTGAGAACCCCAGATCGTGCAGAAGGTGAATGGTGTTGGACACGTGGTTGGCGCACTGCTGGGCCGACTTCGCTTGAATGAGCCAGTCGTCCAGATAGGGGTAGATGTGGATGTTTTGACGTCTCAGATGCGCCGCCACCGTCGCTAGGCACTTTGTGAAGACCCTGGGCGCTGTGGTGACCCCAAAAGGCAAAACCTTGAACTGGTAGTACTGGTTTTGAATGTTGAACCTGAGGTACTTTCTGTGTGAAGGATGCAGTGGAATGTGAAAGTATGCATCCTTGAGGTCCAGAGTTGCCAGGAAGTCCCCTTGCCGAAGCAGTGGGAGAACCTGCCGCAGCGTGAGCATATGGAAATGTTCTGACAGAATGTAAAAGTTGAGAGGTCTGAGGTCTAGGATGGGCCTGAGGGATCCGTCCTTTTTTGGAATTAGAAAGTAGAGGGAGTAAACTCCCGTACCCCTTTCCTGCGGGGGCACGAGCTCTATTGCTCCTTTTTGCAGCATGACGTTGACTTCCTGCTGCAACAAGTGCAAGTGCTCGCCGGACATAGGACGGCTCTTTGGGGGTATGTTGGGTGGAGTGGACGTGAGCTCCAGACAATAACCATATTGGATAAGAGATCTGACCCACCTGTCCGTGGTGATGGACTTCCACACGGGCAGGAACTGCTGGAGTCTTCCCCCGACCGGTGTTGCGTGGTCGGGGGGCAGTGACAAGGCGTCACTGTTTGTTGGCGGTGGAGGACCTGGAGCTGTTATTACCACGTCCTCTGCCTTTGACGTTGTTGCCACGATATCCACCCCGACCCTTGTTGGTATAGGAGGGTTGGGTGTTACTCTTATAGAATTGCGTCGACTGTGACAGTTGACCCCTCGAGGTGCCTCTATTATTGGAGCGACGAAAGGAACCTCCCCGAAACTGCTGGGACTGCAAGGCACCCATAGACTTTGCAGTGTCGGTGTCCTTTTTCATTTTCTCGAGGGTGGTATCAACTTCTGGGCCAAACAGGTGGTCTGGGTTGACAGTTTGGTTCAGAATGGTAGTTTGAATGTCTGGTTTGAAACCGGATATTCTGAGCCATGAATGTCTACGCAGTAGAACGCTAGTGTTTATTGCTCTTGAGGCGGTGTCAGCCACATCAAGAGCGCACTTAATTGAAGCATTGGTGTTAAGCTTCCCCTCCTGTATCAACATTTCTGCTGCTTCCTTATATTGATCTGGCAAATGCTGTAGAAGGGTCTCTAGAGTGTCGTAGTGTGCCCTGTCGTAACGCGCAAGTAGCGCCTGTGTGTTGGATATGCGCCATATGTTGGCTGCCTGCGCAGCAACACGTTTCCCCGAAGCCTCAAATACTTTTGATTCCTTGTCTGGGGGAGGAGCATCACCCGTAGTCTGTGAGTTGGCTCTTTTGCGTGCATTGGAGACAACCAAGGAATCCAGAGGCAACTGTCCTTTGATGTATGTTGGATCAGTGGGCGCTGCCTTGTACTTCTTGTCAATACGTGGGTTGATGACTCTTGCTCGGGTGGGCTCCTTGAAGACCTCTGGCGCATGTTTCAACACCCCTTTTAGCATTGGCAAAGTCTTTACAGTTTTTTCTGCGACTGAAAAGGTGTCAAAAAGAAAATCGACGTCTACAGGGTCAGCATGGAGATCGACGTCATGATTGGCTGCCGCCCTTTGAATTAGAGCATTGAAAGCTGCAGAGTCTTCTGTTGGGGAAGTTTTTGCTGAAAAAACTGAGGCTCCTGTCCTGAATGCGGGTCGCCACCAGCAGACCAAGGCTCAGTCACATCCTCTGGGTCTGAGTAGACTGGGTAGGAATACTCATCCTCGTCGTTTCCATCACCTTCCTCAACATTAGAATGAGTGGGTGAAAGTTCATGGCCTTGTGGTGATACAGGCTCCATAGAGGCAGAGGCACCAGCAGAGTCCATCTTTTTCTTAAGTGGAATTTGGAAATGCTCCAAGGCTGGTTCAGAGGTGATCTTCCTTTTAAGGAGAGAGAGCTTGCCTGTGTTGGCGTCGATGATCACTTCTCGACGCTCTTCTTCTGCCAGCGGTTGATGGCGCGGGCTTGGAACCACCAACGATGCCTTCGGCGTCGAAGATAACTTCAAGGGCACTCCCGCCCCAGGTTTCGCTGTGAAAGCCTTCGGCGCCGTCTTTGGCGGCAACGTGAACAGAATCGGCGTTGGCGTCTTCGCCGGTTTTTGGATAGGCTTGGGCGGCACAGTGTCCTTCGGCTCGACTGCTGCGGCCCCCTCCCTAATACGCTGAAGGGACTCCGTGACCTTTTTAGTGAACGAGGCGGAGGGACGCACCGGCTCGAGAGAGTCTTCTGAAGCTGGTTTTGGGACGGCGACCAATGACGCAGTCTTCGGAGCCGACGCAGCTTGAGGTTCCGTGACAATTGTAAGTGGTGTTTTCGACTCGCACGAATATGGTCGAGTCTGGTATCTATGAACCGCAAATGACGAGTTTAGTAAGTGCGCGCAGTTTCGCTGTGCTAACTTAAACCGTTCGTTTGTTATGTGGGTTTTTCATCTGTACCCACGGGTTCCATCTTAGATACGGCATCCATTTTGTCTCTTGCCCTCAAGTAGCCAGCGAACGGACGTTGTCCGCTTCGCGACCCTGGGACTCCCAAGATATTTGCGGAAGACACATGTTCTTTGTGAGTGTCTTTATGATGAGGGGGTTGTTACTGTAAGGCAGATGGCGCCGCTCGAGGCTCATCTTGCTGCACGGACTTATTGTCTCAGCCGTGCATCTCATTAGGCACGTCCCTTTGATGCCTGTATCTCGTGTTTCCCGTTACCTCCCCTTTGACACCCTTTCCGATCTCCCCACTGTCTCCGTCTTCCTCTACACCTGTCCTTGTTCCTATTTCGATCTGTTTTACTGCTGATTGGAATTTGCTAATGGTGGGAAGATGGTTTTTACAGTTGGGAACCACCAAATGTTTCCGCACTTATGTTCCGGACCTCATGTGTTTCAAAGTGACCAAAGCGACCCCTCTGGGGGATAATGGTGGGAACCGGGTTGTAAACTTTTGTGTTCAATGTTATCCTATGGGTAAAAACTGTATAAAAGGAGCGATCCACAGAACCAATTTGAAGCAGTCTCCCCAAGTTGCACGCTGTGTACTTGTCGTGATCTCTGTGTTCCCTGCAGCAAATAAACCTTGAATCTTTGACGTCGAAGGAAGTGTCCCGTGTCTCTGTGATTCGTACGCCGGAGCAGGTTACCCACGAAGGTTTCAGGTGTTGTGCCCTGGCACCGCTGGGTCTTAAAGAACCCAGTCCTTCAGTTGGCGCCCCACGTGGGGCTGCATCAGTGGTACCGGTCCAAGCCCGACGATCGTGAGGAACTTCGTGTGAAATCTCCGAGGGAAGGTGCACTCCGCTTCATCGATCCTGTTGTCGAAATAAGTGGCCCGAAGACTTTTCCCGCGAAGATTCCCGCCTCCGGACGGCTGCGACGGACTGCTGCCCTGACTGTAGACCTGTTTTGGCGCCTGGCGTAGACCTTGGTATAGCGAGACGATTGACGGGCCTTCCTGGTGACGCCATCGATTTTTGAGTTAAGTATTTGTGGGTCGCTCCCATAGTTCTTGGTTGTTGACACTTTAGCGAGTGTTTTTGTTGTTAGCGCTGTGTGAGTGTTTTTGTCGGTGACACTTTGCTAGCGTACTTTGTTGTGTTGTTTGACGACTGCAGCCGCCAAAGACCGAGGGTTTTGTTCTTTGCTGGGACTTGGTAAATCCCGTAACCCTTGAAGTTTGTGAAACTCGGCTAGTGTGCAGGATGCTTGGTCGCAGTACTTTGTTTAGTTGTTTCAGACCTTGTGGTATGGATTCCCGATTGGAGGACTCGTGTCCGATACCTCCGGTTGGAACTCCCACGTATGAGCTCTATAGTAAGCATGGGCTAGGCCCAGTTACCTTTAACGATTACTGGATTAAATATACGAAAAAGGACGGCGACCTTCGTTGGCCACCTCATGGTAGCTTTGAGGCCCCGATTTTAGATAATCTAGAGATTAAATTGTTCGAAAGAAAGTCACGGCCGGCCATGTTTGATGCCTTTCGGTTGTGGCGCAAAGAAGCCCGACAGAAAGAAATCAGACAGACTAAACGTAATCAGCGAGATAATGTTGCTACCATAGTGAAGAAAGCAGAGCAATTTCAGCGAGATAAGGAGGTTAAGGATAAGGAAGTGTTTGACCGATTACAGCATATGACTGTAGATAAATGTTACCCCGCTTTACCAACGGAGTCGGAAAAGAAGGAAGAGCCAGTTGAGGATCCCTTAATGTCTTATCTTATGAAGTCGCCACCTCCGTACGTACAGGGTACCGCAGCTCCTGTGGTCCCTGCCGTACCTATTCTTCCGCCTATTCCTCCTCCGCCTGTTCCTCAACCTGCACCCGTTCTTCCGACTGTTCCTGCTTCTTTGTCTGTTTCTATTCCTACTGCTCCTCCGCTTCCACATACTCCTGTTCCCGCTACTGCTCCTGCTACTGCTCCTGTTTTGTTAACTCCTGCTGTTGCTACTGTTTCTACTCCTTCTCTTGTTAGCCCTGTGTCTTATTCTTCTCCCTCTACTCGTAGTCGCAATTCTCCTCTTGCGGCTAGTTTCTTTCATTCGCTCGGACCTGTTCATGGGTCCGCTGGTTCCGATGGTCCTCAGAGACGTAGTTAGCTTCCTGGAAACAGAGAACGCGTTGCGCTATATAATATGGTGATGGGTTGGATGGTAAATCCTCCCCGTGTTGTCCTCGAAACATTTTGTCAATTCAATATACCAACCCAGAGATATGTGTTTAACGAAATGTGTAAGTTCCTTTATGATCAGATAGCGGTTGATGCGCCTGACGAGGTGCTCACCGCTCTGTCTGATCTCCAGCTTCAGTTCGCAAATGGGCTGATAGTGGATACTAACGTTCGACGTGCTGTTGAACGATTGCTATCTCTTCGTCCGGCTCCCATCCCTCATGCATTGTTCGTTGAGGATATTGAAAAACAACCAGACGAGTCTGGCCAATATCCTATGCGTGAAGTTCCGCCGGTTTGGATACCAGCTAATCCTAATGCTCAACCTCCGACACTGGCGCACTTCCAGAGAATATGGATACATCTCCCATGGAAACGCTCGGAAGTGTTACAGGTGAAGCAATCTTTGCCTGACCCACGCAAGAATCCTACAGGGTATTACAAAGAATTATCACAGCTTGTAGATGCTACGGTAATGAATCTTGCCGATATCGATATGTTGTTTGGCAATGTCGTACCGCAACCGGTATGGGCAAAGATTCGACAGGAAAATCACCCGGCTGAATTAGGTGGTGCTTGGGCTGCCATTGTAGCGGCAGACGCCGGACAAGTAGCTGCTACTAAACCCGACCAGTTGATTCTTGACCTTCCTCAAAGAATTATTACGCTAATGAAAACACTTATGCCAGCTATGAAGGTGAACTGGGACAAGTTGTCAGCCTGTAAGCAGAAGAAAGATGAGAGTGTTTCCGACTTCTTTACGAGGTTTGAGGAGGCATTCATTGACCATAGTGGTCAGGATATGGGTACTGAGGGTGGTCAGAGATTGTTTGTGGATAAATTTGTTTCAAATTTATTGCCCGACTTGAGCAATAAATTGAGAAATTCGGAAAGTGCATGGGCCGTTTCTACTTCGGCTCAGATATTGGCTACGGCACAATACTATGAGAATAGAGAGAAAGAAGAGAACGACCGTGCTGATAAAAAGACGAAAGAGCTCAAAACTAAAGTGTTGTTGCAACAAGCGTATCCTCCGCGGTCAAATCAGAATACTTCACAACAGAATAGGTCACAGCCACAATCGAACAGATCCCAAACCCGTAACGACTCCTCCTCCCAAAGATCCTCGTTAGGGTACAATCAATGTGCTTATTGTAGACAGGAGGGACACATTAAATTCAATTGCCCTGTTTTGAATGAACGTAACAATGGTAACTCATCTAGAGGAGGTCGTGGTGGTTCGCAGCAAACATCACGTGGTAGAGGTCGTGGTGCTCAGAACGATCGCTCGGATAACTCGTCTAATTCTAATAATTGTTTCGATCAACGTGGATCATCGCAAGGACGATCTGCGCAGTACAATGTAGACGATTATTACGTTGATCAGGGAACTGACGACAGTAATTACTAGGACAGCCATAGACAAGGAGAGGGAGTGGTATCAGTTCCGGTTGATCAGAGAGGGCCTTACGTCGCAGTTGCTACATCGGGCGTCGTTGAGCCTTTTCTGTTGGACACTGGTGCAGCGAAAAGTTCTATCATGTATTCGAAACTCCCTGGCGCACCTTTGTCTGGCTTGACAAATGTTTCCGTTGGATTCTCTGGCGCCCCCGTTAGCAATCCAGTTTCGCGCCCTTTGCCCCTTAAAATTGGGCCACGTGAGCTAGAAGCTCCGTTGATTTTAACTACGGGTTGTGGTGAAAATCTTTTGGGCCTGGATTTGCTTAAACGTCTGTATGCGACTTTGTATTGTTCTCCTGCGGGTGTGAAACTTACGTTAGGAGAGAGGGTTGTCTCTCCTATGTATTTGTCCCTCGATAAGCTCCCACCGGAATTGAGTTCTCTTCCTGCGTCTTTGTGGGCAACAGGTCCAAATGATGTGGGCCTGCTTGATATCTCCCCTTATGTTGTTCAGTTGAAATCTAATGTGCGATTGCCACGTATTCCCCAATATCGTATCTCCCTTGATGGTGAACGAGCACTGTTGGCGATCATCTATGATTTGATCGAGAAAGATGTTATTGAAGAGACTCGGGGAAACGTGTGCAACAGCCCTGTGCTGCCCATTCTTAAACGTACTGATCCTTCAAAACCGCCTGTTTATCGTTTTGTTATCGATTTACGGGAGGTAAATAAAATTGTGGTTCCTCAATTTCCCGTTGTGCCTGACATCACGGCGCTACTGACTCTGATCCCAGCTTCTGCATCGTGGTTTTCGGTGATTGACTTGAAAAATGCGTTTTTCAGCATCCCGATTGCCGAAGAGAGCAGGGACCTTTTCGGTTTCTCCCTCGGTGGACGTAGCTTCCAGTTCAAACGCGCTCCTCAGGGCTACTGTGAAAGTCCATCTATTTACAGTCAAGCCTTGAAGGGTCAACTGGATGCATTTAGGTTGCCGGTCGGTGCGGCCTTGATCCAATACGTCGACGACTTATTGGTGGCTGCTGATACTCAGGACATTTGCAAAATTGCTACGGCGTCGTTGCTGCAACATCTCTGTGAGTTAAATCACAAGGTGTCACCTTCTAAACTCCAATATTGTTGTCAAGAAGTAACCTATCTAGGTCACTTATTGTCAAAGGAGGGAAGGAGATTGACCCCAGAGAGAATTGCAGCAATTGCGCGAATGGCTGTGCCAAAAACCCAAAGAGATGTGCGTGCCTTTCTAGGTATCACGTCGTACTGCAGGCAATGGATTCCTAATTTTTCATTGCTAGCGAAACCATTGGTGGCTCTTACGTGCAAGGATGTTTCAACTCCTTTACCATGGACGGAAGAATGTCAGAAAAGTTTTTCTGAACTGCGTGATTCATTATGTTCGGCTTCTGTGTTAGGTACCCCTGATTACAGTAAGCCGTTTACGTTATATGTTCACGAGAGGGAAGGTTGTGCTTTGAGTGTCTTAACGCAACCTTTTGGTGGTAAGCAACGTCCATGTGCATATTTTTCCTCGACCTTGGACCCGGTAGCTAGAGCATTGCCGAGTTGTTTACGAGCGACAGCGGCAGCCGCGGTCTCCATCCGACAATCAGCAGGATTGGTCATGGATAATATGCTTACGGTGATGGTTCCACATGCAGTCGATACTCTTTTGAATCGAACGAAAACTCAGCACTTGACGAGTGCGAGGTTGTCTGGGTACGAATTGACGCTCTTGGCAAGCCACATTCAGATAAAACGTTGTAACGTTCTGAATCCGGCAACTCTGTTACCAATTAGCACAGAGTCAGATGAAGTAGCAGAACATGACTGCTACTTGAGGACTGAAGAGGAAACAAAAGGTCGAGTGGACCTTAAAAACACCCCATTGGAAGATCCGGATGGTACCTTGTATGTGGATGGGTCATGTTTTAAGTTGCCGAATGGCGATGTGACTACTGCTTATGCTGTTGTAACATTGAATACTGTTGTTGAGACTGCAAGGTTGAATCAGAATTCTGCCCAAGCTGCGGAGCTGATTGCTCTTACTAGAGCATGTGTGTTAGCGAAAGGGAAACGTGTGAATGTGTTTACTGACAGTCAATACGCGTTTGGTGTTACTCACAGCTTTGGACGATTGTGGAGAGAGAGAAGTTTCTTGACGTCGCACGGTACGAAGATACAGCATGGCCAGCTTGTGAATGATCTTTTGGATGCATTGACTTTGCCTATGCAAGTTGCGATTGTTAAGTGTAGTGCGCATCGTAAGGTGACGGATGATGTTGGTCGTGGTAATGCGTTTGCGGATGAGATTGCTAAGGAGACTGCCCGGAACCTTAGCACTCGAATGTATGTGACGAGTTCGGTTAGGTGGCCTACAGAATCGAGTATGTGTGAAGACACTATCGAGAGTGTGAAAGCAATTCAGAATGAGGCCACCGAGACTGAAAAGACGAAGTGGAAAGAAAGTACGGGAAAGTTGGATGCGAATGGTTGTTGGATTGATTTGTCGGATCAGAAAAGATGGTTGTTGCCTGATGCGTATGTGCTGGCCGTTGTGACAATGGCGCATGGGTTAGCACATATTAGCGCGAAAGGTATTTGTAAGTTGCTATCTCCTGTGTGGAAGAATGATGGCATTATGAAATGTGCTGAACGTCTGGTGAAGAATTGTATGGTGTGTATAATGTACAATCCTGGCAAAGGAACCCCAACTCCTCCTGGCAGTTTTGCTCCCCCTTCGTATCCCTTTGAGGTGATTCAATTGGACTTCATCCATATGGAGCGATGCAATAACCTGAAGTACGTTTTAGTTGTGGTTTGCGCATTCTCCCGATGGATCGAGGCCTACCCCCTCAAAGATAATACTGCTTTGTCTACTGCGAAAATCCTACTGAAGGAATACTTTCCTCGGTATGGAATGCCTAGAGTCGTGTGGTCAGATAACGGAAGTGAGTTTGTTGGAAGTGTGATGAAGAGTGTGTGTAAGGGCCTTGGAATTAATCAGAAATTCCACAGCGCCAATCATCCTCAGTCAGCTGGATTGGTTGAAGGGTACAATGGCACCCTTAAACTAAAGCTAGCGAAGATTCAGGCTACGACTGGTCTTTCGTGGCCTGACGCTTTACCTTTAGCATTACTGTCAACTAGGGCGACTGTACACTCCCGAGTAGGGCTTAGTCCCTATGAAATAGTGTTCGGCCGTCCTGCGAATGTGTGGGGGGTTCCTAGGCCAGGAATGTTTTCTGATCTTGAGTACCCAATGTTGATTGATTATCTACATGACTTGACTGCTAAATTGAGGTTAATTCACCAACAGGTTTACGACGCATTGCCGACGCAGACAGAGGGTCCAGGCCACCAGCTCCAGCCCGGAGACTGGGTGGTGACAAGGAATTTTTCACGCAAAAATAACCTGGACCCGAGGTTCACCGGACCCTACCAAGTGCTCCTGGCCACGAGGACTGCCGTTCGTCTTGAGGGACGTAAGAATTGGGTGCATGCTACGCACACCAAACGAGTCCCCATCCCTTTGCCGGCAGACCCGTGGGTAAGGAGAGGCATTGCGTCATCTGAAACAGAAACATTGCCGGCGTTTGTGCCCTTTAGCGACGCACAGCTTGTTGAAGAATCCTCAGCGCAGCAGAAAGACACTGTTGAACAATTAGCATCAAAAGACTCAAGACCAGAACACTCAACTGATCAGCAGGACGCTGTCTCTTCAACGGATCCTTTGTTTGACGAGCAGACACGTCCTGGGAAAACTCGATACTTTTTGCGATCCCGCACTAAGGACAAATAAAGAGATCTTGCCTTGCCGTATTGACAACTGCATTATCCCGTTTTCCCGTGATCAGTTTTGAACTTTCGTATTACTGTAATTATTTTTGTACATATATTTTGAGCTTCACTCCTTGTACCTTTTTGCCTTTACAGCTGAGAGACTTTGTTTTTGCATACGTACATATTGTGCATTGAAGGCCGTAGGGCCGCGCGCGTACTTCCTTCTGGATAGTAGGTCTTGACGCTAGGTTAAAGGCCGTCGGTTCCTGGGAACTCCTAGGGATTGACTATTGCTGCACAGAACGAAGTGCGTCAAGAAACGTTGCGGACGGTCGAAGGGAATGGCATTCTCGAAGCTGAATGATTTGGAGGGAGCTCAAGTCCACAGATTCAAGCTGCAGCAACTCAGTCGTACCAAATGTTTCATATTCCAACTGTTTGTATTGTTTTTGACTGCTTCTGCATTATTGGCGGGTGGGGTGTATTACACGATGTCTTACTTCTTACCTGCTACACCTACTCCTACTCCTTACCCTAATCTTACCTCTACTGCTTCTCCCCATTCCTTTCATATGTTACCGGAACACGAGCAGGCTAGACGTGTAGAATTCCGCAACAATTCCTTTATTCAGCTCCTCCATCAGCATCAGTTAGTGGTTAACACTTCTAATTGTTGGGTGTGTGGGTTGATGCCACATACTACAGATAAGGGAATTCCATATCTGGTGTTACCGTATAGTTCCCAAGGGTCAGCTCGAGCATTTCAAACAATGTTTCGAAGCGCACTGGGTTTCCACCCCATTCGAGAACCACGTTCCCCCTACTCTGGTCCTACCTCGTATCAAAAACCTTTGTCGATAGCAATAGAGGATTTAGATAGTGATATCTATGATCCTTCGCTTATTCCCGAAGAAGAGGTACAAGCCTATAGAGTCCTAAGTAGAGGTGAATATAGTGTGTTCACTAGCGAAAAGCAGCTTAAAAGCTCGCCTCCGATATGGGTCGTACCCCACACTGGTAATTTTTGTCTTATGGGTCGTGGCCGAAGATCGCAAGCCCGACTTGGAGCAAGTGCTTGCACTGAAAATTACATTCTGCCGATGTCCTCGTCCCCTGTGTTTCTGGCTGCCAAGGGTACATACTTCATCTGTTATGATCGTGCATACACATGGTTGCCCGCTGACTTCATGGGCTCATGTTTCATTGCAAATCTGTTGCCTCCGACGTTTACCGTAGATGCCGATTATCATAAGACTAGAGTTGTGCGAGGCGTAATTAGCGAAGAGGATACTGCCGGTCAAGAGGCAGGAGACTTTTTCAAGGGTTTCCTCCCGTTTTGGGGACCTATGGTCAATAGTAGGAACCTGAGACAGTTGACTCGAGTGGTAGAATCGACAGCTAATATTACTGCCAGTGCCCTTGGTAATATCACCACAGAACTTCAGGCGGAGAGACTTATGACGTTGCAAAACCGTATGGTTTTAGATGTCATCTTAGCAGATCGAGGTGGGGTATGTAAGGTGATCCATTCGAGCTGCTGCATTTTCATTCCAGATAATGCTCCTACTGTCTATCAAGCCATCTCGAGGTTGCATAAGATCTCCGAATCCATACACGTGGATGTAGGGGATTGGACGCTACTTGGATGGTTTTTGGGGCCTGATGTCGACTTGGGGTTGGAAAATTCTGATGATCATCGGAGTCGTTGTAGTGTTCCTGTTCACGTGTTGCCTTTGTGTGCAGTGTGGTCCTGCCTTATGTGGCCTCTGTGCTACAACGTGTATGAGACAACCATCTGTTACCAAGGGGACTCGGTTGGACAGAGCTATGCTACAGCAACACCTCGATGGTCTGATGAATATCGAATATGATTCTGACTAGTGCTTGCCTACATGAGGGCAAAAGGAGCGTCTGAGGTTCCGTGACAATTGTAAGTGGTGTTTTCGACTCGCACGAATATGGTCGAGTCTGGTATCTATGAACCGCAAATGACGAGTTTAGTAAGTGCGCGCAGTTTCGCTGTGCTAACTTAAACCGTTCGTTTGTTATGTGGGTTTTTCATCTGTACCCACGGGTTCCATCTTAGATACGGCATCCATTTTGTCTCTTGCCCTCAAGTAGCCAGCGAACGGACGTTGTCCGCTTCGCGACCCTGGGACTCCCAAGATATTTGCGGAAGACACATGTTCTTTGTGAGTGTCTTTATGATGAGGGGGTTGTTACTGTAAGGCAGATGGCGCCGCTCGAGGCTCATCTTGCTGCACGGACTTATTGTCTCAGCCGTGCATCTCATTAGGCACGTCCCTTTGATGCCTGTATCTCGTGTTTCCCGTTACCTCCCCTTTGACACCCTTTCCGATCTCCCCACTGTCTCCGTCTTCCTCTACACCTGTCCTTGTTCCTATTTCGATCTGTTTTACTGCTGATTGGAATTTGCTAATGGTGGGAAGATGGTTTTTACAGTTGGGAACCACCAAATGTTTCCGCACTTATGTTCCGGACCTCATGTGTTTCAAAGTGACCAAAGCGACCCCTCTGGGGGATAATGGTGGGAACCGGGTTGTAAACTTTTGTGTTCAATGTTATCCTATGGGTAAAAACTGTATAAAAGGAGCGATCCACAGAACCAATTTGAAGCAGTCTCCCCAAGTTGCACGCTGTGTACTTGTCGTGATCTCTGTGTTCCCTGCAGCAAATAAACCTTGAATCTTTGACGTCGAAGGAAGTGTCCCGTGTCTCTGTGATTCGTACGCCGGAGCAGGTTACCCACGAAGGTTTCAGGTGTTGTGCCCTGGCACCGCTGGGTCTTAAAGAACCCAGTCCTTCAAGCTGCCCCCTTGGCCTTGTCGAGTGGAAGCGGGGCAGTGTGGGACTTGGGGTCGTCCTGCCGCTTCTCCGTGGCCTTCTTATGGTCGTCGACCTTTTTGGTATCGATGCGGCTCTTAAGTGCGTCGACCAACTTCGGCACCGATGCAGCCGCGTCGGCCGTTTTTACCTTCGGCTTCGATACCGTAGTCTTCGGGTCGGCCATTTTGGCGTGGCCCTTGAGCTCGATGGCCATCTTGGATTTCTTCGGCCCCGAGGCCTCCGAAGTCTTCGACCCGGCCAGTGCGACTTGCGCTTTCGGTTTCGATACGTCTGGGGTCGAGACCGATGGTTTCACTTTCGGTTTCTGTACCGTGAGTGGTGCCGTATCAATGCTTGTGGCCGGGCCGGAAGGCGGAGCCGTGGGACGGGAATCAAGGCTTTGGGTAAGGCCCGAAGGCGATCCCTCGGCCTGGGCCTTAGAATGGTGGCTGGCCCCTGAGTCAGTGTGAGGAAGCTCCTCTTCCAAGCTATCCTCTACGGTGGCAAGGGCCCCATCGTCGTCCCCTACCTCCTCGACGACTTCCTCGAAATCCTCGTCTTCCGCGTCGTAGTTTTCATCGATCTCCGACGCCGGGTTAGATTCCATGATATCCTGGATAGTGTCGTCGCCGACATCCTCCGTATCGAAGATGTCCGTCGGAGGGGGTGCCGATCGCTGGGCCTGCAGTCTCGCAGCTCGGCGGAGCTTGAGTGTCTTTTTTGACCGGAACTTGGAGCAGGCCATACACTTGGCCTCGTCGTGGTCCGGCGACAAGCATTTATTGCACACCGGGTGCACGTCGATGTCGGTACTTTGAGGCACACACCGGGCACCTCTTAAATGGACTTCGTTCTATGATGAAAGTAGGTTGGAGCGTCGTGTAGGCCCGTCCGCGCCGAAAGCACGCGGAAGGGCAGTGTTGGTTCGGAGCCGATGAAACAAACGAACCCGAACGATAGACAATACTGACGCGAGTCCTAAAGACCTTTTGGTCTCAAGTAAAGTAAGTTAAACAACTATTGATTCCGATAGAGGGAACCGAAACACATCCGAACCCAATGGCGGAAAAAAACAATCTGGGGATGGAGTCGATGCCCATGCGCACTGTAGTGCAGGGGAGGAGCCACCTATCTCGTGATACTTCGAAGACTCTTCCAGGACAACAATGTGCAATCATCCGGACCCAACACTAGGCGGCGATCTATGCACAGATATGAATTCAGCAGCCCACATGCCTCGAACATCATTCTTCAGCCCCTAGATAATAGTTGTCAGCCATCAAATAATAAGCAAAGGATTCAATGGCAGTCAGTAAGGCGCTCAGAGGAAACCATGAGACATATATGGCTTAGTTGAAGCATGAGTTCGGTGATTCACTTTGCCTCTCAGCTTTTCCCGGGAGCTTCAATTCAGGTATGTAGAACTGTATTGTAGTGTAGTTCCCATTATTCCCAATAAGCTCTGCACATTGGAATAATATATCCTATAGATTAGACATAGGACTGAGGTCGACTAGGTCTCTATCAAATATATTAAACTTAATATTGAGTGCCAGCTAGCTCAGAGGCCACTAGCAACTTTCTCCAATTCACAAGAAGGGATTCGTTTCTGACAACCGCATAAACATGACTACTTTGTTTCCCAAGAATAAGAAATGTATCTCTAGAGTCGTGGAAACAATAGATAAGTATTTCACTCAGTCAATCATGCATGCTTCGTTTCTACAGAGATGCAGAGAAATAGAGAGACAGGCATTTTCAATAAAAGGTTTTATTGAACAGTCTTCTTTCTCTTGCAAGTAAAATGAACTGCTACAATCGTAATGCAGGCTGCAAAGTATAATGCGTACAGTGAGAACAATAATATAAAATAATACTGTAAGAGCATTGTATGGTTTCTAAACCATATAAAAATACATACATAAATACCAATCACTAAAAATACTCAACTGGTGCTTCTAAAATATGCCTACCCCAATGTACCTAACCTAAGTCTAGTACGCGGGAGGAAGTAAGTATTGTGTAGCCTATGTTTAGTTTTCTTTGCCAATAATCTATCCAAGATTTCTCTTAGGTTCTAATCAGCTCCATACCTTAGTTTAGAATGAAGGAGGTCTGGTATCTCTGTCTCGGGCTTCGATTTCCCAACACCCCGCAAGTGGAATTTGGAAACACTAGAGCTGGATTCTCCGCGAGAGAAAGGACAGCTTCTCAATCAGTGCCTCAGCTGCTCTTGCTAGAGAAAGTGAAGGCATATTTATACCTTGAAGGTGTCTAGTTTGACGTAAAGTCGGGCATGATAATGTCAGGAAAGAACCCCTAGGGAATAGTAGTTCTTTGTAAAGTACATGATTTCTTGGACAAATCAATATTCAAGCAAGGGGAAGGTTCCTTACTGCTTAAGCTGATTTTCCTAGAAATCGTTTTGTACGGGTGGAAGCAGCCATGTCTGTATTTGGTCAGCATGGGCTATGTCTAAATAAGGGAATGATTTCTATGCCTATATTAGGGCAATGTGAATTGTACCTATATCAGCGCATGAATCGGGAAAATTCACTCTGAGCCTAAAAGGCCACACAACAGTGTGCCACACAGAAAATAGTACTGTGAGCAACCAAATAGAACTATCCATAGCAAGGTATTGAAGTGCTTGCTGAGCCCGATATAGGCTGTGGTATCACAACAATCCTATGTCAAGCACCCTTGCAGTAAAGGCTTGAGTAATTGTACTATTGGCTCACCCAACCATGCTGTTCCATTCCAGACAAAATGGATGCGAAAACATCAGGCATATTTCCAGAGCAGAAATGGCATCAAAAACTCTTGTCTGAATGTAAGGTATGCACCACTCCCATCGCTAGTAGCTACAGCAAGTTTTTTATGTCCATGCCAACAGAAATGTTATATTACTTGAATTTTGACATGAGGACCATGGCATCCAGAGCAAGTGCCGTACACATGCATTCAATATACTAGCTTTAATAGCTGCCTCTAAAGTAGGTATGGGAGTAGCTATTATAATTTGTTTTCCCTGCACATGCGGATGCTTCTTCAAAATGGCTGGTTGCACTGCGTGAGAATTTTCTCAGCCAGAATGCACCATTCCTTAGCTGCATAATTAATATAAGTGTGATTTATAGGCTATGGGGATCATTTGTCCCTTCCTGAAAAAAACATATGTGTAGCTGTATGCGCATGGAATAACCCTGATAACTTTGATTTTTTACCATGCTGTTTCTGCAAATATTTTGGGTCCGATTCCGATCTTGTTCGGAAAGCATACCGAACAACTCTGGCCCGGAATGCTTACATACGACTCGGGTCTGGGCAGTCCGACCGAACAAGTATGATGCATTTGAATGTATTGGATATGATTCAGTCGGACTCCCATTGACTTTAATGGGAGCCTGTGTACCAAACACGTACACAGGCTTGCAGTGACAAAAGGGGTTGTTGGGGATAATCGTGCACTCTGTGGTAGGCACACCTTGGTGCCTGCCATCCTGTGCATGGTTGGGAAGAGGGAACACATGGGTACCCCCAAGGGCCTGATTCGGAGGGCCCTAGGTGAAGGGGCCTGCTACGGTCCCCCAAAGACCGAATCCTGCAGCCAATTTGTTCCGGTCAAACCGAAAAGGAAAGGCTGTCTGAATCGTTCATCGTACTCGCTCGTCCGGAAAACCAAGTCCATAGAGCTGCAATACTTGGATCCGAAAGGCTTGTCCTGGCTGAATGACTTCCAGACCTGATTCGGTCAGCGCTTACCGTTTCCAGGCATCGTACTTGGTCGTTCTGAACTGTGAACGATTCGGTCGGAAACAAGGGCTCATCATCAGTTTAGGCAATTCCAAATCCAATTTGGAGCCCTTCTGACTGAGATCAGAATCGGACCATAAGTCTTCAAAATACCTGCGTACAGCTCACACAAGATAACTGCATGTGTATCTGTCCAATCTCTTTCAGAAAAAAAATGGGTAACATTAGATCACGTAAAGGCTTCACCTGCTCAACATAGTGTGGCAGATCAGACTTTTCAAACTTTAGGAATCCCCGTTAGGGATTGTAATTTTCTCAATGAGGTTGGAGATTGTAACAAAATATATTTCTATAAGAAAACTGGTGCCAGTCCTTTGCCTTGACTGGGTAATTCATATATCCAAAAAGAATTACACTACTTTATTTTATGTCTGTGTTGGCCTAAATAGTCACTATTCTGTCTGCTCATTCTAAATAGTCACCTCACCTGTTATCATCAGTGAATTATATATGATCAATGTATGACAAGACATTGCAATCATCTAAGAGAATTTCCATTATTTTCACTGGGAATAAATCTCAATTGCTTGTATACCCCTATCCTAATCTTGTATTAGCATACTGGATGCCTCCAAAAGTGGTGGTACTCTCGTACAAGCATACTGGATAGAACCAAATGTGACATTTTCAAGTGTTATGATTCAGGCACTATGTTTGACGAAAGAAACTATTCCCGATGTCAAAAGCCGTCTTAATTTTTTTTTGTATTTGATTCGCCATCAGTCTAGTACTGTGAGCATGTTGCACTGCATGTGTACATCTGGTTGCGTTCACATTGTTATAGTCTAGTATGATATATTAGGTACAGTCTGATTTAATCACAGGAAATTGGGGAATGTTCATGGCTAAGTGACAAGGCAATTTCATGACTTAATATTAACCTACGCCTCTGGCTTCAGTGGATATCAAACCTACACTTTTGGCTCCCGCCAAAGAGGAATGACATGTGGCACATAGTTTTTATCTCACCCATCTAATTTATATGGAGAGTGGCAGCCGTTCACTTTTGTGCATATTTGCCCCTGGGATTCTCAGGCATTAGGGAAGAAAACACTTCCAGTATCAATTTGTTAGATATGAGAGCAACTTGTTGCCAAGAGTTTGCACCTTTGTCAAAGTAGGGACCCTTCCTTATAGTCAGGATAAAGGAGTTACACTCCTAAAATAACCCCTGCTCTCCCCTTTGGTAGCTTGGCAAGAGCAGTCAGGCTTATCCTAGAGGCAGTGTGTAAGCATTTGCACATAACCAACAGTAAGACAGTAAAACACTACAAAAGGACCCCACACCAGTTTAGAAAAAATCCACCACACAGTTCTCAGAAATATTCAGTCATCAAAATAGACTTGAAATACAGTTCCTTGAAGTCGATAGATCCCTCTGGGCTATCATGGCATCGTGAGCAACACATCCAAACAGTTCTGGCTGACCGTGGTGTCAGGAACCAGCTATAGTGTCGGGAAGACCCGCAAAACTGTATCTTTAGAAATGTAGGGCATCGGCTACCTCTCGGTGAGCCCAGATGGGCCAGCGTCCGCAGGCGTCGGTTCTGAAGGTTGGTGCAGGAGTCGTCGGGCCCTTGGAGTCACAGGCGTTTGCAGATCGAACTCTTAGCAGTTGAAGTCGGGAGTGCCGGATTCTGCAGGCTTTGGGCTGCGGTGCGAAGTGCAGCGGTGCGGCGTGCAGAGCCCTCAGGTTGCGGTGCAGGCAGCGGCTCGGTGATGGCGCCGGTAGGCCATGGCTGTGGTGCGGGATGAAGACGGTGCGTTGTGTAACTTACGAGCAGAGCCCTCGAACCACGGTGTAAGCAGCGGCATCGATGTCAGCTTGGAGGGCCGTTATCAGGGATACCAAAGCGGCGTCGTGAAGCGAGGAGGTGCAAAGTGCAGTGCTCACAGGTCACAGAGCATGCAACGGCTTGATGGTGGCGTCGGATGGCGTCATCGGTGAGACCAGGGTTGCAGTGCCCTCTGTGGTGCCTTCATGACACAGAGTCAGCATATTGCTTTTTCTTCTGTTGCAGCACAAAACACACAGTCCCCAGTCCTGAGGGCAGAAGAACTTGAAGTCTTTGCTGTTCCTGAGACTACTTGAATAGGCGGCAAGCTCTACATCAAGCCCTTGGAGAAACTCACAAAAAGAAATTGCAGAAAGTTCAGTCCAGTCCTTTCACTGCCCAAGACAGAAGCAACCACTGCATCCAACAAAGCAAAGCACACAGCAAAGTGGTAGTCCCTTCTCACAGCTTTTTCAGCTCTTCTTCTTGGTAGTCTTCTTGGTTCCAAAAGAGTTCTAAAGTTCTGGGCCTCAATTTTTATACCCCAAATTCCTTTGTCCTCTTAGGCAGAGTGTGTCGGTGCTTAGTCCAAACCAGTTTGGTCCTCTCTGGCCCAGCTTCCCAACAGGAGGCGGAGACAGCATTTTCTGCAGCAGACCTGGCCCATTCAGGTGCAATGAAATCTCCTTCCACTACTCTAAATGCAGCCCAGGTCTATTCAGCCCAGCCCTGACTCATCCAGACTCTCTGGTGCCACTGCACATCCTCAGCCTCTATCACTCCAAAGCCAGACAGTCAATACACATCCTAGCAGAGGCACACAGGATGGCTAAAGAAGAAAACACCTACTCTCTAAAAGTGGTATTTTATTTTCAAAACCAGAATGTAAAAATCACCTTTACTAAAAGATGCATCTTTAGATTCTGAATTCAGGCATACTAAACTTTATTTTCCTATCTGTTCCCAATGGGACGTTATATTTATAAGTTGTTATAAATTAACTCCCATGCTTTTCTATGGGCCAGATAGCCTTTCAATAGTGAAAAACGAAATTGGCAGTATTTCACTTTCAGAACAAGCCACACACATCAGGGCATGTCACTTTTCACATACACTGCACCCTGCCCACAGGTGTACCTTGGACTTGCCTTAGGGGTGGCTCACTTGTAAGAAAAGGGAAGGTTAGAGCCAGGCAAGTGGGTGCACTTGCCAAGTTGACATAGCAGTACTAGACTGCACACAGACACTGCAGTGGCAGGTCTGCGTTACCTTTAAAGGGCTGCTTGTGTGGGTGGCACAACCAGTGCTGAAAGCCCACTATCAGCATTTGATTTACAGGTCCTGGGCACACTCAGTGCACTTTACTAGGGGCTTACCAGAAAATCAAATATGCCAATCATGGAAACACCAATCCATAATACAAATTACATAGAGAGCATATCCACTTTAGCACTGGTCACAAGTGGTAAAAGGCCCAGAGTCCTAAAACCAACAAAAGCAGTTAAGGAAAAAAAGAGAAAGAAGCAAAAGGTTTGGGGATAACTCTGTACAAAGGGCCATTTCCAACACAATCTCCTTCCAGCCTAAAACCAGGGTAGAGCAATCCATACCTTGATGGGCTTTCCTGCTTGGGGTGATAGAACATGGAACCTTGCCCGCAACAGCAGGGGTTTATTCCCGTTCTACGCCTTAATGAACCTTGTTGGATTCCTCTATCCATACTCTCAGAGCCCACTAAGCTGACCCATGGGGGACCCTTCTCCTCACCTGTGGACCCCACCGGTGCAGCACCTAAACTTACTTTGCTCACAAATGTGTCCCAACTGACTGACAGCACTCACTTAGCCGACAGAGTGATGTGGCCCAGTCCACACCTGGGGTGTGACTCCTGTCCCCCCCCCAGGGGCTGCTCTGTCCACCCGGACATAATTAATCGAACAACACAATTGCCAGTGCTGAGAACTTGAATTATAGACACCAGATCTGAAAAAATGGTTATTATGACTATAACATAAAAACCTGCTTTATAAATTGCAACAAATGAATTTTATTGATTCTTTTTAAATATTCTTCAAACTTTTTTTCAAAGACACTTGTTTCGTGCATGGAAATACAAAAGTACTATATACATACTATATACAACAAAATAATAATAACAAATAATTTGAACAACAAATACACCATAACAGTTCAGACACTCTTGGCCGTGCAATCATACACAAACATTCATACTTACAAAAACATATATCATGGTCTCGGTGTCAATACCATTGTGCATATATGACATGGAAGAAATCAATCAACCCCGTTTTTTATATAAAAGTAAAGTTATTTTCTTTTCCTTCAAAAGTTCAAAGAACACTCAGGAAGGAAATTCTCTTGCTATTCACAAAAACCTTTTGTAGATGGAAATATTTTAAGTGATCCGAGACCAGGTTGGTCCCGGGTCACCCGGACAGCACGCCACAGTGGCTACGGACAGTTGTCAGTGATGAGACCCAGGCCTTCTGCCTCTCAGGGCTCTCTAACCTCTGTGACATCAGAGAGCGGGGGCAGTAGCCCCAGGTACCTGGCACCTTTTGTCTAATATCCCTCTTGTCAAGGATGACATCCCAAAACATACCCGCCACCCCCGGGTCTGTACCCAGTGGCTGAACAGGAGAATGGGTTGGGCTTTCCCACCCGGTCCTCCTCCGGGGGTTCTGTACCCTCCCACCTGGAGCGGTACCCCCTCCCAGAATTGTCTGAGCACATGTGGCAGGTGTACTGCACCATTTGCCCACCAGTTCAGGGGTGCTATCCTGCAACTGGTACACTAGCCTATGATCTGTACCCTGAGGCTGTACAAGGGACTGGGTGGGCTCTCCCACACTCTATCATCTTCTCTAGGGCTTTGCACCCTCCCATCTGGAGCGGTGTCCCCAGTAGACAAACTGGTATGGGTACTGCTAGCAGTCTCCCCTTCCTCCAGGTTAGGGGGACACCCTGACCCTGGTCCTCGAATCCAGGGTCAGTACCAATAGGCTGGACTTGTGCCTGGCAACCCAGGACTTCTGGGGGAGTACACCAACCCCCCAAGGGAAATACACTCCTCATGAGTTGTGTCCAGAGTCCGTCTGGCGCAGGTCTCCAGCCTCCTGTCTACCTGACAGAGCATGAAGACCCCCAAGGCTAAAAGTGGCCTCACCTGGGTCAGTCCAGGGCTCTCAGAGTTCAGAGCTGGCAACCCCTAACCCACTGGTCCTTCCACTGGAGACTGTGTCCCCCCTCACCCTTTTCTCTGGACTCATGCACCCTTCCTACTGGAGCGGTACTGCCAGACACCAGAACTGGTGGGACGCTGGGTACAGCAACCCCCCCAGCTCACCTGACAACTTAGGTTCCCCCTCAGGGAATGGCCTCCTGTAACAGACTAGACCCCTCTCCTGGTGTTCCTTCATGGAAACAACCAGGCTCTGGGATGGGGTCTCAGCCCCCTTCTTCTCTTTCAAGACAGGACGTGGGACCCCTCACCCATCCCACTACACTGGGACCAATCTGGGTCACTGTCAGACTCCCCTGCCTCACCTGGTTGGGGAACACCTGAGTCCCCTTCTTTAGGATCACCCCCAGATGCTTCTTCAGACCCTCTGGAATCCACCAAAAGGTCTGCCTCTAGTGTGAGCTCCCTGAAGTCAGAGAATTTATACTCCACCGGGTGTTGGCATAGCTCTGGAAAACAGGGAGTTAAAATATGCTCTCCAACAATTGAATCACACAGCCCCACACAGGAGTTAACCAAATTACCCTTTACCCAACCATTCAGTGCCTCAGAAACTTACCACACATCATTCTCATAAGACTTGTGAGACAGTGTCTGACTGTTGCTGTCTCTCAACCCATACTCTCCTGGCTGGTCCCAAACTCACTTACCAGAGCTCTACCATGAGGGAACCCCTCTCCCTGCACCTCTCATCTAGACTCAGTAGTGTAGAGTATTCCTCTCACCACCAGGAATATGATCCCCTGTGTCAGTTCCCCAATGCACCTCAGGGACATTGCGCGTCAATGGAGTAACCTCAAAATCCTGAACCGGTTGGTGTATGTAAATCCCCTCCTTGAAGCAGGGCGGCAGGTCTGTGTGCGAGTATACATCTCCCTTGTCAGTACTGGACATAACACTTTTGATGCCACCACATGAGCTGGACTACACCTCCAGCCCACCGAAGTTCACTTCCTGAGCCACACACTTTTTCTTTTCAGCTAAGGCTCAGTCTGTCTCCTCGCACCCCCGTCTAGCTGCCTCAGCCTTCGGTCACAAGCATGCATCCGATTCCTCTCCTCACAAGTCAAACTTCCCTATGTTTCCTCCTCAGGGCCAATGCCCTTTTGGTATTCTGGCTGGGGATCCTCCCCCTCAGATTCCTCCTCTGAGTTATCTGATAGTGTTGCCTCCCATTGTAGCACCTCATAGCTATGCAGGGCTGCCTCAAGATCCTGCCTTGTGGATCTCCTCTTCACAGGTAGCCACTCTCTTTGCAAAACACTTTTAGTTCCCTCATCTTGTATATGTGCAGGTGCAAAAAGTTGATTTCAGTTTTGCCAATGCCACACAGGTGCAACAAATAACCAGAGTTCCACAACCAAATTCTGAAGGGAAACAGGGAAAAACTGTATGCAGTACGTAATGGTCTGCGATATGGTAGTAGTGCACACCAATCATTGTAAGTCAAGTGCAAACGCAAGTCCTATCCTCACCGCTGACAACTTATGTTAGAAATGGGGGTCTCCAGTTGGCAAGAGTTTGCACCTTTGTCCAAGTAGGGACCCTTCCTTCTAATCAGGATAAGGGAGTTACACTCCTAAAATGAACCCCTGCTCACCCCCTTGGTAGCTTTGCACGAGGAGTCAAGCTTATGTTAGAGGCAGTGTGTAAAGCATTTGCACATAACCAACAGTAATACAGCAAAGACACTACAAAAGAACACCTCATAAGTTTAGAAAAATATTCAATATTTTGGTATATCCAAAAAAAGACCAACAAGCATTGGCATAGCCAATAGGTGTCGCTTTTGGGACCTTATAAGTATTTAGTTATGCAGCGCAATATCCTTGGTGCAACAACATAAAGTGTTGCATGGCTAAACACTTATAAGGTCCCAAAGGCGAGACCTATTGGCTATGCCAATGCTTGTTATATAATGGGGCCTATCACCAAGGCATTTGTATTACTTTCTTTTATGTACTCTTACATGTCTTTGTGAATTGGCCCCCAACACCTAAAATGGAGGAAAAATAAGACTATTCAGTGAATATTTCTATACAGTTAGTGTAAATAGAAAGTACTGTGCCCTCTTTGCACTTTTACAGAGAGGGAGTTGGATATTTTGGGTTGGTGACCAAGGGCATGCAAGCATAGGTAGGAGAGTACTCCTCTGGTACTACTTCCCATACTCATAAATGCTTTTGTGAATTGGTTGCATTATGTCTTTATGCAGATTTAGTGACAGGAATTCCATTCAATCATAATAGGGGTAAAGCTGGGGATATTTATTTTATGTGTTATGTCATCGTCATAATTTATTCTATATAACACTTTTATAATTGCTGTTTTATTCTTATCAATGTTTGTTTGCATTTTCGCTTTTTTGGTGAAATCTTGTGTTGAAATCAATCTTAATTTCATATACAAATAAATGCCTTTAGGATTCCGCAGCTATTGCTTACAACACTTTAAGATAAACATAAACTAGGAGTACAGTAAAAGCAGCCCTGGAAATATGGTCCTGCTAGTGATACACTGCAATGAGCAAGAGATCTCAGGTTTTGGTGCTAGAAGTTTATTAGAGGGGAGCTAGATTCCACCCCTTCAAAAATATTTTTAATAGAACCAAACGATTCTTTTTGCGTGACGGTTTTTCAAAAATATCAAAAGTGGTACGTTTTACACACTAGTGTAGAGGGAAACTCATGAAATGATTCAAAACATCATAGTCTGGCAGATTGTCAAAGAGCATTATTGCTTTACAGCAGTAAATCATATGTGTCTGTAGGAAAACCAGCTCTGGTGGCTTAGTGGACTAATGTGTCTGCTATAAGGGCCTGTGTTTGACCTTATGGTCACAGGTTCAAATTCTAGCAGGTCCAATATAATGCGTACCATTGAGTTGGGTAACAATACACATACCAATATACCCTTCTGAGTGAACGTGCGCTTTACAAACGCACATTTTATGTTAACTATGTGCCCCTGCCTAAGGGCTGACCTCAAGCGTTGGACAGTCGAGCCCTGCACACAGTTCCCTGTACTCCAGTCTTACAGGAGTCTCCCCTGCAAGCAGGTCTGTCTCTGGGAAGGTAGAATGGACAATTGCTACTGCACCCATTTTGCATACAAAAGTATAATCGCAAATATGAACATCAATACCATTGTTTATGAAGCCTCCTGTGTTAAATTATTCATCTGGGAAGTATCAGTGGGATTCATGACACTACTTTGGAAAGTATAAAAAGGGGCCCATCAAATACTTTACCAAGCAGGTTCTACATTGAATAGAAAATGTCACTGACTGTCGATGCCACCTCCAGTGATACTGGCTGGTCATTTAGAGGAGAATTCTGAGCAAAACAGGCTAAATGAAAATTAATTTGGGGACTCACTGCAAAGGCTCTGTCTTGAGACTTTAACTTCAGCATCCTGCAATTGCTTTGTAAAATGCAACAAAAATGTATAAGAAATGCGGCAATCAAAGAGACGTGTCCTGTTCTGCAGTGAAAGGGCTCAGATATGGCACAACGCTTGCAAAGTCTACCACGGTAGAATAGAAATTTGCGTAGCCTACGAGAAGGTAAGTTTCAATTCTATTAAGGACGCGGAGGCGAGGATTATGCTCTTATTCTCTCTTTGCTTTTATTAACAATTTTCACAGCAGCTCTTCATATAACAAGTAACAAAACTACATTTCCCACAACACTAGGGAAAAGAAAACCAGTCTCTGCTAAGTCATTTCACAGTGTCCATGAACGTCTTCCCATAAATCATCCTGCAACTTCCTGCACTTCCTCTTTCTTCGCAGGGGGATCTCTCCCATGGTTTGGCATTCTGCTTTGTGTGATTATTCCCTGAAAAAAACCACACCAATCACTTATGGTGTCATCGACTAACTGAACAAAGAACTACATTAATCCAAACCAACATTGTGTATAACACAGCAATGAACTTAAATCACAGAGTACAGCATATGGTAAGAAACAGTAAGAAAAAAAAGAGTTACTTACAACCAATACGTTGTGGGATAGCAACCAACGCACTTCCTGGGTGGGATAATCCTCGACTCTGCGTCCTTAATAGAATTTAAACTTACCTTCTCGTAGGCTAGGCAAATTTCTTTTCTATGTCAGGACCAGAGGCGAGGATTATGCTCCTTCAAAGCTTATCCACCACCACTTTCGCCACATTTAGCAGCGGCTTAAAATAAAACCTTTTAAAGGTCGAATCAAATGACCAATCCGCTGCCCTCATAAGGTCCTCAAAACGCACGCCAAGGCTAAATGCCTTGGAAGCCATCGCACCCCTCGCGGAATGCGCACCAAAAGCTCTCGTATTAATACCTGCTTCCTGCATGACCCACCGCACCCAACGGGCTATAGTGGGGAAAAAAAACGCGTTAAAAGGCTTCTTGAGGGCTAGTAGGAGTTGTTGTTCGCCCGGGGGACACAACTTCCTCCGTAGCTTCCTCATAAGCTTTTAAGCATTGCACCACACAAAGCTTAGGTGATTCTGCAAAAGCAGGATAAGAAATTGTGCGTGTGTTCGATTTAGTACGTCCACTCACCGTAAAGGTAACCCCATCCGGGGAAAAACTCTGGCAGTGATGTCCAAAGCACGAACATCAGACACTCTCCTACAAGACACCAAACACAATAACATGCCCAATTTAGCAGACAATTCTTTCCGTGAAAGAAAACCATTCAGTTGCCAAGACAACAGGAAATTCAAAACCAGGTTACCATCCCAGAGAACCGAATAGCGGGGTTCCGGGGGCAATGACAATCTAATGCCCCTGAAGAGCTTACACACAAATGGGTGTTCCCCTAAGGGCGCTCCATCCACCGGAGCATGCCCTGCTGAAATCGCTGAACGTACCGCATTCACAGACCTGTACACCAAGCCCTTTTGAGCTAACTCGGTCAAGTCATTTAGAACATAGGTCAAATTTGCGACCACAGGATCCACTTCCCGTCGTAAACACCAACATACCCATCGTGTCCAAGTCGATTTGTATCTCTTAGATGTGCTGTCTGCCCAAGCCTTGGACAACAAGAGCTGAGCGTGGACCGAAAGGCCCGGCAATCGCCAACGCTGCCTGTAATCCGCCAAGCCACGAGCTGAAGGGAGCCTTCCTCCACCAGCCAGTGGGGACTCCCCTCCGGACTCAACAGGAGATGGGGAGTTGGGAGGAGTCGGATTGGAGAATCTCAAGAAAGTCCCAGTAGAACCGGAAACCAAACTTGTGACCTCCAAAACGGTGTTATCAGGACCACGGAGGCTCCCTGCCTGCGAATCTGGCCGCCACCCGGTTGATCATGGAAAATGGAGGGAATGCATATACCCTCTCCCGACTCCAATCCTGGCTGAACGCATCGCATGCTACCGCAAGAGGATCCGGTCTCTAACTGAAGAACCGGGGAAGCTGCCGATCGAGGCGGCACGCAAACAGATCGACAGAGAACGGGCCCCACAACTCTTGTAGAGAACAAAAGATCTCTGGATCCAGATTCCAGACGCTGGAGTCCCAAAGATAACGGGAGTGCCAATCCGCCACCAGGTTCTCCCTTCCCGGGAGATACTCTGCCGTGACCGATATCTGATGAGCGAGACAGAACTACCAAAACTGTTTTGCCATATTCGCCAATGCTTTGGACCGAGGGCCCCCCAGGTGGTTTATGTACCTGACCGGCGACACATTGTCCATCTTTAGAAGGACCAAAGCTTGAACCCGATCCTTGGTTCAACACTGTACCGCAAAGGAGCACGCCAGGAGCTCCAGACAATTGATGTGGAGTAGTTGCTCTTGAGGAGACCAGCTTTCGCCGGTGGAAAACTCCCTACACCGCGTGCCCCAGCCTGCCCGGCTGGCGTTCGACTCTATCACCAAGTCTGGTGCCGAACCGAAGATTGCTCTCCCGTTCCAAGCCTACATGAAGGAAAGCCACCACTCCAATTCTTCGCGAACCTCTTCCGTCAGAGAACCACCTGTGAGTAAGTGAGCCCTTTCCGCAGATGGTGCACCTTCAACCTTTGCAGGGCGCGGTAATGCAACAGGCTCGGGAAGATTGCTTGAATTGATGCTGAGAACAGGCCTACCAAACGAGCAATCTGCCGTAGAGAAGTTCCCTGCTTAGCTAAGGTCTGTTGGATCTCGTGTCGAATTTTCGCCACCTTCCTACAGGGGAAAATGAGTTTGGCCGAGGTGGAATCTATCACAAAACCCAGGAAGGAGGCCTTCTGTATTGGAATCAGGAGGGTTTTCTTCTTGTTGATGACAAACCCTAACGACTGGAGAAGCGTCACTGCCATCTGCAGATGGTCCCGCAGCTGCAAGAGACATTGACTTAGGAGAAGCATATCGTCCAAGTAGACAATCAAGCGGACCCGGTGCGCTCTCAAGTATTCCACCACCGGCTTGAGAACCTTGGTGAAACACCACGGGGTTGAGGAAGCCCGAACGAAAGGCAACGGAACTCGTAAGCCTGCCCCCGCCACAGAAACTGGAGGAATCGCCTGTGTGGAGGAAAAATCGGACCTACCAGGTACGCATCTTTTAGATCCAAACGTACCATCCAATCGAGTGGCAGGAGAACATCCCTGAGCAAGTGAACGCCCTTCATTTTGAAGTGTCTGTACACCAGCCACTCGCTGAACTCCCGAAGGTTGATCACCAGTCTCCGACCTCCGTTGGCCTTGTCTACCAAGAAAATATTGCTGAGGAAGCCTGAGGGATGAACCTCTGTCTGGCACACCGCCTCTTTGCGGAGCAACTCGTGCACTTCCTCGTCTATCATGCCCGCGCCTGACACGCAGAAAACTATTGGCCGGGGAGGGCGTGTTTGATGAGGGGAGCCATAAAACTCTATCTGAAAACCTCTGACCGTCCGGAGTACCCGTGCGATATTACATTTTATATATTTACAATCATGTTACATTCCACACATATTTACAATTTTATGCACAGTGAGGTCAACTAATTTGCCCAGAATCATGATTTTATTTTTTAATTAAAATTGGTACAACTGCCGCCGCACTTTATCTTCGGCAGCTGCGTGCCTTTGGTTCCTGTTGACATTCTTACCGAAAACGGACTCCCTTAGAGCCAGCCTTTTACTGGTAAGCATGGCACCTAATTTACAAAAGATATTTACAAAATTTTAAGCTATTGTCATTATAAATTACAATAACTTTTATTTAAGTATTAATTATTTAAAAAAATTAAAAGCCATTGGTTTTTGTAATATCAATACATCTAAGTCATGTAAATACAACACAAATTGCAATAGAAATGCTATAGGTGTCACATTTGCGAAAGTTAAAACTATTGGCATTGTCATACACAATACCAATAACTCAAACTTTAATGCTGCAAGACCTATTGCATTGTAAATGCTTGTTAAATTGAGCTTTTGAATCCGACCGTTTCCTCTCCTCCGTCGTACTGTGCTTGATATACTGAGACTGCCACATTTCAGCTTTCTGACGTCCGTACTCGCCTCTCCCATGGCACTCAGTTTGGCTGCTTTGAGTCATCAAAAGTATACGAAGAACAGCTATTAGTATGCTAGTACCAACCTGGCTGACTGGACCTAATTTTATGTGTGTCCCAGGGCACGATATGAAAATAGACCACTACTAATTGATTTGTTTTATTAGCAATCTAAAATGGGATTATTTTTTGCTGATGGGGCACTTTGCCTATTACTGCATTTATAGTCTGTGGACTTATTGTTTGTGCGGGATGCCCATGTACGAATACTGGAGACGCCAACATATCTACCTGCAGACTGTAATACCCGGCCTTGTATGTCCTGGAAGGCTCGATGAACCCTAATCCAACTTGTTCCAGTAAGAGCTCTAATTCCCAGGAGCAACATAGTTCAAAAGGATCAACTTGACTATCAGAATGAGCTTAGCCCAGTAGCAGGAAGCTCTCGTTATATAATGTCATTAGTTACTGGACCCCCTAAGATTCACTCTGATTTGTACAGTCATGTTATGTTATGTTATCTGAACCTATATAGTGCACAGCTGCCCCAGCAAAGAGGTGTCCCGGCGCTACCAGCAGTCCCATCTGCCATGTCAACAACAGATTAAGAGTGAGTCAAAGAGAAATCGAATTACGGGGAAACGTTTTAATAGTTAAGGGCTTAGCAAATCCTCCAACAGAATAGGAAGTTCCTAACAAACACCGATAGTATAACAGTTGTCACCTTGTTAGTAATAATTGACAAGTATTTGGGTGGCCCCTAAGGATACTCAATTGTTGTGAGTTCAGGTAACCATCTGTGTTGCCTGGAATGTTGCACAAGTCCCAATCTCGCTCACGGCAAAATATCTAAAATAAATGCATCAGCTATTTCAAACTAATAATATCCTATATGGTCTAAGCTTATGAACAAATGCACGATATGGGAGTCCTAAAAAACGTGCATAGCAAAATATATGACACAGTAAAAATAGGCAAACAAATACATGATAGTTGGAAGGTAGCTGGGGAAAGAGACGGTGTTTCCCTTTGTCTTCTTTAATATTCACAGTAGTTATTGAACTACTGGCGGAGATAATGAGGTTGAGTCACAGGAAAGGTGGACTACTAGTTACATGCACACATCATCTTATATTTGAGTATGGTGATGACACATAGTTAATCATGAGAGACTAAACAAATACCAGGGGTAAGCTGGAGAAAACATTGCAAGAGGTGGGATCGATCTCAGGGTTTCATTTGAAGTTACATAAATTGCTATTGTTCTCCGTGGCTGCGATTGAGCCTAGAGATCTCACAGGAGTACCTCTGCAGGTGCAAACAAAACTATTTTGATACCTAGACATACAATTATATAACATAGCATGTGTATTTGTAAAGCACACGTTCACCCAGGCATCTTGCTGCTGAATAACAGATGTTTATTGTTACCCAACTCAATGGTACTCATATTCTCGACCTCAGGTGGATAAAAGGCTGAGTGGACCCACTGGGACTTGAACCTGTGACCATGAAGTCAAATACTGGCCCCTGCAGTGGCTGCAATTGTCCACTGAGCCACCAGACCTGGTGAAAGACCAAATAGAAATATAGGAGTGTAATGTGAGGGCAATGTTAACAACACTTGAAGTAAATCTGTCTACATGGATAATTGTATCAATGTATTATTTCCTGGGGTGGTTTGAATTGAGCAAAATAATAGTCATCTCCAGAGTACTATACACTTTACAACACATCCCAATGTAGATCCCAGAAACAAGAGTCTGTAAAATGAATTCGGTTATGAGACAGCTACACGTGGATGGAACAGAGGCACAATAGCACTGGGCATGGTCTGGCTACTTTGGGAGGAATGAGGCATGCCAGTCTCACATTTTAGAGCATTCTACAGAGTTACTCCGCTTCAGTGTGCAGTGTCATGTTTCAAAACTGACACAGCCGACTCGCTGAGTCGATTAAACCAGGGGCATCAGCTTCCCACAGACATCAGTAAAACCAGAAAGAAACAAGCATTTACAATGCAATGGTTTCACCTTTGGAAAAGTTAGAGCTATTGGCATTGTAAATGACAAAATTTGTATTTATGTGTTGGTTTTGAAAACAGATAAATAAATGGCATTGTCATTTACATTGCCATTAGCTTAATCTCTCGCAAATGTGAGACCTATTGTACCCTACGGACGAGCTCAGCAGACAGCATTAAAACCACACAGACCCTAGCCCTTCAGTAGAAAGTCACTGCTGTGAGTGGGAACATTAACTCTATTTATAACAGGTAAATTCACACTTTTACGCCTCAAACAGGATCCTTATTCACAAAGTAAATAAGTGGACACACCTGTAGCACGCCACCTACAGACCAAACGATAATAGGAATATATAGGTAATATATGCAAAGTGTAGGGACTTATGGTGACCTCCAAACTGGAGAGAACCTGCATACTTGGGGACTTCTATAATAAACTCTATACAGCAGAACAGGTCAACACTTCATCCCAATCCAACTATCCGGCAGAGATGGATCTTCCACAGATAGCAGAGGCCCAAAATGAAATGCTGGGAGAACTCATTTGGAAGTCATTTCGGGATCTGGGACATAATGCCACTGTTCCCAGGCACATTTTGACCAGCCATGCCAAAGACAAAAAGGTGCAGCTCAAATAATTAATATACTGTGTGAATGAAAAGCGCTAATTTCTATTTTCAGTTTTAGCATATTTTAGGATCCTCGACCATCCCTTATCAGGGATATCTCCCCTAAGCTTTTGATCCCACATAGCTTTCGGTGAGGTTTTAGGAAAGTAAAATGCAGGTGCCAGCTCCCGTTGCATCAATGTCACTGCCTTATTCTGTAGCTCCAGCACACCTTTCGACACCTACTGGCACAAAGACCCTTCACAAGTGTCCCGACCACAATAATGTTATTACTGGAGCAAAACCAGGGACTGAAACCACCTGCTTCCTTCTCCCAGGTCACCAAAGAGCCAACAATCAGTCGCAACTTTAAACCAATCACCCAGTGAACCACCAGGAGTTTGAAGTCTCGAATCTTGTGACCAAATGAGTAGTTCTACCGCCAAACACCAGCGTCATAACCAACAATTACAATTTTTATGGCATGGTAGGGGGAAAGACAGCATTCTATTTATCCTTGGGCAGAGAAGGAACTCTACTCTGTCTCAGCAGCAAAATTCAGCTGCCAGTGGAAAGGTCTCTGATCAGGGAGAGAGAGCAAAGAAAGACAGCAGTCAGATAAAGGTGCTCCGGTGAAGAGCTAAACCACTGCTGTACAAACAACGTGAACTGAATGGAAACGAACATCAAAGATATGAAATATTCATTTACATAATCACGCGTATCCATGCATTTTCAGCAAACTAACATTAATTGCTGACAAAAGTTGCCACTAGTGACTGGTTAAGCCGATGCGGGCTCAGTTAAAGCTGAAGCAGCCCTATTTCCCTCTAACAAGCATTCAGCAGTCACAACCTGGCTTCGATTCAGAGCACAAATAATAACCTTACAACCACCACAAAAGAAAAGAAGAGCAGTATTTCTTAACTTGCAACTGTATAAGCTGTGCTTATACTACAAATGGTATAAAAAGAAACATGCTTACACGCGGCTCTTAACGTAACAGCTGACACAAACATTGAATGGTTCAGAAGACCAATAAAAATGCAGTTAAAAGCTTAGCTTTGCTGCTAATGCACAAGTCAACCAACAGGCCGATGGAAATGTCTGAGGTCACATCTGCGTCTAAGCGCTATAAACATAAACGCAACACAGCCTTATGCAAATTTCAAGTTATGCCATGGTTCTTAGAAGAGACCTATTAAGCGAGTGCATGCGTTAGGGCTGCCGCTTCCATTTGCATACAGCAGGCCGTCAGGGCTTACAGTTGCACAGTAGGTCAGGTTTTCGATATCCAAAAGTGAATGGCAAGAATTTAAAGTACAACAATGTCCTACGGGGTGTTCACAGGGTGTGGGACTACTGACAGTCCCTAGGGGAGTGACCACACGTCCAAAGGCTATACAGGAACAGCCTTGCAAAGGGACGGCACACGGACAGCGGGAGGGGGGGACGGGCACACGGAGAGCGGGAGGGGGGACGGGCACACAGACAGCGGGAGGGGGTCGGGCACACGGAGAGTGGGAGGGGGGATGGGCATACGGACAGCGGGGCAGAGTTAGATTGGACGTCGAGGAGAGGGGGCAGAGGGGGGGGCCGGGAAAGGCAGAAGGGGCATTTTATGGGTCATTAAATTCAAAGGGGACACTGAAGAAAAGAGAGAAGGGCGTGTGGTGAAGGGGAAAGAGATAACATGGCAGAGAGTAGACCGGAGACAGTTTAGAGAGGCGGAGAAAAGAGTCAGGGAGAGGCCGACAGTATGGCAGGACTTTGCATCTGACCTGGTTTCCCCTCTGTGCGTCATCTTACGTGCTAGCATTACACAATCTCCTTGGATACAGCAGGTTTGGACTGGGAGGAGTCAGGAGATGTGAGACACGAACAGCAGGAGGGGGCGGGAACGGGGACACGATCAGCAGAAGGGGGTGCAGGAACGGGAAGACGGACAGCGGGAGGGGGCGGGAACGGGTACAAGGACAGGGGGAGGGGGGAGGGAAGGCAAGAAAAACAAAGCACTCACCTGTACTTCTTCCGGCGGCCGTGGTCGAATGACGAAAACAAACCCATTAAAAAAAAAACGAAACTCCGCCCACCGCCGTGATGACGACATCGCAGAGGCGGAGAGGGAAAAAATCTCGGGAACGCCCACGAATCTGGTCCGGCCATGACGGACAGATCTCTGATCCAATGACTAGCCTCCATTTATGGAGCTAGCCAATGGAACAGAGGGCATAATCCCAAGCCCACTCTGTTGTAACATAAGATTTCGCCTGCGCCGAAAAGCTGCTCAGAGCGCAGCCTTCGGCCAGGCGAAACCTAAAAATGACTTGCTGTAGGGTGTGTAAGGTCTTGGATTGAACTCCCAACACCTTCCCTACTGTTGCAAACTCGATTTCTTACACTATGCTGACAGGGATATCAGATTCCAATGCAAGGCCCACATACCTTGCTGACAAGGAGGATGCATGAGGTACTGAGAGCAAGAAGCATCAAAGTCATTCACACTGAGATTCTCAACTGAACCTGAAACACGAGAATCAGTCTGAATGCAGGAGAAAATCCCCTTTAACCACACTGCATCCAGGATTGTGAAGTCTCTGTAAAGGAACTAGATAGCACTTTGGCTTGTTCATGATGAAAGCCAACATTATTAAAAGTTATACCATCGACCACAACGAACTTCTGCAATCTCGCCTTCGGGAGTCAGTCATCAAGGTACAGAAATACAGGACCAGGTTGTAGCGATCGGCTCAACCCCAAAACCCCCTTCTTAACGTCCCCAGCTAGAGAAGCTAATAAATTGTTTTTTTCTACTAGCCAGAGGATTTTTAATTTTTGCACTCACACACATTGTTAGGTCCCTACACTTTCACTGACACCTTGCACCATCACATAGTCCTGTCACCACTTCAGTGCTCCCGCGTAGTCGGTCAGGTCGTAGCACGCCCCGCCCCGTAGAGGGACGGGAAGACCCCAATGATGAAGCATGACACTACTGGATTTTTTTTAGTGTGTGAGGGGTATTTTAAAAAGCACATAGCGCTCTCATCTTTATCACCCTAAGAGAGAGTTCTTTCACTATATTTTCATCACTGTAAAACCAACAAATAAAATACATGTTCACACATTGATAGAATCTCTTTGTTTATATATATCGTTTTGGAGGGTGATTCTATCAACTCCTCTGCACTTCCCTTATTGTTTTGGAATCCAATGCAAGGCCCACATACCTTGCTGACAAGGAGGATGCATGAGGTACTGAGAGCAAGAAGCATCAAAGTCATTCACACTGAGATTCTCAACTGAACCTGAAACACGAGAATCAGTCTGAATGCAGGAGAAAATCCCCTTTAACCACACTGCATCCAGGATTGTGAAGTCTCTGTAAAGGAACTAGATAGCACTTTGGCTTGTTCATGATGAAAGCCAACATTATTAAAAGTTATACCATCGACCACAACGAACTTCTGCAATCTCGCCTTCGGGAGTCAGTCATCAAGGTACCGAAATACAGGAACTCCAGGCCTCTTCCAAAGGGCAGCAACCGCCACCATCACTTTCATGAACACTTGAGGGGCCGCGGTGAGGCCGAAGGAGAGCACAACAAATTGAAAATGTTCCTGGCACACCTCAAACTGCAGGCAACACCTTTGGGATTGCAGGATAGGTATTGGAGATTACGCGTCCTGCACGTCCTGGGACACCATCCTGTTTTCTGGGTCCAAGGCACATAGAATCTGAGCCAATAAAAGCATTATAAATTTGCCTTTCCACAGAAAAGCATTAAACAGGCCAGAGGCCCATGCTCTTTTTCGGAATGAGGAATTGGAGTGAACAACAGTCCCTGCCTCTCAGTAGGTACCTGTTCAATGGTACACTTTGAAAGTAAAAGACGCACTTCTGCAGTAGGATAGACAGATGCTCCTATGAAATTTATTCTAGAGTCAGAGGAAAGTAGGGAAGGAAGGAAATGAAAGTCAGGGTGTAGCCCCATTAAACAATCTGTAAGACCCATCTATCAGATACAATGGATTGCCAACCGGGGAGGAAATCTTGAATCCTGTCTCCCACTGCTTGGACACGGAGGACAAACTGAAGGGGCTTGACAGCTGTTGCCGTGGTGGGATGTGGATCTGGAGGAATGGCACCCTTGCTGTTCTGTGTGAGGTCTGCTGGTGCCACATGCAAAATCAACAGTTGATGGACAGAATGAAGAACAATGTCCTACTTTCACCCCAGTACAGAGATCTGGGCCTAAATCCATCGTTTTTTTTGCTCACCATGACATTCAAGTTTGAACCCAGCCATATGCAAATCATCCTTGACTCTGTGCCCCATGGGAACAGTCTAGCCCGAACTGCCAAGCCAGGTCCTCCCTGGACTGGAAACAAGCATCCTAGGACCGGTTTCATGCAGGACCGCAGTGCCAAGCGGACAAAATATACATTTAAAAAAAATCCATTTGTCACACGCATAAAGACAGAGGTTCCTGTGGACTATGTGTTTGAATCCGAACCATACATTTAGTACAATTGTCAAGAAACACTTATTAAATTGATGATATTTTTGACAGAAAATACAAACAAGGTGCTCGATGTCCCAAGTGAAGTAGAACCTAAGAAAAGAGGGGGGGGTGGAGTGCTAGTAAGTGGTAAAACAGGTATATATCTCAAACGACCACAATTCAATGTATTAAATAAAAAAATCCATCCTCTAGAACAATGCTGAAAGGCTTTCACAATGATTTATCGAGTCAGCTTGTAAAGTACAGTAAATCCCAAAAATCCATCAAATCCAAATATATTGATCAAGCAGTCTTTGTTCATCTGTTTCAAATTCCACTTTATTGCAGTTTAGATAACATGCGTACATCAGCCCAGTCAACCCGTTTTGTCCAATAGGACTTCCTCTGGGTTGGGTATATTCCTCAAAGGAACAGACTAATTTTCCTACTATTTACTACCATACTTTCATAGTATGTCATTTTTGGTGGAAACATAATTCTCTAGCAGAAATCAGAAGACCGGCAAAAGTAGGAGCAGAGCACCATATCAGCGTAAAGAAAGGAACTGTCATCAGCATTAATGGGTGGCACTTTTATGGTGCTCGCTCCATCATTTCCAGGGCAGTGCAAAGTTGCACAATGCCACATAGTGGATATCACAAACACTGCTGATAAAATGATCCCAAAGCAGTCTGGCATCTGGGGTAAATTACAAAGGTGAGGAATCTGCAGTTTGAAGTGTGCATCAAAATAACTTCTTCATAGGAGCAATATTGCTGCAAATAAGAGGGACGCCAACTTTGCTGCCAGCAGTGCTGTTCCTGTTCCAAATAGGGAGAAGTTGCACTGTTTCCTCTGAACAAGTACCTTTTGTGCAACGAAACAAACACATTTGTCATCCCTATTGTATGTGTGTATGAGGAGTGTCTGCACTACTACTGCCAGTTCTATGAGTGTATGAGGTGAAGGGTGACGTGGTGCCTGACTGTGATCTAGACTGGTGAATGCAGTGGCAGATAGGTGTGAGTTCTATGCGCTACTCCAATACACAAAGAACGTCTTTAGTTTTGCAGTGAAAGATTGCTGACTGAAGAAATGTGTTTTCTCTTATGTTGGAGGGCACGCACTTTACAAGATGGAGCGTTCGGTCTGCTCCGAGTAAAAACCCTTACTTGTGCAAAATGTCCAGTCTGGTCACTGGCTGTGGCCAAGAGCTTTAGATAGTCACTCTTACCTAGTGCTCTTTGTGCCAGATCACCCACCTGCGGATAATGCCCACCATGGTGGCGGCTGGTGTTTTGTGACCCCCCTCCGCTGGCAGACTGTATGAAGCACTTGCATTCCAGTGAGTGCAGGAATATATGCATGTCGGCTACAGAGTGCGGCAAACGTATTCCACTGATGTCTAGGTCTCTCTACTCAGCTTTGTTTGCCGCAAGACCCAGCAACTATCAGCATTCTGCAAAGGATTCCCTATGGCTGTTTCTTCACCACAGCACTGCCTGTGCTTCTGGCAAACGCAGCTTGTGCCGCAACTGCAAAGAGTATACAGGCGTGGAGCGATCTTCACAGCAACAATAAGGGTGGCTTATAAAGGCGTGGTGGGCGGAAAATGTAAGGGGCCTCCAATGCTATGGATGAGCACTTCACTCTCCTCAGAGGAATACCACTGCTGGCCAATACAAAACGCCTGCCTGACAGAAGAGGCTGGCCAACAACAGCGTGGCACCACGAATCCTTTCTTGCACTCTTTCAGTTTTACCAGCATGGCAAATCTCTGCAAGCAGCTTAACCTTTCTCTAGCCACACCCAAAAACTGGGAGTCGCAATGTCTATGAAGGGGGAAAAGTTAGTATATTTCGCTGGAAAAATAAGCACATCCCAAGCAGAATTTAAACTCACCAAGTCAAAATGTACTTTGTAAAAAGTAGCACACCAGATTCAGAGCTGCAAGGAGCGGGGAAGCAAACACCTAGGGTCACAAGGCAGAATGTGGGATTTACAAGACGGATTCCGAAGGTGTGATGACAGCCCAGAGTCAGCAGTGAAAACCAAACGCCGAGGAGGCCGCAGCTTCCTGCAGCCGACGAGTTCAAGGCATTCCGGAGGGAGCGAGCATTCCTTTGATCGGAGTCACTGAACAAAGGCAAACAAAGGCAGGCGCGGAGACTAGAGCGACCATCAGTTCATGGAGCAGGCTGGAAGACTGCACAGTGGAAGCGAAAGGTTACCCAACCAAAGCAGAACTGAGCTCAACAGCAACCAAACGCGTTGGAAAGGGTTACATCTTTTTATTTTATGCGTTTTTATAGAGCGCGGACTTTACCCGAAGGTGTCAGACTCCGAGAGCTTCACAATAGCAGTAATGATACATGAGGAGAAAATTACAAGTGAGCACGTTACAAAAGCAAACGTTACATTACATGAGGCAATAGTGACAATTGTGCATGTATCAAGAGCAAATAAAATTCAAGAGGTAGCAAGCAGTACGTTACAAGAGGAAAAGGTGACATGTGTGCATGCATGTTATAAAAGCGTACAAAGTTAAAGTACAAGTAGAGGTATAATACTGGCATAAAATATAATATAATAAAAGGTAGACACTCAAAACACAAGAACAAACGTTACGTAACATGAGCCAATGGTGGCAATTGGGCATGTATCAAAAGCAAACAAAATACAAGAGGTAGCAAAAGTGAATGAAAACAGAAATTACTGCCAAGCTAGCGAGGCTTTAACTCTCTCTTTGTAAATGATATATTGCGCCTCCTCTTTGGCTACATATTTCTCTGGGGGATGTCTCAGGACGGGGCTGCTGTCCACCTACAGACTCCTTGCCGTCTCACAGGCCTCCACGGTTCTCAGGAGGGGGCCCCTTCCCAGGCTCAGGGTGCGACCCCCGGGCAGGTAGAAGGCGAAGACCACGTTGTTCCACCTGCAAGGCTCGTACGTCTGCCGTGACTTCAAGTCCAGTGGATACTTCTCCAGGCGGCCCGTGGAGGGGTCGAAGTACCAGGTGTAAAAGTTTGTGGTGGACTCGGGGGCCCACAGCAGGTCCCCTGTCCAGGAGCGGGCCACACGGAATCCAGCAGGGGCAGGTGCTCAAACCCCACCCAGGAGGGGCTGTGGATCAGCACCCAGTGCACCACCTCCAGTTTGTAGGCCTCGGTGCCCAGGACCCTCAGGGCCGGCTCCTGCCCCCGCAGTGCTGCTGCTTGTAGTTCCACAATAGCTCCTCGAAGGGGAACAGGCAGTTCCCGTAGCGGGAGTCTTCGCACAACACCGGGGAGTTGGCCCCCATCTCCCGCAGGTCTCACATCGAAGGGTGGAGTTGCCGGTGGGGGATGCTGCACCCCCAGTAGTGCTGTAAGACCGCTTCCAAGCGCCTGCTCTTGAAGCGCTCCACGTCTGGGCGCGGGATGTGCGGGGACCAGCAGGAGACGCTCAGGTTTACGAGGTTTCCCTTCAGGATGAAGGTATGCCGACATTTCTCCTCAGTATATGTTCACACACACGCTCCATTGAGAACATTTTCGACCAGGGGGTTTGTGTGCTCAACTGGGAACCTGCACCTCTTTTTAACCCTCCTTCCCCCACCCCCCGCTGCTCACAGCACCCTCACCCCGATTGTGAGGCCAGCGGCTGCCTAGAGGGCGACCAATCCGATGCGCCCCCTTTTCACAGGCTTGGTGAGGAAGGGTGAGGGCTACCACCTCTATGCAGCGTTCAAAACGGGCCCCTATCGGGTCAGGCTTCGCCTCCCTCGGCCCATGTTTCTAACACATGGAAGCCTGCAATGGCTGTATATAAGACTGTCTCCAAGTCCCTTCTTACAATCAAGTTGGATCGTCTCTAGTGACCGGTCATAAGAACAAGGAAAGGCACGGACAGCTCAAAGACACGAAAGCGGGAGGGGGGGGGGGGCGGGAAAGACACGGAAGCGGGAGGGGGGGCAGGAAAGACACAGACAGGGGGGGGGGCGGGAAAGACACGGACCGCGGGAGGGGGGGTGGGGAAAGGAACGCACTCACCTGGACTTCTTGCGGCGGCCGTGGTTGGCATGAAATGAGGAAAACAAACACCAACAAAAAAAAAAAAAAAAAACTCCGCCCCCCACCCAATGACGATGCAAAAAGGGAGGAGAGGGAAAAAAATGCAGGAACGCCCACGAATCTGGTCCGTGAATGACGGACAGATCTCTGTTCCAATGGCTAGCCTCCATTTATGGAGCTAGCCAATGGAACAGAGAGCGTATTCAAGGCACCCATACTGAAAACTAAAGATTTCTCCTGGGGGCGGAGCTAAAGCTCCGTGCCCCAGGCGAAACCTAAAAAGTGCCAAACTCACTGACTTCCACAATGCAAATTTTACAATACTTTTATTTCCATTCGGCCGCCGAAAGAGATGCTTCCCTGCTCCAACACCACAATGATACCATAAGCTTGCACATCACACTCAATCCTCAGCCAACTGTCCGGTACTGGAAGGGTCGATGTGTGTCTAATAGATAAAACATTTGCTTCTGATTTACACTAGTATTGCCTGGAGGGGCAAACCATTTCAAAGCAGATCTAGTCAGCCAAGCTGCAATATTATGCACCTATGCACTCAAACACACTGGCACAACACACTCAGGAGCAGCTCACGGACTCGGTGTAGGCTCGGTCTGCCCAGCGGGCAGCTTATATGCCCTGGGTTGTCCACGGGGACGTTTGTCACCAACAGCAGTGCAAGTCAGCTACTCCGTTTACACCGTGCCCACACCTAGCACAGCCGGCCCCCCTGCACCAGCTAACAATGAGCTCAAGGCAGCAGAGCCTTTTCGACAATGTCTGCGCTCCAGTGGTCGAAGTGGGGGGAAAAAAGTAGATGATCTGTGGGCAGAGACTCCAAGGGCGGGGATAACCCAGGGATTGGATTAGTGGGCGGAGTCAGAGGAGTGGTCAGAATGTGCTAAACATCTAAATTTTTTGTATTTGTTTGGCATTTCACTGACCAGTTACAGCTTATTGTGTTATTTAATTCAACCAATGGATACACTTAATTATTTAAGGGTCAATAGGAGTTATTAGCATTTAAATACATTCACAAAGTGGGATATATTTCCAATCACACAATGTCCCAAATACGCTTAAAAGTGGAATCACAAGCCATTTGTCTCCGACCCATACATTTTCTGTCATCAGCACTTCTCCTCCCTTCTTCCACAAGAGCAGGTCAAACATGAATGACCAAATATCCTAGTTTGCAAATGTTTTCTATATAATTATGGCTCTGCCATATTTGCCAGATAATACATCATCCGCTGCATAATCTTACAGTTTTAACTAATCCTTTTTGTAGCTCAAACAGATAAAAAGTTACAAAAAAACGTGACGAGTTGCTGCAAAGGTTGACTGATCTCCTTTCTCACCGCTGCAATTGTATTTTATACTGATACTAACGAGGCAGAATATTTGTAGAGACTTAACATTTGTAAAAATGTCTAAATAATAAAGTATAAGAAAATATATTGCATTACGCTGCAGCCTTTTTTTTGTTGCATAATTTAGTCATCACTGCGGCATCATTTTGTCCCCCATTGATATACAATTCCAGTGGCTCCAGAGCAGGTAGCACATGATAAAAGTGGTTGTGCATGAACCAGAGAGACTGTGAAGTTTACAAACTTAGTTTGGTGTGCATGCAAATTCTGCATTGCCGATCCGTGGTGAGTTGCAGCTACTACTGCTGAAACAAGGGCAATGGAGGTACTAATGAGTGAAGCGGACTGGCCTCGATGGCAGAGCCGGCTTTAGTGCTGGTGGCACCCTGTGCAAAAAGGTTTGCTGGTGCCCCCAGTGATCACCTACGCCTCGGACGTCCTCACTACCACCCTTTAACAGTCCCCCTCAAGTCTCCATAACCACACTCTTTCTCAGATGCATTTAATCTGATTTACATCGCTACTTATACCCGTGTATGGTGTCATAGCACTTTACATCACACACACTACACAGAGACAATCATTTATACGTGTGTTAATCACTGTATAGGAAATGTTACATAAGAGAAAGGACTACAAGGTGTAGAAGCCACATAACAACCATACTAGTAGGCAGTATAGTTTAATAGCTCACTGTTCTATGTTAGGATTTTAACTTATAAACTGCAAGTAACAAAAGGATCTCTCACACAAAAGCAGCAACCTACTAACCTAGTTAACATTATGTGCACTTTTTGATCTGCATTGTACATGTTCTTTGCAGCAGGCACATTAACCCTCAGTCCTACCTTTCCAGGAGTCAACCCTTCCACTAGACAAAACTCTGATCTCTCTCTGGGAAGAACATTAATCACCGAAGTTATCATGACATTTTTATTGTTGCTGAAACTTGCTGGATGCCAGGAAGGAGGCAGCAAGTTTTTTTTAAACCATAATATACTTGCAAACACTACGCACCCACCCGAAATAGGTACCCAGTGCGGTCACAACATTTGCACCGCCCTAACCTGCTCAAGGTTCATGTGACCTCAGTTACAGAGTCACAGTGACTGGATCACTGTTGCTCTAGGGTGTGCTGATTCGTAGGCGTGCCCGCAAGACTGGAGATGAACTTTAGTATGGATTGTGGTAGACAGGTCTTCAAGGTTAACCCACAATTGACACCACTAGGGTACACCTGCTTGTGCTAAGACATCAGGGCTTCTAAGGTCTAGTGGGGCATTCTAAGGTCTAGCATGGGAATGTCTAGTGGACTGGTCATGAAGTCAGAACCCGGTTCCCCAGTTCTAAATTCGACAGCTCTGGCGGCCATAGTGCCACATCCTCTACTCCACTGAACACTATACTGCCCCATTGAGAGAAACTTGCACTGCACTGACCTGCTATAAACACCTGGATGTGACTCAATTCAAATTATGCACTTGATAAGAGTAATATACTGCCTAACAAAAAAAGTAAAAACAAACACTCATAGGGAATACAAGATTAAGTAAAGCATGTGTAATGTAAGCAGAAACAACATGGTTACCTGAACGAATCCTCACTCACTATTCAGAAATCAGCTAGTGGTTTTACCTGAAAAATTAAGAACATGACTACAGGGCCCAGAAAGGACCTGTTTCAATGTCCGTTGCTTATATCCTTACAAAACGTAAGCAGTATGGTTTAAAAAGACCACATCCATAAACACAGAGCCATGGTACACATTTTGTTTTCCAATCCACTCATCAACCAGGTATTACAGAACCTCCAGGAATGGTGCACTTCCCTACCTGGGGACAACAATGCAGTTCAAAGAAAGACGAGAAAACAAAAGTAGCGCTTCACTGCAAAGTCTGTAAAGTGAGGCTGATGTGTTTGGATGTGAATAAAACCAATCTGGCCACTTTGCAACGACTCTGTCTTGTTTTATTTAGTTATGTAGTTATTTTTCATATTTAAAACCTTTCATTCCTCTCCATCCTGAGGCTGCACTTTGGAATAGAAAAATGTCAGAAAAAGGGCATTTACCGCAAGAGTGTTTTTCTTTTTTTGGATCCATTTCACTGCGAGGCAACTAAATGAAAACAGGAAAGAGAGGTTGTGAACCGTTTCTTCAAGTCACGGTTTTCAGTAAGTGAGGAGCAAGATAGAAAGAGAGGGAATAATAGGAAGAGAGGAGGGGGGCAGCTGCCAGCACAGAAAAGAAGAGGACATTGTCTGTGTCTGCTCTGGGCAGTAAGGAAGAGACAGAGTCCTTTTCCTCCTCTGCCCATCTCCGAACGTCAACGAAAGCAAGCCAAGCCTTATCTGAATTCCTTGCTATTTCTGCCGACGTGGGACATGGTTTTGAAAGGAAAAAGTAGGGGAAAGGAATCTTTTTTATAAAAGAAGTAGGTGCACGCGGTGCCCTTCCGATCCCGCCCACTTCGACAACTGTTGTGCTCCTGCCAATCTAGCTGTTAAAGGGACTGCAAGGAGGGGTGGCGCATGCGCCCTTCACAAATTATCTTATCTCACTAGAACGTATGTCTACCAATGCCAGACGGTCATGTTATCTGTAAGAATCCCGCTCTGAATCACTAATATTACCCTGTAGTGCACACGGAGTAGTGAGCAGGATTTTGCTTGTTTAAGTTGGAGATGTATCAACTTTGGAGTTAGGCATTTTGGTTTGAAGGTTTGCCAGTGTTGTGCTCGACATAAGCTGTCAGGGAGTAATAGAGCGCAAGTCCTAAATAAAGAAGTGGGGGGACGCTGACGTCACGACAGGAAGTGAAGTCACGAAAGGTGGCTTGCACCATTAGACTCATTGCCTCCCCTCCCTCACCTCTTAGATGCGATTGCATCAAAGAAGCCAGCACGTGAGCAGCGTGCTGTATGAGAGCCAATCTTGCCCCAGAGAGGCCAAAGGGTGAATGTGTGGCTCCATTTGCTCCAGTTATCGAGCTCCCGGTAAAATAAGTGGGGTGACGCCGTCCACCCGCGTGGTACCCCGACTCGAGTCCTGGTAATAGACATACTCGTTCAAGTTAGACTGTGTAAGAAAAATTCCCGCTTGCACAGTGAAACCACTTGCTGCTGTGACCCTTTGCCCCCACCCTTTCCCATGCACAGCCAATAAAAGATAAATCAAATGAAAAGCGGGACGGGCTAATAAAAACAAGCAATGAAAGCAAATGAAAAGCAGGATGGGCTAATGAAAACAAGACGGCGGAAAGTAACATAACAGATAACAAAGGAAATGTTAAGGAAAGTGTACTCAGCTGGTGCTCCTCAGCCTTAAACGGAAGTGAGGTATTGGCTGCAGGAGCGAATTAGGCGGCAGCAAAATAGAGCGATGTTGGAGTGAACCTATGGTAAGCAGCAAGTGAGAATAAAGATGTTTGTTGATTACAGCAGGTGCGCTGTCTATGCTCGCCATAAAAAGGGATCAGGACATTACCTACACACATGCAAAGATAATAAAAATATTGGCAGGGCGGTGCAAAAGAAAAAGAGCAAGCAGATTCACATTCTGCAACTAGCTTAGTGGCATTCTCTTATATGTTCCAAGTTGCCTAGAGTTTTGGGCCATTGCTAATAGAAGCTCCAAAAAGTAGATGTATATGAAGATGGAAGACTGAGTGGCTTTACATGTTTCTGCAGTAGACAGGTGAAGCAGAGATACACAAAACAAATTCTGAGAAACAGATATGACCAGATGGGTGAATATGGAATGTTGAGTTGAAGAGGTGATACAGTATTAAAGGGAGGAGGCTTACAGACCTTTCATCTGGGAGATGGTACTAGTTGAACATGAGCTTCAAGACGGGGACACATGGGAGGAAAGGCAACAATCTGATATAAAAGGAAAATAAAATCCCCATTGAATTATATGACCCAGAGAAAACTGGCAAACTGGAAAAATGCAACAGGAGCCGTCAGAAATGTTAGACAACTGAAGTTATGTAATGACAGAAGCTAATGAACACTGAAATGTGGTATATTCCCTTTGGGAGTTGGAAAGAATGCAGGCAATTGTATGTCAAGCTTGAGTTTGTAAAATAAAGAAAATTAATAAAAAACGTTTTTAAGCATGAAACACTGACGAGTCACAGGTTTATGTTGACTTATCATTGATATGCAGGGAGGCTAGGGATCCTCTGACACACACTGTTCAACTTCAGCCACACTATCACAGCAGTCTACTTTTTCTGTGCTCACCCTCTCTATGGAGTTAGCAGCTGGACGTGCCCTCTTCTGGCTGACACCTCCTAAAAGACAAGTAACTTCTCCCCGCTCAGCAATTATGCAGACTCTCAGGCAGATCCAAAGCAATCCAGCTGAATCACCACCATCCTCCCTCTATCAACTACATGACAGCACCCAGGAAGAACACATCACCAAGCCCCTGCTAAAAAGGTTACAATTGAAGTTCTGAAGGCAGCCCAAACTTCATCCCTCCACACTTCAGTGTTAAGGCTGTACCCTCTAGCTCAGGAATGCAGGCAGTACACTTCCACTGTCTGGGGCGACTGTATTGCTATCTCCGTCTTGAACCATGTCAAACCAGATCCAATCAAAAATGGATCCACTGGCTTTAGCACTCACAGATTCGCAAGCAACATAGAGCCAGGATATCATGTACCACACGTACATAAGCACTTGACATACACAATCCTATTTCAGCACAAGGTCTTGGCATAATATGTAACTGTAACTTTACATGCATCATGTTTAGTTTAGTTTAGTTTAAAGGGGTTTATAAAGCGCATGGTGACGCCTCCCGGCGTGTCCCCGCGCTGTGGAGAAGAGCAAGCAAGAGTAGAGAGGGGAGTGCCATTATGAAGTAAATAGAAAGGTTTTTAAAAACTTTCTAAAATAGGCCTCTTTAGTCAGTCAGTCAGTCAATTTTCTTTATTCGATTATTGAAAATCATAAAAGAGCAAGCAATGTTACATACCATGATTACATACACTTTCATTGAAGCACAAAACATTTTAACAAATTTAAAACATTCAATCAATATTATAAAAACAGGTATACTACAATGCAACATACATAAATATCTAAAAAAGCTAAAACGAAGGATTTATAAAAGCACTGTTCATTTAGGTAAATAGAAAAGAGAGGAAGTTCATTTTTCAAAGATAAAGTGCCTGTGCCTTGTGCGGTGCTTATTTAGACGTGCGCCTGCAACCAAAAAACTAGCCACTGAAAAAGCTACTTTTACATTAGGGAGGAGTTGCAGAAACAACAGGGCTGGTTTAACCTGAATGAAGCCCTGATGACGTAAAATAGGGAGCAGATAACTTTTCCTAATCTTAGTATAATGTCCGCAGAACATAGTAAAGTGCATCGTATCCTGTATTGAGAAGTGGTCACAATCACATGGATCGGCATCCTCTGGTCGCGACCAAGTTCTAAAGTTACCCAGTACAAAATGGATTAAATCAAAGCGGAATCTCGTTAAGAGAAAGCGATGATAAGAATTTGTAGTAAAAATGAGATAAGGTTCCATTCCTGGAGCTAAGGAGAGCATACAATGTTTCCTCACCATAATCTTTTTTAGCTCGACTTCTTCCCTTTCCATGGCATATAAATTTGTCAGGGTGTTTTTGACTGAATATATATCGCCATAAGTTATCCCCTCTGGGGAAGAGAAGAGCTCCGGGCGGCCTGCCAAGGTAAGCTGCGTTTTAACATATCTTAACCAAGGAATGTAAAGGGCTCTATCCAGGGCTAAACAATCTTTTAAGATGGTGTGATTTAAAGTGAGCTCTTGATTGAGCCATGTTTTTATCCAACCAATCACTGGGGCTAATTTTAATATATCTGAGATATAGCCCAAACCTAACTCTATATGTAATGCAAAGGTCGAAGTTGATTGGGGGACAGAGAGCAAAGATCTCAAAAATTTGTTTTCTACAATCTGTATTTTAGTTGGGCTGGTATATCCCCAAATTACCGAGCCATACTGGGCAACTGACAGACACTTGGATTTATAGACTTTAATGATGCTTTCCATGGGGCGGGCACCTAGCTTTTTGGCAAACCCCAGCAGCCCTGCCGCCGCTCTAGCGACAGCGCTGCTTTTGACCAAAAGCTGAGGGCCCCAAGTTCCCCTATCATCGAAAGTGACTCCTAAATATGGAAAGGAGGAAACTCTCTTAACCTCCTTTCCTGCACAGTAAAAAGTTGGTAACTTTCTTTTCCTACCTGCGGGTCCAGCGATCATAACATGTGATTTGTCTGTATTAATTTTCATGTCCAAAGATGACATAAAAGCCCCGAAGGATGCAAGGAGTTTGTTTAACGCAACTCCGGAGCGTGCCAAAAGGACAGCATCGTCCGCATACAGGAGTACAGGAATCTTTGTCTCCCCTGCACGTGGAATATCGCTGTGGGCTGTTATCATTACTGCATCTAGGTCATTGATATATAAAGTGAAGAGGAGGGGGGCAAGTATACACCCTTGCCTGACCCCCCTCTCTGACTTAAAGTGACAAGTGCATCTTCCTTCCCGAGTAACTCTGACTGAGGTCATAAGATCCTTATGTAGCTCAGCCAGGTATTCAACCAAAGGGGGGTCGAGACCCATGGCCAAAAGGATCCTCCACAGCTTTGACCTGTTGACCAGGTCAAAAGCTGATGACAGGTCCATAAAGGCCATGTATAAAGACCCCTCCTTGGCGACTACATACTTGTTTAAAATTAATTCTAAATTTAGGCACTGATCTAAAGTTCCTCTTTTGGATCTAAAACCATATTGTGCATTAGATAAAATGCCCTTACTTTCTAAAATAAGGGTCAGTCTTGATAGTAGGACTCTCCCCATAATTTTTACACTTGAGTCAATAAGAGAAATTGGCCTATAACAAGCCGGGTCTGTCCTCTGTCCCTTCTTAAAAATTGGCACTATGGTTGAGTTTGCCCAGCTAGAGGGGAAAATAAATTCCCGTGTAGCATTAAAAACATTAGTTAAAATTTTTGAGCTAAAATCAGGGGCACTCTTAAAAAAGTCTGCCGGAACCCCATCTGGTCCTGGTGCCTTTTTACAGAGTGTATCATTGATAGCTTTTTTTACCTCTTCCTGAGTGAAAGGAGAGATAGAATTTGGCATAAGAGAAAGAGGAAGTGCACATTCTATAATCGTATCATTGTGGCGATAAATTTTGCTAAAATGTGACACCCATTGCTCATCCGGGATGATGCAATCCGCTCTTTGATGGTCTAACCCTACAAAATACGGATGATTTATCACTGCCCAGAATTTAGCACTATCTTTCTGTATCTCAGGCAGTAACAGATTACTCCAGGCTTCATCTTTTATCTCGGATTTCCTCTTTCTAATAGCCAAACTATATTTTTTCCTTAGGGATGCTACCAAAGCTCTGTTTCTGGGTTTGTTCTTTAAGGCTTTAAGTAAGGTTGAGTGAGCCTTAGAACAGTTTGTGTCGAACCATTTTGGGCCCATTGTCTTATTTGATTTTACCTTCACGGTCAGATCTGAGTTGACTTGTTTACAGATAGCACTGAAGGCCTCAACCACAGTGGCGCTAGAGTTTTTGTTGTCTAAACAGATGGCAACTTCTCCTTCGACCTTGGCCAGTGTGTCTTGTAAGAAGGTTATAGGGGTAACTTTGTCCCATTTAAGCCTTCGATTTTGGTCTCTCAGCACAAGGTCTGTTGCACAAAAATTATCAGACGTCCTATTTCCCAAAACTCCCTGAGCTAAAACCTCTAAAATCACAGGATTGTGATCGCTAAAAACAGAAGTTAAGACTTTACAAACAAAAACATCAGATAAAACTCTAAGAGATACAAAAATGTAATCAATAATTGGCTGACACCTCCTAAAAGACAAGTAACTTCTCCCCGCTCAGCAATTAGGCAGACTCTCAGGCAGATCCAAAGCAATCCAGCTGAATCACCACCATCCTCCCTCTATCAACTACATGACAGCACCCAGGAAGAACACATCACCAAGCCCCTGCTAAAAAGGTTACAATTGAAGTTCTGAAGGCAGCCCAAACTTCATCCCTCCACACTTCAGTGTTAAGGCTGTACCCTCTAGCTCAGGAATGCAGGCAGTACACTTCCACTGTCTGGGGCGACTGTATTGCTATCTCCGTCTTGAACCATGTCAAACCAGATCCAATCAAAAATGGATCCACTGGCTTTAGCACTCACAGATTCGCAAGCAACATAGAGCCAGGATATCATGTACCACACGTACATAAGCACTTGACATACACAATCCTATTTCAGCACAAGGTCTTGGCATAATATGTAACTGTAACTTTACATGCATCATGTTTAGTTTAGTTTAGTTTAAAGGGGTTTATAAAGCGCATGGTGACGCCTCCCGGCGTGTCCCCGCGCTGTGGAGAAGAGCAAGCAAGAGTAGAGAGGGGAGTGCCATTATAAAGTAAATAGAAAGGTTTTTAACAACTTTCTAAAAGAGGCCTCTTTAGTCTCTAGCCTAATGTTCGTAGGAAGGAGATTCCAGTGCTTGGCTGCCAATGTGCGGAAGGACCTGCCTCCCATTCTAGCTTTTTTGGGGCGTGATGTTCTGAGCAGGCCCATCACTTTGGACAGTTAAAACGTTCTTTCCGATACTATGGATTAAAAAATTGTATGCTACCACCACAGTACAGTACTTGTCCCAATTGACACAGACTGTAGTAGTCTTGTGTCCAACAGAGAATATACGTTTGGAGTACCTCCTAAACTGAGATCTAGGCCTTGATTCTTGTGGTCAATTTCAGGGCTGGGCCTCAGTGCGCACACAGGATTTCATATGTGCTGTGGCAAAAAGACAATCAGGATGCTAGCGTCGCATGCAGTCAGGGGGTCCTTTTCAAAATACTATGTAGCTGGCAATTTTGCCATAACAAAAGAGTCCATTAAAGAATCTCAAAGTCATAACCTCATAAGACGCTCTCTTTAGCAACCCTGTGCCTTGTGGTGAAGGTAGACAAATGTAATCCAAATATAAAAGACAGTTTGAGTTTAAACTTGCTAAGTTTATTTCAATCACGAAAAATAAAAATACAGCTCATAGTGGCAGAGTATATTTATTTCTTCCCCCTTCTTTCCCTTCCCTTTCTCTTCCTTTATAACCCTAAAATGTAAAAAGCTTTCTGCTATGTTTTTTGGAAATTTTTCATATTATAGGCAGGAATGGTGGCCTGTTAACATGTTCCCTCCAGCAGGTTCTTCCCAGCTATCCAAGAATCTTGGGGTGAAGATCGGTAACGGCTTGACGTTAAGATCCCAGATTCTGGGCCTAACGGGAAAATGCTTTGGCCTCCTCAGGATGCTCCGCAAGTTTCTTCCTTTGCTCCCTGCAGAGCATAGGAAGATCACGGTTCAGGCCTTAATTGGCTCGAGATTGAACTATTCCAATGTCCTTTATCTCGGCCTGCCGGAGTATCTTTTGCAACGGCTGCAGGTGGTCCAGAACTCGGCGGCACGGGCCATTTTTGGCCTACAAGGGCGAGCCAGAACATCTGACCTCCTGCAGTCACTCCACTGGCTACCTATCCGGAAGAGGATAGTTTTTAAGGCCTTGACGTTGGCTCATAAGGCTCTCTATGCCCCTGGAGCGAAATATCTTCAAAAAGAGGCTAGCTTTCTACCATCCTGCCCGATCCCTGAGATCCGAGTCTTTGTCCCTGGCTGTGGTTCCTCGGGTAAAAAAGGCACGCATTGGGGGCCGGTCTTTTAGGCTGTTGGCTCCACAGTTGTGGAACACTCTGCCCGTGTCACTGCGAAGCACTTCCAACCTGCTAGCATTTAGGAAGGGCCTTAAAACTTGGCTTTTTGTTCTCTAGATTTGCTTTCTTTTGATTTCTGGTCTCTTTTTCATTTGCCCCGTTGTGTTTTCTGTTACAGGTTATTAATAAAAGCGCCGGGACACTCGTAGCCGAGCGCTATAAAAGACACAGTTAACATAACATAACATAACATAACATTATAGGTTGCTTACTCTCAAATATTGTTACAATGTTGCCCTATGTTTTATACTGCAAGTTATGTTAATAAAGCTTGTTAAACTTAAAAAATAAAGCTCATACAAAATGAGAACACAGGAATGTTGAGAGCTACTTTGAAGACAATGGAACAACAAAGGGCTATAAACACCCGTAGAAGCCCACTGCTGGCAACATTCCAATGTTCTAATTCATATCCTGTGCCTCTCCTGGTCCCCTACCTCTCCATGGTTTGCGCACGGGGAGTAAGAGAGGCAGTAGATCTGGAAAAAAATCCAGAAAAGGCAGTTTGGTAAAAGCCAAGTGAATTCATGGGCTTGCTGCTGCTCGCTTTCACAGCTTCTGTTGTGCAGTATTGACAGTTAAGATACCAAATCTAGCCAGGTGGGCAGTAATTGTTAAACATTTGTAGTGGGGCATCATAATAGCCCTGCGTAGTAGACTGTACCCACCATTAAAGTCTTGCTCCCTTATTCCCTATGATGATGGATCAGGAGGACTTTGATGGCTGATATAGGCCGCACGGCAGGATATTAGGCTATAACCTGGGTTTCTTGGGACAGCAACTTATTTTAAAAACGTATTTATTCAAATTGCTCTAAGGATCACATGTAAAACATAATTTTTGAAAAGATGAGCGCTCCGTTTCCTTGTGAGAATATTCAGTTGGACTTTCAGTCAAATCTCAGATTGAACAATTTGTCAAACTAACATTGACATAAGATCGATTTCATATATATGTGTCTCATGGACTCACCTTCAGAGTTCAGACGACTTCCCCAGCTGTTGAACTGGAGGACTCCTAGTCTGAAAATGTACTCCATCTCCTGGGAGTGGTGAAGAGATCCAAGGGGAGAGCCAAGTCAAAAACCAACGGGTACCCAGAAACTCCCTCACATTACGCCGCCACCCCAGGTCATAACAGCGTTGTCCGGCATACCACTCTTTGCAGGTGGCACCTCGAAAAAGCAAGGCAGTGTGGAGGGCCAGGAAGCCAGAACAGAAGAGTAATCCCACTACACAGATATCTGCAACAAATGCAAAAACGAAGGTAGATGTGCTGATTTGGCCTGCAAAAATACACAATATGGCAGAAACATTATTTTCAGAAAGATTACTTCCTTTCGAAAACATAACTATGCTTCTTGCTACAATGGCAAGGTTGAAAAAGAAAGATTTTTTCTGCAGTTTATTTGCCTTCTGACAGCCTCATTCACAGAGGTAGCCAAAAATGTGCTCTCTAACGGTTACTTGTTATTTTGGAGCATCATCATCATAAAGCTTAATTGGCTCAATACAGACAATAAAAGCTCACCACCATCAATAAAATAAAACATTCAAATAAACTGTTCTATGCCCATAATACAGCATTCATTTCTAAATACATCCAGAATACATATTTATGCATTTACGATTGCTCTATATAATTATTTCACAATCAATCAATATCTGAAATAATTCACGATATACCACACACATTTACTCATTAAAAATTCAATTCTTCTAATGGGCTAAAAGTTTGGAGTAACACAGCTTATATGTCACCTAAGATCCTTCTGACTTTAACTGGTCCCGCAAGGAAGCTGTTGACAGAGTGACAAATCCCCATGTCAGGTAAACGCTTGAGATACAATAGGGATGGGCCGACCCATTTAAAATGTAACCTCTTTAAAATAAGAAAGATAAAACCAGACCTTAAGGCACTATTGTAGGAAAGTGCCAATTTTTGTCATGGTCATCCCTACCACTTTTTGCCTGGTACTGATGCAGTTTTGACTGAAGCTGCACTGGGTGTCAGCTAACCAGGCCCCTTGTGCCAGTGCTCTTTCCCTAAAACAAGGTAAAATACTCAATTGCCCACCAATTGTCAGAGACCTTAGCACCCCTGTAAGTCCCTAGTAAATGGTACCCCTGGTACCTAGGGCTTTGGTACTAAAGATAGTTCCTAAGGGCTGCAGCATGCTTTAGGCCACCCAAGGAGTCCACACACCAACATATGCAGACTGCCATTGCAGAATGCGTGAAATGGTGCAAACAATTTTGAAAACACAACATGGTACACACCCTGTGTGCCATGCCCACAGACACTGCATCCAACATATGTAAGTCACCCCTGTAGCGGGCCTTTAGCAGATATGCCCCGTGATGTTGAGTTAGATTCCTAGACATTGCAAGTGGCAAAGGAAGCCATCTTAAGTACATGTTCTGGCCACTGGTCATTACGAATTACCCTGCTACATGATGGCTTAATTGAAACCTATGGTGTACGGTATCAAGCAGCTTGTCCTGTTGGATTTATTATGACATGAAGCCAGAGGGCACCTTAGAGGTACCCCCTGAAACCTATTACTCCTCTAGTGTGCTAGCTGACTGGTATTGTCCAGTCTGCCACCACAGACGAGTTTCTGACCCCTTGTAGATGAAGCCACCACTCTCTGAGGTCAAGAAACAAAGCTGGCTCCGGAGAGGTGTTTTCACCTACTCCTGCAGGATAGCTAGTGATTTAGCATATAAATACCAGGGGCTTCAAAGCCCCTGCCACATTGATATGCAACCCCGTCATCTCCTAGACCTGGGAGATACCTCCCCATGCCCTGAGGCCTATTTGGCACCAGGACAGGCTGGAAATTAGCTATGCAAGTAGGCGTGTTGTACCACCAGCCTAGTCACACACTTAAGGTGGGCTACCTCATGTACACCATGAAAGTAGGGTTCCACCACTTGGTTTTTGGTGAAATTAGGAACTCTGGGACAGAGTAATGCCACCTCCACACAGGAAGTGGTCATATAGGAAGTGATGTGACTCCAAGGCTAAGTAGCCTACTTGCTACTACCCTTTACTCCCCTTTAAACCCCGAAATTCAGTATTTAGGTGGCCTGTAACACCGGTAACTTAGATTCGATTGACAAAGGACAAAGAAGAGCTGAAGAACTGAGAACTGTAGACTAACTGTAGACTTTGTGCCAAACACTGCCTGCCTGCTCCTGTCCCTACAATTGCAAATACCTGACTCATTGTGCAGCTGTGTATCCTCCCAAAGCCTCGGAGGGCTGCCAGCATTTTGCCAACCAGCCAGCATCTCCCTTGAAGTGGAGGAGCCACTTCCCTGCAGCCTGCAGGCACCGTCCACACAATCTGATTCACTGATCTGCTGACCACCGTTTCCACCGGCACAGCAGCAGCCCTGGAGGAGGTCTCCAAGTGTCCGGGAGGTCAGCCCCGTCATCTATTGAGTCTGCGAGACACTGATCCACCCCAGAGGCCCATGCACCAATACCCAGGGTACCGGAGTCTGATGCAAGCAACAAGGCTTGTTTGTGTTCAGACCGAACACCATCGCTGCCAAAACTTACCTGTACATTGAGGGACTTCGGCAGAGGCCAGCTCTACACCAGAAGTCGTCTTGCTGTGTTTCTTTCCCCTCTTCTTCAGGTGCACCGAGAACTGTGAGAGCCTCAAGCTCGCCGACCCTCTGGACAAAACACCTATGTACCCAATTCCACAAAGTCGGGTCCATTGAAACTGATGGTTTTACTGTGCCAATGCATTTGCCCCTAATTAAAAAGGACCTTGATTTAGTGTTTTGTGGGCATATAACCGTTATGTGTGTTTTATTAATGTTCATGCTTAAGTTCAGATTAATTTGAACTAGTGCGATGGCAGCAAGGGATGATTAAAGCCGCACTTACCCTTTTATCACTGTGTGTGTTTCTAAATGTACGTAAAACAGGTGCCTGCCTCTAAGGTCCACTGCCACAAGACCCAATACAAAGATATATACAAATAACGGAAGAGAGGCACACAACAACTAACATATAATGTGCAAAATGGATGACTCTTTTAGAGTCTTCAGTGTGGAGAATTCTTCTTTATTGATATCATATGTTGAGAGATACACACAGCCTCAGCCAACACGTTTCACCCAAATTTCACCGGATTTTAGGTAAATGACCTATTTGCAAATTATTTTTTGCAAATACTTATGAAATTGCACATGGGTGGCAATGGCCTAGTTTTTTTCTATACAATCAGTCTAGGCAGTCTCTGTTTTGGTGTTTGGTTTTCTTCCCAGCACGAAATGTTATTTTGTAAATTTGTCTTCACTTCTTTCCTTAGGTGTTTAATTTTGAAGCATGGTCTGTTAATATTCAAATTTCCTTTTGCGTTCAAATTAACTTGTCTTTTCTTTCTCTCACATCACGGTCATCCTCTGTTCTCCTTTTTCTTGCTTTTTATACATGAGTGCGTATAGTGTGGGTGGTTTCACAGCAATTGCAACATGATGTATGTTGCAATGCTAAAGATAAGTTTGTTTCTATTTTTCTTATAAGTCTTAAGAGGTGAATTAGACAATCCTGTATAGAATGTTCTTTGTAATTGTCAGTGTTGTGTTGAATATGTCTGCTGTCATGGGTTTTAATTGGTGTGCATACTATAAAAGTATTTATTTTATTGCTATATTAACAGCCCTGAGGAAGCCCTTTTGGGTGAAACGCGTTGGCAGAGGCTGTGTGTATCTCTCAACATATGATATCAATAAACAAGAATTCTCCACACTGAAGACCCTAAAAGAGTAGTTGATTTTGCACATTATTTGTTATTTGTTGTGAGCCTCTCTTCCGTTTTTTGAATTTAAGTTCAGATTATCTATGAATTCCACAAATGAATGTAATAACCGCTGAAGGCCCATAGCAGTTTTTAAGATAAGTACTGTATCATCTGCATACAATAGAACACCAATCTGGCGCTTTCCCACTAGGGCTAAGTCCTTCCCTCCCTTCAGCAAATGTTGGTTCAGGGAGTTATTATACAGGGTAGAAGAAAAGGGGCTAAAATACATCCCTGAGTGACTCTTCTTTTCAATGGGTAGTTTTTTTTTTACATTCCCACTATCGCCATATCGGACTGAAGCAGTCAGATTGCAATGCAGATCTCTCAGCAAACAAACAATGTTCATATCCACCTCCATGGATCTCAGTACAGCCCAGAGCTTATCTCTATTCACTCTGTCAAAGGCTGAACTGAGATCCATGAAGGAAATCCTTTCTTGACTGTTTTGTGCTTAGAGAAGATCAAATATAAATGTAAACACTGGTCAACAGTCCTCAATCCACACCTGAAGCTATACTGTATATCAGATATCACATTTTGCTGTTAGGCCCAAGAACTCAATCAATTTAAAATCACCCGCCCCAAGACTTTCACTTCTGAGTCGATTAATGAGATGGGCCAGTATGAATCCGGGTCCTCTCTTTTGTTTTTTATAAAAACACTGCACAGTTATTGAATGAGCCCTGGAATCTGGTAAACCCTGACACACTGTTGCTTTACAATGGATAGTGATCAGAGCAGCCCACAATTCAACTTTGGATTTAAATATGCCTCCAGGTACCCTATCCGAACCTAACCCAAAGGACATTGATGGCGCTCCCCACCTCTGTCCAAACACACCTCACACTTGCCCACTTGTCTAGGTAAATGGTAAAGGAGTGGATTCTGTGCCACCATAAATGAACTCAAAATGTTTCATCCACACATTTTCTGAAATGTGTGAGTTCATAGGAGAGCTCAAAGTAACTCACAATAAAGACCAAATTACGATGTAACAAAAAAGCACACTTCCCCAAACCTTAAAAGCATGAATGATACTCTCGCAGGCTTCCTGATGTAAACAATCCTTTCCTTCAAGATCTGTTTATATACAGACCGTTACCTGGAGACATTAATAGGGCATCTAGGAATTTCCTTAAGGGACCTTTTAAAGTCATAAACTGCATTAGTGCACAAATGGTCAAATAACATTCCAGGAGGGTGGCTTTTGTGCTTGCCCTGCTTCAAAAGCCGGGATTTTATAACTCTCGCTATGTGTCTAAAGGAGGACAGGATAATATTGTTAGGAAGGCCTTTATCCAGACAAATCTTATAATCCTCATCACCATATTGAAATAGTTGGTCATGATAATCATTTGGATTAATCATGGCCCAGTTGAATTTGTGGTTTTGATCCCTTAAAGATAATGCCACCTCATGTTTTGGAACCTTAGCGTGTGACTTAAAATGCAAGTTAAAAGCTGTCATCAAATTATGGTCACTTCGACCGTCCCATAAACCTTGTAGCCCATCAATAACTGGTATATGATAAATTATTGGTCACTACAAACCCAAGTGACAAGCGATACAGCACCCCCTCACCATTACAACATGGCCGCCACAATACCGGCTTCCATCATGTGACTTTGCACAGAGGGCGGCGACGCGTCTGTGCACGCCGGGTTGTTTGTTTAAATAACCCCGACCGCCCAGCTCACTTATCTACTCGAGCTCGGCGGATATGGGTAGGTCTCCCCACGCGGACACAGGCGATTCGAGGTGAGTGATACCGTTCTGAGCGGGAGAAGGGAGGTCAGAGCCTCTACCCTAGAGGTTTACTTTGCTTACGTTAGTAACCCAGAGGCGCTACTTATGTGCTCCCCTTTAGCTACATCTAATGGGCTCATCCCTGATGCTCTGTCCCGCCGACCCCTCATGTGGCTAGTAGTCCTTGACCAGTAGGTGAGTTGGGAACGTGTGCTCTACCATTACAGCACCTGTCAGGTCACAGTGTGAGTTTGTTTTTGCATAGCCACAGTATGATATTATCGGTGCCTTTACCACAAGAACTGCTCATTAAATGACACTTAATGGGACGTACGTCTCTCCAAGACTGCTGCATTTTTAACCATTGTTTTTATACATCACTCTTTCTCACCATAGTTCTCCTCACATACTCAGTGGTTGTGTGTGCTCCCCACTATGCACGTTGCACGCTCAAATATATCCAGGCATGCAGTGGTTGTGCTCAATAGTCCACAGTACCGCACGCATGCCACAACTTTCACATGCCCTGGCAATGACGTGACTTGTGTTGGTTTACTGAAAAAACGTATTAACCATTGTTTCCTTATCTCTTCTCTATGTATAGGCCTAGGAGAATCCACAGAGGTAACATACACCACACACATGACACAAGCATGTTGTTCTTTCCCTCACTTTTGTAAGGTCCTGATGAATCGCGGGTGACTTTACCCTTTGCGAGAAACATGTCGACCACTTTCACTTCTAGTCTCCTCTAGGGTCACTCGACCTATCCTGTTGATACCTAGCGAGCTAGCCCCACGTTTTAATTGCAGCCAGGGGACCCCCAGAATAAAGTGAATTCTGGTACCCCTTGCTACATTTTAATATCCCAATCACAACAACACACCATTCTGCCCACACACCCCCACTTCACCATAAGGCTGTTGGATAAAAAGATCTCCGCCAAAGAGCCCCTCTTTGAGGTGAGCCCGTCGGGGGTTGCACCGCCTCCCCGACGAGGAGCAAACGCCAATGATGAAGCATGACACCCTTCTGGGTGTGTGAGGCAACTACATCCAACATAATGGATGCCCTAGGGTGCCATTCAAACACCTTTGGTCACGCCAGCTAAACCTCCCCTATCTCTCCACAGGAACAGTTCAGCAACCCTTCTATTGCATTCAACATAATCCAGGAGAGACAATGATAAAATCTATCACAGATCCTCTTCCTCTCCCCATGAAAGTCGGTGTGATAAATCCCATGGAGTGCTTGATACCCAACAGGGTTAAGATGTCTGAATTATAACCAGATAACACTGAGTTCATCAGATATCCCTGGGTCGAAAGTGGAAAGTGCACCGTGCATAAAGTGCCCTCATATATCCATTATGCTAGTAATGTTTTCTAAATAGTTAATAGGAGCCATGACGTGTTTCCTTATTTTGAGTAAAAGCAAGCTGCCCATCAACTGAAATGTTAGCATAACAGCTGCTAAATTCCTTGAGTGAGTGTCCACAAACTCAAAATGGCAATTTAATCTAAGGGCAATTAATAATAACAAACGTACTTTTGCCCTCCTATGCAATCCTATGGTTGCTTGAATATGAAAAGAACTATTGCCATCCAGTGCAAAATTACAGTCTGTATCTCATGTGCCTTGTAAGCAAACTACATGAAATTCTTTAAGAAAACAGCACCATTGTCTGTCAGTCATTTTGCTCGCTAAGACAGCTATGTTCAAACTTATAACTTTCAGCTGACCCCTGTCCCTTGCCATGGATTGGAATCCAAAGCATCTATGGCAGGGATGGTATAAGGTTGGCTTAGTCAGTTTAAGGAGTCCAAATTACTTAGAGACTCAAACCTATTGGAAGTGGGAAGATTGTATATTTCCATATCCATCTATGGATATGATGGATATGTACATTTCCATATCCATCACCCTACCAACTAGGTTCTCTCCTTGTTTCTCTTTCTGACCAAATGAGCGTAGATAAGGACCAGTTAAAAAAAACTGAGGTACAGCCACAATACTCAACTCATGATTTGCAGGATGAGACAAATCCCTTACAAGATCGCCACCCACTTGTGCACTGTTGATATTTACACCACACAATCACCCTCAAAAGTTTGGCATCCCTTCACACAGAAGATACTCTTATGAGCATGTTAATGTGATCATAAGAAATGCGTTACTTACCTGTAACAGCAGTTATCCAGTATTGGTGTCTTTCATAGATTCACATGCCTGAATCATTCCCCGTCGCCGAGACGGGAGCCTCCGGTACATAAAAAAGTAATGTCCTAAGGACATACATAGAGAATATAGGCCGAAGGGCCTCCCCTTTGGGGCCTTTCCACGTCCTTATGTAAAAAGGACCGAACTCTCATCGTTAGCCAATCAGCTCCGACCTCCCTCTAGAACCTTCCCGGGAGGAGCCTCAGTCCCTCAGATTTTCGTACGCACCCAGATAGGGTGTCGCAATGTAGACATAGAGGTACGTGAGTCCTTACCGGGGAGGCGGGAGGGTTGCATGTGAATCTATGAAAGACACCAATACTGGATAACTGCTGTTACAGGTAAGTAACGCATTTCTTATCCAGTATTTGGGTGTCTTTCATAGATTCACATGCCTGAATCAGAGTAGCCAGCAGTTATACATGCATAGTGGTAAAGCACATTCTCACAACCAGCGGGCCTGCATAAATCACAGACAACGTGAGAAAAACATGGCAATATACAGTCATGCATATAGCAGAACAAATCCATGAAGAATGTGCATACCTGGATGGCGGGACGAGGTAAGGCTCACCTTATTGGAAGAGATGGCGCAGCACCGCTTGTCCCACTGCAGCGTCCTTCTGCAGTTCGATGTCCAGGCAGTAGTGCCTGGAAAAGGTGTGCGGGGACTTCCAGGTCGCCGCTCGGCAGATGTCCAGGATCGTCACTCCAGCGAAGAGCGCCGCTGACGTTGACATCGCTCTGGTAGAGTGGGCAGCCACTCGGTCCGTCAAAGGCCGTCCGGCCTGATCATGGCAGAAAGCAATCGCTGAAGAAATCCAGCGGGAGATGCTCTGTTTTGTCAAGGGCAAACCCATGCGCGGGTTGCTGTAGGCTACAAAGAGTTGAGAAGACTTCCTGACCTCTTTGGTCCTGTCCAAGTAGAATTTGAGACACCTTTTAAGGTCCAAGGAATGCAGCGCCCTTTCTGCCGCTGTGGAAGGGTTCGCAAAAAATGACTTGAGTACAATTGGTTCGTTCAGATGAAAGTCTGACGGCACTTTAGGAATGAATTTAGGGTTGGGCCTGAGTACCACTCGGTCGTGCCTGAATTGGAGATACGGTTCCTGAATAGACAGCGCTTGGAGTTCGCTGACTCGTCTGGCCGACGTCAGGGCGAGCAGGAGTGCCGTCTTCCATGAGAGATGTTTGAGAGTGGCCCGGTGTATGGGCTCGAAAGGGTGTTTCATTAGTTGGTTGAGCACCAAGTTCAATTGCCAGGTCGGAGGGACTTTCCGAGGCCTCGGAAAGGATCTGTAGAGCCCTTTCAGAAATTGCTTTATCAGTCGACTGGACCATAGGGAAGGCCCAGATGAGGTCCTGGTGAATCTAGAAATCGCAGCCAGATGAACCTTAATGGAGGCGTGAGCCAGCCCCGATTGAGCCAGGTGGAGGAGGTATGGTAGCAACTGTACTGGGGTGACCCGGAGAGGGTGTAAGCCTTGTTCCGAACACCACAAGCAGAACCTCTTCCACTTCAGCGAGTAGGTCTTGTTCGTGCTGCCCGCTCTCGCTTTGGCTAGTACGGCCCTGCAGTCCTGCGGGATCTCTAGGTCTCCGAACTCTCGGTGCTCAGGAGCCAGGCCGATAATTTGAGCGAACGGAGGTTCGGGTGGTGTACCTGGCCTCCGGACATCGTTAAGAGGTTCGGGTGTTGTCGCAGGTGAATCGGGGGCTTGATGGAAAGGCGAAGCAGGTCCGAGAACCAGTGTTGTCTCGGCCAGTACAGAGCAATCAGGATCAGGGTGCACGGCTCCGTCTTCATCTTCCGGAGGAGCCTCGGTATCATCGGGAACGGAGGAAAAGCGTACGCAAACACGCTGAACCAGCCGATGGAAAAAGCATTTCCCAGCGACCCCCGTTGGGGATGCCAGCTTGCGTAGCTTGGGCATTTGGCGTTCCCTGCCGTTGCGAAGAGATCGATCTTCGGGGTCCCCCATTGCGAGAAGACGTGGGCTACCGTGTCGCCGTTCAGCTCCCATTCGTGGGAGAGAGAGGTCTGTCTGCTGAGGGCGTCCGCGATGGTGTTGTCCTTCCCGGGAACGTACTCCGCTTTGAGGGAGAGCCCGTGTGCCACCAACCAGTTCCAGATTTTTTGCGATTCTCTTGAGAGAGAGAGAGATCGCGTTCCCCCCTGTTTGTTCAGGTAGTGCATCGTCGTGGTGTTGTCCGTTTTGACGAGCACCGGGGAAGTTCCGATACGTGGCAGGAATGCCTGCAGAGCCAGATACACTGCCCTCAGTTCCAAGAGGTTGATGTGTAGTTGTTTCTCTTGGGCGTCCCATTTGCCGCTGACTCGAAGGTCCAACAGAACCGCGCCCCAGCCTTCCAGTGAGGCATCTGTCGTGATGACCAGAGGTGCCGGCGGCAGGAGGAACTGCAAGCCGGCCGTCAGGTGTGTCCGGTTTCTCCACCACAGAAGGGCCTTTGTGATGGCCGGTGTGATTGTGATAATGTCCTCGAAGGAGCCTGAACTCTGTTTCCATTGTCTCGCCAGCGCCTCCTGCAGGGGACGCATGCGGAGCCTGCAGTGTGGTATGAGGAGAATGCAGGAGGACATCATCCCTAGCAAGGAGGTGAATGTCCGGACTTTGATGCGAGGCTTCTTGGCCACAGCCGCGGCCAGAGACAGTATTTTGTTGGTCCTGTCCTCCGAGGGGAAAGCCTTTGCGCGCTTCGTGTCCAAGGTAGCCCCCAGGAAGGTGATCCTCGTTGATGGAGTAGTGCAGGATTTTTGGAGGTTGATCGTCAGACCCAGCTGTTGAAAGAGAGCGCTGCAGGCGTTGGAGGAAGCAGTCGCGCCCTCCGGGGAAGGCGCCTTCACCAGCCAGTCGTCCAGGTAGGGGAATACCTGGTGACCCCTTTGTCGCAGGAAGGCTGCCACCGGCGCCAAGCACTTCGTGAAGATACGTGGTGCAGATTTGAGGCCGAATGGCAAGACCTTGAACTGGTAATGTCTGCCTGCTATTTCGAACCGTAGGTACCTCCTGTGCCGTATGAGGATGGGGATATGGTAGTAGGCGTCCTGTAAGTCCAGGGAGACCATCGAGTCTCCTCTTTCCAGCGCCCCCAGGATTTCCTGGATTGTGACCATCCAGAAGGATTGACTCCGCAGGAAGGCGTTGAGCGCCCGGAGGTCTAAGATCGGCCTCCATTTGTCCCCTTTCTGTTGGACTAGGAAGAAGTGGGAATAAAAACCCTTCCCCTTCTGGGACTCTGGGACTTTTTCGATGGCTCCTTTGACCAACATGGCGGATACTTCCTTGAGAAGGAGGTGCAGGTGTTTGTGAGCACGCTTCAGCGGAGGAGTGTTGGGAGGGGTGTTGACCATTTCGAGGGAATGTCCAAATTGAATTATTTGTAGTACCCACCGATCCGTAGTGATTTTTCGCCAATTTTGGAGGAAGTGGGTCAGTTTTCCCCCAATTCGAAAGGATTGAGATGGTGGTGGGACTGGCTGGAGTAAATGGTCACTGGCGGCCGCCAGTGCCCTTCTTGGCGGATTTGCCTCTGAAGGACGACCTCCCATAGGACGACTGTCGGGTCTGTTGTTTGTGTTGGGGCTGGTTCCTGTTGCCGTAGGAGTAGGACGACCGATTTTGGTAGGAACCTCTGTAGGAGTACTGACCTCTGGAGCGGCCCCCCCGAAAGGACTGGTTCCGGGACTGGAGGGAGCCCAGAGCCCTCGCCGTATCGGTATCTTTCTTGATAGCCTGGAGTGCTTCGTCTATCTTCTCCCCAAAGAGAAATTGACCATTGAACGGCATGTCCAGCACCTTAGATTGGACTTCTTGTCGAAAGGACGTTGCTTTGAGCCAGCCTTGGCGGCGGAGCACGGCAGCCCCGGCCAACTGGCGGAATCCCGTCATGGCTGCGTCGATGATTTCAGCCGCGGAGTTTTGTCCCTCCGCTAGGAGAGCTTTCACTTCGTCCTGGACCGTGGATGGCAGGCCTTGCAGATAGGGGGCTATGTCTTCCCATAGCTGGCGGTTGTAGCGCCCAAGTAGGGCGATGGAATTCGCCACTTTGATGGTCATGGCGGACGTGGTAGAGAACCGTTTGCCAATGGTGTCCAGTTTCCTTCCTTCCTTGTCTGGGGGTGCGGACAGCGGCGAGGAGGGGTTGCGGGATTGCTTTTGGGCCGCCTGAGTCACAACCGAGTCCGGTTTGGGGTGGCCGGTCAGGCAGGCTGGTGCGGTGATCGGGGCCTTATATTTTTTGTCTAGGCGCGGAACCACCGCAGGCACCGAGGCAGGCGTCAGCATCAGCTTCTTGCCCTGTTCCCACAGAAAGTCTATAAGCGGAATAGACTTGGCCAATTTCTGGCTGTGCTCCTTGAAATCATGGAGGAAGCATTCCGTCTCCGTGGATTCCACCGCCATGTGAAACCTCTTTGCTGCCCTGTCCACCAGTTTGTGGAAACCCCCAACGTCCGCCGTCTCAGATTGGCGCGGTCGCGGGGATGCCGGTGTAGACGAATGGTGTGATGACGCAGCATCGGCATCGTCGTCTCTGTGGTCCGAGTCAACGTCTTGCACTTCGCCTTCCTCCAAGTCCGTCTCCTCCTCCTCGCCTTCCGAGGAGTCCTCCACCTGAGGCTTGGGCCGAGTGCGAGGCTGGGGTTGGTTCCGAGGACGGGCCTGGAGAGCGGAAGGGCGCGAGGCCGACGGTTGCGCTTGGGTGACCGGCACCTGGGTTCCGCTGTCGGCATCCGGGAACCGTTGTTTATAGTCCTGCACCAGGGAGCGCAAATCGTTGACCAGAGACAGGGGCAAACAGATCATCGGGGTGTTCTCCGTGTTGACGTTCAAGGAGCGTTCCTGATACATAACTTCGTCCTGGTCCTCGTGAACGTCCTGGTTTTCCTCGTCGGACTCCTCACTCTGCAGTGTCACCTGCTCTTGCTCGGGTGCCAACTCTACCGTTGGGGGAACCGTGGAAGTTGGAACCGAGTGAATGGAGACTTCGACCAATCTAGATTCTTTCCAAGATGGCGCCGGGGTCTCTTCCGACGACGTGCGTGAAGATGGCGCGCCCGCCGTGTGTGTTGGTGACTTGAACGCCTCCGTTAGTGTCGATGGCATCAAATTTTGCGGGGATAAGGGAATCGCCGACTTACTGGTGGTAGAGCCTTCGACTTGAGATTTCTTGGGTGAAGGCGGACCCTTAGAACTTGACCTCGACCGTTTAGGTGACGATCCTTCGGTATGAGATGTCTTCGGCGAAGGCGTACCTTTAGATTTGGACCTCTTAGGTGACGATGACGCCGATGGTCCGGTATTAGTCTTGGACGAAGGCTTCGGAGGAATGGTCGAGGAGACCGGTGCGCCTGAGGACGCAGTGGTGGTCGTTGTGGCCGTCGCGGAGGGCGATGAGGCCGTAGTGGTCGACACAGTGGTCGAGACCGAGGTGGTCCGCTTAGTAGATGGAGCGGGTTTCTTGAACCTCTGGCCATCCTTAACAGACACGGAGGAGGTGGTGGAACGTGCCTCCGAAGGTTTCCTGTGCGCCTTCTTAGGAGGAGTGTCTGTCTCTCCAGGGGACTGCACCCTGGGTCTCTTCTTGGAGACTTTGGAGGTCACGGAGACACTACCCTCGGAAGATTCCAGAGTGTCTCGGATCTTAAGCCTGTCGAGCCATTCGAGAAGGCGAGCCTCTCTTTCCTTAACAGTCTTCTTTGGGAAGGCTCTACACACCCTACACTGGTCAGGGACGTGGTCAGGGTACAGGCAATATAAGCACAGATCGTGCTTGTCCTCCGCTTGAATCCGCTGCTTGCCGCAGGAGGAACAGGCCCTGAGAAGGGCTTTCTTTTGCGAGTCCACCATGGATGAAGCCTTCTTATTGGATTCCGACATGGGAGACAGTAGTCGAAGATCGGATATGTATATTGTTTGTACAAGGTGTACTTCCAGCGAAGTTTGAGACTTCGAAGCAAGAAAAAACCTGAAGAGCTCAGGTTGGAGACTCCCTAGCACAACGTGCGGTAGAAAATCTGAGGGACTGAGGCTCCTCCCGGGAAGGTTCTAGAGGGAGGTCGGAGCTGATTGGCTAACGATGAGAGTTCGGTCCTTTTTACATAAGGACGTGGAAAGGCCCCAAAGGGGAGGCCCTTCGGCCTATATTCTCTATGTATGTCCTTAGGACATTACTTTTTTATGTACCGGAGGCTCCCGTCTCGGCGACGGGGAATGATTCAGGCATGTGAATCTATGAAAGACACCCAAATACTGGATAAAGCGGACATTCCCATGTCATTCGCTTATGCAACCAGTGTAAAACCTTATTCTTCAGCTGCATAAAACCTTCAAACCCTTTATTCCCGAGTGGCGGCACCTTTGCCAGTACCAGGACATACGGGGGTTGCCTCTGGTGGTAGATCCAGTGTTATAACATCCTTTACATGTCCTCTCAATGCTGGGTGAGTAAATAAACTCACTAGAGTTGGTACATAAGTAGCAAGCATTCACAGGACTTTACATTTTGTTGTATGTTACAAAAAATTACATTGTACAGCCTTTCCTTTTTCACTCTCTGTACTCCAGCCAGATAGTAACTTCATTCACTTTACTTTTCTTTCTCTGACTGAAACGTGAGAGGAATTTCTAAACACCAATCTCCGTGTTAAAAAAACATAAGCAGCAATTTGACAAGATAAATACAGAATTTAAAGGCATCTTTATATATTGTTTGGACTTTCACGGCCCTCCAAGAATCGGCTCATGACCCAATAGTGGGTTGCCGTGTTGTTCCTACATATCTATACAGGATCTGTCCATTTAGACAACATAAAACAAAGGGTGGTTTCCAGACTGATTCAAGACACCCCAAAGGATAATGTTGGTCTGCAGACCCCCTAGCTCACAGTGCTACTATAAGCCTCACAACCTTGTCAAGGAGCAAATAGTTTCTGGCAACTATTGCATAGGGCAACCCTGACCCCTCAGGTATCGTGGAAACAGTACAGTACTTTTTGCTCAGTAACTTGTGCTCAGTTTGTCTCAGAGATACACAAAATAAATGGTGGCGACGTTTTCCATAAGTATTTATTGAAACAGAGTCATTATATTATAAAATAAATGTGCTGCAACAACCATTTGATAGAAACAGATATACACGATTATAAGCACCAACAGAGTAAATAAAAGGTAGAATTCTACCAAGGTGCTAAAACAGCGAATATATGCAGGCATGTAGATACATGGCAGAAATCATGAGTACTCCCACGATGCAAACCCTTACTATCTGTACCTCATGTACCTAGCATGTATGTAGGTGTAAAGCCAAGAATCCCACTAGGAAAGAGCCAACCCCAATACCTGATGGGAGAGAATGAAGGACCCTGTCTTGGTCTCGAGTTGGATACCTCAGACGGGATATCAGACTACTACGTGCTGGTGTGTCTGTGTGCAGGGACTTCAGCATCTCGTGTCAGCATGTACATTTTTCCCCCAGCTTGCCCAGAGAAGATGTGGTGCTTATATACCTGAAAGGTACCCTCAGGGGTTCTATCTAGATGTGGCATGATACTGTGGGCATGTCAGCAAAGTATGAGGATATTGGTGACTTTTGTACAGAGTTATTATGCAGAAGATGGCAATCCTGCTGTGATACTAAGAATCCTCATGTATAATAAATGTGGAAAGTTTTCGAAGGAAACCACACATTTATTCGGCACCTAACTAGGTAAAAGGTCAGCACCAGAACCGTTATGTAGAGCAAGGTAGGACAAATGTAGGTAAAAGGTTGTGCAACTACCTAGGCCTATATTGGGGTACATTGTGGCTCATAACAGGGTCATAACCCACACTTTGGGAAACACTACTCTATGGTACATCATTTATTCCATAGTCAAATGATGTTGGAGACGTCCCTTACATTACCACCTACTTTATAGCAGGGGTCTCCAACCGGTCGATCGCGAGCTACCGGTAGCTCGCTAAACCCCCATGAGTAGCTTGTGCATCGCATCTCATTTTTGTAGCCTATTCTCGTCATTTATTGTTCTTAGGCCTACTTTCATAGCAGGTGCCTGCCATTACCAAAACCAGCTGCACAGATTGGCCTAAATGAGCTTAGCTGGGGTGGGGCAGGGCTAAGATGATGACGCAGTTGCTGAACTGGGGTCCACGCCACCTGCCTTTCACAGCCTGGCACCGCAGTCTTTGATTATGCAAGACAAGCACCGGGTGGGTCAGAGTGGAGCAGCAGGTTCCAGAAAGTCTGCTACCATGCAGGTAGCGCAAGCGGTATTGAACTGCTACGAACCCCACCACCTGCCTTTTTCTGCCAGGAACACATTTCAGCAGCAGATCAAACATGGTAAGTGCTTGCCTGGCCAGGAAACACCATAATGCATTGTTCTCTAGATTGGAGCTGCGATGTGCCCCTTCAATACTTAGCCGCTGGTATGCCACGGGCTGTTGAAAGACTGGGAATATATTTTTCTCCCGCTTCCAGCTCTGGGTTATAAATCAGGACAGCAGCGTGTTGCCAAGTTTTAGTTTTCTTTACCAAAGGCACACGATAAAGAAAAGCTCTTCCCGCCTGCACTCCCAAAAAGAATGTAATTGTTCCTCTCTTCAGAAAAGCTATGAATTTATGATCCCGTTTTAACTCTTTCATACCTTCTGTGGCCGGGTCATTGACAGAGCGCAGGCACGCTCATCAAAATCATGCATGTGTTTATATCCAATATTCAAGGATAGGAATGTCTATTTTCAATAGTATGACACAGCAGCAGCTCACTAATAATACTGGAAATAGTCTCTGTGACGCTGTACCATTTCTAATAAGTGATATTCTGTTTCTATCAAAATAAACTTTTAATAGATATTGCATCAACATTAACACAACATTTCTCTGCAAAAAATTTTCCCAGTAAAACGCGCCCACGGAGTGCTGGGGGTAGGCCCAAGGTTGGGGCACCCCCAGACCCGTACTGGCTCGCATCTTCAATTTCCGCGACAGAGATGTCCTTTTACAAACTGTCCTTGATCCGGAACTTTGCTACCCAGAGAAAATGATGTAGTGTTGATTACCAAATGCACTAGGAACAGAGAAGTTTGAAGGCATGGGCGAAGTGGGCTCTGGCACAGAGCCCCACCCTTTCAGGGGGCCGATAGAGCCTTGCCTGCACGACCTTCAATTTTTAAACAAATCGTTTTAAATATTATTTTCCCTCAATTTATTACGAATGTGGATGACGGGTGAGAGTCTGCTACAGACTTTTTGCAGAGAAATATAGTGTTAATGTTCATGCAATATCTAATAAAAGTTTATTTTAATCGAAACAGAATATCACTTATTAGAAATGGGACAGCGTCACAGAGACTATTTCCAGTATTGTTAGTGAGCTGCTGCTGTGTCATACTATTGAAAATACACATTCCTATCCTTGAATATTGGATATAAACACATGCATGATTTTGATGAGCGTGCCTGCGCTCTGTCAATGACCTGGCCACAGAGGGTATGAAAGAGTTAAAACAGGAGCATAAATTTATAGCTTTTCTGAAGAGTGGAACAATTACATTCTTTTTGGGAGCGCAGACGGGAAGAGCTTTTCTTTATCATGTGCCTTTGGTAAAGAAAACTGAAACTTGGCAACACACTGCTGTCCTGATTTATAACCCAGAGCTGGAAAGCGGGAGAAAAAGATATTCCCAGTCTTTCAAGAGCCCGTGGCATACCAGCGGCTAAGTTTAAAAGGCGCACATCACAGCTCCAGTTTAGAGAACAATGCATTATGGTGTTTCTTGGCCAGGCCAGCGCTTACCATGTTTGATCTGCTGCTGAAATATGTTCCTGGTCGAAAAAGGCAGGTGGTGGGGTTCGTAGCAGTTCAATATCGCTTGCGCTACCTGCATGGTAGCAGACTTTCTGGAACCTGCTGGTCCACTCTGACCCACCTGGTGCTATATTTTAACCCATCGGCTAGAGTCAGAGCGGGAGGTTGCCTCTCACCATCCTTTAAATTAGAACAGTGAACTAGTCAAGGCTGCCCTCTTTCACCCTCTCTATTCACCCTCTTTCATCCTCTCTATTCCTCCTTGCAATTGAACCTTTCCTCCAACATCTTTGGAACAATCAACAGATCACACGGATACATTTCAACAACTGCACTGTCAAGATTACGGCGTATGCTGTAGACGTGTTAGTTGTCTCTGAACACGCGGAAGCAGCTATTCCTGCACGTATGTCCTCAATTGATGACTTTGCTGCAGTATCTGTATATAAAGTGAACAGACAAAACAGAGGTGAAACTCCTGAATAATCTGGGAGGGAAAGAAATCATTGGTAACTCAGGCCTATTGTGGCAACCCAAGTGCTTTAAATACCTAGGCCTAGACTTCAACAAAAGATCTGGCCACCATCCTTCATACCACAAGATCTCTAAGTTTTTTAAAACGTTCCTTTGGCAAGGTAAGAAACCCAGAATATCTATGAAAAACTATAATTACCCAAAGAAAAAGGTGGTCTGGGCCTTCCGTTCTTTAGGAACTATCAAACTGCATATCTTTGTAAATAGGGATCTAACTGGCTAATCCCTTAGACTGAATACAAACCCGTCTGGTTGGACATAGAAAGATTAATCATCCACGGCATACCTCTGCCTGCTCTCCTCGCCCTGGATATTCCCTCTTCACCCCACTTGAAGTATATCTTGCTTAACACCAAACGAGCCCTGGCACAATGGGAACACTTTTCCCCATTAAAAACTAACAAATCCAATTTGGCATCGCTCTGGAATAATCTGAATCTGAAGATTGACGGAAATATGCTCCACTGGGTCCATTGGTCAAAAACAGCATAAATCTAGTTAAAGACCTTTTTACAGGAAATCTCCCCCTATCCTTCTCCATGCTTCAGACTCGCCATGGGCTAAACGCGTTAGACTTTTATAAATTCCTAAAAGTAAAATCTCTCCGATCCGTCCATACTCTCAAAGTTGTCACAGCTACTAGAGTCAGGACACACTGTCTCAAAAGTGTATAAGATCTTATCCCCCTAACCTCACAAATCTCACACGAAATGTGAAGAAAAGTGGGAATCCGAAGCAAATTCTAGCAATATCAAATTCGACTGGGAAAAGATACATATCACCCCCTTCCCAAACAAAATTTCTCCAATACTATCGCAAACAAAACTGGTGTTAATAAATAGTACATACTGGACACTTGAAAGGATTTTTAAACTCGATCTCAGCAAAATCCCCATATGCTGGAACTGTAAATCTCACGACGGTAACCTTTCACACATGCTCTTTCATTGCCCTCTTATACATAAATATTGGGATGAGATTTACAAGTGCATAGGCAACACTTTCAACATAATCCCCCCCGAGGGAATTCTCCTACGTCCTGCAAGGTGCTTCGGACCCTAAAATCACTGATATAAATGATCGTTACTTGTTAGATCTTATGCTTACTTTAGCCTGTAAAAGCATTCTGAATAAGTGGAAAAACTTCAAAGAGGTCTCAATCAGGATGTTTCAAGAGTGGCCATCCTTCCTCAGAGGAGCAGACAATGTAGCGCTTTATGCCTCTCCATGGCGTAAATCAAACAGGAAACAATGGAAAACCTTGAACACTCATTGTTTCTCATATGACCCACTGTGAGTTGATCTAATTTGAAGTCACGCACTTGTGATGTATTGTATTGCCCCTAACGCGATCGTGTAACTGTACCGGTTTGATATATCTGGATTGTAGTGTATTGTACCCTTCCTTTTTTTTTCTCTTTCTCTATATTTGATTTGATTTCCATCGACTTACTTTGTACTTCACATGACTTGACAACAATGTACTTTCGTAGACTAACTTTTGTGATCTAATACGTTGCACTATTACTGTGTCTCACTTTTTGTTCCTTTCTTGAAATTCAATAAAAATTATTTGAAATAAAAAAAGAGGTTGAAAAGAGCAGTCAGAAGGTGCACATCTAAAGACAAGAATGTAGATCCCACTTGGTCTTATATTCTGTGTTGTACTTACTGCCCTCTTCCTTCTTCCCACAGCTGAGGCAGCAGCACACATCACCCATATGATAAGTGAGGTTGCATATTGAATGATTATTTTGATCCCAAGAACATACAATATAAAATTGAAGCAATTGACTCTGATTATTCATTGTGTGGACCCCTTATATGCCATATCGGCTGTGCTGCAGATACAAAAGCAAAGCTTAAACAATGTTGCTTCTGTTATATTATTACATTTAAGCACATATACAACTTTTTTCTATATTTGAAATTCCCATTTGGATATTTTATCACTGTATAAGTAAATCACAACCTGCTTCAATAAAAAAATTAAGTTGCTCTGCATGAGATCATTTATTGATGTTTTCTTTGACACTCTATACCACACACTGAGAGCTTTAAAGCATCACGAGGAAAGACAGATGCGTGGTGCGTGGCCAACTAGCTAAGCCAAGATGGAGGACACAATCTAGAGGAGCTCTGCAACCTGCCCCTATTAGCCTAAATTTTCCCTGGTTATGCGAAGCCATCCGTAAATGACCTTATGGCACAAATATGCTAAAACGTCGGTGCTGCAAGGGGGGAGGAATGAGAGCATTGACGGAAGTTGGAATCAGCACATACTGAGGGAAAACCCTGAGGCCTGCTGTGTGCTGCGGGCGACCCTGCGGTGTCCATGAAGCAACCATCAGCAGCCGATCACAACCAGGTCAATAGCAAAGGAGTGGCAGGGCGATAGCGGACCAGCAAACGTAGCTGCAGAGCATTGACTCACAATGCATCATGCAGACAGCGATTTGGCACAGAACCGGGAATGCGGTCGAAGGTAGGATGAGGCCTGACCGGCGGCCTTTGACCTTGGCTGCCTTGGCCCAGCCGCAGGGAGAATCCCTCAGGCCCCGGGAGGTCGGATAGGGCTTTAGCTAAAAGACCCTAAGATCCGGTCTCCCCACGCCTCACCACTACATAAAACTGGAGGCCTACAACGACCAGCAGAAGACCCAGCAGCAATGGTAAGAAACCACTGGCAGCCAGGTAAAAGCAGGTTAAGGCCAGGAAACAGTAAGCAGAAATTGAGCCAGAGGCTTTGCCTGGAAGGGCCTGGCTGCAGCACACCCACACCCCACGGGCGGTGATTTGCGGCGAGGCCGTAAGAAGTGATTGATGATGTGGGGCAGAGTGGGGCCCGATGCACGGCCTTAATCCTTGGCTGGCCCGCTACGGCTGTAGCAGAAAAAAAAACACTGAGTCCCAGAGGCCAGAACGGGCATAAGGCACAAATAATCCTAACCCAGTGTTGGTGGTATGTTGTGTCTCCTTCCACCCTGTCAGCGAGACCACAGAGGGACCTGGCGAGCAATACATCAGCCTACACATTATTGAGAAGAGACGCAGCGCCTGACCAAAACTGGACACACAAAGGTACATGAGGTGAAGAGCAGGAAGGGAACCCACAGATTCCACCAGAATAGGAGGTGGCCAGAAGAGGTCCGAGGGCTGGTTCGGGCCCAGGCCTGGGGGTAGTGGTGTACTGGGAGACACGTGTTGAGATTGAAGCACAGACAGAGAGGATGCGCCACTCCACCTAAATGCGGCACTAAGATGACACTGGATTATTTCCCACAAAATCTGAGCACAAACTCTCCTGGTACTACCACATAAAACCACGGCTGAAGAGAGGAGATATCATGGAGGTGCCCCAGGCCCGAGAAACACTGACACACTAGATGACGGTTCCACCACTGGCCCTCACACTGGAAAAAGCACCACAGGGAGCCCGGAAACAGTCAGGACATTAAGTAAGAACACAGTAGAAGCCCACAGGGACGAAGCTTTAGCCTCGGGCTCTGCGACTCAGGCTCCCACCAAACAGCTGCACAATAATAGACAGCAGACCTGAGGACAAGGACCTGGAGAGTTCCCACCAGACCCACATAAGGATAGGATTGCTATGCCAAACCTGCTGCAGTGACCGCACAAGTGCCAGTAGGATCAATGGGCGCAAGACAACATAACGCAAGCACGGTCAAACAGCAACCTGAGGAACAGCATCCCATGCCTCCAGCCCACGGCTAGTTATGGGTCATCCACCGTCAACCACGTCACTGACAGTACCCCAACCTGGTGTGGATGGGCTGCCCCATATTGAGCTACCATATGCCCAGAGTCCTAACACTTAACACTTGCTGTCAAAATGGACACAGTGCTGAGCGCAGCTGAAAAACTTGCTGTCACCATCGACCAAATATGTACGTTCCTAGAAGTTAAAATTGACAAAGTCACGACAAATTTTACACTCTTACATGCAGATCATCGCAAGTTAGCTGGGAAAGTGCAAACTAATGAACTCACGCTGACTGACCTTTGCGTAACCACACGTTCAAACGCCACAACACTTCAGAGCTTACTGGACAGAGTGAGCATCCTAGAAGAAATGCTGGAGGATGCAGAGGGCCGATCACGCCGCAATAATATACAAGTGGTGGGTCCAACAGAGGGTGAAGAGGGCCAAGACGCAGTGGCCTACATGGAGAACTGGTTAAAGGAGCTATGACCCGAAAACACGCTGTCCCCCAGTTTGAAGTATAGTGTGCACACAGAGTACCAGCTCGCAAATCACCTCCGGGCGAAAATCCTAGGCTGCTGCTGGTCCGGCTACTGAACTACAGAGACAGAGACACTGTCTTAAGGGAAACCTGTAAATTACCAGACATAACATTACAAAATGAGCACATTATGTAGTTCCCTGACTACACGGTCCAGGAACAGAGGCGAAGGAGCTCCTTCCATATAGTGAAATGTTGCCTATGTGCTCTAGATATGCGCTACTCCCTACCGTTCCTGGATCAGCTTAGAGGGGTACACACTTATTTGATACCCGTCGGATGCCTGGGACTGGCTAAAGGGTTTGGGACTGGGAGCCAGGTGCACAGCGCCAGACACACAAGAGAGATCGAGCTGGGACAGGGGCAACTGCAGAAAGACCAAGACCAAAGGAGCGACTCAACTAACCACACCTAAAGCTGTTCCCGACTTGGAGCAAATAATAGTAGAACAGTGTGAGGCTCTGCAGGTAGCGGTGGCAATCAGCGACCAGATGCGCAATTCGAATCAAGAAACTGAATCCACCAAATCAATTAACAAAAAAGAATACACCTGGTCTCCCCCAGGACTGGGCCAGGTGCTCTAACTGCACGGGCGGGTACCAGATTGTGTGACCACGATATAACCAAAGGAAGCACTGAAGAGGGGTAGCCTAGCCGCAAAAGATCTGAAGGTACACTTGTCATTACAGGGCTCTCTCAACACAACACTATATGGCACTTGGGAGCTGATACCATCATAGGACTGACCTCCAGCAAGCACCGACACGTTCGGTACATACCATAACACAATGTTACAGTTTGGGAGGTCCCCCTTTTTGAGTCCACTCTAATGAAGTTGCACATTTTGTAGTGCTAAACCCCATTTTTCTTCTTGCACCCACAAATGGAGGAGACAATGCCTGAACCCTGCATAAGCAATCACTCTCACTGAGCCTGGTAAGCCAGGCCACATGCAGCTTAGAACTAATGTACTCATTCATAAACCCACATCATGACACAGGCTAACATTATTACTTGGAATGTAAGGGGAATATACACATCAGCAAGACGCTACTCCATATATTTATACCGGCAATGTACGGCAGCCAGCAATGCACTCCTACAGGAAAGAAACTCATCTAACACAAGCGGAGGCAATCCGCCTACGCTGCCATTAGCGAGGTCAGGTGTTTAGCACCAATTTATCCTCTCAGGCACGTGGAGTACTGATATGGTTCAGAGCAGGGACCCCGTCTGAAATGGATGAAAGTAGATGAGGGAGGCAGGTATGTGTTTCCAAAAGGATAGTTAAATGGTCAAACCATTTTGACTGGGTCCATCAATTCCCCCAACACCGAACAGGCAGCATTCCTCCACCAGCTCACAAACACCCTGGCACCATGAATCAGGACCCTGTTTTCGGGGTAGTCCGCTCCCCACGCTGCACAGCACCACCTGTGTGTGCGTGCCTCAGTTCGCTGCTGCTGTTGTTAGCTAGCTGCCCCTCCCTCTCACTTGTTGTGCCTCTCCTGTACTTTTATTGTATTGTTGTCTGTCACTGTATTTGCTTCTGTTAACTGCTGCCCCTTAGTTCTGTTTTTGCACTGTTTTGATTTCTCACCTTCTGTTTTTCCCGCTCGTTTTTCCCGCCGCTGCCTCCTTGCGGCCCGCCCCCCTGTTTGCCCATTCGCCACCCCGCTCTCGCCTCCCAGCTGCTCCTCCCTCCTACCTCCCCTTATATGGCAGCCGCTGCGCGGCCACGCCGAAGAAGCGCCAGAGGCAAGACAGTCTGTGCCCGTCCGCACTTGGATTGATCCAGAACCCGTGGCCCCCTCAATCGCCACAATGTCAATCTCCACTACGATGCCAGCACCCTCCTTGCACTTCACACTGGACGATCTCACACCTGCTTCCTGGCCGCCCGAAGCGCACCCAAGGTCGCTTCTCCTGCTGGAACTGCAGCTTCACCAGCATCCGATCCTCGAATCCACCCACAAGGAAAGAACGCAACCACCTCACATGCATTCTACTCAACACCTGCTCCGCCCGCAAAAATGCCGTCGAACTCTGGGATCTACTCGACTCTACCTTCCCAGACGTCGCCTTCCTGACGGAGACCTGGATAACCCCTCCCTCGGCACAGGACATCGCCATATCCATCCCTGACGGCTACAAGATCACCCACAGGGACCGCACCAACGGACCAGGAGGAGGAATCGCCATAATCCAGAGGAACACTATCAGAGTCTCGACCAGCACTGACGACACCCTCAGCACCACCGAACACCTGCACTTCCAGATCCACACTGATCCCAACAGCACCCTCATCTACAGACCACCGGTCCAAGGCCACAGTTCAGTGACACCATTGTCGACTTTGTCAGTATGCACACCCTCACCTCCACAGACTACATCCTCCTCGGGACCTGAACTTTCACCTCGGGAACAACAACACCAACTCCACCACAGTGAGTCACAACACCCCCCCACTCTGACGGCCTCACGCTTGACCCCATCTTCTCTGCAAGCTACCACGTCTCCTTCAGCCACACCCCTGAACTCCACTGGACCGACCATCACTGCATCCACTTTGCCTTCCAGAAACCCACCACACACTACCGCACCCAACAGATTCCCCGCCGCTGCTAGAGCAAAGTCACTGAAGACCAGCTAACCACCACCCTCGCTCAGAGCCCACCTGCCGAGCCCACCAACCCCGACATCGCCACCCGCAAACTCAGACAGGGGATCGACGACTGCGCCAATACTCTTGCCCGATAAAGAAACCCTCCACCAGACACACCATCAAGAAAGCCAGCTAGTTTACAGAGGACCTCCAGACCTCCAAGAAAACCTGCCGAAAACTAGAAAAGAAATGGCACTGGGAACAGACACTGGACAGTTACGCAGCCCACAAAAATGCCACCCGCAGAAACCATCACCTCATCAGCCAAAAGGGCCTCCTTCAAAGACCGCCTAGACAACAACGCACACAACAGCAAAGAACTCTCCAACATCGTGAAGGAACTATCCAACCCCAGCTTCAACACCAACGACATCCCACCTTCGCAAGACCTGTGCGACTTCCTTACCACCTTCTTCCATCGCAAGATCGCAGACATCAACGACAACTTCAACCTCATGACCGCCTCGACAGCCCCTGAGACCTCCCACCCCACGGCTACCATCTGCACTGATCCCCTGCTCTCCTGGACCAACATAAACAACACCATCAAATCATGGACACTATCCACTCCGGCTCTGCGGCAGACCCATGCTAACATTAAATCTTCAACAAAGCCAGCACCACCATTGCACCCCATCTCTGCAAAGCCATCAACATTTTCTTCAAGACAGAGACCTTCCCGGAGAGCAGGAAGCACGCCAAGATCAACACCTTACTGAAAAAACCCATGGCCGACCCGAAGGACCTCAAGAACTTCCGACCCATCTCCCTGCTTCTGTTCCCGGTGAAGGATATCGAGAAGACCGTCAACAGACAACTGACCCGCTACCTCGTGGAGAACAGCATCCTGGACCTGTCCCAGTCCGGGTTCCGCAGCAACCACAGCACCGAAACCGCCCTCATTGCTGCCAACCATGACATCAGGGCCCTGCTGCACAATGGCAAAACCACTGCCCTCATTCTCCTGGACCTGTCAGCCACCTTTGACGCTGTCTGTCACTGCACCCTACGCACTCGCCTCCACGACAACGGGATCCGAGACAAGGCTCTGGATTGGACCACCTCCTTCCTCTACGGCAGAACCCAGAGCGTCCCCCTTCCCCCTTTCCGCTCCGAAGCCACCGAGATCATCTGCGGCGTATCCCAGGGCTCATCCCTCAGCCCGACATTGTTCAACATCTACATGGCACCGCTCACCCACGTCGCCCGACTTCACAACCTCAACATCATCTCCTACGCCAACGACACCCAGATGATCCTCTCCCTCACCAAGGACCCCCTCACTACTAAAACCAACCTCCACGAAGGAATGAAAGCCGTTTCCGAGTGTATGAAGAACAGCCGCCTGAAGCTGAACTCGGACAAGACAGAAGTTCTCATCCTCGGCTCCACCCCCTCGGCCTGGGACAACTCATGGAGGCCCACCGCACTGGGAACAGCACCAACACCTACCGACAATGCAAGCAACCTGGGGTTCATCCTCGACTGCATGCTCCGCAAGATCTACAGGTGGATCCCTACCGAAAGAAGAAGAATGGTCACCCAGGCCCTCGTTAGCAGCGGGCTGGACTATGGAAACGCCCTCTACGCAGGAGCCTCGGCCAAACTCCTGAAACAACTACAACATCACACCCCACCTGAGAGATCTGCACTGGCTTCCCGTCAATAAAAGGATCACTTTCAAGCTCCTCACCCATGCACATAAGGCACTCCACAACACCGAACCGGCATACCTCAACAGACGACACCTTCTACACATCCTACCAATTTGATATACCAATTAACATGCCCGTGCAATGAATGTTACATCGGCATGACCACCAGGAAGGTGCGAGTGAGGATGCAAGAACACAAGAGCACGTTTCGGTGCAAAAAAGATGTTTCAAAACTGACAAAACATTTCATGCAACACAACCACAGCGAAATGGATTTCACGTGGACTGTTCTTGAGAAACCATTCATTCCCTCACACATAAGTGATATATCCAAATTTCTGTTTTTGAAAGAACAGAAATGGGTTTTCAAATTGCGCACAGACAGGCATGGGCTTAATGATGACATCCCGTGGTTCAATTTACAATGAATACACCACTCATGGACCCTTGAAGTTCTGCAGTTTTTGCACACTACCCTTGAAAGTATGTTGATTCATGCCTTACTTGACCATCCGTGAATAGGTATTGTGCTGAGAATAAGACTGGATAACGGATTTGGCATCATATTATTACTTTATGCTGAATATGCCAATTGGGATCCTACTGACTCTCTTGAGTTTTCCCTACCTCTCAGAATGCAAGTTCTTAGATATGTATCCTGTTATTCTGTTATCGAACTACCAATTGGGAGACCATGACATCATTTGGTAGTTCTTCACCTCCTTTCTCGTTATATTACGGGAGCAAGGCCGTAACCATACTATTCTCTTTGACATAGTCTATATCTAATTTACTAAATAGCCTTACTAAATAGCGAGACTATGCGAGCTATGTGGTGTCACAACAAAGTTACCTCGGCCGGCTGCAGCTCATTTAAAACATCCATCGGACGAGTGACATCCTATTACAGTTCACCTTCTCCTTTACACTAGACTATACGAGTCAAGCAGCGTTTCGAGAAAGTTACCCCGTCTGGCTGCACCCCAACCAAATAAAGTGTGATGTTCTGTCGGTCTGGGCTTAAATACAAAACACATAACAATCGTGTGGCAATATTCGCAATCAAAGAACATCTATTGCGTGAAACGTTCCTTGAACTACATACACCGGGCGAATGACATCATCCGGTAGTTCAATTCCCCCTCTCGCGAGACTACGCGAGGCAAGCAGCGTCTCGGTAAAGCCAACCTCGGCTGGCTGCACCTTAGCTAAAGTTTGGTGCTCTGTTTAGGCTCATATACAAGAATATAACAACGGAGTGTGGTAAAGTTTTTGGAACAAAAGTATGCCTCTGTCATCTATCGGGAGGCTGCTGTGTTGACTTTACTGAACGCTGATTGGCTGCTGCTGAATTAACACAACCAGTTAAATTGTAGCTCTTACAACAGCCCAGTGCCTCCCCCTGACTCAGTCACAGACCGAGACAACGACGGACAGGTTGGCACAGAGTCTACGAGGGCTATACCTTACTTCCCTTTTCCTTCTCTGTTCCCGCTTTTATAGTAATTGAGGAGCGAAAGACAATGACTTCATTGAACACTGTGAGAACTAACTTGTTCAGATACAACTGTGGGACAAGTCTATGCTGTACCACCTAAGACTTAATAGATTGAATGAATCTTACTTTTGCAAGCAGTAGCACTGGGTGTGGCTGTGAGGTGGAGTCCTTACTTTGGGATAGGTTAATACTAGCAGGTTGTGCTCTGCGTGCAAATTATCAGTGAACCCTAGGCACAACCACAGGACAGAGCAGGTCAGAGTAAGCTCTCTCTGCCCTTGATAAGTGCAGGGTTGTTTTGTTCTTGCAGAGCGTGGCCTCACAGTTCCTGAGCCAGGTCCAGGAAGAGGTGAGGTCCTTTCCCCGGGCACACTGGGTGAGTACTTAACATTCTAAAAGACTGTAAAGATTTTAGTATCTAACAGACCTTGTTAGCTTATTTGGGTCCACGTTTGTGTTTGTTTTCAACAGATGTTGTTAATACACCAGGTGCCAAGGAGGAATTCAGGCAGATGAAGGAGAATTATATCCTTTACTGTTGTTGATTCACTTGTGTGTTTTTTATATTTCTAATTATTTTTTCACACATTTAACCACAATTAGGCAGTAGCATCTACGTAGAACAGAGGCCCTGACGATAGGCTGAAACATGTTGGCCCTCTCGCAGCTATTTGTTTAAACTGCGATTACTGTTTTGCACTGTTCTTGTTTTTAAACTGGAAGGGGCTTATGCTTAATAAATAGTCGTTCGGTAAGTTCCCTATCCTTTTTTAATCACCACATTTATAATTTTTTGCACTGCACTCTCCCATCAGATCAACATCATATGGTTCAGTAAAGTGATTGTGGGTCGTTACCCCAAGCCGACCATGGGGGTATGCTGGATGTCTCAATGATCAAGAGACACAATACCCTGGCAGGATTACCAGATGAGAATATTGATCTATACAAGTCATTGATGGGAATCCTCAATGAGGTTGATTGACAATCACAGGTGGCCCATGTTTTGGTGATTTGTTCTGTTAGTCAAATTTGGTAGTCACTTCCTTATGTACTTAATGAGACGTTAACACCTTGGCTGCTGTGACTTTTCCCCTCCTGTGCTGAAATTCCTTGAATACTATAGTTTCATGACGAGCTCAGCTCGTCATAAGCACAGCTCAACTGTGCCTCATGACGAGCTGAGCTCGTCATGAGCATCGAAAGGGTTAAGGTAGCTTGAAAGAGATCCCAACAGGGTTTCTAGTTTAGACCCCTAAGTTTGTTTGTTGTATATGCTGCTCTTTCGGGGGATATAACTTAGGCTGGTCTTTAAATATCCCTTTAGCCCTCCACTATCGTTTTGCTATTTGTGTAAGGACAGAGATATACCTCTCTGAGGGCTCTAATTAGAGAGAAATACATGTCAGGGGTTGCTTTTGATCATGTCAGGTTGGCTTGGATGGTACTTTGCCAAACGTCAAAGCTGTAATGTTGTGCCTGGACTGGTAAAGGGCTTTTAGGGCCAATTTTACAGCTCGGCACGGATAGCAATGTGCTAATCCTACGCTTAATGACTTTGCTGCTGAACTGGCAAAGACAGTGCCCCTTTCGATCTGAGATCCTATGTCTAAAGACTTTGATAATAAAACAGACATTGTAAGTAAGGTTAGGGGTAGGCAAGTGGGGCTATGCCACTGAGAAATCCTTATATGTATCCCATGCAATTTCAGGGCAGAACTGATGGTAGAGTGGTAGTTCATAGGGGTTCTGAGTGCTTTTTCACAATAATGTCAAGACGTCCCAACAATGGTTTGACTGGACGAAACTGCACACGTCACTGCACTTCACATTGTGTACTATTCTTTAATGAAGGTCATAATACTGGGCACCCTCTCCATAACATTAATTCAAGCACTCCACATGGCACACAGACTGATGCTATGCTAAACACTTACAGTTGGAAGTGTTAATGGGAAAGCATCTGGCGCTAATCTTAGCTAAGACTTAGCATGTGTGGGCAATGTAATACAGGCATGTGTACTGCAGTGATCGTCAGGAAGCCAGAAACACTAATCGCTTGTGTTTGTCTTTTCCATTTATGTATGGTCGGGTCCATGGCAGATATCTGGGAAGTGCTCCACACCGCAACAACTGCAACAGGTGGACAGCCAAAGGGACGCGTACGTCAGGTACAGGAATGGCAAGCAACAGCGTCAAGTGTGATGGGCGATCAATCAAGGACTCAGGAGGTGCCAACACTGGGTTGATTGTTTATGGGTGTGTTAACCCTAGATTTGGCTGGCCGCAGTAATGTAGCGGGATGTTGTTTCACATAGGATGGCAGTATGTTCCTTATCAGGAAACTGGATTTCTACAGTAACACCGCCTGTGCTCGCAGGGCCACAGTGGTCGTCATAGTATATTCATAGGTTACCAATTGGTAGGGCGAACGATAGTAATGTGGCAGTGCACAGGGGTGTGCCTGGCCAGCCTGGCCAAACCCAGGAGCAATAGGCCTATGCAACACCTCAGCACCCCTTGTCGGGAAGCTGGACTCTGCCTTTACGGGGGCCAGAGCTCCCAGTTGGCATTTTTGTAGACACAGCACGTTTTGGGACTTCCATATTAAGTAGGTAGACATACGCTGATGGGTAGCCTTTTCAGTTGCACTGACAGTGGGTGGCAGCGTCAGGAGCGCCGTGTGTTATCGGGCGCAGTGTAATGCCAGTCAATTAAACCCATCTGGTGGCCTATGGCGGCACGTTTAATTCCTAGTAACAACAGTCCCTGGATCAGTCAGCCCTAGAATAATTAGCGCACATTTTGGAGGGGGGGGGCTGAATGAACAGGTACACAAGGACGTCTGGGTAGGAAGGGGGTAATCATGTCCGTACTCGGGGTACACCCTGGCGCGGACATTTCGGATCTCCCGAAGTGGGGAAGCAAATCTGTGAGGCCAGATTGTGCCCATGGAAGCAAATACCTAGTAACAACAGTAGTGAAGCTTGTTAATTGTAGACCGTAGCCCAGGGGTGCATCTGGGGGAAGTCGTGCTTCTTGAAACACGGCTTCCGTTGGTACACGTCTGGGGTTGAAACCATTGCAGAGAATTTTCTTGCCCGTCTACGCCCGTCCGCGCCTGGACCGCGCCCAGCGCCAGACCCCCTGCCCCTCGTGCTCCACAGCCCTCCCGCATTACCTATGATGCCGCCACCCTCCTAGCCCTTGACCCCGGTCGCGCCCCCAACTGCGTCCAAGCCGCTCCTGGACGCACCCATGGACCGTTCTCCTGCTTCTCCTGCAAATTTAGCGGCACCGACAACATCTCCGCTACGACCACACCACAGATTCCCGACCCCAACCACCTAGAATGCATCCTTCTCAACACCCGCTCGGTCCACAGGCACGCCATTGACCTTTGGAACCTACTAGACACCATCTCTCCTGACGTCGCCTTCCTAACGGAAACATGGATGAACGCTTCCTCCGCCCCTGACATCGCCATCGCTATCCCTGATGACTATAAGATCACACGCAAGGACCGCACCGACCATACAGGAGGTGGAATCGCTATCGTCCATAAGAAAACAATCCGCATCTCAACCAGCTCTGATGCCAACCTCGCCAACTCCGAACACCTTCACTTCCAGATCCACATCGACCCCAAGACCACACTCAGAGGCACCCTCCTCTACAGACCACCTGGACCACGCGCAAAATTCAGTGAAGACATCACGGACTTCATCACTCCACACGCGCTCCCCTCCAAAGATTACATCCTTCTGGGAGACCTCAACTTCCACCTTGAAAAGATCAACGACCGCAACACCGCCACCCTCTTGGACAACCTCGCCAACCTCGGACTTAAACAACTGGTCACTTCCCCCACCCACATCGCAGGTCACACTCTCGACCCCATCTTCACCTCCAGCAACCATGTCTCCTTCAGCCACACTACGGATCTCCTCTGGACTGACCACAGCTGCGTTCACTTCATCTACAACAAGCCGAAACCCATCAACCACCCCCAACCAACTCTGCAAAGAAACTGGAACAAAATCACCACAGAGCAGATCTCCACATCACTCCTTCAATCCTCCCCAGCCCTCTCTTCTAACGCCAACGAAGCCGCCTCCAACCTCACCGTTTGGTTATCCAACACCGCCGACACCTTAGCACCACTGAAAAAACGTCAACACAAACTTGGCTTCAAGAAGGCCTCATGGTTCAACGACGACCTCAAGAAATCCAAGAAACTGTGCCGCTCCCTTAAAAAGGCCTGGAAAAAAGACCCATCCACCAGCAACAAGGACGCCTTCAAAAGCGCCATCCGTACTCACCACCAACTGATCCGAAAAGCCAAGAAAACAGCATTCAAAGATCGACTTGACAACAACGCCCACAACAGCAAGGAACTTTTCAACATCGTCAAGGAATTTTCCAACCCCTCGGCCAACTCCAACGACATCACCCCCTCTCAAACCCTCTGCGATTCCCTAGCCTCTTTTTTCCACAACAAGATTGCTGACATCCACAACAGCTTTGACAACCAACCCGGAAGGCAACCCACCCTACCATCAGCTGACCATCCTCCCCCCGTTAACACCCTTAACGCCTGGAACCCAATCTCCACTGAGGACACCATCCGCCTGATGAATTCCATCCACTCTGGATCCCCCACAGACCCATGCCCCCACCACATCTTCAACAAACCAGACTCCGTCATAGCTCCGCACCTCCGAGACGTCATCAACTGCTCCTTCAACTCCGCTACCTTCCCAGAAGACTGGAAACACGCTGAACTCACCGCCCTTCTGAAAAAACCAACAGCAGACCCCACCGAACTCAAAAACTACCGCCCCATCTCACTTCTTCCATTCCCGGCCAAAGTCATCGAGAAAGCTGTCAACAACCAGCTCTCCGCCTTCCTCGAAGCCAACAAATCACTCGACCCCTCACAATCTGGCTTCCGAGCCAAACACAGCACTGAGACCGCACTCATCGCAGCAACAGACGACATTCGAACTCTACTGGACAATGGAGACACAGTCGCCCTCATCCTCCTCGACCTCTCTGCAGCCTTCGACACAGTCTGCCACAGCACCCTTTTACAACGCCTCAGAAACATCGGAATCCAAGGAAAGGCACTGGAATGGATCACCTCGTTCCTCACCGGAAGAACCCAGAGAGTCCGCCTCCCACCATTCAAGTCCGAGGCCTCTGAAATCATCTGCGGCGTACCACAAGGATCCTCACTCAGTCCCACCCTCTTCAACGTATACATGAGCCCCCTCGCGGCCATCGCCCGCCAACACAACCTCAACATCATCTCTTACGCGGATGACACTCAACTGATCCTATCTCTCACCAAGGACCCCAGCACCGCCAAAACTAACCTACACGAAGGAATGAAAGAAGTCGCCGAATGGATGAAACAAAGCCGTCTGAAACTGAACTCAGACAAAACAGAAGTCCTCATCTTAGGTAAATCCCCCTCTGCATGGGACGACTCCTGGTGGCCGGAAGCCCTCGGAAATGCACCCATCCCGACAGACCACGCACGGAACCTTGGCGTCATCCTGGATTCTTCACTCTCAATGAACAGACAAGTCAGCGCCGTATCCTCTTCCTGCTTTAACATTCTTCGCATGCTCAGATAAACATTTCGCTGGATCCCCTCCGAAACAAGGAAAACAGTCACCCACGCTCTAGTCACGAGCCGACTGGACTACGGAAACACCCTCTACGCAGGTACCACCGCTAAACTCCAGAAGAAACTACAACGAATCCAAAACGCCTCAGCCAGGCTCATATTAGACATCCCACGCAACAAACACATCTCTGGTCACCTTAAAGACCTCCACTGGCTACCCGTCAATAAGAGGATTACTTTCCGACTGCTTACCCACGCACACAAATCACTCTACGACATCGGACCAGATTGCCTCAACTCTCGACTGTCCTTCCACACCGCCTCCCGCCAACTGCGCTCTTCCAGCCAAGCCTTCGCCACTGTACCTCGCATCAACAAGACCACCATGGGAGGCAGATCCTTCTCATACCTGGCTGCCAAAACATGGAACTCACTCCCCGCTTACCTTCGCCTCACCCAGAATCACCTAGCGTTCAGAAAGCAGCTTAAAACGTGGATATTTGACAAATAATCCACCTCCCCTTCCTAAGCGCCTTGAAACCCTCTGGGTATGTAGTGCGCTATATAAGTGTTATGACTTGACTTGACTTGACTATAGGGAGAAGATATGATCTTGCAACGAGTTGGTAGGGCCCGATAGTTGAACTAAACATATGAGGGCTAGGTGTGAGGATTTAAGGTTAGGGCATAATCTTTTAGTGTAGGAGGGTAGGGGGGCCAGATAGTCGGTCAACGACGGTGGACTGTGGCGGTAAGGTCATGATTGGTGAGCAGTTAATTTAAGGTCCTTAGGGGGGCGGCGCCATTCTCGAATGGGGTCCCCCAAAGGGAGAGACAAGTGGTCTCTCATAGAACTCCAGGGGCAGGTGCAGCCTGTTGGGTACATGGGTGCGGGGGAGACAGTCACGCTTTCTCTAGGCTCTTTGGCCACCCCGCATGTGCACAATGACGCCAGTAAACGGCGCAAAGATGCAAGGGCCCCCTTTAATGGAGTTAATGGAGCGTACGGGATAACTGGGGGACCAAAGTACCCTCACGGTAAGCGGGCCCTGTGCGCATGCGCACTTCGACTGAAGGGCGTGGTTTAAAAGGGCGTAGCGGGTAACCGGGGCGGGGATGTGCCCCCCACCCATGGTAAACAGGCCCTCCTGAGCACGTGCACTCCAACAGGAGGGCGTGGTTAAATAGGGCGTACGGGGGTACCTGGGAAGGGGATGTGCTCCCACGGTAAACGGGCCCTCCTGCGCATGCGACCTCCTTCAGGAGGGCGTGGTTTAGTGATAAGGATCTGACACCAGTTATTGACCTTGCCGTAGGCCCAAATAGGTACGCAGAAAATTAACTATTGTATAATGTGAATTGATATGTTAGTTTCGGATAGGAAATACCTTGTACTAGAAATATGTTAAGGTTAGCCATCTGAATATCTGTATATATCAATTGTAGCATTTTCTGCGTAGTTGTGTAAATATTGTTTATTTCAAATTTAGATTTATTTTGTATATTTTAATAAATACGGCCTCGGGGTCAAAAGATCCCCCGCCTTCCAAAGAAAGCCCTCTCACGTCCTGTTAATAATGTTATGTTGGTTAACGAAAGGGTGGGGGTCCTCCGGCAGTCCCTGGCCATAACACAAAACCGCATGCACCCGGGTTACCACTACTGGACACCCCCAGAGAGCACACAACCGTCACGTTGTTGGAGTTTCACCATTGGGAAGAGGGGGTGATGAAACTTGTATTGTGAAGGTGCCCTGATACCATTTGCCTCCCTAGTTGAAGAGGATGTAATCCTACTAGGCCAATTCCTATTACCCAGAGTAGTCATAGCAGCATTGAGCGAACATTGGGGCGACATTCCTCAGGAACCTCCGATGCATTCAATGATGCAATAACTACATGTTATGGGCCAAGGCCGGCACCTCACCAAATGGTTTGCACATCTCCTAAGCATCACACAGCGATACCAATTGATAGAGCTGGGAGGGGGATCTTCAGCGCCCTTACAAAAACACGGAGTGGGCCACTGTATTGGAAGGTCCTATTAGCATACAGCGGAATATGCGCTTCCAATTAATACACTATTACATTAACCCAAAAAGCATATCTCACTGAGGCCAAAAATAATAAATGCTTCAACTGCACGGGCGTTGGATGCCCACGGTGCAACACCATAGACGCGGATTTACTACACATGCTGTGGAGCTGTCAACGAGTTGGAGAATACTGGATTGTGGTAACTGATACCCTGACCCGCTGCACGGAACGCGAGGTGCCCCCAGAGTGGAAAACAGGCATCCTACACTAACACATCTATCACAGGAACAAAAGTCAAAGAGTGAACTCACGCATCAGGCAAAACAGCTAACCACAAAAAGGTGGAAGTCCTCTTTACCCTCCAAGGCACTGGCCTGGAAGCGCCCCCTGCAGGTATGGGCTAAGGCAGAAAATTGTGCGCTACATAGAGAGGACACACTAAGCCTGCGTAAAATTCCAATTGCAACACACTGGGACACGACTTTATGTGACTTACAGAGACAAGATGCTGTTTGATGGCACGTTGGCACTCATAACCAACACACAACGAGAAGTAGATGACATGAATCAATACCCAAGGTGAAAGGTTGAGACCCGCAGCCAGATGACATCAGACGTGGACCTGGCACCAAGTGCTTGTAGACTGCGACGGGGAGGCGAATGTGCGACCATTGATATGGGGAACGGAATAGCTGCTCCAGTTCGAATTACAAAACGTATTGTTGTCATAGTTTTGTTTAAGTTGTCCCGAGCGTTTCTACCCACCTCCCGAGTTAGCAGATTAAACCACAACACACGCACTACCACAATACCGATAGAAAACCCCACAGCTGATTCTCACCTGACAACAAGGATGGGACTCAAAGAACTACACGTGCTGAACCATAATGACAAAGTATTCGATATGAATGATCTAAACATTATGTGAACATTGAATCCATGTAAGAGTCGAATCTATATGCAACAAAGAGTGGATGTAACCTAAACAACTGGAAAATTGTAATATGAATGACTGCTTTGTTCACTTTTGAAACCAATAAAGCAGATTCAAACAAAAATGAGGAACAACAGATGCCCTCACTGCAACTAGGAGACAAAATGTCCTCCCACATGTTAGTATTAATGTATGGTGCATTATTGCATCTGCATACAGCTGATGACATAGCCCATTGTCATCAGCTACGTGTAGATTTGTTTCTGTATTTTGTCAACCTCACACTGCATGGAAGGCACTGACATACCCAGTTTGAGCAAAAAGCTGTTGTTTGATTTGTCATGATTGTATTATGTTAGTCCTGAGTATGTAGGCAGATACCACAAAATATGGTTCCTGTAATGTGATGCCTCTCAACACTGCCGCCCACTCAGATTCCAAGTAATACTAAACATGAGCAAGTCAAAGCAACGGCTTGCCTGAAGCTGATATGACCATAAACTATGATGCTTTGCAAATGCATGTTTTATTGCAACAATTATTTAAAAATACATTATGCAAATGTGAATGCAAGCATGAAGGTCTGCCACCTGTCACAAGCCTCCATCCTTTCATTCACTGGATTCACAAACAAAATACTAGGCTTATGAATATTAAAGGGCAGAAGTTCTGTGAATCTTCCCGAATGCCGGTATAGTTATGTTACGGATGTGTACATCCCGGTGCAGTGTATACCAAATATCAGGTGGCATCGCACTTGCTGCGACATGTGACTAGTACATCAGGCCCTTATTTACATGCATACAGGTCTTTATATAAATTTTTATGCAAATTCTTCAAACACCCCAAAGTTATAAACATACTGAGACCGGCCAACTTTGAAAATTATGTTACCACTTGAGAGGAAATGTTGCCAGCGTGCTGGGGAGGTTTTAAAACCCCTGATAAGATGTTGGACTGCCAGAGTTCCAGAACACGAGCAGGAAACCTCTGCCTGAAAGGGTTTCAATGCTCAGTTTGTGTGAGTGATGTCGGCTCTTCGCTGTATGACTAAAGTTGATGGTATACAACGTTTAGCACGCATTTTTTACCACGCACTACCATTACAACGCAGGCATTACCACGCATACCATTACAACGCATTGCGCTGGGGGGCGCTCTAGGATAGGGAATAAGTTTAATTTTATATCCAACACCTTCCCTAGTGTCCACGGGGACTGGAGTTGGAGTATAAAATTATACTTACCACTATCCAGCACCTCAAAGCGCTATGCGTTGTAACGGTATTCGTTGTAAATACCGCGTTGTAAAGGTATGCGTGGTAATAGTATGCGTGCTAACGTCATACATCCAAAGTTGATACTGTGTGATATGGGGTGCCAGTGCCTTCATGTGAATTGATGCCACTAGCCCCTAAAACACTTTTCTCTAGAGCCAGTTATCTCCACGCAGTATTAGCGGACCGGAAACCCCCCCCTGCCCTCTTACAAGCATCAAGAGCCGAGCGAAACCTCTTTAACCCCTTTGCTGCGGCGGCTATTCCGCTGCAGCGCTAAGGGGGAGGCGGGCCGCGCCGCGGTCCCGTGCTCGTGACGGAACCGCTCCGTCACGGCCCGCGGGTGAGCTGTGCTTGTGACGGAACGGTTCCGTCACGGCCCCGCCCTCTCTTCAGAACGTCAGCGCAGATGCGGAATTCGCGCCGCGCAGGCACGGCGAGCGGGCCGTGACAGAACCGTTCCGTCATCAGCACAGCCCACCGAGGCTGAGTTTGAGGGGGTTTATTGCTATCCAGTGTTGGACCTCTTTGAGAGTGTTGTTTAGTCTCTGAATATCTTCAAAGGAAGAGATTTCCAGATAGATCTGGATGTCGTCTGCATAGAGATGGAAGGTGATGTTGGCTTTTTTAAGTATGGAGGTGAGGAGTTCCATATAAATGTTGAACAGTTGAGGGGAGAGCACTGATCCTTGTGGAACACCTCTGTTGACGGAGTCTGAGTCGAATGTGAAGGATTTGAGTTTTATTTTTTGGGAGCGGTTTTGAAACAAGGAGGAGAACCATTGTAAGACCACCTCGTCAGCACCTGCTCTGTCTTGCAGAGCCTTGAGGAGTAGATTGTGAGGCACATTTATGTTCTATACTACTTTGATTCAGATCTGGGGCTACACAAAACCAAGATCTCTTCAACAAATACTTTAACCTCCAGAGCTATCTCACCAATTATTATTTACTGATATTTACTGGGCATTTCTGCAAAAGATGTCTTAATCCCATAAAATATTTGAAAACGCAGACTTTGCAACCCTAAAGCAAAATGTGTTAAATCTCATAATGCGCTTAATGCACCCATGAGATACGAATGTGTGGGATCTTATCGGATGTTACTTCTCGTGATATCACTTAGTGTGATGCCACACATTGTGACATCGTGGGCTATGATGGCAAGCGCCATGATGTCACTTGCATACTAACTAACTAGGTTATCCCCCCCCCTCCCCCCCCCCACCCCCAATGTGCTGAAGCTGCAAGAAACTCCATAGCTTCAAGGCTTTCCATTTTAGGAAGGAATAATTTTACCAAAACACGAAACCTGCTTTGACAACTTTTTTTCTAACAACTACCACCCAATAATATCAAGAGTAAAAAAATAAAATGTACATATTTTTCCCTTTAATGAGTCAGCAAAAGTAACACACTGCGTCCACCATGGAAAAAGACACTATAAAAACACAGGGAAGGCATTTCCATGCTTTCTCACCCACATGCACTGCACAGGTCTGCCCCTCGCCTTCAGGTAACTTCACATGTGGTGTCCTTCCAACTCTCACCCACATCGAAAAACGGGACCGGAGAGATATATTACACACGCACCTTGAAGTTTAAGGCACCCTGAAGTTAATTTAACAAATATGAGGTTGGCTGCACCCCACCAGGAACGCATTTGTCTGTGCACAAACCCTCTGTGGCATAAACTTCAACAAACAGTTCCTACTGCTGCTGTATAGCCTGAACATAGAGGACATTAATTCACTTTCTTAAATTAAGGCAGGGGGCGTTCTTCTCACCAGCAGTGATGGGTCTCTCTCGATCAGATTCTCAACCTACTCATGGGAAGGCTGGGGCTAAGCCATGCTTGCGGGGCCACAGCAGCACACAGGCCAGGCCCAGTGCAGGCAGGCTGGTCTCCGAGTACGACTGACACTGCATGTGCATGAGTAGTATTCCATTCCCTCGGTCCGTCCAGAAAGTGAGTATCCAGTCGGGGTCTCAAAGCGGGAAGACTCCGAGTAAATTGAGGGACAATACTGTGTTGCAGCAGTAGTAAATTGACCATCAGAGCAGCTGACACACACAGTGCATCCCCTGCGTGCCGAGAGAGAGTGTGGTGTGCGTCACCGCTTGCCTAAAAGCACAGTGCGGGTGCTGGCCAAAAATGTTGCCCAGGGCCGTCATTGGTAACGCTTTCGCACGCTACAAGACTGACGGCCCTGGAGATCCACATACACCGGTATCGCCGGCCCACACTACATACCACTATGCTAGGGTGAGCAGCATGTGCAAGCAGGTGTGCTTGCACTTACATACACATGTGCTGCTGCCCGTCGGCCGCCACACGTATGGGGGTTGGGGGCTGGTGGCGTGTACATAAGCCTATACATACTTCATCATCGACACCGCCAGGCACACAGGCTGGTCCTCCAATCAAACCTCAGCAACCAGCGCGCTTTGCGTGCTCATTCGCCAATCTGGACCTTGCCAAACACAATGCGCAGCTGTGATAGGCACGCCACGGACTCGTGGTTGGCGCCGCTCCAGCCAATATTTTGCGCACACTGGGCTTATATCTGCCCAAAAAGTACCCCCTGCCAAGTATGGGTTTTCCCCACACAAATGGGAAAAATTTCACTCATTTGTGTGGGAAACACTGACAATGAGAGGAGTGGGAGACAAGACTTTACCATTCCAATCCCCTATAAAAAAAGACCAAAACATTCGAATAAACAACCAAAAAGAAGCCCAACTGACGGTGAACCTGAAGAGTGCAAAAAGGCTGAATACATACTGTCAACGGAGGTGCAGGTGGCATGGCGCGGGAGGCAGCACTAACACAACTGTGCCATTTAGAGAAGGTAGGAGGGAGGAATCCTATATTTACATATAAACAGCTATGGCACCAAAGCTGAACACAGGAAAACAGTGACAGCCCAGTAAGCCAAGAAAAACATAATCCCCCAAAGAACACATAAAGAACCATAGCGGAATGAGATAGTACTTAATCCCTGCTGCGTGGGAGGAACAGAAGGGAAAAAGGCGGGACCAAGAAGAAGGACTGACCACTAGCAACCACAGATATTTCAAGGACATTGAAACAAACAAATCAAAAGCAGGGGGGTGGCTTTAAACTAGGGGTGGGTGGAAATTGCGTAGTCGCGCTACTCCAAACTCTGCGAAACGGTAAAAAATCTCCACAAGCACGCAAAAGTTCAGCGAACACGCAGAATTGCTTGTTCCGCCCGTTCAAGATGTTTTTTTCCTGTTCGCGAACGCTGTTTGCGTGCTCGGGAGCACATATCTTGTGAACAAGCATTTTGAAAGCGCGAACAAGCAAAAAATTACACGAATCCGCAGATCGCGGAATTTTTGGCAATTCCGCGTTCTCCGCGGAATGCGAAATTACCCAAATTCCGCAAATTCTGCAAGCCGAACGGAATTTACAGCCCAGGCCAACTTTAAACCCACATGAGATATTACAACAGGTCTTGAATGCTCATACTAAAAATGGCCCACACATTGACCTGTCAGACCAGCCCATCGAGCATTGCCTGATTGCACTTTAGGCCAGTCTGACCCTAGTTTAAGACAGTGGCATTATCTGCACAGAGACCAGCTTGCATGCCCAGCTAACTATAAATGAAAATATATTCTCTTCACAGTGAAGACTGATGGGTAATCATGTTAGTAAAAAGAGAATTGCAAAGGGGTGCAATACTGCTATGTTTTTCAAAACGCCTCAATCAGCTTTAATGTGAATCTGGCCCTAGATATTGGAAGGTAAAGCTATCAGCAACTTCAGTTGCCCTCATGGCATTACAGATTCAATAATGGGGGCTAATAACTTTGCTGACGGCCGCTGAATAATCCATAGAACTTCCAATGCACTTATCGATAATAATACGAAGTGCTGATATGTAGACCGGAAGATTTTGCGCACAAGCATGACTGTTCTTTAAGCAGAATTTCCAATGTATCTACTTAGGGTTGAAAATGCCCAAGTAATGACTTTGATTCTAGTAAGGCTATTTGCTTTTAATGTTGGGGATCATCACTTGCACGTTTTTGTGCAGTGGGAGAAGTCTGTTTCCCTTCATGTGTAGTGATTGCACCAAGGAGATGAACATTGCTTGAAATGGGGGAGAGGAACTTTCACCATTAAGAGTTCTCACTTATTGAGCTTGAAGGTTCATAATGAACGGGATCTTGGCAGGTGCCATGCTCTCTGTACCCCTGCATCATTCACTCTCCATTTTTTACACATATGGACACAGTTGTCCAGGGGCGTAGGTTAATCAGCAAGATTGGGTAAGGGGGGCGTGCCTCAGATTTCCCAACAATCGCGCTGGCATATATTGTTAAAATACATTATATGGAGGCAGGGCTCATGAGAGGGGCTTAAGGGGCAGGGGAAAGGGAGAGAATGCAGATTGGCAGGGGTACTAAGTAAAGGATAACATAGTATTTTGTAAACTTACGAACAATGTTGTAGCCTTTCAAAACAAAGAAAGGGAGAGTGTGTGTTCGGTTTTGTCTGTGTGTATATAGGGGAAACCTGACAGACACCTTACCATCCCCCACTGAAAGCACTTGTGCCCAACTATTTACCAGAAAATACATTGATTAGGGGGTTGTAACTCCCCAAACAACCCCCCTGAAGCTACTCCCCTGCAGTTGCCCTCAGAATCTTCAAAAAGTTGTCTGGGTCTGAAATAGTGATCTGCAGCTCAGACATCCACTTCTATGTCCCCTGCCCTAGTAGTAATATAAAGTGAGTACAAAAAGCAAACAGTCATCTTTTTATATTTTTGCAATGTAAGCACAAGTAGTTGAAAAAGAAAGTGCGCTACCTGTCACCAGCATCAACCAGGGCATCAGCAGCAAGAAGAAGCTATGAATACTGATGCCCTCATGAAGAATCCCCATGATATTCTCAGCATTGAACAAAGTGACATACAGAAGCCCGGCCCAGCAGTAGATTAGGAAGCCAATCAGGTACCGGTAGTTGGCATGCCCCTGGCATCGGCCCAGTAGCACACAATGGTGGTCTCTCCGTAGGATGCAAACATTGCAGTCGTAGCAGTGCTTGCAGCGTGGTGGCACATGAGTCTCACAGGAGTAGCAAAATCTGGAAAAGAAACATCTGATCAGACGTGCGTTCTAGAGTGAAAGAGGATCATCACTCAAAAAACGTCACAAGAAATCAAAGCTGGTGACTGATAAAAATACTAATATAAAAACAATCAAAGCATATGAAAGCAACAAACACATGCAGACATTTGAAATATAAAACTCTAATAAATATATATACCCTTCTTTAGAAATCTATTATGATGTTCCTTAAAAAACTTTATTTTAAAAGGCACTTTTGTTATATTCTTCATCATAACATTTGTAAACAATATCACACTGTTGAGCTATTTTCTCTGGGAAGACTCCAATGCCTACATTTTAGCTTATTTCACAATAGGCGAATCAGTACTTCTACAAAGGCCAGTCAGAAGCCCCCCCCCCCCCCCCCCACCCACACTTTATGTGCCACGTGGCTCACCTTTAGAAGCGCTTGTAAAGCCTACTAGGTTAACATCATCAGAGGTACAAATGTAAGGTGCAGAAATGATTATGAATGATTATGATTTATAAACAATACTCAAAGCATTAACATATTTCTTTTTAAATAAAATGCAAATGTACTAGTAAAGACTCACAAAATATTGCGAAAGAAAAAACGGAGTAAAAGACATATATAATAATAATAATACTATCTGAGTTTATAAAGCGAGCGGCTACCTCATCAGAGGAGTCCCAGCGCTATGTTACAGATTCGCTGTGAGGGGTAAAAGAGGGTCGATCTAAGGCAGGCCACAGAGCCAGGTTTTTAAGGCCTTATTAAAGGCCTGTTCTGACTCCATCATGCGGAGGTGGAGGGGCATAGCATTCCAAAGTTTTGCAGTTTTCACCGTGAACGCTCTGCCCCCTATCCTGGCCTTAAAAAAGAGGGGAACCCTGAGCAGTAAGTACCAGGTGGTTTGATCTCATGGCCCAGTCATGTTGGTATATTTGCAATTTCTGCCTCATGTATCCCGGGCCCTGATCACTGGTGGCTCTGTAGGCCAAGGTGAGTGCCTTGAGCTCGATCCTCCTATTGACAGATAGCTAATGGAGGCGCCATAAATGAGGGGAAATATTATGGCGAAACTGCACTTTCTTAATTAATCTGGCCACTGTGTTTTGAATCATCTGCAGCCTGTGAACCAGGTAAGTTGGAAGCCCTAGGTAAAGGCTATTAGAATAGACCCGCTGGGAAGTCACCAGTACATGGACCGTAGTCTTCCAGCAGTCCTCCGGCAGGAAGTGAAGACATTTCCTCATCACTCTTAACTTTAAGAAGCATATAGAGGAGATATGGCGCACCTGGTTCTTACAGGAGAGGTTGTTATCCAATTTGAACCCCAGGTTTCCGGGCGAGTCAACCGGGATAAGTGGTGGGGGATAGGTGGTGGGTTCAGCTCTGAGGGCCACCACAGAATAGAGGGTAGTGGTGCCGCCTGGCTGAAGAATAAGACCTCAGTTTTCTCAGTATTTAGCTTCAAGCAATTCTCAATCATCCAGGCCAAGACGTTTTTCATGCATTGCTTAAAATTGAGAAAGGCAGCCTCCGAGTGTTCTTTAAAAGAGAACACCAGCCTCACACCCCATGTCTCAACCAAGGTCACCAGGGGGGCCAGGTATACATTAAAATGAAGCGGGCTCAGAACTGAACCCTGCAGATGAGGGGTTTCTCCGAGGATTTTAACGGTGTAGAAATACCTGCTATGAATGATTCTCCATGAACGATTGGAGCCAGACAGGGCCGTACCCAACACTCTTACCTGTCCCAGTCTCTCCAGTAGGATCGGGTGGGCCACAGTAGCGAAAGCTGTAGACAGGTCAAGCAACACCATCATAGCGGAGGCGCCCTAGTCCACAGGTTTGCAAATGGTTTCAGAGACTTCCAGAGCAGTCTCTGTACTGTACCCTGCTGTAAAACCCGATTGCGAGTCATGGAAGCAACCATTTGATTCAAGGAATTCAGCCAGTTGCTTCTGAACTTCCTTTTCCAGGATTTTCGCTGGAGCAGACAGCAGAGAGATATGCCTGAAATTATTGTGCTCTGCAGGATCGGCATCTGGTTTCTTGAGCAGAAGCAGCAAGAAAGCTTGTTTCCAGGCGGCTGGGTCAATACAAGATGTCAGGGAGGAGTTCCAGATCTTGTTCAAAAGCGGATTAAGCCAAGAGGCCAATAGTTTAAAGAACCGAGATGAGCCAGACTTGCAATTATACAGTTCCTTGAGTGACACCTCGGATGGCAACGGGTGGAATTCAGACCAGGAGCCGGCGCCGGGGGGGGGGGGGGGGGGGGGGATAGGGGTAAGGCTCTGCAGGTGAAAGGTGGGGGGGGGGGTCGATAGAGGAAAGACGGAGTAGATCATTTGTATCTTATCCTCAAAATAGTCTGACAGGTCAGCACAGAGGGTAGGAGATGGCACAACTGTGCTGTCCAGGGCAATAGGATTAGTGATGCTTTGGACTATTTTTAACATTTCTCTGGCTGAGTTGTCAGCTAAAGCAACCACTTAAAATGCAAGAGGTGCTTGCTTACATCTGAAAATGCCTCTTCAGTCACCGTTGAGTTTGGGCGCTCAATACATCTTCATAAATGAGCTCCGACACTCATCATTGAACCTAAGCATTTAGTAATCCATCCAGTATCTACCCATCCTCAAAAAACAAACACAAACGTTTAACAACCACATGAAGGATAAATTATAAGAAAAGAAGTCGAAAAACAAAACATGCTGCTGTTTAAACATTATTGTATAAATAAAAAAGCTGAAAATATATTTTACACAGTCTATTGTTTTAAACATACCTCACACATTTCGAAGCAACATGTTTGCTATCTTACAACAATAAACAATCGTTCTTACAACAATAAACAATTGTACACTATGGACAATACCATTTCAAGAAGCAGTTGCTGTATGGTACAGGGTCCAGCACAATGCAGATGAAATGCAGAAAAAGGAGGGCCCAGTAGAACTGTCTGGGGCGCTGCAGGATATGCTGAAAAAAAGTAATAATAAAACAGAAAAAGTAGGAAAGGAAAGAAATGTCTGAGACCTATAAAAAGAGAAAACAGAACACTAAAGTGTAGTAGCGCGCTCTAGTGTATGCACGTCACTTGGGCCACGTGACGTGCCACGCCCGCGCAAGGCTACACGCGCTGCGTAAAGGTCTTGGCGCGCAGAGCCGTTAATCGGCAGTTGAGGCTCGGCGCTCTTTAGAGATAGACGTATCTAATAAAGTAAGGTTGACTACAAACAAGGTTGCAGCGTCATCTTTGCTGGGGATACCGATAACATTACAATGGCGACGAGGGTGGGATAGCCGATCCCCACCCCCACAGTGAACACCGACGGCAACCACCTAGCAAGCACCCTGAAGAGCGCGGCAGAGCCAAACAACCTGAGGTTCCCCAGAGGTCGAAACTGCGCAAGCTGAGGAAGGCACGGCGAGCAGTAAGCCAAACAAGGTTAGCGTCCACCTGGTCAAAGAAACGAGCTGGATACCCTGATAAAGAGCGAGGGGGCTGACGCAGGTGGTCCCCAGGACCACGCATATAAGGCATAACGAGACAGCGCGCCGGGAATCCCCGAAAGGCCAAACGAGCCACCAGCCCACGATCAAGAGCGAAAGAATGAGCGTGCAAACAGGATATGCGACAGCGCCGGTGCAATTCTTGCCCAGACCGGGAGAACCGTTGATGAAGTGGGAGGACTGGAGAGAGTACATCGACAACTTCATCGGCGTTCTAGAAGACGAGAGCGAAGAGACATTCAAACCATCGAGGAAGAAACGCATCTTGCTATTGAACTTAGGCCCTGAAGGGTTGAGAGTCTACAAAAGCCTGGTGCCAAAGCAAAGAAACAGCACAGACGATGATGTGTACGGTCATGCAATCGACGACCTGAACAAACATTTTAGACCAGCGGTATGCGTGTCGGTGGACAGATTTAACTTCCAACAAAGAAAGCAACGCCCTGGGGAGACGGTAGAGGAGTACGTGGCAGCATTAAAACGGCTCGCGGCCACGTGCAAGTATGACAACTGGGAGGAAGAATTTATAAAGGACCAAGTGGTAATGCACACCACATGCACTTCCGTACAAGACAAACTGTGGGCCAGTGGAGAAACCACCCTGAAAGACGTAATGGTCATTGTCAAGAGGGCAGAACTGGCGAGGAGGTGTGCGGACGCAACAAAGAAAGAGACGGCGTCTGGCGTCAAGGTAAACAAGGTGGACAAGGAAGAGTCCCGGAAGGACCACCTGACGAAAAGGACAGCAGAGAAGAGTAACACCAAGTGGAGCAGCAATGGCGGTCCGCCAGGAAGGCAAGCGGGAACCAACCGGAAGCCATGCTACAGATGCGGAAACTGGGCGCACGAAGCGCACAATAGGAAATGTCCGGCGTTTCGTGCCAAATGCATGTACTGTGGAATAATCGGTCACTTCGATAAGGTGTGCAGGAAAAAAGCCTCCAAAAGCATAGTGAAATTAATCAGCCATGACAGCGATACACAGGAGGAGGCGCCGGAGGAAGATGTGGTCACGGTGCTATGCAAATATGACCAGGTATACACGGTATACACTAAAACGATCAGACCGCCAGACTGGGAGAGGTGGTGGACTGGCGATTATATACAGAGACGGTTACAAGTGCCGTGTCACTCCTACCACCACACCTGTTTGTGAGAGTCTCCACTTCTCGCTAGAACTTTCTCCCACTACTACTTTTTCGGGCATCCTAGCATACCGCCCACCTGGTCCCCTCAATAATTTTATTACCAAGATAGTAGATCTTGTCGCAAGCGTCGTCCTGACCTCTTCCAATCTCACTCTGCTTGGTGATATTAATCTACATTTAGACGACCCCTATAATTCATCGGCTAACAATCTTTGTTCCAACCTGCAAGCCATGGATTTATGCCAGAAGGGCTTTTATGCTACGCACAACAAAGGTCATCTTCTTGACCACATTTACAGCAACATAGATAACCTCTTGGTGGAGACTCCGATTCCTCTACCCTGGACCGACCATTTTTTAATTCCCTTCACATGGTGTACTAACCCCCCCCGCCCCCCTCAGAACACTACCAAGCATCGAAGCAGGAAATGGCCCTCTCTCCCCTTGCCTGACTGGGAAGTGGCCCTCGCCAAAAATCTTCCTGCAAGGGCAACCAATCCTAGTAAGGCAACTAATAATTTTAACCATTGGATTTCCAGTACCCTCGACCAGGTCCTTCCTGAACATGCTTGCAATACTATAAGAAGACCCAAAGTTGCCCCATGGTATACACCTGCCCTTAGACTCAGGAAATCAGCCTGCCGAAAACTTGAGAGAGCCTGGAGGCAGGACTACTCTCAACCTAAAAAAGCTGAGTATAGGGCTGCCATAAAAATCTACAAAATGGAGATGAAAACAGCACAAATTCTTTTTTATGAAGGGAAAATCAATGCGGCGGCGAATGCCCCCAGGGAAATTTTCAAAATCGCTAAGTCCCTTATTTCGCCTCCGGCTGAGCGTCCCTCCGCTGAAGGTGCCCAAAACCGTTGTAATGATCTGGCCGTCTTTTTTTCTCAAAAAATTCAGGCCATATACTCTTCATTTAACAACACTACGGACGATTCAAAATTCCTCATCACCTCTGATTCCTCTGTTCCTTGTAAGCTGGAGGAAATCCCACTTCTCGACACCCCTGGACTAGACAAACTGATCCCTAAGATCACTTCTGGCTCTCCCAATGACCCAGCACCTCCTCAGACCCTCATCAAGGTCTTGGACGTCGTTCGTCCAGTCATCTTAGACGTTCTTAACGCGTCCATTTCTTCCAAATCTGTTCCACCATCTTGGAAATGTGCGATGGTGAAGGCTTTGTTAAAAAAACCCAACCTCGACCAGAGCAACTGGGCAAACTATCGCCCCATCTCTCTTCTTCCGTGGCTGAGTAAATTGCTTGAGAGGCACGTGAATAACATCCTAATGGACTATTTAGAGTCCAATAGTCTATTGCGTGCCTCGCAGACAGGCTTCCGTCCTCAGCACGGAACCGAAACCGCCCTCCTTGCGGTAACGGAAGAAGCGAGAGCCGTGCTGGATCGGGGAGGAAAAGTCGCCATCATTCTACTAGACCTCAGCGCCGCGTTCGACACGGTTAACCATGCCACGTTATTACATCGTTTGGCGGGCATGGGCGTGTCGGGCGCGGCTCTAGAGTGGCTGACATCCTTCCTGGATGAGCGTTTTTTTCAAGTCTTTGAGGGTGAAGTGGTGTCTCCCAAACACCCACTTAGGTGCGGGGTTCCCCAGGGCTCTTCCCTAAGTCCTACCCTTTTTAATGCCTACATGGAACCTCTAGACAGGATAGTCCATCCCTTTGGTGTGCGTATCGTCACCTACGCAGACGATACCCAATTGGTGGTCTCTCTAGACCACTCTGAGGGATCGTCCCTCACCTTAGGCCCCTGTCTAGAGGCTGTCGCCAGATGGATGCAATCTTCCTGCTTAAAGCTTAATGGGGAGAAGACAGACATCATCTTACTGGGCAACCCTTCTCCCTCTGCCCTTGCATCCATCTGGCCTCCATGTTTAGGCTCCTTCCCCGTCCCCAAGTCCCAGATAAAGAGCCTTGGGATCTGGCTCGATAGAGCACTCGATTTTTCGGTCCAGGCTACCAAGACGGCCGCCACCTGTTTTGGGCTAATGAGGATGCTGCGGAAGGTGCTCCCTCTGCTCCCATTCCAGGCGAGGAGGGTTATGGTCCAGGCCCTGATACTCTCCCGCCTGGACTATGGGAATGCTCTTTATATGGGAGTCCCCATCTCCGTTACTCAGAAGCTCCAAATCACACAAAACAGTGCGGCGCGCCTACTCTACAACATCCCCCGCTGGCAGTCAGCTAAGAACGCCCTGAGGGAGCTCCATTGGCTCCCTGTGGCGGCAAGAGTGCAATTTAAAGCCATGTGTATTTTACACAAATCGTTCCATCGAACGGGCCCTGTAATTCTACATCCTATGGTCACGCCATATGTTCCGTCCCGTTCCCTTCGCTCTTGCACCCTCCAGCTGGCAACGTCCGTCAAAATCAAGAAAGCTCGCTGGGGAGGCCGCTCTTTCTCTCATACGGCGGCGAGACTTTGGAACTCTCTCCCGCTCTCTCTTCGGGAACACAACAATCACATGTCCTTCAGGAAGGCCCTGAAAACGCACCTGTTTGCTAACACCTGCTAATCTACCCCAAGCACGCACTAAGTAATCATTCACAAGAGCTGCGAGGCCTCCGGGTAGCTATGCGCTATACAAGTGCAATTTTCATTTCATTCATTTCATTTCATTTCATTTCATTTCATTTCATTTCATTACTGGGAGTGGATGGACAAATCATGAGCATAGATGGCAAAAGGTCCATGAAATCGGTTTTGGAGATGGCCATAGGAGGAATCACGATCAGCGTAATAGCCGATACCGGCTCACCGTACACCATCGTCCAGAGGGCAGTGTGGGAAGAGAAGTTTGCACCATGACTAGGCCCGGAACTGGAGAGACTGGACATCCGCCCAGTCACGTACAACGGGGACCGCATACCAATGGCGGGCTTCCGGCCACTGAAATTCGAGTTCCGGGGCCGATCGGCCTATTGCAAGCTCTATGTATCGGAGAAGGGTCCCTCCGTGCTGGAATGGCTGGACCAGGGCGATCTAGGCATCAAGTTGGATCCCGGAGGCAAGGAACAGATTTTATTAACCGAACAAGGAACGTGGCCTGACCTGGACAGATGGAGGAAAACATTCCCCAGGGTATTTGGAGGCACAGTGGGGAAGTTAGAGAAATTCACACACAAAATCATCCTGAAAAACAAGGCAGTACCCGTGGCTCACAGGGCCAGGAATATCCCCATCGCGGTACGAGAGGCGGTACAAGAAGAACTCCAGGACCTGGAAAGGAAAGGGATCATCGAGCCCATCACATGTGCGGAATGGCTGGCGCCATTGGTGGTAGTTAAGAAACCAAACGGAAAGGTCAGGTTGTGCGTGGACCTTAGGGAACTTAACAAGAACATAGTGGTGGAAAAGTTCCCTCTGCCAAGAATTGAGGAGATGCTGGCCAGCACCCGGGGCATCAAATGGTACTCCACCATTGATCTGACTTCCGCCTACCACCAAATTGCCCTACATCCGGAGAGCCACATCTTACATCGTTTATCACTCCGTTTGGGTGTTACCAATTCCGCCGCATGCCATTTGGGTTAGCCTCAGCAGCTGCAGTCTTCCAAAAATTAATGCACCAGCTCTTCCAGAAAACTACCGGCGTCCAGTACTTTCAGGACGACATCCTGGTGATGGGCCTAGACAAGCCGGACCGTGACGCAAAACTGGAAAGGGTGTTACAGATCTTGGAAGGGAAAGGTCTCACAGCGGAATGGTCCAAGTGTCGCATTGGAATGGCATCAGTAACATACCTGGGGCATGAAATAGGTGTGGAAGGAGTAACCCCAAAGGCAGAAAACGTCAAGACAATCTGCGAGGCACCCCCACCTACTAATAAAGACGAAGTAAGATCATTTCTCGGCATGGCCGAGTACTATGGAAAATTTGTGCAACATTTCGCCTCGAGGACCCACCACATGAGGCAACTGACGAGGGAGAACACCGAGTTTCAATGGTCAGAAGAGGCACAGAGTGAATTTGAAGAAGTCAAGACAGCGATCACTGAAGCCATTCCACTCCAAGGGTACGACCCCCAAGGCAGAACGGTTTTGACCACAGATGCCAGTGACAAAGGACTGGGAGCAGTCCTTATGCAGGACAGAGGACAAGGACAGATGGACACCATAAGCTTCGCCTCACGCACGCTGTCGGACATTGAGAAGCAGTTCAGCGTAATTGAGAAGGAGATGCGAGCAGTGGTGTGGGCCACATCGAGATTCAGACAGTTTCTGTGGGGCACACGGTTCCTATTGAGAACAGAGCACAAACCCCAGCTAAAGGTTCTGACGTCGATCGGACACGCAGAGGCCAGACCAAGGATTTCAAAAATGTCATTGAAACTACTAGAGTTCCGGTATGATGTGGAGCATATACCAGGGAATAAGAATCGTGTGGCAGATTACCTAAGCAGAGCAGCCGCAATGGAATCAAGTGGTGAGAACAGTGCAGGAATGGAGGAATGGGTGGCGCTCACAGAGGACCAGGAGGCCTCCATCAGTCTCACAGAATGGAAACAGGCATATGACGAGGATGTGGCGTTGAAGGAGGTAAAAAAGTTTGTTACGCAAGGGTGGCCCGAAAAGAGAACACTCGAAGGGGAACTCAAACCCTACTATGAAGTCAGAGAAGAACTGTCGATAGGTGACAAGGGAGTGTTTGTACACAGGGGTGAGAAAGTAATACCACCGCGAACCTCATCAACCGACTGTTAGATACACTCCATGAGGGACACTTTGGGATCTGCAAATTAAGATTGAGAACCAGACAAGACTACTGGTGGCCGGGAATGGACTTGAAGGCGGAAAGACATGTCCGGAACTGCAACAGGTGCCAAGGAGCCGATAAAGCTCTTAAACCTCTCCGCCCCGAACTGGGTAAGTTCGAACTACCAAAGAACCCCTGGGAAGAACTGAGCGTCGACATCCTGGGCCCGATTCTGGACATGCGAGGCGTCCAAAAGTACGTGTGTGTCATGGTGGACAGGTACTCGAAATGGCCTGAGATAACAATAGGAGAAACCATGGACGCGGATACCATTATCAAGTTCCTAGCAGACACATTCGTGAGGGAAGGCATTCCCAAGACAGTGCTTAGTGACAATGGGCCCCAGTTCAAGTCAGAGAAGTGAAATAAATTCATGAACAGGAATGGAATTGTAGCCAAACACACTGCCATCTATCACCCTGCTGGAAACGGCTTAGTGGAGCGGTTCAATAGGGTGGTGATGGGGTCGATCCAAGCCGCCATAGCTGATGACAAAGACTGGGAAGCGGAAATTTGGCAAATTATCTGGGCCTACAGGATCACGCCCACAAGCACGGGATACAGCCCGTTTCAGATATTGAGAGGACGCGAACCATTTACACATGACAACAGAGTGTGGAAGGAGAAAACGGTCACCAGTGAATGGTCGCCCGCTGTGGTGCGAGCCAACCTTGAGAGAGCCCAAGCAATCTACACAAACCATTACGACCGCAGGCGGAATGTGCGGAGTACTGGACTGGAGGAAGGAGAATGGTTGCGAGTGAGGTTGGCCAATGCGCAGAGGAAGGGAGAGAGCAAATACAGCAAGCCTATGCAGGTGAAGGAAGTCCGGGGCAGGGCAGCCTTACTGAGCGACGGAAACGTGTGGTCGCAGGACCGCATGGCAAGGTGTAACAAAATCTTGAGCTGGGACCAAAGAACCACAGACTTTGGTGAGGAAGAGACTGAGTCGGTTGAGCAGGAGCCCCCTGAGATAGCGTTTGAGGAGAATGGAGAAGGCTCACAAGAACTAGAGACAGTGGTACGTGATCAGGAGCAGAGGGCAAGAGGATGTCAGAGAGAAGGAGAAGAAGGCGCGGCTGCGCAGGAGTTTGAAGAAAGCAGCGAAAGTGAGAACGCCAACACCCCGGTAAGACTGACCCGAAGGGGCAGGGTGGTGGTTAAGCCAGCAAGATTCAGAGACTATGAATTGAACAGTGGACTATGAGTAACTATCTGCATGTTGGAAAAAAGGGGAGATATGTAGTAGCGCGCTCTAGTGTATGCACGTCACGTGGGCCACGTGACGTGCCACGCCCGTGCAAGGCTACGCGCGCTGCGTAAAGGTCTTGGCGCGCAGAGCCGTTAATCGGCAGTTGAGGCTCGGCGCTCTTTAGAGATAGACGTAACTAATAAAGTAAGGTTGACTACAAACAAGGTTGCAGCGTCATCTTTGCTGGGGGAACCGATAACATTACATAAAGGTCTGGCCCATTAGCTGAGTATTAATGACATAAGGCGGAAGAAGCAGAGAACCTGAAAGATAACACACCTGCCAGTTTGCTGGGTCCCGTTTGAGTGGACCCAGGCTGAAAAGGTGACACAATATGCGGCCAACCCTCTCAGAAAACCTCTACACAAATTAGCTAGAGGAGAACTTTGGGTGTAATGCCCTTGACCAAGGTGGCCACAACCCCAGACTTTGATGGTAGGATGGCTACCTTTTCAGCAAAGAATTGCAGTGACAGATTCTGGAGTGCATGCCAGAATAAGCTGTTGGACATTGCTGGTCCCCTGCTCAAAATCCTAGAAAAGGCAAAGGAAGCCAAAGAGTCAGTACACTAATATCATGAGAGGCCCTATCAGGTTAGGACCAAAAGCCATTAGATTTTTGGACAATGTCAATTGCATCATCTCAGAGGAGCAGATCATTGTTGATCAAGGTGGAATAGCCACTTCAGATGTCAGTCCAGTAGCCCAAATGGGAATGTTCGGGGAACCCTTTCTCAAAAACAGGAAAAATACTTTTCTACATTTGCATCCCTTCACAAGGCACAAGACTCAATCCTGAAGATTTTTGGGGATACAAGTTTTTGGAGGGGCAGAGGGTGCTCTTCCAGTCGCTTCAGAGAGGACACCAATCGAGAAGAGGCAAGTGGCAGGATCAAAATCAATTTAGAGGTTTAATCCCATTCTGAGGTTCTGGTAGAAGACCTGGAACTAAAATAGGGGGGAGGACTTGGCTTTGTTTGCACACAAATGTAGGGATCGGATCAGTAATGCTTAGGCACTTTAAACAATCAAGGGGTTCCAGTTTGAATTCTATGGATCGCCCAGCAGTGGTAGAGACCGAGGCTGATCACCTTCTCAAAGTTGTAATCACACCGGATAGCCCAGGAGCTAAGAGCTTAGAAATGAAGGAAGCAGTTTCCCCTTCTGTGGAGCATCCGCGGGGGTTCCAGGGCAATATTTGTCTTTTGGAAAAGAAGGACAAAGGTTATCGCCCTGTTATAAATAACGGGGACTTCAATGAGTGGTTGGTCTCTCATCACTTCAAAATGGAAGGGATTGAGCTACTGAGAGACACATTATTTTCAAGGATTGAATCGTGCAACCTGATCAGAAGAACATATACTTGGCTTTAGATGGGATGATGGGGAGTTTCCAAGACTATGATATCCTAAATGATGATCTGATCAACCCTCCTGTAGCATTTGATGTATAGAAGACAACTACCTGCAGCAACCGTGTGCACTCAGATGATTATATGAGAGGCTTTTCTTTTGTCAGAGAATTCAAATGTAACATATTTTCTCAATGGCTTTCGAATGTGAGGATTGACATCATTTTAATTCCCGCAAACTGTAGCAAAGTGAAGCTGTAGCTCTGTAAACTGAAAATATAAGTACAAAACCATCAGGCCACCTTTTTAAATGGTTTAGTGATGTTGTTAAGCACTATAAGAAACTGGATTATTATTTTGGGATGGACTACTGTCCACTTCAGGGAATAATCACAACTTTTGTCACTTTGAACCCTTGACATCCATTTGAAAAGTATTTATAAAGTACCAAAATAGCAATAAAGTAAAAATGCAAAACACTAAGGGCTAGATGTATCAAGCTATTTTTTAGTCGCAAACGCTGCGAATCGCAAAAAAGCAGCGTTTGCGACCAAAAAAATCGGCAAATGCGATGTATCAAAAAATCGGACCGCAAAATTAAGGAATCGCTAAATTTGCTATTCCTTAATTTTGCTCAAGCATTTAAGGAATGAATTTTGAAAGTTTTAAGTAGAAATAAAGCCAAGAAAAAGTAAAGCTGCAATGATAGTCAATAATCGTGCTAGACGCACACCAAGGTGCAATTTCAAGATGACCGTGATGAAGCCCAGGTTGTATATACCAAGTGGAGTGGTCCCAGTAACAGTCTGGTAGTCAGAAAGTTTGAAAATGTTTCTAATCCACTGGTCTGGAGGAAATGTTTTCAAAAGATTTCAAACTTTCTTCTGGTGCCCTCACAATCACAGGAGTACACTTATAAAGCCACTTACAATTATAGGGCAGGCAATTAGAGACTCACAGGGTGTCAGACACAGGCAAACAGCAGGGTCCAGTCAAGGTACAGTTGCCACTGGTCAGCTGGTTACTTCCAGGAAAAGGCCTCTTGCATCTTGTTCACTGTGTAGATACATAGGAGGTCAGACAACTAACCAGTGGAGTCCACTTCTTTGCCCCAATTACAAGAGAGAGCAGGTCCAGAACTTCAGGGATCCTCCCATGTCAGAGACAGCAGGACCAGTCCTCTTATAATCTTCTGCGTGCCCAGAAAGTGCTCTGCAGTGGGTGTCTGGAGGTGCCACGTTATGACTGGCACCAGTTAGTGGGTGGGGTGAGTCATGAACATTCCCTAACCATCGAGTTAAAGGTTTCCGGGGTCTTACTGCAAACAGGCCCAAAATGCCATGTATCAGGCCATTTTCAAGAAAGCAAAAGTCTTCAGCTACATTAAGCTTGAGCTGTGGGAGTTGAGGGTGTATGTGATGTGGAAGTGATTAAACAAAGTGGAATCCACTCATAAAGTGGTGGTGGTCCCTAAAGTGATGGGGAGCACACAGTGTTGTTTAAATGCCCCTCACACACCAACAGGCCCCTTGGTGTCATGCTTCATCATCTGGGCCTTCGCACCCCTCTACGGGATGCGGCGTTCTACGACTCACAACTACGTAGGAGCACTTGGTAGTGAACTATGTGAGGGAGTGTGTTCTAAGGGAAAGTGTGAGTGAAGTGAGGGGGATCACTTCTTCCGAGCAGCGTTGAGGGGAAGGCAGGCGACTAGCTATGCAGTAACGGTTGCTTTACTGAGCAGTATGGAAGGATCCCCCAAATACCACGCATAGGCTCATGAGGTTATCAGACTGAGAACAATAAGTTCTCTACAACGCCTATTGGGCGCAACTGAACTCACCGATACATAAAACATTGTTAGGTACATTACACACTTTTTAATTTTATATTAACACTTTTACATTTCATGTGAGTAAGGTGAGGATAATGTGCATATCCCTGTCCTGAAGAAGGAGCCCTTGCGCTCTGAAACATGTTGACACTCTGAAGCGGTTGTAATACCCTAATTCGTATTTCTACAACCTCACTTTGCACTTTTTTAATAATACCAGCCGAGGACATAATAAATTATATTTTTTCCTCTGCGCCAGGTATTTTTTAAAGTAACTCACTTTTTCCACCTCACTTCACTCACACTTTCCCTTAGTTCACTACCAAGTGCTCCTACGTAGTCGTGAGTCGTAGCACGCCGCATCCCGTAGAGGGGTGCGAAGGCCCCGATGATGAAGCATGACACCAAGGGGCCTGTTGGTGTGTGAGGGGCATTTAAACAACACTGTGTGCTCCCCATCACTTTAGGGACCACCACCACTTTATGAGTGGATTCCACTTTGTTTAATCATATTGCCAAGGGAGACCGAATCCACTGACTCTCTCTCTCCCCCCTCTGGTTATATCTATGTGATGTGGAAGTGTCATTGGAAAATGACCAGTATCTTCCCACATCTAACACTAACATCCAGTTTGGAGCAGACACTGTAACCACTACAAACCCAAATACAGAAGTCTGATATGATCAAAACAGGGTCCTTAAGCAACCAAATAGGATACACAAGAAGTGTCTTGGCAGCCTGTATTCTCTCTTGTCTAAGTTTAATATATGGCTCAACAGAACTGTCAAGCAGGATCTGAGAGTCTGCTGTCCCATGATGCCCACAGACCCCACTCTGAATATTCTCTACCCATTCAGGTCAGCCGATTATTTACTCCAGGGAGGCGCTTCACACCTTATTCGGACCAAGTACAGGTTTTTAGAAGCTGGTGGGCTAATGCAAATTAGCCTCTAGGAACTGGAGGAAGGGAAAGAGTGTCTTTTTATAAGTTACCAATCCTTAATGTTTATTAAAAATGCAACTTCACAAGCAAACTGTGTTTTTAGTATCTATTAAAATGAGTTGTTTTGATTATTTTTCTAATTGGTCCCATTCTCAAGATACAGTGTTGCTATTTAAAGCGGTACAGACATAGGACAGCTGGCACAGTAAACCCAACCTTTTGGGCCTTGACACTGTAGAGGCATGGTAAAGTTAATTTTCAACATGCCCCTTTATGGGCTACACGGCCTACATGCTCCTTACTTGTGAACTACAAGGCCTATATAGTGGTGACCCACTAATATTTGAAAGGGAGGTTTTTACATTTTGAAAAGGGTTATTTGAATGAGTCACACTGCAGGTTTTACACTGCAGCAGTCAGGCTTCAAGTATAGGCCAGAATACATGTTTTTTTGTCAAACTAGTGAAGTACACAATAAGTGCTGCAGTCTGCAGGTGATAGTTAACATTTCATGCCATGCGTGTATTTCTAGACCATATACTATTCTTATAGTGTATGGCATCAACAATAAGACTATTTCTCCATGGTTGTGGGGTCAGTGCGCATGTACTGACCACTGAACATGGGCTCTGGAGGGCTTCTATATTTTCTTCTTTTGAAGCCCTAGAGTGTTACCTTTGTAAAGTTTAAGTAGCCTATGTGCTACCTTGGTCACAAGTCATGCTCCTGCACAGCAATTATATATATACGCAGGAAAACCATCTAGTTTTCAGCGCAGAAACGGAGTTTCGCCATGCACACTACAGTTTCCCTCACCAGGCCGAGGCAGCTCTGGTAACTGGGCACCATATGAGTATTGTCTCAGATTGGTGAGGTTTGCGGTGGTTATCAAACTTGATATGAGGATCTACCCCGACCCCGCATCATGATTTATGTTGGGCTGCTGCAAACTGTGGATATTTTCTGAGTGACTGACGGAGATGCCACGGATCTGCTTCCATGTATGCACTTTATGCTGAACATTATGAACTCCAATGTTGTGTAATTTTTATCTTTGCCGAGAACATTGCAGGAGCATGGAGATGTTGATTTTCATTAACTTGTGCAGAGGGCCCATACCTTAGCAGTATTTATCAGCATTCTTGCTTATTGCAGCCATATATCAGGACATCGGAAAAATTATGTTTCACTATAGCATCTTGGGAATGGTGGTCCCAAGAGAGTCCTCAGTAATGTTATGGCAACGCTAAGGCTCAATCTGATGTTAAGAGACTTTCATGGGCTATATTCACTACTGTGCGCTGTTAACTTTGATGGATACTTTGTTTCTGCTCATTTCCGTATGTTCTTCATGTTTTAAATTTCAATATACAAGTCTTACAACAATTTGTTCAGCAGTTACCAGGCAAGCAAAAAGTGACATTAACTCCGGTCGACAACAGGATTGAACTATATGCACCCCAATGAACATTTTTAATGCTAAGTGAGGTGGTTGACGCCATCTGTTTATTAATAGCAGTGGATTAAATGTAGTTAACCTGCAATATTCTGAAAGGTTCACGCTTATATTTTTGTACACTGCCCATGATGTTTTTGATATACTACGCAATTTTATTATGAATTATTTTATGTGTGTACTTTACTGTGAAGTATTTGAAGTATCCATAGTATTTCCTCCATTTCTATGAATTAGGCACTATATATTCAGTGCTAAATATGGCGTCAATTAGATTGACAAAAGCTGGTGTGACAGCCGAAACGTGTCTCTTTTAGTTGCTGAGTTGGAGGTGACCTATTTCATTAAAAGAAGCCATATTCAAGCAATCTTCATGTGCGTGCCTTTTTCTTTTGGAGCAGGAGTTGTATGTATATATACATATATACATATATATATATATGTATATATATATATATATTCACTGAAAAAACCATAGGTTTCACACCAGTTATAGTTACCTGGAAATTTTACTGACATAAAACCATTGAAATTCCCATGTTATAGTTAGTTGGACTCACTATAACTTGCGCGTGTAATGCACTGCTGATGACATCACATATTACATCACTCATGACATGGTCAGTGACATCACTCATGACATCACTGATTACACCATCCAGTGAATGTGTGTCTTTCTGAAAAATAACTATATGTTTTATATATGTATATGTAAAGGTCGATGGAAGAATACATGTTTAAATAAGTGTCTTAATGGATGTTTTTTTAAAAAAAAAATTGATTGGTTAACTGGCTTATTAAGTGTATCTTAGTGAATACATATATTAGCAAGTATTGTTTAAATATTTAAATGTTTGTATCAGTGTTTCATTTTGTGTATAATTGGCTGCATGGGTTGGTGACTGACTCACTGTATGAGTTTTGAAGACAGCATATGTGCAGGACTGTATGGGTGGATGAGTGTGTATATGTGTGTGTTAGTGAGTAAATGACTGTCACACTAGTATCTTTAAATTAACTACATTTGTTCTAATGTAGTATATGTGAGCATTGATGTATATAAGTGAGTATATGTGAGAGTGAGAGATTGAAAGAGTTCTTGTTTAAATAAGTATGTGTTTCTATAAGTGATTGTTTAAGAGAGTAAGTTTCCTTAGAAGTAAGGTAGTAGTGTGTGTATAGCTGTATATGTAAATAAATGGATGTTCAATAGTTTATTTGCATGTGTGAGTATGTGTGTGAGTAACTTTTTGATGGCTGTCGGTGTGTAACAGGATGTATAGGTGTATCACTACATATGATGAGTGAGTATATGTATGAGTGACTATATAGAACTATTGATGAATGAGTGGATGTGTATATAGATGGTGATAATACTGAATTGGTTGTAACTGGTATGGATATCTCTTTTTTTCCGAAAATTTTAGTTTCTATTTTTGACTATGTGTTTCAAGGGTTACATTACACTGAAAGGAGGTCTGTTACTCTGTCACAAGGATGTTGTCATCAGTGATGTCATGAGTGATGTCACTGACCATGTCATGAGTGATGTAATATGTGATGTCATCAGCAGTGCATTACACGCGCAAGTTATAGTGAGTCCAACTAACTATAACGTGGGAATTTCAATGGTTTTATGTCAGTAAAATTTCCAGGTAACTATAACTGGTGTGAAACCTATGGTTTTTTCAGTGAATTTAATAGGTTTTTTAAATGCTAATTCCTAACTATAACTGGTGTGAAACCTATGGTTTTTTTCAGTGAATTTCATAGGTTTTTTAAATGCTAATTCCTAACTATATATAGGGCCTCAAACCTATGTAACTGTGCATGAGAGCCAGTGAATGTGTGAGTGGCTGTATGGATCATTGTGAACTTGTATCAGGGATTGTATAAGAGAGTAAATATGTGTTAGTATTTGTTTGAATAAGTAAGGTGTGTATAACTGTATAGTTGAGGAAATGGAGGTGAGTGATTCTTTGCATGACTGACTACGTGTTTGAGTAACTCCATGGATGAGTAACAGTGTGTGAGTGTCTGTATACACTGAGTGTATCTAAGGTTATATTAGAGTCTGAAGAGGTTCATCGTATTAGCACAAGAATGATGTCATCAGTGATGTGATCAATGATGTCAAATGAGATGTCATCAGTGATGTCATCAGTGATGTCATTTGAGATGTCATCAGTGATGTCATTTGAGATGTCATCAGTGATTTCATCAGTAATGTCACTGACCATGTCATGAATGATGTAATATGTGACATCATCAGCAGTGGATTGCGGGTGCGCGAAATATATAGTTAATGCAACTAACTATATATGGGAATTTCATTGGTTTTGTATGATTAAAATATTCACCTAACTATATATGGTCTCAAACCTATGGTTTTTTCTGTGAATTTCAATGGTTTTTTAATAGCAAATATCAATAGCTGTAAAATAGATACTTCATTAAAATGAATAATGTATTTTATATTTATTTAATACAATTTTTTTTATGTTTAATTTATTTATTTATTTTAATTTTTGCCCCGGTGCGCTCCCGTTACGCGCACCGGGCAGTGCGCCGGTAAGCGCAACTCTGTTTAGCGCCCAGGTGCGCGTAACGGTGAGCGCCCGTCAGCGCAATTGCCGCGAACGAAAACAACATCGTGACGCGCCGCGTAAGCGTGACGTATCGCGTAACCGCTTGATGCTTTCTTTCGGCGCGCTGCGTAAACACACCCAGAAGCGCTCCGTGGTGCGACCCGGAGCGCGAAACGTAAGCGCGCCGGAGCGCGTAACGTAAGCGCGTCGGGACATGTGACCTGAAAATAACACTTTTCATTGGTTCTCAACTTTTTTTTCTCCAAATGATGAAAGCCCACTCCTTTTTTCCTCATTCTTACTTTCTTCTTTGAGAGAGCAAGAGCTATTTGTGAGCAGAGAAATGGCTTCAGTAGTAGCTGCAGCCGGTGCATCCCCACCACCACCACCACCACCCAGAAAGGAAGGTCCACCACCCCAGATCCTTCCAGGAGTTGAAGAAGAGGAGGAAGAAGATGATGAGGAGGAACAGCCTAGGAGATTCTTGCGGGAAGAACCTAGGGACAGGCATGTGAAAGTGCATTTTATATCGGAGTACTTCTCCATCCCTGCTGGGCAAAAAAAAGTGAATGCCCCACATGTCACCTGTTTGATTTGCAACAAAGTCCTCTCCAGGGGCAACCCAAAGAAAAAGTATTCCTTTGGGAATTATACAATGATCCGCCACATGGAGAGGTGGCATCCTAACAATTTGGCACAGGCTGAGGTACGGGACATGCTTCAGAAGATCAGAGATACTCAGGCCAGCACCTCCAAAGGTGAAATTTCGGTTGCAGCACCAGAAGGGCGCGAAATGATGCCAATCATACAAATTAAATTTGGTGGATTAAAGATGGTCTGCATTTATTGTGGAAAGACCATCTGCTACGGGCAACTAAGTATTTCCCTCATTAAGGATGTTGTAGACAACCACCACTGCAGCAAGAAAAGAAAGCAGTAGCTTTTTTTTTTAATTTTTTGCTCCTGTTGAGCCACTGTTAATTCCCAGTTTTTTGTTTCTTCCCTAAAAAAATATAAAATAATTCATAAAAACCAAAAAAAACAAAAAAGGTTCAGAAAAATAAAAAAAATATAAAACAACAAAAATAAAAAAAAGTTCTTTTCAGAACTACCTTCCAATAATAAAAATTTGCTATCATTTTTTAAACTCTTACATACTTTTTTTCACTTTCGTATGCTCCCCGGTGCGCGTACCGGGCGCTCCCCCCGCAAAAATCGAAAAAAAAAGTAATTTTATTTTGCCCCGTGGGGCCCTTTTATTGCCCCCACATCAAACCTAGGGGGTCAGGGGGGGGTCTACTCTGCCCCTTATGGTCATTTCCCCCTTTGTTTTTGCCACCTCTTGTGTCTCGATCCTACCGAGACACAAGATGGCGGCCGCTCCGGACTGTTTCGAATGTTTACAGACACCCGTGAGCCAATCAGCTTTCCACGTGCAAGTCGCGTAGCGCGCTGGTTAGCGCCCCGGTGCGCGTACCGGGGGGCGCTTACAGATATATATATTTTTTTTTAACCTAAATTACTCAAAATCCACTGGAGCACATATCTTGAGACATACCAAAGGCACATCGGGCTACCCGTCCCTACAATTTTGCCAAGTTTGGTGGAAATCCATTCAGTCGTACGAGCTAAAAGTGAGGTCGACCGCCCTATGGAAATTAACATGGGGAAAACACGTTTTGGGACCCCCCTTTTATCTCGGCCCCCGCTTGACAAATCCCCCCCAAACTTTCAGGGAAGGACCGGGGCGCGGCAAGACCATTTTGAGGAAATTTTCAGGCAGATTCGTCAACCGGCGCCAAAGTTATTCCAAATAGAATTTTGAGATTTAACATTGAAAAAAATCCTAACTATAACTACCTACTGGCGACCGCCAGTAGGTAATATATATATATATATATATATATATTTTTTTTTCTTTTTTACCTACTGGTGGTTGCCAGTAGGTACTTATAGTTAGGACCTAGTTTCCAAAGGAAAAGCCTTTTTTGATATGCCAATATCTTTGGCGCCGTTTGACGAACTTTCACGAAATTTTCGGAACTAATGTGGCGGACCGGTTAGCTCCTGTTTTGAAAGTTTCAGGGTGATTCCTCTAGCGGGGGCCAAGAAAAAAGGGGGTCCCAAAATGTGTTTTCCCCATATTAAGTTCCATAGGAATTTTGAAATCAGAAAAAAGAAGATGAAAAATGAAGAAAAGGGGGCAGGGTAGAAACCCCTTGACCCCCTAGGCCTGCACAGAGGGTCCAACAGGGACCCCATGCCCAAAAAAAGCATTTTTTTTTAAACAGCCGAATTTGCGCTGGGTGCGGGGATCCGGCTGTCAAAATAAAACAAAAAAGCCCTCGGGTGGGCCAGGTCCCAGGGCTATGTCTAGTAAATTAGCGGGCCCGTGGGGCCCCCGCAGCCCTGGAGACCTCCACCTCCCCAGCGCTATCTTTAATTATATGTGGGAGGCACGCTGCCCCCACCAGCCCCTGGGACCGCCACCTTCCCGGGGCATTGTTTTATAAATGCATGGGGGGGCTGCCTACACCCCTACACTGCCCCGGGGACCACCACCTCCCAGGGGCACGGCTTAATTATATGTGGGGGCCTCACTGGCCCCCCAAGCACAGGAGGACTGCCATCTCCCATGGGCTTAGTTAAAAAAAATAAAGTGTGGGGGGCTCCTACCACCCACACACTGCCCCGGGAACCACCTCCTCCTGGGGCACTAATTATTTGAATGCGAGTGTCCCTTGCAGATCCCCGGGCCCCGGGGACCACCACCTCCCAGGGGCTTTGTATATGTTGGGAGGGGGGCCGTTCGGCTCCCCTCCTGGAGCCCTCGATGGCCCTGGGGACCACCACCCCATGCGGCTGGCTCCTCCAATGTCCCGGGGTTCCCACCCCGGGAACATTGCTGTTTACTATGGCAAGGCAGGACATAGCAAATTCCTGCTTTGGTTTGGGATGAGGCCCCGGGGCCAGAAGTGGCCTGGGATGAAGGCCATGTGGCCCCCCTCCACTAATTTTTATTTTTTAAAAGAGGCCAGGCCCCGGGCGATGGGGTCCCCGGGGCAAATAGTGTCCCGGGAGGGAGGCCTCTCGGCACCCTTCCCTTTAATTATTTTTTAAAAAGAGGCCAGCCCGGGGGGTGGGGTCCCTGGGGCCAATAGTGGCCTAGGGAAGGGGGGCCACACGCCCCCCTTCCCAATAAATATTATTTTTAAAGAGGCCATGTCCCGGGAGATGGGGTCCCTGGGCCAGGCCCTGTGTGTTTTGTTTTGAATTAATGTGTGAAGGATTTTAATTTGTTGTTTATATGTATGTATGTGTAAAATGAGAGGGAAAATGATCCATTTCGTGGTTTTCCTGCAAACCGTGAACTAGAGAGATTCTGTATAAGAATATATACTGTGTGAGTGGTATTCTTCTTAATCTAGAAATCAATTTAAAAGGTGAGTTGATAAGTTGTATGGGAATGTATGTGGTGTATCTTTGTACATTAGAGGAATTATGAGGCATATTATCAAGACAGGTGATAACATTTTCGCCGCTTTATCAGCAGAAAACTGCAGATAATGCGGCGATAATGGGCTTGATAATATGCTCTATGGAATTCCAATCGAAGCCCAAGTTAGATGTGAAGGACATCTAACATGGGCTTCGATTGGTATTCCATAGAGCATATTATCAAGACCATTATCGCTGCTTTATCAGCAGTTTTCTGCCGATAAAGCGGCGATAATTTTATCGCCTGTCTTGATAATATGCCCCTATATTCGTTCCTTGTTAAACGTTTTATAGTAGTAAATGTGTTTTGCTATAATGCATGCTGTTATGTTTTGTTATTTAATATCACACTGTGCGTCTGTGTATATTAAGGAATTATGGGCGATATTATCAAGAAAGGGCGATATATTATCGTCGCTTTTATCGATAGGAAACTGCTGCTGAAGCGGCGATAATGGGTTTGATAATATGCCCTTGTGAATTCCCATAGAAGCCCAGGTTATGGTGTTAACCTGGGCTTCAACGGGAATTCCCAAGGCCATATTATCAAGCCCATTATCGCTGCTTTAGCGGCAGATTCCTGCCGATTGAAGCGGCGATAATGTGTTGCCCTTTCTTCATAATATGGCCCTACATGTGTCCCTTTTTCCATAATTTCTAGCCTTTCTTTTTATACTTCCCTCTCTCTCCTCTTACTCCTCTCTCTCTCTCTCTGTACTACTGTATTTTTCTTATATTGTCCTCTGTGGTCATATTGGCCTTGTTTTTGTCTTTATATTTTCCTGTTTCTTCTCTTATTCCTTCTGTCTCCTCATTTTCTTCCTTTTCTCTTCATATTTAATTTTTTTCTTGATACTCCCGGTTCAGTCCTCTTTCTTGTTTCTCTCCCTCTGTATATAGACTGGGTTGATTTACAAGCCTCTTGTGCCTCTTTGTTGTTTTATTATGCTAGGGGCATAATATCAAGGACCGGTGTTAAAATTATCGTCGTTTTATCGGCGGTAATGGGCGTGATAATACGCTCTTGTTAATTTCCATAGAAGCCCATGTTCTGATGTTAAGATGGGCTTCTATGAGAATTAACAAGGGCGAATTATCAAGTCCATTATCGCCGTTTTATCGGCAGTTTCCTGCCGATAAAATGGCAATAATTTTAACACCGGTCCTTGATAATATGCCCCTTAGTTTTTTTGATGTAATAGTGGCAGAAAAAATGTGTTAAATTGTATATGTATTTGGAAAATGAGTCAGTGTTGTTCACTGAAATGTTGTAAGTATATACAAGGAATATGTATAGTCATTTAAAAGTTTTCCAGTAGTAAATGGTAAAATGCATGGTCTCATTTTTTTTGTCTAATATCACATTGTGCATGTGTGTACATTAAGGAGTTATATTCACACCTTTTTTAACGTTTTACAGTAGTGAATGTGTTTTGGTAAAATGTATGGTCTATAATTTTTTGGGTAATATCACACTGTGCATGTGTGTATATTAAGGAATTATGGGCCATATTATCAAGCCTGGGCGATAAAATATTCGCTGTTTTATCTGCAGGAAACTGCCCCTCAAGTGGCAAGAATGGGCTTGATTATAGGCTCTATGGAATTCCAATTGAAGCCCATGTTAGATGTGAAGGACATTTAACATGAGCTTCAATTGGAATTCCATAGAGCCTATTATCAAGCCTCTTATCACCACTTTAGCGGCAGTTTCCTGACAATAAACCGGCGATAATTTTATCGCCCAGGCTTGATAATATGGCCCTATATTCGAACATTTTTGCATATTTTCTACATTCTCTTGTTATACTCCCTCCTGTCTCATCTTACTCCTTCCTCTATCATTATACTATCTTCTTTTTCTTATACTTTGCTCTCTTTTTATACTTTTTTTTCATACTTGCTCCTCTTTTTGTATATTTGTCCTCCTCTTTATATTCTCTCTTGTCTTTATATTCACCACTGCTGTCATAGTTCTTACTGTCTTCTCATAGTACTCCCTCTCTCCTTATACGGTCAGTCTTCCTTTATAATTGTCTTTTGTCCATATTTTTGTCTCTGTGTCTTTTTACAGTCTTTCCTCTTTCTTCATATATACTCTTATGTTCTTATATTCTCTGTTTCTTGTTATTCTCGCTGTTCTTTGTAGGTACTCCCTATTGTTTTCTCACACTTCTTTTTCTTCTAATACTCTTCTCTCTGTACTCACATTTCTCATCTCTTTTCTTATACTTTGCACTCTCTACTAATATTGCCGTATTTTCTTATTGTCATGTTCGTCTCCTCATTTCCCCCCTGTTCTTACACTCCCCCTGTTTTCATATTCTCCTCTCTTTCTCTTACTTGTGCATGTCTCCTTATAGTACTGAGTTTTTCTTATATTTCCTTTTGTCCTATACTCCTTCTCTCTGTGTTTATATTTTCCTCTTTTTCTTCATATTTCTTTTCACTTTTCATTTTGTCCTCTCTGTTTATACTTCTTAAATCTGATGATATTGTTTGCTCTCTTCTCTTACTCCTCCTTGACTCCCTGCATATACTCTGCAGCACTTTCCTCATATTCTCTGTGTTTTCACACTGATCTCTCTCTTTATATTGGTTTCTCTTGTCATACTTCTGCCTCTTTCGTCATACACTTTTCACTCTTTATAATATTCCATCTGTTTATACTCCTTCTTTTCTCCTCCGACTGTATGGTCTAATCTTGTACAGCTCTTTTTTCCTTATGCTCCACTTTTCCCCATATTCTTCGTGCTCTCTTCTGGTACTGTTCTGTCTGTCCTTATGCACACTGTCCTTTGCTAGTATTTGTTTTTTGTTCTTATAGTTGCGCGCCTTTTCACATATTCCTTCTTTTTTCTTTAGAGTCTTTCTCTGTCTTCTTATAGTGCCCCCTCGGTCTTCTTAGTTTCTTTTTTCTTCTTATACTCTTTCTTCTCTCCTCATATTTCCATCTTTCTCTTCATAGTCTCCTGTACCTATTGATACTTTCCAGTTTATTCATACTTCCTTTATCCCGTTATATTGCAGTGTCTGTTTATACTTTCCTTTTTTGTTATATTTTCCCTTGTGTCATACTTCTTCCTCTCTTGTTGTACATACTTTTATTTTCATAGTCTCACGTTTCTCGTCATAATCCTCCCTCTCTTCTTATAAGTAATATTATAGAATATTTCATATATTTATTTTTGTAATGTTATATATATATATTTTAATAGATTCTGTTTATCAATACTGAAAAAACGGTATCATGCCTACCAAATGTCAAAAGAAGAAACAACGAAAGAAAGGTGTTTATTTGAAGAGAAGTCATCCACAAGATTTACATGAAGAACCATGTGTTAAGAAAAAGAAAAAAGTCCTGGCAAGAGAAGGAACACTTTTCTGAGGAAAATATTAAAGACTAAGAGTAGTGTGCACAAAGGAAAAAATTATATTAGTGTGTCTGCAACGAAAAAGAAAAAGAAGAATAAAGAGAACAATCATGGAAAGTCAACTGCAGGACAAATAGTGTATAGTAAATGGAGGAAAACCCCATTTATGGAAATTAGGAAAAAAATGTTTTTTAATAGAGTTGTGTTAAATTTAATTAAAGAAATTAAAGGATGTAAAAAAATAGCATTTTATAAGAAGAAGAAAGGTATAGAAAATGTAGTTGAGAAATTGTTTATTTTAGTAATCAATAGAATTCGATCACTAGATAAACTAATCCATTTAATGAAGGCCAAAAGTAAGTGGAGAAGAGTAATTAACATAAGTAATTTTTGTGAGTTTTTTGGGGTGAATGGAAACATAGTTCAAGTTCTGAGCCTTTTTTAATGTAGGTAGTTATCTTCAGAGTAATGATTTGTTGCATGCAGTTGACACTAGTGGTTGTGCTTATGAGGTTAGAAATGGTTGTCCTATTGAGAAAGAGAAAATTGTTCCTAGAGAAGCAGAAGAGGTGTTAGCTGATGAAGTTTTAGGGAGACGTCCTAAAGCTCCAGTGTACACTTGTGATTGTAGTAGTATTTGTAGTGTACAGCAAGAATCGATTTATTTTTTACGCAATTTCTTACGTAACTATACAAAGAAAAGCGTGAAACAAAAGATTAAGATGTTGCAAGGACTAGACCCTTGAAGAATAAGAGAAAATGCTGGTTTGCAAGGTCATTTTCTGGCTTGTGTTTCTAAAAAAGTATATCGAAGTGTTTTTCACCATTTCAGGATGTTAGCAGTACATCATTCTGAAATGTGGAAATTAATCAGAAGATTGTATTATGCAAAAAGTCCAGCTCTACTGTTAAAAAAGTTGAACAGTGCTCTTTTGCATGGATCTGTATCAAATATAAAGAAAGTTTGTGATGAAATTGAGGTTAGTTATTTTGGTCCTGAGAAAGGCAGTGCAGAAATTGAGATATTAATAGAAGGAACTGTAGAAGAGAATGTACAACATTGTAGTACAGATAATTTTGAGCAAGCAATTACAACGTTTTTGGTGATTTCAGGTGAAAGACCAAATTATTGTTGTGTCTGTTATCGACGAATTCATTATAAAAATCAGACCAGGAGTGTTGATTTGTATTTAAAGAGTGAAAAGGAAAATAATAATGAGTAGCGCCTTGAGACCCTCCGGGTAAGTAGAGCGCTCTATAAATGCCTATGATTGATTGATTGATAGAAGGATTTTGCAACTTTTTTGTTGGTAGAGAATTGTTTTAATTTGGGTTCTGATCAGCGTATTTGTAAATATTGTTATAACAAATTAGATGAGAACAAAATGCCTGCTAGAGCTGTGCATAATAATCTTGAGTTGGTAAATATTCCTTCTGAACTGATGGATTTTATGAGCAACGTTATTGAAGTGGAAGAAATGAATGCTGGAGATATCAGGTCTGATTTTCTTTTTTTTTATTTTTTTTTTATTTATTTATCACAAAACAGCACAGTACAAAAACGCAGTCAGCCAGTCGCATACAACCCTTCTCGGGCCGGCATCAGTGCACGTTATCTCATCTGTGACTCCTAGTCATAGTCCAAGGAAGATTATCAAACATCATGTTAAGCAATCGGCCAGCCAGAGTCTGGACCTCTCCGGCTTTCTAAAACTATGAGTAGCGTGATGTGCATTGTGTGTGTATGGACAAATCTATATATTTTTCACTTTTTCTCCCAACTTACCCCCCATCCCCAGAACCTCGCTACTCCCCAACTATTCCCCAAGCAGTGCTCCTCAGGTGTGGCAGTGTACATGCTATTGACGTGCTGTGGCTTGTGTTGCATGCTGCGTTCCGTAATTCCAGGGGACGTCTCCTCAGTCTACATCCTAACAGGGAAATCGTAACTCCCGCCGGGGCAAATCACGCTGCCTTGCAAGGGACCACACTAGCTGCACTCATCCTCCTCCCCCGCTATCAGGTCCTCTTCCTCTACCCTGGAAGATAAGTAGGTCTGGTACAACCCCCAGAAGTTCTTGGGCCGGCTTCGTGGTGGGAGCAACTCACTGTAAAGCTTCGCTTGAGTATTGCAGTACGTCATGTCGTGTGACCAACGTTTCAACATCGGGAGTGGGCCCCTCATCCAGTGTAAGGCAACTACTCGTTTGGCGAGGAGCATGCCCATACTCACTATTTTCCTTACCGGTACGGGAACATTCTTAGCATAGCCTAGCAGTGCGAGCGCTGGGTCCCTGTCCAATTCTACTTCCACAATAGCGCTCATTTCAGAGAATATCTTGCTCCAGAATCTCTGTACCCCCGGACACGACCATGCCAAGTGCAGGAAGTCCGCAACTGGAGCATGGCACCTCTCGCAGCTTGGCGTGTCCCGAAGACCAAACCTGTGTAGCCTTTCCGGCGTATGATAAACCCGCTGTAAAAATTTAAAGTGGATCAGACGGTGTCGCCCGTTCAGCGAAATCCGCCTTGTGGCCGCGCAACAGTACGCCCACATACTGTCGTCTAATTGGGTGTCCAGGTCGGTTTGCCAGGCCAAGCGAGCCCTCGTGTACTGTAGTGCTGTATGCTCGTGCCCTATCCTATATAGTTTAGAGATCAGCTTCTGGGGCGCCACAGCATCTATGACATATACCAGCTCCGGTATTTCGGGGGGTTCCTCCATGTCTGGGCCCAGCAGGTCTAGAAGGGAACTTCGGACTCTATGATACTGAAAGCGCTGGAGTAACGAGGGGCGCTCCGTCCCTTGTATCAGTTGGTCCCATGTCTTTACCTTCCCATTCTCGAATAGGTCTGCCATAGTGTTTGCGCCTAGTGCGCTGAGGGCCCTATGTACCGCTGGTTCCGCCAAGGTGGGGAGCCATAGCGCCCACTGCGTCGGCATATTGGGTGCATACATCAGTACTTTGTCTTGCCGTTGTAGTATGGAGTGCCAAGCGTGGTTGGTAGACTAGAGGGAGTCCAGTGTTCCTACTCTGCGGTCTCTGGGGCCGCAGATAGTTGCTGGGAGCGGGGTTGGGTGTGCGAACAGCCGCTCCAGTATCACATGCGGAATGTCCTGGTTACCATGGATCCAAGTGTGAAGGTGCGAGGCCTGCGCAATCCTATAATAGCGCTCCATATCAGGCGCAGCCGGTCCCCCTTGCTCGTAAGGCAGCTTGAGGACCTTCCACTGCACTCTGGGCTGCTTTCCTGCCCAGGCCAGTCGCACTAGAAGTTTGTCTAAGGTTTTGAAGAAGGCTCTAGAGAGTACAATTGGGATATTGTTAAAGAGGAACAGGAATCATGGCAGGACCACCATTTTCATCAATGCGATTCGTCCCATTAACGACAGCGGAAGCTTTATTCAGAGCTCAACGTCTTCTGTGAGTTTGCTAAAGGCTACTCCGTAATTTTCCCTCACCATAATATCGGGATCCGAGTGTAGCATTATGCCCAGATACCTTATCGGTTCCGTGGACCATTGGAGCAGGTACTCCTTCTCAAAGGGTTCAGTGACAGGAGTCAGGGGGAACGCCACTGATTTGGACCAGTTGACCTTCAGCCCCGAGAGCGCTCCAAAACGTACAACCTCCCTCAGTACCGATGAGAGATTGTTCACTGGATCACGGACATAGAGCAGTGTGTCGTCCGCGTACGTGGATATACCAATTTTGTAGGTGGGGTAGTTGATGGCTTCATATGAGTGGTACTCCCGAATCGCACAGGCCAGAGGCTCCGCCACCAGTGCGTAAAGTAGTGGCGAGAGGGGGCATCCTTGTCTCATGCCTCTGCTGATGGCAAACGGCGCCGAGACTGCATCGCCCAGTCTGACACGCGCAGTGGGTTTGTGGTAAAGCGCGCCCAGGAGTTGTAGGAAAAGGTCTCCTAGTCCCAACTTCTTAAGGACTTTGCGCATGAATACCCATTCCACGGAATCAAACGCTTTCTCCATATCGAGGAAGACTGCGATGGCCTTAGTGTCATGCTTAGTATGCAGCATGGTGCCCATCACTGTGCGGATGTTGTATGTGAGATTCCGAGCTGGGATAAATCCCGCCTGCTCCGGGGCCACCAGTTCTGGGGCCACCAGCGCCAATCTGGTAGCCAACACCTTAGCATAAAGCTTGGCATCAACATTGATAAGTGACAAGGGGCGGTATGAGCCTGGGTGGTCATGCGGTTTGCCGGGCTTCAATATTGTTACAATGAGAGCCTCTCTCATTGAGGGCGGCATGGCGCCTTCCTCACAGATTTCGTCAAAGAGCGCGGAAAGGTAGGGCAAAAGTTTATCTTTGTATGCCTTGTAGAAGGTCACAGTTAGTCCGTCAGTCCCTGGGGCACTTTCAGACCTCATGCCATCCAGCGCATCCGATATCTCCTCCCGGAAAATGGGGGACGTTAGGAATTCCCTCTGCCAGTTCTCGAGGAACGGCATTTTGATATAACTTAAGTAGTTGTCAATTTGTTCTTCTACTCCTGAGATCTTGTTTGTGTATAGCTCCTCGTAAAACCCTTTAAATTCCGAGAGAATGTCCTCCTCCACAGTTAACACCGTTCCCCCCGTCGATTGCATTTCTGTGACTACCTGCCGTCGCCTAGCGCCCTTCATTATCCTGGCTAGCAGTGAGCCTGGCCGGTCTCCCTCACCGTAAGTGCGTGCCGTCGCGTACTTTCCTAGGTGCCGCACTTCCCTGTCTGCCTCCTCGTGGAATTCTTTCAGGAGCTCCTGCAGAGTCCCGTCACCTGTGGGGGTTTGGCCCGCCAGATGAGACCTTTCACACTCTGCTATTTGGCCCTCTAGGTGTGCCAGTCTGTGTCTGATAGCTATTAGGACACTGGAATGTTTTGCCATGACCACCCCTCTGACGTAGACCTTAAAAGTCTCCCATATCGTCCCGAAGCTGTCCACTGTGCCTATGTTGGTGTCGAAAAATATATCTATGTCTTCCCCTAGGTCGGCTCTGAACGTCTCGTCCAATAGTGAATATGGTGGGAAGCGCCAGGTGAATAGGGGTATCCTCTGCCTGGGTGTGTTAAGTACCAACAGTATAGGGGAATGGTCTGACAGTGTACGGGGAAGTACCCTGCAGTCCCTCACAGCAGCCAGTAACGGGAGTGTGGATAGCCAGTAGTCAATCCTAGTGTGTATATTGTGGTACGCAGAGTAGTGCGTGTATCCCCCTCTATCTCGGTGCCTTTCACGCCAGACATCTACCAGTCCTAGTCTCACCATTTCAGCTTGCATCTGCAGCGCGGCAGCTGCCGGGCGTCGGGGAGGACCCGCCGACCTATCCAGCTCCGGGCTAAAAATGAAGTTGAAGTCTCCCCCCCACAGCATTCTGTCTGAGGGCCATTCAGTACAGTGTTCTGCCATTGCCGCATAGAAGTCCGGTGAGTCGTAATTCGGTCCGTATACATTCATGACCAGTAGACTTTGCCCCTTGCCTGTACATTTGCTCAGCACAAATCTTCCTTCCGGGTCTGCACTCAGCAGTGTGAGGGACAGTTTGGATTTAGGATTGACCCAAGTAAGAACGCCCCTAGCATGTGTGGTGAAGCCTGCGTAGGTAGAGATACCCTGGAGGCCCCTATGCGTAAGCATCTTACTGGTGTTTGGTAGGTGTGTTTCTTGCAGCAGGGCTAGGTCTATGTGGTGTCTTTGGAGGTAGTGTAGTACCTTGCGGAGCTTACGATAGTCGTTCAATCCCCTTACATTCCATGTCAATGCCTTAATTGTCTCTGTGTCACTCATTGACCCTTCGTGTGGTGCGTCAGCCATGTAGAATGTAGCAATACTTCATATGCAATACAAATATAGGTACTGTGATTCGTCGTGCACAACTACTGCCAAACATTAGCATGTGGAGAAACACTGCGGAGCACACTAATAACCCCCCCCCGAACATACCCAGTCCCAGAACATCCTCGTCCCCCCGCCTCCCACAGTCAACCATCCCCAACCTGGCGTGACCGATGCCCCATTGTCCCTCCCCCCCACCCTTTGTCAAACCCATGCAACAAAATCCCAAACAGGCTCAATGCGAGCCGTTACTGCTGAAAGCGCTGGGGCAGAGGTAGTCTAAGCAGTCCTTTCGTCGTCTACCGGGACTCCCGGACAGTGTCTATAGATTGCCCCTTCGCCAGCGCCATAGCGATAAAGATAAGCAGTGAGTGGTATACACAGTGTTCTACTAACAGATCGTAGTCCTCGCCTCCCCTCCCCTCCGACCTCCAGCAATTCTGCTCTCCCGTGTATCGTGTGTGTGGAGTCTAGGCCCTGCTTAGGGCGAGTACTTCAGCTGAAGCGCAGCCCCAGAGTGATCCCAACTGAAAGTGCGTAGATCTCACCCACAGTACAGCACACAAAAGTCCGGCGTCTGCAGTAGCTCATTTCGTGAGGGCCTCATCAAGTCATCCGCGGGGGGGGGGTAGGGGGTCGTGCACGCAGTCAATGTCCCTCGAGTTGCCATTTGTACCCCCCTTCTCATCAGTCCTGTTCCTCGAGGTCGCCATTACTGGTTTGCTCCGCCGTACGTGCCTCCGGACTTCCCCGGTTCTCTTTCATCCACACCTTCAGGGATTTTTGGAGTTCCTTGGGATCAGTGATAAAATGCGAATGCCCCTGCCTGTTGATGCGCAACCTCGCTGGGTACAACATGGCATAGTCCAAGCCGAGGTCTCTAAGTTGCTGTTTGTACGGGACGAATCTCCGTCTCTCCTCCTGTACTTTCGTGGTGAAATCGGGGTATAGCGAGATGTCCATTCCCTCGTACTGCAGCTTCCCCTTCTCACGGGCAGCTCGAAGGGCTGCGTCCCTGTCCCTGTAATTTAGCAATTTCGCTATGATCGGTCTAGGGTTGGCACCCGGAGGGGGCCTCGGTCCGAGGGTGCGATGGGCGCGCTCAACTATAAACATTGGGGAAAAGGTGTCATCCCCCAGTAGTGACTTCAGGAGTTTCTCGATAAACAGTTCCATCTTGCCCGTTTGGGTCGACTCAGCCACTCCCGTTACGCGGATGTTGGAGCGTCTCGAACGTGCCTCCAAGTCCTCCGACTTATCCTGTATTACCTGTAGGAGTCTTCCAAAATGTTTACGATCGGCATCCCAGTCTGTTTGCGCTCCCTCCGCCTCTGTCAATCTGCGCTCCGCCATGTCCAGCCTCTCCGCATGCTTGTCCACCCTTTCGGTCATGCGATCCATCCGATACGCCAACGCGTCAATCTTGTTGCCGATGGCCGACATGCCTTCCTGTAGGCCCTTCTCCATGGTAGTAAGCATCCCTTTTATCTCCGCACACAGTGAGGCGCCCGGGTCGCCCGTGGCACCCGGGGACTGGGCAATGGATTGTTCTGGTTCCTTCTGTCGTTGTTGGTCGAACGACAGTTTCGTCTGGGTCCTGTCTCCCTTGCCCATTGGTATGTTGTCCGATAAGGCCGGGGCCCACGTGGATGAAGGGCCACCTGCGCACCAATGCGTCGTGCGTGCCCCCTCGCTGAGTGCTAGCGGTTTCAGGGTATATAGGGTGGGCTGTCCGCCGGGGCCCGTTAGTGTCACGAGTGGTCACAGGCCTCAGTAGCTGCGGCCTGTGCTGCCCCCTCCGGATCCCCCTGTGTGGTTCTGGACAGTACTTGAGCTCAGTTCTTGTGGGGGGGGCCCTCGGCGATCCGAGAGACTCTCCCTCCCCAGTAGTGGCGCAGCTCCCTTGCACTACAGGAAAGTCTGTGTGCCCAGGTCCCGGGGCGGTCGTACCTTCTGGGGGCTCCCAGGTGGCCACGTGGTCCGCCTCCGGCCTCGTAGCTGGACCGGCGTCTCCCTCGCTGCTGCTGTCGGCCCTCGTGGCTCGTGGTGCACCTCCGGTGCGCTGCCCAGGTGTGTGGGGTAGGCGGAAAGTCAGCCCCTGCCGGGTCCCGGCGGACCCCGAGTCGTCAGCTCAGCGCGGCTGCACGTCGGGTGACGTATCGCGGCCTCGGGGTCTAGGAAAGACCGGGGATCTGGGCCTGGTCCAGCGTCTGCCAAGTGATCGGAGATAAATGCGGGTTCCCAAGCCCGATTTTCCGGAAAACTTCGACCGGAGGTACTTTGGGGGCCGATGCGATGATTTTCGCCGTTTCTGCTGTGTAATCACCGCTTTGACAGGATCTTTGGCGGATAGTCGTTAGCGCTGGCTCGGAGCTTCGCTCTTACGCGTCCACCATTGACGCCGGCTAGCTCCGCCCCCCCAGGTCTGATTTTCTTGATGAAACCTTGGATGATGCTTTTGTGGAAGCATTAGATGAGATTGAAATTCATCAGATGACTTTTGAAAATGATATCCAGGAAAATGAAATTCTGGTTGAAATTATAATGGAAGCTGCATTAACTTGTGAAATTTTACAAGAATAAATGTATTATTATATCATGATAATGGTTTGAGACACTCTGATTCCAGAATTGTAATCATTTAGCTACTACCCAAGTAGTCATGGTGCAAAGTGGACCTTGGGGTATGGACTGTTTCAAACCCTTTTAGACAACATACGTATTTTTTTTATTCACAGCAAACTTGTCTTTTATAGGTTCTATTCCCTAGTGTGTATCATTAGACTTTCATCAACCACTCTCACATTACTGGTTCAATGTTCTAGTGAGTCATTCAGCAGTATGTGCTTATGTACATACTGTTCTAAAAGTGAAGCTGCTATACATTCAGCCAAACACTCTCACTTTCACTCTCACTTGGCAGTTTCACATTCACCATACACTACTAATGTATTCATTTATTCATATGAACTACACTTTCATTTTGACAAACTTTCACAGACTAATATAGAAATATAGTTCTTTCTTTGACCAGTGAAGGTAGTTCTGATTTTTTGTCTTTTTAGTTTTCTATTTTTGGGGTTTTTTTTTCAACAAGTTTAAAAAAAAAAAAAATTAAAAATTGAACTGTAAACAAAAAAAGTGTAAAAATAAAATTCATGTTTTGGACAACGGTGCTCTTCTTTAGTCTTCACAATGAGATCAATAGACTGCTGATTGTAACAAAGTAATTTGTTGCAATATTCACAATGAAATCTCAGATCTGGAAAATGTGGCACAATAATATGATGTGGACTGCTCAGATGAGGTGGTGGTGGAGCTGAGGTGGTAGGAACTGCAGGTTGAGGATTCTCCTGCAACGTTTGTGTTGCCATCCTTGCATAGTCATTTGGATGCAAATTGTTGACATGGTGAACCATGCTGGTTGTATTGAAAGAGTACTTTTTAGTGGGATCCACCCTGGAAAGAGTAATCTCACAGATCTTGCAAGTTACCTTCGGTGCATTGACTTTTTTCAGTCCCTCAGGATATGTAAAAAAACTTGCAAATGAAAGCTTCTTTTCTCTTTTTCTGAAGTTGCTCAGCAACAAATTCTTCCTCACAGGAATGTTCTGATGAAGTTTCAAAAAGAGCAGCCATTGTATAGTTTGGTTCTAAATGACTACAGCTCCACAGAATAGATGCTTCTCTTGAGAAAGTCCAAGTAGAATGATCAAAATAGGTAGGGTCTTTCAACAGTTTAAATATGAAGTATTATGAACAAATCAAAACTTTCTTTTTATGCTCACATTGCTTTGCATACACTTACAGTGTATTTACTGTGCGTTTACGTTGTGAGTACGTAAGACGTACAGTTAAATTTTCCGTAATTGCTTTCAAAAGTAATATACGGTTATTAAAAGTTAAAAAAAGTATTTTCATGAATAACCCACATAATTTCTTTCCTTAGTATGTACATTAAATACATAAATATATGTTTTTAAACAATTAAAAACTTTCACGCCGTACGCGCACAGGGCGTCGTACATGACGCCACACGGAAGCGTCGATGCGACGCGTAACGTCAAAACGTATTCGTAACGTATGCATTGGTACGCGCAGTGTATGATTACTTGTACAAAGTATGTGCGATCACTGTACGCGTACAGTACGATTATGGAAAAAGGAAATATATAGAATTAGATTTTCATAAATTGGAAGAAAAATTTTTTTATACAAAAATTATTTTTGACTTTTGTTTTGTTAATATTTTACATTAAGAATATGAAATATAACTTAAAAAATAAAATAACTAAATAATTATAATAAAAATGTAGGAAATTAGTATAGAAAGACAGAAATATATTAATGAACACCTTTAAAAATTATCATTTACAAAACCTTTGAAATTCACTGAACAAAACCATAGGTTTCAGCCACATTATAGTTAGGAATTAGCATTTAAAAAAACCTTAGAAATTCACTGAAGAAACCATAGGTTTCACACATGTTATAGTTAGCTGGATGTTTCACTCATACAAAACCATTGAAATTCCCCCGTTATAGTTAGTTCAGCTAACTATAACTCGCGCGCCCGCAATTCACTGCTGATGACGTCACATATTACATCACTCATGACATGGTCAGTGACATCACTCATGACATCACTGATGACATCTCAAATGACATCACTGATGACATGACTTTGGCGCCGATTGATGAATCTCTCGAAATTTTCAAAACTTTTGGCCAGCTCAGTTCCGCTCCTTCCCTGCAAGTTTGGGGGTAATTGGTCAAGCGGGGGCCGAGAAAAAAGGGGTCCCAAAACATGTGTTCCCCATGCAATTTCCCATGGGACCTTTAGCCACGGCTACAGCCCAAACGGTTGAATGGAATTACACCAAATTTGACAAAGAGGTAGTTCTTGGTTCAGACTTGTAGAACCAAGGCACAAGAAACCAAAGAAAAAAAGTCGCAAATCGCAAAAAGGGGCAGGGTAGAAACAACCTGACTCCCTAGGCCTGCTCAGGGGGTCCCACAAGGACCCTCAGGGCCAAAAAAAGCATACTTACCAGTAACTTGAATTTCCTTCCATAGTGTGGAGTTTTGGAACTTTTAAATATTCACCTAAAATCATCCGAACAACGAATTCCGATTTACTCACCTGTTATCGGGAGATAACTCAGTGCTGCATCTTTTAGCTCAGCACTGACCCGGAAAAGTAATTCTAACCTTACTTACCAGTAACTTGTATTTCCTTCCATAGGAATCCATTGTTTGGTTTTCACCAGAAAAGTTTCAAAGTGTCTATTTTCATAAACTACAAATATTCCTTAAAAATCGCCTGTATGACTTAAATGCATTCTTTCAACTGTTTACAGGAGATGCACCAGTGCTGGATCCAGAATCTACCACTGAGTTAGAAAAAGTAACGATAACACTACTTACTTGCTAAGTGAATTTCCTACCATAGGATAACATTGGTGATTCTATGTGCAAAATGTCAACTTTTAAAATACAATAATATTCCTTAAAAATCAACACAGTAACAAAAACAATTTTACTCAACTGTTTACAGGAGATGTCCCAGGAATGAATCCAGGATCCAGTTCTGTGGTTAGAAAAGTAATCCATAAAGTAACTAATTGCATTTAACTAGAAATTACCATTCAGCTCAATGTTGCATTGTGTTTGAAATTGTGTTGCCCACTGTAACAACTGTAACTACTGTACTTAAAACTCTATTGCCTCTTTGCAAAGTATTTAAACTAAAGTAATTCATTCTGAGAAAGTATATTTTGTAATGTAATGTATAATGTAATTATAAGGTATTTAAAAAAATAAAATATCTAAAAATGAATAGTTAAAAAAAATGTAGTAAATCCGCATCAAAAAAATAAATATAAGAATTAATACATTTAAAATTTGTCATTTACAAAACCTTTGAAATTTACTGAAAAAAACATACGTTTCAGACATGTTATAGTTAGGAATTAGCTTTTAAAAAACCTTTGAAATTCACTGAAAAAACCATAGGTTTCCTCTTTAATCGTGCCTGACAGATGCCGTTTTCCGTGGGTCAGATATTTTAAAGAACATTTGCGACGTGTATTAAACTCACCTACCTGCCTGAAAACAGATTCCTTAAAGACATCAGTGCGTGTGCAACAGACATCATCTCTGGGGCATAAAAACATCCCTGGATTGCCAGCATGCAATTGACCAACATGCACAATGCACTATGGGAACGGTAGTGCTGGAAGATGCAGTCACGTGACATACCTGTTAAATACCGCCCGAGCGCACCTGGGCGCTTCTGTTCCTGTCCGTGATCAAGGCAACAAGCTGAAACGTTGGACAATAAGGAAACAGGCGCTTTGAAAAGACTCTCGAAATAAAGCATTCTGTCAAGGTAATGGGCCTCACATTGTTTTTCTGCCAATATATATATATATATATATATATATATATATATATATATATATATATATATATATATATATATATATATATATATATATATATATATATATATATATATATATATATATATATCACCGCTCAATTTCCTTTTCAAACAAAGGAACGTACCGCACTCCGGGATAAGGTCATTTGTTATTTATTTTTTCATTTTTTCAAAAAAAGATGCAGCAACAGGACGTGTTTCGGCTTCGTGCCTTCCTCTGGCTGTTACTTCACAGCACACCAATTAATTTTTTTAATAAAGTTTTAACTTAATGACATCATTTCCTATAATGGACAACAACGATGGACTTGATTTTATGCTTCAAATTCAGCCATCGATGAGTGGCTTTTAAACACACAAAGAGATTAAGTCCTGAATGGGCTATCATCAAACATAATCAGTCATTTTACTAAAACACTCAATAAATTCATGTTTTTCGACAATTATTATCGTTTTGTAATCATGAAAGAAAAAACATTATATATATCCAGCTCAATAAGTTAATCTCGCCGCACAAATGAAGGGACCGCACTCGTTCAAGGTTTCCACTGTTATTTTATTCACCGAGAATACACCACAGGACATGTTTCGGCTTCCGCACCTTTTTCCACTGTTTACAAAGTGCATGTAGTTCAACATAAATATATCCGGTTCCACACTTAGAACTTCCGGTGCACAGCAACTAAAAATAGATTATAGACTCCAAAAAAGTTTCTCAATGGAGGCGCCATCTTGATATAAATCAACAATTATAGGGATTTACGCAAATTCATTGTTCTCATCTCTTTGTCAGTCACAATATATTGTACATAATAAAAGAGAATTCATTTTAACCATTCTTTTTTAACCCATTGGTAATAAATCGTAGTCATAACCTTAAACGCAAAATTGAGCCCTGTATGGGCATAATGTGCATTCCATACCTATTCAGGCTGTCCCCCCCCCAAAAAAAATATATAAATTCAACCGTCCATGCTTTACTCAAAAATAGACGGCAACCTCAATAAGGGCACTGATGTACATTTATTGAAATATTTCCCGAAATGTTGTTATGTAAATGCTCCACTGCTCACTGATTCATAATATAGTGCAAGAGAAAACAGTCAATTGTGTTTGCACGTTTTTATGAAGCTGACCGCCCAAATTATACATGACTATATATACAGTACTCCTTTGGTGGGCTACAGCATTCCAACCGCGTTCATAATTGAGCCCTGGATGGGCATTGATCAATACTGTAAAATGCATTTTAAAAAAGATCACATTCGATATGCATTATAAGAATAGTCTAGTGTGGAGATGTGCCTTCAAAACAATAATTATAATAACAGGTGCCACAAAATAAATATTCCACATAACTATATACAGTTGACAGAAGTCTCATATAGGATGAGCAGCGTTAACATATCATCTCTTCCTGAATTCATATATATCTGTACTCATGTGAAAATCTCATTGAAATCACAAAGGATATGTCTGGTGAATAAATCTGCAGATACTAGAAGAATCAAAACGCTTAAAGACACCAGCACTTATCCCAAATGACTAGCTATTTCTTCCTCTGTATTTAAGCCGTTTGAAAAGGTGGCTTGCATGTCAATAATGAAGCTAGATTCAAGGCGCCTTAATCTAAGGTCTCGATTGCCTCCCAGATCATTTGCTGGTAGCTGATCCAGACAGAAAAATGTCAATAGATTTCTATCACTATTGTGAAATTTAGCGAAGTGCATGGCTAAGGGATAAGTAAAATCCTCATTCTCAATTGCTCTTGCCTGCTCTAAAATGCATCGCTTTGTGGGGTGTATAGTGCTCCCTATGCACTGCTTGCCACATGGACATAGCAGGCAATACACACAAAAAGGTGTATTACAGGTCAAAAATGTATTGATAGCCCTAGGGTTCTTCATGCATGGGATTTTATATGTGGAGACCTTGGTACTCTGTTTGCATGCCTTTTTTTTAGAGCAGGGTAAAAAAAAACTGCTGATTCGTGGAACAAATGGGATGGTTTCGTAATGGCTTTTCACAAGTGTATCTTTTAGGGATTTGCTCCTTCTAAAAGTCACCTGCGGATATTCTGGAAGCGAATTTCCTATTACCACATCTGTTTTCAGGATGTGCCAGTTACGGCACAGAATTTTCCTCAGTGTACCTGCTGCATTAGAAATGGTGGTAATATATCTAAAGGTTTCCGTCTCTTCATTGCTCGCCTTTTCTCTATTCCGTAGTAGGCAATGTCGTGGAATGTTTTTTACTTTGGTTAAGGTTTTAGCCAGCCCTGTATCTGTCAGTAATGTTGCTTATTAGACAAAACAATGTTGTTCATTAAACAGAATAAAGTAAATTCCGTCAACATTGCATTATGTTCTGTAAATTGTAATGATCTCCCTTTCAATAAATACAGTAGGGCATGTACTCCTTTGGTATGTTCAATGCAGGTATAGAGACTCATTATGGCCAAGATGATCATGAACATATCTTGTTCCTAAGATATATCCATGATGTTCTTAATGAAATGAGTTGTGTCTCTTATGTACGAGGGCAGCATCCTTACAAACTCTGCCAAGAAGAAATCAATATATTATAGCCTCAGTCAAGCAACCCTTGGAGGACACAATTGGGCGTCCCGGTGGTCGATGAGCGTCTTTGGGAACTTTAGGCAGGTGGTATATATATATAGGACCGCCTCAGTGGGCGTGGCTTGTTCGAGGTAACTCAGGGCGTCTAATTCACCTCACTGACGACACAGGACTACAAATACCAGCTTCATGCTGGCTACCTCGAACAAGCCACGCCCACTGAGGCGGTCCTTTCTGCAATAAAGGGCAGAAAACGGAGTTGCAGTGAAGTCTTTCTCTCCCTCTGTGCACAAGTCCCTGATGAAAAGGCGCTGATGCCTTGAAACGCGTCGGACATCGTTAATGAACTTGAAGGTTGAAGTTACATGCATTCCAAGGTACGAAAACCGGATGGCTGGCAGTTCGTTGTGTGACCTCTTAAAGCTCGAGGGCTTTGCTTTGGAAAAAAAAAAAAAATATATATATATATATATATATATATATATATATATATATACATATATATATATATATATATTACCTACTGGCGATCGCCAGTAGGTATATATAGTTAGGATTTTTTCTCTATGGGACTTTTGAAAATTCTATGCCTAATAACTTTGGCGTTTGTGGACGGAATTGGCTGAAATTTTCAGGAAAATGGCACATTTTGTTTCTGAGCAGCCCTTGAAAATTTGGGGGGGTTTTGTGGAGGGGGGGCCGAGAAAAAAGGGGGGTCCCAAAACGCGTTTTTCCCATGTTAATTTCCATAGGGCGGTTGGACTCACTTTTAGCCCGAACGGCTGAATGGATTTTCACGAAACTTGGCAAAATTGTAGGGACTGTTAGCCCGATGTGCCTTTGCTAGGTCTCAATATATGTGCTTCAGTGGATTTTGAGAAATTAACGTTTAAATCAAGATATATATCTGTAACAGCGCTCCGGGCAGCTATCCGGTTAGCGAACCTTTCGCGTAACGGAACTTTGCGATGAGAAGCTGATTGGCCCTCCGGTGTCTGTCAACATTCTAAACAGTCCGGAGCGGCCGCCATCTTGTCTCTCGGTAGGATCGAGAGACAAGAGGAGGGCAAAACAAAGGGGGAAATTACCATAAGGGGGCATAGTAGATCCTCGTTGACCCCCTAGGTTTTATGTGGAGGTTTTAAAAGGGCCTAGGAGGGTCCAAAAAAAAAAAAAAAAAAAAAATTTTTTTGCGTGGTAAGCGCCAAGTTCGCGGACCGGAAAGCGTTCTGGGCAGCGAACTTTATGGATAAAAGAATGAAAGACTTTTCTAATACTGTATGTTAATTGTTTGTTGTTTTTCTTGTTTTTAAGCAATTATTTATTATTGTGATTGTGTTTCAAAATTTAATAACATTTCTAACATTTAACTAGTTTATGAATTACATATAAAAATGATTAAAGACTCAAACAATTTTTTAATATTACATACAATTTTATTTTTCGGATTGTTTTTCAAAATTTAATACAACGTCTAGCATTTCACTGTCTGATATGTGTTCTTGTTCAGTGAACATAAGTTCCAACATTTGACCGTCATCATAATGAAGTAAATGATCCACAGATTCTATACATTGAACTAATTCATGGTCCCGTGATTCATCCATGAAATCTGAGTCATCATTGTCCTCAATAACTTTTTCTGTGTTGTTCTCCAGAACAATTTCGAAGGAAACATTCTGCTCACCTTCCATTTTATTGCTGTAATTTGCATAAAAAATAAATATATCAGTAGAGATAGGGCACTGTTGGGTTTAAGTTCAGACAGGCACTTGTGAGTTTATAACAGAGAAGTAATCTATGGGCACTGTATGGTTTCAGGCGTGAAGTAGTACTATTAAAAAGTGCCTGTGAAGAAGCCTAAGTAAATTCATAATTATACCACAGAAACCTAAATCAGTCCATAATTATAATAAAGAAGCCTTTCTGAATGTCTAACTCTTACAGAGGGATAGTATATAACTATCTGAAAAAGTTTACCATATTTACTTATAGTGCACAATATACTTCAGTTTTAAAAATAACAACTTACCTTTAGAAACAAGTTGATGTTATTAGTGATATTCTAAATGATATATACAACAACAAGTAGTAGTCAAAATGGCTGTGTTTCCTTCTCTCCCTTTATATATATACAGGTATATAACCAATCAAATGTCAGGTAATAAAAGTAGAAAATGAAAGTAACATTTTCATTGGTTGTCAATTCCAACAATTCAGATGTGTTTTGTGAAGTAATTTACCTCACGGTACTTGGAGAGGTCTACAGGCTAAATGGCTAAATGGAATTTCAATACAATTTGTGAGAATGGAAGAGATTGTTATGTAGTATGAGCTAATCTATATTTGGTGAGAGTGTCTCTAGTCGTTTTTCTGTAAATTACTTTCCCGCCTTTTTTTAGGACCGCTTTCCGGGAAGCGGCCCAGTTAGCGAACCTTAAGCGTCTCGGGAGTCCACCATTTTGAGTTTCGGTCGCATTAAGATACAAGATGGAGGGCAAATAATGTTTAGAATGGGTAGAAGGGGTCATGGTAGACTTATCTTGACCCCCTAGGTTTTCTGAGCGTGGCTGAGGAGGCTTATATGTGCGGAAAAAAAACTTTTTTTTAAAAAATTCCGCGAGGTTAGCTTTCGGTTAGCGAACCGGGTAGCGCTCCGGGGAGCGAATTTTGTCGAAAATTAGTGAAAAAAGTTAGAGAAAAATAATAATTGTGAGTGATCAGATGTAGGGTAGCTCTGAGAAGAGCTTTTGGGTTTATGGTACATTTAGGTACTTATAAGTAGGTACCAATGCACAGTCTTAAATTCAGAATGAAAATTCTGTTGCCCTCATCTGAGAAGTGAACTCCATCTCCTCTGTAGATATCTTGCATGTAGTAACGCAAGTTATTGTTGTACAGAGAGCCCATTCCATGGTCTCTCATGTAAGCTGAAACAGATTTGTTTACATGCTTCCTCGCTTTCTCAATTTGTGGACAAAATTGGTTGGACCACCTCCATTTCTGTCTTTGGCATATATTGGAATATACCAAGGCAGTTTGAGGAAAAAGTGCCATTAATTGCTCAAAGGTGTCCTTTAAAAGCATTTCCAGACCTACCCCTGTCAAAGTGCCCAAATCATTACCTCCACAGTGCACTATTAACAGGTCAGGTTTTGGCAAATGCATAAAGGTTTTCACCAATGGTATCAATTGGTGACATTTTAATCCTCTTTGGCCCAACCACTTAATTTCCACATCTTGTAAATTGAGGTTAGGTAAATTTCTGCTCTCAGCATACCTTTGAGCCCAGTGGATGTAACTATGTCCAACAATCCAGACCTTAAACATGGTGGGAGAAGGTTGTTCTGCAGTCAGATGAAGTGTGGTAATGAAAGGGCAGTTGAAACAGTAGGAGTTTCTAAAGAAAAAAAACTGTGGATTTACAATGCTAATGATTCATTAGCAGTGATTGGTGCATTTCCATTTCTGAAAACAGAAAGTTAGGGTGGATGGATGTGTTCTTTGAAAGATGTAATTTGAATGGTCAAGGAAGAAACATTTATTGAAAGATTGCTCTGGATACGCAGGTGCACTGAGAGTTCAGAGTTCAATTGAAACATTGTTGTGTGAATTTGCAAACATGAGAGGTCTTCCAGGAGGTGGTTGCTATGGAAACAAGGGAGAGAGGGCAGAGGGGGGAAGGGTTTTGATTTGAAAAAAGTGAGGGAAGAGGTATGATTGGCTAATATGAGAGATATGTGAAATGAATATCTGTATTTCTGTGCTTTCAATAGCTGCAGCCTTTGGAGTGCATCCTTTTTCTTCTGCTGAAGACAATTTGGTGTATTTCTGAGACTGTTTTCAAAACTCAAACAATATTTGCTAAGGTGAGAAAAGATTTATTTAATTTAGATAGAGAATAGTATGATTTAAGGAGAAAATGATGAAGAAAGCTGTGTTTTTAAAATGTGGTTTTGTCTCTAGTGATATAGTAATAGAATTAGTTTTATAGAGAAATTGTAATTGCATATTTGGTGTAACATTCTGGCATGCAGTAACACAAGTTATTGTGGTACATGGAGCCCATTCCATGGTTTGTTATGTAAGCTGAAACAGATATGTTGTTTTTAAAAACGATTTAAGAAATCAATTTATGTGCGATAAAATTCGCCGAAGTGCGGCGATAATTATTGTCTCTAAACAAGTTAGAGACAAAAATTACCGCTAGTTGTTGGAAATATGCCCCCGGGTTTTTCCTTGCAGGAATCGGGAAGCGAAAGACTAGCACTGAAATCAGTAGTCTCACGCCTGAATCGGGAGGGTTGGCATGTCTGGATACTCTACAGCTGGGGCCATAAACTACATCCGCAGGGCTAGGTGATAGCCTAGGTCCGGCCTGGACAATCGGACACAGAGGAAGAGAAGTGTCAGAGGGTGCGGTAGTGAATAGGGTGAAAGGGAGGTGTCGAGCGGGCACAGGGTGTGATTCTCAGAGAAGAGCAGCGCAGATGGGGGAAGTATATGGCCCATGCATGAGAGAGAGAGCGGGGGTGACCATTGCGTGGGGGAGATGCGTGCGAGGGTGGGGAGCCATGCTGAGAATCGGCGGCGTGCAGAGAGTGGCCCTGGTCAAGGCATCTAAAATGGCTGCCGTGCACGACAAAATTGTGGCATTGGACAAAAACGCAAGATGGCGCAGACAATGTTTATCAATAAGGATTCATTTATAATAAAATATTTACTCGCAGTGACAAAATGGTGTTCAACACTTCCTGATTTCCATCGAATCGAACGTTAACAAACGTCACGCAGCAAAAAAAAAAAAAAAAAAAGCTCACGCACAGAGCGGTTTTTAGCCATGTTATCCAATGGAAGGTGGATAACATGGCTAAGAGCATTTGCTGGATAATGCATGAATATCGCTGACTTTTCAGCGATATTCATGCATTGTGGCCGATGTGCGGCAATAATTTTTGTCTCTAAACAATTAAAACGAAGCACAAAATGGCGAATTCCCGTTTCGCTACCAGTTTGCGGCCCAGTTTGCGGCCCGTGAAGCGCTTCTACCGTGAAAAATCATTTTTTTTTTATTTTCCCCACGGGACCCTTTAATAACCCCAACAACATTCCTAGGGGGTCAAGAGGGGTATACCTTGCCCCCTTTCAATAAATTCCCCCTTCGTTTTTCACCTCTTCTTCTCTCTCGATCCTACCGAGAGATAAGATGGCGGCCGCTCCGGACTATTTAGAATGTTGACAGACACCGGAGAGCCAATCAGCTTTCTGTTATCCAATGGAAGGTGGATAACATGGCTAAGAGCATTTGGTGGATAATGCATGAATATTGCTGACTTTTCTGCGATGTTATGTTTACCTTTTTAAATGGAAAGTGTTCCTCTTGGGGCAAGTGTCTTGTAAATACGCTCCCATTTGCGCTTGGCAAATTTAGATTTTGATTATGGGAGTTACCTAGCCATGTTAATAGTGTCCCAAAAATGGTGCTAGGGCATTCCAGAAAACACTTTCATGTGTCTCAAGGACATTTTTAGTCATTTCTTCATGAATGCAGGTATACAATTGATTTATATGCTGTGTTTAAAAACGAATTTTGAAATCAATTAAATTTCAGGATATGTACTGTTAGAGCTTCATAGGTTGTTTGGGGTCATATTTAGAAGGCATTTTAGTGTTTTTGATGTTATTTTTCCCTTTTTAAATGGAAAGCGTTCCTCATGGGGCCCTGAGCAGTTCTTAGCCATGTTATTTAATAGGAAGTGGATAACATGGCTAAGAGCATTTGCTGGAAAATGTATGAATACCGCTGATTTTTCTGCGATATTCATGCATTGCGGCCGTTTTTTTTCACATTTGCAAGCACTTCTTAGCCATGTTATCCAATGGGAGGTGGATAACATGGTTAAGAGCATTTGCTTCAAAGGTTGTTTGGGGTTATACACCATTTTTGGGAAATTATTAACATGCCTATCTTACTCCCATAATCAAAATCTAAATTTGCCAACTGCAGGTGGGAGCGTATTTACAATAAATTTGCACCATGAACAACGTAAAATAGCATACTAGACACTCAAATGCCTTATAAATATGACCCAAAACATCTTATGAAGCACTAGTAGTGCATATTTCCAGAAATGTATTGGTTTTCATTTAATGATTTACTTCATTGGTAGGCCTTCACATGTTTTTTTACCTTGTTTTTTTTCAGTGATAATCTTATCTGCAACCATGTGTTGGCCTCACCTCAAATAAACAAAACAGGTGATGGACTGAATGTGGATCAATGACACACATTCACCCCAGTCTAAAGATCTGGGCCTAAACAAATCTTTAGATAGGCTACATCTTATCGTCATCCTGAATTAATGATTTAAAATATTAGGGAGTGATTTATGAGTGTTGAATGCCTGTTTTATACCATTGAGTGTCATTTTTGTGATGCAGTGCTGGTGGAAAATATTTGCTATGTTAAATAATTAGTACGGCATTAAGTTTTAGATGACTGTTATTTATTTACTGTTTGGTAATAGTGGTTAATAACATTTTATATTATATTTTTCCACAGATTCAACTGCAGATTCTTTCATAGTTTGTAAAATGCCTTCCAAAAGTAGAATAAGAAAGGCTAGAAAACGTCAAAGACAGCAGGATGATGTTTTATTGCAGCAGTCCTCTTCCCTAAATACTTGTCAAAACACCAAGAAAGGTCCGGGTAAGAGCACGAAATCATTCTTAAGAAATATTTGTAGTAAAAAAAGTTTTGCTCAAAAAAATGTTTCAGTTCACAAAAAGAAAAGTAATTTAAATGGAAAGGAGAGACCCATCACAAATGTTACTGGTAGAGGAAGAGATAACTCTGTGCATGATAGTAGAAGGAAACAACAGTTTAGGGACATTCGAAATCGAATGTTCCGTAATAGGATATTAGTTAATTTATTGAAAAATATTAAAAAGAAAGGCCAACAGAAAGCGGCATTTTATAAGAAGAAGAAAAATGTAGAGAAAATTATTGATCATGCTTTTGAAATTAAGCGAAAGTTGTTTATTTTGGTAATCAATAGAATTAGGAAACTAAGCAAGGTAATTTCTGATTTCAAAACAAAAAGTAGATGGAAGAGAGTAGTAAATCGTACTAACTTTTGTGAAGTTTTTTCCGGAGAATGGATGCATAGTTCAAGTTCTGAGGCATTTTTTAATGAGGAGAGTTATTTTCAGGATAATGATTTGGTGCATGCAGTTGACATCAGTGGTCGAGCTTATGAAGTGAAGGATGGTTGTCCAGTTGAAAAAGAACAACTTGTGACAACAGAGACAGAAGAGGCGCTAAGTGATGAGGTTTTAGGAAGACGTCCTAAGGGTCCTGTGTACATTTGGAAGTGTAGTTCTATTTGCAGTGTGCGACAGGTTTCCATCAATTTGCTTTGTGATTTTATACGGACATTTAATAAGAAAAGTTTGAAGCAGAGAATGAAGTTGTTGCAAGATTTAGATCCTTGCAGAGTGAGACAAATGACAGGTTTGCGTGGTCATTCACTGGCTTGTCTTTCCAGGAGAGTATGCCAGAGTGTTTTTCATCATTTCAGGATGCTAGCAGTGCATCATAATAAAGTGAGAAAATTAGTGAGAATGTTGTATTATGCTAAGAGTCCAGCAATTATGCTTAAACAATTATGTGCTGCTCTTTTGCATGGTTCTGAAATAGATGTGAAGAATATTTGTGAAGAAATTGAGTTTTGTTACTTTGGTAGTAAAGATGAGAATGTTCAAATTGACCCAGAAGTAGAGGGTAATGTGGAAGATAATGTACAGGTTTCCAGTACAGATAATTTTCAGAAGGAAATTGCCACGTTTCAGATGAAATCAAGTGAGAGGCCTAATTTCACTTGTGTATGTTGTCGACGCACTTATTATAAGAATCAGACTAAGGTAGTGGATTTATATGCAAAAAGTGAAAGGGAAAATAATAGTGAATGGAAGGATTTTGCCACATACTTGATGGTAGAAAATTATTTTGATTTGGGATCGGATCAACGTGTGTGTACTTATTGTTGTAATAAATTAAACCAAAACCAGATGCCTGCTAGGGCAGTTCATAATAATCTGGAATTGGTTGAGATTCCTTCTGAATTGAAGGATTTAAATACTTATGAATCTATTTTGATTCAAAGTATCCATCCCTTTCAGGCTATTGTAAGAATGGAGCCAAAGACAGGGAAGTTGCCTCCAGCAGATTTACAGAGAGGATTAAAGGGAAGAGTTGTTTATTTGCCTCTAGATTTGAACAAAAACATTAATACAATTGGAATAGAAGAAGTGGAAGAGGAACCTCTGGTTATCTTGGTTAATGGGGTTCCGACAAAGAATAAGAAAATATGGCAAGATTTAGTGGATGTTAGGAAAGTCAAAAAGGCAACAGTGTATTTGAAGAAAAATAATAAGTACTATAAGAATGTATATGTTGCAGAAGAGGAAGTAAGTGATGAAGAGGATAGCGATTTGTGTGCTGGCCAAATTGAGAAAGTAGAGGCCTCTAAAAGTGAAGAAATATATGAACATTATAGTGTTCATCCTTTGCATTCCAAGGAAGTCATGGGGAATGCTATTGAGTTGTTTCAAATGAAACAAGCCAAAGGGAGTCCCATTAGTGTTTGGGAGGAAAGTTTGGAAGCTCGGTGTTTCCCACAGCTATTTCCCACAGGTCAAGGAGGAAGATATGATGAGCGACCTCATCAAATTCCTGCGTCTGAATACCGGACTTTACGATTGTATGCAGCAGATCCTAGGTTTCGGCAATGCATTCCCTATTTGTTTCATCTCCTGTTTGAAAGCGATCTGTCTGGACTGTCATATGCAGTGAACCACATCTTAAAAAGTGGTATACAGATGCGAAACATCTCGGCAAGTGACTTTATGCATAAAGTCAATGTCCAAGACAGTATTTTGGATTCTCACTTAATTAATCTCATGGCGTGTCAGCGTGGTACTAATGAGTACTGGTACCGTCGTCATGGTGATTTAAAATGTATGCTGAGGAACTTAGGAACTCCAACATGGTTCCTCACTCTGAGCTGTGCCGAGTATGGCTGGGAAGACTTACTTGAATTTCTACGAGAGGCAAATGGAAATATTGAAAACATTGAATTCAAGACACCTGGAGAACTGTGTTCTTTGGATCCAGTGAATGTATGCAGGTACTTCAATCATAGATTTGAAGCTATGATGTCTTTCATCACAAATAAAAAGAATCCACCTCTTGGAGAGGTGTTGGATTTCTTCTGGAGAAAGGAGTACCAAGCAAGAGGTGCCCCTCATATACATATGTTGTTGTGGATCAAGGATGCACCTAAATTTGGAACAGATCCGGATGACTTAGTGATGAATTTCATCGAACAGTATTCTACGTGTGCTGTTCCAAACGCAACGGAGAAGAAAAGTCTAAGAGAACAAGTTCTACGTTTCCAAAGCCATCGTTGTGGAAAGTACTGTCGTCGTAAATTCAGAAACAAGGACAAGTTCTACACCAAATGTCGTTTCAACTTTCCACGACCGGTGATTTCTAAAGGAAGAGTGAACAGTTTGATGTCTTCGCTGCGACATAATGTGACGAGGAAATCACCCAAAAATACATACAATTTGAAAAGGAACGAAGAGTCCAAGTACATCAATGACTACAACCCAGTGATTTTGTCCATGTGGAATGCGAACATGGATATACAGTTTGTGGCTGACAACTGTATGGCTGTGGCTCGGTATGTGACATCTTACATCACCAAAAAAGAAAAGACCGAACTGAAGGATATGTGGGAGGATATTTCTCATGAAAAGAGCCTCAGCAAGAAGTTGTACAGTTTCAGTCTGAAGATGTTGTCGCATCGAGAAATCGGAGCTTACGAATGTTCTGACCGGTTGTCTTCAGCAAGTCTCTATGCCAAATCCAGGAGTCTCGTTTGGGCGAGTCTTGGTCTTGCTGCAACGCGAAATCGAGTTCTAAAACCTGTCCGGGACATTGAGTATTTGGCGGAAAAGGAACCAAACAGTACCGACATTTTGAAGACCAACATGTTGGATACATATTATCCAAATCGAAGCAGTCACCTTGAGAATGTTTGTCTATATGAGGTTCTCCAAAATTATATATTCAAGAGGAACATCAAAGAAGATATTGAGAAAGGAGTGTATGCTGTAATTGGAAGTGAGGGATGCCTGGTCAAGCAAAGAAAATGCCAATTAGTAAACCATCGAAAATTGAGTGGTGAATCTCCAGCAAAAAAGGAGTTTTTTTATTTAGCACTTTTGCAACTTTTCAAGCCTTGGCGTGCAGAAGAGGAACTGCTTGGAGATTTCCTCTGTTACGAAGACTCTTTCAATGCAGCCAAGGAGTCCATAGAATGTCCTGCTTTTTCTAAATATCAAGAAATGCTAACTTTGGAAATTGAGCAGGAAGCAACGATTGCAGCCGAGATTGCCAGAGACAGTTCTCAGGACAGTCAGAGTTCTGTTTCATTGAGTCAAGATCCACTTGGAGGACCTATTATCGAAAATGAAGCTGCCACTGCTATGAATGAAGTGGAAAGAGCCATGGCACATGCTCAGGAGGATTCAGTTAACTTAGAAGACTTGGAAAAACAACTCAACGTTGAGCAGAGGAAAATATATGATGAAGTTACCACGGAAATTGAGCACGGATTAAGTCATGAGAAGAACAAGTGCTCATGTACATCGTTGAAGCCTGTCCGACTGTACGTGAGTGGAGAAGCGGGAACTGGAAAAAGTTTCCTCATTAAAGCAATCTCTTGTTATTTGCAGGAAAGGACTGAGTCATCGCTGTCTTGTGTTGTCACCGCTCCTACTGGACTGGCAGCACATAACATTAAAGGTATTACTTTGCATCGTCTACTGATGCTGCCGGTGGAGCATGACAACAAATTACAATACAACAAGTTATCTGGAGATGCTTGCTGTGAAGTTTCAAGAGTCTTGAGGAAAATGAAACTACTTATCATTGACGAAGTAAGCATGGTTTCCAATGTCATGCTTGCCTTTGTGCATTTGAGAATGCAAGAAGTACTTAAAACTGAATATGATGTGTTATTTGGTGGGAAACACATCATTGTTTTCGGAGATCTTCTGCAGCTGACACCAGTAAAAGGTCAACCTGTGTTCAAAATACTCACGCATGAAGATACCAGGAAGTGCCTAGGGAGCATTGGCAACGTCAATATATGGTTAAACTTAAATTATGCAGAACTGCATCAAAATATGCGTCAGGCAAAGGATGAAGATTACAAGAATATTCTACAAGATATTAGAATTGGAAAAGTGACAGAGCATGGGAAAGAAGCTTTAAATGCACGATTACTGTCAAATTTATATCCCAAACAAGAGATTGTGCCTGAGAATATTTTTCAGAAAATTACTGAGAAGAAATCCGGGATATGTCTCATGCCAACTCTTGCAGAATGTGCCATCTTCAACAACAAAATGTTGAATTTAGAAAAGCAAGAGATTGTGAAACTTGAAGCTATCGACAAATTAGAGCATATGGGATCAACAATTATTTTGTCAGACAATTTGAAATCAAAATTGGATTCATTAGAGAAGACTATATATAAAACAGCGGGTTTTGAAAAGACTTTGAATGTATGTTTAAATTGCCGAATTACTTTGAGAAGGAATTTACATGTAGAAAGAGGTCTGGTAAACGGATCAATGGGTAATGTTGTTGATTTTGAGAAATACAGAAATAGAGATGGAATAGAATTTTTAAGAATTAAATTTGATGGCATTGAGGAAGTACAGCAAATTGGTCGTTGTTCTGCTAGGTTTTTGCTTGTTAAAGATTTATATGTTCGCCGTAAACAGTTTCCTGTTTGCTTGGCATATGCGGTGACAATCCATAAATCGCAAGGTTTAAGTGTAGACTGTGCATTGGTGAATATTGGCAGTTCTGTGTTCAAGGAGGGTATGGCATATGTGGCATTGTCACGAGTTAGAACTTTATCGGGATTGTACTTGATTGACTGTGATGTCACAAACATTTGTGCGGATCTAGATTGTGTTAAGGAATACAATAGGTTAAGAAGAGAGTATGCGCCACATTTGCCTCAATATCCTTTGTTTGAGAAACGTGTGGTAGGCCGCAAACGTAGAAATAGCAGTAATAGTAGGGAGGTTGTTGCAAAAAGACTAAAAGTCAATGAACCGAAAATTGTTAGCAGAAAGAAAGTGGATTCTGTTGAAGATGTTGTCGGTTTTCAATTTGAAAACAGTTCTGGTGTCAACTGCTATGCAAATGTAGTGGTTAATGTTCTCTTTTCACTAGAGAGTTTAAAAGAACAGATTCTGTTGAATTCTGAACAAATTTTATGCTGTTTGTTGAATTCTGTTTTCGAGAAATGTAGCACTGATCGAACAAAAGTAGAAAGTGTGTCTGAAGTTCGTTATCTGTTAGATGAATGTTCAGGTCAAACAGACTTCTCTGAAAATAATCAGCAAGATTGTCAGGAGTTTTTAATGTATATGCTTGATATATTGCAAGTTGAGGGTGTAGATGTAGATCACCTGTTTGGGCTTTCTTATCAATGGCAGCATGACTGCGAGAATTGTAGGGTATCAAGTACTACTAGTGTAGACTCAGAAAGATTTATATACTTAACTTTGCCAGACAGTAAATCAGTCTCCTTTAATAAGCTAGTAAATGCAGCGGATCACAACATGCAGTGTAGCCAATGTAAATCTGAAATGATGTCAACATTACTTATACGTAGATATGGACAGTATGTCATTTTAATGATCCAACGATGTAGGCCTGATGGATCAAAATTGTCAACTTTAATAAAAAAATTTGTGGCTTCTCAGCTTTCAATATCAGGAAGGACTTTTGTAACTGTAGCAATTATCTATCACGATGGTCCTTCAACAACTTCAGGACATTATACAGCTTATTTAAAGTCTCGAAACGGCTGGTCATTCTGCAATGATTCCGTTGTAAGTTTTAAAAAAAAATTGCCGTTTGACCTTAAAAATTCTTACCTGGTGTTTTTAAAACCAAAATTTTAAAGAAAGAATCTCGAGATTTCCTGTGAAGAATTGGAAAAGGTTCATCAAGTTGAGGGAATGTAAGTCTGCAATGCTGTCTAGATTATTGGTCCAAAACTTTTAATTATAATGTTATTTTGTAAAATCCGACTATATAAACCTGATGCAAGTAAGTCTGCTTCATAGTAAGCAGTATCAGTGTCATAGGAAAAGGAGAACATGAGTGACAAAGAAGAGTAAGATATTAGTAGTCCAGGATTGTGAAAATAATCTCAAATGTTTTCTTTTTGCAAGTTGCGAAAATAGAAAATGTCGGGATTTGATTGGAAGAATTACAAGACTTGCGAATCGCGGCAACATGATTTGGCCTAGTGGAAACATGTGATAGAATGAGAGAAGTCTTTTTTTCTATGTAACATATTTTTCGTATCGATGGAGGTTTTCTTTCAGAAAGTGGCGGGCTGAAAATATTTATAGCACAATAGAGTGGATGCTGTTCATAGGAGATCCTTCGACGTCATTGAAAGTAAGTTAATTTTAAGGAGTTTTGAAATCAGATTTCTTAGGTTGTATGGGTTTTTTAAACACAGTCATTTTGATTGTGTTTTTTTTTCCCCGCTGTTACATGATGAATATCTTCAAGTCACTGATTTAAGTGAAATTTGATACATTCTGAGAACAGCAAAAATAAACCATTTAACATGTATAATTAATGTTCTTCTGTTTGTACTTATGATATACATTTAGAAATGTGAGGTAGATATGGAAAAACTGAGTCTTTTGTAAGTGTCAATTTTAATGCTTATAGTGCTGTATTTCCGGGTACTGTTTTTTTTAAAAGGAATAGGCCTCACCTCAAAGAAAGCTCTTCAAAGCAGACATCTTATTTGCATCCTGAAACTATCATTTAAAATATTAGAGACAATTTTATGATGGCTTTACATCTTCAACATCAAGATACAGTTTTTTGTAAAATATATATATTTAGGATTGTGTAGGGGACGTAGAGAAGCAGAGACTTCTGTAAATGTCAAAGTTGTTGAAAAACTGTTTGTTCTTGAACCTTTTCCCTTGTCTTTTCTAATTTTTAAGTACATGTTTTAATATTTTTGGAAATGTTTGTTCTCTGTTTTACAGATTGAAAGTATGAAAAAATATTTTAAAAAGGTAACAAGAATTATAAGGTAAATGTTTTCTACTCTTTTTACCCGCAATGCACTGCTGATGATGTCACTGACACTATCTCTCATTTACTCTCTATAGCTGTCTTTCTTTTTACATTATTCTCTGTTTACTTCCCTTATACTAACTCTTCTTTTTTTTAAAAAAATATTTTTTTAGTTCGCTTAAAGTTCGCGAACCGGTCAGCGAACTTGAAGCGAACCAAAAGAAATAGAGCTTGCCAGAGTGATAAACATTCTAGCAATTTTATTTGAAAGGGGAGGTAGTTCTGAAAAGAACTTTTTTTTTGTTTTTGTTGTTTTATATATATTTTTTTTTTTTCTGAACATTTTTTGATTTTTTTGTATTTTTAGAACAGTTTTATGTTTTTTTTGTGTTTTTTATGGAGGGGAAACAACAAAAAAACAGGCATTGAAAACGGCTCAACAGGAGCAAAAAAAAAATTACTTCTTGGGTGCATTAGGGCACTTATGGTTTTCGAACACCATATTAATCAAATTGATGCTCATGTTCCCATACGACAACATTGCACCGCAATATATACAAGTAAACCTCATATGTTGGAAATTTGGTTGAATATTTGGCACAGTTTCCTGTGCCTCTCTTCCTGACAAAGACATTGATGAGTTAGATCTGGCCACAGGAGTTGTCGGGGGATTGTCTTGTAGGTCCCTTAACTCAGCCCGGCTGTAGTTCAAGGGATGCCACCTGGTCATATGTCGATGCATAGTATAGTTGCCCATACTATATTTCTTCTCTGTGCCTCTTGACAATCTGTAATCACAGATGAGGCAGGTGACATATTTCGCATTCACCTTCTTCTCCCCTGGAGGGATGGAAAAAAACTGCCAGATGAAACTAGTTTTTCTCTTTGAAACACGGGGCAACTCTGGGATAAATTGTTGTTGATGTGGATCCTCTTCTTCTTCTTCCTCCTCTTCCTGCTCTCTGTTGGAGGTAAATTGACTTGGTGGTCCTCTCTTCTTATGAGGAGGTGGAGGTGGTGGTGGGGGTGCACCAGCTGCAGCAAGAATGGAAGCCATTGTTGAACTTCAGGTAAATGGTCTTTCTCTCACCAAGATGAAAGTCAGAGTGAGGAAAGAAGGAGGGGTTTACATGATTTGGGAAAAGCAAAAGTTCTGAACCAATGAAAAGTGTTATTTTTAGGTCACATGACCTAGTATTACATCATTAGGAAACCAAAAGTGAAATGAACTAATGAAAAGTGTTATTATCGAGTCACATGACCTGCTGTCTTTACGTTTCGCGCTTTGCGCCACTATCCAATCCGCTTCCGGGTCCGCTAACTTGGCGCGTCGGATAACGTATTACGCGACAACGCAAAACGTCATGATAACGTAACAGTTACGCTTAAGGAACGATTACCGGCTCGCGCACCAAGTCGCGGCTTTGAATTCAGCTAACGGGAAGCTGACCAGTTCGCGGACTAGGAGCGGAACAATTTCTTTTTTTTTTTTAAAATGTATAAAAAACATGTACAATATATTTTATGATTTAAAGAAGAATACATTTTACAGATACAAATATTAGCTTTCAAAAAACCATTGAAATTCAATGAAAAAACCATAGGTTATAGTCCATATATAGTTAGGAATTAGCATTTACAAAACCTTATTTTACTCGCATAAAACCATTGAAATTCCATATATAGTTAGATGCGCTAACTATATATCGCGCACCCGCAATCCACTGCTGATGATGTCACATATTACATCATTCATGACATGGTCAGTGACATCACTGATGACATCACTGATAACAACTCAAATGACATCACTGATGACATCTCAAATGACATCACTGATGACATCACTGATGACAACTCAAATGACATCACTGACAACATCACAGATGACATCATTCATGTGTTAATACGATGAACCTCTACAGACTCTGATATATCCTTAGATACACTCAGTGAAAACAGACACTCACAGATTGTCACTCATCCATGGAGTTACTCATACACCTAGACAGTCATGCAAAGAATCAATCACACCTCCAATTCCTCAACTATACAGTTATACACACCTTACTTATTGAAGCATATTCTAACACATATTTACTCTCTTATATAATCCCTAATAAAAGTTCACAATGATCCATACAGCCATTCACACATTCACTGGCTCTAATGCACAGTTATTTATATATGTTAACTCTCACATGTACTGTGTTTTACATATGTACTTACTTTGACATGTAGCACTGAGATATCCATTCACTCACCAATACACTCATGCACACAGTCAACCGCCCATACAGCTGTTTCCACATGCACTTTTGAAACCATACATCTAGTGAATCAACTGCTCACACATCTATGCACAGAGTCACACACCTCCCAGCCACTCACACATATACTCAGTCTCCCATACAAATACTTGAGCAACCAATCAATAACCCATATAGTTATTCATATAGCTACTGATCAACACATGCAGCAGTTTACAGAACAACAGATATAATGATGCACAAAGTAATATAGTTTATTCACTAACCCATGCACTCAGTGAGACACATTTAATCACTCCCTCATACAATCAGTCATGCACCTACTAAATCTTTCATCCAGACATTTATACATCCACTCATTCTTCAATATGTAAGACATATTTTAACTTTACAGAAACATACAGTCACTGGATGTTGTGATCAGTGATGTCATCAGTGATGTCACTGACCATGTCATGAATGATGTAATATGTGACATCATCAGCAGTGGATTGCGGGTGCGCGATATATAGTTAGCGCATCTAACTATATATGGAATTTCAATGGTTTTATGCGAGTAAAATAAGGTTTTGTAAATGCTAATTCCTAACTATATATGGACTATAACCTATGGTTTTTTCATTGAATATATATATATATATATATATATTTTTTTTTTAAACAAGGTCTGCAAATTGCAAATCCATGCTAGCAACCTTCTGTTAAACTCCTTTAACCGTCCAAGATACGCCATCCTGTCGGAGAATGGAACCGCCCGCCATTGGTGCAGGGGTCCCATTTGTGACATTAGAATGCCCTGCATTCTTAACATTGCGGCGGGCGGTGCTCTCAAGAAGGCATGTCGTGCACTTCCATGCACATCGTGGCAGGCCATGTTGTGCATGGAACTGCAGGGGGGTCCCATAGGTACCCCCCATGTGCACCCCCCCAGAGTCTCTGGGGGCCTGCTACAGGCCCCCAGGCGAAAACCGCCTGCCTTTCCGTGGCGGCAATGGACAACTTCGCTTGCAATGCTAATATGGATGGCGGTGTCCCCCAGACACGCCACTTTGTTAGCGGTGTTTCCACCCGGTCCACTCTGCGACGGGGGGAAAACCGGCGGACGGTCTTTCCGTTTGCCGGGGTCCCCCCGCCATGGTAATGTGGCGGGAAAAATCCTTAGCAGGCGGAGGTTTTAAGCGGGCCGATCACCACCGCCATATGGGCGGTGACTATCCGCCCACTATCCAAATGACAACTAGTTTGCTCAAAAGGAACCTTTTTTTTACCTGTTGCTAGTGAGGTCGCTGGCGCGAGGCTCTTGTTTAAGATAGAATTACTCTTTCCTGGTTCTTCTTGGGTTTGTGACTCATAAACAGTCAGAGAGCAGCAAAACATTTTATTTTGATTCTTCACCTTGACACTTCGCCCTCTTCCTCCCTTACCAGTGCTTTGCCCTCCAGTCATTTCTGAACGACTGAGGCTTTCTTTTTTTGACCCAAGAATCTAGCCATGTTTCACATCCTTGGTGGTGAGTGATGTTCTGATTAACCTTGTTCGGATTCCCTTTAAGTCCACCCTTTCCCATCTCGACTTGTAGCTTGTGTTTCATGGAACACTGGTGTGGATTTTCTGTTCTAGAAAGGATTATAATATTCATCATAAATTTTCTCTGCTGGGTATCCCCCCTTTCAAATTATATATGTTCATTTATTTAGGTTAGTGTCTCATATAGAAGTGCATATTTATTAATATTGATAATTCTCTCTGCTTGAATATATTGATGTTTTTTTCTGTACGGTTTGAATTGGCTCTCCAGTGACTGTTTCTGAAAATGTTAGAAAGTTTTTACTACAAGGTGGCCAATTATGATGACCCTGTGAAAGCTCAGGGCTGCATCGTAATGGGCTGCTCGGTTTCTTTTCTGACCGCCTAATTATGATGGATGCAAAAAGAACAATTGATGGACAAAATGCAGAACAATGTCATACATTCACCCTAGTACAGAGATGAGATCTGGGCCTAAATCCATAATTTTTTTGCTCACCATGCCCTTCCAGTTTGGACCCGGCCACATGCAAATCAGTCTTGACCCTGCACCCAATGAGAACAGTCCAGCCTAAAGTGCCAGGCCAGGTCCTCCCTGGACTGGAAACAAGCATCCTAGGACCGGTTTCAGGCTTTCAGCCCTCATCAGCCAGGATAGCTTGACTCCAGTGGCATGGAGAGCAAGGGGCCCATGTGGGCGCATACCCGTCCCACTCGGGGTGACAAATGCAAAAAGAACAATTGATGGAAAGAATGCAGAACAATGTCATACATTCACCCCAGTACAGAGACCGAGGCCTAAATCGATTGTTTTTGTACTCCCCATGCCATTCCAGTTTGGACCTAGCCATATGCAAACCAGTCTTGACCCTGCACCCAATGGGAACAGTCCAGCCCGAACTGCCAATGTTTGCATTGTCAGCATTCTGTCCATCATTTGTTTGCTGTAACACTCCTCATGATGGAGGCAGTCGCAAAGGAATCCGGACAGTCATTCTCGCTGTCTTCAGACGGGTCCGTCAGTCAGAAGCCGGCTAGTAATCTCTTGGATGGGCCTTTCGGCCCTTGAAATTACAATGCATGTTTCCGACATGGTTTGCATGCCAGTCAGTCCGACATGGAAATCATGTCGGAAAGTGGGTTTGGGGGCTCCAGCAGGGCCCCTTTTGGTGCACGGCCTTCGGCCTGCTGATTCCTGCAACCCATGGCAGGCACCTTGAGATGCCTTATAAATCTAAAGACCTGTTCATCCAAGGCTCCTCATCTTGAGGATATTTGTAAAAGGTGAGGCGGGGATTTCGTCACCCTTTTTGCTTAGCACTCCTCACTTGTATCAGAGGTAGTGTCCTCCCACTTTACTGCCTACATTTTATTTAAAAGGAACTTTTTGCATATGACAGTCATTAACCACGTACCCCCTATACATACAGGGATGTACCCTTGATAGTGTATCAAACAAGGGTTACCTCAATCTATGTGTTACCCTTACAAAAACATTGTGGAAGAACAAGATGGCACCTCACGTGCACACCACCAGTCAAGCTTCATGACTGGTACTCCCCAGCTATGCTCACTTCTCTCATCATTGGTAACCATCTTGCCTTAAATAATAAAGAAGAGTCCAAAAAATGAGTGCCAAAAATAATAACACTGTGATGTGTGTATCACGACTACCACACAAACAAGACCCAGTAAAAATAAAATTTAAATAAGTAGCACAATTACCAACTTTATTCTTCACTTGTGCACCTATTCAAAATTTAAAACCGGCTGCAAATATGCAGACCACTTTATTGATCAGCCGACATGTTTCATTGCCAACATTACTAAAAGGCAATTTTGTCAGGGCAGGGTCATCAATCGACAATCTTGGACACTGTTGTTGTTCGAACAAATGACGTGGGAGCCCAAACTTCTAGTACCAGCTCTCCACTCCGTCACACTGAGGATGACTCCAAACGAGAGTCCCACTTTTGGGCGTGTACTCTACTGTAGTACAGTGTTGCCTTCCCAACAAGGAGCGCGTTCCATCATCCCTTGCCTTTTAAAGAAAACGTAGGCAGTAAAGTGGGAGGCCACTACCTCTGATACAAGTGAGGAGTGCTAAGGAAAAAGTGACGGAATCCCCGCCTCCACTTATACAAATATCCTCAAGATGAGGAGCCTTGGATGAAAAGGTCTTTGGATTTATATTGCACGTTGAGAGGAGGGCGACCTGTTTATTTAATTCTTTACCTCTATAGCTCCTTATTGTTTGAACCTGGAGATGCCTGCCATGGGGTGTAGGGATGGACCGTAACAACCATTTCACTATGGGAGGATGCATTACAGCTGGTTTATGTCCGTAATGCATGCTCCCATAGTGAAATATAGGAATGCAACCAAACAGTGTTCGGTCGCATACTATTGAGGAAATCGAGACCGCCGACCGTGTGTCGGTCGGTCACAGGACCGAGTCTGAGTCGAGTGGAAGGAATCAAAATCAGGCCATAATGTTTATTTTGAAAATGTTCAACAATGTTGTAACAAATTATATATACTAGATTATGAGACAGAGAAAAAATATGTATCAGACAGTGTGCAGAGTCCTTCAAGACCATTGCTTCCTTCTGATCTTATAAAAATCGCAGAAGATACCCTTCCAGGTTCTCCAATATATATATAAGTTGTTTTTCAGGCTCAGGAGATCAAGCTATACCTTCCAGAGCAGGGAAAACAGAGGTCAACTCAACGGTAGAACAACCTATTGGAGACAAGTTCTGCATCAGCAAGGGAGTGGCTCAGAGTTCAGGGAAAGATGGAATGGAGTCTTGTGTTGTGATACTTCCATGGTCCAGTCTGCACTTGTTCCCACTGGTTCAACACCTCTTATAGCGCTGGAACCGTTGATAATTTGACTTCTAGAAAGTCATCCTAATAGCTCAGTATGTGAGTAAGGACTTGAAGTGGTGGTTGATCCCGGACAATCTCAACAGAGTGTTCTCATTGATAAGTTCAGATCCAAGACTTATCACAGCAGATATCAGTCTGACTGGCTGGGGCAGTCTTAAAGGATCATTCAGTAAAGGGTCTATGGACTGAGGAGGAGAAGAAGAATTCCTCAAATTGGAGAGAACCACAATTTGAAGTATCTCTAATCCTTTCAGGAAGTCAGAATAAGGACAGACAACCAGGTAGTCAAGGCATATATAAACGATCAGAGTAAGAAGAGTGCAGGTCCTGGCTCTCAAGAGTTCTCAGGAAAAGTGGTACAAGACAAGGCCTGAGTTCTCCTGATTGTCCCATGTTGGCATTGCATACAGTGGTTTCCACTCCTGTGCAACCTAGCAATGGAGGATCCTTGGATTCCCCCATCCAATCCTTCCTCTCTGGGGGTACCTCTTCTACAAAATCCTCCCTCTTGATAGTAAGGCTAGAGGTTTGAAACTTGAAAGGGCATTACTAACTCATCTAGGTTATTCGTAGGAGGTATTCCATTCAATTCAGCAGTCCAGAAGGTCTTCGACCCTTAAAGATTGTTCTAGGATGGAGCGTGGCTAAGGAGGCCAAGATGGCGGTTGGGCCTTAATGAAGCTCCCACCGCCGACTTCAATCCCTTCCCATACTGCCCGACAGCAGCCATATAGAAACCCCTTCCCTGGCTCCTGACATCTATGATGCCTTGGACACCCTCCTTGTCCCTATTAGGGACGGCAAGGTCCCCACTCCGGCAACCGACTAAGTGGATGGCCGCGGACAAAATGGCGACTCCAATGCTGCTGCTTCATGGCTTGTAAGCGACTTAACATGCGGACGTTGTCCACTGGCAGAGGGTGAATTCGGGGCAATCGGGGACCGATGGTGCCGGATGGGACTAGTAAAAGAGCCCTCCTACCCACAGATGGAGCCCCCTGGAAGGCAGCTGAAGCTGCGTGACTGCGGGTGGCAGCTCTGGGACAGGGCCTGCGAGGTGGGATGCGATCTGAGCTGTGAGGCGACTGTCCAGCACATAAGGAAAGATGGCCTTTGAGCTCCCCAGGACCCTTTAAAAACCTTGCCCCACATTGTCATCCCTCCCCTGCTTGTAAAGGTGGCCGTCTACCCCCGGGCCTGCCTGTGGAACGCTGCTAATTGCTCCTGCACGTCGCAGAACCCGGCCCAAGAAAGATGTGGGCCCCGCACGGAGAACCGCGCTTTAAGACCCTGATGGGTGTGTATCTGACGACTGCTGCTCGTATCTGGGGGTCCGTGTGCTGCAGCATAGTCCCCTGATCCTAATCGGTCTCCCCCAAGTGTGCTTTTGACTTTTGGGCTGTGTCCACTCCACAAATTGCACATTGTGTGATCCAGCCAGACAGCTCTCTTGTGCCTTCTGTGCACTGAGTTCTTTGAGGCAGGACATTGCTGTGGCACACTTTCAACGCTGCTGCTCTGTCTCAGCTGGGAGAGCCCGAAAGACCGCGAACTGGACTGCACCCCAAATCAGTTGCCGGGCTCCCTCCTTGCACGATATCACAGTTCTGCCCCCGGTGAGCCTGTCTAGACACCACCAACTGCTTGTGCTGCCACAAGTGGTTCGGAGCACCTGAACCTCTCACTGTTCTGCTCTGACATCTCCACCAAGACCAACCATTATGCTGCAACAGGATTGTTCAGGGGAACTGGGACTCCCCTGAGTCAGGTTGCTTGTGCTGCCTCCCACCAAGTGGCCTGTCCCCATCGACTCCCCTCTGCTGTTGTTGACCGGGATCTCACTGATGATGGGTCATGTCAAGGCTCCTCTGCCCACTTCAGCCCAAACAAAAATGGAACAATATATGGTCACAACGTCAGACAGGAGAGAGGCTGCTGAGGCCCCCTCACCTCAGTCACATTCCACTCTGCAGTGGATCTAGGCATGATCCTCAAGGTGATTCATGAGGCAGTGGAGACTGAGGTTGAAGGCCTCCAAGTGGACCTCTCACTTCTAAACCAGGACCTGCACAGAGTGGCTGACAGAGTGACCGAAACAGAGACATGGATCTCCACAACAGAAGACGAAGTAGCTACACTTAAGCATCAAGTATCCAAATTGATGACGTCAGTGGTAACCCTGGAAAGAAGAGCAGAGGATGCCGAGAACCGCTCTAGGCATAATAACTTGCGTCTTGTCGGACTACCTGAAGTTGTGGAGAGCTTAGAGCTGAGTTAAGTCCTCAAAACCTGGTTCTGATCCTGGGTACTAGCAGGTAAACTATCTAGCCTTTTTGTTATTGAGAGAGCACACAGGGCCCTAACTAAGAAGCCCCCACCCAGAGACCCACCCCGTCTAGTAATACTGCGGCTCCTCAAATTTCGGGACCAATATACAATCCTGCGCGAAGCTTGGAACTAGCCAGATCTCTGGCACCTGAACTCCATGGTAATGATTTTCCCAGATTACACAAAGGAGGTCCAACAGCAGCAGTGCTCCTTTGAGGAAGTGAAATGGAAACTCTGCGTTCTCAATCCCCACTATATGCTTCTTTTTTCAGCTCACCTCAAGGTTATCTTCCAATCCTCAACCTATTTTCTGATACCCCTGAACAAACCAGGGAATGGGTTGTAGAGAGACGATCGCCATGGGTCACGGAAATGAGGGATTGGCCAGATCCGGGGCAGCATGTGCGCACCGCTCCCTACTCGGAGACCTGGGAGAAAGCACTTCAAATCTCGGAAGTCGAGATCCAACTTATAGGAGGTGGGGAACTTGGCGAGCCCGCCTACGGTTGAGGAAACTCCAGTTGCTGTGGAACCTGACGAGACCCTTATTGCCACCCTGCAGCTCTTTGGCTCACTGGACAATGTCCCTGGCTCTTTAACTTAACCTTCACCTTCCTCTTCCTCTTGCTATGTCTAGAGGCGGTGGGGACCAGCGGCTAAATGTGACTGGCTGGAGAAGCTCAAATGGTATTGTATGCCCCAGCACCTCAACCTTGGCCATGGGGGGAGGTGGGAGTAGCGGAGAATGTGTGTTGCATATTATAATGCTTTCACTCTAAACTGGATTCCATGGCCGCATGCAGGTTATCTTCAATGGGGAGGTCACTTCTAGTTGATTGACTGAATGCTGTCAGGCGGCTTAAGGCCCATCTTATGGGTGCAAGCACTGCCATTTGAATTCCCTTGTGTTTTCATTCTTCCTTCTTGCTTTCTCTGTTGTAAATTATGTTTTGTTTGTGGACGACAGATGCTTCAGGGAAGGAAGTATGGGGTGGGGGAAGTTGGGACTACGTATGTTGGTTTCTGTTGGATTGATACTTTTTAAGTTTAAAAAAACCTTTATTAGTAGGGTACACGGTTACACAGCATAGTGCCTACAACCAATCTGTGGCCGGCAGCGCTATTATGCATCCGTCAAAGCAAGCAGGTAACAATCACAGCAGTTAAGGTGTTAACACAGCAAGCCGCCTACAACCACTTTGGGCCGGCCGCGTTGTAATAACCATACATAATAATCGCCTGTTACGGGCATTAGAACATGGCAGCAATTAAAGTCAGTAATTTCCGTGGAACATCATAAACTAGGCTCATTCCTCCTTCAATTTACCGTCCAGAGTGCTTTTCAATCTCAAGATGCAGGAAATTAAGTATATTCTCATGTAAAGCTTACCGTTATGAAAGGGCATGCAGAAAGGCAAATCGGGTCCCCCAGTTGCGCTGCACCCTACACACTGTCAGTGGACCAGCGCCATGTAATTTATGTCCCCGATATCTCAAGCCCGTGGGTGACGACAAATAATAGTGCATATTTATTAGTGTACCTTTTTGAGGCGCTAATGGTCCCCTCCCTGGGCCTCATCCTGCAGGTAGGATATCAATGGTGACCATATATCTCTGGGTCTAGATGTAATAGGTAAGAGTTCAGCGTACAAGGTAGATTGTTCCTGGCAGTATATCATATCATTAAGCCAATCTTTAAACTTAGGTGCTCTCCCTCTACCCCATCTGCAAGCTGTTCGTCTTTTAGCCATTAACAGTGCCAGTGCCGTATAACGGTGGTATGCTAGTGGGACATTTTTAACATAGCCCAATAATGCCACCAGTGGTGTGGCTTCTATTCATGCATTGGTCATGTGATTCAACTCTGTAAAAACATGGCCCCAATAATCATGTACTGCCGGACAATTTCAGGCCAAGTGTAAAAAATCGGCCTGTGGTGCCTGACACCTATCACATCTATCAGTATCCCGTAGCCTACGCTTGTGCATGCTAACCGGAGTGTGGTATATTCTGTGGAGCTATTTGTAATGTATTATCCTCAGTCTGCTACTGGCCGAAAATTCATTCAGTTTGCGAGCAGCAGTATTCCCATTGCTCCTCCGTTATGGTTTGCCCTAACTCCGCCTCCTATTTGGAGTGAGATGGTGTAACCCCGGCAGTGTGCTGAGAGCGCATTGTGCGATAAAGCAAAGATACTAGTCGCCTTGGCGAGGGATGCAGGAGGAGCGTCTATAGCGGCGGAAGAATCTGAGGCTCATGCGGAAATGCTACATGTAAGGATCTAACACCCTGCCGTAGGCGGATGTATAAAAACATATCCATTGGAGTACCTCGTGCTCCTTGAATCACGGTGTCAGAATCACGGAATTTTGCATTCTCATACAGATCCCCCCAGGTTTTAAGGGATAGGCGGTCTTGTAGTTTATGAAAGAGTGCTTCCTGTAAAAGGGGCATGTCTGGATGATATACCAGCGGCAAAAGTGGTGAGTAAGGTGTGTGTGTCTCGAAAAAGCGCGCAATCCGCTGCCACGCCGTGATCGTGGCATTGATAGTGGTCTGAGTGCGTTCCTGGGTAGTCAGTTATATATATATGGCGCCCTCTATCGGTATTGGGGGTGCTAGCCAGTGTTCTGCTGCCAGCTGCGGCATATATTTAGGTTGGTGGATCCAAAAGTATAAATAGTGTGCCTGAGCGCTGATGTAATAGTGTACAAAATCTGGTATATCAAATCCACCAGTCGAGTATGGTCTTGTCAATACAGCCCATTGTAGTCTAGCTTGCTTGCCCCCCCATACCAATCGAATCATCTCAGACCTAAGCATCTTGAAAAAATGTTGTCCCTGAAAATATGAATATTCAAGAAGAGATATAGCAGCTGGGGTAAGATCACCATCCTAATCAATGACGCCCTGCCTGCCACAGACAGCGGAAGCCTCACCCAGAGATTTACCTTGTCTGTTATGCAGGTGATGGCCACTCCTTAGTTGAGCCTCATGAGTTCTTCCTTATTTCTACTAATGTGAATCCCTAAATAGCGGAGCTCATCCGCACACCACTCCAAAGGGTAGTCTAAAGGAAATTGTATCACTGAGTCAGTCAAAGGGAAGAGGCACGACTTTCCCCAGTTGATCTTAACGCCAGACAGGTGCCCAAACACAATGAATTCCCGTAGGAATGTATTTAGATTATGCTGCGGGTCTTTCACATATAAAGTGATGTCATTAGCATACATCGAGATCAATATTTGTCTCATTTTCTTTTTTTTAATATTTTTTATTGATTTTTCAGTGTATCGTTACAATACATGCCAAAATGCTAATCAAATGTAACAAACCATCCCTTCAATTTACAATAGCATCCATAAACAATAATAATACAATGTAGGGCATTGTTCATGCATCACAATTGACTAGGCAGAAGGAGGAAAGAAAGAATAAATAAATCAACATTCCCAAATAGCATTTTGTATCTGAGAGTTAGTCTCATCTCTATAGAGCAGTAGGTCCATGACGGGAAGGAAGAATGTGTTGGGTAATGAGAAAAACATCATGATCCCCCAGGCGTAGCTTTAGCGGATACGGTAGATGTGTGCTGAGTGAGGCCTTAGAGAGTGAGCTGCCGCCTGGTCCGACCATAAGTGTGGCTTGGGGTTCATGGGTGTGACATGATAAATCACTGCCTCGTGTGTATGTAATACTCTCAGCCCTCACCTAACCATAGGTAGGAGGCGTGTCATCTAAGGCGGTCTTATAAATAGATAGATAGACATTGCGAACCAGATAAAGAACAAAGTAATATGATCGACAAGTTTTGCTCCAAACATTTTAACAAGTGTGTCCGTTAGCAAAGTTGCCGTGACACCGAAAACTTGACCAACCGGGGGGAGGGAAGATCAATATTTGTCTCATGTTGCACTACAGAGCCACAGCATTGTGATGTTAAAAGTAGGGGGGACAGAGGACACCCCTGGCGCGTACCTCTAGTAATCGAGAACTTTGGGGACAACTGGTCGTTGATGAGCACTTTGGCTCCCGGCATATGATACAAGAGACGGTTGAAAACCCATTCGGCTCATTACCGCAAATATGTAGTGCCATTCGATAGTCAAAGGCTTTTGTGGCGTCTAAAAATATTGCTGCAAAGGGTAATTCAGGGGCAACATTATTCATTAATGTAAAGAGGGTTCTCAAATTATGAGAGGTGGCTCTAACCGGGACAAACCCGGATTGATCCGGGAGGATAAGATGTTCTAGTAGAAGACTCAGACGCTTGGCAATAAGCTTTGCCAAGATTTTGGCATCACAATTAATCAAAGAAAGCGGTCGGTATGATCCGAACTGGTAGGCCGGTTTATCCGGTTTTAACAAGGATATAATGAGGGCCTCGGTACTGGTCCAAGATGGCGGATTGACACCGCCAGAGCGGAGGAACGCTGAACGGGTCCGGGCTGCGAGCATGATTTACCGTGTGTGTTACATCTAACCTTGTATTCTACTCTTAAATGAAAAGCGGACATTTCTTGGATTTCTGGCTGCCTACCTCATACCGACATCGCGGTCACGCTGTTGGCGTTTGTGACTCCTTGTGAGGTTTGAGCAGTAGACCCTGTCTCATCGTATAGCGGATTGTGCAGCTTTGCTGCGGCTCGCTGCGACTTGCTACGGACCAGACCCCAGAGGGATGCTGCAACTTCGGCTGATCAAGAGCCGAGTGCGGAGCTTGCTTTGCTCGATTACCGCGTCAGACCCCTGAGGCTACGAGGGGTTGGTCGGCGGTTAGCTGGTTTGGCCTGAAGGTCTATCGGCGGTTTTCCCCCTCGACAACGGCAGCAGGTCACTTTCAGATGGCGCCGAAACTTCAAGCGCGAAACACCCAGACTACGGCTACAACAGTAAAGCAAACGCCGACGCTGTTATTGACCGGCACTTCTATCGACCCGGCCCCTGTGGGAAAGGCTGCCAGCATTACATTGGGATCGGTTTTGGACACAAACAAACAACTCACGGGTAGGCAAGAGGAACTGGGGGAAAGAGGGGGCGGCTTTAAGACTAATGTAGGTGATACTTTGTTACAAAATATGGGAGCTCATTCAATATTGCCTGAGACAATGAGCAACATTGTAACTTTAGTGAACCAGAGCATTGCTGCAGCTACAGCTACAGCTACAGGGGATAAAGTGGCCAACGATATAACTAATGCTGAGATTACATTAAACAGCTGTCCCTCTTCAAATGTAAATGAATTTGAATTTGAACTTGAGGTCAATATTGGTTCAACTACAGGTTCTCTTCCCCCGATTACCCAAGCTGCAATTGCGATAATTAATCCCAGTATAACCCCTACCGAATCTGAGACTCATCTTGCGGCAAATACACCAACTAACCAAGTGCTATCTGTTACCTGAACCGAAAACCCAGCTGAAGCGGGAGTGGTAGGGGCTGAGGGATTTGATAATGTTGATGGTGCCGAGACAGATGAGGAGTATGGTGACATTAATGATCTGGGTAATAACACACCATCAGGATTAATCAAAGACAAAGATAAAGCTATCAGCATTAAAAAGCTCAAAGGCAAATCTAAGAATAAAGCCAAGAAGACTATAAGCAGACCTAAGCCTAGTACTATGAAAGCAATAGCAGAAAATAGTCCTATCAGACAATGGGTGCAAGCCAAGGGAGGCGTTAAATCAATGGCTATGAGACTTTCAGGAAACAGCCCTACTGAACTGGGTGTTCCAGCGGGCGATGCAAGTGCTTCTAATGCTGTGATGGATGCACCTGGATCAACGGGGTCTAACCAACGGTCACTTGAAGTACCTATTGTAGCTCAGAATGCAGAATCTACTTTGGCTTTAATGGAAGGACAAGATTTATCTGGCTCTGGTATGGAATCTTTAGTGGAAACCTCCTCTTCTTCATTAACAACTCTGCAACCGTCTACTCTATTACCAATAACATCTGCGAGTGACTCCCCTGCACTCTCTTCTAATATTACTACTACGGTACAAAATACAGTCAGTAACGTAAAATTAGCAATGGGTGGTACTGAGATGGCTTCAAACGCAGAGCCAACAAAAGAAGGTGTTTCAGAGTTCAAGTTCAAGTTCCAGAATTTGTATAGCGCACTACTCACCCGGAGGGTCTCAAGGCGCTTGAGGGAGGGAGGTGCTTTACTTATCGAATATCCAAGTTTTTAGTTGCTTCCTGAAGGAGAGGTGGTTCTGTATAAGGCGGAGGTGGGTGGGGAGGGAATTCCAGGTTTTGGCCGCTAAGTAGGAGAAGGATCTTCCCCCCATGGTGGATCTGTGGATGCGCGGAATTGCGGCGAGGGCTTGATTGGACGATCGTAGTTGGCGGGAGGGGGTGTAGAAGGAAAGTCGCGTGTTGAGGCATTCGGGTCCTAGGTCGTAGAGGGCTTTGTGTGCGTGGGTGAGGAGACCGAACGTTATTCTCTTGTTGACAGGGAGCCAATGGAGGTCTTTCAGGTGGTCGGAAATGTGAGCTTGCCGAGGGATGTCCAAAATGCGTCTGGCTGAGGCGTTTTGGATGCGTTGGAGTTTTTTCTGTAGTTTGGTTGTGGTTCCGGCGTAAAGGGTGTTTCCGTAATCCAGTCGGCTTGTGACCAGTGCGTGGGTGACCGTCTTTCTTGTTTCGGTGGGGATCCAACTGAAGATTTTTTTGAGCATGCGTAGGATGTTGAAGCATGATGATGAGACGGCGTTGACTTGTCTGGTCATCGAGAGGGAGGAGCCAGGATGAAGCCCAGTTTACGTGCGTGGTCCGTAGGTATGGGTGCGGTTCCCAGGGCTGGTGGCCACCATGAGTCGTCCCAGGCAGAGGGGGATGACCTTAAGAGGAGGACTTCCGTTTTGTCCGAGTTTAGTTTTAGACGGCTGTTCTTCATCCACTCGGCTACTTCTTTCATTCCTTCTTGTAAATTGGTTTTGCCGGTGTTTGGGTCTTTGGTGAGGGAGAGGATCAGTTGGGTGTCGTCTGCGTAAGAGATGATGTTGAGGTTGTGTTGGCGCGCGATGGTTGCAAGGGGACTCATGTATACGTTGAAGAGGGTGGGACTGAGTGATGATCCTTGTGGTATACCGCAGATGACTTTGGTGGCCTCTGATTTAAAAGGGGGGAGGCAGACTCTCTGGGTTCTTCCGGCGAGGAACGAGATGATCCAGTCCAATGCTTTTCCTTGTATTCCGACGTTGCTGAGGCGTTGTATGAGGGTGCTATGACAGACTGTGTTGAAGGCTGCGGAGAGGTCAAGTAGGATGAGGGCAACTGTTTCTCCGTTGTCCAGTAGTGTTCGGATGTCGTCTGTTGCTGCGATGAGGGCGGTTTCGGTGCTGTGTTTGGCTCGGAAGCCGGACTGTGAAGGGTCGAGGGATTTGTTGGATTCAAGGAAGGCGGCGAGCTGACTATTGACGGCCTTCTCAATGACTTTGGCGGGGAATGGGAGGAGCGAGATGGGGCGGTAGTTCTTAAGTTTGGTGGTGTCTGCTGTGGGTTTCTTCAGAAAGGCGCTGAGTTCGGCATGCTTCCAGTTTTCCAGGAAGGTAGCAGAGTTGAAGGAACAGTTGATGACATCGCGGAGTGTGGGGAGCGATGATGGAGTCTGCTTTGTTGAAAATGTGGTGGGGACATGGGTTGGTTGGCGATCCTGAGTGGATGGAGTTCATCAGGCTGGAGCATTCCTCTCTCTTATCAGCGGATTGGACCCTACAAGGGGAGGTGTCTGCATCATTTCAGACGATATTACAGCTACTAAATGAACAGAAACAAGAAGCCAAGATTCATTATCAGCAGATGAGGGAAGACAGTAGTAAGACTCAAGCTTCTCTGCAAGAGATGTCGTGCAAACTGGGGGCTGTCTCCCAAGATATGGAGGAACTACAGCAAAGAGTAGTTTTAATAGAGGAAAAGTCACATCGCTCTGAAATTGCTGTGAATAGACATGCTGCTCAACTACTTCAGATGCAAGCTAAACTTGAAGACTTAGAAAACAGACAACGTAGACAGAATCTACGTGTTTTTGGCATTTCGGAGGGAGCTGACCCTCGGGCATTTATTGCCCAATCGTTTCAAAAGGCTTTTCCTGACTTATCAGATTGGGATTGGGACTCGCAGATACAACGTGCCCATCGGCTACCCCCATTTCAAAGAAATAAGGGTGGTAAATATCCCCGTCCAATCTTGATATGTATAGGTAACTATCTGCTCCGCCAAGCTATTTCAATAAAAGCACAGCCAAATACTCCAGTTACCATTGATTCAGTTATATTTTTCGTTCTGATTTAAGTAAACTTTCTCTGGAACAACGCTGGAAATTGAAAACAATTTATTGATCCAATTAAGGAATTGGGTTGTCAAGCATTCTTACAAGAACCAGCTAAACTAAAAGTAATTAAAAATGGCCGGTCTTATTTTTTCTTGGAAGAGAATGAGGTGGAATCTGCTATGGCTACTTGGAGAATGGAAAAATGAACTGGATATTGATTAATGCTCTGTTTGCATACTCCATTTTTGGATCATAAGACTTTCATTTATGGATCTATTGCTATTTCCTTCTACCTTTCTCTAGATTGACTTGTTTATGTTTCTCGGTGGGTGGTAATATGTCACATTAGATACTGACGACGGTTAAGCACGGTTTTCTTTTTTGATAATTCTGAATGCCCGGATCCTATAAGCGGCTAACTCCGCTTGTTGGCTGCCAGTATAGCAGCAGCCGGTCTAAGGGGGGGACCTGTAGGTAACTATTGGGAAGGGAGGGGGTGGGATAGTGTGTGGGGTGGGGAAGAGGGAGATATGCTTTGGGGTAAAAAATGCATCAGAGCACGAAAAATCTATAAAAATGAGAGGAATTATAAAGCTGATTTGATTTATTATAGAGGTCATACAGATAGGGATGTCTATGTTATTAAATGTATCAAATAAAATGCTTAGTTTGGAACGTGGCGGGCTTAAATAATAGAACAAAGAGGAGTCTTGTATCTGAGGAGCTCAAGATGTATAACCCTCAAATCGCGGTCATTACTGAAACTCACATAGCTTATAAAGATAAACACTTGCTTAAACAACTAGGATACAATATTATGGTTTGTACTGAGTTTAATGCTTCAATTCGGGGGGTGGCGATTCTAAAGCATAAAAACCTAAAAGTTGAAATACTTTAGACATTAACTGATAATGCGGGCAGATGGGCTATTGCACAGATAAAGCTGGAAGGACGAAAATACACAATATGCGGGGTTTATGCGTCAAATCAAGATGAGCCAACAATTATTGATCAGATCAATATGGAACTGCTTGTTTGGGATGGGGAATATATTGTGTTGGGTGATTTTAATTGTATTATGAATTATAATTTAGACAATACTAGGAAAAACTCCTTTCAGAGAATGAGGAAAACTGGAGCTGCAATTTTGGATTTGGCAGCTATTCATTTCCTTAAAGATGCCTGGAGATGTCTATACCCTAAATTGGCCGGCTATACATATTATTCTGCAGCACATAAACTATGCTCACGCATAGATTTGGTTTGGGTCTCAGACCTTATCCTTGGAACTTGCTCAATGGCTATATACCCAAGGGTAACCTCGGACCACAACCCAATCTCCTTAACTTTTGAGGTTACAACTGAAGAGTCTTCTCCCTGCCCTTTCTCATTTCCAAGATATTTGTTCATCGATCTCGGGTTTGTGAATGAACTTAAAGAACATATAAAAGAATTCATTGACATAAACATACATTCTACTCAACCTTTGATAGTTTGGGATGCTTGTAAAGCTAGCATACGTGGATTCACACAACAATATATTTGGCGACAAAATAAAGTAAGTCGATGTTTAAATGAGAAAAGGCTCGGAGAAATTCTCGAAATTGAGCATCAAATGTCAGAAGCTCTTTCTAGTGGTGTAACGAACTTGGATGTATTTAGCTTTAAACTAATTGAACTCAAAGCTGCATTAAAATATCTTCTTAGGGCTAAGAGTATTAGTAAATTAAAGAAATATCAACTTGATCAATATGAAAGTGGTGATAAGATCGGTAAACTTCTGGCCTATAAAGCTGCTGAAGATTGCTCTGAGAATGTGGTTAAAGAAATTAAAGGGGATAACAACCAATTAGTATGTGACTCTAAATCAATTTTACAACAATTTGCATCATTTTATCAAGCTCTCTATACACCAGAAACTGCAACCTCGAATGACAATAATAAAAAGTATATAGAGTTAAACATGGTTAAAACTTTAGAGCCGGAACAATCTGAACAACAAGCGGTAGACATTACAGCGATAGAAATCAGGGGTGCCATCAACTCCCTAGCAACGGGCAAAGCTGTAGGGGAGGATTCTATTCCTTTGGAACTATTTAAATACTGTACAGATTAATTGATGCCATTATTTACAGATGTGATCCGCGCTATAGGCAATGGGCAACAAGCGCCCAAATCTTGGAATCTAACCCAAATTATTTTCTTTTTAAAAAAGGGTAAAATACCTCAAGAGGGAGGTTCGTACAGACCAATTTCGCTTATCAATAGCGATGCCAACATTTTTGCCAAAATATTAGCTACTAGGCTCGCACCAGTAATGTCTCAGCTCGTTTCTTCCCAGCAACACGGATTTATTCCAAAGCGAGACACTACAGCGCATATTAACATGGCCATCTCTGCTTTTGATGCCGCTCGGACCCAGTCTGCCCCACTCGGTATGATTTTATTAGATGCAGAAAAAGCATTCAACCGAGTGGGGTGGGGCTTTTTATGGGCGGCTCTACAGGCATTTGGCGTTAAAGGCCAGCTCTTGAGATGGATTCAATCGCTTTATGTTAACCCTATGGGCAAGGTATCTTATATGGGGAAATGCTCTTCTATGTTCCCAATTAAGAGATGGACAAGGCAGGGGTGTCCTTTATCACCCCTGCTATTTGCTTTAGGTATGGAACCTTTCTTAGTTGCACTTCAACGTCAGGCTTTAATTAATTCTTTTTTTAATGGCTTAAATAAACTTGATATCACCGTGTATGCGGATGACGTTGCAGTTTTTTCTTCTGATGTGCCCCAAGCCCTGAAGGGTATTATAATAGAAGCGGGTATATATGGCTCAGTTTCTGGCTATAGACTTACCACCACGAAAACCCAAATTGTTATGAATTATCAATCGTCTACCCCTGTTCCAGGAATCTGTAGTGTTGCAACTTATTTGGGGGTTAAAATCTCTTCGGATATTGATTTAATTGTGGCATTAAATTATGAATCATTACTAAAAGAGACTGCTATGCAATTTAAGAAATGGCATAAATTGCCGCTTAGTATTATTGGCCGAATAAACTTAGTTAAGAAGAAAATTTTACCTAAATATTTATATCTATTTCGAGCAATTCCCCTACGGGTAAATAATTCTTACTTTCTCAGATTAGAGGGAAATATTAGTAGCTTTATATGGGGATATAAAAAAGCCCGGCGGGCTGTCTCCTCACTTAAACTTCCTTTCAATCAAGGCGGACTGACCCTCCCGGATTTTAAACTTTATTATTGGTCGGCTTTTTTGACTCGTTTTCGTAGCCTAATGGTCTCCGAGAAATGTTTGTACTTCCATAAATTCTTACTTGGACAGGATGCTAATATGTTCCTTTACAGACTAAACGACCCTAACTACTTCAAAAGGGTTAAATTTAAGACGGTACGAGATACAGTTAATATCTGGCGCTCCATTATGGCTAAGTGTAATGTTTCTATTCTACATTGTAAAACACCTTTGTGGGGTAATCCGGGCTTTCCTGTAATTTTTCATGATTCAGCTTGCCGCTTACTTTTAGATTCCGGTATTAGATTTTTGGGTGATTTTTATGATCACAAGTGATTTATGGCATATGAACAACTGAAGCTGTGCTATAATTTACCGGAATTGGCTAGGTTCAAATGTTATCAGATCAAAGATTATCTAGTGAGGAAATTACAGCTTACCACGGTATTAGATTCTGAGGTCTGGGATTGCATTTATAGAGAAGCAGATAAAGCCACGATTAGCATAGGATATAAGATCTTTTCTGGCTTTAACACCAGTGACATTACAAAATTGACTGAGAAATGGAATAGAAAATTGGCATTGAATGTACCGTCTGATTTAATTACTCTATCTCTTAAAAGTCTAAACGTATCAGTTCAATCTTCTAGTCTTAAATTGCGAATGTTTAAAACTGTATGTCAATTATATCATACCCCCGAGAGAATTCTTAAATGGGCAACGAATAATAATTATAGTAAACGTACGAAATGCCCAAAATGCGATCTAATTGGTGCTGATATTGTCCACATGTTTTTTTCTTGCCCTTATCTTAGTGAATTATAGGATGGAATAACTAAGGTTTTTTCTCATAGACTTGCTCATCCTATTTCATTTTCATCAATTGATGTGCTGGTGGGTATATGCAGGGGTACTAGTGTATTTAGTGATTTGTTGAATATTTTAGTTACTTGTGCAAGACTTGTTATCGCTAGAGCTTGGATTAAAAAAAAAAAACGCCAACGGTTATGGAATGGTGGAGCCTGGTTAAAGAAACATACAATATGGAGTTTCCCCTTGCTGCTACAAGGGGCCTGCAGGCTAAACGAAAAATTGACAGAATCTGGCGGTTAATCATGTCTCAATAACAGTATATTTTCCTATTTTGTTTTTTTTTCCACTCCGTATGACCTCTACATTGTCTATGATTTACAGAATATACAATGTTAATTTACTGCTCTTGCTGAAACCTCTGCAGACTAATCTTGTTTACTATGGTTTTCTCTTGTTTGTCCTCTTTGATGCAAATACATTTTTTTTAAAAAGGATATAATGAGGGCCTCTCTCATAGACGGGGGAAGAGATCCCACCTCCAATGACTCCTCATAGACTTCACGAGGGTTCGGGGCCATGACATCAATATAGGTTTTGTAAAATTCTACGGGGATTCCATCCATTCCTTGGCCTTCCCAGATTGCAACTCCATTATAGCCTCATGGACCTCATCCAATTCAAGCGGTGCACACAGGAATTTACGATGCACATCGCTTAGCCAGCCAAGAGCCACATCTCCCAAAAAATCATCCAAGTCCATATTCGGGGCACCCAAGGTGGTATATAGAGTTTCATAGAGACTCGTAAACTCTGCTAACATACTGACTGTATCGCAACAGCGCGTCCCGTCCGCCCTTTCCAATTCCACCACATAGTTGGAGTATCGTGGTTTACGTACAATATCCGCTAGTGTTTTCCCAGGCCGTTCTCCCTCCCCGTACCGACGAGCCAGCCAGTGCTTTCCGCAAAAGTTGGACTCCCTCTGCGCTTGCTCAGTGTAATCTGTGAGTTTCGTCCTGAATTTTTCTTGCGTGTCCCGATCTGGTGCATGGTGCAGTGTATTTTCCAGTGATTTCAGTTTGGGCTCTATCTTATGGAGTGTATTACCGATGTCCCTAAGTACCCCAAAACCTTTGGAAATACAGAAACCTCTCAGTGTGACCTTAAAAGCCTCCCAGATGGTTTCTATGCTCTGTACTGATCCCTTGTTGCGTGTAAAGAAATCCAGTATCTCCTCACGCAGTTCTTCCTGGAAGACTGTGTCCATCAACATACGGGGATTCAATCGCCAAGTGCTGCGCGGTGGGCTGAATTCTGCAGAAGAGAGCGTTAACCAAACAGGAGCATGATCAGAGTATGTCTGAGCCAAATGCTGTACCGTGCAGATGGCAGGTCCAAGCCCCCGAGAAACAAACCAGTAATCTAGTCTCGCCCAGATGGCCGCATGTGCTGTAAAGTGCGTTCCCTCCCGTATTAAGGGGTGTATGTGCCTCCATGCATCCAGTAGTAGATGCTCCGTGATGATATCTTTGAGTAGAGTACCCGCCTTAGTGTGATGTCCCTGGAAAGGGTGAGACCTATCCCAGGCAGGAGCATATGTCACGTTGAAATCCCCACCCCAAACAATGTGGTTCGACCCAATAGCTCTCACTGCTTCCCACAACTTGAAAAAGAATTCCGGATCATTGACATTAGGCCCATAACAACACACCAATGTAACCGATTCAACACACAATCGCCCCCATGCCATGCAATATCTACCTTGATCATCGCTGAACGATCCCACCAGGTGGAAAGGTACTTGCTTCTTAATCAATATAGCTGTGCCTCTAGCATAACTGTAATATGAGGAGAAAACACTGTGCATGGCCCATCTCGAGGCAAATGCATTAGCCCGTTGGGGTGAGAAATCAGTTTCTTGCAGCATAGCTATATGCGTGTTGTGTCTATCTAAATATGCCAGCACTTGATATTTGATATTTATTGGAATTTGTATAGCGCGACTATCGCTCCGGAAGGAGCATCTTGGCGCTGAGCACACAGAAGAAACCAACTTGGTGAAGCAGGGATCAGATGGCTGCGAGGACCAAAGAATCAGGCTGAGGGAATATCCAAGTCTTCAGGAGTTTCCTGAAAAGGCTTTCTGTGGGGGCGTGCCTGAGGTTGAAGGGGAGACCATTACATGCCTTAGCCGCCAGGAATGAAAAGGTTTTCCCACCTTTCGTTTTGAGCTTAAATCTGGGTATAATAACCAGATTTGCTCCTGATGATCTCAGGCAGCGCGATGGAGTATAGCGCAAGAAGCGCTTAGCAAGGTAGGAAGGGCCTGTGTTCCTGGTGGCTTTAAAAACCGTGACAAGGAGTTTAAAGAGGATTCTTTTGTGAAGGGGCAGCCAATGGAGAGTATTGAGGGCTGCAGAGGCCGAGGACCTTCTTGGGAGTTTGAGAACGAGCCTGGCTGCTGCGTGTTGGACGCTCTGCAGTTTCTTAAGGGTGGACTTCTTTATTCCTGCCAGGAGGCCATTACAATAATCTAGCCGGGATAGGATCAGGGCCGCAGCCACTGATTTCCTGGCAGAGATAGGGAGAAAGTCGAAAAATTTCTTCAGCTGTCTAATGAGGTTAAAACAGCACCCTGCAGTGATGCGCACATGGTCGTCAAAACTGAGGGACGAGTCGAATTGGACAACCAGATTGCGGGCCGAGGAAACTGCACCCGGCGGGGCTTCGGAGTGTTGAGGCCACCAATCTTTTGGAGAAAAGAGGATGTCCTTGCCTTGGGGTATAATTTCAGTTTTGGCGCTTTTGCACTTGAGATGTTTATTATTGAGCCAGGAAAAGACTTGGGAGAGGCAATTCTGGAATCTGAGGGCAGCATCGGGGTTTTTTTGTCTATGGTGACGACAAGTTGAGTGTCGTCGGCGTAAGATGTTACGAGGATGCCGTGGGATTCAATCAGAGTGAGCAGGGGGGCCATGTAGATATTAAAAAAGAGAGGACTGAGTATGGACCCCTGGGGCACACCTGATGTGATGGGTCTTTCGCCGGAGAGAAAGGGGCCTAGTGAAACTGTTTGTGATCTGTTGGAAAGAAAAGATGTTATCCATGTTGGAGCAGTACCCGTCACACCAATCTCGCGCATTCTGTTAATGAGGATGTCATAGGAGATCGTATCAAATGCTGCGGTTAAGTCAAGCAGGATGAGTATAGCGTGTTTCCCCTCATCCTGCAAGAACTTAATGGTGTCCGATAGCTCGATCAAAGCAGTTTCAGTGGAGTGGCCAGGGCGAAAACCAGATTGCTGTGGATGGAGAATGTGATTATTTTCCACAAAGGCTTTAACTCCTCGTGTACTAGTTGCTCAGTAATTTTGCCTAGTGCCGGAAGTAAGGAGATTGGGCGCATGTTAGATAGATCTGTCGGGGATTTGTTTTGTTTTTTCATTAGAGGCTTAACAATGGCCTTCTTCCATTCACCTGGGACAATGCCTGAGCTGAGGGATTCATTAATAATGGCATTGATTAAGGGGTTGACGGCCTCAATGAGAAGGTGGAGGATGCTCGGGGGGCAGGAGTCCGTGGGGGCTCCTGATCGACAGGTCAAGATTGCCTTCTGTGTTTGTGGCAGGGACACTATAGAAAAATTACCAAAAGAGGGTGAATTAGTGTCGGCAGCTTGTAAGGGGATTGCGGGGGGGGGGGGGAATCCTTATGAATGTTATTGATTTTCTCAACAAAGAAATCAGCGATTTGATCGCAGAGGGTTTGGGATGGAGGGATTTCCAGTGCAAGGGCCTTGGGGTGAGTGAAGGACTTGACAATATTAAAAATGGTATGTTGTTTCTGTTTGGCTACTTCTATGGCTGTGGTGAAGATCTCCCTTTTCGCTTTTTTTATGTGGGAGAGGTATTGTTTCCTCTGCCGGATGTATAGGGTTCTGGAAGCATGATCATAAGTTTTCCTCCACTCTCTTTCGAGAACCCTACACCTATGGTGGCTTTCGGTGAGAGCCTGGGTATACCAGGGGGCGTTGGGCTTTCTTTTGTGGGGGACTGATTTTTGGTTGGTTGTGTTGGAGTTGGCCAAAACCAGTCTACCAATCCACAAGTGGAAATTTTTGGAGTCTTGTGATACGTCTCAGACTATAGTAGGAGGGGGGGAGAGGGGCTGGGGGTGCAACTTAATGTGCTCGGCTACTTTCTTCCAGTTGGTCGAGAAGGTGGTGGGGGAGTTCTTGGTGGATGGTTGCGATGAGGGTTTTGGCTTGATAGCAAAGGGTATAAAACAGTGGTCAGTCCATACTTGAGGAATTGGGGGGGATACAGCTAGGGTGACTGAATTTGAACAAATGCCATCTAGCGTGTGGCCAGCCCGAAGATTAAAATCACCAAGAAGAGTGAAGTTGGGATAATGGGTCATGAGTGATCCAAGGGTTTCGTCAAGGGAGTCCAAAAAAGGCGTTGCGTTTCCAGGGGGGCGATAGACAAGTCCTCCTGAAAAGGAGGTGGAGGGGTTAATTTGAATCACAAAGCCTATGCCCTCACAGTCCTTGAGCGAGGCCAGTTCAAATGTGTGGCACCTAACAGATTTTTTAATGATGATGGCTAACCCACCTCCCCTACCGCCGGGTCTATCCCGCCTGTGGATGGTGAAGTCAAAAGGGAGGGCGGTTGCCAGGTCGGGATTGGACGCATCATGCAGCCAAGTTTCGGTGATGAAAAGGGCGTCTAGATCGTGAAAAAGTATGAGGTCATGGATATCTTGTCCATGACAGGCTAAAGATCTGGCGTTAATAAGTCCACAGTGGAAGGTGATAGGCTTGTGTGTTGGTGGGGGGAATGGGTGGGGGATAATGCCAGTGGGTCCCAGGGACGACCATTTGCAGGAGCTGCATGAGAATGGGCCCCAGAGATATTCAGTAGGGGGATGACTCTTACATCTGTGGCTAGCCAATGTGTGACGCAGTGAGAGTAGCTCATTGAAATTATACCTGGTGGCTGGGTGGGTTTGGACAGCATGGCCCGCTCCCGGCGCGATCCTGGCGCGGACGGGCGCAGACGGGCTTGGCTTAGGCGCGGCTTCGGCGCGCGACCGGCGCGCCCGCTGCACCAGCCCGCTGCGCCGTCTGGCCGGGTTGCACATTTATACAGAGGAAGGAGGGTGGGAGGACGGCGCGACTAGAGCGCTGACCTCACCTGCCTCTCTCAAGATGGCGCCCACCGCCGCCGGGTGTTGGTAGAAGACGGCTGGGCTGAAGGGAGAGGAAGAGTAGGTGTTAAGAGAGTCAGTGTGCCTGATGCTCAATTCCCCTTAGCTGACAGCCCCCCAAAGGTTAAAAGAACGGCGGTTTTAAAATATGTTTAAAAAACGCTCAGATTACAGTGCTCGTAATCATGTGAACAGATTGCCTAAAATCGCAATTGTTAAATGCTTCAGCCGCTCGCAGCCCCAGTACCTCTCACCAGGGAGAGCTTCTGAAAGGCAAAGAGCGCAGGGCAGGGCTCACCTAAGTACAACAGGAGGGCGGGAGGACGGCGCGACTAGAGCGCTGACCTCACCTGCCTCTCTCAAGATGGCGCCCACCGCCGCCGGGTGTTGGTAGAAGACGCTTCTTACGAGGATCACCCAACCCCCTGACATTCCACGTGATGATGTTCAGTTGTGACTTACCATCGTTAGCCATACAATTGTCAAATAGAAAGAACAGAAACATGTTGCGGCATACCTCAATATTCCAATATAATTACAAGTCTTTGTAAGTTGCTGCGCATCCAATGCATATTCAGCCTTCAACTTCAAATCACAATTTTTCAGCCCTGCGCTGTGTGTACCTACCATAATCAAAACAGTTAAACCACAACCAGCCTCCCCCTTCCCTTCCTCCCCCCACATCTCTCCCCCCTCCCACTGAAGCAGCTCCAACTCGCCAGTATAGGAAACCCTCCCAACCCTCCCTACCCACCCAATCAAACCAATACAAAAAAAAATCCTCGCCAGCTCTTGTGGCAAGGCATGTGAGAGGAAACACCCCGTGGAGGCCATCTAGGCGGCAACACAAACCACCCCTTGCCCTCGGAGCCTGTGTAGAAGACACTACAACTCCAATGAGCATATGAGGGGCCCAGCGAGGCATCTACCAGCAGCCCAGAGGGACCCCCATCTCTGCCTGCATACAGTTCAAACAGCACCTGTCCCAATTTGAGTCGACTTTACTTACAGGAGTCATTGCTCTAATTAGACCAAGCACTGTGTAGGGCACCTTACTGTTCATCTACATCCGCACCCTCCATCGGTGATTGCCATCCCTCGTCTTCTCCCTCCGCAGGTCGAGCTGCGTGCCGAAGGTGTTTGAGAAAATCGTCCACCTGTTGCGGTTTTGTAAAGAAGCGTGGTCGACCCTGATGAGTTACTCGTAGCCGTGCCGGGTACAGGAGAGCATAGTCAATTTGGGCTTTCCGCAATTTTGATTTGACGTCCAGGAATTTCCGCCTTTCTTCCTGAACCGGGGGTGTGAAGTCCGGGAACACGGTGAAGGAGTTGCCCTCATAAGACAGCGACTGCTTGCCTCGGGCTGCCCAAAGCGCAACGTCTCGGTCCCTGTAGTTCAAAAGTCTGGCAAATATGGGCCTCGGAGTCGCTCCAGGCTTGGGTCTAGGGCCCAGCGATCTGTGCGCACGTTCAACAATGAACTGGGAGGAGAAAGCCTCAGAGCCCACCGCCGCCAGCAGAAGTTTCTCAACATAATCTTCCATGCGACCAGTGTTTGTGGATTCCGGAATCCCTAAAATACATATGTTGTTTCTTCGACTTCTCGCTTCCAAGTCCTCATTCTTGGAAGCTATGACGCGGAGCAGATTATCTATCCGAGAAAGCTGCAAGGTGTGCCTGGCCGCCACTTCGTCCGATTCCGATATACGCCGCTCCGCTTCCGTAATGCGCTCCTCGTGAACATCCATTTAGTGGGACGATAGCATCCATGCGGGAGGACAGCCTGTCGACCTTGTCCGCAATAGTTGCAAACCCCTGGTGCACCTCTCGTAAAATGTCTTGTATCTCTGGGGGTTGTACCGCTGCGGTATCAGCTGGGTCATCAGTGTTCAAGGTGGCAGGTGGGTCTTGCCCCGTCCGGGCATTCCGCTTGGGAGCGTCAAAGCTGATCTTGTGTTGTCTCTCATCTGTCTTGCCCATAATGGTGTATAGTCAAGCCCAGGGAGCAGTCCTAGACAGAAATGGGCGAGCATAAACTGTCACCGCAAAAAAGGTGGGTGGATTGCGGCGCAGGGACTCCCAGTGGCAAAGCAGTCCTTTCAGTGCCCAAAATGTGCCCTTGTATCGATGCCCCCTGGCAATAGCCTATGTGTGGACCTAGAGCACCCCACGGATGGTCAAAACAGCTTCCGCCCTGCTCAGGGCGTACACAAGTGCAACAATGGGGGCTCAGGCGTACAACGCCAGTACCGCCACCTCAGGAGAGTCCTTCGTAGCAGCGCAGTCAGGAATGCCCCCGCGCAACAAAGGGGCACAGCTGGGCAGTCAGGTGGTTAGTCAGGTGCCCCGTGTGTTCAGTGCAAGGGGCATGAGCTCAGTCGTGTCAAGGGGCTACTCTGGCCCAAAGCAGGGGCCTATGAGGAAGCTGGCAGGATTGGCTCCAAAGTCCGCCAATCACTGCACCAAGCGCTGGTAACAGGGCCGTGAGGATGGGGGGGGGTGGGGGGGGGGGGGGGGCTGCCGTCCCTGGGTCCGGGGCCCGCGGTGGCGACAAGGCCCAGAGGACCCACAGGGGGCAGTGGGGGTCCCCCCCTCTTACCGCTGGTGCCTGTGTGTCGTCGCCCTCCCCCCAATGCTGTTCCGGGTCCGGGGGGGTCCCCGCTGTGGATGTGGCAACGGCCTGGGGCTCCCAGGCCACAACACGAGGCAGGCAGGATGGTCCAAGCGCAGGGCCCTCCAACGTGTGGCCTTGTTCCTCGCGTAGCGCCTCGTCCTCACGTAGGTGGCAGGGCCGACAGGCACGCAGGGCGAGCTCCGTGGTCAGCCGCCGTCCTGTATCGTAGGGCGGACTTCGGGGGATCCGCTGCTCCGATTAGGCTGAGACTCTCACACCAGACTCCATGGGCCCCATGAAGGAGTCGCTGCTGTTGGGGGCCTCCGGGGTGCCGTTTTTGAGGAGAAATGTAGGATTTTAATCGCCGGGCGGAGAGAGCCTCACGCAATGGCGGCACTCACCAGTGCACCACCTAGCGCCCTCGGATTGATACTTTGATATAAGTTTGTTCTTGCCTTTCAGGTATTCTTTTTTGGAGCTCTCCAATGCAGCATCTCTGACTTCTCAGCTGTGCTCTGGGCTGCTACATGCAGACTGCCCCTGTCCTTGAATGGCCCCTAGGCGTCCTGTATTTACCATACCACCTTTCCTTAATTAAGATTATCTCTTTGAATGTTAATGGTCTCTTAGACCATATAAAGAGATCTGATGTGCTGCCTTATTTCAAGTGATACAACCCAGATGTAGTCCTATTGCAGGAAACGCATCTGCTGGGCTCCTACTGCCCCTCCCTCTGTTGCTTTGGCTATGATAACGTTTTTCACTTGAGCTTCACCAGAGGAATAGGTGGAGTCACCCTGCTATTGCATAAGTTCCTTCCAATGACTGATCAAAGTACATGGGGATCCCAGGGGAGGTATGTGGAGGTTGAAGGACATATGGCTACCCAACCTTATCAATTTATCTCTTATTATGCTCCCCCACAGCTGCTGCAACCAACCTTACAGACACTCTGATCCCTAATAGTGCCCCGCCCTGGACAACCCTTGTGGGAGGGGACTTTAATGCAGTTCTGGATGCCAAGCAGGACATTTTAAAGGCCCCAGTCAAAGGGTGCGCTCAGCATGTTTAGTGGCCTGGGCAGACTTCTTGGTCCTTTACCAAGCATAGCGTTTATGGCACTCATTGCTACGTTCATATACACATCAATCCACAGCCCACAATACAGAATCACAGATTGACCTGCTGTGGTTGCCGGCAACTGATCTCCTTTAGCTGTGGTACATCCAGATTCTCCCAAGTGGTGAATCGAATCATGCCTCCCTCCTTACTGAGTGGGGTTCCCAGCCGCAGACTCGGCAACCAGTCTAGAGATTCAGCGTGTGACATCTAAAGGACCCCAAGTGTACCTCCTTTGTAGAGGAGGAGCTGCAAGCCTTTTTTCGAACAAATTAGGGCTCCGTATCCTTGGCACCAACGCTCTGGGCCTCGAGCAAAACCCACCCTGAGGGGGCTACTTAAAGATTATGTGAGAGAACAAGAATCTCTAAATCAAGTGCAGATGACCGATCTAAAGGCCAAAATTCTTAGTTTGGAGCACCTCCTGGCAACAGCGTGGTCTAAACTGCGACAGGTCTCCTTTGAAGAGGCGAAGCAGTGCTGGAGAACCTCAACCCAATGGGTGTATGAGTTTGGGGATATGTCTGGTAAGCTGTTGCCTATTGGCTGGCGACCCGTAATATCTCCACTACAATAGTACTCGCCGTTAGAGACATAGCTGGCAATCTCCAGGAAGATATTCCGGTGATTGTTCTGGTCTTTGCAGCATTCTATTGGGACCTGTATGCAATGTGTCCAACCACCCATCAGAGACTGAGAGACCCATTCTCTGAGACATTCTACTGTCCTCAATGCTGCATTCCCTGGCACACGAGTAAGACCAATTAACGGTGGAAGAGGCCGACCAAGCCATATCCGGACTCAAATTGGGGTAAACCTTTGGTCCAGACGGTTCCCAATTAAATACTATAAAAGTCACCATACCATTCTGATACCCCACTTGCTGGCCTTCTATTGGGAGGCGTTACAACCGGGGTCATTCTCTCCAGACCTAGACTGTGCCACTATTGTTGCTATCCCTAAGGCAGGACTTCCTACAGACTGCTCCTCCTACTGCCCGATCTCGCTTATTAATGCAGACATCAAGGTTTTTGCTAAAGTCTTAGTGACTCAGCTGACCTGAACCCAGTCCCACCTTATTCACCCAGATCAGTGTGGGTTCATACCCAGCTGAAGAACCTGTCACTGTATTTGCTGAGTACAGTCGGTTCCTTCTTAGGCACCTTGCCTGAACTGTAACCTGGCCCTCCTTCTGGAGGACCTTTGTAAGGCCTTTGACACAGTCCTCTGGCCCTTCCTTGACAGGGTCCTCATGGAAGCAGGCTTGGGACCACTATTACACAAAAAGATGCATCTCCTGAATAACACCCCCATGGCTCAGGTCTGTGTAAATGGTTTTTTTACACCTACTTCTCGATATATGGAGGTACACGTCAGGGCTGTCCCCTATTCCCACTACTATTTGCCCTGGTTATTGAACTGTTGGCACGCTTGATACGCTGTAATGCTCGGATACTGGGTTGGATGTGGGGGGTAGATTCGAGGATCGAATAGCGCTCAACGTTGATGACATTTTCCTCTTCCTTTAAGTACTTGGGGATTCATATCATGCCTCCGGGACTTGGCCTGGGCCATTAATTTCCCAAAATATCCTTGTCCCTTGACCGTGACCTGCGCCGCTGGTGTAAAATGCTCCTTAACTCCATGGGATGCATCGCACTCTTTAAGATGATGTGTCTCCTCACTATTTGCACCTCTTAGCAAATTTTCCTTATCAAATCCCAAAGGGTGGTTCCTCTCACTGACCTCCAGACTCACATCCTTTATATGGGCTGGTAAGCGCCATCGGGTGGTGTTTAGCTCAGCGCGAACATCTCTGTTTGACGGTGGTCTTGGAGTGTCAGACATCTACGGGTACTATCCAGCATCTCAAGTGGTTCCCGCCAATGAGTAGTTTGCAGGTGGCAGGGATCACCCCGGCTTCTGCTTGGAACTTCAACTACTGGGCTTTGAGGGGCTCCTTGACTTGCTTTATGGTGGCTGAATGCCCCAATAATGACACCCTGCACCCATGTGGCGGTACGTTGTTAGAGGGCAACATTAAGCTTTATTCAGGGGGACCGCTGCCTGACAGGATGAACCCCCCTTTGACAAGGCACCTGGCCTCAACAGTTCTCCAGCCTTGAGGCTTTGCCCAATGGGACCGGATAGGAATTATGTACTTGGGCGATGTCTGCCAGGGGGTAATTTGAAGTCCTTTCAAAAATTGAGAGATCATTATGCCCTGTCCCACACACAGTTCTTCAATTTCCTTCAGCTACGGCATTCCCTGTGGACCCAACTCCCCCCAGGCACCCAGCTCCTTAACTACAGTCCTTTTGAGGCCAATGGTGTACCTCAGTGGGGGAACAACATCCATGGTTTACCATTCCTTGATTATCAATGTTCCTGGTGGCTTTGCTTCCCTTAGACAGAAGTGGGTGGGCTGAGGGGATGAGCTGGATGATGATGATTAGAGGCAGGCACAACTGGCCCCTCCAGAACTGGAGAGGTCTTCACGACTGCGCATGATCCAGACCAACTACCTGCATGTGACATATCTTTCCTGAGTGATATCCGTGATCTACCGTTCCTTGATTATCAATGCTCCTGATGGCTTCGCTTCCCTTAGAAAGAAGTGGGTGAGCTGGGTCGACGAGCTGGATGATGATGATTGGAGGGATACATATCATGATCCAGATCAACTACCTGCACATGACATATCTTTTCTGTCGCCATAAGCAGAGGATAACCCCGACCACTCAGGCTACATGCGCATGCTGCAATCTCCCTGCCGCCTACTTCTATTTTGGTCTGACTGGTGCGACTCGGCCCTCCAGACGTTGTCCGGTGTTCCATTGAGAACATTGAGGACCCGCCTAGATCCCGGGCCTGTACCGCAACTTGATCCCATCTACTAATTTTGGGGTTGGAATAATTCCCACGCTGATACCCCAACCACCTTCACTCTGACCGCAGCGGCGCCACCGGACGGGACACCCTGCATGTCCTTTTTATTTAGGTTCGCCTTATTTAGGGCCAACTCTTGTTCCCATCCGCACCCCTCCCAATCTGGACATCTGGAACCGTAAGCCTACGTGGGCTTGCATATTAGGCAATACATTGGTTGTCCTGATGATGATCCTTCATTTTAACAGGATTGAAACGCCGTCGACAGTTCATGTAGTTTAAACACTAGTTCCCCACAGTGTGACAAAAATGCGTTTTTAGTACATGAGTAAAGCTAGATTGATTCTTTCTAAATTGTACTAGCTGCTCGAAAATAGGAAAATTGCCTGCTAAACCTCCTACCCTTGTAAATTGTTTGTCTAGCCTTGTTGTTTGTTGTGGATACAGTATTGTGTCTCACTTTATACATGTCCTTTTTTAATGTTTTTTATCCTTGCCATTGATTAAATTCAGGGTCCGGCTGGACACCTTACTTATTATAGTGCAGATTGTAGCCTATAATTATTTAAGTCTGTACATTCTGTTTTCTGTCAAGGACCTTTATTTATTGATATTACTGATACCCTTGGACCTTGCTTACCGAGTGGGTTTCCTTGTCTTTTCTAATACTTCTATTTTGTGGCATGGGTCTGTCCGGCGCTGCGCTCTTTTGGGACGGGTGGGTTGAGAGATCTTGATGGTTTTGGAACTCTCGATTGACCTGCGCCCCAAACTGCACTGCTGGGGCTCCTGAAGGAGATGGGGGGACCACACTACGAGAGGATCTTTATAGGGGTGGCCTGTCTGGTAGCCAAAAGAGATGTTGCTTGCCTGTGGGGCCAACCTTCATTCCACTTGATCCCTCTGAGGCATAAGGGGAGTAATTTGTGCGCATATCAGGAAAATCAGATATATGAGTGTTAGAAATGGTGGGTCTCTAGTTGGCAATGGTTTGCACCTTTGTCCAAGTAGGGAACCTTCTTCCTAGTCAGGATAAGGGGGGTGCACTACTGAAATAACCCCTGCTCACCCCCTTGGTAGCTTGGCATGAGCAGTAGGCTTATCTCAGAGCCAGTGTGTAAAGCATTTGAACATAACCAACAGTATTACAGTGAAAACACTACAAACAGCCACCACACAAGTTTAGAGAATTATCCAATACTTTATATATATATTAAACAAGACCAGAATACTAAAAATCCAGCATACAGTACTTGAAAATATGCACTTTGCAAGAATGACTTTAAAATGAAATTTCTCAGAGTCAGTAGCTCCATCCGGGGTTACCGCAGTACTTAAAACAACAGAGTCCAACAATTATATCCGACGGCGTCAGTCGTGGGGTCGGCTCACTCGTAAACAGTACCTTTTTGTTGCAGCCGATATGTTGGTGCGAGGGCTGCGATGAGGAGTGACGGTGGTGCTCATTGCGGTGCTGGAAGATTGTGGTGCAGGCGAGAGAGATGGTTATGGGGAACTGGCATCAGGCGGTCCGGACTACGGTGTGGGACGGGGCGGTGAGTCGTGAAACTTAGGAGCAGTGCCCCCAAGCCATGGTGCGGTCAGGGTGTTGAAGTCACCAGGCAGCGACGAAGTCGGTGAGACCAGGGTGGCGAAGGGAAGCAAGGCTGTGCGGAGTGCAGTGCCCACAGGTCACGGTGCAAGCAGTGGCTCGGTGGCAGCGGCATTGCTCGTCATCGCCGGTGATAACAGGGTTGCAGTGCAAGATGCGGCAGTGCTTTCTGCGGTGCCTTTAAGACACGGAGCCAGCGATGGAGTCGGTGACAGAGTCGGCTGCTTTCCCCCCTCTGTGGCAACTGAAACCACGGTTTCAGAGGTGGTAACAAGAGGTCAGTGAAGTATTTTCTTTCCCTGAGACTTCAGAACCGGAGGCAAGCTCCACTTCAAGCTCTTGGACATACTAAGCACAAGTTAAGAAAGTTCAATCCAGTCCTTTCACTGCTCAAGGCAGAAGCAGCTACTAAAGGCCAGCCCAACACAGCAACAGGCTATACTCCTCCAAACAGTTCTTCCAGCTCTTCTACTTGGCAGGTTCCTTGATTACAGCAGGTTATTTAAAGTATTTTATCTTGCTGAGACTTCCAACAGGAGGCAAGCTCTACTTCAAGCCCTTGGAGGAAACTCTAACAGAAGGATGATGAAAGTACAATCCAGTTCTTTCCCTGCCAAAGACAAAAGCAGCAAGCAGCAGGCCAACACAGCAGAGCACGCAGCAAAGTGGCAGTTCCTCCTGACAGCTTTTCCAGCCCTTCTTCCTGGCAGGTTCCTTAGTTCAGCAGTAATCTAAAGTTCTGGGGTCTGGGACCCAATATTTATACTGACTCTCTCTTTGTTCTCTTGTGGCAGAAAGGCTCTGTGCTCAGTCCAAACAAGTTCTCTCTCTCTGGCCCAGCTTCACGACAGGAGGTAGCAACAGCATTATGTAAGGCAGACCAGGTCCATTCAGGTGCAAGGAAATCTCCTTCCCCTACTCCAAATCTCCAAATGCAGCCCAGGTCTATTCAACCCAGTCCTGGCTCATTCAGGAAAGGCAGGACACACATCACCCCCCCCGTGGCTGGCTGAGAGAATGTGCATCCTCAACCCTTGTCACTCCAAAGCCCGTCTAACCACAAACCACAAGAGGCACACAGGATGGCTAAGCAAGAAAATACCCACTTTCTAAAAGTGGTATTTTCTAACACACAATATAAAAATCCTCTTTACTAAAAGACTATATAATGGGAGTTCAGGCATACTAAACTCCACCTTCCTATCTTGTCCCAATGGGAAGGTATACTTTTAAGATGCTACAAAGTATTACCCATTCTATTGTATGGGACAGATAGCCTTTCAATAGTAAAAAACGAAATACACTGTATTTTACTATCAGGGCATGGCACACACACACCAGTACATGTCCTATCTTTCACATATATTGCACCCTGCCCACAGCTGTACCTTGGGCCTACCTTAGGGGTGTCTTAAATGTAAGAAGAAAGGTTAGGGCCTGGCAAGTGGGTGCACTTGCCAAGTCGCCTTGGCAGTCACAACTGCTCGCAGACAATGCAGTGGCAAGTCTGAGAATCTTTTGCAAGGCTGCTTGTGTGGGTTGCACAATCAGTGGTGCAGGCCCACTAGCAGCATTTGATTTATAGGCCCTGGGCACACACAGTGCATTGTACTTGGGACTTAAAGGTAAATCAAATAGGTCAATCATGGAAACACCAATCCATAAAGGCAAGGTACATGGGAGAGCATATGCACTTTGGGACTTATCAGAAGTGGTAAAGTGCCAAGAGTCATAAAACCAACAAAAACATGGTTAAAAACAGGAGACCAAAGACTGGGGGTTAACCCGCTGAAGAAGACAAGTCTAACAATGAGGCACATGGCTGTCCTCATAAACATGATAAAGTACGAGGAAGTGTTGGTCTTATTATGGATTACCGTCATGAGGGGACTGTTTTTTTAAATAACTGTCTCATGTATTGCTGTAGCCCCGAATTGCTCTGCTCTTCACGAATGTATCGCTTTGGATGTTACTTGCTTTGTAAACACAATAAAAATTGGTTTAAAAAAAAATTGTTCTAGGAATTGGAGGAATTTCAAAGGTTGGATTTCAGCTAGGGGTTTAACAGCTGCTTCCTGCTCCCCTCCTTGAATCCTAGATTTATTAAGACATGTTTTTTACTCGCATTGCAGTTTACACCTTATGCAGTCAGTGGGTAGCTGTTAGAGCCTTGAGGGAGGCGAAGGTCTTGACTGTTGAGAATCTGGTCAATAGGTTGCTGAAAGGTTTTGCGAATAGTATGTACAAAAGTAATGTTGGAGTACAGCTGATGCAGTGTTTTTCACCCAGAGGTTAAATGTCAGGGCAAAATGATTAAAAAAACATCTGCCATTAGAACGATTCCCACATGTTACTCCCCATTCGTTTACAATCAGTAGTAAATCTCGAGCCCCATACCCGAAATACCCAATCCTGTGATATCAATAGTTCGGGGATCGGTGAGAATACTGTGCCAAATTCCAGCTAACTTGTAATGGCCACACAGGAAAATTGATATGCCTAAAACAAGAGGAATTGAGAAGGAAAATCAATAGCAAAATTGATAATCGGGGACGCAGAGTCACTTGAAAATTAATTAGAAGATCTTAAGAACCCAGAGAAATAATATGGATGACTGAACAAACATGCAATGCAAAGGAGACAGAAGTACAGAACATTTAGCAGTGAGAAATATGTACTGCAGACCATAAAGAAACTCTACCAGAAGTAGGCCAGAGACAAGGGAGTACTTCAGTAAAGACAGGGACATTCGAAGACAACACATGTTATTTACAATTGTCACCTTACTCCTCGGAGTCCTTTAATGTTAAACAGGTAGAAAAGGTTCAAGAAAAACCTCTGTACAGGTTTTGCAGTACTAGTTGTACTGATTCAGTATACAAAATTCCTTTTCATGTGTTAAAGGTCACTGAAATAGTTTACAAAACAATCACTCAAATTGTTATCCCACCCATTCATCCACTGACTATATGCCTCAAGGCACTAATTTGCTATTTTTAGAAATTAGTTGTGTGTTCATATTTGACAAAAGGACAAATCATGTTTTTAATATTGTGAAATGTATTGAGAAGTATATAAGATTCATTTGGATAATGTCAACAACTGCTAAAAGAATCACTAGAAAACAAACATTACTCTCTAAATACTTGTGATTGTTTTTAAAAATGAATGTGTGCAATGATATGTAACTAAAAGTGTTTTTAATGGATATATTATTTTTTAAATTTTGATAAAGATGCTAACAATAAAATAATAAGAATATACGTGCTGCTATATTTGTAACTGGAGTATTTTTCCTTTGGTCCATTGTAGACTGAATATAATCTAAATCTTAGAAGTAGTGAATAACACAAAAGGGAAACTTGTATTCTTTACTGTTCATATCTGGCATCTCAATGGCTATGACAGAAACATTCTAAAAGGGAGATAAGTCCCTGTCCTTGGGCAAGGAAACATATACAGACAATTAGTACTTTTCACAATTCACTTTCAACATTTTCCATCATCTCTTTCCATACTCACTCCCAGCCTTGCCCGACCGAGCAGTCCGTCAGTAAAACCCCTTTGATGCTAGGGTTGGTTCGCATGAACTTCACCACATTCCCAAACGTATTCAGAAGCAGGAAACTCATCAGGAAAAAATGGCCAGCTTGAAACGCATCTAGTAGTGTCTCCTGCTCTTGTACATGAAGGAGAAAGACCTCCAGTGCCACAAAGGCAATCACCCCAAGGGTGACGCACAGTGGCATATGACGAGAGGCTTTGAAGTGTTTGGAGCTGCTGGTAAGCTTTGTCCCCATTGTGATCTGCAGCTAAACAAAAATGTATCTCAACTGAATTTAGTTCTTAATAACAAGACATGTACAACAAATCACCTACATACACCCATCATAGATAATCAAATACATATGGTTAGACTGAGAAGGCAGATTTGATAAGAAAGTCTGATGTCAGACTGAGAATAAGGATGAGAACTTTTGCAATTAAACACCCTATTGGGTTCGACTACCAAGACATCAAATTGTATAAAGGGCTTCGGCCTTCAACATTTTGTGGCACCATCATAAACCCCTAAAATTAATCTGCCTTATGTCTTTGCTTTATTCACAAGATTCTCAAAACTATAAAAGTCAACTTATACTAACCCTCGACATCCAATACTGAAACACCTATAAGAACATCAACATTACTAAACCAAAGTAGAACTTCTAATTATCCAGGAAACATTTGAATAAAAACAAAAATATTCGTTTTTGGTCCAAAAATTGGCAAATTACTGTCTGTAGTTAGTTATTTATATCTATATTCAATGAAAAAAATAAAGGTTAAAGCTTAGTTATAGTTAGGAAAACATTTTCCCCTATACAAACCAAGCTTAAACTACACCAACGTAATAACTTTCATCTACAATTGATCCACCACTTCACATTATTATAAGTAGAGCACCTTGTTACAAACTCTTTTCAGCTTGCTAATGAGACAATACTAACTATAACTCACTACTCTACCATGAACTGTGTTGTGAGAAATGATGTCAATTGAGAAGTAATAGGTGTTATAAATACTGTGATTTCACATGCTATAAGTGATGCAGTAAGCAAGGGTATAACCAGTGCATGGAAAAGGCATGAGTAATAGTTAATGTAGTAAGGCAAGTGAAATGACAAGACTTATTTCGGAGGTGTGCAACTTATAGTATTTTAAAGGAGGTGTATGAATTATACATTTAAGATAGAATTATAACTTTATAATTTGTCATGTTTGTGTATTTTAAGTTGGGTTTGTATAGAAAGAATACATAAGGTATTTCGAACTATAACTTATTCTTAATCTTTGTTTTTTGTTCATCATATGTAAACAGTTTTAATTTTTTTAAATAAAAATGTGTTTCAAATCTCAGTGTAGAGTATCATTCATTGGAGTGTAGTAAAGTGGAGTGTAGTGCAGTACAGTAAAGGAGTGTCATAGAGTGGAGTACTGTAGAGTAGAATAGAGTGAAGTCATGAAGAGTGGATTCATGAACCTTACAGTGGAGTAAAGTGTTATACAGTAGAATGGTGTGGTGTGTTGTATCGTGGAGTGAAGTATTGTAGAGTGGAGTGGTGTGTTGTACAGTGTAGTGGTGTGTCAAAAAGTAGAACCGAGTGCTGTACAGTGGAGAGTCGTCGTCTGGAGTGTCATGAAATGCAGTGCGGTAGAGTGGAGTGTCATCGAGTAGAGGGTCATAGAGTTGGATAGAGTGTAGCAGAGTGTAGAGGCATAGAGTGGAGTTGTACAGTGGAGTATCATTATTTGTGAGAAAACAGTGTACGGTGAAGTCGTGGGTTATAGTTAGTGTTGTTTGGTAAACGAGCTGAAAAGAGTGTGTAACGACTCGCAAGGTGTGCTACTTACAATAATTTGAAGGTGTAACTATAGAATTTTTGAAGTTTGTGTAGTATAAGGTTGGTTTTTATAGGGAACTATAACTATAACTAAGCTTTAACCTTTGATGTTTTAATTAAATTGCAAATGTTAAAAAAAAATACTTTTTGATAAAAATGTGTTTCACATCAGTCTAGTGTCACGAGTGAAGAGTTGTTATACAGTGTGTCGTACAGTACAGTACAAGTGGAGGAAAGTGTTGTAAAGTCTATTTTCATAGAGTGGAGTTTTGTAGGTTAGAATCGAGCGGAGTAGAGCAGAATGTAGTGGAATAGTGTACAGTGTAATAAAGTATTATATAAAGTTTTATATAGTGTACTGGCATGTAGTCTCATATAGTGGAGTCAAGTATCGTAGACTGGAGCAGCGAGTTTTACAATGGACTGGCGTGTCAAACAGTAGTGTAGAGTGTCGTAGAGTGTTTTAGAGTGGAGTGGGGTGAAATAAAGTGTCATAGAGTGGAGTATCGTCATGTGGAGTTTTGCAGAGTGCAGTGGAGGAGAGTTTTGTAGAGTGGTGTGCTGTGTTATATCATCATCTTCATAATCTTTATTTCGATCTCCAGGGTCATAAAAGTACATTCACATAAAAACATAAAACATTTTGTTGGAAATACCAGTAGTATCCAATAAAACCAAAACGTATATGCGTATATAAATGAATTGATGATAATTTGTTCCACGGTCGAGTTTACGTCCTAAAAAGGTTAAAACATCAATTAATATCTTTCTTTGTTCTATTTAAAAAAACTTTAAGTTTAATCCATGCCTATTTAAAACTATCAATATTTATCAAATAGCTGTCCTTAAATTGTGGTATTTTCGTATAAGACAACAAGGTGAGCTATAGGTTATATTTCCTACAAGTCATAAACTTTGATATGATACAGGTGTACTATAAAGTGCTATGTGACAGTAAACACCACTTCTACCAACCATACTTTCGAGAATATTGAAGTGAAATTAGGCTTTACTGATCTGTCATTTTTAACCCTACTGGTTGACCTAGATCTTGTTCACTTATTTGACTACTGAATTGTGTAACTGTAGGCCTGATTTACATTATTTTGCGTATTAACCACATCCAGCCCAGAAATTTGGCAACTGATGTTACACATTGCTCGCTTGTTTTTGAGTACAGTATTCTTAGTGCAGTGTTACTGCTCCTAGTGCCCATATTTTTACATAATGGCTCTAACCATTTTTCTCGTGGGGCAACATAGGCAGGGCAAACGAAAAGTATATGCGAATAAGTCTCCTCTTGCTCTACACATAGTTGGCATCTACTTTCATCTGTATGGTACCATTTGTGAAAGACTTTAAGGTAAAGTGCCCACCCGAAATTGGAAGTATAGTCTTCTGTTTAAGGGCTTCGAGAAGAAATCCCAATATGGTTCATACAGGGGACTAGGTCTGAACTGTAGGAATCTACCTGTCAATGTTGAACTTTCAGTGGTTCTTATGATGTCAGTTACGGTCATTGACCATTATAGCTCTTTCATTTTCCTTTTCGAGAGGAACAGTTGGCCCAAGGGATCCTCCCATAAGTGTCTCAAGCCCATTTTTCCCAGTGTGCATTTAACTGTTTGCAACCAGCTGATCTTTCATGTGGTGTCAGCTTGCCGGACATCCTTAAGTGCTACAGCATAAGGTATTAGCTCAGGGGTAGTCAATAGTCGACGTCAGTACGCCATTAGGCGGAATCTCACCACCTCATCCAATGATTTGCATCCTAGATCATAATAAAAAGGCTTTAAAGGAGTATTTTGCTGGAAACCTGTGATACCTCTTAAAAACGTATTTTGAGCTAGGACTAATGGTGTCAAATTTTCAAAGCCCTATAATTCCGAACCATGAAGTATTGAGGCTATAACTTTGGTATTATAAATCTTTACGGCGGGGCCAGTTGGCTTTGTTAGTGACTTTATATAATCGAGTGACATTTCATGGAGAGAAATCTTTTTTTTAATCCTCATATCACTAAATATGCAACTGCAATTCTTATAGAGCCGCCAATCTGATCTGTGCGCCCCATGGCCACTGGATTCGCTTTGGTCTGTGTACCGATCCAAACCTGCACCATTGTTGATGACTTGGTGTAATCATTGGACCAAGAGGGGTTATTCGTATCCCAGATCTCTACACCACAATGTAAAGGCCTGCCAGATATCAAAGGAATTCTCTTTTCCTTCTCCCTGGTCTAGCCAGAGAAATCATGTGGCATGTCATTGAGTGTAGAACAGTGATGTAGAGTGGATGGGCACAGAGTGGAATTGAGTGTCATAGAGTTAGTACAGTGTTGTAGAGTGGAGCCTCACACAGCGGAGTAGATTGTAGGACAGCAGAGCGGCATAGAGCGGAGTATGGCACAGTGGTGTAGAGTAGAATAAGGTGTTGTGGAATGGAGTATAGTGGAGTGGAGTGGAGCATTGTAGAGTGGAGTAAAGCGTACTAGAGTGGTGGCATGGAGTACAGTAGCGTGGATTGATATAGCAAACAGTCGAAAAAAGCATCATAAGTTGGAGTACCATGTTGTACAGTAGTGTAGTATCATAAGGCATTGTAAAGTGATTTACACTACAGTAGTGTAGAGTGGCATACAGTCTAGTTGGGTTTTGTATTGTGGAGTGGTGTGCAATACATTTCAGTATTGCAGAGTGTGTTAGAGTGGATTGTCATACAGTGTGTACAATGGAAAAAAGTGAAGTAGAGTGGAGTGGCATACAGTGGGGTAGAGTGAAGTACTATGACATAGAGTAGAGTGAAGTACAATGGGCTGCAGGGGCTTACAAAGAGTTGTGTACAGTGTTGTATAGTGGTACAAAGTGGAGTAGAGTGTTGTACAGTGGCATACAGAAGAGAAGTGTTATACAGTGGAGTGTAGGGGTATAAATAGGAGTAAAGTTTTGCAGAGTGGCATATAGTGTAGTAGAGTGTTGTTGGATAGAGTACAGTAGTGTGTCGAACAGTGGAGCTGATTAGAGTGGATTGTTGAATAGTAGTGTAGAGTGTGGTAAAGTCTCGTACAGTTGAGTAAAGTGGCATAGCGTAGGTAGTAAAATGTTATAAACTGGAGTGGGTCTTCATATAGTACAGTAGAGTGCTGTGTTGTACGGAAAAGTGTTGAATTGTGCAACAGAATGTTGTACAATGGAGTGTACAGGCATATAGTGGAGTATGAGTTGGACAGTGGAGTGTACAGGGATATAGTGTAGAATTTTGTAGATTGCCTTAAAGTGCAGTAGACTTTTATAGAGAGGAGTTATACAGAGTGGAAGAGAGTGTCATACAATGGAGTGGCGTACACTGTAGTGGCATAGAGTGGGCATAGAGTGGATTACTGTAAAGTGTAGTAGCATACATTGGAATACTGTACAGTGTCGTGTAGAGGAGAGGAGTGGCATAGAGTGAATAGCGTAGATTGAAGTGGTGTACACTGGAGTGGCGTAGAGTGGAGTAGGTTACAGTGGATTAGCATAGAGTAGGGTGGCGTACATTGAAATGGCATATCATTGAGTTAGGAAACTTAGAAATTGGAGTGGCGCCTGATATAGTAGAGTGGAGTGCTGTGTTGTACATTGTTCAAACCTGCAGTAGAGTGGAGTAGAGTGTTGTACAATAATGTTTACGGGCATAGAGTTGAGTACAAATGTGGGCAGTGTACGAGGACGGAGAAAAGTAGAGTCCAATAGAGTGTAGTACAGTTTTGACGTGTGGAGGTATATAGAGTTGAGGAGAGTACACTGGAGTGGCGTACAGTTGAGTATCGTACAGTAGAGTGGCATAGAGTGGAGTAGCATATAGTGGAGTGGTATACATTGGAGTAGCAGAGTGGCGCAGAGTGGGGCGATGTAGAGTGTAATAGCGTATAGTGTAGTAGCGTACAGGGTGGAGTGGCGTACAGTGAAGTGGTCTAGACTGGAGTGGTGTATTGTGAGGTAGGGAAGAGTGTAATAGCATACAGTAGAGTGGAGTGGCGTACAGTGGAGTGGGGTAGAGTGGAATGCTATACAGTAGAATGGCAAACATTGAAGTTTCACCAATGTAACAGATGCAATAGGCTAGCAAGGTTTAGCAAAGACTAGTCAAATGGGTGGAAAGCTATTAAGGGACAGAAATCAGAGAAATTCCTCACTGGTAACCCTAACTGCCTAACTCTAACTCCAGAGTGGCAACTCTGTTATAAATCTATATCTATCAATCTATCAATCAATCAATCTATATATATATATATATATATATATATATATATGCTGCCTGCAAAGCTCGTCCTCCACGACTTTTCTCCACCAAACTTGCAAAAAGACGAGGTAGACCCAATTCAGTGCATCTTTTTTAATTTCTTTCAAAGTGCGACCACATCATCACGACGCGTTTCGGCAGCTCCCTGCCTTGATCACATGACAACAGTGTCGTGTGATGCACCTCCTTTTAAAGTGCTAGTGCATAAATAGACATAGGAAACATACTTAACAGTCGTACATGCTTGTTTTTGATGTGTGATAGGTAAAATACAGATTGGGTTTGATTCTATATGTAAAATACATTATTAAAAAATACATGTACGTTATTGGGAAAGCAAGATAATTATATGTATAATACATTGCTTCATATATGCTTAAAATGCAGTAAAGAACCATAGGGTTTTGTTCTATTTGTAAAATACATAGTAGAAAACTCAAATGTAAACTATCAATTATTGCTATCCCAACATTATTTACATTTTCCAAACCCTGAATTTATATCACCTCTGACTGTTGTTTTCCTACACATCTATTCACCAAATACTGTAGTGCATCTCCCTGAACCTTCATAAAACTGATATAAAAATAATATTGCGCCAAATCATAACACCCTAAGTGATTAAATAACTCTTCTTCATTTTGTACATGATGCATTTCTCCAGCAAAAGACAAATTAAACTTTATGAAGGGTTGGATGTAAAGACGGAATTTTCATGGGTTTAATTGATTTAAGGCTTTTCTCTCAACTTTCTAAGAATGATTCCCACAATTGATAGAACCAATATTAATATCAATCAATTCATTCATTTAAGTCGCTAAAATTCCATAAATAATTAAAAACCCGTATTGTATAAAAAATATATACTCTAAAAATACCTCTCGTCTGCGGCATTCCTGCAACGACGCCAAACGACGACGCTGCTTAAGGAACAGGTACCTGTTATTGGGAGAATAGATGTGCAACGGAACTAAAGACAGAAACCAGAACCCACTGGGGTTTTAATTGTGAAGATTGATGGACTTTGACACGCTGACTCACTGAAGTAGGATATGGCACTACATTAACCAGCAGCCACGAAGGTGGCCACGCCCACAAGGGAGGGACTATAAACAGTTAAAAGTGGTGCCGAAACGCCGTGTCACTGACCTCGTAGCCCGTGCCTCTGATGAAATGCAAGACATGAAACACGTCAGGCGAAAGGGACAATATTTTCTGTGCTGTTCTGCTGAATCCCGCTGCAGCTTCCAATAAAGATTTTGGCTATTTACTTACCTGTGTGCGGCCCTCTCTACAACAGGCAACCTTTGTTCTTGATGTGTTGCGGCCCTGCCTGTGCCGCAGAGAGAGCCCTGATGCCGCTTGCGGCATTCCTGCAACGACCCCAAACGACGACGCTGCTTAAGGAACAGGTACCTGTTATTGGGAGAATAAATGTGCAACGGAACTAAAGACAGACACCAGAACCCACTGGGGTTTTAATTGTGAAGATTGATGGACTTTGACATGCTGACTCACTGAAGTAGGATATGGCACTACATTAACCAGCAGCCACGAAGGTGGCCACGCCCACATTGGAGGGACTATCAACAGTTAAAGTGGTGCCGAAACGCCGTGTCACTGACCTCGCAGCCCGTGCCTCTGATGAAATGCAAGACAAGAAACGCGTCAGGCGAAAGGGACGATATTTTCTGTGCTGTTCTGCTGAACCCCGCTGCAGCTTCCAATAAAGATTTTGGCTGTTTACTTACCTGTGTGCGGCCCTCTCTACAACAGGCAACCTTTGTTCTTGATGTGTTGCGGCCCTGCCTGAGCCGCAGAGAGAGCCCTGATGCCGCTTGCGGCATTCCTGCAACGACGCCAAACGATGACGCTGCTTAAGGAACAGGTACCTGTTATTGGGAGAATAAATGTGCAACGGAACTAAAGACAGACACCAGAACCCACTGGGGTTTTAATTGTGAAGATTGATGGACTTTGACACGCTGACTCACTGAAGTAGGATATGGCACTACATTAATCAGCAGCCACGAAGGTGGCCACGCCCACATGGGAGGGACTATCAACAGTTAAAGTGGTGCCGAAACGCTGTGTTACTGACCTCGCAGCCCGTGCCTCTGATGAAATGCAAGAGATGAAACGCGTCAGGCGAAAGGGACGATATTTTCTGTGCTGTTCTGCTGAATCCCGCTGCAGCTTCCAATAAAGATTTTGGCTATTTACTTACCTGTGTGCGGCCCTCTCTACAACAGGCAACCTTTGTTCTTGATATATATATATATATATATATATATATTATATATATGTGGGTACAAGGACTAAGCTCCTATTTTAAAGACACTTCAGATTTTTTTAGAAAGATTGACAATGTGGAATGGGGTGACGGCATGTTACTGATGACATTGGATGTAACTTCTATAAGACATAATGATGGCATGAAATCGATAGAGCATTTCTCAAATAGAAGACACATGAACTGTGCACCCCACAATAAGATGCTGTTGGCTATGGTGAGGGAGTGTCTTGAGCAGAATTATTTTCTGTTCAATAATCAGATCTACCACCAAGTTAGAGGGGTGGCTATGGGGGTCTGCTTCTCCCCGAGTTACTCCCGTTTACACATGGGGTTATGGGAGGAGCAGGTCCTCATGGGAGAACACAGGGACATCACTGAAGAACATGTGGTGGTCTATTTGAGATACATTGACAACCTATTTTTCATTTGGAGGGGGCCACAAGCAAGTTCCATCGATTTTGTGGAAAAACTGAATAACAACTATTTGAATTTAAATTTTACTTCCACAATTGACCAAAAAGTATTTGTTTTTTGGATGTTGAGGTGTTTGTAGAGAACAATGTATTGGCTACTAGGCTATATAGAAAGTCAACAGCAGGCAACACGGTACTGCACGCGGCGAGTCACCATCCGCAGCACTTGATACGCAGCATCCCTTATGGGGAGATGCTGCGTGTCAAGCGCATATGCAATTCAGACAGGGAATGTCAGGTTGCCCAACTGGCCTGTAAGCAATGCTTCTTGGCCAGAGGTTATTCCCCTGGGGTGAATGATGAGGCCATTAACAAAACTAAGTCGACAACAAGAAATGAGGCACTGGTATCCAAATCCCAGAAGAAGAATCTAATGAAAAATAAATCTGATCCTCAAACGAGAATATTACTTACCTACAGTAGGCAACATCTGGAATTACGGAGAATTTTTCCCAGGAATTGGAACCTGGTACAGGGGGATCCTGTAATCGGGCATCTAGTTTCAAATAAACCAGCCTTAACGTTTAGGAAGTCTGAATCCATGGGAAGTAAATTGACTAGTAATTGTCCTGAACTAACAACTCAGGGGACTTGGATGTTGCAAGTGAAGGGTTTTAGAAAATGTCCAAGTTGCAAGGCCTGTAAATTCGGCAGCAACAGAACCCTGTACACTAGTCCATTCCAAACAGATCCCATTGTGATTAATAAACGACTGACCTGCAGGACAGATTATGCTAATTATGTGCTGGAGTGTACATGTGGGCTAAGATACATCGGCAAACTGCTAGCCCACAAACGGATACTCCAGCACATAAGAGCAATATCTGGTAAGGATCAGGCATATCCAGTAGCCCGTCACTTTGAACAATGCCATAACAGCAACCCCAATTCACTACAATACTACGTGATAGATACAATCTTTCCTATGAAGCGGGGTGGGGGTGACCGAGAAGCGAAGTTAGGCCTGTTAGAGACAAGATACATAATTGAACTGGACTCTAAGTATCCGTCAGGACTTAATGCCAGTGAAGATTTTCATACGTCTTTAAAATTGAGTAATGTTCCATTCATCTTGACAATTTTTTCTAAAACATTTTGAACTGAAGAAGGAATTTTTCTGATATTTCAATATGGGCTCATATTGAACAAAATTTGATTATAGATGCTAACCAGATTTCGGAACATTTTGAATGTGATTTATGTAGAAGTAATTATGATTTATGTTGCACTTTCTTGGGGGTTTGGCCGCAGTAACGTTGGAAAGCAATTTTTGCTAGACCAGTGTTAGTGGTATTACAACATTAAGGTTAGGGGATGCACTATTTCGGCACTTTTTTATGACTAATGTTTGTAATATAGAGTGTGGTGATATATCAGGAATGATGGATAGTCATTATTTAATGATACAACAAGAAAATATACCCACTGAGGTTCCATTGAAGAAATATGCATGAGCTTTAGGAATAATATCAATATTCAGTATAGTAGTAGGCATGTGATCGAAAGATATTGGACATGGTTCTAAATCAATTATTGATTTCACATGTCACCAATTTGGGTGGTTGTGTAGCATACAGTATGATTAAAGCACAGCAGGGCTATATATATTAAAATGGAAGGGTTATGAACTGAATATTGTATGGTAGTTGACTTGTAAGAAATGATGGTTTTATACAACAAATCTGTGATCTAAGGCGATCATTAGTTTGTACATATTTATATATTTATTGTATATCTATTTATATATTTATTTATTGCAATTGCGATGGTTTTTCCACATTTACCATATTTTGCACACTATGTAAATATTTTGCTGCTATATTACGATGCTGCTACCTATCAACCATATTATGCACACAGAGGGCCATATGTATCAAGCAAATTCGCATTCGCAAACGCCGAAAATCGCTATTTCAGTATCTCAAAACTGGATGATGATACAGGCCATATGTATCATCATCCAGTTTTGCGATTCTGAAATAGCGATTTTTTAGAAATCGCTATTTCAGAATCGCCAATTGGGATGTATGTAGAAATTCGCAATTGTTTTGCGAATCCTTTGTATTCCTTAATTGCGATTAGCAAATTGCGAATCGCAATTAAGGAATAATTTCCCATTCATTTCTATGGGCCAGGAGGCCCATAGGAATGAATGTGAAGTAATTCTCAATTTGCGATTCGCAATTTGAGAATCGCAAATTGAGAATAATTTTAAGGGTGCAGGGGTGTCCAAAGGACACCCTGTTGCACCCCTGAAATAAGCATGGGTGCACATGTGGCGCACATACATGCCCTAAGGGCGTCACATGGCACTTTGAAAAATGTAAAAATTTGCTTTTTTTAAGGAATTCGCAAATTACCACCAACTTGAAGTTGGTGGTAATTTGCGATTCCTTAAGGACAATTTGCATTTTTTTTGGCTTCATACTTGCATTTAAGGAATCGCAAAATTTACGATTCCTTAAATACAATTGCAAAATAAGGAATCGCAAATTTTGTGATTCCTTGTTTTGCACCAACATTTCTTTGATACATTCCATTTAGCGAATTCGCATTCGAAAACGCCGATTGTGAATGCGAATTTGCTTGATACATATGGCCCTATGTGATTAATATGCTGCTATATTTATATGCTGCTATAATGATGAGGGTTATATTTTGCACACTATGTGAATATCTGGCTGCTGTATTCCGATATTGCTACTCAATCACAATTTTGCACACTACGGGAATATTATGCTGCTATATGAATATGCTGTTACAAAGATGAATTAGACATTCAAGTATTTTTATGCATACTGAAAATGATGTATTATTATATTTTGAATGTGCACAGTTGTAGAGTACTATGCTGTATAGTAACTCTTCAATATCTATGAGAAGGAGGGTGAAGCATCATTTCCTGGTCTAACGCTTTATAAATGCCTACCCTGCTATAGCAACACGTCATGTGATCAAGACCCGATAGGGGTTGAAACGCGTCAAGGCGGACTGGCTGGTCAAACTACAATAAAGAATTTTTGATTGGCACAAGTACCTGGGTCCACTATCGTCTCTTTGTCTTTCAAGAAGCAATTTCAAGTGACGTTGGGGAAATATATATCTTTATATATATATATATATATACACATCACTTATTTATGTCTATATATATTTACAGCAGTATAGTGGTTAGGTCAGGTCAGAGGTTGGCGCTATTTGACTTATCTTTCCAAAAATCTAATATGGCCGCCTTGGATTACTACCTTATTGAGGGGTGGCAATTCTGTTTTTCACCTCCAATGTTTGACTTATCAGTCAGAGTACTAGAATTTTTCTGGTACTTTCTTTCATATTAAAACGGGTAATATTTGCTAATAAAATCTAACCACAAAAGTTACTCCTTCCATAGACTTTTTCTACTCAATTTTCTGGCTCAATACATGAGAAACACAGAGTCAATCAAGGAAAACCCCACTTTAATTTTGGCCCCCCTGACAGATTTGCATCAAACTTGTTTTCAATCTTCTTTTTTTATTATTCTGAAACCAATACAACTGTTACAACAAAAACAACATAAGCACACTATTGTATTATGTGTTTTGTAGAGTTTAACATATAGATCTAAGTGCAGCGTATGTTCTATTTCATTCAAATCATTTATCTGTTTCAATGCCCCATTCAGTCGCATCTATGTTGTACTCTCCATGTCAGCCTGCCAGATACCAGTGTGGTCCTACTCTTTATTGTTCCCGTTTGCACTGTCCGCCAAATCCCAACTCTGCACTTGCGATTTCCTGCATCTATCTGTTCAGACAGCTGTTCTAGCATCTTGCCCAATTAATTCTATCTACCACAGCCCTCTCACATCAGTTAAGTGACTACCTTATGTAGTTCCTCTGCTATGAACAATTTTATGAAATTAATCTCTCAGGATGCCACCGCCAGATCTCAGGGGTGTAACCAATGGATGGTTATCCTGTGCTTTGCTAGCATGGTCTGAAGAACTGTAAATCAGGACTTCACTTGCTCTTTTTGGGCTTTAGTATGATGATTAGCAAGTACTGCCTTATCAAGGTCATTATGGGATGCAGTCTGGCCACTAAAGCCTGCATTATTGACTATTGGTTTGCAATGCCAAGCAATGTGTATGGAGGAGGATGTCAATTCTTTTCATCTCGGACAAGGTGAGGGTCCTCCTTGGATATACCGCTTGAGTTTCTGGGATGTTAGAATTCTTGGTTGCAAAAAATGAAAATGTGTCAGCTTGAACTATGATTACTAGATGCATTCTTAAACTGGGGGCATGGCGTTTCCCAAATGTTTGTCTTCCAGGACCTCTTGTATATCTTTCTTCCATTAGCGAGTCGTGCTCAGTTAAGTCCTATTTCTGTCTGGCCTCAGGGCTGTGTATATTTGAGACACCATTCTATGACCGTGCCAAAATTCCAACATAACTCCACTGACAAGGGTATGAGTGTTTGTAGGAACTCCACCCATATTTCCCTGGCTGTGCAACCTAGTTTGACCCCCAACACCTCCTGTGCTTCTTCAAGTGAGGACAGTATATTTCTGGTACAAATCCCACAGCGTGTTGCATTCACCCTTCCTCAGCTGATGCATGATATATCTTTGACCATAAATTTAAATAGCAGTAGGGACCACACATCAGGGAGCCTGCAATGCAGGGTCTCCAGAGAATTATTTTCCTGCCATTTTCCCAGGCTACCCCCATTTGGCCTACTATGAAGTGATAATTGGGTAGGACCGAATATCCTTTTGTGAGTTGTTTTCGCCAAATTCTCATTATCTGAGATATTCTTTAGCAAACAAATTTCCCAGTTATCTCCCTCTTCTAGTGAGCTTGTTGCATGCTGAAGGTGAGGTGCTAAATATTTCAGCTCTGTGAATGGAAGGGCACTACAACTGGAACCCCAACTAGTGCTCCCCATCGAGTATGTATATCATGGGTGCTCACAAACATTTTCCCAGGGGCCACAATATGGTCTGCATTCTGCAAGAGGCCCACATGAAAGCTAGAATGGTAGAAGTGGTGCTTTACGGGGAGTAGGGGGAGCTAAGCTGGGTATAGGAGAAACTAAGCATGTACATGATCTGGTTAGTGAATCATGGAGTTATTTTTACAGTTTCATTCCAGACTGCCCTCTAGAAGAGAGGTTGTATGCTGCATCTAAATTGCTATCCCTCTATCACACCTTAGGGTAAGTCTTCCCTACTTGCTTTCACTACCTTAGGAGAGTCAAGTGTGAAAAAGGAAGTATTTTGATAACTGAATTGGAATAAAATAGGATCGGGCAATGTGAAACCAGAAAACATCGGATCAATCCCAGCATCCCCACTTGGCCAAATTGTGTGCTCCTAGGCAATTGTTTTATTTCACTTTGCATCCTTTTTCTTCATTATCACATATAAGAGCACCTTGAAATCCATGAATTCAGGGTGTGCTGTATAAAAACTTCTCTTGTGTTTGATTTAATAAACTACAAATGTGTCCATGTATAATAACAAGCCAGCCCATCCAGAGGGTTCTGTGTGACAACTGACTTGCCTCTTAGGTCACAAATGGCATTGTTGTCAGGGTGGAGGGTAGGCCCGAGTGTTTATACGTTCATTTTTTTGAAACTATGACTTAAAATACTTCTCAATGCACTGGTATAATCTGATGTAATAAGGCGAAATGCTTCTGTGTGTTAATGAAATGCACTTCTTTGAGATTGTGTAATGTTTTTACATGTGTGTTGCAAGATGTTCTAGAAATGAATGTGATCCAAAAGCTAAGATGTGCAGTACACCTTACTTTTTCTTTTACTTTCAGGTAGTGTGTATTTAAAGGCTTGCCCATTTATTTAATATCTTTCTGCATGTTAGTGCTCTCTCAAGTAAACAGCTTCGCAGTGCTGTCATTCAATAGGGGGAGCTGCATGTGATGGTCAGTAGGGCCGCAAGTGGCCCCCGGGCTGTCCGTAGAGTATCACTGATCTATATCAAGAAACTGTGGTTCATTCGAAAGAAGCTAAACTAGCCTTTGCTTCCTAGGCACTCTCCAGCAGCTCAACTACTTATATTGTAGCTCGGGCTGGGCTTTTTGTGTGACATGATCCGATTGAGTCCACTCGTTATATGGTTGTCCATCTGCCTCAAACCTGAGTTGGAGCTCAATAGGAAGTTTTTAAAGGATGGTCTAAGACTGGACCATGCTCTATGTATACCATGGATTTTTTTATGCAAGAAAGAGTTTTCTCAAAATAGGTAGATCCACCCTTTTTAGCAATCCAGAGATCATTGTCAGTGGATTTCACCTGGATAACGGATGCCTTTGTAAATCAGTCAAGTAAGGAGAGGGAATCCTTTGCCTTGACCAAGGTTGAATATACTTGTGCAGACTACTTCGCTTATAGAGCCGTATCTGATACACAAAGTTCTTATTAACAGATTTTCGACTAAATATGGTTCACTCTTTATTGTGTATCCCTATTAGATGGTTTAGTGATACGAAACCTCCACCTGCCAAAGATTTTGTCTTACATGGTGTGATTTTGGATCCATTATGGTATTGGGCATTTGGGATGTAGGTGGCCTAAATTGCAAATTCTGTAATTTACCGATTCGGTATTTTAAGGAATCGGTAAATTACCAATTCCTTAAAATACTGAATCGGTAAATTACCGAATTTGCAATGTAGGGAGCACTCAAATGAGTGCTTTCCCCATTTTAGGATTCGTTATTTACCACCAACTATAAGTTGGTGGTAAATAAGGAATACCTTTGAAAATGCAAATCTGTCCATTTTCAACTGTGCCATGTGGCAGACATACATGCCCTTAGGACATGTATGTGTGCCACATCTGCACACAAGCACGATTCAGGGGTGCCACAGGGTGTCAAAGTGACACCCTGGCACCCTTGAATGTTTCCCCCATTTTACCGAATCGGTATTTACCGATAATCGGTAAATACCGATTCGGTAAATACTGAATCTTACCGATTCGGTAATTTTTACAGAAAATGTATCTACATCCCATTTACCTATTCTTAAATACCGAATCGGTAAAATTCGGTATTTAAGAATAGGTAAATTCGGATTACCTACATCTGGCCCTTAGTGAGGACAGTCAACTCATCGTGGATAACCAACCCTCAACTGCAGGGCGCAGCCTTTTATTTTTATTTTTTATATAAATATGTGTATGTATGTGTGTTACCTTATTTCGGCCGTTACCAACCGGTATTGGGCCACCTACATCTGGCCCCAAGTTGGCTGCCAAAGATTTTGTCTTTCATGGTGTGATTTTGGATCCATTATGCATTGCAGTGTTGTTTTAACTTTACATCAGAGGCACTCGTGAACTACCTTGTTAGTTATAAAGGGTGTATTGTAGGCCGTGTGACAACAGTGTTGCTGTCAGCAGCCTTCAGGCTGGCCCAGAAACCAACCACATATGCGCGCAGCCAAATACCATCCTCAGCAGGGAATAGTACACTTTCATGAAGGTGTTGGATGTAGTCATGGGCGTCCGCACGGGGGGGGGGACAAGGAGGGGCGCTTGCCCCCCCCCCCCCCCCGGAGCGCCTCTCCTTGCCCCCCTGAGCACGCCCATGTTCACAAATGCATCCAGGAGGGAGGCCGGCGCCGGCGCCTGCAGGGAACAGAGCTGTTCCCCTGCAAAAGGCCTCAGCTCCCTGATGGGGCCACCTCGCACTCCTCTGAGCACAAGAGCAGCCCCACCCACCCATTGTCACTCTGTGTGGGGCTGATTGCCACATACAGAATGACAATGGGTCAGCCTGGGCTGGCACAGCATGTGTTGGACTCCTACAGCCTAGGTCTAGGGCATTCTGTCACATGGAAGTGCAAAAACGCCCATGCTGCTGCTAGGTGAGAATCCAGTTAGCCAAAGGAAGGCGTTGAAAGGAGTGAAAGGAAAGGATTATAGTTATAGTATAGCAGCCATGGTTGCTGCTTTTTTATTTTATGCAACTAACAACCATTGACAAAGCCAATAGTTCTGGCTTGTTGTAGGTGTAACGTTACTTGTTCTAAGTGTAACCTTACTTGTTGTATTATATATCTGGATGCAATGACAGAAGCAACAAAAATACCAGTCGGCGGCACATTATATTATGCACAGATTTTTAGCTTATGTGTTTTAAGCCACGCATTTGTTTACATCAAACACCCTTGTGGAGAGACCCCCCTAGTTTTTTCATCTCACTTAAAGCTCTGGAAACAACACCATGTCATAGCCCCCCCACGTCAAGGCCCTGTGCATCATGCATGACTCATGCCTTCCACTTTTTCAGATTGCCTATGTGCAGGGGCATAGTGAACCCTGCTCCATCCCACCCCTTGCTTTGGGAACTACAGCAAGGGTGGAGCTGTTGATGGTTCTCATAATTAATGTGAAAAGGTGAGTGAGTAAGTACGTGAAGGGATGGGTGGATGGATGGCTGGATAGATGAGTGAAATGATGGATGGATGAGTGAAAGGGTGGATGACGGGCGAGTGAATGGGTGGATGGATGAGTGAAATGATGGATGGATTGATGAATTGATAAGTGAAAGGGTGGATTAAAGAATTGATAAGTGAAAGGGTGAATGGATGGACGGATGAGTGAAAGGGTGGATGTAAGGCTGGATGAGTGAGTGAAAGGGCGGGTATATGGACAAAAGTATGGATAGATGAGTGAAGGAGTGAAAGGGTGGGTGGATGAGTGAAAGGATGAACGAATGATAGGTTCAATGAATGGATTCATGAGTGAATGAGTAGATGGACGGGCGAGTGAATGGGTGGATGGATGAGTGAAATGATGGATGGATTGATGAATTGATAAGTGAAAGGGTGGATTGAAGAATTGATTTGGGAAAGGGTGAATGGATGGACGGATGAGTGAAAGGGTGGATGTAAGGCTGGATGAGTGAGTGAAAGGGCGGGTATATGGACAAAAGGATGGATAGATGAGTGAAGGAGTGAAATGATGAATGAATGATAGGTTCAATGATTTGTGAGTGGATGAGTAGATGGGTGGGTGGGTGGATGGAAGGATGGATGGCTAAGTGAAAGGGGAATTAAAAGAGGAAGGGGATGGGTAAATGGATGACTGAATGGGTGAATGGCTGGATGGATGAGTTAATGGATAGATGGGTGGAAGAGTGAATGGATGAGTGTACGGATGGATAGGGTGAAAGGGTGGATGGATGGATGGATGATGGATGAGTAAAAGGGTGGATTGAGGGATGGCTGAGTGAAATGATGGATGGAAGGAAATGTGATGGATAGGTTTGTAAATGGATGCATATGGACATGGATGGGCACACAGATGGATGTCTCTATATAATATGCATGTGCTGTAACGCACTCTAAAACTCTGCCCCACATACTTGGGATGAGTAGCACTATAGAAGAAATTAAATACACATGAGTGAGGGTCTATGTGAAGATGAGGGGCGCCGTTGTAGGGTGGTATCAAGGCAAGACTTGCTGGACCGGGCATCAGGCGTTTTCTCTGGGAGCTGGAAACGTGGGGGCGGTTTTGTTACCACAAAAAGACCTGCATATTGCTGAAAGCTGCGCGTATACTAACAAACCATGAAGTTCACAATTGTCTCAACCTAATATAAACTTATTTTCACTTGTACTTTAGTGGTTGTCTATTTACTTACTTATATACTATTGCACAATCTTCTCTGATGTGTCTGTAAACCTTACCTTTTGTCCTGAATTTTGACCTCCTGTCCTGAATTTCTGTCACAAATTTTGACCCTTTGTCTTGAATTTTTACACTCACTGTCCTGAATTTGCACCCATGCAAGTTGGTCACCCTAAACCGCACAGCGATCCCTCCAGGTGCCGGTGGTTGGGGGGGGAGGGGGGGGGGGGAGGGGTGATCCTTGGCGTTCAGATGGAAGCAGGGAGCTACCAATGACTGAGGCAACAAGTGCAGGCGCCCTGCAACCCACTCATCACCACCACATGAAGGAAGAAAAGAACCCGATCAGCTCGTCGACCCAACATCCACAAAAACCTTTCAGACGCCATGGAAAGATAGCAGCATTTGCTGTCTGCGAGTCCGTCAAAGTAGATTTGTACAATAAACCCATTTGAAAAGGAAACTGCATTAAATGTCTGCCCCATCACGGTCACCACTCAGCGTCTTCAATCCCTCGTTCCCCCTTCTTTTAAACCTCACATCAAGTCATCTCCCTCAAATTTCGGGAGAGGGGGCTGTTCATTCAGCCAAAGCCATGTGCAGAGTGGAGATGCAGGCGTTCTACGTAGGGGTGAAAACACAACAAAGCCTCATTACCAAGTAAATGGTCTTTTAAAGACCTGTGTGAAGTACTCAGGTGTGGCTGTGTGTGTGTGGTGTGCCGGGAAGCTGTCTCAGCCAGGCACACACATTCTTATAACATTCACACCCCTCAGAATGACAAATCACCACTTCTAGCTGCATCGTCATGGGGTAGGAGTGGGAAGATGTGCACAGGAGGGGGAAGGGATGGCCAGTGCAGATGATGCTTTTCTTCTGTATTGGAATTTCTGCTAGCATCGTAGCCAAGGGGTTTGCTGTCTGTGCACTTGTATAGATGTGTATTCCATACAAGTGCACAGACAGCAAACTCTGGGCTATGACGCCAGCAGGACTGACTTTACAAAGGAAAAGTGTCACCTGCACTGCCATCCCTTTCACCCTGCTGTCTGGGCACTTGTTTGGAATACACATCCACGGCACTGCTCACCAGATAAATGGTGAACAGGGCCATGGATCTGTCTCTTTTTGCATCCAAGGGCACTGACGAAGGAGAGGAGGCCCAGGCATGGAGAATCCAGGAGACATTTGACCCACATCTAGAAAGTTAGACCTTCGGGAGGGGCTGGATGCCAGGACCACAGTGCTGCTGATCAGCCCGACTCCACTGAATAGTATCAGAAGAGCAGGCAGCAGTTTTTAAGTAAGTTCCATTAATGCATTCTACAGCATCAGCATTACCTACTGGCTGCATATCTAGGTTACGGTGTTTTAGACTTACATGCATGGAAACGTCAAGGAGAACAGTCCCCTCCGGATATGCAAATGTAGTAGAGATACCAATAATGATTACAAAAGAACTAATCCCGTCTGATGGTAACCGTAAGCTTACGTGGAACAAGATACTGGGTCAAGAAGATAGTCTGCTTTCTATTAGAGGATTGGTGGAATCACAAACTAGGGAATTGGTATCTGAAATCATGGTCCCCTACAATAACAATAATAATTTTAGCCTTGCAGATTCATATAATACCTTAGTGAGGAAAATGTGTTCCTTCTTCGTAGTAAAAGGCAGCGGAGGTTCAAAAAGGAAGCCTCTCCCAAAAGCTATAACCCCCTGGTATACGGCGCAATGTAGGGAGAAGAGAAGGGAAATAGGAAGTGCCATTAGGGGAAAGGATAATGCAGCTGTACGGCTGGCTAGAAGGGAATATAATACCTGCATACAAAAGGATAAGAGGGATTGGGAGGAGGAGTACTGGCAGAAAATAAAGGTGGCAGCAAGCTCAAAAAATACAATACTATTCTGGAATATGATAAATAAGTTAGACAGAAGAGGAGTGGACCCGCTTGCCAATCACATAACTGAACAACAATGGCACACACACTTTTCTAATCTGTATTATTGTGAGGAAGAAGTGGTTCCATCTTGGTGGGGACAAACTTACCCCTGCAACAATGGGACTATATCCACTGAGCCCTGTACAGCCCAGGAAGTAGTTGTAGCTATAAGGAATATAACCCCTGCAAAAGTGGCTAGCCAGGATGGGATACCAGGTGATTTGTATTTACATGAACCTAAGTTGTGGTCTAACCTCATTGCCCCTTTGATGAACTTAATCCTTGGTGGCCACCCTGTCCCCGACTCCTGGAAGGGAGCAGAAGTTGTCACAATTCACAAGAAAGGTGACAGGGAGGACCCCGCCAACTACAGGCCGATTAGCTTAATCGATGCTATGCAGAAAGTAGTTGGCCGGGAGATTGTGAACAGAATAGACAGATGGATAGAGGAGGGGAACATACTCTCCCACTTCCAGGCGGGATTCCGCAAAAATGTGGGCACAATGGATTAGGTCTTCAGGTTTTGGGCAATCTATTGGAAAACAGTCACTGTTATGAAGGGGAAACTCTACCTGGCCTTTGTAGACCTTAAAAGTGCGTTTGACCTAGTACCCCGCGAAAAACTCTGGAGGGTCTTACTGGACATGGGGTTCCCACGCTATCTTCTGGAACTGATAGTTAAGCTCCATGAGGATAGTTATGCTAGGATTAGGTGGGGTAGCTAGGGGCAGCTAACAGGGAGGGTGACCGTGAACAGGGGTGTACGACTGGGCTGTGTGATGGCCCCGACACTGTTCTCTCTCTTTGTTAATGGGGTTGTAGACCATTTGAGGGAGGACAGTGCCGATGCCCCGGTCTTGGCCGGGGAGAAAACACCTACCCTCCTCTTCTCGGACGATACCCTATTGTTGGCCAAAACTCCAACGGGCCTGCAAAAATTATTGGATAAATTCAGCCTGTTTTGCCATGAAAGTGGACTGACCAACAACACGACTAAAGCAAAGTTGATGGTGTTACCCCCCCAAAAAGGGAAGAAAACTTCAGATTAGCTTTAATGGATCCCCTCTCGAGGTAGTGGAGGAATTTGACTATCTGGGAATCAGGATCAAAAGTAAAATGAGGTGGGATTCCCATATAGCCAAGATGTTGCTAAACCTCAAGAGAGTCTCGGGTGCCATCTTAAGGAGCCAGCGATTGTCAGTTAGCAGACCTTTTGCCCCGGCTCTTGCTGTGTATGGGGGAAGGGCACTGCCTTCTGCGACATATGGGGCAGAATTATGGGGTGGTGAAAATATCCAGGACTTGGTCAGAGCTGAGAACAAATTTATAAGGCAGTTAGTTGCCCTACCAACCTCAACTCCGCTGAAACCACTGTATCTGGATATGGGCAAACGCTCTATCTCAGATGTAGTTCATCTGCGCCCGTTGCTGTTCTGGGTGCGCCTAAGGAGGACCCCAGAGCTGGCAAACTATGCCCTGGCGTTGGATGAACTGATTGCATTGAACACCGGGAGTAAAATACATTGGGTAAATAAACTTAAACAGATGGTTTTGAAGTTGGGTCTGATTGAATCCTGGACCACCCAGTCCCCACCCCCAAAACAAGCAATAAAGAAAATTTATTGGGAGTGGGTGGAGGCAGAAGAACAGAGGAACCCAAGTTGGGGCCCTTTAACCATTCAGTTCTTAGACCGCAAACCAATTAGGAAGTTGGAACCCTTTCTAGATCTCATCAGAACACCTAGAGATAGAGTGATCTTTTTAAAGATGAGGTATGGAACTTTACCACTTAATAATTTCACCAAAGGTTGGAAAGGCTCAAGGGCCCCAAACGGTGCATGCCCTTGTTGTCCCTGCAAAACAGAATCCCTTCCACACTTTCTGTTTGGCTGTAAAGCTTACAAGAGGGCAAGACACAGATGGCTGAGACCAGTTTGTAGGGAGCTGGGGGTTAGAGATTTCCGGGTTGCCCTCCGCATTATTTCAACTAACAAGTCTTCCCTCTTTATTGTTTGTGGTGTGGCAAAATATTTTTCAAGTCCTTGGCTCATTCGCATGAGGATGTTTAATGCTATTAAAGCTTAGACCCTCTGGATATGATCACTAACTAATAATATTTTTAATATTGCTATACTTAGTATTGTCATGCAATTTTGTTATGTAATTATGTTTTAAATATATATAGTATTTTTAGCAATTTTTAACATGAAATGTAAATTTTTAGCTCCAATGTTTTTATGAATGAATGGACTTTTAGGATATGACAATATCGAATAAAGTATCAATCAACCAACCAACCGCAAATGTAGTGTAGGCTTGTTGGGGCAGATTTACAAGCCCCTTAGGCCACTTTTGCGTTACTTTTCCCATGTTAAAAGTGATGCAAAAGTGGCGCTAGGGGCTTGTAAATCTGTCCCATAGCGTTCAGCTTTTGGGATGCCAGTGGGGTAATTTTAGGTTTCAGGGTGGGTATGGGTTTTGGGGTGGCAGGGATAATTTTAGGGTTCAAGGTGGGCATGAGTTTTGGGGTGCCAGGGGTAATTTTAGGGTTCAGGGCGGGTATGGGTTTTGGGATGCCAGGGTAAATGTTAGGGTTCATTGTGGATATGGGTTTTGGGGTGCCAGGGCGTAATTTTAGGGTACAGGGTGGGTATGGGTTTTGGGTGGCAAGGGGGAACATTTTAGGGTTCAGGGCAGGTATGCGTTTTGGGGTGCCAGGGGGACAATTTTAGGGGTCAGGGCGGGTATGGGTTTTGGGGTGCCAGGAGGCTAATTTTAGGGATCAAGAAATGTATAAGTTTTAAGGGGTCAGGGGGGTAATATTAGGGTTCATATGTGTGCTCCAATTGTTGTCCAGTTTCAAATACAGAATTCACCACTTTTTTTTCTCAGTGAGCAAATTGGAGTTGGCGCCCATCCAGAATTATAGCATTTAGCAATTTTCATAGCATCAAATGTCCAAACGAAAGATCAATAGAGCAGGTCCCAAATCCACTTGTGATAGAAAACTGTTCTTTATTGATACACTTCAAAAATGTCTTTTAAAATCAATTAATCAGAAATTTTTAGCCAACGCGTTTCGTCTCTGTTGAGACTTCTTCAGGGTTCAAGATGAAATAAAAAAGATTATAATGGATTCCACTAGTATGAATGGACCTGATCAGACGATAATGATCACTCAAATAGTCAAAAAGCAATCTCGAAGGGATGTTTAGCTCATTCTCCAATGTATAGAAAATAGTAGACAAATTTAACTGCGCGGTTGCGAAAGTCTTTATTCCGGCTTCTGAAAGTTAATTTGCATTCTCCTGGAAAATGAAAAATGCATCAGCATAGATTTTAGCCTTCTCAGAGTGAATTCAAGGGTAACTCAAGACATTGTTGCCCAGCTGCATCCACTTTTGCTTTCTTCAACACATACGCTAATGAGTTACTGTTATTCCCTATGGTGAATTTCTTTCCATGAAATTCTCACACATGAGTTAAAAATGTCAGTTTGTGTGTCAGACATTACTTCTCGAAATAACCAAACCTCTTCTTGCAAAAACGACTGGACTTATACCTTGCCCTCGTCTTGATACTGCACAGCATCCACCCATCTTGATTTGCACCGGAATCAGAATCAAATGTATTGTCGCTAGTTAAAACCATTACAATATTGAAAGAATAATAAATTGAACAAATTGGAAGAAAAATACATGTAAAAATACCAGCAATTTGAACAAGTGCAACTGAGAAAGTGCAAAACAATTATCAACTGCTGCAAAAAGTGTCCGCAGACAGTGCAAATTCTAAGGAAAAGTACAAGTTGGTGATCTCATTGAGGAGAGAGGAGATAATGGTTTCTCAATGGGACTCGCTAGCTAACACCGCGTACTTAACGAATGGAAAACATTTTTGGGCTGCCATAAAAGATATGCAGGCGGTGGGCCAAACTCTTACACCAATTAGCTGTAACATAAGCAGCAAATCTTGGGAGCAAACTTCTCATTGATTTACACAGCCCGCCTCACGACAAGGAAATGCCCGGACTGCCAAATCCTAAGGGAGTAGGGATATCTCTGCTTGAAGTGGGGGAAGGTATAACCCAGAGAATAGGCAACAAGACTCTGTGACATGATGGGGTGCCCATAGATCTTATTAAACACAAACCTGGTCTTTAGGCCCCACAGCTGCTTAATATTTTTAATAACTTAGCCAGCTCCCCGCTGCGAAGCACATGGCCAACTTCTGTCATCGTACCGATTTTTTAAAAAGGGCGATCGCTCTCAACCTGGGTGCTCTAGGCCCATTTCCCTTAAAGATACAACACTGAAAATACTAGGTAGGGTACTGTATAACAAGATCAAAAACTGGGCAGTAGAGATTTCTGTCCTGCACACCTGTCAATTGGGTTTTAGAAATAGGGTGGGCACTATAGAACAGTGCCTTAATTTTAATTTAATAATCGGGAAATACACCATTGCTCAGCACTCACCAATATATCTATTGTTTATGGATTTGACCTCTGCATTCGGTTTTGTTAACCAATCACGGTTATGGTCTATCCTGTTGGAAAGTGGAATGGACAAGTCATTAGTGCATTTCCTAGCCTACGTACATCAAAATATAGAAGCCAGGATTAGATTTAATATACAAGGGGAAGTTTCCATTGCTATTGGTAAACCACGGTGTAATCTGTTCTTTTTGGTAGGGGCATCAATGTTCTGCCTGCACATATTGTCTCTTCTACGCACCCTTAGTGCTACTAACCATGTGACTTCGTAAGTCTGAGAGCACCGTCAGGTAAGGAGTATTGCTGCCTGTCCTTTGTGTTTCTTCAATAATAGGCTTGTGTTGTATACTTTTAAGCTTGATTATTTGTCTATGGCCCGATGAGCATATGCTGTTGGTTGAGGCCAAGTGAAGCGCGAGGTGCCCGGGTTCATTTGTTTAGAATTCTTGCTCCATTTTTAGTCGAGCTTGAGGCCCGATGTGTTTCTTTTCGTGTTGGGTCTAATGAGGTGCCAGCCGTCCGTGTTTGTTGTGAGAACTCTTAATTCAAGTCAAGTCAAGTCAATAATACTTTATTCGGTTACCTATATAACCATAAAAGCACATAAAAACATATTTAAAATATTAATAAGACATATAATAATATATACAGTAGTGGACATTGCACCGCGAACATAGACATAATTTCATTTAACTTATTATCACATCATGATAGTTTTCCTGCATTTAAATATATATTTTTTTAAAGCTGTTTCAGATGCTACTACAAATTCTGTCTCTAATTGTTGATGAGCCACAAATGCTGGACGACAGTACTTCATGCCATATGTTTTTAAGACAGGAATAATCCATAATTTCCTATGTACTGAATAAAATTTGCTGAAAAATATCACATGTATGGTAGATTGATCAGAGATGTCGTCACATGGGCATTTGCATAACTGTTTTGACCAATCATTTACAACTGGAAAACGTAATGATCTATGCAGAGTACCCATGCGGAAACGCATCAATAAAAATCTGTCATAGTCATTCGGTATCAGGCATAGGCACTGCTGCAGTCTAAAAGTTGTTAATGTAAGATTATGTGCTTGCACCATGGTTTTATTCAATTCCACACATAATCTCTGTTTGCTCAGAAAGCTCAGGCATTGATCTTAAGATCTTTCCTTGACAGCCTAACCATGGTGGGTGGATCATCATAAAATTCTTGATGGCCTAAATTATATAAAAAAGATTTAACATAAAACAGCCATCTATGTATTGCGATTTATATAGCGCACGTATCACCCGAAGGTATCAAGGCGCTTGCTTAGGGAACCCGCCCTGTGAGATACCCCGGCAGGGTATCCGCAAGGTGAAAGCCAGGCATCCCGCCGTGAGGGGCCGTTGTGGAGATTAAGCAAGCTATTGCCCGGAGTCGCAGAGTGTGAACCCGTGAATCGAGTAGGCACCGGAGCGAGAATTGTCGAGTCCATGGACATTTTAGGACTCAAGACCCCGCCGAGCCGGGAATTGAACCCTGGTCCCGGGCTGACCTCTGCTTCCAGGTCTGCCTCCTCTAACCAGTGAGCCACACTTCTCCATCTAATTTGTATCACCCCATCCAAACCCATACAAACTTCTAAAACCCCACGATTGAACTGTGTTTCCTCTGTTGTCCATATCCTATGCCACAACAGAACTGGTTGGATCTTTATGATGTCTTCTAAATATGACAGACCTTGTGTGGCATATGAAGGAGGAGGTACTGTAAAGAGCTCACATCCGCATACCCCCATATGCCAGCTCCATAAGATGCGACAGTGACACATTTCGCTTTATAAATATTTAGTAGTTCCACCGTGGGACGCCTGCCTAATTTCCTACTAAAATGTGATAGTGCAGATAAGGTCTTTATATACAGCCTGCACCCATGATCTTGTGCGTTCAAATAAAATGCCAAGATAGGAGAATGTCTTTGTACTTTTGATCCACTTTTTGTCAATAAATATAGATCTAGTCTTTATACACCCTGACCCACAATTCATTGTAAAAGTTTTAGATGAATCAATAGTAAGACCCCATTCAGACATAAAATTTGCAAAACTGGTAACGACCCTTTGGGGTCCCAATGGTGTACGGGCCATTAATACCGCCTCGTCTTCGTATAACAATGCGGGGATGGGGCGTTTGCCAGCTTCCGGTAGGTTCTTACATTCCTGAACTAAAACCTTATAAAGATTATTTATGTATAAAGTTAAAAGAAACGGGGCAAGGACGCAGTCTTGTCTCACACCTCGCCTCACTTTAAAGTGTCTAGTGCATTCCTCTCCTGCCCCAAACTGTACCGGAGCCTTTGCCCCTCAATATAACTGTCTTAAAAAAGAAATTAAAACTGCTTCAACGCCCATCTCCTCTAAAATCATCCATAATTTGTTGTGCATTAAGCAATCAAGCAGCGATGATAAGTCGACGAATGCCAAGTACAAGGTTCCCTTTTTTGCTTTGATGTACTAATTCATTAGGATGTTAAGATTAAGGCCCTGCTCAATTATACCTAACTTCCTACAGAAGCCAAATTGCAGATCGCTTATCACTGTCCGGTCCTCCGCCCAGTCCTGAAGTCTATTCAGTATTACTCGAACCACTATTTTCACAGTTGAATTCAACAACGATATTAGTTGGTAACAAACCGGGTCGGCCCTGTCTCCTTTTTTAAAAATTGGTACCAAGATGGATTTATACCATGTCGATACAAAACCAGCAGAGCTACAGATATTAAACACTTGTGTCAGCAATGGGCCCCATAATGCAATATTAGCTTTAAAAATGTCAACAGGAACACCATCCGCCCCTGCTGCCTTCCCTCCCAAACTTGTAGCAATGGCCAGATTTACCTCACTGAGCTCAAAAGAGAGCTCTTTTCCTTGATCCCTCAGTAGTACACCATGCTCTTCCTCAAAAACTGTATTGTCATGTGACGCTGGGGATAGCTCATCTTACAGAGCAGAAAAGTGCACTATCCAGTCGAGCTCTGAGATTGCCACCTCAATAGTAGCTATGTCCTTGTCTATGAGGAATGGTGTGTTAACTGCCTTCCAAAAGATGCTTTACGTAAGGCTGTCCATGCCTCTGCTCTTAACATATTTCTTCTAACTTTTAAGGCACACTTATACTCTCTCTGGGCATCTCTGATCTTATCCTTGTTTTTTTCTTCCGTATGCAGGGCATGCTTAAGCTTTCTGTAAGCCTTTGTACAGCTGGAGTCAAACCATCTTTCTTTCCTTAGGTTTTGTTTCCTGTTATTTACTTTAACAGTAAGTGCCTTCTTAATATGGTCTGTAATATCATTAAAACCATCAACAATTTCTTTGGGTGTAGTCTTTTCATCCAAACAGGCCATGATCTTATCATAACAGTTTGTTACATTTATCAAAAATTCTTTAGGTTCTATTTTGTCCCAGCGTTAAGCATAACCATTTTTCCTAGATAGGGATATATTCTTCAATATGGGATTGGGGCTATTAGCCCTACTTATCTCTTATCTAAATAACAAAATACCCACACTCTGTGCAAAATGGGCACTTAGTGCAATCTTATGAGTGCAAAAATTAACAATACTTGAGCAGTGCCGGTTTGAAACCAAAATAAAATCTATTGTTGAAAATGTTCCACGACCATTAAAAGTAGGACCAAAGTGATGGGGGGGACAACTTAGAGTGTTGACAAATCCTAAATCAAATTGAAACACAGTTTCATTTAAACTATCACCATACCTTGTATGCGGGAAATGAGGAAAAATAGTCTCCATATCATATGATTCCGCAATTCCCGGTATCTGAATGTTGGCACAGGACAGAGTTAAAATCCCTCCCCCACAAATATAAGCAAATCTTTACTTCCTGACTCCTGTAAATTTTGTAAATGACAGCGTATGGCCCTTACAATCCCTTCTAGTAAATCATGGGGAACGTTGTTATAGTAATTCACAAGTATTACTATGCAGTTTTAATCCACCACTAAACTAATACTGGACCCCTGTCCACCGTCCATTCTCAACCTCATTCCAGAGGTCATCACGCCAGCCATAGCGAATATTTGTAACACCATGTTCCATACTGGCTTCTACCCTTCCGTTTGGAAGAAGGCTATCATTAGACCACTCTTAAAAAAGCCCTCTCTCTATCCTGCAACTCCATACAGCTACAGACCCATTGCATGTCTTCCGTTCCCGACCAAGATTTTTGAAAGCATAATGAACAGACAATTATCCAAATTCATTGACACTAACCACTTGCTGGATGACACCCAATTCGGTTTCAGGCAAGGACACGGAACCGAGACGGCCCTTATAAAAGCTACTGATGAGATCAGGATGACCTTGGACAAAGGCGGGCGGCAGTCCTGATACTGCTAGATTTGTCCGCGGCCTTCGACACGGTCAATACCACCTTGATCGACCGTGTCTCAGCTATGGGCATCAGACATAAGGCTAAAGATCTCCTCGCCTCCTTCCTGGCCAATCGCTCCCAAGCCGTAAAATTAGGTCCTTTTTTCTCACCCATCTTTTCCCTCCCTTGTGGAGTGCCGCAGGGCTCCTCGCTAAGTCCGACCTTATTCAACATCTATGTGTCGGACTTGGCAAGGGTAATCAAGTCACATGGCATCAGTCTTACAACCTACGCAGATGACACCCAGATGGTCCTGTCAGTTCATCACGATGGAGACACAGTTGCAGCCAGTTTTCGAGAGGGAATGCTGGCCATTAACACCTGGATGTCATCCAACTGTCTAAAGCTAAACTCTGGAAAAACTGAGATCATGACATTTGGGAAGTTAGAACCAAGTTGGTTACATTAAGAAATATCAAGAAACTTCTACCCTACCTCCCAACCTCAGCAGGGAAAACATTGATCACCTCCCTCATCTTCTCTAGAACCGACTACTGCAATGCCCTCCTCAACGCACAGGAAAAGGTTCTAAATAAGCTCCAGCTGGTGCAAAACGCCTCAGCAAGGGTCCTCCTGGGTATCCCCAAATTCAGTTCCATCTCCCCATTCATCCGCCACCTCCACTGGCTGCCTATTAGGAGTCGCACTAAATTCAAGGCACTATGTATCGCCTACAAGGCCATTAACAACTCTGGCCCTCAGTTCTTCAAGCATGCCTTCCGTCCAATAGCATCATCTAGGACACTCCGCTCTGCATCAGCACACCTCCTTAACGTCCCACGAACAAAAAAAGCCAACTGGGGCGACAGATGTTTCGTTGTTTCCACAGCCAAACTGTGGAACGCTCTCCCCCTCAGCATCAAAAACATCCCTACCCTCCTCAGTTTCAGGAAGCAATTAAAAACCTGGCTGTTCACACACTAGCTGCACTCCCTTTGTTTAGTATCATATCCTTTAAGCGCCGAGACACCCCTGGGTAATTGCGTGCTATACAAATTGCCAAAACATAAACATAAACATAATCTTATAAAAACAGTCCTTGGCCACCATGTCAATGTTTCCAAAATTTACTAGGTTCGAGACATAGGTGCAGAGCCCCCCTTTGGCTCTACCATGCATAGAGGCTATTGCGGGTGTATGTAGGGTTTTATGACCATTTAAATGGATAGACTCCACGGCCCACGTTTCCTGCAGACTAATAACTTCAAATTGCTGAATAAAATCATTCCACAATCCATGTCACTTTAGATTTTAAACCGGCTACATTCCAAAACATAAAATTACATCTGCCATTTCCCATGACACCTATATTAGAATCCATACTTTCCTCTCTGCTTGACATCAAGTGGTTGTTCTCCAGTGTAGTAGATAATATTGGCACAGCCACAGTAATAGGCAAGGAGGGAGTAAGTCTCACATCATAAGTGGTTGTAGTGTTCCCCTTACAAATAGTCTGTGCTAAGTCTATGTCTGGTGTACCGCATTGTACTGCATTATCGTGTGGGCCAAATGAATCTATTCCCCCTGTTACATTCTTGACCTCACGGATCATTGATACTTCAACCCTACTACTTGTGTCGGGAATTAAAGCATCAGTGGGATTCTTAAATGAACTACTCATATACTTAGATTTAGCTCCATTATTGATCGTCACCTTCTGTCAATCCACTTCTTCCAAACTAGGTAGTACATTAAAACGGTTACGAGTGGGTATGCCATATCTTGTATTGTGAGTTGTCAGTGGAACCCCCCCTGATCTGTTCGCCATAATCAAAATAACTGGGTTTATAAAAATATCCTAGTGGAACAATATTAATATGTTCTGCTGAAATCAAACTATTACCCATCCTACTCAAGATCGACTGAATTAATTGTGGGGTTTTAAAATGTAATATAACACAATCGCCAGCCAGGTCCTTACGCCCCCTCCCTATCCAGCTCACCCTTCTTGCCATTTTGAACTCTAAAAGGAGTCTATCAGTTAGACCAGTCCTAGTCTCGAGCCAAGATAGCGATTTATTTCTCAAACTTTCACATGGTTCAACCATCCCCTGTCACAACCTAGGGACATTAGATAGTACCACTGTGTAAGGGGTTGCCGCTGGAGGTAAATCCATGTCTGTCGCCTGGTTTTCAAGCTCGGGCCCCTCCATGGCTCTAATTTCTTTCATCGCCTTAGGCCCCTCTGCCTGATTAGCTGTAATTCCACTGTGGATAGTTGGCTTGGGACAGGACCCCGCGATTCTATTACCAGTTATCGAATGCACACTTGAAGTAAGGGTGTACACCATTGGAATCAGATAGAAACTCACATTTATTATGGCATTTGGACAAGACATCTTCTATTGCCCCCAATCTACCACTCATAATATTTAAAGTTTCCCTAAGGTAGCTATCAAGAGCATCCAATTTATTTCTCACTTTTAAAACTTCATTCTGTGCACGGGAATCCGAACTAGCTAACGCCTTTTCCCACCTGCACATTTTGTTCAATGCAGGAGTCCTACCCTTTATTGGAACTTTTGTTTGTGTTAAACTTGATGTTACCAGACCCTTTATACTTGTTTCTCTCTTCTGCTTTTGTGGATGATCTGGATTTCTAGGTCGCTTAGAAGGCGGTTGAGGATCACTCTCAGGATCACTATCTATGGCGTGGTCTGAGACATTCACGACACAACCATGTCTTTTGTCTAGTCCACTACGCCCTCCCACCTTGGGGTCGGTTATCACTTTATCATTATCATTAGCAGATATAATGGGACCCTCTGCAGTATTATTCCTATCTGGGTTCATGGCCTCTTCTACAGTTAAAATGTGCTTTTCTATTGCGCCCATTGCGCCTGTCAAATAATTTAATAAAGATAGGCAAGGGCCTTCCCCCGCTTTACTCTGTTTCTTCTTTTGTGATATGGTTGATTGTTATATCCCTTGTTTTAGTCTTCTTCATCTTTATGCTTATCTTGTATATTATGTTTTCTTTTAAGTTGTATAATCTCATGCCTCTCCTTTAAGCCTCTCTTTCTATGTTATCGTTGCTTAGCAATACTAGAATGTTTAGGCTCTTGCTGCCCAGTTGAGACTGGAGCTTGATAGAGAGACACTCTGGCAGTTTGAGAGCTGTACTTGTTCTTAAGAATAAATCTTCTTAACCTATTGGACTGGATCTGTCTTCTCTGGATGCAACATAGATGTTTTTCTCCTCCCCATACTGGCATAATGTCATGTTTGTTAAATTAGTAGAATTAATAAAATCCCCTTGCTTACTACTACAAAACTTAATCCTACACCCAATTTCACACAATAGAAATTGTCAATAATTCACAGATTCCCACAGTATTACGAGTACCCAGATGGTCCAACAATAGTCTTTGTTTTCAGTTAGTCCGGTACAAATAAGGGTGCAGACAGTTCCCTTATACTATTTATGCGTGGAATCAGGCGTCCCCGGTTCTCCCCGAGTGACAGCGGCAGATACTGGTGGCAAATGCTGCAAGTAAACAGAATTGAGGGACTCTTAATTCATTTTTTTAAGCTGTAATTTCAAGTTCTAATGTTAATCTTGGTTACTGCGCTCGTACAGTTCAATGCAGTTTCTCTTCTTCTGCAACTAGTTTTCACGGTTGGCTCTTCCATCAATTACCAGCCCCTGCTGTGGGGGATGCGCCAAAGTTGGGCTTAGCAAGCAAGCGGATAGCAAGTAGTCATCACCAACAACAGTAGAAGTCAGTCAATCCTGAGCATCAAGATCGGTTGGTGCTGTAAACCTGTTCTGGTTGGCTAGGGGAGGGTGCGTCTGGAAGGTGGTTTATGAAAATAACCCAATGGAAGTGACCAGATTTTAGTATGACTATCAGCAGGGATTTCCTGGCAAGACAGTAGTGCCCTTACCATAGAGGGTGTGCGGAAATTCATTACAACACAGTCACCTCTATTAATTTAAGCAGAGTCACCCACCTACCCCACTCTCTGTACCATAATTATCTCATTCATATTTGAGGAGCTAAACTGTTTGCACTTTGTTAGCCAATCAACGCATTTGTTGCGTAGCTCTGCTCAGGATTCATTCTGCTGTGTCTTGAGTCGGGGCACACCTGCCAACACCAACACGTAAGAATTGGAAGCTGGGAGTAGACCCAGCACATCCAGGTTAGTTTTAGTGCTAAACCCACTTGATGGATGGTGGAAGGGCGGTGAATGGGGGATAACTCTGTTACTTTTACTTGGTATTTCTAAGTGGTGGGTTAGCGTAGGTGTAGGATTAGGTCCAGTTACTAACCTAGAAGGACCTGGAAAACTAGCCTCAAAAGAACCACCCTCAGCTGGGATTTGCGAATGAACACTATTTAAAGAATCGTGTGGTGCCATTACGCTCATAACATTTAAAGGCGGTTGAGCATTATGTACACATTTCTTGGAAACAGGTGCAGTCGGGGGACTACCTGGGGAACGATTACCCAAATTAACAAGAGAATCTGTGGCTGCAACACTTGTCAAGCTTGTCAAACAACAGCAAACCCCTCCTGCCTTGGCATTGGGAATAATCGTATGAGCAGCCATTATACAGTCAAAGAGTCTGTCCATTAAAGTTTCCTAGTTGGCCAGCAGGTCCTGCATAGTGTTGAGTTTCTTATCTGTAAGGCCGCCAACACAAGAGCATAATACATTGATAATAGATTGCTCTGAGTCGGATAGCTCAGATGTGGTTTCCGTTTGGGTATGACATGGGGTCGGGATTCAAAGCTGGGTGTATCCTGGAGGTCAAGTCACAATGTGGTGCTCCCAAGCGTGGGAGCGGTTTCCTCTTAGTGCTGGTGGATTTCCCTAATGTCCTTTTGCGTTTTACCGCACCACCCACAATTACGGTAGGGGCTGCCATGACATGTTTGATAAAATGGGAATCACAACCAAGGACGGATGCATTGGTGGGGAGCGGAGTACTAGGGACAGCAGCAGTATGCGGACGGGCACTGCCATCTTGCTGTGGAGTTGCTATAACACCCCAACCCGGCTCATTTGGTAATGGCTCACTCCCCAGAGACAGTTTGCTCTCTGTAAACTCAATCTCACTGGATACTATGTTAACCCCCCTCTCCTGCATGCTATCGATGGTAACAGGGGGAAGCACAGTATTAATAGTAGATGAAGTTGGGGCTAAGGGGCCAATTCGTTTCCCCATTGTTGTTTAATCCAACTGGAGGAAGCTCTTACCTTGTATTGGTGCTGCAGGCTCAACTTGAATGAAAGAGGGGTGGCCCAGCCCAGCCTCTGCCACTCGCTGACGGGCCCGCCCTTGACCAGGGTGTGCCAGAGCTCCGGCCAGAGGGACCAAAACATGCTGCAGGGGCCTCGGATGGTGCTTCACAGTGTCCCGCGCTGCGGGAGAGTGAACCTGTTCTTCAGGCATCTGGAGTACTGAGGTCACCTCCCATGCCTTGGGAGCACTGCCTGCTGGGGGAATGAGTCCCACCCCAGACAGAGGGTCAATAAACCACTGCAGGGGCCTCAGACGGCACTTCACAGTATCTATTTTAATGGATCCTCTCATTGAAAATGCTAAGTATGATTGTTGCCCTGGTTTTATATAAGAATGACCCCTCCCCAGATAAAGTATTTACGAGTGTTCAATGTTAAGAGATCTGTACTGAATGATAAACGGTTAACCGCCCTTTTTAAGATGCTTTTAAAACGGTGATACAGAAAAACCTAATATCCATAGGGTCATATGCTCAAATTATGTACAGCTACTGTTAGGGATGGGGTCCAGCTCAATTGATACATATTCGAGGTATTCTGCTTTCCCAATAAGAAATCTTACTTGGCTTATTTATTCATATATCAGTGCCTCAATAGTGATGTTTCACCAGCTTGAACTTGATTAAACAAGCTGAATTCTAGCCTGTTTTCAGCTCTGTGCTTGCAAGGAAGAGGTAGGAAGATGAAGCACTGTTCAGCAAGTGGAGATAGCCTACACTGGAAAGCCTCATTGCCATAGCAGGTAAGATTTTGCCCTCATCACTTTCAAAAGAGGGTCAAGGAAGGGCCAATTAGTTGTGTTGATAACTGGGACATTGCAGCTGCCAGCAATACTCATTTATATTTAAAGATTTCAAAGTAGTTAGATGAGTGAAATAGCCACCTCTCGCGTACAGCCAAATCCCAAGATATTTGCAAGTTGTGGGCTTGGGAATGGGATTTCTTTAAAGGGACACTTGCCATGCTTATTGCACTTAGTAGTGAATATAAGTATATTGGTTTTAGAAATGACACTAACAAGAATTGGCATCACAGTAGGTTTCCAGAGCTGTAAGCATAAGACTGTCCTGTGCTGTCTGATAGGATGTTGTCAGCAGCGTATTGCAGGAGAGGTACAGACATCCCACCTAGCCTTGGGGGTATCACTTGTCATACCCAGGAGCTGTTCCAAGATCTCCGAAAAACACAATAAATAATAGGGGAGTTTTACATGCATCCCTTCTTTAAGATCTTGTATGTATTTATTTTGACTGAAATAAAATTACCCTGTCCTAACTTAACACAAAACCACTTTTTTTTTTTTTATTAAACAAGCCGTAGGGGAAACATTGGTACATTAACTACTTCATAATTAGACAAAGATTTCCAGGCAGTATACAAGAGACAACACTGAATAAAATAAAAAATAAATGAATAAAAAATTACCACCAAAGAAAACTACGCAAACTGCAATAGCCTATAACTAAACGTTTTTCCTTTCATAAAGTGCTAGAACAAAGACGTACTCAGTTAAGAAATATAAAAACTACTGGTATGGAGCAAACATCAAAATTACAATACGGTTTATAAAGTGCTAGTGCTATGAGGTATGAGAACCGCTAATTTAAAACAGCAAAGGTATTATTATATTTTTTAAGTGCTAGTGCAGTAACGTGCAAAGTTAGCATATATAAAGTGACTAGTGCATTAAAGTACGAAATCTGTCCATATATACCAGCAAGAGTATTATTATATTTCTTTCAAATACAAATACAAAATCGCACAAAATTGACAAATATATATACGATGAGGTGCACAAACAGCTGATATTATATAACAGATCAAATATATACTTGCAGATGTTTAAAATGTAGAAGCGATACCATCTAAAAATTGACTTAGATAAACCAATCAACTACCTTTTATCGATTCAAGCATCTCAAAATATTCCTTTCAAATCTTGCAACCACTCCCACTCTACCTGCATAGGCTCTCTCAAAGTTACATGTTCTTCTCATTTTATTAATCCATTTTAATTGACATGGGGCTATCGTAGATTTCCAATTTTGTAGGATCAAGGACCGTGCTACAGCCGTATAGATAAAAATAAACTTCGGAATTGTTAAACCTATTCCTTTCTTTGCAGATACCGAAAAGGGCCACCTCTGCCTCTGGTAGTAGAATTTTTCCAGTTACCATCTCCAAGTCTGCAAAAATCCCCTTCCAGAAGGATTCTAACTTTGGACAAGATAAGAGGATATGATACCAACCACCCTGACCCCTAGTTTTACATCTGAAACATTTATTCTCGTATTCAGGGAATATTTTCTGCAAGGCCTCAGGAGTGTAGTATTACAGCCAACGAGAAAAAAAGGACATACGTTTGTAATTAGCTGCTCGGAGTGCTTTGTTTCCTAGATGACATATAACTTCCCAGTCTTTGTCGGTAAAAACACACTGGGTCGTAAGGCTTATTTTTTCTAAGTGACTAGCAATTATAGGCGATGATCCAGAAGGGAAGAGCTTTTTATACCAGAATCCTATACCCGTATGTTTCTCCCCGTATAGAGCTGTTAATAAAACATTGGGTGATGTGTCTAACCCTCCTATTTCTTTTTTTATAAAATTGACCATTTGTACATATTCAAAAAACCTAATACGTCTAGGATGTGCTCTATCTAATACCATTTGCCAACCAATTACAGTATTTTGAATAAGTAAGTGCCTTATTTCCCCAAATCCAGCAGATTCCCATTCTAACAGGTGGTTCAAAGATATCTTAAGACCCATCTTTGCACATTCTACCAGTTTCAAATAAATAGATCCATCTGAGCCATATTTTTTAAATAAAAGCCGTAATCTTGATGAGTATCCTATCAGTGTCTTATATCTCGTTCTTTTGGGAAGCTTTGCAGTTTTTTAAAAGAAAAAAATTTGAGAGCCTGATTCCTCAAGCATTTTATCCAAAAAAAAATTGTCTCTTGTCTGTCTATTCCTTAATAATCCCGCCACTATGTCAAAAAAAGCTGCTTCATAATATGTTTTAAAATGGGGCAGGGCGAGTCCACCTAGGTTTACAGAAAGTTTGTTTGTTTGTATAAGCTTTATTCGAGACAATTCTCATAAAAGCACATAAAATTTAAAACAATTACACAATAATACATAATTACAGATAAAAAATTCATTAAACATGGAGTGCAGCTCATACAATGTTTACATACAAAAACTATTTGTGATAGATAATATTACATAAATCGTAATTAAAAGGAATACCTGGTTACCTGGTTCCCCCCAGAGACCGTCGTCTAATTGCCCAAGCCCAACCCAGGTATTTGGCTACCCCTATGACTATCGAATCCTGAGTTGTTGTACATAAGATTCTTAAAGCCACTGCGCTGTCGCGTGTCCCCAGGTTTTTACATACCGGCGTAAGCCATTTTCTCCTCGGTTTTGAGTAAGCTTGACATACAAATAGGAAATGGCCTATGCTCTCCTCGGCATTTTCACATGCTGGACATAAGTTATTGGTCGGTCTGTGCCAGCCAGCTGTCAATTTCTTTAGGGGGATAGATCCAGATCTTAACTGAAAGACGAGTTTCCTGTCCATTGGTACCGTGATGTTATCCCAGTAGTTTTCTAGGACAGGAAAGATTTTTGTCTCCAGGAAGCGACCAGACAGAGTCGGCCCTGGCGTCTTTCAGCAGCTTACCACCCACCCAATCCCAATATTGTTCTTTGAGGGCTTCTTTACTAGGGAAGATTTCTCCCACAGGGTTGTTCCAAAGATTTGAAAAGCCGAAGTTAACTAGCATGGACTTCAGATGTTTTAGCCATTTTATCTTGTGGAAGATATCTTCCTTGATTATCCATAGAAAACCCTCCGCATATTGTCTTATTTCTGGAGTCGTCCAGAGGCGTCTCCAGTAGAGGACTGGGCGCAATCCGGCTTTGTCGGCAATAGGACGCCTACCCAGCTCCAAAAACAATGGGGTTAAGGGGGTGCTCTGTGGGAGTCCTGTGATCCCTCGCAAGAACTTATTCTCAGAAGTCTGTAGAGTCGCAAGACTATCCCAAGCCCATAACTCCGCACCATATAATGTGGCACCCATTGCGTCATACACTATAAGTGCGGGTTTTATGGGTTTTGTCTTAGATTTACGGTGTTCCCCTCTTAAAGCACCTGAGAGCTGCTGGTGTTTTAAGACCACTTTATCCACATGATGCGTTGAGCCAGTGCCCTCTGCGATCTGTACTCCCAGGTACGTGAATTCTGCGACAGTATCTAACCTGCTGCTGTTTAAGGTTACCTTGAGGTAATTCCTGCGACCTGGGGAGAAGGCCATTAATTTTGTTTTTCCCACGTTCACTTCTAGCCCATGCTCTGTGCAAAAAGCATCGAAAATGTTTAGTGCACGTTGTAGCCCCATAGGGGTCTTAGACAAGATAAGAGTGTCGTCAGCGGACATCAGGATCGGAACCCTGGTGTCCGCTAACGACGGGGCGTCTACACTAGCCTTCAACATTCTCTCAACAATCCCGTTAATAAATAACGAGAAAAGTAAAGGGGCCATAGAACAGCCTTGTCGGACGCCCCTTTCCACTGGGAAACCCGGGGTTGTCTCCCCGCTTCCACCCCACTGGACTCTTGCAAAGTTGGATTCGTGCAATCGCATGATTAGTGTAAGCAGATCGGCAGGAATCCCCATCTTTTGCAGAACCAACCATAACTTAAACCGGGGGACTAGGTCGAATGCCGCCCGCAGGTCGACAAACGCGACATACAGGCAGCCCCTTCCCAGTACAACAGTCTTCCACCGCAATATGGTGAAGCGGAAGACCTGGTCAATGGTACTGGTTGCTCGCCTAAATCCAGCTTGGTATGGAGAAAGGGCGTTGTTGTCGTCAACCCAGTCCATAAGCTGGTTTGTTACCATTCTCCCAACTACCTTCTGCATGGTAGCTATTAAGCTTATAGGCCTATAATTAGCAGGCAGTGAACGATCACCCTTCTTGTGGATGGGGATAATGGTTGCGCCTTTCCAGAGGTCTGGGACCACTTCCCCCTTCGCTAGGGCATTTGCTACAAGGAAGGTATACCTCGCCCATCTAGTCACATCGTATTTAAAAATATCAGGGGGAATCCCGTCTAGCCCTGGCGCCCTCCCACATTTCACGGAACTAATAGCAATTTCCGCTTCTCTAAGGGAAAACAGATCATCGGTTGCGTAAACTGGTGTTATACTGTCAGCCACCACAGGATGGTTGACTTCAGCATACTGTGGTCTAAAATAGTCAACCCAAGCATCTTCTGCTACATTATTATCTGGCTTCGCAGGGCCAGCTCCTCTGCCCCACTTAATGATTTTCCAAAATGTCCTGGAGTCTTTGTTACCTGAAGCCTCTTTTAGTTCGACCCAATGGTCTTCATCCCATTTCTTTTTAGCTCGGTAAATGGCCATTTTGTACAGTTTCCTATTCTCCATTACTGCAGCACGGTCCCTATTCCTTATAGCTTGTCCCAGGTCTAGTCGTGCCGATCTACATTGACTGTCAAACCACCTTCCCACATCTTTAGCTTTCTTCCCTTTCCTGTTTTTGGTGAAGAAACATGGTCTCAGGAGGGAGAATAACTTGTTGTGGATTTCGGTGATACCACTATCCCCTGGAACCACTGGAACCGCTGCTTCCATCGCGGAAATTGCACTATCAACCACATTATTGATATAGGTCATAGTAGCCTCATCTGCCAATACCTTTGGCCATTTTAACCTGCGTTCATCGTTACTCATAACAGGGATTTCATCATTTGTTACAAAAGAGTTTCCCGCACCAGCGTTCCACCACCTATGAGTCACACAGAGGGGGTTGTGATCACTTTCAACCCGGGGCCTAATAGTCATGTCAACAACCCCATTCCACAGCTGAAAACTACACAATATGTAGTCAATTCTGCTCCTGCTGATACAGTTGTCAAAAGTGTAGCTGCCCTCCTTGTCCCCTGGTGTCCTCCCATTCAGTGCTCTTAAACCATGTTCCATACAAATTCCATTCAATAGTAAAATCTCTTTTGTCCATCTCTTTACAGGTTTTAGACATAGAGAGGGTACTCCCCAGAGATTGTCCTCTTCATTCCCCAAGGGGTCATTTGTACAGTCCAAGGGTTCAAAAGACCTGTTGAGGTCCCCTGCTATTATCATCATACTTTCTTGGGACTTGGCCTCTATGGCAGCAGACAACAGCTCAATGGTGGGTGAATTAGTTACATTGTTACCTCTCACATAGATATTATACAAATCTATAGGTGGACCCTTGCCTGTGGAGATTCTTAATACTTGTAAATCACTACTTCCCAGGTCCAACGTTTTGATGTTAATGTGCAAGTCCTGTTTGACCCATACAGTGAGGCCTCCCTTGGGCCGCCCTCTTCCACCTTTTAGTGCTGGTATACAATAGTTTAAATAACCAAAACAAAAAAGGGGGTCGCAGGCCCAGGTTTCTTGAAAACAGCAGATATCATACCCACTTATATAGTTCACCCAGGATTGGGAATCCAACTTACTGCCCAACCCCGCGACATTCCAAGATAAAAGCGTGCCAATGCTAGCCTCAGACCCATCGCAAGTGTTGGTGTTTGGAAATACTTGAGCTATCATTGGGCTTTCAATAGAATTAATCAGCCTTTCCAGGTCATCAATGGGATCTACAATCGTGTTAACTGTCATTGAGGGTGGTGTCATAACATTGGTGTTTAAAATTCCCAGTCTAGAACCACCTTCTTCAACCAAACTCCCCGTCTCAATATTATTGACCGTTAGGTTTGTAACAATAGTATCAACATGAACATCACAAACCCCTTTTGGCTCGTTATTATTCCCTCCTGTCATATCTGTGCTGGTTTGTCAATATCCCCATCCCGAGTCCTGCCCTCCTACATGAGAATTGTAATTTATGTATGAGGTATGGTTATGACCAACTAGAGGAGGTGGTAAGGAGTTGACTGGCCATGTTTCTCTCTGTCCTGAGGGTAATGGTGGTACATTTATAAGAACTGCTACATAGGGGAAGGAATCTGGAGTGAGATTAATCGGGGGTTTTCTGTGAGGTGGCTTTGCCAAGGGCGGTGGGATTGATTTAGGAGCTTGGGGGACGGGTTGGGGGGCAGGCTTCAACGCCTGTTTGTTATTTGATTGGGTCGGTACTAGAATTTTATCTACCAGCGGGCATACATTAGCCCTGTTCCCTCCCACCGAAATGTTTGAGGCTATCTGCTTGTTATTAGTTACTTTTGCAGTTGGTGGTGCTTTGTCCGCTTGGGGACGAGCTGTAGCCTCAGCACTCATAGCGATTGGTGGATTTTGTATCTGGGGAATTGTGGACTGTGTAGGGTGCATAGTGGTCGGCTGGGATAGAACAGGACCAAGGTGCGCTCTGTCAGATCTATCTGCGGGTTTTACGGTTGTTTTGGCTGTAAGATTGCTTTGCTTGGAAGGTAAAGGAGAGTTATTTTGGGGCCTTCTTCCCTTATCCTGGGTAACAGGGTTACTAAGGACCTGAGACTTTGTGCTTGCATCCACCCTGGTATTCGCTTTAATCAGCGATTTTGTGGAATAGAAATTGTCTAGTGTTGCCTGTTCGAAATGATTTAGCCTATCTATAAGCTTGGCAATTCTATCCTCAATGGGGGTTAGCAATAATCTAAGTAATTTTTCTAACTCAGGGAGCACATTTACAAGTGATAACACCTTTTCGTTATGTGGTACAGTGGAGTCAGTACAAGAGTTGTCTTCTTTGTCTTGGCTGTCCAAAGGGGCAAGATTGATGTGTGAAACACTTTCTGTACTTTGAGTTTCTTCAGTGACAACCTCTCCAATGTTCATAGATTTGTGTTGCTTCCTGTGCTTTTGAGGGGGTTTGGCCACCATTTTACGTTTTCTTACTGGGGCTGGTCTTTTCCTTTTAGACCCGAGCTTAGGTTGGGCCAATGTCACCTGAGCACCAGAGTCAGGGAGCGATGTAGGTTGGATATTACTCCCACAAGGATTATTCAATTCTGTCACAACGTCCTTGTTTGTTACTTGTGCCTGACCCTCAAAATGTTCGTTAGCAACTGGGAGGTTCACTGATGATAAAGGGGTTACCAGGGTGGGGTACGCTAGAGTTGAAAGCTTGTCCGTAGAGTTCTTGAATAGTTCTATTGATAATCTACGCTCTGCGCGCCTCTCTGCCAGGGATAACTCTTTGTCAATTGACAATGAACGATTAAAAAAGAATTTATCTAGGGGGCCAATTGCCAGTGGACCAGACTCAACCGGGGGAGTTATCAAGTGGCTATGAGCAGAACTTGTCGATGTGGACATTGCCATATTCATCACCAATCAAAACCAACGTGTCAATGTCACTTACTGGAGAAGATACTATGGGTCGCTGGTAAAGGGGGTGGCCCAGCCCGGCCTCCTTTGGCCCCGGACGGCCACAGACGGTCCCGCCCTTGTCCCGGGCTTCTCCCGGCGCCCTCCCGCGTGCTCCCGTGCAGCGGGTTCTGCGATGAGTATTATACTATAGCAGTATCTATCATTGGTCGGTGGACAGGGGGGTGTGGCCAGCGGGGAGAGCAGCCCAGGTGTGTGGAATGGGCGCGCAGGGGCTCCTGGAGACTGGAGTCCCTGCCTGTGCTCGCAGCCCCGCCGGCACTCTTCCTGCCCGCTCCTCCGCTGATAGCCTTACACAGCAGGCAGCAGCCTTAGGTCACAAGGCGCTGCGGGACCCGCGATGCGGGTCCGGCGAGGTCCGGTGTCGCCTTGGAAGCTGGAAGTGGACGCGGAATCCCTCAAGGAGGTCGCTCGCCCAGTCAGTAAAACGGAAGCCAAACAAACAGTCCCGTATGTTTCTCCCCATATAGAGCTGTTAATAAAACATTGGGTGATGTGTCTAACCCTCCTATTTCTTTTTTTATAAAATTGACCATTTGTACATATTCAAAAAACCTAATACGTCTAGGATGTGCTCTATCTAATACCATTTGCCAACCAATTACAGTATTTTGAATAAGTAAGTGCCTTATTTCCCCAAATCCAGCAGATTCCCATTCTAACAGGTGGTTCAAAGATATCTTAAGACCCATCTTTGCACATTCTACCAGTTTCAAATAAATAGATCCATCTGAGCCATATTTTTTAAATAAAAGCCGTAATCTTGATGAGTATCCTATCAGTGTCTTATATCTCGTTCTTTTGGGAAGCTTTGCAGTTTTTTAAAAGAAAAAAATTTGAGAGCCTGATTCCTCAAGCATTTTATCCAAAAAAAAATTGTCTCTTGTCTGTCTATTCCTTAATAATCCCGCCACTATGTCAAAAAAAGCTGCTTCATAATATGTTTTAAAATGGGGCAGGGCGAGTCCACCTAGGTTTACAGAAAGTTGTACCACCGAGAGCTTAGCTCTTGAGGCCTTTTTATTCCAGATAAATCTTCTCATCATGGATTCAAGTTCATTAAAAAAGGCCATGTTGACTTTAATTGGAATATTACTAAACAAGAATAAAAGCAAAGGCAGTACGTTCATCTTTATCAAAGCCACTCTGCCAATCAAAGACAAGGGCAACAGGTCCCATTGTTCAAGTAAGCTCTTGATTTTATTCTTCGTTTTTAAATAATTAAAAACGAAAGAGTTCTTGATACTCCCTGGTCACATAAATCCCTGGGTATCTTATTGGATCCCGTTTTTCTGCTTGGGGCTGAAGTTCTAGCGGAAGAAAATCTAAATTTGAGCTTAGAACAAGAACTTCTGTTTTTTTCTCATTGATTTTATACCCCCCAATCTTTTCATATTCTTTAAGATCTTTCATAAGATGTACTATATTTTCTTTATCGGGAGCCATATATAAGATAATATCGTCCGCGAACAATTTTAGCTTTGACATTCCAGCGATTGGCGGAAATATTGCTACATTATTCCTTAGTTTTATTACTAGAGGTTCGATAAAAAAGGTAAAAAGCAAGGGAGATAAGGGGCACCCCTGTCTAGTGCCTCGATTTATTTTTATCTTCCCTGCTTGCCTAGCGTTAATTATCACCTGGGCTGATGCCCCTTCATAAATATTCAGTAGCATATTAATAATTGGGGCAGGGAACCCATAATAACCCAGGGAAGTAAATAAAACTGACCAGTTAACTAAATCAAATGCTTTTTCTGCATCAATCATTAAGATGCATGCAGGGATTGAATTAGTAATAAAAAAATCTAACGCCTGTATCAAATATTCTGTGTTAGCTGCCATATATCGACCGGCTATAAACCCCGTCTGGTCTTGGTGTATTACCTCCTGGGCAGCGAACACAAATCTTTGAGCCCAGATTTTCATAAAGACCTTATAGTCCGAGTTCTATAGACTAATTGGTCTAAAGGAATTCACATCCTCAGGGTTCTTATCCTTCTTAACGAAACTAATAATTGTGGACTCTTTGAACTCAGAGGGAACCGTACCGCCAATTCTAATATAATTAAATACATTTTTCAAGGGGTCTTCTAATTCCTTCAAGAACACCTTATAGAATTCAATCGGGAACCCATCTATACCTGAGGCTTTTGCTCCCGCTGTTTCTTTTATACTATTTTGTATTTCCAGGGAACTTAATTCGCTATTTATTTGATTACGCCTAGAGTCAGAAATTTTGGGTATATCCAGATTGCCAAAATATTCCCCGATCAGTGTTTCTTCCACTTGAATATCTGGAGAGTAAATTCTCTTATAATGATCAAGGAATATTTCTGCAATCCCTTCACTCCGAGTCTCTGTACCACCGAGGGGATCCTGAATTTTCAAAATAATAGAGAACTCTTGTTTTTTTCGGATCGAGTTAGCCAGAAGCTTCCCCATCAGTTGGCTATCTTCATACAGTTTTTGCTGAAAGGCCTTTGAGCAGTTTATCTCTTCCAGAATAAAGAAGTCCCTAAGGGATGCTTTGGCTTGTTCCCATTTATTAGGCATTTGATGCAATTTTAGTGCGTACTCTTTCTCAGCGGTACACTGAAGGGCAGATATTTTTCCCTTTCGGACATTTGCCTTGTTGCTAGAAAATGCTATAATCTGCCCCCAGGCTGCTGCTTTAAATGCGCCCCATACTGCAAAAGGCTCTGCTGAATCCTTAATAACAAAAAAAAAATCTTTTATCCACTCTTTAAAGCTCTCTACCCATAATGTATTCTGTAAAAGGGTGCGATCCAGCTGCCACCTGGGACGCCCCCGCTCTATACCCTCCAGAATCAATTCAATTTCAATCCTCCCGTGATCTGACAAAACCACTTTTTATGATATATCTGCATCAATGTTTCGAACGTACGGTTTCTTTGGCTCAACTTACACCAATATTGGAGCTATGGTTAAGTTCCTTATCAAGTGAACGAATGGTTGTTGATACTGGCCTGACCATCATAAATCGAAAAGTGCACACATTTTATCCTAATATGTTACAGGTATAGTTTCACTTATCACTTCCTAGGAGGTGGTTATCGTATTGGTAGGTCAAGCAGAAACCTAGCGACATATTTTGGACAATCTAGGTTTAAATCTTCTGTAGCATTCAAAAGCTTAGCAATTCCTGTGGAATTCTGAAATTCCTTCTAAATAATTGTTCTTGGCGATTTTTTCAATGTCCTTGACACTGCTTTAGCAAAACCGACATTCATCCAATGATAACTTCAGATGTTTGGCTTTCAGTCTATTCAGTACTGTTCTGCAATTTGCTGTTGTGTCCATCCAGAGTACTGCTAAACGCTATGATGTCATCAATATACACCAACAGCCTGAATTCTTAGAAGCCAAGCTGACAAATTAATGCAATTGTTTCTTCATTTTATGAACTCTAATTTAACAGATCATTTTTGTCCGGGTGCTGCGCAACCAACGTTTGTGCATGCATTGGATTCACAAGATTCTCAGTAGTTATTGCATCCCACAATTTCCCCCAGGTCAAATCTGTCAAAATTTACCAGGTGAAATTGGCTGACAAATATTGGTACATGCACATTTTTGAGGTACAAAACCTGCATGTCATGCTTCATTCTAAAGGGCACAGCTCCTAATAGGCAATAATAGTCACACCATTCAAATTCTGATACCTGAAGTATTGGTTTTTAATAAGTGCAATCATTATCATATCTACAGCGAGGCAACTAACATTGAGGGCCTAAAATTGAAAATAATTTGCTCCCCGTGTGGCAATCTAAGGAATCAATCACTTAGGGAGTTGCGTATTGATCAGGTATGGTTCTGCTCTTCTGGTATATGGGGGGACAACGCTGCTTCTACTTACTCGCTGGAGGGTTGCTTTTGCCGCTTGCTGTCTACATCGGTCTGGGGCCCTGACGCTGTTGGTCTTCCCTGCCGCCACCGCAAGCACCATCGCGGGGCCGCAGTGGGGGAAGACTACAGCTCCCAGACTCCTCGGCGGACACACGCACTTCCTGCAATTGACCGCGCACGGAGGCGCATAAAGACGGGCAGCTTCCTCCGCGTCGCGGACGCCACCGGGCGAAGCCCGGGCTAAGGGCGGGCAGTCTAAGGCAGTCATTGGCAGAAGGAGGCAGGGCTGGGCTTGGTCCTTAACAACGCGATATGGGTAAGCGAAAGAACACAAGCAATGTTGAGGAGAATAGCACGAAAGCCAAGGTGCCAAGACACTCACAGTCTATTTTAACATTTCTTTCTTCGGCTGTGGGGGCTATCAACAAAGAAATTGCTAATGCTGAACTTGAACTGGGCCTGGGACAAGCTGTCCCCCCACCCAATACACTTAGCTCTCCAACACCAGTGGAACCTGCTGACCCAGTAGTCTGTGGCGATGTACTTACTACCCCCGCTATCCCGCTGGAACCTTTGGTAATCTTCACACAGCCAGCAGCCGCACCTACCACGAGAGCGGGTAATTCATCTGGCCCCCTGCAATCACCACAACTTACCATCTGTCCACAGGCTGGTGACCCATCGATGAAGAAAAAAAGGGGGAAAGCTAAGCACTTGCCAGGGCCCACAAGTACATCTACCAATATTGTAGGGGACCAGATGGAGGCGCTCTTTGTTGCCCGGATCGAACCGCTTCTTGTGGCCATCGCGAAGGACATTGTGGATACTCTAAATACTTGTTTGGAGGGACTCCTTAAGAAATGTGTTATCATTGATAAAATGGTTAATGGTAACAATTTGCTTTTGGATAGACGCAATGAGGGCCTTGTTGGGCCAGTGTCAGGAAGCTCTATAAGGGAGCCCAGGGTTAGCGTACCACCTGCTGATCCCATGGTAGCCACATTACCCCCCACTCAATCGGAAAACCCTAGGGTGCCACAAAGATTGCCCACAGAGATTAGTCCCATGGGCAGTAACATTCATCGTGAAATACCACCAGAAGCAGCCCCGCTAGTGGCAATTTTTGTGGGTACTCCCTAATTGAAAATAGGAGAGCGTGAGTGTGCAAGAGACCTCATAGTTAAAGCACGAGCCTGGTGCACGGACTCATGTAGTGGGAGCAGTATCTTCAACAGGATCATTTCAGCCAATAGGGTGGGGTGGATTGGGAGGGTACCGAAAATGGTGCAGGGGGATTGCGTGATAGTCAATTTTGACAGGGCCGATGTGGCTGAAAGGTTATTCTGGGACGGATCTGGAGTCTTGAGCAACGATCATTTAAGACCGCTGCCTTTAGGTTTCTTTTACCCTCCCACAGTAAGTTCATACGGCCCGCATTGTGCTCCCAGAGGGGGTAGGAGAGCGCCGCATCCGTTAAGGGAGGTGAGGTCAGGATTGCAAAACCCCTGCCATCAAGCATCAGCAGGTGCGGGCCCACTGACCCACCCTGGCTTTAATCCCCCTTAGTCACGGCAGCACGCCCCCCCTGGTCAACATATACCTGGTACAACAGATGGGGGTGGGCTGGTTCTCAGCAACCGTTTTTCCTTACTTTCGGGGCTAGAGGACACAGATTGACTACCTGCACCACCATTAGCACATTCAGGAGAAGAACCTAGTCCCACTTCTGACTCAGTGGAAGCATGCAGGCTACTGAGTTGGAATGTGGCAGGTGTTAGAACAAAAAGGGTCGATGAGGCTTAGCTTGCTTTTATTTCTTTGCATGATATTGTAGCCCTTCAGGAATCCTGGGACACATCACCTAGTTTTTGTCTAGATGGGTTCTCGAGCTTTGTGGTGCCTGCTGTCCCCAGTGCTGCGGGCAGAGCCAAAGGTGGCCTCATTTTGCTTTTCTCATTAAAACTCAAGGGGGCTCTAAAAGTAATTAACCAACCTTCGCCACACCTTTTGTTAGTAGAAAGGGTGATCTCCCCAACCCAGAAAACTATTTTTATTAACTTTTACAATGCAGGAACCCAGGATAATAGTAACGATAACCTTGTTATCCTGGACCAATTTTTGTCAGAGGTCAGTCAAGATACACATATTAATATCGAATTCGTCCTCATGGGCGATTTTAATATCCATCCATGCACTTTGTTATGCTGTACAATTGATTATTTGGGACAGAGTGGCTCAGACATTATGCATTTTGAGCACTCTAAAGTGGGAGAGGCATTAGAGGAGTTATTGGCTAACTCCAATTTGTTGGAACCTGCCAGGGGCTCAGGCGGACCGAGGCTCAACACTTTTGAAGGGTCGGACCCAGGATCCATTATCGATTATATATTTGTGTCACCAGCAATTCTACACAGTGTTGCTTCATATAGAACCCTAATTTCCCCTTTCAGCGATCACAATCCCGTCCTATTCGAAGTTTACTGGGGTGATTTCATGGGCCCTATGCCGACCTCTGTCAATCCTAGGGTAGGAACCCTAAAAGCGGTGGACCAGGGCAGACGGCTCAAGTGGGCCAACATGGTGCCAGATGACTTCTATGAGGTATTGTTCCCCAAAATAGAAAGTGCTGTGGCAATTTTTCAAAATCTTAGTGCAGAAAAATGTGAAATCCTGGGGGCCTATGAGGAAATTTGTTCACAAATTTCAAACCAGCTGACAGTAAGATTGGGGAAGAGTGGCAACAAACAACACCGCTGGTTCGACTCTAAATGCTCCAAAACACATAGCGCCCTCTTAGCAGCCTTAAACCGTAATCCTAGAAATTGGGAGGCTGTATCTACCCTAAGGAGGGAGTATAAGCAGGCCATCAGAGAGCGTAAGGAAGGTATAAAGCAAGAGAAGCTACTCTCAGCTGATGTTATGCGGGATTGTAGCCAATTTTGGAAAGTGATAAACCAGCCCCTGTTTTCTGGCCAGGAAAACATGCCTATGGATTGTGTTATTCCTGACGACAGGTGGCTTGCCCATTTTAAAACAGTGTACGGAGACTCATTGCCTGGGTCACAGGGCCCCCAAGCTACAACCTCAGAGTATGCCCCGCTAGTTTTCACTACCGACGAGGTCGAGATAGCTATTTTAGAAACCTCGAAAAACAAAGCACCAGGCCCAGATGGAGTCCCCGCAGACTTATCGGCACTCTCCTAAGCTATGGGCAGGAGTGCTATCTAAAGTTTTCACAGCCGCCATTGGTAATGTAATCCCTATTTCCTGGGCCACTTCAGTCATAGTACCAATTTTTAAAAAAGGCCAGAGGGAGGACCCAGGGTGTTACAGACCCATATCCCTTTTAGATTCTGCCATTAAAATATTGGGTAGAGTCCTTCTGACGAAATTAAGGGATAGTGTGGAAAGTAGTGGGGGCATAGCTAATGCCCAATATGGGTTTAGAGAGAAGAGAGGCACGGTTGAGCAGTGTTCAAATTTACATCTTTTGCTTGCAAAATACACTGTAGCCAAGGAGGGGTCGTTATTTCTGGCCTTTATGGACCTCTCCTCGGCCTTCGACCTGGTAAATAGAACTACATTTTGGGACATCCTCCTGAAGATGGGTATAGATGGGGCCTTGGTAAACTTTATGGCATCATTACATCAGGAATTGTTCGCCAAGGTCAGAGGCACCAAGGAGGGTAGATGCACAACCTCCTTCAGGTCCATGCGTGGGGTGCGCCAGGGTTGTATCCTGGCCCCCCTCCTCTTCACAATGTACATTAATGGCATAAGTAGCCATCTCGAGGCAGTACAGGGTGATTTTCAGCGTATTGGAGAGGCTAAAATACCTGCCCTCCTTTACGCGGAAGACGCAGTACTCATAGCCCGTACAGGTGTCGGACTGCAACGGTTGTTGGATGCTTTCGGAGTTTTCATGGACCAACTCGATTTAAAAATAAATGCCAACAAATCCCATACCATGGTAGTAGGCCTCCATTGCAGAAAGGTAAAAAAGATGATTTTCAAATGCAAGGAGGAGGTGGTTTCAAGAGTGGCTGTTTTTGCCTACTTAGGAGTACTCTTTGACGAGAGAAGCTCATGGAGGCCACAGGTCAGAGCCAGAGGTCTAGCTGTGGCTAGGTCAACTGCCTCACTTATGGGGTTTTCTAAAAGGCTGGGGGCTAGGCTGATGCAGGCAATGCTAAAGATCTATAACTCCAAATGTGTAGCAATTGCAGCATACGGCTCTCCATGATGGGGTTGCATAAAAGACGACACATCCAGAAGGTGGAAAATAGTTTTTTACGTTCGCTGCTGTTGGTCTCTCAGTCTACCCCAACCTTTTCGTCACATGTGGAGCTGGGTTGGACTTTGTTTCCGATAAGTTGAGGCTGGCCCCAATAATTTTTTGGCTTAGGACTTGGCTGAACAGCGAATTATCTTTGAACCACTCTATTATGGCTGATGTCATGTCCTTAGATCATTCCAATAGGGTGCCCTGGCTGGAATACATAAAAAGATCTTTAGTGGAGATGGGTCGCTCGGAACTTTTTTATTCACCTTCTTGCATTAAGAGGGAGGATATTGATATGATTAAAAAACAATACTTGGAGGGGGCCAGACTGGCAAGGGAGGAAAGGGAACTGAAGAAGCCAACTGTTAGATCGCATTACTTGCTTCTACATTCTCCCTCAATGGAACCATATCTTGCCATTGTCACCAAACCGTTCCATAGGTTCCTGTTGACCAAGTTCCGTTTTAACCTAATCCACTACCAGCTGGGGAGTTACCCTAAATGGGCGAAACCGGAGGCAGCCCCATTTTGTAAATGTGATAATAGATCTGTACAAAACACAATGCACTTCACTATGTTTTGCAGGTTTTTCACTGTAGAAAGGGCTACATTTTTGTTACCTATTTTAAGAAAGGAAGGCTTTACCCAGGTAAGGCCTGCTGTAATTTATCTTCAGCTCCTAGGCAGCACTTACGTTATATTTAGCGTTGCTAATTTCTTGGTAGCCGCAACAAGATCGAAATCTTGCATAACAAGAACAGGACTATATTAACATTGAGCTGGTCTCTTTTCACTCTTTGAAATGAAATTTTTATAATCAAATGTACCTAGCAATTTTTATAATCTCTGCTGCTAATCTGTTTTATTATGTGTCATCCTGTATTTGAAATGTATGTATATTTTAACTTTTATACCTTTTATGATTTTAACAATCAAATTAAGTGTATTTGACTGACTGACTGGTATATGCAATCAATGCATATTCTCGCTTCATTGTTTTTCCTGCACACAGTAATAGGAGAGGCTGTTAGGGCAAAAAAGTCTTCTGCAAGGTTAAATATGTGTACCCCTGCGCCTAACGCCCAAATGTATTGTTGTCTGGATACCTAATGCTGATATTCTTTGCCATAGGCAAACAAAGTTCATGTGTGTGCACCATAACATAGGCATGTCTCATAGATTGCAGTCTTGTTGGACCAGGAGGGGCACCCAAAGAGCTACTCTCATATGGTGGAAGGTTACCGCCTTTACCAGCAGTTAAACAGCATGAGTGTGGTGGTGGCAGCATAGCCTACTGTGATCATTAGTAGTGAACAGTGCATTTTGGCCCTGTATCACTGGAGCCAGGCCTGCAGGCTCATTCACCTTTTTAAAAGTTCAGCTGCTACGTGCTTAACTCACCATTGGCCTTCATCAGGTAGATGTAGAGTGTTGTGTAGCGCAGGAATAGTTACTCTACATGGAATTTTAGTTTAATAATCAGTATTTGGTTTATTTAAACAATGAAAGAACACAGCACAGATACATTACAAATAAAACCTACACTTCCCAATAATAAATGCAAGTAATTCATACATTGACACTGCATAAAAAGATAAAATCCCAAGAATCTATAATGTAATATTTTATACCTCTCAGCAATCCGATACAACATGGTCACACATGCCTCACCTAGTAACTGAAATCCCCTTCAGCATCATCATACTCATGTATATATAATCATTAAATCAAAACCAGAAGTATATTCCTATGTAAAAGAAAGTATAAAGTGGCTCTGTGCATAAATTCAATGGCAGCAATGTAAGATCACAATCAACTCCATTTTCAACTAAAATATAATTTAAAAAAATAGCTTGGCATGCAAACTGAGTAATCTTTATGCAAACCTATGCTCATAAAAATGCAATCATAAAGGGATTATTTCATAAGATTACATGTGCATGGGGAAAGAGCTCTTATTTCAACCAAGTAAAAATGTTTCATGCCAAACTACATAAATCAACTAATTATTTTACAAACACTGTTTAAAATCAATTAAAACAAATAAAACATCATTGCCCACCAAATTCCGTATTCTTAATCAATCAATCAATCAAAGCATTTATATAGCGCACTACTCACCTGGAGGGTCTCAAGGCGCTAGGGGAGGGGGTCCGCTACTGCTCGAACAGCCAGGTCTTGAGCTGCTTCCTGAAGGCGAGGTGGTCCTGGGTCAGGCGGAGGTGGGTCGGGAGGGAGTTCCAAGTCTTGGCGGCCAGGTAGGAGAAGGACCTTCCACCTGTGGTGGCTATTCGGATGCGGGGGACGGCAACGAGGGCGTGGTCGGACGATCGAAGCTGGCGTTTGGGAGCGTAGAAGTTGAGGCGGCTGTTGAGGTATCCTGGGCCTTGGTTGTGTAGGGCTTTGTGTGCGTGGGTGAGGAGCCGGAAGGTGATTCTCTTGTTGACCGGGAGCCAGTGCAGGTCTCTCAGGTGTCCGGAGATGTGGCTGCGACGGTGGATGTCCAGGATGAGTCGTGCTAAGGCGTTCTGGATCCGCTGGAGTCTCTTCTGGAGTTTGGCGGTGGTTCCGGCGTAGAGGGAGTTGCCGTAGTCCAGACGGCTGGTGACGAGGGCCTGGGTGACTGTCTTCCTGGTCTCGGTGGGGATCCATCGGAAGATCTTACGTAGCATGTGCAGGACGTTGAAGCACGACGAGGAGACAGCGTTGACTTGTCTGGTCATGGAGAGGGAGGAGTCCAGGATGAAGCCCAGGTTGCGTGTTGTGGTCTGTTGGTTTGGGTGCGCTGCCCAGGGCGGGGGGCCACCAGGAGTCGTCCCAGGCGGAGGGTGAGGAATTCCGTCTTGTCCGAATTCAGTTTCAGGCGGCTGTTCATCTTCCACTTGGCTACGTCTGTCATCCCTTCGTGCAGGTTGGCTCTGGCGGTGGCAGGGTCGTTGGTGAGGGAGAGGATCAGCTGGGTGTCGTCGGCATAGGAGATGATGTTGAGGTTGTGCTGGCGTGCGATGGCTGCGAGGGGGCTCATGTAGACGGTGAAGAGGGTTGGGCTGAGCGAGGAGCCTTGAGGAACGCCGCAGATGACTTCGGTGGCCTCCGATCTGAATGGGGGGAGGCAGACTCTCTGTGTCCTTCTGGCGAGGAAGGAGATGATCCACTCCAGTGCCTTCTCCTGGATTCCTGTATCAAGTAAGGGGTTTTGTCCTACGGGGCCAGGCTGGACTATATACGTTATAGAAAATACAATGTGCCTGGTCTCGGGTTTGATGCTGTATTTTATTTCACAGCGGATCAGAAGCTTCTAACTAATCGTAAAGCTTCCATGATTTATTTAATCTTTTCACAATGTTTTTTTTGTTGAACAGATATGAGGTTTAAACACACACTTTAACAGAAAACGTTACTGTCATTCAGTGAAAAACAATTATACACAAATCAAACAACATTTCAAATGCAACGTAAACAAAATGCTTATTTTTAAACAATGTAAAGGGAAACAAGTTGATGGGGTACACCAGAAAAATTTATCACAGTCCGGTTGGCTGAATTTCTTTTAGCTATTTAGGACTGGGGTCACCATAGGCTTTTTTATTGATTAAACTCAAGTCTCACAGCCTGGGACAGATATTTAACGCCTTTGGTGAGAAGAAGGGATGGATCCTTTAGGAAAGCCGACGCGTTTCCAAACCCGGTCCGTGAGTTTGCGGGTTTTTCCTCAGGGCTACCTGGGTACCTAGTGATGTGGATAATAAAGAAAGCTTCATTTAGTTCCTACTCCTATTTAGTTGAAACTGAGCTTAGCGCCATAGTGGACATAGGAGTACCTTTGTGTTCCAGCGCTTCGGTTTCTTCAATTTTCAGGGGAGAGTGGTTTTCAGACCTGTATTTAAAAGAGAACTGTTTGATGTTTTTTCTGAACGGGGGGCATTTCTAGATATTCCCTAAGGTTGGGACTCACTACTTACTTGAAAGTAGGCTTGTGATGCAGTTCGGTTTCACTGAATCATCTATCTTGGATTTGGCACTGCCTGCCAAAAGGAGGCAGGTTTTACTTATCTATAAATTGTGTATATTGAGAAATGCAAGGCTGATTCAAAATGGACCACACTGCTTACTTTTTAAGACGCCGTCTTGTTAATGGCGGTGCATCTCCATTGTTTTGATCGGCAACCTCAGGACTTTTCTCCGGCTGGATTAATAGACAAACCTATGTTTAGGCTTATTGCTTATTAAGTTTACTGGGACTGAAACTTATTTAAGTCTGTAGCTTCTCACCTTAAAGCAATTTCGTATTTCCTGCTACGCTTTCTGCTGTTGCTGTTCGGTGCGTGTCTCCACTGTGTTTGGATCAATCACAGAAGTGTTCCGTTTGATCACGTGGTTTTATGTGGAAATGAGAATTCTGGGACTTGTAGTTTGAGAGTGAAACCGAGCTGCATTCGGGTCAACAATCAGTTTTGTTTGTTTCCCTGCTAATATGTTTTCTGACTAGCAGGAGGTAAAGGGGTGTCGGTGGTGTGCAATGAGGTCAGTGAATGTTTCTCTGTAGTTCAGACAATTTGTTCATTCCATCATTCACGCAATTGAACTTAAGGATCAGATATGCTTCTTTTTGCATGAGTAATGCATCTATGTCCCCACCGCGTGTCGCAGCTTTGATGGCAGATAACACTGTCCACTTGAAATCCTTTTCGGTATGTCCTTTTTGTTGAAAATGTTGCACCATTGGAGCTGTTAGTATGTTTTGTTTGATTCGGGAGCGGTGTTGGGCTATTCGCTGATGTATTTGTTGTTTTGGACAAGGACAGGTGATTGCATATACCAAATTGCGACTTTTGCAATTTGTGAATTCCTTATGTGTCCATGTGATGGCATTGTGCTGGAATTCAGTACCTTCCACTGTATTTGCACATGACACACATGTGCCACATTTGTGGTGTCCCTCTATGGGTTTTAATCGCCAAAGGGTGCGTAAATCAGATTTTGCCTGACTCATTCCTAAGTCTGCCCGAACTAACTGTTGCCCTAAGCTTCTGGAAAGGGGCGACCACTCGGTCCCCCCGAACGTATGGCAGAGTGCCTCGATCCCCCCGGGAAGCCATTTTGGGCGGGAGGCGCGTCTCGGCTGGTATGCCCGAAGCGGCGTAGCCGGGGCGCGCTTTTTCCCGCCCTAGAGTGGGCTGGCCTAGACACTGACGCGGCTGGCCACGCCCTCGGGGCAGGCCGGGGCGGGTTTACGCCCGCCCTGAAGATGGATAAAAAGGGACGCAAGACCAGAAGACAGCCTCTTGTTCCTGTGCTCTGAAGCTGCACCCCCTCGCTGCACGTGAGCTCGAGACGGAACGAAGAGCCAATTTTGAGCGTTTTAATCGTTCTTGTTTGTTTTACAGTTACTTTGTTGGAGAATGCCGAAGAAGGTGGGAAAGCGCATGACTACTGACCAGATGCTTCGTGTTCTCATGAAGGAGATGTCCGAGCTAAAGAAGCGGGTGGACAAGAATGAGGAAGGGGGTCCAAAACGTCCTTTGGCGGGAGCAGCCCCGGGAGGGAAAAACAAGAGGCCCAGGAGGGGGGCAGCGGGTGAAGACATCCCGGGTCCCAGTGCCCCGCTCGAGGCTCCAACTCCCGTGCCGGAGGAGGGGAATCCAATTCCCGTTGTGGTCACCCCCGTGTCCGAGGATGATATGCCGCCCGAGTTGGCAGCACAATTGGCAGCGTGGTTGGGTAAAGGTAACGAGGGCGCCACGGCTGTCGATGCGCAGGCGCTGATGAAGCAATTGCGTGAGAAACGGGAAGCAGCCAAGGTGCCCGTGCCGGCTGCAGTAGGGGACAAGACACCAGGGACGATTGCGACCACAGAGGCAGCGTCAGGTGCAGGTAAGCGGCCATTGCCGATCGCGAGGGATGAGTCAACACCCTCGCGAAGAGAAAGGTTGGGGCAACATGTTCCTTTGGCAATTAAGGAAAAGATTTGGGCGGGGGAGTATGTGAACATTTTCTCACTGCTTGTTGATCATTATGAGGTAGAGCATGTAAAGAGTCAGAAGGATCTCATGCATCCGAGTGTTTGGCGCGCAAAAATGGCCGCCTTTAAAGTGAATGAGAATATCGGCAATTGGGGCAATGCTTGGGGAATCTTTACATCAATCTTGGGGGAACGTAGACCTGAGTTGCTTTCCGAGTTCCCAATCTATCAATCACGAATCATGGGGTACTCGACATCGCACCAGGGTAATCATTGGTTCTGTTACGATAATCTGTTCAGAAAAGAAAAGGAGCATAATAAAAGTTTAACCTGGGATTGTTATGATTCCTTGACTTGGGATAAAATGAAGGAGTCAGGGATGTTAAAAATGCCGTTGGTGGGAAGTAATGTTGGCGAATCCTCCCGGCAATATGCGGGGACGCCCTTTCGATCAGGTACGGGTACCGACGAGTACTCGAAACCTGCCGGCAGTACCGGGAAAAAGGGTTTCTGCTTTAATTTCAACAGGGGTAAATGTACTAGACCCCAGGGATCGTGTAAATTCAAACATGAATGCAGTGGTTGTGGGTCGTCCCATCCTGAGTCCTCGTGCAGAGCCAGAACGGGTGATAATGGGGGGAGAGGAGGTGCCAAATAGGTCTAATATAGTCCGAGGGGCGCCTTTACCTACCCCGATTGATACCCTGGCGATGATTCCCTGGCTCAGTGAATACCCGGATCGTACTTCTGCTGGGGTGCTGCGGAACGGTTTTTCGTATGGTTTCCGCATCCCGGTAGGGGACTTTCAGGGTGTGGAAAAGTGTAAAAATCAACTTTCCGTCCTGCAGCATACGACCGTGGTACAGGATAAGATCCGAAAAGAGGTGACTCGAGGTCGGGTCGCCGGCCCGTTTAGTGTACCCCCGGTCCAGAATTTTGTTTGTTCTCCCTTAGGGGTAGTCCCCAAGAAAGACCCCGGTGAGTTCCGACTGATTCACAATTTATCAGCTCCGCGAGGTCTTTCCGTAAATGATGCAATCAATCCAGAAGTGTGTTCGGTGCGGTACGCATCCTTCGATGAGGCCGTAGCCATTTTGAATCGCCTGGGGCCCGGGGCGCTGATGGCGAAGTCAGATATCGAGTCAGCGTTCCGATTGCTCCCGGTACACCCAGACGACCAGCGTCTCCTAGGCTTCATGTTTCAGGGTTGTTATTACATGGATAGGTGTATGCCAATGGGGTGCTCTATATCCTGTGCTTATTTCGAGAAATTCAGTAGTTTTCTACAATGGGTCTTCACAAAGAAAACAGGTTTCCAAGATGTAATGCACTACCTTGATGATTTTCTGTTTCTTGGGGCAGCCGGGGATCTTGAATGTGGCCGGGCCTTGGCCGAATTTTGTGTGTTAATGAAACAGTTTGGTGTGCCATTGGCGCCGGGTAAAACAGTGGGTCCTACGACTTGCCTCGAGTTTCTGGGGATCGAGTTGGACTCCATTGAAGGGTGTTTCCGTTTGCCAGCTGAGAAAGTGTTGAAGTTCAGGGCTGCGCTGCAAGTGTGTATAAATGCATCAAAAGTTACGCTGCAACAATTACAGCAGTTGGTGGGACAGTTGAATTTTGCCCTGAGGGTATTACCAATGGCCCGCCCCTTTTCCCGTTCAATTGCCCAAGCGATGGTCGGCCTTAAAGAGTGCCATCATCGCACGAGACTATCGGCCGAGATCCGCCAGGACATGCGTATTTGGTTAGCATTTCTGGCGGACTTCAATGGTAGAATCGTCTGGAATGAACCAGCCGTGTCTTCTGAAGAGCTGGGGCTGTGGACAGATTCAGCAGGAAGCATAGGTTTTGGCGCCATCTTCGGCACGAAATGGTCGGCACAAAGATGGCCGACATGGTGGCATGAGAATGGTCTGACGAGTAATATTGCTTTCCTGGAACTGTTTCCCATCTTGGTGGCCTTGAGAACATGGCCCGATGGGTTCAAAGATCACTCTGTCATATTTTGGTCTGACAATATGACCGTGGTCGAGTGCATCAATAGTCAGGCAGCACGTTGTAAACTGATTTTAAGACTGCTTAAGGAAATTGTCTTACTATGTATGCAATTGAACGTGCTATTCAGAGCAAAACATGTTCCAGGGGTGATGAATCAGGCGGCTGACGCACTGTCTCGTTTTCAAATGCAGGCTTTTTCGGGTTTCCTCCCCTCAGCGGACCCAGAGCCGGCACCCTTTCCCGAAGCTCTCTGGTCTCTCGGTGCCCCGAACTTCGTCACCTCGTGGGAGAGAGTCTAGCACCAAGGACGAGGAAGGCTTACGAAGGGGCGTTTCGGGCCTATTTAGCCTTTTTGGGGAGTGATAGAGAGCGACTTTGGGGTCACGAGGAAGGGGTAGTGAATTTCCTGATGTCCTTACGTAGGGCTGGGAAATCGGTGGCTACGGCCCAGAGGCATCGTGCTGCCATTTCCTTTGTTGCCAGAGCACACGCTATCCAGGACCCAACAGCGTCTTTCGTTGTACAGAAGGCGCTGCGTGGGTGGCAACGCCTTGAGGGTCGCAGAGTAGATGAAAGGCGCCCAATAGGTTTGGATAGATTGTCCCAGTTGTTGGCCACACTCCCGGCCACATGTTCATCTCAGTTTGAGGCGGTGCTGTTCCGAGCCGCTTTTACGCTAGCATTCCACGGAGCAATGCGGGTAAGCGAACTAGTTGCAAGGAACAAACTGGATGTGGCAGGGGGTTTGTGCCAGGAACACGTTCAGATCAGGGGAGAAACAATGACTGTCTCCTTTGTAAAATCCAAGACTGATCAAGATGGGATGGGTGACTGCGTCATCATACGCAGGATTCCTGGGTCCTCCATATGTCCGGTAAAGTGTTTAGAGGATTACCTAGCACGAAGGGTGGCATCATGGGGGGGGACTTTGTTAAGACACGCTGACGCCACCCCACTGACGAAATTTCAGTTTCAGCGGGTGCTTGCGATGTCAATTGCCGCTGCGGGCTTGAACCCGGGCGAATTTGGGACCCATTCCTTTCGGATAGGGGCTGCTACGGAAGCTACAGCCAGGGGTCTTAATGTTGAGCAAGTGAAACGAGTGGGGCGTTGGTCCTCCAATTGTTACAAGAGATACGTGCGGTTGCACATGCTGTGAAGCTGTAATAATGTACTCACGCTTCTTGTTTTTGTTTGGTTTTCAGTTACGCAAGCCTACGAGGCGGGGCGGACTATGCAGTCGACCCTACACCGGGCCAGCGGTCAGACATCACCGGCTGTGAAAAAGGAGGTGTGGGTCGTGGGCCACTCATACGTGAGGCGTGCCGCAGACGTATTCAAAGCAGGTGACATGATTCACGTAGCTGGGGAATACGGGTACAGGATGTCCTTCTACGGAAGGGGCGGTCTCTGTATTGACCGGTTTCAAACATTTTTCGAGGGTTTGTTAGGGCGGACAAGGTCACCGCCGTCTATAGTTATAGTGCATGTTGGGGGTAATGATTTGGTCACCATCGGTAGACGACTACTCCTGGAGGCAATGCTTTCCACCGTAAGTTGGTTGGCGAGGAGAGTTCAGGGGTGCACGATTGCATGGTCCCATTTGATTCCACGAAAGGTGTGGCGGGGGGCTATCTCTATTCCTGCTTTGAGCCATTCTGTTAGAAAGCTTAACAATAAAGTGAGTAGGTTGTTCCGTTCCAGGACATTGCATTCTATTTCTCATAGCTGTATTAATGATGACAGTATGTATTCGGGGGATGGTGTGCATTTGTCTTGGGTGGGGGATGAGTTACTCTTTGGAGACTTCTTAGCATGGTTAAAATCGTTGAAACATGACCTTTAGGTAGGAGTTGTGTGGGGGGTCCGGATAGCCGGTCAACTATCCGGCCTGTGGCGGTAAGGTCATGATCGGTGAGCACTAATTGGAAGATCCCTATGAGTGGGCGTCACCCAACACGGATGGGAGCGCTCGGGGGAGGTGGCCTTTGGCCCCTCAACGGGGAGGCGGTCCCTTCTAAGGATGGGTCGCCGAAAGAAGAGGAAAGGCGGTCAAGGCCCCTTCCTGTGTAGGAGGGGTTACACCCCCCTCCTGGGGAATTTCCCGGGGCCAGTGACATCTGCGACGGCAGATGCGGTAAGTTGTGTGGGGTTGGGGGGAGGTCTACGATACCTTCTAGATACCTCACACGAGTCTTCGAACGACCTTTAACTGGCGTCGAGTTGATAAGTGCCCCCGTCAAGTCAAGGGAAGTTGGTAGTAGTTGCACTTGAGTACGCCTCAGTGCTGTCGCCCCTCCAAGTGGGGGGGGTATGTCTGGTTAGGGATCTTGACACCGGTTACGACCTTGCCGTTGGCCCTTAAACGTTAGGATGTACAATTTCAATATTTCAAGTAAATGTTTTGTAGGGTGTTAGTTCGGCTAGGAGAACCTCTGTATTAGAGAATCTGTTAAGGTTAGCCAAACATCGCAATGTGGTATGAAATTGTACATTAATGTTTAAATGTTTTTAATTTTTTGTTTTAATAAATACGGCCGGGAGGGTCACTCCCTCCCACTTCCAAAAACTTCAAGAACTGTTTCCGGTTTCCCTTCTTTGGGGATTGTGTTGAGAGGGGGTGGCGGGTATCTCAGCCATATGGAAAGGGGCGACCACTCGGTCCCCCCGAACGTATGGCAGAGTGCCTCGATCCCCCCGGGAAGCCATTTTGGGCGGGAGGCGCGTCTCGGCTGGTATGCCCGAAGCGGCGTAGCCGGGGCGCGCTTTTTCCCGCCCTAGAGTGGGCTGGCCTAGACACTGACGCGGCTGGCCACGCCCTCGGGGCAGGCCGGGGCGGGTTTACGCCCGCCCTGAAGATGGATAAAAAGGGACGCAAGACCAGAAGACAGCCTCTTGTTCCTGTGCTCTGAAGCTGCACCCCCTCGCTGCACGTGAGCTCGAGACGGAACGAAGAGCCAATTTTGACCCACCCACCAGCCCCTGAGGACAGCTAGTTGTTTTAATAAATTTGATCAATGATTCTATTTCGTTTTCAGGTTATCGTAGTGTTGTGTTGATATTGAATGTGTAATAAAGATTGGTCTAATTTTACAAGTTTGTGATTAAAGAACTTCGGTTGTAAGGTCCATTTATAAACAGGTTTTTTCGGTCATAGTGGCCAATGTAGTTTCGTTTAGTTATCATTTGTCGTATTTATTTTGGTCGGGCGGTAAGGTCATGATCGGTGAGCACTAATTGGAAGATCCCTATGAGTGGGTGTCACCCAACACGGATGGGAGCGCTCGGGGGAGGTGGCCTTTGGCCCCTCAACGGGGAGGCGGTCCCTTCTAAGGATGGGTCGCCGAAAGAAGAGGAAAGGCGGTCAAGGCCCCTTCCTGTGTAGGAGGGGTTACAGCCCCCTCCTGGGGAATTTCCCGGGGCCAGTGACATCTGCGACGGCAGATGCGGTAAGTTGTGTGGGGTTGGGGGGAGGTCTACGATACCTTCTAGATACCTCACACGAGTCTTCGAACGACCTTTAACTGGCGTCGAGTTGATAAGTGCCCCCGTCAAGTCAAGGGAAATTGGTAGTAGTTGCACTTGAGTACGCCTCAGTGCTGTCGCCCCTCCAAGTGGGGGGGGTATGTCTGGTTAGGGATCTTGACACCGGTTACGACCTTGCCGTTGGCCCTTAAACGTTAGGATGTACAATTTCAATATTTCAAGTAAATGTTTTGTAGGATGTTAGTTCGGCTAGGAGAACCTCTGTATTAGAGAATCTGTTAAGGTTAGCCAAACATCGCAATGTGGTATGAAATTGTACATTAATGTTTAAATGTTTTTAATTTTTTGTTTTAATAAATACGGCCGGGAGGGTCACTCCCTCCCACTTCCAAAAACTTCAAGAACTGTTTCCGGTTTCCCTTCTTTGGGGATTGTGTTGAGAGGGGGTGGCGGGTATCTCAGCCATATGTTTTTTCTGAGGGCAAAAAGAGGTTTTTCAAAGGGTTAATCTAGCCCTGTCAACAAGTGCCAATTTTTTTAAATAATGGCTTTAAATTTGTTAGTGTGTGGCCCATATGTCTTCACACACCAGTTTTTCAAGTGGTGCTTTTTGTTTTTTTGTCAATAATTCTTCCCTGGGTGTGTTCCAGGCTCTTTTGGTAGAATGTTTTAGCATTTTGCTAGGGTAACCTCTCGTTTTTAACTGATTACTGAGGATTTCGGCGTGGGCTTCAAAATCCTCTTTTTTTGAACAATTTCTCCTAATCCTCAGCATTTGGCTGTAGGGGAGATTTGCTTTGAGATTTTGGGGATGATGGCTTTTGTAGTGCAGAATTGTGTTTTTATCCGTTTCTTTGCGGTGGAGAGTCGTGATGAGTTTTTGATTTTCTGGAACTACCTCTACATCCAGAAATGTGAGGCGTGTGTTACTGGATGCAACTGTGAATTTAATATCGGGGTGTCTCGTATTGAGCCAATCATGGAATTAAGCTAAGCTTTCTATTGAGCCGTTCCATTGACACCAAATATCGTCAATGTAACGATACCAAGTTAAAATGTGCTCACTGTATGGATTGTTCCGATACACGTAGCGCTCCTCATACAGGGCCATGAAGAGGACCGCCATCTCCGGGGCATAAGGACACCCCATGGCGGTCCCCTTCACCTGCATGTAGAACGTGTCCATGAATCGGAAATAATTCCTTTTGAGTGCGATCCTAGCTGAGTCCACAATGAATTGGGTGGGCACTCTTTGTGGTTTCGGGCGTGTTTCTAAAAAGTACTCAAGGGCTTCTAGGCCCTCCTCCTTGGGGATTTGGGTGTATAAAGAGATTACGTCGAAGGACACCATCAATTGCTGGCTGTCATCAAACGGTAATCCCTCAATTTTATTTATGAAGTCCATGGTGTCCCTCAAGTAAGATTTTAACTTGGTCCATGAAAGGTTTTAAGAACACGTCCACGTACTTCGCTAGTGGCTCTAATACCGAATCACACCCGGAGACTATCGGTCTGCCAGGCGGTTCGGTGACACTTTTGTGTAATTTGGGCAAAAAGTAAATTACCGGGGTCACTAGGTACCCAGGTAGCCCTGAGGAAAAACCCGCAAACTCACGGACCGGGTTTGGAAACGCGTCGGCTTTCCTAAAGGATCCATCCCTTCTTTTCACCAAAGGCGTTAAATATCTGTTCCAGGCTGTGGGACTTGAGTTTAATCAATAAAAAAGCCTATGGTGACCCCAGTCCTAAATAGCTAAAAGAAATTCAGCCAACTGGACTGTGATAAATTTTTCTGGTGTACCCCATCAACTTGTTCCCCTTTACATTGTTTAAAAATAAGAATTTTGTTTACATTGCATTTGAAATGTTGTTTGATTTGTGTATAATTGTTTTTCACTGAATGACAGTAACGTTTTCTGTTGAAGTGTGTGTTTAAACCTCGTATCTGTTCAACAAAAAAAACATTGCGAAAAGATTAAATAAATCATGGAAGCTTTACGATTAGTTAGAAGCTTCTGATCCGCTGTGAAATAAAAAACAGCATCAAACCCGAGACCAGGCACACTGTATTTTCTCCTGGATTCTGACGTTGCTGAGGCGCTGCACTAGGGTGCGGTGGCAGACAGTGTCGAAGGCCGCAAAGAGGTCTAGGAGGATGAGGGCCGCTGTTTCTCCGTTGTCGAGCAGGGCTCGGATGTCATCGGTGGCTGCGATCAGGGCGGTCTCGGTGCTGTGGTTGGCCCGGAAGCCAGACTGCGAGAGGTCGAGGGAACCGTTCGTCTCAAGGAAGGCGGCCAGCTGCTTGTTGACGGTCTTCTCGATGACTTTTGCCGGAAACGGGAGCAGCGACATGGGGCGGTAGTTCTTGAGGTCGGTGGGGTCGGCTTATGGCTTCTTTAGTAGAGCACTGAGTTCGGCGTGCTTCCAGCTCTCCGGGAAGGTAGCGGTGTCGAAGGAGGTGTTGATGATGTCCCGCAGGTGGGGTGCGATGACAGCGTCGGCCTTGTTGAAGACGTGGTGAGGGCAGGGGTCGGTCGGAGATCCGGAGTGGATGGAGTTAATCGTGCGGACGGTGTATTCGGTGCTGATTGGGGTCCGGGCGCGGAGGGTGGTGGTGGGGGGCGGTGGTTCGGTCGTGGCGTGCGTCGGTTGAGTGCTGAAGCTGTTGTGTATGTCCGCGATCTTGTTGTGGAAGTAGGAGGCGAGGGAGTTGCAGAGGTCTTGTGAAGGGGTGATGTTGTTGTTTCCGGCAGCCAAAATAAACTTGTGCAATATTATACACTCTAATCCTGATTGGAACAATTGGAAATGTAATAGGGCTGGTCTACAACTTCTAATGATTAGAGACCTTCGTAACGGGATCAAGAACTGCTTTCTAGGTACCGTATACAATTTACATAAAAAAAGAAGTGCAGAATATATTGTGATGACACTGAATCGCATGGGCATGGCTCAAGACCCCTGTCATACTACAACCCTTTTGGATATGACACCAACAAATGAGCAAGATTAAATCTAAACCTAATTGGGTAAAATCTCTGATGATGAAGTGGTCAGAGGTACAAATAAGGTTCCGTATGATCTTTAGTGGTTCTCATGTATTGCACAATCACTCTCCTCTTCCTACTTTCTACCATTTCTCTGCTCTATCCCAATATACCAAGCAATAATGTTTTAGCACTGGCTTTATCTAGACCCCTGATCTCCCCCAGGTTATTAGAAAGTTCAGGTCTCCTTAGCATGTTAAATTGTTCTCTTACATATTTCAGCCAGGGTATGTTCCAAGCCTTATCCAGGCGGTGACAATCAGTGATGATATCCTGATTTAGGAGGATCTCGGATTTCTACCATATGGACAACCATAACATGAGTGGTGCTAACTTGTCGTGATGTTCCACATACGGAAGCCCTAATTCTAGATTATATGCTTAGGTCGGGGCACTAGTAGGGACAGAGAGTAGTCTTAGAAAATATGTTCTCGCTAACTAAAATATGTATTGTATTGAAATAACCACATAAGCCTGCACTATACAACAGCATAGAGGTGCAGTGTTCATTATATATATTAACCATGACATCTAGAGGTTTTGAGCCTAGTTTATCGGAAAACCTGAAAGTTTTATGAATCAAGAAATGCAACCAATTGATTTTACTATCAAATGGGACCCCTAGAAATGTTAAGGTAGAATCACACAAAACTTTTGACCCATTAATATAATGCACCATCAAGTTACTTGGTGTTCCTCCACACACCATAATGTATTGTAGTGTAGTTCCTATATTCCCAATAGGCTCTGTATATTGGAATAATATATATACTATAGATTAGACGTGAGGACTGAGGTCAACTAGGTCTCTATCGAATATATTAGACTTAATTGTGAGTGCCAGCTAGCTCAGAGGTCACTAGAAACTTTCATGAATGAACAAGAAGGGATTAGTTTCTGACAACTGCATAAACATGACAACTTTGTTTTCCAAGAATAAGAAATGTATCTCTAGAGCAGAGGAAACAATAGATAGATATTTCACTCAGTCAATCGTGCATGCTTGGTTTCACCAGAGGTGCAGAGAAATAGAGAGACTGGCGTTTTCAATAAAAGTATTTATTGAACAGTCTTCTTTCTCATGCAGAGGAAATGAACTGCTACAATTGTAATACTGGTTGCAAAGTACAATGCGTACAGTACGAAGAGTATTATAAAATAATACTGTAAACGCATGATATGGTTTTTAAGCCATATAAAATAACATAGAATACATACATTAATAAATAAAGACTAAAAGTACTCAACTGGTGCTTATAAAATATGCCTACCCCGGTGTAACTAACCTAGGTCTAGTACAAGGGAAGAAGTAAGTGAGGTGTAGCTTAGTTTCAGTATTCTTTTGCCAAGAACCTATCCAAAAATTCTCTAAGGGTCTAATCAGCTCTGTACCTTGGTTTAGAATGAAGGAGGTCTGGTATATCTCTCTCAGGACTTGATTTCCCAACAACGCGCAAGGGTAGCTCGGAAACACTAGAGCTGGATTTCTTGGCAAGAGAAAAGACAGCGTCTCAGTGCGTCTGCTGGAGGGTCGGCTTCCTTCGGCACTTGCTTTGGAGAGCTGTGTCGTGTAGGTAGATAGTCGAACTGCTCCAAACCACCGTGTGTTTGCCTGGGCAAGTGTGGGCATTTTTATACCTTGAAGGTACCGAGTTTGATGTAAGGTTGGACATAATAACGTCAAAGACTCAGTTCTTTGAAAACTCCATGAGTTCTTGGTTAAATCAATATTCAAGCAAGGGGAAGTCCCTGACTGCTGAAGGCCGGTTTTTCCAAGGAATCGTTGTAGATCTTCAGAACTAGTGGAAGTAGCCATGCCGTATTTGGACTGCATAGGTTAATTCTAAATACGGTTGATTTCTATGCCTATATAAGGATAGGGTGATTTATACCTATATATGGGCATAAATCGGGAAAATTACACTAGGGTCCTAAATTCATATACAACAGTATGTCTTTGTAATGTTGAATGACAGCGCAAGTCTTCTCATGAACAGGACAAATCAATTCAATAACCTCTGCAGGCCTACCCTGTTTTGGACACTAAAATACAGTCATCTGCATATAGCCATGAAGGGAGATTTTTGGTTCCCACACTATGCGTATTGGCCTCTCCTTATAATAGGAATGTCACCAGATCATTAATATAAAGGCAAAATACAAAAGACTAATCAAAAAACATGTGTAGGGGGTCAAAGGGAAATGTTTACCGACCTGTCAACTCACTCCCTTACAGTCATACTAATGAAACACAAACAGAGAAGACCAGGTCAAAGTGGTGTTAAGCTATACTAGTGACTAAGAAACAGGGGGGCATGCGTGAGAAGTTGAGTCACAGATGGCTTGAGAAAATCCCATCAGACTACCCTTGTGGCGGAGTCTCGTCATGTGGGAATTGGTTGAATGATCCAAACACAGCCCAGACCATCAGGTGATGGTGCGGATGTGGATAAACATACTGTAGCCAAATTGTTGCTCAGGGAGTAGTGCTAATGGGGTGCAGTGCTTAAGTGATAGTGAAGGATAAAACTAACTACTTAAACAAAACATGTATTACTTAAGATCTATCTAAGTGTCAGGATTAAAATCACGCCTAGTAGCTGTAGAATTAGGCTACACTATGACGCTGTGCATGTCGGTCGACATGTTTCAGCCAATAAGAGAGTTACTCTGGCTTTCTTCAGGACCTTTAAGGATGTTTAGCTACTGCAACTAGAAAAAGTGATAAGTGCAAATGCAACAAAATTATACATATAATGATACATATAACTACCAGTCACTTGGAACTCCAATATACACTGGAGAAAGAGAAAAATATCTTCTTCCTATAGAGAAACAAAAACACAACAGACACTTGTTTAACACGCATGCACCCGCCCACCTACATAGAGACTGTATAGACAAAAACACCTGCAAGAATCATTTGCGTTCTGCATTATAATGAGCATACTAGCTCTGTCACATAGAGGAATTTCCTCACAGTGATACTCACCCATCTTTGTGTGGGTGATGACCTCACCTCACCCGGCGACCGCTCGGGAGAATGAGGCCCCGCTCTATAGTGTAGAAATAAACGGACACAGTAAGTGCACAGATCTTCTGTGCCCAGCCAAATTGCTCTACACAGATAACCCAATAAACGTGTGATAGATGCCCAATTCGCCCCACCATGTGCCGACACCCATTCCAGACTCGAAACTAGCACAAAATATGTCATAAGTGAATTATAAGGATGAGTAGCATAGGTCAAAGGCATGTTGGAATACTGATCTGGGCCCCAAAGTGTCTACCCTTATATTCATGGTAAAATCCAATAGTCATAGGGTGTAATGCCAGAGAACAGACCACTATCCATCAAGTAAATTCACCATCCAGGCTACCCTTACTCATAACTACTGAGTTAGATTGACAAGAAAGTCAGGAGCCTTACCTGTCCGTCGTTACCCCTTGTCCTGCGACCGAGCGGAAGTGGAGGCAAAAACAATACCGCCCCCCTTCCTTTTATGTCTTGGCTAATTGATTAACAGGCCCCATGTGGTGTCCAATAGGAGACAACTCTACCACAAAGATCCAACTGCTGCCATAGTAAGCGCTGCTCTCAGACATATCTGGGGTTGTTCCCAAAAGCCTGTATGACAATATACTATACGGCCGTATTTACCAAGTGTACTCGGCATTCGCATTGGAACCGCTACTTTTTCGCGCATGCGCCATCCACACTGAGGCCGTAATGTTAAAAGCACGTCTAGTCGTCTGCAATAGTTTGCCGGTAACACCGTGTGTATTTCTCTAATAAGTATGGGCTCCACAATTTAAACACCATGTGGAACCTTTTCTTGGAAAACCGCGTAGTACTGATACTAACATCGATGCGGTAGTCAGTGTAGAAAAAGGGGACTCCAAGCGCATGCTCTGGGATGGAAACAGTGTTCTCCCGAGCATGCGTGGAGGACAGTATCGCGGGCAAACGTCCAATTCTAACATGTCTTCGTTATGCCCCAGCAGCTGTGAAGGGCACCATAAATTACCGTAGATATCGTGGGTATCACGCTTATCTACAATAAGCCTTCGTGCAGACGTGCCCAAACCTCCTATGCTTTTCTACTAACTGACAACATGGTGCGTGATTCCTAACACATACCATATAACTACTGGCATCCAGAACTCCTCTGAGTATATAAAAGAGGATGATGCTTGGAGATGTGGCTTGAATTTGGGGGGTCACTGTTGATAACAGATCTACTGCTCGCATCACATGCATGATGAAACAGGAAAGATAATGCAATATATGCACAATCCAACACGAGGTCAAGAGTTCTCAACTACTAGGTCAATATGAAGTATAACAGCTTCTATGTCAAATTCCAGTCTAGGACACGTCAGCAATGGGGCGAAAAAACACATCACACACAATTAAATTGGGTGAGCCATAGTTGTGTAAACGAACATGCGTTTCCAACCATATAATATGGACCCGCAACCAGAGAGTTGCTCAAATTCTAATCAAAAAACATGTGTAGGGGGTCAAAGGGAAATGTTTACCGACCCGTCAACTCACTCCCTTACTGTCATACTAATGAAACACAAACAGAGAAGACCAGGTCAAAGTGGTGTTAAGCTATACTAGTGACTAAGAAACAGGGGGGGGCATGTTTTTATGTGTTCTTCAATTAATAACAAAATTAAATCCAGTGAACATTTGTTTAATACTGCCTGCCACTTTTCCATGAATCTTTTATTATATTGGAATTTATATAACAAAGGCTTAATAGGCAATCGTAGTCCTCGTGGTATTCTTTGTACCTTATGGTACTGTATAAGGGTCGAGGCGTGTAACCGTTGACTCAGTGCTCTTTTGGCTATAAATTCCAATTGTTTGAGTTGTTGGGGAATGGAGCTGCCTTGCGCATCAAATGATGGTGTTTCTTCAATGAGTGAATAAATACTTTGGACTTGCGTGTCTGTGTAAGTTCTCGTGTCTGCTCTATTTTCAGTTAAATTTACCCATGAGATAAGTCAACAGCAAATCCATTACTTGGATGTCTTGATAACTCAAACAGCTAGCAAGCTTGAAACATCAGTGTATACAAAACCCACTGATAGAAACAACCTACTTCTGTATTCAAGTTTTCACCCTCCTTCATTGAAAAATAATCTTCTGTACTCGCAATTGCTAAGAGTGAAGCGGATTACCTCTAATCCAGTAGACCTGCAAGATGCCCTGAGTTAGATTGACAAGAAAGTCAGGAGCCTTACCTGTCCGTCGTTACCCCTTGTCCTGCGACCGAGCGGAAGTGGAGGCAAAAACAATACCGCCCCGCTTCCTTTTATGTCTTGGCTGATTGATTAACAGGCCCCATGTGGTGTCCAATAGGAGACAACTCTACCACAAAGATCCAACTGCTGCCATAGTAAGCGCTGCTCTCAGACATATCTGGGGTTGTTCCCAAAAGCCTGTATGACAATATACTATACGGCCGTATTTACCAAGTGTACTCGGCATTCGCATTGGAACCGCTACTTTTTCGCACATGCGCCATCCACACTGAGGCCGTAATGTTAAAAGCACGTCTAGTCGTCTGCAATAGTTTGCCGGTAACACCGTGTGTATTTCTCTAATAAGTATGGGCTCCACAATTTAAACACCATGTGGAACCTTTTCTTGGAAAACCGCGTAGTACTGATACTAACATCGATGCGGTAGTCAGTGTAGAAAAAGGGGACTCCAAGCGCATGCTCTGGGATGGAAACAGTGTTCTCCCGAGCATGCGTGGAGGACAGTATCGCGGGCAAACGTCCAATTCTAACATGTCTTCGTTATGCCCCAGCAGCTGTGAAGGGCACCATAAATTACCGTAGATATCGTGGGTATCACGCTTATCTACAATAAGCCTTCGTGCAGACGTGCCCAAACCTCCTATGCTTTTCTACTAACTGACAACATGGTGCGTGATTCCTAACACATACCATATAACTACTGGCATCCAGAACTCCTCTGAGTATATAAAAGAGGATGATGCTTGGAGATGTGGCTTGAATTTGGGGGGTCACTGTTGATAACAGATCTACTGCTCGCATCACATGCATGATGAAACAGGAAAGATCATGCAATATATGCACAATCCAACACGAGGTCAAGAGTTCTCAACTACTAGGTCAATATGAAGTATAACAGCTTCTATGTCAAATTCCAGTCTAGGACACGTCAGCAATGGGGCGAAAAAACACATCACACACAATTAAATTGGGTGAGCCATAGTTGTGTAAACGAACATGCGTTTCCAACCATATAATATGGACCCGCAACCAGAGAGTTGCTCAAATACTAATCAAAAAACATGTGTAGGGGGTCAAAGGGAAATGTTTACCGACCTGTCAACTCACTCCCTTACTGTCATACTAATGAAACACAAACAGAGAAGACCAGGTCAAAGTGGTGTTAAGCTATACTAGTGACTAAGAAACAGGGGGGGGCATGTTTTTATGTGTTCTTCAATTAATAACAAAATTAAATCCAGTGAACATTTGTTTAATACTGCCTGTCACTTTTCCATGAATCTTTTATTATATTGGAATTTATATAACAAAGGCTTAATAGGCAATCGTAGTCCTCGTGGTATTCTTTGTACCTTATGGTACTGTATAAGGGTCGAGGCGTGTAACCGTTGACTCAGTGCTCTTTTGGCTATAAATTCCAATTGTTTGAGTTGTTGGGGAATGGAGCTGCCTTGCGCATCAAATGATGGCGTTTCTTCAATGAGTGAATAAATACTTTGGACTTGCGTGTCTGTGTAAGTTCTCGTGTATGCTCTATTTTCAGTTAAATTTACCCATGAGATAAGTCAACAGCAAATCCATTACTTGGATGTCTTGATAACTCAAACAGCTAGCAAGCTTGAAACATAAGTGTATACAAAACCCACTGATAGAAACAACCTACTTCTGTATTCAATTTTTCACCCTTCTTCATTGAAAAATAATCTTCTGTACTCGCAATTGCTAAGAGTGAAGCGGATTACCTCTAATCCAGTAGACCTGCAAGATGCCCTAAAACAACAGCAAGAGAGATTTAAACAAAGAGGGTATCCTGCAGAAGTCTTGGTGACAGCTTTGAACAAGACTGAGACCAAACAACGTGAGGTGTTACTTAACACCAAGCCAAAAGAGAAGACAAACAGACATGTGTTTGTTTCTAAATACTCATCAATATCTCAAGCAATTAAACACATCATCAAATCTAGATGGGAATTACTGAAACAAGAGCCTGATTTTAAGGGCTTATATGACGAAGAGCCCTTGTTTGCGTACACAAGAAGCAAGAACCTTAAGGAAATTTTGACCTCCAAAGTGCTTGAAGATCAAACGCAATTCAATGGAATGCGTAAATGCTACAACTGCGTACATTGTAATAATGTGATGATAGGGAACGTTATTCACCACCCACTATCAGGGAAAAGCATTTCATTAAAATACAACGGAGATTGCAACAGCTCTATCTGAACACAAAAGCACATTCAGAACAAAGTCCACTAAGTCCTTCTTTGCCACACATTGGTTAGAACACCAGCATACCAATGCTCAGCTTAGGTTCACCATTCTTGAAATAGTTGCAGTGAAACCTGATCACAATCATTCTATTCATTTAGCACAGAGAGCAGCCTGGTGGACAAACTTTTTGCAGACCATGGTGCCAAGTGGGCTCAATGACAGAATTGAATTGCAGTGTTTTTTGTAATGCAATGTTTACAAACAATGTTTGGCGACTCACACGCCATTATTAATGCCATTTTTCGATGTAATTTTTCTATCACGCTCAAGCTGCTGTTTTTATTTTCCAGAATTTGTAAATGGGCTCTGATTTAAGTCAAATAAAAGAAACACTATCATGGAAGTCTCCACATCACGTATCATTTTACACTTTTTGAACTGGGTTGATCTATTGGTTAGTCTTCTTTCTACCTTTTTTCTTCTTTGTTTCCCTTTTTTCCTTTCTATAATTTATACATAGCCATATCATTAGCTTTCTCTTCCATTCCTTTACTAGATCCTCAGGTTTTGTCCATTGGTACTAATTTTGTGGATATGAATTGGAGTTTATTTGAATTCTATATAGTGTGATACTTCGCGGTTCTTTATATTGCGCGTGGTTGTCCACTAGGTTCTTAGCAACCTAAATTAATAAATTTCACGCTTAAGCTGTCTTGATCTTGTTTTGCCTTCGGGGATTATTTTCGGTCGTTGTTACTCGTATTACCATGAATTTAGAAGCTTTTCAAATCAAACATGTTGTTATTAGTAACTTTACCATTCCAAGATGGACGTTCCTGTTTAGTCCTATTACTCTGTTTATGAGGCCATTGCGGGCGTACCATGATGGACGTCATAGTTTAGCCCTATTTTTTTGTCTATTAGGCCGACGCGGATGTATAAAACCGCTACACGCCAGTGATAGTTTAGCGCGTGGCAGAGCTTGGAGGAAGTGCCGTCGCTGATTCGTGCAATTTAAGGTGAGCCGATAACCCGTTTAGTTAGTATCATGATAGAGATCAGGGCAACATGTTCTAAAGCGGCTTTATTTATTTTGTAGATTGAGAGTAGAAGACGTGGTCTTATCTTGCGAGGATTACAGAGTAATTGGTGAGTTAAAACGGTTTGGTGATAAGAGTTCTTTGAAAACACAGTTACCTTTTAGGCGCTATGTTCAGGAAAGGATTGTCAGAGGATAGTCGGTTTACTATGGTAGTAAGCAAATGAATCTAAACTGTAATACGGTGACTGCTACTTAACACCAGTTTTCGGCCAGTGTCTTGATAATAAAGTTCCCATATATTTAAGATGTTCTTGTTAGATTCCATCTAGGTTTATAAACATGGCCTTTCTTTAATTACATGACAGTACGATTCACAAACTAGTCAAATTAGAGAGTATGTTATCAGAATAGACAGACCTTACTATGTATAGATAGCTTCTTATGATAACACTTTCATTTATTCGCAGGTAGTGGAAATACAAGAGCTCTTTCCGCTATTTATGGTCTACACCCGAGCAGTGATAACAGGAAGGGAACGATTGTTTCTATATGATTGAACACAGGCTTAAGCAAATGGCTACATATTAGCAACAACCTGTTTAGCAGTACACTGGTTACAGTCATATAAGTATTATGCGAGTAAGTATATTAAGTGGTACATTGCTTATTTGGCAACTGAGCGTATTGATTTCATCTCATGTCTTTGATGGATACAAATTCTGTTGTTTTGTTTTCTCAGCTGAAGCATTCGCATTAGACAGTTTTCTTCCGGCTAGAACTCCAGTTAGACTACAATACATTATTAAGTAGTTGGGATGTGAGTACATGGTCATAACCTTCCTTTTTTTCAGTAAGTCACAGTGTGGTGGGACAGTATCTGTACTTCGGTAGTCCTATCAGTTTAACATGATGATATACTCCTGCAACTTTTACTCAATGTGAACGAATTTCAAAGTAACGTTATTCACTCGTGGTGGTGGTGTTTTCATTGCTTACCCACTATTTCTACCCTGGTTTTCGATTTCTTTCGTTTTGACCTTAATGAGAAGTTCATATTTACCAGCTTCCACAACAGATAAATGTACTAGATGGTGACAGAACTGTGAACTGCCTTCGCATTTAAGAGAATGTTTATTAGTTTTCTGTTTATGTATCATCGTTGTGTAACATAATTGTCATACATTGTTTTATTTTTGCAGGGCCCCTGAAGAAGGGAACCCCCCGAAATGCATTGGGCCTTTTCCTCAACTATGGTTTTTGTAGTATTTAAAAATGTATCTTCATTGTAACTACAACAGCAACATTGTGTTTTGGTGACATAGAGTTTATGTCTTTAAATTTCGCATTATATAGTTTGAGACTGAAATGTTGATGTAACAATATTCGAATGTAAAAATTCCAAAAATACATGGTTTTTGAAAAAGAAAAAACTTTATGTGTGATTAATTGAAAAAATCAGATAACAGTTGTGTATATTGGTTATACTTTAATTACATTGGAGTGCGTTTGGTAAACTAGTGGAGTTTTCCACCAGCGGCTGATTGTTATTTTGGGCTGGCTGCCTTTTAACCAAACAGCACACACACATTGTGCAAACATTTTTTTGAACAATTGAATACTTGCATTAGATAATAAAGGGAGTGCGCAGGCAAAAAACTCTTTCTGAACAAAATGCAGACAAACCACTTCCTTAGTCGCCATCATTCCACAAACCGAGTTCCTTGATATTAGACAAAGTCTACCCTTAAAATCCCCCCATATTACCATCTGGTTGCCTTTTAGCTCTCCCAGTACATTGCTCAACCTTTGATCAAGTTGGTGTACTATTTCTGTGTTGTAACAGTTAAAATGCTATGATGGATATTAATAATAGGAATTTGCCGATTGTCAGCACAAGCGATAGATACCATTTGAAAATGTGGTGAATCACAATATGTTCTGACGATCCTACTAGCTAATGGAACAGAGCCCAAATTTAACAACCCTCCCTTGTGGTGACCCAATCTTGACAGGACTGCTGACATAGATATAGAAATAATAGCATCAATATTTACCCAAGTCTCCTGCATACACTCAATCTGATATTGCTTTATCAGATCATTCCAGTCAGGATCCTTAAGCTTACTCGCCAAACCAGCTACGTTCCAAAACAAGCAAACCAAGTCAACGTCGGATTTTGTCAACATTATGGTAAATTGGTCAACTTGAATAAGTACAAAAGCCTCCACCCCAGCAAAATCATTATCAGTTATTTCAGGCCCATCTTCCCCAAGGTGGGCATTATCACGAGCAACAACTATTCGAGAGTCCGTACCACTTCCCAGTTGACCATCAGCAATAAGAAGGCAGGGGTAAAAATGGGCCCTTCCTTATGCATCTTGTCCCTGTTTGAGATCTGCACCGTTTTGACACTTCAACTGGCACATCAAGTTTCCTGCTATTGTTGGAACATTCTTGACTTTAAGTCAGTCAACCTTTTCTAAGTGCAAAAAGTTTCTGAGTAGGAAAGGTGATTATCCCAGACAATCATGCCTGGGGTGAGTTAGATCTCGAGGGAACAACAATGGTAGGATTATAAAAACACACATGAGGAACTGACCTGATGTCACTCTGCACCGGACCTGCACATGACAACCTGTAAAGTAAATGCCCAATCAGCTGGCGGTCCCTAAAGTTTAAGATAATGTAGCCCCCTCCACCCTTTTAGTGCTTGTGCCCACCCAATTAACTCTTCGAACCATAACTATATCATTATACACCCGTTGCAAATGCTCCTCCCTAATGTTTTAACCAAACAGTGGACAAATTATCTTTCACTTAGTCTGGATACAGGATCGGAATTTATTTTAAGACAATTACCAAAGATGTAGCTTCTGGGTGTAAATGTACGTCCTTCTTATCTTTCCTACAATTTTGAGGCACACCAGAGGGATTGGTAGTACATAAGCTCGCTATGGTGGAAACTAGGAGATGTGTATTAGCCTCATATGACTCAAATATGTAGTTTGAGGCTGTATAGATGATGCAGTGTGATTTGTAGGCATCGCACAACTACACTTTCCCTTTTTCACATGCCTGCAAAGAATATACATGCCATTTACTGATGCTCCTTCAACTGTGCTGTGTTGTTAGTACCGAGAAACTGGCATGAGTTCCCTGGGCCGTTACGTACTCCCTTATGTGATCCTTGCTCCAATGGGGACTTCAATGTCTGATCAATATTCCTAAGTGTGGCAAGAACAGGATCAAATAACTTTCCCAAGGCTTCCTTGAAAGCTTTCAAAATAGACTTATTTTGTGCAGGAACTTCCTCATGTGCTGTGCTTAACAATTTTGTAATCAAGGCTCCTGCATTATTGTGCCATGGAGGTACTATATTATTAACTGCACTGCTGGCGTACTTAATCGGCACCGTCCTCACCCGGGGATTTGTCAATTGGCGTATCCCCTTTTTCATTTTGGTGCAGTGGGGGGATTCTGTGGGCTCATTGGTGTCAGTTATAGTTTTAACTTCAATAATCAAGAGCTCCCCATTAAACCACAAGGGTTAGAATAATTGTTACTCTGATCTTAATATCCAGTCATGATAGCAGAGTGAAATTCCCCAACCACATAATTCTTTGTCCTTTGGTATTAATTTCCTAACGGCTACTAGTCTTTCTTCCACATACACCCTCTCTGAATTGATGATACCCACGGCATTAAAAAGGAAACTGATAATACTTGAAGTAAGTGGTGGTCGTAGTTACAGCCAAAGATTTCATCTTACCTAGTGAGTAGGGGTACAGTTCTTTACTGGATCTCCAAACCTGGTATTTGCTAAAAACAAATAAAACCAAGCGGGGTAGCCCAGCCTGGCCTCGACCGACTGGGGGTATGCGCCTGGGGGCATCCCGCACAGAAGGTCTCAAGAGCTCCTTTTATGGCACTTGTGAGGCTGGTAGAGTAGCCTGGGGCTTGTAGTCCTTCCTGAAGGCCCCCAGCCCATGAATGCGGCAAAGATCGTCCTACGCAGTGGGTCTCAAGGGCTCCTTATATGGCACAAGTGAGGTTGGTTGAGGAACCTTGGGCTTGTCGCCCTTCCTGAAGGCCCTCATCCCACGAATGCGGCAAAGAGCGTACCGCGTAGTGGATCTGAAATAAAGCTGGTAGAGGAGCCTGGGGCTTATAGTCCTTATTAGAGGCCATTGACCCCCCCAATGTAGCAAAGAGCGTCCCGCGCAGCAGGTCTCAAGGGCTCCTTAATGGGCACAGGTGAGGTTAGTAGAATAGGCTGGGGCTTGAAGTACTTCCTGGGAGGACCCCGGCCCATAAATGAGGCGAAGAGCAACCTCTAGGACTGGTAGAAAACCATCCCCTGTCCCCTGCCCACAGCACATTTTCCACAGGGCCGCCGCCAACCATTGCCTCCGAACTAGGACGGACCATCCACGATTCCTTCAGATCCGGCACCTTCCCAGATGACTGGAAGCGTGCAGAGGTTAAATCCCTCCTCAAGAAACCCAGGGCCGACCCAACGGGCCTGAAACACTACCGGCCCATCTCTCTCCTCCCCTTCACGGCCAAAGTCACAGAGAGACACGTAAACGCTCAGCTGACTGCCTTTATTAAAGAGAACTCCATCCTAGATGCCTACCAGTCTGGATTCCGCAGCAAACACAGCAGCAAGACAGCCCTCCTCGCCGCCACTGATGACATAAGCATGCTACTCGACCAGGGACACACTGCGACCCTCATCCTTCTTGACCTCTCGGCAGCCTTTGCCACAGTCTCATATCGCACACTCACAACCGGACTTCACGACTCGGGGATACAAGGAGCGCCCTCAACTGGATCCAATCCTTTCTCTCCTGCAGAACCCAGAGGATCAGACTCCCTCCCTTCCTCTCCGAACCCACAGAGTTCAACTGCAGAGTAACCCAAGGATCATCGCTCAGCCCCACGCTCTTCAACATCTACATGGCCCCCCTCACCGCCATCGTCAGACAGCATGTGCATAGCATAGTATCCTACGCCAACGACACCCAGCTCATCCTCTCACTCACGAAGAATCCCGAAGACACCAGATTTTGCTTCCAGAAGGAATGAAGGACGTCGCAGCCTGGATGAAAGACAACTGCTTGAAGCTCAACTTAGAGAAAACCGAGGTCCTCATCCTCGGACCCTGCACCTCCGCCTGGGACAACACCTGGTGGCCCTCAGGAGTCCACCCACCCCTACAGACCACGCACAAAACCTCGGCATCACCCCCGACTCTTCCCTCTCCATGAACTGCCAGATCAACGCCATGGCTTCCACCAGTTTCAACTCACTGCACATACTCCGCAAGACCTTCAAAAGGATCCCCCCGATTGCAGAAGGACCGTCACCCACGCACTCATACCCAGCAGACTGGACTATAGCAACTCCCTCTATACCGGAATCAACAGAATTATTCTATACAAACTCCAAACCATCCAGAACACCGCAGCCAGACTCGTCCCCGGGACATCGCATCATGCACACATGGCCCAACACCTACGAGACCTCCACTGGCTACCCGTCGAAAAGAGGGTTACCTTCAAACTCCTCAACCGCACCTACAAATCCCTCCACAACATTGGACCCAAATGCCTCAACGAGAGAGTCTCCTTCCACGTACCCAGGAGGAACCTCCGCTCTGCCGACCTCGCCCTGGAAGAGGTCCCCCGCATCCGCAGAAACAGAGCCTGCAGGAGAGCCTTCTCCTTCATCGCAGCCAAGACCTGGAACGAGCTCCCTGTAAACATCAGACGCTCCCTGACCCAGCACACGTTCAGGAAGGAACTCAAGACCTGGCTCTTCATCTGATCCGGAGCTGCACCCCCCACCCCCGATTGCCTTGAGACCCTCACTGGTGAATAGCGCAATTTATAAACCCCTGATTGATTGATTGATCCCCAGAGAATGGGAGCCAGTTGACAGCAGGATTGATTTATCACCCATCGATTTGTTGTTTAGTATATCAGCTAATGCTGTTAGTAGGAAGGCAAAAATCAGAAACATTTGTGCACAGCTACCGATCACCCAAGCTGTCTGGAATCTGAGAGGAAATTAGCTGGATGTATGTGTTCCTGGGAAGTGTTCAGACAAGGATAGGGAAGTGCTGTGTACTACATGTGGGATTAGTGCATGTGCTGAATGTATGTATGCCTGCAAGAAATACATTACATGAGAGATTTAGTGTTGCGCAGTGTGCATGCAATGGGATCATGTGCTGGGTATATATTATTTGCATGAAGTAAAATAAATGAAGGGTGAAGATTTGTGCAGAGCACACATGGCAAGTGTGTGTGCTGACAGTGTGTGCTTGTAAGTAGAATATCTTGGTTAAAGATAAAAAAGCTTCAATTGCTGAACTGTGCGTGTTGAATGCATGTGTACACATAATGGTACAATGCTTGGAGGTATTATTGCTGGGCAGTAGATGCCATTTACTTGTACACTGAGTAAGTGTCCCTGCAATGTTATATTACATCAAGTATTCTGGCCTCCATTTTGAGAAGCTCAGGCCTGCCTGGTGAACAAATGAGGAGGTGACGAATTCCCCCAGAAAGATTTGTGTATTACTGCATTCCTGTGAGCTGGTTTGGATACACACTGGAGAGAAAAGGAAGAAACTTAGTTTACACTTCAAAAGAATGCTCTTTGATTCAGTGATAGATGAAAAGGAAGGGGCCTGGAAAAATCTTAGGAAAGGATATGGGACTGACAAGGAAATCTTAAAGAGTAGGGCTGGGGGTCTGGGATTAACCTTTGGATGACATTCAGGTGTAAACTCTGGTTGCTACCATGCATTATTTTCTGAGGCAATCAGCTTCAGAGTCTTGCCTGCTTTGACAGACATGTTCCATGAGTAAAGAAGAAAGAGAGCAGTGTTCACTTTGAAGGAAGCAGAACCCCAACATAAAAACTTCAAAGACTCAGACCCTTTATCATATTTTGAGTCTGGAAAGGGACCATTAGAAAGGATGGTTGAAACCCCAAAAATGATTAATCTGTCAAGCAGCCAGACAGGCTGTGTGAGAAGGGGGCTAGTCTCCATGCTGGGTGAGGGGACATCACCCAGGGAAACCAAGATCAGCTGCACTGGAGCCTGGAGCACCAGTGCTTACCTGCTTGCCAAGACCTATGTGCCCTGTGAAGAACAGGAGAGAGTTGGAGGAAGCAAGGTCCAGAGGGTAGTCCTACCGTAAGGACTCCCTGTGCGAGGAGGAAGGATTCGGCTGTGCACTGATTGGCTCATAGCCAATGCGCAAAATAGTTTTCAGCGATCCCTCTATGACAGCAGAGGGCAATTATACACTGATTCAAGGATGGAGTGCTGTGCGGAGGATCCAAGCCCACAAGGCTCCTTGCAGCGAACCAGTACGCCAGAGGGGGAAACCGGTTAAGTAGTTGTGTGACCGTGCTAGGACTGGTGAACATGTTAGCGGCAATCCCGTATGCCAGGAGGGGTTGCTGTGGCGTGGGCGATTGCACCTGAGAAGTCTACGTTGTGTTCAGAATATATCACAGCTACCCTGTGTGCCAGGACCTTAACAACAAAGACGTCAGGCTGTTGGCCAGGACTGGAATGAAGATGCGAACAGCAGGTCTATCTGCCCTGACTGACCCTCGAGGACCAAGAGGACGCCGAAGAGGATGACACACCCTTGCAGGATTCCAGTCAGGAACCAAAGGATAGAATTTCTCCCACTGGGAAGAAACTGCATTACTGCACATATACAAGCTTAAAGTTGCTCCGATCGCTGGGGAGAATTGGCCTCACCATTCCTGAAAGTGAGCTTTTGCTCACCTGATCCTGCTGCCTGTACCTTGTGCAGCCCGACTTCTCCAAGAAGGATCTGTATTCAAAAGTGCCCATGCTTAAGGCACCCACTATAACGAAGAATGTTTCGGTACTAGGAGAGTTTAGCACTTGAAGTGAGCCTTTGGGTCCCAGGGTATTCGCTGATGAAGGTGCTGCGGCATCATAAATACTTTTGACTAAAACCCTAAAGAGTCAAAGGGAATTCTTTAGTACAGCCCAATAGTGTGCATTCCCTGGATGCACCCACCAGTGAAGGCGAGATAACCCTGGACAACCTACACAAAGGAGGGTGGGACGGGATTTGTCTGACAACCACTAGAGCCCTGGTCTCAAGAGGGATTGTGTTGTTGTTTCAGAATGTCGTTTTCTCATGTGTAGAGTCAGAAATAAAATACTAAGCTTTCTTATAAAAGCAAGTATTTGGACTGGATGTTGATTTATTGTTTGTAATATTTGCACTTTGAGTTATGCGTCGTGTTTACTAACCTATATCCACATCTTTCCTGAATCAAGTGCAGAAGGGATATTTAGCCCAGTTGAGCAGGATCCGTAGTAGGTTGGGACATCAGAAGTAAAAGGCCTCAACCACCAAGGTTGGCCCAGTAACCCCTGTGCACCTGTGGCCCGCTGAAAGGGGTTCTAATAGAGACATGGAGATGTATGGATTCTTTAATAATGAATAGATGATGGAGAAAGGGAATATATCTGCGAAACCATACAGGAAAATGTGAAATTATTATTATTATTATATTCTTATATAGCGCCAGAATCAACCCCCGAAGCGGTATCTATGCGCTTGCCTTGGGAACCCGTCCTGGTTTTTCCCTGTGAGATAGCCTCTACAGGGCATCCCCAAGGTGAAAGCCAGGCATCCCGCCGCGGGGGGGCCGTTGTGGAGATTAAGCAAGCTTAATGCCCAGAGTTGCAGAGTGTGAACCCATGATTAGGTCAGGCACCGAAGCGAGAATTATCGAGTCCATGGACATTGAAGTTCAAAGCCCCTGCCACGTCGGGAATTGAACCCTGGTCCCGGGTCTGACCTCTGCTTCAGGGTCTGCCTGCTCTAATCAGTGAGCCACACTTCTCCACATGGAGTAAGTGGATTATGAGTCACCTCATAGATACAGCATGAAGTAGGTGATGGAGCCTGATTATGCGCAGCGCAAAGCAAGACAAAAGAAAAAGCAACCGCGCAAATAGATGGCAAATGACCTTTAATGAAATGCTGTCATGTTGTTGTTATTGCATTGCTGATCTTTCTGCTTGATTGTGCTTAGAAAACAATAAGCAAAATGTAAAAAAGAAAATGCATCAGCTCTTTTTAGTATTCTGACCTTCAGTTTTGTCTTCTCCTGTTGAGATATGGGTACATTTTTAAAGTTCAGTCTGGCAAGATTAAGCAGAGGAAAATAATGCAGTACTCTGTCAAGAGCAAGATTGGTAGTTAGATTAAATTCTGCTAACTTTGTTCATCTAGCTACACTGTTCATGATTAGTAACGTTTGTTATATGAACTTGAATAGACCACTATCAATCTTTCTTTGCAGGCAAAGACATTCTCTCAGTTATCTTCCTAATCAAGTATATCCTTTTGGAACTGCAATCTCCAGTAACCGTCTTATTATGTTTTATGTATAAAACCTCTTCCGAATACCAACTTCTCAGATATTTTCTCTGGATAGTCACTGAAAAGAAAGCTTTACCATGGCTCCTTCAGGTATTTTATTGAACTGCTTCATCTTCAGATATGCTTGTTTATGCAAAGGATGCATGTTTAAAGTTTAAAAATAATTTGGTCCATTCTAGTTTCTGTATAATTTAGGTAAGGTTCCAACTATTTCTTGAAATAATTCCTAATACACAATAGGTATTTTTTCCGACATCACTTTTCTTTGCAATGACAGCAACAGTATTCATAACTGCTTCCTCTCGAGCAACTTCCTGTGGAGCATCTACAACACAGTGTAAAGATAACCACATAAGTACTCCAAAGGTATATTTTTCAAGAATTTCATGTAATCGGCGCATACATGAAAGTAACTCGGCTTCATTTATCCAACAACTCGGTGATCATTCTTTCTCATCTATAAAAGGATAATTGGTCATAATATCGAAATTTAAACATCGACTAACAGTGACAATAATATCAATTTTTTATATCGATAATACCACTATATCGATGTATTTTATATAGATGACAATTTTTTTTTTTAAATATCGAAGTATGAAATATAGAGTCAAAAATATCGTTATAAGAAAATATTGTTTTAGTGTTGTAAAAAATATCGAAAAAAATAATATAGAATGTATAAAATATCGTTTTTAGAAAAGGTCAAAATAGTTTTTTTTAATATTAAAATATTGTTTTTTTGTATTAATAGTAGTTGTAAATTGTAATAAAATATTAATTGTAAAATACATTTTAGGAGCGGGATGTTGGGCTATTAGGAGATAAGGGTGGGGAATGTTTTAAAAATAATAGTTAAAATTTATTTTACATTTAACATTTATATTTGAAATGTGAAATGTTGTTTTAGGAGCGGGATGTTGGGTTATTAGGGGATAAGGGTGGGAAGTGTTTTAAATATATTAGCTTAAAATGTAAATTTAAAATTTTATTTCGAAATTTGAAATGTTTTAGGAGCGGGATGTTGGGTTGTTAGGGGAAAAGGGTGGAGAGTTTTTAAAAAATATTAGTTTAAAATTAAAATAAACATTGACATTTGAAATGTTTTAGGAGTGGGATGTTGTGTTATTAGGGGATAAGGATGGGGAGTGTTTTAAAAATGTTAGTTTAAAATTCAAACTTAAAAGTAAAAATTAAATTTGAAATTCAAAATGTTGTTTTAGTAGTGGGATGTTGGGTTATTAGGGGATAAGGGTGGGGAGTGTTTTAAAATTATTAATTTTAAATTTGAAATATTTATTTGAATTTAGAATTGAAACTAGAAATGTTGTTTTAACAGTGGTATGTTGAGTTATTAGGGGATAAGGGTGAGGAGTATTTTTCAAATAGGAAGAAATCTTTAAAAAAATTGGAAATTTAAATGTAGTAGGTGTGGATTGTTATTTTATTATGGGATAAGCGTGTGGTACTAGTTTTTTATGTTTAATTTTTTTTAAATAAAATTAACATTTTAAAAATTTAATAATAATTGTTTTTTGGAGTTGGATGTAGTGTTTTTGGACGATGTGGATGGGGAGTGTTTTTAAAAATATATAAAATAAATTATAGAAATAAAAAATAATATAATTTTTTTAATTATTACAATTTGTATTTTTAGTGGTTAGTATTGCTAAATTGAATTTTTAATAAATGTATTATGTATTTTTTCAATAAAGTTTTAAAAAATTAAATTTTTATACACAGTTTTTGAAAAATATGCATTTATATTTATATTAAAGATTAGGATTTTTCTAAATAGTTTAAATGATAAAAATGTTATAACAATTTATTAAAACAAATGATAAAATACTGTATAATACTTTATATTTAGTCTATTTTTGTAATTTTAATATGTCAAATAATTAATTTTAAAATAATTTAGATAATATAGAGTTTAAAGTTAAACATGTTCCTTAAATTATTAATAATTGCAGTGGGAATTTTGAATTAAATATCTTCATTGTCCTTTGCCTTCCCTCATGTAATAGAAAGTGGAGTGTGAATAGTTAATTATATCAGTTTATTGTCCTTGACCTTCCCTGATTTTATTAATAACAGGAGTGGGAATAATGAATTACATATAATTCATGTCCAGTACCTTCCCTGACTTAATACTTACTGGAGTGGGAATAGTCATTTATATATCTTTAGTGTCCAGAACCTTCCCTGACTTTATACTGACTGGAGTGGGAATAGTAAATTATATATATTTAGTGTCCAGCACCTTCCCTGACTTAATACTGACTGGACTGAGAATAGTAAATTATATATTGTTAGTGTCCAGCACCTTCCCTGACTTAATACTGACTGGACTGGGAATAGTAAACTATATATGTTTAGTCTCCAATACCTTCCCTGAATTAATACTTATAGGAGTTTGAATAATAAAGTTATATATCTTTAGAGTCCAGCACCTTCAGTGACTTAATACTGACTGGAGTGGAAATAGTCATTTATGTATCTTTAGTGTCCAGCACCTTCCCTGACTTAGGGGCCCATTACAATGGCGGGCGGACAAATCTCCGAATGTCAGACTCAGCCTTCTGCTTAACTGGATGAAGAAGATGATTTCTGGTAACTTCATCTACTCTGTTACATGCTTCAGCTATAGTTTTAACACTATAACCCCTCTTCCTGAAGTGTAGGCACATAGGGGCTCCTGTCGGAATTCGGGACCGCCTGCCATTAGGGTGGGGGTCCAGTGGGGGGTATTAGGATGTGCCCGCCACAGTGGCGGGCACAGCCTGCATTTATAGCATTGTGGCGGGTGGTGCTCTCTGCACCGCCCGCCACAATGCTATAAATGCATTACTGCATTTGCATAAACAAAGCGGCAGGCACCGCGCGGTGTCTGCCGCTTTGTTTATGCAAATGAAGGGGACCCCCCAGAGTGAAGACCGCATAGGCATCTACACAAGCCCATTGTAATATGGCTGGCGGTGTCTAGTAGAGACACCGCCATACTAATATGGTGGGGGGGAATTCAAGTGCGGATGTCGGGCAGATTGCCCCCACCAGGCTGGCGTTAGCCACCGCCAGCCTGGAGGGGGCAATTTCCCGACATCCTAATGGGCCCCATAGTTTCTCTTTCCTTATGATAGGCAGCTTCAGTGCTGCAGTTGCGCTTGGCACGTAATAGCTCACCATACGGAAGGCTATAGACCAACTAACGGGGATGGGAACTTGAAGCACTCAGAATACTGTTCCCTGCAGTTTTCTTACTGAACAGTTGAGTTTGTATAGTGTTATCTTTGATTTCCACTAACACATCCAAGAATGCAACAGTAGTATTATTAATATGCTCAGTAAAAGTCAGATTGTACATATTAGTATTAAGTTTCTTAACAAAAGCACTTGCAGAGTCAGCATCACTATTCCAAATAAAAAAGATGTCATCATTATACCGCCTTAACAACACCACTGGGTCTGGGCTCCCAACAGCAAAGCTTGCCACAAGCTAGTAATAAACAAAAGAAGATGCACGTGCTGCTACCTAATTAGTCGCCCTACTTATGGCCAAACATAAGAGATAAAACAAATGTTTTTTCGATCAGAATGTATCATTTTTTTCTTTTATTTTAACTTGAATCATTTATTAATTTTTTGTTTGGAAAATTAAATTTTAACCAAGTTTATATTTTAAGACCTTATGTACAACAAAGAACAGAATAACTAATACTCAAATTTCTATTTACAAATAAATTTCAACGTTATCTCATTCAAACAGTCAGTCAAACCACTTTTACACCACAATATATACAAAATATATACAAAAACAGACAAAGAAAGTATGTGAATTATTTCCAAGTTGTAATCTGATTAATTACAACAAAGCCATGAATATTTCTTATGTTTTACAAAAACCTATCAATATTTTTACAATTTTTGGTTATTTCAGGCTTTTAAAGTCTACGCGTTTCGAACTCATATAATTGTAGAGTTCTCATCAGGACCATAGTCTGTAAAAAAGAAAAGAAGACTTTATTGTTTTAGCGTTCTTTCCTAATACTACATTAGCCCTTTCCCTACTGCAAGCTCCTACATCTTACCTCTCGATCAATAGAAACCAGAAGAGGTGCGGTTATCTCCGTCGACAGAAAAACATCTAGTGTGAGAACATATATGACACTTGATCAGCTTCCGTTTTTAAATAGCATTCAGCATATACCACTCCGTCACACATTCCTTTTTTGACTTACTTTTTAATGGAAAAGCAACCCCAGTGTAATTCTGGGTAGTCCGGTTTGTTGTTTTCTACAAGGTGGGATAGGAAAAGAGGATGATCAGTGATCCTAGGTGCCAAAAGTCACGGTTGGGCATTTGAAGGTTTTACAGCTGTGCTTACCTCAATTAAAGAGTCGGACTTCTTTTGCTATGGTTTCTGAGCCTACGCCGGGAGTCTGAAAGATAATTATGGCGTTCCCATTAGTTGCTAAAGACGATTCTAAAGCTGGCGGGCTTCTATGTTAACTAGTTGCGTGTGGAAAGTGTTCGCTCTTACCTCGGTCTGGCGCGGGGGTGTACGACGATGTTCTCCGTTTGTTTTGGATCGCGTCCTCGTTGCATATGCTTCCGGGTCCGCAAAGGATCATGGGGCATGTAGTTTGGTCTGCTTCCGATCTTTATACGATTTAGAAAAGGGGGTGGTGATGAACAGAGTGTCTGAATTAAGCAGACCACTCTTACCCAGTCCAAAGATCAGGGCTTGATCCATCACCGTTATTTATCTCACTGCCCCATCCCAGCTCAGAACCTGGCTATATGCAAATCAGTCTGTCCCTGGCCCAGTGCATCATGGGAACAGGGCAGACTAAACTACCAAGCCAATTCTTCACCAGAAAGGAGACAAGCTACCGGGGACCGGTTTCTGGCATTTCAGCCGTCTTCGGCCCGGCTTGCTTGAATCCTGATGGAGCAGTGAGAAAGGGACTCATGTCTGAGTATACCCTGCCACACCTATAGTGGCCAAAAACGATTTAGAAAAGGGGGTGGTGATGAACAGAGTGTCTGAATTAAGCAGACCACTCTTACCCAGTCCAAAGATCAGGGCTTGATCCATCACCGTTATTTATCTCACTGCCCCATCCCAGCTCAGAACCTGGCTATATGCAAATCAGTCTGTCCCTGGCCCAGTGCATCATGGGAACAGGGCAGACTAAACTACCAAGCCAATTCTTCACCAGAAAGGAGACAAGCTACCGGGGGCCGGTTTCTGGCATTTCAGCCGTCTTCGGCCCGGCTTGCTTGAATCCTGATGGAGCAGTGAGAAAGGGACTCATGTCTGAGTATACCCTGCCACACCTATAGTGGCCAAAAACGATTTAGAAAAGGGGGTGGTGATGAACAGAGTGTCTGAATTAAGCAGACCACTCTTACCCAGTCCAAAGATCAGGGCTTGATCCATCACCGTTATTTATCTCACTGCCCCATCCCAGCTCAGAACCTGGCTATGTGCAAATCAGTCTGTCCCTGGCCCAGTGCATCATGGGAACAGGGCAGACTAAACTACCAAGCCAATTCTTCACCAGAAAGGAGACAAGCTACCGGGGACCGGTTTCTGGCATTTCAGCCGTCTTCGGCCCGGCTTGCTTGAATCCTGATGGAGCAGTGAGAAAGGGACTCATGTCTGAGTATACCCTGCCACACCTGTAGTGGCCAAAAACGATTTAGAAAAGGGGGTGGTGATGAACAGAGTGTCTGAATTAAGCAGACCACTCTTACCCAGTCCAAAGATCAGGGCTTGATCCATCACCGTTATTTATCTCACTGCCCCATCCCAGCTCAGAACCTGGCTATATGCAAATCAGTCTGTCCCTGGCCCAGTGCATCATGGGAGCAGGGCAGACTAAACTACCAAGCCAATTCTTCACCAGAAAGGAGACAAGCTACCGGGGACCGGTTTCTGGCATTTCAGCCGTCTTCGGCCCGGCTTGCTTGAATCCTGATGGAGCAGTGAGAAAGGGACTCATGTCTGAGTATACCCTGCCACACCTATAGTGGCCAAAAACGATTTAGAAAAGGGGGTGGTGATGAACAGAGTGTCTGAATTAAGCAGACCACTCTTACCCAGTCCAAAGATCAGGGCTTGATCCATCACCGTTATTTATCTCACTGCTCCATCCCAGCTCAGAACCTGGCTATATGCAAATCAGTCTGTCCCTGGCCCAGTGCATCATGGGAACAGGGCAGACTAAACTACCAAGCCAATTCTTCACCAGAAAGGAGACAAGCTACCGGGGACCGGTTTCTGGCATTTCAGCCGTCTTCCGCCCGGCTTGCTTGAATCCTGATGGAGCAGTGAGAAAGGGACTCATGTCTGAGTATACCCTGCCACACCTATAGTGGCCAAAAACGATTTAGAAAAGGGGGTGGTGATGAACAGAGTGCCTGAATTAAGCAGACCACTCTTACCCAGTCCAAAGATCAGGGCTTGATCCATCACCGTTATTTATCTCACTGCCCCATCCCAGCTCAGAACCTGGCTATATGCAAATCAGTCTGTCCCTGGCCCAGTGCATCATGGGAACAGGGCAGACTAAACTACCAAGCCAATTCTTCACCAGAAAGGAGACAAGCTACCGGGGGCCGGTTTCTGGCATTTCAGCCGTCTTCGGCCCGGCTTGCTTGAATCCTGATGGAGCAGTGAGAAAGGGACTCATGTCTGAGTATACCCTGCCACACCTATAGTGGCCAAAAACGATTTAGAAAAGGGGGTGGTGATGAACAGAGTGTCTGAATTAAGCAGACCACTCTTACCCAGTCCAAAGATCAGGGCTTGATCCATCACCGTTATTTATCTCACTGCCCCATCCCAGCTCAGAACCTGGCTATATGCAAATCAGTCTGTCCCTGGCCCAGTGCATCATGGGAACAGGGCAGACTAAACTACCAAGCCAATTCTTCACCAGAAAGGAGACAAGCTACCGGGGACCGGTTTCTGGCATTTCAGCCGTCTTCGGCCCGGCTTGCTTGAATCCTGATGGAGCAGTGAGAAAGGGACTCATGTCTGAGTATACCCTGCCACACCTGTAGTGGCCAAAAACGATTTAGAAAAGGGGGTGGTGATGAACAGAGTGTCTGAATTAAGCAGACCACTCTTACCCAGTCCAAAGATCAGGGCTTGATCCATCACCGTTATTTATCTCACTGCCCCATCCCAGCTCAGAACCTGGCTATATGCAAATCAGTCTGTCCCTGGCCCAGTGCATCATGGGAACAGGGCAGACTAAACTACCAAGCCAATTCTTCACCAGAAAGGAGACAAGCTACCGGGGACCGGTTTCTGGCATTTCAGCCGTCTTCGGCCCGGCTTGCTTGAATCCTGATGGAGCAGTGAGAAAGGGACTCATGTCTGAGTATACCCTGCCACACCTATAGTGGCCAAAAACGATTTAGACAAGGGGGTGGTGATGAACAGAGTGTCTGAATTAAGCAGACCACTCTTACCCAGTCCAAAGATCAGGGCTTGATCCATCACCGTTATTTATCTCACTGCCCCATCCCAGCTCAGAACCTGGCTATATGCAAATCAGTCTGTCCCTGGCCCAGTGCATCATGGGAACAGGGCAGACTAAACTACCAAGCCAATTCTTCACCAGAAAGGAGACAAGCTACCGGGGACCGGTTTCTGGCATTTCAGCCGTCTTCGGCCCGGCTTGCTTGAATCCTGATGGAGCAGTGAGAAAGGGACTCATGTCTGAGTATACCCTGCCACACCGATAGTGGCCAAAAACGATTTAGAAAAGGGGGTGGTGATGAACAGAGTGTCTGAATTAAGCAGACCACTCTTACCCAGTCCAAAGATCAGGGCTTGATCCATCACCGTTATTTATCTCACTGCCCCATCCCAGCTCAGAACCTGGCTATATGCAAATCAGTCTGTCCCTGGCCCAGTGCATCATGGGAACAGGGCAGACTAAACTACCAAGCCAATTCTTCACCAGAAAGGAGACAAGCTACCGGGGACCGGTTTCTGGCATTTCAGCCGTCTTCGGCCCGGCTTGCTTGAATCCTGATGGAGCAGTGAGAAAGGGACTCATGTCTGAGTATACCCTGCCACACCTATAGTGGCCAAAAACGATTTAGAAAAGGGGGTGGTGATGAACAGAGTGTCTGAATTAAGCAGACCACTCTTACCCAGTCCAAAGATCAGGGCTTGATCCATCACCGTTATTTATCTCACTGCCCCATCCCAGCTCAGAACCTGGCTATATGCAAATCAGTCTGTCCCTAGCCCAGTGCATCATGGGAACAGGGCAGACTAAACTACCAAGCCAATTCTTCACCAGAAAGGAGACAAGCTACCGGGGACCGGTTTCTGGCATTTCAGCCGTCTTCGGCCCGGCTTGCTTGAATCCTGATGGAGCAGTGAGAAAGGGACTCATGTCTGAGTATACCCTGCCACACCTATAGTGGCCAAAAACGATTTAGAAAAGGGGGTGGTGATGAACAGAGTGTCTGAATTAAGCAGACCACTCTTACCCAGTCCAAAGATCAGGGCTTGATCCATCACCGTTATTTATCTCACTGCCCCATCCCAGCTCAGAACCTGGCTATATGCAAATCAGTCTGTCCCTGGCCCAGTGCATCATGGGAACAGGGCAGACTAAACTACCAAGCCAATTCTTCACCAGAAAGGAGACAAGCTACCGGGGACAGGTTTCTGGCATTTCAGCCGTCTTCGGCCCGGCTTGCTTGAATCCTGATGGAGCAGTGAGAAAGGGACTCATGTCTGAGTATACCCTGCCACACCTATAGTGGCCAAAAACGATTTAGAAAAGGGGGTGGTGATGAACAGAGTGTCTGAATTAAGCAGACCACTCTTACCCAGTCCAAAGATCAGGGCTTGATCCATCACCGTTATTTATCTCACTGCCCCATCCCAGCTCAGAACCTGGCTATATGCAAATCAGTCTGTCCCTGGCCCAGTGCATCATGGGAACAGGGCAGACTAAACTACCAAGCCAATTCTTCACCAGAAAGGAGACAAGCTACCGGGGACCGGTTTCTGGCATTTCAGCCGTCTTCGGCCCGGCTTGCTTGAATCCTGATGGAGCAGTGAGAAAGGGACTCATGTCTGAGTATACCCTGCCACACCTATAGTGGCCAAAAACGATTTAGAAAAGGGGGTGGTGATGAACAGAGTGTCTGAATTAAGCAGACCACTCTTACCCAGTCCAAAGATCAGGGCTTGATCCATCACCGTTATTTATCTCACTGCCCCATCCCAGCTCAGAACCTGGCTATATGCAAATCAGTCTGTCCCTGGCCCAGTGCATCATGGGAACAGGGCAGACTAAACTACCAAGCCAATTCTTCACCAGAAAGGAGACAAGCTACCGGGGACCGGTTTCTGGCATTTCAGCCGTCTTCGGCCCGGCTTGCTTGAATCCTGATGGAGCAGTGAGAAAGGGACTCATGTCTGAGTATACCCTGCCACACCTATAGTGGCCAAAAACGATTTAGAAAAGGGGGTGGTGATGAACAGAGTGTCTGAATTAAGCAGACCACTCTTACCCAGTCCAAAGATCAGGGCTTGATCCATCACCGTTATTTATCTCACTGCCCCATCCCAGCTCAGAACCTGGCTATATGCAAATCAGTCTGTCCCTGGCCCAGTGCATCATGGGAACAGGGCAGACTAAACTACCAAGCCAATTCTTCACCAGAAAGGAGACAAGCTACCGGGGACCGGTTTCTGGCATTTCAGCCGTCTTCGGCCCGGCTTGCTTGAATCCTGATGGAGCAGTGAGAAAGGGACTCATGTCTGAGTATACCCTGCCACACCTATAGTGGCCAAAAACGATTTAGAAAAGGGGGTGGTGATGAACAGAGTGTCTGAATTAAGCAGACCACTCTTACCCAGTCCAAAGATCAGGGCTTGATCCATCACCGTTATTTATCTCACTGCCCCATCCCAGCTCAGAACCTGGCTATATGCAAATCAGTCTGTCCCTGGCCCAGTGCATCATGGGAACAGGGCAGACTAAACTACCAAGCCAATTCTTTACCAGAAAGGAGACAAGCTACCGGGGACCGGTTTCTGGCATTTCAGCCGTCTTCGGCCCGGCTTGCTTGAATCCTGATGGAGCAGTGAGAAAGGGACTCATGTCTGAGTATACCCTGCCACACCTATACATCGGGTTGCCAGATCGGATCGGAGGACTCTATTTTTAACGACCTGAGGTTTATCAGACCTGTCGATTGAATATTTATATTTTATATGGCATCCAGGTCATTATTGTAAACGTGTATTTGATTTCCAACTGACTGCATATTTTGTAAAATCTCCTGGTTTCCTGAGTTTCATCCAATGGATTCTGGTATTTAGAGTGTGTGCCATGGACCTATGTACTATTTGCCACATATGTCATGATAGTGAGGGACAATTTTATTGATCATTATAGATGAAAAAGGCCTTATTTGCATTTGTAATTCGTGAATACCCTAGTATGGTACTGTGGTATCCACATCATCTGGAAGCTCTATTTGTGTTGTTTCCACTGCAGCATAGGAATTGTCGTTCAGACTCAAGTGTGTAACTTGGCCTCAAGCTCACTTCCCTGTTCAGGTACTTGAAGGAATATATGTCTTATTTGAAGGAGTGGCGACTGTCAGCTCGGAGGGGTATTGCAAGGCCATGGTTCAAAGTTTAAACATTTCTGTCATCTCGTTCAATCCCGATAATGCTGTATTGAATTTGACAATTAACATTGCTTCCATTCTTGTCAGTTTCGCGTCCAGATCTCCGCCTCTGGCATCGTTTTCCACTTTTGCAATGACTGTCCATACTAGATCGTTCTCTTTATGTTGTTTTTCTCGCCAGTGATTGACTAGGGGTGCTGTTGCCACATTGTTACGGATTCTTGATTTATGTTGTTGTATCTGAAAGCGTATTTCTTGATTTGTTTTTCTAATGTATGCTAAATTGCATGGGCATACAATTCCATAAACCACGTAACGTGATTTACAATTCGAAAAATTCTCATGTTTCCAACTAATTCGATTGTGTGTGAACACTGATCCTTCTTTCGTTGTGTCACAACATGTGCATGTACCACATCTATGATGTCCCTGAATCGGTGGTAAGCTTAACATGGTCCGTAGGTTGGAGTTTTTTTCTTGTGGTAAAGCAGCTCTAACCAATTGATTGGCAACGCTACAGTTCTTTCTGAAAGCAAAAAGTGGTTCATTTTTGAAGGCCTGATCTAAATTGCGTAACAAATGCCAGTTTTAGTATTAAGTTTCTTAACAAAAGCATTTGCAGAGTCAGCATCACCATTCCAAATAAAAAAGATGTCATCATTATATCGCAGCCACAGGACACAGCAAGAAAATTATTCCAGCTGTGAGGCCACCTGCTCCTCCCACCAGCCCATGACTAAATTGGCATAGCTGGGGCGGAGCAGGTGCCCATGGCTGTGGCCTGTGCCTGCCGATAGATGACATCATCAAACAGAAAGAAATTGTTGTTCAAACAAATTTCGATCATGTCTAGGATCATTTCGGAATTAAAAAATAGGGAAATTGATCGGGTTTTCAAAAAGTGTCTAATTGCTTGTAAACCTAGTTGATGTTTGATAATTGTATATAGACTGCATACACCTAGAGTAACCAGCCTGTAATTGGCCTCCCAGTGAATCTCATCGATGACAGTCAAGAAATGTGTGGTGTCTCTAAAATAAGCTGGTAATACGGCCACAAATGGTCTCAAATAATGGTCAATAAACCTACATGTATTCGCTAATAACTTCCCCAATGAAGAAACAATAGGTCTCTCTGAGGGGGGTTGACCGGATCCTTGTGGAGTTTCAGGAGTAGATGCAGAATGGGGATCTTGGGGTGAAGACATTTCAGGTAGTTGTATTCCTCCCACTTCAATAATCCCCTCTCTCTCCACTCAACCAACAGCTCCCCCAACTCACATTCGACTTGACCACTTCACTCCTATCAGAGATGCAGAACAGTTTACATCTGCAAGTTGGCTCTGTCCTTCTGCTAGATATGCGTTTTGTCTAGGACCACAACGTTTCCGTCTTTGTCAGATTGACAGGTCACGATAGAACTGTCGGATTTTAAACTTTCTAGTACCAATATCTGGTCCTGCCTGAGATTTTTGTTAAAAAGGGAGTTTTCCTCAGTCTGATTTTCTAGAGATCCACAAAAACTCCCCTTTCAGATACTTCTATGGCATCACACTGGATATTAGGTAGGAATAAAGATTTAGGTTTGAAATGGCGCCAGGATTAATATCTAGATCATTATCAAAATGTTATACGTTCAAAATCGCATTGTCATTACACGATCATTATGCAAAGATGACACAGCATGCAAGATCTCAATATCATCAATATTCAGATTACTCATAAATACACCTTCATTTCTCTCATCCGTTCTACTGTGCTGTCTGGCAATTCCCACTTTTTCAATTTTAATTTACGGGAGAAATAAAACAAATCTATTCTAGTTTGTGCAAAATTTAGATTCATTGAAGGACAAAAGGACAAACTTAATGCAAGGAGTTGCGTCTCTTTTATGGAAAGGGTACGGTGAGATAGATTGAACGCAGCCAGGGTTAAACTTTTCTGCCCCTTTTTTACCATTCCCATAGGGGTTGTGACGTCTTTTTTGCTCCTTTGTTTTGCCTGTGTGTTCCTCTTATTTTCCCTCTGCCGCCACGCCCTCGGCCTCTCTGAGCATTCTGCACTTTGAGGTGTTCTGTCCTCCCTTGGTTCATCATTTGGAATTGTCATAAAAAATTTCCCAACTTTTTCAGGTGAACCTGGCTGCTTGTTTGATTCAATGCGGATACTGATGCGTCTGATAGGCTCCCATCCGAGACATTACTCTCACTGATTTCCACATTTGTTGGTACTGTACTAGGTTGAACCAATACACCCCCTTTCTCAAATAGATAATCGTATTTTATGTGGAAAGTTAAAGTCCGGCCTGATTGGTAATCTTTAAAATCTCTCAGGAATTTGAGCAGTTTTTTGGCTGAAATGTCCTCTTCTAATTTCTCCATTTAGAAGGGTTTTCATAAATTCCTCCAATACATCCTTAGCGACTAATTTTTCTAATTCCGCAGGAGCTATATCAATTTTCGCAAGCAATTTGCTTGTCTTTCAGTGCATATTTAACCAGAATGTGCATCATTGTCATAGAGCAGGCAGCAGAGTTGTTAGACCACTCATCTAACATTTCCAGGTTAGGGTCCTCATATGTCGGTATTGTAAAAATATGCAGACCTCTAGGTACACGTGCCACGTCTATGTACCTCTGCAGTGACTTGGCTTTCCACCATTTGGAGAGTTCTTTCTTATGCAATTTCTCCAAATGGGTCAACAATGTTTGTACTTTAATTTCTTCTGTGATGTCAAGTGTTGAACTTGTAGTGCCACCACTAGCACCCACTTATGCAAAAAACAATTTATTTGCTGTTTCCTTCCCCTTCGCTTCGAGAGCTGCAGCCATTATTGATCAATCCACACAGCAACTTCCACTGCCAGCGACAAGACACGTCCGTCTTGTTATAACACCGGCTCCCCTCCCTTCAGACTTGCTGGGATAGCAGTGTGATAAAGCAAAACCCAAAATGGACCAAACTCACCCGTGCACACAGGAACGCGAACGCGTCCTCCGAAGTCTTTCTTAGCCCCGCTGCACTAGGAATGGACACTCTGCTCAGGCCAGCACCCACGGCGTCTCACTCCTCCTGTTACCAACAGCAAGCCGGCATCCCACACCGCATCACAATCCTCACATGCGGTAGTTCGTCAGTACATAATCCTTCAATGAACGTGGATTCTTGATGCTCCGGCGGCCAGGTTTGATATGGGGTAAGCCTCAATTCCAATTAATGAACAGAACAGATACCGGTAGGGATAAGAGGCTGTCAATCAGCGCGGTCTGCGCACGGGTTACTGGCAACCTCGCACTTATAGAAAAAATTCTATGTAATCACAGGAGAAAACTCGGACACCCAGGGAAGTTGCAGAAAATAAATTTAATGACTACACACACAACGCGTTTCAGCTTTCGTATTGATCACGCTCAAAGCAAGTCAATATTGCATCCGCCATTATAACAGTGCTCTACAACATAGAAAGAGGACTAGCGGTCAAAAACAAGTATATACAAAGTTTTGTACCAACAGGGCGGCCATCTTGTCACCGTACAATTCCACATTACACTACATTGAGTGTTGAATAACACAAAATATAACATTAATTTATCCTGCAGGACGACAATTAATCAAATCATTAATCGTGTAAAATGGGTGATAATTACAACAGTGCTCGTAATTCACCATGAAAAAATATGCACAATGTCTCCTAATGCCATGAATATCTAGGCTTACACAACAGCATATATATGTACAATAATGCCCCAGTGGGCCATTGATTACAATACATAAATGTTATCATGCAAAACAGAATATATATGCAAATAATAGAATTAAAAGGAGATCACATCGCGTCCAAATGGGCATACCAACCCCAAGTCATGGTTGACTTTTGGTAAGCATATTTAATCCCAGAAACATAATACTTGTTACATACAATAATATTATTGTATATATGTGTTATGTGGGTAATCAATCGTGAGTGAGCAGAGCGGTGCTGTTATGACGAGAGCAGCTCGTCATGATCACAGCCCTACCATGACTCATGACAGGCTGGTCTCGTCATGAGCACCGAAGAGGTTAAGATGTCAATATATATTTTCATAACTGCATTGAATATATATGACATAATATTTATATTTTATAAACTAAGGAAAAGTTATATGTACAGTTACAAATTGTGTTTTGTAGAAAAGTTATTTTATATTGTTTTATGAAAATTATTTGAAGAATTGTTTTTGCTATTAGTGATAGGTATTCTAGGCCTCTTGTAGTTGGGTATAAAGTTAGTTTTGTGAGTTTAGGGCCTATTTGAGTTACAGATTGTTTCATTCTACGTTCCTGGTAACTTTGTTCTTTTTTGGGGGGGTTTGGAGTAGTTTATGTAGGGTAGGTATCCCTCTTCCTATTGTTGATTGGAAGGCATTATGCCATCCTTCAACAGCATTGTTGTTTTTGTCTTGTTTGCTTAGTGTACTCAAATACACATTCCACCATTGAATAAGGAATTTGGATAGTCTTCTGTGCCCTGATCTGTGGAGTCTTGCCACCCAAGTATCCTCAAAGTAATCCAATAGTGGGCTTAGTTTTTCTTCATTTCGTTTTTTTGTGGGGGTTTTCTATTAGGAGGTTATGGTGCTCTGCTACCTCAGGTACTGGAACACAGGCCAGTGCAAATAATGTTTTAACTTTGTATGCAAAAGTACTATCAGTTGCATTCTCAACACTTACGGTTGACTTTTGTAGATGTCTCCAGAGACATTGATTAAATTGGTAATAGCAACCCTGGATTGCTGTATGGGGGTAGCATTTTAGTATATTACTGATCATGGCATGCTCAAAATCAAGAATTATTTTCTCAGGAAAATAATTACTGGTTTTATCTTTTATTTGGTTTAAAATGTCAAGGTAGGTAGCTTGTTGTTTATTGGGGAGTAGGGTATGGATAAATGGAAAATGTGTATTTGGGGAAAAAATATGTGTTGTGTATAGCTGATAAAATGGTTTGGGACACATTTTGAATGTCCCATCCATCATCCAAGTGTTACATTGCTATAATTTAAGTAAATTGCTTGCAGTAGCAAACCTAATAACTTGTTTGTCTTTTCATTTATTGACGAATAATATGAATGGTTCATTGCTGTGTGTTACACTTAGCTCAGGGGGAAGCTCTACCTCTTGAAAAGTTTTAGGGGCAGGTGTGCTAGTTGTAGTGGCTTTCTTTTGTCTTGCTATTGTTCTTTTTAAGGAATCAATAGATGGTAATTGACTAGATGCATGTTGGAGTATTGTTAGTAACGGCTCCTTCAGTATTTCTGTGGTAGGTCTATCTGTACTCGTGCTAGCTTCTTTATTGTTTCAAGAGCACCTCTGATTTCAATCACTTACATTTGGTGGGTGGTTATGTTCTTTAACAGATATAACAGTGGTTTCCTGTGTAATAGTTTTTCCATAGCATTTATTTGAATAATATTTACTACATTTCCCAAAAACTTTAAACCACTTTGTTTTTCTTGTGTGTATACATAACCCATATAACACAATAACATTTGCTTTTTATTGACGCTAAATTGGGCTCTTTTTTATTCTAAGGAAAATATTTACAAATATTAATTGATATAATACAGCACAGTTTTTAGGCAAATACATATGCAAATACATATGCATTCCATTGCATATACTTACAATGTTGCTGTTTATGTCAGTGAAGATGGTGTTGGTTATTTTCAAACTTCTGTTTTCGTTTTCTTGAATATATTTCAGTTGGTAAGAAGAAATATGATGAGGCAAATTTGTTCTATTAACTTATAGGTGATGGGGAAATTGGGGATACATGGGTTTTTGGGTGGACATTTTAGGGAATTGTTGAATATAAAAGGGAAATATACTTTAATACATTTTTTGTAGATGCAGTACATGTAGTTTTTGGTGCTTTTTAGAAGATATCTGCAGAGGAGATATAAGTTTAAGAGAGATATATTAGTAAATGACATTCTGATATATTTTTAGTTGAAGAGTATAAGTAGTGTTCGATTCTAAATGGTGTTTTACTTACTTTGTGCTGTTGTAAAGTTTGTTTCAGGAAAATGTCAATCTGCTTTCTGGGAGTAATCTGGCAGAGTCTCCGCTTCTTTTTTTCTGTAGAGTTGTAGTTTGTATTCTATGTACATTTTTGTTGTTTATTTTGTGTTTGTTTAATTGATGGGTTTCTTTCATTGGTGTATTTGATTAGTTAGAGGTTTCCATTCGTTGTTGTATTAAAAATAAAAGTTTTTGGCAGTTAGTTTCTATATATGGGAAACGCTAATTAAGAAGTTGTTAGTGTAATTTTTTTTAACATATGTCTTTGCTTTTGTATGTTTTATATAGTTTAGAATGTTTAATTTTGTATGTGTTCTTTGCAATAATATTTTATGTTAAGTTTAATAGAGTGACTTTTAAAGTTTTGATGTTTTTATATTTTACATGTTATAATAAATTTATATAATAGTTATAATGTGCATAGTTATTGTTTATATAGAGAAAATACGCTTTGGGGTGAAGATATGTTAATTTTAGTTTGTTTTTTAAATGTGGATATTTAAATAAAATCGATAAAATTGCTGTCTATATTTTTGTTTTCGATAATTATGACATTTTAATGTTTATTTAAGAAAGTTCAATATTTTTTTTACGATATTTGTGTTTTTGATAATGTTGTATACGATATTTCAATATTTGCTGTATTTCTTTAGTAAGTATTGGTCACCGATAATAGTGTAATCGATAATTTTGTGCTGGTATTTTTGCATTTTGATATTCTGCTTGTCGATATTATGTCAGTGATTCCTATAAAAGTACATCCACCCTTGGACCAATCCATCCATCATGGATTTTAGAGTGATAGATGATCAGCAGCCATATTATACAAAGTGCCCTAGGGGTGCAATGGGCATGTACACCCGCATTGTGCCCCCTCCCTCCCCCAAGGCACTTTGGTATTACAGAAGGGGTCGCAGACGTTTGTGCGGTACCTTTCTGTAGTACTATTGTGAGAGGGCGTTTCCTCATTTGCATGGGGGCGTGACCCCATGCAAATAGGGAATCTCTTTGCTTTTGCACTCACACCGTATTAGGAATGCAGGCACAAAGAAGTTGTCAGGAGGTGCACTGACAGTGCACCACAAAAAGGTGGTGTACTAGCAGTGCCCCATAGAGAGCAGCACTCAGGATGGGAGAAGGGGGGTCACATAGACACTTCCAGACTCCCCACCTGCAGACAGGTGTAGTCACTCCCTGCACCTTCCTACAAGGGGATCTTTCTCCCCTCTTGAAAGTGCAAACAGGTTGCCACCTGCCCAGTGAAACATGGAGTGTCTTGTAAACAGCCAATTCATATTTCACTTGAATTTGCTGCCCCCAGGAGAGCCCGAGTTTGGAGCTGCCATGAGGGGAGCGCATTCTCCATTTTAGGAAGCACTTTCTCTGTTTGCGCCAGGCTCACTTTTTGAAAGGTGCACTGTGCCACAAACAGGGAAAGTGCACCCTGTGAGTAATATAGGCCCTTGTGTCTTGTTTACAACCACTGTGACAAGCTCACATCCTTCTGAGATTTAGAGGTCACTGTTTCTCTAAAATCTCCTGCTTGTTTTTTTATATCCAAAAGGCACGTATTCAGTTTGGTCATCTTCATAAACCATTCTGAAACGTATTTGCAATATACAGATGCTTTACAGAACCTGGCAATGTGCCCATTGTCACTACAACTGTAACATGAACACCAAAGTTTAGTCGTTTTCTTTGGAGAAATTATGTGCACATTAGAAGATTGTCTAGGTTCTTAAGCTATACGAAACTTCAGGTTTCCTTGTCAGGAGTGGTTTTGTTATACTCTACCTCCATCAGTTTTAACAGTAGTTGTTTCTGCATTCTTCTGAGATGTCATGAACTTAGCCATATGTGATTTATTTATTCTATTCAGCCATCCTGCACAGACTTGATCCTCCTACTACCAATCTGCGTTATTATCATTCAAGGGTGGAATTGATTTGATCCTAAGTAATTGTTATCATAATGTGTTTGACTCCACTCGCTGTGATGTTGTCAAAGCCCTGTGAGTTGATTTAGATTTGCTTTGTATTGCTTTCAAACCGCACCTGTCCAGTTGTATGGGCCAGTGATTTTAACATCCACAGATGCAGCTAACTGGCCAAACAAGTGTGCAGTCTTAAAAACGGAGCTGGGGTTGAGTAGTAATGTTGTAATGTTAAACGTGCTTTTGCTATACATAGCCTATTCTCTATGATGTCACCTGTAGAATCTTAATGTCACCTAGGCACTGAATGCTTGTTGTCTGTTGGTCCTTTCTGCTGAGCCTGGTGGAGCTGTTCTCTATTGGCTCCACGCCCTAGTAGTTTTAATAAATACTTATATATATATTTATATCTGCTTCTGCCTCAATTACCACAGGTTGGCACTCCTCCCTTCTTACAGAGTGTGTATGGTAAGGCTTAAACACTTTGATTCACAAACATGACATGTGGCTGCTGAGAGGGTAACTAGTCACAATATTGAAAACAAATATCGATCGGAGAGAATATCGAGTTTTTGATATTGGATGGACAGAATATCGAATTGCAGAAATATAGTGGTGCAGCATATCGAAATGCAGGTAAGAAATATCGAAGTTAGTAATATTGATTTTTTTGTGTTTTAAGTGTTAGTATATGTGTTAAAAGTTTGTATTTTTTGTAATGTATGTTTGAATTCTGAAAAAATAATGAATTTTACGTCAAAATAATTTTTGGGGTAATTTAATTCCCTAGCGGGTTGTGGGTTTATAGGGGAATGGGGTAGGAAGTAATTTAATTATAATATATAATTTTAGCATTATTTAGCATTAATTAATTATATGTTAAAAAATGTTTGCGTAATTTAATTCTGTAGTGGTTGTGGGTTGTGAGTTTATAGGGGAATAGGGTATGAAGTAATTTAATTGAAATAAATTAATGTATTATTGTATTACCTAATAATGTATATTGTTAATTATGTTAATTAATTTATTAATAATTAATTATAACTTGATTAATAATAATTAACTGTTAATTATGTTAATTGTGTATTTTTTTATTAATTAGTAATTAATTCGATATTATTTATTAACAAATAATTTGTAAGTATGTTAATTATTTATATTGTTAATTGAAAATCGTTCATTAATTATGGGAGTTCAGGAGTGGGTATATTATTTATGGGAAGACAAGAGTGGGTATATTAAACCCTCCGCTATCCAACACTTTCCTTACTATTGCACTCACTGGAGTGGGAATAGTAAGTTTTACCCTTCTGCTATCCAACGCTTTGCCTACTGTTGCACTCACTGGAGTGGGAATAGTAATTTTTACCCTCCCCCTATCCAACGCAGTCCCTACTGTTGCACTCCCTGGAGTGGGAATAGTAATTTTTACACTCTTGCTATCCAACGTTTTCCCTACTGTTTCAGTCACTGGAGTGGGAATAGTAATTCTTACCCTCCTGCTATCCACTGCTTTCCCTACTGTTGCACTCACTGGAGTGGGAATAGTAATTGTTACCCTCACACTATCCAACGCTTTCCCTACTGTTGCACGCACTGGAGTGGGAATTGTACGTTTTATTTACCCGCTATCCAACATTTTCCCTACTGTACCACTTGTTGGAGTGGAAATAGAAATGTTATCTTTTACGCTATGCAATTTTTTAGTATTGTTATATTTAATGTAGTGTAAAAAATATATATATATTTCTTATTCATTTCAATGTTTTAACTTGTATATAATTAATTTTTATATTTATATTATAGGTTTATATATATGTCATTATATTTAAAATTATGTTTTTAACATTTAATTATTACAAATATTAATTCCTTTTTAATATTATTAAGTTAATATATGTAATAAAAAATAAAAATGCATGTTATTTTTTTTACTTATTATTTTATACTTTTAAGATTATTTAAGTATTTTTAAGTATGTTTTACTTAATTATAGTTATTATTTCATAAATTTTACATTACTTTTAGGACATTTAAAAAAGTAGATATTTTAGCAAACTATGTTATTTACAACGATACTTAGGATTCAATATTTTTGTTCTTACCTGTTTGTTGACACAAATTCGATATTCTGGTAGTCGATATTTTGTCAGCGATATTCTGTCAGGTCGAGATTTTGATTGTCAATATTCTGTCAGTGATCCGCTGGGAGACCGTAGCACCATATATAATCTATAGATCCACATGTTTATTGGGAGAGGTGCACACTCCACTCTAGATCATTTTTTTAATTAGTTCCGTCAATCCTTTATTCTCTAATATCAAGGTTAAACGAACTGCTGAAAGTGAACACAATCTGATAATTTTATTTATGATTCTTCATGCTGAATGCTCTATAGCCGCCAACAGTTTATTAACCACATCGCTGCTGTGCATTTTCCCCTCCTGTGCTGGAAAATGCTTTAGTACATGATTCATGACGAGCTCAGCTCGTCATCAGCACAGCTCCACTGTGCCTCATGACGAGCTGAGCTCGTCATGAGCATGGAAAGGGTTAGATATTGTCCCTGTCAAGCGCACGGTGTACGCATCAGATGGTCATGAGTTGACCATATATGCATAATCTGGAGGCAGTTGAACTTGAAGGCAAGTGATTTTGATCTTTGTTTAGGCCCTGGACAATGAAGGTTTGGTCTCCACCTTTGAGTCAAACACTGGGTTTCTTAATTCTTCCTTGCTGCGCCCCGCCAAGACAGGGTCATTTAAAATACTGGGTTGGTTTACCCATATTTGTATGCAGGCCTCCTAAAGGCTGAGGGCCGCCCTTCAGTGCATCCCTAGACTACTATGTTATTAAGCATTTAAAGAAAAACTATAATGAGGCGCAAGCCTCCAGGAAAAAGAAGGTAATGCAAAAGGGCTGGTTAAATCTGGTCCAGGGTGCAGAAACTAATGATAACACTCAGTTTGGAACACTGTAAATGCCCCATATCTGAAAAGTGATTCTATCCCAGAATTAACCTCACGTCTTCTTACAAACCGGGGTAGATCACTTTGAAAGGATCCTTGATCCACTGGTTGATAACATGCCAAAGCCCAGCCTTTTGTTTCCTGTAGAAACAGTAATTGACCCTATGTATCAGAGCTGAATGAGGTGCTTTAAAAGGCTGTTCCAAAGGTAAAGCCCCAGGACACCGATGGGGACTCGGTTGATGCTTTTATTTGTACGAGTGAGCTTTGGGCCCAAATTCTGATGAGAGTTTTCAACGCAGCAGCAATGAGTTCCGTACCCTCTACATGGTTGAACTCCATTATTGTCCCCATTTTAAAAAATGGGGGATAGGTCTGACCCAAAGTACTACCTTCCCATTTCCCTCCAGGATTCATCTGCGAAACTCCTGGGCAGGGTCGTTTTGTTGAGATTGGAGGAATGGGCAACCAAAGAATTCCATTCTGTTGGATGTTCAGTATGGATTCAGGAAGGGAATTGAGACCGTGGAACAATGTGCAAATCACAATCTTCTGACTGGGAAATACACAAAGGCAAAGCCAGGATTCCTGAACTTGTATTTTGCCGATCTTAGCAGTGCTTTTAATTTAGTGGATAACTCAATTCTGTGACATAACCTGCTTTCAAATGGGACACCCGAAAACATTGTCTGTCTTCATTCTCGGCTGCATGAGAACCTTACAGCCAAGGTACGACACAGTCTTAATGAAGAATGTTACCCATCTTTTAGAATTAGGTGGGGTGTTCGGCTGGGTGTGTGCTTGCCCCATTTTTATTTTCACATTTTATAAATGATGCAGATAATATCCTTCGGTCCTTGCAGGCCGATGCACCAATTGTTGCTGGTCGCACTTTTTCCTATCCTTCTGTATGCAGATGATGCACTCCTGCTGTCTAGGACCACAGTCAGGCTGCAGCGTTTAATTGACTCCTTTGCCAGATTCATAGAATGCAAGAAATTGAAGGTTAACAAATCCAAGACATGTATAATGCCTTGTGGGTAACCTCCACAGAAGGTTAGGTCCTTTTTCTTGGAAGGCACATCCATTGCAAATATGAAGTAGTTTTGTTATCTAGGCATTCTTTTCTCTAGTGATGGTTCTTGGGTCCAACACATTCAGAATACCCGGTTCAAGGTGAACAGAGAGTGGGAGGGTGTGTTTAGGTTCTCATGAAAGCTTGGCGGTCACCCTATAAGGCATATGATTACCATCTATAAAGCGAGAGCACTAGATGCTGGCACCCATGGTGGGGGTGCATGGGGTCATACATCTGGTAGCCCTTTACTGGGCGAAGAAAACCCCTTTTTAAGGCGTCTTTCGTGCCCTCCACCTTCTTTTCATCTTTGATCATCCATAAGGAAGTAGGGTTAACTCACTTGGAAGACATGTTGCTCTTAAACCTATTCTACTGTGGTATTCAATGTGGGCCAAACCTGAGTCAGAATTTACAAAGGCAATCATACAGGATTATTTACTGTTAGATCTTGCATTTGGAATCCCGTAATTGTCTCACAATAAAGACATTCTCAAGCTGGTGTTTAGTTTTTCCAGGCTTAAGGAGCCATCTAGAATTCTTATACTCCAGAACTCCGAGGTGAAGGTAGTTTTATCTGATGTGTGGGTGGATAAACGAGCCCTTGAAGATGTTAGGAATCCCACAGTTGTCACATACCTGTCGTACATTCTGCCTGAGGATTTTCAAACATATATGTCCTTGGTGACAAATACAACATTGTTTTGTTTTGACTAGATTGGGCTAGTTACTGTACATCATCTTCTCACTTTCCCCGTCGTTAATCAATGGCAAAGAGTGCCTGTTCTGTGCTCATGTAACAGAATCTCAAAACAGAGGATCCAGTACTTTATGCTTTTTGCCAAATTAATTTTATTTGGACAGAAGTAAGCACTTTTTTAAAGCAATTTTTATTGCACACAATATCAGGGATCATAATGCTGCAACGCATTTTCTGTGCACATTGGAGTCCTCAGCAGTATGTTTTAGTCTCGCCTCTTATATATGGAAAGCAATATGTGTTAGGAAAAGTATTTCTGATTAATTTTAGCACTATTTTGTATGTGTGATGTTGAGTCTTGGATGTTTATTGTTGATGCTTTATACTGTTTTATGATGTACTGTATTTTAACAACTGTTCTTTTATTGATTAAGCTGATCGTGCCGAAATAAAGATTTTGAACCTGACTTGTTCTATTTGAAGCTTAGCTTTCTTCCATACGTTTTACTTTTTCGTCCACGCATTATAGTTTTTCTTCCTCTATGAGAATCTGCTTATCAACTAAGCAAGGGAAGGTGTTTTTTTATAACATCTCTCAGCTTCAATTCTAATATCATCAAATAAGTTGACTTTGGGCCTCACAATATCTGGTCCATTTAGAGAGACTCAATTAAATGTACTTGTACTCCCCTCTAAGAGTAACCAGATTGCAAAATAGCCTCCAACCACTTCACATATTCATATATCTTTTTATCCTTGGCCATCTTCATGAACTGGAACCAATTATTTATTTTCTTCAGGATTCCACACTTCTGAATTGAAATTCTAAAAGTTCCATCTTCTCTGCATAAGTCACACTTTGTGTGATAGACCTCAGAGATTGAAAGGCATTCAATGCAGATTTGCAAACATTCTTCAATAAGAGTTTTCATTTCTTAACCTCAGATACCTTCCAATCTGCCAGCATCTGAGCAGTCACATCATACCAAGTATCAAACTGTCTGCACCTTTTGGCACAAGTATGTCCAGTGAGAAAGGTCTCAATCTAAACTACAGTCCTCTTTCAGTGTGTAGCTTCACTGTTTCATTCAACACGGTTCGAAGAATTTCTGTAAAAACATTCAGAGCAAATTTGGCGGAAGTCAACTTCAACCACTGTATTTGAAGAAGCAGAACTACTGGATTTCGCTGTTTTGCTTGGCAATCAGTGAAGCACACATTTTTAGAAGTGTACACTACCTGTTCTGCTGTGTCCCTGCCAGGTAAACTGATTACTGTACTCAATGAACTTAGAGTCTACAAAGGTTGAGCCTATCAACATGTTAGTTCACTTAACAAATCTCTGAATACCAACCCTTAAAGTGAAATCAACGAATATCTGCAATTTTCCATTAATGTTATTCATCTGCTTCTCTGCTGTATGTAGATTTTCAATTATTTCCTTCAAACTTTAAAATGTACATAATATAATTGGAGATTGATTAATCTTAATTCATGCCATCTATTTCAATCATTGTTCTGAGGCATGTTTCTCTTGTTAAATCCAGTCCCTTAATCTGTGCTAAACTATGGCTCACCAGCTCTTTACGGGAATGTCTAAGATCAAACACCTTGCGAGATGTTGGTTGGTGGGCCATTTGTGTTTTTTTAACAGCATAGTTAACAGTAATTGACACAGTCAAAAGTCTATCTCAGCATATTACACCGTTGCCTCCGAATTGTAACCCCTTTCTCTCTCACTAGCCTGGGGTTATAAATTAATGGGTCACTGCAGCTACTTCTAAGCTTTCAAGTCCTCCCACTTCCTAAACTATCCCTAGGAAAGTTCCTCTGCTTACATATCTTGGCACCACATGTGAAAAGAGAAGAGGGTGTCTTGCTTCATCAAATTACCCTAAGGGTAGTTTATCTGCTTTCTTCCCACAAAGGTAAGGCTGAATTGGGGGCACAGATAGTATGCATTCAACCTAGGCGTCAACAAGAACATAGTTATACATTTTCTTTGAATGAATGTCTCCATCACAAGTAACATTTATGCACTTTGTACACACTTCTACAATACTTCCTGAGTGGCTCTTTAATAACATGGCAAGAACATAGTTCATTTAAATTAGGAATGCAAACAATAACCAACATGTGTAGTTGAAAAAAATAAGACATGTAATAAATATTCATGCCACGTCTCTCAATATTAAAAACATTGCATGGATTATGTAATTTAATATTACATTTAAAATTAGTCAAAAATATGATATATGTTGGACCAATTTAAAATGTATTCTTAAATAGAACAATTCATGCAATTGGTTGCTACATACTGACAAAAGAAAAAGCTGTTTCACAGAATATGTCAAATAAACTAGAGATTTAAGTTCTGTTCACAAACCGAGATGTCTGCCAAAACTACATTAACAATTCCATGTCAGAACCGGAGTCTCAGATTATAAATTATCTTTCTTCATTTATTCTCCGCAGTCCAGCCAATAAAACATTTCCATGCAACAAGAGAAGGACTACATATTGCGAGTCCCTAAGATAACAAGTACAAATCAACATCCTGCCAATGCATACAAAGAAGTCTGCCAGAATGATGTAGTTCCTCTCTTGCTGCTCAGCATTTGGTTAAGTACTTCCTGGAGATCTGTTTTGTGTGGGTATTAACAGTGATAGTAAGGTTTCTTGTTGCCTTCCTGTTCCACCCTAGCGCCAGGATAATTTGGCTCCCAAAGTAGGTGGTAAGGGTTTTCTCCTTATTAGCGATCCACAACTGTCAACTCAATTTAGTTCAATTCAATTGGCATGTACCTGGATGTTTGTACTGAGGCATCGATGCGCAACAGTGACTAGGTCAGTTCATTTACGAGATTGCTAAGCCACTCCCTTTTCTTTGAGGCCCAGAATGAGAGAATAGCCTCTTGTGCTGGTGTGAGTCCGCTGTGGCATGGGGGTCGCAAGTACAGGGAGCTGTGCTTCAAGTAAAGAAGGCAAAAACAACAATTGATGGACAGAATGCAGAACAATGTCATACATTCACCCCAGTACAGAGATCTGGGCCTAAATCCATCATTTTTTTGCACTCCACAGCACCCCAGTTCAGACATGGCCATATGCAAATCAGCCTTGACCCTGTGCCTCATGGGAACAGTCCAGCCCGAACTGCAAAGCCATGTCTTTCCTGGACCGGAATCAAGCATCCTAGGACTGGTTTCTGGCTATCAGCCGTCTTCATCCAGGATAGCTTGACTCCAGTGGTGTGGAGAGCATGGGACTCACGTCTGAGCATACCCATCCCACTCGGGGTGACAAATGCAAAAACAACAATTGATGGACAGAATGCAGAACAATGTCATACATTCACCCCAGTACAGCGATCTGGGCCTAAATCCATTGTTTTTTGTACTCCACACCACCCCAGTTCAGACATGGCCATATGCAAATCAGCCTTGACCCTGTGCCTCATGGAACAGTCCAGCCCGAACTGCCAAGCCATGTCTTTCCTGGACCGGAATCAAGCATCCTAGGACCGGTTTCTGGCTATCAGCCGTCTTCAGCCAGGATAACTTGACTCCAGTGGTGTGGAGAGCATGGGACTCACGTCTGAGCATACCCATCCCACTCGGGGTGACAAATGCAAAAACAACAAGTAAAGAAGGCGGCTCCGCTGTGGGCAAGCCCGTGCAACAATGCTGCTAACTTAACCTATGATTGTGGGGGCCTAAATTCAACTTTCAAACCTTTGGCCTTGTTTTTCTAGTGACGAGCTGAGACACAAGTTCATACTGTGAATGAAACTCGCAATGTCACTGCTTACGCTGGTTGTATGAATATAGCATGCACTATTGCTGCCTGTACTATTTAGTTTGGTGTGTAAGTGCAGCTTGCAATACTGCTTCCTTTCTAGTGATCATGGAAGGCAGGTCCTCCTTCTGGGGTGCTTTCCTGACACCAATCTCAAACCTGCTTCCCAAACAAAGTAGGGAATCCAGCATGGGTTGCAGTAGTTATCTAGGCAGAGGTCAAACAGTCTGTTGATTGTGGACATGGAGACATGATACTGGCTGAGTGTGGAGACCATCAAAGTTGTCCGTCGATATTCGTGCCAATTGTCAATCATGGTCGCAATCTTTTTTGCCTTAAGAGCTTTGAAGGTCCTTTGAGACCTTGCTGATGATGGTAGCACAACTTTTCAGCACCAAGTTGCCCATTCGCTTTAGGGTGCCTTAATGAAACTACAAACTGAGGTTGCTATACTTCAGAGTGCCATGCTATCACAGGCGCTTCAACCTCTTGAGGAGAAAGACACTCTCACCCCAAGGTAAACTCCTGGGTCATATTCCAATACAAAGGGTACTGATACAAGGCAGCATTCTCGTGCCTACACTCTTCAAACTTTATATGAACTATGTTTTGAAAGCTCTACAAGAGATTAATAACGACCCCCAAATTAGAAGGGGCCCGAGTGCCTGCACTCTTATTTGCAGATTTTACTTTTGTGTTGTCATAAACCTTGAAGGGATTTCAGTTGTTATTTGATACCTTTAACACATATTGTGAAAAGAGTGGAATAGAAGTCATTATAACTAAGACAAAATATATGGTGATCAGACCTCACAAGACCTTCACAGAGAATATAGTTATGCAATAGAAGAAGCTAGAATGTTTATTTAAATGTGAGTACTTGGGCATAATGCTCGCCAGCAAGCTGTTTTGGACCCCACAAAGCCATCCTTCACCATAGTGCTATGGCAATATAAAAAAAAATCAGGAAACAACATATAGAGCCATTTCCACCGCAATCAAAGTTACTAAGTCAAAAGCAAAGGCAGACGATCTATATAGAGCTGAAATTTGGGGATCGATATGCTGAAATGTTTTTTTATTTTTATTTTTATGAATTTTCTTAATCCTTTATTTAATGTGTTGGCATTAACATTCATTATTGATCATTGGATATATGACAATTAAATCACATTCTTGACACTTCATACCCACCCCGCACCATATATCGTGAGTGCAAGGACACAAAACATTTTTCGGGGTACAGAATTATGGGCTGTTTTGTGAATTGGGGGTCGAGGCTTGTTGGCGGATATAGCTAAGGAAAGGATCTCAAATGTCTTGTGGCAGGGACCTCGGAGGCATTAACTCCCAGTAGTTTGATAACTGTTCATGACAATAAACAATGTCTCGTATTTAGTCTTTCAATCTAGGCGCCATGGTACCTCCCCAGCACATTGCAATCCTTCGTTTGGCGAGAAGTAGTAACAGCGCAACAAGTCTGCGAGAAGTTTTTGGTATCTCTGCCACGTGTCCCAGAAGGCCAGAAAGCTGTGTAATTTCCCCTAGTGCCCGGTAGACCTCCACCCAGTATGACACGACCGCCGGACAGTGCCAGACAAGATGAAGAAAATCTGCTGTGTCAGCATGACATTGTGTGATTGTGTGCTGTGTGAGTCCGGAGACAGGCTCGTTTTGTACAGCAACATTAGAGTGCGATAAGTACGAAGTAAAAAGTTAAAGTGAATGTGATGCAGCCGGTAGTTCGGGGAGAATAGTTTGCGTTGGCTGCAGCAGAATGACCACTGCGGGTCTGTGAGTGGAAAAGCAAGATCGGCTTCCCAGTCCAACTGGGGAGGCGGTTGTACCCCTGGTGGGATGCGTTGCATGCTTTGGTAGAGTGCCGTGATGAGGTTCCACAGTGAAGTGGCAGTGTAGATGTACTGTAGCACGGAGAGGGTAGCAGGTGGCGCTGGAAATGTTGGGAAAAGTCTGAGGCACGTTGCCCGTAGTTGATAATACAGAAAAGTGTCTAGTGGTGCGCTGGGTGTTATCAGGAGTTCGCGAAACTGATCGCCTGAAAAGAGATCAGCAAAGATGTGCATGACAAGCTTGGCGGCGCGTGCGCAGGCTCCACCGTCTTGTAAAGCAGGCAGCAGGGAATGTTTCGCTAACGGGACCGAGGGGACATATAGGAGAGGAACACCTGCGCACCGCACCAGCCCAATCCATAACCATCGCAGACATTGCGGAGTGTCAATTTCAGCAACAGGCCATTTGTAGGGAGCGAAAAGGGCTGTGGGCAAGGGCCACGGCGATACCGCGTCAATCTCCACCGCAACATGTGGTTGAAATAGCGTGGGATGTGTCCAGTACTGTAGGAAGTGTGCCTGGGCGCAGAGCGCATAGAGCTGTAGGTCTGGTGCACCCGGCCCCCCCTGGAGCTGCGGTCTGGTCAGTATTTCGTACTTCACCCGGGCCAGTTTCCCGGCCCACACCAGCACGATGAGGTTTGTACAAAGTCTGTGGAAAAAGGCTTGTGTGAGTGGAGTGGGAATATTAATGAATAAGTAGAGAAACTTGGGCAGAACGACCATCTTCGCAATGGCGATTCGGCCCACCACAGACAGAGGGAGCATCCATCCCATGAGGATACACTCTTCCAGCCAAACCATTGCCTTGCCAAAATTGGCCTGCCATAACTCAGAAAAATGTCTGCTAATATATATATTCCCAAGTATTTGACTGATCCCAGTGCCTACTGGAGTGGGTATTCTGTTGGAAACTGAACTGTGGCTTCCGTCAGAGGGAAAAGTATTGATTTTTTCCAGTTAATCTGGACAGCAGAGAGGCCTCCGAAGCGGATGAGCTCGCGGATTAGAGGGGATAGGTTCTGCTCCGGATGAATCACATAAAGCGTGACGTCATCTGCATAGAGGGACACTGTTAGGCTGCGTGTAGTGAAACCTATCCATCGATTGGCATGGTACTGTCAGACATGTGCTGCGAGGAGTTCCATCGCAATTGTGAAGAGCAAAGGCGAGAGAGGGCATCCCTGCCATGTGCCCCTGCCGACCGGGAAAGGGTCCGATATTGTCCATTCAACCGTATCCGGGCGGTAGGCATTGTGTATAGGAGGCGCATTTGTACGAGGAAAATAGACCCAAGACCCATTTGTGTTAAAAGAGGAAACAGAAATCCCCACACAAGGGTATCGAACACTTTGGTTGCGCTGAGCAGAGCCACCAGCACTGTGGTATCTGGGTGTAAATAGTGCATTACTGTGAACATGGTCTGGAGGTTGTGGGCAGTGGAGCGGCCTGGTACAAATCCGGACTGATCAGGCCTGATCATTACTGGCAGCAGTAGTTGTAGTCTATTAGCAAGTACTTTCGCGAAAATCTTATTATCAATATTAATAAACAATAGGGACCTGTAAGAATCTCACTGTTCAGAAGACTTATCGGGCATGAGAAGCGTGAAGATTACAGCCTCTCGCATTGAGGGAGGAAGTGAGCCCACCTCCAAAGAATCTTGATGAGCCTCCAACAGCAAGGGGATTAAGATGTCCGAATATTCTTTTTAAAAGGAGGCGGTCAGTCCATCCAGGCCAGGGGCCTTGTCTGGAGCGAGGCCAGCAATGGCCTGCCTCACCTCGTCAGCAGTAATGGGAGAATCCAGAAAGTCTTGATGTGAGTTGAAAAGCTATACTAGTTTCATGGCGTCAAAGTATGCCTGTAATTCAGAAGCGGGAAGTAGAGTATAACTGGGTAAAGAATTTCACCATGATGCGCATGAGGTCAGGAGTATTGGAGCATCGCTGGCCCTCTGAATCAATCAAGCCTGCGATGTAAGAGGATGCCTGAGGTTTCTGGAGTAGTCTAGCTAATGTCCTGCCTGGATGGTCTCCCTCGCCGTATCTGCATACTTGCGTTTCCCTGCCCAGGAATTTGACCTCACTAGCTGCCTCCTCCTGGTATTCGGTGAGCTTACTACGAATGTCAGCCAGTACCTGGGCATCATTGGATTGATGGAATTGGGCCTCGAGTGCGGAAATGTCAGACTTGAGTTTTGAGAGCGCCCCATGGATGACTGAGTACCTCATGTTGCTTGTCTATGCCCTCCCCTCTAATGACCACCTTGAAGGCATCCCAAAGAATGGCAGGGGATTGGACCGACCCAGCGTTAAAGATATGCTGAAATGTTGACATTGGGTGAGAACAACTTTATAAGGTCTTAACTACATCTCTTGAAAATTACTCTGCATATTACCCTGTTTCATGATGTAGCCCTTAAGAGAGAGGGCAGGTGACAACTTTAAGACTCCAACTGTCTCCTACTGCTGCGAAGTTAAGCTTTGTTCTAAGCCACCAGGTTGCTACTGGCTATACCGCCAGCATTTAGATATTCGCCGGTTCATTTATTTTAACTATTTTAGGGTTGATACTTTTTTAATATGTTTTAACTGCTGCCGCACTTTTGCACTTTGCTCATGCCCTCACCTTGCTTTTTTTCACATGGCCTTGGCTTCCCAGGTCCGCCACAGCATCACGCCGATTCAAGCGGAGGGAAGACCACCCATAGCCGGCACTTCTGGGGAGTCACTTCCGCCCGGTTATCGCTCTAGTCTCCAGGGGCCCCTACTTAGGTGCAGGCTGGAGCGCTCGGGCAGCGGATGTGCGTAGCGGGCGCTCGGCGCGCATAAGGCAAGCCCGTTTGCGCCTGTCCTTGCCTGGACCGGGCCTAGGGCAGAACCCCTGGCCCAAACATTAAAATAAAGCCCAGACTTCATCATTCAGGGGAGAGCCTTCATGCGCTATGGCAGCCTAGGGGTAAGTCTAGTAAGCTATTTAGAGCTGCTAAGGACAGAACATCCTCAATGCTCATAATATCTCATAAAATCCCTAGTAGCTCTCAGCTGACACAGAAACCCGATAGAAAGTTGGACAATTCAGGAGTTGTCTGAATTTTTTAGAAACATCAGACTTAAGGTTTTCTTTGAGGGAAGATCAGACCCAGGGGAGGGAAAAGGGGACACTAAATTCCGCCCTAAGTCTAACTTTACACCAATGAGTTCAGCACTCCCCTTGGAAGTCACCACTTGCGAACGAGCAGTAGTACATGAGGTGCAGGGGTTCGCTCTCATTCCCACGCCAGTTCTAGCAGATTCCACAGTGAAACTCGGTAAGATGTACTGAGTTGTTGACTCATGACCAAATCCTTTCAAGCAAGGGTTTATGCATGTGTTTTTCACAGTGATATTTTGATAGACATTGATGTGGGTTCATACTATACTTTTTAACAGTTTTTGATAACTTAACAAAGGATTGTGAAATTCACGGTTTAGCAAGGGCACTGTCCCCACAAGCGATGTTTTAATATAATTGATAAACAGGCCGCATTACGCCAAATGGGTTGAGAAAGGGTAAAGATAGCAATGTTTTATCACACAAAAACACACAAGGTATTTTCAAATGTTATTAATACCAGTTTTTCTTTTCATTTGTATATTCTATTTTCTTCACTTACAGATCCAAATTGGAGTGTGATTACAGGACCTTTATATAAATACAAGTAACAGGTGTAGCAATCAAATATATAGATTACGGTATATTAGAAAGACCTGAAGAAAGCCGGGAGAGACACGATATCCGTCTGAAACATGTTGATTTCTTTGTAGAACGGAGGGGTGAATGGTGCTTAATTCACTTACTTCACCATCATACTTTGGAGGGGAGATACCTTTTTAGCCCTAACAGGGGAATCCAGGATTAAAATAGATATTGGGATATCCCTTAGTTAGTTTTAACTTATTAACTGCTCTGACTTTTCTTTAGATCTTCTCCTTTTCTTTATGTTTGTTTTATCTTCCCCACCGTATTGCTCCACCTCTAGCATTTGTCTACACAGAGGTGTTTGTAGCAGCACTATGATGAAGCATGCCACAACCTTTTGTAAGTGAGGGCAGTTTTTACAAAACATTGCACTTTGCTATCTTTTATGTTTTTCTCATTGTGAACGATCTATATGTCCTCACTTCATAGGGTGTGATTAAGATGCTCACTTTCCCAGGTTTCTTGTCACAAACCTAGAAAGGGGAGTTGACTGTCAGCAACCACAATCCTGGCGCTTAAAGGTCTTTCCCAAGCTTCAGTGGTGTGGGACCACTGTAATTGACTGGCTCGATGACTGGGGGTTTCAGGCGCATTTTTATAAACAGTTCACAAGCAGGTTATGGAGTCCAGTGGCACAGATCTGTTTCCAGTTTCAGGGTAATATTTGCATATTCCTCACAGACAGCTGCAGCCACAGTCTATCCCACAGTGTCAGCCGGAAGGAGGTGATAGCTACATGATTGCAAAACCCAAAAGAAAGGAATAATAGACGAAGAGGCTCTCTTAGTCAACCACCACTTTAACATCTCCCAGGGAAGAATGGAACAGGAAATGGGCGATAGTAGTCCCTGTACTACAAATGGGTTCTTTGTCTCTTGATCTCTTGTCCTTCACAACATAAAGCACCTAGACCACTACAAAAGACTTAAGAATTGTTCAGGAGGAACCCAGCAATCTACATGGTGTCTGGCAGGGTCTCTTCAAACTCCAGCCTAAGTACTACACTTGCCTAAGCAGTTCAAATTGGACTTCTCATTGCCATAGCTAAATAGAGCACACGCTCTCTGTGCTTACTCTGTCACACTCATGTTAAGCAATCATGCATATCCCATATGAAGGACCCAGCTGCAGGGAATGGCAGACCTATTTAAACAGGAGGGGCCCATATGTCACTCTGTCACTGCAGACAGCATGTAAAAGGACTTTTCCTGTTAATAACATCAACATGCGAAAACCACTATCAGTCCTCCACAGCCTGGTAAGCTAATGGCACTCATACTCGGTAAAGAAGGGTACACAAGGTGTCCCCCTACATTCCACAAGCCCAGCTCTAGGTCTCACTCAATGTCACTACAGGCCTCAACATACATGCAGGATACTCTGGTATGCTGAGGCCTAAATAGACAAAGAAAAAACAATGCAGAACTCATTCAGGGTAGGGGTGTGCCTTCTTCCGAGACATGACAGGGACCCTTTCTGAGCCAAAAACATGTATGTGTAATTTTCTACAGTTACAACCCTCTTCACTATTTTCCCATTTGTATTACGAAGTTCTGAGTAAATACCTGTTAGACCTGGTATAACCGGCGGGTGTCTCCCTCCCCATTTTTTACTGATTGCCTCCTCTGTTTTTGATCTACTTTGCTGGTTAGATGCTTTGGGCACTCTGCCACTGCTATTCAGTACCACAGTGCAAGTGCTCCCCATGTTAAACTGATGTAATGATTAGTGAGTCCATGATTGGGTTATTTGATTTACTTTTCAGACCCTAGTACAGTCCACCATGTGTGCCCAGGCTTGTAAATCAAATGCTGCTGGTGGGCTTGCAGCACAGGTTGCGCCCCCCACAGAAGCAGCTTGAAAAGTATGTATAAGGGCCTGTGTGCAGTCTGTGACTGCCATGTCAGCTTGGGAGGTGCACCCACTTGCCAGCCCCTAAACCTTTCCCTTTCTTCATATCACACACCCCTAAGGTAGGCACAAGGGCAGGGTGTATTCTGAGTATAAGGTAGGACATGCCCTGGTGTGTGTGTAGCATGTCCTAATAGTGATTTACAGCCATTTTCATTTTTCACTATTGCAAGGCTACCTGTTCCCTGTAGGCCAGAATGGGCAGTTTGATTATAACATCTTATAATCCTAACTGACCCAGGGAACATGGCAGAAATTCGTATTTAGTATGCCTGAACTCAGAATGATAAAATACATATTTTAGTGAAGTTGGTTTTAACATTCTGTGTTTGAAAATACCACTTTTAGAAAGTAGGTATTTTTTTGCCTAACTAGCCAAGCCTGCCTCTGCTAGGTTGTGTATTCATTGTTAGGAGTTTGAGTGACAGGGTCTGGGGGATTCCAGGAGACAAGGTGAGTCAGCACAGGGCTGAATAGATAGATCTGCATGTAGATGGGTGGGAGGAGTTGCGCCTGAGACCTGAATAGGGCTGTGCCTTCCCTCCACAATGCTGGCTCCACCTCCAGCGGTGTGTCTGATGTCCCTGGCCTACACTGTGAAAGGAAAGAAGGAGTCTTGTCAACAAAATGTGCTCCAGGACTGACCAGAACTGGTTTGGACTAGGCAAATGCCTCTCTGCCTTCAGAGGACAAAGGACTTGCTAGTATAAATATTGGGGCCCAGACCTTTCGACTTTAGATCACTTCTGGGAACAAGACAAACCTTTTGCCAAGGAGAAGAACCAAGAAAAGCTGCAGGAGTTTGGACTGCCCCTCTGCCAGTGTGCTGTTTGCTGAGTTGGCCTGCAGTGGTCTCTTCATTGCCAATGAAAGGAGAAGGAACTTTTAAAAGAACTTTCATCATCTTGCAGAACATTACTCCAAGGGCTTGATTTGAGCTTGCCTCCTGACCGAAGTCTCAGGGATACCAGACTTCACCCCCTTCTGTTTGCCTGCATCTGGAACTTGCTGTTCTAGTGCTACAGAAGGAATCTGCAATACAGACGCCGGCGAGCGACGCCGTAATCTGCAACGAAGTTGTGACCGCTGATCCGACTTGCAACGTAGACCCAACGCCGGCCACCGTTCCACATCGATGCCAGCGAACGACATCGTAAGCCTCCGACATTGTGACATGGTACGGAACCGTGGTTTAGGCGCCATCGTGACATCACCTCCTCTCCGGTCAGAAACCGACGCCTGCATGCCTGCGCATCAGAAAAGGGGGTGGTGATGAACAGAGTGTCTGAATTAAGCAGACCACTCTTACCCAGTCCAAAGATCAGGGCTTGATCCATCACCGTTATTTATCTCACTGCACCATCCCAGCTCAGAACCTGGCTATATGCAAATCAGTCTGTCCCTGGCCCAGTGCATCATGGGAACAGGGCAGACTAAACTACCAAGCCAATTCTTCACCAGAAAGGAGACAAGCTACCAAGAGACCTGCGCAAGCATCCAGGTCTCGATGCATCATCACCCCCGTAGCAAATAACTGACGCCGCAACGCGCCAACGACGCCGCATCTCCCCGACGCTGTGAGCGGTCTTTGTTTTCGCTTACCAAGGTATTGTTCTTTGTGGGTCTGTTTTGACTCCGGGCCCGACGCCGTGCACCTCGCAGTCAGCGTCGTACTTTGGGATTTCTTTGACCTTGATATCGTGATAACTCCTGTTGGGGTTATCTGTTGCTGAAGACTGTTTTTAAGTAACTGACCTATTTTTAACTATTTCTACCATCTTGAGGAATTCTTATTGAGTACAGTGGGTGGATTTTTGTTGTTTGTGGTCTTGTGATACATCTATATAAAGAATACTTATTTTTATTTAAAAGACCTGTGTGGTGTCTATCTGTAGTCTTTTCACTGTATTATTGTATGTGTTCACAAATGCTTTAACACGCTGCCTCTGAGATAAGCCTGTCTGCTTGTGCCAAACTACCAAGGGGGTGAGCAGGGGTTATCCAGTAGTATAATCCACTTTCCCAGACTTAGAAGCAAGGGTCTTTATTTTGTCAAAAGTGTATACAATTGCCAACTAGAGACCCCCAGTTCTAATAATAATGATAATACCAACATTGATACAGTGCAAAAAGCTACCTCAAACAGAGGTGTCCCGGCACTCTAGCAGTAGGCGGCACGCAGAGGTAACCAGTGGAAAGCTGAGCCCACGATCATTATCCTAGGCTAAAGAGCCAAGTTTTTACAGCCTTCCTGAATAGTGGCTCTGATTCAATTTGGCAAATATTGTTTGGCAAAGAGTTCCATAGCTTAGTCGTCCCTACAGTGAAAGATCTGCGACCCAGCCTAACTTTAGTAAATCACGGGGTACATAGCAGACTTTGAGAATTGGACCTCAATGAACGGTTCTGCTTATAACAACATAACCGTTGTTTCAGGTAGCTAGGACATTTACCCTGAATTGTTCGGAAAGCCAAGGTCAAAGACTTAAACTCAATCCTTCTTGCTACCGGTAGCCATTGGAGGCTCTTTAATATGCGGAGAGATATGATGATGAAATGGTACATGTCTAATCAGTCTCGCAGCCGCATTCTGTATCATCTTCAGTGTTCTAACTAGGTACACAGGCAGGCCCACGTAGAGGCCGTTTGCATAGTCCAGCCCAGATGTCACAGTGGCATGGACTACAACTCTGCGGCAATCCTCTGGCAGCAAGTGCAAGAATTTTTGCAGATTTCTCAATTTGCTGAAACAGGAGGCTGTCACCTGCTAAATTTGAGCTGAGAAGGAGAGGTCTGCTTCCCACTTTACTCCCAGACTTTTTGCTGTGGCGGTTGGGGTGGAAGGCAAACCCATTTCAGCCGGCCACCACAAATCTGCTGCAGGTGGCAAGTCCTTGCCGAAGAACAACACTTCCGTTTTCTCTGCATTTAGTTTGAGTTTATTGTTGTTCATCCATTGGTCAATGTCTTTCAGACAACCCTTAAAACTCTTGAAGGAGTCCTCCGACTGCTCTTTAAAGGCGAACACCAGCTGGGTAACGTCGGCATATGATATCGCCTTCACGCCCCAATTGGCTAGAAGTGAGAACAGAGGGCCAGATATATATTAAAAAGAAGCGGGCTCAGCACCGACCCCTGAGGTACTCAACATCATAAATGTTTAGGTTCCGACTGATGGGGTTGCAGGGCAACCTTCTGTGTGCGATTTATAAGAAATGACTTCAACCAGGTAAGTTCCACTCCCTCGATAACGGCGTCCTAGATTAGGTCCTGGATTAGGCGCACCAGAATTAGGTGGTCCACCGTGTTGAAGGCTGTGGATAAATCCAGGAGCACCAGCAACTCTGATGCTCCTGAATCCACCGACATTCTGTGGTATGTATACAATACCATTCTAGTAAATTGTGCTTCAAAAATTCAACCAGGCTTGATTCTGTGAACCACATTCTGATTCTAAATGTGGAATCTCTAAACATATACATATTTTTTACGTGCGCAAGAAAGCACTTGGTGGTTATACAGAAGTTGACTTTTGCATTGTTTGCTGGTTACTACACCACCCTCAGGACAGAAGGTGGCTTTGTGTCCTTGCCTCGTCTGCTTGCGGATGCCCAGGATTTGTGAAGACTCAAAGGCTTTGAAAGGCCAGGCTGTAAAGATTACACATTGGCAAACCCTGGTTGGCTAAAGCTGCATTTGGATCCTGCCACATTACTCATAAAGTCAGGACTGGTCCCTATCTTGATGATGGTTGGTCGAATGAAGCACACGCAGGAGCTGCTGCCTCTACCAAGACCCAAAGCACTGGCTGCCTTTGCACTTCACTTGGGTAACCTGGAGACAGAGAGACATGGACCTGAGAGCCAGGTCCAGTGGATGCCCCAAAGAGCTCGTTCTGCGAGAGGAAGACACAGCGGCCACATGAGTCGGCTGCAGCCCTAAAATCCTGCTCTCCAGTAGTCTGACACTGTACTTCAATGCCGTACTGTGCTATACTCCAAGAACCATCAGCTGTAGAGCACCAGCACTATCCAGAGATTGAATATCAATGTTGAGCTCTTTTGTTCTCCCCTAACTTTCGGCTGTAGGACTCCTGCACTATATGGAGACTGGACTTCAACATCAGATTCTGCTGTACTCAAAGAACCCTCTATCCCAGCCCTTGGGGGACCGTGAGTCCCGTAGCGGAATCGGCGCTGCCTGGTGAAGCAAGAGATGAGGCGGCTGGCCGGAGCGATGGGGGCCGTGCACTGAGAGGACACGGTGTGAGGCGGAGCCAGAGGCAGGCGCGGACCGAGGTCTGGTGGCCCCTTGAGGCCCCGAGCCAGAAACAGGCCTGCTGCAGCTTTCGCCTCGGTGCCCTTGGAATAGCAGCTGGCGGACCCCACACAAGCGGCGAGGAGAGAACAGGTACAAAAATTGTTTGTTGCGGTTGAGTGGTTTTAAGTACAGCAGAGTTGGACATTGAAGTACACTCTCGATATAGTGTGGGTGTCCGAACTGGGGGCGATCCCACAGAGGCGCTGAACCAGGAGGCCGACCCCATCCCTGGTGGTGCAGGAGGCAGGTGTAGAGCTCGGTGGCCCGGGTGTGGCGCCCGCCGGCACCTGAGCAGTGGGGAGAGAGCTGCGAGCTGTCCGCCCGCCTAGGAGTAGACGGAGCTGATCTCAAACTGGAGGTGAGGAGAGAGGGGCCTACGCTGGAGGCCAGAACAGCTCGCACCACAAGAGACTGCCACACGGGAATGGGCTGCCCCTGGGAGTGAAACTGATATAGCCTAAGAAGAGAGGCTGCAGGGGGACGCAGGAGGCGGCTGGTGGTGTCTGCCCAGGAACAGTAGACCTACGGGGCTCAAGTAACACCGCCCTAGACAGATCCCCGGACTGGTTGGCGCCGCGCGGGCTGGATGCCCGTGATTCAAGGCAGCCGGGCAGCCCCACTGGATTGAGTTTTGCGCCCTCAGGCTGCGCCTTGAGCGCCGAGCGCCATTTTGGAGGAGCTGAGAGAGCCATTCTGGTCCCCTGCGCCTGGAGTGTGTTCAACATCCTGCGGGGAGAAGACGGCAGGCGACTGGGGCCCTGTGGAGTGTGTGACTTTTGCTGGATGTGTCGCTGGGGCCCCTGCTGTTGGGATCACTGAGGTGCAGCAATTGGGAACACCTGTGTTCGGTGACAGCTGTGCAGGAGCCAACTGGGACTACGCAAGCACGCCATTCTTGTGGGCTGTGGTGAGTGTCCGGCCATTACTGAAAGTGAATGTGGGGCTGACGCCGGCTGGCGGGGGCTGAGATTTGGCAGACACATATGCCACGCCTGGATAGAAGCTGCCCCACGAGAGGACAGTGATGTTGGCGCGAGCTGCAGTGCTGGGTGCTGACCAAAGTTGATTGGGTGGCCGCTTTTACTATACTCAGGCCGTGACTGTGGTAACAAGACTGTGCGCCTGCAGCCAGGTACAGCGAGTCCTGGATGCCATTTTGTTGTCGCTATTGGCACCACTTTTGCTGCTGTTGGTGTCAGCTTGCCTGGTGTTGTTCCTGGGACGGCTGCCATTGAACTGAGCCCAGCGCCGTGCCTGGGAACGGCATTGGGAATTCAGGTCTGGGTAAAGCATGCTGGATTTCGCTGCAGTGGCGCTGTGCCCTATGCTACTGGGAGTTATAGAGGAGACATAAAGGTAATCAATCGCCGCTGGACTACTGGAGCGAGGGAACGCATCCCCGCTGGAGTGTGTGGTGCTGGTTGGTCTGCTACCGGAGACACCAGGGGGTGAGTGCGGACTGTTAGGCGCTGGGGCCTCCACTGCGTTGGCATTTGGACTGGATTGGTGTCTCCCCGGTGGCGACTGCCGGCGCTGGGCTGGAAGAGGTGCCCTCCTCGTGGTAACCTGGATTGGGGCCGGGCGCTGGAGGTCGGGCGGCTGTCAGCAGGTGTGGATGCCGTCTGCGCAGCAGCTCACGATGGGCAGGCTAAGGGATAAACCCTGCAGAACCAGCAGGTCGCAGAGGGACCGGGTCAACCGCATGGCTCACAAGGCGACAATCTGGGTCCGGCAGCGGCCCTTGCGGCCAAAATGGATTCTGTACTGGCGGCAGTGGAGCGCATTGGCAACACCCTGGAGCTGACGAAGACATCACTTGAGACCCAAATCGATAAGGTAATGTCAGATTTCACATTACTTCACGCCGACCACCGCAAATTGGTGGACACAGTCACTGTGCAGCGCCAGTGGTTCCAGGAGTTGCAGCCGGTGGTGCATCAACACACCTCGGCGCTTCAGGGCATTCTTGACCGGGTGCATGTGCTGGAGGATCGTGTGGAAGATGCAGAAGGGCGCTCCCAGCGCAACAATGTTCGAGTGGTTGGGCTTCCAGAAGGCGAAGAAGGGAAGGACCCGGAGCGGTATACCGAGTCTTGGCTGAGAGACCTCCAGCCCTCGGAGGTGTTGTCCCCAAACTTTGCTGTGGAAAGAGCGCACAGGGTGCCGGCGCAGAAGCCTCGACCTGGAGCCCGACTTCGGCCATTCCTCTTCAAGCTGCTCAATTACCGTGATTGGGATATGGTGCTGCGCGAAACAAGGAAGATGGACACCCTAACGGTGGGAAACAGCTGTGTGATGTTCTTCCCTGAATACACGGCAACAGTGCAGAGGCGGAGGAGCACATACCTGGCGGTGAAGAAGAAGTTGCGGGACCTGGGACTGTCGCATTCCTCGCTGTTCCCCTCTCGGCTCAGTGATCACCAAAGATGGGGCCCGCTTCTTCGACGCGCTGTCGGATGTATGGGACTGGCTGGAGGAAACGGGGCAATGGAAGGGCGCACGGCCAGAGACTGCGGAGGGGGGCGGTGAATGGCAGGTGCAAAGATCGAGAAAACGCAGGAAACGAGGAGCCCGTCGTGGCCAGGGCATCGGCCCAGCAGAGCGCAGTCCGGAGGAAAAGCGGCTTGAGCTGCAGGAAGCTCTCGAAGCGGTTGTGAATATGGGAGCACTACACGGCGCGGACCGACAGAACTTGCAGGCACGCAGTGAGCCAGATATGAGCAGCCCATCATCCCCTTCAACTGTACTCTCTGACGACGTAGCCATGCCTGTGGTGACACCACAGACAGCTGACCTTCTTATGTGATGTGATTTGGGGTGAAAGTGAAAGACAGGGTCTTGCTGTTAGCTCGAGAGTTACTAGTGATGCTTCATTGCATTATACATGTGCTGGGCGCAAGGAAGAGATATTATTAAGTTATGCTTGCTTTCCCTTATGTATTTCTGTAAGGCTATGTAATCCTGACGGGCTGTGGGGCGGAGGGTATAGCTCCGGGGCTGAGTCTACCAGGCGCTGACTTTAATTATTTGAAGATCTCCCCTGCGGGTGCCACGTGCCGCCCAGGTGCGGTTGTGGGTATCGGGCGTTCGGTGGCACCCTCCGCAATCCCAGGCGATAGGTGTTAGGGGTACAGAGTAATGGGATTGTTGGCAGCACACGCACCCAATCAGCAAACACGCTGAGTCAAGCCCACTAAGGTGAGGTGGATTTTGTTACTGTTTGGACGTATGCCCTACCGGGGAAGCGCCCTTCTTGTTATATTGTTTGTGACCGTTCACATGATTCCAATGCAGTACACTGGTCTTTCTTCCCACACAGGCATTCCAAGACCCCTCGTGAGGCGTTCTCCTGGCCCGAAGCGAGTGCGAACAGATCTGTCACATGACACAAACTAACATAATGTCCTGGAACATTCGCGGCATGCACACCACCGCTCGTCGTTATTCAGTGTTTTCCTACCTACAACGTCATGGGGTGGGGATAGCCCTTCTCCAGGAGACACATATGACCTTGGTCGAGATAGAAAAGTTACGCAGGCGTTGGAGGGGCCAGATATTTGGTACAACTTTCTCTGCACACGCTCGTGGTACGCCGATCTGGATAAGGGCGGGTGACCCATTTACCTGTACAGACGTGTTGGTGGATCCTGCGGGCAGGTACACGTTGGTGCGGGGGCGACTGAATGGCCAGGAAATCCTGTTGGGCTCCCTCTATGCCCCGAAAACAGAGCAGCCTTCCTACTTAGAGGGTTTGAATCACATCTTTCACCCATACGCTGGACTGCCCTAGCTGCTTTGGGGGGATTTCAATATGATACTGGACACGCACTTAGACAGGTCCTTCCCTCCCTTTCGAACTGCGACAGTGACAACTACCGCGCAAGCGTTTAGGGATTGGCTCACACATTGGGGGGTATGTGACCTCTGGCGCGTGCAGCACCCCACAGACAGAATCTACTCCTATTCCCCGGTCCATGACCTGCACGCCTGCCTGGATAGAATAATAGGCACCCAATCACTGCTCCCGATCCTCGTCAAAACAGAATACCTAGGAAGAACGCACTCCGATCACAACCCCCTGTGGTTCAGGGTCAGCTGGAAGGCAGTATCCACGTGAGGGCTGCAGCCTGCCGCGCTTGAAGACCGCGAGTTCCGATCCTCGCTAGGCATAGCTATCTTAACTTACTTTCAGATCAATGGCGGGACGGCGAGCAACACACTGGTAAAGTGGGAGGCACATAAAGCAGCTATTCGCGGGCACTGAATGGGGGCCACATGGAACATACGGAAAAAGTTATCAGCTACCCTGACGGACTTGGAGTTAGAGCTCCTCCGATACGAAAGGGAGGGTGAGAGATCAGGGGAGCACTCGCGCGCGCTCGGTGAACTTCGCACAAAGCACGCGTCGCTGTCATAATTACACGGCACATACGGCCAGGACAAGGCGGACAGAGCTGGCCGGTTTTTGGCCTGGTTGGTGCAAAGCGAAGGGCGTCAAAACTCTATAGGTGGCTGCGCACTGAGGGGGGGAGATGGTATACACTCAGAAAGTAATCCACCGTGCTCTGACCGAACATTATAAGCAATTATACCGGTCTCGAGGCACAGGCCCCTGGTATGTCCTGGATGCTCTTGTCTTACCCGAGGCATCTGAGGGCCATAGGGGCGAGCTCAACGCTCCATTTACACTGGAAGAAGTGGGAGATGCAATAGGGGACATGGCGACTGGCAAAACCCCTGGGCCGGATGGCCTGCCCGTGGAATATTATAAGGCAAACAGGGACATCTTGGCACCCCTACTCCTTCGGCTGTTTAACGAAGCCATAGACGAAGGCTCGTTCCCCCCGACCATGCGGGAAGCATTTCTAGTCTCCTTACCTAAGCCGGGCAGGGACCACACTGCTTTAGGCTAGTATAGACCGCTAGCAATGCTCAATGCAGACTAACATTTTCGCGAAAATTCTTGCAGAGCGGCTCGTGGCAGTGGTCCCCCACCTTGTGCACCCCGATCAGAACAGGTTTGTGCCGGAGAGATCTACATCTTTGAACCTCCGGAGGTTGTTTAGGGTGGAGACTGAGGCTACAAGTGAATGGCCCAGGGAGGGGTGCCTGATAATAGACGTGGAAAAGGCCTTTGACTGCCTGGAATGGAGGTACCTAGCTGAGGTGCTCTCGGGCTACGATCTGGGTGAGGGTTTCCTGCAGGCGGTCCAGCTCCTCTACACGAACCCTGAGGTTCGGGTGAGACTGATCCCATATATCTCGGAGTCGGTGGCGGTGGGCCGGGGCACCCGTCAGGGGTGTCCTCTGTCCCCGCTGCTGTTCGCACTGGCGGTGGAGCCGTTGGCGGCGACACTGCGGCAGACGCTGGGAGCGGGGATCCCAATGGGAGACGAGAGTCACCAGGTCTCGCTCTATGCAGACAACCTGCTCGTGTTCGTTAAAGATGTGACGTGCGTGCCGGGGAGGCTGGCCGGGCTTAGAGTAAACGCGGGCAAGTCCTGTCTTTATGCCTTCAGTGCAGAGGTAGAAGACCCGGGGTACTGTCTTGGAGACACGAGGGTCCAATGGAAGGCTGACACCTTCAGGTATCTTGGGATATAGGTCTATAGGCAGTCAGCTAACCTTTTCGACGACATCCTGGGTAGAGCAGTGGCAGCGCTTCCATCACAGATGCGTTTCTGGACTACCCTTCCGCTGACCACGACGGGTAGGGTGGCCCTGGCTAAAATGGTTTTGCTCCCCAGACTCCTGTATTATTTTGTCAACTTGCCTCTTTATGTGCCACCCTCCTTCTTTTCGTTGCTCAATGTGATGCTACGGGACTTCATTTGGGGCACGTCCCGGCACCGGCTGGCGCTTGCGAAGTTGTTCCTACCAATGGATAGTGGCGGGTTGGCTGCTCCCTGTTTTGAGCATTATTACTTAGCGGTGCAACTCCAGTGGATTGCCTACTGGCTGGCAAACAGAGGCAGGGAAAACACCGCCACAATGGAGCCGCCGTACCCGTTAGAGCGAATCACTAAGCTTTTCCACCCACTGGCGGCACCTGTGAGGCCCACTCCGGTGCTGCTGGCGGTGGCATACAAGTGCTTTCGCAGAGCCCTCTTTCTTACCCAAAGAGTACTCACATATGCGCATGCGGTGCCTCTGGAGGCTTTTCTGGGAGGCGACGGAGTTCTTGCGCGACCCATGTTGGACCACTTGAAAGAGGCGGATGTACAGACATTGGGAGACCTCTATCGAGACGGGGAGATGGTGCCGTATGAGACGCTGGTCTCGGGGGACGGACTCCCTCCCGGGGGTTCCTACTACACAGATCCATAGTGGCAAAGATGACAGCCAAATTGGGAGACATGACCTCGGAGCCCGCACAACATTTAACCATACAATATCTACATGTCATGGGAAGGGGAAGGCACCTGGTACGGTGGTTTGCGGGATCGTTAAGGGTGCAAAAGGGACTAGCTTGACCCCACTCAGGGACAAATGGGAGCGGAGCAGGATATGGGCAGGCCAATGTCTGACAAGGAATGGGACAGAAAACTCAAAAGCCCGGTGCGCATCCCCAGAAATCTGCGTTTCCGCAAATACAACTTTATGTTGTTCACAGAGCCTACCTTACGCCAGCGCTTATATTTCCACTGCGCGGAGGCATCCTGCCCTAGATGCGGAGAACTAGATGCAGGGATCCTCCAAATCCTATGGAGCTGTCCCAGGTTGGGCTCCTACTGGGGTGTGATCGGTGAGCTGTTACGCAGATGCACTGGGCGTACTATACCCCTGGAGTGGCCGGAATGCATATTGCATCAATTTAAAAGACCACCTAAAGATAAGGCGCCCTCTCGCTTCTTAGACCTGGGATTAGTGGTGGCTACGCGTCTCATTACGAGGTGCTGGAAGGCGAGCGACCCACCAAGTGTCCAGGCATGGACCTTCTCCCTTCAGGCATGGGCCAGGGCGGAGTGGACGGCCATACGTAGGGAGGAAACAGTGGGACTCCGGAAGGAACCAATGGCGGAGCGCTGGGAGTGCATGCTTGGCGCTTTGCAGCAAGATGGGGGGCTAGGGGCGCAGGAGAGGCGGAGGACTTAGTGGTGCCCTTGAGGGGATGGGGGGGTGTAGGCTGGGATGATCTCCAGTTCGACACTTCACTTAGATACTGAACATGATTACTGGGGGCGCATGGGCTTCAGGTGTGTAATTTAGCTAGGACTAGGGAATGGGCAAGTGCGGGGAGGGCTGCCCAGGAGGGGGAGAGGAAGGAGAGACCAATAGATGCTGCAATTGTACTTTGTTTTCTTTCAATGTTTGGTTCCAATTGTTATATAAAAGTCTATCTTGCGCACAAAATTGGTTCTGGGAAGATTAATCCCCCAACTATGCTATTACACGGGGACTTAGCGTGTGGACAGTCATGGACTCATTCTAGGGCAGGCGCCCTGAAAGCATGTGTTTAGCCAGTACTGGGTGGGTATTTCCCCTTCTGATACCACTTATTCCCCTTCTGATACCACTTATGGTTGGTGTACCCCATTAGTACAAACTGCTAGGCCCATCAAAGCGTGCCTGGCATACACAATTACTGTGCTGCAACTGCGAAAATGTCCAATGCAATGTGATATTCATTCTTGTAATGTTTCCAAAAAACTGCTAATAAAACATTTGACAAAAAAAAAATCGAATGTTTCCAATCAAAAGAGGTTTGTATTCTTTTTTTTTTAAATGTGTGTTAAAATATTTTATATTATTTGAGAAAAAGGGTATACAATTGAATTATAATGTGATACAATCAAGAATGAAGAGGTATATAGGGCACATGACAACATACTGAATACCATATGACAGTAGTCGCATTTGGATGTCAGAAAAAAGATTAGGCATAATAATGCAAAATATATGGTTCGACCCGGTCATATGATTACTGCAGAGTACAATGTGAAGGCCCAAAGGGTATTGTGACATTTGTAGCCTTAAATCAATTGTGAGGTACAGTACCACAATGTGCGCCAAAGTATGTATACTCTGTTAGCTAAGATATACCGGGGAGGAAAAAGAAAGGAGTGGGGGAGGAGGAGGGTAGGAGAGGGAGGGAGGGGGGGTTGTGGTGTGTTGGGATATCTGCTTCATCTACATAATATCAAAACCTAAGGGAGAGACCCAAAAGGATGTTGAGGCGCCAGACCCTGAGAGCTTAGTTCCATGTAACAATTTAAGGAGCACCATACAGTGCTAGCAATTGGAGGTGCATATTGCTTTACCAAGAGGAGTGTATGTGCTCCTCGAAGATATGCCACCCAAGCTTACCAGGTGTGGCATTGATAGGTGTAGAAAAGATTTCCATTATGTAAGTCTAACTTTGACTGCAGTTGTTAAGAGTAAGTCCAGCAGCGCCAAACCAATAGTATCAAGGGGCAGAGGTGATGGTGCAGCCCAGGGGCCCAGAATAATCAAGGGAAACAAGATGTTGATTGGTATATTAAAGATTATTGACAAATGCCTCTGTATAGGAACCTAATATGAGTCTAACAATTCGCACTTCAAGAACGTGTTGGTAATCTCCAGGATCTAAATTGCAATTCCAACAGGTGAAATTATCTCATAGATTTAGTTTGTGTAGGTGAGCGGGGGTCCAATGTAAGAGATTCATTCTGAAGAATTTCGATTGAGTGAGAGATGGAGCAATTTTATTACACAAAGAGAATTTTCGGATCAAATGCCAAGTTATCGGGAGAGATGTGTTGGAAGACCTCCTTGTCGAAATATTTTGACCACTTGAAACAGGTAATTGAGTGCTGCGAGGAATGAGGATCAGACAGCAATTTGTAGATTTTGGATGCTATAAGTCCTGAACGTTGCAAGAGGGAAAGGTGCGTGACTAAGACAGAGTGTATAGGGAGATCTAATTTAGATAATCTTTAATTTTTAAAACGTATAGAAGTCCATGTCATTGAGATTGTATTTTCTAGATGGGGCTGAAAAAGGGTGTGGATCATGATTAGTATCGTAAAGTTCTCTAACTAGTCTGATACCTTTGGAGGCCCACTGAGATGCAGTGCTAGGGTCGATATCAGTGATGAGTTTCGGATTGAGCCATAATGATGCCCATCTGGTCTTATGGATAAGTTTGACAAGTTGTCTGTCAAGGATTTCCAACGCACTGGCCGCATCAGAGAGAATACACTGTGTAAAACAGTGAATTTAGAAATTGTGATAAAGGAGGATGTGTTAAACAGGGATGTGTTAAACGGGGAGCACAGTTCACGTTTAATATACACCCGTGGTGGAGTGTTATGAGAATCTGGTACAAACCATGTCGCCCCTTGGGTTGCTATGAAGGCTGATTGGTATAGGTTTCAGTTCGGGAGACTAAAGCCCCCTAATGTGGGTGGCTTCCTGAGAGATTTGTAGGAAATCCTTGCCCTCCCTCTTGTAGCTCAATAGAAATCTAGAGGGGAGTTTGTCAAGCTCTTGGGAGAAAGAGGGGGAAAGTTTTAAGGGGAGCATGAATGACAGAAAATGTACCATTGGGGTAATCATCATAACCCAACCAGGAGTTATATTTGAGTGACCAGGCCCTTAGAAGATCCCAAACTTTGGTGATAGTGCAAGACTCATTAAAAAGTACACTATCCGTGAGGTCCCTGCAAAACCAGATCCCCAGATATGTGATGCAAGAGGGTTGTCACTTAAGGCCTGAGTCACCCAGATGGGAAGGGAAGCAAAGTGGATTTAAGGGGAACACCTCTGTTTTGTCTTACTTGAGGGTGTAGCCAGAGACTTTTGAAAACTCACGGATAATGTTTACTATAGAAGGGATTGCTGATTCAACGTGTTCGAAAAAAATGATGCAGCCATTTTAAACTTGAGTGCTTCGAAGTGGAGGCCTTTGATTCCCGAGTCTGCATTACAAACTCTGTAATGGGTCAATGGATAGAAGAAAAAGTAAGGGTGAGAAAGGGCATCCTTGTCTTGTTGGTTGGTGGAGGTCAAAATAAGGGGAGATCGTGCCATTAATTCTAATTTTAGGTTTGGGGTTGGCATAAAGCGCAAGGACCATGTTGATGAAAGAGTTCCTGAGGTTATGCAACAGCGTGTAAAAAAGGTTAGGACAACTTGTCAAATGCCTACCCCACGTCAAGAGCAATTGCCGTAGTTGACCTCTAAGAAAGTCGAGCTTTCTGTAGAATCTGGCAGAAAGTGCTAATGTTATCCCTTGTAAGCCTACCCTTTACAAAGCCTATCTGTGAATTATGGCTACCTTTGGGAATGTGACTTTCCAATCTATTTGATAGGATTTTCACGAGGATTTTTGCCTCCATTTTCAATAAAGAGATGGGGCAGAAGATTTTTGCCTTCATATTCAATAGAGAAGGGGCGGACGTTTTTTGGGTCCGAATGATCCTCCCCCTCCTTGGGAATAAGCACTATGGTAGCCTCAGCGGCCGTTCCTGAACCTTGCCCAAAAAAGCATAACAATCAAAAGGAAAATGCTACTTACCAGTATGCATCTGTTCTTGGCATATAGAGCTGCAGAGTTGCACACTATGCATAGATCGCCACCTAGTGTTGGGCCCGCATGTTTGCAGTTTGTTGTTGTCCTGAAAAGTTCTTTGGAAGTCACGAGTTAAGTGACTCCTCCTTTAAACCACATTGCGCATGGGCATCGGCTCCATCCCCAGATAGTTTTTTGCCATTAGGGAAATGATGGAGCTTTGCAAGTACAGGAAGAATGTCCATGTAATTTGTATCTAATTAAGATAATACTGGAACAGAAAAGGGTAGCCGGGGAGGCGGGTGGGCATGTGCAAACCTGCGGCTCTACATGCCAAGAACAGATGCATACTGGTAAGTAGCATTTTCCGTTCAAGGCATAGGAGCTGCAGATTGCACACTATGCATAGTTTGTGTAGCAGTACCCACTCTTAGCGGCGACAACCCCTATCGGTTGCAGTAGTTTGGAATAATGTTTTGAGAACAGCCTGGCCCACATTAGCTTGTTGTTTTGTTTGCACATCTACACAATAGTGTTTTGTGAATGTGTGTGGTGTAGATCATGTATCTGCTCTGCAGATGTCATCTAGGGAATGTTCCCTAAAAATGCCATTGAAGACCCTTTCTTTCTGATAGAGTGGGCTTTAGGTGGAATAGATAGCGTACGATTAGCTTTGTGGTAACAAATCTGTATGCATTTGACAATCCATCTAGCTATCCCAGATTTTGAAATGGGATTACCCTTGTGTGGTGGTAAGAAAGACACAAAAGTTGTTTTGTCTTACAAAAGGGTTGTGTCCTTTCTATGTAGTATAGCAACGCTCTTTTGACATCTAATGTGTGAAGAGCTCTTTCTGCTACTGATTGTGGTTGCGAGAAGAAAACGGGCACTTCCACAGATTGATTGAGATGGAATGGAGAAATGACTTTAGGCAGGAATTTCGGATTAGTACGCAGAACAACCTTATTTTGATGCATTTGCAAAAAGGGTTCTTGAATTGTTAGTGCTTGTAGTTCACTAACTCTGCGCAGAGAAGTAATAGCTACAAGGAACGCAACTTTCCATGTTAAAAATAGTAATTCACATCTGTGTAGGGATTCGAAGGGAGGCCCCATTAGCCGTGTGAGAACAACGTTTAAATTCCATACAGGTAAAGGTGGTACTCTGGGAGGAATTATTCTTTTAAGGCATTCCATAAAGGCTTTAATGGCAGGCACTCTGAACAGAGATAAATGTTGTCTGTTTTGACGATAAGCTGCTATTGCAGCAAGATGTAGTCTGATAGACATATAGGCTAAGTTACATCTTTGAAGATGCAGTAAGTAACCTATGATGTGTTGAATGGCCACATTTAAGGGATTGATATTCTTGTTATAACAATATATTACAAATCGTTTCCACTTGGCTGCATAACATGCCCTAGTGGTAGGACGTCTAGCTTCTTTAATGGCATTCATGCAGTCTGGAGGAAGGTATAGATACCCAAATTCTAGGACTTCAGGAGCCAGATCGCAAGGTTGAGCTGAGCTGGGTCCGGGTGTCTGATCCCTCCATGGTTCTGTGTTAAGAGGTATGGAGACAGGTGCAATTTTTGGTGTGGTACTACAGACAGTTGTAGCAGTATGGTGTCCACAGTTGTCTGGCCCACGTTGGAGCAACTAGGATGAGGGTCAGAGAATGCTGCTGTAGTTTGCGTACTACTAGTGGCATGAGTGGTAGAGGTGAAAAAGCGTACGCAAATCTGTTTGACCAATTCATCCATATCGCATTGCCTTTGGACAGTGGGTGTGGATATCTGGCGGCGATGCTTGGGCATTTTGCGTTTTCGTGGGTGGCAAATAGGTCTATCTGAGGTTGTCCCCACATCTGAAAGAATGGCTGAAGAACTTGTATATGAAGTTCCCACTCATGGGTCTGTTTTGTTTGACGATTTAACAGATCCGCTATAGTATTTTGTACTCCTGGGACATGTTGGGCTAGCAGGAATATGTTCCGAGGTATAGCCCACTTCCATATATCCTGTGCTAGTTGAGATAGTTGCAAGGAGTGCGTGCATCCTTGCTTCTGTATGTAATACATTGCTGTCATGTTGTCTGTGCGGACTAACACAGCGTTGTTTGCTACTTGCTTCTGGAAAGCTTTTAGTGCTAGGAATACTGCTAATAACTCCAGATGATTGATATGGAGTAAGGTGGGCTCCCCAGCCGGAGAGCGATGCGTCCGCAGTTAGGATTATCAGGGGGACTGGCTCTAGCAACGGTTTTCCCTTGGAAAGGTTTTTGGTGTTCCACCACTGCAGAGAGTGATGAGTTCGATCGTCTACTAACACTAGGTCTGTTAATTGACCTTGAGCCTGGTTCCATTGACGTGATAAGCACTCTTGTAGCGGACGCATTTGAAGTCTTGCATGGGGTACTATGAAGATGCAAGAGGCCATCATCCCTATGAGTTGCATGAACACTCGTGCTGGGAGGGAATGTTGTAGCTGAAACTTTGTTAGGAGAGTTTGCATGCTGGCTATCCTTGCTGGAGTGGGATAAGCTAGAGCTGTTGAGGTGTTTATTGTGGCACCCAGGTACTGTTGTACTTTGGATGGCTGTAGATGAGACTTGGTGTGGTTTATTGTGAACCCCAAATTGTGGAGCAGCTGGATGGTTGGCATGAGTGTGTTTTCCGCATTGACTGTGTGAGCTGGCTTGTATGAGCCAGTCGTAGAGGTACGGGAAGACATAGATGTGCTGTCTTCGTAGATGTGCTGCCACCACTGCCAAGCACTTGGTGAACACCCTTGGTACTGTTGTGACTCCGAATGGGAGTACTTTGAATTGATAGTGCTGCCCGTCTATTACAAATCTGAGATACTTCCTGGGAGCTTTGTAAATGGGAATGTGGAAGTTAGCGTCCTTGAGGTCTAGAGTAGCCAGGAAGTCGTCTTGTAACAAGAATGGAAGCACTTGCTGGTGTGTGACCATGTGCAAATGGTCTAATTGTATGTATAGGTTTAGCGGTCTGAGGTCTAAAAGAGGCCTTAGAGAGCCGTCCTTCTTTGGAATTAGAAAGTATAGAGAGTAAACCCCCTTATTTTGCTGGTGCAGAGGAACTAGTTCTATTGCACTTTTTTCAAGCAGAGATACTTCTTCTTGCTTTAACAGTGATAGATGTTCTTGTGACATTGGACGCTGTTTGGGTGGTATGTTTGGGGGGGTAGATGTTAGTTCTAGACAGTAACCTGACTGAATAATTTGTTGCACCCACCTGTCTGATGTGATGTTGATCCAGGCAGGCAGGAATTTTTGGAGTCTTCCCCCACAGTAGTGGAATGTTGGGGGGGAAGGGGAGGAAAGCCATTGGGTAGGGGTAAAGACAGAGCGGGAGGTGTTGTTTTTGCCTCTGCCTTTGTTGTTGTTACCCCTGTAATCCCCTCTTTGGTAGCCCTTAGTGAATGTGGATTGGCTAGGGGGTTTGTAGGAAGAGGAGGGACTTTCTGAGGAGTAGCCTCTTGTGTTGCCTCTGTATGATGGACGAAAAGAACGTCTGGGAGCTTGCTGCTGCAAGTCTCCCATAGATTTTGCTGTGTCAGTGTCTTTTTTAATTTTTTCTAAAGACACGTCAACATTTGGGCCAAATAAATGTGTCTCATCAAATGGCTGATTAGAGTGGAGTTTTTGTACCTCAGGTTTAAAACCTGAAATATGTAGCCAGGCATGTCTACGTAGTAAGGTGCTGGTATTGATTGCCCTTGAGGCAGTATCTGCGGCGTCCAGGGCACAAAGAATGGAGGTATTAGTAATATTTTTTACCTTCTTGTATAAGTTTGTTAGCTCTGTTTTTATATTTATCTGGTAGGTGCTGCATTATGGACTCTAGTTCATCATAATGTGCCCTGTCATATCTTGCCAGCCACGCTTGGGTGTTGGCAATGCGCCAGATGTTAGCTGCTTGTGCCGCGGTTCTTTTGCCGGAGGCGTCAAGGAGCTTAGATTCTTTGTCCAGTGGTGAGGCTTCACCTGTTGTTTGGGAATTAGCATGTTTACGTGCATTGAACACCACTAAAGAATCCAATTGTGCTGGGCCTTTACTATAAACTGGATCTGCAGGGGCAGCTTTTTATTTTTTCTCAATGCGAGGATTGATGACCCTAGCTCTGACGGGGTCTTTAAAAACCTCTGCTGCGTGCTTGATAACATCCTTGAGCATTGGTAAAATGGCAGTAGACCTTTGTGTGATGTCAAAAGTGTCTAATAGGAAGTCTTCCTCCACTGCATCGGTGTGAAAGTCCACCCCATGATATTGTGCAGCCCTTTGGACTAGTAGGTTAAAACCTATGGTGTCCTCTGGAGGGGAAGGCCTGGAAGGGTATACATCATCGTGTGGGACGTAAGGCACATCAGGGGTGTTGTAATCATCCCATGGATTAGGTGACTGAGGGGGACTATTAGTCTGTGCTGGGTAATGTGCACCCCCACCTTCATAATCCGAATCTGTGTGTACATCATCGTCTGGATTAGGAGATGGTGTAGGTGAATGATGTGGTGGAGGTGGTGTAGGAGGAGGAACAGTATGGGGAGGTGGTGGAGAAGGGATCCTTAATGGAGAGGTTGCAATGTCTCTCTTTGCAGGGGAAGGATGTGCTGTTGCCTCAAGTGGTCTCTTCTTGGAGCTGAGAGTCAATTGTCCAGTTTTAGGATCCTTTACAAGAGTTTTTTGCTGTGGATCCGGTGTAAAAAGTTCCTGTGAGCAGGGCAGATCCTTTGGCGTCGAAATTTTCGGCTCCGAAGGCTTTTTAGGCACCGAGTCGGTAGCTGGCTTAGGAGTGTGCCCTTTCGAAGTGTCTTTTAAGGGGACCTGTTTTTTCGGTTCCGAGGGTTTTTTCGGCACCGATGCGTGTGAATCTGGAGCTTTGGTTGATTTTTTTTACTCGGCTCCTAGTGCGGTTTCGGCATCGATGAACCGCTGCCAGTCTTCTGCGCAGTGTGCTTGGGTGTCGAAGCAACGGTCGACGTGGAAAAGGAAGATGGCTTTTTCTTCGGTGTCGGTACTGGATCGGCACCGGAAATAGGCTGGCTCGAGCTCGAGCCGGCTGAAGGCTTAATGGGCTTCTTTGCCGGGCCCGAAAGCAGGGCATTGGAAGCAGTCTCTCGGTGTGCACCCGAGCCCGAAGGTGAGAGTGTGACGGAAGCCTTTTTTGAGGGTGTCGAGGAAGGGGTGGGGTCGACGGTCTTACTTACGACCCGTTGAGCTGGAGTGACTTCCTCGACGTCGGAGTCTTCGGCATCTGAGGTTCCAATACTCTCCTCGGCGTGCTGGTGTTCTGGCACGTGGACGCCTCTTCGAAGAGGTCGTCGGGAATCGAAGCGGGCGAGCGAGCCATAGTTCTTCTAGCTCGTCGGTCCTGAAAGGTCTTCTTGGGAGTGGAAGGAGGCACACGCCGAATAGTCTTTGGCCTTGTGCTCCGGTGAAAGGCAAAGGTTGCACACCTCATGTAGGTAGGTGTGGGAAAACTTCGACCCACATTGAGGACACTTTTTGAATGGCGTCCTTTCCATGAGCCAGAAAGTGAGACCTAGGTAGGCCCGAAGGTCTTCGTCGACGACCGGAAATCGAAGACTTTGAAGTGGTAGAGAATTGCGTCGATGTGAAGCGCGATCAAAACAATACCGTCGAACTGGGTGAGGATTGCACGCCGAAGGAAATTCGGTTCCAAACCGGAGCGCAGGAAACACATCCGAGCCCGATGGCGGAAAAAAACAACCTGGGGATGGAGCCGATGCCCATGCGCAATGTGGTCCAAAGGAGGAGTCACCTAACTCGTGACTTCCAAAGAACTTTTCAGGACAACAACAAACTGCAAACATCCGGGCCCAACACTAGGTGGCAATCTATGCATAGTGTGCAATCTGCAGCTCATATGCCTCGAACATATTTTTAAGATTCTCGAGGATCAAGGAAGTGAAAGTCTTATAGAAGGTGATGGGGTAGCCATCGGTGCCAGGAGCTTTCCCTGACTGAGTAGCCTTAATTGCTTTAATAATCTCATCAGCTTCAATTGGTGTACCCAAATACGATTTTTCTTCTTCATACACTGTGGACATGGGGAGAAGATTGAGGAACTCTTGACAAGTCAATTTAAAACACGCCTTTTGTGGAGTATACAATTTTTCATAGAAGTCTCTGAAAACGTAGTGAATCTCCTTGTTGGGGAATTTTTTTGAACCCTCCTTGTCCGTAATGTGAGTAATTTGCGTGTTGTTGGTGTTGCTAAATTTGAACGTGGATGCTAAAAGTTTACCGGCTCCATTACATAACAATTGACAAAATGTTTGGCCGTGGACTTCAAGGTAAGCTATTTTACTGACTATAGAGTTCAATGAATACTTTAACTTTGTTATGTCTTGTAGGAGGGATTTGATATTAGAATGTCTGTATAATAAATTCTATTTTTAATTTTGTCACCCAGAAATTGGAGGTCTCTCTTAATTTCACCATTTTTTCAGACTTTTTTTGATTATTTGAATTCTCAGAATCAACCAAGTGTTAGTTTTCTCTGAAGAAACAGTTGATCTCGTTGTTGAGGTCCGTGATCTCAGCTTCGTTCTCTAGGATCTAGGACAACGAGGTAGCCCTCTGAAAGGACGTAGAAGTTGTCCAAAAGAAAAGATGCTAATAGTGTCATTACATGAAAAAGCAACTGACAAGAACACAATTCTACACTATAATAGTGTACACCGTAAGACTTTAAAAGACAACTTACCTTATGGCCAACTGCTACGCATTCGTAGAAATTGTTCCACAAAAAAAGACTGACCAATATGCAGGTAACTTTTGTGATCAGATGTCAGCCAGAGGTTATCCGCAGAAAATGTTAAAACACGCAAGGAAACGAGCGTGGTTTACACCACGGGAAACATTGTTAGAAAAAAAGATCAAACCACCATTGGAGAGATTGGTGTGTGTTTCAACATTTTGATCGGACACAACTAAATTTAAACAAATAGGGCTAAGAAATTGGCTTTTACTTGACAATTTGGAATGTCCATTTCCCAGGCCTTTATTCGCAATGAAAAAGAACAGGAGCATCTTTCAGAAAGAAGCCAAAAAAGACTTGCGTAGCCAATGGGGATTAAAACCAGTGGAAGGCCACCATGAGTGCGGCAATTGTGTTGCTTGTGATTCCACGTTAGAGGGATCTGAGTTCATACACCGAGAGGGTAAATGGAAGCACACGATGTTCACTGATTGTAAATCTAAGTACGTCGTGTATTCGATAGTATGCCCTTGTGCTAAATTGTACATAGGCAAAACAAGTCAACAGGTCAATCAGAGGATAACAACACAGGTCTAGGATTTAAAAAAAAGGTGATAACTGCCCCAATGGTAGAGCATTTTATGAAGGAGGCACATTCAGAACGGGATTTCAAACGGACTGTATTGACTGCATTAAATGTATCCAAAAATTGGCAGATGTGGAGTCTCTATTGCTGAAAAAAGAGGCATATCTGATTATGCGATTTAACAGTGTCCAGTCAGGATTGAACGAATTGTCAGAAGTCTCAAGGATCTGAGAAGTTGGGTATAAATAGCATAGCCTGGCATGTAACTGTAATCTTTAATGTGCATTCAATTACAATCAATAGTTTGTTTGTAATAAGTTTTAAGACAAATCACTATATGATCATGCTAAGGTCAAAATTGAAAATAATAATGATCACTACCTTTTTGAATGGTTTTGTGGAATCTGCTATTCATAATAAACAACCCAAATACTTTTTTTTTTAAATCACTAAGTAAGAAAAAACATAAGGGCTGGAGCTGACAAGTACACATACGCTTCCTGGGTGCATGACAGTTTTCTGGAGACGACAGAGATGCGGCAAGTTATGTAATCATAAATCATAGTTGTCAGCAGCCCATGAAGGTCCTCCCTGCATGCGTCATTCCGAGTGCGGGATAGATTTTCTTACAAGATTCTATAGATTATTAAAACATCATCAAGTCTGCTTTTTCAGAAAAATACGTTTTGTCACTGTGTTATATATGGGCGTCATGTATTTTATAAACGAGGAAAATTCCGTAGTACTAACGTAATTAGACTCAGTACTACAATTCACAGTAGCACTAGCGCGGTCAGTTCTATTTCCGGAGAGCTGATGCTCCTGCTACCTTCCGCCGTGAGATTGCCCGGTAACGCGAGGAGAGACACCAGCCTAGAAGCAACCCGAAGGTGAGCGTCGAGTGAAACGGCTTCTTAATAATTTAACCGGCACCGCAAAATACGGTCGTTTTTCAATAAGAATGCACATTTGTGCTCCACAGGAACAAAGAGCCATTGCGAAGTAGACGGTAACATTCGGGACACAGGAGTTTATTTACCTAGAGGTATGTTAAGTACATATATTCTTTCCCCACAGACAGTGGTGTAGGTTGCTTTGAAATATGGGCCACTGGTTTACAGGTATTTTAATTTTTCATAACAGAGTTGATGCACACGTGCCCAAAGAATAAGCAGCCTATCAAAAACAGTGTATCGCCACCAAAGGTATGTTTATTTATCATGAAGAGCAGTACCATTCCTCAAATAGAGTACTTATTCATTTTTTTTTTAAACACAACTTTATTGATCAGACAACCACGAAGAGTAGATCCACTTATCCATAATGAGAGAGACGCATGTTCATTGAAAAAATATAAGTGTTCAAGACATTTGGCAGGTATGTGCATAAGCTCCAGTAAAGGGCACAAGAAGTAGTAAGTAAAGGATTTTGGTGCAATAAGTTATAGTTTGTTCAATTTATATTATAGATGTGTCTAATGTGTGGAAAGTAAGATGCCCTGATGAGAGTCCATAGAGAATCCATGAGGCTTGAAACGCGTCGGCAAATGCTATTAAATTAGCAGAAAGTGGAAAAAGGATCAAAAAAGAAATACATTGATTCAGGATTAAGTTTAAATTAAAATTACCAAACCGCTTAATTGATATTCAAATTGCCATTGCTTGATTATATGTGGCACATTGGTTTGTTTTGATGTAGTCATGGTTGTGTAAAGTTTTGTGTAAAGAAAATTGTGTATGTTTAAAAAATGTTTTGTATAGTTTTGTAAGTATTGTGTAAATTGTCAGGTATGTAAATATGTGTATGGTATTAATGTGTTCCAAGCGAAGGATATAAAGTCCTTACTAAAGAAAAGAGTTGTTTGAAATAGGGTGAATAAATAACCCAATCACCGAAAGCATATAGTGTGGTTGTTGCAAAAGCATTGTATAAATAATTAGGACACTAGGTATTTCCGCTTTCATGTTATACATAAGGTCCTACCTGGGTCCTGTCTATTGGGCCTACCCCCCCTTTTTTGCAAGCAGCCAAGGATGAGTCAGCTTTATATCTTCTCTCAGATTTCTTACATAACCGTTGTATTTCATGTTGTTATGCTGTTTTATTGCTAGACTTTGGTTTGCCTATTCATTACCGACTCTGTGTTGCTTGTTAGGCAATATTGCTGTCTTCTGGGGAGTTTGAGTTTGCTTTCTCCTCAGGTATTCTGACGTTTTCGCGCTCCGGTTTTGTGCTTCCAGCGCGCGTTGCCGGTTCCATCACGCGCGCCGTTTCATTGCCGCTATTGTTATTGATTGGCAAATTAATTCTTGGATTTTCTACAATTTACTTGATTTCTGTGCAGTTTTTGTTTCAGGGCGAGTCAACCACTACTTGGCTGACTCGTTCACCGGCCGCAAAAGTGTTTCTCCCTAGCAGCGCTGCGTTGGTGCGGCTCGTAGTGTGTGTTGTCACGACTAGAGGGCGCGCGTCTGCGTCCTCCGCGGTGCTGTACGTTCCAGAGATTCCGCGCATTCCCCGAGTTTGAATCTCGGATCGCACAGCATCTTTGAGCCTCTGCCTGTCCCTACACCAGTCACAGTCTGTTTTTCTGCCATTAGGCAGCCATTTCTTTATCACGCCCCCTGAATGCCTTATTTGCTTAGGTCTGTAAATTGCTGTGAGACTGGTTTAACTGTTGTGCCCAGTCTCGGGGGTCCGTACCTTAGGCATTGCAATAACGCTCTTAAGTGTCTGTATTCGCAGGTAGAGACCTGATGGGGTCCATTCTTTAACAGGCTGCCTATTCAGAGTTGCACCAGGGCTGTTGGGTGCCAGGGTGGTTCCCAAGCATGAGCTTTACTTGGTCAGAAATTCGGCAGACCCCCAGCCTTCCATATTGCGGAACTCTCCTCCGTCTGCTCCCTCATTTTCTACATTGTGTGTGTTTTCTTCTCTGCTATGGAGTCCTACGACGAGAATGCTTACCTGGATGACCAGGATGGCCAGTGGGAGAAGGACCCTCTCTCAGCATTGCAGTGGGACGAAGATTCCTACAATGATGTAGATTCTTCCATTCATAAGGGGATGGAGCAGGCTATGGCTCCGTTGGAAGATCGTCTCTCACACAAAATAGAGCTGGCCTGAAACAAATTGGCCAGAGCAGCCCAGTCCAATCTGGCTTCTGAACCTACCGGCGCTACTGCCACTGACCCTCAACCGTCTCCTGCTAAGCGGGCCAAAGACTCAGGGGATGATACGGACGCCTTTGTCCGCCTCAAGCGGGCTTTCTTAGCTAGCAAATCCTCTACTGCGGCTGCCACTCCTGACAACTCTGCTAATGGGACCGATGAAGGGCCCGGTCCTTCATGTTCCTGCATGCCTACCCAGCCAGTGCCTGCCACTTCTGACCAATGCGCGGACGAGCAGAACCTCTGCGTTGATATGCTGGACCCAGATGATATTTTGCATCCTAGGTCTTCTGACTGGGCACCCTGTGACAAGGTTGCCCAGTATGTCGCCAGCCGCATCCGCCAGCTGCTAGAGGCATCAGTGCGTAATTGTCTTAGGGCGGAGTGTCCACGCCCCTCTTTTAAAGGAAAGGTTGCGGCAACCCCCAAAATTGACCTGCCCATGGCGACGTTTCTACAAAAATTTGTGAACGACCCAAAAAAGGCATCGACAGATCTTGGCGGGTGCCAAGACAAGCCCTTGGATATTCTTGGACCCATCACCAAAATTCTCGATATGGCGGAGGAGGGCAAATCATCAGGGTCCCTGATCTTTCCAGAACACCTCTCCTCCTGGGCCCAGTGCGTGGTAGTATTTCTCAGAAATGCCAATTGCGCTCTGTCGACTGAGCGACGAAGATCCCTGTTGATAAAGGTGGACCCCAAACAGGGGGATTTAGCAGATTCAGAGGCGGGGGCCATAGCCCAGGGAGGCCTCTTTGGTGAACCCTTTATGAAGGAGCTAGGGCACTTCATGAATACGTTCACATCTTTGGACAGGGCGCAAACTTCTTTCCGAAAGGTCTTTCGCCCGCGGGTTTTCAGAGGGGCCGATCGAGGCAGGGGCCGCTCGTCAGGCCGCCCTAACCAGTAGAGAGGAGGCTCCGACCAGGCGGCTTATCAGGACCAGGCCAGATTTGGAAACTTCTACCCTACGAGGGGACGACGAGGGAAGAACCGTGGTGGCAGAAGTGGTGGCGTCTCCAGTTCTTCCAGTGAGTGTTCTCCCTTCTTCCCAACTAAAAGTGGGGGGCCGGCTGGCGTATTTTTTCCAGGCTTGGACTTCTGTCACTGGCGACGCATGGTACTCCAAACTGTCCGTGGCTTCCATATAGAGTTCCGCGAAGAACCGTTTCAGCGGGCTATGCCGCGTCCTCTGGTATTCTCGGCGGCGGACGACACTTTGGTCGATCAGGAGGTCCAGTCTCTTTTTCTCAAGGGGGCAGTTGTGCTCCCAGCTCGCAGCTTCATCAGCAATCTTTTTGTAGTGGACAAAGCGGATTCAAAGAGTGGCTGGTTTACAGACACTTCAAGATGGAGGGAATCCATCTTCTCTGCGATCTTCTCAGACCAAACGACTGGATGGCACGGCTAGACCTAAAGGACGCGTATTTGACCATACCAATTTTTCCTCTGCATCGGAGGTTCCTGCAGTTTCTTTGGCGGAGCCAGGTGTACGAGTTCACCACCCTTCCTTTCGGTCTATCCTCCGCTCCTTGGTGTTTCACCAAGGTTTTGCCTACGGTGATCGAACGTCTGCGTGCGTCCGGGATGCGGCTCATAGTTTATTTGGACAACATTTTACTCATGTCACAATGTCCGCTGCTTTGTCTCGTCAGCTCCAGACAGCGGTCAATTTACGGCAAGGCCTGGGCTTAGTAATCAACGAGTCAGAATCCATGCGTGTTCCGTCCCAGCAGGTGATCTTCCTAGGGTTTTCCATCGACTCAATCACCGCTACGCTCAGCCTTTCAGCCCGGAAAATGACAAAAATCCACCACGAGCTAAGGAGGGCCCTTGCCCAATGCCACCTTGTTACATCTACCTTACTACGATATTTTCCCTTCTTCCCTTTTACCCCTTTTCCCTGACCGGAACATGGAACATTGTACCTGCGTTGTACAAGTTACGTTCCATGTTCCAGAGTTCTTGTATTTCAGTTATCTCTTGCTGATGTACTGTAAGGCTGTGTTGTGCCTCCCTTCAATAAATCTTCAAATGTGTACTTACCTTTGGACTATATTCTTTACAAATTTGGCGACGACACTTCGCTTGCTGCATAACCCTGGAGGCACATGGTGCTGCGAAGTTTTCTTTCCTGACCCATTTCTTCTTCTAGTCGGCTTTGGGATCACTATGAACAGCGTATTCTATTTCTGCTAATGTTGCTGAAAACCGTATTTTTATGACTTCTTGCTACACCTTGGTTGAAGTTTTCTTCTTTTCTTCGATTTTCACGAACCAACAGCCAACCTCTGATGACGTCGTGCCGCCTGGATGTCAAGATTACTCAGGTTACCCAGCAATGTTGGGAAGTTATTGTGATTACTTCTGCCTGGATTCCATTCATTGCTGCTCGGTGTTATAAACTCAATAAATCCTGGATACAAGTTGATTTTAAGCCGAGTTTAATGAAGAGTATTGGATCTACACAGCTCATCATCTGCCAGAAGTATTCAACTGTCCTGGTTAACCTCACAGCATTGAAAACATAACATTCTATATACAGTGACATCACAGATCCATTAGGCACAGCACAGCAAGAAGACTCCAGCAATGCTCCTCACAAACACAGAGCTTTTGGTATAGCTTTACAGTAACATAGAATATAACACTCGGCAGAATTTCAACGTCATCACATCTCCTGATTGGAGTGTCACCATGCTCTGCGGCTTCATGTTTCTGTTGCCTGGATACCAGTTATTATGACCACGATTGCCCTGCACTGTTACAGCTTCACAGTGTTTTCTAATTGAATGTCACCACGTGTTGCTGCCTCTGATTGGCCATATTATATGTCAGTACGCTGGCGCCCATCTTATTGTGTGTATTCATTTCAAAATAAATAACGTTGGAAACATACTTGAAATGCCGAGGGAAACACTGTGGTGATCGTGGGATTGTATTTTATTTGGCCAAATTTTCGTACTATACACAGGTAGGATTGACTTCATTCTCGCATTGCCTTCATCATCAGTGACAGGCACACCTCTTCAAATTTAATATTATTCATTTCGGTGACAGGCACACCTTATATTTTAAGTGTACAGCCTGTCTGGGATCGGCGACAGGCACACCTTTTTATTCTGCTTGTGGTACAGTTTACTAAGTACACTTTGACATATCACTTATTTTATTTTTCGGTGACAGGCAAGCCTTGTACTTTACTTCTGCAGCCTGTTTGGATCGGTGACAAGCACATCCTATTATATGCTTGTCGTACAATTGATTAGATTTCTATGACTAGTACTTTTCATCTTTATTTTCATACATTTTACAGTATATATATATATATATATATATATATGTTTTCATTGTTATATTCAATTACTCTATATTTATTATTACTGTTTATTAGGTAAACATTTCATAGAACGTATAATATTTATTTTAGCTCATTTAAATATCTTTATCCTTGTTTAACTACTGTTTCAGAAAAAAAATGCAATATGATCCCCCTTCAATTTTTTACAAACTAAATCTTAGACAAGATGGAAAGAGTAATGTATTACCTACTTAAAGGATATTGATGGAGAACGTATGTCAGCAGAGAGGAAAAAAAATATTTTTCTTCAGTTTAGGTTCCGAAGGACAGCTTGTGTATAGAACTATTCCTCCCGTTAGATCAGGAGGTGATTACAATGTCTATGATGAAGCCATTTTACGTATAGAAGGCAGATTTAAACCTACGACTAGTGTGGCCCTAAACAGGTTTAAATTTTACACCAGAGCTCAAGAAGAAGGCAAGAGCTTTGATGATTTTCTCACTGCTTTACGTGCTTTATCTTTACACTGCAATTTTGGGTTAATAATGACTGACAAGATGATCAGGGACCAAATTATTGTTCATGTTAAAAGTAAAAAAGTACAGGAACAATTTTGGGTGATCCTAATCTAGAGACTGCCATTAGTACAGCCAATTGTATACAAAAAAATGTTACCAGCTTTACATTTCTTTTTATCCTCACAGTTTAAGGGAAACAAACCAAAATTACTATATAGTCTGTTTGGTATATCCACTTGATACCTTCTTGCTTTTTATTTCATTATTTTCGAATATTTTTTGTTTTGAAAAAGACACATAAATACAATACACACTTTCAAAATAAATTAACTGTACGGACAATTACATTCCACATTACATAAATATACACTGTACATTTCATATCAATTTTTATCAACAATAAATTTATATTCACAAAATGATCTCTGATTCTGATTTGAAACCAAAGGACAAAGTAAACATTTGAGTACTTGTTGTTCAATATACAGCAACTCGATGTTTTTCAATTTAAAGTGTCATTTAATATACTGCAATTTAATGCATTCCTGCTTTAAATGCCGACGCGTTTCAAACCCAATATGTCACTTTATGGGTTCTCATCAGGGCTCTGTCTCTTTTGTTTGTCTACAGGGTATATGTAAAACAAAAACAGAAAATTCTAATTTAGTATTTAATTATATTGCTCTGCTACTTCCCTCATCCGCTACTCCATTCGCATATGGCACTACTTGTACCGGAGTTACAGCGTATCGCCGGTCGTCTACTCTACAAGTCACTTGCTACCTCTTCTGTTTCTTCGTCTACGATATAAGTTATACTTATAAGGACTTTTATCGACAGTTTGTTTATAAACTCAGTTACACGTTTACAAAAGCATTGCATGAAGCCTACCTTTACAGATCTTTATCGTCGTGTGGGCACCCTTCTCAATTAGTTATTTTGTGGTATTCGATTGCTCTAATCCAATGGAAAAACTATGTTTTAATAATTGTTTCCCATCTCGTTTATTTTTCTAATTATGCTGTTCTTACGACAGTTTAAAAGGCATACCTGCTTTCAAATTGGCGCATTCGTGTGCCGGGTGCTGCACTTCTCGGCTTGCGGAGTTATCACTGTGTTTTCCCTGCAAATTATGAGAGATTCTGTCACCCGTGAGCTAGTGGTTTTACTTTTCTATTTCATTTGTTTACATTCAAGAGTGCATACCTGCTATCTTGTTGTGCGCAATCCCGCGCTGAGCGCTTCGCGCATTTATAGCACGTTTATGCTGCTATCCCACTTCCTTTTCTGTCGTTTCCAATAATCTCCTATGTGTACACAAAGGCCAATTTTAGTTTCACAATGCATTTAATTAATCGCAAATTGTCAGTTTTTGTCGCGCATGTTACCTGTCTCTCGTGCGTGCCGAGTAGTGATCCGCTTAGTCCTTTGACACCGCGGCCATCTTTCAGTGTGTTATTTATCTGTGTGGCAATTGTTTGGTAAATGGCGGCCATCTTTTAACGTGCAATTTTTATTAGACTTATAAGTTAGCTGTTATTACGGTTTTATATAAACATGATGGTCTGTATGTATTTAGCTTATCTCTCTTTAAAGATTACATTGTACCAGACACTTATTTCAATTTTTGATGTTGTAACTGCCATTCTTGACTATATGTCCTCGAAGCCTTATTACAGACAGTATTTGATTCAAAGTCGCGAAACCTCTGATAGCGTGTTTAATCCAGTTAAAGCACTATTAAATTTTAAGATCAAATATGCTTCTTTATGCAAAAGTAATTTCTCTGTGTCGATGGGACATTTTGACTGGTTCACGTTGTACAAGACCGACCATCAAAAGTCGTTTTCCCCATGCTGTTTGTCTATAAAGTGTTCAACCATAGGGGCTGATGTCACCTTATTCTTGATACGGGACCTGTGTTGTGTTACTCGTGCATTTACTTGCAGATTTGTCTTCCCAATGTAGATTTTTGGACATAGGCATGTGACTACATACACGACATTTCGTGTCCGACAGTTAGAGAATCCCATATGCTTCCATTTAATATTGGCATGTTGGAATTCTTTTCCCTCAATTGTGTTGGCACAGGACACACAATTTCCACACTTGTGATGTCCTTCAATTGGTTTCAGCCCCCATTGCGATAATAAGTCGCTCTTTGGTTTTGGTAAGGCTATATCTGCACGCACTATATTTTGGCCAATACTTCTGTTTTTCTTATAGGCAAACAGTGGGTGAGGAAATGGGCATTCTAGGTTCTCAAGAATGTGCCAGTTTTTTAAAACCATTTGTCTAATCTTGTGAGTATCCGGACCATATGTAGTCACACAGACTAGTCTATTTAGTTCCTGTTTTTCTTTTACTTCCAATAGACAATCACGTGGTGTATAACGGGCCTTCTTATAGGAATGCTTTAGCATTTTCCATGGGTAGCCTCTATCTTTCATTTCCTCACAGAATGTTTCTGCATAGTTGTCATAATCTCCTATTTGTGTGCAATTTCTCCTAATTCGGAGTAGCTGGCCATATGGCAAATTCGCTTTTAGACTCCTGGGGTGTGCACTACGGTGGTGTAGTATTGTGTTTTTGTCGGTTTTCTTTTTGTATAAAGATGATTGCAAGCAGCCCTCAATACATGTAATTTGTACATCTAGTAATGTCATTCTTGTACTGCTCGACTCAATAGAAAATTTTATATCTGGATGTTTCAGATTGAGCCACTCGTGGAATTGCACCAACTCCGCGTGGCTCCCCTGCCACAGGAGCCACACGTCATCGATGTAACATAACCACTGAATTATGTGCCCCTTATGTGGGTTGTTGTTATCCTTGAATTTTCTTTCATACTCGGCCATAAACAATACGGCCATTTCTGGGGCATAAGGACATCCCATAGCTGTCCCTTTTGTCTGCATAAAGAACATGTCATTAAATATGAAGTAGTTTTTTCTCAAAGCAAATTCTGCTAATTTGAGGATGAATTGAGTGGGGACTCTATGCGGTCTTTCTCGGGCATCAAGGTAGATCTCCATTATTTCTAATGCCTCTTCCTGGGGAATCTGGGTATATAAAGACGTAACGTCCATAGTTACCATCAAATTATTTTCAGGATCAAACACGGTACTCTCCACCTTATTAAGAAAATCAACAGTATCTCTAAGATATGACTTTACTTTATTTACAAAGGGTTTTAAAAAAGTCAACATATTTTGCAATTGGTTCTAAACACGAGTCACACCCGGAGACAGCTTGTGTATAGAACTATTCCTCCTGTCAGATCAGGAGGTGATTACAATGTCTAAGATGAAGCCATTTTACGTATAGAAGGCAGATTTAAACCTACGACTAGTGTGGCCCTAAACAGGATTAAATTTTACACCAGAGCTCAAGAAGGAGGCAAGAGCTTTGATGATTTTCTCACTGCTTTACGTGCTTTTCTTTACACTGCAATTTTGGGTTAATAATGACTGACGAGATGATCAGGGACCAAATTATTGTTCATGTTAAAAGTAAAAAAGTACAGGAACAATTGTGGATTTTGGGTGATCCTGATCTAGAGACTGCCATTAGTACAGCCAAAGCATTGGAGCAATCTGATAAGTGGATCAAGTCTCTCAATAAAGAAATAAAATCCTCTGATTTTTGTGAAGTTAATGAAATTAACCCTGGTACTTCCAAGACTCACTATAACAACACATCTGTGCCTAGTAATAAACAATTTTATTGCTATAGATGCGGTAATCCTGATCATATAGCCTCTTTCCCACGCTGTCCTGCTATTAGTAAAGTATGTAGTAAATGTGGACGTTTGGGACATTTCTCTAAAATGTGCAAAAATGTCAGCAAAGGTAGTTCTCAGAATTTCAAGAAGTTTGTGGAAAGGGGCGACCATTCGGTCCCCCCGAACGTATGGCGGAGTACCACGATCCCCCCGGGAAGCCATCTTGGGCGGGAGGCGAGTCTCGGCTGGTATGCCCGAAGCGGCGTAGCCGGGGCGCGCTTTTTCCCGCCCTGGAGTGGGCTGGCCTAGACACTGACGCGGCCGGGCCACGCCCTCGGGGCAGGCCGGGGCGGGTTTACGCCCGCCCTGAAGACGGATAAAAGGAGCAACAAGCCAAGGAAGCATCCTCTTGTTCCTGTGCTCTGAAGCTGCACCACCTCGCTGCACGTGAGCTCGAGACGGAACGAAGAGCCAATTTTGAGCGTTGTAATCTTTCTTGTTTGTTTTGCAGATACTCTGTCGGAGAATGCCCAAGAAGGCGGGAAAGCGAATGACTACCGACCAGATGCTGCGTGTTCTCATGAAAGAGGTGACCGACCTAAAGAGGCGAATGGCGGATAAAGACGAGGAAGGGGGGCCGAAACGTCCTTTGGCAGGAGCAGCTCCAGGAGGAAAAGGCAAGAGGCCCAGAAGGGGAGCAGCTGGGGGAGACATCCCGGTTCCCTGTACCCCACTCGAAGCACCAACTCCCGTGCCGGAGGAAGGGAATCCGATTCCCGTGGTGGTCACCCCCGTGTCCGGGGAGGATATGCCGCCCGAACTGGCAGCACAATTAGCAGCGTGGTTGGGTAAAGGTAGCAAGGGCGCCACGGCTGACGACGCGCAGGTGTTGATGAAGCAACTGCGTGAAACAAGGGAAGCGACGAAGGCACCATCGCCGGCTGCGGCAGTAGAGAAACCACCTGGGACAGGTCCAGTCGCAGATACAGCTTCCGGTTCAGGTAAGCGGCCATTGCCGATTGCGAGGGATGAGTCGGCACCCTCTCGAAGGGAAAAGTTGGGTCAACATGTCCCTCTGGCTATCAAAGAGAAGATATGGGCAGAGGAGTATATAAACATCTTCTCGTTGCTTATCGATCATTATGAGATGGAGCATGTTAAGAGCCAGAAGGAGCTCATGCATCCGAGTGTTTGGCGCGCAAAGATGGCCGCCTTTAAGGTAAATGAAAACATTGGCAATTGGGGCAAAGCATGGGGGATTTTTACATCCATCATGGCTGAACGTAGGCCCGAATTGCTGTCCGAATTGCCGATTTATCAGTCACGGATCATGGGGTATTCTGTATCACACGAGGGCAATCAATGGTTCTGTTACGATAATATTTTCAGAAAAGCGAAAGAACATGATAAAAACTTAACTTGGGATTGTTATGATTCTGTGTCTTGGTCCAAAATGGAAGATACTGGTATGTTGAAGTTGCCATTGGTAGGGAGTAGCGTTGGTGAAACCTCCCGCCAATATGCGGGGACGCCCTTTCGATCAGGTACGAGTAACGACAACCACTCGAGGCCAATCGGCAACGCAGGAAAAAAGGGGATTTGTTGGAACTTTAACAGGGGTAAATGTACTAGGCCCCAGGGGTCATGCAAATTTAGGCACGAATGTGGTGGGTGTGGGCAATCATCCCATCCTGAGTCCATGTGCAGAGCCAAAACGGGTGATAACGGGAGTAGAGGAGGCGCCAAACAGGTCTGACATAGTCCGAGGGGCGCCTTTACCTACTCCGATTGATACCATGGCAATGATTCCCTGGCTCAGCGAATACCCGGATCACGCTTCCGCTGGGGTGTTGCGGAACGGGTTTTCATATGGTTTCCGCATCCCAGTGGGGGAGTTTCAGGGTATAGCGAAATGTAAAAACCAGATATCGGTCTTACAGCATACGACCGTGGTACAGGAAAAGATCGGGAAAGAGGTTACTCGAGGTCGAGTCGCCGGTCCATTTAATGTGCCACCAGTTGCTAACTTTGTTTGTTCCCCTTTAGGGGTGGTCCCCAAGAAGGACCCGGGTGAGTTTCGGCTGATACATAATTTATCAGCCCCACGTGGTCTTTCCGTAAACGATGCGATAGACCCGGAAGTGTGTTCGGTGCGGTACGCATCCTTCGATGAGGCCGTAGCCATATTGAATCGCCTGGGGCCCGGTGCGCTGATGGCAAAATCTGATATCGAGTCAGCGTTCCGGTTGCTCCCGGTACATCCAGACGATCAGCGTCTCCTTGGTTTCATGTTTCAGGGTCACTATTACATGGATAGGTGTATGCCGATGGGGTGCTCTATATCTTGTGCCTATTTTGAAAAGTTCAGTTGTTTCCTGCAATGGGTCTTCACAAAGAAGACGGGGTTTCAACATGTTATGCATTATCTCGATGACTTTTTGTTTATGGGGGCAGCCGGGGATCCGGAATGTGGACAGGCTTTGACTGAATTTTGTGTCTTGATGAATCAGTTTGGCGTGCCATTGGCACCAGGTAAGACTGTGGGTCCCTCGACTTGCCTCGAGTTTCTGGGGATCGAGCTCGACTCCGAAGAAGGTTGTTTTCGTTTACCAGGTGACAAAGTGTTAAGATTCAGGGCATCCCTGCAAATGTGTATAAATGAGTCTAAGGTTAAGCTACATCAATTACAACAATTGGTGGGACAGTTGAATTTTGCCCTAAGAGTAATACCGATGGCCCGCCCCTTTTCCCGCTCGATCGCTCAAGCCATGGTCGGCCTGAAGGAGGGTCATCATCGCACAAGGCTCTCGGCAGAGGTTCGCCAGGACATGCGCATTTGGTTGGCATTTCTGGCGGATTTCAATGGTCGAATTGTCTGGAACAAACCGGCGGTGTCATCTGAGGAGCTGGGGCTGTGGACAGATTCGGCAGGGAGCATTGGTTTTGGTGCCATATTCGGCACTCAGTGGTCGGCACAAAAATGGCCGTCATGGTGGCATGATAGTGGACTGACAAGTAACATTGCTTTCCTGGAACTTTTCCCCATTCTGGTGGCCCTGAGAACTTGGCCCGAGGGGTTCAGAGATCACTCTGTGGTATTCTGGTCTGACAACATGACCGTGGTTGAGTGTATCAATAGCCAGGCAGCACGATGCAAATGGATTCTGAGATTGCTCAAGGAAATTGTATTACTGTGTATGCAATTGAATGTGCTATTTAAGGCAAGACATGTCCCGGGGGTGATGAACCAGGCGGCTGATGCGCTTTCTCGTTTTCGTATGCAGGCCTTCTGGGGTTTTCTGCCCACAGCGGACCCGGTGGCGGCACCCTTTCCCGAAGCTCTCTGGTCTCTCGGTGCCCCGAACTTCGTAACCTCGTGGGAGAGAGTTTAGCACCCAGGACGAGGAAGGCATATGAAGGGGCGTTCCGTTCCTATTGGGCCTTTTTGGGGGCGGCTAGAGGGGAGCTTTGGGGCCAGGAGGAGTTGGTAGTGAAATTCCTTCTGTCTTTACATCAGGCAGGCAAATCAGTGGCTACGGCCCAGAGGCATCGGGCCGCCATTTCCTTTGTGGCTAGGGCTCATGGGATCCAGGACCCGACAGCGTCTTTCGTTGTGCAAAAAGCGCTACGTGGGTGGCAACGCCTTGAGGGTCGCAGAGTAGATGAAAGGCGCCCGATAGGTTTGGATAGGTTGGCCCTGTTATTATCCAGACTCCCTACAACGTGTTCATCCCAGTATGAAACAGTGTTATTCCGAGCCGCTTTTACGCTGGCATTCCATGGGGCTATGCGGGTAAGCGAACTAGTGGCGAGGAACAAGCAGGACGTGATGGGGGGACTGTGCCAAGAGCACGTTCAGATCAGAGGGGAGACTATGACTGTCTCGTTTGTCAGGTCCAAGACCGATCAGGGTGCGTGGGTGATTGCATAATCATACAAAGGATTCCCGGGTCCTCCATGTGCCCGGTAAGTTGTGTAGAGGAATATTTAGCACAAAGGATGGCATCATGGGGGGGGACCTTGTTGAGACACGCTGACGCCACCCCACTGACGAGGTTTCAGTTTCAGCGGGTGCTTGCGATGTCGATTACTGCTGCGGGCTTGAACCCGGGCGAGTTTGGGACCCATTCCTTTCGGATAGGGGCTGCTACAGAGGCTACAGCCAGGGGTCTGAATGTCGAACAAGTTAAACGTGTGGGGCGTTGGTCCTCCAATTGTTATAAAAGGTATGTGCGGTTGCACATGTTGTGAAGCTGTAATGATGTACTCACGCTTCTTGTTTTTGTTTGGTTTCAGTTGCGCAAGCCTACGAGGCGGGGCGGACTATGCAGTCGACCCAACACCGGGCCAGCAGTCAGACTTCACCGGCTGTGAAAAAGGAGGTGTGGGTCGTGGGCCACTCATACGTGAGGCGTGCCGCGGACGTATTCAAAGCAGGTGACATGATTCTCGTGGCTGGGGAATACGGGTACAGTGTGTCCTTCTACGGAAAGGGCGGACTCTGTATTGACCAGTTTCAATCATTTTTTGAGGGTTTGCTAGGGCGGACAAGGTCACCGCCGTCTATAGTCATAGTACATCTTGGGGGCAATGATTTGGTCACCACTGGTAGACGACTTCTTCTTGAGGCGATGCTTTCCACTGTAAGTTGGTTAGCGAGGAGAGTTCCAGGGTGCACAATTGCATGGTCCCATATGATCCCACGAAAAGTATGGCGGGGGGCTATCTCTGTTTCTGCTCTGAATCATTCAGTAAGAAAAATTAATAACAAAGTAAGTAGATTGTTCCGTTCCAATACACTGCATTCTATTTCGCATGGTTGTATTACTGGTGACAGTATGTATTTGGGGGATGGTGTTCATTTGTCCCGGGTGGGGAACGAGTTACTCATAGGAGATTGTATAGCTTGGCTAAAGACTTTGAGACATGACCTTTAGGTAGGAGTGTTGTGGGGGGTCCGGATAGCCGGTCAACTATCCGGCCTGTGGCGGTAAGGTCATGATCGGTGAGCACTAATTGGAAGATCCCTATGAGTGGGCGTCACCCATTACGGATGGGAGCGCTCGAGGGAGGTGGCCATTGGCCCCTCAACGGGGAAGGCGGTCCCTTCTAAGGATGGGCCGCCGAAAGGAAAGGAAAGGCGGTCAAGGCCCCTTCCTGGGTAGGAGGGGCTACAGCCCCCTCCTGGAGAATTTCCCGGGGCCAGGACATCTGCGACGGCAGATGTGGTAAGTTGTGTGGGGTTTGGGGGGGGGGGTCTACGCTACCTTCTAGATTCCTCACACGAGTCCTCGGACGACCTTTAAGTGGCGTCGAGTTTATTGGGGCCCCCGTCAAGTCAAGGGAAATTGGTAGTTGCACTCGAGGTACACCTCTGTGCGGTCGCCCCTCACAAGTGAGGGGGATATTTCTGGTTAGGGATCTTGACACCGGTTACGACCTTGCCGTTGGCCCTTAAACGTTAGGATGTACAATTTCGAAATTTCAAGTTAAATGTTTTGTAGGATGTTAGTTCGGCTAGGAGAACCTTTGTATTAGAGAATATGTTAAGGTTAGCCAAACATCGCAATGTGGTAATGAAATTGTACATAATATGAAACTGTTATTTTAATGTTTTAATTTTGTTTCATATTTTAATAAATACGGCCGGGAGGGTCACTCCCTCCAGTCTTCCAAAAGTTCAGAACTGTTTCCGGTTTCCCATCCTTGGGGATTGTGTTGAGAGGGGGTGGCGGGTATCTCAGCCATATGGAAAGGGGCGACCATTCGGTCCCCCCGAACGTATGGCGGAGTACCACGATCCCCCCGGGAAGCCATCTTGGGCGGGAGGCGAGTCTCGGCTGGTATGCCCGAAGCGGCGTAGCCGGGGCGCGCTTTTTCCCGCCCTGGAGTGGGCTGGCCTAGACACTGACGCGGCCGGGCCACGCCCTCGGGGCAGGCCGGGGCGGGTTTACGCCCGCCCTGAAGACAGATAAAAGGAGCAACAAGCCAAGGAAGCATCCTCTTGTTCCTGTGCTCTGAAGCTGCACCACCTCGCTGCACGTGAGCTCGAGACGGAACGAAGAGCCAATTTTGACCCACCCACCAGCCCCTGAGGACAGCAAGTGGTTTTGAATAAAGTTTGATGTGGTAACTCTTTTTGTTTCCAGGTTCGGATTATTATCGTCATAACTTTGAACATGCAATAAAGAAATGGTCAATTTGTGGTATGTTTTGCAAATAAAGTAATCCTGCTCTAGTGTTGATCAGTAGCATGCTTTTAATAAAGTTGTTGTTTTACTGTCTTTTAAGTAAATTAGTCATTTAGTTTAGAATTGTCGTATTTATTTTGGTCGGGCGGTAAGGTCATGATCGGTGAGCACTAATTGGAGGATCCCTATGAGTGGGCGTCACCCATTACGGATGGGAGCGCTCGAGGGAGGTGGCCATTGGCCCCTCAACGGGGAAGGCGGTCCCTTCTAAGGATGGGCCGCCGAAAGGAAAGGAAAGGCGGTCAAGGCCCCTTCCTGGGTAGGAGGGGCTACAGCCCCCTCCTGGAGAATTTCCCGGGGCCAGGACATCTGCGACGGCAGATGTGGTAAGTTGTGTGGGGTTTGGGGGGGGGGGGTCTACGCTACCTTCTAGATTCCTCACACGAGTCCTCGGACGACCTTTAAGTGGCGTCGAGTTTATTGGGGCCCCCGTCAAGTCAAGGGAAATTGGTAGTTGCACTCGAGGTACACCTCTGTGCGGTCGCCCCTCACAAGTGAGGAGGATATTTCTGGTTAGGGATCTTGACACCGGTTACGACCTTGCCGTTGGCCCTTAAACGTTAGGATGTACAATTTCGAAATTTCAAGTTAAATGTTTTGTAGGATGTTAGTTCGGCTAGGAGAACCTTTGTATTAGAGAATATGTTAAGGTTAGCCAAACATCGCAATGTGGTAATGAAATTGTACATAATATGAAACTGTTATTTTAATGTTTTAATTTTGTTTCATATTTTAATAAATACGGCCGGGAGGGTCACTCCCTCCCGTCTTCCAAAAGTTCAGAACTGTTTCCGGTTTCCCATCCTTGGGGATTGTGTTGAGAGGGGGTGGCGGGTATCTCAGCCATATAGCATCTTCGTCCAAGTTACCCAAAGGAAAAGTCACTTCTGTATCTTGTCATGCTCATTCTTATGATCATTCGCAAGGTGATGCCCATTCTTGTGATCATTCTCGTGGAGATGTTGAATCTGGTTTAGTAGTTTCTATCCAAAATTCCTTTGATGTGTCTCAAGCTGATAAGATTTCTTCTCCTAAATGTTTTGTATACATCTTGGAAGGAGAATTGGAATTAATGGCTGACTCCGGATCGCCTTGGACCTAATCACAAAAGATTTTTGTCTAAAATCTTTTGGAGGACTAATTGATCTCGATTCATTATTTGAACCTGACATTGTTGCGCAAAATTTTGATGGATCCTACATTGATTTTATGGGTTTCAAAGAAGTATCCATTGGGTTCAAGGGTAACTCTGCAAACATTAAACTATATGTTGCGTTCAAGGGTGTCAATGTTTTAGGTTGGCGTGATTAGGCCAAACTGGGGATTATATTGAACCCCAGGAACAAAGAACCTGTTTCAGTTCTTACTCTATCTTCAGCTGATACTGATTTTGCAAAATGATTTCCTGATGTATTTTCTGATAACCGGGGTAAGCTCATGGGTTTCAGTCATAGGATTAAAATCAAACAAGGTGCAGTTCCTGTAAAACAGAAACTGAGAGGAGTTCCTATTAGTATTAGGACTGAGTTAAAAGTCTTGTTGGATGACATGGTTCAGAGTGATGTTATCGAAGAAACTGAATCTTCAGAGTGGGTTTCTTCCATTGTTTTAGCTCATAAACCAGATACAAGTATTAGATTGTGTGTTAACTTGAGGGCTTTGAATTCTAACCTAGTGGCCGATTGTAACCCTCTTCCTAACATAAATGAAATGGTATGCATGTTGGATGCTGCTTGCATTTTCTCCACCCTTGATCTCCGATCAGCTTACCACCAAATTGAACTCACAGAAGACTCCAAACATTACAACACATTCATCACACCCCATGGCCTCTTTCAATTTAAGTGGATGCCATTTGGTGTTGCTTCGGCCTCATCTGTATTTCAAAGGGCCATGTTTCATATTTTTAAAGATGACAGCAATTTTGTTAAATGTTTCTAGGACAATATTTTGATTATTCCTAAGAATGAGGAAGACCATTTTCACCATGTAAAGGAAGTTTGTCTTAAGTTAGGCAAGTATGGTTTGACACTCAAAGCTGCTAAATGTAAGTTTTTTTGTAAATCAGTGGAGTACCTAGACCATACTCTCTCTGGTGATGGGGTTGTATGCAAGAAATCTTTGGTCGATGCCATCATCAACACACCTACTTCTGACAATAAAGAAAAACTTCTTTCATTTGCCGGTCTTTGCGAGTACTATAGTAAATTCATACAGAACTTTGCAACCAAAATGGAGCCCCTTAGGGAGTTAACTAGAAAATCTACCGAGTTTTTCTGGTCAGATAAGCAAGAAACAGCTTTCAAACAGATTCAAAATGAAATTGTTAATGCTCCTACTCTAAAGTCTTTCTCTCTTAATAAGACGTGTATTGTCTCAGTGGATGCCAGTCTATATGGTCTTGGATGGGTGCTCAGCCAATGTGCAGGGAAGGAAGAGTGGTGTGTAGCTTTTGCTTATAGGGCCCTTTCTATGACTGAGAGGAGATATTCTGTGCTAGAGAATTGTTGGCTTGCATCTGGGCCATTGAACATTTTTGTAACTATGTCTGGGGTAATAGATTTACGCTCATAACTGATCATAAACCCCTAGTTGGTGTATTATCTCCAGGGGGAGGATGGAACTTCACTGCACGTATAGCCCGTCTCACATCTAGGTTACAAGAATATGATTTTGAAGTTGTGTATGTTCCTGGTAGAAACAATGTCACAGCTGATTTCCTGTCTAGATTGCTGTGTTCAGATGAGTCCCGTGTTGAAGAGGAAATGGACATTGTTACCACAGTCAAGGATTTTGTACCTCAGGAGTTGTCTGAGACTGAGTGGTTTACTGAAGCTAGCAATGACGTTATCTCTCAACAGATTAGTGAATATGTGAGTAATGGATGGCCCAAAGAAAGGCTGCTTCTGCTGAAATTGCTCCTTTTTGTCGTGTTTCTAATGAGATTGAATATCTGAATGGTTTACTTTTTAAAGCAGGTAAGATCATTCCTCCGGTGTCCATGCAGAACAATATATTATTACTTGCCCACCAAGTACATTTGGGTATGTCCTCTATGAAACAGCTTATTCAAGCAAACTTTTGGTGGCGTGCACTCAACAAAATGGTGGATAGGATAGTTAGAGAATGTAAAATGCTTAAAGTGTCATCTGCTCCCCTTAATCCAGATTCTTGGCCGGAGTGCCCCTGGAAAATGGTAGCTTTTGATATATCTGGTCCTTTCAAACAGTTACCTTCTAATGCCCGCTTTGTTCTGGTGATGGTGGATTATCATTCCAAGTGGCCGGAAGTTAAGTTTGTAGCTATGCCACTAGTCAAGTTATTATTACTTTTTTCAAGGAAGTTTTTTCATGTGAGGGGTCCCCCGAGGTTTTGGTAACGGACAACGGGGTGCAACTTATATCACAAGAAATTGAAAGTTTTCTACATGTGTAATACAAAACATGTGACCACTTCCCTGTATGAACCAAGAGAAAATGGCCAAGTGGAGCGGTTTAACCATGTTCTTAAAGATGGTATCCAGTTAGCGGGTAGATCAGATGATTGGAGAGATGTTGTGAGAAAAAAAGTGTGGATGTATCGCATCACTTCACATTCAGTGACTGGAGTAAGTCCATTCAGACTTTTGAAGGGCAGAGAAGCTATTTAGGAAATTTGTCCAAGGTGGATTAAAAAATTATTAAAGATGATAAGAATATTGATCTTAACCAAGTTACTAAATGTGTGGAGGACAAACAGGACAAGATGAACATTTTGTTTGACTCCAAAATAAATGTCAAAATCCCTGAATTTGCAGTTGGAGATTGGGTGAGAATTTAAACAAACCTGGATTTTTGGTGAAAGGCCTTTCCAAATGTGGTCATCCCATTAAAGTTGTTAAAGTTTGAAGGAACACTGTTATTACTCAGGATGGTGGAGAGTTGCTAAATATAAGTCATTAAGGTACTCTATGAATAGTGATAATGAATCATCATTACATGATGTTTCTAATCTTGATAATAACCCTTATTCTCCCACTCAATCTGTAGCATCAAGAGCAAGGACCGTCCCAGAATTTTACCTGCCAGGTTTATGTCTTGAATTGTTATTACTGGTTGTTTCTTTTTGTTCTTTTCTTTTATGTTAGGGGTGAGATGTGTTACATCTATCCTTACTACGATATTTTCCCTTCCTCCCTATTACCCCTTTTCCCTGCCTGAAACATGGAACATTGTACCTGCGTTGTACAAGTTACGTTCCATGTTCCACAGTTCTTGTATTTCAGTAATCTCTTGCTGCTGTACTCTACGGCTGTGCTGTGCCTCCCTTCAATAAATCTTCAAATTTTTACTTACCTTTGGACTTTATTCTTTACACACTTCTCTCAGACAGATAGCCCGCACTGCAGGTCTTCTGTCAGCGTCTATCCAAGCCATTTTCTAAGGACCTCTCCATTACAGGGCCTTGTAGCGCCTCAAAGTGCGGCACCTTCGCAAAGGCCTCTCTTATTCCCAGAAGGTATACCTCGATGCGGAGGCCAGGGAGGAGATCCAATGGTGGCTTTCCAACATGGAGGCCTGGAATGGACGCACGATTTTCGGTTCTGCACCAGATATAGTTATCGAGTCCGACGCCAGCAGATCAGGCTGAGGCGCACGGTTTGGCGAGTTCACAGCCAGCAGTGTGTGGTCCCCTATGGAGCAACAGTTGCACATCAACTGCTTGGAACTATTGGCGGGGTCGTTTGCGATCCAATGCTGGGCCAAAGACTCGGTCCCTTCTTGTGTTCTGCTAAAGATGGACAACATATCGGCTGTCCGGTATATCAATCATCTGGGGGGCACGCGCTCAAGGGCTCTCTCGACATGGCAGCAAACTTTTGGAGGTATTGTCTGGACCAACATGTGTCAGTGGCGGCGGAGTACCTTCCGGCTCGGACAACAAGATAACGGATTTTCAGTCCCGACATCACCACAACAGAAGTCTTTGGAGATTGCATCCGGGGGTTTTCGCAGATCTACAGTCTCTTTAGGGCCTGTTTACGGTGGACCTCTTTGCCTCTCGCCTGGAACCTCAGCTGCCCAGGTTCTTCGGTTGGAGACCGGACCCTCTGGAAGCACAAACGGACGCTTTTCGGCAGGGTTGGCAGAACAAACAAGGCTATGCCTTTCCCCCGTTTGCCATGTTCCCGAGAGTCTCAGCCCAAGTTCGTCGCCAGAAGGCGGACGTGGTTCTCGCCGCCCCGATTTTTGAGGTCTCAAGTTTGGTTTCCGGTTCTTCTGAAACTTTCTTGGGATTTTCCAATCCCACTCCCCCTCTTTACTTCGCTTCTGCTCGATCAAGCCAGAGCTCCTCATCCATTGATAGAGCAGGGATCTCACCCTCATGGTATGGAGGACTACAGGGGTCGCTGGGCGGTTGTTGTCCTTAGGGGAGTGGCTGAGAGATTCATGTCCAAAGCTTTGGCCGACGGCACAGTCAAGTGCTATCGTTCCACCTGGAGGAGGTGGTATTGTTGGTGTATGCGACGGGGTCTCAATCCCGTGCCAAAAGATATAACGTCAGTTCTGAATTTTTTGGCCTCACTGGCAGAGGAAGGCTTGGCCTATAGAACTAGCAACACTTTCCGTTCTGCCATTTCTGCGGGTCACATCGTGGTTGACGGGTCACTGGTCGGTGAACACCCCTTGGTCGGCCGCCTTCTTCAAGGCATTTGTCTGTCGCTGCCGCCTGAGCCCCGGTATTCTCAACTTTGGGATGTTAACCAGGTTTTAAATGTGTTCCTGTCATGACAACCAAATAGGTTCCTCTCTAGGAAGGAGCTGTTGGCGAAGTTGGCGATGCTTCTCTGCCTTATCTCGTGCAGAAGGTTTTCTGATGTCAGGGCCCTTGATATTACCAACCAGATTTTTTCCCCACAGGGGTTACTTTTACGACCTGCAGGCGGACAAAGAGTGGAACACGATCTATTTCTTAGCCGGCGTTCCCAGATTCTCCAAAGTCGTGTGTGGTGGCTTGCCTCAAGGCATATGAGGAGATGTCGGAGAAGTTCCATCCTCCAGGGGAACGACAATTGCTCATTGCGCTTAGGAAACCTCATAAGGCTGTTTCTTCTCCCACCATTGCCCGATGGGTGAGGTGGGTCATGCAGAAAGCCGGCAGTGATCTTGGTGCCCACTCGGCCAGAGGAGCGATGGCCTCTAAGGCGTTTACCCAGGGAGCTCGTCTGGAAGACATTCTGAATGCAGCAGATCGGTCTTCAGACTCCACTTTTAAGAGGTTCTATTTTAAACTGATTATTGATATGGCTCACTTGGTGGTGAGCAAGCTTTAAACTAGCATAATCATAGCCTCCGGTCCTGCCATAGAATTAAAAATTTCCTAGCTATCGTAACAGAAAGTTTCAATTCTATTAAGGACTCAGAGGTGAGGATTATCCCACCCAGGGTACAAAGTCTCTTTGTTCCTGCATTCCCGCGTATTGGAGTAAGTACAATGTTTTAATATATTATGATAACCAGCTGTTATGTGATCCTTTTGATCTGCTGTTTGCCTTGCAGGTTAAACCTTAGCCATGATTGTCGCTTATATTCTGTTTTGCGTTTCAGGAAAATCGGGGAAACAGGACTCGTGAAACCTTTGAAATAGGAAGGTTGGACACTGAAGGAGGACTACCAGCACCTCGGGGATTCGTGATTGGAGCAGGAGACGCTCTAGACGTGGTCACTCTATTATTTTTTGTCATATTCCCAATTTATCAAGGGAATAGTTGTTGTTGTTTGATGACTTTAAAATGGCTGTTGTTAATAAAGTGAAGAAAGGAAAAGCATAATTCTTGCCTCTGAGTCCTTAATAGAATCGAAACTTTCAGTCACAATAGCTAGGACATTTTTATTCCCTCCTACAATTGTTTTGTATCCTCTCATGATATCTGCAAGTTTTTTGTTAATTGCACAACAAAAGTTAGGATCATCTGCATTAGGGGTGTATATAAGGGGTGTATATATTCGTAACATATAACTCATCAACCCAATTAGTTAGTTGTGTAAGTAGCCATCTCCCATTTGTGTAATGTTCAACTGTAATTATGGATAAACTGGAGTTCTTAGAAATAAGGGTGAGGACCCCATTTTTTTTTCATGATCGCGTCGGAGCACATCACGTCAAAACCAAGTCTTTCTCTTCTTTGAAGCCTATCTTGGTTTCTTGAAAGAGAATTAAGTCACCGGACATACTCTTACAATAGTCTAAGATCTTGGCTCGCTTAACAGGGTGATTCAAACCCTTGGCATTCAGGGAAACAACTCATTTGGGCAAGTACTGAGTAAAAGATAAGACGGTTTGGTGTATGGGGCACAGTGTAAGCCTTAGGATGTAGTAGGAACAGGTGTGATGAAGCAGATATCCCAAAGGAGGAGGATGATGGGAAGGAGGGTTCAGAAGAGAGAGAACATCTATGGGGGCTCACACATTTCCCAGGCTCACGTGGACAAGTAGAAGGGTCCCTTCCCACCAGGAAGTGTCCGTAAGAGACGTATTGCATGGAAAAAGACACATGATTGACTGCCATAACCAGTACAGAGGATTCGCCGGGAAATAAGAAGGTGGGCAGCGGAACAAAGGGGGCCATTAAGAGCAATATATCCGAACTTTAGTACATTAATATCACCATTGTAAAAAGGGAGCAACAAACTATATAATTAACAATGAGAGACCACATGTTCTGGGTCTAAACAGCATATGTTTAAACAACATATCCTTAACATCATATGCTTAACAATACCTATTCCAACACCAATTCGAACGTGTTCCAAACGCTAGCATTACCAAATAAAGTCCTCTAAAATGATGTTTGTAATATCAAGATCTCATGTATGAAAGTGAAGGATTGGGCAGAGAGAGCTGCAGTGGTTGCACAACGTGTAAAAATATCTGGAACGACATGTAGTGTAAGATTAGGAGTAATGACAACCTGCATAGAGTAGTCAATAAAGAGAGCATTGGCCTGTATGCATACACTCAGATGTGTGAACAGCCTCTGTGGACGTATTAATTATCTTATTTGAGGGAAAGTCGACATACATTAGCCTTAACAGAAATTGCCTAAAGGAGCTCTCTGGGGCAGAAAGGGTAGATTCTTGTAATACAGCAGCAGCACTCTTGGAATCATCGTCCAATTGGAGGGGTGAAGAAAGAAACACAAGTGTGGATGGGGGGAGTTCATATTGTTTAGCGATGGGATCAGTTACTGAGGGTAAGCAACAGGCCAAGGTAAGTAGGTATAACTTTGAACGAAATCTGTATAATAAAACAGCGTGTGAGATAAACAGAAGTACTGTAATACCAGTAATGTAGAAGGAGCAACACCATGTAAAGTTACATTTGAGAGACCGAGTACCCTGTTCAGAACAACATATGTAGTGTCGCCATGTCTTTCTCCAGCATTACAATAAGTATGAACCAAACAGTAGCATGCCTAAAACTTATTCAATTAAAAAAAAAGAGATTATGCATTCATATACCACATGTTCAGGTACAAGTAGAGGTCGAGAAAATGACAGCAGGTAAATGGACATGGCACAACATAAGATATGACCGTGAGTGCACGTAGGATGGGCATCAAAACTTTGAGATGGAGTCAGAAACTGAAAGTAACCAATGGGGCAGATAGGTAAGAATATCCTCTGAAGAAACCAGTATTAAAAAACAGAATGTAGTACCAATATGTAGCTATAACCACAAGAAATGGAGCATACACACATACATTAGGTTGACCTATGGTGATTAAATAGCATATAACATGAGCTTGGAAAGGCAAGCGAACAAGGAGAGAGTGAGTAGCCAGTTAACAGTTAAAGGATACATTTCAGTGTGGAGCATCAGGGATTGGACAGGATGCCCTTGAACAGGAGCAGTACTAAGGAGGTGAGGTACCAGGTAGAGAATCTGATTCCATCCATGATTCGGAGTAATTGTCCAGGAAGGATGAGAGGTCTGCAGGCTCATCAAAAATTTGTGGATGGCCTTTCTGGCGAATTACAGTGTCTCTGGCATAGTTTGAAAAATAGAAATGTTGTGACCTTCCCACTGTATCACCCTAGCCTTTCTCATGTGAGCTAAGATTTGAACCATGTGCTGGTGACACAGAGGCTAAACGATCAAGGGTCTTGGGAATGCCATGTTTTTGGGCTTAAAGGTTGGGGCCCTGTGGGCCCATTGGATCTCGAAATCTTTTTTAAAGGACAATCGGAGGACTTCTGGGATCCAAGATATCAAGAAGATCACAACCGATGGGGCAGAGTTTTCAATCCCTTCAGGCACCTCAATAATATGGAGATTACTGGTCCGACTGTGATATTCTTGCTCTGTAAGATCTCTCCTTAGGGATGGATCAGAATGCTCTAGGCTCTGAACATGTTTAGTTTGGCCATTTGCTTAATCTTGTTTCAGAATTTGACATACCAATTGATAGCTCTTTAAAATCTTTAACAATTCCGGCCACCCCAACTAGAAGGAGGTCAGTGTTGGTTTTTGTTCTCTGAGATATATTATGAACGGTACTGAGTTTAAGCAGGATAGCCCCTATGTTTGAGGCGGAGTCTGGGCTGCCTTTGATCTGTGATTACGGGAGAGTTGGAGAGTATTTGAAGCGCTTCTGATTTGCTTAAGAGTCTCTGTCTTTTGCGTTTCAACACATGCCATAGCCCTTTGATCCACTGATACTGACAAGATTTGTGGGAGATAAAGACTAGCAGAGTGGCCAGCTTGTCTGTTAAGAGCAGGCCAGTATCGCGTTGTTTGGCCTCCAGCGAAAGTATTCTTGCACACCTGGACTAATGGAATCGGTAAGTATGGGTTTGTAGTAAGCCTGCCAAATTGCGTTAGATCCACAACACTCTATGTGGTAGTTTGCAGAAAAGCCATGTCCCTACAATACAATATGTAAGCCTGTACTCTGCTGAACACAGCCCTAGTGTGAATCAGCAAGGTCTCAAAAAATGATTGTTACCAATGCTGGTTCCCACCCTTAATGCGGTTTAAACGTAGACCTCGGCTCACTGCATCACTGCACTCAGTTTCCCTTACTATGAGCCACTTACACACCCTGTGCGCACTGTGAATAGCTACAGCAACGTGGGAATGGTTCTTGAGTCTGCGGATATGTTGTGACCAGCGCCCAATAACAGGTCTGGGTCTACCAAATGCACAGAGTGCACCAAGTACAACTGCACTAGTCTCACTGTATGCACGGAATGTACTTGTGCAGCATCAAACACAACAAGCACCCTTAGTCGCAGTGTGTACTTTATGTGAGTACTCAAATGTGGGAGTTCTGACTGAGTGAAGGCTGAATCATCGGTTTGGTAATGGCGGGTCTTCAGAGCGGGTCTGCCGTACAGGAATTTCTCCCTGTGTCCCTGAAGACAGTGTGCAACGCGCTGCAGGCAGAAACCAAAATAAGATGACCAACACAGGCAGGATCGTGCGGAGCGGTGTAAAGCGAGCTGTGCATGGAGCCCCAGTTCCGAATTCGCCAATATGACCAGCACGAGATCCTATTTGTTAGCAGGAGCCGCAATAGCTGAGTGACAGTGGCCAGAGGAATTCCTGAAGTTAAGATACCGCAGCCGCCATTTCCATATGGTAGCAAGCAGCCCGTCAGGGGAGAAAGGGCTAACTGAGCATTTGGGAGCTCCAAGTGCCCCAGTAAATACATGCAGTTACTGGAGCTTGTAATATTTAGCCCGGATGTATGTTGTTACTACGCATGCTTTTACAACGCATGCCTTTACCATGCAGGTTTTACAACGCAAGTCGTTACAACGACTTCCGTTCAAGTCGTTACAACGACTTGCGTTGGGGAGCGCTGGATAGTGAATAGTTTAATTTACTATTCCAACTCCAGTCCAAGTGGATAGTAGGGAAGGTTTTGGATAGTAAATTAAACTATTCCCTATCCTACAGCGCCCCCCAGCGCAAGTCGTTGTAACGACTTGCGTTGTAAAAGTTGCGTGGTTAAGGTACTGCGTGGTAAAAGTTGCGTTGTAAACGCTGTTCCCCCTTTAGCCCTAGTTGAAGTGGAGGTCGTTGTCTCTCCTTCGCACTGCTCACTAGATCGATACTGTGTTCCGGGGCAGCCATTTTGTTTGTATGCAATGCAGCTGAGGTGGGAGAAGCAGGACGTGAAAATGATCCTTCCAAAGTAGTTTAGGAACATTAATTGACATCTCTGTGGCCCGCATTATTACGCAGTCCCTAAGTGATCATGAATCACTTGGTAGGTGTCCCGGGTGGCGTCTCTGTACCAGCTGTGTTAAGGAGCTCAAGGAAGAGCAGCCATCTTCACCGTGCGCCAAGCCAGGGCCCAATGAGATTTATATTTTAAGAATATTTAATTGTATATATATCTCCCAATCAGTTTTGGGACAGATAAGTTATTTTTACCATAAGAGGTTAATATAATTTTTGTACGGATAATATATAATGTGCACTTCTTTATGTTTTAATGCGTATTGTTATTACCTCTACATACCTACGACATGTAACCCTTGCAGCTGCCATTCTTGGGCCATGGTTCTGTGAAGGTGGAGATGGGTGTGAGATGGCCTCAGGACCCCCAGATGAACTTTGGAACCAACATCTTACTTGGATTACACCTTGTGTGTGTAATAATGCTATTATTGACTTGAGAGTACAATAAAAGTTGCAAACCCGCTATTGGCCAAACCCAATAGGCGGCTCTCCACAATGCTGCCTTGTGTGGCACAAAACCACTTTTGAATCAGAGTTGCTGTAGTGTCATCGCATTTTAAAATGTGCAGTTCAGACAAGAGCGTTAGTGCAAGAGAGAAGGCAAATTTTCAACCGTGCAAGTGTCGCAAAAGTGATTTACACGCTTGCCAACAATCCATGATTTCAAAGTAGAGGTGGGAAAGACATTTAAGGTTCCAGTCAGAGGTCTGGCTCTGGCTCAGCTCGAGGTCCTCTTAGATCCTCGAGGACAAAACGAGAGGAGATGTAATGTGACTTCTGCCTGCCAATCACGCTCTACCAGCATGCACGGAGAATTAAAAACAGCATCAACCTTTGGTGTTAAAAGGAGAGAAAGAAGTAGCCATCTACACCCAGATTAATCATTGTCATGTTTTGCGAGTCCTTAGTAATGATTTTTAAGCAATCGCTATTAAAGACTCGTAAAACGGGATTCATGTAGAAATCACAATATTTTTAGCGATTTCTACTGCTTCCGTATTTGCGATTCGCTAATTGCTAATCGCAAATAAGGAATGGCTTTCCCATTCATTCCTATGGGCCCAAAGGACACCCTGTAGCACCCCTAAAATGGAAATGTACACTGGTTTTGCACACACACATGTCCAAAGGACATGTGTGTGTGTAACATACAACCTAGAAAAATGCACTAAAGTGCATTTTTCAGAGTTTTTGCTATTTACCACGTAGTTAGACTTCGCTGTAAATAGCGGCCCCAGATTGCAAATTCGCAATTTTAAAATGTTTCATGAATTGCATTTAAGGAATCTCAAATTGAAATTCCTTAAACGCAATTAATCACAATTTAGCGATTTCTAGAATTGCGATTTTTGCATTTGGGATGATGAATCCCAAATGCAAAAATAGCGCTCGCAAAGGACCAGATTCTCAGAATCTGGCCCTTTGCGAGCCGATTTTGGCTTGATGAATCTGGCTGCTAGTAAGTCAACTGCAGAATGTAAAACCAGAAACCCAGGGACCAATTCTCAACTCCCCACTTGACCAAACTGTGTGATTGTAAGCAAATATTTTATTTTATAAAGCCTCCTTTTTCTTCATTTTCACACATGAGAGCGCATTCCAGTAAGTGAGTTCAGGGTGTGCACTGATGTATTAAGGGAATAGTTTTTACTGGTAAAGAAATACCTTTTTACATTTTAAAGAAATATTAATTGCATGATTTAGATCACAACTATTTTCAGGGCTCGGCTCGTGCGGCTCTCCCTCTTAATTTGTTGTATTCCCCACCTGTATTAAAAAGAGGTAGATTTATCAGGATTCAAACTCACAATGGCGTTGTGTTACCATGATCCTGATAAAGACATCAGAGGAATAACTCCACATGATACTGGCATACATGCCAGTAAGGCACAGTTCAGGCAGGAGACGCACAATTTTAGGAGCCAAAAGTGGCTTCATTATGGCTGTCCAGTCTCCTGCCTGAAAATGCCTCCGCTCCAATAGACGCCAACGGGGGAAATGCATTCTCCCGCTTATGTTTTTTAAAACCTCCCACTTACCGCTTCTAAAATGTTGGCATGTATGCACTAGACCATGGGTACTCACAAAATTTCTCTCGGGGCCAAATTGACAGTGTGGTTTGTGGCCGAGGGCCGCACTGGTGGGGGCGGGGTCAGTAGGGGAGGGGGAGCAGGGCTAGAGCAAAATAAAACTGACTATAAGGTTGAAAACAGGCCCCTGCAGCGGACGCCTTCGTCCACTGAGCCACCAGACTTGGCATACACACATCTTTCTATCTTTCTCTCTCTCTCTCTCTCTCTCTCCCTCTCCCTCTGTCTCCCTCCCTCTCTCTATCACTCTCCCTCTCTCTCCCTCTATCTCTCCCTCTCTATCACTCTCTCTGTCTCCCTATCTCCCTCTGTCTCACTCACTCTGTCCGTTTCCCTCTCTCTGTCTTCCTCCCTCTCTCCCTCCCTCCCTCTCTCTCCCTGCCTATGTCTCCCTCGATCTGTCTCGGTCTATCTCCCTCTGTCTGTCTGTCTACCTCCCTCCGTCTCGCTCCCTCCGTCTCGCTCCCTCCGTCTCGCTCCCTCCGTCTCGCTCCCTCTGTCTCGCTCCCTCTGTCTCCCTCCCTCTGTCTCCCTCCCTCTGTCTCCCTCCCTCTGTCTCCCTCCCTCTGTCTCCCTCCCTCTGTCTCCCTCCCTCTGTCTCCCTCCGTCTCCCTCCCTCTATCTCCCTCCCTCTATCTCCCTCTGTCTTTCTCTGTCTGTCTCCCTCTATCTCCCTCCCTCCCTCTGTCTGTCTCCATCTGTCTCTCTTCCTGTCTCCCTCTCTTTCTCCCTCTCTGTCCCTCTCTTTCTGTCTCCCTCTGTATCTCACCCTCCCTCGGTCTGTCTCCCTCTGTCTTTCTCCCTCCAACTGTCTCCCCCTGACTCCCTCCCTCTGTAAAAATGTAAAATCCAGTTCCTGTATAGCGCACAAATCACCCCCGAAGGGGTATCTCGGCGCTGGGGGCTGTCGGGAAGATTAAGCGAGCTATTGCCCAGAGTCGCATTGTGATGGGCAGACCCCTGCCGCCGGAGCCGGGGATCGAACCATGATCCCCGGCGTCCAGCGTCATTCCCCCCTGGCCGCCGTGCAACACCTCTTTCTCTGTCTACCTACCTCGGTCTCCCTCTCTCTCCGTCTCCCTCTCTCTGTCTCCCTATCTCTCTCTCTGTCTCCCTCTGTCTCCCTATCTCTCTCTCTCTCTCCCTCTGTCTCCCTCCGCCTCCCTCTCGGTCTCCATCTCTGCCTCTCTGTCTTGGTCTGTCTCAGGCTCTATCTGTCTGTCCCTGTCTCTGCCTCTATCTGTCTGCCTGTCCCTGTCCCTGTCTCCCTCTCTCTGTCTTCCTCTCCGTCTCTCTGTTTCTGTCTGTCTGTGCCTCCATCTGTCTGCCCCTGTGTCTGCCTCTATCTCGGTCTGTCTCTGTCTCCTTCTCTGTCTCCCTCCTTCTCTTTCTCCCTCCCTCTCTCTATTTCTCTCTCTCTGTCTCCCTCTGTCTCACTCACTCTGCCTGTCCCCCCCCTCTCTCTCTCTCTCTGTCTCCCTCTCTCTCTCGGTCATCCTCCCTCTGTCTGGCACCCCCTGTCTCCCTCTCTCTGTCACCCTCTGTCTCCATCCATTTGTCTCCCACCCTCTGTCTCCCTCTCTCTCTCCCCCGCTCTCCTTCTCTCTCTGTCTCCCTCTCTCTCTGTTTCCCTGTCTGTCTGTCTCCCTCCCTCCATCTCCCTCCCACTGTCTCCCTCTCTCTGTCTCCCTCTCTCTGTCTCCCTCTCTCTGTCTCCCTCTCTCTGTCTCCCTCTCTCTGTCTCCCTCTCTCTGTCTCCCTCTCTCTGTCTCCCTCTCTCTGTCTCCCTCTCTCTGTCTCCCTCTCCCTCCCTCTTGCTCCCCCGGACTCCCTCTGTCTCCCTCTCTCTCTGTATCCCTTTGTTTCCCTCTCTCTGTCTCCCTCCCTCTATCGCACTCCTCCCTGTCTGTCTCCCTCTGTCTGTTGCCCTGTCTCCCTCCCTGTCTCTCTGTCTCTGTCCCTCGGTCTCCTTCCCCCTCTCTCTCTCTCTCTCTCTGTGTCTCCCTCCCTGTCTGTCTCCCTTTATTTGTCTCCCTCCCTCTGTCGCCCTCCTCCCTCTGTCGGTCTCCCTATTTCTCCCTCTGTCTATCACCCTGTCTCCCTTTCTGTCACCCTCTGTCTCAGTCCCTGTCGCCCTCCCTCTGTCTCCCTCTCTCCCTCTGTTTCCCTTTCTCTTTGTTTCCCTCCCTCTCCCTCCCTCCGTCTCCCCCGGACTCCCTCCCTCTGTCTCCCCCTCTCTTTGTTTCCATATCTCTGTCTCCCTCTGTTTCCCTCTCTCTTTGTCTCCCTCCCTGTCTCCCTCCATCTGTTGCCCTCCTCCCTCTGTCTCCCTCCCTGTCTCTCGCCCTTTGTCTCCCGCTGTCTCCCTCTGTCTCTGTCCCGCTGTCTCCCTCTGTCTCTGTCCCGCTGTCTCCCTCCCTTTTTCTCCCTCTGTCTCCCTTCGTCTGTCTCCCTCCCTGTCTCCCTCTATCTGTCTCCCTCCCTTTGTCTGTCTCCCTCTTTCTCTCTCTGTCCGTCTCCCCCCTCTGTCTGACACCCTCTATCTCTCTCTGTCTGTCGCCCTCTGTCTCCCTCTCTCTGTCACCTTCTGTCTCCCTCTCTGTCTCCCTCTCTTTCTGTCTCCCTCTGTTTGTCTCCCTCCCACTCTCTCCCTCTCTCTGCCGCCCTCTCCCTCCCTCTGTCTACCCGGACTCTCTCCCTCTGTCTCCCTCTCTCTCTGTCTCCCTCCCTCTATCTGTCTCCCCCCTCTGCCGGTCTCCATCCCTCTGTCTCCCTGTCTGTCTCCCTCTGTCTGTTGCCCTGTCTCCCTCCCTGTCTCTCTGTCTCTGTCCCTCGGTCTCCTTCCCCCTCTCTCTCTCTCTCTCTCTGTGTCTCCCTCCCTGTCTGTCTCCCTTTATTTGTCTCCCTCCCTCTGTCGCCCTCCTCCCTCTGTCGGTCTCCCTATTTCTCCCTCTGTCTGTCTCCTCCCTCTGTCTGTCACCCTGTCTCCCTTTCTGTCACCCTCTGTCTCAGTCCCTGTCGCCCTCCCTCTGTCTCCCTCTCTCCCTCTGTTTCCCTTTCTCTTTGTTTCCCTCCCTCTCCCTCCCTCCGTCTCCCCCGGACTCCCTCCCTCTGTCTCCCCCTCTCTTTGTTTCCATATCTCTGTCTCCCTCTGTTTCCCTCTCTCTTTGTCTCCCTCCCTGTCTCCCTCCATCTGTTGCCCTCCTCCCTCTGTCTCCCTCCCTGTCTCCCTCCCTGTCTCTCGCCCTTTGTCTCCCGCTGTCTCCCTCTGTCTCTGTCCCGCTGTCTCCCTCTGTCTCTGTCCCGCTGTCTCCCTCCCTTTTTCTCCCTCTGTCTCCCTTCGTCTGTCTCCCTCCCTGTCTCCCTCTATCTGTCTCCCTCCCTTTGTCTGTCTCCCTCTTTCTCTCTCTGTCCGTCTCCCCCCTCTGTCTGACACCCTCTATCTCTCTCTGTCTGTCGCCCTCTGTCTCCCTCTCTCTGTCACCTTCTGTCTCCCTCTCTGTCTCCCTCTCTTTCTGTCTCCCTCTGTTTGTCTCCCTCCCACTCTCTCCCTCTCTCTGCCGCCCTCTCCCTCCCTCTGTCTACCCGGACTCTCTCCCTCTGTCTCCCTCTCTCTCTGTCTCCCTCCCTCTGTTTCCCTCCCTCTATCTGTCTCCCCCCTCTGCCGGTCTCCATCCCTCTGTCTCCCGGTCTGTCTCCCTCTGTCGGTCTCCCTGTTTCCCTCTCTCTCTCTCTCTGTCTCCCTCCCTCTCCCTCCCTCTATCTGTCTGTCTCCATCTGTCTCCCTCTGTCTGTCTCCCTCTATCTGTCACCCCCTATGTCTGTCTCCCCCTCTGTCTGTCTCCCCCTCTTCCTGTCTGAGGTAATTGAAATTTTTATGGTCAATTGTGTCCCCTAACGTGTACCCCAACGGCTCCATCTACGAGTTTCAAGTACATGTAATTTCCCTCCACGACCGAATCTGAAGACGCAAATACATTTGCGTCCAACGTTAACATGTCCTCTATCAGATCCACCATGAATGGATTGATAATTCAGTTCCTAAGTATGCCGTGCCACCGTCTTTATATGGTGTACTTTCACGTTTTTTCCTGGCTCTGCCGAGCTAGGCCCTGATTTTCTGTCTTCAAGACATGTCTGTCTCTGCCTCTGAAATCTGCAGCATGAAAATGCATCCCTGACCTCTGCCTTACTTCCTGCCAAGCGAGCGGTGCCCGGCTCGGCCTGGTCTGCCTGCCAAAAACAGTATTTTACCTTCAAGTTATCAGCGTAGCCGGCTCAACTCCTCGAAAACACATTCCTGTCTAGTGATCTAGGTAAACATATCCCCGGCTGCAGAGCAAAGAGCAAGTCTCCCTGTCTCCGTGCAAGTAATTTACAGTTCCCGTTACCAGAGTAGGCCCATGGCCCCGCATGTAGACACGCAGACACCTATGCACGCACTAACACTCAGTATAGAATAGTCTCTGCCCAAGTGACCTTTTCCTCTAGATTAAACATCCTCCAAATATTAGATATCAGATATGTTATAGGGACAGGTCGATCTGACATGCCAGACTTCTGTCTCTTCTACTAGTGCTAAATGTCAGACCCTTAGCTTCCTCCAGATGCACGTCAATCACACGTCATAATAGCTGCGCGCGCATTCAAGCCACAGGTTTCAGCTGACTCTGCAAGAATTCTCTAAGCATCCACCCACTTGTGACACTTTTCTGTGACGTTTCTAGTGTACGCCTCTGTGCACACCCCTGTTCACGCCTTTTTGCTACGCACATGTGTTCTTATCATATACATTTCACTTGTCACGCCTACTGTATTCAATGCTATTGTGTCATTTTACTATATATGTCATGTACTGTGAATAAATCGTTGACATCTTTCCTGCCATCATTGCACACCCGAACCCTTGTATTGATGGAATAGATTTCCATGGCTCGAGTCATCATTTATGATTAAAGCCCTTATGACTCAGACACCACGGACTCTGCCTCTCATTTGATAGAGCTATTTTCTTTAATTTTCCGAAATTATCTGGCAAACTCGTATACGGTAAAATATTTACCACATAATTTGGCGCCCGAATAGGGACCCCTCCCCCACCCCACGCGCCGGTGATGCGTCGCAGGCTTTGCCCCCGACTACAGCTGTGACGGACCCCATGCGCATCTGCAGGTTTTCCTGTATCTCCCTCAGGCCTACGGAGGTGACGGAGACTGCGGTCGACATCCAGACGAGGCGGTGAGGAGTGCGGAGGATCCCGACCAGAGCCCAGCCGAGAGAGCAGTGTCCGAGGTATCGAGAGGCCCACCAGTAGTGTCGAGGCGCATGCGTAGTGCGCAGCAGCAGCAGTGACGTCGTAGCGGTCCAGTCCAGTCGAGTTTCCGAGGCCTTCCGTTCCGTGCTTCCCGGTGAGTACCGTTGCTGGGGACGCATCAAGACGGGTGCATTATTTGTGTCCGGTCAAGACGGGTTTGGGTACACAAATCCGGTCTGCACTGTTTTAGCAGTGTATCTGTACTGTTTAGCAGTGCATCTAGTATCCAGATATCCAGTTATTATTGTTCGTTTCGAAATGTTTCAATGTGTTTTAATGTCGTGGTATGAGTGATTGTTTGTTTTTTCTTATTGTGTTTATTGTGTCTAGATCGAGATAGCTATGCCTTTATTTTCGAAATTGCGACAGATAGGAACTAGGAAAGGGATACTCGAAGAAGCAGTTCCCATCCCACCCAGGGACACTCCTGGACATTTTATGTACCACAAGCACGGCTTAGATGCCATATTATATCTAGACTTGTGGGTGGATTATACGAAAGACTTAGCAGAGAATCAGAGATGGCCCGTTACTGGGACATGGGATGCCGAGTGCATCATGAGAGTAGAGGAAGCGTTATGGAAAAAGAAAGCCAGACAATCACAGAAAGATGCCATTGAATTATGGCGTAAAGAATCACATAGACGGACAGAGAAGGCGCTCAGAAAAGTAGAGAAGATTCCGAAAAAGCTAAAGAAAAAGAACTACTAGAAGAAGGACAGCGAGTCAGAATAGAACAACACGAAAGACAGAGTAATGCCATTATGACAGGACTGTATCCAGTCCTGGCCGAGGGCCTTCCCAAGGCGACCCCGGAAACACCGAAAGATCTGCCCCCTCCATTGGTTCCGACTAAATTACGTCACAAAACCGCAGCAGATATTTTCCTCTCTTCCTATTTAGACGACGTAGCTCCCGCATATACCAATGTAACCGTACCACCTGTACCTGTACCCCCTGTTGATCATCTGCCCCCAGGTCCGCAACAGCAGACCCCTCCCGCACCACTTCCCGCACCTGTTGTCACTTTCCCTATTGTTCCCCCTGGTATTCATCCGCTTAATCCCTTTGGGGCTGGCGCTGCTCAGGTCCCAACCCCGTTACAGATACCGACCCTACAGCCAGGTTATGCTCACGCCTCCGCCTCAGGAGGTGCTACAGGAGGTTATCGCACCCCGCCACAGTTACAACGAATGACAATGAGAGAATTAGCAATGCAGCGTACGCCTAAAGCAGCCCCAGCCGAAAAGCTTAAAGAACAGCTTACAGATTGCAGATATGATACAGTGCCTGGTAAAACAGGACCCATGTTGTTAGCATCCCTACGTTTAAGACGTGTTACAGATTACTTGGTGTTATTACCAGAAATGCCAGACCATCTAGACAATATATATCATTTTATTAGAACAGGAGAAAGACCCGAGTGTGTTGGTGAAGCCATGTCACATCAGAAAGTCGAGACACAAGGTTTAATAATGCGATTTTTGGTTAATTGTCTGATAAGGGAACAAGATCAGCCTAGCTTTCCACAAGAAGAGATGGGGCGATTGTCAAGATGGAGTCAGAATATTGCAGAGGGCAAACATGATAGAGAGAGAAGTATACATGCTATGGTTAGAAAGATCCGTAAAGAAATAATAGCAATACATGCCCGTCGAGAATCTGAAAGGCAACTCGAGTCAGACGATAAAGAGACCTCAGATGAGGAAGAACCAGAGAATACAGCAGAAACCTCGCAACAGGCGAGGGGAGACATGATGGCATATGTAGGTAGAGAGAGACTGCCTAGACAGTACCCTCTTGATAGGCCCTTCGACAGACCCATTCTTTTAGAAAACAAGAAACGTTACCTTTGTCCGATACCAGAACGATGTTCCCTTGAACATATATTCCAAATTACTGATAAAGTACTGAAAGAAAGAGTAGGTTATCACGAACTCAATACCTTACGTGATCAGGAACTAGCCCGGTCCGCGGTACAGTGGGCCGGGGATGACAGCATATACAAAGACGATTCAGTAGTGCAAACATTTTTAAGTCTTACTCCAGAAGAACAGCGACTAGCTGGTATATACATGACCCAACACCTCATTATACAGTATGAAAACCAAGCATCTGACCCAGGTCCGTTATATAATTTATTGCAGGACTTACTCATGAGAAGATGGAGAGGTCTAGGTACCGACCTAATTGAAATGATTCTAGAACAACGTCACAAGTATAGAACCTTCTTAACTCCACATCTTGTTTCCGTTCCACCCCCAGTCAGGCAACCATATCACCTAGACAAACAGAATCCTTTACGAGAAGTACATCCAGTCAGGAAAGCCGATGATACCCTTGAACGCGTGTTTGTATACACGCCTATAACTAAAATGGAATTGTTAGAAATGAAGAAAATAGTGCCCAGTCATGATAAAGACCCTGCAGGTTTCCACCGTGAAATAAAAGACATGTTACTAATGGGAGATTACACCTATCCAGACATTATGAAGATACTGAAAGTGTTATTGCCTGCCGGTATTTACGAGAAACTCAAGGAAAAAGAATGGGAGGTGGGAGACAAAAAGATAAATTGGGCTGAATTAGAAACCGAAGAAACTGGTCGAACCCCAGGTTTAGGTCTTGGGGCGAAAACTAAAGCATTACCAGGATTGTTAGTACAGGTCTTGCCAAGATTATTGGCAACTAAAAAGGAGGATTGGGATGCAATCTCAGCCTGCAAACAGAAACACGACGAAGACACTAGTGATTTTTATTCCCGATTCGAGAAATGTTTTATTATTAATAGTGGCCTGAAAACAAGTAGCGAGTCATACCCATACCTTTTTGTGTCAAAATTAGTCGAGAATTCCCTGCCCCAGGTTAAGAACCGTGTACTGAAAGTCGAAAGCACATGGCAAGCTAATACGCCTTCCCAAATGTTACAAATGTTACAGTACCACCAGAACAGAATCAGAGAAGAACATGATCACGAACAGAGACGTATGAAAGACACGAAAATGAAAGTACTAGTTGCTCAGTCAGTTCCAGCTGATGGTCATAAAAGGGGTACGACACAATCCAATAATTCAAATTCAGCAGCTCCTGTTAAAGGGATATGCAACTATTGTAAACAGCCAGGCCACTATGTAAACGATTGTGCAGTTTTGAAACACAACATAGCCACAGGTAAAACTAAAGAGAGACCGCGTCCTCCTAGACAGGACCAGGTCCAACAACACGTTCCACAGAGTGTTCAGCCTATGCAGGTTCCACAACAGACCGTAGCGGTACCACAGCCACAACCCATTGCCGCAACACAACATGTTACACAGCAGATGTACCAGTATGCACAATCTGACTATCCCGATTACCAGCAATACACATGAAACAGCCTAGAGAGGGAGGTTGGCTTGCCCCTTATCGAGGTTCCTGTAGATCAAGAAGGCCCTTATGTACACAGTCAGGTATTAGGGAAGGATAGAAATTTTTGATTGACACAGGGGCAAGCAGAATGACCATCAGTCATGACGAGGTTCCAGGGGCACCCCTCTCAGGCTCACAGAATGTTTCCCTTGGATTTTCAGGAAAGCCTATAGTCAATGAAGTATCGAAACCTGTTCCTCTAGCAGTTGGTCCATTATCTCGTACTACAGACTTATTGCTCACGAAATCATGTCCAGAAAACTTGCTTGGTATAAAGACCCTGAAAGCTCTAGGAGCTGTAATTTGTTGTTCTCCGGAAGGAGTAAGGTTGTTTCTTCGTGATTTCAAAGGCCATTATGTATTAAGAGATTTTGACCCCAGGTTACAAGATGTTCCTGCACATTTATGGGCACAAGGCCCCACTGATGTAGGTTGTATGCACATTACTCCATATCGTGTTACACTCAAGCCAGGAGTAGTACTACCACGTATTCGACAATATAAGTTACCACCAGATGCTGTAGTGGCTTTACTGAAAATCATTGACGAGCTCATTGCACAAGGAGTGGTTGTAGAAACCGACTCAAATGTTTGTAATTTCCCTATCATTCCAATTCTTAAACGTACAGACCCAAATGCACCTCCTGTTTATCGATTAGTCATCGATTTACGAGAATTGAATAAATGTATTATACCACAGTATCCCGTGGTCCCAGACATTTCATCCCTACTGACTGCTATTGATTCTGAGGCGACGTTCTTTACTGTAATTGACCTCAAGAACGCCTTCTTTAGTGTCCCCATTGATCCGGAAAGCCAATATCTTTTCGGATTCTGTTTAAATGGCCGAAGCTTCAAATTTGCACGCGCACCTCAAGGATTTACAGAAAGCCCCAGCATCTACAGCCAAGCATTAAAACGACAACTTGACAGTATTCACATGCCTGCCAACACTGTCCTACTCCAATACGTCGATGATCTATTGATCACCGCCCGTAGTGAACAGGAATGTGAACAAGCATCACTGACAGTTTTGCATTTCTTGGCGGACAAGGGACACAAGGTGTCTCCTTCGAAGCTACAGTTCTGTGCCCAGCAAGTGGTGTACCTTGGGCACTTGCTGTCCAAGTGGGGTAGGCAGCTGACACCTGAGCGAATTCAGTTAATTGCACATCTTCCGCAGCCCAAGACACAGAAAGAAGTACGAGCTTTTATTGGACTCACTTCCTATTGCAGACAATGGATTCCACAATATGCATTTCTAGCTAAACCACTCATACAATTGACAACACAGGAGGCAGCGTTTTCGACTGTCCTCCCTTGGACTCAGGAACATACACAAGCTTTTGATGAATTAAAGAAAGCTTTATGTCAAGCACCAGTTTTAGCGACACCATGTTACAGCAAACCTTTTACACTTTTTGTCACAGAACGCGATGGCACAGCGTTGTCGGTCCTCACTCAGGTTCAAGCAGACAAACACAAACCGTGTGCTTATTTTTCGAGTACATTGGATCCAGTAGCCCAGGCCCTGCCTGCGTGCTTAAAGTCAGTTGCAGCGACAGCTCTAGCAATCCGACAGAGTGATTCCATTGTATTAGGACATCAATTGACAGTACAAGTTCCACATTCTGTAGAGGTTCTCCTAAACAGAACCCAGACTCAACACTTGACTGTAGCACGACTGACAGGTTATGAATTGACATTATTCCAGCCACACATAGAAATCAGACGTTGTAATACACTGAATCCTGCTACACTTTTACCATCGAGCACAACAGACCCTACTCCACATGATTGCGTGGATGTAGTTGACACAGTTACGAAACCCAGACAAGACTTGACAGATGTCGCATTATCCGATCCAGACCTGACACTTTATGTGGATGGTTCAGGTTTAAGAACAAATACAGGAGAGTTAGTGGCCGCATATGCAGTGACCACTGAAACTGAAGTCATAGAAACACATCGCATTGACACCCTGTCAGCCCATGCAGCAGAGCTCATCGCTCTGACCCAAGCCTGTATACGAGCCAAGGACTTGAAAGTAAATATATACACAGATTCACGTTATGCATTTGGAGTCGTTCACGACTTCGGTGTCCTCTGGCAAGAAAGAGGTTTCTTGACCTCTCACGGAGCCAAGATACAGCATGGCCCCCTCATTCAAGCTCTGTTAGAAGCAATACATTTTCCTACAGCTATAGCTATCATGAAGTGCAAGGCACATACGAAAGTCACCGACAAGATTTCTCAGGGCAACGATTTTGCGGATCGAATAGCGAAACATACAGCACTGACTCATACTCAAACAACGGACATGACAAAGAAAGATGTAACCTCACTGACACACAGTATGACAGTTAGGGACCTCACACAAGATGTCATCGACATACAGACACATGCCACTCCAGATGAAATAAAGAAATGGACTGAACAAGGAGGGGTCCAGACAGATCAAGGATGGATGACGAAGGGAAAGACCACATGGTTTCTCCCCGACTCTATGGTTCAAGTTATCATTAACACAGCACATAGTCCAGCACATTTAGGAGAAAAAGCCATGTTAGACAGTTTACAGAACATCTGGTTCAACAAGCATTTACGAGCAGCAGCCAAACAGAAAGTGCGTACCTGCATGATCTGTTGTCAGTTTAACCCAGGAAAAGGTGTTCCCGTAGAGCAAGGTGGATTTCATCCTCCCGACTATCCTTTTGAAGTCCTCCAGATGGATTATATTCAGATGGAAAGATGCCGAGGATTCAAGTATGTCCTCAAAGTTGTATGTGCCCTATCCCGATGGACAGAAGCATATCCCGTCCCAGATTACACTGCCCCGACCACTGCCAAGCAGTTGGTTCGTGAGTTTTTCCCTCAATACGGTTTGCCCCGTGTCGTGTATTCAGATAATGGTCAGCCATTCTCATCCGAACTTATGAAGCAGGTCTCGCTTCTATTGGGGTACCAGTGGAAGTTTCACTGTGTCCGGCATCCTGAGGCAGCAGGTCTCGTGGAGCGGCACAATCAGACTCTGAAAACTCGCCTTGCAAAAGTGTGTAAAGAGAAGGGAGTAGATTGGATAGTAGCTTTGCCAGTTGCTCTTTTCTATATGAGAATGGCAGCCCACTCTAGGACAGGGCTATCCCCGTATGAGGTGGTCTTCGGTAGACCTCCTAATATGTGGGGGACGCCTCTGCCTCGAAAAATTACCGATGTTGATAGTACTATGTTGACAGATTACCTTGCTTCCTTGATGTCTGCACTACAATCATGTCGTTCACAGGTCGCGGCAGCCTTCCCAGACAACACCGAGGTGAAGCCACATGAACTGGTCCCGGGCGATGTTGTGGTCGTTCGGAATTTTGACAGATCGAGCCCTTTGGAGCCCCGCTGGAAGGAGCCGAAGATCGTTTTGTTACCAACCAGGACTGCCGTAAAACTGGAGGGGCGCAAGGGTTGGGTGCACTCCAGTCACGTTAAGAGATTCTTTGGACTTCCGCCAAAACTGAATCCCAGAACTCCCACGTACCAGTGACTGATACCAAACTCCCCCTTCTAGAGAAAACTCCCCAAGAGGAGTACAGACAGAAATTGAGGTCTAGTAAGTCAGACAGTTTAATTGTTTAAGTCCCCCTCGGGTGAAGCGGTTAGGCAGTTTCTGACAATGTACAAGTTAGACCCAAATAGAGAGAGAGATAGACAGGAGACCAAGAAACGAAATTATTGTAAAAGTCTCCGGAGCAGATGCGTCTGCACATTACTTATTATGTTTTTTCTGAGTCTTACGATTATTGCAATAAGTTGGATGTTATACATGTATTTTCCTCTTGCACATTCTTTTTCTAATGACACTGTCGAGCACACGTTTAGTGCTCTTCCTCCACACGAATTGTCTTATCGACTAGCGCTGCGCAACAATACATTTATTCGTATGTTACACCATTCTCACCAGACCAACAATGCTACTAATTGTTGGATATGTGGCCGACTCCCTCCCTATCAGAACTACAAGGGAGCTCTGCCCCTCTTTCCTTACCCGTTTACACATAATGGTTCCTGTGGTGCATGGTTTAGTTTAATATCCTCTATAAACACCGAGTCTAGAGTTTCCCAAAGCAATTGGATATGGGGAAATCTGAACACAGTCATAAACAAGGCATGTTTCCCAGACAAGGAGGGTTTTCCGCAAATGACAGGGACAGATCTAGAAAATGAAGTGTATGGATTAGGCAATTTTAAACTTAACCTCATGATTCTAAATGTTCAGTCAGAAACCAGTCCAGACTTGCCATCCATATCAGTTTTACCAGCGAAAGGTGTATTATGTGTCAGAAAGAATGGTTCAGTACATCTAGGTCATAGTGACTGTACTACTGTGGTCGAATTCAGTGACAAAGGCAAGTCTACATTCAAAGCTTCTCGACATTCCTATTTCATTTGTGGTCAGACAGCCTATGTACGTTTACCTCCAGACTGGGATGGTACCTGTTTCATTGCATTCTTATTGCCACCAGTATTCCTAGCCCCATCCGACTATCACAGGAATTCCCGCCTTAATATTGTTAGGCACAAGAGAGACCTCCCAATAGTTGATCAGACTGAAACTACATGGGAACAATATACAGATTTCAATAAGGGATTCTTTCCTTATCTAGGCACTGTCTCCAATAGTAAACTGATACGCAAATTAACCAGAATACTTGAAGCCGTAGTGAATGAGACTACTTCTGCCTTGGGCAACTTAACAGAGGAGCAGTCTGCTATGAGACTTGTCGTTCTTCAGAACCGCCTTGTCCTTGACGTCATCCTGGCCGATAGGGGCGGGGCTTGTAGAGTCATCGGATCCAGTTGCTGCGTGTTTATTCCAAATAACGCGCCATCAGTCTATAAGGCCATTACCAGACTTCATGAAATTGCCCATCTGATACACCAGAATCCAGGCTCCTGGACTTGGTCCGGTTGGCTCTAGAGTGTAATCACAGCCTGGGGATGGAAGCTACTGTCATTCCTAGGAATCATATTGGCCATAGTATTCAGTTGTTGCCTATGTCTGCAATGTGGGCCAGCGATTTGCGGCTTGTGCGCCACATCTTGTGTTCCCCATCCAAGTTCACGTTCCCATTCCCGAAGAAAGAAAGAAGAGCAAATTATGTTATATGAACAGATTGATGGTCTCATGAACATCGACATATCATGAAGGGTCCGTAGGGGACAAGGAGGGAATGAGGTAATTGAAATTTTTATGGTTAATTGTGTCCCCTAACGTGTACCCCAACGGCTCCATGTACGAGTTTCAAGTACATGTAATTTCCCTCCACGACCGAATCTGAAGACGCAAATACATTTGCGTCCAACGTTAACATGTCCTCTATCAGATCCACCATGAATGGATTGATAATTCAGTTCCTAAGTATGCCGTGCCACCGTCTTTATATGGTGTACTTTCACGTTTTTTCCTGGCTCTGCCGAGCTAGGCCCTGATTTTCTGTCTTCAAGACATGTCTGTCTCTGCCTCTGAAAGCTGCAGCATGAAAATGCATCCCTGACCTCTGCCTTACTTCCTGCCAAGCGAGCGGTGCCCGGCTCGGCCTGGTCTGCCTGCCAAAAACAGTATTTTACCTTCAAGTTATCAGCGTAGCCGGCTCAACTCCTCGAAAACACATTCCTGTCTAGTGATCTAGGTAAACATATCCCCGGCTGCAGAGCAAAGAGCAAGTCTCCCTGTCTCCGTGCAAGTAATTTACAGTTCCCGTTACCAGAGTAGGCCCATGGCCCCGCACGTAGACACGAAGACACCTATGCACGCACTAACACTCAGTATAGAATAGTCTCTGCCCAAGTGACCTTTTCCTCTAGATTAAACATCCTCCAAATATTAGAGATCAGATATGTTATAGGGACAGGTCGATCTGACATGCCAGACTTCTGTCTCTTCTACTAGTGCTAAATGTCAGACCCTTAGCTTCCTCCAGATGCACGTCAATCACACGTCATAATAGCTGCGCGCGCATTCAAGCCACAGGTTTCAGCTGACTCTGCAAGAATTCTCTAAGCATCCACCCACTTGTGACACTTTTCTGTGACGTTTCTAGTGTACGCCTCTGTGCACACCCCTGTTCACGCCTTTTTGCTACGCACATGTGTTCTTATCATATACATTTCACTTGTCACGCCTACTGTATTCAATGCTATTGTGTCATTTTACTATATATGTCATGTACTGTGAATAAATCGTTGACATCTTTCCTGCCATCATTGCACACCCGAAACCTTGTATTGATGGAATAGATTTCCATGGCTCGAGTCATCATTTATGATTAAAGCCCTTATGACTCAGACACCACGGACTCTGCCTCTCATTTGATTGAGCTATTTTCTTTAATTTTCCGAAATTATCTGGCAAACTCGTATACGGTAAAATATTTACCACATGTCTCCCCCCGCTGCCTGTCTCCCTCCCTCGGTCGCCCTCCTCCCTCTGTCTCCCTGTCTTTCTCCCTCTATCTGTCGCCCTCTGTCTCCCTCTCTGTCCCTGTCTCCCTCACTCTCTCTGTCTCCCTCCCTCTGTCTCCCTTCCTCTCCTTCCCTCTGTCTCCCTGCCTCTATCTACCTCCCTCCATCTCCCTCTGCCTGTCTCCCTGTCTGACACCCTCTGTCACCTCACCCCAGCTTCCCGGGCAAACACACAGCCGCACCCGAGTACTTCACAGGTCTTTAAAAGACCATTACTTGTTAATGAGGCTTTGTTGTAAATCACCCGGCTCCCATAGAGCAGAGTGTCTCGGAGTCCGCGCTGCTGCGGCGGTGTTTGCTAACCCTTTACATTATTTGCACAGGTACAATATCTGCAAGGTCTGCGGGTCGCCACAGAAGGCTTGCCGGGCAGCTGGCGGCCCGTGGGCCATACTATGAGTACTCGTGCACTAGACTCTTGTCACAGGAAATGACAGTTAGAGACTAGACCCAGATGACATCATGATAAATAAATACTTTATTCTTATAACAAATGTTGTCACCAAAATCATGCATACATGCCAACATATCCAAACAAGAATGGAGATAATTTTAGGAAATCAGGGACATTAATTTTCTCCATTGACCAGCATTAAAATAGAGATAATTTTAGGCGAAAGCAGTGCTTTAAATGGGCCGGTACTCACCGGTACTGAGTACCGGCACTTCTTAAATTTACCGAGCCGCGTACCAGCACTTCTCCACTGTCAAGGACAGTACCGGTACTCAGGGTCGGAATAATAAGTTGGGCACTGGACTGGTGCCCGAGGGCCAGCTGCGTGCCGTTTGTTTAGCAGCATGTTGGATGTTGCCGTATGTATTATTCGGCTGTGGGAAGCAGCCCGATGGGGCCTGAACAGCCTACTGGTGGCCTGCTGCAGGGGAAAGAGGGCCTCTGCTCACTTCCAACCCAGATGGTCCCTCTCCTTGTCCTCAACACCTGACTGCCAGGCATCGATACTGGGTCCGTGGAGGAACGCAGGCACAAAAAGCCATTTTCACCCCTTGGCCTCCCACTGGAGTCTAACTGTCTTTCACATGACTCACTTGTCCCTGCAATTCCACCCCACCCACTAGGACATTGAGTCCATGGTGGGCGGGGATGAGGTGGTGAGGATGGCTTAAGCCGCCTCCTGGGGCCCAGGTGAGGTGGGGGAGGTCAACTGACGTTACCATTGGAGGCCAGTATTGTTCTTCCCCTGACCTCTACCCTGCTGGACTCTGCACATAGTCTGGACCCTGAAGTGTTCACTGTCTGACACTGCAAGCTCTCTGGTGGGAGGGCCTCCTGCCGAGGGGAGAGGAGGGAAAATGGGGGTGAGTGAAGGTGAATAGTGAGGGGGAGGAGTAGAGAGTGTAAAGTTGGAAAAGGTAGAGAGGCAGAAGGGGCAAGCGCAAACAGAGATATAGAAGGCATCCAGGTGGTTATGGAAAGAGATAGGCGTGGAGAGAGCAGATTAGAAATAGAAAGAATGAAGAGAGAGAGTGATAGGATACAATTGGGGTAACAAGAGTGGGACATAATTAGCTACAAACGGGAGAGAGGTGAGTGCGGGCGGGAGCTCGAGCTTAGAGATGTGAAAACAAAGAGTGTGGGTTTGAGAGGAACAGAATCAGGAAGTATTTGAAAAGAAATGCGTGGAATGCTTGTTTGTGTGTGTGAACCCTTCAATATTTAGGGATTGCGCCAAATACAACCAAGCAGGGACCTTAGAAATATTATGATAGTAAGTAGCTGCAAATATTACAAAACAAGAAAACATGAACATTTGGTATTTCACATCATTTTATATAACGAGTTAACACATTTTGCTTGGATTGATACATTTCTCACATGTTTTGTTCTGTCCTGCAAAAAGGTTAAGTGCCAGAGTCTCTCTCGGCCTAGAGCACATTATTAGCCTGAAAGTGCCAAAAGTACTGTTGTTGGCTTGGCTCATTCAGGGTTTTAGTTGTTAATCTGCACAATGGAAATTTTGAGACCACTATCCGGGCCAATGAAAGGACAACTTGAATACTCAATAGAAGTGTTTTGTATCATGTCTAACTCACCTCTAACCCCGCCCATTAGCCACGCCCCTAGCTCAATTTAATGAGTACCTGCAATTATTTTTTTCCATTTAAAGCACTGGGCAAAAGACAGCTAAAATAAGCCATTTTGGGCTTTAACAATTGGGAGTCTCCTAAGTGAATCGGGTCTGTGGGCATGTATGAACATTGCAATGAGGTAAGGTACAGTAGGGGTGCAACTAGACCTGACTTTCAGGCGGCTAACTCTTCAGTCAGTGGGGCAGGACAAGCTTTTCAAGCACTGTAGGCGGAGATATCTTTATAGCCAATATGAGGGAAAGAAGTGCCAAACTGCAGTTTAAACGTATTAAACAAACACAATCTTTTTATGAGTGACAGGTTGAAGTCCATATTTATCCCGAGATTCCTCACTTAGTCTCCTTGTTGAGGCTATAATGTTGATGGGCGGTGTTTGATCAATTAACTGCATATGGATATTTCTATTTATGAAGTGTTTATTTTGCTGTGGTTAGATAGCATCCATTATTTGACTTTGAGATATTGTCTGATTGACTATGAGTCAAAGTTAGAAGAGGTTTCATACTTAAGTATGATTTGTTTATTATCTGATTAACAGCAACATTATATCAAAGTAAAAGGGGGAGATCAGAGGAATTTTCCAGATGGGCTCGTCCTCCTAGTTATATAAACCTAAACGAAGGCGCTCTGCTCTCTTGTGTGTACTTAACTTCCAGCAGGGAGAAAAAGTGCAACGCTTTTTTGTATAACTCTTACCCACCAGGGTTACCCCTTGGTGGCATATTTCATCATAGGGTTCTTCCCGTTCCACTGCAGATCAGGGCATGCTGCTGGCTGTGAAATACACAGGGGCACTAGTTGGTATACACCATATGATGGATAAATAGGGGTTGGAGGTTTTTCTTTATGTGAATTTAAAAATACCTGCCTGACAATTCTCATGTGGTGTTGTTGAAAATTATTGATTTGGTGATCTTCTGTTAGGTGGCACACATTGCAACCACCACAAGGATAGTGACATACTACACCGCAGCAACCTCAGGTGTGGTAAAGAAGACTTTTTGATATATTTGTTCATATGAATGTGGCAGCAGCAGGTTTTGATACACGTCCTTATTCACTCCTCTACAGCCAGCCCCGCCCCTATAAAGATATGCTTCCTCAATGGTGGCATTTGTTGTGGCACAGTGAAACTTGTTCAACATTATTCATTATTAATTATTTGTTAGGGAACGTTTTACGTGGCCCACCATCATCAGGTACTTCAAATCACAAAGCGAGCAGTACCCGTCTTCGAAATTCAACAATCACATTACATGTGCTTCACCATAACAGTTAGCCGCAGCCCGACAGGAACCATTAAGAGGTTCAATCGGGGACAGCCATCTTGTTCCGCTGTGCCGACTAGTTGTCCGTCACTAAGAATCCAGTGTGAGTCACATGCAAATGCACATGCTCCCAGTCGTCTCCTTTTTAACTGCAGAAACAGGCAATCAAATAACACTCAGGCCCCCGTGATATGCTCTTAGGTCACTGAGCCGAGGAGAGTCCATGATGTAGTAAGTAAAAGTGTGACTACAGGCTCGTCTTACCACTAGAGGACCTATGGAGCAAAGCTCTTGCTTATTACAGGTATGTAATGTCATTTATTCATGTTTTGTATTCTTGAGTGTGTTGCTTCTATTGATTGTCCAATCACAGGGATCATCACTATACCAAGTAGATGTGCTCACTTTACACTTTATGAAGCATCCCTATTTACCCTGCACAGACTATAACCACTTCAAGGTGTTTTGATGCTAAAAGGCCCAGCTCTCTATGCCTGTCTCCCTGGTGGGAAGTGTTCTGTTTCCATTCTTGTGCCATGTATAATGGTAGGCTAATTTTCTCCTTATGTATTGCAGGTACGACACATTGTATCACCAAGTAGGTGAAGTGTAATTTCAGCATGCAGAGTGGGTGGAGTCACTACACTTTGCGATTATTTACATAATCTGATCAGGAGTGGAATAAGGAAGTTAGGGGCATATGTATCATCCGTTTTTTTAGTCGCAAAAGCTGCGATTTGCAAAAAAGCAGCGTTTGCGACTAAAGATTCGGAAAATGCGATGTATGATTAAAATCGCATCGCAAAATTAAGGAACCCGCAAAATTTGCGATTACTTGATTGTGTGTCAGCATTTAAGTAATCGCAAATTGAAATTCCTTAAATGCTATGTATGAAGCACCCAAGTTGTGCGTTTTCTCATTAAGAAATCGTAAATTACCATGATCTTGAAGTTGGTGGTAAATTGCAATTTCTTTCACAAATGCACTTTTGCCATTTGCGAAGGTGCCATGTGGCGCACATCCATGCCCTGGGGGCATGTATGTGCGCCATATGCGCACATATGTAAATTTCAGGGGTGCATCAGGGTGTCCTTATGACACCCTTGCACCCTTGAAATTATTCTCAATTTGCGATTCTCAAATTGCGAATCGTAAATTGAGAATAACTTCCCATTCATTCATATGGGCCTTCTAGCCCATAGAAATTAATGGGAAAGTATTCCTGAATTGCAATTTCGCAATTTGCTAATCGCAATTAAGGTATATTAAGAAATCGCAAAATAAAAGTGCAATTTTTTCCATACATCCCTTTTTGCAATTCTCAAATAGCAATCGTAAATGAGGGTGTTGATACCTATGGCCCGCATTCTCTTGATCCTGAAGATACCCATAATAAAGGGTGGCTTGAAACATGTAAACCATGTACAAAGAAGGGTCATGAAAACCACACATTCTTTTTATTTTATTTTTTAAATCATACCGTCTGAGAACGGAATAAAACATAGCTTCCCTACCAGGCAAATATTTTTAAATCCAAGTTAAAAAAACCTTAATCTCCTAATTATCCATCCTCTGGGATATACCAATTGGTGCTCCTGTGTATTTCACAGGTAGCAGCATGCCCCGTCGGAACAGGAGAACCCAATGATAAAGCTTGCCACCAAGGGGTAACCCTGGTGGGTGTGTTATACAAAAAAGCCTTGCCCTTTTTTCCCTGTGGGAGGTTTAGCATACACCACGGAGTAGGGCTCCATTTTTTGAGGTAACAGTAACACTTGAAATTAATTAGCAGATTGGGTGCAATATAGAGCTACGGTAAATGCTAAAGAGGGGGTAAAGAGATTTGGTACATTAATTGTGAATTAAAGGAGCTGACATGAAGGGAGTAGTGAGATGATGATCCGTCTGACAGAAAAGATCCAATCTACTTCAGTTATGCGCCCGGCACTGTGATGTTGTCAAGTTTATGTAAGCTTGGGATGGTGATTAGAATCAAAGGCAAGTAAGAGTTCAAATAATAGATACACCAGTTTTAATTCAATGCTGTTTTAAAATCATCACATGTGGAAATCATTGCCGCTTCTGTGCCTCAGCCATACTAGAATCTGTTCAGGAAATCCAAAAGCAGATTATTTTATTTGAATGTGGGTATATGTTTTGAGGCAAAATTTTCAATTGTTCTATATTTTTAACTAAAACAGTGTTATTGGACAGCGGTTAGAAGGATCTCTTGTCCCAAAGCTTGTTTGGTTTAGGGAGGGTTTTATACAAGGAATTTAGAGTTCCTTGGGGAAAATACCTATAGTCAACGAGTTGTTGGCTGTTCTAGGTTATATTGGCTACAGAGCTAGACATGAGGAAATGGGCCTGGGGACAATTCTGCTGGCCCATGTGCATTTGCAACATTGATAAAGGATTGATGTAGCCATGAGGAGACTAAAGGTTAGTGACAGTACGTGGTTTTCTGTTTTGTTATCTGGTAAACTGTATTGGGCTTCTGAAATTGTGGTTGAGCAGGGGGAAGGGAGGCAAGAGAGGGAAATTGGTGGGTGAGAGGTAATGCAGGTTTGCCCTCCAAACAGCAAGGGACAATGACGAGGAGTACTTCAGCTGTACTGCAAAGGAATCAGGATCTTCTAAGATACTACCATTCAGGTATTATGGCTGGCGGACCCTTTTTCATCTGAACTCTTCTAGCGGAGCTGTTATGACCTTGATGTCTCTCATCAGGTCTGAAGGCCCCCCAACAACCCTCTCCATTCAAACAGTATGCCCCATGGTAGGGGCTCATTGCTACTCTTAGCTCTGGAGGCTGTAGTTAAGCTCCCCAGGACACAGGACAGGTCTCCTTTGAGCGGAAGAGGTGTGGCATCGCGGCTAGGACGACTGACTCCGGAATCTGGGGATCACGGTTCGATCCCCGGCACCGGCGTCAGATTAGCCCAGCACCATGTGACTCTGGGCAATAGCTTGCTTAGTCGATTGTGTGTGTTTGTGGCTTGTGCCCTACATGCCTAAGGAACAACAAGGGCACCCAACGAGTCAGCACAGGACCTCGGGGAACATAGTCTATACTGGGCAACAGTGGTCCTGTACATAAAAAGTTACGGTTAAATGAATATAGACACAATGGAGCTATATTGGTTACCGTGATTTGTCCAGCCGGAGAGTGATCACCAAGAATTTGTACTGTTTGAAAAGTTAACGGAAAAATTGTCTTACATTCACAAAGAGTGAGACACAAGCCTGTGCTTTCACGTTTACAAATTGGCAAAGTAGAGTAACAGAGAAAGGCAAGGAGAGAGATAGGTTAGGCAGAAAGTGAGCGATTTCTGAGTAATGGAAAATAACAGAAATTCAGTTACACCATTAAACACAATTTAAATATACATTTGCATATATGGCGTAAAAAGTCGACGACGTTTCGATTCCATAAACAAAATACAAGGAATCATCATCAGGACAAAAAGTTTTGTGCCTAAAGTTTGCAAAACACAATAGCCTAAAGAAGAAAAGAAAAACTGGAATATATCAGTGAGGAAAGACATAACAGCCTTCATTGGTGACATGTGAATTAGGTGAATAAAGTTCCTTAAGTGAACTACTAATGATGGCACACGTGATAGATCTATAAAAAGTACGGCGAATGTGATCGACCGTGTGAGTGAGAGTATAGGTCAGAACAATGCAAAAGTTTATGAACCACGAGGAGTGCCGCAGGGGATCTGTCTGTGAGTGCAAACACACGTGGGCATGCTGGTGTGGGCAGTAGTGCCACTGTTAAAAAATAATAAATAATCCTGGGTACACGGAGCGTGCCTCGGCGCAGATGGTGATACTGCACGACCAATTGACTTAAATAAGTCAATTGGTCGTGCAGTATCACCATCTGCGCCGAGGCACGCTCCGCCCTGCCCACACCAGCATGCCCACGTGTGTTTGCACTCACAGACAGATCCCCTGCGGCACTCCTCGTGGTTCATAAACTTTTGCATTGTTCTGACCTATACTCTCACTCACACGGTCGATCCCATTCGCCGTACTTTTTATAGATCTATCACGTGTGCCATCATTAGTAGTTCACTTAAGGAACTTTATTCACCTAATTCACATGATGTCACCAATGAAGACTGTTATGTCTTTCCTCACTGATATATTCCATTTTTTCTTTTCTTCTTTAGGCTATTGTGTTTTGCAAACTTTAGGCACAAAACTTTTTGTCCTCATGATGATTCCTTGTATTTTGTTTATGGAATCGAAACGTCGTCGACTTTTTACGCCATATATGCAAATGTATATTTAAATTGTGTTTAATGGTGTAACTGAATTTCTGTTATTTTCCATTACTCAGAAATCGCTCACTTTCTGCCTAACCTATCTCTCTCCTTGCCTTTCTCTATTACTCTACTTTGCCAATTTGTAAACGTGAAGGCACAGGCTTGTGTCTCACTCTTTGTGAATGTAAGACAATTTTTCCGTTAACTTTTCAAACAGTAAAAATTCTTGGTGATCACTGTCCGGCTGGACAAATCACGGTAACCAATATAGCTCCATTGTGTCTATATTCATTTAACCGTAACTTTTTATGTACAGGACCACTGTTGCCCAGTATAGATTGTGCCCTACATGCAGCATGTGCATGAGGGAGCCAGAGTAATGGATACCTGCAGGTCCCATTTTGGAAGCCCCTAGACTGCTCCTGTGCAGAAGATGTAGGGGAGATTGTTTTCACAGAGAGTGGAAGGGAATTGCGGTCATTCCTGAAAATGAAGGGAGGCGACAAGGCTCCTTTAAATTCACTTAAGGGATCCTGCATAGTGGAACTGCTGATTAGTTTTCCTGTGGTACTGTTATTTGGTAGGTATTCCGAGTGCGGCTCTCATCTTTGTTATTCAGGGTGAGAGAGATCTTTAGGGTGCAGCCAGCCTTTTGTCTTCACCCTTTCCTGTTCAGTGTGGCTGGTGAAAAGCCAGTTGCCGAAAAGTCAAGCCTCTTTGTGCCTCTGTTGTGAGCACTTCAAGCTGGAGACTACCCTGCTGTGAAAAGCATCACTCTACAAAAAGGCTCAGTCTGGAGAATAGCCCAGTGAGGACACTTGACAGAAGAACCACCGCAAACCTGATTTGAGATTGCAAACAAAAAACCCATGTTCCTTATCTGCTTTGAATGCATAAATTTGCGAGCTACTTACATTCTTTCATCAAGGAAGGGAGTATACTGCGGCATACTTTGAGGCCTGCTGTACAACAACTAGAACCGGTGTCTGTGTGATCGCAAGATTCCCAAAGGATAGGGTACCTCAATAAGAGTCTTTACTTGCTCGAAGAGCTGTACTCCTGACCAGAAGCACCTGGAAGCCAGTCTGTCTGCTGAGAGAGTGAAAGAGCCTGTGAAGCCACAGATGGTGTGACTGCCAGGCAGTGCGAGTGTCGCATGTCCCATGCAGTCCCATTGCCAATTTCCTTATATTGCCATGAGTATGCTTCAGTTTTTACCTTGCTTTGCACACGTTACTATACACAAGTATTTTGCTTTGGGCCACTCTGTACTTTCGCACAGAACTGTTATTTTTGTGTTCTTCATTTTCCTGGGATTTAGTCTGAACACCGTAGACAAGGTCAAACAACAATGCTCCTTGTTATTCTGTTTTTTTCAGGCTCTAGCACATAGACAAAATTCATGCATGCAGCTGTTGTTTTGGGAACACATACTCTTTGTCCGATAGGTATGCACAGACAAGCAAATACACGAGATCGCGACTACACCTGAAATGTATAACCTTCATCTGTGCATGCTAAGGTACAGGGTCTGCTGCAAACACCCAGAGATCTTTTGATATATAATCACTCTGCTTCTATAGAAGGGGAGTGGGTAAGTTTACCCTGTCTTTCTACGACAGCTCCTTTTATGATTTATAGATTTCTTACTATGCTGAACGTATTTGTGTTAGGCATCTTCCTACATATTGTGGCACGTATACTGCATACTAGAGCACAATAGTTTAAATAAATATTTTAAACTTTTCTCATGTCTCTTATCTTATTGTGGACAAGTACAAGTGTGAGAGCAAAAGGGTGTGCCTTGCCACCGCGATTCATGAGAGGATCGGTAGTGTTGTGTTCTTGGGTGTCTAATCACGTGTTCCTCTGTGAGTGAGTAGGAGGGCAAGTGCGATACTATAGCTAGTTGGTCCCAGGCTCATGGGTACTAAGGTGGTAGGATAACCCAGCCCCTGCCTACTAAGATTCTATGGCCCAAAGCATGGTTCTGTGAGTCCGCAGAACCCCTGCAACACCAAAAAATGCCAGACTCTAGTGTGCAGGGTCTAGAGGAGTAAGAAGACTGCAGAAAGCGATCTGTGAGTCCAAAGGGGGCTGGTGCAGTCTCTCCAGAAGTGAGGTTCTAAGCGGGAATAACGGGCAGGCAGCCGACCTTGCAATAGGAACAATCATGATTGCCCTAACTACTTAAATCAAGATCTGTGCACATGGTGAATGAAACTATGGACACCCAGAGCTGTTCCTGTGGCTGACTTCAACTCAGAAGTCAAAAACTATGCTCATTGTGGACATAACCTTCGTGGCTAAGACTTGTGCACATGACGGCCACCTTTGCATTATTACAAAGTACATCACATGGCTCTGACTGTGCTGTTGTGATACCTGTGTAAGTGGTGTCCCATCTGTTGCCCAGTGTCCCAGAAGCAGGTCTGATGCCTGCCATGAGCCCTACCTAACTTCTATTACTTGCCTTCACCGAAGGAATCACGGCTGCAGCTCTGGCTGTCCCATCCTGCTAAGGCCTACCCAGACTGAGGGCCACTCCTGCAACCATGCTGTCTCATACTAGAAGCAGGCGAGATCCAAGACATGTGATGCTGAAACACATACAGACCTGCATTTTGGTGAAACTGTATCTTGGAGACTTTACTGAACTGAGCACAACCATAATTGAACAGGGGTACCTGCACCTGACCCTTGAGTAATCTCTCACATAACTAACCTAACTGCGGACCTGCATAGACCACAAGAGGGATTCATGTGATAGAGAGAAGAGGAAGACAGTAAAGACAGTATCCCAAGGTGCAGTAGCCTAAGTGACAGTGCATAGTATTGTACCTGCACCAGTATACAGTTTCAAGCATGTCTATTAAAGTATGTTTCTTATCCAAATAACACACTGGGCTGGATAAAAAGGTATTGCTCTGCTAGGTGATCTGAGTTTCCATACCCCTACACTATCTCACTGAGAAGAATGTAGATGCTCCAAATTGCTAACACTGAGAGTCAAATGCTGAAGGGGTTGTATGTGGCCCAGTTTGTGAAGCCAAAGTAGGACATAATCTGGGACATACGAGGTAAACTACCCCTGCCCCCATGGCTGAGGCCTAGTAGCTCCTGCTTGCCTCATGCCCCCTGTACTGGATCTGACACATGCCTTCTGCCAGATAGGATGTGTATTAAGCATTACCAACTATACACTGTATGCCACCGAAGTCTATGTAGTCAGTGTCATTCACTTAATACTTAGCTTTCAATGAGAGTCAAGGGCGCAACGGGTCCAGGTAGGAAAAGTGCAAGAGGCACTAAAAGCATTGAAGGAAAACAATTAAAACAAAGATTTTTTGAATGAAACTAATACTGTTTTAAAAAACACTTCACAACTTTTGGGGAATCACCAGTACTCCACAACACATGACATTAATTCTTGTGTTATTCTTGAAGCTTTAATATACTTGTTAACGTATAGTGTTATGATGTGAGTTTTTAAGCACCATATTGAATGTGCTTCAATACTTCGGAGATGTACTTTTTAGGTCTGGCTATCGCCATGCCTTGTGTGATCAACAGAAAAAAGGTTTAAGAAACACAACTGTCATAGACTTCGACTCATCCCTCTTTTGCCTTGATTACAGCATTTGATTGGGCAGAACTTGTGTGAAGCTGCCAAGAAAGAGAGCAGTGCTTTTAGCACTTCTATTCAATCCTAAGTGGTGCTCCCTCACCTAACATGGCTACCCCATTAAAACGCACTAACATGGCAGTGTGCAAGAAGACGACCCTCCACAATGATATGATAGTATTGGCTAAGACTATTGCTCTATGAGCAAGCAGCAGAACAACTGGCAAAAATATTAGTGAATAGAGATTCCCAACAAAGGATTTCCCCCATCCAAAATGGTTGCTATGTCCACCGTGATGACACAGTGGCATGTGGTGAGCCTTTTTTCTTTTTCGTCTTCATTTGCATCAGTGACATTCAAAACAAAACACATGATGAGAGAGAATAGGGCTGAGGCTTTGGGGTATGGTGTTGGATTGAAGATCGTTTGACGACTTCGGCCAGTTCTGGCTTTTCATTTACCTCAATATTTCCTTCCGGGACATGTCGTTTTTTTTTAACATTGTAAGCTGGGTCTGAAAATACCAAAAGGCAAAGTGTTACTGGATAAAATCCATGGTTGGCAAGACAGGTGTAGCAGAAGTAGCAGGGCAAGTTTTTCTTGTACAATAAAAGCAGATTGACTAATGGAAGTGTGAATGACAATGCATGAGTGTGAGAGAGTACAAATGAACGAAAGAATCTGAGATAGTGAGAATGAGATTGTATGTGTTTGTGTGTGACTGTATATGTGTTATGTGTGATGTGTTGCTGGTCTGGCATACTGGTGGTTATTCTTGCCTTATGGATAAGGGCACTGATATCATAAGAACGGGAGGTGTGACCTATGGAAAACCGCAGCCCCAGACATGCTTCTATTAAGACATCTTCATTGGCTGTGGGGATTCGAACTGTCCAGTTGAGAAAGCCTCTAGCCCAGTCATACCCAGCGGCAGAGACACAAAACACCACACCTGGCTGAAGTCCCTGACATGGTGCACGTAATTCTTAGCATATGGAATGGATCCTTAGCACAATGTTGGAACTGATAACTGAGGTCATTCTTGTCATTAGATTTCCTGCACTCATTTTATAAGGAATGTTAATAGCAAAATGTTGACCCTTGTATACAGAAGGTATTTTTAACAGATACCCATGTCTATGGCTGAAGTATCCATGGTACATTTCTGGTACTGTCATATTGTATGTACTCCTTGACATAAGGGACACACCAATGAAAAATGCTGGCCTTGGTATAGTGGAAGTACTTTCTGACTTCTGACATTTGAAAGTAACAGGACCTACTCTTAGGAAAGGTCAGGATTCTCGGTACACTATGAACGTACTGCAATAGTTAATGAATGCCCTATAAAGGTCTTCAGAGTTTTAGCAAATTTAATCCCAAAGGTTTCAGAAAATTCTTAGCGGAGAAGCCCGCTCTCCCTTAAACCACCTACAAGAAATCTGTTAACTTGTTTTACTAGATGAAATTTAGGGAACGTTTCACACCCCACCACTTACATAGATCTTTAGTTTGCATTAGTGAGCAGAATTTGCAGGGTGTAGAGGGGACAGTTTAAGAGTTGAGAGTGCACTGTCTCTTCAGAAAGGACAGGAACAGGGATTACCAAAACAGATTCTGGTATGGCTGTGTCCCAAAAGCAGCACCGAGGTTCACACAGGATGATTTAAACACTGCAATGGATTCAAATGGAGAACCAGAACGTCTAACCTTGACCTCTACCTTGTCTTTGATTATTTTGGTCTCTACTGGGAACTGGAAAGTCTTCTTAAACAAATAACTTTAGATCTGTATTTTAACTAGACCTATACTATTGAGCCTGCACCTCTGCCCATAATACTCCCTACTTGCTAGCTCGTCAATAACAGCCTAGTGCATTCATGCATTGACATGGCTCAATTGCTACCTATACAGGAACTGATCAACATGGCATGGTAACAATAACTATTGGATTTTTATTTAGTGTATCACAGGTGTGTGGTAGTGCATTTATAGGCAGCAATATTGCCAACGCATTGCACACAATTTAGTCAGAAACAAAGAATGGCATTTTTGGAATTTAATCTGTGACTTACCAGTCACACACAAGATAACGGGTGGTAACCCACTAAGTTGTCCTTCATTTGTAAAATAATAAATGCTGGCCCAAAGTCTTGCTTGGGAGCCTGTGCCAGGAAATGTCAAATGTTGTGAGAGACGAATATCAAGACTGCTTAGACATATTTCTACTGTGTGCCACTTTTATCCACCACCAAACACTCCAGGTGCTTTTAATCTCACTCTTGCAGGTTATTTTTCATCTTTGATTTCTTCCTTGGTTAATTTTGCCATCCTTCTCTTTCTGTTTCACTTTTGTTTTGTTCTCTTTTTTGTTCTGCAACTAAGTCTGATGAGGAAAAATTATATGGGATCCTAAAAATGAGTACTAGTGGGCTCCACCTTCAACTACCGGCTCAAATTGAGAACCTCTACTAAGCCTATTATTTTGATACCTGTACATAAGGGCAGCCTTACCCGTGAATGTGCTACAACCTCTCTCATTGGATAAACTAAAATTGTACCTTCACTCAACAATGGACAAGGACCATTTATTTCAATTTACTATGAGTTGAAGCCTAGGAACAGTGTAAAATCTACAAAAATATGTTTGTTATACTATCAGGTGTGTTCAATATGTTTAAAATGCACAATTTGTCACTTGTATCCTCATATAATGGCCATGAGATTAGCTCAGAACCAATTTCTGGAAATGCTTGTCCTGTCGCATTGCTGGGAGTAGAGTTCGCTTTAGGAGGGTGCAACCGTTGCAGCCGCACCTGGTTCTGACTTTGGTGGGACTGTGTTTAAAAATAGCTTCTGGTTTGAAAGCACAGGAACTTCCTTGTGCATCCAGGAGTTTTCATACAACAATAATGCCAAGATAACTAACTCTGGTGATTAATGTTGCTACTGGTGAGAAATTGGATTTTTGTCCGGTGGTGACAGTTTACTCTTTGTTAAGTAGCACAGAGGGTTAATATGCCTGCTGCAAATGTACCATGCAGATCACAGAACTGAGCATGAGTGAACTATGAGGAGCGCTATAAAAAAAATGTTTGTCGTTGAGCCTCTCTCTTAAGAACCTACTGGAGACTGTCGCCTCGGGCGCCACCAGCAATAGAGCCAGCCCTGGCTTGGAGTGTAAACCACCCCCACAACCCCACCGAAAGTACGGGCCTAGTTCCGCCCCTGGCCTTTCAGAGGATTGGAACATACTTCCAGCTCAGGCAGCCGAGTTTACTTTAGCTTCTCAACTGGTAAATGTGCCGCTTCCTCAAACCAAGAGGGATGACTCAGTCAAAAGTAGGGTGAGCTGCTGAAAAAAAGGCAATAGTGTTGGTAAGTATGGCTTTAACCTTTTCTGAACGCTGCCTCCTTTCTGCCCGAGGATATTACTCACATTTTGACTGAACGCCGATACGACAAACTTCATGAACCCTCCACCATGTTATGCGTTTTAAAATTGTGTTTGAAATCCGCACTGGCTGTTAAGTGGTTGATTTTACTTCTCCTAAGAGCCCAGAAGAAAATGTGGTTCGGTTCCTTCGAAAGGAGGAGTTTTCAATTTCGGAAACATACCTTAGCTTCCTCCGGGAGGCGCGGCACAATATTAGATAATCGGGCTGGCGATTAGCACCGATCAGGTTGTACTTGCAAAGACGAAGTAGAAGCAAGGGTCCCGTAAACTCACGCGCTTTTCTCACGTGCCACGTCAACGTGACAGCCTAGCAGGAATCGGAAATTACTGGGCGGAGCATTTACTAATGTAACGTATAGAGAGATTTAAAAAGGCCTCTTTTTTCGATTTGAAGTGTCTGAAAATCCCGCTGTAGGCCAGAGGTCTTCAAACGTTTGTGCTGAGACTTTCCACGAGTAAAAATATTTTCATTTCGGCCCCCCATCTAAAACTCTAGCGTCGAGAATGAGAGAAAGGGCGGGTGCATACATGGCAACATTTTAGAGCAAACAAAGTGAGAGATAAAAAAAGAATAGTCGGGTGACTAATTGCTCACCACTGATTTTTAAGTAAAAACGACTTATGTGTCTATCTCTCTCCTGAAATCGCGTGTTTTACAATAGAAGTCAATGGTGGCAATTCTCCCGATTATTATTTTTTAATCTCCCCTTTCCCCTTCTAATATGGGGGCATGTATGGTGACTAACAATCAACATTTAGTTTTTGGCAGTTTAATAACATAGTGCAAACAAAAACAAAGTTCTAAACTCTGGGAAACAAAAACAGAGTTCTAAATGTTTTTTGTTTGCACGATGCAGAGCTACCAAAAATAAAATGTGGACCTAGACCTGTCACATGTTCTAATCTCCCCCTCCAAGTATCCAACTCTTGATGTCAGAGCTGATCCTTGGAGGGGGCATTGGAGCCTGTGTGACAGGCAACATCATTTTATTTTCCGGAAGTGAGAGTTAAGCCTTAAAATCGGTAGCCTGCCACTTGAATTGGGAGGTTTGGCATGTATGCGGGTGGGGACCGGGGTATGTTGCATACACGCCAATAGACCCAATTCGGACAGTAGACTCCCGATTTCTAAGGCAAAGCCAATAAGTCTCACCTTTCCAAAAGGTTCTATTTTCGTTTTCTCTATTCTACAGTACTTGTGTGGATAGTAATTGTAGACTATATGTGTTAATAAAATAGTTTTGAATGTTTTGCTTATTAAGTGATGTATGTTGGATGTTTTGTCTGCCTCTTTAGGTCTATTGGCTTTGCGAATTTTTTGTAGATGTTAGCCAGCCAAAGCATTAATGCCCTGCACTACCTCAATGGTATTTGAAACCATTACTGCAGAATATATAAGCTACCTTCACGAATCCAAAGATCTAAGTCCCTCTTGGAAACCCCATGACACTTGCTCAAAATGCAGACTCTGTAGTTACCAAAACGAATCTTTAATTCATTTGTTTTGTGTGTGCCCGGCCCTTATGGCGGCTAGAAGAAAATTTTTACGGGATATCCTAATCAAACTGAACATAAGAACATGTCGCCAAGCGGTTATAACCTGGCTGGGAGGATCATCACCAATTCTGACTTGCAGGGGTCTTAAATTTATGATAGAGACTGGGAAACAACTGCAGGTACGTGTATGATCTTTTAAAGCATTGCCTGACGCTCACTCTTCATGTATTATCCCCCATGCTCATTCCATAAATCTCTACGTTGTTAGTGGGGAGGTCCGTCGTAGAGTTTAAGTTTTAACTGGTTTTAACTTTGATATCAATCGTCGCTTTGATCTTTTATGCAAATTGTATTGCGGACATTCGCTAATTGTATTTTTTTCTAATTGTAAGGATTTTTATTAATTCAACAATAAAATATTCTGAATAAGCTACCTTTGGCATGTGTTCAGCAAGCTATTGTACATGCTTTTGTTAAGCAATTGTAACACAATACACAGAGGCTTGGTTCTTTCAGTAGAAGTGAGGGTCTGTTGCAAAGTATATATTGTAATTTGTAAGGTAAGAAGATCCAGAAGTCGTAGGTATTCTTGAAAGGGTGTTTATTAGTTAAAAGCTGGTAAATAGGTAAATAGGAAGGAGGCCCCACCGGGAGCAGCATCCAGCTGCTCAGCCCACTCAATCAAACTGACCACACATTCAAACCATGCACACAGGAACATTCCAATGACATCACACACACAGGCTGAGCAGCAGGGAAAGAGATGAACAGGATATAACAGGGTCTTATTTTAGTTACCATTCAGTTTGGAAGTTGTATGTATTAGGTATTTATATATAAACCGAATTGAAAGGCAGCTGAGCTCTCTACATTGTAAAGGCAGAGCCATCACAATAGATGATAGACGTGGTAGCTGGTTTGTGGGGTGATGTAGTTTGATGTAAAAGTGTGAATCAATACCTGTAAATCCATCACCTCATGCAGCATCGTCTCTTCACAACCCGTCAGCAAACTTAAGTCATGTGATGCAGAGCGAAGAAAAGGAAGTAGACTGCTCACACAACTACTTTCCTTGCTCCTGAAAGTTAACTTTTGGTAACCGCAAGACTGTGCACTAATGGTTTGTTTTTATAAAATACATAGCTGTAACGTTTTGGGTTTGCATATATGGTTGCAATAGTTATTGTTAATGCATTGTGCCTCTGTGTGATGGTTGGCGCTCTCACGTGTGCATGTAGCTCTCCATTGGAACAAGGCCGGACTGGACGTACCGGGCATCGGTGTTTCCCCGGGATGCTGGAAAGTTAGGGGTCGCTTTTGTTAGCGGGCCGTTTTTTTTTGCAGTGTAGCAGTTTTAAAAGCACTCCAAAGTTCCTTGTATATTCAGCAGTTTTCTGGCAACAATAAAAGTGTCATGTTAACTCTGGTGATTAATGTACCTGCAGGAGAGAGATGGGAGTTTTGTCTAGTGGCAGTTTTCACTCATTTTATGCAGCGCAGAGTGTTAATATGCCTGCTGCAAAGAACGTGTAACATGCATATCAAAGAACAACATTTTATGGGCATAGATCAGTGGGTTACTACTTTTGTCAAAGAGAAACTTTTCTCACTGTGGAGTTCATAAGTTACAATCGTAATCTAGTACAGTAAGCTCTGAACTGCCATCAAAGAGCTACATGCAATCTGCATGGTACAGGTAAGTTATGATATTTTCCCAGTCTTTCATTATCCTGATGGTGCTAAAAAAGCTTTGTTTGGGTAGAAATAATTTCTTATTATTAAAGTCAACCCTGACTACTGTGTTATGTTCTGAATTCTGAGTTTGTGCTTCTCCAGACCAAGCACTCTTAAAAAGTGCCTACCAGTATGGATGGCATGTGAATGCTACACCTTGTAGTCAGTCCCCTTTGCCTTATATAAAGTTTTCTATGCACTGATTTACACATGTATGATTCATTGTCTTTGTATGTATGTGTAATGTAAAGTGCTCCCACACCCTACACTGGTATGAGAGTAGCTATAAAACAAATAAAATGCATGTGAGAGAGGGGCTATGGAGAGAAGAGAGGCACTGTTGGCGGGTGATAGTGAGGGAATAATTGAAAAGCTGCAACAAAGATTGTTGTGTCCTGGTGCACAGTAAGGTCATCATTTACTATGTTTTAAAAGCTAATACAATTGAATATATAATGGCAAAGAGAGGTAGAATGCACAATTTTTCCCCACATTTTCCAAAGCTCCCCATTGTAGTATTCAAGCTCAATCAGCTCACTTGCTATGCACTGTACAGGGGCTGGTCTGACAAAATTTGCCATGCCTGCTTTCAGTCCTGAGTCCAGTCATGCATAGGAATCAGTTGTAATGAGGGGATGGAAGATAAAGTGGGACTCAGAGGGGACTAGACAGAAAGAGTGGCTGACTACATAAGGGTGCAAGCAGTGATCAGGGAGTGGGTGGGTGGACGGAACAGGCGCCTTCGAAAAACAGCAAATATGGCGAGATAAGGACAAGATTTACAGGGCTGTTTATAGAAATGGCACTAGGAGCATTAACACTACAAAGAAACAAAAGGGAACCTTCCCAAAACAACAGGATGAAAGAATCACAATAAATAGTGTGCATATACGTACTGAAATAGAAAAGAGTCAACGGGTCGTTTTGTAAAATACATTGCTGTAACTTTTTAGGTTTGCATATATGGTTGCAATAATTATTGTTATTGCATTGTGTCCCTATGTGATGATTGGCAGGCTCATGTGTGGGTGTAGCTCACCATTGGAAGCAGTTGTAACGAGGAGCCGAGGAGCTAAAGCAGGACTCAAAGGAGTGGAGAAATAGCGGCAGAGAATGAAGGTGGCACGCAGTGATGAGGGAGGGGGATTGGTGGACAGAACAGGCACCCTCGGAAAACAGCAAATGTGATGATATAAGGACAAGATATACAGGGCTGTTTATAGAAACGGCACTAGGAGCATAAACACTACAAAGTAACAAAAGGGAACCTTCCGGAAACAACAGGCTGAAATAAACTAAATAAATAATGCGCATATACGAACTGAGAGAGACAAAAATGAAAGGATACCATAAATAGGCCTCTGCTCCATGGAAAGGGAGTAAGGCGCAAGAAGGAGGGACAAAAAACACATATTACCTACATAAAAGCAAGCTTTTGGGAAGTACACGCGAAGAAACAATTCAAAAGCGATGGGCGGGCTGTAAGCCCACAGAGTGGCTATAGTGTGTCTAAAGAGACAGCACAAGTGCTGCCTGGGCTTGACCTTAAAATTATTTTATTTTGTCTGTCTCCGACCTGAAATTGCCTTTGCTTTAATAGAAGTCCACCGGGGAAATACATTCTCCTGACTATATTTTTTAAAATCTTCCACTTTCCTCTTCTAAAATGTTGGCATGTATGAGGTTGGGGTGGTGTTTAATTTCAGTGTTGCCATTTATTTAGCCCAGAACAAGATGTAAAATCTGCAATAGCTCAGCTGCATCAAAGGAAACAAAATGTTGAACAAAAATCTTTACTAGGTCTTCATTTTATATTAACAACAGATAATATATTTAAAACAAGCATTTGCAATGCAATAGGTCTCGCATTTGGAAAGTTTGAGCTATTGGTATTGTAAATGACACATTTTTTATTTATGTGTTAGTTTTGGAAATAGCGAAATGAATAGCTTTGTCATTTAAAATGCCAATAGTTATACCTTTCCCAAATGTGACACCTATAGCATTTGTAATGCAACATGTTATGTTACGTTATGTTATGTTATTATCATTTATTTTGCGCACAGATGCTCCAGCTAAGGAGCGTCCTGGCGCAAGGAAAAGGTGAACATAACACAACGCAAAAGAAAAGAGAAAAGTGCAGACAGTCAATATAAGAAGAATTAAAACAGGTGAGTTTTCACGGCCCTACGGAATGCTAATAGATCCTCTAACAGGCGGATTTCCAAAGGGAGGGAGTTCCAGAGAGCCGCGGCTCTCACACGAAAAGAGCGACCGCCCATCCGGCTAAGCCTGAAACGCGGAATAACCGCAAGGGATTGCCCAAGAGATCTAAGAGAGCGAGTCGGGACATAGGCGGATAAGAGATTATTGAGAATCTCAGGTGCCGATCCTTTTAAAATTTTGAAGGCAAGGCTAAGGGCCTTAAAGTGGATACGACTTTTGATCGGTAACCAATGTAGGGACCGCAGAGTGTTGGAAATAGGGCAGGACCTCGGCAGACCCACCACTGCTCTCGCAGCCGCGTTCTGTACGCACTGCAAGCAAACGATTCAGATTGGTTAACTCCCTGCAGGAGCGAGCTGGCATAGTCCAGCCGGGAGATAATCGTCGCTTGGATAACCAACTGTCTCGTCGGAGCATCAAAAAATTTGAGCACCGGCCTTAGCCCACGCAGGACACCAAAACAACATGCCGCCACTCTCTTAGTGTGGGTAGTGAAGCAGAGGGTGTGGTCTAACCACACTCCCATGTTTCTGAGTTCCATCACTGGTGTAGGGGCCGGCCCTAACTCCAGAGGCCACCAGTTGTCCCCCCAGCGATCCGTTCCCCTTCCAACGATCATCACCTCAGTTGTTTTCGCGTTCAGCTGGAGACAGTTGTTGTTCATCCAGCTGGCCACCTCTCTCAGCCCATCTCGGAACCTGGGGGCATCTTGTTCGACATCCCCGCTGATCGTGACCGCTAGCTGCGTGTCGTCGGCATAGGAGACCATAGTTAGGCCCCACTGCCTGGCGACATCAGCCAGCGGCCGCACGTACAAGGTGAAAAGCGTGGGACTCAGCGAGGATCCCTGAGGGACCCCCAGGTCCAGCTGATGGAATTTGGACTGAAAAGGAGGGGAGGCGACGCAGAAGGAGCGATCGCTTAGGAAGGAACGGAACCACTGCAGAGCAGAGCCACAGATGCCAATGTCTTCCAGGCGGTGCAGAAGGATGCGATGGGACACTGTGTCAAAGACATGTGACATGTGTTGTATTTACGTGACTTAGATGTATTGATATTACAAATAACAGTGGCTTTTGATGTTTTTTAATAATTAACACTTAAATAAAAGGTATTGTAATTTATAATGGCAATAGCTTAAACTTTTGTAAATAACTTTTGTGAAGATTATGTTCAGTGTATTTTATTGTGACGAAAATCCAAGAACAGAAGTGAAATATTAACATCTTTTTGTAATATTTGTATTAAAGCTTGAAACATTGATAGAACATATTTGAACCAGTTGTTGTTGAATGGTTGCACAGGTTGATGCTGTGGTGGCGCTGAGTGATGTTGTGGTGGCGATAAGTGATGCTGTGGCGTTTAGTGATGCTGTGGTAGCGTATAGTGATGTTGTAGTGCCCCTGAGTGATGCTGTGGTGCCCCTGAGTGATGCTGTGGTGCCCCTGAGTGATGCTGTGTTGGTGCCATAGATTGAGTGAGGGCGATAGATAGCTAGAGGGAGGGCGACAGATAGATAGAGTGAGGGCGACAGATAGATAGAGGGAGGGCGACAGATAGATAGAGGGAGGGCGATAGATAGAGTGAGGGCGATAGACAGTTAGAGTGAGGGCGACAGATAGATAGATAGATAGATAGATAGATAGATAGATAGATAGATAGATAGATAGATTGCCACCATGAAAGACCACCAAAATGAGAACAAGTTTACGCACTTATACATCACAGGCAGCAGCAGTGTAAGCTTTCCTCCGCTTCTGTAACTGCGCATTATTGCATATGATGGAGAGCGAGGTGTGTGGTGTACTAGAGTGAAGTGTGTACTAGTAAAAGATCACGTTTGACATGGTGCAAATCACAAGGTGAAGGGATGGTGTATATGAGTGATAGAAATATTTGCAAGAGGGAAAATCCAGGATGACATGGATAAGTGAAGAGGGGGCGTAAGGGGGCAGGGCTGGAGTGCCAGAGAAAGGTAGAGGCAGTGTCATTGGTCCGCTACTATCATCATGCCTTTATGAGGCTGTAAGCCTCCAAATTTGTACGAGGGGTGCTCTGCTTTGAATATTTATGCTACAGCAAATACAAACATAAAGATGTTCTATTTACAGCAACTCAGCACATTTCTTCGGGCCTGCCAGCCAACAGATCAAACACAGCCCACCACCACTTGTACAGAATAAACAAAGCGTATGGCGTATTTAAAAAATGCAATCATTAAAAACTAAAGTAGATAAAGTGGTAATATGAATCTGCGAACACCCAACATCACAGGAGCCCGCACGCCCTCCTTTTACACCTAGATACAGTGGAACATGAATCTGTGAACACCCAATATCTCAGGAGCTAAATCTTTCAGAACATAATCTGGTGGCATTATGTACTACGGCGCACGTCATTAACGCACATGCTGGAATTACTTTTACATTTTATTAAAACCCAAGGTTATTCTGCAATTAATGGACGAGCTGAAAAGGCTGCTCCCAGGAGAGTGTGTGTCTAGAAATGGTTTGTTTTATTTGCAGATGTGCCCAGTAGAAGTGCTCTGGGGGCAGCTGGCCTGAGCAGTGGGCACTGAATGGGGGCTCTGCCAGACTGGCCAGCCTGAGCCATGCCACCGAGGGGCAGGCCTTATTAGCATACCAGATGTTAGGATGGGGGGGAGGGGGGTTGAAGTAAATTTATGTAAGGTGTGAACAGTCCACTCAGAGGGGATTGGATTTTTGGGGCATATGAATCAGTTTCAGAATATTAACTCCTTGTGCGTTGTCTAGTTAGTTTGAGACACATTGTAACAGCCTTAAAGCGCACATGCGGAGACCCAAAGAATGAAGGCGGTGGGAGTGTAGAGGCAGAGGTGTGAAGGTTAGCAGGCACGGAATGGAAGGGGGGACAGCAGAGAAGACAAAGAAGGAATGGAGGGGGTGTCGTAAGGAATGGAGAGAGAGAAGAGGAAGAAGAAATGGAGGTGAAGAGGGGAGTACGCAATGAAGAAGGAGAAAAAAAGCACAGAATCATGGGTCAGAAGGAGAAAACAATGGAGGGCAGGGATGCAAGCTCCGCTGACTACGTGAAGTCCTGCAACAATTTAATACATCCTTCTTAACAAGCTGACAAAATCCAAAGTGAAATTTTTACAAACCACTGCTATCATGTGTCTTAGAAGACTGTGAGCCAGTTGCTCCTGAAACTTCTTGCCAGGGCTGCATTACTCCGCCAAATGGAATTACGTTTTATAAAGGGGTTGGCATAATTCTAGCCTTTGAAGTGGCACCCACGTCAGTGAGAACTTCTGGCCAATGAACACTGCTGCCCACAGGCCTTTGTACAAAGGGCTTCAAAACAGATTTTCACATTTCTCTCCAACAGAAAACTGCGTATTGATTTTAAATTTAATTGATTTTATGATTAAGAAACTAAGATAAACTTATTATTGTTAGAACCGGCTGTCTCTAGTTGGCAGAGGTATGCACTTCTGACAAATAGGGACACACCTTTTCTAGTCAGGGCAAGGGGATCACCCTTTGATAACCCCTGCTCACCCCCTTGGTAGCTTGGCAGAGCAGAACAGGCTTATCTCAGAGGCTGTGTGTTAAGCATTTATGACCACATACAGTAATAAAGTGAAGGCACTACAAATGGACACGACACAGTAGTATTATAAAAATAAGTATTTTTATATAAGGTTTAGCACAAGACCAGATAACGACAAAAATGTACACAATCTCAATAAATACTCTGGGAAGGGAAAAATAGTAGTTCAAAGGTAGTTTCTTCTTTAGCACAAAGTCTTTAGTATCAAAGCAAATCTTCTTGGAAACACAGTTCTTAGCAACAAGGTAACCCACACGGGGGCTACACGACGTCGAGGCAAAGTTAATCCAAAGGTTCGGCGTCGACCGTGAGGAGCGCTACGTCGAGCCCGGAGTCACACGGACCCCCAACAACACAGTACCTCAGGAAAATGAAGCACACGATGATCAGCGGCGTCGAGCAATCCGGCGTCGCGTCTTCGGTGTCGATCAGGCCTCAGCAGGCGTCGTTGTTGATGATGCGGTTGCAAAGTGTGAGCAGCGCTCACGGCGTCGAGAGGGCACGAGGGCGATTCGATCAGCAGCGGTGCAGACACGAGGTCCCTTGGAGCTGGAGCCGAACTCACTACTCACTGACGTTGCTGCTGGCGTCGGTCGGGCCCGGCGGCCGGTCGTCGAGGAAGCGGGACACTGGGGCCGTTACCCACTATGTCGAGCTGGATTCGGCGACGTCCGTCAGCGTCGAGATTGCCGGCTCTGTCAGAGGTGCTGGATTCACAGGTTCCAGCAAATAGCACTTTAAAGCAGATGAAGTCCTTTAGCCCTGTGACTTCAGCAGGAGACTGGCACTCTTCCAGTCCTTGGAGATTTTCTTAGCAAGCGTGAGAGTACACACACAGTTCCTCTCTCCTGGTTCCTTGGCAAAAATAAAGAAGCACTGCAGGATTCCCCCCAGCAAACAGCACACTGGCAGAAGGGGTAGGCAAGTCCTCAGATCAGCAGGCCTCTTGTCCTTGGTTACAGGGTTCCTTGTCAGAAGTGATCTGATTTCTTCGTTCAGGGGTCCTTCTCTTATACCCCTTTTCGGCTTTGATCCCTTCGTCCATGCAGGGGAATTTCCCAACATCCTGGGTCTGTTGTGGGTGGAGCCAGGCAGACGCACCTGGCTTATTCACTGAGCAGGGCTGGGTCCTCAGACGCCCAGCAGGAGGTGGAGCCAGCATTGTCACTGGCAGGAGCAGAGCTATCGGCCTCCTGGCAGGAGGTGGGGCTAGGATCGTCCATGGCAGGTACAGAGCCATCAGCCGCTTGGCAGGAGGTGGAGCCAGCATTGTATCAGGCAGGGCAGGCTATCAGCAACTACTCTCCCCCTACTCTCAACACAAATGTCCCACTCATCCCACACTGACTCATCTAGACCGGTGGAGCCACCCAGCTCCTGTCACACACACGCAAGACCAGCAGAAACCAGAAATGGTTAGACAAGAAAATAGACACTTTCTAAAAGTGCTATTTTCAAACCCAGAGTCCAAAAACCATCCACACCAACGGATGCATAATTAAAACCCGAGTTCAGGGATACCAAACTCGACATTGCACCATGCTCCCCGGGCCAGCTAGGATCATAGCATTAATAATCCCGGCGGCCCATTCTAACTAATGGAGAGCAGGCTACCTCGCAATAGTGAAGAACGAAGATGGCTGTAGTTCATTATTAGGACATGCCAACTTGGTCAGGCGTGTCCTACCTTAGACTTACAATGCACCCTGCCCGTGGGCCTACCATAGGGGCGACTAACATGAAGTTAAGGGAAGGTTTGAGGGACTGGCAAGTAAGTATACTTGCGCAGCCTGCGTGACAGTACCAGACTGCACGTGGGTCTCGCAATGACCGACCCGTAGACATTCTTTTACGAGGCCGCTCTTGTGGGTGGCACAACACGTGCTGCAAGCCCACGAGCGGCATTTGTATTTACAAGCCCCGGCACTCCGGGTGCACTAGACTAGGGACTGACAGTAAACCAAATAAGCCAAACATGGATACAATCGATACATCAATTTAACATCGGGAGCACTTGCGCTGTGGCACTGATCAGCAGTGGCACGGCGCCCAAAGCATATACCAGCAAAACATCGAAAAACAGTGGAGACAAACAGAAAAAATGGAGGAGAGACTCAAGCCAATGATGTCAGGTCTAACACGTGTCCCCTCCAGCTGAAATGTGGGGAGAACTACCCTTGACCTAGGGAGTCCTCATCACTAAGGCGGAAAAATCTGGAAAGACCATCAGCATTGGCGTGATCTGTACCAGGGCGGTGTTCCACCGTAAAGTCCATCCCCTGTAGGGAAATGGACCACCTCAACAGTTTCGGATTCTCACCCCTCATCTGCATCAACCATCTGAGGGGCCTGTGGTCTGTCTGAACCCGGAAGTGAGTCCCAAACAGGTAGGGTCTTAGCTTCTTCAGCGCCCAGACGACAGCAAATGCTTCTCTCTCTATCGCACTCCACCTCGTTTCCCTGGGAAGTAACCTCCGACTGATGAAGGCTACAGGCAATTCTCGGCCCTCTTCATTCACCTGAGCTAGAACAGCCCCCACGCCATGCTCTGAAGCGTCCGTCTGGACAATAAATTCTTTCGAAAAGTCGGGTGCCTGGAGTATCGGTGCTGTGCACATTGCAGTTTTCAGGGTGTCGAAGGCCGTTTGACAGGCATCAGTCCAGATCACGTTTCGTGGCTGCTTCCTGGAAGTCAGCGAAGTCAAGGGGTGCACAATGTTACCGTAATCCTTGACAAACCTCCTGTAGTAACCCGTGAGTCCTAAGAAGGCTCTCACCTGAGTTTGGGTTTTGGGCGGCGCCCAAGCCAGGATGGTATCAATCTTGGGTTGCAGGGGGGGCAACCTTGCCGCTCCCTACTTGGTGCCCCAAGTACACCACCCAACCCTGCCCAATCTGGCACTTACTGGCTTTGATTGTGAGGCCTGCTCTGCGCAGGGCCAACAACACTTCCTGGAAGTGGCGCAAGTGTTCCTCCCAGCTGGCGCTGAACACTGCGATGTCGTCCAGGTAGGAGGCACTGAAATCCTCCAGTCCAGCCAAGACCTGGTTGACCAACCTCTGGAAGGTGGCAGGGGCATTCTTCATCCCAAAGGGCATCACCCGGAACTGGTATAGCCCATCTGGTGTGGAGAATGCTGACCTCTCCTTCGCCCCATCGGTCAAGGCGATCTGCCAGTACCCAGACGTTAGATCAAACGTACTAAGGTACCGGGCAGCCCCCAACCGATCGATGAGCTCATCAGCTCTGGGGATGGGGTGCGCGTCAGTCTTCGTGACCGAATTGAGTCCTCGGTAATCCACGCAGAACCGGAGTTCCGGTGAAGCACCAGGCGCTGCAGCCTTCGGGACCAAGACCACTGGGCTGGCCCAAGGACTGCTAGAGGACTCAACCACCCCTAACGCAAACATTTTGGAGACCTCCTCCTTAATGTATGCTCAAACCTTGTCAGTCACCCTGTAAGCCTTGTGCTTCACAGGAGGGCTGTCTCCGGTGTCAACGTCATGGACACACCAATGAGTGACACTCGGAACCAAGGGAAACAGATCCGGGAATTGTCCCAACAGGTGGCGACAATCCTGTTTCTGCTCAAGGGTCAGTGTGTCAGAGAGGACCACACCATCCACTGACCCGTCTTGCTCTTTAGCACACAGGAGGTCAGGAAGAGGCTCACTCTCCTCCTCCATTCCAGCATCTGTAGCTAGGAGCATGCCCACTTCGGACCTTTCTAAGTGGGGCTTCAAACGGTTGGCATGCAGGACCCACAAGGGTTTCCTCGGAGATTTCAAGTCCACCAAGTAGGTGACATCGCTCTTCTTCTCCACAACCTTAAACGGTCCAGTCCACCTGTCCTTGAGCGCACAAGGTTCCACAGGGGACATGACCCACACTTCCCGACCAGGCTGAAGCTCTACCAGAGTGGCGTTCCGGTCGTACCATCGCTTCATCTCCTCCTGGCTGGCCTCCAGATTTGCCTGAGCAAGTTCTCTGAAGCGCCGAGTCTGGTTCCGAAAGGCCAGCATATAGCTGTATACATCCTGGGGAGGTTTCCTGGGAGATTGCTCCCAGCCTTCCTTGACCAGACTCAAAGGCCCTCTTACCGGGTGACCGTATAAGAGCTCAAAGGGGCTGAACCCTAGAGACTTTTGCGGCACCTCACGGTAAGCAAACAACAGGCATGGCAAGAGGACGTCCCATTTCCGCCTCATTGGTTCTTCAAGACCCATAATCATGCCTTTAAGGGTCCGGTTGAATCTCTCAACCAGCCCATTTCCTTGAGGGTGGTAAGGAGTGGTGAACTTGTAGGTTACCCCACACTCCTTCCACAGAGACTTCATATAGTTCGAAATGAAGTTGGTGCCTCGGTCCGACACCACCTCTCTGGGGAACCCCATCCGGGAGAAAACACCCATCAGTGCCCGTCCCACCACGGGGGCCGTCACTGTTCGGAGAGGGATGGCTTCCGGGTACCGCGTGGCATGGTCTACCAAGACCAGGATAAACCTGTTGCCCAGGGCTGTCTTGGGTTCCAGGGGCCCAACAATGTCAATACCCACCCGATCAAAGGGGGTACTGACCACTGGAAAAGGTTGGAGGGGAGCCTTCTGCTTCCTTCCGCTTTTCCCACTTGCCTGGCAAGTGTGACAAGTCTTGCAATGGATGTCTACATCCCTTCGCATCTGAGGCCAATAAAAATGGGTGACAAGCCTATCATAGGTCTTGTCCTGCCCCAGATGTCCAGCTAACGGAACGTCATGAGCCAAACCCAGTAGGAAGGCTCTGAAGCGCTGGGGTACCACCAGCACACGGGCTGACCCAGGCTCAGCAGCCTTAGGCTCGCTATACAGGAGGTCGTTCTCCCAGTACACAAAATGTGACCCTGACTGATCACCTGAGGATTGGGCTGAGGCCTGATGTCTCATGCCCACAAGAGAAGGGCACACCTTCTGTTTGGCACAGAATTCCTCCCTGGAGGGACCACCATCCTGCTGCCAATGGGTCAGCTCGGGCAGGTCTCCCAGTTCGGCAATTTGTTCCCCGGTGGGCTCCAGGGCATCCCCCTCAGGGTCTACCTCCTCCTGGACCACGGGAACTACGGGGGCCGGTTTCCCGCGCCTCCTGCCTCTTCTCTTCACAGCTGGGTCCTGGGCCGTACTTTCAGGCTCCGGGACCCCATCAACACCCTTACTCGCTGTCATCGATCGAGTGGTTGCACACACCCACTCTGGCACACCCAACATTTTCAAGTGCGCCTCTCTCTCCACCTTAGCCCAAGGGGAGTCTTCTAAATCATTGCCCAGGAGACAATCGACAGGCATGGCGGGCCTCACAGCAACCTGAAGAGTACCTGAAACTCCCCCCCATTCAAAGGAAACCTGAGCTACCTCACACTCTTTCTGGGAGTTGTCAGCAGCTATCACAGGGTAGAATGCGTGGGGAACCACCTGCTCTCTGGACACTAAGTGACACTTGACAGCTGTCACACTCACTCCGGTGTCTCTGAGAGCTTCCACTCTATGGCCATTAATGGTCACCCACTGCCTATATTTACTAGTGTTACTAGGCAGAGGGGGTGGAGGGACCATTTGCATGTCTCCTAGCGAGGCCAGGGACATTTCTGCGGGACCCCTCCCACCATGGACAACCATCTCCTCCCCTCCCAGGGCTACATTCGCCAACTGACGGGAGGGTGCACGCGGCGGTGCATTCGAATCCTTTTTGGGACACTGGGGGTCATAAAACCGGTGTCCCACCTGCCCACAACCGTAGCAGGTTAGGTGGCCCCTATGAACAGGTTTACCCGTCGGGGCCCCTGGCTTTTTCTCAGGGGGAGGCTGGGAACCTTTCCCTTGGGAATTACTTTGCGACCCTTTCTGAGACTCCTTCTGTTTACCCTTGTCCCCCCCACTCTTCTGCTGGGGACCCTGCCCACCTTTGGCTGAGTCTCCCACTGGACCCTTGTGGACCCTGGTACTGACCCAGCAGTCCGCCTCCTCAGCAAGTTTTCTAGGGTTAGATATCTTGCTATCAATAAGGTGCTGGCGCAGCTCTGGAAAACAGTTATTAGACAAATGCTCCCAAGCAAACAAATCATAAAGAGCTTCGTAACTTTCCACTTTGCTGCCCTTCACCCAATCATCCATGGCTCTGCAAAAATAAGACACATACTCAACCCACGTCGTACCAGGCAACTTCTTACATTCTCTAAAAGCTTGTCTGTACTTCTCGGGGGGTTAGGCCATACCGCAACATTAAGGCATCTTTCATATGAGCATACGACATCCTATCCGCAACAGGCATGTCTAACAGGGTATCTCTCCCCTCATTCACAAAGCGACCCCACAACCCCGCTCCCCAATTCTTCTCAGGGACCTGGTGGGCCAACAATGCTAGCTCATATGCTTTAAACCACTGACCAATATCTTCGTTCCTATGATAATCTTTTATCACATCTTTGGGAAAGTAAAACTTACTTTCTGCAGGCCCAGATGGGATGCTGCCACCAGAGGGATTCAACTCTAACTTCTTAGCTTGGATGTCCAACTCCCTCAACTTGGTATCACGCTCCAAAGCTAACTTCTCTCTTTCAAAATCTAACCTTTTGGTCTCCAAATCAGCTTCTCTTCTACCTCTTGCATTTTCTAACTCCAACTGCCCATTTATCTTTAGCCTTGCCATTTCCATGTTGTATGCACGCTCCTTCGCCCTTTCTTCTCTTTCTTCGGGGGAAAGACCTTTGGAGGAAACACTGCTTCCAGGAGAGGACTCAGGCCTATTCGCTGGCGCCTCCTCTTCCCCTTCCACTGGCGGTACCACCAGCGGATCAGTGGGATCTCTGGCCTCCAACCAGGCCTGCAATGCTTTGAGATAGGTTTCCTTAGCCTTGAGACCTTTGGTAGGAACTTTAAACTTCTTGCAAAAGGATTTCAACTCCTCCAATCTGTAGTCGTTTAACTTCGCTCTGTCGAATTCCTCCTCAACAACAACAGGGGTAGTGACTCCGGTGTCACTCATGGTCAAAACTGGCAGTGTTCAAAAAATCAAGCTTCAGAAAAGCGGAGAACCAAAAATAGGATCCTTCCAAATTATATTGTGACTGCGCTATGGTCTGCTTTCACTATGTAGCGCACACTAATCACTGCACATGGGTCATAAATGCAAGGTTCGAATCCTCACCGCTGCGTCCAATGTTAGAACCGGCTGTCTCTAGTTGGCAGAGGTATGCACTTCTGAAAAATAGGGACACATCTTTTCTAGTCAGGGCAAGGGGATCACCCTTTGATAACCCCTGCTCACCCCCTTGGTAGCGTGGCAGAGCAGAACAGGCTTATCTCAGAGGCTATGTGTTAAGCATTTATGACCACATACAGTAATAAAGTGAAGGCACTACAAATGGACACGACACAGTAGTATTATAAAAATAAGTATTTTTATATAAGGTTTAGCACAAGACCAGATAACGACAAAAATGTACACAATCTCAATAAATACTCTGGGAAGGGAAAAATAGTATTTCAAAGGTAGTTTCTTCTTTAGCACAAAGTCTTTAGTATCAAAGCAAATCTTCTTCTTGGAAACACAGTTCTTAGCAACAAGGTAACCCACACGGGGGCTACACGACGTCGAGGCAAAGTTAATCCAAAGGTTCGTCGTCGACCGCGAGGAGCGCTACGTCGAGCCCGGAGTCACACGGACCCCCAACAACACAGTACCTTAGGAAAATGAAGCACACGATGATCAGCGGCGTCGAGCAATCTGGCGTCGCGTCTTCGGTGTCGATCAGGCCTCAGCAGGCGTCGTCGTTGATGATGCGGTTGCAAAGTGTGAGCAGCGCTCACGGCGTCGAGAGGGCACGAGGGCGATGCGATCAGCAGCGGTGCAGACACGAGGTCCCTTGGAGCTGGAGCCGAACTCACTACTCACTGGCGTTGCTGCTGGCGTCGGTCGGGCCCGGAGGCCGGTCGTCGAGGAAGCGGGACACTGGGGCCATTACCCACTATGTCTAGCTGGATTCGGCGACGTCCGTCGGCGTCGAGATTGCCGGCTCTGTCAGAGGTGCTGGATTCACAGGTTCCAGCAAATAGCACTTTAAAGCAGATGAAGTCCTTTAGCCCTGTGACTTCAGCAGGAGACTGGCACTCTTCCAGTCCTTGGAGATTTTCTTAGCAAGCGTGAGAGTACACACACAGTTCCTCGCTCCTGGTTCCTTGGCAAAAATAAAGAAGCACTGCAGGATTCCCCCCAGCAAACAGCACACTGGCAGAAGGGGTAGGCAAGTCCTCAGATCAGCAGGCCTCTTGTCCTTGGTTACAGGGTTCCTTGTCAGAAGTGATCTGATTTCTTAGTTCAGGGGTCCTTCTCTTATACCCCTTTTTCGGCTTTGATCCCTTCGTCCATGCAGGGGAATTTCCCAACATCCTGGGTCTGTTGTGGGTGGAGCCAGGCAGACGCACCTGGCTTATTCACTGAGCAGGGCTGGGTCCTCAGACGCCCAGCAGGAGGTGGAGCCAGCATTGTCACTGGCAGGAGCAGAGCTATCGGCCTCCTGGCAGGAGGTGGGGCTAGGATCGTCCATGGCAGGTACAGAGCCATCAGCCGCTTGGCAGGAGGTGGAGCCAGCATTGTATCAGGCAGGGCAGGCTATCAGCAACTACTCTCCCCCTACTCTCAACGCAAATGTCCCACTCATCCCACACTGACTCATCCAGACCGGTGGAGCCACCCAGCTCCTGTCACACACACGCAAGACCAGCAGAAACCAGAAATGGTTAGACAAGAAAATAGACACTTTCTAAAAGTGCTATTTTCAAACCCAGAGTCCAAAAACCATCCACACCAACGGATGCGTAATTAAACCCCGAGTTCAGGGATACCAAACTCGACATTGCACCATGCTCCCCGGGCCAGCTAGGATCATAGCATTAATAATCCCGTCGGCCCATTCTAACTAATGGAGAGCAGGCTACCTCGCAATAGTGAAGAACGAAGATGGCTGTAGTTCACTATTAGGACATGCCAACTTGGTCAGGCGTGTCCTACCTTAGACTTACAATGCACCCTGCCCGTGGCCTACCATAGGGGCGACTAACATGAAGTTAAGGGAAGGTTTGAGGGACTGGCAAGTAAGTATACTTGCGCAGCCTGCGTGACAGTACCAGACTGCACGTGGGTCTTGCAATGACCGACCCATAGACATTCTTTTACGAGGCCGCTCTTGTGGGTGGCACAACACGTGCTGCAAGCCCACAAGCGGCATTTGTATTTACAAGCCCCGGCACTCCGGGTGCACTAGACTAGGGACTGACAGTAAACCAAATAAGCCAAACATGGATACAATCGATACATCAATTTAACATCGGGAGCACTTGCACTGTGGCACTGATCAGCAGTGGCACGGCGCCCAAAGCATATACCAGCAAAACATCGAAAAACAGTGGAGGCAAACAGAAAAAATGGAAGAGAGACTCAAGCCAATGATGTCAGGTCTAACAATTATAAATAAAAAGGTGGCCAACAACTGCCCATGCGACTCCACAGGGACACTAAAATGAAGACTCCCTGTGGCATACTGCCTCAAGGGACTTAATGGGCACCTGATGACACAGGCAAATACAGTGTGACGGACAGAGGTTTTTCAGCTATGTACTTGCTAAAAGGTGCCATATTATTCCGTCTCTTCATTATGTGTTGTTTACGGCTACTACTGGAACAACTGTTCACCTGAAATTGAGACGTAACTATCCAATATCAGTATCTAGGAAAAACCTACAAACATACTTATCAACTCACCTGCATTTTGCGGGCGTCACCCGCTTTTTCCTGTCCATTCATCTATATAGAGTATCCTTTGAAAAGTCTTAAACTTTTTTTATTCGAGTTTGACAGGCGTGACTTTTATCAAATCATGTACTTTGCCCCGTGAGCTGCATTTTGATGAGCTTGCAGTCAATCAGCTGATTTTGCTGTACTAATCTGTTAACCCGCAGGAGCTGTGGAGCTTAATTTATTTTAAGTAACCAGATCTCTGCAGAGCTCAGCGTGTTTTTACGCACACTGTTGTGATCATCTGACTGAGAGCTGGCGGCACCCTACAGTGGGGTTATAACAGGACACAGCAAGACAGTGCAGAACAAGGGAAGCATTTCACTCACATGGGCCGCTGCAGGGAGGCAAAACTTTAAAAGCCGAGAAGCCACGAAATCCAGTATAAAATGCCATGACCGGTTTACAACCAAAAAAAGCCACACAGACACACCACATTGCTGCCCATGTTGCTTACATTTGACTTGGACTCAGTTCTGATCTATAACCAAAAGCCAAATGCATTTTATGACTTGTAAAGTTGTTTTTTTACCTTAGTAATGTGTCCACAAAAAAAAACAACAAAAAAAACATTATTCCAAATGCTGCCAATTACATGTAAAAACATGCATTAGTAAAGCCAATAATTTGGCCCGGCTTTGCCACTGTTTATTCCCTGCCTTTCTAAAAAAAAAAACATTTACAAAAATAAAAGTAAACATTTTTTAACACAGGGCCACTTGCCCACCCGCCCTAGCAGTGAAGGGAATTACTTTGTGTGGCTGACAAAAACTGTGCTTCGGCTGAATGTCGCCAGCTGCACACAAGGGAACAATAGCTGCAGTGGCCTCACCCTATGCAGTATGCTGTAGTGGTAGGAAGCAAAATATGAATGACTGCTGCAGACCAATCAATACGGAGGGCATGCTGAAAGCCTAAATAAATATACGAAGTCTATATTTTTGGAAAATCAATTGCTCTTTGTTAAAAGCGGCCAAAAAAAAAAACACACCAGGCACACACACGACTAGCTCTAGTTATTCATGCAGCACATGGCCCCATGACATCTATGCATATACAAAACCAAAAAGGTGGACGTATAGTTATTCTTAACAACATATTTCAAAATGTGAACATTAAAATGAGGGGCAAATATTAAGGAAGAACTTCTCGGAAGAGCAGTAAAAACTGTGAAACATACACAATGTCAATCAGCTTTAAATCATAAGAAAATATTTAAGATCGTTCTGAAAGTCTGCAAGAGAATACACTGGGGACCAACGATGGACGCTATAAACGCAGAAGCTGCCTTATCAGAGCGCAGCCGCATCCTCCATTCAAGCACTTTATTTCGCAGTTACAGCGCTAACCCCCTAGAAGCTGCTCTCGGAGTGGCACTGGTGTCTGGACAAGTAACCGCACATTAAATTCTACCCACTGAAAAACATCTAAAAAGATTTGTGAAGGTTCCACTAAGCACACTCAAGAAGTCAGGACAAAGACAGCAAGCAGTAAAAGAACAAGCTCTTGGCATTGCTGTGGAGGGGGAGAAATGGGAGACTCGGCCTGGCGGCTGTGAAAAGTGTGAAGTAGGGGGCGGGGGAGCGAGCCCTTTGAAGTGAAGCTCTCGGAGGCAGGCGGCTCGGGGAAGCGTGTGCACGAGCACATGCGCTCAACAAAATCCGCGATGGTTTCAGAGCTTGGTTGAGCCTCTATACTCACGTCTATTTATCACTTACGTGATAGAATAGGCGAGACCTAAAAATGCGGCACCATAGGCTTTGGCCCAGCTCCCTTTATCTGTACATTTACGATGGGGGACTGCAGCAGGGCGCAGCCTTTGTTCTCTGTTTGCAGAGGCCTCTGGGAATGCCACTTGAACTCTGACCGAAGGGCACGTGCCCGGGGACACGTGCGCCCTGCAGTAGCTGGCCCCTAGTGCATGCACGACTCTGGATTGTAGGTTGCACCCTGGCTCTGATACAAAATGTCTCTGCCACCTGCACTAACAAAGCGGGCAGAGTTGTGTCCTATCTGGAAAAGAGTAAACTTTGAAGTTCCATGATATAGGAAGTGACGCAGAAACCCCCCTCCCCCCAACTCCCAGAATGGTGGAAGGCTTAGATGTGTAGCTGAATATCTAGGATGATTGATGGAGTAGGACTATGTTGATATGATTGATGGTTGATCGGGAAAAAAGGAGTGGGAAGAGATGCAATTATTGGCAATGAAGGATCCAGGGCAAGCGCATTGGAGAAATATAAGAATTTTGATGGTAAATATTCTCTAAGTTAGGTGTCCTGCCATGAGCATGTCAATATGGAGTCCGCCTCATGTGGTGTGCGGATCTCCTTAGCCCCGACGGGACCGTGAACTTGAAGATGATCTGAAATTATTCAATTTAGACAGTGTGATCTCTGACTCTGATGGAAGGGGAGGTCATGTGAAGGAGTGATGCACCTTCAGCTGGCCTAGAGGGATGCAAAGTCACCAGGAACTAGATCACATTCAGAGGGAGTTCTCTTGGCTTTCATTGTTGCTGTCTGTGTGACTATCATATTTGGGCGCCCGTAGACTGGTTATGGTGGAGACTGAGGACCTAAGGGGAAGATGCCAGACTCCCTCCGAGGACATTTCGCAAAGTGGCAGAAAGTTTAATTAATAAGGATTTGTAACCAGATTGATCAAAGAAATGCCCATGTAAATAGAGGTCTTTACAAACCTGCCCTTTCCATCTGTGTCTTGTCCTTGTACCCTTTGGTGTTCCCTTCAGAATAGAAGCTAAGTGCACAATGTGAGTGTTAGATGGTGACACCGTAAGTCAAATTTCAAATAAAATGATCAAATCCTGCATAAAGGCATATATAGTGCCTGCAACTGAAGCTCAAGTGCGAACTGGATGACACCCTCCTCTGAAAGCAGGAAAAAGACCCACTCAAGATAAAAAAAAGTGTCAGATGTAAACACAGGAGCTCCATAAAAACCTTAATGAGGGTGTCTAGAGAGCCTGGCAGGACACAGGAAACTTGGTTCGTGTTTCAACGTTGGGTTTGTTCGTGGGAGACTGCCCCTTCAAGCTGCAGTCACTGGCTGCTGCAGGGCCCACAATCCCTTCCTTTTTCTGTGGAGCCAACCCCTGGCACTGTGGCAAGCTTGCAGAGACAACAGTTCAGAGGTGTGAACGTTCCACAGCCCAGAGTAAGTGGTCCAGGAAAGGTGAAAGTGTGTAAACATATCCTGAATGCACAATAACTTTTGCTCACTGACTACTCTTGCCATTTCTTACCATACGTTTACTCAAGGAGTTTGGTGAAGGTCTCCAGTGGAACGCCCCCGCTCCACAGACCTCAAAATTAGTCCTGTTGTGCAGAAGAAAGATCTTGGGGACCTCACCTTTTAGAAGGCAACAGCTGCAGATAACAGCAGAGCCATGGCATGAACCTGGGAATCGCCCACCCTGTTTAGAGTTGAGGATTCCTTGAGACAATTTCTGAAACAAATAGTACAAAGATTCCTTTTATTCAACCAAAAAGAGCCTGCACCAGCAGTTTAGAGTGGCAGAAGTGGCGGTTTCCCTAGGAGAGTGGCAGGTGCCAGATCCAATACAGAATTAGACACATACCTGTGTTTTCCCAGGATGCCCTGGAACAGCGGGAGAGTCGAGAAGAAGCGCCTCGCAAGTGGGAGCTCGGTTTTGTATTAGAACACGAAGAGGTCCCCTTCCTGGCTACATCCAACCAACTCTTGGAACAACCCAGGTCTGTCGATTTAAGCTTTTGTTAACTCACCCTTGCAGCCTCTGACCCACCTGCATTTCCAAGGGCCAGTCCAATATTTAGACTTTCTTGCCTGTATTACTTGATGTGCTACGCAAACAAATGATGGACGGATTAAATCCATTGTTATTTTGCTCACCATGCCACCCCAGTTTGGACCCAGCCACATGCAAATCAGTTTTGACCCTGTGCCTCTTGTGAACAGTCCAGACCGAACTGCCAAGCCAGGTCCTCCTTGGACCAAAACAAGCATCCTAGGACCGGTTTCGGCGTTGCTCACAAGGAACAGGGTCAAGACTGATTTGCATATGGCTGGGTCCAAACTGGGGTGGTGTGGTGAGCAAAAGAATGATGAATTTAACCCAGATGTTTGTGACTTGGGGTGAATGTTTGCATTGTCCAGCATTCCGCCCATCAACTGTTTCTTTTGCATAGGTATTACTTGCTGCTCCTTTTTGTAGTGCGCCTTTAGTGGAGTATGTAAACTGATTATATATATATATATTCAGGCCCCTGCCCTGAAGGGTTGGGGGCTCCTATGTTCGGAGGACATACGATGGATATATATTTAGTGGAGTATGTAAACTGATTATATGTATGTGTGTGTGTGTATATATATATGACAAAGAGGTCTACATGTAGTATGACAACTGATGTATAAAACACACTGCAGATAGGATGGTATATACAGAGTAATACGAATTGTATATAAACAGATAGGAACAGGGCTTATTTACTGTGGTACACACAAGCCAGTTTGTTGACTAACATACTTTAACAGTAAATTGCTACAAGTGCTCACCTCAAGGCGAATGTTTAAACCAGTAGTGAGAGGAAACGTTCAGACCATCCATATGGAAAGGTTCAACAGGCTTATAACTGTCTCCTATCTTTCCAGAGGGACTCCTGTTTGCAGTGCTTCATTCTGAAATTTTGAATGACTAACTCTTTAAACAGCTGTCATGAGCGAGATACAATCAGCCACAGCGCTGAACTGAGTAACAGCAATTGGGACTTAAAGGCTGAACACGAAACCCGCAGCAGACATGATAATCTGCTGTTTTTGCCAGAATAACCAGGGCCTAAAGTGTAACATTCACATGTTTCTCTGTTGCCTGTCTCCTCAATCACTGTGTTGGCAACACGACTTTGTACAAGTCTTTGGAAAACCGCACACAAGTAGTCAGTTTTGGCAACATCTGTTCAACTGAGACCTAGTTATTGAACGTTGTGTCTGATGTTGATATGGTGTAAAATACACAAATTGTCTGAAAAAAAGCATCAAACAGCTGAAAGCAGCACTCTCTCACAGGCAGAGTGCCAGTACGTTGAAGTTGAAAATGATATAAATCAATATAAATCTTTGAGCTAAAATAGTTAGCAGCAGTTTGTAAAAAGAAGTCTAATTCTTCACAATCTGTCGATGAAAGCACTGCTAATGCTACCGGAAGAAACATACTTCAAAGGCCTTCCATTGGTTTTTTGTCTGACTGACCTTTAAGGTCATTTGGGGGGCTGCCTCATCTTCATCACCCCTAGTTCTAGCGCCCTTAATGCTTTGTATATTTCTGGTCTCGGTATGGAAGGTTAAAGTGGGCGAAAATCGATTAACTGGAATGCACCTGAATAATTAATTCAAGACTCCTCCCAGAGAGAGTATTTTCTAACAACTGCGCAGGTACAATCAAATGTGTATGTGCACGTACAAGTTTCATAAAGCAAATCTTTGGAAAGTTCCATTCTGGTGTAAATTCCACTTGACTGGCTATAAATAGTTTCTACTGGATCCAATGGTTCGTTTGAGGTTTTTTTTATTAGGTATGGCCTAGAGACGTTTGGGAAAGGCACAGCACCTCATCGAAATGAGGAGGGTCCCACAGGACCAAGGCGCGGGAACCATCGAGCTAGGGAGATGATGACGCAGAAAGCGGTGGTGCAGTACTGGTGGTCGTGATATAACGCCCAGTAGCAGTGATGACAAGCTTTGGGATGTGACAGTCAGATAGGTACAACAGAGTTTTAATAATCAAATCAAAGTACCTAGCTAGTACTTTGTTTCATAACCCACACCCTCCTTTATTTTCTTTTTACAGTTTAGAAATAGTTAACATATCTATGTTAAGTGTTCGCACATCTGCTAGTTAGGTGGTATATTTTGTGACAACTTTGTAGATTGCTCTGCAGATAGTGAAAGAGGTTAATACAGAGTGACGTCACCTTCGCCTGGAAGTGCAGAAATAGAGGAGTCACCAGGCGGGCAACTAGAGCCAAATTTCGGAGGGGGAGGGGGCTGAAAATATTTCGGGGGGGGAGGCTAATTCTTTCAACCACGACAAAGTGGCTGTGAGAAGGGGTGACCACGAAATAAAAGCCTCATTTACAACTAAATGGTCTTTTACAGACCTGTTAAGTACTCGGGTGCGGCTGCAATTACATTGCCAGCCCGCGAAGACGTGTCAGCCCGGGCTGACAGGCACGCCTGGGAGTCACTAGTATTTCCCTTACCTCCCCACCTCACCACCACCCGGGTACTTACTTATCGACCTCCGAAGGATGACACTCTGATTTCCACCTTCCTTCCGAGGGACGGAGCCCGTGAATCATAAGCTCTACACGGCCGCATTACCACACTGCAAGTGACTAAACGTGCAGCCTATTCCAGGACTTTGTATGACTCAGTGCCCCCAGTATGGCATGATCAGAGGAGTGTGTAACCCAGAACCTGCGCGAGCTCCGAGGCGGGAAAAGGGGGGTAGGGGTATCGGTATGTGCTCGTCACCCACTCCATTGCACAGTAACCTCTCCGATCCTTCCACTGACTCCAACTTCTCCCTGAAAATGATACCATTATTACCCAATGTCTTTTCCCTCGAGAGGCAGCGCAAAGCTCGTTGCCCGCTCGTGCATTCTTCCAGAGTTCACGTAAACAGGCGCAGCAGCACTCAGCAGGGGCTGATCAATGGCGGAGAGCTCGGGGTGTACGCACTTCCCGTCGCGAGGCATGCGTGCTCAGGAAGTGAGTCACGCGCCAGGGCGTTCAGATAGGCGCTTTGAGAGCCGGGTGTTTACAACCGAGAAAGAGCTGGCAGGTGGAGAGCCGCATGAGTGTAAATTCACCAAAAGTGCCAGGATGTTGGAAGGGGCATCAGCAGGGCACAGGTCTTATAACAAGCTGAGGATCGCCGGGCGCTGAAACAGCGTGGTGCGGGCGCACGAAAGGAGACGCAGTGCCGTGAGCGTGCACATCAGCTGTAGTGGCGCAAGCTGAAAATCGCCGGAGAAGACACGCCGACCTCCGAGTCTGCCTGCTGCCAAGACTGACCGTCACGGAGGGAGAGCGACACGTGGAAATAGCCCGGTAAGTGGGAAGGGGGGGCAGAGAGGGAGGGGATCTGTGTGTGCCTGTGTGTGTGTGTGCGCGCGCGCGCACATGCGTCTGTGTGTGAACAGCATGCCATCTCTTGTCTCACTGTAAGCAGTGAAACTGAATGCTGGTTTGCCTGCAGGACGGGAGGTGTGCGCGTGTGCGCGTCCACGGTCCTGAATCGCGCTCGTGCCCCGGTCTGTGTCACTTGAGAGCCCATCTCGACGACAATAGGTCGAGAGAGCTCGACCTAAAAAATAGGTTAGTGCATAACAGTGCATACCTTAAAATGATTATTCATAAAGTTGAATGATTTATACACTCGTTATTTTTTCTTTCCTGCTTTATGAAAAATATGCAGAAGTGACAGCACAATCTGCCTGCTATGGAATGAAAGAGAATAAGAGATAAATGAATTTGTGTTTTTATGTAGCACTTTATATTGCCTTCTTTCTTTTCTGTGCACTGTAAATAAGTGGTGCTGCTATTACCCAATTCAGTAGTACAGTGGTTACAGATTTCGAAAAGATGCCAGGCTAGGATAACCATGCCACTATTCAAATTCATGATATGTGTCAGAACCCCTTTCAGAGGGCCACAGGGCACGCAGGGGCTATGCTTCCATCGGTGGTGGTGGAGTCCTTTTACTCCTGATGTCCCTATGCCCAACCTACAATAGATCTTTAGCAGCTGAACCAAGTACCCCTTCTGCACTTGACTCTCAGTGGTAAATGAGGACAACCAGTCAAAGGCTTTATCATCGGGGGAAGTGTAGATACAGATTAGTGAACACAACTCGTAACACAAAGTGCACTTGGTAATATTAATAAATCATTGTCCACTCAAATTCTTTTTTATATTAAAAATAATTATTTAATTTCCAACTCTACTTCAAAGGAGTATTGTGACCTTCGTAAGCAAAAAGACCATTACATTGAGGTCAGGTCTCTAATGTTTAACTGGCAAATCCTTGTCCCACCCTCTTCCTTGTAATGCGGTTGTGGTTATTCCCTATTCCATATTCCCTGGTGGCCTCTTCCAGAGAATACTCACTAGCAGGTCTTACTCAAGAGTCCACTCTGACTCCTAGAAAATATTTAAAAGTATCTATGGTGCCGCAGCACCTTTAGCAGGAAGGCCCTGTGGCCCCCAGGCCCATATCAAGTCTTACTCCCTCCAGCAGCAATGAAGCATTCAGCATTTCAGTGGATGCCCCAACCATGACGCTTTGCAATGCTCCAGTCCTGCTCGGTCTAGTTGGTCTACATGATGGACTCGCGGTGGCATCCAGCAGGCGCAGACTCTCTTCTGAATGGCATGACTGGCCTCAATAGCTATTGGAGGTGCTCCAGGCTCCTGTTGGCATGTTAAGTTCAGCGTTTTCCCCAGTAGGTTGATATTTGTGCTCCCGACTATGTCCCAGAAACAGAGCAAAGTCCTCTCCACGTCCTCTGGAGTCCATGGAGTAGGTCAGGGGGCAGGTGTCAGTGCTCAATTCCAACATGCAGGTTGCAGCTTCGGTCTTCCCGGGCAATAGCCAGAACTTTGCAATACTCAGTACTCGCAGCTCTTCCTGGCATACAGGGTTGCTGCGGTACTCGCTGGCAAGGTGTCAACCTTTCCTGTGCAGCCACCTATACCACGACAGCCCCTCCTGCCATACAGGATCATTGCTAATGGTCACACAAGTTTTGGTGTTTTGTCGTCACAGCCACTTCTACAGTGGCCTAGTCTGGCATATGTGGTCACCACAACGAGGTGGTAAAGGCTTCACGCTCTTCGGACAGGTCTCAATTCATGGCTAAGTCCACAGCAGCCCTCTGTTGGCATAAGGGGGTCACCTATTCAATCCTGCACATAGACAGCAAACGGTTCAGTGCACAGCCATCTCAGCACACCTCACCGCGAGAGCACTCTCAGCAGGGCTCCCCATTGGACCTTGCTCCCTCCATCTCTCCCCTCTTCTTCAAGTGGCACACTGGTCTTCGCAGGCACTCAGGTGCTAGTGTTCGAGGCTCCTGAGTAGGTGGTATTGGTTTCCCTGGATGATGTCCCTCACACTCCAGAGAGACTAGCAGGCCTTGGACCCCAGGCCTGGTGACTGGTAGAAGTCTTGCAGAGATTCACTTTCTCACACAGATTTCTGGTTTCTTGGTAGATGACAAATCTTGGGGTCTCAACCTACCCATCTCATATTCCATTTGCAGACACCAAATGTGATTTATGGTCTGGGTCTATGAAGTTTTATTTTGGGGGATTCTGCTTCTTTTGGAGTGTACACTCTTCTCTCCCTTCTTCCCCTTGAAAGACTGTCTGCCACAGCAGGAGAAACTCAGAAGATGATAGTCCCACAACACAGGCCATGAGAGTGACTAGAGTTCACACAAGGGAGGCACTACACCAAGACCGTGCACCAGCAAGAGAAAATTTGTCTCGAACGATCTTCATATGTCCGGAAGAGGTCTGACGCCACCAACAAACCAGCGAAGACATAAGAGGAAGGGCGTCATCCATAGGTATTTGCTCTTGGAATATATACGGCCTATCCTCAAAAATGGACGACCCGGACTTTCTAAAGTACATCTCCCTATTTGATATAATAATGTTGCAAGAAACCTGGCTGACAAGCACAAAACACATCCCGGGCTTTATCTGCTACTCAACAGCAGCGGTCAGAAATAACATATTTGGACACCAGTCAGGAGGCCTGGCTACATATATATCTACCACAACAATACCTTTGGCTTTCCTAATGGATTCATCAACATCCTCAACCCTAACAGTAAAGATAAAGCTACAGCTTGGCAACAAGGAAGTAGAGTGATGCCTTGTCAACGCATATGTCCATCCCAAACACAGAGCTAAAGATTCGAACAAAATCTCGAACCAACTGGCGGAGTATGTCACGCAAATGGAAAATCCACTCGTCATCCTGACAGGGGACTTTCATCAAAACTTACTCGGCTCGTCATCAGAAGAGGAGGTTCTGGCTCTAAACACAACTCACAGTATACCAGCACAAAGTTCTCCTCTAAACAGGCGCAAGCCCCAAAACAACGCCCTACTACAAGACCTAGAACATCAAAACCTTCAGACACTAAACAGAAGATTTATGACGGATTCCCCCCCAGTAGAAACATTTTACTCACATTCTGCCAGTTCCATCTTGGACTACACATTTGTCAGCCTCGCATTATTTCCACACATCCTGGGGTTCAGAATGAGGGACAAGGGTGAAAGCGACCACCGCCCTCAGGAATGCCATATAACATCCAAGACGCCATTAGCAATCAGGCCAGACAAAATGCTGGGAGAGATCTACTCAATCAATCAAAAAAGAATCAAATGCACCCCAACCAACATAACTACTTTAGCCGAAACTGCTGTTCAAAGGTACAACATTCAAAAACCAAACACAGCGGGGCACATCTCTCATTGGGTGCAATACACAGAATCACTGCTAAATGATCTGGCTACTAAGACCGCCCCTAAAAGCAACTTCAACAAAGAGAGCAGTAAAACCAGCCTAAAGAAAGGACCAAGAACACAACTAAGGTCATAAAAAAGAATTGTAAACCTGACCTTAAGGAAGTTAAGATCAGCACCCCAAAACACACACCTACGAGCCATGCTGAAAAAACAAAGGGCAGAGCTCAACCATTTAAAATGGAAAATCAAAAAAAGACGTGGAAAATGAGGCATGGGCAAAGCTGCTATACGATATCAAAAGCAATAATAGCGCCCGCTTTTGGCAAACAGTGAACAATATCCTACGTCCACAGTATAAGGACCTAGGATCCCACATTGTGGAAGAGTCATGGATCAATTACCTCAGTAGCCATTTCAATGACTCTCCTGGACCTAAAGGAGCACAAAGATGTAACACTACAGAGCAAGCTCTCATAACGTCCATGCCAGCGCTACTCATTAAGAGAGTGCAAACCCAACCCAAAGCCACCTCGGTAACATCAGCTGCCCAGGAGATAGCCCTAATCACAAAGCAGATCTGCAAGGGCAGGAAAGAAGGAGCCCCAGGCCCCAATGGTATTCCGCCAGCCCTGTTTAAGGAAAAAAACACAGAATGGGCGACCATCATGCAACCGCTATTTATGGAAATCAGACTCCTAAATAGAATCCCAGATTCTTGGAGAGGGTCGACAATTGTCCCCATACGCAAAAAAAGCGATAAAATGGATCCTAATAATTACCGCCTAGTAGCCCTCATTGACAACGAGGCAAAATACTTTGCGGGAACAATTTTAGAGGAGAACGTGTCATGGGCGGACTCAAATCAGATCATACCATTGAACCAGACCGGCTTCCGTAAAAACACAGGAGCAGCTACTAACATTCTGGCTATCTCTCTGATTATTGATGCTGCAAAAACAAAAAAATTGCCACTGCACCTGTGTTACATCGATTTCAGTCCAGCATTCGACAACATCGAGAGAGGCAGGCTTTGGGGGAAACTAGCACAATGGGGCATACCACAACCGATTCTAAACATGTTGGAGCTTCTCCACTCTGATACCTGGGTGCAGGTGAAGCTAGGATGCGGCACCCATCTGTCATCCAAATTTCGCACCACCAAAGGCCTCAAACAAGGGTGTGTGCTCTCCCTAATACTGTTTAATCTGTACATGGCGGACCTACCAAGCCTACTCAATACATGCAACTCACACTCCCCGAAGTTGGGAGGAAAAACTCTAAGCAATCTACTATACGCGGATGATGTCGTACTCCTCAGCCATACTCACACTGGCCTTCAGAAGTTACTGATCGAAATGTACAGCTACGCAATGCAAAAGCACACTAAAAATAAACCTGAGTAAAACACGCATGATGTCAATCAACACCAGGAACAACAATCAGAAGTCCTGGTCCCTGGGCGGCCGGAAAATAGAGCCATCCTGCGAATACAAATACCTGGGAGTCATTTTTGACAGGGAAGGTTCATTTGCCCAGCAGCTTCAGGAAATAAAAAGAAGAGGAGCTCTGATCGCCGTCACTCTGAAAATCTTAGCCAATCAACTGTCAGGGCCAACTTTGACACCTTACTTGAAAGTCATTCAGGCTAAGCTACTCCCCTCTATCTCCTACGGCAGCGAGGCACTACGAGGAAGAGATTCCAGGAACCTCAACACTATCTAGGCAAAAGCTTATAGAACAATGTTCTCGCTCCCGCCCTACACCTCGCCCGCGCAACTAAGGCTGGAGTTTTGGCTTGCTAAAACAGGACCTCACTAGACATGGAGCTTACATCATCTGCTGCCACAAACTCCGCTCTGCCACAACCGACACACCAAAATCACTGCTGTGGCATGACATACAAAGCAGGGACGCATCTCAGGCACGCTCCTACCTGAAGGCAGCATTGGGGGCCGTCAAAGCATCTGCGCTCTGGGACATGCAACTCGGGCATAGCCCGTTCAAAAAACTAGTCTGGAAAAACGTTAAAAATCTTTCCTTACTAGAAGACAAGGCGGCCTTTGCAAAAAAGAAACCATGCATGGATGACATTAAACACGTATAAAACACTGACACCACAAGCATACTTCAGCCAGGGCTACTCAAAAACCATAACACTGAAGTTCTTGAAACACAGACTAGGGGTGCTGCCCAGCAGAGAGCACCTTCCACCATGGCTCAGGAGCAACAGCCACAAAGCATGTCCACTCTGCAACCTAGAAAAGGGAGACATACTCCACATGACCTGCCTTTGCGAAGAGCTTCGACAAGCCAGCCAACAGCTCTTAAAGGACCAGCTCAAGTAGATAGGGACTAGCACACGAAGGCAAGCGGTGCTCGCCTGCTTGAATCCTGCAAATACTAAACTGAACTGCAGATACGTTAAGTTCCTGGCAATAATAGAGCAAACACTGCCAAAAAATCCAAAAATCGACGATCATCAAGACAACCAACAAGCTAACGGCCACTAGGTTGCCAAGGGTGCATGCTGCCCTGGCTCCGGGAAAAGACTGTTAAAAAATTCACTTTGGTATTGCTCAGCGTTGGGGGGCGGCAGAACTACCAACGAAGTCGCAGTGGTGCATGAATATGGACAAGATAATGATAACTGAGAGGGCGGTATATTTAAGCCGTGCGTGCCCAGGCAAATGGAATAAGGTGTGGTCCCCGTGGAATGTGTACCGTGGTGACATATGTGACCCTCTGCCGGAAGATGACCAGTTAGAGTCGGATGATGAGGGGGGGGGGGGGGGGGGGTGGAGTGAAGGGAGATAGAAGGGATAGGAATACCACACGGGTGAAAATGGGGGTGGGGGGGTTGTCCTCCCTCACTTCGGATAGGGTCCTCGGACAATAAATAGCAACATATACTGTCCTATGAATCTTTCGTACAGCTAAACTGCACTATTACTTTTCATTGACCGCATTGTGATTTCCTGATTGTTCTTCTTGTTATTTAAAAAAAAAAAAAAAAAACGAAACCTTTCTTAATTTGCAATGTGATTTTGGCTAAATACCTTCAACTCGATTTCGTGATGTGCCTTTTTACAGTAGCAGCGTAACTACTGTGTGGACTTCATTTATGCATGGCTATCACTGCTCTTTATTAGCGGCCGCCCCCTCGGGGTTGTAGGCGACTTGCTGTGTAACTATATGAAGGTACAATAAAGGTTTTCAAAAAAAAATAAAAATTCACTTTGGGTCTTCTACCGAGAAAAAAAAATGTTGACTATAAATGATCAAACTTTTCTATTATATTTTTAAATTTTTTAATGTAAAATGTTTGTATTGGTTTTAATTAATTAGCCAAAATAAACTTACCTTACCTCACACATGGATGTCAGCCACAGTGTTATGTGGATTCAAAGGATAATCACTGGCTACCAGCCCTACTCTTTATGATTCCATTGTCAGTCCCATCTCTTTCCTGAGATGTGTCCAGACCCTTTCTTGTATTCTGTTGCTGAACCAAAGAGCAGTGTTTTGAAGTGTAAAAGACTATTCTTCTTTTTCCCTCCGGTGTGTGTCCCTTGCAGCTCATAGAAACAAAGCGATACACAAAGCTATCTGGGGGGATTCCTCTCCTCCCCATGTCTTAAATAGTCAGGCCTGGGCTTTTCAAAATTGAACCCATGGTCCTCCATGTTATGTACCATTTCAGGCACACTGGCACTCAGTATAGTGGCTCTGTGCACTGTTTAGTACTGTAGCTTTTCTGTTTTGTGCCATGGAGTGCTAATTGCAAACACACACACTGCCAGTGCACACATTAATTTTGGGTGCACTATTTCTTTATTTATTTATTATTTTAGAGTTTTATATAGCGCTAGCCAGACCTGGAAGTATCGGAGCACTTTGCAACATTTGTCAATAACAGTCTACTATACAAAGAGTGTTCCAGAAAACACAGTGATTTCAAGGTGGTTCATTAATCAGTATAACTCCAGTAGAATTCAATGCAGAGTTGTAAAGTTTGTGGTAAAAGTAGGGGGAGTACTGTGTGGGACAGGAGGAAGGTGTTGTAAGGAGTGATCTTTTCGTAGTCACTGGGTCCTCTGTCTTGAGGCAGAGTATTTATTTATTTATTTATTTATTTATTGAGCTTATTGAGCGCGACAGCTACCCGAAAGGGTTTCCCGGCGCTGAGAAATAGCCATTAGCAATGGTTGAAAAGCAAACGCACAGTTATTGATTAAACAGCCAAGTCTTAACGGCTTTGCGAAAACGGACATAGCAGTCCTCAGACCGGATGTCCAAAGGAAGTGAGTTCCATAGCTTGGGCCCTAAATAAGCGAAGGACCTACCGCCCATTCTGGACAGTCTGACTTTAGGAACCGTGAAAAGAATATGGGAAGAAGAACGAAAGGAACGGGAAGGAACATAAACGTCAGCAAGGGTTTGCAGGTAGCTGGGAGCAGTTTTCGTCCTGATCTTATGCATATAACTGAGCGCCTTGAATTTCACTCGGCTGTCCACTTTCAACCAGTGAAGATCACGGAGATGACCAGCCACATGATCAGTTTTGCGGCAGCCGCAGAGCAGGCGTGCTGCTGCATTCTGCACTAATTGGAGGGGACGAATGACCGCCTTTGTTGCCCCCAGGTAAAGTATGTTACCATAGTCCAGTCGGGAGGTAACCAAGGCACTCACTACAGACCTCTGAGTGTCGATTGGCAGCATCCATAAAATCTTCTTCAGCCAGCGCAGAATGGTGAAACAAATCGACGAGACTTTGCTGGCTTTGTAATGCATAGTCAAACCCCTGTTGATGATCATCACCCCTAGGTTACGCACATGTTGCGAAGGAGAAAAGAGAGGGCCTAAGTCGAAAGGCCAGTGCCTGAAGGTCCAAAGGTTTTGCTTGTGCCCAAGGACAAGGACTTCAGTCTTCCCTCCATTAAGCTTAAGAAGATTTTGGTTCATCAATCTGGCGATTTCCTCCAGTCCAGACTGAAGGAGGGAGGTAGAGGCCTTGTCGGATTAAGAGAGGGAGAAAATAACCTGCGAATCGTCGGCGTAAATAAACAAGGTTAATCCGACGCTATCGGCAATAGGGGCCAGAGGAGTAACATAAAGATTAAAAAGTAAAGGACTTAAAATAGAACCCTGGGGCACACCGTGGGGTAAGGGATATATTTTGGAGGTAGCTGTCTGGGAAAAGATTTGGAACGTATGATCAGTTAAGAAGGAAGCCAACGAATCGAGGGCTAATCCACCAATGCCCATGGCGGCTAGGGATTCAAGAAGAATTTTTTGCGAGACAGTGTCGAACGCCGCACTGAGATCAAGTAATATCAGTGCGGCCGTCTCGCCTCTGTCTAGCAGGGACCGAAGGTTCTCCGTAACGCCAAGAAGCGTGGTTTCTGTAGAGAAACCTGGGCGAAAGCCTGATTGGGAAGGATGCAATAAATTGTTGGTGGTGATAAATTGAGTCAGATGATGGTGAATGTGTCTTTCTAAGACTTTCGAAAAAGCTAGTAGCAAGGAGATGGGGCGGAAATTGGAGAGAACCACAGGGTCGGCAGTGGGTTTCTTCAGCAATGGCGTGACCATTGCATGCTTCCAACTGGCCGGAACAGTAGCAGTCTTTAGGGAAAGGTTAAGAGTAGTACAAATCGCGTAAAGCTGGGGGAAGTTCAGCGATTGAAGTATTGCTATAGACAGGGGATCTTTAGGGGAACCAGATTTTATCTTAATTAAAAATTTCGTAAAGGACGGAAGGATGCAATTCAGGCCATACAAGTAGTGGGCCAGAGGTGGGAACAAAGGAAGGGTTAGTGCCCTCTAGATTAACGGAAAAAACTGAAGATATATTACTGCTGCTTTGAACAGAGATTTGTTGATAGATCTTGTCGATTTTACTAATAAAGAACTGAGCAATTTCATCACACTTGCTACTAGACAAGGGAGGGGATTTTGCAGTGATAAGAGAGCCAGCAAGGTTTTTGACCAAGCCGAAGAGTACTTTCGATTTGTTGGCTGCGTCTGTTATGGTTTTGGTAACGAAGCTGGCCCAAGTCATGGCGCAGGCTTTGTGATAACTTTTTAAGGCATTTTTATAAGTGGTAGCTGCTGAAGGAGAATAATCTTTACGCCAGATGCGTTCAAGTTTTTCGCAATGAGATTCAGGAGAGTATTCATGTAGGTCCGTTGTCACTTCGTGAGGTCTCGATTGAGGAAGAATGCTTTGAGTTGGTTCTTGAATGCTTTGAAGGAGGGGTTAGTCCTGATATGTATAGGGATGGCATTCCAAATTCTGAGTGCATTACCGGAGAAGGACCTAGATAAGCTCTTTTGTTTGCAGGTTTTCGGGGGGATGAGTAGCAGAGAGTTGGTGCTTCTGAGGTTTCATGTCTGTCCCGCTTTTTTTAGTTTGGCAGCTAGATAGGTGGGTTTGCGAGTGTGCAGAGCTTTGTGTGTGAGACAAGCAGTTCGGAAGTTGGCCCGCATTTCTATTGGGAGCCACTTAAGCTCTTTCAGAGCGGGGGAGATGTGTTTGTACTTTTTTACTCCCGTCACCATTCTGGCTGCTGCATTTAGGGTTGTTCAGAGAGGAGCAAAGTGTAGTTTAGCCGTGCCTGTGAGTGTGGCTATCCCATAGTCTAATCTGGATAGAACGAGGGATTGCGTGACTTGTTTAAGGTCAGTTGGTGGGATGAAGGGCTTGATTTTGTTCAGTAGTTTTAAGTTGACGAAGGCACATCTTGCGGTGTTCTTAATGTGTTTGATCATATCCAGGTTGGGGTCTAGAGTGATACCCAATGACTTCACTGAGTCTGCTGGGATGAGGGTACAGTCGAGAGCATCAATAGACTTTATACATTCCGTGATTTGGGGGTCTGTTCTTTGCTGGCTATGAGGAGGATTTCCGTTTTGTCTTTGTTTAGTTTCAGCCATTTTTGAACTTCTATTAGGGTGTTGTTTAGTCTTTGCATGTCTGCTATGGAGGAGGTTTCTAGGTAGATCGGGGTGTTGTCGGCATAGAGGTGGAAGGGAATATTGGTGTTTTTTGAGGATGATGGTGAGTGGCTCCATGTAAATGTTGGACAGTGCTGGTGAAAGAACTGAGCCTTGGGGAACACCTCTGATTATAGGGGGTAAGGTCGGACGTGAAGTTTCTGATTTTTATTCCTTGAGAGCGGTTTTGCAAGAAGGAGAAGAACCATTGTGAGACCACCCCATATGCTCCTACCCTTTCTTGGAGAACGCTGATGAGTAGTTTGTGGTCGACCGTGTCGAAGGCCGCCGAAAGGTCAAGGAGTATGAGTAGACAGCAGCGGTCCTTGTTCAGTGATTTGTGCATATCATCTATGACATTTAAGATGGCAGTCTCTGTGCTACATCCTTTTCTTAAGCCTGATTGGTGGGGGTCGAGGAGGAAGTTGTTGTCCAATATGGTGGGTGAGTTGACGGAGAACAAATTTTTCTAGTAATTTTGCTAGGAAAGGAAGATTGGAGACAGGCCTGTAGTTGTTGAGATAGTTAGGGTCGGCACCTGCTTTTTTTATTAATGGTTTAACCTGACCTATTTTGAGGCAGTCAGTTATGATTCCTATTTCCAGGGAGCTGTTTATAATCTCAGTCCAGAAAGGGGTTAAGGAGTGTTTGAATTTTTTGCCAGTTGAGCGGGTAGGGGGTCCTCAAGGTGTCATGAGGGCTTGGATCCGGTAGTTAGTTCAATAATTTCCATTCAGGGGTGGGTACAAAAGTTAGCCAGTTGTTAGTTGATTGGCTGGGTGGGTTTATGTCTTCTTTGATGAGTAGCGGGCCTTCCTTTGAGGGACGAGAGTGGTCCATAAGTGAGAGCTCAATCTTTAGTAATTTGTCGTTGAAGAAATTGGCAAATTTCTTGCATAGCTCTTTGGAGGCCGGAATTGCAGAAGGTGATGGTTTGGATGTTTGCTGTCTGATAATGTTGAAGAGTTCTTTGGGGCGGTTTTTCGCATTATTCAGTGTGTCGCAAAAGAAGGAGGATTTTTCATGTGCGATGTGCTTATTGTATTTCCTACGTTCCTTTTTGAGAAGCTCAAGGTGGGTTGTCGAGGCGTTGTTGTGCCAAAGTCTTTCAGCCGCTCTAAGTTGCCTTCTTTCCAGGTTTAGTTCAGTGTTGAACCACAATCTCGATTGTAGGGTCTTGCTTTTATTCTGTTTCAGGGGGGCTATTTTGTCCAGTATGTCAGTCAGAGGCTCATTGTATTGTGAGGTAAGTTCTACTGTGGACCTTTCTTCTACGTTGGATGGGAAGAGTGTACTCAGCTGTCTTCTAGTTCTTCCAGGCGGATCTGTCGCAGGTTTCTCGTCCAGTGAAAAGGATCATTCGTGCGAGGTGTTCAATGTGTTTTTTGATTGATGTGGAAGAGGATTAGATGGTGGTCTAACCGGTCGACAGGGAGGGTGCGGTCGATGGTGACTGCATCTTCATGGGCTATGATGGCATCCAGGATCGAGCCTTTGTCATGGGTTTGTTCAGTGCAGTGTTCGGTCAAGTTGTTATTGTGAAGGAGCTCATTTAAGGTTTGTATTTGAGGGTTGTATGTCTCATTCCAGTGAAGGTTTAGGTCTCCTAGTATTCGGTTGTTCACGTTTGAGAGTGAGCAGTGTAAGATCAGGTCAGCCAACTGTTCATCGAAACTGGTATTGTTGCCTGGTGGGCGGTAGATGAGGTGACAGTGAAGCATTTTGTTATCCGAAGTTTTGATGGTGGCTGTAAGGTACTCCAGTTTGTGGTATTTGAAGGAGTCGGTTTCTGTTATAGAGATGTTCTTTTTATGTATGATTGCGGTCCCTCCACCTCGCTGGTTGTTCCTGTCCTTGTTGATGATAGAGAACGCTGGGGGTTCGAGCATATCGAAGATAGGGGGAGAGGATTCGTTCAACCATGTTTCTGTGATGAACGTGATGTCTATGTCATGTGTTAGGATGGTTTCTGCCAGTTTAATTGCGTGTTTGTTTGCAGATCTGCAGTTAGCCACCTTCTTGTTGTTGAGTTCCTCATTTGGGGGAGCCCTAGGAATATTAGTGAGGTGTGCTGGAGGTCTCGCTATTTTTGTAGTTGTAACTTCTCTACCAAATCCAGTGATTACTGGGATCACAGAACTGAGGGTGATCATTGGTGCTGCTTTATAGGATTTGGCGAGATCCCATGCCTCTTGTATGGTCATTACAGCGCTTGTCCTCTTGGGTCTGTGTGGTTGGTTTCTAAGGGGGGGTTGTCTTCCATTTGAGTCATAGATTTTTGTGGTGATATCTGTGTTTATTGGGAGTGCCAGAGAGTGAGAGGGGTGGGCCCTGGGTGGAGGGGATGTTGCGGTTGGATAAGATTTTGTTAATATTCTGTGTAACTATTTCTAGTTGATATTCTAGTCGAGCCAGTCTTTGGGTTGTGCTCAAGGAGGGAGGGGTGGGGGAGTTTGGTCTCTGTGTGACCAGGGTCCGACCATTTGTGGTTGGGGGTTGTTTTATTGTATTCGGTAGTGATAGCATATCTGTGTGGGTGCTGTTCCTTGTGTTTCCTGTATCTGTATGGTTTATGGGGGTAGTTGCAGGTATCGGTTGAGGTGGGGTGTTTCGGAGATTGTGGGGTGAGTTTGCTGGGTTTAGTGCAGGAGGGGGGTTCAGGGTTGTTATCAGTGGGTCGATTTAATTAGTTACTGGTTGCGGTGAAGGGAGAGGAGGACACTGGAGGGGGGCTGAAGTGTGTCATCTTGGGTGGGCCTTGTGTTGGGTGTGTCTAAACGGAATGAAAATTGCGGGCTTGGGGAGGCGTTGAGGGGGATAGTGGGGCTGGGGGGCGGTAGATTGGCGGGAAGGGATTGAGTGAGTAGATAGGTTAGATGATTGTCCCCGTATGTATGGCTTGAGGATAGGGTTTCTTTCGCGTTAGACTTGGAAGATGGGTGAGGGCAAGACGTAGCGGTGGGAAGAGTGAGGCGAAGGCCTCATGGTTGTCATTGTTGGCTTGGATCAGGATCATGCCATTGCTGTATATGGTCGCAAAGGTGTTTCCGCTGCATGTGTAATGGTTGGGTATTTGTAACGTTAGTTTACAGCTGAGAGGGGTGGTGGTAGTTTTAGATATATGGAGGTGGGATCTGAGGATGGAGTTCCAACCCCTTGGATTCTGGGTGTGGAAAATAAGATCCATTTTCTGCAAGCCTTTTGAGGCACAGTGATATAAGTCTGCAATTAGGGATTCTTGGTGCTGTCTTATCAGCCTGTGTTTAAAATTTCTTTTCGCTTTAGGTGAGAGGTTGGGTGGGTGCGTGATGGAAAAGGAGTTCCTGCCATGGGGCTTTAAGCCATGTGCTGAGTTGGCTCAGAGGGGGGATAAGCTGACCTGTGATCTATTTATTCTGTTCTGTGGGTGCATTGTTGTCCACTGGGAGCTAGGAGACAGGGAACGGAGGAGCCTACTGAGCTAGAGGATACATTTCGAGAGATGTGTTTGGAATCCTGTCTTGAGTTTTTTTCAGCTGGGTTGGACTTGAGGGTGTGCTGTAAATTGGTGACACATTCGTTCTAGACAGCTTCCTGGTAATTCCTTGAGCTTAATTCGTCGGGGTTGTCATGAGGATGTTTGAATCGCTCCATTTGTAGCCTTGTTGGTAGTGTAGGTTATTTATGTTTACAGAGCCGGGGTAGTTAGCAGTTGATTCCAGGAAAGCGATTTAGTTCACAGGCAGGCATATGGGCTTAGAATTTGTATCATTATGTAAGATCTTACTACCTGATTTGTAATTCTCAGATTGAGGAGCTCAGTCATTTTGTGCTTCCCACTGCCATGCTTTAGTTCTGCACTGCATTCTATTTTTGTGAAATTACCCGGTTCTTTTTGCCTTGAAATTCTGGTTCCCTTAAGCTAGACGCAACAGTTATTAGGAATGGCTCATTTTTCCTGCTTGGTAACAGGGCGAGATCTCCGGAGTGATTTGTCCCGAATGGACGCCATTTTGGGATCAGGCTTTTGGGCTGTTAAGCTTGTGGAGCTACGCGTTGTGGCTTCCCTTTTGTTTTGTTATGGTTATTGTTTGGGTCTCTTCTTTGATTAACATGCCAGGTGTCCGCTGGAGTCCCTAGGCATAACCGGGTTGTAGGATGGTTCAATTGTCGGAGTGATTAGCTCCGTGTGGCCGCCATTTTGGGATCAGGCTTCTCAGATTACCCATTTGTGGTCTTAAATTTGTTTGCTTTGGCTAGATTGGTTTTATTAGGGGGCTTATGAAGGCCGTTGGTTGCGCTGTTTGTGGGGCTTGATAACAGGGCTCAGTTCTTTGCTTTGTTAGAGACAGTAACTGAGCTTGCTGATTAACTGTCTCATTCGGTCGACATTTTGGGGTCAGGCATCGGGGGCTCAGCGCTCATGCAAACGGAGCCGTGCATCGGTTAAAGTCTTCTTTTGGGGACCCAAAATGGACCGCCAGATCAACTCTGTCTCATCTTCCTGCTTCCACACCCTCCGCCTCCTTCGTAAGACCTTCAAATGGATCCCCCTTGAACACCGAAAGACAGTCACTCACGCCCTGGTCACCAGCAGACTCGACTACGGCAACGCACTCTACGCCGAAATAAACAAAAACCTCATCTGCAAGCTACAGAACATCCAGAACGCCGCCGCAAGACTGGTCCTCAACCTGCCAAAACACTGCCACATCTCCCAGCACCTGCGCACACTCCACTGGCTCCCCGTCGAGGCGAGAATCACCTTTAAGATGCTCACCCACGCACACAAGGCCCTCCACGGCACCGGACCAGCATACCTGAACAGCCGACTCAAATTCCACGCACCCCAAAGGACCCTACGATCAGCCCAGCTTTCCTACGCCGTGGTCCCCCTCACCAGAAAGACCAGATCGGGAGGCCGCTCCTTCTCCTTCCTCGCGGCCAAAGCATGGAACGCCCTTCCGCTCCACCTCAGACAGACAACATCGCTCCCCATCTTCGCAAGAAACCTCAAAACCTGGCTCTTCGACAGACTCCCTCCTTGATGGAATGGAACCTGCACCCCCCCACCCCTAGCGCCTTGAGACCCTTATGGGTGAGTAGTCGCGCTTTAACAAACTGCTGATTGATTGATTGATTGACCCAACTATCAGACCTGTGCCCTTTGCCTCATTATCACTCACCGATTCTTTTGGGGAGCAAGAGACCGGAGGCATGCGTCTTCAGGGTCGGCGGCTCCCTCTTCACGTTGGGGATCTTTTGAGGGACGGTGATTTCGTCTATAGGAGCAGGAAACTGGAGGTTTACGTGAGCGGGGTCGGCAGCTCCTTCTCCAGGAGGGAAATATTGTGAGGGACCATGTTTCTTCTTTGCCGATTATCTAGTCGTCTGTGTGAGCGGCACCATCTGGAAGGGGCATATATCCGTTAATCGTTTCTATGGACGCCCTCTGTTCTCCGGGGGTCCCGTGATGTCCAGTTTGGTTTGAGACCGATAGTGGTGTAACTCTCCGGTCGTTCCTCCGTGATGCCTCTAGGCGACCAGGGGGAGAGGAGGTGCGGATCATCAGGCAGTTTTGTCTTGAAGTGCACACACCCTTCGGGTCAAATTCGACTTCAGGCTTCTTCTTTTTCTTATGGCCTGTAAGTTCCATTTTTAGATTCCTTGTGTTTCTCTTCCTCTGCGGGGGGGGGGGGGAATGAGGAATTACACAGTGTAGTGATCCAAGCGTCTGGAGCTCCAGCTCAGAGCTCCTTCCTCTCCGCCATCTTCTGAGTTGGCCCACACTATACACAACGTATCCTTTTATGTATTGTACTTTCTACAAGCACACGTACACACAGCCCATGCTTTCACTATGCACACACAGTGTTACATTATCTCTGGTGGTGTTTCTTTAAAGATTGGAATGTTAATACATTCATGATCTAAGCCAGAATGTTGTCCTGTTACTTGGATCACAGCTGTTCTTGTGTGAACATCTTTGGGGCAGTTTTCCTGCTAATAAACTTCAAAAAGCAACTCTGTTCTGCTGTGATTTCTACTTTCAAAAGTGGCGACGAGGGAAGAAACAACCCACCAGTTCCTGACCCTGTGATGTTCTAATATTTTTTTTTTGTTTTCGCAAAAAGAAGAAAAAAGAAGATTAAATATCAACTTTAATGCTGTGAGTAGGTTAATCTCGTATGAATAGACTCTTTCAAATGCGCTTCATCTTATACGTTTGAGTATTTATGTTTTGGAAGAACAAGCGCTGTGAAAGGAGCAGCCTGTGATTAGAAGAAGACGTTGGACATTGTGTTCAGTACAAGCGTTGTGAAAGGAGCGGCGTGTGATTGTATTTCCAGCACCTTTGGTTGAAAATATATCTACAAGGGGTTTGTGGTCAGTTCTTAATTCGAAATTTGTGCCCCACACATAATTCCTAAAATAATTTACACCCCAGAAACAAGCCAAGGCTTCCTTCTCAATAACTGAATACGAAGGTTCAGCACCCTTTAAAGTACGGGAAGCAAAAGCTACAACCCATTCTGATTTGTCCTTACCCTGCATCAAAACCGCTCCTAAACCATATGCACTTGCATCAACAACAATGATCGACTTCTTGTTGGATCAAAAGGTTTAAGTGCAACAGCATCTATTATCTCTGTTTTCACATCATGAAAGACTGACTGGCATTCAGAACTCCACACAAATTTAGCACCTTTTTTCATTAATGATCTTAAACAAAAAACTTTGGAAGCAAAATTCGGCACAAATTTAGAATAATACTCAGCAAGCCCTAAAAAAGAACGAAGTTGATCTTTATCAGACGGAGATGGAGCATTTTTTATAGCATCTAATACATTTTTCTTAGGCTTAACACCTTGCGCTGACAAGGTGTGCCCCAAATATTCAATTTCATTAGTAACAAATTTACATTTTTCAGCAGCAACCGTTAAACTAGCACTCTGAAGTTTATGTAACACACCATTCAAAATGTTGTCGTGCATATTTTTGTCTTCCCCCCACACCAATACATCATCTTGAAAAACTAACATGTTAGGTATTCCTTCAAGAACCCTAGTCATAACTCTCTGAAAGACAGCTGATGCAGAGGATAACCCAAAAGGCATTCTTAGAAATTGAAAGGCTTCCTCAGGAGTAATAAAGGACGTTAAATGGCGAGACTCAGGATGTAATTTTATCTGATGATAAGCATTTGACAAATCAATTGACGAAAAATATTTAGCATTTCTGACAGAGGCCACCATCTCGTTGATATTGGGTAAGGGATAGCGATCTACCCAAATATTCTTGTTTAAATCTCTTAAATCAACACATATGCGCAATTTGCCGTTGGGTTTTCGTGCCAAAACGACTGGACTAAGCCAGTCAGATGCTTCGATAGGTTCAATAATGTTTTGTTGACATAAACGATCAAGTTCTACCTTAAGTTGAGACCTTAACACTAAGGGAACATTACGTACTTTGTGGACAATAGGTGTACAGTCTGGTTTAAGAATAATACGATGTTCAAATTTCTTAAGACACCCTAATTTTGTACTAAATAAATCAGGAAATTTTTTGTGCCATTCTGAGCTTGCATCATCTTGGGTTAGTAAAACTACATCAGAATGTTTTTTGTGCCAATTAGGAGATAATACAACTTTATCAGGATGATTGGGATCAAGAGTCATTCCTAAATTCCACAATTCTTTCCATCCTAATAAGGCTCTTCCTTTTTCTACGACATAAACAGTACCTGAAGTATTCCTGTCTTTAAAAATAATGGTATATAATGAACAGGAATCAGCCCAAAGAAATAACATGTGACTATTGATCATAACTTCACATTTGGGAGGTTGAATTTCATCATCAACTTGGTTAACTTCATTCCAAATAGCCATGACTTCAATGTCAGTATCACTATCAGAATAATTAGATTGATCAATAAAGTTAACAGAATTTTTCCAAGCATTAGGATTGTCAGATGTACACATTTTCGCAAAATGACCAGTCTTGTTACACTTGAAACATGTAACATTTGATGCAGGACACCAAGAATTTTCTGAAGTATGTCTTGTATTTCCACATCTGAAACACAATTGCTTGTTAAAACTTTGTGTCTTGCTAGAAGATGGTTTATTGTACGACATAGTGTTTTTATTACCATTGGAAAATGTTCGAGGTTTAACTCTGAAATCATGTTTCATGTTATGTCTATTATCGAAAGATTTGGATTTGTTATTAACTACAGCGCATACATCATTAGATTCTTTGCTATCAGCAAACTTAGAATCCTTGCTATGTGCACTGCTTAATTCTTTAACATATCTAGAATTATTCTCAACTCTTCTAGCAATTGAAATAGTTTTATGAAGAGACGGATCTTTTAAATCTAATAATTTCTCTTGGATTTTAGTATTGTTAGTTCTATTAATGAATTGATCTCTTATAATCTCTTCATGTAAATCCTTAAATTTACAGGGGACCGCTAGTCTTCTTAAAACAGTAACATATTGTTCCACAGTTTCACCAGGCAACTGTGCCCTTGAAAAGAATTTATGTCTTTCTACTACTATGCTTGTTTTTTTGCCAAAATTTTCCTCTAAAGCCTTTAGAGAATCAAGATATTCATCAGAAGAAAATGCTTCAACTTTTGAAGAATCAAATACAACTTCTTCATCGCTAAGATCTTCATCACCTACATCACATACCTTAGAAATAACATTGTTAGACTGTATGGGTAAAGTTTTTAACACTTTCCTACCTTCCACACCAAGACTGTGTTTAAGCAGAGCTAATTTGCGTGAAGCTAAAAATACTTCTCCACCAATGGCTTCTAAATATGTTTCAAAAGACTCACGCCAATCCTCCCAGTTCATAGGAGGAATGCCAGTGTCTTGTAAAAATTTTGATGGAGCTAAAATAGTATTGGTTTCCATAATGACAAAAAAACAATATACGATACAGAATAATAATAATGTTAACTGTATGTAATAATAATAATAAGGGAAAAGAAGAAAAAAAAAAACCGGACAAAATAAAAGTAGTCACCGTAGTCTCTTTCTTCCTGTTGAACGTTGATTGTAGATAGAATAAAGTTAAAACATAGTTTTAATGTTGTAAAAGATTTGTAGGTATATAAATAGTTAATTTAACGTGAAGATCGAAGAGTTGCTAAGCAACGCGCCCCAGAATGCATTGCGCGTCCCAGAATGCATTGCGCGTCATCGGCGTACTTTCTGAAGCTTCCTGGATCCTGCCGTTGGAATGGAGCACAGCGCATCCGCGAGCATAAGGTAGATTACTCAAAAGATGCACTTGGAGAATCTCGTGCCCGACTTTGTAAAATGCAAATTGGTTTTTCTTCGTATTGTTAAAGCGGCAATAATGTCAAAAATTGGAGAACCACAGCGCGCTCGTTCAAGACAACACGCAGCTTTCTTAACGCTGGAAATACAATCACACGCCGCTCCTTTCACAACGCTTGTACTGAACACAATGTCCAACGTCTTCTTCTAATCACACGCTGCTCCTTTCACAGCGCTTGTTCTTCCAAAAAAGAAATACTCAAACGTATAAGATTAAGCGCATTTGAAAGAGTCTATTCATACGAGATTAATCTACTCACAGCATTAAAGTTGATATTTAATCTTCTTTTTTCTTCTTTTTGCGAAAAAAAAAATATTAGAACATCACGGGGTCAGTAACTGGTGGGTTGTTTCTTCCCTCGTCGCCACTTTTGAAAGTAGAAATCACAGCAGAACAGAGTTGCTTTTTGAAGTTTATTAGCAGGAAAACGACCCCAAAGATGTTCACACAAGAACAGCTGTGATCCAAGTAACAGGACAACATTCTGGCTTAGATCATGAATGTATTAACATTCCAATCTTTAAAGAAACACCACCAGAGATAATGTAACACATCTTCCCTTCCAAAAATTAATTAAAAAAAAAAAAAATATATATATATATATAAACATAATATATAATACAATCAAGAATATAACATATAATCATAGAATTTGATAGTTACAACATATAATCATTGAGCTTGACAGGCTTTACAATAATCCTTCCAGATAATCTCCTTGAACAAGGGTCATCTCTCTTGATTCAATTGGGAAAGGTTTGTTGAACGTTGTTAGGAGATGTTTCTGTTGACATAGGAGGAATAGTGTGAGAATTAGGTGACACAACATTTGGATTGGGTTTGGCTGTAGAAATATCGCTGTTTCTGTTTAACCATAACTTTCGTTACAACTCATTGCATAAAACATGTTCACACAAGAACAGCTGTGATCCAAGTCACAGGACAACATTCTGGCTTAGATCATGAATGTATTAACATTCCAATCTTTAAAGAAACACCACCAGAGATAATGTAACACATCTTCCCTTCCAAAAATTAATTTAAAAAAAACAAAAATAAAAAAAACAAAATAAATATAAACATAATATATAATACAATCAAGAATATAACATATAATCATAGAATTTGATAGTTACAACATATAATCATTGAGCTTGACAGGCTTTACAATAATCCTTCCAGATAATCTCCTTGAACAAGGGACATCTCTCTTGATTGAATTGGAAAAGGTTTGTTGAACGTTGTTAGGAGATGTTTCTGTTGACACAGGAGGAATAGTGTGAGAATTAGGTGACACAACATTTGGATTGGGTTTGGCTGTAGAAATATCGCTGTTTCTGTTTAACCATAACTTTCGTTCCAACTCATTGCATAAAACAATGTTACACAAATTCCATTTGCGACCATCATCTAACAGCACACAATTTCCCATAACCTCCAACACCTTCTTTGGATGAGACCACTTAGAAGAACCATCCTTTGACAAACCAAAACGAGACGATCTCACAAGATCACCTATATGAAAAGGTCTTTCCAATTTCTTGATTCTATTGTTGTGTCTATCCACATATTTCTGTTGGTAAACATGCATCCTATCATTTAGGCTCTCTTTATGAATAAGACTTTTAGAAGTTTTGAGCATCCATGCAGGGGTTACCCTATTACCCGCAGAACGTCCCTTAAGAAGATGGAAAGGTAATACCAAGGTTGCAGAATGTGGAGTATTGCGATAACTCCAAATCATATCTTTAACCGCAACTTTACAATCAGCACCTTCAACCATGGCCAATTGTATGCATTCCTTCAGCACACGGTTGAATCTCTCAACCATACCGTTCTCTCTTGGACAATAAACTGCAGCTCCTGTAACATTTGATCACCAGAAGGAGAACTTAAGCAAGAAACTGAAACGTTACCACAGTCGTTTTACTGCCATTGTTGTTCGTAAGTATTAATTGCGCACAAACTAAAATAAGAGAATAGAGCTTATTAATCTAAAAGAACGAGAGTTGAGTGTATCAGGAAAAATAATATCTTTCAACCTTGAACGTATTTGCCCCACTCGCCCTCTTCTGCGCATTGGATTTGTCACATCTTCCCCCCCCCCTCCACCCCCCTTCCTGATTATAAAAATTACGAGAGCTTTGGCGAAATCTCCTGGCTGCCACAGATTGACTAATTGTTTGTCAGTCCTCCTTAGACCCCTTACCCTAAGCATAACTAACTAGATGCTGCAAGGAAATGAAAATGATAAATAATTCTATCAATACTGTTTGTGATCACCGTGATTAGAAAAGGTACTAATTGGCTACTAAATTAAAACTAGTGATATTATGTTCTCACTTATATAAAGTGTTATATGATCAGTGTATAATTATGGAATTTTTTTGTATGTACTTTTTACTTTGTAGAGTTTACGTGGCTGCTCCAGAAGAAGGCGCTGGTCGCCGAAACGCGCGTAGAGACTCATTGTGTCACTTATTCGCCAATTTTTAACCTGTGTTTATATAAAGTCCTTTGAATGTATTTTTTATTGGCAATGTATTATGTAAGGTTCTAATTTTGTCATTTCGTCGTTATTTTAAATTGTAATATGTCATTGATCTTTCAATTTTTAAATCATCAATAAAATACTTATTTTTGTAGAGAGTTGTAGCCAATTGTCCTTTTATATTGTTTTATGTCCTAAATATCAGTTGCCTAGGTTGTTTTTTGTCAAATGTGTTATTTGGTGGATGCCAGATGATTGTGTGGGTAGGTGGATCGAGGATCAAATGAATGAGTATGTAGATGGCGTATGAGCAGGTCAACCGTGGGAAAATAGGTAATTGCTGTGCAAGTAGGTGATTGTTGAATGATTATGTGAGTGAGTAGGTGGATGTTAATTAGTTGGTAGATGGTGGACGACTAGACAGATGAGTTGATTGATGGTGGATTATATGATAGATGATGAATGAGTAGGTCAGTGGGTTGATGAATGAGTGGGAAAACAGATTAGGTGAGTGGGTGTATGAAAGAATTGATGAGTTGATGAATTGATCCTTGGATAAATCATAAGGTAGACCAATAAATGCTGAGTGAGTCTGTGGGTGAGTAAGTGGCTCAGTTATATGAATGAAAGTGATTCAGTGCATGTATAGAGGTCTGAAAGGTGGATGATACAATGAATGGGTACTAGGTAAGTGCGTAAATGGACAAAGAGTAAGAAATTGAATCAGTAGGTGAATGGATATACATTGAGCGAGTCAGTGAGAGAATAGGCTTGGTGTATGAATAATCACAGTGTGCAAATTAAATGTAAACTGAGCGCTTTTAGGTGATACTTCCCAGCTGTGTGAACTAAAACAAAATAAAGGCAAACACACTGACGTTGCCTCGTTAGAGACAAGAACAGCATTTATATAAGATGTCTGTAGGGTAAACAATACACAATAGTGTTTGATACTTCCACAGGATAAGCTCTTGGCTGTGAAGCTATATTTTAATTCTGAAATTGTGCAAGGATGACTGCATTGAATTTCCTTCAAACTGAAACAACAAAGAACTGAATTAAACGGATGTGATGCCCCTGAAAATAGAAGTCACGTTCTGGAGAGTTAGGGCTAGACTGTTCCCTTGAGGCGCAGGGTCAAGCCTGATTTGCATATGGCCAGGTCGAAACTGGGGTGGCATGGTGAGCAAAAGAATGATGGATTTCACCCAGATCTTTTGACTGGGGCTGAATGTTTTGATTTGTTCTGCATTCCATCCATCAACTGTGTGTCTTTTCCTTTCTCGCCCTAAGTGCTCCGGGTATGCCCAGACGTGGGTCCCGGGCTCACTGTGCAACTGGATTCAAGCTATCTTAGCTGATGAGGGGTGAAACCCCGAAACCAGTCCTAGGATGCTTGTTTCCGGTCCAGGGAGAACCTGGCTCAGCAGTTCGGGCTGGACTGTTCTCATGAGGCACAGGGTCAAGACTGATTTGCATATGTCCAGGTCTAAACTGGGGTGGCATGGTGAGCAAAAGCATGATGGATTTAACCCAGATCTCTTGACTGGGGATGAATGTTTTGATTTGTTCTGCATTCCGTCCATCAATTGTGTGTCTTTTCCAGTTGCCGTATGCAACCAGCTTGGGCGTGAAGGGTCAGGCATTGCAACTGACAGTTACTGGCTGCTGTCTCCATTAATAATATGCTTTGCTACCATTAGTGCATCAAAGCAAATGGCCAGCCCTCCCTGTGTTTAGATATCGATAGTGCATCAGGTGCAGTGGCAATGGGGCCTAGGCATGCGAGGGTCCCCTGCACCACAATTACGGCATTACAGCACTACCTGAGGACAAGCTGTTATGGTTGTTGTGAAAATGAGTACATTTAGGACGTCAAAGATTCCTGGTAAACAAACTGAAAGACACTTATTTGAATTGTTGTTTTTCAAACTTGTTTACTGTTTTATTTGATTTACTGATAAACCCATTTCAGAACACAAAGTAAAAGAACGTGTGAAATATGAACATCGGGAACGAAAAGGCTAACATTGTAAAGAAAAGGTGCAAGTGTTTTGACAGACCTGTGGGAGGGATAAAACATATTTTTGTTCTTTAATCGCTCAGTAATACTTTGTCTGAGAAGAGGATGGCACAAGGGGCCAGATGTATGTAATTCAGATTTACCGACTCTTAAATACCGAATTTTACCGATTTGGTATTTAAGAGTCGGTAAATATGAAGGGGGGAGATGTAGGTAATTCGAATTTAAGAATTACCGAATCGGTAGGATTCGGTATTTACCGATTCGGTAAATACCGAATCGGTATTGCCCATTGATTCCTATGGGCCATGAAGCCCATAGGAATCAATGGGCAATACCGATTCAGTATTTACCGAATCAGTAAATACCGAATCCTGCAAGGGTGCAGGGGGTGTCACTTTGACACCCACTAGCACCCCAATTCCGGACTTGTGTGCCATGTGGCATGTCTGTGTGTCACATTGCAGAGGTGTGCATGCACAGATGTGCATGCACACCTGAATTCAGGATTTTTCCACCCAATTGGATTGGGTGGTAAAATACCGATTCTTAAGGGCCTGTGGCACTCTTAGGAGTGTCACCTACATGTGGATTTACCGAATCGGTAAAATTACCGATTCGGTATTTTACAGAATCGGTAAATTTACCGAATCGGTAAATTTACCGATTCTGTAAAATGATGGCCCCTACATGCCAAATCCTAAATACCGATCGGTAACGGCCGAAATCGGCCGTTACCGACCAGTATTTTCTCTCCTACATCTGGCACAAGGGGTTTACTTTCAGTTTCTGTAAAAACACTCAGTCCTGTGGGGACTTTTTGTCCAGTTCCAGCTGCGACTGTGAATCAAAGAATATGTTGCTGCTTCTCAAAATGGCAGACACAATAAACAGGGTTTTTATCAGACAGCCTGATTAAACAGCGCTCTGCCCTCCTGCCAGAGGGAAGGTCACCACTGTACTGCGGGAAGGGAGAAACATTGCAGACCGCTCTGTGAACCTCTCCCTCCCACGTCCCTCTTTTCTGTTCTGCCAATGGAGCCTCCCGGCATCGCTTCCTCTTTCCCAAACTCTCAGAAAACTCTTCAAGCTGACATGAAGCAGGGCCTCCAGCTTTTATTTATGAAACTCGACTGCCTCTGACAACCTTGCATTCCTGCACTCTTTCTCTTGGAATACTGAAACAAGCCTGTGAAAACACCAGCAGAGGCAGGCAAACTAAAGTCAGATGGAAAGAGGGGCCTTAACGCGCTGTGCAAGGAGGCAGCATGTTATGGCCAACAAAAACAATCCCTTAGTGAAATCGTCTCAGCTGAAAGATGCACCCAAAGGAGGGGTAATCGAGGGCAATGGGCAATAGAAAACCAGCATTTTGGAATGGCACAAGAAAGAACCAATGGCAATTAGTTTGTGTGACAAAAGCCTACTGAAGAGATACAACAGGTCTCCAGACAGCGCAAGCGCTGTCAGGCTGGACCTAAAAAGGACCTGTACACTCCTACTGATCACTACACGGTATGTTGCTACCACCGTGCTCATGCTGTTAAACTCCTGGTGAAGGCATTAGTCTTCCGCCACTATAAGGGTTGCGCTTTGGTCAAACCTACTGGCTCAATAAGACAGCAATCTATGAGACAGGCCTTTGTCATGGCACACAACCATGATCAGTGTTTCCTTATGACAGCAAAAATCTGAATTAGGGATCCAGACAACTGTACCATTGGGCACTCAGGGCAGGGATATACGTCCATAACCATGCAGCAGTCGTTTCTGTTCCAATAGATTCCCCTCCCAGATCAGAACACACCAAAATAACTCCTAACCTGGAGTGGTTGTGTGGCCAGATCAGAAAAACCAGCAAGAGAGTCCGCCAGCATTCCTGTGGCTCAATCCTGCTCTGTGCTCCACTACAAAGTCTAACTTGCAAAGAAATAGACTATCTCAACAACTGGGAATTCCCTCCCTTCATAGCCATCAATCTTTTCAGTGGTGTGTGATCTGTTTGTACCACTTACTTAGTGTCAAACAAATATGGGCAGAAGTTACGCAAGGTCTACACTATGGCAAATCAATCCTTCTCCATAGCCATCCAGTTATGCACTTTAAGTCATAATTGCTTACTAATAAATGCCACTGGACCCACTATACTTTTGTCATCTATTTGAGCTAACACTGTCAAGGAAGGCACTCACCTGTTCTCCTTGCTCTAGATGACGACGACCGAACCCCAGTCTCCTCGGAAACTCCCCGAGCGCCAGAAGTAGATAAATAATCTGGTACTCTGAGCGGGCCCAAGGGGAAAGAGGGAATGGGAATAAGAGAGTGAAAGATGTAGCCTCTTCCTGATGTGTGCCATACCTCTATGATTTCTGGACCGTCTACTTCTAACTGGTGTTGAATCAGGAGGGTGTTCTCCAGAATAAAGATTCCTTGTAGTGTTCTAAATTAAAAAAACATATGTGCAATATTATCAGCAAATGATTATTGACCTTTTAGTGAACTGGCAACTATTAGTTTTCACAAGAATAATTCGAACACCAATACCTAAAATAACATTTGTTCTCCTGAATACTCTCTCAGGTATGAATTGCTAGTTTAGACAACAGTGTTACTCTTCAGTTGCTTCACTCTGCGAACAGAAATAAACAATAATCAAATAGCTCTAGATCATGTTACATAAGACCGAATAATAACCCAAGGTAGGTCTTGCCTCAGTCATGAGTTGTTATACTTTTCAGAATATTTGTATAACTTATAAAATGTTCCATAACAATATTCGAGTTCACAACAAGTTCTATTCATCACTTGTCCATTTGTTTTATCTAGAGTCCTTTTTTCTTTGGCTCTTTTCTTTGCTTAGTCTCTTCAAAAGGAAAATAGTTCAAGCATCTTTCTAATATTGTCCTTTTCTAGAATGAGTTTCTCCAAGAATAATTAGTTCAAGCTCTTTTCTTGAATTTTTCGTTTTACTCAGTTTTTGTTTAAGAAATTCAAAAACATGATCACTCACTGGTAGTTCATTTTCAATCTGTGTGCGAAGTTTCACATATCTGTTTGTTTCTTTTTTTCTTAGGTTATTTCTACCGGTAGCTAAGCAGGGGAAGTGGAAGATCCGGCTTCCGGTAGGACGAGGAGTCAACACCGGAAGCAGCCGACGAAGGCTGATGGGATAAAGAGGGAAGGCTGCCAGAGAAGACAAGAGACCCTGGGTGGGGACCGAGAATGCTGCCGAAGACCTCAGTGCTGGAACGGAGAATTAAAAATTTGTGAACATTCGTGACAAGAATTTTCAATTCTATTAAGGACAGCGGAGGCAAGGATTTTGCTTCTAATTTCTTTGCTTTTTATTACAGCGGCCAAACGATCTTTTTTTTAATTCAAGTATTAAAGCAAAAGTATCTCATTCCCTAAACCCTATTTCCCTGACTTAATAAATGGAACCTAAAGGGAAAAAGCAAAGATCAAAGTTCTCTTACGTGAGTCAAAAGTTCGACAGCATCTCACGAACACAGGAACGAGCCAGCATAGCTCTTCCCAAGGGGCCAAGTTTTATACCTTTTCTGTATCTTAAAATAACTAAATGAATACTTTTCTAGTGACATACAACACGATGATTGGCTGACAGCTGTCAGGCCACATTAGCTCATCGTCTTCACGATCCAAACTTGTGCCTTTCAGAGACACCATTGTCTTTCATCCCTTCCGAGGATCTTCGCAACATTTTATTGAATAACAGTTCGTTGTTTCCTCAGCTTAGGCCTTTCCGCTATGTCCTGTCCTTGGCAAAATTATACAACACGAGGCACATCCTGCACAGTTTAGTTCCACATATTTGTTTTTCGAAGATTATGAACAATTGACTTTTTCTAATTCATTCTTTGCTGTGCCCAGCTCATCATAACAGGACTTCAGAATCCTCCATTTTAAATCAGGCCTCAGGCCTCTTTACCGACACTCTAGTATGCAAGGAAACACAAGACATCAATTAATTTGAGTAATGAAAATCATTCTGTTACCCACCCCCTTCACTAATGTTAACCCATTAGTTTATGTTACTTAGTTTTGAGCACGAAAATGAACAAACCATTGTCACATTAAAGACACAACATAAACAAAAGCACATTTAAAAATAAGCACATGCTATTATTTAATCAGCCGCAGTTAAGGTTGACAAAACGAAAAGACAAAGTTAATCTATTATTTAAACGCACTGGCAAATGCACCAAGAGCACATAATGTTAATCCCGCGTGTTTATGAAGGTGCACATTATTCTCGGTTGAATTAATACAAAAACATGCAAAACTCATTAATATTATTATTTAAATTATGGAAGTTCAATCCAGCGAATAAAAACGTAATAAATTTTAAAGGTTCGCTTCATCACTGACCAGCATCCACGGCCCTTTCTCCTGAGTACATTGCCGCCACACCTTCACCGAATGTCTGACATAATATCGACAGACAGAATATCGAAATACAAAAATATCGGAGCAAAAATATCGACATCAAAAATATCGGAATCCTATCTTCATAAAGGTAAGTACAAAAATATCGAAAAAATAATATCGTAGTACAAAAATATCGGAATCAAAAATATCGTTTTTTTAAATGTATTAATAATAATGTAAAAATAATTTTAAAATACATATAATTTTACATATATTAAATAAAAATATTAAAACAAAATTAAAACTAATACATATACATTTAAAATAAATAAAACACTTAATAATTTAATGTAATTTTTTTTATATTATTTATTTGATTTAATGTAATATTTTTTTGTTTTTACCCTGTACGCCTGTACCCCAAAAACCCAAAACTGACCCTGAACCCTAAAAAAATCCCTGTACCCCAAAAACCCAAAACTGACCCTGAACCCTAAAAAAATCCCTGTACCCCAAAAACCCCAAACTGACCCTGAACCCTAAAAATACCCCTTTACCCAAAAACTGAAAACTGACCCTGAACCCTAAAAATACCCCTTCACCCAAAAACTGAAAACTGACCCTGAACCCTAAAAATACCCCTTTACCCAAAAACTGAAAACTGACCCTGAACCCTAAAAATACCCCTTTACCCATGAACTGAAAACTGACCCTGAACCCTAAAAATACCCCTTTACCCAAAAACTGAAAACTGACCCAGAACCCTAAAAATACCCCTTTACCCAAAAACTGAAAACTGACCCTGAACCCTAAAAATACCCCTTTACCCAAAAACTGAAAACTGACCCTGAACCCTAAAAATACTCCTTTACCCAAAATTAATTAATATTATTTAATTACCAATTAATTATTAATTAACAATAACAATAAAGTAAATATATTAGCACATTAGCTGTAATTAATTTAATTTAATAATTAATATTATTTTTCCCAATTAATTAATTAAGAATAACAAAAAATTATATATAAAAAATTACTATAATTAATGTAATTAAATAATTAATATTAATTATTTACCAACTAATTAATAATTATAAATATGTACAAAATTATATTAATTGATTAACTAATTAATATAAATTAATTACCAATTAATTATTAATTAAAATATGTACAAACATATATTAATTAATTAATTATTATTAAATTACTTCCCACCCTATTCCCCTATAAACCCATAACCCGCTACAGAACATATTTATCAATTAATCAATTAATTAAAATTAATTAAAAATTATTTCTCAATTAATTAATTAATAATTCCTACTAATTAATAATTAATTTAACATAATTAAATTACTTCCCACCCTATTCCCCTATAAACCCACAACCCGCTACAGAAGTAAAAGACAATATTTAATTAAATTACATTAAAAATAATTAATAAAACATAATAAATACAATATAATATACACTAAATTTATTTAAAAATTGATATTAGTAACATCGAAGTTATTTATTTCGATATTATTGACATCGATATTTAAAACTTCGATATTACTGATATCATACTAATATCGATATTAAGACTGTCGATATTACTTACCTTCGATATTTTGTCCCATCGATATTTAAACTTCGATATTTTTGTATATCGATATTTAAAAATCTATATTTTGTCTGTGTACCCCTTCACCGACCTCCATAGCCCAGAAATATCTCCCAGCCTACCGGATATCACAGCCCACAAACCACTCAACTACATCCTCCTCAACATACGCTCCCTACACAAGCACACAATAGAAATCTGAGACCTGAGACCTCCTCATCACCTACTCGCCCAAGGTCGCCTTCCTCACATAAACCTGGGCCAATGCCAACTCAGCACCCAACATCGCTACCGCCATTCCTGACGGATACAATATCCTGCGTAAGGACCGCCCCATCCGCCCAGGAGGCGACATTTCCAAGAGTGCACAAAAGTACCCTCTTCATGACCACCTTCCTGGATGAGACAACAAACCTCATGGAGCACCTCCACTTCCAGATCCAGACCAACCCCAAAATGAATCTCCACGGGACCCTCATCTATAGGCCGCCCGGATCCTACGAGCCCTTTACCAATGCCATCACTGATTCATTGCACCCAATGCCCTTGCATCCACAGATTACATCGTACTAAGAGACCTAAACTTCCACCTGGATAACCACGACAATTCAAACACTGCCTCCCTCCTAAAGAACCTCACCAACTTAGGACTGAATCAAATAGTCACTGCCGCCACGCACACAGCGGGACACAGACTTAACCCCGTCTTCACCAGAGGAAACCGCGTCTCCTACAGCCACAGGTAATAGCAAGCAAATTTCTCCTGGGAACAGAATAACACTATATTAGGATCCGTAATATGAATTGATCTTCACTTAACCACATTCATACGCAACAGCTATAGTGTCACCAAAAGCAACACCAATAACAATCATCCAAGGCTCCTATAGTCAATTATCTACAACAATATTCAAACAACAATTGATATGTAAAAATAAACACATTTTAATTCCCTTGGTGTGGTTTGCGCAATAATAAAAATTCAATAACACACAAATACAATTATGAATAATTAAAAAACACCTATGTGTTGACAATTAAAAAATATTTCCAATATAAGAGAACACAATCAGTGTATAATCATAAGCACATCATTAATTGGTTACTCCCTGTAGAATTTGTTGTAAAAATATCTAGTAGGTGTCCACAGATCATGTCATCTATTCGCCACCCTATCGAGTTCTTGGATGTAACACCATCTAATACGTTGACGCATTTCGATGGCCCTTTTGTGATTGTAAACCACCTTCTTCAGGACAAGGTTTATAAAACTGTTCTCTTTCAATATACAAAACACCCGGTAATTCTCGCGGTATCACTCGAGGGGATCAGGAAATAACTCTTTCACAATTTTAATATTTAGTTGAGCGGGGCTCAATAGGGCTCCAAACGGTACTGGGTCTTGACACAATCAGTGCAAGGTGATAGGTCCCGAATTGAAAAATATTAAAAGTAAACGGGGCTCCTTAGGGCTCCAAATCGCTTCTTGAAACAATAACTTAGGGGATATGTGTCCTCCCACGTGATTTAGCCAATGTATAGGATGGACACACGTCTTCCCTTTTGACGGTGGTGAAAAACAGGTAATTCTTTATCCAAATGCAGAAATGTATGCTTCTAAATGGGCAGCTCGCCTGCATCAATCCTCACTCTTCGTCCACTTTCTCTATTTAAGATGATAGAATGGGTAGGTCTGAGAGTCGGGTAGCGGCGCTCTACCGACCGTCTTGTCCAAAGGCTAGTGACCTACAGCCACACCAAGGAACTCCTCTGGACAGATCACCACTGAATCCACTTCTCCATCAATGCACCCACAGTACACAGGCACGCCCACCACCTCACTTGCAGAAGCTGGAACAAAGACACCGAAGACCAGCTCACCTCCACCCTTGTTAGCACCCTACCACCAACCACGTCATATGCAAACACCACAGCACAGAACCTCCATGCTAGATCATGAACTGCGCCGATACACTCACCGCCCTCAAGAAAGCCAAAGGAAGAAACATCAAGAAAGCAAGCTGGTTCACCCCTGCACTCCAAGAATCTAGACGCTCCTGCATATGACTCAAAAAGACATTGAGGAACAACATAACCAAAGAAACATGTGTCGCCTACAAAGCAGCCACCACTGCACACCACCAACTCATCAAATCCACAAGGAAGAAATCTCTCCAAGACTGAATCCTCACTAATGCACACAACACCAAAGAGCTCTTCTACATCATCAAGGAATTCGCCAAACCTTGCAGCAAAGCTATAGACGTCCCAAGACCTCTGCAACAGACTCAGCACCTTCTTCCACCACAAGATTAAGATGATGTATGACAACTATGACAGCCAAGACCACCTCACCGTTCCAGATCCTCCTTCATGCGACCTCACACAACAGATTCTGCTCAAATGGATCCCGCTCACGACAGAAGACACCTTGAAGACCATGACAAGGGTCCACTTCGGGGCACCATTAGACCCTGCCCACACCACATCTTCCAGAGAACAGCCTCCGCCATCGCACCCGAACTACATCGAATGGTCAACTGTTCCTTCGAGACCGCCACCTTCCCTGACGACTGAAAACACGCTAAAGTCAACCCCCTCCTGAAGAAACCCTCAGCGGAACCGATTTACTTCAAGAACTTCAGGCCCATCTCCCTGCTTCCCTTTGCAGCCAAGGTCATCGAAAAGGCGGTCAACACCCAGCTAGCAAACTTCATCGAAGCTAACAATATCTTGGACATCTCCCACTCCATATTCTGAAGCAGCCACTGCACCGTGACCGCCCCATTTGCCACCACCGATAACATTCGCCCCCTCCTTGACCAGTGCAAAATGGCAGTCCTCATCCTCCTGGACCTCTTAGCAACATTCAACACCGTCTCCTACCTCACTGAGCCACCAGACTTCACTACGCTGGCATCCACGGCAAGGCCCTCGACTGGATACGTTCCTTCCTCACTGGCAGAACTCAGCAGGTTAGACTCCCTCCCTACCTCTCGGAACCAACAAAGACCAACTGCGGAGTGCCCCAGGGCTCCTCACTTAGCTCAACCCTCTTCAAGGTACATGTTCCCCCCTCAACCATTGTCAGGAATCACAATCTCAACATCATCCCTTTTGCCAACAACAACCAGCTCATCCTCACCTTCACCAATGAAACCAATATCGCCAAACAAAACTTCCAAGAAGAGATGAACGTCACCGCCACCTGGAGGAAGAACAGCTGCCTGAAACTGAACTCTGAAAAGACAGAAGTCCTCATCATTGGCTCCACCTCCTCCGCATGGAACGACTCCTGGTGGCCTTCTACCCTCGGAAATCCCCCCACCCCACCTGACCACACTCGAAACCTCAGCATCATACTAGACTCATTGCTCACAGTGAACCACCAGATCAACGCCGTATCCTCAACCTGCCTCAACACCCTCAGCATGCTCTGAAAGACTTTCAAATTGATCCCCAACAAATCCAGAAAAACTGTCACGCATGCACTCATCAGCAGAAGACTGGACAACGGCAACACTCTGTACGCCGGAATCAATAAGAAACTCTAGACTGTCCAGAACGCCGCAGCCAGACTCTCCCCCTTTGTCTGTGTCTTCCATTCTCAACAGGTACATTTGCAGGGGTTGGCATATGTCTTTCGACCTGGAGATTAGGGGTTGCAGGGAAGCGTATGATTCTCTGGTGGTGTCGCAGTACACCAAATTGTTGAGCTAGGATTTAGCCGTTGGTGGATGTCTACTTACCCAATGAAGGGCAATTTCACACTTAGCCAGAAGTAAGGCAATGGCAGTGAAACATAGGACACTTTTTAGTAAGTCTTGTACATAGCCCAGTAATGGCAGCAACGAGTCGAGAGCAGGGTCAATGTGTGTCCTCTGGGCCAGGTGGGAGAATAGGGTGCACTAGTAGGATTCAATATGTCCACACGTCCATGACACTTGTGCAAAGTCAGCCCCTTGAGGTGAAATTTGGGGCAATCAGAGAATCTTCTGGGATCGAGCCTTGCCGGAGCGCTTGATGCAACTTAGGCTCTACGCAAAAATGTATAATGTATAGGTTTGAGGCAGTGGGTGGATGAAATAAGGTGCATTTGAGCGTAGCAGGCAAGCCACATCTTGTCAGTCAACGGGCATCCCAGGTCAGCTTCCCAGTAAACTCTAAGCTTCCCATCTTGAGGGGCCAACATGGGCTCGCTTGCATGGTACAGCCTGGATACTAGGCATTTCCATTAGTCTTCGGTGATCACTAGGGAGGGAGGGGAACTCGTCTGGGGCCAGTGGGTATGTCGGGAGGGTGGCTTGTAGCCCACTATAGATGCGTTGCATAATGAAGCAGTCCATATGGGATGTGGAAGCGAAACAGACATCATCGGGTTGAGTAATGGTGTGACCATCTGGGAAGAGGTCTCCGAAGGTGTGTAGGGCGTAATGTGCCAGTGTACGCTGCACCAGTTTTTCCCAGGTAATGGGAAGCCAGGGGTTATCCACCAGTAACAGCACTGGTGAGTACAGTAAATCACCCTCCAGAAATCGTACAAGTTTCCTCTCAGCCCAACTGGTGGAGGATAAAGTTTGAATGTCTGTGGTATCTAGAGGGAGCCTTGCAGAAAGGAGTGAGGCCACTGGTGATGGAATGGCTTGATCAATTTCAGGTTTGGAATAAAGGCAGCATGTGTCCACGGGGAACCAATTGTGGGTGAAGTGGCATTGTGCTGCTAGGAAATATAAGTGAAAATGTAGTACACCAAATCTGTCCCGCTCATATGGGCGTACTAGGGTGTCCCAGCTGATTCGCGGATGTCCGTCAGCCCAGATTAGTTTCAGTACTAGGCTCCGCAGTGTGGTGAAGAAAGAGTTAGTGAGCAGGATCAGTAGATTAAAGAAAAGGTATAGAAAGCGGGGAAAGACCACCATTTTTATAATGACGATACGGCCAGCCATGGAGAACGGAAGGTGAATCCCTCACTCCACCTGAATGATCAGTTTATTGATTGGTGGGCCATAATTCAGTCTTATCACTTGGTCCTTCTTGTGATAAATAAATATAACAGGGCCATCGCACCAGGTCAGGGGAAACTCGCATTAAAAGGGCTCAGTCGTGTCAGTAATGGGAAACAGCTTAGACTTGGACCAGTTGATGTGGAGACCAGAGAAGCCTCCAAAATGAACTACCTCACTGAAAATCAGTGGCAGGTTATCCGCAGGGTGCCACACAAATAACAAGACTTCATCTGCTTAGAAGAATATAAGTAAGGGGCCAGGCTTAAACTTTAGGCTGTGGTGTAAGTGTTTTTCTTGAAGGTGCCACATCAGAGGAACCATGGCTTTGATAAAGAGCAGAGGGAACAGGGGAAACGCTTGCCGTGTCCCTCTTGTGACAGTAAAGGGGGCAGTTAGTGAGCCATGGGCCCGAATTCAGCCCATTGGGTGGAGGTTCAAGAGCATAATCAATTAAATAAAGCTGTAGAGTATGCCTAACTTGAGAAGTGTGCAAAAACAACACTTGATGGACAGAATGCAGAACAATGTCATACATTCACCCCAGTACAGAGATCTGGGCCTAAATCCTTCGTTTTTTTTGCTCGCCATGTCATTCTAGTTTGAACCCAGCCAGATGCAAATCAGTCTTGACTCTGTACCCCAAAAGAACCGTCCAGCCTGAACTGCCAAGCCATGTCCTCCCTGGACAGGGTATACTCAGACATGAGTCCCTTTCTCACTGCACCATCAGGATTCAAGCAAGCTGGGCCGAAGACGGCTGAAATGCCAGAAACCGGTCCCCGGTAGCTTGTCTCCTTTCTGGTGAAGAATTGGCTTGGTAGTTTAGTCTGCCCTGTTCCCATGATGCACTGGGCCAGGGACAGACTGATTTGCATATAGCCAGGTTCTGAACTGGGATGGTGCAGTGAGATAAATAACGGTGATGGATCAAGCCCTGATCTTTGGACTGGGTAAGAGTGGTCTGCTTAATTCAGACACTCTGTTCATCACCACCCCCATTTCTGAATCCTCCCTGGACTGGAGACAAGCATCCTAGGACTAGTTTCGGGCTTTCAGCCCTCATCAGCCTGGCTAGCTTGATTCCAGTGGCATGGAGAGCACGGACTCATGTCTGAGCATACCCATCCCACTCGGGGTGACAAATGCAAAAAACAACAGTTGATGGACAGAATGCAGAACAATTTCATACCTTCACCCCAGTACAGAGATCTGGACTTGAGAAGTTTGACTTGCAGAAAGGGTCGTTCCAGCGAGGCAAAGGCCTTTTTCATGTCCAGGAGGGCAACGGAGGCCGAAACATTGGGAGAAATCCTGTTAAGGACGGAGAAGACGGTCCGTAGGTTCAGGGATGTGGAGCGATGGGGGACAAACCCCGACTGCATAGGGTAGATGTTTTGGTCCATCAGGCGAGAAAGGCAATTTGAGAGGACCTTGGCAAGTATCTTATAGTCAAAGTTAAGTAGTCATAGGAACTAATAAGAGCCACAGTGGCATGGGTCTTTACCGGGTTTAAGAAGCAGGGTGATCACTGCTTCGTGCAGCGTCAGGGGAGCATTCCGGTTCCGAGGGATTCCACAAACATGGAAAGTAGATGGAGAGAGAGGAGGCGCTTAAAGTGCTTGTAGAAGCTCCCATGAGCCCTAGATCCATCTAGCAAGTCGATAACTTCTTCACTTTTCTCGCTCACAATTAGTTCACAACAACATTTTTGTTGGACATTGAAGAGCCATACCATGGCTATCTCTGTGGGATACGATGCTTGGTCAGCGCCATGCCCTAACAATCGGAAGGTATACAGTTGTGTGTAGTAGTGAAACAGAGCAACTAACATTTCCTCATTATCGGTCACCCGTGCCCCCTCATTCAAGTGTACTTCGCAAATTTAAGAGGAGTCAATGGGGGGGGGGGGGTGATTAGCCTAGCCAGTGTGCAGCCTGGCTGCTCTCCCTCACCATATCTGCGGGCTCTAGTGTATTTCCCCAGAAGTGCACCTCATGCTCAGCTAAGTCACAGTATTTAATAAGCAAGATGGTGCATTTGTGCAATTGTGGTCTGCTGTGCTGTTGGGCGTCTATATTGTCTATATTGTCCATGCACACCAGTTCCTTTTCTATATGAGTTAGACTTCTGGGTATGCCACTCAACACCCCAGCGTGTTTAGAGATATATATGCCCCAAGTATATGCCTTAAAGGTCTCCAATAGTGTGGCCTGGGTTGTAACCAAGCCTGTGTTAGGCACAAATCATTCCACTACTGCCAAATGTAGTTCAGAATGGAATAGATTGTTGTGTAGTGCCATGGCAGGGAAGCACCACTGACTCTCCAGGCCACCGCCAAAACGCATTTGCAGTGTCACTCAAACTGGGAAGTGCTAGGAGAATATGTGGTCCAGTATGAGCTGGTGCCCAGCGAGGGCCCAGGGTGGCAGACACAGCAAATATTCATTGCAAGACCTTGTATTGTGCTTAAAATAATACGTGCATGCCAGGGAGGATGCATGTTGCAGGTGCCAGGGAGCCTGGAGCAAGTATGTGTCACTTAGATCACGGAGGACATGGAGTGACTGCAGCTTACCCGCTGGCGTAATCGCTGTAGTATCCAGCAGGGGATCAATCAGCAGGTTGAAGACACCTCCCAGGATAATGTGGTCAAAGTCCATGTGCCCTATTTGAGTCACATGTGTTTGTAAGAATTCTGGAGTATCGACATTGGGGCGTGAAACTTAGCAAATGGTAAATGATGCCCAGCCAGGGTTCCTGTCACCAACACGTATCTACCATTCTCATCCAATAGAGAGGCAGGAGAAGGAAAGGGGAGATTTTTGTGCATTAGAGTTCAGACCCCATGCGAGTATGTGCTGTAGCATGAGAAGGAATGGTGTCGGCCCCAAGTAGAGGCAAAGGTGTTGGACTTTCGGGGAGGAAGGTGTGTATGTTGCAAAGAGGCCACTTGTGTGCTATGTTGAGGTTGGTATTTCAACACCTGCTTGTCCTTATGGGGATTCGTATGGGAATTGTTGAGGACCCAGTTGTTTCAAGAAAGGAATGCGAATTTCGCTGCTGACCCCTTATGACCCAGTGGCATCACCATTAAATAGTATTGGCAATGTGTGGCAGTGATGTGTATATGAGATGGGCACTACTTCTGAAAAGTGTAAATAAACAACAAGCAATAACACAAACAACCCAGTAACTACCTACCACCCCACCCACACACATATGGCAACAAATAGCTCAGTGAATTCCATGAAAAGAGCCCATGAACAAATACAGGTAGAAAGTCACCATGGTAGTGTACACCACTGGGGAGTGGCAATACTGCGGCGGCCATGCCCAGTCTGTAGATGGATCTGTAGAGGTGAAGGAGGAATGGGCCATTGTCATCAGCAATGAGGTGAGGTCTGGGGATGTCAATGCCGACTGCAGCGAGGGGGATAGGGGTTGAGGCCAAAAGTAAGAAACATTTCAAAGGTCAAACAACCAAAGTATTAAATGTCAGCCAGTAAAATAAAAAATCGCTTTCTCCACCGATCATCAAACATTTTGTCTATAAGTGTTGAAACTGAAGGCCCAAACTCTGAGACCAGTGCTGCAACTGCAATGCTTCCTAAAAGCATACTGCCAGAAGGAAACCAAGAATCAAAATCTTCCATGAAAAGGCTCTTCACTGGCGCTCCTTTTCCCTTAATTGTGTGGGCAAATAAATTGAGTAGCAGAAGTAAAGCACTATTGGTCTTTCAAAAAACAAATATCCAGCTATGTAGCAAATGGCCAGCAAATGCAAACATTTAACTTTGCGCTGCCAAACAGATACAAAGGGTCAGATTTAGAGTTCGGCTGCTGGGTTACTATATCACAAATTGGATGGATATCTCATCCGCGGTACAACAAGTGCATTATATCCAAACGGGGAAGGGGGTTAGGAGGGAATTAAAAAAAAAACACAGCTTGATACCGCCTCTCTTCTGTCTTCTTCTCATCTACTTGGCAGCAGGAACCAGGAATTACACAGCCTCCCAGACTCCCCTGACTAATCACAATGCTGCCTTACAGCAGTGTTGTCATTGGTCTGAGCGCCGTGGTTCAGCGCTCAGACAGAGGCTGTCAGGCTGTGCATGTTCTCCACCCAGGCTGTAATGCAGCCTGGGTGGAGAACATGCAAAGGGTGCATGACTGTCTGACCGGCCAAAATGTAATGCGCATTTAGGAAGTGCTTACCACTCCTCCCCCAATCTAAACAGCCCGCCCACTTCTAACTTTTATTTTTTTGACATTTGACATTTGTAGAGCGCTCTGCAACCCTGAGGGCATCCTGGCGCTAAAAGATAGCAAGTGGTCATGAGTGAACTGTTAAAGAATATAAAGGGTGATCAGGAGAGGAAGGGTACTGTTACTAAAAAAGCAGGATTTTCAGACTTTTGGAAAGAGCCAGGTCTTAACTCTTTTACGGAACAACATCAAACTCTGACTGCTCCTGATTTCCAAGGGAACACGATTCCAGAGGAGGGCTGCTGCCACACTAAAAGCTCTCCCCCTAGGTTAACCTTCTTTGTCCTGGGGATTCTAGCCAAATTGGCAGAGGAGGAGCGGAGAGTGCGTGTAGGTTCATACCATTGGAACCTATCTTGAATCAGCTTGGGACCTTGCCCATGGAGTGCCCTGAACACTATACATAAAGATTTGAACAGGATCCTCTGGGCTACTGGCAGCCAGTGTAACTCTGCCAGTGCTTGTGTTGTCGAGGAACGACGTGCTCGGCCTAGAGCTAACTTAGCTGCTGCAGCCTGGATACTCTGGAGCCTAGCAATCAGGTATCCAGGGAATTCCAGAAGCAGGGCTTTACAGTAATCCAGGCGGCTCAATGTTACACTCCTGACTACCGTAGTTCGTGCCTGTACTGGCAGCAGCGGTAGCACTTTCCGGAGTCCTCGGATGAGAGTATAACAGCCTCCCACCAGTTTGTTGTAGCTGAGCCAATACAGTGAAATAAAATGATAATAACTTTGTGTTATTATAATTATTTTCTGTTCAGTGGGGCGACGCTCCACAACCTTAGCAGAAGAGCCCCCACTGATCCAAAGGCACTTAATACAGCGGATGAGATATCCGTCACGTTTGTGATGGAGTAACGTCCACGCCAAACTCTAAATCAGGCCCAAAGTATTCCCAATCAATAGAGTAAGTTGATAAAGCACGACCTGCTCACATGACCCAAAAACAATATAATTAAGCTCTACAGTGACACACATACACAATGTAATCACAAAGTAGCAGCAACAAAATGCAAAAGCACACAGATTCAACTCAAACGTAACTCATAAGCAGCAAGAAACAATAAAGTTTGTGGGCACCACGCATATTTATATTGTCACATGTCTTTTCTTGATGTTATTTTCTATTTCTATTTAGGGGGTTTGTAAAGCGCTTGGTGACGCACAGCGGCGTGTCCCCGCGCTGAGGAGCTGATACTTACTGGAACTTACACATGCGGAACAACTTACTGTGCGAATAGTACAGTTTTAAGCTTGGCTCTAAAGAGTGGTTCTGATGGTTCTAATCGCAACGCCGTGGGTAGCTTATTCCATCTAGAAGCTGCAAGGTGCCTAAAGGATCTTCCGCCCATCCGAGCTCTGGACACCTTAGGAATGACTAGGAGTCCTGAGTCCTGTTAATGCTTCCTGCTTGAGAATGCAGGATTGGTGAAATGCTAGTGTTATCTTTTAATGTGCTATATAAATAAAGCAGGAAAAGAGATTGCATAGTAGATCCCCTTGTCATGTAATACAATTTGGTATGGATGGCTTTTTTTGTTTTATTGTTTCCCCCATTCTGTATACCTATGGAGTTGTGCTGTTTCATCTAGAGCACCACGTCACTATGGTGAAAGTTTCACTCGACAAAAGTAGGTGACATAGCATAGCATACTATGTAGCCGGTACAGTGATATGTGAATGCATACCACAAATAGTGCTGGATTTTTAGAAATTTAAGTGAGGACTTTTCAGACATTGAAAGTGTGTTTTTTGGTAAATATTGTTTCCTTTTCTTGTCAATATTCACTGTATTTGCCCCTCTTAAACTATGTATGTATTCACGCAAAGTAGGAGGTTTTAGAAACAATGTGTCTCCTTCCATATTTAATTTGATGTTTCTTTAGTTAATGATGGTAGTACAGACAACAACATTTTCAATACATTACAATGAAATTGAAGAACCCAGCTTATAGAATGTCAATCAAATAAACGGTGTGATTATTTTATTGGTAAACCAAATTTGGCACTGAAGGCAAGTAAAATAGAAACATATGCTACTTTTACAAAGCATTATGTTCACTACAAGCCATGTGGTACCTTTGAAGTAAACATTCTATCAGATACAAATGCATGTGTCACTTGTGGGACCACATAGTGATCACAACCGGTCATAAAATTACTTTCATTCCACCCAAATACAATGACCATCAATATGTTGTTAGAGCCTTCCACGAGTAGTACCAGACATAGCTAAAAGTAAGCATGCTTAATTGCAAATATAAAAAGCACTTTTTAACAGCTTAAATTTAGACACATTTGAAAGAATTTCGTCTATGAGAAGGCAAACAATACACTTGTATTTGTGCAAAACACTATGACGAAGACACTACCCTTTGGTAATGGTGTTTCTGGTGGAAACTCTATCTAACTGCAGATTCCTCACCTTGTGAATATTCCTCAGGTGTTAAACTGGATCCAAGAAACCTCAAAAGCAGTTCTAATGCACGCCACTAAGTGGTGGTGTGCGGCTCCGTGTCAATGTCATTCCGCTTCAGAAAAGACAGCGCCGCCTATAGGCACCACCCCAGCATGCTGAATTCAGTTTCTTCCATAGGTTTGATTGCGCTCTCTCAGATGCAGAGCCCATGAGAAAATCAGTATGGCAAATGTGCAGATCTCTAAACTGGGATCTTTTTATAAGGAAAAGAGTCCATTCCACAGATCGGTGAGGTGGGAGGGCGATGAGGAATCTCCAGTTAAAATATCCACCAGAAAGAGCATTACTGTTGCTCTTCTAATGGATATTTCATACCTCAGATCCCTCAACTTGTGTATAGATACCAAAGCAGTACCTCCTCAGGGGTGGGTCTGTGGAATGGGTCAGACCAAATGTCTTGCAGTACCGAACAGGCCAAAGGCCCATCCCAACGGACCTGTCTTTCAAGTCAATAGTGCTTTGTGAACATGTGCACTGATGCCCACATAGCAGTCTGGAAAAATATCTTGGACAAGCACTCCGTGTGCCAGCGCAGTAGTAACAGCCTTGGTTCAAGCGGAATGAGCCTTTAATACTTCAGGAGGGTGCTTCTTAGCTAAGGTGTAACAGGATTTAATACAGAGGACTTTTCACTTAGAGATGCTTCTTTTCTGAACTGCATGCCTTTCTTTGCTCCAGAAAATCTGACAAAGTGTTAAGCATCCACCTGATGGGGGAGAGTTCATTACGGTTTGAGTTATGTTTAAGCGCGAAAAGAGGAGGAGAATACTGAAGATAGCGGAATCTCCACAGAGGAGACATGCGGTCTACACTCTGACATGTATTACTGTGGAAACGAACACCACCCCGGCTGAGGTGTAAATGTTGTATGTTTGTATATCCGCATGCTCTAATGGTTTGGAGAAATAAAACTAATAAAGATTTTTTTTTTTAAAACATCCACCTGATGGTCCCTGGGTCGAGTGCTCAAGGAGCTGAGGTCTCCTACAGGGTTCATATGCTGGAGTCTCTCCTCCTCTTTCAAGGTGTGAGATGGGGCAAGGAAAGCCAGTAGGGTAATAGGCCGCTACACATGGAACGGAATTACTTCTTTTAGCAGAAATGCAGTTTGAGTTCTCAGCACCAGTATGTCTGGAACAAATGTGGGGTAAAGCAGCGGGACCGAGAGTACCTGCAGCTCACACAACAAGCTGATGTTATCACGACCAGAAAAACTGTTATCAGGGTTAAGAGGTGTAGTGGGCAATTGTGCATTGACTCAAAAGGGGCATACATTAAAAAAGTGAGACCCAAATTCAAGTATGACTGTGGCATCACGTAGGGCTTTGGCAGGAATATATGTTGTAAGAAACCTCTTCCCAACAGGTGATTTAAACAAAGAAAAGTGATCTGGTAACTGTGAAAAAGCCATAAGAACTAAGAAATAACCTTTAACAGTGCCCAGAGGAAGGCCCTGTTGGGCCCAAGACAAAAAAAGAACCTCCCAACAGTTTGGCCTGTTCAATCTAGTCCATCTGGGGGTTACCACACCAAGCCACACAATTGCCCCAGCAACCAGTGTACACAAACTGTGTGGCAGGGCCCCAAGCTGCCAGGAAAACATCAATGACCTCAGGAGTGAGGTCAAATAGACTCAGCCACTGCTGCTCAATCTCCATGCATGAAGGTCCACAACTATGCCCTTCTGCGACCTGCACCACCTCCAGATACAGTTGCCAGTTATAAGACAGTTGGTGGTGGTGGCTGAGTACGTCCATTGTGGCGTTTAGAGATCCCTTCAGGTGGTGTACAACCACAATTGGTCATTTCAAGAGGTGTAATGCTTCCTAACACAGGGCCTAAGACCCCACCCCACTCTGCTTGTTGTAGCATCACCTGGCAATGCTGTCTGTGAAAAGCTGTACCAGGCTTGTTTTGACAGTTGGCAGAAAGGGCTTCAATGCCAAGCGAATCACCCTCAACTTCAACAAACTGATGTGGAGTTTGGTTTCTGCTGGAGACCAGAGTCCTCTGATCTCCAGCATTTCAAGGTGGCCTACCGCACCCACAGCAATGTGTTACTGTCTATTGTCAGCCCTGGGTGGGATATGGAGAGATGTCCGCCACTGGCACAATTACATTTGAGTAGCCATCACTTAAGAATCTTTGCAGGGAGGAGCTACGTCAGCAAACAAGATGGCTGCTTAGGCTCCCGGCTCCGCCGACCTCCGTAACCCGCCGCGATATCCTGTACATTATCCTGACTTTACGCCTGGTCTCTGTGTGCATGAACTGTTCCACACTCCAATGGTGAAATCCGAAAACTTTTATCGGCTTGTTGGACGAAGTTCTGTCGTGTTGAAGTTTGCGGCCTGCTCCAGCGAGGAAGCCGGGCCTCAAGTACTTTCACAGCCGGGCTGCAATGCAACAACATCCGCCAGAAGAACCAGGCTGGGTCCGGTCAACCGGAGTGGAGGCTTTGTTTAAGCCCGAATTTGGCGGCAATCGTCTCTATTGCTCATTATCAATGGAGGAGTGAAATCTGCTTAATGCTGGCTGTGAGTGGGGGTCCCCGTCCCATGGACCCGGTATTCGGGCCGCCGGGGTTCGTGGTTCGGGGCCTCTGGCCTGCGACCTTAACGGTGTGGACAGTGGCTGCGAATAAAGACCGGTCACCCTCCGCATCTGCACGTTCGCGATCCTGTTTGTCCCCCCCGAGGATGTCGGATTCACCCGGGGAGGTGATTGAGATTGATGTCGGGCATGAGACTGTGGATCGAATGATGCATGAGCCATCGCTGAGGTCAGTACTGGCGGAAATTTGGGCGTTTCGCTCACAGGTGGATATCTTGTTGAGCAAATTGGACTCGCGCCTATCTGAGATGCTCCTGGTAGACCCGGACCCGGCCTTATGGTTGGAACAGGAATCTGCAGCCATTCAAACCGTGGCCATTTTGACTCCGTGCGAGAGCCCCGTGAGGAAACAAGCATTGGAACCATCGGATGGTGCCCTGGGAGACGGTGTTCCCGAGGATGTCATGGTATCACCGAACCTTCCACCACTATCGGCTCTGGAGATATCAAAAGGCGTTCCCCTCCCGGAGACTTCTGTTTGTGACTCTCCTTTTACTTTGTGGTCGTCTTCTCCTTTCTTGGTGACTCTACGATTCCTGTGCAGGATACGTTGGGACTGTTCATCCAGGAGGGAGCATTCTTCAGCGTCTAAAATTCCCGTGGACCCACTGCCTGCGAGTGGCCATGGATTGATTTTTGATTAATCTTTTCTCCTTTATTACCTCTTTGTGTGCCTTTGGGTCTCGATGGGGGGGGTTCGTGTTCTTGTTCGGAAGGGCCAAGGTTGAGATTGACTAGGTCGGGAAGGGTTGGAGTGGCTTTCACGAGTGTTCGATCTGTAACTGTTTGCTCTAAGAGGCTGGGCGGTGTCTTACGGTACCCTCTACTTTCTTCTATAGTGCTGTCATAAGTGTTCTTTTAGTGATAGGGGGTGGCTGATTCTGGCAGGGGGTCTAAAGGGGCTGGGAGCCCAAATGTATATGCCCTCCTCCATTCTTCTTCTTTTTCCTTCCTTTAGGGTTTTAGTTATTAGGGGCGACAGGCACGCTGCTAGTGGGGTTAGGCTGTAGCCATCTGCAGGGGTGCAGAGTGGGGGGCTGGACGGGGGTTTCTTTTTATTTTGCCTTTTTTATTTTCTATGGCCTTTCTTTTCCTTCTCTCTCTTTTTAAGGATCAGTATAGCTATGAATTATTCGGACTTTTATCGTATGGTTGTATTTAGTGCTCATGATTTTATGATATCTGATTTCCGGGTGGGCAGGCTCCGAGAATTGGCGCAACATGGAATGTATATTGTGTGTTCATTTGCATCGATCTGTATGCTTCGGCGCCGATTCTCCATCACAGTGGTTATTATATGTATATCCTGTTTCTTACCCTGTCCCCCGCATTCTCTGGTTTGATTGTATGGCACCTGATCCTCTCCTATATAATAGAATACGAAACCTCTGACTCATCCTGGAGCTTAGTTGTGCATTCTTATACCAGTTTTGTCCTGAATCGCTGCCGAACCTCTGGGTTGTCGGATGATGAGCTGTGTAGTACTGTAATATCGGTGGTCTTAATTTATCTAGCGGCCGGCCCCCACGGTTGTAGGCCCATGCTTGTATTTTATTGAATGCTAAAATAAAGGTTTTAAAAATAAAAAAAAAAGAATCTTTGCAATTTCTCTGAAACCTGGATAGGATCCAATAGGTCCCCTGGTGCTGTGCCCTCTGGAACTTCAGAACCCACTGCAGCCTGCACATCTTCCACCTAACACATTTGAGTAGCAGGGTGCAGGAGGCTATTTGTCCCACAAGCATCAGAATTATCCTCATTGAAATCCACAACAGAGGCTAAAACCCTGGGATCATAGTCTGAATTTCCTGGACTCTCTGCTCCAGGTTAAAGGCATTAACCTTCACTGTATCAAGGAGGCCTGTGGTGAATGGGACCATATGCGAAGGGGTCAGGTGTGGCTTTGACATGTTCACAGTGAATCCTACAATGTTTGAAGGCTCTCTGTTGTCTGCAGGTGATCTAGGACTGCATGGTGTGAACCTGGCTTTAATAGCCAGTTATTGAGGTAGGATTAGACTGGAACTCTCAACCTCCGAAGATGGGCTGCAACCACTGCCATTACTTTTGAGAACACCTAAGGGGCACTGCTAAAAGCAAGCACCTCCAACTAGAAATGCTCTTGGCCCAATGTGAACCGAAGGTAATGCCTGTGTGCCTGCAGGACTGGAATGTGGAAATATACATCCTGCAGGTCCAACACTACCACCCAGGGCAGACAGTACCTTGGCTAATGTCAGAGTCTGTAACTTGTTCTTTTGCAGGGTGAACATCCAAGATAGGATGGAGGCGTTCATCCTTTTTCAGCATAAGGAAGTAGCAGGAGTAACATCCAGTACCTGCTTCTGAGCCCAAAATACTCTCTATGGCTCATTTAGCCAGAACCCCAGGATATTGCGATTTCGTGAATTGTCAAAAGACTACAAAATCAGCACTTTTGTAAAAATCCAGCGATTTTTACAGCAGTGACCGCAAAATTAGATTGGTTTTATTTTTATATCCTGGGGGTCTGCTCTTTGGGCAAGCCTGCTCAGTGTCTGCACTTGTGGTTCTCATTCTGCTGCTTGGCAGTCTACATAGAAGAACATATGTGCCTTTCTGCCGTCTTGTGGCTATATGCAGAGCAGTAATTGCAACCTTTAAATAAATAGTTCCTTATAGTAATAACTGTAGTGGCGGAGCAAGGAAGTAAGTAATACCTTTCTTCTGCAGAATGGACATCCAGAATGCTTATTTTTTTTGCTGACTAGGCCGGTGTAATATTTTGTACTTGCAGCTGTTTCACTAGTTGACTGGGGACTATTTATATTGCTCAAAATGGAAATATGCTCAGTGTTTGCCAGTCTCCTCCAGACCTGATTGTTGCAGGCAGGGCCCTCCATGAAGTGCAGCTCAGAGATGTGTGATGTAGCCCTGCGGCAACATCACTGCTTCACAAGTCTGGTTCACAAGTGTGATTCTCCACAAAGAGCCTGCCACAGTCTCTCCTCTGCTCTGTCTCCCAATCACCTGGCAGGAACAGCTCTCACCAGAGCAACTCAGGAACTACTACTTATGTGAGTGTCACAGATGCCGACTGATATGCCCTATATGATAAGACAGGCCGTGGAGGTATGGGATCGAGTGGCGACTAGAGTCTTGAAGAGGCCACCCTTGGCCAGGGACCTCGTTATTTGGATGCTGCTGCCCTTTGGCTGTATCAGTACGGATAGGTGTGTGGTGCGAGCGAGAGTGGGGGTGGTGAGACACTGGGGGACCTCTAACCGGGAGAGAGTATAGCAAACAAACAATCTCAGACACTTTAAACCGGCCTATTTCAAAGTGGAATACTCAGCTAAAACAGTTTCCATTGATTTAAGGCAGAAATGGAACAATTAAGAGTAAAATAAAGTGCTGCAAGGATGTTTCAAAATTTCCCATTTTTGACAGCAAAATTTCAGTTTTTGTGCCGCAAAATTCGCATATCTATGCCGCTATATACTGGTCTGTTTAACCTAAAGGACCAGCATTTTGTGCTGTTAAATGGACATGTGGTCCTCAGTCAGCCTCTCTGATGCAGTGGAAAGTGTGGCAGAGTAGAAAGAAATGGAAGAGCATAGCCCCAATGGAAAATTTGGAGGACCCATTTATCAGACATAATGGCTTGCAACCCTGGGAGAAAATGGTGGATCCTGCTTTGTAAAGGGCAGCTCTATGTTAGAAACACTAAAGGGGTTGTTAATGTGGGTTTCCTGGATAGGTGTGGGTCTGAGCTGTACGCTGTCCCTGATGGTCTTGCCACTGTCTCTGGGACTCGCAGCCTCAACCTCGAAAGGGCTTAGAATTTTGCTATGCTGTTGGCCAGGGTCTAATGTGGGGGTACTGGAAGCCCCTGCAGTATACCAAAAATTGACAAAATTGTTGGGGAACCTATCTAGCAGGTGTAGAAAGACCCAAATAGCAAGCTGTGGTGCAACTCTTTTGAATCTCTGTAGGGCTGAATCTGCTTTCCTACCAAAGAGGTGAGAGCCATCAAATAGCATATCCATTATGGATTATTGGATATCACCATAGAAGCATGTAGACCTCATTGAAGTATGTCGCTGAAACACCACACTCGTACCAGTAGCCAGGCTCAAACAATTGGTCATACCCAGGACAGAGCTGATTACAAATGTTGCTGCATCGCATCTATCATGAATAGTTTGGGCTAAGGATACCTCAAAGTGTGGGACTGCCAGTAAAACCCGGCCAACCATTTCCCATAAAGCATGTGTGTGGTGGCCAAGAAGGCAGCTGGCATGCACTGAACGTAGAGAAAGGCTGGCAGAAGAATGCATGCACTTACCAAACGTTTTCATTAATTTTAATTCATGGTCAAGCTTTAGTGTTAACACGACCAGCGAATGACTGACTAACCAAGTTGTCTGGCATAGGGTGCTAGGTAAGAAAGTCAGTGTCTAATGTAGCTGGCCTGTTGTAACAATTGACCAGCCTGGTGACCGTAACATGGTTTTTCCCATGTGCTCAAGAGCATGCTGTAGTTTTAAGAGGAAACGTTCCCTTCTACATTAGTACAATTTAGAAAAAGAAAGTTAAATAAATGTGATCAAAAAGCGAAGGAGTAGAGCTCTAGACCCACACCTAAAGGTACGGAAAGAAAGGAATTTACGCCAGCACACAGATTTGGCGCGTTAATGCGCCTCCATCGTTCCTATTGGAACAGAATGACATTGAAGCGGAACCACATAAATTCAGACATCGCAACGAGTTTTCCAGATCCAATCTGATGCCTAGAGAATATTCACTAGGTAAGGAATCTGCGGTTAGAAGTATCCATCAGAAGTTTGAGGTTCAAATACAAACAGTAACTTGATGTTGGAAGGCAACACCTAGTGATGACTGCGTGTTAAATAAATGTGTTACTTTTCCTCCATCTTTAGTGTTTTATCAAAACACATGAGTTTTATACTGTACTGAGAACAAGGCTTTCATTGTTATGTGTTTTCAACTCATAAAGATATATGTTATGAAGTGAGCCACATGCTTTACTCTGCCCAATTAGTTATCAAATTAAATAAAACATCACAAGCTTATCTAGTATACACAGTGCTGCAAAGCTAGAATTAAACGTGAGTGTGTTTATGATTTTAGGGACAACAATATCAGCACAACTGTATATTTATGACATGTATGACGTCCGTTACTCTCTCACTTTCTTGCAGAGTCCCATCGTAATTACAGCATAACTTCTTACATATTTACTTTGTATATGTTCACCAACTGAGCGCATTCTGGCTGTACAAGACATTACTTTAGTTACAAAGAATGTGAAGTCTTGGGACTAAACGGCAAATCATAAGCCAGTTGTTGCTGGCGAAGGGACATTGTGACTACAACCAGACTTTCTACTACTTTTCAATCGAAGTATTCGATCCAATCCAAACCTAATGACCGTTAACATGCGCTTTAAGTCTTTGAAGAACCGTTCTATGCATAGCTTAAGGCCAAAACATGACTAATTACAATAAAACAATAGTCTGGCTTAGTTACAAACATTAGGCCTAAATAAAATGTTTATTAATTAAATAAATATATGTGTTTCTTAAATAAAGCATTAAGGAAATGTCACTTTATAAATAAATAATAAAGTAGAAACAATAACAATTTTATGTATTACTCTCTATAGGTAAAAAATTCAAAAAGTGTGTCCAGCACTAGTAACAATTGTTAATACTTTCTTTCACTTTGGAATGGTTTAGTACTCGTGCATGATATGAACGTTCCTTTTTTAAGCATTCTAATGAGATAAAGCCCAACCAAGTTTCAAGTTTATTTAAATAATTGCTAAGTTACTTAAAACCATTGCAATAAAAGTTATACATGGTATAAATACACTATTACATGATATGGATAAAATTGGTAATTCTAAAATGTGAATCTTAAAAGTCAACTTTAAAATTGTCGAGTGCTAAGAGAAAGATTAAAAAAAATTGTTACTTTCGTGAACTGGAGGGACTGTTATAACAGGATAGATGTTTTCACATGGGACAATGACACATGAAAGGGAAAATTGGTTGGAGTTCAATTTGAGGTGTATTTCCAGCTCATGGATTTTCATCAATTATATTTAGTTCAAGAGAAAAACAGGTTTGCCCCCAGTGCTTTTATTCATTAAGAGTGATGTAACCACTTGCAAACGTTGTAAAATAAACCTACAACTGATTTATCAATATAAAAAAAAAGAATGATGTAACCATTTAAGTAGCAGTTTAGGTCGGCAGCGCTGAACAAATTAAATTTTCTGTAATCTTTGCTCCACCTTTAGCAAAGATTTGACAAAGCGGCAGTTTAGCTGAGGGTCCCCTGGATCGAAACAGACTAAAATTGCCTGCCTTCTTGTTCGAATTCTCCTCACGTTAATTGCCGTGATTAATAGTTGTTTCCTTTCTGTCTGTATCGTGTTGCAGGAATGGACTAGATGCAACAGATCTTCCTTATTGGTCCCACAGAGCCGACAGGTAGCAGGGAGATTGCCACGTAGCCAGGGGGTGCCTTATGTTCTTTAAAGCACTACAAATATTTTATTAAAAAGGTGATTTAACATTTACGTATGTATCTGTCTATACACAATTCTTCATTTAACATTTTTAGGTCGAGCATTCGAGACCTCTTGTATATACTTTAGTATATACTTATATGTCTATGTAGTTGTGGGCTCTGGAGATCAGCCCTAGGACTTGTCTGCTTACGCTTAGGGACTTTTTTTCTGTTCAACTGCCTCTATTTAACTGTTTCGATAGAAAATGACTTGTAGAGGTCAGTAAAATACTTCTTGTTTAACTGCCTCTGTTTAACTTTCTTGATAGAAAACGACCAGCAGAGGTCAGTAAAATAGCAGAATCATTTTAGCATTCTCTAGATTCCAGTCCATAGAAATTGTCTTCCACGAGAACCCGTAGACAATAACATTTTTTTCAAATCTTGTTTTATTATATTATTATTAATGTAAGTTAACACTTTCCTTATCTGAATGGGCTTCTGCTCTCACTTTTAAAAGTTGCCACTGCTCTATTTTGTCATATACCCATAACATGTATTTATTCACCTAATCTGACTATCACTTCATAATATAATGTACGTATTTTGCCAACATATAACTATACCTACCGCCCACACCTACCGTTCCTATGTGCCCTAATCTACCATACTAACCAATTATACCTAGCAGACCTATCATGGTTATCAAAACTGCCTACCATACCTACAAACTGGACTTTTGATACCTATTGCAGCAACTTTACCATACTTACTTTGTCAACTGTGTATAAATGTACTCACCTAACACACCAAACTTACCATTTCTACATGCTTATCATACCTTCAATATCTTCATACGATATCCAACATACCTCACCCAACCTACCATACCTTGTTTAAACCTTCTTTTTATTTAATTGAAATGCATGTTATAGAAAAATGTGTGTTCCCCCCCCAAAAAAATGTTTACATTTCTCTTGGGTTTACCTTAATTTTGACATGTTTGGATATCAGTAATAGTCTAAAACTACATGAATGTTATATTTTAGGAAGGACATTTTGGCTTTTAAATAAGAAAAGTTTTCAAAGTCTCTAGCTCTTCAGTGATACAAAATGGATTTCAGCAGGGCGAACTTGGGGGTTTGGCCAAGCCACCGAAGATGGCGGATCGTTTCCCCTGAGGCTCCAGCTGCCGGCACGCTTCATCTGTCGCTCATGTGACCCTCATATCCCACGGCGGCGGTGGGGGCATAACTCGGGACCATAGCACTTCTAGATCACCCCGATGTGCTCCAAACCCCGAGACGCTGCCTGCGACGCGCCCGGAGCACCCTGTGAGCAGCCACTGAGGGCGGCCCTCTAAGATGGTGGCCCCCTGAGTAAGCAACGGAGCCTGCAGCGGACTGTGGGCAGTGGCGCGCCGGTGGACTGTGACCGGCAAGCAAGGACGGCCCACCGGCGGAGCCCCAGGTGAGGAGGCGCTGTCCCAGGCACCGGCCGAGACCTGACTGGCCTAGAGGAAGGGACTCCATGAGGCTCAGGCGGGCCGCGGTGGGGCGCCCACCTTCATCAGGCCCCCTCTCTACTGCGACGGCCCAGCCTGACGCGAGCACCGCTGAAAGAGCGCCCACCGGGCCCAACAACGGGGGGAATAAGCTCACACCAACTGGCCTGCTGTCGCCGCGGGTCCCGGGGGTGCCCTGCATCGCCATCGCTGTATTGCGAGCTGCCAGTACGAAGAGGAGGACCTCTCCACGTGGGCCCCGGGACGACCAACGGCGGTCCGGACCGCTCCTGTGACCGGGCGCGTTGATTAGGCCCGACAACACCGGGTGCACCAAGGGGGTTTGTCCCGGCCGCCGTACCGGCGCACCACGTGGCCCACAATCTTACATCAGGGGCAGTTGAATCTTCCGGTCCATCTCTCGCATGACACACGGACCAAGCTACAAACTCCCTCATTCTCCCCCGCTGACGTTTCGGGGAACACCAGGAGGCAAAGACAGGCGCAGCGCACCGACAGTGGGCCTCCTGGGAGCCAGTGTATAGAAGATCGGGAGAGCGACACTGACGCCCCCTTCACGGAGCGACCGCATAGCAGTAGCCGTTCTGGCCAGCAAGACTATCGCCCGATGCACCTTATCACCGCCGCTGCTGGGACTAGAGGTCGGTCCCACTGGGAGTGACCACCTTCCAGATACGGAGTTGTGACTGCGACGTCATCATTCTGCCGTGCCCTCGAACCCTCTCCTAAGCTCGCAGACTACCACCTTCTGAAGAGACGACGCCCCAGCCCGCCAGCGCGAACCAACCGGGCGCCAGACGTAGGTGCCGGGTACGACACCTCGGTGGGGGGTCACAGACGTTGGACCCCACCTGCAGATCGCCGCCGCGAGGGCTGCCACGCAGGACCTAAGACCCCCTGTCATGGGGCGTCCACGAGCAACAGGAACTACCTATATGGCGGTAAGAGTGGGCGGTGGCAGAGCTCATTCGGATCCGCTTCTCCTGTGTACACGCTCGTGTGAATATTTTAATTATTTTAACCTCATTCCGGACTTTGCATCCTTTTGAACTCGCTCCTCGAGTCAGTCTGTTTTATAGCTGGGGGCAGCTTAAAAATTGTGCAAAACGTCTGGGGCTTGTTTTTAGTCTTACCTGACTACTGTTGTTCGCTTAGGTGAGCCTACCCGACCCCGTTCCATCGCGGCTGTGTGCCGTTTGTGTGGAGGGCGGGCGGCCATCTTACTTGAGTCCTCTCCCCGGCTGAACCTGTGGCAGCGGTCTAGCTGGGGGAGTGACGCGCTCCTACAAATTTACTATGTCCTCTCGGACGCGTAGCGGCCACGCGTGGCGGGCGCGCCTCAGGCGCGCCGAAGGTAAGCCAAAGGTCAGCCCGTCTGCGCCCATCCGTGCCTCGGCCGTGACGGGCGCAGGACGAGCTGCCTTTCTGCCTCGGACTATGCCTAAGTCCATATGTCGGTACTCGAGGGAGCAGCTGCTGTCGCTGCGCCCGGCTCTGTGCCGGATTACGGGGGAGGATGCGCGGATATGCCCCTGCCTCGACTCTTGCCCGACCTGTGGCTTTTGCTGCACGGTGACACTCCCCTCTCCCTCTCCCCAGGTGCCGGCCTCACATGTTTTCTCGGCTGCCCTAGTTAACGCGCGCTCAATGTGCAAACATGCTGCTGATATCTACGAGCTGCTGTCAGATGGCTCACTCGACTTCCTGTTTGTGACTGAATCCTGGCTCACGGCGTCCAGCGCTCCGGTTGTCGAGTTAGCTGTCCCCCGTGGCTATAAAATTCACAGGAAGGACAGAGTGCTGGGAAGAGGTGGCGGGGTTGCCATCATTCTGAGGGACTCACTGACTTTTCATGCGGATTCCCCGGTTATTTTGGATGGGGGCGAAGCTATGAATTTTTCTGTGGTTCTCTCCCCGCACTTCACTTTAGGGGCCACCCTCATTTACCGGCCTCCTGGCCCGGTGGGATCATTCCTCTCGGGTCTGAGTGATCTTATCACCCCCCGAGCACTTAGATTCCCTAGTTTTTTACTGCTGGGCGATCTCAACATTCATGTTGAGGAGGCGGATCTGCCAGAGAGTAAAGGTCTGAGTGACGTTTTGGACTTGGCCCACCTGTCCCAGTGGGTCTTTTTACCCACGCACTCAGGTGGCCATACCCTGGATGTGATTTCCTCTAACTTTCCTCTCCAGGTTGAAGCCCCTGAACCTCTGACATGGTCCGACCACCAGCTGATTCGGTTCACTTGGTCATCCCTGGGACCTTCTTCTGCGAGGGCTAATATACTTTGCACCAAAAAAATCAATAACATTACTTTAGCGGCTACTTTGATTAAGAATCGCCCTACTTTGGGTAGTAACCTTACCACTGCGGTATCATCCTTCAATGAATGGATGGCGGCAGGGATTTCAGTCTCGTCCAAAGGGAGGGGAGGCAGACTGCGTTCTTCCCCCTCGCAACCGTGGTTCTCCCCGGAGCTACGTTCCCTTAAATTGGCCTGTAAAAAACTTGAGCGGGTTTGGCGGCGATCTTATTGCCCTTTGGCCAAAGAAACACTGCGAAAAGAACAGAGAACCTATTACGCCAGTATTAAAAAGGCAAAGGGCATCTACTACGCCAATCGGATCGCCAAGGCCAATAACAACAGCCGAGAGATCTTCTCAATTGTTAACAGCTTTCTGTCCCCTTGCGCGGAGGAGCGGACAGTACCAGCTTCTAGGGATTGGTGTGAGAGTTTGTCTGGGTTTTTTGAGGATAAGATCGCGGCTATTCAGTCCAACTTTGCCGCTATTATTCCCTCAAATGCCTTAACACACCTGATTCCTCTGAGGGCTCCAGCGGCTTGGTTGACGGAGTTTGCCCCTCCTTCAACTACCGACACTCTTGCTGTGATTAAATCTTTGAAATCCGGGTCACCATCGGACCCTTGTCCAGCAAGAGTGTTAGCGGCGGTTGCCGACGTAGTTGTTCAGGAGGTATCACACTTAGTCGGCCTTTCATTTAAATCAGCCAGCCTGCCTTCTGAGTGGAAACAAGCCAAACTTCTGCCCCTCCTTAAAAAGGCTGGTGCTGATCCGGCGGTTCTGACTAACTACCGTCCGATATCGCTGCTCCCTGCTTTGGCAAAAATTGGAGAGAAACTGGCCTTCCAGCAGCTTAACAAGTTTGTGGAAAGCTCCGGAGCTCTGCATGAGGCACAGTCCGGGTTCCGTGCTGCCTACAGCACTGAATCGGCTCTTGTGGAAATCTCGGAGGCGGTCAGAGAGTGTTTGGATGGTGGCGGCAGAGCGGCTCTAATTTTATTGGACCTCTCTGCCGCGTTTGACACGGTTCCCCACCAACGCCTCCTGACCAGGCTTGCCGACATTGGCATTGGAGGTCTTGCATTAGATTGGCTGAGCTCATTTCTGTCGGCTAGATCCCAACAGATTTGGCTCCCCCCTTACTCCTCTTCGGCGAGACCTCTCGTGACAGGAGTCCCACAGGGCTCGACTCTGAGCCCTTTGCTCTTTAATATATATTTGACACCTCTGATTGAACTAGCAGAACATCTGGGAGCCAAAGTTATAGCCTACGCGGACGACACGAAGTTGTTGTTTACCTGGCCTGGTGAGGCGCTTGACACTGAGCAGATTCAGAACTGTCTGTCCTCAGTCTTCAATTGGTTAGCGTCTGCTCAATTGAAGTGTAATGAGGACAAGACCGAAATCCTGCTCTATGGCCAGTTCCCCCCTGATTTTCGATCCCTACTGTGGCCGGTTGGCTTTCCTGCACCATGTGCCTCTAACACCTTGGCTAAAAACCTTGGGGTCTGGTTTGGGGAAGACCTCCGCTTTGAGGGGCACATCAAGAGGCTCACTGGTGGCTGCTTTGGGACTCTGAAGTCTCTTAGAAAATGTTTCCCTTATCTGCCTGCCCCGGCCTGCGAGTCAGTCGCGAGAGCTTTAATTCTCTCGCGTCTGGACTACGCCAATGCCCTGTTCAGTGGCTCACCGGCCTATCTGATCGGGCGGCTCCAGATTATTCAAAACGCCACCGCCAGACTTTTGGGGAATATCTCCAGGCGGATCAGTGTTAGAAGTTATCTGGAGAGCCTGCATTGGCTGCCGGTACAGCATCGTATTACCTTCAAAATTCTGACTCTGGCCCATAAAGCCATCAATGGGTGTGGCCCTGCCTATCTGATGAAACGTTTCACGCGGTACTTCCCTAACAGAGATTTACGCTCAGCAGCTCAACATCTGCTGCTGGTCCCGCGCTTCCAGCGTGTTCGGCTGGGAGGCCACTCTGTGACTGTAAAGGCCGCGCGCGCATGGAACGCCCTCCCTGCGGCTCTACGCTGCATTGACGAATTCACTGCTTTTAAAAAAGCGCTGAAGACTCACCTGTTTAGAATAGCTGTCTAGTATGTTTGCTGATCTATGCTCTGCGTCTACTGTTCCCCTCTTTCCGCGCCAGGATACTCCGGAGTAATTGTGCGCGCTATAAAACAGCTTAATAATAATAATAATAATAATGGCGGACCCACAGAGGGTGACGCCTCAACCACCAATACCGAACGGATCAAGGGAGGAACCCACCAAAGAGGATTCCACGTCCAAAAAACTGGATCAAGTCCTTTCTGCTATAGAGCACTCCAGAGTGACAATGGAGAACAAATTTGACACTTTAGCCACCAATTTCAACATTCTCTGGGACGATCACAGGAAGCTCACAGACAAAGTCACTCAGAATGAGAAAGCAGTACAAGCCATGGAACCGCAAGTGCAGCAACACCATCACACTATCAAAGAACTGCAATCCCATATCAAGGCACTAGAATACAAAGCGGATGTTTTGGAGGGACTCTCCCAGAGGAGCTACATTCGCGTCATGAATCTACCTTAAGGGGCGGAAGAGGCCGACCCTATCAAATTCATCACGGCCTGGATCTCCACTTTTATACCTGCCAAAGATCTGACTCCTTACTTCTCCATTGAATGGGCACACCTGGTTCCCGCAAGAAGACCTAGGCCAGGCCTACCCATGCGACCGTTCCTGATGAAGCTCTTGCATTTCCAGGACAGAGACACTATCCTTCGAGCGGCCAGGGACCACGGATGACTGCAGGTGGAAAACAAACAAGTAATGCTCTTCACAACTATTCCCGAGCGGTGCAGCAACAGAGGGCCACCTTCCAGGCGGTTAAACGCATGCTCCGCCAGAAGAACATCCAATACGCCCTCCTGCTCCTGGCTAAACTCAAGGTCATCTACAAGGGCACTACACACTTCTTTACAGACCCGAAGGATGCAGCCGCCTGGGTAGAACAGCATGCACCCCAACTTCCGAACACAGCGGACACTCAAAACAATCGACCACCGCGGCGATCAAGACGACAGGGCCATAAACTTACCCTAACGCAGCTCAGTGTCACTGGAACTGTCTCCCCAGACCTCACGCAGATCATAGCGGAGCGCAGGAAGGCGATACAAGCGGTAGTCGCCCTTGACCCAACAGGGGAAGGCTCGGACATAGACGGCGGCCCCCACCTATTCAGCTCTGAAGACGAGGGCAGCGATGCACCGGCCTCCAGAGAGGGATCCGTTTCACCCCCGATAGTAACACCCCAAACAGCGGACACACTTATATAGTAGCTCCACACGGACCCGGACCACACAGTATACATGGCTGAACTCGAGACAAGCTGCCAAGGACACTCGTCGCCCCTCGGGCGTCCGCGTGCAGAATGGTGTTAGCGGGCGGGACCCACCATGGAGTCCACACTGAACTGCATTGTCCCCAATGCGAGCCGTGGAACCAGAACGACAGCGCCGCCAGAGGATGCATTTCCGATGCCAATCTCACTGGATGGCGGAGCCGGCAGCTGCCTGGGAGATACCCAGCCACTACCCCACAGCAACGAACTAAAGAACACGTATGGTACTTAGTTTGGACGTATTGCCTCGAGCAATAGGTCCCCCGAGTTGGGACTGTTCCCCAGAGTTACAGTTTGTCCCCCCTTATGTTTGTCATCCCTTAGCTAGTCGGAAGCGGGCGGGAGGAAGAGGACATGATCACAGCAGATCCCCCCTATCTTGTTGGGACGGAGCCGGGCCGAGAGGGTGGGTTGATCGCGCGGAAATGGACACTCAGGGAGAATCACAAACTGCCTATATGAAGTATGGCTCCTAAAACGCCAAACACGGACATAAAATGTGTAACCTTGAATGTCAGGGGTATGCACACGGCCACTAAGAGATACTCGGTATACGCCTACATTAAACGGCAACAGGCACAGGTAGCCCTCCTACAGGAGACGCACCTAACAGCCCCAGAGGTGGGCCGCCTTCATAGGAAATGGCGGGGTATAGTGTGCGCCACAACATACTCGGCCTTCGCCAGAGGCACACTAATATGGATTTGGCCTGGTATACCATTTAAGGAACAGACCCGTCTGATTGACAAAGATGGGCAATATGTAATCATAACCGGCCTCCTAGACGGTCGGCCGCTGCTCTTGGGCTGTGTGTATGCCCCTAATACAGAGCAAGACCATTACTGGGATAAGCTGACCACAGTGCTAGCCCGTCACACTGGGATACCCTGGCTCCTGGGTGGTGACTATAACTGTGTCCTAGATTTGCATCTCGATGGGTCACAACCCCCCTCCGATGCACTCCCCAGCACAGAAACAAACAGAGCGCTTCTGCGCATGGGTATATCACTGGGCGTTAACGGATGCTTGGAGGACGCAAAACCCAGACTCTAGATTATATTCCTTCCACTCCATCCCCATGACCTACGGGTGAGACTCAACAGGTTCTTGTGTTCCGAAAATCTCCTGCCCAAGCTACAGGGTGCTGACTATCTGGGACAGATAATATCGGACCACGACGCACACGTAGTGACCCTTAGATGGAGGCCACCCCACACCCCAGTCCCCACTTGAAAACTCCCACAGGAATGTCTCTCGGATCAGGCCTTTCGACATGTACACAGGGAATTTATCCGGGACCACTTCTCATACAATGCAGGCTCAACCTCCTCTAGGGCAACTGAGTGGGATGCATACAAGGTTAGCGCCCGTGGACACTGCATCCAATAGGTAGTAGGTGCACGCAGAACACTAGAACAAGCACTACACAAAGCAGAGACCACATTAGCGGACCTGTCCCGGGGTACGGACCAAGGGAGGACCACTGCGGCCCAGCTTACAGAGGCAAAACTTGCACATGCAGAAGCATTGCACGACCTACGCAAATACAATTTCCGCGCGTATGCAACGTGAACACACAGGGAAGGCAATAGGGCAGGCACATTAATGGCATGAGTGGTTAAGCAGGACACGATATTGCCACCCATCATAGAGTTGGTCGATGAAGCAGGGCATCTCCAACGTTCCCAATTAGATATTTTGCACATCTTTCGCACCCACTACGCAGCCGTGTACCGCAACCCAACACCTTCGGCACCCTGTGAGCTAGCGCAATTTCTAGGCACTCTGGCACTCCCCAGCAGACAGGAAAGACCTAGGGCCCGATGTAGGTGTCCATTTACTGACCGGTAACGGCCGATTTCGGCCGTTACCGACCGGTAGATGGTCATTCCTGATGTAGGGGGCCTATTTTACCGATTCGGTAAACTTACAGAATCGGTAAATTTACCGAATCGGTATTTTTACCGATTCAGTAACTTCCATATGTAGGTGGGACTCTTCTGAGTCCCACAGGCCAGTCAGATTCGGTATTTTACCACCCAATCCTATTGGGCGGTAAAATACCGAATACAGGTGTGCATGCACATGTGTGCATGCACACCAGTGCCATGTGACAGACAGACATGCCCTTAGGGCATGTCTGTGTGCCACATGGCACACGTGCCTGAATTCAGGGTGCTAGAGGGTGTCAAAGTGACACCCCCTGCACCCTTGCAAAAATCGGTATTTACCGAATCGGTAAATACCGCTTTGGTAATGACCATTGATTCCTATGGGCTTCAATGCCCATAGGAATCAATGGGCTTTACCGATTCGGTATTTACAGAATCAGTAAATACCGAATCTTAATGATTCGGTATTTACCGAATCTGAAATACCTACATCCCCCCCTCCATTTTACCACTTCTTAAATACCGATTCGGTATGAATCGGTATTTAAGAAATGGTAAAATGAACTTACCTACATTGGGCCCCTAGACAGTAAGATCACACCCTCCGACATAAAGCGCGCCATTGGATCTTTAGCAAGGATGAAGGCGCCGGGAATAGACGGATTCCCGCTGGAATATTACAGTACATTCGCGACTCAGATAGTACCTCACCTAGCATCCACATATGAAGAGGCCCTGTCCAGGGGCATACTACCTGCGTCATTTAGTGAATCCGTAGTGGTGACCTTTCTGAAACCCCACAGGGACTCCACGCTTCCGTCCTGGTACAGACCCATAACACTACTGAACACCGATTGTAAAATCCTGGGGAAGATCCTGGCTGACCGCTGTAGCCCACTTCTCCCCACCATGTTACACCCCTATCAGTGCAGCTTTGTACCTAGACGTAACACCTTGCACATTCTGCGGCGGCTCTTCCACATACAAGATAGAGTACAGGATAGATTCCCTCACGCAGCCTGCCTAATCTTCGATCTCGAAAAAGCGTTCAATACTCTGACATGGCCCCATTTGTTCGTTGTCCTCCAGAGGATAAATATTGGCCCCACTTTGACGGCATACACGAAACTCCTGTACGAGGGACTCTCGGGTAAGAGTCGGCAAGCTCATCTCTGAGTCGTTCCCGGTGGAGAGGGGGACCACGCAGGGGTAGCCACTCTCCCCCCTCCTCTCCGCGTTAGCAATGGAGCCCTTAGCTATGTGGTTGCGACATGAGGGGACGGCGTGGGGCATTCCACTCGCGGACACGATGCACTGCGTATCATTATACGTGGATGATTTACTAATTTACGTCCAGGATGTTACAGCAGACCTCACCTTAATATGGACGGCCCTACGAGACTTTGGAGACATCTCAGGTCTCAGAGTCAACTGGGACAAATCAACGGTCTACCCCCTTAGGCCCCACCTGGCACCGCAAGATGTCTGGATGGGAACCCCGACCCTTAAATCGAGTGAAGCGGCCCCCAGATATCTGGGAGTGCGGCTATACCATTCCCCAATGGATCTATACGAGGGTAACCACCGCAAAGTACTGGCAAGCCTACTATCGGCGGTAAGCTTCTGGAAGACTCTACCCTTGGCCCCATCAGCCGGGTGGCCATAGCAAAAATGAAAATATTGCCCAGGCTGCTGTATCACTTTGCCAACCTTCCCGTAATCCCACCCCGGCCCTTCTTCCGTGAACTCGATACTCTGCTCCCAACCCTGATCTGGGGGAATGGGCGGCAAAGAGTAGCACGGCGCACCATACACTTACCCACCACCTGCGGAGGCCTGGGAGCCCCATCCTTTGAATCGTATTTCCTCGCGGCACAGCTTCAATGGCTGTCCCACTGGACGGCAGAGAGATGCACTGGGAAGATGACCACGGAGTCCGGCAGGCTACCGCTCCCCGTCATTAGGAGAATACTCCTACCTGGCACCAAACCAATACGCACACACCCGACGCAGGTCTCCATAGCTCGTAAGTGCATGATGCGAATCCATAGAATGTCGAAAGAACGACCACTCTACCCCCCACTGCTACCCTTAGTGGGTCTCCCCAGGGGGGAAAATGATTATACTGCTGGAGCCCTACGGATCTGGACCGATCATGAGGTGACAGAAGTGGAAGCATTGTTCCACGAAGGGAAACTGAAAACTTATGAGCAGTTAGTTGAATGGTATGATCTCCCCCCGGGACAATTTTTAACACATCAGCTACTCCTAGATAGCGCTCGCCAGCTCTGGGACCTACGGGACGGAGAACCCCCAACACACCCGGTGCTCCACACGATACTCCGAATGGGAGCAGGTAGACACTTAGTCACATGGCACTACAAAGCTATCAGAGAACTGGCTAACGTCCCCCTAGATAACCTGAGACAATCATGGGAAGACGATGTGGGTAGGGTATTTCATGACAAAGAGTGGGCACACGCACTGGAATACCCTAAGAAGGTGTCCCGGAATGCACGGTTCAAGAACATACAGTTCAATATATTACATCGCGCATATCTCACACCGGACAAACTATATCGGTATTATCCAGATACACAATTCCAATGCCCCCGATGTCTGACAATAGACCCGAATTTCCGACACATGTTTTGGGACTGTCCCTCCCTACAACAATACTGGTCCAAGATACACCAAACACTCCACACGCTGGTTCACCTGACGCATATCGACACGTGGGAGGTCTGTGCCCTGGGAATCTACAAAAAAATAAATCAGAAAAACTGCAATGGCGGTTCACATCCCTGGCTCTCCTCTTAGCAAAGAGAGCCATAGCCATGCATTGGAGAGCCCCCTCGGGCCCCCCAGAAGCAGCCTGGGTAGGGGGCGGTAAACAAATGGGGGCGGCAGAAGAAGACGTTCTACGGGAGGAAGAAGTGAAGGGCACACGCAACCATCCAATCTCCCTCGAATGGGCGCAGCTGCTGATACAATTTAAGCAAGAGACAACAATCGAGGAGGCACCAGAGCTCTCCCCGCCACGGCCCTGCAGTCCCTCTCAGCACCCCGGCCCGCTAGACCAGACACTAGGAGAGTGAGATCCCGACAGGAGGATGGACAGAGACGGACGACCCACAACACTGGGCCTAGTGTTTACTCCTGTGACAGACTGCTCCCATTCCCCCCGCAGCCCCGCGATCCTCATCCCCTCGAGACCATAGTCACTGCCCCCACGGCCAACCATAGACACACACCCCCGCCTGCCCGCCTCCCCGCCTCCCCCTCCTCTTGTTTCTGTAAGAAGTTTCTTCCCATAGTTACTAGTTTAGTTCCAGTCGGCAGTTTGGATACCGACTCTCCCATCGCAGGCTAATAGCCGACTCCATTATAAGGGGTCGTCCTTGCAAACACAAGGGAGATGTCCACACTACCTCCCCACCATCACTCAACCCACAGGACACGTAGTGGTATGCAGTGATACCCCACACTAAGCTAACGTATCAGCCATTCGTGAGCAAAGATGTGTAACCCCTTCTAGTAGAATGGAACTCACATGTTAACGATGAATTATGTTTGTAGAAACGATGTGCTCAACTTACATGTACAAGCTGACCTATGATGACTATGTTGCCCCACATGGGGATTTGAAATGTAAAACCCTAATAAAAAGATTTAAACAAAAAAAATCAGCAGGGCGAACTTCCCTTATGGAAATATGTTGTGGGAAATCATCTATTAGTCCTCCTTTTTAGCCCACGAAATGTTGCATTTTGGGACTTGTAGCTATATTTCTAATATTGAAAGTATGCCCTAATAAATCCCAGTGCTGAAGATTAAAGAGCCAACACTGGCTGAGGGTAGAAGTGGACAAGCTAAGTGTGGCTTAATCCTGGGTTTGGGGTGAATGTTCGATTGCTGGTCTGGCCTTTGTTAGAATGACGACTTCCCTATTATTTACATTTACAGTCTCTTATTTCAGACACACACACACACACACAAAGATACACACATGGTCTTTTTCTCTCCTGGATTCTATTTGTGTAGAGTATGCACTTCCTTTGTTGATCAGTACACAATTATGCATGAAATGTTACTTAGGCTTTTGAGACAGGGCAGAGTAGGTGGGCAGATGGAGACGTGGAGAAGTATAATATCGCCACCCAGCTGACACTTCTAAATGTTACCGCTAGATGACGCTTTACGGCTGTTGTCCTACCACTCCCAAGAGAAGCCTCAGATTTGCGCGTGTGCTCATGCACGTGCATGCGTTGGCCTTGGGGTTATTTTGGAGCACCCAGCCGCCTTCGTCCAGTTGACGGGCACCTTTCCCGGACCGGAATGGACTGGAATTCCTTGCAGCCTTTGTTCCTCGGTGTCAACTGCCTGACCTGAACAATCAGGTGACAAATGGACCAAGGCCTCACACCCATCCCCAGTCTATACTCCCAGGCAACACCCCGCAACGCAGCTGCAAACTTAATTCAACATGGCCTGGTCATGCCAGTGATCATAACATCAGGCGCTGAGGCACCATCACGGAGTGCTAGTTTCACCCACTTGACAGCCTGTCACAGAGCACACTGCCAAAAAGTCCACTAATTGTCTCCTCAGCCCTGATCGCTATTGTTCACACAGAAGGGTGTGTGGTTCCCATCTGTCACGCCCTTGTGCCGTTTTGTACATTGCAGGTGGTAAAACACCTGTCCCAGAGTATGTGAAGCAGTTAATCTAGTTTTTTTTATGGCAAATGCCCCTCCCTATAATTCATAGGCAGTAGATACATCTGCCCCAGGCTAAAGCAGGTGCCAAATACACTTCCTCAAATTTCTAAGATAATGTGCACTGCTGATGTATGGCAACTGGTAAATGCGCCTCCTTTAGATTCGTAGGAGGAGGTGGGTCCTCCTTCCTATGTTTCTTAAAAGTTGGTAAAAGTCCCACTGGTTCTTATTCTAGTACGTCTCCATTGTCTGAGTTATTAGAGGATGATAAGTACCCGATAATGGTCTCTTGCAAATGGGATAGCCCCTCTACATGCTTCTTAGTTGGTGAATGTCACCCTGGGTGCATGTCTGCCTATAAACCTCTTTTGCCCTGTTTGATTACTCGTACTATGGACATCTACATTGTGGCAACAATGACCTCCATTTTGCCATGCATAGAATGACTTCCCACTATATGCCAGGAATTAACCACTAATATATCAGGGTCTGATGTGCCTCTCAAGCACATGAACACACCGTCAAAGCTAATTATGGCCCCTTTTAGGCATGTTACATTTCTATACGGAAAACGTGTGATTCTCAAGAAAAATCCATGATTGGTTTGCTGATGGGTGTGCAAACGTGAAACACTGGTATGAACTGAGGGTCTGTACTTGAGAATTTAGCATCAAGAAAACAGATTTTCAAATGCAAACTGAGGGTCTGTACTTGAGGGTGTAGCATCAAGAAAACAGATTTTCAAATGCGTTACCTGAACTGTTGCTTCAAAACTGAATAAAAAAAGGCATTGTGGAAACTGGAAGTGTTTGTCGAATGGTGCACAGGGGCCTCCATGTGTTGCACTGTGCCTTAGCTTGTGGTTTGCTGTTCTATGAGTGATGGAGTGTACCAAAGATTAGAGTTCACTGTTGGATTTTGACTTGTAGTTGCATCTGTCAAACAAGTTACTTACCTTTGGTAACAGTCTTAATGGTGGATACTCTAACTGCAGATTCCTCACCCTCTGAGGACGCACCTATCAAGGTGGTGGGCTTGTGAAATGTTTCAAACAAAAAGGAAGGTTAAAAAGGCAGTAATGCTTAATGAACATGGGTGCCGATGCCCAAATTGCAGCATAATATATATCCTAAATGGGCACTATGTGTTCTAATGCAGTGATAGCAGCCTTGGGTCTGGTGGAATAAGCCCCCAACCCTTCTGGAGGCTGCTTCTTAGCCAATACGTAGCAGATCTTGAAATAGAGGGCTAGCTATCTTGATAAGGTTATTTTCTGAAAAAGAGAAACCCCCTGAAAAACCCACAAGGTGCTGACCTTCCACCTGATGGTCTTTGCTGAGATTACTGTTAAAACTCAATATTCTTTTAGGTTCCAAAGAATGAAGTCTCTCCTTTTCTTTCAAGGAGTGCGGCGGAGCAAAGAATGTTGGAAAAGTGATGGATTGTTTGACAAGAAAAGAAGTCACAACCTTCATCAGAACAGCCGTTGTAGTTCTCAGCATACGTTTGCCCCTAAAAAAAGGTGGTGTAGGACAACTGGACTGAAAAACCGAACCTCACACACATGGCAAGCTAAAGCTTCCACAATGAGAAAGACAGTCTTCAGAGTCAGAACATTAATGTGCTTCTTTGCATCAGCTCAAAGGGGTTACACATCAAAACGTGAGGACCAAATTAAGGTCCCACTGTGGCATCACAAAAGGTTTAGGGGGAAACATATGAGCTAGGCCTGCAATAAATCTCATCACAACAGGCGATTTAAACAAGGATGTTTGGTCCAGTAACCCCAAAAAGTCAGAAAGGGCTTGCAAATAACCTTTAACAATGCTCACGACAAAACAAATAACAATACATATTACAGTGTAGCCTGCAACGGGTACATCTCGCATGAGCTACACCAGGCCACAAATTGTCCCAGCACCTGGTGAAACCGACTTTATAATAGGACACCTGCAGCGTGGATGGCATCCACTGGTTCTGCAGAGAGATCGAATGCAGTTAACTGCTGCTCATCAATCTCCATGCATGGAGGGGTAGATTGCGCAGGCCCTTGTGCAAGACCCTGCCCTGCTGCTGCAGCAGAATATCCTCCCAAAGCAGCAGCCTGACTGGAGGAAGGATGCTCAAGCCCAGAACCTCCGGGTACCCAACTCGAGCCAGGCTTCTCCTCATTGCTGAATGACACCAAGCGCCACCGATGGGTTTAACTTTTATTTGTGATCTGCTAGGTGTCACTGCCTGAGTTGGTCCCCTTTATTGGTTAACAGTCCTGCTAGGTGGTGCATGATCAAGGAAATACCCTGACGATTCATCCAGTTCCAGAGGCCCAGGACCTCCTTGCAGAGGCCAAGGAGCTCACACTACCTGCCTTTTTTAATACCACTTGGAGCTGGTGTTGTCCATGAGAACCGGAACCAGCCTCCCACAGATGGAAGGTAGGAAGGCTTTCAACTTAAGCAAATGGTCTGCAACTCCAACAGGTTCATTTAGAGTTGGGTCTCCACTGCAAACCAGAGTCCTCTTATGTCCACCTCTCCCACATGACCTTATCTACCCAGCGGTGATGCATCTGTCACCACGTGCATTCTGGGTGGGTTAGGGATTAGAATCTGCTACACGGTCCAATTGTGGTCCTTCAGCCACCACTGCAGATCTTTTGGAGTCTCTGCCACAATCTGGATGGAATCTGACAGGTTCACCTGGTGATGGTCCCATTGAGACTTCATATCCCACTGCAGAGCCTGCATATGCCACCTGGCACGGTCGATGAGAATGACACAGGAAGCCAATAGACCAAGAAGCCTTAGAGTCACTCTTAAGGAGACCCAAGACCAAGGCTTAAACAACAGGATCATAGCCCATATGTCCTGGACTAATTGATTCAGAGGGAAGGCATCAAAATGCACTGTATTCAGAATGGCTCTGATAAATGTGGTCCTCTGTGAAGACTTCAGGTGTGAATATAGCACATTGATTGTGAACCCCAGTGATGTCAGAAGCTTCACCATCATCTGAAGGTGGTCCACTTCTGACTGTGGTGAGCCACCTTCAACAGCCAGTCATCGAGGTGAGACTTCTCAGGACTGTTTCTTCCAATTCAGCTCTGTCACTAGACCTCTTTAGTAGGCTGAGAGGAAAAGGGGTTAGCCACAATTTAATTCTTGCAGTACAGTGTGATCATTAGGACCTCATAATAAAAGTCTGAGTCAGTAACTTGAAGTTAAAATGTTTATTACAAACTTAAAGCAAGACTAATTTAAATAAATCTCAAAAACATACTGTAAAAATACAGGATTATCAAAGAAAGACCAAAGCGGTGTACAATATTGGTAGTCAACAGCAAAGAGCATATAAGGATCTCTATTGCAGCTATGTGAAATATAGGAAAAGGGATTTGTTGACTAGACGAATGGTTGTGATCCTTCTGTCCATGCGTGGAAAAGGTTTGAAACATCTACCAATCCTTACACTAAACTAGGTATAGAGAAAACTCTATTGAATCGAGGAATCAAGAAAGGTGTCAGCATAAGAAACTCTGTAGAAGTTCTATAAGTAAGAAGTCATGTGTAGCATGAAGCCACACAGTCCGAGATGACAAGAGAGATCGGTACATCTCCAAGTCTTAACGGAATTTGGCCAAACCCAGGTGGCTTCACTAATTAAAATGCACAAAGAACATTCTAGAAATAAAGACCTCATACATATAACAATAAATTTCCAGTTCCCAAAAACGAACTTGGCGCTTTGAACACTACTCCCATATTCCAGTCTCCGCTTCCAACGCGTCCTTGGTTCTTCCCTTCATCTGATAGTACCAACTGGTAACACTCCCTTTGTTCTTTATTAAATTATTTTACGTTGCCAGTTCTTCCGTGCCTCACTATCTCTGAAATACCATGTGCTTTTCACTAACTAAAAAATGTTTTTGGTCTGCACCTGCAGAGGAGAAACATGTTGAAAAACAACTTTCACGTTAATATTAAATGTCTCAACTGTAAACTCATGACCCACAATCTTGCTAACTTAACAGTTTAAAAGCATATTAACTCTACAACCCACATGTAATCAAATAAATGAAATTTAATAAAAGAATCAGGCTATTTTTGTACTATACTCGTATATGGGGCACAATAACTAATGCATGTAATTTTCAGCCAACACGACAACTGGTCACAATTTAATAAAAAAATATTGAGCACACATACGATGCATTCTTAATCCCAGGCGAATACACTACATTAAGTGCATTTTCGTGCACCACCTTACAGCCCAAACCTATAGAATATTAATATCAGTATTCCAGATGTTTCTGAAAAGAAAAATGTTAATATACACATCTATATCTCAAAATGCACAACAGATGCATTTTCTGTACCTTTGATGCATCATATCTCATTAGTATTAATGTGTCACATGAGTATGTAAGGCCAACTGTAAATATATATGGCCTAGCCCAACGTAAAAGAATGGAGCCAAAATTATGCTACTCCAGAGGTAAGGGTAGACTAGTATGCTCAACCTTCCAAGATATGCTGCAACCATTGCCATCACTTTCATGAACATCCGAGGGGCACTGGAGTGGGAGAATGGGAGAAAGGATAATTAAAAATGCTACCGACCTACCTTCAACCGCAAGTAGCATCTGTGGACCTGAATGATTGGTACAATGAAATAGACATCCCGCAGGTCCAACAGCACCATTCAGTCTACTGGATCCAGGGCACATAAACACGGGCTAGCGTGAGCATCTGGAGTTTGTCCTTCCACAGGAAGAAGTTAAGAGTTTGATAAACTAAAAAGGATGAAGGCCTCTGTCCTTGTTTGGCTCTAGGAAATAGGATGAGTAAAATTCAGGGCCTATTTACAAGGACAGCCTCTCTAGATGGTGTCTTTTGATTAAGAAGCCTGAACTTCCTGCAGCAAAATAAATAGGTGCTCTTTCAATAGTCACTATGGTGTAGGTAGAAGAAGTAGTGGCGGATTGTAAAGGAATGTCAGGCCGTAGCCCTGTTGCATGATCTGCAGTCCCCACCTGTTGGATATTATATTCTGCCACCCCAGATGAAATAACTAACCCAGTTTCCCACAGTGCAGTCGTGTGATGCTAAAGTCCAACTGAAGTAGCTTGAAGGCTGATGCTGGAGGGGCAGGGCACTGTGAGGTTTGCTGTCCCTGAATCCCTGGATGATGTCTAATGGTTCCCCAACCCCAATCCTGACATTTACCGTGAAAAGACTTGAGTGCCTCTTGCTGGGGTAGTGGGCCATAGCATTGCCTACATGACACACCCCTGACGAAGCCTCAAAAAGGGCAAAACTGTTGAGGATACTATCTCACAGGTGTAGAGAGGCACAGGGAGCATGCTGTAGCTCTGCTTTTTTTTAAGAACTTCAATGCAGAACTAGCCTTCTTGCCAAACAAATGAGACCTTTCAAATGGCATATCCTTAAGTGTCTCCTGAATGTCACCAGAGAAGCCTATGAATTTAAAACATGTGGTGCCGGAACACCACACCAGGCCCGACTGTTCTGCCTAAGCAATCAGTGGTGTCCAGTCCTGATCTAATGACATATTTTGTTGTGTTGGGGCCATTGTGAATGGTTTGCACTAGATTGCACAGACTTCCTGCGGGACTGCCCGCAAAATCTTGATGACCATATTCCATAATGCATGGGCAAACAGCTGTCATTGACTAACCGTAGGATGAGAGTGGCAGAGGAAAGCATTCATTTCACAAATGCCTCAATTCTTTTGGACTCTGATTTTGGGGGAAGGGGGCAGAGGGTAGTGATTTGTAGGAAATTAGTTGGGATTAACTCTATTGGTAGATGCCTGAGCTACCAGGCTCTCAGGTGTAGGGTGCTGTGTCGGGAAAGTAGGATGAACTAGAGCAGGCATGTGGCATGTGGCTGCCTGCCTATTCATAGGTGGACAAGAGCAATGCTTAGCTCAAGAACCCTTAGTGTGTCCATCAGGGCTTCACTGATTGGCAACAAGGTATAGGGACTAAACCAACCAAGGTTGCAAAACGTATGTTAGGACATTGTTTTATGCCTCAATAGTAGGTAACTGTGATTCTAGGCCTCATGTAGGTCGTCATAGAAATTGTTGTCATCATATTGTGGTGGCAATTAATCCCAACATCCCCATTATCCCCAAAGGCTGGCTGACTTTGGTCAGAGGCTGATTTTAAAAGTTGTTGGAGCACTAGAGGGCAGCTCCTAGGGAATGGCAATGTTTTTACGGAGTCAAAATGAACTGGGGCTGGTCGCATCAGAACTGTTCCAGAATGTGATCCCAATCAAGGTCAAGGTGAATTTGATTCAGAGTCAGTCACTACAATAGGAATGGCGTCCTCCTCCAGCATCGGAGATGCTGGGGCCAGTGTTGACATGTCAGGAACCAGTGTTGATCTTGGAGCTGGATTTAAAGCCAGATCCAGAGTTTGAGCTGAACCTGAATGAGTTCAGGAGGCACATACGGTGCCAAGGACAGATCTGCTTGTGGTAATCTGACCGGAGGTTGCTGCAGAACCGTGGTGCCCAGAAGCACACCAGAGAGAGGCGGTAAAGAGCAAAAGATTTGTAGCATGGCTTTTCTGAAAGCCTCAACCTGTTGCAACAGCCCCAGAAATCTAAAGTGCATACTGATCATCTATGAAATTGGCTCCTCTGCAGAAGACTTGGAGCAAGACCGAGTCCCACTTGACCTTCTTATGCTTCATCCAGAATGCCAACTTACCTAAAGACTTGGTGCGTGCCTTTGACTTCCAGTGGCAATGGGACTTACGCACCTTTGTTTCACAGTGTACAGCTTTGTTTTGGCTTTCCCGGATCACCTTCGGATTCATAAAGGCACACTCCTTGCCCAACTTGGAATCGTGGCCCAAAACCCAGAGGCACACCTCTAGGAGGTCTGTCACAAACATCTGTTTGGGACAGTTCCTCCATGTAGTTTTAGGAGGGAACATGGTCCCTTGCACACTGGAAAATAATACTTTTGAGAAAAAACTTGTCAACTGATGATAAAAAAGTTCAGAGCTAGCTCTGGATCAGTGTACAAAGGTGCTTAAAGAAAGGAACTGATGTCAGCACCTTGGGATGCCGCTGATGTCTCTGATTGTTACTTCGGACATAGAGCCACACGACGCCACCTATCTAGTCATGGCCAACATGGCTCACAGATGGGGTGGGCGGGCCAGGGGTCACGAGGGGAGAGGGGAGTCACGCGGGGATGGGAGTTCAATAATACAAATAATACAAATTCAAACCTACCTTTATGCTGGCACGGGTCCCGCGTCTTCACTGCTAGGTCTCCTCCTGCTTTTGTCCCTCCAGCAGGAACAGGAAGCAGGCAGCCTCCCTCGCCTCACCTAAGCCAATGACAGCGCTCCAGTGGAGTGTTGTGATTGGTCGGGACGCCGCCCAGCAAGTGGCTGTATTGGATTGCATGTTCTCCATGTAGGCTGCAATGCAGCCTGCATGGAGAAGTGCAGAGTGCGCATGACTGGTTTGGGCGTCCAGAGAGGGCCGACCAAACCAAACCAGTCATGTGTTCTCAGGAGTGGGCAAATCACTCCGGCCCGAGCAGCTCCGCCCACCCGTCCGCCTGCAATGCAGAAAGAAGCATAAAATGGTAATAATCAATAGTTATTACCATTTTATGTTTTGGCTTTCTCGCACTTGGAGAAAGCAGTGGGGTGATGCTCCTCCGCCCTAGTGGAGAAGTCGCCCCTACACCTATCAGCACGAGGGGGCTATGCTATAAAAATCCTCTGGATTCAGCTTAGCTCCCTGGGTTATTCAGAAGGTGAGGAATTTGCTGTTAGAAGTATCCACCAGAAGTCTTTGTAGTTACTTTTATACTTCTGCTTATATTAGTAAAATTGGCCTTACGTACTGATTTTTTGTCCATTAATTTGACCACTTGTCCTGAATTTTACATTCACTGACCTGAATTTGCTGCCATGTCTGGTGGTCTTCCCGTGACAATATAACTAGTCTCACACTTCATTTTTTAAGGTCTGTGTCATGTGCACACTCTGTTCTCTGTACAATGCAATAATCACATTTTCAGGCAGCAGAACGTGCAACAATCTGGAAAGGATTTTCAGTAACATCAATCACAACTTCTGGCAGCTTAGTGAGTCAATAGGCGGAGAGTTGAGTTCGAGCTCCTGTTTCCGTGACAGCCAATCCCTGTAACTTCAGCTCAGGTAAGGTAAGATAAGAACAGCTGACGCCCCTCGCGCCTTCAGTCGTCCTTTCAGCTGGCTGCCTGACTCGTCTCGAGAAGTCCCGTGTTGTGCCGCGAGTATGGCTGCCTCCTGGGTGTGTTACGCTGCTCTCCTGCTGCTCGGATCTGCTGGGCTGCCTCAAGCCCTGCCAATGGACGACAATCCGGAGGGTGAGGTGATCCGCCCAAAGACAGTTCAACTGCTCGGAGGGTGGAATACCCTTGACGTGACCAGCAAAAAAGCCGTAGAGATGGCGGACTTCACCGAAAGCGTGTACAAAGCTGATGAAAATGACAAGTGCAAGTACCACACTGTGAAGATCCTTGCTGCCAGCTACCAGGTGGGTAACACTAACAACAGGGCTTTAAGTGGGATCATGAAAGGAAGGAGGGGGTGGTTCTGAACGGGGTCGGGCCAATGTAAAGGGAGTGGCTTTAACATATACACCACGATTGCCATAGAGTAAGGGCTTTAAGTGCGCCGGGTCCTGCCGGGCTCAGCACTGGCAGTCCTTAAAAGCAGGTGCTGAGATGGGTCTCTCTCGAGCTCTCCATTTTTCCCCTCACCATTAGGGAAAAAGAAAAATGTTAACTCTGTAGCAGTACCACCCTTCAATGCCTTTGATGTAACGTCAAAGACACTTGTTATAGTACTTTCCGTCTCATCATCTCAGAAGCATTTTCAATGTTATATACAACGGATCCATAGTTGTTGCTTATTTATCTTACGCAACTAACAACCATTGACAAAGCCAATAGTCCTCCCCGGCTATTTTATAAGTGTAATGTTACATGTATTATATATCTGGATGCAATGACAATCGCAGCAAAATAGCAGTCGGGCGCCATTCTAATTAAGCGCATAATTTTAGCTTTTGGTCTATAAGGGCGTGACATCACAGCACATGACATAACGGCGCATGACATTACATGTGGCATCACAGGAATTGATATCATAGGAAGTGGCATCACAAGCCACAACTTTATTATGTACGTGTGATGTAAAGCGCTCTGACACTCTGCTTTGGGATAAGTAGCGCTATACAAGAAAAAATAATGGTAATTAAATTATTTCAACACCTCCTCAGGGGAAGTAAGCACTATATAAGCACTATATAAATTACATTTAGTATTATGTAACTACTGGGAGAGACCAACACATCTGACATTCTTATAGTGCATGCATATCTAGTAAACAAAGCTTGAACAAAGTGAAAAGCTGCCTCTCTTAAGTATGTGTGCAGTGCTAACCTTTGTTACCCCTCTACTGCAGTTGCTTCTTGGTGTGAGGCTCCTGACTGCTCCCAGCCAGGAGACTCAAACAAAAGGTGATCTGATGACCCCTCAAATTCGGACTTTATTATGGGCCCAGCGGGAGTCTAAAATAAGAAAGTCCCGTCCAAGCCTGCACATTGTTAATTGTTGCAGATGGTAAGCAGACAACGTGCAGGCGTTGCTGAAAGTGTCCCGGCGTTTGGAAATTACACGGGACGGGTTCAGCACCACATTATTTAGTGGGATCCAACTTCTTGGCAGGTGGATGGCATTCACCCTGTGAAAATAGTGGGTATACGCTGTCCACCCGCGTGCACCCCCGACTCGTACCCTGATCAACTCCCAACTGTCATAAGGGACATTGCCCTGTGCGCTTTGCAGAGAGGAAAGAGATTAGATGACCACGTATTCTCAGCACCTTTGTTCCCTACTGACTGGTACTGAGAGAAACTCGGACTGCCTTCAGCCACATCGTAATTATGCCCCTTTATAAACGCCTGGACGCGACTCGATTCAAATTATGACCTAGACCACTTGGTACTCCAAGTACGTTTCGCGGGCCTCCAGCAGCCCGACATGCCTCCACTGGCTGTCCGTGGACCTTGCCTTGCAGTTTCCACGGCCGGCAGTAAACACAGAAGATGTCTGCAGGAGCATAAGTAGTGAATACGTATTAAATAGGTATTCACTACGTATGCTTCTGCGACCATCTTTTGTGTTTACTGCCGGCCTCTGTGACGTCAGGGCACCTTCAGAAAGCTTCCCAAAAGGCATTTTAAACGTCAGCTGTAAGCGCTTTCCCAGCTGACTTTTAAAAGGGCGTTTTGGGAAGCTTCCTGTTTGGACAGAGAATGATAGAGACACAGAGACAGATAGAGGCGACAGATAGAGGCAGAGACACAGAGACAGATAGAGACATGTAAAAAAGAAGAATTCCAAATATCCAGGTAAATAGATGTTATTTATTGTACTAAGGAGAACACGGCACAGCACGTCTGGCAGCAATTGAGGTACAGCTTAACTGCCAGTTGTGGAATCTGGAACATGACATGTAAGATGCAGAGCATCAATACATTCCATGTTCCAGACAACACGCACATCAGTAATGTGAAACAAAAAGTAATGAAAATAATAATATGAATGTAACACATATTACCCCTAACAAAAATAAGAACATTCAACACAAATATCTTCCAGGTAGTTTTTTTGGTCTAACATTACTTTTAACTCTGGAAGCTATGGATTGAACAGGAGGAACAGAATTGTCATGAATTTTATCTAACTCGTGCATATCATTTGAAACATTACATTTGGCAACTCTTCTTATATTCCATACCCTTCCATCTTGAGCAATGACACTGTTTTTACACACCTTCACAATCTTGATAGGAGGATAACATTTGGAAAATCCTTTCACTAAGAATCCAGATTTTTTGATCCTGGCCCACTCCCCCACAACAAAATCTGGACATTTAACATTCATTTTGGAATCAAACCACATCTTCATCTTATTCTGTTTATCTTCAACACGTTTGGCAACAGTATCAACATCAACATTATCATTGGTTTTATTAATTTTTGTAATCCACCATGGGCAAATATCCGAAGATGGCTTTCTACCCTTCAGCATCATAAAAGGATTTACTCCAGTGACTGAATGTGGAGTGATGCGATATGTCCACAATTTTTATTCACTACATCTATCCAAGGTTCACCAGATGAGACAGCAGCTTGAACACTGTCCTTAAGACCACGATTAAAGCGTTCTACCTGGCCATTTTCTCTGGGTTCATACAGGGATGTAGTGATATGTTTGATATTGCAACCTTTAAAAAAATGTTCCATTTCACGAGAAATGAGTTGTACGCCATTATCAGTAACAATGATTTCTGGAGAACACTCCCGCGCGAAAACTTCCTTTAAGAAGGAAATGATCACTTGAGATGAAGCATTAGTTACAAACTTGACCTCAGGCCACTTGGAATGATAATCTACCATGACTAAAGCATAACGGGCATTAAGTGGAAGATGTTTAAACGGACCAGAGACATCAAAGGCGACTTTTTCGCCATGGAAAATTTTGCCAAGACAAAGGTTGGAGGGGAACTGAGGACACACAAAGGATTTTATCACTGCTTATACATTCTGGACACTCTCTCACCACCCTGTCAACCATCATATCAAGTCCAGGCCACCAAAAATGTGCTCTAATGAGACGCTTCATAGAAGACATCCCCAAATGTCCTTGATGAGACAATAACAACATTTTTCTTTGCATAGAAACAGGAGGAATAATCTTACCTCCTTTAAACAGCAGACCTCCCGATTCTTCAATTTCAGAATACACATGGCAAAAAGGAGACATGTCAGCAGAGACGCACCTTTCCTTAGGCCATCCTTTTTTTACAAAGTCTGAAATCTGCTGACACAAAACATCATTACTCATTTCCTCAAACCATTCTTTTTCAGATAAAGTTACAAATTCTTTAAAAAAATATATTTTTATTAGCATTTTATAAGATAACCACATAACAAGCATGTCATTAGGAATCATCATGCCCCACCCGTCATCCCCCCGACCCCCAATTCCATCTCTAAAATCAATTCACAGTCCTCCATTGCCAACATTGGAAATAATCCCTACTCCCATCCTTAGTCTGACACAAGAGTACAGTCCCTATCGCATTCCCCCCTTTTACAGCTGAAGGTCCCCACACCCTCATCAAATCAGAGTCCCCCATCCAGCCCATGATATCGTCGCCACTTGCCCCACACTCTGCCAAACTTTTTGGGACATCCTGTCGCCTTATACATGACTCTTTCAGCTCCCATATATATGTCCATACCTCTCCCCCACTCTTCCAGCTGCGGCAAGGTGGAAACCCACTGTCTCCTCGCCACGTCTCTCTTGGCCACCACCAACGCTAGCACTAGGAAAATCAGCAGTGGGCGATTCAAGTCTATGTCATTTGTCATTCCCAACAGCACTAGCTTAGGATCTAGAAGCTAGCGTAATCTCCAGCACCTCACCTAGTTCTCTTAGGATCTCTCCCCAGTACGTCTGGATTTCTGGGCAAGACCAGATGGTATAGTAGAAGTCCCCCCTGTCCGGTCCACATCGTAAACATCCTGGTTCACTAGCCCGCCCCATCTTGTGTAGGCGTACTCTGTCGAAGTAGGTCTTATGGAGTACGTTATATTGAATAAGTCGCAACCGAGACTTAATCGCCACCTCTCTCGGATGCATCAGGACCGTCTCCCAATCCACCTCGTCCATTTCCCCTTTTCCTGTTCCCATGTGCTTCTGAGCTTTTCCAGCCCATCCGGCATATTATTCATCAAGGCCCTATATGTCAGTGAAACCGCTTTACTCAGAATCTGTTCTTGTAAGTGGCGGCCCTCCAGTGGTGCATACTCCGGGAGCGATCCAATCAAAGTCCTCTCCGCCCTCCAGGCGTGTCTTAACTGTAGATATTTAAAATATTGCGTATGAGGTAGGCCGTATTCCTTCTCAGTGATTGAAAAGACTGTAGGTCCCCTTTTTTCATGACATCCCCCAGTGACGATATACCTATGGTGTCCCAGCTCTGGAATCCCTTCAGTTTACTGAGTTCCCTCAGCCAAGCACAGTGCCACAATGTTGTTTGCATCGTAGGCTTCCAGTCCCATCCCATGACCTTTGTCGCCCTCGCCCATGTCTCCAGTGTGATCCTAGTGGCCGGAAGCACTCTGGCTTTCCCCTTGCCCCCGTACAGGTAGTGGGTGCATGTACGCTTCCCCATGCCGTGTCTTTCTAGCGCGTAAGTGGGGTGTGCTGCTGGGGCATGTATCCACTCATTGATCGGTGCCAAGTGTTCCGCCCAATAGTACGCTTCTATGTTGGGGAGAGAGATGCCCCCACTATATTGGTGTCTTTGTAGTGTCGTCAGCGCTACCCGGGGTTGTTTCCCCAGCCATAGAAAGGCCCTCAGCTCAGCGTTAATGTATCTAAACACCCTTTTTGGGATGGGGAAATATTCATTCTGGAAGGCATAGAGGAACCTCGGGAGCGTTATCATCTTGAACATGGCAGCACGGCCCAGTGTCGTTAGGGGAAGCATCCTCCACCTTGTCGCGTCCTCTATAAAATTGTCTATCACTCTCTTAATGTTCCTGCCATAGGAAAGAGGAGCATCTTGCGTCACATATATCCCTAGGTAGACAAATCCCTCTACCGTCGTCTGGAGCCTCTCTGGGAGGTCTGGCCAATCCACCCTTCCCCGGGGATCATAAAGAATCGACTTGTGCCAGTTTATCTGATATCCGGCTCTGGCACCATAACGGGCCAACTCTGTGAACAGCGCTGCAATTATAGTATCCGGGTTTGTGATATATAAGAGGATATCATCAGCATATAACGATATTTTCTCCTCCGTGTTATCTGCCTGCCCTATACTGAACCCCCGGATGTTTACATTCTGCCGGACCGCACATGCTAGTACCTCTATAGTGAGAGCGAAGAGCAGAAGCAACAGCGGGCACCCCTGCCTGGCTCCCCGCCTTATTGGGAAATCCTCTGACATTACTCCATTGACTCTAACCCTAGCCCTGGGGACAGTATACAACAATTTTACCCACCTCCTGTATTTGGGCCCAAAGCCAAATCGCTCGAGCACCCCTTTTAAGAAAGACCAGTGAACTGCATCGAATGCCTTCTCGGCATCAAGGGACAAGAACAGGTGAGGGTCTTGTCAGTCGCTTACCTTCATCAGCCAATTGTGGGTCCTTCTAAGATTCAACCTAGTTGCCCGGTCTGGGAGGAAGCCCGTTTGGTCCAGATGGATGAGACCTGTTATCACTCCCCGCATTCGAAGGTCTAGAATCATCGCCAGCAGCTTAACCTCCACATTCAAGAGGGATATGGGGCGATACGACGCACAATCATCTGCCGGCTTACCATCTTTATGTATCGGAATGATTGTGGCCAGGCGGAGGTCCGGCGGGATACAGCCCTCCCTGCATCCTCATAGAGTCCCAAGACATGGTGGGCCAGTAGGTCCGCAGTCTTTTTAAAGAATTCCGCTGGGAATCCATTAGGGCCCGGGGACTTCCCCGCCCGAAGCTTGACGAGGGCTTCCTTGATTTCGTCCAGTGTAATGCCTCCATCTAAGTCCCGTTGGTTCTCCTCCCCCAGAGCCGGGAGATCAATATGAGCCATATACTGCATCGCCTCTGCCTGTGACCCCAGATCTCTGGCGTCATAAAACGCCCTGTAATACTTCGCAAAGGTCTCGGCTATCTGTTCATCTGTGCGCACCACTTTCCCTTGACCGTCTCTCACCTTCTCACCCATCTCGCATCCCTTTCTTTCCGACTGCGCCATGCCAACAGCTTCCCAGATTTATCCCCCACATCATAAAGGCGGTGCAGCGTCGCTAGTGCCTGCGTATTAGTCTCTCCTGTCACCAAGCTTCTATACTGACGTTGGACATCTGTGAGTTTTGTGACGGTCCCTATATCCCTAGTGAGTTGGTATTCCCTTTCGAGTGCCAGGATCTGGGTTTCTAACGATCGGATCTCCTCCTGTGCTTTCCTTCTGTCCCCCGCCAGTCTATTCTGCGCTCTGTCCCGCAGGACCGCCTTCATCGCTTCCCAGAGCACAACTTGGGACGAGGTCGTACCCTCATTTTCAGCTATGTATACTCTTACATCAGCCCGTAGGCCTTTTAGCAGATCTGCATTTTGAAGATCCCATGCCGTCAGTCTCCGGGACGTGCGCCTCTCTCCCCCTCCCCCTCCTACTTCTGCCAATAGAGGGGAGTGGTCCGAAATGCCTCTCGCCTGGTACCCTGCCTTGTCTTGTAAAGTTACAAATTCTTGAGACACACAATCACCTATTGTGACAACAACATCAACCTCTTGCTCAATGGTAGAAATGTTTTCTTCTTGGCAAGGTAATCTCGAAAGGAAATCTACTGTAACATTACTTCTACCAGGTACATACACAATTTCAAAACCATACCCTTGAAGCCGAGATGTTAACCGGGCAATACGAGCAGTAGAATTCCATCCACCACCAGGAGATAAAATCCCAACAAGCGGTTTATGATCTGTTCTGAGTGTGAATCTATTTCCCCAAACATAATTACGAAAGTGCTCAACTGCCCAAATACAAGCTAATAATTCTCTTTCGATTACAGAAAATCTCCTTTCTGTAGGAGATAACGTCCTTGTAGCGAATGCAACACACCATTCATCTCTGCCAGAACACTGACTAAGAACTCCTGCAAGCCCATAAAGGCTGGCATCCACTGTAATAATGCATTTTTTTTCAATGCAAAACGACTTCAGAGTAGGAGCATTAACAATCTCATTTTTAATTTGCTTAAAAGCAACATCTTGTCTCTCAGACCAAACTAATTCAGATGATTTTCTAGTCAATTCTCCAAGAGGTTCCATCTTAGTAGCAAAACTTTGTATAAACTTACTATAGTATTCGCATAGACCTGAGAAAGAAAGAAGTTTCTCCTTGTCATCGGGAGCAGGAGTGTTGATAATGGCATCGACTAAAGCCTTCTTGGGTACAACACCCTCGCCTGAAAGAGTATGACCCAAGTACTCCACCGATTTGCAAAAAAAATTGCTTTTACTGGCTTTTAAGTGTTAAACCATATTGTTCCAGTCTAGAGCAAACATCTTTAAGGTGAATAGAATGCTCATTCTCATTCTTGGAAAATACCAGAATATCATCCTGAAAACACTTGAAGTACATACCTACATCCTTAAAAATATGGTACATAGCCCACTGAAACACTGAAGCGGCCGAAGCCAAACCAAAAGGCATCCTTTTGAATTGAAAGAGGCCATGAGGAGTAATAAAGGCCATAAAATGCTTAGAGTCCTCAGTAAGCTCGATCTGATGATATGCGGACCTAAGATCCAAGGTAGAAAACACTAATGCACCATCCAACATACATACCATTTCGTTAATATTGGGAAGTGGGTTACAATCCGTAACCAGATTTGTGTTCAATGCTCTTAAATCCACACATAATCTGATGTTTTTATCCTGTTTAAGGGCCAAAACAATGGGAGAAACCCACTCCGAAGACTCTACCTCCTCAATTATGTCATATTTAATCATTGTGTCCAGCATATCTTTAAGTTCATTTCTAATGCTTATAGGAACTCCCCTTAATTTTTGTTTGACTGGAACAGAGCTAGACTTCACTTTAATTCTGTGACTAAAACCTTTAAGTTTCCCTAATTTGTCAGAAAACACATTCGGAAAACATTGTGTGAGTTCAGTGGATGTGGGTAATGCAGTGTGTTCAATACCAGAAGTAGATACTGTAAGAACAGATACTGGGCCCTTCATCCTGGGATTCAGAATGATGCCCAATTTGGCTTGATCTCGCCATCCCAACACATTTACACCTTTGTATGCCAATTTGATAACCGCTGAATTGGCTTTGAAGCAAATAAATACTTCTTTAAAACCTATGAAATCAATTTTTGAACCATCAAAATTGTTAGCAATAATGTCAGGTTCACACAACGTATTCATATCAACAAGATCTCTATACTGATTGCATGCAATATTCTTGTGTGATGATGGTCCACGGAGAACCTGAGTCTGCCATGAGTTCCAAAACCTTACCTAATCTGTTCACTAAACACTTGGGAGAAGATATATTGTAAACTTTTGAAATATCAAAAAAATCTTGAACAGACACAACAATTTCAGACTCAACATTGCTAGAAGTACTACCCCCATCGTCAAATACATATGACACCTTACTATTAGTAATGGCATGCCCCTTCCTGATACCTGGGCCGGGGACGAGATTGTTCCAATCTTCAAAAAGGGTTCCCCGCTATTCCCAGCAAACTACAGACCGATCAGTTTGATCGATGTCACACAAAAACAGTTTGCTAGGGTAATACTGGACCAAATCCAGGGCTGGTTGGAAGAAAATGATATTATCAGCCCATACCAGGCAGGATTCAGGAAAAACACTTCCACACTCGATCAAGTGTTTAGATTCAAACTCATCACATGGAAGACAGTGTCAATGGAGGGTGGCAGCCTCTATTTGATATTCTTGGACCTGAAAACTGCTTGTGATCTCATCCCAAGACCCAAATTGTGGGGGGTTTTAAGATCCTGTCCCAGGCCTCAATTCCTTATATGTTTTGTATCTCTGGAAGCCAGTGCCCTTCCCACAACAGTGTTTCATGGCTCTATCCCAAACCGGAAGTGTAATCTGGATGGCCAGAAAGAGATGCCAAGTCCCCCTGCCGCCATAGAGAAAGTGTAAGCAAAACCATTCACCCCATTGTGACTGCTCCAGCCTAAAAGTGGAGTGCTCTAGGGGGACGAATAGTCAATCATTAATATTGATGAGGTGGGCTACCCAATAGTAGGCTTTGAGATCAGGCACGGTGAGTCCACCAGTATACTGATTACATTGGTGAGTTTTTAAGGCAATTCTGGGGTTTGACCATCCCACAACAGGTTCCGCATGTCACCCTCGATTTTAGCAAAGATCTCTGGGGGAATCCGGTTAGAACGTATTAAGCAACACATACAATAGTTTGAGTAGTGAGATAATATTGAACATGGCTTCCCATGATTGTGAGGGTCGACCACGCCACCTCTCCCTTTTGGCTCAGCATTTTCACATCACCCTTCTCAAGTTCTGCTCGAAGCAGAGTTCCCTCCCCGGCATCATGAATATGCCTAAAAACTTAAATCCCCATGCCATGTGTGTCAAGCGATGGCGGAGTGGGAGAACCTCTGTCACATTTTGTTGGATGTAGCACTGATTTGTTCCCATTTATCCTTTAACCAGAATAACTCCCATAATCCTCGAACAGGTGCAAAATCAAAGGGAGGGACCCTGAGGGATTTGTAATATAAAGAAGAATGTCATCTGCATAAAGTAAAATGTCTTCTGAAGTAGCTTCTCCCATGACGTTAAAGCCATGAATCCTAGTTTGGCTGTGAATTGCACATGCCAGTGATTCTATGGGGAGGGTGAACAGGCTGGGGGAATAGAGTGCAACCCTGCCTCGTGCCTCAACCAATAAGTAATTAAAAGGACAGCACTCTGTTAACTCTGACTGCCACTACCAGGGCCTGAAATAATAGTTTGACCCATTTGCTGTAATGGGGGCCAAACACGAACTTGACCAAGGGTTTTTAAAGGAATGGCACTGCATTAAACGCCTTTTCTGCGTCCAGTGCTAAAAGGCTATGGGGTCTGGCTGTTTTTTTATTTTGTTTAGCCAATTGTGTGCCCGTCTAAGATTGTAGCGTGTCGACCTGATGGGCATTACGCTGAACTGGTCCCTATAGATCAGTGATGTGATCACCTGTAGTAGCCTAGTGGCCAGTATTGTGGCCAAAATGTTAACCTCTGTGTTGAGTAGTAAGATTGGACAGTACCACTATAACCACCCGGCTGAGATTTGACAAGAGAGTCCCTTGTTTACCTGCTTCTAGAAACATAATTTGAAGATGAGGTCCCAAAGCAGTAAAACATTTCTGCTGGAATGCCATTGGGCCCCTGGGTCTTATTAAAGTTGAGTTTTGCCATGGCCGCTTGGACTTACGCCAGTTTAATGTCGGCATCAAGTAAGGCAGGTGCCTCCACATCTAGTATGGGGTAGATTTGACTGCCAAGTATGTTTCCATTTGGGGTAGCTCCTGTAATGGCCGGACTTTATAGAAATCCTCGTAGTAGTGGGTGAAGGCCTTAGCTATAGCTTCATCAGAGTCCGCACATTCCCCCTGGCCCGACTATCTGATGCACCCATCTGGATTCTGCCTCCTTTTTCTCAAACCAGAAAAGTAGCCCACATTTGGGTCTTAGCCTCGTCCTGCGGGCAGAGTTTGATATTCTTCCTTGAGGATGTCCAGTTTCTTGAGCCTGGAGGGGTCGTTGTCTAGTCTTAGGTTCCCCTCAAGGTCTAGCACCTGACCTTCAAGCAATTCTAGGGCGCATAAGACCCTCTTCTTCTGGGCTAGCAAGTTCTGAGCTCGGTCCTGAAGGACCATCTTGTATGCCTCCCAAAGGACTGGCTTGGACGTGACGAGTCTTCATTTCTTTAAAGTAAGGCTCGGAGACCACCCTCAGCCCTACTGCTACTTCCTGGTCCCTTAAATCCTTTGCATTGAGTTTCCAGCCCGTCCCTTCGCTGCGCCGTCTACCCAGCATCATTAACAATGGGGAGTGGTCTGAAAGGTCTTGGGCCAGGTAATTGTCCTGGTGTATGGTACCCACCTTGCCGGCAGGAGTAAAGACATAGTCAATGAGGGAAAACATCCTATAGGCCCCAGAAAAGTAAGAGTATCACCTGCCAAGGGGGTGCGCACACCTCCAGAGGTCCGAGAGCCAAAATAGGCAGTAAAGCATGCAAGTGGGGTTGGTTGTGTATCCATACTCATAGTCCCTGATCTGTCTTGGTCGATGGCCATAATGTCATTAAAATCTCCGATGACTATGTGTGCAGAGGAGTCTGCCTCTAGCAAGATAGTTGCTAACTTCTCCAGTGTGAGGCCTGCAGTCTAGGGGGCATGTAGACACTTAAAAATGTACCGTCCACACATCCCCAGAACCCTCTCACTCCCACATATCTATCTAATGGATCTATCCACTGTTTTGTCATAGGAAATTGTGTTTTTTTAAACCAATGTAGCCACTCCCCTAGATCAGGTTTAATATCCTGCATGTGCCAGCATAATAGTGGCCCCCTTCCAAGGAATTTGCATTGTGTCTCCCTAAGATGGATCTCTTGTAAGCAACTACATCCGGGTGCATCTGTTTGATATATTAGGTCGCCAAACCCCTATTAATTTTGTCTCCCAGGCCATTCACATTCCAGGATAGGATCGAGAGAGCCCTGTCATCTAGTTTTAGCCCATCCAGTGTGGTTCTAGATCTAGGGTCAGGAGTGCCATGGTTAAAATGGTCATCAGGCTGTCAATGTGAGATAAGTGTGTTGGGTGTATCCTGCTGCATGGCTGGTCGTCGGCCGTAGAGCGTGTGTCCTCCCCCCCCCTGAACTATAATAACTGTTAACACTTTAACCTGAATCTGACCCACCCCTATAGTACCTCTGTGAGTGTGTATCCTTATCTCGTAACAGCAAACTACTCAACAGGGCAATCTGAGAGGTATGTAACCTCCCATCCCACCCACCCATAAACTCTTTACAAATTGAGTTAAAACTGGAAACAACCACTCATGTTAGCTGTGGTTCTGTACTTGTGTTTAGAAAGTTGTCCATGCCAACTCACTGAGTCATCCATCATGGGACAGGAAGAATCATTCGCCAGGACCCCAGTTCTGATTGTCAGCTGCACGACTATATTGCCGCTATCAGTCCAGATGCTGTGACATCTGGGGGGTCTCAGGTTTGTGTTCCAAATTTCCAATCGCAACTGCCAATGGGGCGGGGGGCTCCAAATCCGTCCTTTGATCGTCCCCTGTATAACCATGTGTGGATCCCCCTTCGAGGCTAACAGTTTTGCTCTTTTTATCACAGCCACTCTGCCCCTTCTGACTCCAAGGAGGCCTCTTGTCTCATCTCTTGACCTCTGTTGCGCCTGACCCTGCCCATACTTCTCTTTTCTGAGCAGCGAGCTTTCCTTCAGGGCCATTGCCAGTCTTTGGGTCTGGCCCCTTATCTCGTAATCAGGTGGCAGCCTGGTTCACTCTCCTTGTCCTGCGCAGTCTGGGGCATGCCACAACCACTCTCATGCTGCTTCAGGGGTCCGAAAGAAATGTGATTCCCCGGAGCAGTCCCTTCAGTTAGGCTGGGAATGAAAGCATGTATTTTAGATGAAGACTTTGCAGTTTGGACTTAACAGAACGGAATGTATGCCTATGCCACTGAGTCTCCTGGGTGTAATCTGGGAAAATCAGGATCTTGGAGTTTTCATGGTGCACTTACCCCATCTTATGTACTTTAGAAAGGGCCCTATCTCTGTCTTGGAATTTCAAGAAGCCCCTGCCCCCCAAAGCGTGGGGTGTCCGTTCGAAGAGGTGGAAAATGTATCCTCAAGTAGGATCTGTTGCGACCACTCATGTAGGAACCATGACACATTCTGGCCCTCAACTCCCTATGGAAACCCCACAAATCTGAGGTTGTTAATCCGGTGCGGTTTTCCGCATCTTCCTCTATCCTGTACCATTGATTTGAGTAATAGTAAATATCTGTTATTCAGCGTCAAGATACCATGGGGTGAATGTGCGCTTTACAAATGTCCATATGTTATTCTACGTCCCTAGCAGGCCTGGGCCTCCGCGCAACTTCTTTACGGGGGTGCTAGACTGTGTCTTCCAACTTCAAAAATCTGGTTTCTGCAGGCGTAACCTTTTTTGCCACGTTTCGGCTGTCTTGAGACAGGAAGGAGTCCTTAGAACACACCTCACCCACCCTCCCCTCCAGGACCTCAAGGGATGAATGGATAGCGAGGAGGAGGACAGCATTCTAAGGCACCGCAGGAGTAGCGTTCTTCATTGGGGAGTGCTATCACCCTTATGTAGCAATCCATTCTGCCCTGACAGGGGTCTTGTGGTCCTTGTCACGGGCCATTCTCTCTTCCCCAGAGTTCATGCCCTCTCACTTCTATCAAATCGTACCTGTTGGTATTGGGGCTTTCTCACCAATCAAGGGGCTCGGTACAAAGATGGACAGTGTTTGAACCTAAGACAGTGTGAGGAGCTTGAACTTGTCAGCAATGTGAAAAACATGTACTACTGAACAATGTACAGAGCTGTCAGTGGTGGGCAGACTCAGGAACGGACACTGTTAGGCAGTGTGAGAAGAAATCACTACCTGGAAGTGTGAGTAGTCTGCTATAACCAGGGATTGGTAGTGTTTGTGAGAAGCTGGCACTGTTGGGTTGCATACAGATGTTGCAAAGCTGGTGGTGGAGGAGCGGGAGACTGCCAGTGGACAGTATGTGCTCACATTGATGGGCAGAGTAATGCACTCTCACTACTGAGCAGTTTTGGAGGCAGATGTTAGTCCTCTGTTTGAAGAGCAGGCATGGTGGCCACTCTGAGGTGCTGGCTTTGGGGGACAGGGTGAAGAGCTGTTAGTGGTGGACAGTGTGTGAGTTGGCACTGGTAAGCAGTGTAAGAAAGAGACACTAGTGGAGGATGCATGGAAATTGTACTAGCGGGTACGGTAAAGAGCTGGCACCAGTGGGCAGGGCTGGGAATGGGCTGTGGTGGACCCTATTGGCAGCTAGTACTTTTGGACAGAGTAGCCCTCAATCGTGAGCAGTCTTAGATTTGACGTTGATAGACATTGAGAAGCACAGGCATTGGTGGATGGTGTAGGAATCTCACACTCTTGTGTACAACGACCTGAATGTGGTGGAAAGTGAACAGGAAGTGGTGGGCTGCTGGAAAGCTGGCACTCGCAGCTGATTGATAAATGCTTTGGTAGGTAGTGTAAGCAGTAAGCATTAGTGGTCATTGTGGTGAGCTGGAACTTATGTGCAGTGTGAAAAGCTGGCCAAGGCGTTGTTACCTGTGGGCAGTGTAATGAGCGTCGGTAGGGGAGGTACTCACATCTGGGTTGTAGAAGATAATTGCACGGTTGGACAATGTGAGGGCCTGAAACAGTAAAGCAATGTGAGAATGTTAAGGTATTGTGCAGTGTAGGAAGCTGATGCTAGTAGACAGTGTGATCAGCCTGCATCTGGAGGGAGTATGAAGCACTCAAACTGGCACTGTAAGAAGCAGGCACAGGTGGCCAGTGTTAGAAGCGGACTTCTGCCGGTGGTAGGAGAAGCAGGCACCTTTCGGCAGTCCACTGGGTATGTGAAGAGTCCGCATTGAGGGGTAGTATGAGAGTTTGGAACTTGTAGCAACAGAGACACTGGCTCTTGTGGACAAGGTGAAAACAGCACTCACTGGCGTTGTGAGGAATTGAGGCAAGTGGACAGTGTGGGAAGTTGACATTGGTGAGCTGTATGAAGAGCGGGCACCGGTGGGTAATGTAAGAAGCTGGTTTAGGTCACCAGCGAGAAGTTGGAATTGGAGAGCAGTACAAAGAGTTGGCACAGGTGGACCGTGTGAGGAGCTGACGCTTACGGCACATGCGAGGAGCAGACACCAATGGGCAGTGTGCAGAACTGGCACTGGTGGGCAGTGTGAGGCGCTCATATTGTGGCAATGCAAGCTGCTGGCACAGATGGGCACCGTGAGAAGTTAGCACTACAGGTTATTGTGAGGAACTGGCACTATTGACAGCATGATGAGCTAGTGCTCTGTGTATCACTGAGCAGCATGAGGGTTGGCGGTAGTGAGCAGAGTGAGTAACAGGAATGACTGAGGAGCATAAGGTGGGTAGTATGTGGTTTAACCCCGATGGGAAGTTTTAGGAGCGAACACTAAGATGCTTTCAGTCGTGTGAGAAGCCTGCTTTCCTGATTTGCAGTTTGAGGAGGTCATGTTTGGTGACCAGGGGGAGGAACCAGCACTGAGAAACAGTGTTAAGAGGATGCATTAGCTGCGAGAAGGTATTGGTTGCCAATATGTGAAATGGAGTCCAGTAGTCAGTAAGAGGGACACACTCTGGAGAGCAGAAAAGAAAGCTGGACTGCTGGGTGCGAGTACCGGGCACTGGCGGGCACTACTAGGCAGTGAATGGGGAGGCACCAGTGACAGTGTTAGACAAGGACACCAGGGAATGTGTGAAGAGACACTACTGATGAGCAGTGAAAGTAGATGGCACGTGTGGCCTTTAAATAACTGGAACTGGTAGACGGTGTGAGGAGCTGGCTCTCTGGGGGAGTCTAGGAGCTGGAAGTGGCTAGCCGTGTGAGAAAACCATCAGCTGCAGGCAGAGTGCCTATCAGTTATGGTCTGTGTGAGGAGCTGCATTGATGGATAGGGAAACTTGACCCTAGTGAGCAGTGGGAGGAGTTCTCACCATCGTGAGGGACTTTGGCCCCACAGCACTAACTTTCAATTCTGCGCCTCCCCAAAATACTAAATATCCTCTGATGTTTATGCAAATAATCCATTGTGCAACAAAGGAAGACAGGTAGCGATCAGAAGCTGGAATGTCTAAATCGTTAGCCCATTAAATTATTCTCCCTAAAACAAAACTGCAACATTCTTTAAAGAAAATGTAGAAAGCACATCTAGACTCTTGCATTATTTTATGGGCAACTAATGCTAACTTTAGGTATCTTACGGCCACATGCATCATCCCGGCCTTTTGCGAATTCCAAATTGCAAAAAATAGGGAATCGCAATTTGGAATTTGCAAAATGGGATGCTGTAATGGCTGGATTTTCTGTTTAGATGGGATCAGCCCCCAGGGGCCCCTGTGACCCAGCCAAAACGTACTCACCTTCCGTCCTCAGGACTCCTCTATATCCAGGCACCTGGTACCTACCTGAGGATAGGGAATTCGCAATATACAAGCTCATATTATTAAGAACACCACTAAATCTATAGGGATACTAAGAATACTCACTGATTACTAGGGATATCCATACCCTACACCACACTTATTCACATCAGTTGGTCTCGCGGCCACCCTGACCCAGACCGTTCTACCCTAGGGCAGATCTGACACACAATCTGGCGTGTCTACACACGTGGGTCTGCAGCCCCAGTGCTCTCCTTTTCCAAATCGTTCGCGATCCTGCGAAACTTACACGGTGATCTCCCTCTCACCGCTCTCATTAATCTTATGCCACAATCCGGTGGCTTTATGCGATAGTATCCCTCCTATCGTTCTCATTAACGCCGCATATCAACGACGACCACATTCCTATGAAACATTATTGGGATGATATTATCTCAGCTGTCTACTCGGGATGAAACTACAATGATGACTTTGGATATGGTTTCAGATTACAATGTATTACCTGTTCTTGGCATCAAAGGTCCACTCACTCCCTATTTATGTGATCACTACTCACCTGATTGGGATTACTCATCCATTCATGCAGCAATTACCTAGGAGCTATGTTTACCTTTAGTGAACAAGAATAGGGATTACACACCAGTTAGTTATAAACTGGGGGGTGTTTTTATTACAGTAATATAAACATTAATGCACATCTAACAAAGACTATAGGTAGAACACACCGCTTGAAAGAGAAAAGATTACACATAACAGGAACACTCCGCTAAAAAGGGAAAAGATTAAGTGTAGAGTGTAAATGTAACTAATTCAGACTACCTCACCTATTAGAAGGAAGATTTCTCTCTCTGCCTCTGGTGGGATTAGGGCTCTCTCTGTCTCTCCCTCCTTCACCACATCACCACGCCTCTGGTTCAGTTGCTCCAGCTGACAGCCTTCTTTGATGCTCTCTGCACTGCTTTTCTCTCTCCTCATCTTCAGCAATCGTCTGCCTTCTTTCTCCATTCAAGAACTGCACTCTATTCTGCAGCTCCTAGCAGACATCCTCTCTCTCTCTGCAAGCTATTCAGAGCTCCAAGTTGTTCTGGGCTCCCAGCAGTCCTGTGCTCCAAGTTGTTTTGAGCACCACGCTGAACTGCACACCACGCTGCAATGACTTCCAAAACTGAACTGAACCCTCCTCCTCTCCTGTAGCTCGCTATTATGGATTCCTCTCCCCTCATGGAAATTTCCACCGGAGGGCTGTCTCCTACCGAATTCCTGTGCCAGCTCCCAGGCTTTCACGCAACCGCAGTGGCCATCTGCTTGTTACGTCTGGGCCCAAGAGAAAAACACATTTCTCGGATAAGAAGCAGTCCTAACTGGATTTTCCCTCCAGCACAACAGCCTTAAGTGAAAACATTGCCTTCGCCCTAAAAAGCCTCTCTGCTTCCATCAAGATGGAGTCTCTCTAGCTTTAGGCCTGAAAGGGGTGAAATGCTCCTTAGCTCTGTCAGAATACCTACATGAACCATACCAATATGTCTAATATGTCAAAGCCAATAGGCAATAGACAGGTTAAAGTCAAGAATAAAGGCATATTAAGCAGCTATCCTCTTCTAGGTCTGGAAAAAGGGCTTAAAAGGGCCAACACAGGCTAAGAAGGCCTATACTAGATGCGAGCAAGAATAATGATCTATTATCACTGCTAAATAAAGCCAAAAACCCTGCCATAACATTGCACCCTAGATCCTTATCTTGCGAGCATCTTATAAACAACAACAACCATCTAAACAAACATCAACATAATCTATCCAACATAGGCTAAAAATACCTATCCTAGATGTGAGCAAGATTAAGATCTATATCACTGCTAAATAAAGCCCAAAAAACTCTGCCAACCACCCTTAGATCCTTATCTTGCGAACATCTGACAAACAATAACATCGAGATAAACAAACATCAACAAAATCTATCAACAAATCAAAACCTAAAAAAAACTCCCTAAAAACAATGACAACTCAAGAAAATTCCACCTGAAACTCAATTGTAGGGAATAGAAACCTAAAAACAAATCAAAGCACCCTTGACTTGAATGCTGAAAATATCTGAGATTGGATCTGATAACGACAGAAACTAACCAAAGCATCCTCAAACTAAATGTGCCTCAACTTCTAATGATAACTGGTGAAATCTAGTGATGTAGGGACTTATGTGTTGAATGAAAACAGCAAGGGGCCTAAATGGGCCTACTTCGGACAACTTAAGGCTAAATGAGGCCTACCTACTATTATCAACTTAAAAACCAAATATGTTTCAACTTCTAATGAGAGAACAAGAAAGGGCCTAAATGAGCCTTACGTACTATAGGCAACTTAAGCTAATGATGACTCATGAAACTATTGGTGTAGGTGGTAATATGTGAGATGAAAATAACAATAGGCCTAAATGAGGCCTACCTGCTGACATTTGTCAATTTAAAGCGAAATCTGAGAAATACAATTGCAAGATCTGGGCAAACATTAATACATTAAATCACACGGTGGAACACATGTACGCACCATCATTGAAAAAAGTCCTTCATTTGGAAAAACTATAATAGGTGAAATATTTTTTTTAAAAGTGGGGCCTGCTTATAGTAATGTCAAAATTGCAGGCCAGGGAATAAAATAACTTAGTCATAATAGGTGACACGTTTTTTTGCTTTAAAAGTGGGGTCTGATTGTCCAAGGGATTATTTAATGTCCAAATTCTTCAGTGTAGGCCACCACCCTGCATCCTGGACACTTCCTCCAATGCGGCCATCCATCACCCGGTCTGGTCTGGTCTGGTCTGGTCTGGTCTGGTTCCATTATCCAAAACAATAAACTAAAATAATAACATGAAAATAAAAAGCTAAAACAAATAAAGGGAGTGGGCAGACGCACGCACGCACCCCAACTGCAGCCATCCTAGAAACAAGAGAAGAAGTATCATTATTCTTGTAAAATAAAATTTTCCATTTAAAAAGCACCCCGGGTGCCTTTCATTATTGAAAAGGAAATATCCTAATTAATTAAAACATTCAAAATTTAACTTTTAGCAACATTGAGTGGGGCCTAACATACCCTAATCCTAACTAAGCCAGTCTCACCCTTCTGGGCAAGAACCATGCTACAGTGTGAAAAAAAAATTTGGAGTACCGCCCAAATGGTGACAGCATCAGCAGGGCACTGCAAGCCTCCCATTTTCCCTGGTCAGAGTCTGAAGAGCCAGGCCACCCCGCCCTTAAATAAACAAGCCGTGCGCGGAAGAAAATTGGATTGTAGCCCATCATAACACACTGGGACGTGATCGAAACTTGCAGAATGAAAAAAAAGTTCGTCTGCGCAGACCAGCTGGTCTTGCCAAGGTCAAAAAACAAATTTCTCCTGCCTTATTTTGTAACTAACAGAAGCTCGAGTTTAACAAAAACAATTCTGTTACAGTGCATTGCCAATTAAAAAAGGTCCAATTTTTTATTAAAAAGACGTTTGTCCAACTAACTCAACTAAAGGCAAGACATTTAAAAATATGAGCACTTATTTAGGGTCCATTCGTCAAAGATACATTTCAACGTTGTATATAAGTTCACATTTATAAAAACATACATTTTCATTTTAACATTTTCATTTCAAAGGCAAATAGTTGCCAGTCACTAATTAAAAGCACATGTTACCATGCACAATCGGGCAAGATTTATTATTTGAAAACCAACACATTCCTGTCTAGATGGAAACCCCTCACAGAAATAATTAATGAAAACAGCTCGTAGCGTGCACTCTAACGGGCTATCTTTTTAACATTTCTCTCATTTTAAAAGAACACAGCTTTCTCCGTAATTCACTGGTTTATTTATAAGCACTTAAGTTCCAAGGTGAACCCACACAAATACGTAGACGCATTTCAAAAGGAATGTGAAATGAACAGAACCCTTCTCAAAACACAAGATGTTACCTTTCCGTCAAGAAACTGACAAAGCACGTAGGCTGACCAAGGAACCAAAAAAAAAAGTCAAAATCAAACCATCAAAAATCCTTAAAATAATTCACTGACTTTTATAGTCAGGTCAGATAACCATGCATGTTGACAGCATGTAAAAAATAAAGGCTGCCACCTCAACTCAAGATATTAACCCTTTGGCAGCTCAAATAGAAACATTTCCCAACGTCCATTTATACATGGGAAAATCATTAGCACATTTCTTCACGTTTACAAATGACACGCACATATTTTCAAAAACGTTATCCCCAAGCACCCGAGAAAGATCCAGCTCTCTCCTGCCAAACGTAATGATAACATGCCCTGTCCAAGCCATGACCACATGGCGCTATTCACAAGCCATATTTACAAGACAAGCCTTTCACAAACAACATTTCCAAGGCGCAATGCACAAGGAACACAATAAATCAACATGAGAACCTGCACCTCACAAGTCACATTAATATGGCGCTATTCACAAGTCATATTTACAAGGAGCTATATTCACAGAACTCCACAGATCATAGAACAATGAACACATTTCACATTGCACAGCATAAGCAGATGCAGCAAGCAATTGAATGGGCAATTTAAAAGCATTTTTTACACACATTTATACAATTGGACCATCACAAAGATGTAACTGGCTTCCTCATGTAATGTCATCCTTCAACTCTGACAGTTTAAACACCAAGATGAAAACCATTCCTTCCACCCTGAATAAACCAAATGCCATGATGAAATACAATCTCCTCACGCTGCAACTGTTCAAGCCAATAGGTCTAACAGGATACATAAACTGCAACATTAAGCCAGATGGAACTAGCGTTCAGGGCACTCCCTCAGAACACATGGGGAACTCTCTAAGCACATGGCCAGGCACACAGAGTTCGTAAACTGTCCGACTACGCCAAAATGTAATGTTTGGCGCTTACTCACAACACATGGGGTCACACAGGATTCGTAAGATGCCGACTACGCCAAAATGTAATGTTTGGCGCTTACTCACAACACATGGGGTCACACAGGATTCGTAAGATGCCGACTACGCCAAAATGTAATGGCTGGATTTTCTGTTTAGATGGGATCAGCCCCCAGGGGCCCCTGTGACCCAGCCAAAACGTACTCACCTTCCGTCCTCAGGACTCCTCTATATCCAGGCACCTGGTACCTACCTGAGGATAGGGAATTCGCAATATACAAGCTCATATTATTAAGAACACCACTAAATCTATAGGGATACTAAGAATACTCACTGATTACTAGGGATATCCATACCCTACACCACACTTATTCACATCAGTTGGTCTCGCGGCCACCCTGACCCAGACCGTTCTACCCTAGGGCAGATCTGACACACAATCTGGCGTGTCTACACACGTGGGTCTGCAGCCCCAGTGCTCTCCTTTTCCAAATCGTTCGCGATCCTGCGAAACTTACACGGTGATCTCCCTCTCACCGCTCTCATTAATCTTATGCCACAATCCGGTGGCTTTATGCGATAGTATCCCTCCTATCGTTCTCATTAACGCCGCATATCAACGACGACCACATTCCTATGAAACATTATTGGGATGATATTATCTCAGCTGTCTACTCGGGATGAAACTACAATGATGACTTTGGATATGGTTTCAGATTACAATGTATTACCTGTTCTTGGCATCAAAGGTCCACTCACTCCCTATTTATGTGATCACTACTCACCTGATTGGGATTACTCATCCATTCATGCAGCAATTACCTAGGAGCTATGTTTACCTTTAGTGAACAAGAATAGGGATTACACACCAGTTAGTTATAAACTGGGGGGTGTTTTTATTACAGTAATATAAACATTAATGCACATCTAACAAAGACTATAGGTAGAACACACCGCTTGAAAGAGAAAAGATTACACATAACAGGAACACTCCGCTAAAAAGGGAAAAGATTAAGTGTAGAGTGTAAATGTAACTAATTCAGACTACCTCACCTATTAGAAGGAAGATTTCTCTCTCTGCCTCTGGTGGGATTAGGGCTCTCTCTGTCTCTCCCTCCTTCACCACATCACCACGCCTCTGGTTCAGTTGCTCCAGCTGACAGCCTTCTTTGATGCTCTCTGCACTGCTTTTCTCTCTCCTCATCTTCAGCAATCGTCTGCCTTCTTTCTCCATTCAAGAACTGCACTCTATTCTGCAGCTCCTAGCAGACATCCTCTCTCTCTCTGCAAGCTATTCAGAGCTCCAAGTTGTTCTGGGCTCCCAGCAGTCCTGTGCTCCAAGTTGTTTTGAGCACCACGCTGAACTGCACACCACGCTGCAATGACTTCCAAAACTGAACTGAACCCTCCTCCTCTCCTGTAGCTCGCTATTATGGATTCCTCTCCCCTCATGGAAATTTACACCGGAGGGCTGTCTCCTACCGAATTCCTGTGCCAGCTCCCAGGCTTTCACCCAACCGCAGTGGCCATCTGCTTGTTACGTCTGGGCCCAAGAGAAAAACACATTTCTCGGATAAGAAGCAGTCCTAACTGGATTTTCCCTCCAGCACAACAGCCTTAAGTGAAAACATTGCCTTCGCCCTAAAAAGCCTCTCTGCTTCCATCAAGATGGAGTCTCTCTAGCTTTAGGCCTGAAAGGGGTGAAATGCTCCTTAGCTCTGTCAGAATACCTACATGAACCATACCAATATGTCTAATATGTCAAAGCCAATAGGCAATAGACAGGTTAAAGTCAAGAATAAAGGCATATTAAGCAGCTATCCTCTTCTAGGTCTGGAAAAAGGGCTTAAAAGGGCCAACACAGGCTAAGAAGGCCTATACTAGATGCGAGCAAGAATAATGATCTATTATCACTGCTAAATAAAGCCAAAAACCCTGCCATAACAGATGCATGTATATTTTCGCAAATTATTTGCGATTCGGTAAAAATCGCAATTTTTACCGAATCACAAATATTATGCGAATTCCAAGGTGCGAATTCGCAATTCCCATTGATTCCTATGGGCCAAATGGCCCATAGGGATCAATGAGAAGGCTTTAACAAATTGCGTTTTTCTTTTTGAAAATCGCAATTTGTTAATGCATTCCAAGGGTGCAGAGGGGGGTCCAAAGGACCCCCCCCCCCTGCACCCCAGAAATGTAATTTGAAGTGCATGTTTCACACACACATGTCCTAAGGACATGTGTGTCTGAAACATGAACGTTTAAAAAATGCATTTTTTAGATTTTTCAAAACTTTTCGCAAATTACTACGAGGTTCAACCTCGTGGTAATTTGCACCTCCTAATTGCTAATTCGCAATTAGAAAAACAATCATGCATTGCTTTTAAGGAATCGCAAATTCACGATTTTCACAAAAATGCATGATGCATCCCAAAAACTTATTTAGGAAGTGCAAACGGACGATTTTACCGATTCGCACTGTTTGCACTTCCTAAATAAGTTGATGCATGTGGGTGTTAGTGTGTGACCTTCTGACACTGGCAATATTTATTGCAATCTTCCACCTCCTTCCAGTTGCTTCTGAGGCTTATTAAATGTTTGAAGTCCACTCTCCTGCTTTGTATGTGGTTTCAAATTTAGATTCGTGGTACAGCTTGCTTGTACACGTTTGTATGCTTTGGCAGAATGATCAGCATATGCACTTTCTTGCACGTTTTCTGGAAGATTATTTATGATGCAAGAATGCCAGACCAAAGCTTCTTTTTGATGAAACATCGCCTTGCACAAAGCAGGGTCAGTAAACCAAGATTACACTGACGTATATCATGACATGACACACAATCTTTTAAAGTTGCAGGATACGTGAAGGTGTTTGTCAATCCCTGCCCTAAGCATCAATTTTCTTCGGATACTAATACAACCTGTAGCGGTCTAGTTCTTTGCCTACACACACATACCCGGAACCAGTATCATACTCTGTATCACTCTCTGGCCAGGCAGGGCCAGAGAGCATAAATAAAGGGGCCGGGGTCGCTCAAGACTTCCGGTCGACACCCACCCCTGATACCGCGTAGCGTGCCCCCAAGAGACGCTACACAACCGATTGACCTAGAGGCGTTAAAGTACCACGATCCCAAAACTGAAGACAGACTTGGCTATGAACGTCTGAGAGTCTTTTTGGATTTGTTTTCTCCCTTGCATTGCTTGGATAAGTGTCACACACTGTCTCTTGTGTATGTACAGAATGGGACCAAATGTATACAAATCTATCTATACCTGCGCCCCAAAGGGATCATTCTGTTCCAAACTTTGAAGGGCCTCCTCTACACTGGACAGCAACCAAAAGCATTACATTTCTGGGAAGTGCCTTGACTACCATGTATTTGTGTTACCAGGTTGTGAACGGCTACAACTTTCGCTTGAAACTGAAGATGATGAAAAATGGATGTGGGCAGGGATCCTCTAACGGAAACATCCAAAGTGAGGTAATGATGGCTTGTGTTGGTCCAGCAGACAACATGGTTTTCTCCCCTTTTACTCCTGTTTTCCCGACTGAAAGGGATATCACTGTGGCTTAGAATAGACACTTAATCAGGGTAACATTGATCATTCAAGTGCACAAGCTCAATTCTCAATGTTCTTCACTTTGAGACATAATGGATAACTTGTACAGCTGCTCTGTGGCTTTCAGCCCCCCCTGCATTGGGGTCAAAGATGTTTCAAGGATGCCAGTGATGGGTTTTATGAAACTGTGTGTAACACAGTCTGCACCCTAATATTGTTTTTTTCAGCTATAAGTGAATTTAATACCAATCATCTGACTGTAAGATTAATAATCCAAATGTCTTGTGCCCCCTCACTTCTTATGCTGGGGAGGCAGCTACCTGGGCCAAAGGAGCCAAAATGCCCCCAACATTATCAAACCTGGCCTTCCCAACATTACCTGATGGGGTAGAATTACCGAGGCAACAGACGTCTATCTATCTATCTATCTATCTATCTATCTATCTATCTATCTATCTATCTATCTATCTATCTATCTATCTATCTATCTATCTATCTATCTATCTATCTATCTATCTAATGCAGCTATGTGGAGTTTTGGTAAAGAAAATTTATACTTGCTTACCTGTCGATAATTTGGAGTCAACATTTTCTCCTCAATATTCTGTGCATTGATAATATAGTTTCGATATTTACGATTCACACCCAATCCCTCCTCATTTCCTTCCTTAAAAAAATAATTTTTGGGACCTAATGTCCTGTTAAAAGTCTCCCTTGGCCATCAGAAATTCCAGAAAAATACATTTGTGTTCCTTCTACAACAGATCATAAAAGACCACATTGTGCCAGACTCCTTTCAATTGATCTTTTCACCTAGACAGAGCACTGTACAAGACCTCATCTGGTTATGGGATGATACCCTGGCTACGTTTTCATCTGCAACAGGCATTGCATTCCTCCTGGAACGGCCTACCACCTTCAAGACTGTACAGAGCCTCATCGACTGACTTCCGCAGCATCACGCTCCCATAGGTCTGATCTCACATGATACAGATTAGTCCTCAAATGCTGAACGCTAGTCCCCTCATACCGTAAGTCTACCGGTCACCTGATTGATCCACCAAGCATCCTGCCTAATATTCCAACCTCTTCAACATGGACCCCTCATTTGCCTTTAAATTAATCTGTAACATCTCCTACTACCACTTTTCAGGCAGCACACAAATTTACTTGATGGTCTGTGGATCAATGTACTGGGTAAATCACGTTTCTGTAGCTTGAGGCCATCAAGAACTCGCGAGTCAAATTTAGTGAAAACGCCAGTTCAGGGTTTAGGTGATCATTTCAGCTGGCCCTCTCAGATACTGTCAGCCACTAAGGAGGCAGTGCTGGAATGGGAGTTAAAAGCAGCCTGGAAAAATGTTTTATTAGCAGCATCATACTCTACTAAGCTCTCAAATTGAATGAGTTTGACCTTCTAAAAGAGCTTTATCCATTGCCAAACATGAATTAAAAATAATAAAATGGCCCAAGCAATTTGTAGAGCCCAACTTTCCTATGATATTGGATAAAAAGCCTTTGGATTTACAGGTAGCATTGAATAGAAACATTTCCAATAAATGTTGATATTAATCGCCCTTCAAAACAACCCAGGTATGTGCATACAAGAAACAAGGTTGTTGCTCATCTGGTTTCTCCTTTGAGGTCACTTTCATTCTCTATGTCCTGTATACGAAATCCATAGCTGCACAACTTGTACTCAGAAATGTAGCCTATACATCCCAATACCAAACGGTGATCTTTGTTACGAAAAATAGTTGGTGCTTTGTCATGGATCCTAGACCTTGGAGTACAGGAGCATGGGACATTGTGTTGAGACAGGTGAGAAATCTTCACAGGCCTTTCACACATTAGAGAAAAATATCCACTTGGAGTTTTTTCGATGTAACGTTTCCTATACATTAAATATTGGTGCCAAGTAGTGTAGAGCTGGACAGAGGTTCCAGATGGTGCCGAGCTTAGGCCTGAACGATCTTCGAAGTCTGCATCCTGAATGAGTTAGCCATTTTTATCCTTCCTTTGGTACTTTCTATGAAATTGACGATATATCACCAGCTCAGCCACAGAGTTACAAGGCACTGTCCCTGCGGCTGTCACATTTCATTTTACCTACTGAAAGTTGAAGCCAGAGCTCTTCCGGCTCTGTCTCTGATGCAGCCATATTTTTTGTAAGCTATTTTACGGTTGCAGTTGTGTATGACATGTCAACGACATGTCAATGACATACTCCAGACAACATTATGACAGGCAGGGGTCTCAAATTTCACCACTGTTCTTTAGGGCACTGTCACTGAAGCAAGGACAGTTTGTCAGTGATTTGTCACTTCAGAAGGAAAACTCCAAGGCATTTTTGCATTCTGAAGCTGCAGATTTGCTGGAGCGCTCCACCTTGTTGTAAATGTTTGGGCACAATTGTAGAGTAATGTATTAGCATTTACTTTGGTGTTAGAAAGGTGTATTTTCCGAGTGCAAAAAGCACTTTGCATCACTGTGCAGCAAAAGTGCATTACTTAGAAGTCACTTGGGTGTATCAGCACAAACACTTGTAGTTTCTGCTGCATCGCCTGATCTACTAAAATAGCCACAGGAGGCTTTGCTTAAAAAATGAAGTAGACATTAACAAGTGAACATGCGTTCATTACAAAAAACGAACCCATTGCCTCTATGTTGAAGGTCACAACACACATCCAATGTATGGGACCCTTCTTAGTTTGTGAAGGCATAAACAATTGTACTGGAAAGGGTATGCTTCCAGTACAAAACCTACGTTTGACAGTGCACATTGATCTCTACATCATGGTGCAAGGGTGTTGATTCCACAGGGCACCTTGTTTAAATGCCAGCACAGGGGATGACAACAGTAATTGGCCAATCTTTAGTAGATATGGCTCTGTGGTGTTATTCTCCCACTTCAGCAACACAGTGTATTTTTCCTAGTATTCTGTCAACTGCACCTACCTGGTCTTGGGCTCAGTGTGCACCTTAGCTATTGTTATTCTGGGCATTAACTAAATCATCTATAGTTCTTAATTCCTTGTGAGCATTTGAAAATGTTTGTGAAGATGCAGAAAACTGATGCAGACAGAAAAATATTGTCATCTGCAACATGGAAGAGAGAACTGAATAAGATGAGATGATGCAGTACAAGGTAACATGCGTGGACATGTTGAGCAGATGTACAGAAAGTATACACTAAACCACAGGGCATATTGATGTGATTTCACACATTCTAACCGATGTGTTAATGCTCAGAAACAACAGATTTTACAGGGTACAACCTCACTGTATTCTAGAATTCTGTATCTAACATGTGAGGAGTTTGCAGATTAGGACAACATTGTGGCACTGTACCTTACATTAGCCCATTCACTGAAGACCAAATCCTAAATTCTGTGGTGAGGCGAAGAAACAGTACTGGCTAAAAAGACCTGCACCCTAGGTCAACAGAACCGGAAGCATTTTGGAGTTTCCCATGCACATTTATTTCTTAGAGGTGTCCCAGTCTTAATTCTTTAACCCCAGGAAAGAACATTCTCCTCTAATTCAAAGTAACGTCACACTCTCTTGTGGCTTGGCTAATTTGGAAAGTACTGTTTAGTACTGCCTTAACTATGGTCATTACCAAAAAGCTTGAACTGTAATGGCGACATAGATTCCGTAGGATCTAGAGTATCTAGTGTAGGTGAAGGCATGAATTGGGTGGCATGGTGCTGGAAAAGAAATAGCCATCTTGGCAGGATTGAGAAGTAACTGCACTAACACATGTAAGCTTTTTCTTGACCCTCTAGAACAGAGAATACACACTTGTGTAACGTTGAGAGCGTTGTTTCTTATGCTTACTCGTCTGTTGTTGGTTTCTACATGAAGTGGAGAGAGAATGTTTATCAGAAGAGACATGAACTATACTATTTTCCCACTCCATGACTACACAAGATAAAACAAAATCTTAGCACTTTAATGCAAGTAGAATACACATGTATGTATGTATATAGGTGGTACGTCTCTTTCGCAACCCTAGCCAAAAAGCAGAGTAATGCTGTCATGGTCAAAGTTAAGCATCAGCAAACACTAATCACCTCTGTGCCAGGTATGGCAAACATATCCCACCTGCAACATTCCTTGCTGCAATATAGCATCACCCAGACCAGACTCCGCAATGGCAAAGCACTTTTGGTCCCATCATTGATGGACCAGATGTAATAACCCCTGTCCACAGTTATTAAGCTTGTTCTGGTATTGAATGCCCATTGTTAGACCTGGGTTATTCTTTCTCCGTTCTAGTAACTGAGGTAAGACCCTCCAAGTAGATAATTCAATGTAAATAGAAAGGAGAAGAGGAGGCAGAATTTTCATTGCTAAACCTGCCCAGAGAAGTACCTTACTGATGTGTCCAACCTCTCCAGCAGTCAGTCAATCACAGCGAGGTATAACAGATGAAGAAATGATTCGTACTCAGTTCTCATTCCTGCAGGGATGGGAATATAATTATTATAGACGGGAAACATCATCCACATCTTCCCTTCTTCACCTAAAAAAATAACTGATTGGAAGGTATTAATATTACCCCCGGGAGGGTAAAGGTGGGAGTATTGATATGGAGTGTTAAAATCATGTGTAAAGCTCATCATCTTAAGCTCGAATACATTTTTATTAGGAATGAATTAGATAAATGAATTGGTGTCTCACATGAAATGAAATGTGCACTACATGTACCATAATTCTTAGCTGCCACCAACAGGAAATTATTTCACCTTTATTTTTTCTTCACTTTATTTAAAATTCTCAGGCAAAAAAGGCAGTTGATAGTAGCCTCGTGAACAAGGCCACTGCGAGACCGAAACAGGTCGAGAAGTGTTGCTGGTAGAGCTGTTGTGAAATTAAAATAACGTGCACTGCATCGAATTGCTGGTCGTCATTTATTGAAAAGCCGGGAGTGCGCGAGAAAATGCCTTAGGCAAAATTAAACTTACTATTTGCAGCGAGGCTCTGCTGCACTCGGAACGCACCGCCTGAGAGCTCTCGGGAGCCCTGAGGTGGGCCACATTTGGATTTATACTTTAGTATATACTTATATGTGTATGTGCTTTGTGAGCTCTGGAGATGAGCCCTAGGACGTGTCTGCTTCTGCTCAGGGACTTTTTTCTGTTCAACTGCCTCTCTTTAACTGTCTTGATAGAAAACGACCAGTAGAGGTCAGTAAAATACCAGAATTGCTTTCTGCTGAGGGACTTTCTCTTTTTAAGTTTTGCTGGCAACTGCCTCTATTTAACTTTCTTGACCGAAAATGACCTGCAGAAGCCAGTACAATACCAGAATCGCTTTAGCATTCTCTAGATTCCAGTCCATAGAAATTGTTTTCCACGAGCACCCATAGACAATAATATTTTTTTCAAATCTTGTATTTTCAGTGATAAGACCACCAAAGGCCTTGATTTTATATTAAAAACAGAGCTTTGGAATATACCATTTCCCGCTGAAAGGCAATATTTCTCTACAATGTGTTCCCATACCTGGCGTGTCATGCAGTTTGGTGCTTACTTTCCCTCCATGTTAAAGAACAGTAGATGTTTCAACACCCATGCTAATGTGTTGCATAGCTAGGGTCCCAAAGGCGAAACCGATTGCATTGCAAATGCTTGTTTATAAGGCTATTACCTCCAGTTGTGAGTTACCCCTTTGAATTCAGAACTGCAAAGAAGAAAGGGGTGTGCATTTGAGATCTGGTTACAACCAGATTTCATGAACCCACATATGATTCAGTCGGAATGTTAGGACAAGTTCTTGGAAGCGTACACTGCACTTTGGGTTATTTACATTGCATCTGTTTACACTTTAGCACACGGGGAAAGGCAATTGCTTGTCTACTTCATATTTACCAGTACAAAAGGGAGATTGGAGTATTGAATGATGTCCTCCGAAGCGTACATGAGCCTCCTCCAGAAAGCACCTGCCACTTGGTCAGTCAGTGGCATTGATTCCACTTCAAATTCCTAGTTTCCATCCTATGTAGGGTGTTACCGCTCACAAGTTACCAGGTCTGGAGTGTAAGCAAAAAAGCAACCATGGAAAATCTTTTGAGTCCGGTTCCACACTGGACAGAGCAAACTTTTTGGCCATGGCTAATCATGTCCAGGTGGTTTTGGTGTGGTTCTCACTCCAAGAAATGTGTTTCCGAGATGTATTTTACAGCACAGTTATACAAATTGTGGTGGCAAAATAGCTTCAGGCTTTTAGTGGTTGTTCTGATGGGAAACACATGAAAGTATTTCAATAGGCCATGGTCTGGCACAGTACCTAGGATTTCTCTGTAAAATAAAATTATGGATGTGTGTAGGAAAAAAACTATATAATGGCACCTCAAGGCTAGTTTTAAGAATGTGTGGTTGAGGTTTACCTGTGTCCTGTAAGGCATTTGAGTCATGGGCCTATTTCCAACTGAGATGTGTTACAAAGAAACTTCACTAGGTATACCGATACCTAATCAAATCGGTCTGCATTGTGGTAATTGCCTACATACAGGCTTCTAAAGATACAAGCTAAACAGACAAAAACTGTAGAACTCAGTGACCACACCTGCAGCAAGACAAAAAATGCCCTTTTGCCCCTGTTTATTGTTGTAAATGTGTTATCCTTCTTCCGTGTTCTTACTTCAAGAATGCTTGTACGCATTCTGTGTTCTACACTGAATATTCTGTGGGAGTCAGTTGGGAGTTGGTCAGCTGGAGTGGTGACCTCTTTGGCTGCGTTCTTCAATAAATATTACCACTTACCAACAAGAGCTTGGCGTCTTCTCTTCAACAATTTTGGCAAAGATGTTGACAGAAGCTGACCTCTGAAGAGCGAGAATTCAACCTCTTCAATCCAACTCCGCCATCTGCATCCTCCGAGAGTCACCTGCACATCGAATCCATGCAGCGTTCCAGTTTCCTTGCATCCTCTGCAGCACACACGTCTCCGCAAACTACTACTGTGCTCAGCACAAAATCGGTGAGGAGAAACGTGCCGAAATCCAAAGAAGAAGGGCCCGCTGACGTCACTCGTTTTGACTGTAAGTGTACAATGTCGCATGCGTACTCTCGTACGTCATCGTGGCTTGGCACCCCATTGACATGTGTTGACGCGTCATCCAGCGTGTCATTCCCGGCTTTGTCAGTGTTGCTTAGCAACGTTAGAAGAGACTATACGCAACCGTGCAGACTTTGTCAACAACTACGCTGCGTTTCAAGTCTCACCAGCACCAACTAGTACCACGTAATTACGTTGCGTCCATTTTATTTTGATTGTTTAGAGTGTTGCCTAGCTACAACAAGTAGGACATTACTCTCAGTCTGGAAACAGGAACAGCGCTTTACATGATTTATTTACAGTGATGCGCACACCTGTGTAATAAAAACACAACTGTGCAACACAGATTTTCCTTCTCCACGGTGATGCGCACACCTGTTCAACTTTCTGATTACACTATTGTGTTTAAAGAAATGCTCTTCTTCAAAGTTTTCCTACAATTTGTAATTCAATGATTCACACATCCCTAATTTGCATCTTTTCATTCTCTGAGTCAATCATTAACATTATTTACCACATTCATGTATTTTATCTGTTTTGTCTTTAAATCATTGCAGTTTTGACATTCTTGTTCTTCACTAGGTGCTTAGTCATCCTATTTTCAAGAAGGCTTACCTTTCGATTTAAGTCAAAGCATCATATTGTGTCATGTCTCAACAAATAACAGTTACACTTCCTCCACCATTTTTAAATGAACCTGGCACTCCTCCGATTTCTTGGGAAGACTGTATCATAATTTTTTACAACTATCTTGATGTACTCGATGGTCAAGAATTTTCAGGGAAGCGCAAAAAGGCATTACTTCTTAGCACTCCAGGCAAAGAAGGCCAACGCATCTTCAGGTTTCGTCCTCCAGCACTGCAAGCCAATGGTCAACCTTTATCTGATGAATATAAGGAAGCTATTTGTAGGTTAGAGACACAGTTCTCAAAGGAAGAAAATTTAGTGATGAATCGCTACAAATTTTACACACATCGTAAACGAAGTGAGGAATCAATTGATGACTTTGTTGCTCGTTTAAGAGAACTTTCAGTCAAGTGCAAATTTGGTGCTATTTGTGATTAATTAATCAGAGATCAATTAATAGTGCAATGTAACAACACAAACATTCAAGAGCGGTTATGGGCTGCTAAGAATCGTACCTTAAAAGTGGCAATTGACTTGACCAAAGTCATTGAAGAATCAGAGAGTTGCATGAAAGAATTACAAAAGAAATCCAGTACTCAACATGAGGTGTCAGAAGTTTCTAAGAAAAGTTTAAAAGAGGAATATGATTCAGATGATGAAGAAACTGTGGTTGTAGTAAGAAATAAAATTAAATCCAGCAGTAAAAAGAGTTCCTCCTCCAAATTTACAAACAAGGTTTGTTCTCGTTGTGGCAGCAATGGCCATACATCTGAATCAAGATACTGCGTTGCGTCCAATGAAGAGTGCTTGAAATGTGGCAGACTAGGACACTTTTCAGAAATGTGCAAAACTACGAACCGCCCAAAAGTTGCAGTGGTTCAAGATTCTACAGGAGAAGTTAGAAAACAAAAGGACAGAACTTTAGTAATTCATAATGTTGATGTTGTTTTAGACAATGATAAGAGACTGAACAGACCAAAGGCTGTATTTACAATTGATAGTCATGAAGTCTCTCTTATGGTAGACACAGGTTTGAGATACATCATTATTCCCTGATCTATGTTACATGAGCATTGGGGCAATAAATCATTATTGAGTAGTGACATTAATCCAACGAGGTATCAAGGGTTGACAATAGACATCCTAGGCTACTTTGAATCTAAAATTATATTTAAAAAAAGAGTTACGTTTGGGAAAGTTGATGGACGTCTCCATTCTAGGATGGGTTCATCAATTTGATCTACACATAATCATCAATCCTAGGGCACCTTTGCAAGTCATGGTGGTGGATGACCAATCCTTAGAAGACATATTGGGAAAATTCAAAACTGTATTTAAAGATGAGTTAGGTGAACTCAAAGGATATTCACACTTTAGTCAGTTGAAAGATAATAGTGTACCTATCCAACACAAATTAAGAAGAATTCCCCTTTCGGTGAGGGATGATGTTAAGTCCTTATTAAACGAAATGTTACAGAGTGGTGAGCTAGAACCGGTTGAGGCATCCTCATATCTCCAGTTGTTATAACTAAGAAATCGGACGGAAAATTGAGATTTTGTGTAGATTTAAGGTCACTAAACAAGTGTGTTGTGGCAGATACCTTTCCTCTACCCAGCATAAATGAATTATTATCTACATTACAAGGAGCTAGGTACTTCTCAAAATTAGATCTAAAGAGTGCTTACCACCAGATAAGACTCCATGATGACTCTAAGCACCTCACTGCATTTATAACTACAGAAGGAACTTTCCAGTTCACACGTCTTCCTTTTGGCCTAATTTCGGCTGCAAGTGCATTTCAAAAAATGGTTACTGAAATTTTCTCAGGGATTCCGAAAGCGGTCTTCTTTCAGGATGACATTTTGGTCTTCGGAGACTCTGTTGATGATCATAATGCAGTACTTGAAAATGTTCTCAGCAGAATCTCAGAGGCTGTTCTAACTCTTCGTAAGGACAAATGTTCCTTTCTGGTTGAAAAAACTGAGTATATTGGTCACGAAATAACAGCATTAGGAATGAAACCCAAGACAAAACTTTTGGAAGCTATTCACTCAGCTCCATGTCCATCTGACAAAAATCAACTCAGATCTTTCATGGGGTTGATAGAATACTATTCTATACTCATTCGAAATTTCTCTGACAAGACAGCACAACTAAGGCCTTTGTTAAAAAAAGGAACAAAATTTGTGTGGAGTGACGATTAAAATACATGTTTTAATTGTATTAAAAAAGAAAGATGTGAGGCCAATGTTTTAGCCCCATTTGACACCAATATGGTTGATGCCAGTGCCACTGGTTTAGGCTCTGTTCTTTTGCAAAAACATATTGAGGGCGAACGAACAATTGCCTTTGCTTCTCGAACACTAACTCCTTCAGTACGTAATTACTCTGTCATAGAGAAAGAAGCACTTGCAGCAGCTTGGGGTGTCCAATATTTTCGCACCTACTTGTGGGGGACAACATTTATTCTAAAAACTGATCACAAACCGTTGGTTCGCATCTTATCTCCTGGTGGTGCTGCCAAGGGTTCTCCAAGGTTAGCTAGATTGGCTTCCAAGCTTCAAGACTACCATTATGAAATCTCACATGTACAAGGTTGGCGTAACTTTCAAGCCGATTGTCTCTCCAGACTATCTGTTAAGTGGGAGGGTCTTGATGACAAATCTTTTAGCATTGAGAATGATGAAGAGTATGTTGCATCTATTCTGGATGTCCTGGAAGTTAGCAAATGTACTTTTACTCGTGAAGAATGGTGCAAAGCTATGTCCAATTATCACATTCTCAAAGAAGTTATCCTTCTCATTAAGTTGGGTTCTTGAAGAGAAAGTTGTTTTAATGCACAGTGATAAATTCATTCCTCCTGCTAGCTTAAGACCCAAATTACTGAATATCGCTCATGAAGGCCATTTGGGTCAAACTTTGACTCAACGCAGATTAAAAGCCAATTTCTGGTGACCGGGTTTAGAATCTCAGGTCTCTTCATGGATGGAAAAGTGTCCTTCCTGTAGAGAAGGTGAAAATAGACTTAAAATTGCTGGTTGGTCATCCTCTAGTCAGATAACAAGTCCTGGTAGTCCATGGCACAGTATTTGTCTAGATTTCATTGGACCTATGGAAGAACTTCCTTTAAGTCAACGTTTTGCAATTGCATCTAGTGACCTATTTTCTCAATGGCTTACTATCAATTTTGTAAGGGATATTAATACTGAGACCACCATAAGTTTCTTGAAAACACTCTTTCAGGAAGAAGGTTACCCTAATGTACTTGTCACAGACAGTGGCACACAATTAGTCTCCCATAACATGCTTTCCTTTTTGTTAAATTGTGGAGTTAAACATCATTGCACATCTCTATATAACCCACAAAGAAATGGTTTGTGTGAAAGGATTAACAGATTAGTTAAAGGAATAATCCAAATGTCTTGTTCAAGCAGCAGTTTTGATCATGGTATGGTTTGTGATATGGTCTGGGCGTATCGCACTACTGTACATGGTAATAATGAGAAGTCACCTTTTGAACTAATGCGTGGGAGATCTCCTGGTACTAAACTTGCTCCTTCATAGATTAATGAGTGGGTTTCTCGTGATGGTCATGATCACTACAATTCCTCAACCACTCTGGATCCCAATAGTACTGTCTCGACACACATTTCAAAGGGGGATCTTGTTAAAGTAAAAGCAGGAAGAATTTCCAAAGGTTTATCTAAATTCAAATGTCCATTTTCTGTCAATGAAGTATTTCTTCATTACATAGTCTTAACCAATGGTGAGAAATTGAATATTCACCGTGTGTCTTTATATCAAAAAGAATCTATTGTTTACAATGATGTAATCCACTCTTTTTCTGCTAACAGTGGGAATAGTGGCTACATGTATTCCACATCAGAAGATTCCAGCTCGTCCCTGAGTTCATTCCATAGGCAAAATGTTGATGGGGGTGATGCTTGTGATTCTAGTGGTTTACAAAACAACTCCAATAACCCTTTTCACTTTCAGGATGCTCCTGTGTCTCTTGGCTCCAGGATGCCGAGGTGTCATAGACCACAGGCCTATTTCAATGATTATTGTTGTTGACTTTGTTTTTTTCTTACACAATATGTTCTTTTGCTTTACATTCATATTTTAAATTGTTATGTTTATTCCTTTCTTTTCTTATAATATGTTGTTGTTGCCTTTCAATGTGGTCATGTGTTTCTGTTCCCTAAAGAAGGAAGGTATGTTGTAAATGTGTTATCCTTCTTCCTTGTTCGTACTTCCAGAATGCTTGTACGCATTCTGTGTTCTACGCTGAATATTCTGTGGGAGTCAGTTGGGAGTTGGTCAGCTGGCGTGGTGACCTCTTTGGCTGCGCTCTTCAATAAATATTACTACTTACCAACAAGAGCTTTGCGTCTTCTTTTCAACATTTATCTTAAATCACACTGGATTGCAATCTAACAGAATAAAAGTTAAGATCATCTCTGATCTACAAATACCTCACAGTAACAGCCTTCCCAACACCTGTACAGAACATTACCCAATTTACATTACTCCAAAATCTAATCTCTGCTCTCTGCTTGCATTCACAAACACATCACCAGGGGTGTTTTTCCATACTCGTAGTCTCTGGAATAACCCTTTGTCCCATCCTAGTAAGATCCGTCCCACCATCAGCAAAGTTAAATTGGCAATTTTCCCTTTTTTTATTTTTAGCACTGCTGCAGAAGATCCATATTCCCATTTAAATGTAGTTCTAGCACACTCTAAGACACAACCCCCGCTCAGAATCCAGAACCCCTTCCTGGAATGACCCTCTGCGTCTCTCATGTTGACCCTCTATGCCACTCTGTAACGCCATGTACTTACTAGGTGACCACAGCAACTGTGATTCACATATGGACCACGCTTGCTGTTTAAGCCGAGATGAATATGAGCTATGTTTAAATCACAGTTAGAGTATCTTTTGCTGTCATTAACAGCACTTGGTCTTCAGCAAGATCTTGTGAGTTGTGAGGGGGAGGCGGAAATATACCACAACGCAATGAGATTTATAGAGAGAATGCGCTATGCAAGACATTAAGAGTTGGCATTTGGATTGTCAAGATATGTATGTGAGCACCCACGCGGCTCCAGGGCCTATGTGTAAATGTGTTGTCAACTTTCATCAATGGAATAATATGTCCTCTCCTTTCTCTACTACAGACCCTTCAGTGTAATGTTGCCATTACGGTGGACAATCGGATGAAACAGAAAAAGCTACAGGATAAATCATGCACTCCCGTAAGGGCACGATAACAACGACAGCAGCAATCAAACACAAGTCACGGCTGAGTGGGCATGAAAATAATGAAAATAGTTACATAAAATAAATAGTGGTACAGTATTTATTTCATTATGGATGAATCCCTCAATGGTGTGCTTGATCAGGTTCATTACCCCTTCCATGCTCATGACAAGGCCAGCTCGTCATGAGGCACGGTTGAGCTGTGCTTATGACGAGCTGACCTTGTCATGAAACTATAGTATTCAAGCAATTTCAGCACAGGAGGGGAAAACCCCTAGCAGCCAAGGTGTTAATATCCGTTTGGCACTTGATGTGTTAAACCCATACTATTACCACAGGAATACTTAATTACCAATTAAGAAAACTACTCGAGCACTGGACTTTTAGAGCAAACCAAATGCGGAGTGACATTGGGAACACAGCATCGCCATGAACTACTTCCGAAGCTACTTTTGAAATGTTTTATATCTAACTTAGGTCCAGATGTATGACCATTTTTAGGGTTGCAAAGGGGAAATCGGGCCGTTTGAGACCTCTAAAAAGAGTTGTAGCATGTACCAAAGCTATTTTGCAAGTTGGTAATCTGTTACCGACTCGCAAATTAGGTTTTGCGAGTCGCTATTAGAAAAGGGCATGCCAAGGGCGTCCCTTTGTAATAGAGAGCTGCAGGGGGATGTAAGTGTGCTGTGCGACCGCAAATGCGGTCACAAAATAATAGCATTTACCACCAATTTCAAATTGGTGGTAAGCCAGTCGCAAATGAGAATGGTTCTCCACGGGACCCATTCCTCTTTGCGATTGGCAGCGAAAATGTTTTTTAAGAGCAGACAGTGGTCCCACAGACCACTGCCTGCTCTTAAACAAGCATTTGCAATGCAATAGGGCTCGCACTGACAAGAATTTAAGCAATTGCCAAAGCAATAACTTAAACTCTCGCAAAGTCGAGGCCTATTGCATCGCTAGCGCCCGAGGCGGCGCTTTCACATTCATTAAGGGCACACCCCTTTCTTTAGACAAGCTGCGTCTAAAGAAAGGGGCGTGGCCGACATTAAAGTGAAGCTGCGGCCTGGGGGATTTTTCCAAAAAGAGCATCTATTTGTCAAGTTGACAAACAGATGTTTTTTTGGGGGGGTAAAAGTGCCCATGCTGCGCTTTCACTTTAATGTTGGCCGGGCACCTTTCTTTAGACACAGCTTGTCTAAGGAAAGGTGCGCGGCCTTCATGAATTTGAAAGTGCCGCAAGGGCAGTAGTAAACAAACAAAAATGTAAATAAATTAATAAATAAGTTAGTGTGGCCGCTATACTTGAAGCAGACCGTCCTACTAAAATAAATAAATAAAAAATCGCGCTTGCACCCGCCTATACTAAATAATTTAAAAGCGAGCGGCGCGCTGCGAGTTAGTTGGGTAATAGGGACAAATCATTTAATTAAATAGTGCTCACAGCAAAGATAAAGCAGACCATGTAACAAAAAAAGTGAAAGGTCCAGTTGTTATGGGAGGTAACATATGCAATATTCAAAAAAGGGAGATGGTGATCAATTGATCAATAGGGCACTCTTTACCACTTAGCAAAGTGGAAGGTCCAGTATCAGCTAGTGCCCTCGACAAGCATAGGTAAAGAAAGTGGGTTGCTGAACCGTTCCTGAATGAGGGAATTATGTGTATTTGGCGTGACCGGGGGTGTAAATATGACACCCTTGGGCATCCATTTTGTTGGATGTATTTGCCTCACACACCCAAGTGGGTGTCATGCTTCATCATTGGCGTTGCGCCTCGTCGGGGAGGCGGTGCAATCCCCGACGGGCTCACCTCAAAGAGGGGCTCTTTGGCGGAGATCTTTTAAATCCAACTGCCTTATGGTGAAGTGCGGGTATGTGGGTGATAGAGCAGATAGCCTAGGAAGTGATTTAAAATGTAGTAGGGAGTACCGAAAACTCCTTTATTCTGGGGGTCTCCCGCTACGATTAAAAACGTGAATCTAACTCGCTAGGTGCCAACCAATTAGGTATATTGGCCCTAGATGAGATTAGAAGAGGAATTGGTCAGCATGTTTCTCGCATCAGGATATTGCCCGCGATTCATCAGGACCTATCAAGTATAGAAAATATAGAAATTACATTCATTCAACAACATGCTAGTGTCATGTGTAAAATACCAATATTATGGGTGTTGGTTACCTCTGTAGTATTGTCCTATGCCTAAATTGGGAATAAGAATAATAGTACAGGGTTAATAACATTGAGTATTTGCCAGAAAACAAGAATGATCAGGGCCAAAAATACACACAGTGTGTCATGCTAGTGATGGTGAATATTCAACTAGCTTCAGTAAACCGTGGCCGTGTTGTAGCAGCGTGCAGTATAAACAACACACCAACATAATGTGCTTGAAAAGGTGCTATATATTAAAAACAATATTGTAGAAACTACAGAATAAAAACAACAGCAGCAGTCTTACAAGAGAATCAATACACTTCTTCTTCAGTGCACATCTAATGTTAAAAGTGCTCACTCGATATGTAAAGTGACATAACAGGCACCCATCCGGCTCACCTAAAGGTCAGGAAATATATGCCACATGAGTGTTTGGCGGTTTTGAACATCAGGGAAGAACCTTCAGGTATGGCTGAGGAAGGAAGAGGCGTGTACATCGTAAGGTAAAGGCATAGGGCAGGTTGATCAGAGCCCATTGCGCACTGCGGGGCCGAGATCGGTAATGGCTTAATATATGCAGACAAGGTAGTACCAAGGAGGGACTAACAAGCCTAATAATGATTTGCAAAACAGTGTTTAGGAAAGACAATGACACAAGCCAAATAAAAATATGGGTGGTGAATGGGCGGGATATCAGTTCCATATTCTACTAGTGCATGCCTTGTGGCAACACATGTGTTGCCAAGACTCCACCTAAAAATTATACTGAAACGTTTAATTTTTATTTTCATCCTGTTTTTCTGTATAGAAAACGATCTGCATTTTAAAAAAAAGTTGTTTTATTTAAAAAGAAAACACAGACATAGGGGTCTGGGCCCCTAGCAGGCCCCCATCCCTGTGTTATTGGCCATTACCAATGAATCACATATTTACCACCTGCCTCATGAATATTGATGAGACAGGTCATTTGCAACCCCATTGGGAATCGCAAAATGTGTCTGAGACACATTAGATGTACGACCATTTCCTTTTGTAACTCACAGATTGCAAGTTGCTAAAATTCACAAATTGCGATTCGCAAAAGGAAATGGTCGTACATCTGGCCCCCTGTTTCCTATAGTAATGGTAGCGAGACTTTTTTTTCCGAGCAGGCAATGGCTTTTAAAAAATGAAAAGAAAACTTTTCGTTTTTCTTTTTCAAACACAACCCATGTACCTTTAAAGAAAACAGACTGCATTAAAAAAAATATTTAACAGCAATTGCCAACATGGCAGTCTGCTAACCTCCCAGGCTGCTATCCCTGTGATTTTAGGGATTCCTGATGGTTCGCAAATTGCGACCTACCTCATTAATATTCATGAGAAAGGTTGCTTTGCGACCCACTAGGAACCCCTAAATGAACCTCTAAGATTTTCATTAATTAGGAATAACGATTACTTAATTGCAATTTGCAGAGAATAGCAATTAGATAATCGACATTCCCAATACTGATACATCTGGCCCAGGGTCGCTTGCGGACCCCTTCCCATTTGCGAATGGTATACCATCTACTTGAAGTAGGTGGTAAAATGCAAATGTTTTGCGACCGCATTTCTGTTGCAAAACATTTTTACACTCTGCTGCAATTCAGTATTAGGAAGGGACGCTCTAAAACCAGCCTTTTCCTAATACCAAATCGGCATGTAGTCACAATTCCAAATTGTGATACGGTAACATGTTACTGAATCGCAAATTGGAATTCATGCATGCCAAAATACATTTTACCTGTCGCTATTTGTGACCAGTAAAACGCATGATTCACATGGACCATGAATCTTCTTTCTGAGTTAGGCAGCGTAATATCCCTATTGTCAATACTGGCCCACCTGATTCTGAATTTTACCGGGTTAAGGAAATGCATTTGGCAAAATCAAATCCGGAACATTTTCTTACTGTGCATGGATAGATACCTGAAATCAAGAAACGCATGAAACCAGGAAACGCATAGAGTTGGTGCCAATAATTCTGAGCCCAACATGTTATTCCCTGTTCCTGGCTCAGAAACTCAGAATGACTGACAATTTTGGCGGAGGTGCCAGCTGCAATCAGTAACTTGAGCGCCAGTATCTCTACCTCCAATTGCCAGCAGACTCATTATGACGCCCATAATTGACTATTGCCATGCCTACTCCAGCTCATCTCAAAGTGATGCAACGCACAGATATGTACAGCTAACGGAACACAGAGAGAACTTCTACCACACACCCAAATCAACTCATATACGAAGAAAAATGTACTACCACTGTGCTCAACTGCACTCACACAAAGGAGCACCTCAAACATGCAAAATAACATACTAGACATACGTTTTCCTGCACTTGTATCGCAAAGACATGGATAATGCATAGCAGCTACACCGGATTAGACATGCCACATACCCAGGCACAGCATGCTCAGACTTTTTCCATCTGCCAGGCAATGAGTATGCAAGCAACTTAAAAGATGCCTAAGCAATTAGTGTATCTGCCCAAAATACCCTCCTAGATACGTGCTATATCATCCATAGCTCAACGAATAAGACATAACAACACAACAAAACTGAGAAATCAACCAAGACACACCATTGTACTCCAACTATAATGATTCCCTTATAAATCAAACTCCACTGTATGAACCCATCTCCCGCGATCTGCCCACAATATCCTCTACCATTACATCACCAAATAAGTGTAGATAAGTATATAATAAAAAGGGGTTAATATTAGAACTAGATAAATATTGAAAAGGGGCTAAAATACACATGCCATAATACATGAATGACAGACTGCCCCCACCATACAGCCTTTCAGAAATGAAATTGCTACTTGAAGGCATCATGCCTCCACATTTACATTGGAAATATGCCAGACTATAAAGAAAATAAAAAAGAGAAGGCATGGCCCCAAAGGATGGGGTCCCGGGGTTGAAATCGAACTTGGTAGGGGTGCTGGCCGCCCCCCCCTTTAAAAAAATAACAATAAAAAAAAGAAGAAGAAGGGCCACAGGGGATGGGGTCCCCTGGTGCCTAAAATGGTCCATGGGAAGGGTGCCTAATGTAAAAAGAAAAGCAACAAAAGAGCCTGCAGCTTGCTGCCTGCTCGCCCCCCTTTTCTACTACTTTGCAAACGTGCCTCCTGGCAAGGTGCTGGTTAGAGATTTGCCCCCTTGGCTGCTGAGGGTCGTTAGGGGCCAACAAGACATTCTGTTACCTCCAGTAAGCCCCACACTGCAGGATTGCTGAGAGGTGGTCAGAGGCCACAGTCCATTTCTCCACCACTTTGCAAAAGTGCCTCTCAGGTACTGCTGGTGGGGGGATGAGGTCCCCTTGCCTCTGAGAGCCGCAGGACTAAAGTGGACTTCTTACCGCAACCAGTAGTGCGCCAGGACTCGTGTTTGCAGAGTGGTGCAGAAAGGAGGCATGGCCTTCTACTCGGTCTCACCAGTCCCCCTGTGTATGACTTACTGGTGGTAATGGGAGAGTTGGTTGTCCCCGAAGGACCCTCAATAGCCAAGGGGACTACATCACCCTACTAGTAGTACGCCAGGAGGCACATTTGCAGAGTGGTGGAGAAAGGGGGCCAAAAAGCTCTCCTGGCATGCACTGTAAGTCCTACATAGCGGGATTCCTAAGAGCTGCTCAGAGGCCCAGGCCCCTTACTCCACCACTCTGAAAACACAACTGCTAGTTAAAAAACCTTAGAAATTCACTGAAAAAAATCAAAGGTTACAGGGACGTTATAGTTCAGGTCAGATTTTTCTCATACAAAACCAGTGAAATTCAGCCGTTATAGTTAGTTGAGCTAACTATAACACATGTCCCTGCAAATGCGTGCATATGACCTCTTATATTACATTACTCATGACATGGTCAGTGACTTCACTGATGACATCTCAAATTACATCATAGATGACATCAAAACCTAGAATCTGACATACCCACTCACACCCCCAAATAACCTTTCATACACCCACTCTAACTTCCACACTACCATTCTCAAACCCATTCAATACCCATACCAGTACTTACCCAGCTACTCACTGATTCATAGATCAGCACACACAGCCACTCACCCACCCACAAAGCCACTCACTCACTAATACTATCATCATCATCATATCCATTCATACAGCCACTCAAACACTGAGTCAGCCACCCATAGAGCTATTCATACACCTAGTCACTCACCTATACAGTCAATCACATATATACTTCATCATTCACATATACCGCCTTTCACATACCCAGTTACTCACCCATGAACCACTGACACATCCACTCACCTAAACAGCCATACACACACTCACTCACCCATACAGCCCTTCACACACACATACACTGACTCACTGACCCTTACAGCAACTAACTCACCCACTCACTCATCCATGCAAGCAATCACACCACCCTCACGCGCCCACACAGACACTCATACACCAATACAGGTACTCAGACAACCAATCAATCACCCATATAGCAACCCACATACCCAGTCACCGACCCATACAGCAACTTAGACACCAACTGACAGACTGATAAAGACATTCACACAACCTAGTCACTCACCCATACACTCACTGAGGCACCTAATCACTCACTTATACAATTAGTCATACACCAACTGAATCATCCATATAGGCACTCATACACCCACTGATTCACGAATACACCTTGGTATAAATATTTAACACTCAAACTTTTTAAAAGCATACACTGTCACTGGATGATGTCATTAGTAATGTCATTTGAGATGTCATCAGTGATGTCACTGACCATGTTAAGAGTGATGTAATATGTGAGGTCATAAGCAGTGCATTGCAGAGGCGCAAGTTATAGTTAGAAAAAACAGCAATGGACCGCACAATGCTAGCCCCTCCTCCGGGTCGCCCCTAAGCACTCTGGTATGTGAAGTGCCTGAAGTTCGAAGAATTACTGAAAGTTTGTAAGTGGTTCACCTATATAGGTGCTAGTAGATACTTGGTAATTCCCCCGATCTCTAGACCCAGGACATAACCCGAGTTTCGGGATATCTATCCTCATCAGTAGAGAAAGCCAATAGTGGTGGAAGAGAAGGCCGCCTCGTAACCGTCACGGGCCTTATTGCCCAGCACTCAGGTGCGTCGTCCAGAAGCTCGTCAGCTTGGGAGGCTCAAGGGAGCCCTTATGTAGAAAAAACAGCAATGGACCACACACAGCTAGTCCCTCCTCCAGGTCGCCCCTAAGCACTCTGGTATGTGAAGTGCCTGAAGTTCAAAGAATTACTGAAAGTTCGTAAGTGGTTCACCTATGTAGGTGCAAGTAGATACTTGTTATTCCCCCGATCTCTAGACCCAGGACATGGCCCGGGTTTCGGGATATCTTCCCTCATCAGTAGAGAAAGTCAATAGGGGTGGAAGAGAAGGCCGCCTCTTAACAGTCATGGGCCTTGTTGCCCAGCACGCAGGTGCGTCGTCCAGAAGCTCGTCAGCTTGGGAGGCTCATGGGAGCCCTTATGTAGAAAAAACAGCAATGGACCGCACACCGCTAGCCCCTCCTCCAGGTCGCCCCTAAGCACTCTGGTATGTGAAGGGCCTGAAGTTTGAAGAATTAATGAAAGTTCGTAAGTGGTTCACCTATGTAGGTGCAAGTAGATACTTGTTATTCCCCCGATCTCTAGACCCGGGACATGGCCCGGGTTTCGGGATATCTTCCCTCATCAGTAGAGAAAGTCAATAGGGGTGGAAGAGAAGGTCGCCTCGTAACCGTCACGGGCCTTGTTGCCCAGCACGCAGGTGCGTCGTCCAGAAGCTCGTCAGCTTGGGAGGCTCATGGGAGCCCTTATGTAGAAAAAACAGGAATAGACTGCACACCGCTAGCCCCTCCTCCGGGTCACCCCTAAGCACTCTGGTATGTGAAGTGCCTGAAGTTCAAAGAATTACTGAAAGTTCGTAAGTGGTTCACCTATGTAGGTGCAACTAGATACTTGTTATTCCCCCGATCTCTAGACCCGGGACATGGCCCGGGTTTCGGGATATCTTCCCTCATCAGTAGAGAAAATCAACAGGGGTGGAAGAGAAGGCCGCCTCGTAACCGTCATGGGCCTTGTTGCCCAGCACGCAGGTGCGTCGTCCAGAAGCTCGTCAACTTGGGAGGCTCATGGGAGCCCTTAAGTAGAAAAAACAGCAATGGACTGCACACCGCTAGCCCCTCCTCTGGGTCGCCCCTAAGCACTCTGGTAGGTGAAGTGCCTGAAGTTCGAAGAATTACTGAAAGTTCGTAAGTGGTTCACCTATGTAGGTGCAAGTAGATACTTGTTGTTCCCCCGATCTCTAGACCCGGGACATGGCCCGGGTTTCAGGATATCTTCCCTCATCAGTAGAGAAAGTCAACAGGGGTGAAAGAGAAGGCCGCCTCGTAACCGTCACGGGCCTTGTTGCCCAGCAAGCTGGTGCGTCGTCCAGAAGCTCGTCAGCTTGGGAGGCTCATGGGAGCCCTTATGTAGAAAAAACAGCAATGGACCGCACACCACTAGCCCCTCCTCCGGGTCGCCCCTAAGCACTCTGGTATGTGAAGTGCCTGAAGTTCGAAGAATTACCGAAAGTTCGTAAGTGGTTCACCTATGTAGGTGCAAGTAGATACTTGTTATTCCCCCGATCTCTAGACCCGGGACATGGCCCGGGTTTCAGGATATCTTCCCTCATCAGTAGAGAAAGTCAACAGGGGTGAAAGAGAAGGCCGCCTCGTAACCGTCACGGGCCTTGTTGCCCAGCACACAGGTGCGTTGTCCAGAAGCTCGTCAGCTTGGGAGGCTCATGGGAGCCCTTATGTAGAAAATACAGCAATGGACCGCACACCGCTAGCACCCCCTCCGGGTCGCCCCTAAGCACTCAGTTATGTGAAGTGCCTGAAGTTCGAAGAATTACTGAAAGTTTGTAAGTGGTTCACCTATGTAGGTGCAAGTAGATACTTGTTATTTCCCCGATCTCTAGACCCGGGCTGTGGCCCAGGTTTCGGGATATCTTCCCTGATCAGTAGAGAAAGTCAATAGGGGTGGAAGAGACGGCCGCCTCGTAACCGTCAGCTTGGAAAACTATAATGGCTGAGTTTACTGGCAGACCCAAGGATCCTGGTGCCAAATTAAAGTGCCTTTATTGTGCCCAGCAAATCCGCCACAACGCGTTTCACTTATCAAAAAAGCTTGATCACATATACATATATATATATATATATATATATATATATATATATATATATATATATATATATATATATATATATATATATATATATATATATATATATATATATATATATATATATATATATATATATAATACATTACCTACTGGCAGTCGCCAGTAGGTAGTTATAGTTAGAACCTAGTTTCCATAGGACAAAGCATTTTTTGATTTGCTAATAACTTTCGCATAGTTTGACAAATCTTCGCAAAATTCTCTAAAAAAAAGTTGATTCAGGTCAGCTCTAATCCTGGAAGTTGGGGGGTGATTCGTCAAGCAGGGGCTGAGAAAAAGGGGGAGTCCCAAAATGCGTTTTTGATGTGTTATTTTCCGTAGGAAATTTTGAGACAGGCCACAGCCCGAACTGCTGAACGGAATTACCCCAAATTTGGCAAAAAGGTAGTGCTTGGTTCAGAAAGCGACCTTTTTTTTAAATGGTGTAAATCCCGTTTAGTAGTTGCTGAGAAATCCAAAAAATAAGAGTCAAAAAATCAATTTCCCATAGGAAACTTTAGGCAAGGCTACAGACCGAACTGTTGAACGGAATTGCCCCAAGTTTGGCAAAAAGGTAGTGCTTGGTTCAAAAAGCGACCTTTTTTTTAAATAGTGTAAATCCGTTTAGTTGTTGGTGAGAAATTCAAAAAATAAAAGTTTCTATATCTTTGGCCTCGGTGGATTCGTGAACCCTCCCGACCACAAGCTTTATTCTAATTGACTGTCAACACTCCAAACCAGGAAGTGTTGGCAGCCATCTTGTGACTCAATAGAACCGAGTCACATGAAAACAGAGAATTAAGAATGAAAAACAAGAAAAGGGGGCAGGGTAAAAACACCCTGATCCTCTAGATCTGCTCAGGGGGGTCCCACAAGGACCCCAGGCCAAAAGAAAGTGTTTTTTTAAATCAGCCGTATTCGCGCTGGGTGCGCGGATCTGGACTGAAAAAAAAAAAAAAGAAGCACGGTCTCCCGCACTTCATATTCAAAAAGCCCCTGGGTGGGCCAGGTCCCGGGGGCACTTTTAAATTATGTTGTGGGGGCCCCACAGTCCCAGGGACCACCACCTACCCGGGGCCTATTAAATTAAATGCGGGGGCAGGCAGCCACATGTAGGCCCGGGGACCGCCACCTCCCCAGGGCTTCCTAAAGAAATGCGTGGGGGGTGCCACAGAGCAGTTAGGAAAATTGGCGGGGCCTAATGGCAGATTGCTTTTCCATAAGGGGAGCTGCATGTCAGCAGCTCCCCATGTGGAAATGCAATGCTGGTTCCCGCAGGAGGCGGGGAGCCGGCGGGACCGTGGGGGAAATGGGGCTCCCTCCACGGTCCCCAACAGAGTGGCCAGGGCCCGGGATATGGGCTCCCTGGGGCTAGAAGTGGCCCCGTAGAGGGGCCACGCGGCCCCCCTCCCTCAATAAAAAAAATATAAAAATACAAGAGGCACAGCCCCCGGGGATGGGGTCCCCGGGGCCAATAGAGACCTCAGGAGGGGGGCCACACAGCCCCCCTCCTTACAAATGTATAAAAAAAAATATTGGCCTCCGGAGGGGGGCCGCGTGACCCACTTCCTGTTTTTTTAAAGTAAAAAAAAGAGAAGGCCCTGGGAGATGGGGTCCCCAGGGCCCCAAATAATGTAAAAGAAGGGAGGCCCACTTGTAAAATAAAAAATAAATTTAAAAAAGGCCCGCCCCCTCCCTGCAGCACTCAGCAGACGTGCCCCCTGGCGCGTTGTAAGTTTGGGAAATAATTCCCCTCGAATACTGAGGGTGCCTGGGGGGCAAGTAGCCCACCAGGTACCTCCAGTATGCGGCAGAGAGCTGGGTTGCATAGAGGTGTTCAGAGGCCACGCCCCTTTTTACACCTCTCTGCAACACAGTTCTGTGGTGCTTACTGGAGGTACATGGTGGGCTAGTTGACCCCCAGGGACCCTCAGGACTCAAGGGGAATAATTCCCCCAATTTACAACGCGCCAGGGGGCTCATTTGCACAGTGGTACAGGGAAGGGGCAGGGCCTGACATAGCAGGTGTGCAAATGCCCCCCCTGGCACATAGTAGAGTGGGAGGTTAAGTCCCCTTCAATACTGAGGGTCCCTGGGGGCGATCTAGCCCACCAGGTACCTCCAGTTTGCCCCAGGGAGCTGTGTTGTAGAGAGGTGTTCAGACGCTATGCCCCTTTTTACACCTCTCTGCAACGCAGCTCTGTGGCACTTACTGGAGATATCTGGTGGGCTAGTTAGCCCCCAGGGACCCTCAGGACTCAAGGGGATTTAATCCCCCAACTTACAACACTCCAGGGGGTGTGTTTGCACAGTGGTGCAGGGTGGGGGCGTGGCCTGATGTGACAAGTGTGCAAACGTGCCCTGTGGTGCGTTTTAAGTTAGGGGATTAAGTCCCCTTGAATACTGAGGGTCTCTGAGGGCCAACTAGCCCACCAGGTACCTCCAGTAAGCCCCAGGGAGCTGCGTTGCAGATAGGTGGTCCAAGGCCACGCCCCCTTTTTACACCACTCTGCAACTCAGCTCTTTGGTGCTTACTGGCAGTAGCTGCTGGGCTAATTGGCCCCCAGGGACCCTCAGGACTCAAGGGGACTTAATCCCCTAATTTACAACGCACCAGGGGGTGCATTTGCACAGTGGTGCAGGGAGAGGTGGTAGCCTGATGTGACTAATGTGTAAACGCGCCCTGTGGCGCGTTTCAAGTTGGGTAATTTAGTCCCCTTGAATCCTGAGGGTCCCTGGGGGCCAACTAGCCCACCAGGTATGTCCAGTAAGAACCACAGAGTTGTGTTGCAGAGAAGTGTAAAAAGGGGCATGGCCTTGGGCCACCTTTCTGCAATGCAGCTCTGTGGTGCTTACTGGAGGTACCTGGTGGCCTGCCAGGGGGTGTGTTTGCACAGTGGTGAAGGGAGAGGGGGCCTTGATGTGACATGTGTGTACTTATGCAATCACTCTGCCAAAACCTAAGCACTTATAAATTCACCATGCACTCTCCTTGCAGCACTGTAATCATCCAGTCACAACCCATGCACTCATACAATGACCCAGGCACTAACTCATGCACTGCTACAATACCCTAAGCAGTACCCATGCAGTCCAGCCATCGCCCTGTCACTACCCGTGCACTCCTCCAATCACCCATCGAGCACCATGTACTTATCAAATCACTCAGGCAAAATCCAGGCACTTATAAATTCACCATGCACTGTCCTTGCAGTACTCTAATCGTCCACTCAGTACCCATGTACTTATGCAATGACCCAAGCACTAACACATGCACTGCTACAATCCTCTTAGCACTACCCATGCAGTCCAGCCATCTCCCTGTCAGTACCCATGCACTCTTTCAATCACCCAGCCAGTACCATGTACTCATCCAATCACTCCACCAAAACCCAAGCACTTATAAATTCAACATGCTCCCCCTTTGCAGTAATCTAATTTTCCAGTCAGTACCCATGTACTCATGGAATGACCCAGGCACTAACACAAGCACTGCTACAATCCCCTGTGTACTACCCATGCAGACCTCTAACCACCTACACAGTACTGATTCACTCCTCCAATTACCCAGGTTTTACCCATGCACTCCAGAAATCTCTCTGTCACTACCCATGCACTCCTCAAATCAACCATCCAGCATCATGTACTTATCCAATCACTCCGCCAAAACCCAAGCAGTCATAAAATCACCATGCACAGTCCTTGCCACACTCTAATCATCCAGTCACTACCCATGTACTCATGCAATGATCCAGGCACTAACACATGCACTGCTACAATCCCCTGAGCACTACTGATGCAGTCCAACCATCTCCTCGTCACTACCCATGCACTCCTCCAATCACCCAGCCAGCACCATCTACTCTCCTTGCAGTACTCTAATCCTCCACTCAGTACTCATGTACTCATGCAATGACCCAGGCACTAACTCATGGCAAATATAGAGGAGGTCATGCTAATCACAGGGGTACCCCAACGCATAGTTTTCCTTAGTGTATGTAGGTGTTTTAACTATATTCTAAGTGTCTTTTAGCATAGCACTGGCTCCGGTCCTGATTAGTCAGAGTCAGTTACCACCAGTACCCGTCAGTAATTCGTTGGGAGCACAGGAGGACTTTCTGCTCCTTTGTTGGTTCTTTCTGCATTTGTCTTGCTTCTTTCTGCTCTATTCTTCCTCTTTCTTCACATGTCCTACCTTTGTAGGCATAGTTAGAAATTAGCATTTAAAAAACCATTGAAATTCACATAAAAACCATAGATTTTAGGCACGTTATAGTTAGAAATTAGCATTTAAAAAACCTTAGCAATTCACTGAAAAAACCATAGGTTTCAGCGACGTTATAGTTAGTTGGACTCACGCCCCCGCAATGCACTGCTGATGATGTCACATATTACATCATTTGTGACATGGTCAGTGACATCACTGATGGCATCACTGATGACATCTCAAATGACATCACTGATGACATCGCTGATGACATCATCCACATCAAAATCTGATGCACCTCCTCACTCTAATATAACCTTTGATACACCCACTGTAAAATACAGACTACTATTTTCGAAACCATGGACACACCAATACCAGTTAGTAAAGACGCACTCACTGATTCCTAGGTCCTCACATTATCCACTCATTCACCCATACAATCACTCATACATACAGTCACTCATCAATACAACACTATCATATGCACTCATACACCTATACAGACACACACACACCGCCACTCATCCATGGAGTTAGTCACACACCTAGTCAGTCATGCAAAGAATCAATCACACTCCCATTTCCTCACCTATACAGATATACACACACCACCTCACTCATTCAAACATACACTAACACATACTTACTCTCTTATACAATCACTGATACAAGTACACACTCATCAATACAGCCACTCTCACAATCACTAATTCTCACGTATAGTCATTTATATACTCCAACTCTCACATACACTGTCTTTAACATATGTATTTACTTGGACATGTACCACTGAGTAATCCAATCTCTCACCAGCACACCCATACACACACTCATCCACCCATACAGCTGTTTTCACATGCACTCTTGAACCCATACACCCAGTGAATCAACCACTCACATATCTATGCATAGAGTCACACACCTCCCTCCCACCCACACACACACACACTCAGTCTCCCATACAAATACTCAGGCTACCAATCAATAATCCATATAGACACTCATGTAGCTACTGACCAACACATGCAGCAGCTTACACAACAACAAACATAATGATACACACATTCAGACACTTTAGTGACTAATCCATGCATTCAGTAAGACACATTTAATCACTCACTTATACAGCCAGTCACGCACCCACTAAATCCTTCATCCTGACACTTATACACCCACTCATTATTCAATAAACCTTGGCATATATATAAAACATATTTAAACTTTATGGAAACACACAGTCACTGGATGATGTCATCAGTGATGTGGGAGTTATAGCTAGCTAACTAACTATAACAAGGAATTTCTATGGTTTTGTTCGAGTGAAATGTTCAACTAACTATAACGTCCCTGAAACCTATTTTATTTTTGTGACTTTATATATAATATATATACACCCTATATATATATATACACACACGCAATGTATATATATATATATATATATATATATATATATATATATATATATATATATATATATATATATATATAACTCCGATCCTCCAAAAAATCATACAAAGAAGGTGGGGCAGTTGGGGCTGATTTCCTAGTGGATTTTCTTTTCACTGGTCACCAACAAGAAAACGGTCTCTCAGGACGCGTTTCTGCTTCTCGCCTTCGATATATATAGCTAGATATTAATTTCACTAAATCCATCAAAGCTGCCAAACTCCAGGACGGGTGCTCCGAATGTGAGCATGGACTCATGAAATATTTGCAAAAACTTCAACAGGAAGAACATGGATACTCACAGGGTCGAATATCCGATTTTAATTGTAAGTGGCAGGCAAAGCTTTTCGGCAAACAAGCTTTTGTTAATGCCTGTAAGGAAGTCTGCAAATCATTTGCCCATTGTGCATGTTGGCTACTAAACTATGTGTTCTGTTTTCCCTGAAGGCAACCAATTGAAGGTCAATGGCATATTTTGATTACAGTGACTATACAATCCGGGGAAAATACAAGCACCACATTTTGGATTAATAGCATTTGTGCATGCAAATATAGCTGGCACAGAGATTGTTTTTGAACATGGCTAATGGCAAGGGCCTCATTTACTCATACTCCTTTTTTTGTGTCCTCATTTTGCCCAATATCTTGATGGGTTATACTCCTAGTCTTTCTATGTCTTATCTTGGGGACCCTGGCCATAGACCCTAGAATGAGACCTAGAAGAAAATAGCCCACAAGTATACAGGTGTTTCCAGTTCCATCTCAGCATAATAACTGTGCCAACCAGGATGCCAGGAGATAATATGGCAAACAGAGTAGGTGACATAATCATTGGAATCACATTGCCTTCTCTCTCCACTTTATCAATGGAGCCCACGCCCTCTCTCTGCTTTTTTGATCACACGCCAAATCAGATTCACTAATATATAAAATGTTCCTGAGGCATTCAGAAATGTTGGGGACGTCCCAGATTTCCATAGTTTACAAATTTCCCGTCTTGCCAACAAGACGATATCAAACAAAAATGTGGATTCTACAGCAGAAATGTGTACTTCTTGATTCAAGCTTAATCCAAAAAAAAATTAAACAATGTTACTTTCAATTATGCCCTTATAGTAACTCCCAAAAAAGCAATTATCATATTCCAAAAAGGAACAATTTGGGGACATGACATAAACAAATGTGTATCGTTAGCCTCTACCTGCATGCACCTGAGACAGGTATAAATATTGCCGGTGACCTTAGAGAGTTTTACAGGAGACCAGTGTACACTATATGTGGTGAACAAATTAATTAGTTTCAGTGGTGCTGATTTTACTACTTTCCGCAGGATAGCATATGATTTACTCCACATTTGCATTAGATCCCAATTTTCAAGCTCTTCGCCCCACAATTTTTTTATTTAATTTTCAATATGTCCTTCCGTCTCCACAAAGGCCCAATACCAAAACGATGTTTCCTTACGCCACTGACCTGTTCTCATTACTTCATCAGAGTTAGTGTCCTCAACCTCTGCCCAGTCATGAGTAGCCCACCAAGAGCTGAGTTGGTAATATTTGAACCTTGTCAACAGACCGTTGGTACAGGTACTAAATGCTTCCCAGCTCATCAAATTTATACCAACCTTAAGGTCCACCCAACAACAAATACCTCCAGTTTTCAAAGGTTGGCTCAATTGATCCCTCAAACACTCCAGTGTACCGGGAGAGTCCCAAATTGGTGCCCATGATGAGAAATATGGGATTTTTAAAGTTTTCCGCACATACATCCATACCTTCAGTGCCGACTTTAAAATCTTAAGCCTCACTTTTTTGAAAATTTTGTGGTCCCCATATTTAGGAAGAAAACTAATTTGACCTTGTGGTACTTCTTTCAATAATGCTTCAAATCAGGGAGGAGCCAAGACGGCGGCCAAAATGGCCGCATAGAAGCCCGGCTCCGCCGCTCGCCCTTACCTCCCGCACCATCCTGGCATCAATCCTGCATCCCGATTGCGGCCACGTACAGATGACTGCCTACGGAGCCCGGCTGTGTTGCTTCGGCCCGAAATCTGTCTTTTATAGCCGAGATCCGTCGTCCTAAATTTCCCGGCCCTTGCAATGGGTGAGCCGGGACCTCGAGTGGCGCAGCAGCCGGCGCGCGACTGAATAACATCGGCTCCGACCGGCCATCTTCGCCCGGTGATCCAGACCGGGATTGTGATTGGACGCGGCCAGAGACTGCCGATCGGAGATTGGCGCTGGCGCCCCTCGAGCAGCCCAACAAAGGTTTTCGCCGGAGCTTGTTCTTGATTATTTACTCGGCGATACTTATTGACGTACCTTCCGGATCCGACCTGCCTCGGAGACTGCCGGCGGCCGACGGATCTCCTTGCAATGTTGATTTAAGGGAAAATTCGGGCACGCCTGGTAAGCCCCTTGCAGCGCGGTGGGTGATTGCGATTTCGAGTGTGCCTGATAAGACCCACTATTGTGTTGCTGGCAGCTATCGACTTTCTGACTACCGGAGGGGTTTGTTTCCTCGCATGCCTTGGGGTTCCTTGGGAGAGAGGTACGCTACATAGATTGGTGAAGTGGCGGTGGAACCCACAACGCGAGACATCCTACTGGCCCTCACAGATCTGCACTCCGCCTTGAGCAGTCGCTGGATGATTGTTGCTTACTCGCAGGCGACGGCGAGTTGTACAAAGGCGGATGGCCAAGATGTCGAGCCAGAGCCCGATCTTTCCCGGTTTGTCAACAATGAGGACTCTCTAAAGTGTGTAAAACTGGACAATGGACTTGGTGGGACGTGTGACCGAGCTGCTGTGTTTGCTGACTTCTACACCCCCCAGCTGGCTATTACCGCTCCTGATTTGCATTACCCGTTTTCCTCGATGGCTAGGGTGCAATGGAGTCGCATTATCGCATTGACTTTTTTGCTCTGGCTTGCTGCTGCATCGGCTCCAAAAGGGACTGTGGGCTCATTGGCCCTGCCTTCTCTCGATGTGCGACGCCTTGCTGCCTTAGCTCGGACCGGCCAGTGCTGAACTCGGATTGCTTACGTACTCAATGGATGTTTTTGGTGCCGGACTGTGACATGGCTTAGGATGGTGACTAGGGGTGATTGGGATGATTATACATTGCTGCGTGCCCTCCATTATGGTGGGGTTACTTGTTTTTCAGAGTGGGTGGGGGGGGCGTGTCTGGGGCCGGAGCTAGGGCCCTCCTCCTATTTTCCCTTCTTTGGGGTTTCCTGGGGCGACAGGCATGCCTATGGGGGGGGGGGTGGGCCGTGGCCTTCCGCTGCATGCAGGGTGGGGGGTGGGGGTGGGACGTGTTTTTTGTTTCCTCTTTGTCTCTATGGCCCGCTTTTTCTTTCTTCCTTTCTTGTTCCTTCTTGATATAATCTTCCTTTTTCTATCTTTCTTATAGTTGGAGTCGAGGGTTTGGGTTCCTTGGGAGGATCATTGTTTGTGCCCCTTTACGCTACGAAATCCTGTTAACATTGCTCGCCTCATGAGTGGGTCACTGTGGTTCGGTGGGCTTGTTCTTGGACTTATATCTTCCTAATGTTCTCCCAATGGTACGTTCAATTGAAGGCAAATATCCTGTCACATAAATAGCTCTGTAACCAATGTCGTAATATTGCCTTTCGTTTGATCCTTCAACTTTATTATAAATTGGAATCCTCTCACATCCTGTAACACTGTGGACAGTTTTGGTCGCTGATCCTGATTTAATGATGCCAGCCTGGCTTGAGAACACGGTGTAGTTATTCTCTGTTGCACGATATTTTGACATCTGATGTTATTGTTTGGTGGCCTTTTGGCCCTTCCTAGCTTTGCACATGATGTAATCCTGAGGTTTCCTAATAAAAAAAATAAAAAATAAAAAAATAATGCTTCAAATAGAGTGCCAATCGTTGAATTATCCACCTTATTGGCCAGCATACGAACATTCTTAAACTGGAAGGCATAGCAGTAAGCTATTATATCTGGTAGTTCCAATCCTCCAATTTCCAATCTCTTATGCACTTTTTTGCAGGAGATCCTTGCACCTTTTGGTGCCCAAATAAATCTTCCTATTTGAGAACTATGAGTCGCTAATCACGCGTTTGGCCGCGAATCACGTCAGAGCTGCTGTGAGCCCGCACACGGGCGGTGGCACGAGCTGTGGGCAGAGCGGAGAGTGGAGAGGAGCAGAGCGAAGCACAGGCAGCTGCAGGCCGTAGGGCACGGCGGCGGTTGCGGCTGCGGCAGTGCGGGTCGGAAGAGGTTGCGAGAGACAGCGAAGGCGGGGAACGGCGGGGACGAGAAAGTGTCTCGAGCGAGTGCTGATTTGAACATCTGAGGGTCTGCTGTCCTGAAGAGCATCAAGTCCCGAGTTGACTAGGACTACGGACACCCGGTATAGTTGAATCGCGCTGCACTTGGGCCCACTCTCAGTCAGCACTGTTGTAGACCTTGCCCCTTTTACTCGGTGCTTGAGGTCATAGCTAAAACCTTGACCCTTTGGTTTGCCCTCGCCTGTCTCCCGTTCTGTCCTCGGTCCTCGGTCCGGTCCCACCCCCAGCCGCCCGGCCCGGTGCAAGTCACCTGTCCCTCTGAGCCTCTTCTAGCCGCCGCAGCCCCAGTCCTAGTTCTTCCAGTTCCTTAGTCTTTGCAACGTGCAACGTGCTCTGCCTCCTTTCTCCGCCTCCCTTACCCATTGGCCTGCCGCTCTAGGGTGCCGCTTGCCTAGCCCTGGTTAGTCCTGATTCTGCTCCCCCCGCCCCCAGCTACCCAATGCCACCACTGCCGGCCCTACCGCAGACGAGAAGTGGCCCGTGGCAGCTCACCCGGTATCCCCCCCCACTGCACCTTCACCTGGCCCTGCTTGGCCTGTCAGCTGTGGAGGCCGCACTTAGCGCGGGGGCCTGGGAGTCAGCCTATGGTGTCAGGTCTTAGGAGTGCGGATAGGGTGTTGTAGGCAGTGAACGGCGAAGGGTTGTGCTGGGATAAAGAGAGCGGGGGGTGCCTGCATGCCACGCCCATTGCTAACTGCCCTTGCTGCCCAGGACAAGACAAGATTTAGCGTTTCTGGGTTCCTGGGTTTAGGGCTAAGCTATTTCTTCACGTCTCCCCCTGATCTTTGGGACTACATTTTGGTACAGCTGTCAATAAAAGACTGGACGGCAGAGGGTCCACCTGAGCTAGTCCCTCAACTTACAGACCAAGACCCAGAACAATTTTGCACAATAACGGAAGGGATAAGATCCGGGGAAAATAAGAAAAGCACCTTCTGCATTAAAACGAAAGAAATCAAAATGGTCGGCCACAGACGTGGAGGTTGCCCCAGTCAACCTCATGAACCCATTGCCCTCTATGGTCACACCGAAGGATCGCAATTCCCTACTCAATGGAGGTCAACACAACAGCAATATGTTTTCCTCTCACGCAACACCCCGAACGCCTTAAAATCTTCCTCCCTTTTGGACTATTTCAAAAAAGCACCTGGGGGAGCGAAACACTCTCCATCTCCCTAAGCCTCCGAGGGAATCAAGTTTTGCGACCTTCAGCAATCCTCTGAGCCAAGTGAGCACCTGTCTCAATTGTCTCAATCATCAAACAACAAACCTGTTTTTATACCGGACATTTTTATTTTTGGATCAACAGTTGATGATCAGAACACCGCTTCGGAGTGCTTCATGAGGGCAACTCAAAATTCTTTACCAAGTCATCAACCGTCACCAAGTCAGCTTCTTCCCCCTCATGTCATCTGTAAGCAAGAGGCATGCTCTAACCAATCTCCCTCCGAGAGTCTCATCCACAATTTTAATACCCAACCACTGCAATTTTTGCAAACAGAGAACTTTTCAACTATGTTACCACAAAATTCCCTTTTATTTTTTCCACAAATTCATACACAAAAATATGTAGTGTCCAACTTTGATATATTCAGTCCTTGCTCAGCACAGGGCTCAAGAACCCTTGAGGGGAGTTCAGAGTCAACAAAAATCAATCCAACAACGACCATTTTCACCTCCAGCAGTAGCAACAGTTTCTCCAAAGTGTCCACAAAAAACTGATTCAAATGATCAACTGCTATCGGACCTAAGCCCAGATTTAAATTCGAGCCAAACCCTGATGACTCTACAACAACTAGTATCTGGCCTCAATTACTCCAAACTTTTCAATCAACAGTCACTGCTTTAAACTATCATTCTGACAAATTGGATATGCAGGTTGACCTATTGAACACTTTAGCTTTATTTACAGCAGGGATTGACAACAAGTTGGAAAAATTGAATAATCTAATAATAGGAGCGTAATCGGCATCAAAATTAGTCCAGTCAGTCTGCTGCTGTTCGCCCATCATCGATTCTCTCAGCGCTTCCAGCTTTTTTAACCACTGTTATTAATGAAGTTAATCTGCTGAAGGGAGACCGAGTAATGGAATGCCCTGACCAGTTACCCCATAAACCCCAAACACATACTGAATCGGTCGACTTCTTGACCTCATCGGCAACTGGGACTTTGGTGAGCAGGGAACTAAGATCTTCCTCGAATCAGACAGACCACCCCCAAGACCCCCTCCAAGACCAAGGCTTTCCATCCTCTTATACCATTGTCGGCCTTAAGTCCTCAGACAGCAAGTGGGGAACCTCATACTACCAGCTACAACGCGGTAGAGTCTTCGGTCAAATCAGCTGCTGTTCCAGCTTCCAACTCCGAAACACTTCCTCTCCCCTTGGCAGCCCGCAGCAAGCGAGAGCATAAACGTCTACGCAAACAAAGAAATAAATTAAGACTAAACTCAATAGTCGAACTTCCTAAATTATTCCCACTGTTTACAACCGCTGACAACAAAAAAGTCCCAAGTGTCCCACAACCACCACCAATATCAACAAGCATCTGTCAAAGTCCCCCCATGGCCAACCTAACCTCAAATGCCAGTCAACACATTTCTCCGCGGCATCATGATCCTAATGCTTTACCCGCGGAATCAGAGGCACCTGACTCACAGTCTGGCACCGAAAAAACAAGGGGTAAATCTAATGCATCAACCTCAAGGAGGTCGACAGACACGATAACCTAACTCCAACCAGCCTCCCTTTCAAGTCTTCCTCACTCTGAAAAACGAAATACTAGTTCCAACCCCTTAAAAGTAACCTTTAACTACGCCTCAACTGTACCTAAAAACACCCAGACACCCAGCCAAGGTTTACGAGATCCACCTCAACAATATCAGGGACCAGACTTAGGCTCCCTAATTGACAAACCCACTCTGCCTAACTTAAGCGCTAGCACTCAGAGTGCCAAATGTGATTCACAACACTCCAAAATACTCCTTGTTCCTGAATATACATCAAAAGGACGGCACAACATCCTCAATAGATCAAATATAATTAAATTAGCTAATGGTGCCCCGGGTTTTGAGGCATTGACATCCGATGAAATTGAGTCCATTGAATTCCTGCCACCAAGAGGACTTCAATCCTCTGAGGCTACCCTGGTGACATTTAGATCTGATATATGGGCACGAGCATTCTTAACCCAAAAGGACACTTTTCAGCAATGGGGAATTAAAATCCACCCTTACTCTACCCCAGGCTATCCCAGATTGCTATTACAGCCCCCAGTCACCCCGACAAGAGCAACTGGTGTTAAAAACAGGCCATATTCAATCCTAAAAAATGCCTTAGGCACATCTCAATCGACTGAAAACTCATGGGCCAAAGCCCTTATCACTGAAAAAAAACAGATTGGGGGTGGCTTCCGGCTGCCCTGTTCCGAAAAAAATTAGATTGACCGCCCGGGAAATCACCTTGCACTCTCAACCCGCAATGACTTGGTTCAACCAAGTGCCCAAGTATCACCTCCTACAAACCTTTTAAACCCCGAGTCGCAGCCGTCTTTTACACTGTGCTCATGGAACATCAGTGGCCTCCACCAGAAAATGACCAACCTGGAGATGCACAATTTCACATTTGGGCACGATTTAATAGCCCTTCAAGAAACATGGGGTACTCAAAACTGCCCAGTGACGGGCTTTATAGAATACTGGAAACCTGCAACTAGAGACCGCATCTACGGCCACCCCAAAGGTGGTCTGTCGATTTACGTTTCTAATAATTTAAAAGGCCCGATCGAGCTATTGAATTTTGAGGAGGACTGGCTACTCGGAGTTAAAATTAGCTCATTGAGCAAACACCGATCGCTTCTTCTACTAAATGTTTACATCAATCCAAGTACGCGTTCAAAAAAGGAGCATTTAACACGCCTAATCAAAATCATGTGTGACCTGGCTGCAGATTATCCTTATTCAGATTGCATGATCACTGGAGACTACAACACTAACCTTTTTCAGGGAAATCCCGCTGATTTTGAAGGGCTTTTTTCAAATTCACATCAACAGAAATAGAGGCACAGTCTAAACCACCAAATGAAGCATATTGCGGCCTAGAAGAGCTCTGTGTGTGTCAAATTTATAGTGCCGGCTTTTTGGTAATGAATGGCAGATCTATGAAAGACATTCCACCAAAGTGGACCTGGACAAATGGTCACAAACAATCCTATCTCGACTATACCATCTGTAATTTAGCCCTGTTCCGACATTTGGGTAACAACAGCATTCATCCTCGATCAGAAAGCGACCATCGCCCACAAGTCGTCACCCTTAATGTAAGCCAACCTATCATAATACTGCCTCATCAACATGCACAGGAACTTATACTGAAAATCTAAAACGACTCAGATGGAGCAACGATATTTCCACAAACGTAATGAAGGAATGTGTGATCTTTAGGACAGGTGGAACTGATTTGGTGGCCTCTCCCATTGTCTCATGGTCCATCTTCTGCTCCCATTTTTTAAGCCTTTTTCCATCTAAACAGCACTTCCATAAGGCTTCTGCCAGCTCTCAGTCTTCCATCTCAAGCCAAACTATGGCATTGAAGAAAATGAGAAACAACGCTTTGCGCACCTTCAAGAAAGTTCCAGACAACAGTGAGCTCCTGAATACGTACAAAACTGCCCAAAAGACATTTAGGCTGGCTCAACAAAAAGACAAACGACTTCACTTAGACCAACTTTGGTGCAAACTATTATGGGAGAGCAAAAACCGCAACTCTAGAAAATTTTGGGCCCTAATCCATCGTCAGAACTCCAGTTCGTCCACCTTCGGGAGCGCAAACATTTCAGAAGCCGGTTGGGCCGTCTTTTTTACTAACCACTTTAGGGCCACAGAGGGAATAGCCTCCACAGACATATGTGTCTTCAACTCGACAAAACTAAGCCAGAATAAGAGCTGGAGCAGCCCTACTGAATCTTTGGAATCTCTAAGGCAAGATTTGAAGATTTCCAAAGAAAAGGTCACTAAAGTGCTACTAAAAGCAAGATCAGATGGAGCACCTGGCCCAAATGGCCTACCACAGATCCTATTCAAAACAAATATAACCCTTTGGTCGGGATACCTAACCAATCTTTTTAACTATGCATTAAGTAACTCAATCATACCAGACTCCTGGCGGGGCGCGATAATCCATCCGATTTACAAGTCAGGTTCTCATGCCTCTCCAAAGAACTACAGATTAATCGCCCTTTTAGACATCGAGGCAAAACACTACGCATGCATTTTATTGGAGGAGCTGAGAACCTGGGCAGAGCAGAACAACCTGATCCTAAGGAACCAAACTGGCTTCACTGCAAATTCGGGCACCATGACCAACCTATTGACACTGTCTATAATCATTGACAAAGCACTTATTACATCTAGGGCTGTTTTCTGCTGCTTTGTAGATTTCAAAGCCACCTTTGACCGGGTCCCCAGGGCTGCTCTATGGGTAAAGCTAGAAAAATGGGGGATCCCAGCCAAACTTCTGGAGGCCATTATCCAATTGCACTCAGGCACATGGATACAAGTGAAGCTGGGGACTGGCACACATCTCTCTCGGAAAATTATGACATGCAGAGGTGTGAAAAAGGGATGTGTGCTGGCCCCACTACTTTTTAATTTGTTTATAGCAGACTTACCAGCTACCCTAGAGGAAATAAATAGCCACCCACTCAAGATCGGTGGTGTGTCAATAAGTAACCTTTTATACGCAGATGACTTGGTCCTTTTTAGTCTCACCCGGGGAGGACTGCAAAGGCTACTAAACAAACTACACAGCTATACCACCATGAATACTTTAGAGGTAAACCTAAAGAAAACCCAAGTGGTTATCTTCGGTAGAAAACGCAACCTCGTGGGTGGCCTTACAATTGGAAAAACATATAAATATTTAGGGGTCTACTTTGACTCCAGGGGTTCTTTTGCTAAACAACGTAGCGAAATATCAATAAAAGCCATGAACATTCAGGTGACTTTTTCTAAGCTCTCAAAAAAACTGTCCGGTCCAAGTTTATCACCACTACTGGCAGTCATGTGAGCAAAAATTGTGCCAACTCTGTCGTACGGCATTGACATTTTTAGGGGAAAACTAAATGCCATTCTAAACCAACAAGTGACCAAATTTTACAAAAAAAACCTCCACATGCCTATATCCGCTTCTGCAGCACAGATCAGACTAGAACTAAGCCTATTAAATTACGAATTTTCAAATACTGGCTCGTTTTTTAATCTGTGCCATAAACTAAGACAAGCAGATCTAGGTACATTGGAGTCACTACTCTGGTTAGACATTTCACAGAAAAACCCAGGCGACTCTTATGGTCGTTTTTTTAAGGACGCAGTCCAGCAAATGTCCGTGGGCGAACTATGGGATCTCAACCCCAGTAAGGCAATTTTTAAAATAAGCATTAAGAAACGTACTTGAATGAGGTCCCTAATTGCTGATAAAGCTCATTTCGCTAAACGCAAACATGCATGGTCAATAATGACCTCTTATGGGCTGGCCACTCCCCTCCCTTATCTGTCCTGCACTTATCCCTTGCACTTAAAACTTAGCTTCATGGCTCTTAGATTGGGTTACTGGCAATTTTTAAAGGATCTACCCTCTTGGCGTTGAACGTCAGAGGATGTATTGTGTAGGGGGTGTGGTAAGTCGGCTGAAACTTTAGAGCATGTAGTCTGCCTTTGCCCCGCTCTTACGCCACAACGCAGACAAAACCTGAAAATTGAGTGGAACAGCCAGACCTGCAGACAGACAGTAATTGCAGCCCTGAATCCAGAAAACATGGTTTTAAACATAGGTTTTATAACTTTTATACGCTATGCATGCCGCAATTTTACTCAATAACCAGAAGGGCCTGTCAACGTTTTTATTTTAAGGAATACAGTCTACACTAAACCGCACTTTATTTTATGCTGCTAAAACAGTTTACATCTGACTGCACTTTACCATAAACTGCTGCTAGTTGTTGAACACTTGACTGTATCTATTAGCACAACATTGCTATTGTCATGCCCACAAACTTTTTTCGTCTAAATTCTATTGTTGACACTGTTGCTGTGCATATCTTGCATTTTTTTTTACATATGTATGCTATTGAAGTCTTCTAATGCAACTTGGAAGTTTTTATCTTTTCACTGTTTTTATGTCTTGCTCTTTTATAATAATTTGTACTGTTGCTGGTACTTTTTAATGTGTACTTTTATGGATATTTTGGTTGTATGACTAAAAAACTACTGTCTAAACCACGACTGCCATAACCACGAAGGCTAAACAACGAGCATTGCTAAACCACTACTATTTAAACAACTACTTCCTGCAGCACGAATATTCTTTACATTTCTCTTTACCAAATGACGCCAATATGTACTTTTAAATAATCATGTTTTTTACGATTTATTCATACTACTAATGTATTAATAATTACTTTTTTATATTTATTTTAAAGTGAGGAATCTTTAAAATATCGTACTTTCTAAAATAAAGACATAACTTTCAATACTGGACGAACATGAAAAAATCAATTAGTTACGCAAGGAGAAACGAATATATCAGTCCATCATCTCTTTTTACGAAGCTGGCTGCATTGATCACTAAAATGGTGGCATAACAAACTTGAAAGTTAGTGTTATCAATCCCAGCATGCAAAGTTCACAGCCGATATGTGCACCTTCTTCCAACGTCATTCCTGGCTTTTAAAGCACCAGAACTTTGAATGCTGGCATTTTTTGGCACTACCAAAACCGCAAAAAGAAAACTACATGTCCCATAATGCTGTGTGCTGTTTCCTAAGAAGGACACGGATGGCCACAGAAATGTATTCCTAACAGTGATGGACGGCCTGGGAACATCAAGGACTTGGGTAAAACACGAGGACAAAGGAAGTCCTGGCAATCTGGATCCCTAGACTCAGTCTGATTGCATCATCACTGTGTTTTGTCACCGTCTCCATCCATACTCATAAATACTCTTGACTATGTAATCCATATCACTTAGCGACTGACTAGTATTGCTGTGTGCCTTATACATACATTTACTCATTCACTTGCAAATAAATCTCAAGTTTTCACCTGGGAGGTGAATGAATGCATACAAGTATTAAGCCCAAAGTTCACACACAGGCATCTTAGCCCTAATGATGTCACAGGAAGTGGAAAATAGAAGAAAGGTGAAAAGGTGTACTTATTAAGCAAGCATTAGCACTGCCAATGGCCCTGATGTTTGTAGACCCAATAATTCATCAGACACGCACTCTGACCTTCTGACACAAGACTAATCAGTATCAATATCCTGCGGAGATGAGTGAAGTGATGAATCCGCTTCATTGGGAACATTGCTCTGCTTGCCCTGGGCAGGATGGTGGGTTGAACTGCCCGGAAGTAGGATGCACTTCTTGCATTGCGGAGAAAAACATAACATCTGAAATATTCACAGCAGAGTATTTAACTTAAATCCAGCATAAAGCAGAAAAAAACATAAAAATTAGCCGCTTACGTGTTAATGTAAGCCTTTCAGTGTCCTTGTGTCTTTTCCAGAAAGAAGGATGCACTTTTTACATTGCGCAGACTGTACTGCGGAGATGAGTGACATGACGATCTTCGTCGTTGATGAAATTTGTGGTTTAGGACTTCGTTGTTTGAGATTCGTCGTGGTACTGCCTTCGTTGTTAAGGTAAGTCGTTGTTCCAAATTCGTTGTTTAGGATGTTTCCCGGATATTTTATATCCCAATAAAGTTATTGTTGTTGGCTTCCTATTCTTCCCTGTAGTTTTGCTATATCTTTCTTTTGGAACATCAGTGGAATAGATTCAAACATAAATGTCACTTTCGACAAAATAATCATTTTTATAAGGATAACCATACCGTAAATATTAATTGGTAAATGCGCTCATTTAGAAAGCAAACCTATAACTTCATGACTAACTTTCTTCCAGTTTACTTTTATTATATCGTCAATATTCTGAGTTATTTGGACTCCCAAATATCTTATTTGATTCTTCGCCCCGCTGCTTGCCACCCCCTGATTCCAATCCATGATCTCAGTTTTACCTGGATTTACTTTATAGCCTGAAATGCGGCCAAAGGCCTCCGCCTTCCTCATTAGATTTGGGATTGCTTCTTGTGGACTACTTGTATGAAGCAGCAGGTCATCTGCATAAAGCCATAACTTTACTTCAAAGGAATGGAATTTAAAAGGGAAAATGGCCATATCCGCCCTAATCAAATTAGCTAAAGGCTCAAGAAGCGGGGAGAGGGGGCAACACTGCCTTGTTCCTCTAAAAATATCAAACCAATCTGACAGCTTCTTGTTTATTAAAACCCTGGCTTTAGGGCCATAATATAAAGTCTGAATCACAGTTACCTCGTTCAACGGAAAAGCAAAACTCTGCAAAGCCTCCCATAGATATGGTCAGTGCACCTGGTCAAAGGCTTTGGCTGCGTCCACTGCCAATATAGTCAGAGGTAATTTCCGAGCTTCTGCCAGATCCATGACTCCCAATAACGGGAAGGTCAACTCATTTAGTTGCCTCCATGGAATAAATCCTCTGTGGTTAGGGTGGATGACCTCATGTATTTCTTTGGCCACACGGGACGCAATAATACAGGAAAAGATTTTGTAATCTCTATTCAACAATGAAATCGACCTAATGAGTCTATCTTCCATGGATCCTTATTAGGTTTTTGAATCATAGTGACTGTTGCTTCAAGCCAGGATTTAGGAACCTTTTTTCCACCATGTATATCCTATTAAATAAACTGTATAAAACGAGAATTACAATGTCTAAGCTACACAAGAAAACCTCCACAGGAAGACCATCCAGTTCAGCTGCCTTTCCCTTAACGATTTTATGACATTGAGCTCTTATCTCATTCTCCTTAATCTCACCTTCTAACATGTTTAATTGCTCAGTAGGTAACCGGGAGAGAATTGTTAATCCAAGGCACTCCTTTATCTGCTTGACTCATTGCTGTTTCCTCTCTATATAGTTCTTTCATATATCTACAAGCCTCCTGACACATATCTGAATTAACATTCAAAAGGGCACCTGATTTTCACCCCGAATGCAGCTTGTAACCCCTCTAACTCCTTACTTAAGATACCCACTCTATTTGGATCCTCTATGGATGCCTTCTGTAACTTTCCCTCTTTATACTTAATATCTAAAATCGCATCTTCCCTATCCTGTTTCTCCACTCGATTTTTCCCAATCATACTAGATATTAAAGTTCCCCTTAAATATGCTTTAAAAGCATCCCAGACAATATCTTCTTCTGCTGACCCTCATTAGTAGTAAAGAAGCCCTCTGATTTCCCCCTTATATCTTCAACTACCCTTTCGTCTAAGAGGATCGCCCTATCTAAAGTCCTCCTTCTACACTCCTCTTTTTGGTGATATCTTAGAGATAGTACCACTGCAGAATGATCGTATACTATTGCTGGGATATAATTGACATCAAGAACATCTCCACATAACTCCTGATCAACCAAAAAGTAATCTATACAGGAGTGGTGTCCGTACTTATTATTATAAAAAGTGAATTCTCTCTTATCCTTTTTATTTGCAAGCCATATATCTATTACATTAAATTCTCTCATTATAGTTGTTAGTCTACAGAAAGTTTTCGGTGGGTTATTGTATTTTGCTTTCAAAGTCCTGTCTAATCCTTTGTTTGGAACCAAAATTAAAATCCCCCCCAATACAATAGGGGCTGCTGCCTCCAAAAGATAAGACTCCAATGTTTCCATAGAATCTGGATTATCATTGTTTGGCCCATAATGGACAGCGCATATCAAGGGCCTGCCATGCACTAAAAGAGTTGCCATCAACCACCTATGAAAAGTCTGATTCATATTTAAGTAATCTTATTTCATGGTTAGTGTTAACAATTATGGCCACTCCTCTGGTGCTGTGGCACAAGAAGGGTACAAAGTTCCCCAATGTGAGTAGGAATATGAATCTAGCGTAAAGAGAGAGTAAAAGGAAAAAAGGGCAGGGAATTTCCCTTTTCGGAACTAAAACCCTCACACACCCAGCAAGCTAGGTGTCATGCTTCATCATATGGGTTCAGCTCCTCGTCAGACTGGTGCTGCAATGTCTGACGGGCACCCGCGAAGGGGCTCTTTATCGGAGATCTTTTGTTCCTGCCATATTTTGCATGCGTGTAAGAGGGGAAGATAAACACGGGTGAATGTGTAGTCGTGAAGTGAGTGTAAATTAAAAAAGGTAAGTCAATCCAGTGGGGACTTTATTAGTGTGGTTGACTCCCTTGGTTAAAAAGTGGGAGGGGAGATATGTACTGGTGTAAGGTTCACAGTAAAAATCTACTACCCTCTATTCAGGTCAACATGTTTCTTGCATTCTAAGCAATTTGTCAGGACCTAAGTGCAAAGTACTACACAGTGAATAAAGAAATACAACCTTATATCTTGAGGTCAATGGTAAAGCAGGCCGATTGGTCCTGCCCCTAGTAATGCTACCCTAATGATTTCCTTAAGGTGCCACAGCAGTCAGCTCCCGTGGAACCAGCACCTTTGAGTAAGGTACCCAAAACGGTGCGCGGTCTCAGCCGTCAGCACCTACCCCCACAGCGTCCGGTTACGACTAGGAGCCACTGGTGCTCCCACTGTGGTCTGAACATACTACCTCCTGTATCCATCAAAAGCATTGTTTACATTCTATCCTTTCTAAATGGGTTTCTTGCAGCAGTATTATTTGCGCCGCGCTATCCTTACAAAATTCAGCAACACGTGACACTTTTTTCCTAGATCTTAATCCATTTACGTTCCATGTTAATATATTAATTATTTTAGCTTTTTCTATGCTCATCTCATCGAATAAAGAGAATCCCACCTACAACATCATCCTCATTTCGTTCCTCCTACAGGAAAAATTGAGAGACTACATCAATGAGGACAACTTTTTTGTTTTTTTCTCCCACTGCACCCCACACCCAGTTCCCCTCCCCCCAGAAAACCCCCATTCTACCTTTTGGGTAATACAATCCGCCTTTCGTGAGCCCCCATCTCGAGAAGACCGAGACAGAGGAAAACCTCCAAAAAAACAAGAAAACTAAACCTAATTACACACTACTCCTTATGTATATTTTCCTTTTTTTTTAACCTACAAAACGTGCAATAGCTAATTTATCCATCTGTTGTATAAACATATCAACTTCCTCAGGATAGCTGATATTATGCATCTTATTCCGCCACATAATTTTCAACATGGCTGGAAATTTTAATTGCACCTGGGCTCCCTTTCCTCGAAGCTCACTCATCCTTGTACCCAGCTCCCACTGCCTCTGGGCTGTCCTCTTACTTAGATCCGATCTTATCTGGTACGAAAAACCCTCATGCCTTAAGGAACCCTCTTTTAATGCCTTTCCCAATACCAACTCTTTCAGTGTTAAATTCAAAAAGTTCATAAAAAAAATTCTTGGAGTTTTCCTCTCGGGGTTTAGACTAAAAGGGTCCCGATGTGCCCTCTGAATCTCACTCTCCCATTCAATATCCAATCTATCAGGCAATATTTATCTTAAAAGGGTACAAATAAGGGTCTTAACGTCGCCTTTCTCAGCTCCCGCTGGGATTTTTAAAAACCTCAGGTTATTTCGACAAGATTGTGTTTCTAATCTTTCTATATCTTCTTGTAATGTTCTGTTCTGTTTCCTTAACCATTCGATGTCTTTTGAGTTTTCTGAAACAGTTACTGACAGTGATTTAACCTCTCCTTCCAAAGTACAGGTACTTTGCACAATGTCGTCAAATTTTTCCTTGAGAGCTTCACATTTATCATGAATCCCATTTTGGTTAGACTCCTATATCTCAAATTTCTCAAGAATATTTTGCCTTATACTCCTTGATTGACAGCAGAAGTAGTCACAGATATGTCCAAGTAGGACGAGGGCACAGACACTGCATCGTAAAGATTGCTGTGAGGCTAGGAGTCTTGTATTCTCTGTTACCCCTGCACACTCAAGCCTGTTGTGTAGGTACCCTTTGTGTGGTGCGTCTGTCTCACCCCTTACAGTAAACACTCTCCCTTGCCCAGAAGTTGATCTTAATGCTTCAAGAGGCCTGAGAGAAAGGCCTATAGTGCATCCCTACACTCTGTGAACATGAGCTATATCGTGTGCCTGTAATTCGACAGCAGCTATTTTCAAAGTTAGTATTTATTTAAAGAGACCTGCTCCAAAAAAGGTGTAATGCTCGACACAGCTTTAAAAAGAGGTTTACACTTATGGGTGCTAATAAAAAGGAATGTAATGCCTATAGTGTTGCTGCCCTAAAAAGGCACTCAAGCATGTGATGCAGTATGGAAACGGTTAATTTCTGTTCGGAAAGATGACTGCTCACCATGGCAGGCTCTTCTGCTGACACGACACTGTTTTTTAAATTTATTTTTGGATTCAGCGCTTTATCTATAGAGACTTGCATCCCTTTGCTTAATTGGCGATGGGTTACTCCTAAGTAGAATGCTCAATAAGTTTCAGACATCACAGACACCCTTTGACAGCAATACAAAAGATCATTGCTATTTATGTAACCAAACAAACATATCAGAAAATGAGTTGAGAATCGATACGTACAAGCTCAACAAGATAATAACTAAATTAAAGTTCATAAATTTCCGCGTGCTACTGGAAACAACCTTTACTGTATTTCTGCCAATGAACCGCCAACGCAGATTTAGTATCTGAAGAGAATGTCGATTAAAAAAAACAGCAATTCCTCTTATTAGGAGGAGGCCTGCCAGACATTGCCTTACTCCCTCCTGGATTCGGGGCTGCTCCTCCGGAACTAGCGTTGAACCCCCTGGCTCCTGTGCAACCCACATACCTTGTGCTATTCCTCTTGGACTCTGCATTGCTTCCCTCAGAGCCTGCATTGCTCCTGGCCCCGGGACTACACGCTCCCCCATTCCACTGTTCGCTGCCCCACTGGCCTTGTGCTGCCCACTTCTTTTGATCTTTCTGCTCTCCCCTGCCCATGTATCCCAGTCAGCCGTTCATGGATCCCCCAGGCAAACAAACTTCAAGACTTTGCTTATGTTGAAAACTGTGAAGCTCTATTAGCCAGGAAAGTAAAAGTGGATAGGGTAGGAAACACAATACGAGAGTTGATTAGTGGAGAACCAGGTGCCCTTCTGAATGTTAATTCAGATATGTGTAAGGACATGTTCCTAAGGTAGGCCCTAGATAGCTCTCAGTACATAGGTACATGTCCTACCTTTTACCTACAATATACCCTGCCCATAGGGCTATCTAGTGCCTTCCTTAGGGGGGACTGACATGTAGTAAAAGGTGGGTGAAAAACATGGCACGCACTTTAGGTGTCACGTCATAGCGGCGGTAACACTGCGTGCACAGGCCCTGCAATGGCAGAGGCCTGAAACAGGTTTGAAAGGCTACTTTGGTGGGTGGCACAATCAGCCCTGGAAGCCCACCAGTAGCATTTAATTTACTAGCCCCGGGTATATGAGATACCACTTTACAAGGGACTGACAGGTAAATTAAATATGCCAAACAGGTGTAGAGCAATCTTACCATGTTTACCACAGAATGCACACTCACTTTACACTGAACAGCAGTGCTAAAGTGTCCAGAGTCCTAAAACCACCCACACCATGTCAGAAAAAAGAATAGGAGAAAGGCAAAAAGTTCATGGATGACCCTGCAAGAAGGGACAAGTCCAACACGGGCCCTAATTCTTTAAATTATCTGGGGATTCTTTTTTTTAAATCTTTTTAGTTGGAACCCTTTTTTAACTTTAAGATCCTAACAATATAATAGGAATCCTAAGGCTATTTTTAGATTTGCACATAGACTAAGGCATAAACCAATTAAAGAGATGACAGGCTTACATAAAAATAAATGCATCTTGGCAGGGGTATATTGCAGGCCTGTGGAGTTATTGTAACATGAGAGTTCTTCAACGTACCGAAAACTGTTTTTCCCGCAGACTACTTTCAGTTACTGGAGACACTGCCACCATTACATGCCATGAGGAATTAGGGTTGCTTACCTGAAGAATTTGATTGAGCTTTCTCCTCTTATTTCATCGACTCAGAGTAGGGGAATCCCAGAGGAGGACCTGGTCAGAACATGTATTTCAAATTGCCTGACCCTTGACAGGGCAGCTCAGATCCTCTGGCTCTCACACTTTGGAAAAAACTTTGAGACAATAGGCCTCCACACTTGTATCAACACCTGCATAAGAGAATGTTCAAATGTAAAGGAGTAGTTAAAGAACATTGTCTAGACCATTGTATGAAAATGGGGCTATAGAGTGCCCAGTTTAAGGAGAGAGTAGTGAGATACTCTTTGGTATCAACTACAAGGAGTTTAGAACCCTATTTATACTGGATTGTGAACCCTACCCATTGTTTTTACCTTACTCTTTTTATAATACGTACTGTGCATTTTAAGTTTGCTTTCCCTTTGCAATGATCTTGGCAAAGTGATCTATCTGCCTGCCATTGTGATAATGTATCTAAGCAAAGCACAGTTACTTTATTTAGTTCTGTCCTGTGTAATCGGTAACTCGGTCCTCCTTTTTGGTTCCCATTTAGCTTAACAAAAATTTAGGACAGCATGAAGAAGGGCTTGTGCGTTTACCAGCAACTTTGGACAGTAAACATTTGTCACAAATTTGATAAGAATGGCGGCTTTTACAATTAGGAAATGCTATGGAGAGGTATTCTTCTGATGATAGTATGTTTGTGCTCTGGCAATGTAGATTTTGACTTTTTAAAGGCTGGTCTTAACACTGTTTGCTGTTTTTTTTATTGTTTTATGATTTTATCCATGTAATGGATGCTTATGTTTTGCTTTAATGGCAATTGCCAAATAAAGATTATTACTGACTCACATAATTCCTGATAGCAAGGAATTCACACTACTCAACACTGTAGCCGGGATAGGGAGCAAATTAATGTTCTATCACAAAACAAAAAATGACCCCCCCCCCACCCCCCCCCCCATGCCTCAAATCCACTAGAATAATGCACCACTGCATTGGAGACACTGCATCGGAATTCAAGTATTCAAAATGTTAATACTTAGAATCCTACAACATCAAATAAAGAAAGTCAAGCAATTATGTTACACTAAAATTACTTTTTTAAATGTAATTTAGTATAACATTTAAACTGTGCTAAGGTTCCTTATTTAATTGAATACTTGTTTTAGTTTAATTTTTTTAATCTAGGGTCAGGATTGGAAGTGGCACTAGGGCTACTTAATGATTTCCTATTATTAAATTAATTTAAAATAATCATCTATAGCAGTACTAGCATTGGTTTAGGATGTGGATGACGCACAGCCAAAATGCCAGTGACTATTGTTTTTAGAAGGATTCCTACCAGTAGATGGAGGTACACAAGATGTATTGGGCAAAATGGGGCACTTACAGATCACTGACTCACTGTTTGTGTGGAAAGGCCACTTTATTGAAGCAGGTGTATAGTACATCAAAAATCCTTACAGAACTAAAACCTCACTATACATTCAGTACTCTACCTTCCTTCCCCCCTCCCCTAATCCCGCCCTTCTTATACATACCATTCAACCGTCAACATGATAAATACTGTACTTCTGTGATTGGCTCACTTTAAACTTCCCCTTCTGGCTAGCAGTTAACTAATTGAACTGTGCTCAACTTGTTATTCCTAAAATGTAACATTTTAACTCCAGGACTTCTGATGTGGTCTTGTTGAGACCCTCTCTTACTTATCCCAAATTAACCAAAATAACCTTAATTGAAGTCGTGCAAACTTGCAGACTAACCGCCCCTTCGACACACCTGTCTCAAGCGACAATCAATACAATTTATTCCCCCAACGCACCTGCTGCAACTAGCCTGCCAAAATCATAACCATCCCTTTCAAATTATCCTTTTCCAAATGCTATATATGGAGGTAGGAGGATAGGACAAACTTGTCTTACAATAAGATGGGCTGCCACAGTGGATACCTAATACAAAATGGTGGGTCGCAGCCCACAATAGCCAACTATATACCCTTGGGTTACATCCTTTACCGGATGTAGCCCAATACAAGCCTAGTCATCTAGACTGTGTTTGATTCCCCCAATACCCCTGGGGGATAGACCTCCATTTGGTAGTCTGTCCCCTAAAGCCCTATTTGGCAAAATGTGACACCTGCAAATCACTGACTCACTGTTTGTGTGGAAAAGGGTGCTTTCTTGAAACAGGTGTATATTACATCAAACATCCTCGGCCAATGCCTTACAGAACTGATACCTCACTATACAATCAATACTCTACATTCCTTCCCTCTCCCTACCCCTCCCCTAATCCCATCCTCCGTATACTTACCGTTCAAACTTTAACTTGAAACACACTGTACTTCTGTGATTAGCTAACTGTGAAATTCCCCTTCTTCCTAGCAGTTAACTAATTAACCTCCGTTGCTGCCTCAAGCCTAACAATGCATGCCGAAGACGGTAGGCTCCAACCCCTGCTTCGTTATTGGCCTTCTCAATACTGCTAGCAGTTGAAAAGTGGTGACCCGGTCCCTTGTCGGTGTTTGAAAATCCCCCTACCAATGTCCCCACTTGTGCTTTCAGTTTCTTGGCCCAGGTCACAGGGCAAATCCCTTCCACCTGATCCTGTAACACAACAGACCTTCCTTTTGACTTCTTGTCTGTGTTTGACCTAATTAAACGTATTTTCAAGCTAGTGCACCAAAACCCATCATCCTCTCATCTCTAACCTGGGATACCTTGACCACATAAAGGTTCCTATACTCTAAAAGCCCCAAAAAACATCCACCTCATCAGCCTGGAGAAAAGAACAACTTCAAAGTGCGACAAGCACTATTTCGGTAAACTATGGATCACACTGCAAAAAACTGGCCAAGAAAGAAGCTTCCTCTTGGGACCTGCTTTCCCTGGCTCCCTAGCCCAAACTTCTAACAGTCTTCTGCCCAACTTTCCTGCTGATGGAGTATAGCCCCCCAAACCTTTCCCATAAAGGCAATGCCCACTAACTTCCCTGTGATTGTAACTCTGGACAGAACCGTCTTTGTCAGATATAATTGTCATCTCCTTGTGTTTGCTTTGTTCGCCCAAAGTTGGCAGGGTATGCCCAGACAAGGGTCCCTTGCTCACTTTGCCACTGGAGTCAAGCTAACTGGCTGATATGGGGTTTAACTCTAAAACCGGTCACAGGATGCTTGTTTCCGGTTCAGGGAAGACCTGGCTTGGCAGTTCGGGCTGGACAGATTCAAGAATGATTTGCATATGGCTGGGTCTGAACTGAATTGGTGAAGTGAGCTAAAGAATGATGATGGATTCAAACCAGATCAGTGACTGGGGTGAGTGTCTGAAAAGTTTCAGCGCTCCGTCCATCATCTCCTTGTGTTTGCTTTGTTTGCCCTAAGTTGGCAGGGTATGCACAGACGTGGGTCCCTTGCTCACTTTGGGCCAGATGTAGGTAAATTTTATTTTCCGACCTCTTAAATACCGAGTCATACCGACTCGGTATTTCAGAGGTCGGAAAATAAAAGTACCGAGATGTAGGTAAATGCAGATGTGCAATTACCGAATCGGAAACAGTCGGTATTTTCCGATGCGGGAAATACCGACCAGTTAATGCCCATTCATTCCTATGGGCTTTGAAGCCCATAGGATTGATTGGGCATTTACCGGTCGGTATTTACCACATCGGAAAATACCGACTGTCACAAGGGTGCAGGGGGTGTCACTTTGACACCCTCTGGCACCCCCAAAAGAGGCTCGGGTGCCATGTGGCAGGCATACCTGCCCTAAGGGCAGGTCTGCCTGTCATATGGCATAGGTGTGCATGCACACATGTGCATGCACACCAGAAACGGTATTTTACCATCAAGTAGTATTTGATGGTAAAATACCGATTTTGTACTGCTTGTGGGACTCAGAAGAGTCCCACCTACATACCAATTTACCGGAATCCGTAATGATACCGACTCGGTATTTTACATACTCGGTAAATTTACCTATCGGTAAATTTACCGAGTCTGTAAAATACAGGGACCTACATGTCAAATTGCTCTAACCGGTCGGTAACGGCCGAATTCGGCCGTTACCACCCGGTAAACGCCTACCTACATCTGGCCCTTTGTCACTGGATTCAAGTTAGCCTGGGTGATGAGGGGTATTACCCCGAAACCGGTCCCAGGATGCTTGTTTCTGATTTAGGGAAGACCTGGCTTGGCGGTTCGGGCTAAACTGTTCCCATGAGGCACAGGATCAAGACTGATTTACATAAGCTGGGTCTGAACTGAGGTGGCGAAGTGAGCTAAAGAATGATGATGGATTCAACCCAGATCAGTGACTAGGGGAGAGTGTCTGAAATGTTTCAGCGCTCCGCCCATCACCCCTTTGTGTTTGCTTTGTAATCGAAATTGTGCCCCATCCTCAACTCTGTCCCACACTTTTGCATGGTGACGAGCTCCTGAAGGCAAAAACTCACCTCAAGCCTAGTAATATGCTGCATGAGTAGGCCCTGCCATTGACCCAACTACCAGTTGGCACATTCTTTTTCTACCACTGTCCCTAAAGCCAGCACCATCTGATTTCTGCCTCTGTAACAAGTCCATAGAACCTTTGCCATTGCGAACAAGGCAGAATATCCGCAATGTCATTGTCCACACCCGATATGTGCTTGCTTCAAACAAAATGTCCTGACTCAAGTATTCTAGGAAGAACACCTTCAGCAACTTGAGGACCTTTTCATCTTTCGCTGACTGCCTATTGACCCCTTGTACCACATCCATGTTATCTATCTGGAAGAGGAATTTCTTGTGTTGCAGTGAGGATCCCCAGAATGTGACAGCTACAACTAGTGTAAAGAACTCTTAAAAATGCAATGGTCCTTCTCCCAAGTTTCCAACATTCAAGCCATTCCTCTGCACACCATCAACCATGTCAGTAAAGACCAAAACCTTTCCCACATGAGGCATCAGAGAAAATCTGAACACCCTAGTTAAACATCTGTGGGGCTGCAATTGGAATAACATGGAATGACTCTAAAGAGATTCACCATATCCGCAGATCTGCCTTCATCCCTGTAGATAATGTCACAAGATGGTTGGTAGGATAGCGCTTGCCCCTATGTCCTGCAGAATGTCCGGCTTGCCGTGTTAATTCACCTAAAAGCACTTGAATCTCTCTGACCCTCAACTTCTGTTTTGTCAACATGGTGTCTAACAGTACCTACATCTTCAATTTATGTACAATGGTTGGTGTTTCATCATGGCCAGTGAATCCAGCTCAATTCATAGGAATTATATGACATTTACTGAACCTACTGTCTTTTCTGAGGCAAATGTTACCCCCATGTCCACCCTGAGCTCCTGTAAACTTACTAGAAGCCATTGGCAGTCTGCAGAACTGGAGTATGGGACCAGAAAAAAGGTCATTGGGAGAGTGAGTCACTTTCTTGTCACCGGTTGTTTCCATTAACAGCCACTGCAGAAATGGGCTGAAACACTCAGAGTGTGCACAAAATTGAACAACCTACAGGGAGAGCCTTGTCCACGTACCATGAACCTCCAAATTAGATACCCAGCAATCAAAAATCGTCTGGATGGACGGGAAGTAATCTAAATGCAGATTTTTATATCACATTTTGCCATGTAAGCACCTACTAAAGCTTGTTCCCTCATGGCCACTTCTACATCCACTGAGGAGTAAGATACAGAAGTTTACTCTTCTCCATGAAGTCGTTGATTGACAGGCCATGACAGATGTTGGATGAGCCTAAGCTGTCTCTTTCTTGGGTACTAGCCCTATCAGAGGAATAATTAGATCATCTATTGGCTGTAGGAAGCTGGCTCTGTATATACTATACCAAAATGAGGTGCAGTGTACAGTGGAACCCCAAAGGTAGGCAGAGGTAAAAGTAGATAGCACCTTATTCTCTATTTGTGGTAGCGTGGGCGAGCACTAAGGCTTTATCAGAGTGTAGTGTTAAAAATGTGTTGTACACACTCAGGCAGGAAATGATGTCACACACTCAAAGACTGAACTCAGACCAATTTGTTTGTAAAAAAATATTACTTAGTTATATGTATTTCCTAGAACCAAGCATGCCTGGTACAGGTAAGTGTAAATGGCACTTTTCAAGGCAGGTTGACCAATACAATCAAGCTGAATAAAAAAATGACTTTGTTACAGGTTTGTAAATACTTGGAATACAGTTAAAATTACTGTTAGATTACTTTTGATTACTTTACAGTTACTGCATGGATTACTTATCTACTCAGTGTGATATACCCATATTTCGCACTGGGACATTTCCTAGAGAAAGGTAAGTAAAGCTGTTTTTAGATATTTACAGCTTTTCAAGTTCACATACAAAACCAACTGTACACTCAAAACAATTTTCACAATTAACCAGTCAATGCAGTCCTAGGGGAAGAAAGGTAGTTATCGGCCTCAAGGTAAGTACTGGGTTTGGGAGTTGGTTTACTGGGGTTAGAATGAGTGTTCCCCATGGTCAAGGATACACTCTCGAAGCACCCTCAGCAGCACTAGGGCGGACAGGTGCAGAGTGTTGACGCCCAACGTTATCCAATAGGAGATAGGGGATCTCCAGTTGGTGGCTGCTCATAAGCAGGCGATAAGGTTGTGGAAGCAAAGCTCCTGGTCTTAGGTTCAGGGCAAAGAGGGATCCGAGTTACCACCCAAAGTACACCTGCAGCTGCGGCTGGGTGCAGGTTGCTGTTTTGGCATTGGGTGTACTGTTGATTTCAATGGGGATTCTTCAGTTGCAACAAAGACTGCAGGCTCGGGGACAAAGATCTTCTGGAGGTGACCACCAGTTGGAGAGGTAAGGTGGGATGCCTGGGGATGCTGGGACCCCTTAGTTAGGCCACCCAAGCTGTGGGGCGTTGGGTGCAGGGGTGTCTTTAGGGTGTCTTTAGGCGTCAGGATTTCTTACCGGTTCCGGTCGCGGTCAGGGGGATCCTCCAGAAAGGGGCCGCAGGCTTCACTTTGAGATTCAAGGAAGGTCAGAGATCACCAGATCTCAGGTCAGTATAGCCAGGGAGACCTCCTCTGGGTGTTGGGCCACTCGAGCTCAGGCCATGGGCTTCGGTGCAGAGTGGTACAGACTTGCGGTTTTGGCTGAGGCCAGAGTCTGTGGGTGAGCAAATCCGCTGCTCATTGGAGACAAAGTCTTTGGCTTGGAAGGCAGGGCAGGTCCTCCGAGTTCTTGAGGTTGCTGGCTGCAGGGCAAGACCAGGATTTTTCTGGAGCAGGTTTGAGGTGGGGATAGGCCGGTAGGGCTTGGGCCAAGTCAGTGGGCTTTCTCCTCTTCTTAGTTCAGCACAGTTTCTTCGGTCCTTCTTCTCTGTTTCATTAAATCCCACCATGGCATCAGTGTGGGTTCAATGTGCTGAGAAATTTGATACCAAACTTCCCAGTTTTCAGTAAAGCCATTATGATGTTTGTAATGACAAACTCCCAGCACCATATAATCTTAATGGCATTACTGCACTTACAATGTCTAAGAATTGGCTTAGACACTGTGGGAGTACAGGACTCATGCACCTGTACCCTCATCACTGGTATAGTGCCCCAGCTAGAGGGGTGTCTTACCTATGCCAGGGCAGTGGGTTGTAGGCATGGGACACAGGCATGTGTGCCATGTCGACTCTTCACTTTCTTCTGTACCAAAACACAGAGCTTGCAATGGAAGAGTGTGTGTGTAAAGGTACAGGGCAAAATAAGTGCTGCAGCCCTTAGAGGCCTTCCCTGGCCACAGTGCCCTTGATACCTGTGGTACCATTTACAAGGGACTGACATGTGGCCAAAGAGAGCCAATTGGGTTTTGTCTCAATGAAGTTTAGGGAAAGAAAATAAGCCATGGGTACTTGATTGACAGGACCCAGGGCAAACTCAGTCAAAGTACATCAACAGTTTGGCAAAAAGAGGGGGTGGCCATACAAAAAGAGGACACTTTCTCACATTGGCCAACTGTGAAAAGGCCTTGCTATTCTGCCTTTATTTATTTCCTTGCCCAACTTGTAGCATTGCACCTGTGAGTGTGCCTTCCCAGACTTAAAATTTTCTGACGAATGCCTCGCCCTCGGATCTGTGTAACCCAATCTGAAACCCCATGTGAAACCCTCCTGAAATATGCAAGCATCTGCCCTATTCAGATAGAAGCCCAGCCAAAATGAGGGTCTATCTAACTTAACCAGCATAAGAGCTTTTTCCCTGAGACTCCTGAGCACCCCTTTCCCTTCCATAGCCTACTGATGGAGCTGCTACTGCTCACCCAGCGTTCTGGTGCCATTGTGAACTGGGAGCATTCTGCCCTCCCAACTGCCCATAGCAGTTGACCAGTGGGTGTCTCCCTGCACACTTTAGGCAACCTTTTATTGTAATCCCAACAGGCACCTTGTGTTCCTCCCTGTACTGTATTGTGGCTTCCCTCCACGGGGGGGGGGGGACAGACCTTAAAGTGGCTGATACACTATCGGCAGACCACTAGCTGTATAAACAGTCTTGGCAAACTTTGCTGAGCCTCTTGTCTGCTGCCACAGATCTGTTTCAAACTCCCCCCACCTGGCTTCAGGGCCCGTACCATGCATGGCCTATAGTCTTCATCATACTGACTACAAGCGTTGCCATAAAATGAAATTTGTGCTTCACTTATCATGCCCATATATTTTTTAAAAGCCACCTCCGCTCGATATTTCTCACAGTAGACGCTGGCATATATCAGGAATGCTTCTGTCCAGTACTCAATGGTCATGGGTACTCTTGGAGGAGTAGCCAACTCATATTCCTCCTCTTTGGAAACCTCTTTTGCCCTAAGCTCCCTTTGCATAAACCTGAGCATGTCCACATACACACATTTCCAAAGTATCCCCTAGTTGACAACATCAAAAGAGCTCCTAATGGCTCTGTAACCCCCATATAGGAGAGTTTCCAGAGCTTAAGCTCTGTCTACCCATGTGGACACCATGACTGGAGCCTCCACTTTTAACACATTTGCTATCTTACCTGGCCAAAAGGTCAGAGACCATTCAGAAGCCTGCCACCTTCCCAGTGTGTGATGTTACTGTGTCCCATGTTGAGTCTGTGGCCATCCGGAAACCTGCAAACTAGCACTAGATGAGGGATTAGCATTACCCCCCTCAGACACAGTTTTTCTGGTGGCACCACTAGTTTCTGCACCTCCGTATCCTCAATTTTTCCTTCTTCGAGACTTCCATCTCCATAAGCCAAAACATCATTATTCCATGCAAGCCCAACTGGACCAGTACCCATGCCTGCCCTAGTGTAGCTGCTGTTGCCCCTCATCGGGCTACCATGCACCATCTCCTGAAGGGCCGTACCATACCCTTCCAGGTACCTCTGAAGTGGGTCCAATTGGACCCCTACAGGTCCCAAGATATAGATGCTCCGTTCATGTGTTCACCCTGTCAAGGCCGCCCAAGACCTTCTTGCGCTATCTAAGGCATGGTCCCATGATGCCGTCAGGTTAGTAATTCAATGCCACGCCTTCTCTCCCCAGGGGCAGACGAGCCGCACTGTGATCACCCAGGTCTGCTCCTTGGCGAACCATCGGCCCCTGCAAAGAAGAGGACAGACCCGGTGTGCAGCCCCTTGAAAAAAAAGTCTTACCATCCTTATCAGCCACGAAATTACTCACCTGCCTGTTACCATTTTACTCCTGTTGACCCTTATTTCCCAGCCTAGCATATACCTTTTGAGGCTAATGTGAAGTGAGACCTAATGCCACGTCTGCCTCCTCCTCGACACTCCACTCCAGCATTACTGCCACAATTTGGGAAGCCCTGCCACATGGCTCCCCATGTGTGGGGACCCTCTCCCCTAACCGCCATATGAAACATCTAAGTACTCTGGCATTCCACCCACTTTGGCTCAGGATTCTGAGAACTGGCTACTCCCAGCCCACTCCCCCTTTACTCCCAGGCTTACTAGCCCCTCCATGTGCCCATATCCATGACTCTGTCTTCCGGAAACTGCACGGGGTGCATATGCTCCCCCTACTTGCTTCATAACCACAAAAGACTATGACTCTGCATCATCATAAAGGGGGGCTCAAAAAATAGGGAGCCCTCCTCAGTCATCCCTCCCAGATCTTTCTGTGAAGGCAAATCAATGCTCCCATCCGGCCCTGCCCCTACTTTGCTCTGGGCCAAGCCTTCAGCGTCCACATCATGGAATACGGAGGACCCTGCCCCCCTCCCTCCCTCCCACTTTCTCTCAGCCTGACTGCTTTCCTTTCAGGGCCCTTTCCCCATAGGGCCTTCTTTTCGTGGCTCCCCACCCCAATTTATAGCCCGTGTGTTTGAGTGCGGCCCTTAATGCATACCAGTGCTACTGCCAGGCGTCTCAGGGGCAAGCACACCGGAATGGCGGCCAAAACACTGCATGAGGCCGCACGTAACAGCCTTATCGACAGTGCTGTAAACACCTCCCCTGCTAGCAGGTCCAAGTGCCCTGCTCCTTCTGGAGCCAGAGCGCTTCGTTCACACGGCTGTGCAAAAACCTCTACACTTGCTACACTAAAGTTTGCAAAAATGCCTACTCTCACCCCTACAAAATTGTCTTAAAATAAAATACAACTGGTGCACCTAATACAGAATGGTGGGTGGCAGCCCAAAATGGCCAACTATGGGCTAGATGTAGGTAATTCCCATTTACAGACTCTTAAATACCGAATTTTACCGATTCGGTATTTAAGAGTCTGTAAATGGGAAGGGGGCAGATGTAGGTGATTATAAAATCTGAATTACCGAATCTGTAAAATTCGGTATTTACCGATTTTGTAAATACAGAATCGGTATTTCCCATTGATTCCTATGGGCTTTGAAGCCCATAGGAATCAATACCGTTTCTGTATTTACAGAATCAGTAAATACCGAATTCTGCAAGGGTGCAGGGGGTGTCACTTTGACACCCTCTAGCACCCCAAGTACAGGCTTGTGTGCAAAGTGGCACACATACAAGGGCATGTCTGTGTGTCACATTGCACAGGTGTGCATGCACAGATGTGCATGCACAGCTGAATTCGGTATTTTACCACACAATAGAATTGTATGGTAAAATACCGACTCTTAAGGTTCTGTGGCACTGTAAACTGTGCCACCTACATTTGTAATTACAGAATCGGTGTATTTACCGATTCGGTAATTTACCGAATCTGTAATTTACCGAATATGTAATTTTACTGAATCGGTAAATATACCGATTCTGTATTTTTCAGCCCCCTACATCTGAAAACCCTAATACCGGTCGGAAACGACCGAAATCGGCCGTTTCCGACCGGTATTAGGGCTCCTACATCTGGCCCTTTATATCCTTGGGCTACATGCTTTCCCGGATGTAGCCCACTTCAATCCTAGTCATCTAGACTGTGCCTGATTCTCCCAATACCCACGGGGGACAGACCTCCCTTCAGTCGTCTGTCCCCTGAAGCCCTAATCTGATTTAGGTCTCTTACTTGACTCATACGACATGACACGGTGGCCAAATGTCAAAACCTTAGCCACAATGGGCTGGCTTTAAAGCTGGGTTGAAGGATCTTCAGCTCATACAGTCCCAAAACCATTTTTGATGCAACAGCATACAGTTGTCCTGTAGGCACATACACAAATGTGATACTGAGGAAGTATCTGGAGGAGTTACATTTTTATGAGTTTCTCTTCAGAACTGCTTGTAGAGCTTCTAGATTTGTATCCAATATATTTGTAAAATTGTGCTCCAAAATGAACTGTTTTGCCATTTATTGAAAAAGAGCAGCTCTAACCCTTACTGGATCACTCAATGTGCTTTATTTGTGCAATATGGGTCTGGTATTAAAACTTTTCTAAGATGGCTTTAAGCTCCCTCTGCAGCTCTGGTGATTTTTGAATTGGAGTGGTGTGCAGGATGGGAACTAAATTGAAATATTTGGCACAAAATACGCCTAGTGGATTGCCATTTGAAAGATGCTTTCTGTTAGAGGTTCATGTTTGCTTTTGGAGGCGGCTGTCCACTCAGCCAGAACATTTAGATCTCTTAGTTCCTCTCTGTACTTGTAAATATGAAGTGGCATGAATAACTATATAAAAAAGGGGGGACACAAGGTCCAGTACACACACCCCCTAGCTAAGACTGAAAAACAGAAACGTGTACAGTTCCCAATGATGGTAGATAAATAAATAACTATATCTCCCTGTGCCCCAAAGTGTAAATATCTGTAATATGAATATGTAGCAATCGAGTGCTTGAATAATACACAGAAGTGGTAGAATATGGGTAGTTTTAGCGGATGCGCATTTCCCACAAATAGTCATAATTTCACTGCTGCTGCCCAGTATGTGCCAGTGCTGTATGCTAGTGAAGCTTGCTAAAAAAACAACTGCTGTGTGAAAGTTAAAATGAAAGGCACCATTGAGGGTAGCATTGAACATTGTTTTTTGTTTTTTGCTTCAGAGGGGCTGTGAATTTCTAAGGATTGCTGTGGCCTTATGTAAAATAGAAGGACACAGGCAGAGATCGGTAGGCGGTAGGTCTACTGAAAAAATTATAGCCTACGGCCCTAAGTCAATAGGGTTGACATGGGTATTTTAGGGTTGACAAGAGTATTTTAGGGTTGACAAGTATGGGAGCAGAAACTCAGACAACAAATCAATAACCCATATAGACACTCATGTACCTACTCACCAACTCAAGCAGCCGCTTACACACCAATTGAGAGACTAATACAGACTTTCACACAGTTTAGTCAGTAACCCATGCATTCAGTAAGACACGTTCAATCACTCAATTATACAGTCAGTCACGCACCTACTAAATAATCCCTTCAGGCACTTGTAAATCCACTCATTCTCCAATACATCTTGGCATAGATATATATGAAAAATATTAAAATTTTACAGAAACTCACATTCACTGGATGATGTCATCAGTGATGTCATTCGAGATGTCATCAGTGATGTCACTGACCATGTCATGAGTAATATGTGAGGTCATCAGCAGTGCATTGCGGACGTGCGAGTTATACTTAGCTCAATTAACTATAACAGGTGAATTTCTCTGGTTTTATTTGAGTCAAATGTCCAACTAACTATAACGACCCTGAAACCTATGGTTTTTTAGTGAATTTCAAAGGTTTTTTAAATGCTAATTCCTAACTATAACATCTTCAAAAACCTGTTTTTTTCAGTGAATTTCGAAAAAAAATTAAATGTTAATTGCATATTTTAATATTTATAAAACCTATATTCTTTCTATTTTTTTGCAATATTTTGGAGGTCTATTTTTTTTTAAACTTTAAAAATTATGTAATTTATATCTTCAAAAAAATATATGTATATCTTTGTTTTGTTTTTTTGTTAAGAAAACTGGAGTCCCGTACCGTTAGTGTACCAATCTCCATCAGCACTTGACTCCTATCCGCCATATTGCTAAACTAGTAAATGGTGTGCATTTCGTATCCAACGGGTTTGTGGCACTGCATCCCGCGTAGCATCATATACGTATGAGGTCGCGCCAGCTGCTACTTTGGTATGTGATGGGTACGCAGTACCAAGCCATGTGTTATGTCATGTACGTACGGGGTCACGCCCATTGCGCTTTGCGTATGCGACGAGTGCACGCTGCCAGGCCCTGTGTTACACCATAGACGTATGGTGTTGCGCCGGGTATGCCATTCCCTTGTTTTTTTTATGTCTCAAAACTATATCTAAATAACTTTAAAGTATATATGAGAGCAAGCAATAATCTAAAATATTTTAAACATTTATATATTTCTAACTGTAATAAACTTATATTATAGTAAATATATTTTCTCAAAATCGCGTCGGGTGCTGTCTCCTTGCACGCTGGGTGCGCGATTGCCATGTGACCTTAAAAAAAAGCATTTGATTACTTCATAACATTTCCCATTGTAGCAGTTGGAGAACGCCACCCATTTTAGTCATTCTCTCTACAGCATTTGATGAGACTCACCTCTTCTGCTTAGAGAGCTTTTTTGAAAACTTTTTGCTATGTACACATATCTTACACTACACACAACATGCAACCATCATCTTCATAAATATTCATGATCTGTAAAATAGCCTTCCAGCTGTGATAGCCATGCACCTAAAGTTACATACCCAAAGTTCTCCCCACTGCCAGAGGTAACATGGTTGCATACGTTGACCACAGCACAATTTAATGTGGTACGGCCCAGGGGCAGTATCATGCATAGATAAGGAACACACGGACACAGATAGATAGTGGAAGTGGGTACGGGCACGTGCGCACGACTCCTTTTTACTTCCAGGGCCACATATCCAGTGACGTCTGTGCTGGATGCGTGTGGGATGAGTGTAAACCAGCCCTCAGGGAATAGTTGCTGCTAGCATCAACTACAACAGTAATCATTGGATCACACACAGAGATTCAATAATAAAAGGGTCAATAGTTTGTGCTGCAGTAAGGTAGGGACAGTAGATGTAAAATAATACACAAACGATTCTATTGTAAAAGAATCATAACTTGTGTTATACTGAGACACAGGCAGTAGATCTGAAATAATACGCAAAAAGATTGTATCATAAAGTGTCCATCAGTTCTAGTGCACTCTGATAGCCACATCAAAAGCATTCAGCATATGCACAGCCAACGATGATGCGTGCTGCGGGTGGGCCGTACTAGGAGCAATGTCTGTTGCCTACAGGACTGCATCATCTGCAATAATGACTCGATCTGAATTGTGAACACTGCTGTCTGCAGTGTAGGCCAGAGAGAGCGGTCGGAATGGGCCCACAGCCATGTGGCATTGACTTGAGCTGTCCAGTTTGCAATACAAGAAGCAACAAAAAGTGTGTGCGGAGCCTGCGATGATGGGTATGCGAGGTACGGACAGAGCGCACTGGAGCAATGTCTTTTGCCTACAGGACTGCATCATCTACAATAGCGACTCGATCTGAATTGTGAACACTGCTGTCTACAGTGTAAATTGAAGGCAGTAGTCACCACAGATATCCATGAATACTTTTCTCACTTCCTCCTCATAAAATACACCAACATAAATTACCGAAAACTCTGCAATAAATAAATCAAAACATTTCGAATTGCGATCTCTGCTGTCCATAGTGTAGACTGTTATTCAGAGTTCTTTTTCACTACCAAGAAGAACTTGGTCACTGTACTAAACCTATAACTCATCTATAAAAAGTTCTTCAAGCAACTATACTAAAAGGATATTGTGTATATTTCAATAGACGTTGTAGTTAGTTACCTCCTGGATTCTGTAATTAAACAATCACCTCTCGATCTGAATTGCTGTGGTCATTAACGCCTCACAGCCACGTGCAGTTGGATTCGGAAGCACGGAGCTGGTTGCACCTGATCGGCGGGGGTACACAGAAATCATCACAGACTTCAACTTCTGACATCCTCAATCTTAGAATCAAGACCCCATTTCATGGTTCCGACCTGCTGCACCGCGGTGTAGTCCAGCCACTGCAGTCGGCCAAGCCCAATAATCATGTGCAGCAGTTAGCGACGGAAGCACGGAGTGTGATGCACCTCAACGGAGGGACTTATATGAAAACCAAGCAGCAAGTAACATCGGACATCGTCCATTAATAGGGATCAAGACACCGTTCCACTGTTAGGATCTAGAGTTGGTTGCACCTGGTCGAAGGGAGTACCTTCATCTCCACTCTCAGATGCAGTTCTAACATCGTCCATTCTGGGATCAAGACACCGTTCCACGGTTGGTACCTGTTGGACTACTGTGTTAGTAGTATACAGAGCACTCCACAGTACTGGGCCTCAGGCTGGGTGCTGTGTGCCTGTGTCGGGGTAGCCAGCATTGATCTCAGGAGCCTTCTGAGCTCGCAGACCTCGGGCAGGACCTTCTGCTGGCACGTGGTAGGCCCTCTTTCACATATAGCTGAGTACCCACAGGCTGACAGCATCATTCACGCAGCCACCTTCGCTCACTGCGTCAGCCTCGTGGTGGTGTAAGCTGTGCAGACCTGGCACACACATTCGCCATTCCGGAAGAGAACCACACCCAGAGAAACGTACCTTTTATTCATACCCATACGCTAGCCTTGCGTACGCTGAGCCAGCCCACTACGCTAAAGATTTGGGAGGGGGGCATGTATGCGCTATGTTTTTGTAATCTTCCCTACTGACTGTACTATCATGGTTGCGTCCACTGCCCACTTCACTCAATAAACCATCAGTGTATGTTGACATGTACATGTCTGTGCTCTGCATACTCAAGTCTGTCCGGCACATCCCTTCAACACTTTGCATTGTATACTTTTATAATCGAGAATCACTTGCCACCTTCACACATACTTTGCTCCCATCTCTCCCCACATTCTGCATTGTGTGGCAGAGGTGCCATGCCATGTTTGGTTTGTGTACATGGCTAGCCACGGATCCAACAGTATGTAGTGTTGTTGTGTCTGCTAGGTGTACATGTTGTTTGTCATGTTGCATGTGATTATATAAGGTAGCGCGTTTATTCATGAGCAGTCGTTTCTTCCATTTACATATCGCAGTCTTAAAGAGGATACAGAAGTTTTTCTCACAGGTGAAAAGTGCGACCACAATGGCAGTCATTCTTTACTATGCAAGAATGTCCAATTGCACCACGCTTCTAAGCTTACAGACCCCAATCTTTCGTGCTTTCTTAAAAGCACGCCAACTCCCACAATCAAACCAACATTCACACAGCTTTCGAACTGCAGTTATCTGCTTCTTAATAACATGAACTGCTACTGAATGTGAGCTGGCATACCGTATGTCCTTACTGTTTCAAGCCAAGTAACTTCCTGTGGCAATGTCTATTCCCACCCACACAAAGTAACTCCCAAAGTTCAACTTGGTCTTCAACACCTACTTTGAAAACAGATTTCGATAAACTGAGCAAACTAAAAGCGCTTTTGTTTCAAACAGAAGTGTCTCTCACGTCTGCAAAAGAAATTTATCGACTGCAGATACCACAAACTTCAAGTAAAATACAGTCCCTTTTAAAAACAAACCTCCCATTACACTTTGTGATTTGTTACACAATTTGCAAAACAAATCTGACACTCAAGTTCTGGCACACTTTTTTAACACTATCTCCTCCGGCCTTGTCACAGGCTTTCAAACTGTTTTTGGTATAATACCAGACTTCATTCATTCGATCATCTCTGTAATAACAGGAACAGTGCCCATAATTCTCTCTCTCTTTGCGGCCATCCTACTACTATTTTTGCTTGTATAAAATGGCTGCACTCCCTGCGGTAACAAGCATGTCCAACAGAATGCGCCTCTACGCGAAGCTACATCAATACCGTGTAAAAATCGGATAACTTTTTGGCTGCCTGCCTCTATCTATTATCGGAGCCAGCTACAACATGACATTTATTTACACATATGCAATCTTTGTGCAACCATCTTTTTATTGTTAAACTTGCCCATTCGACTGGCGAATGGATGTATGCCTTGCCAGCATCCCAACAATCGCTCCCGATATCCAGCAGGTAATAGAGTATCTTGAAAACCATGAACTTGATTGTTCGGGCAGTGGAGCAATGTCGTATCAAACACAAATAGGTATCGTGGCGGAAAGGGATTTCTGCGCAGCCGCGAAAGATCTCCTGCAACATGCGACCTTTGACAACATCGCAGATTGCCGACCAATTCAAATTGCCGCTCCAACATTTGGGGAACATTACTGTCCCTTCGAGGATATAAATTGGATCACTTCGCTTTTCTCACACAATGGCAGCAATCGCCTCTTGGAACATTACACATCTCAAGCCGTTGAAGAACTTCCGGACTGCAATCTCCAAGACTTGTAAGAAATTCACGTCATTCTTGGATTGATTTATTCCAACTTTTTTTTACTTTTTCCTATAGATTTTTTTAATACACTTCAATTGAACTATTTTCATATAATAACTTTCTAAGTATGAACAGGCATTTGAACTCTGTTTTCATTATTGCCCCTTACGTCTCTAGACTAACCAGGCATGGGTGATGTATGGCCTATGCAAATACGCTATTTACTTGCTAAATTAGCCTAAACCCGACATCCATTTTGAAACCATGTCTATTCTTTGTGCACACATCTCTCTGCCTGCCTGTTACCCACAAAGCCCTTTCACACAAATTGGCTCATCTTCAGCCTCTGCTCACAAGCTGGCGATCAAGATAAAAAAACACAACATTGTTTAGGAACTGTTTGGCACAGTGTGGTTATCGTATCCTACCTTTATTTCCATTATAGAATTTAGTCATTCAAATCCAATAGCTATTGGTTAAGTCACATGGAACTGTAACATGTAATGTGGAATTCACTGATGCAGGAGCTTAGGCTTGAATACAGCAGAAGCGGTTGGAGTTTGCCTCAGCTCGATGCCTTAGCTCTTGCACAAGAATGTTTTTTTGAAAGTGCTGAAGACAATAATGTATGGTTTGACGAGAAGGGTACCGAATGTGCTTCTGAGAAGCGCAATGTTTTTGTTCCTCCTCAAAGTTCCAATGTGGGTAGAACTATTACCAATTCCAACACGCACCAGATTGAATCCACTGTAGAAGAGATTGCTGATTGTTCTACTGTTGATCATTTCGTGTTTCAAAAAGGAGTACCAGGGTACCGAAGAAGTTTGATGATTACAGTTTGCAATATATATTTTGTTGTTTTCTTAAATGATACATGTGGTAATCGTATCCTACCTTTATTTTCATTATAGAATTTAGAGTCATTCATGTCTAATATGTATTGTTTATGTCACATGGAACTGTAACATGTAATGTGGAATTCACTGCTGCAGGAACTTACGTTTGAATACAGCAAAGAGGTTGGAGTTTGCCTCAGCTGGATGCCTCAGCTCTTACACCAGTGGGTCCATTTACGGCATTTAAATAAAGACACTTTTTATATAACTTGCAGTCTCCATCACATTATTACACACAGCCACTTTCTTAGACACACCATATTTCACCATTTGTCTTCTGTGGCATTGCAACATTCTGCATTATATTCTTCTCGATTATTTCTTTATTCCTGCTTGCTAAAACACTGCATTCGAGTCGTTAGACCGGTAGGAGTGAGTAGATTGCTTCCCACTCCCTGTATAGTATAAACGCATACTAACACTACTTACACACGTATGCTACAGTGGCCCGTATGCTACATACAGTTTACAGCACTCAGCTCATGGTTTAGGAGCACGGTTTCATCCCCGAATGTACCGGCACCGCACCATCTCACTTTGGCCAAAACAGCACTTTCACACCGGTATGGGTGAATACTTCGCTTCACACTCCCTGTATAGCACACCCTAATCACCCCACAGAACTCACAGCGCTCTTACCCTCCTCTTTCCTACTTGTTTCCCCTTTTTTCCCCTTACTCACTTCAACTGAATCACAAAATGGCTGTCAACACTTCCTAGTTGCAACCGTTTGAAGCCAATAACCAGCAAGCTCGTGCTCGTGACGCCTCAGCTTATCAGATGGCAGAATTCCCAAATATCGATATCTGTAAATTTCGATATTTCTCTAAAACCACTGAACGGATTTAGACCAAATTAACAAAAGCGTGCTTTCTGGAGAAGTGTGGCTCACTGGTTAGAGCGGCAGACTCTGAAGCAGAGATCTGGCCCGGGACCCGGGTTCAAGTCCCGACGCAGCAGAGTCTTGGGCTCAATGTCCGCGGACTCGATAATTCTTGCCACGGCGCCTACTCTAACCATGGGTCCCACGCTGCAACTCTGGGCAATAGCTTGCTTAATCTCCACAACGGCCCCAACAACACTGGGATGCCTGGATTCACCTTGGGGGTGCCCAGGAGAGGCATCTCACAGGAAGAGCCAGGAAGGGTTCCACAGCGTTATACAGCGCCGGGACGCCCCGTTGGGGCAGCTGTGTGCTTTACAAAATACACTACATTTACATTTCTAGACCAAGATCCTTCTCCCTGCCACATTTGGGGTAATTCGAGCTGTAACCTTGTCTAAAGTTTCCTATGGAAATTGCATGGAGAAAACATGTTTTGGGACCCCACTTTTTTCTCGGCCCTCCCTTGACGAATCACCACCAAACATTCAACATATGAGCTGATATGAACAAAGAACGCTATGGTGAAGGCACCCGTTTAAGACGCTGGCAGTCACATTTACAGGATCGAGCCTGGAACATTAGACTGGCTTTTTTGGGTTAAATTATACCTCTTGGTCTGCCCGAATCAGGATTCACCCTTTGTGAGTTGGATACATTTCCTATTTTGTGCTTTTCCAGTGAAGGAATAGCATTACAACCATTGTTAAGCTTTTGGAAACACTCGAGAATACCAATTATCTGGTGGCCACCCTCATCCATGGGGCGCCGTCTGCCTGCAGTATAGGTTTATTCCCCTATTACATCCTGAGGAAGACCCGTAGCTGAGGTGCTAATCTACCCTCCACAGCGCCAGGGTCGAAACGTCGACGCCCCCCCCTTTCTCTGATGCTTGTACCCCATCCCCTGTCCTTTGAAAGACTATAATCTAAACATATGATTGATATATGTAGGACATGCTCAATACTAAGGGAACAGAACCTTAGCTTTTGTTTAGAACCTTTGGATTATATTTTTATCCATTCTATCTTTCTTCTCACTTGAGCACAACAACTTTTGCACTTTCTACTGTGACTGGCAGAACTCTCCCAACTTTCTTGGGATTTTTTGTAAATATGTATATATGAATACAAATAAATTGCTAATTCATTTTGTTATAAAACTTTGTGTTGTATGATCTGTTTGTGTACTTTAGGATAATACTGCTAACGCATTTAGCTTGTGTGTTTTCCTTTCTTTCAGGATTAAGTCCTAGAATAAGTAAAAATGAAAATTTCATTCAAATACGACTTATAAAACTGTGTCTAGGACCACTCTGTTGTTTACACCATATGATACCCAGGTCCTTTGACTTTGTCTGGGTCATACCCCATTTTTCTTAATAATGGTGGGATGAGTGGCTGGCACTGGTGGCAGTGTGAGAGGCTGGCACTGGAGGCAGAGTGAGAGGCTGGCACTGGAGGCAGAGTGAGAGGCTGGCACTGGTGGGAGAGTGAAAGGCTGGCACTGGTGCAGAATGAGCCGCTGGCACTGGTGGGAAGTGGGAAGGGCTGACAGTGGTGGCAGTAAGAGAGGCTGGCACTGGTGGCAGAGTGAGAGATTGGCACTGGTGGGAGTGTGAGAGGCTGACACTGGTGGGAAGTGGGAGTAGCTGATAATAGTGGCAGTGTGAGAAGCTGCCACTGGTGGCTGAGTGAGTGGCTGCCAATGTTGGGAGTGTGAGAGGCTGGCACTGGTGGCAGTGTGAGAAGCTGGCATGGCTGGGCAGTGGCTGAAGCTAGCACTGGTGGCAGTGTGAGAGGCTGGCACTAGTGGCAGAGTGAGAGGCTGGCACTGGTGGCAGAGTGAGCGGCAGGCACTGGTGGCAGAGTGAGCGGCAGAGTGAGTGGCAGGCACTGGTGGCAGAGTGAGTGGCAGGCACTGGTGGCAGAGTGAGCGGCAGGCACTAGTGGCAGTGTGAGAGGCTGGCACTGGTGGCAGTGTGAGAGGCTGGCACTGGTGGCAGAGTGAGTGGCTTGCACTGGTGGGAAGTGGGAGGAGCTGGCACTGGTGACAGTGTGAGACTGGCACTGGTAGGAAGCAGGGGCGGTGGGTGACATTTGAAAGTGGTGGGGCGCAAAGTGATTTGCATACAGCACCGTAGCGAGCGAGCGCAGCGAGCGAGCTCGAACCCCAAAAGGGGGGTTTGGGGGGATAACCCCCCCCCCAAGAAAATTTTGAAAAAAAAGAAGAAAAATTGTGCATTTTCAAGCAAATTTGAGAAAGCAGGAAGCATAATAAAGAAATTGTGAAAGTGTAGTTATTACATTAATAGATGGCATAACATAGGTAGCTGCTTATTCAGTATAACCACAGAGCTTCATACATTCCGTCCTATTAAGCTCAGGTGCTGAGTTCAAACTATAAGACTTTAAATAAATACCAGCTTGAAATACCATGTTTTAACAGTGTGTCTCACGCTCGCACCATGCACAGTTTGAGGCAATTAAATAAAGGCACTAGTGTAGCATGTAAAACACAAACAATTGAAGAAGGGTCTGAGGGAAATTTAAAGACCTGCCCAGTTCGTATCCCCCTAACTGTAATCCTAACAACAAAAGAACCGGGGGTCTATAACGGAGCTTCAAGTACTCCGAGCTGCCGCAAAACTCCTACATAAGTGAGTTAGGCGCTAATAGAGCTACATAAGTCTCTATATCAGAATGTGTGCCAGGACAAACCTGTCGAAGGACCTACTGAGATTGTTGGTAAGACCCGTACAGAGATGTGTTGGATTCCCATCAAATAGGTATGTAAATCAAGTGTTCTCATTTGGTCATCCAAAAAATAGGGTGGTATGTCTCTTGATCAATGAGACCCATCCATCGCCCTTACTCGATTGATGGTGCGACCCAATGGAGTAAGGGCGATGTTTTTTAAGCAGCTTTAGTCTATTGCTATATATCTTTTGATCCTGTGGAAAACTATTGTGCTCAATTGCCTAGGGTGTTACTTTTCAAATTTCACTATTTGCTCAATACCAGGCAAAAGTAAAACACCATCTCATATTAAGGATAAATGAAACTCTATCTGCAGTCAGATTAAGCATGAAATTAAGCCCTACCTCTGCTCTGTGACATTCCGCAGAGTTCCACCCACCTCTAGTTTCATGTATAGCCCTAGGCCGGATGCTCAGATTACTGTCAAGCATAATCATTGGGGGGACAGTGTACACAACCACAGAACTGTGTTCTGGCATTGTTGACAGGGTGAATTGTCATCCAAAGTAACTTTATTCACAGGTACCATAAATACTTTTGTCTGAAAGTCATGCACCCTACAAAAATCCCCTTGGAAGGCCAGAAGGAGGCGCACATGGGAGAAACAGGATATGTACCTCGGGAACATTAAACCATCATAAATATTTGTACTGTAAACAATACATAATGTATCGATATGTATCAAACATAGGCAATGTGTAATTGTACCTATTAGTTTTATTTTTTCCCTTCCTCTTTATATTTATTTATTAATGTTTTCACACCAGATTACCTTGCTTCAATAACATATTTCTTTTTATTCCATATGGCCTTGTACATATATGATTTACTTAGACAACAACCTAAATGTAAATACATATGTGGCCTTGATATCTATATGATTAAAAATGTATGTAGCTCTATTTCGTTGAAATAATAAAGTTCTTTAAATTAAAAAAGTAAAGTTGAATGAGCATTTGGACTAGCAGGGCCTCTTGGAGCTATGCCGATGACGTCACTGGTCAGGCAAGGCTTGCTTTCAATGTATCTGTCCAAAGTTTAAGAACTATTTATTGTACATTTCAAAGGCTTCAAATGAAACGGTTCGAAAATGCACATTTGCCTGAAAATGTCTTTTATTCAAATCATTTGAAGGAAAGCTACATTTCTTTCTACAAAAATCACCAGATGCCTATCTGTTACCCCTTCCCCGATTTCACAATATTCAGTCATCCACTTCCGATTCTGTCCTCTACTTTCTCATCTTTCTCTAGAGCCGGTTACCCGCTCCTCCTTTTCTCATCTCACCCCTTACACGTCAGTTTCAACCTTGTTTATTCCTGTGGTGGCCATGCCCTTTATTTCTCGTTTTCTTTCTATCCCCCACTCTTTACATGTTCCCCTCCGGTTTATTTTACATCCACCCATCTCTCTGTCTCATTCTACACTTTGTCACCAGTTGTGTTTTCCAACTGGTTCGAGCCCCGTGTAATTTGATGTAAATCCCTTGAAGCAGTTAGTGGACCTGTGAGAGCCTCGGCTCATTGAGTGCACTCAACAGCGCTTGGCTAATGCTGGTAATTTCTTTGGATTAAAGCGCCAAGAAGCTGAAGGAAGCGCTGGCATGTCTGCTATGTCCTGCCACCCCAGGGCAGCACCTGGCACCACAGCCGCTGCACAGTCCAAAGAGGGCTTCCCTCGAGCCCCCCGGGATAGTAGAAACGTTCTTGTTTTTATAATACATTTTGAACTCGAAAGATCATTAAATGTACTATAGATGCTACTCGTGCTCTGTGGGAAGGACTTGGCTAAGTTCACGTTTGTACTAGACATTTTTTAGTGCATCTACTACAAGACAAAGTAGTCAACGATGCGGCAGTGGAAGCCCTCCTTGCATCGTGAGTCAAGTGCAGCGAAGCCGGCAGCAGGGTGGCCTGCTCCCTCACCTTCTCTCATATTCACAGGCACCTCTCACCAGAAGCAGCGCTCACGGCATCCCTCTCAAATTCGCACAGAATGGTGTGTAGACAGCAGCACTGCAAGCTTCCAAGCTGAGGACCCGGGTTCGAGTCAATATGAATATTGCAGATCATTCTGGAAAGGTTGCAGTTTTCTCGGTTCCTCTGTTGTTATAATGGCGCTCTTACAGAAAAAAACAAAATGCTAAAGCCACAAGGAATATGTGCATCAAACTCTCTGGGAGAATAGCCACTGCTCGGTCATAATAATAAAGCTGTCTGGTTTACAACATAAATTTCTGGCAAAGCCAGTAGGTCTGGTGTTGGCTGCCAACTTTCTAGCTGTGCCAGTGCTTGTTCTGTCATAGCTTTAGTAAACATTATTGTTGGGGGATCTGCGGAGCCCTGCCAACATCAAAAATACAAAAAACTATGGCTAAAAGCAATGCATTTTTTTGATCTCCAGAATCACACACTGTCAGTTGTCATAGTAGTTTGTCGGCCGCACTGGTGGAAGCTACTTTGTGTGCTGATGTGCTCTATGGGAAAGAGTAGAATGCTGTCACTCTTTGTGAAATTAGGTAATGGCTAAAGGGGATGGTCCATTGCCATTCTGTGCGTTGTAGTGGGCGAAAGAAATGTGAGAACGACACAATAGCAGACCAATAGATCTAGAGGATGCATTATAAGACCCTATATGTTAGTATATAACTTTAGTAAAATCAAAAGGCCTCACCTAACACCAAACTTAAAAAATAACACTAAAAGGGTATGCTACCCATTTCGACACACCATTGATCGGTTTCATTATATTTGTATGAATCATAGCATTTCCTAAACTTCCTCCTCTCATCAAGTAACCGCCCTTCTAATGTTGCTAGTAAAGCGGCTTAGCTTGTATCCTTCATTTTAAGACTGGTTTGTCCTCTGCAGAAGAGCTGATGCGACGTCATGAGAATAATCTTAATGCAAATGGATGTAACACTTTTCCTTTGCATTCACACCATATTACAGATGTGTGCACAGTGGAGATGGAGCGGCCAAGAGGTGCATTGTCAGTGCTCCAGATTGAGGGGATCCCCTGTTAGTCGTCAACCCGCCCCTCCTGGCCCCGAAAGATTTGTATACCGGGGTTAAAGAGGCCCCCTGGCCTCCCCCTCCTCGCAGGTGATGGAGGTGCTCCTTTAAACTGACGCTGGGTCTCCGGCTGCAAGTGAAAGGCAGATCGGTGGTTTCAAACAGCTAATCTGCATTTGACTGATTCCCTGTTCAGAGCAGCGCTGTAAGTTCGCACCTGCGCCCTGAACTGTGCATTTGCTGTAATAGGCCTCTCTCCCCCGTCCCCCCCCCCCCACTGTGCACAGCGAAACCGGTTGTGCGCGCGCCACGCACAACGGGCCGGACTCGGAGTGAGACAATGACATCTATTTGTAATGCTTCCCAGGGGTCACCAATTGGTATCCGGCCCGGAAATAATAATCAAGTTGTCAAAGGTACTTTGGTCACCCATTTCCAAACAAGTCTTAAAACAATACTCTTCTCCGTGGCTTTCTTACATTTTAGACATGATTGCTGTGTACATCTGTCCCGTCCTACAAATGAATAGGAATTGTCAAAGAATATATGTTTTACACTGTCTTTCTTGGTCTCCTGTACTTGCCATGACGTGACCTGTGTAATGTTACTGGTGCTCCCGTGAACTGTGTGAAGCGCTTCAATTCCTTCGGGTCAAGCTCGCGCTATTTAAATCTGCACTCACCGTCTTCGACGGAAACTTTCCATAACTTCTGCTCTGGCACCGGGAGGCTCTGTGTGTTGGGGGGGGGGGGGGGGGGGGGGTCACACACCGGGTCTGAGGGGCTCTCACCGGGGTCTGCTTGCCAGCTTCTCCTCCTGCCCGGGGTCGCGCTCGCGCCACTCTGCCCCCGCCCACACACGCGCGGCATCCAATAATGGATGTTGCGTGCTGGACAAGCCAATCCTGGTGCTAGGGGGGCACACTGTGTGCTCGCCCTGGGCAGCCTGTAAAAACCCGGCCCAGCTGAAGCCGCACCCCTGGCCCCTTCTCTATGCTTGCTGGCATGGCGCATGCGCGGGCAAGTCTCAGCCCGGGAGTCTTATGCGCAGAGTGCTGGCCTGCTGCAGACTGTCACTCAAGCAGCTGCAGCAGACCAGCAGCCCGCCCCCCCCCTGCGCACTCCGGCCGCACAACCAGGCATTGACGTGTCACTCCCGCGCTGCTTGTGAAGAAGTTACGTAATTACTTAGCTCACCTGCAGTGCCACGGTGCGTCCAGGGTTTAGTAGGGCTACGCCCCTATGCCCCAATGGACGCACCGCGGCTGGTAGGAAGTGGGAGTAGTTGATACGTCTCAGAGGAGCAGAGCCCTGTGGGGAATGCTGTCTCTGGGGCCCCCACTCTTGTTCCGGGACTGGCTCTGACTGAAGAGAAACAATGTCAGTTGAAACATTGTTTCTCTTCAGTCAGCGGGAGGAGCTCAGAGCAGGCTGCAGACAGCCTGCACCTGCTTTAGAGGGAGAAAGGCTTACTTCAGCGCAAGCCTCTCTCACAGCTCTCACCGAAGAGCTGAGGGGGGCCCGGGCCCCCTTCATTTACTGAAGAGAGTGGGGCCCCCCGCACCGCGGGGGCTGTGGGGGAGTTTGTTACGCCCCTGCTGAGAAGCAACTGCACCAATGAATTCGCAGATGAGATCCTACTGCCTAAAGCCCAATCAGCTACCACGCCACTGTAAACTTTGCCTTCTTTTTCACCCTCTTGCAACTTTAGAGGACATCTCACAATAATTCTGCATTGCCGCCTCTAATCCATATCCGAGTAGAGCAACAGCATGTGGGATCAAAGCTGGGGCCTTTGGGTTCTGCCTGGGGCTGCTGGCTGGTGTTCCAGAGATGGCATGACAGTCTGGAAAGGGGAAATCCATATACAACCGTCTGGTTTAAGGAATTGATATTGTAGTCTCTCTATCTTTCTTTTTCCTTCCATTTCATGGTTGATTCCCAAGCAGATCTGAAGGGAACTGTCTGTCGTTTGCCTTTTCCATCCTCAAAATCAGTGCTGCGACTCATTAAGCTTGAAATATTGACTTCTGCCTTGCCATGTGAATTGCATACAGAGTAACTTTAAAGCGCTAAATAGTAGGCATTTACAGAGAGTCCCACCCTTTTTTGGTCCCCTAATCAGGGTCTCATCACATGCCTCCAAGAGTTGTCTTTTACCAGACACATCAGATAGCTTCACATGTTGAGGTTATCTGTAGCCTGCGTTATCTACAGAGGAGAAGGTGGGAAGATATGATAGAAACTTCTCTGGAAACTTTGCTTGTACGTTTTGATAACCCAGTGCAATGTTCACAGAAATGTGATGAGTGACGGGTGATTTAATAATACATTCTCACTGCGGGGAAACAGCATTTATAACTCCGAGGGAACCACCCGTGTCTTTACAATGCAGGCTTTACAATGCATGCATCTTTACCAGCATTCATTTAACACACATATTTTACAACGAATATGCCTCTACCATGCATGCTTTTAAAACACAAATATAAGTATCTCGCAGGTAATTGTATTATATATCAGATATATAAATATATCATGTGATCAAGGCTCGTTCCGAGCCGAAACGGAGAGACGCGTTTAAGCTTTCTAGAAGCCTTTGTCAATCTGGTTTGGCGCCGTTATGCAAGCAAGATATATAGTCCTTCCCACTGGACCTATTTGATGGACATGGTAAACATACTGACTCGTATGCTATCAACTCAAAGCCCAAATGCACCAAATCAATGCATTTTACAGCTGAAATTAGCGTTGTAACAGGTAAGTCATAACATAAAATACATTACACAGTGCAAATATTTAGTTAGTAGAAAATACCAGTATACAAACAAAGCGGGCATTTGAATGTCATTGTGAATTCCCAGTACCGTCCACCATAGGGGGAATAATGTGGGTATATAAAATATGCAGCCAAACCCTTCATCCTACGTTGCCTCAGTTTAAAATAAAATGCATGAAATATGTTTAATAGGAACACATACTGCCAACCGTCACTATTTGTATTCTCTAGTGACTGCCATTGTCCCGGAAAGCTCTACCGAGCTAATACAAACAAAGTCTGCCCAAACATGACCTCTGACCACCGCTTCGAAGTAATTAGAGTCCTGCCTTAATCCCGTTATCACAATCCTTTACTTGAAGAGCATGCGGACCGGATGATTACCGTCTCACCAAGGGGTAAAGATATCCGACACAGTGTGAATTGCCACCTCAGTGTCAATCATCAAGCATATGCTTTTAAACCCCTCGGGACTACTGATCCCATAGTGCCATAAAAAGGTCCATTGCTACGCAGGCTTATACCACTGTATATTTTTACTGCAAGGTCTGTGTCAGTTGCGCATGTATCTGGGGCAAATGCAAATGTCTTACAGTCTCAGATGACGGGCAGCATTAATTAAATTCCAATAATGCACAAACGTGGGGTTGAGGGGGACCCATGAAAAAAAGATGATATCGCCAACACCGACCTCACCACATCAGCGTTAACGTCTGCAGTGCCCAGTCAACCAAGTGGTGCCAGCCTTCTAGGCAAGGCATTTCTTGCTGGAGGAAAAGTGGATCCCATGCTGGCAGTCGCGAAAACCGCCCGCTAGGTGACCCTGGTATCCCACAGCAGTCATCCTTGTTCCTCTTCCTGGCTGTACACCTGGGGGCTCCCCCAATAGCACTCCTGTACTCCTCCAAAACATCCGGTTCGAAGAGAGAGCCACAAACAACTGGTGTTCATTGACATAGGCAAAATGCCGAAACACGTTTGTTTTGTAAATATATCGTAATAAATCCGAGGGTTGGATTTAACCAACAAGATTGCTGGTCCGATTTACTTTGAAGTGAGGAGCTGGAGATATATATACATATTTAATATATTGAAAGAAAATCCTCTAACTTCCACACCAACGGCGTGGCAAAAGAAGGAGACAGACCCCACGGCTTCAGGCAAGATGTTGCTTTTATTTAAAACCTTCCTGGCGACGCGTTTCGAGTAGCTGGTACTCTTGATCACACACCATTGAATAAATCAGCCTGTCATTTTTAAATGCTAGTTTTCCCTGACCCCTCCTATGGGTCACACCTCCTGAAGTGCATCACATGATTTGTAAAAACATAGGCATAGAAAAGGTACATATGTCATAATGGAATGAAAAATAGACTGCTGTAAACTTTTCCTATTAGTAATAAAAAGGTTACATTTTGCCTGAAACAACACTGTATACCAAATTGATTTCGTTTATACATGTTAAATAATGTTATCAGGATTTTATAATGCTAAACTGTTGCATATAAAAACATTTGTTAATTCCATTAATAGCTATTGCACGTATCCCATGTCTGTAAACAAGCATTTATCATCACTGCATGAATGCAAAAGTGCCTCACGGCTGATAAAGTGACTAGTGCTGTTATCCGTTTATCATTACTGCATGAATGCAGAAAAGCCACGTGGCTGGTAAAGTGACTTGTGCTTTATCCTTACAGCATGAATGCAAAATAACCAGTAACGGATATTGTTAAAACAACCATCGGAATCGTGAACATTAATTCAGCCTACTAGTGAAATAATCATGTGACCTTGAAATCTAAGTGAATTGGAACTGAACCATGAAACCCCCAGCTCATGTAATGAATATTTATTAAAAATTCAAAGTCTTTGAATTTATATACATCATAAATATTGATACTATATACACTGTACGTACTCATAAAAAAAGAAAAAAATGATATTTTTTCCTCTTTTGAAGTAACAGTGCTATTTATCTACATGTGCTCAATTGTGAACGAGGAAAAAACAGTGAGAAAAACCCTAAAAATAACCCAACATAACATAAAATATAGGATACTGATATGAAACTACAATACAACCTATGTACAAAGTATACAAGAAGAGAGGTAAAAAATACATTTTGCTTAGACACCTTACGTACTAAGTTTGTTGTGATAAATTCATGCTACACGCTTAGAATGTGATTGTGTCTGGCCGGATGAGTTAATCACGGTAATTGTTGCGTCAATTCGGGGGTGGGGTACAGCCCAGACTCATAACCACAGATGTAAAAATAACCAAGAAGGGACTCAAATGAACAACACGCGGGGGAAGGCGGGAGTTTACAGAAAGTTGTGAAGATCTTCTGTAGCGTTAGGCCCGTAGGGCTGTTTACTGTCCAACGTTATAATGTATTGAGTTTCCAACTTTCTCAGCGCTTTGTCCCTGTCGCCTCCCCGTCTTAGTGGTGGCACTGCATCTATGACGTAGTAGCTCAGGCATGACAGGTCCCTGTCATGTACTGCATTGAAATGCCGTGCCACAGGGTAGGCTTGGTCATGGTTTACAATTGCCCGGAGATGCTGCAAAATCCTGACGTGCACTTGCGACCTCGTACTCCCTACATAGCACAAGCCGCAAGTGCACGCCAGAACATACACAGCAAACTCCGTGCGGCAATTGTAATTGCCTTTAATCCTTCTTATAGTTCATAACACAGTTGAAATCTCCCATTATAAGTAGCTCCCCCTCCCACTCGAGTAATTCGATGTTTAGGTTCTCATAAAGTTTGGGTTCGTCAACATTAGGGCCATAAACCAAGCAAAATACATAATATTTTTCAGCAATTTGTACCTGAGCAATTACCCACCTTCCCCTATCGTCAGCTGCGGTTTTAATGATAACCATTCTTATATGCTTCTGTTTCAAAATAGCTACTCCCCGGATTGATGCCCCTAGTGTTGAACAAACAACAAGATCGTAGCCCATTTGAGATAAAAGTTTACGATCTTGAAACCCAATGTGAGTTTCAGAGATAAGTGCCATGTGTGGTCTTTACAAATTCATTTCTTCTTGCACCAATCTCCTTTTATCCTTACTATTGAGGCCAGCAACATTCCACGACAGACATCTAAAGAAAAACATTGATTGAAACTAAGTTCTTCATACTCCTCTGTATTATATATCGTTTAATATATAAGAACACAAAAGTTTTGTCTCTAAGTCTACTCATCTTTTTTTTCCTGCAATGCAATTTTTCCCCTTTTAACCCCTCCCCAGGAACCACAAGCCCATTCCACCCAACTCACCCCCCGTAACGCCTCCCCCCAGTATCTACCCAGAGGCCTACCTCTATCTTCTGGGATTTCACAAGTAAAATTAACACAATAAGGATTGGTAGAGTTAGAGCAGCTATAGTGGAATTGGGTAGGTTACATAATTTGAAAGATGTCTGGCGCATTAAGCATCCTACCATAGCAGGATATACATACTACTCGGCCCCCCACAGAGTTTGTTCCAGAATCGATATGGTATGGGCAACAGATAGAATTGTGGATAATTGCAATATAGAACTCTGCCCGAGAGTCACATCCGATCACAATCCCATACTATTCGAATTTAAAACCCTTAACAAAGAGCAATCCCCCCGACAGTTTACATTCCCTAGGTATCTATTTACAGACGCCAAATTTGTCGTGGGTATTAAAGGACATATAAATGAATTTATAACACTTAATATTCACTCAACCTCTGTTAATTTCGTGTGGGACGCGTGTAAAATCAGAGGCTATGTGCAACAATACATTTTAAGAAAAAATGCTGAAAGACGGAGGGCAGACAAGCTAACTTTATCCAGTATTCTTTTAGCTGAACAACAATTGATTGATGCTGCCACAGAAGGGAGGACAAATATAGAAGAACTGAGATTAGGATTGGTTTAATTGAGGTCGGCATTAAAAAAGACTCTCAGGGAGAAATTTAGTTCCAAAATTCATAAATACAAACTAGCCCAATATGAAGGGGGCGATAGAATCGGCAAAATTTTGGCCTATAAGGTAGCTGATAAAAAAGCTAAAACAATTATAAAATCAATAAAAGGGTCAGACTCAATCGAATACAATAAACCAGAGCAAATCTTAGAGCAATTTGCTAAATACTATAGTCATTTATATACTCCAGATCATTTACCCTCTCAAGAAGAAATTATAAATTATTTAAGTGAATTTTTGCCCAATCAATTTCTAACGGAAACAATCGAGCAACTTGGTGTTAAGATCTCCATTACTGAAATAAAGACTGCCATCCAAGCACTGCCTTCAGGCAAGGCTGCGGGAGAAGACTGTTTGCCTATAGAACTATACAAAATATGCGAGAAAGAACTCATACCGCTTTTTCACTTGGTGTTAGATTCTGTAGGTCAAACAGGAAGTTCTCCTATATCCTGGAGAACTGCTAAAATAATATTTTTCCTAAAAAAGGTAAACCACCAGATGACCGAGGTTCATACAGGCCCATCTCATTAATAAACACCGATGCCAAGGTTTTTGCCAAAATTCTCGCTAATCGTCTAGCCCCTATTATGCCTGATTTAGTGAACTGCCAACAACATGGGTTTGTGGTGGGGAGAGACACCACTACTCACATTAATACTGCTGTGACTGCATTTGACGTAGCCTCGACTGTCCCCACCCCACTCGGAATGGTTATGCTGGACGCGGAGAAAGCGTTCGACTGAGTGGGGTGGGAATACTTGTGGGCAGTGTTGAACGCATTCGGCATTCAGGGACAATTTTTTAGATGGGTTCGATCTTTGTATGAACTACCATTAGCAACAGTTAGCTATGCTGGAGCCAATTCAGCCAACTTCGCAGTTAAAAGGGGGACAAGGCAGGGGTGTCCTCTATCACCCCTGCTCTTGGCTGTAGCCTTAGAATCATTCTTAAACGCACTGTCTGCTCAAGATAATATAATACCAATACATCATGGTGGCAAGACTTTGAAAATAACTGCCTTTGCTGACGATATAGCGATATTTACAACAGATTTAGTTTCGGCACTCCCAGAGATAATTAAAGAAGCTAGTAAATTTGGAGAGATATCCGGGTACAAATTAAATGTCGACAAAACTCAAGTAATTGCCAACTACAAACCTGCTCAACCGATAACAGGACTCTGTACTCATGCTACCTATTTGGGAGTCAAGCTTGCAGCAGATACAGAGAAAATTGTCGCATTGAATTATGACCCCTTACTTAAGGAAATAACTGCATCTTAAAAAAACTGGCATAAGATACCTTTGAGCCTGGTAGGACGAATAAATTTGATAAAGATGAAGATCGTACCAAAATTACTTTACTTATTTAGATCTATCCCCCTTCAACTTAGTAACCTATATTTTAAAAAAATAGAGAGTATTTGCAGCAGTTATATTTGGAGCTATAAAAAAGCTCGTAGATCAATGGCTTATTTGAAACTCCCAATTGAAAAAGGGGGTTTAAATTTCCCGGATTTTAAAATATATTTTTTTGCAACTTTCTTTCAACGTATACGTAGCCTAATAATCAATGACTCTTCCTTATTATTTCACCAATTTATGCTGGGAGCAGATAGTAACCAGTTCTTGTACCGCGTGCATGACCCCAACTACTTTAAGAGAGTCAAGTTTAAGACCGCAAGACACATTAAAAGAATCTGGGACCAAATAGCGATTTTTGGTAAGATCCCTTTCTTTAATGCAGAGTTACTGATTTGGGGGAATCCAGGGTTACCAGACTTCTTTTCCGATGGTGCGGCAGCTTTTTGGCTGGAGCACGGTATAAGCACTCTAGGTGACTTATTTGGTTCGGATGGTTTTTTGAGCTTTAATGCACTAAAATTAATTTACAAAATTAGAGATACTATGTATTTTAAATACATTCAGATGAAAGATTTTTTTGTTAATAAAATGAAAATTGGAAAAATAGAAAATTCAGATACTCTAAAATTCCTCCACTCGAAACATACTAAATCACTTATTAGTAAAAGCTATACCTACTTAAGTAGCCACAAGCAAGGAGACTGTGAAAACATGGCGGTCAAATGGACTAACCGATTAGGTGTGAACATCAACCCAAGCCAGATTGCTGGCTCGCTTAGACAGATAAATCTGGTGGTACAATCATCAAGTCTAAGGCTTCAATTATATAGAACGGTGACTCAAATATATTATACACCACAAAGAATTGCTAGCTGGACCATGGCAAAGGGCTCTAGCGAGCGAACTAAATGTCCCAAATGCAATCTAGAAGCCGCCGGCATTGAACACATGCTATATCAATGCCCGGAACTTACAACATTCTGGAAAGGATTAACCGCGGCCCTAAGCAGCAGACAAATTATATTTCCTACACTTTCTGCACATTTAGTACTGCTAGATATACAAAATACCAATCATAAACATAAAGACTTGATTTCTATTGCTTTTGCTTGTGCCAGGCTGGTGATTGCACGGACTTGGATCTCGGAGGAACCACCCAATATTATGGAGTGGTGGAATCTTATTAATGAAATACACACGATGGAACTATTGTTGGCTAAGTTAAGGGGTTCTAAGGCATTGAAAGCAAGGCAAATGATTTGCGGTACTTTTATTTGATTTATTTGATTTATATGTACCAGCAGCAATTAAAATGATCTATTTTTATTATTATTATTATTTTTAAAACTACTTTCTGCACTTAAACTGACCCTGGCACCCACCTTCACATCGCCGAGCAGCTGATCTAATTGCTGTTTCTGGCGAAATCGCTTGTTTTCCGCCGCCATTACCTCGCTCGAGGGAGCCACGAGGCACGCCCACCTCTGCTGGCCACGCCCCCACCCCGTGACCCTTACATCCACTATAAAGCATGAGTGTATGCCGGAAGCGCAGCGGCCGTTGGCGCGCCGAAGGCGCGCTTAAGGCAAGCTCGTCTGCGCTCGTCAGCGCAGAGGCAACGCCAGCCGCCAGACACCATGCATCTCACCAATGTGGTAAGCCTTTATACACTAGAACTGAGCTACTCAAGTTACGACACCTCAGTCAAGGATGCGCTATCCTCAACCCCTCCCTTATAGACTCTCCCCAATCATGCTCATGTGGGTTCTCCCTCCCGATTCCCCACCGGCAAACTCCCCACGGCAGAGCTGAATGCTCAAAAATCAAAATCGGCCATTTGAATGTCCGATCCTTGCCCAAACACCACGCTGAAATCTCCGACCTGGTCACTAACCACGCCCTGGACATACTATTTCTTACTGAGACGTGGCTCCATGATGACATGGACTCTGTACTAAACCTGGCAACCCCTACAGGATACACTACTCACACCCTCAACAGAAACTCCAGAGGAGGTGGCATCGCCGTGATGACCAGAGCTAATATTACGTGCCAGCTAACCAAAGCTGACATCTCAGATAGCGAGTGTTCTCGTTACAACATTAAAATCAATCCCCAGCTCAGCCTGGTAGGTTTCTTGATTTATAGGCCCCCTGGAAATGATGGTAAATTCATCGCCTCTCTCCTGGAGAATTTATGCTCCCAGATTACTGATACCGCCAACTTCACCATTATTGGAGATCTGAACATCCATTTTGATCAGACGGGAGACTCTAAAATCAACACTTTACTAGCGGACTTGGGAGCGCTACAACTAGACCAACTCATAAAGGGCCCCACTCATTCAGGTGGTCACCTCTTGGACCCCACCTTTTCCAACATCACCAATGCACTGGTCGAAATGCCCATCCCTATGACCTGGACTGACCACTATCTAGTATCCATGTCAATTCCCTGTAATAACATCCGGCTCAATGTACCGTCCCAGCAGGTCCGGAAAAGACCCTGGAGGAAGCTCCGTCTGGAGGACTTCCACGCTCTCCTCACTATGTGCCCTCCTCAACCTAGTGATAACCCTGATCATGGATATGACCAATTCTGCAATTGGATCAGCCAAACCCTTGATACCTTAATCCCTACTAAATGGATCAAAGCACGTACCCATGAATCCAGTCCCTGGTATAACAAAGAACTGGCAGCACTAAAAAAGGACTGCAAAAAAGCTGAAAGATGCTGGAGGAAAGACTATGATCCCGCCCTCAAGATCCTCTATACTAAAACCTAAAAAATCTACCATCGTAGTATATGCAAGACCAGGGCTACCTACTACGCCACAGAGATTAAAAATAGCAATAACGCATCAAAAAGCATCTTTAAAATTCTTAAAGAACTGAGCACCAAAAAAACAATGGCTAACCCAAACTCCTCACCTACGCTATGCGACTACCTGGCCTCATATTTTTTAGAAAAAATCCGAAAAATCTACAGCACCTTTCCCCCTACCCCAGAACTCACCCCTTCTGATGATCCTAATAAACCCAACCTCGCCAACATTCCGGCTCTCAGCCAAGAAGACTTTTCTAAAATCTGCAATAAAATCAAGTCCAGTTCACCAGCAGACCCTCTCAAACCTGAAACCTTTAGAGAAGCAGATGAAACCGTTCTAGGCCCTCTGCGAGGGATCATCAACAAATCCTTTTCCACTGGTATAATCCCCTCTAAATGGAAACAGGCCCGGATATCACCTATTCTCAAGAAGCCAACACTTGACCCCAATAAACCCGAAAACTTTAGACCAATATCCCTCCTCCCTTGGCCAGCCAAGGTAGCAGAAGCTCATGTAAATAACATCTTGACCAATCATCTGACATCTAATAACATCTTAGACTGGTCACAACATGGCTTCCGGGCTGGCCACAGCACTGAGACAGCCTTACTAAGTGTGACAGAACACCTCCGCACCATTTTAGACTCTGGTGGAACGGCAGCACTGATCCTCCTCGATCTCAGTGCTGCCTTCGATACGGTGTCACACGAGGTTCTGCTGTTCAGGCTAAAAGAGGTCGGGGTAACAGGGTTAGCCCTTGATTGGTTTAGAGACTTCCTTTCGGGCCGGTCCTTCCGAGTCTCCACCCCTCCCCACCTCTCCAGGGAATGCCCCATTGAACAGGGCGTACCCCAGGGCTCTGCTCGCAGCCCCACCCTGTTCAATGTGTATGTTCAGCCCCTAGCTGAGGTGGTCAGAAGACATGGACTGTCGCTCGTGTCCTACGCTGATGACAGCTGGTGGTGGCACTAAACGATGAATGTGGACTCACTACCCAAAAATTCCAACGTACCCTCGTAGACATTACAGAATGGATGACGGCGAACTACCTTCAGCTCAACGCCGGTAAAACCGAGGTGTTGGTAGTAGGAAAAAACACTAAAGCTTGGGGGGACAACTGGTGGCCAGCAGACCTAGGACAGCCACCGTAACCCAAGGACTGTGTCAAAATCCTGGGAGTATGGGTAGACTCTGCCCTTAAATTCACTCAGCACACAAAAAAAGTGGCAGCAACCTGTTTCGGTATTTTAAGGAATCTCAGACCCATCCTTGGATTCTTCGACAACCAGACCCGTCAGACGATAGTACAGGCAGCCATCCTCTCCAGATTGGATTATGCCAACTCCCTTCTCCTAGGGACTAACGTAGCAGAAAAAGATAGACTTCAACGAGTACAGAACGCTGCCGCCAGGGCATTGGTAGGCATTCCCCGCCATGCGTCTGTAACCAGTACTCTCACCAAACTCCACTGGCGCCCAATGGAGAAACGGATTCAGTTCAAAACGCTGTGCCTAGCATTTAAAATCCTAAAAATGGCTTCCCCACCCATGCTCAGCCCCCTTCTGTCTAACTACGTCCCTCGACGTACTTTACGCTCAGAAGGTCAAAATCTTGCAACAGTTCCTCGCATCAAATTATCCAGGATGGGCGGCCGCTCCTTCAAGTATTTGGCCGCAAAGCTCTGGAACAACCTCCCTGATCCAATCAGAGGGATACAGGATCTGCAGACCTTTAGGAAAGCTATAAAAACTCACCTCTTCTGCTAAACTCTTCTCCCCTCCTCGCTTCTGATCCCTCTTCTGTCCACTCCTCTTACAGTAAGCGCCGGGACGCCCCTTGGCTGGGGCAGCTGCGCGCTATACAAGCCCATATAACATTAACATTAACATTAACATTAATTTTTTTTAAGGAATGTACATTATCATCCTCTGTATGTATTTGATGGTTAAATTTATTTTTGGATATTTCTGTTTCTAAAATCTGTACGTAATCTAATGATGTTTTCTTTTTCCTGCAATAAAAAAAAATTAAAAAAAATAAAAGTAATTGCTTTTAATCAAGATCTTAGCTGCGGAGAAGGGATTAACATAGTAGGTCATATTTTGTCCGAACTTGCACGCACGGTAAGAACTGCATTTGTAGAAGCCTTTTCTGTTTAGCCAGTCACTGCCCAAGGCTAGTTCTGGACTAGGCTTCACTAGTTTGCTGTGCATGCTGTAAGCTCTTTTGAAAGTGATGATGGGTTTGTCAGGGACTCTTGAACACAAAACACCGTCAGTTTTAAGAATCGACCAGTGCTTGTTGATGATGGCTTTTATCTGTTTGTGCTGCTGACTATAGGTGATAATTAGTCTGGGGGGCTAATCTTGACTATTTGCCTCCACAGGCCTGGGCATCAACAATGATTCCTGTGATCTTTCTTTAGTTTTAAGCAGTGCCTTGGGTAACGTTGATTCACTGTACCCTCTGGCTCTCAAACGATTCATCATCAAACTGGCTCCCTGATCAAATTTTTCCGTATTACTGCAAATTCTTTTTAACCGCAAAAGTTCCCCCAAAGGTATACTTTCGATCACGTGGCGGGGATGTCCACTGCTGGCATGTAATATACTATTGCCGGCAGTGGGTTTGCGGTATAATGAAGTGAAGATATTGGTTGCTTCAATATCAATCTGGACATCCAGAAATTGGGCCGATTCCTTGCTAACACTGGACGTGAAGAATAAATTGCTGGTGTTATTATTGAGGGCTTGGACAAACTGATCTGCGCTTGAAATATCGCCCTCCCACATGCAAAAAATATCATCAATGAATCGCATCCAGTGTTTAACGTTGTTAAAACCCGGTGTGTCGATGAGATCCCGCTCCTCCCACCATCCAACGTGTAAACACGAGTAGCTGGGGGATCCCATCGCAATACCTCTAATTTGTTCCCAGGCATCCTTGCCATACATGAAAAAATTGTTGTTGAGGCACCACATCACCAATTCACATAATATTGAATTATGGCCATAGTACTCGCAAGATTTGTTACCCAGATAGTGTTTGATGGCTTCAATACCTTTAGTGTGTTCTATACAGGTATACAAAGATCCAACATCTAGTGTAATCATACACCAATTCGCTTGACATTTTATGGTACCCAATTTAGACAGAAAGTCCCCAGTATCCTGACGTAACTAGCAAGGCACTGAACATGACATTGTAGGAAAAAGTCAATGTAGCGTGAAATGTTCTCACCCAGACTGTTTATCGCGGAGATGATGGGTCTGCCTGGAGTAGGTTGCCTCATTTTGTGCATCTTTGGAATTAAATATAGGTGCGGCATCACAGGATTCTCCACATGTAGAAATGAATATTCCTCAGATGAGATCACATTATTGCGTTTGTATGACAAGAGCATGTGTTTTATATTGTCTCTGGCCCGCTTGTATTCCATGCCACTGCTTCTTTCATAACAGTTGCTGTCGGCCAATTGTCTCTTTGCTTCTGTCACATATTCTTGTTTTTGCCACAGGACAATGTTCCCTCCTTTGTCAGAAGAGTTTATTATTATGTCCGGATTCCTACTCAGTTTGTTCATCAATTTGTCATATTGGGCACGCTGAAAATTGTTTTTGTATTTTTTTCTGGTGTCGTTTTTCTGTCTGTGTGTACGCCTGTTAAGTGTCTTAAGGTCCTCCACCACACACTCATGGAATATGTCAACCGCGTCCTTCGGCATGACGGGGACAAACTTGCTCTTGGATTTAAAGGGACTTTCTCCGGCTCCCCTTTGTGTCTCATTTATTGCCCGAAGTTGATTCTGGGTATCCAGTAGATCTGTAGATTGATTCGGGTTGGAAACAGAGGATCCAGTTTCTAAGTCACACAAAGTTAGCAAGGTTCTCGCGTCCCTGGCGGCTGCCATAGGAACCTCATTAGTTGCTTGATCTTTGTCCTTGCTATTAATTTCTTTGGGGTTAGATTTGTGGTGAGGAAGTTTTTTAATTTAAGCTTCCTGGTGAAAAGAAACACATCTGCTCTCGTGTTGGTATAATCGAACGAGCTTTCTGGGCAATAGTTGAGGCCCAAAGATAGTATTTGTTGCTCTGCCATTGTTAAAGTTAGATTTGACAAATTGGTAATGGTGCTGGCCATTGTGATTACTTTTTGTTCTTCTTGTTGTACCACGGCTTGTTTTTGTTTTGCTGTGGCCTTGGCGCGTTTCCTCCTTGCCTTGCGCCTTGCAGTACGTCGCTTCCGGCACCATTGTTGCGCGTTCTTGGTCGCAGCGTCTTGAGGCGCTCTTCGACTAAAAAATCGATTTCTTCACTTAGGTTTAGGACTGTATGTGTTTCACCGTCTTCGGATAAACCTGTTGGTGACCCCAGTGAGCTGCCTGAGCTTGTTAAAGAGATGGAGTCCAGATCCGGCAGAACCGAAGGTCCTGGTTCATTGCTGGTTGCTGAAAGTTGCACTGCTTTGACTTGACAGTTAGCTTGTTTTAATTTTCTTGCTTGGTCAAATTTTCTCGCAATAGTGTAAATGCGACCTGTCTCATAATCGTTGAGATCTCGGGCAAATTTGTTTATTTCGCGCAACTTTATTTTTTCTTCATGCTTTTTTAATCTGTCTCCAATCTCTTTGCGACTTTTGTCAATATGTGATTTAATTTCCACATCCACTTGTTTATCAAGTTCTTCATTGATTTTTTTATATCTGCACGCAGGGTTTCTCTGTCAAGTATTGCATACTTAATCAAAATTTTCATCAGCTTCATGGCGGCATCGAGGTTGCTTTCCCCCCATTCTCTGAGCATGGCAGGATTCGGGTCCACAAAGCTGGGGGCCAGTAATATTCGCAGGCCTCTGGGTACCCTCCCCGCTTCTGCGTATTTAGTCAGTGATTTATGTTCCCACCATTTCGTGACCTCGGATTTGGACTTCTTTTCCAGTGTTATTAATAGTTGTTTAACGTCCTGGTTAGCTGGACCGGCGGCCGTTGGTGGCGTTTGTTTGTTCAATCCGCCTCGGGGTAAATTACTTTATAGCATTTCAGCTGCCGCCTCCCTCTCTTCATCGAGACTCTTAGACATATTTGAAACAATGAGTCACGGTGTTTCAGGAAGGATTTTAGAATGTAACTATCGGCACCGAGCCGCTGCGTGTGCTTTTGCCTGAAAGTGTAGCGCTGCCTTCTCACCTGCTGATAACTGTTTGTAGAGACGCTGAGCATCGGCGTTTTGTTTTCCGCTGGTCGGCCAAACAGCTGATCGCGCACACCGGTGATCAGTTCGTAATCACTTCGTCAGTTGCAGGGGGCCACGCCACGTTACTCCTCCTCGGAATGCTGCAAGCTTTGGCTGTAAGGGCGAGGCCGCTCGTTGAGAAGGGGGTTCTGCCGACAGAGACAACCAACATCCGTAATTTAATTGAAAGAAAATCCTCTAACTTCCACACCAACGGCGCGCGAAAGAAGGAGACAGACCCCACGGCTTCAGGCAAGATGTTGCTTTTATTTAAAACCTTCCTGGCGACGCGTTTCGAGTAGCTGGTACTCTTGATCACACACCATTGAATAAATCAGCCTGTCATTTTTAAATGCTAGTTTTCCCTGACCCCTCCTATGGGTCACACCTCCCAAAGTGCATCACATGATTTGCAAAAACATAGGCATAGAAAAGGTACATATGTCATAATGGAATGAAAAACAGACTGCTGTAAACTTTTTCTATTAGTAATAAAAAGGTTAAATTTTGCCTGAAACAACACTGTATAACTAATTGATTTCGTTTATACATGTTAAATAATTTTATCATGATTTTATAATGCTAAACTGTCGCATATAAAAACATTAGTTAATTCCATTAATAGCTATTGCACGTATCCCATGTCTGTAAACAAACATTTATCATCACTGCATGAATGCAAAAGTGCCTCACGGCTGATAAAGTGACTAGTGCTGTTATCCGGTTATCATTACTTAATATATATATATATATTCACAAAAAAAACCATAGGTTTCAGGGACGTTATAGTTAGTTACATTTGACTCATATAAAACTCATAAAATCAGAGAAATTCGCCTGTTATAGTTAGTTGAGCTAACTATTACTCGTGCGCCCACAATACACTGCTGATGATGTCACATATTACATCACTCATGACATGGTCAGTGACATCACTGATGACATCTCAAATGACATCACTCATGACATCACTCATGACATCATCCACTAAATATGTGTTTCTGTAAAGTTTAAATATTTTACATAGATATCTATGCCAAGGTGTATTGAAGAATGAATGCATTTACAAGTGCCTAAAGGGGTTATTTAGTAGGTGCCTGACTGACTGTATAAGTGAGTGATTGAACGTGTCTTACTGAAAACATGGGTTAGTGATTAAACTGTGTGAAAGTCTGTATTAATCTCTCAGTTGGTGTGTAAGCAACTGCCTTGGTTGCTGAATAGCTACATGAGTGTCTATATGTGTTATTGATTTGTTGTCTGAGTATCTGTATGGGTCCCTGAGTGTCTGTGTTGTATGAGTCTGTGCATAGATGTCTGAGTGGGTGATTCAGTGGTTGTATGGATTAAAAAGTGCATCTAGGAAGGGCTGTATGGTGAGTTAGTGTCTGTATGGGTGTATTGGTGAGTGAATGAATTTCTCAGTGGTATATCTGTAACTAACTACATATGTTTTAAGGCACTATATGTGAGGGTTGGAGTATATAAATGAGTATACGTGAGACTAAGTTATTTGAAGAGTGGGTGTATAAATAAGTGTCTGCTTCTAGCAGTGATTGTATAAGACAGTAAATATGTGTTAGTATCTGCATAAATAAGTGATGTGGTATGTCTATAAATAACAGAGTTGGTGTGTGCAGTTGGTGTGTGCCGTTTGCTGTTGGCCTTTGCCACAGGAATCCCTGGTGACTCTAGTCAAGCTTCGCAGACCCGCCCGATTGTTTCCTGCCGTCTCACGCTCCTTTACCATCTGGAAGCGGGGCCGCCGAGTGGAGACGGGCGATGGACGGACTACAACCCCCATAAGCCCTAGCGGTGTGCCGCGTCACCTGCCAGCGCCCGGAGGCGCTTAAAAACAACACTACTGCCATCGAGTGGGGGAAACTCTTGCCTGCTGTTTGCTGTTGCCCTTTGCCACAGGAATCCCTGGTGACTCTAGTCAAGCTTCGCGGACCCGCCCGCTTGTCTCCCGCCGCCTCACGCTCCTTTACCATCTGGAAGCGGGGCCGCCGAGAGGAGATGGGTGAGGGGCGGACTACAACCCCCATAAGCCCTAGCGGTGTGCCGCGTCACCTGCCAGCGCCCGGAGGCGTTTAAAAACGACACTACTGCCATCGAGTGGGGGAAACTCTTGCCTGCCGTTTGCTGTTGCCCTTTGCCACAGGAATCCCTGGTGACTCTAGTCAAGCTTCGCGGACCCGCCCGCTTGTCTCTCGCCGCCTCACGCTCCTTTACCATCTGGAAGCCGGGCCGCCGAGTGGAGACGGGCGAGGGGCGGACTACAACCCCCATAAGCCCTAGCGGCGTGCCGCTTCACCTGCCAGCGCCCGGAGGCGCTTAAAAACAACACTACTGCCATCGAGTGGGGGAAACTCTTGCCTGCCGTTTGCTGTTGCCCTTTGCCACAGGAATCCCTGGTGACTCTAGTCAAGCTTCGCGGACCCGCCCGCTTGTCTCCCGCCGCCTCACGCTCCTTTACCATCTGGAAGCGGGGCCGCCGAGTGGAGACGGGCGAGGGACAGACTACAACCCCCATAAGCCCTAGCGGTGTGCCGCGTCACCTGCCAGCGCCTGGAGGCGCTTAAAAACGACACTACTGCCATCGAGTGGGGGAAACTCTTGCCTGACGTTTGCTGTTGCTCTTTGCCACAGGAATCCCTGGTGACTCTAGTCAAGCTTCGCGGACCCGCCCGCTTGTCTCCCGCCGCCTCTTGCTCCTTTACCCTCTGGAAGCGGGGACGCCGAGTGGAGACGGGCGAGGGGCGGACTACAACCCCCATAAGCCCTAGCGGTGTGCCGCGTCACCTGCCAGCGCCCAGAGGCGCTTAAAAACGACACTACTCCCGTCTCGGGGGACGCCGGGCGAAGCCCGGGCCGAGGGCGGGCCCGTTTAAGCCCGTTCAAGACCGAGTAAGACTTGGACTGGGCCACGTCCCTTGCATTTTTGTTTCCTGGATACCCTGTCTGTGTACCGACTCTTTTTACTTAACTGTCGTACCCTGTTATTCATAACAATATACCTGTAAACTATTGTAAACCGTGTTTAACTATGAATAGAGGCACTAGAAGCAAAACGGCGTCAAACAGTCCCTATAGATCTCTTCATCACCCGGACTAATGAGGTGATAGACCAGAGCATAATTTTGCTGGAGCGCCGAGTATCCCATGAACTGGAAATAGCTAGAAGATCTTCCATGGGACCCCTTGAACTCTTTATACGCTACCTACAACCAGTCGAAAAAAGTCTTATGAACATCGAGAAACAATTGGTAAAATTAAACACACCACCGTTCTCTCAGAAATCATTAGGCCCGCTCACTGCAGGGGGGAGGAAACCCAAAGCCACTAGCACATTAGCTCAACCAGCACAATCTGACACTCGAGCAAAACCCACACCAACTCCAAAAATTGCAAACATGCAGCAGAAATCTGCACAAGTCACACCTCAGACCACAATAGGAGATGGGAAGGCAAAACCTAATTCTGCTTCACAGACCCCCAGGTATCCCCGGTTCATCTAAAGGCCCAACTCAGGCAGCCAAGCCGAAAGCGACACTATCCATACCTCCGAAAGGGCCGGCCCCACAACCACCGGGCGAAGGGAGAAAGGGAGGGAGGTTCAGGCGTCTGACACACTTGCCACCCGAGGCGACCCCATATATTGTCATTCTTACTGGGGTCCCAGAGTTGTCGGATAATACAGATGAACCCCCCTGGTCCCTTCGTAACAAGGTTCTGCAGTGGCTGAGCCAAAATAGACCTCTTCAATCACCAAACCTTAGTAGAATCTCCTCGGTACGAAGAGTGTCCTGGATTGGAGAATCTAAAATAAGCATACAGGGTGATTGCGTTATAGTCAATTGTGATGGTCCTTCCACAGTTGACTATATTTGCTCCTGGCCTGCCCTGGCAAAGAAGGGGGGGATCGACGCACACCGACTGTCCTTCTTTTATCCACCATCGAATCTATATGAGTATGGAGAACCCCCCAGCTGGGATGAGGGTCCAGACTGGTCCTGGAACCAGGTGGGCCATTGGAATAGACATAGAAACAGAAATTGGACCAGAGACTGGGAACCACGGTCCTGGTTTCCCATAAGAGAACAGCCCAACTTGGAAGGCTGGAGGGGTTTTCCTACAAGAAACAGGTTCGACTGTCTAGACATGGTCGATTGACCAACTGGGTACATACAAGGGGCATATCAGGCACCTAGTACCTCACCCGTTTCCTTAACCCCAGGAATAGAACATAACTCGCATAATAATAAACAGACTCCCTATCATACTAGTCTGACACTGACAAACACTACTACCATCTCGAGTCGGGTACCAGCACCCCAGGCCCAGCTTCCTGCTCAACACCTAGTTATAGAACCAATTCCTGAGGCTCTCCTCATCACAGACACAAACGAGAATATTGACACATTGTCCCGTGACAATGCAACCGCAGACACTCTGAACAAGCCACGGCAAAATGTAGTCACCACCACAAGTTTATTCCAATTGAAAGATGGCCCATCACAGACCGAGAGGAGAGCCAGCGTGACAATAACATCATGGAACATCGCTGGCCTCTCCAAAAAATCTAAGGACCAAACTTTCTTAGCTTTCATGGACAAATTTGACGTCATGTGTCTTCAGGAGTGTTGGGACCAAGAGTTGACCCACATAGAGGGCTTTAGAACCCTCTTCACCCCTGCCATTCAGGGAAATCGAGGTAGGGGATCTGGAGGTCTGTGAACGTATATCTCCAACCTGGCTAATCTGTCAGTGAAGAGATATGAAGTGGAGGAGTTTAAAAACAGAGAGTGTAACCCACTGCAGGGCTTTTCGGTAAAAGGGAAAGGGCGGCGATTTCTTTTGATTAACTTATATAATAATATTCAGAAAGAGGACGCCAAAGCTTTCATAAGTGAGTTGACTTCTATCCTAAATAAAGGAGTGAGGGAGGCTGATTGCATTCTCTTAGTTGGAGACTTTAATTGCCACATATGCCCCCATGGTGATTCCAAAATCTGCGGCTTAACAAATTTAAAGGGGAACCTTGCACGCATTTTGAACACACTGCATTTGGCAATATGTTAAACCAACTTATGCATGACTGGGACCTAGGACACGCTAATGAACTCAGTGAGCCCATGGTTGCATTTCAACCTACCTTCCACGGTCGAGGGGCAGGTACCGTGATAGACTTTGTGTTGATGTCCAATATTAACCAGGGCTCCGTACAAGGGTTTAAAATTGAAGAACTAGCTATGACCGACCATTTCCCAATAAGTGTCAGCCTCGATGCGGGCAGCCATGACAGCCATGAAATAAGCACATCTGAAAGACTATACCGACACTCCATCTCCCTGTCTAGAAAAAATGGGTATGCCATTAAGTGGGCCAAAGTCGACCCCAAAAAATTCTTAGAAGAGGTAATTAACAAAGAGCGCAAGCACTTTATAATGTGCTTAGAGCAAAATCCTAATCCCCACTTGATTAGAGCGGCTTATGATAAGATAGCCGCTACCATAAACGATAAATTAACCAGGAAACAAAAAGCTGGAGAGAAATCCAGATTAGCTGGCTGGTTTGATTCGGCCTGTACTAAAGCCCATAAAGCTCTTATACAGGCAATAAAGACCTTACCGAAAGACACTAGCTTAGTTAGAACTGCCAGGTCACATTATAAACAGACTTTACAACATAGGAAAAATGAACTCAAAACTCTAGCTTGGGAGGCCCTAATTAAGGCTAGCGCCCTTAGGGATAATATCTCATTCTGGAGAGAAGTCAATGCCCCCTTCTTTGTTGAGAGTAAGACCGATTGCTTGGAGATCGCCATAGCCGAAGACGTATGGGTCAGTTACTTCACGGCTTTGTATAAAAATGATGATCTAGTGATGTCAAACCCTTCTGTGACCCCACAACATTCTGACATTGTCTTACAGTCTGAAGTACCAACCACTCTGAACTCCTTTCCATTGAATATTGTCTTCTCCCCATTAGAGGTCGAACAAGCCATTCGAGAGAGTGCCAATTCAAAAGCCCCAGGGCCAGACGGAATACCTATTGATTTATTTTTAAAAAACCTAGAACTCTGGGCCCCACTTCTGACAAACGTATTAAATACTTATAGTCAAACAGGTTTTCCTGTCACATGGCATGACGCCATTGTAATCCCTATCTATAAAAAAGGTGATAGGCAGGACCCAAAATGTTACAGACCCATTTCTTTGCTCGATTCCCTGATGAAGGTAGCAGGCAGGGTTTTATTGACAAAATTGCAAACCTGGGCTAAACGTAAAGGGGTTCTCTCCAAACTCCAATACGGTTTTAAGAGCGGCCTGGGTACAGTCGAGCAGGGTCTCAATTTGACATTAATAATGAATAAATACACGACAGTCAAAAAAGGGAACCTGTTTTTGACGTTCGTCGACCTTAGCTCGGCTTTTGATTGTTTAGATCATAAAGTGCTATGGAACACCCAAACCAAGATGGGGATAGACCCACACATTCTAAATGTTATTAAGGAACTCTACAGAGATGCAGGTGCAACGGTACGATATGGCAAAAATGGAGAACGAACTAAAAAGTTTCCCATAGAAAAGGGCGTACGGCAGGGCTGTATCCTCGCCCCTTTTCTTTTTAATTTATATATTAACGAAGTGGCAGATTTTTTAATAAACTTGGAAGTTGATTGTCCCAAAATAAACTGTGAATCGGTACCACTACTATTATATGCCGACGACGCCGTTATCATGTCACGAACTCAGATAGGCCTTCAGAAGGCCCTAACTGGGTTTTCAACTTTCATGAGCACTAGAGGGCTGAAGATTAACGTGGGAAAAACTTTCACCATGTGCTGCCCCTCAACAAATAATTCTAAAATTGACTGCAAAACCTTCGTTAATCAAACAAAGATAGGCTTGACAAAAACTTTCTCATATTTAGGTATTACTTTTAACAACAGGGGAACATGGACCACAGCCGTTACCACTCGCAGTCTGGCCTTCACCCGCACCATAGGCGCAGTAAAACAATTCGCCAAGAGATTGGGCGGGAAACCAATTGATACTCTGCTCAAGATCTATGCAGCGAAGTGCGTCTCTACTGCAATATATGGCGCAGATATATGGGGGACGGCCAACTGCACCCAAATCCAATTAGCTGCAAACGCTTTTTTTAGGTTCCTGCTTGCAGTCCCAAGATCTATTTACACGACCATATGTCACAAAGAACTAGATCGAGTCCATATCACTGATATTATAAAGATAACTCCAGTTATGTTGTGGCACAAGATATGGTCATCAAAGGACACAGCTTTTAGCAGGGATGTCATTCAAGACTGCATGAATCAATCAGCTGCTAGCAAGTTCATTTGGCTTTCTTATGTCAAAAAATTTCTATATTCTATTTGCCATCCAGAACTTTACACAACTCCAAGCTCATGCACTTTAATATCCAAAAAAGCCTTAAAGGAAATTTGTTTTACGCTTCTAGAAGACAGGCGGTGGTATCTGGATGGTAATATGTCTACGATCATTTCCCACCGTCTTATTCTTCATGGGCCGGGCTTACATCCTTACCTGGCCCCGGCATTTTCCAGCTACCACAGAATGCTATTGACACGGATGAGAACAGATTGTTTTTACAGGCTGATATCATTCCCCGCCCCAAATGACTGGTCTGCTACTTTAATAAATTGTCCTTGCGATGACATATCAACCCAGTCAAACATTCATTGCATCTTCTTTTGCAAATATTACGAGTGGGGTAGAAAGCGCTACTTGTTACCCATTCTTAAGAAGTGGGGTCTGAGGCAATGTAAACCAGCCTTGTCAGACTTTACTTGTTGCAAGATGAACTTACCATGTATGCAGCCATTACATTTTTGAAATATGCAGTAAGATGCAGAGGGACGATGGCCTAATGACAAAAAATTCTTGTATGTTTGCATTATATTGTACCTTATTACATTACATAGTACATTACAATAACCCAGGTCCCTTTTTAACTGCTTTATGAATTGTCTTTTTACATGTTTCACCTAATTTTTTAAAACATTTTAAATTAAAAAACTTAGAGTATTAATGTGAACAAATGTATGATATGGATGAAATGTTTTTACATTTTAATGTGCTTTTATGGTCTTTTTACAAATACCGAATAAAGCTATCTTTGAATTGAATTGAATTGAGTTGGTGTGTATAACTGTATACATGAGTAAATGGGTATGTGATTGATTCTTTGCATTACTGACTAGGTGTGTGAGTAACTCTATGGATAAGTGGCAGAGTGTGACTGCATGTATAGATGTATGAGTGCATATTATAGTCCTGTATTGATGAGTAACTACATGTATAAGTGACTGGATGTGTGTGTAGATCTAGGAAATAGTGAGTGGTATGTAGTATATAGCATTCTTGTGTGTATGGTTTCAAAAATAGTAGTCTGCATTTTAGAATGGGTGTATCAAGGTTTATATTAGGGCATCAGTACGTGCATCAGATTATCACGTGGATGATGTCATGAGTGATGTCTTCAGTGATGTCATTTGCGATGTCATCAGTGATGTCATCAGTGATGTCACTGACCATGTCATGAATGAGGCAATATGTGACATCATCAGCAGTGCATTTCGGGCGCGCAAGTTATAGTTAGCTCAACTAACTAAAGCAGGTGAATTTCTCTGGTTTTATATGAGTCAAATGTCCAACTAACTATAACGTCCCTGGAACATATGTTTTTTTTAGTGAATTTCAAAAGCTTTTTAAATGCTAATTCCTGACTATAACGTCTGTAAAATCTATGGTTTTTTCAGTGAATTTCTAATGTTTTTTTTTAAATGTTAATTTTATATATTAATGTCAGAAACTATTGAGCTCGGCTATTGAAATCTTTAAGGTCCAAGCCCGGGGGGGGCATTATTTGGTGCTGAACTCAGGGGACATGCAAGCCAAGAGAACCTTACCCAAGGAGAAAATAATTTCCTTAGACAGTTGTTAAAACTCCCACGGAGTACTCCGCTAATTCCTCTATGATTAGATTTGGGCCTTATGGCAATTGCGGATGTAACAAACCTGAAATCTTTCTTGTATTGGCGTCGCCTGTGGGTTACCCCCAAACTTTTATCATACAGGGAGGAATTATTGGAAATATTGAATCTAAGAGGGACTGCCAAACTGCCGTGGCTTGCTCATATTAAATATTGACTTGTAAGTTTGGGGCTGGATGAGCTTTGGGAACATCCAGAAACCACCTGCGCCTCTATACTCAGGAAATTATTGAAGGCTCATCATGAGGAGTATAAATTATCACAGCTTTATAGCTGCTCTCGAACTGGTAGATTAACTACAGCTTTTTTAGAAATTATAGATAGGTTCTGCTTCGAGCCGGTTTTAGATGAAATCAAACCGTCAGCTGCTAAAAAGCTCTACCTCCAGTTCAGGCAGGGGTCTCTTCCTCTTCGTTGTTTTTCACATAAGTGGGGGATATGCAAATTTTAAATTGTCCGGCATGTAAATGCACCGAAGAGTCAGTAATTCATGTGTTGTTTAGCTGCCCTGGCTATCACAAGGCAAGGAAACGATGGCTGGTGCAGATCTGTAGGAACCTTGGAACTAGATGCTGTTCGGAGGCTTTCAGGTTACTGAAGTACGTTACTAGTATCCTCATAGTCTATTCAGTTGCAGGTTTCCTATTTTCCATGTGGTGCACCCGCAGGTCATACTTGAAAGTGTCATTAAAGGAGTTATAGGGTCCTTTTTGGGGGATATGAAACAACTATATCCATCAATTAGTATTCGGAATAATAATCACAGTGGCTAAACTCTGCTAGTTTTAAAACCAAGTCTTGTTTAAATTTGTACAACTCAAGCTTGGTTGTTGGCCTCACAATCACATCATAGTGAATTGGTAGTCTTCTAATTAGTCATTTCAATTAATCCAAATATCCTTTGTAGACGCAGCCTGTAGAGTGATAGATTATAGGTCATCCTTTTTAGACAATCTGTTAGGTAAATGTTTTAGGTAAATTATTTATTCATTTGTGCTTTGCACTTCCCGAGTATGAAGTATTATAGACTGCCAAAAACCAAACTTTGTCATTTATATTCTTCCACGTTAAATTAGCTTGATGTGAATCTTTTTTTTAAATGTTGTAAAGAATGTATCATTATATACAGGCCAATTGTGTTTTTGGTTCTTCTACTTTTTAAATGTAATTGATCTATGCTGCAATTTTAAATGTATTTGTTTGTATTGTTAATGCACTTTTGCAGTCATGTTGACCGAAACAAAGTCTTTTTGAAATGAAATGATATTTGAATGTTTATAAAACTTATATTTTTTCTATTTTTTTTTATATTTTGGAACTCTAGTATCCTCCTTTTTTTAACTTTAAAAATTATGTAATGTTTTATATCTTCCCAAAAAAATATGAATATCTTTTTTTTGGGGGAGAAAACTGCAGTCCCATACCGGGAGTGTATCAAGTTACAGCACCACTCGAATCCTATTTGCCATTTTGCTAAACTCGTAAATGATGTGCATTTCGTATTGGACGGATTCGTGGCACCACGTCCCGCGTAACATCATATACATATGAGGTCACGCCAGCTGCTACTTTGGTATCTGACGGGTACGCAGTACCAAGCCACCCGTTATGGCATGTACGTATGAGGTTGCGCCAGCTGCGCGTTGCATATGCAACGAATACACGCTCCTAGGCCCTTTGTTACGTCATAGGCGTATGGTGATGTGCCAGGTCCGCCATTCTCTCATTTTTTTTTTATGTCTCAAAACTATATCTAAATAACTTTAAACTGTATATGAGAGCAAGCAATAATCAAAAATATTTTAAACATTTATATATTTATAACGGTAATAAACTTATAATATGATAAATATATTTTCTCAAAATGGCGTCGGGTGCGGCCTCCTTGCGCCCTCAACGCGCGATTGCCATGTAACCTTAAAAAAGCATTTGATTAGTTCATAACATTTCCCATTGGAACAGTTGTAGGACCCTACCCATTTGAGTCATTCTCTGTACAGCGTTTGATGAGACACACCTCTTTTGCTTAGAGAGCTTTTTTGACATTTTTTTTTGCTGTGTACACATATCAAACTACACGCAACATGCAATGATCATCTTGACCAATATTCATGGTCTGTACATTAGCCTTCCACGTGTCTTGGCCATGCATCTGAAATGTTACATCAAAAAAGCAAATGTGTGTTACACGATGCCCCTGGTGTGTATGTATGCACATTATTGTGCTGCCTTTCTGTCTGGGTATTGGTGGCTCAAAGGAGTATCATTCTTTGCGAAATTTTCCTAACTTTTGGCCAGCTCTGGTCAGCTCCAATCCTGAAAGTTTCACAGCGATTTGTCAAGTGGCGGCCGAGAAAAAAGGGGGGGCCCAAAACGTGTTTACCTCATGCACTTTCCCATAGGACCTTTAGCCACAGCTACAGCTTGAACTGCTCAACGGAATTATGCTAAATTTGGCAAAGAAGTAGTCCTCAGTTAAGACGTGTGCCTTTTGCTTAAATGGTGTCAATCTGTTCAGTAGTTACTGAGAAAATTACAGTTGAAATCATTTATATATCTATGGGCGCAGTGGAGTCTACGCGCATTGTCATCGTACCATAAGCGCACCCTTCTGATTCCGCGCTGAATGCTAATTGGCTGTCAAGTGGTTGTCAACATTCAAAACCGGGAACTGTTGGCAGCCATTTTGTGCCTCGGTAGAAGCGAGGCTGAGGAAGTCAGTGGAATATGTGTGCAAAACATAGAAAGGGGGCAGGGTAGGAATAACTTTACCCTCTAGACCTGCTTAGGGGGTGCCAGAAGGACCCCCCAGGGCCCACAATTTATTTTTATTTTTAAACCTGGCAGGTGTGTGTAGGGTGCGCGGACTCTGGCGTAAAATAAATAAAATAAAACAGAGCTTTTTTATAATCAGCCCCCGGGGGGGTTAAATGTCGGGGCAAAATTATTACATTTTCTGGGGAGCCCAGAGGGGCCCCCCAGCCCCGGGGATCGCCATCCCCAGGCTAAAAAAAAATGGTGGAGGGAGAGGTCCAAGGTCCCCAAAGCCGCGGGGACCACCACCCCCCGGGGCTTTATTTATTGTGGGAGGGGGACTGTGTGGGCCCCCTCCTGGAGCACTCGAGGGCCCGTTACCGCCTGGGGCTACAAAAAAATGGTTGGGGGGGCTGCAAGTCTCCAAAGCCCTGGGGACCACCACTCCCCGGGGCTTTATGTATTGTGGGAGGGCCGGCTCCTGCAGTGTCCCGGGGTGTCTATCCCGCCCTCCCATAGCAAGGAAATCTGTTCTCTCTTTCAAAATCTAAAACAGATTGCTTTTCCACATGGGGAGCTGCATGTTAGTAGCTCCCCATGTGGAAAAGCAGTGCCGTCTCCCAAACGCGTAGAAGTTGTGCACCAAAGGCGATGGCAGATTATGAGTTATGCATCCAGTGCATGCGCAGCAGGGGGAAGCACTGAGCGCCCCGCTGGGTGCACGACTTTTAATTTTACCATAAAAAAATAGCCCTATCAGTTATTTCTAATATCCCAGGGGACCCTATCCCCCGGGTCTTATAAAAAATGTTGGGGACCGTGGGGGGAGCCACAATGCCCCCACGGTCCCGCCGGCTCCCTGCGTTCTTCGGGAACTGGCATTACTTTTCCACATGGGGAGATGCTAACTTGCATGTGGAAAAGTTATCTGGTTTGGATTTTGAAAGTGAGAACAGATTTCAGTGCTCTGTCTTTCAAAATGCAAACCAAGTTTGTTATGGTAGGGCGGGAGCCGCAAGACTCCCGCCCTCTCATATTAAACAGCAAACGGAGGCCCACACAACCTCCCGCCCACAATACACAAAGCCCCGGGGTGGTGGTTCCCAGTGCTTGAGGGGGGTCGTTAAGGCCCTTCCACTTCTAATTTTGCAAGGGGGGAGGCCTTGGAGCCCACTCCAACCATTTATTTTATAGCTCTGGGGGGTGGCTCTCACGGTTGCATAGCAAACAGCAATGTTGAGAAAATCTTCCAGTAAGATAACGAAGGATTTTGAAGTCCATTTTCGGCGTTTTTGTTGTAGGTTACAGCCGTTAAAGCGGCGACAATCTTAATGCCGTGTTTGTAAATATGCCCTTAAGTTTTGTAATTTCGACAATTTTTTCTCCTATTTAAATAGGCACAAAGTATTTTTTTAAGTGCATTGTGAATCGTGCAGCAACACTGTCTAATTGTGATCTATAAAGACTTGAAAGAGTTGTGTACTTCTTTTGCTCGTAATGTGCATAGGGGCAGATTTTCAAGTTCATTGCGTTACTGTTGCATCATTTTAAAGATGGGAAAAGTGAAGCAAAAGTGGCTCAAGGGGCTTGCAAATCTGCTACACAGTGTTCTGTCTTACTTTTCTTTCCTTTCTGTCATGTTGAGGATCCTGGGTAAATATAACGGTTTCTGTACAGCCAGTACCTTTCAACCCTACCCCCAAACTGCTTACTGCCTTGTTCATATCAGCTCCTATGTTGAAAGATTGGGGGTGATTCATCAAGGGGGGGCTGAGAAAAAAGGGGTTTCCCAAAATGTTTTTTCTCTATGTTAATTTCCAGAGGAAACTTTAGACAAGGCTTCAGGTCAAACGGGTGAGAGGAATTACCCCAAATTTGGCAGGGAGAAGGGTCTTGCTCTAGAAACCATGATTTTGTTTATTTGGTGTAAATCCGTTCAGTAGTTTTTGAGAAATATTGAAATTTACAGATATCGATATTTGGGAATTCTGCCATCTGATTGGGTGAGGCGTTACGAGCACGAGCTTGCTGCTTATTGGCTGCGAGCGCTGCGAGCGGTTGCAGGTAGGAAGTGTTGGCTGCCATTTTGTAAATCCGTTGAAGGGAGTAAGGGAAAAAAAGGCAAAAAAGTTGGAAAGGAGTGTAGGAGCACTGTAACATCTGTGGGGGAGTGCGAAGCGAAGTAGTCACTCTTACCAGTCTGAAAGTGTGGTGTTGCTCAGAGTGACATGGTGCTGATATGATATGGTGCTACACTCGGGTATGAAACCGATAGCCTAAACGTGAGCTCATTGCTGTAAAGTGATGTGGTCTGGTCTGGTCTTTGTAGCATACGTGTGCAAGGAGTGTTAGTAGGCGTTTATACCATACAGGGAGTGGGAAGCGAACTACTGACCGCTACCTTGCGTTTATAGTATACCGGAAGTGGGAAGCGAAGTACCCACGCCTACCAGTGTAAAGAGTTGGGGATGAAACCGAGGTGATTGCTGTAAAGGGATGGGCTCTGGGCGCTGTAGTATACGTGTGCAAGTAGTGTTAGTAGGCGTTTATACCATACAGGGAGTGGGAAGCGAACTACTGACCGCAACCGTGTGTTTGTAGTATACTGGAAGCGGGAAGCGAAGTACTCATGCCTACTGGTGTGAAGAGTCGGGGATCAAACCGAGCTGATTGCTGTAAAGTGATGGGCTCTGGGCGCTGTAGGATACTAGCAGCTGTGGTATAACTGTGTAAGTAGTGTTAGTATGCATTTATAGTATATAGGGAGTGGGAAGCGAACTACTCACCTCTACTGGTTTGCAGACTCAGGGATTACACCGTGTGCCTAAATTGTGAGTTAATTGCTGTAAACTGATGTGCTCTGGGCACTGTAGCATACCTGTGAAAGTAGTGTTAGTTTGCTTTTATACAATGCAGGGAGTGGGAAACAAACTACTCACCCCTACCGGTCTCAAGACTCGTGGATGAAACCATGAACTCATTGCTGTAAAGTCATGTGCTTTGTGTAGTATTCCAATGTAAGTCATTGTAGAATGTTAGTATGTAATTCTACTAGAATGTAAGTATGTAATGTTAGAATGTAGGGCTGTCATGAGAGAAACCTTGGGGAGTTTGTACACCGTGCTGGAGAAGACGGTTGCCTTTCTGTGTAGTCTGCTCCTGCTGGTGGCTGTTTAAGGTGTCTTGTTTTCCTGTAATAAATTTACTTATTGGATCCACTGCTCTCTGCCTCTTCACTCGTTGAATTTGGCAACGAGCGGTGAAGGTAAAAAAAAGGCAGTACTCACCAATATTTTGAAAATTGCTTGTGATGTGCTGAATACCCGTTTTCTTTGTGTAGGTGTTTCTACTCATCCCAGGGTCATCGGCTCATTGAACTATGTCATCCGACTTCTGGTAGGATTTATATTTTTAGATTTCGCGCTTCCTCTGCCTCTTCACTACACTCTGGTCTCTGTACTACACGTGTGTAAGCAGTGTTAGTATGCATTTATACTATACTAACCAATGCATCATGGTCCTAGGGAGCACGCCCTCCCAGGCACACCTCATTCAATGACCCAGGGGTGTGCATCCGCGGGACATTTGTGTTTGCTATTAGAGGGCGGGTGTATGACTTCCACCCTGTGATAGCAAATCCTTGTTTGACTAGTTGAAGCAAGAGGAGGAAAACCTGTATTGCTTTAATAGAGCGATCCGGATGGTAAAAATGAAGAGGAGAAAAAAAAGCGGGGTCTCACCCGTTCATTTAAATGAGGCCCCTGGTGTGTAATGTTCCGTGGCCAATCCTATTATTATATTGTGTGGTCTCTGTAGGACTGGGGATCTTACTGTCACATGAAAATTAGACGCAGGAGGGCACAGAGACGTTTTGCAGCCTATGGGACCATCACCTTTCCAGGCATTGTTTACTAATTACTCGGGGGGTTCGAGACCAACTGAAATCAGGGGATCGCCACCGAGCAAGGCTTTACTTAAATATGCAGGGTGGGCCTCGGCAGTCCCTGAAGCCTCGGTGGTCCTAGGCAATGCCTTATTGGTTCTGTAATCACACGGGCACAATTCATGGTGTTATAAAGTGATACACTCATAGAACCCTTGCAGTTGTAGAACTACCCAGGCTTCATTTGTGTAATAGTCAGTTGGATTATGTTTGGTAGGTGTACCGCAAAATTACAAAGGTTTTCCCTCATAATCTCCTATAAACAGAAAATTTTCACAATAAACTATAGACAAGTGTTGTCAGAAAAAGAAGACCCATACACTCAGTTATTTATTGGAAAAAAAATAACCTTTATTAAAACACAAAAAAATGGAAACATAAATTTATTAGAACAAACAACAGTATAACATAAAAAACATGGGTTGGAATCCTGTGGAAGCAGCATAGAAAACCTGCAAGACAAAAATGAAAACATAAGTATGTGTGCCATGTGGAAGAGGGAAAGAAATGTAGTCTGAATGAAAGGACGATAGTGAGAATGGGAGGGAGAGGGAGTGGGTGGAAGGGAGAAAGGGAGGGAGAGTCAAAAGAAGAGAGGGAGGAGCAGACAGAGCATTGACCTACTGCACCCAGCACTCAGTGTTTAACCTCCCATCACCCGTTTGTCTAAGACGTTGGGGTCCGCGAGAAAGAGTGTGGTCCAGCAAGTCCTTAAAATTAAACATATGAAAGAGGCCAGAGATTATATTATTGGTTACGGGAAAATCGCTTGCCTGCACCTGTGCACACAGGGTGCTGCACCCCAGGCCCCTTCCCCTGCACTGTGGTCAATTGTAGGTCCTGAGCACTGAGGCTTTCAGTGTGTCCAAGACGTGTTGGTGCAAGCCTCGAGTCCGGTGTACGTTTTTTGGGTAGCAGAGCAGGTCTCTGGTCAGAGACGCTGTCTTGATACCACGATGGAAGGCGTTAGAATGCCCAGGGCATCATCGCGGGGTGAGCTCCCGCTCTACCCAGTTTGGGTCCATCAATTCAGTGTTTGAAAAGGGAGAAATTATTTAATGGTGGAAACGTCTGGAGCTAAATGAAGGGTTATTTTAAGCTTAATAGAAAACAGCAGTTGAGTAAATCCTTTGTTTTTGAAGTACGATCTACCAACTGTTAGTGGTTATCGTGGTTCAAAGAGGAGTTGGAATGCATGAGAATACACAAGGTTAAATAATAATATGTTATACGAAGGTTCACATAGAAAGGAACAGAGCGCATGGTAGAAGCATAATGTGTGAGTGTAATGCAGTGGCGGAAGGCTGTGTGCCTGTACACTTAGTAATGAGCTCACTACTGTGTCCTAAAAGTAAACGCCATGTGTCTGTGGGGCAGCGCTGCCTGCTGGCTCTGGCCTACAGTACGGTCCAGCAGGTCTTTAAAATGAGACAGAGATGAGACTGAATCAGGTCAGAGATCACATCATTACCCCCGGCAACACTGCTTGATCGCACCTGCACACTCAGGCTGATGCACCCCAACCCTCCTGCAGCACTGCGCTCAACAGGTGTCTGTAGGGCAGCACTGCCCGCTGGTTGAGGCCTCCAGTACGGTGTAGCAGGTCCTTAAAATGAGACCGACATGTGACTGAATCAGGTCAGAGATCACATCATTACGCATGGCAACATCGCTTGTAGGCACCCAGGCTGATGCACCCCACCCCACCCCTCCCACAGCACTGCGCTCATCACGTGTGTAGGAGAGTAGGGTCTGCTTCCTATGGTTACCCCCACTTTTTGCTGTGTTTCTGTGGTTTTTCGACTTTAGTATAGCTGTGGCCCTGCTAATCAGGCCCACAGCCAATCTGTTCTCTCTCTAAATTGATACCATGTACTTTACGTACATACCAGATTGGTTACTTGGTCACCCTTATGAGTCCCTGTATATGGTACCTTAGGGACCCAGGGCATAGGTACCCCAGAGGCCTACCAGGGGCTGAAGCATGTAGTGTGCCACCCCTGGTTAGCCTTCCAAACGGACACCAAAGGTCTGCATTTCCAGCCTGGGTAAGGTGGTGTAAGCACCCCTTACTTAGATATAGTATACCTATATCTACCTTATATAAATAGACATACAGTAACCTATAAGTCACTCCTATGACAGGCCTTGACAATCCTGAAGGCAGAGTGCTTGGTTTTGTGTGAGAGGGTGCCCTAGCATGAGCTGAGCCCCTCTGCAGCTTTCGGAATCATCTCCTTATAGCTGTTCTATGATATAGCTATACCATATACTCTTAAATGCATTATAATCCTCGCGGTTAAGTCTAAATTTGGTTTGGCTTTATCAAAACATGTCAGGTACGGTGTCAAACACTTTGGAATACTACCCCCCACCCCCACCAGTTCTGGTGGCGAGGTAGCATTCCACCCTTTTAGAGGGAGAAGACATGTACATACTGGTAAACCCGGTTAAAGTTAAACAGAGCCCCAGCATCACAAAATGGGTGCTGCTGCCAAAGACATGAGTCTGCCCTCCTGCTGCTGGACAAAACTCCATACAAAAGGGGGTGGTGATGAACGGAGCATCTGAACCAATCAAACACTCACACCCAGTCAACAGATCTGGGTTTAATCCATCACCGTTCTTTAGCCCACTCTGCCACCCCAGTTCAGACATAGCCATATGCAAATCAGTCTGACCCTGTGCCTCATGTAAACAGTCCAGGCCGAACTGCCAAGCCATGCCTTCCCTGGACCGGAAACAAGCTTCCTAGGACCGGTTTCTGGCATTCCAGCCGTCTTCAGCCAGGCTTGCTTGAATCCAGTGGCAAAGTGAGCAAGGGACTCACGTCTGAGCATACCCTGCCACTCTTATGGCGGCCAAAAGCGGTACAAAAGGGGGTGGTGATGGACAGAGCATCTGAAATCAATCAAACACTCACACCCAGTTAACAGATCTGGGTTTAATCCATCACCGTTCTTTCGCCCATTCTGCCACCCCAGTTCAGACATGGCTATATGCAAATCAGTCTGACCCTGTGCCTCATGGGAACAGTCCAGCCCGAACTGCCCGAACTGCCAAGATTTCACATAACGCCAAGACACCCATGTGTAACAGCGCGCTCTATAAATGTCAAAAAATAAAATAAATAAATAAATCAATGAGGCACAGGGTCAGACTGATTTGCATATGGCCATGTCTGAACTGGGGTGGTGGAGTGAGCTACAGAATGTCACACTTGTATATAGTAGGGAAGGGACATCACTGCACCTCAATTTGTCACTCTTACAATATTTCCAATGGATAACTGCGTGGCACACTCACATAGGATCCCAACAAGTCTGATGTTCACTATCTGCAGCATGTCAGCAGACAGTCACTGTTCCTCCACTATTCTACATGTGCATATCACATAATTTTCTGACAACTCACCTGCATGGAACATCACATTGTGAGACAGCATGCCAGTCCTCTGACCATGTATGTAATTGCCTCAACATATGCATCAGAATTGATACATATAACAATGTAAATGGGCATGAGTGACCCACCATCCCATGTCCACACACCCCTGCCTGTGATGAGACATAACATGTATGCACATCAGCAGTCCCAAATGTCCTTGACAAAGTGCCCAACACTTTTAATTTGTGATGGACAAAGATTTCAGACTATGTAGGGCCATAGATCTTATAGCAAACACATGAGCATATAATACTTCAACATGGATATGTTACCCAGGTGCGGCTGCTGTAGGTAAGAGCGGTGACAGGAGGGCCGGCTTGGGTGGGGGATTTCGAGAGACAACCACAAGGAAAAATTAAGTACATCATTAATTTTCCGATTTAGGAAGTGGGGGACCCCTATATATGAAATACGCTAGTTATACATAGGGAAAAAATTCTAGTTTGAAAAAGGTCTATAACTAGTACACACAAAACATTAAGGAATAGTAATATAGGAACCCACTATACACAAAATATCATTGACCACATAGTTATACTTTTATTCAAAATGTATTATTTTTGTTTGATTTTATAAAAAATATTTTTTTTTTTAAAGAATTTTGTAGAAGATTGCTGATAAATATTTTTAAGAAGCCTTTTGATGCATTTCTAAATCAATTGGAGTTTTTCATCAAAGGTACAAAGACATACATATAACTAGACATAAAATTAGAAAGAAGATGAATAAACATGATGTAGGCAAAGCGGTAGATGCACTACGCGCGTTTCGACTCGTTAGCCTTCATCAGGTGACTCGTCTTTGACTCTATAATTAAAACACAAGGGACATTCTTATAAACATACGATACATCAAAAAAAATATATATAGTGGGCACATCTATTTAACCTAGTTAGACTTAACACTTATTTATAGAAAAAACACACACATATTCATTTCATCTTTGTATTATATACAATTAAAATATCAGTTTATACTATACATGTCCTATCATTTCACAGTCTCACAAAAGACCACATCAAAATGTTGAGCATTTCTTAGAATTTATATCTTGTCACCTATTACAATGAGAATTCCTACATAAAAAGAACACTTTTTCTTGTTATTGTTATCACAGAAGGGCGCCAAACACAGTTTTTCAGAGAGGTCTTGCATCCAAAGGATATTACATGAATATACATCATATTTTAGAATTACTAGGTCTTGCTCGTAATATGAGAGACATAAACTTCACAGTGACCATTCTATGTGTTATAGAGAAAGTCAGTAATTAGAAGGGCATTTATCATTTATTGATTGAATGAACATCGTTTGGCGTCAATGACTAAACATAATCGGTAGTCCTATCATACTAATTGTGTAGTTATATATCTTTAGGCATATATTGGTAGCATGTCAGCCCTCATTTTTGGCCTACTGCCGGATAAGCGAAGAAATATATTCTTATGATCAAATGAAACTATTATTGCAATGTCTCACAGAGGACTAATTATATGTTCCAATAACCTCTGATTTTTTGAGACAACATGTCAACTCAGATTACTACACCACCCTAGTGCTGTAATGATAGAATATTCTCTGGTCCATATTGCCCAATCATACCAACGGAATGCTAAATGACATAGTCGTTAAATATAGAAATACCTTTACATCTACTTTCTTTCGCTTTTTCAGAATTATCACCATACTCCTATGTGGGGATCGATCTGGCCCTAACTTCTACTTCTAGATGCTCTTAACCGGAGGTATTTACCTTTCATTACAATACACTGCTCTTGTTTTCTGATAAAATATCCAGGAAAAGATTCTTATATATGATGCTCTTTATATCTTAGAGACAGTATCCACAGCGCCGAACTCCCTGAAGCTATTTATTATTAGCTCCAGATCCATATTCAATTATAGCATCAACTGAATTCTCCACGTCGCTATCAACTACATTAAAGGTATACTGGCTTTTTATACCATTATAGCTATCGGTAGGATTATATCTTAATATCATAGATATACCCACTAGGTCATCTTTTTATTGTTTTAGGAGACCACACTTTCATTATACAAACTCTGTATCTGCACTTTCCCTACAACGACGTTGGGTAAGCCATTCAAGTATTATTACAGAACCATCACTGTAAGATATATGTGACCGTTGTTTTCTATTGGTTACACTTTATGTAAACTGACAGAATGATTTCATATATGTCATATCTACATAGAGCATCGTATCCATCTTTTACATAGATCCTATTTTTATATATAGGTCTACAAGATTGAAGAATTATATATTTAGGATTTTCGATCAGCTCCCCTATTCATCTTGAGCTGTTTTAGTAAGTACCTGGATATATCCATTTTTCATATAATGCCATATGAAGTATACCTTAATGGCCTTAGAACATGATGGTGATTATGTGCCCCAATTCTCATTAGGTGCCATCAGTACCTTTAGTACCCAATATTGTGTTATTCACCTTTCTGAACAATCAAAGTTTTGATCATACTCCCTAATGTTTTAGATAATTGTCTGATATGCTTAATACTATACATTCTGGCTTTCTCTATAACACATAGAATGGTCACTGTGAAGTTTATGTCTCTCATATTACAAGCAAGACCTAGTAATTCTAAAATTTGATGTATATTCATGTAATATCATTTGGACGCAAGACCTCTCTGAAACACTGTGTTTGGCGCCCTTCTGTGATAACAATAACAAGAAAAAGTGTTCTTTTTATGTAGGAATTCTCATTGTAATAGGTGACAAGATATCAATTCTAAGAAATGCTCAACATTTTGATGTGGTCTTTTGTGAGACTGTGAAATGATAGGACATGTATAGTATAAACTGATATTTTAATTGTATATAATACAAAGATGAAATGAATATGTGTGTGTTTTTTTTCTATAAATAAGTGTTAAGTCTAACTAGGTTAAATAGATGTGCCCACTATATATATTTTTTTTGATGTATCGTATGTTTATAAGAATGTCCCTTGTGTTTTAATTATAGAGTCAAAGACGGGTCACCTGATGAAGGCTAACGAGTCGAAACGCGCGTAGTGCATCTACCGCTTTGCCTACATCATGTTTATTCATCTTCTTCTTTCTAATTTTATGTCTAGTTATATGTATGTCTTTGTACCTTTGATGAAAAAGTCCAATTGATTTAGAAATACATCAAAAGTCTTCTTAAAAATATTTATCAGCAATCTTCTACAAAATTCTTTAAAAAAATATATATCTTTTTTATAAAATCAAAGAAAAATAATACATTTTGAATAAAAGTATAACTATGTGGTCAATGATATTTTGTGTATAGTGGGTTCCTATATTACTATTCCTTAATGTTTTGTGTGTACTAGTTATAGACCTTTTTCAAACCATAATTAATTTTCCTTCATAGTCGTCTCTCAAAATCCCACCCAGCCAGCCCCAACGCACTACTACTCTTACCTGCAGCGGCCGCGGCTGATGTTACCAATGCCAACCAGAGCTTCACATGCAATTACTGTTCAATAGGGTTTAGCATTAGTCAAGCTCCAAGTTTATGTGGTTGCAGTCGCCTGTATCAATTAACAGATTGTTAGGCATGACTCAGAAAAGGCATCACAATACTCACCCCTTCCTAGCTCCTGTTGGGCCCTCAACTGCCCATCATGCTCCAGATAGGCCACCGCCAGGATTCAGATCATTAAGGGAGTCAATGTTCGGTGAGTGCCCCTACTTCCTTAGGGAGGCTTTGCTCAGCTTGACCGCTCCGATCCTACGGGTCCACCATCTCAGGTCCAACCACCTCGTCCTGCGGGTGTACTGAGTGGGCAATAGACTCCTGAGGCCGCATTCTCGGGACATTGGTTTTCCAGTGTCGCAGCTTTTGATGGACGTTGACCTGGATGGATGCAATAGATAAAGAGACAGAGTATACATGGAAGAAAAAAGTCATCTGTATATCAGATCAAGAAGTTGTATACGCCTAGCATCACCAAGTAGAACTTCACAAGGGCCAGAATGTGTAGACTCCCATGATGTTCATGCAAACTGACATGAGTCAACATTACACTATTCTATGGCCTATTTTATTTATTTAGAGTGTTTTGTAAAGCACGCACATGACCAAGGGGTATCAGAGCGCTGTACATAGTGTTGAACAAAACAGGATGAAATTATAGACACAGATACCTCTAGAGTAAAAAGCGCTTTGGGCTGTTGGAACAAATGTGGTAACTATTAAACCGTCAGTTCATAAAAATTCTGTTAGTCTGCGTAGCTCTAGAAACTTCATGGTGGGTATTCGCTGCTGCTCTGAAACTATTCATGACCACGTACCCAGAGGATCAGAGTGTTCGAGGGCTCTCCAGTTAACGACATGCCTCTTACCAATCTAGAGGTTTCTGGTATTGAGACGTCCCGTGTGCCCTGTCTCTCCGAAAGACTATGCCAGGAATCTATTCATTAAGATGTTTTGTACCTCTTTTTTTGAAAAAGTGGATCAATGGAATTGAGCGTACCTTGGGTTGTAAGTAATTCCAGATCATTGGCGCTGCTCCGGAGAAGGCTTGTGTGCACGTTTTTTGCTTTCAGAATCTAGGAAGTTCCAGCCTACGAGAGTTAGCGCTTCTTAGGTATCGCCTGCCGCCGGATTTTTGGATATTTTCTGACAGGTAACTTGGTTCTTTTATTTTGTCAAAGTCTCACTCACCTGCACATCCAGACAGTTCTGCCCGAAGGATGAGGCGATAATTTGCACCCTCTCTTAAACCTCAATTCCCACTGCGCTGCTTATAAGCAAAAAAGCAGTGAAGAAAGAAGCCCAAGGGAAGGGGGAAGTGGATAATATAACAAAAGAGAAACACTGCTCCTCTGGATTTTCTGGACTCTTCCTACCAATCAGCTTTCATAGGTTGTGAGCGAAGAACCTCTTCCAAGTGGAGCGATGTCTTATAACCCCTTAAGTGCTGCCTCGGTGCATTGGCCGACGGCAGCACTACCTCCCCAGTGCTGCGCACGACCATTGGACGTCCATTCAGCACTAGTTCCAATGGACAGCGCAGCACTGGGGAGGAATGTTTAATAGCATCTATGAGGTTAAACAAGAGACTAGATAAATAACAATTACCTTATTTGCAAACATCATTATAGAATAGTTAAGCATAACACAGGAATCCTTCCAACCAAAGTCAATCTTGACATTAATGTACCTCTCTCATCTGGTGTTTTCAGCCACACCAGGCAAGGTGTCTTGGGAAAGATATGCAGCCTCTTCCTAAATAAACTAAATACAGAATAAAGAAAAGAAACAAAGTAAAATCATACAGCCTATGTGAATTGACTCTAATCCTTTTTAAGACTGTTATTTCTGCTTACATTTCTAATCACCCAGTGAGAATTCCAAAAATAACCACATGTGCTGAAACAGTATTCACAATATCATACTGTTTTCAATATGTCCTTTAGAAAGTATTGCCCAGCGAGTGAATTACAAATGTGGAAAGTTCAAGACTGTAGTAATTTCTGAAAGTTCAAAGTCTTTTGTTCATAATTCTCCATCAAACTCTTGTTTATAATGCACTCCACAAAGTATTTGGTAAAGCTGAACTTTCCTTAACACTGCTGCGCTTTGTTTAATAAGTCGGTAAATGTACTTACAATTCAGAAGCTCTCTTCAATCGGAATTTTAATCGTTACCATTTCCTGTTTGTTATTCTGTTCTTTACAGGGATAGTTTCCAGGTCACAGAAGGACGGGGAACGGAAGGAGCAGTCAGCAGCCGGAAGTCTCGGGGAAGGAAGAAGGTGACAGAGCCTCAGGAAATGCTCCTTACAATAAGCACAGCAGCGGAGTCTCCGGGTAAGTCTAGAAGGATGCTGTTGCTGGATTGCAGGTGAGCGGCAAACTGAAGACGAACACAAGCGCTGGCTCGTGTTTAGCGCTGCTCTTTTATAGATGCTCACGGGTGGGGTCTGATTAATACACGTGTACACGGCGAAGGAACACCTTTCTGCTTACACGTGAAGTAACGTAGTGCCAAAGCGAGGTGATTGATGCTGCTTGAAGCCCCCGGGCCAGATACAATTAAATGGGTGAATTGTATCACGAGGCAAGCAAATAAGATTACTGAGCAGATCGCATGGAAATAAAACATTTAAAGCATATTTTCAATGTACATGACTCTAGAATAAAGGATGAAATAAACCATTGGGACAAATACACATTTAACTTAATTTGAGGTAAATGGACAAGCCCTCTGTCAAGAACAAACCCTAACAAAAATGTAATGCTTTGTGTGTGAGGCAGGTAATTTTTAGTTGAGCTGTAGCTTCAAGGAGAAGCCAGTTTGTATATCTAAGCGATGGGGTGATGTGGTCAAAGAGTCTAGTTCCTGTTACCAGCCTCGCTGCCACATTTAGAGTTGTTTTGAGGGGAGCTGTTCTCATTTTGGGTAGCCCTGACAGTGTCCCCGCACCATATTCTAGTCTGGAGACCACAAGTGCTTGTACAGCTTGTTTGAAGTCTGAAGGTGGTAGAAATGGTTTCAGTTTTTTCAGAATTCTGAATTGCAAAGTTGCACTGCGTATAGTCGAACTGATGTGAGCTCTAACATTTAGACTTTTGTCCAGTGTTATTCCCAGGGATTTTGTGGAATCAATTAAGGTAGGTGTGCAATTGAGTGTGTCTCAGTGCTTGAGCCAATCATGGACGAGTGAAGAGCTGTTTGGTGGTAGAAATGGTTTCAGTTTTTTCAGAATTCTGAATTGGAAAGTTGCACTGCGTGTGGTCGAACTGATGTGAGCTCTAACATTTAGACTTTTGTCCAGTGTTATTCCCAGGGATTTTGTGGAATCAATTATGGTAGGTGTGCAATTGAGTGTGTCTCAGTGCTTGAGCCAATCATGGACGAGTGAAGAGCTGTTTGGTGGAGAGAAAGAAGGAATTTGGTTTTCAAAGAATTCAGCTTGAGGTTGTTTTGAGAAAGTCAGGAATTGGTTTTGACTAAAGCGTTATTTAGTTGAATGACGTTGTCTAGGGAGGATATCTAGTTGTGTATCGTCTGCGCACATGGTATGCAATGTTTGATTGGTTGAGAATTTCAGTTAGTGGTTCCAGATATAGGTTAAAGAGTATGGGTGAAATGTCTGACCCTTGGCGGACTCAACATCTCACTAGTGAGGAGTCAGAGAATGAGTTGCCGAGTTTGATGCACTGTGAGCGATTCTGTAGGAAGGAAGAAAACCAAGAAAGCACCCCATTCTGTGTTCTAGTACTTTTAGTAGGATGTTGTGATTGACCGCATTAAATGCTAAAGAGAGATCTAGGAGATTGAGTCGGCACGAGTCGTTGTTTTCTAGTCTCTTAAGTGTGTCGTCCATTATATTCACAATGGCTGATTCAGTGCTGTGTCCTGTTCTAAACCCTGACTGAAATGTTTTAAGTAGGTCGAATTGGTCACTGTGCTGGCTCAGTTGGTTGTGCACACATTTTTCCAGCAAACCTGCTAGAAAGGGGATATTTGGCACACGCTAGCCTAAACGTAAAACTTAGGTTAGGGTCACTACACAGGTTCTGTTAATGTAGATAGGATGTACCACTACACACCACTGTGAGCACATGACAGCTGAGCTAAATTTGCATGACTGCACAGACACTTTAGCAGACCAGACATGTGACCCTATGCATGCAGTACACAACATGACTGTTAGCATGAACTATGATACATCACAAAACCATGGGTCAACATGGAAGGTCTGGCATGTGGCACACTTTGTGTTCTCAATCTTCAAATCAGTGATCATTTGTACAAATTAATGTAAAAATGTTGTACAACTGATTGAGCATGTGGTCCTTGTACTTGCAGCAAACGATACCCTTTTGGCAATTCTTGGCACTGTCACATACCATTGTACAGATAGAGACAGATGGAGACATATAAATCTTGATTGCTTGATTAATAAAAATCATTGCAATCAAAACATCTTCACATCACACAATATTTAAAAACTGTCCCACATAAGCTATTTAAGAATTTGCCAATACAGACATAATAATATAAAAAAACAGACCAATTCACCACACCTCATTAATTACTATAACATGATATTGCACATTTTGCAGTTTAAAGTGACAACGTGCAAAGCATACTATTTCCCTGTATCTAACAACAAAAATAAAATGTATTAAAAATACTCCAATAGTTACTGTTGCACAATATTACACATATTGCATTTTAAAGAGCCAACGTGCAGTAATTACAAATTCCATTGTATTAAAACAGTAATAAAGTGCATCAAAAGTTACTATACCAGTGAAACATCTATAATTACATTTCTAAGTATCACCCTAGCAACATGAACATAAAGATATACAAAATATAAAAAGTATAAAAAACTATTAGGTTCCAGAGCCATAGAAACAATGGAACTAAAACGTTTTATATCAGACATTTTTCAACTGCTCTTAAAAAAGTTACCAATTGGCATAACAACGGGATTGATTCACCAGATAATTACATAATTAAAGCCTGATGAGCTGATCTAACCCAGAGCCTCAAAAATTGTGATTTCAGAAACGGTCCAACGAATGTTAATCAGCTTTGGGCACATGCACGCTATATGTACTAATGTTTCTTGTGGCCAGTCACACAGTCTACAATTAGAATTTGGCCACTGCTTGATCCCTTATTGCGTGCCCTCTTTTGTTGGATTTATTCCCATTCGTAACCCTAAAAAATATATTTGTAATCTTTGTTAAGAAATATGCAGTCAAATATGGCTGAATGCGTGGAGATTGGTATGAATTAATCACATACTATGCATACTTTTCCCCTGCTAAAGCATTTTTATCCAATTTAAGGGATTCAGCTTTGATCAGTTTTTTTTAAAATTAACTTATAGTTGGGCATTTTCAAATCTTGCAGTGCTATTTGCAAACCAATATCCCTTAGGGAAGTTAAAATATGGGATCTCCATTTAACAGGGTTGGCGGACTTATCTATTTCTAGCAAATATTCCCTAGGGATGACGGAGCTGATGAAAACATAGCGACCATACATTTAAAAAATGCTCCTTTTGATACCAGGCATTGTCTCTGGAGATCAAACTCTAATCGTATTCCTGCTTGGCCTACTGATCTAGCAATCCGAAAAGTTGCTCTGGAGACCTTAGCTACCAATAGATCCAGGACCTTCGCTTCTTTCCCTCTGGTGATGGGTGAACCAAATAAAAGGGTAACTTAGCTTTGACAACTTTAACAATATAGTCATCTGATTAACAATTCTGTGTTTTTTTTAAACATTTAAAAGCATGAATTAAGGTCACAGTTTTAGCCCTTAGGTCCTTAAAATGGTATTTGAAGGAAACTCGGTTATCGAACACCACCCCTAGATATCTATTGGTTTGAACAACTTCAATTGGGCCAGCTCCGGCCTTCCATGTAGTGAACTTCCGTTTAAAAGATCTAAATGTGATGATTTTGTTTTTACATTCAGTTCAAAGCCATTTAGTTGTATAGAATCATCAAAGGCATTAATATTTCCTTATAGGCCAATAGGGGTATGGCTCACGAGGATAGTATCATCAGCATAATGAAGGTAGCTAATTTGTACCCCTCCCATCCTAGGGACATGTGTATTAATATGATCCAGGTGCTGAGAAAGATCTAATAAAAATAAATTAAAAGGGCAGGGGGCAAAAACACAGCCTTGCTTTTGGCCATAATATGTTCTGATTTTTCTTGATAAGGAACTACCATCACCCAACCTGACTTTGACCCAGGTATCTGTATACAAATGGATAATAGCCTTCAACTGTTTCCCTGGGATTCCCAGTTCAAGCAATTTGTTCCATAACAAATTTGGGGGCACAGAGTAAAAGGCAGCCTTTAGATCAATAAAGTAATGTTAGTGCCAACAGCTTGGTAGTGGTGGATTGGCCTTTCCGAAAACCAGTTTGACTAAATGGAAGAAAGTTTTCCTGTGTTGCCCAATTGTCCAATTCTTTCAACAAAATGGAGGCAAACGCCTTTATATCATCATGAGTCAACAAATTTAATCGGTAATTGGCAGGATTGGCGACTGGACTACTTTTATAAATGGGCTGCAGTATGCTACCTTGCCATGATGCTGGTACAATCTCCAATGTCAATACTTCGTTGAATAATTTATATAAGATACCAGCCCACATGTCGACATTGGCACAGAACAGAGCATTAGGCAGCCCATTAGGCCAAGGAGCACCATTTGCACGAAGCCCACGTAACAGAGTCAAAACTTTATAGATTCTAAATCAAGACTTAAAGCAAAACTAAAATCACTAAGTTGGGCTTTGGTAGTAAAACCCTGACACTCACCTCTCTCCATATCAATTGTTGATATACTATTTATCTCATATCCAAAGCGCATAACTGGTTGATTTACTATCTGGTCCGATGAGCCATACAAATTAGCAATAAAAGTTACCCAACTGGCTTCCGATATATTTACACAAAATGCTCTACAGCCTCCCTTTTCAAGCTTATTAATTACTGCCCAAAATCTTTTTGCATTATTTTGCTGAGAGGCAGATAGTAAACTAGATAGTAAACTGTTCCAAAGCCCTGATGGATATTTAAGTTTAGCATTCCAGACTTCTTGTTTATAGATCTTTTTAAGTTCCTTCAAATTTTCTTTATACACAGAATGGGACTGATTAAATCTATGAGCATACGTCTCCCAAACAGCTCTATTAAACAATTTCTTTATCTTAAATAGCTTAGAGGTGAACCATATGTTCTGAGGGTTCAAACAGTTAATAACTTTTCTAGCCTGGTGGGCTGCAAATTTTCCCACCAGGGACGCTGTGATAACCTTCCATTTCACAATCATATTTATATCCACCAGAGCACATTGGTCACCTTCCTTAATTAATGTTGTAGCATCTTGTGCAATTTCCTCTTCTTTAGCTAAATGCCAGATTAATCTCTCCAGTTTATATGCGAGATGGACCATATTGGGAAGTTTGTCAGGTCTAGGATGACACTTCACCAAAGATTCGGGGCCAGATGTAGGTGGCCCAATACCGGTCGGTAACGGCCAAAATGACAGAATTTCGGCCGTTACCGACCGGTATTGGGCATTTGGGATGTAGGTAGCTACATTTCAGATTCGGTAATTAACCGAATCGGTAATTTAAGGAATCGGTAAATTACTGATTCCCTAAAATACCGAATCGGTTAATTACCAAATCTGAAATGTAGGGAGCACTCAAATGAGTGCATTGCACAGTTAAGGATTCGGTATTTCCACCAAATAAAGGTTGGTGGTAAATATCGAAAACCTTAATAAAAAGCAATTTTGTGCTTTTTTAGGTCTCGCCTGTCGATGCGCATGCGCATCGAGCAAGCGAGACTATGGTGGCTTATCCACTCTTTATCCAACTTGCAAGGAATCGTGGCGATTCCTTGCAGTGCACGAGAAATTTAAGCTCAATGCGCATGCGCATTGAGCTTAAAAGCGCGTGCACATGCCCCCAGCCGCCTGCCTTGCCTACTCTCCCAGCTGGTGCCGCTCCACCCCCTGCGGCATCAAAGGCTTTCACGGCCGGCCGGCCATGCTTTCAGTTTCACGACCGGCCGGCCGGCCGTGTGAAGTACATTTTAAAAGCCCGCTCCCCCTGCTCCGGCCGAGACGCATTTCTCCTCCCTCCTCCCCCCTCCTGGGTCAGTTCCAGTCCACCTCAGCCCAGTAGTTGATGTACCGCCATCATGGAATCCCACTGAGTGCTTGTGATAATTCCTTGCTGCTATTTTCTTGCACGGTTTTTGAGTTTGGAAATCGGTTAATGGTGAGATAAAAACAGCAGCAGATTTTTTTAGCATTTTTAACGTACATATGGGGATTAGCTTCGCCCACCCACTCCCCATATCTCTGCCACATTAGTTATAGTCCCATTTTGTGTCACTCAAATTTAGATATGCCCTGACCCCTGCCAGCTGCCAGGCCCCCGCTCCGCCCCCTCCCCTGCCCGCCGTGTCGCTCCAAAGCAGCCTACGGCCAGTATAGATAAATCTGTAGCTCTGAATTCGCAATGTATAAGCACACCGATGATTGGGGAATACTCCACAGTTTGAGCAGAACTTTGAAGTATCTATATTGTTACTTTTCATTGAAAAAAGCGTGAGTTTTGCTTTTTTTCTTCAGAAACAACATTACAATAATTTGCAGTTCACGGAGTTCACAGCAAAGCGTCCAACCCTAAAAGGGAGTTATTAATGTCACAACTGCACGCAAGTGTGCTTCGGCCGATTACTGTGCATTTTGGGAGTTGCACAGATGACTGCTCAAGAGCGTGAACATTTATTGCTTCATCAACGCTGAAAGCAGTTGCTTTAGGTGCACAATGTTCAAACGCACACATCCCATATACCCCCACCCCCCGTCAGCCACCACGTGCTTCCCACATTGAGCAACGCGGTCAGTATGCCGGCTCTCACGTGGGTACCATTTCCTGTAACTGAAATGCGACCATGCTTGACAAACATCCCGCGCACAGGAAAAAGCCCCACCCGGGCTGCTGCTCTCTCCCTCCGTCCCTCGAGCCACAATAAGCCGCTTCTCACAGGGTGATTACAACGCCCTCCAGAAGTAAGCACCAGGTTCAGACCTCCAGGGGGCATTTCTCCTCCCCCCTCCCCTTATCTGCCGTTCCTTCGTCTGTTCCTTCTCCCCGCTCCGCCCCCTCCCCTGCCCGCCGTGTCGCATTTCTCCTCCCCCCTCCCCTTATCTTCCTTCCCTCCGTCTTGTTTATATCTGTAATCTATTGACTTTCGTAAAAAGCCGTGGGAAACGGTTTATGGGGTGATGGATGTTCGCCTCGACTCTGGGAGTAGGGCATGCTGCTGTACTTTGGGAAACCATGCATTCCTTCCTCGAGGACCAGACGTCTCTGCAGAGGTAAAACATTTTGTATATTAAAAACAAAACTCTGCCTTTCCCGCGACAAGTTCAAAGGTGCAACATTCAGCTTACAGGACGGACACATTCTAAACAAACTGTGCACCTAACCCTGCTCGAGAGAGTCCTCGTGGGTGCAGGCTGCCTCATTTCCTGTTGCACGTGCATACCACAGCCTGTCCTGCTTTGCAGCACCCCGCCCCAAGGGCTTGGCTCCCTTCCAGGAAGCAAGGACCGCAAGAGAGGGGGGGGGGGAATTGAATTACTATTTGAATCACATTTTAACCTCTCCAATTATATATTTTTTATAAACCGTTGCTTTTTGTTGTGCGTCTAGAAAACCTGGTTTGGATCACGCCTCCAGGATATAAGTTTAAGAGCGTTTTTCACCCACAACAATCCACGCGGTACAGAGTGGAATGTATATGCACATGGACATCAGCTCATTAATTCGCTGAGGATAGCGAAAGTGACATCACTGATTATTTGACTCCTCGCCAATGACAGCACACATTTGACTGCCAGGCCCACCTTTATCCCCTCAAGAGACTCCTGTTTCATGGTGCTGGGACCAAAGTTAAGAGCAACGAGAGGCATCACTGATTATTTGACTCCTCGCCAATGACAGCACACATTTGACTGCCAGGCCCACCTTTATCCCCTCAAGAGACTCCTGTTTCATGGTGCTGGGACCAAAGTTAAGACACAACCCCTCACTCACCCTCACCCTCACTCACCCTCAACCACTCACCCTCACTCACCCTCAACACCTCACCCTCACTCACCCTCACTCACCCTCACCCTCACCACCCTCAACCCCTCACCCTCACCCTCACTCACCCTCACTCACCCTCAACCCCTCACCCTCACTCACCCTCATCCTCACTCACCCTCAACCCCTCACCCTCACTCACCCTCAACCCCTCACCCCCTCACTCACCCTCACTCTCACTCATCCTCACTCACCCTCAACCCCTCACCCTCACTCACCCTCAACCCCTCACCCTAACTCACCCTCACTCACCCTCACTCACCCTCACCCTCACTCACCCTCAACCCCTCACCCTCACTCACCCTCAATGCCTCACCCTCAACCCCTCACTCACCCTCACTCTCACTCACCCTCACTCTCACTCATCCTCACTATCACTCATCCTCACTCACCCTCACCCTCACTCACCCTCAACCCCTCACCCACCCTCACTCACCCTCACTCACCCTCACCCACCCTCACCCTCACCCTCACTCACCCTCAACCCCTCACCCTCACACAGTGCAATAGGTCTCAGACCATTTCAGTTAGAGCTTTTAGAAATGTTTATGGCTTTTTTTATTTGTAATTCTTTAGCATTGGCTACAGGAAACAAAATTTTTAAACATTTACAAAAAAAACCCATAAACAATTCTAAAAACACTAACTCTAATGGTGCGAGACCTATTGCATTTCCAATGCTTGTTTATTGTGCCATGTGGCAGACATACATGCCCTTAGGGCATGTATGTGTGCCACATGTGCACCCATGCACTATTCAGGAGTGCAACAGGGTGTCAATGTGACACCCTGCGACCCTTGAACATGGTCCGATTCGGTAAATACAGAATCGGTAATTCCCAATCATTCCTATGGGCCTCCAGGCCCACAGGAATGAATGGGAATTACCGATTCGGTAATACAGAATCAGTATTTACCGATTCGGTAATTACCGAATTGGTAATATCAAATTTAACCGATTCGGTAAAATTTACCAAATAATTAGCTACATTCCATTTACCGATTCTGAAATACCGAATCGGTAAAATTCGGTATTTTAGAATCGGTAAAATAGGATTACCTACATCTGGTTCATGTCACAATCTGAGGGTTATGATCACTTTTAAGACAAGGGAGTACCATATATGGAGACATTTTTGGTCTTAAATTGTCTGATATTAAACGTATAATCAATAATAGATCCTTGTTTAGAATTTTTGAACGTGGGAATGAACCTAGATTTTTTTTTTAACTGACTGAACCCAGCCTCAGAAATGATATCACAACACTCTTTTGCAATTCCATCAGTCTTGCTGTTTCCTCCAGAAACTATAATGTCTGCTTCTGGTTGCTGGACTATTAATGTACTTAAAATATCTCGCAGGATATACAACTGCGTATACTTATTTTTTCTTGCACTTAAATACACATATTATTAGTATAATTAGACTAGATTCAGTATTGTTAACCACAAGACATTTAGCCAACCCTGATCAGAGTCCACCACATCCAGTACTACATTTCGGTCATCCACAATGTAGTATGACAGTTCACACTTTGCACGGCCTAATTTATTAGTTTGCACTGCAGGGAGACTGTATTCATTAAACCCAAACAAAGGAGTCAGATGTTCCCTCCATGTTTCTTGAAATAATAGAAATGTAAATGAATTTTAAAATAATACTGTATCTGGGTCAAACAGTAGATGGTTTACCCCTTAAACATTCCAAGAGCATAGTCGTATTTGCTTTGCATTAACATCTGTAGCTACGGACATTCAGTTACTATCTCCTCGGGGCACCTTAACCAAAGTAGCTGGAAGCCAGGACCAATCCTCCATTCGCACATTATTTTTAGGTATCCACTCACAGATTCGACCCCTGTTTAAGAATTGGTAATCAGCAGGCCATAACTGCAAGATTGATTAGCCCATGCACACAATTGGCCTCTAAGTACAGGATTTAGCTTCTTTCGGCTGTTGTTCGATCCTTATCCGCCTTAAGGGCCAATACCTCCAGAATCGGGGGATAATGTACACTGCTCCAAATCTCAACCTTAATGCCACATTCCATAAAACCAAACTTGATCCTAAGATTTTGGTGACAATATCAGTTGAAGACCGAGTTGTAATAGTGGACTCTCGAAGAGTATTTGGCTGCACTGACACCAAATCAGTGGTTTTAATAAATGGTAATTCAGGAATGATTGAGATTATTTTCAATATTAGGCTCCGGTTGAGGCTATCATGGAACCCCTGAGATTCATACAGGGGATGCATTACTATTTTTTTTCCCAATTATTAGAACTATTATCCTGCCTGCAACGTAGATGTGCGTGCAAGGAACCAAATTGACAAGCAGCGTTACCTGAGTCAGACATCCTTTGTAGAAACAATTCCTGTAGTCTTCTGTTTGGAGTGTAGATACCCGAGGTATCAATATAGGTCTGTTGGGAGGAAACTTGGGAATTTGGATTTCTTGTTTACAGGAAGTGCAGCTTGATTGCCTTGACTGAATCCTTCATGCTGGGAAAAATAGTATATAAACCATACCACAAAGATTTTGTTGCTTCTTGTGAGTGTGAATTGATTGATGCCTGACAATAGGCATATGCATCACTGGAATAATGTTTGTCATCCTTTGTACATTCATGGCCACCCTTGGAACTATGACAGGTGCTCCAGTTATAAATATGGCCCATACTGCAAATATCCGGGCATCTTTGGAATTTGAGCTTCCACACATGTCCATAATGGTTGCACCTGGCGAAATAGTGGCTATTATTGTGGGCATCCCTGGTGTTAATCTTGGCCAGCACTAGCATGATGATGACCACCTCTAGAATAATGGAAACCTTCTGTGACATTTTGTGGGTATCCCTGGAATCTCTGTGGCCACCACCAGCCTAATGGTGGCTGCCCTTTATATTTAAATTAATCATCTTTACACAGAGGAGACTGTGAGGCGATTAAAAAAAAGAGTTGAGTAATGATAGAGATTTAATTCTTTCAATGAATGACAGAAGATCTACTTCACAAGAATCAGACAAATAATGCTCCCATGCTTTAAGTAAGATTTGCGTGTTGGAGAGACAGATTCCTGTGGAAGGTGCATTTGGGAGAGTTGTAAAAGCATGTCACAATGCTTCCTACATACCAAAATAGTGTTGTGCACCTTTTCATAACTGCCAAGTAACCAAGTGTCATATGCCACACCTTCATCCAGTTTGACTAGGCTGATTGATAGATTCATGCAAAACACTGAACATATGTACCTAGCAGTCCAGAACTCATTTATAAAATGTAGTGAAGGAAGACCAGGATCCAAGTAGTTGATGAAGTGTATTTATTAAAGTAAGATGGTACAAGGATAAAAGTAGATTCATTAAGTAAAAGTACAGGAAATATAAAAACCCCACCAGGAGCAGGATGGTCACATCTCAGCCCTAACTCTCAACTCAAATCCCAGAGGATTCTAGTACATCATCAGGATGACAACACTCTACAGGGCTAGGCAGGAGACTATGGGGAAGGAAGTATGAAGTTGAGACAGTACACATCTTCCCCTTTACAAACACAATCAAAAAAGTACACAATATAACCAGAGCAATAATATAATGACACAGTGAAGAACACTAAGAGGGAACATTAAGAAACACACTTAAATAAGAGGCACAAAACTAGAACAGTAAGAGTAAGAAAAGGAGAACAAAAACTTATAAGCGATAAAGGAAAACATACAGCGCGGAATAAGGATGGAAAAGTAAAGAAGGAAGACAAGACATCTTCCCCTTAAATGATAAAGAAAGAAAGAGAACTCACTACAGAGGTTGGGGAATGGGAGAGGGAAAAATAAAACACCAGAAAAAAGAAATGGGCACATAACAAAGCATTGAGAAAAATGTTATGTGAAGGTTGAAGGTTACTGCGAGGCATGCCAGTAGGCCAGACTGAAATGGAGTTGTGAACCGACGAATGCTAAATACTAGAAGGTAAAACAGATAAAGATAAAAGAAGAAAAGTACTCCATACAGAAGAAATGAGAAGAAATCTCCAATAAAGAAAGTGAAAAGAAAGGTGAAAATTACACCAAACAGGAGTACGAACGAGAATGAATAAGAGGTGAACCTCAATTGTCAGGGAATTAATAAATGAAACTTTGCGCAAAGTTAAACAGAACCTGGCATAACTTTAAACGAAAATTCAAGAACAGGGGTTTGTGCACAGAACCGCTGTGAAACACTTATGAGTGAAAATAATGAATGAATATGAAAATGCAGGAGTCTACATCCTAGAACAAGAAATTTACATAGAACTACGTGAAATGAAACATTTTCTAAATTAAAACCTGTGAGCAAATACACAGTGCAAGATCTTCAGCGAAGGTGCGAAAAATTCTGCATATGAATGAGCATTCAAACAAACACAGTAAATACAATGCTTCATTAAAATACGAAGAAAATGTGAACAGCTGTTTGAAATAAAAATGGAAAGTCATATCAGAACATAACCATAAGTAATATAGAAATTCTCAAATGAAATATGTGTAGAAACACAACATTCATCAATTAAACGAAGGTTCAGAAATTCTAAAAATGAATGAGCAGTCAAACCTGCGAAGAAAAATTTAATTCATCATCAAAGAAAACGGGAAATATGAAAACTCTTTAAAATATGTATAGCAAAATAAAATAGGAAAGAAACAGTAAGCATTTCAAAATAAAAATTTTAAGAGTTAGAAGGTAAAATCCATGCAACATATTGACATAAAAATAATAAATGGCACTACAAAACAGCGCACACAAAACACATTCAAGAAATGTGCACATTAGATAAATACATATTGTAGAAACAAACTCCGGTGTAGAAGTAAAAACAAAGGAATAAAATAAGAAAAGTAGTCACCGTTTTCAACAGCGTAGACATATAGAAAGAAATAAAGTACTTGCGCAATTTCGTGCCATTTTAATGAGGAACGTCACATTCACTAAGCAGAAAAACACAAAAAGTTGTTAAGGTGCTCCATTGTATTTTAACTATATTGAATGTTCAAGCGCGATAGTGCAGGAAAACCACTAGGTGGCACCCTTGAATTAAAACTGCCCTTGAAGAAAAGACCCGGTCAAATAAACTTTCACATAACAGATGTTAATCCCACTAATCGGCAATAAAACTGAAGATTGCACTGAAATGCCGGTCGCAAATTTGAAAACTCTTCAGCAGTGGAAGTGAAGGTCCGGGCGAAATGAGGACGTCGGGGATCTTATGAGGAGCATTACCTCCTCGTCCTGGTCTCCCCGTCCCATTCCTGATACATGAGCAGCTAGTCTGCTCTACAGAACCCCTACCTAGCTGAGCTGTTGGCACTTCCCCCTAGGATGACGTCACCATCACGTGACTACAAAAGGGGGAAGTGCCGGAAGAATCATCCTGTTTTTTCTATTCTGCAGTCTACGACCGTGTTCCTGGCTGTGCTGTTTGGAGGCTTCCTGTGTCCTGGTAAGTCTCCTGGCTGTTTTCTTTTGTTTATGCGGCGACCTGCTCTAGCGGCCGCCTATGATTAATGCGCTGCCTTTCCCCCGCGTTGGCTCCGTTTTGGGGGCTTATTTCTTTCACGCGGCTCGCGTTAGCAGCCGGCTCTGTTTGGGGGCACTACTTTACACGCGGATCGCGTTAGCGGCCGTTTTTATTGTTTGTGCTTCGTGATGCTCACCTGACTTGGGTTGGTCTGCTCCAGCGGCCGTTCCTGGGCTTTCTCCGGTCCTTTTTCGCCCTGCTATAGCGGGCAGGGGCTGTTCTGTGGAGTTTGGTGTACTGCATCCTCTTAAGGGGCGATTTTGGCGGCTGGCTGGGCTTTTTATGCCGGCCTGGTTTTTTTCTCCTCCCACAGGTGTTCGGGTCCTCGGCTATATCTGGGGTCCTAGTTGGGATGTTTTTTGTCCTTGTTTGTGCCTGTTGGGAGTGTTGTTTGGACTTTTTGGCTTCCGCTATGGATTCGGATGCTTCTTCTTCTGCGGCTCCTCTTGATGCCCTGCGCCTCATTATTAATGAGGCTGTGGCTGCTGCTTTCCTGGCTAGGGACGCGGCTGGGCCTCCTCCCAAGGTGCCTCGTGTGTCTTTAGATCCACAAGATGCTCCTGAGGATAATGTTGATCCTGGTGAGGATGAGGGTGTCCGTGGTCGTTTTGTTCAGGGTGCTGAGCTCGCTGACCTGTTTGCCCATGTGAGGTCCAACTTGGGTTTTTCTCCTCCTGCGGATGCTGTTGCTGAGGATGACTTTTTTACACAGTATGTCCAGCCTGCTCCGGATTCTTTGCCTTTGCATGGTGCAGTGCGCAATGTACTGTCTCACGAATGGAAGGAGGTGGACAAGTCTTCTTTTCCTCGTTTCCTGTCCAGACGTTACCCTCTTGAGGGTTTTGATGATGAGTTCCCTCAGTCTGTGAAAGTGGACAATTTGATGGCTGGCCTTTCCTCTCAGGGTTTGGTTGTTTCTGAAGACACCCTTCCTGCGGACGCTGTGGATAAGCGTGTTGAAGGGGCTGTGAAGCGTTCCTATGCTGCTTCTAATTTCTCTGTCCGGGCGACTGCGTATTCCAACTATATGGTTCAGTCGCTCCTTAAGGACTTCCAGTCTCTGTCTGTTCTGCTGAACGACGGCGAGGATGCCACTCCTCTTCTGTCTTTGATGGAGATTCAGGTGCGTTACCTGTCGGACATTTCCTTCGACAATTTGGGGGCGGCGGCCGCCGCTTCTGGTGCTTCCATTGCTGCCCGGCGTCATATTTGGATGCGTTCCTGGAAGGCGGACTCTTCACAGAAGTCGGTCCTACTTAAGTTACCTTTTGAAGGTTCTAAAGTGTTCGGTCCTCAGCTGGAGGGCATGGTCAAGCAGTCCGCGGAGAACCGCAAGCTGGTGGCTCCGGTCCGTCCTCCTGCTCGGGGGCGCGGATTTGGTTATCGTCGCGCTTTTGGGCCTCCTGCTCGTGGCGCTTCTCAGCCCTTTCGAGGCAGGGGTCGTGGCCGGGGGGCCCCTGGAAGTGCCAAGCCCTGGGCCGCTGCCAGTGTTGCCACTACCGTTTCCTCCTCTTCACAATGACTGTCTGCCTTTGCCCGTTGGTGGTCGACTCCAGTGCTTCCGCGCCCAGTGGTTATCGGTTCCGGATGCCTGGGCGGTTCAGACTGTTTCGGAGGGTTGCCGGATAGAGTTTTCCTCTCCTCCTCCTCCGGGTTTTGTTCGGACTCCGCTGCCCCATCTTCCTTTGCGAAGAGTGGCTTTGTTGACAGGTGTTCAACTCCTGTTGAGGAAAAATGCTATTCCACCGCTGGAAAGGGGCGAGGGTTGCTACTCAATCCTCTTTCTGGTTTCCAAGAAGGACACTTCGGATCTTCGTCCTGTTCTGGATCTGAAGCGTGTCAACCGCTTCGTCGTCCATCGCCCTTTCAAGATGGTGACCCTCCAGTCCATCCTACCTCTGGTCCTTCCGGGTGGCTTCCTGGCGTCCCTGGATTTGATGGATGCATACCTGCATGTTCCTATACATCCTGCCGACCAGCGTTTTCTGCGCTTTGCTGTGGAGACCCATCACTACCAGTTCCGGGTGCTGCCTTTCGGCCTGTCCTCTGCGCCCAGGGTGTTCACCAAGCTCCTGGCCCCTCTGGTGGGTATTCTTCATTCCAGGGGGCTGCTGGTGTTTCCATATCTGGATGACTGGTTGATTGTCTCTCCCTCTTTTTCGCAGGCTCTGTCGAATGTGGCCCAGGTGTGTCATCTGCTGGGTTCCTTTGGCTTCCTTATCAACCACCGGAAGTCCTCCCTGGTGCCCTCTCAGTCCCTGAAGTTCCTGGGGGCTTTCTTCCGGATGGACCTGGGCATGGTGTTCCTCTCCCAGGAGCGCCAGTTGACTTTGTTTCGCCACCTTTCTTGGCTTCTTTCCCAGTTGCAGGTGTCTGCCCGTCTCTGGTTGCGGAGTCAGGGGGAGATGGCGTCCACTCTACATCTCCTTCCTTGGGCCAGGCTTCATCTGTACCCCCTTTTGCATCATGTCCTGTCTCACTGGGATCCCGCCTCCTTGGACTACGAGACTCTGATCCCTGTCACTCCGGGGATTCGGGCGGATCTACAGTGGTGGTTGTCTCCTCTCTCCCTTTCCGGGGGGTTCGATCTCCTTCCCCCTCAGTCTGTGGTCGTGTTGTCCACGGATGCGAGTGCATTGGGATGGGGGGCTGTTCTGGGTTCTTCCAAGGGTCAGGGTCGGTGGTCCCGATTCGAGTCCCTACAGTCCTCGAACTGGAAGGAGTTGCGAGCGGTCTGGCTTGCTCTCCTTTGGTTCGCTCCTCTCCTTCGGGGTCGGGCGGTCTCGGTGCAGACAGACAATCAGGTGGTTCGCTCCTATGTGAATCACCTGGGGGGCATGTGTCATTCTCTCTTTCTCCTGTCCCGGGAGATCGACCTTTGGGCCGAGTCGAATCTGTTGTCTCTGACGGCGGTCTATCTTCCGGGGAAGGAGAATGGGCCTGTGGATACTTTGAGCAGGGTGTTCCCGTCCTCGGTGTCCCTCTGTCTGTCACCCGGATCTGTTCGGGCAGATTGTCCTTCGGTTCCACCTTCCTTGGATGGATCTTTTTGCCTCGGAGGATTCCGCCCTTCTTCCTCTGTTTTGCAGCATCATTCCGTCTCCAATGGCTTGGGAGTCCGATGCTTTCTCGATTCCTTGGTCGGGGGTCTGCTGTTTGCCTTCCCTCCCGTTGCCTTGATTCCGAGGGTCCTCCGGAAGATTCGTTTGGATCGGGCGGAGGTTCTCCTGGTGGTTCCGGAGTGGTCTCGGCAGTCTTGGTTTCCCCTGCTGCTGACTTTTGCCGTTTGCCCTCATTGGAGGTTTCCCCTGTCTCCCTCCCCCCTGCGGGCTCCTCTTCTCAGTCTTGCCTCACTGCGTCGCCTCCGGCTGGTGGTTTGGCACTTGAGAGGTTGAGTTTGCTGGGTCTGGGTTGCTCATTGGAGGTTGCCCAGTGTCTTCAGCTTTCCCGGCGTCCGTCCGCCTTGAAGTCTTATGCCCGTCACTGGAAGAATTTTTCCACCTGGTGTCATGGGAGGGATCTCTCTCCTGTCTCCTGTGAGGCAGTGCGGGTGTTAGACTTTTTACGGGATGGTTTTGTCTTGGGACTGGCTATTTCTTCCCTGCGGGCGCAGTGGGCTGCCGTTCTTGCCTTTCGGGGTTCCTGTTTCGTCTGTGTCCCCGTTGGTGGCTCACCTTCTGAGGAGTTTCTTGCTTCAACGTCCTGTCTCCCGTTCCCCTGTGCCTCCTTGGGATCTGCCCTTGGTTCTACGGGCTTTGACGGGTCCCCCGTTTGAGCCTTTGGACTCCGTGGCCCTGAAGTTCCTTTCTGCCAAAGTTATCTTCCTGGTGGCCATTACCTCTGGGCATAGGGTTGGTGAGATTGGTGCGCTGATGGCTTCCCCCCCCTTCTTGCGCTTCTGCGCTGACAAAGTCGTTCTCCGACCGAGTCAGTTTTTTCTCCCTAAAGTGATTTCCACTTTTCACTGTCAGGAGGATATTGTTCTCCCTGTATTTTTTCCTGCTCCTGCCTCTCCTGAGGAGGAGCTCCTCCATTCTTTGGATGTGTTGAGGGCTCTCCACATCTACTTGGAGCGTATGGCTGGTTTCCGTAAGGTTGACTCCCTGTTCGTCACCTACGGCCTGTCAGGTCTAGGGCTTTGTCCTTCTTTGTCCTCCTTGTCTCGTTGGGTCAAGGGCGCAGTGGTTTCTGCTTATGATTCGGTCCAATGTCCCCTGCCTTCTACTGTTCAGGGTCGGTCGACTCGGAGCGTTTCGTCCTCCTGGGCCATGTTCAGGGGTGCCTCTTTGCGAGACATTTGCAATGCTGCTACGTGGGCTTCTCCCCACACTTTTGTTGCCCATTATCGTCTGGAGTTGGGGATGGCGGCCTCCCCTGCCTTTGGGACTAGTGTCCTGTCTGCAGTGCTTGATTTATGATTTGGACTGTTTGATTTGATTAAAATGGACCTGTTTTTCTGGCATACTTCTGGTCTGTTTTCTTCTTACAATCACCATGTGCTTGGGTATGGGCTCATGTATCAGGAATGGGACGGGGAGACCAGGACGAGGAGGTAATGCCCGGTTACTCACCGGTAATACCCATTACTCCGAGTCCTGGTCTCCCCGTCCCATTCCTGAGCCCTTCCCTCCCTCCCTGATTTGGGTTTTCTGTGGGTGATTGTATGTGTTTCGTTCTGTTGTCTTTGGTATTTTCAGGATGATTCTTCCGGCACTTCCCCCTTTTGTAGTCACGTGATGGTGACGTCATCCTAGGGGGAAGTGCTAACAGCTCAGCTAGGTAGGGGTTCTGTAGAGCAGACTAGCTGCTCATGTATCAGGAATGGGACGGGGAGACCAGGACTCGGAGTAATGGGTATTACCGGTGAGTAACCGGGCATTACGCTAGATGGACAAATACTTCAGCATTAGCCCAAAGTAAAGCTGGTAAAAAGCGGAAGAAGGAGAAAAAGAAAAACGTGGTTGGCTAGGGTGGATGGCAAAAATAAAGAACTCCAAGCAAACAAAATGGCGGCACGTTACTGATGTACAGCCGAATGACTTACGGCACGCACGCACATACACCAAATGTAAATAACAAGTGGTTCTGTCATAAAACAAAAAACAAAAACTGTCAACGTGGGTTATTTGCATAGGTGCCCGGTGATATGAGTGACAATAGTGCTCAGTGCTACAAAGGTGTACAGTATATACAGTGTGGGTATGGTTTCTTGTACATAGAAACCATTTCCACGTTGACAGTTTTTGTTTTTTGTTTTATGTTTACTGTAATTATCTAGGAATGAAGCAATTCTGATAAAAAAACAGTATAAAGCAATTTTTCTCTCTTTCTTCCATACTAATATAATAAAGAGAGAGGCCAAACCTTTGAGGCGGGTAATCTCAGGAACCACAGCAAAAACACCCAATACAGCGTTGGAAAGGGCAGTTGCAGTAGAAGGACATAGGCTATGCAGACGCCCACCATATACATTTAAACGGTAAAAGAACGGTGCCAGCAAAGTAGTCCCTTGTGGGCGTGCCTGCGTTGTGCTGTGGGCGTGTGCTGGGGGCGTGACAAATGCTGGGGGCGTGTGGTACATTCCACCCTTCATGCCATGTCTCATATCGTGTGCTGTGGGCGTTTGCTGGGGGCGTGGCCGTGTGCGGGGGGCAGAATTACGGGGAAAAAAAGTGAGCGTTGTGCCCAATATTTCATTGCTTTTTCTTCCCAGGTTCTGTACATTCCAGCTTCGGGTGTCCACCCTGCTCCCTTTAAATACCCCTGCACCCCATAATCATAACCCACCCTTACTCGTTAAAATACCCCAACACCCTTAAACACTAACCCATCTTAACCCTATAAATATACCCTGTACCCCAAAACCAAAAACTTATCCCTAAACCCTAAAAATACCCCTGTACCCCAAAACCCAAACCTAGTCCTGAACCCTATAAATATCCCTGTACCTCAAAACCCAAACCTACCCCTGAACCCAAAAAATACCCCTGTACCCCAAAACTAGCCCTGAACCCTAAAAATACCGCTCTACCCCAAAACCCAAACCTACCCCTGAACCCTAAAATACCCCTGTACCCCAAAACCCAAACCTAGCCCTGAACCCTTAAAATACCCCTGTACCCCAAAACCCAAACCTACCCCTGAACCCTAAAAATACCCCTGTACCCCAAAACCCAAACCTAGCCCGAGCCATAAAATATCCCTGTACCCCAAAACCCAAACCTACCCCTGAACCCTAAAATACCCCTGTACCCCAAACCTAGCCCTGAACCCTAAAAATACCCCTGTACCCCAAAACCCAAACCTAGCCCTGAACCCTTAAAATACCCATGTACCCCAAAACCCAAACCTACCCCTGAACCCTAAAAATACCCCTTTACCCCAAACCCAAACCTAGCCCTGAACCCTAAAAATACCCCTGTATCCCAAAACCCATACATATCCCTAAACCCTAAAACTACCCCTGTATCCCATAACCCAAAACTATATCTGAACCCTAAAATACCCAAACACCCCAAAACATATACCTCAGTACCCCAAAACATGTACCCCTATACCCATACTTACCCTATCCAAACATTAAAAAAACATGCTTTTACCATTCATGCATTTACAACGAATTTTGTTGTAAATGTATGCGTGGTAAAAGCATATAAAATGTAATGCCATGCGTGATAATGGCATTGCGGAGTCATGGTACTTTCGTAATGAAAGTACGTGGAGTGATGGTATGCGGAAAGAAAGTTGCGGAATAATGGGTGTTTACCCTCCCCCGGTAAGTACATTGGTGGCACGGCGGCCCACATCTCCAGCAACATACTCATATTTCTGCACCACCGATTTGAAAAATGCACAGGTCTCTCTCATTGATGGCCAGCACCAACATACACTTTTAGACACACCTCCCGCCACCAGTTCTAGAATTTGAACTTTAGAGCTGGGGAGCTACGTTCGAATCTCGGCATCAGCTCAAAATCCTGTGATTCCAGGCAAATCGTTTTGTCTCCCCGTGCCTACCACAAATGAATGTGTTCTTCTGTAATGTAAATTGTGCTCATGCCATGTTGTCGGTTCGCGCTATATAATATTGCAAGGAAAAATAAAGTAGGGAAACTCGAGTACACACACTACTGAACGCGCACTCTTAAGTGCATCAGCAGTGCACTGTGAATCGGAGCATTTCACAGGCCTGTCACAGATAAGAAATGCTATCAAAGCGAAATCCTACAAAACAATATACTACTGGCCGGCAGCAATTCATACCCGGACAACGTCGGGACGGGCTGCTAGTCATTTATAAAGTGACAAGTATTCTATTCCACAGGCGTTGTGTAGAGGTTGCGCCAAGTATTTTAAATGCACTATGCGCAACTTTAACTAACATACTTTCTACCCGACAGAACCACTTGTTGTTTAATTGAAACTTACCCAGGTTCTGAGGGACATAGGGTTACCCCATTTGTACCTAATCATACACCAAATGTAGGTGCACAACGGTGCTGACGTTGATTTATGAAGAATGCATGCAAAACGGGTCTGGCCCTTAGAAATGTCCTAAGATTTATTCTGGTTTTGGAAAAGACACTTTTGAGATAGCAGATACTTTTTCCTCTTGTGGTTTAATACACCCTTCTCCGAGAAGGTAACCCAGATATTTTACAGACTTCACAGCCAAACAACTTTTGGTGGGATTAATTGTTAAGTCACTTTCTCTTAGTAGTTGGATTACCCTGGTTAGATGGTCTAAATGCTGGCTCCAGGAGGATAAATGGATTATAATATCATCGATATAGGCCACCGCAAATTACTCACATGGGTTAAGCATGGAATTCATGAGTCTTTGAGATGTGGCTGGGTCTCCATGTAATCCAAAAGGGAGCTCCTTGAAATGATATAAACCCTGTGGTGTTAAGAAAGCTGTCTTTTCCCTATCTTGTTGTCTTAAGGGTATTTGCCAGTAACATTTGCACAAATCCAGAGTGCTAATATATTTTGCTTATCCCTGCCTTTCTATCATCTTATCTACACGCGGAGGGGGTAGGAATCAAACTGAGAAATGTTACTAATCTCCCTAATATTAATACAAAACCTGATGGGCCCATCAGGCTTTGAGAAGATCTCAATTGAGGAATTCCATTCACTATTGGAAGGTTCTATTACTCCCATTTTTAACATTTATTGTACTTCTTTTTCAATTGATTCTCTTTGGGATTCTTGAATGCTGTATGGGCGCACCCGAACATTTTGTCCCAGAAGAGTGTGTATTGAGTGTTCTATTACTGTCATTCTCCCAGGTGTTAATGAAAACATTCTCAGGAGAGGTTGTAAGTGGACCTCCAGTTCCTTCTTTAGAGAAAAAGGTAATTCTGTATCTATACTCTGTTCATACAAGAGTGGGGACACCTCAACTTTTCCCAACAGGGCCGGCATAGCTCCTTCCCATTTTTTTCAGTATATTAATGTGTAACATTTGGTTATTCATTCTTTCTGGATCCATTTCTAAATGATAGGTCACAGGGGTTACTTTCTCTATGACTTTGACGGGTCCTTGCTATTGACCCAACAACTTGTGATCAGAGGAACTCATCATTAATAGCACTAAATCCCCTACCTCCAAAGATCGTTCCTTGGCTTTCTTGTCATATTGTCTTTTCTGAGAGGCTTGAGCCTGTTCTAGATTATTTTTCAAAATGTTTCGAACTTGATTCAATTGTTATTTCAGACTTGCCATATCTAGTAAATTATGGGGTTTTCTGCCATATAATAACTCAAACGGAGAATAACCCTTTCTTCTTTGTTGCCTGCATCCTATGGTACACAATGCTAAGGGCAACGTATCCTCCCATTTTCTAGTCTAGAACTCTAAGATTTTTTTCAGTGTGGTCTTAAAAGTGGTGTTGTACCTCTACACTAAACAGTTCATTTGTGGATGATAAGCAGCTGTTCTAATCTGTTTAATCTTAAGCTGTTGGCAGACATGTTTAATCAGTTTAGAAATAAAAGAAGTCCCTTGATCAGTCATGATTTCACAAGGAAAACCAACTCTGGAAAATATATTAATCATTGCTTTAGCTATTTGAGTGGTATTAGGTTGTCTTAATCTTACTGCCTCGGATAACTGGGTGGCATAGTCCACCAAGACTAATACATACCGGCACGCACTACAAGAAGGTAGAAGAGGTCCAATTATATCTGATCCTACCGGAGAGAAAGGTTCATCTATCACTGGTAAAGGTCTCAAGGGGACTCATGCTGGTAAGAACTGACTGTTTTTCTGACAAATAGGACATTCTTTACAATACTTCTGGATCTGATGATAAACCCCAGGCCAATAACATTAGTCTAGTATAGCCTTCTCTGTTTTCTCAACTCCAAAGTGATCTCCTGACAGATGGCTGTGGGCCAGAAATAAAACCTTTTCCCTGAACTGCTGAGGCACTAATAGTTGTGAAGGTTGAGTGTTCCCTCCTTTCCTATAGAACAATCCTTTCCACATGTAGAATTCTGTACCTACTTGATTAGGATCTTCTGCTTCATTAGCTCTGTTCTACTCCTCACGTTTGGTTGGGTCCTCTGTCTGAGCTGTATGAAAACTCCTACAATGTTCCCATAAAGTATCATTCTTGGATTTGGATAAAGCTACTTTGAACAAGTTTTTTCTTCTCTTGTCTTCTCTGTTTTTGACTGTTCCTAGGTTTTCCCAGTAGCCATTCATAATCTCGGAGTTGTGAAAAAGGATCAGTTTCCCTCCATTCCTTTCCTTCCTTCCACGTATCACGAACCAGGCTGGTCACATGGGGATAATTGTTGCCTACAACTAATGGTTCAGGCAACCTTGGAATCAATCGTACGCGTAAAGTAAAAAGTAGAGTTGATAGTTGGTGTTGGACACACACCTCCGTGGTGGATACTGTTTGTTGTCTCCATGAACACACTGAATGTTGACACCCCCTAACATGTGAGTTACATCTGCTGAAGCAGCTTGGGGTCTCATAACACTTTGTAAACAGCCTGTGTTGATTATTGCTGTCCTGGGCTCCCCATTTACAGATACTTGACAATGATAGGGAGGCTTATCACTTGACCACGTACAATAGAAAGATCTGGTAAGTCCCACCTCCATGGGGTCTTCCTTTTGGGGATAAAACAAAGCAATGTGTTCAAACATGCTGCATTAAATACACTGGGGACCCAGAGTAGGAGAAGGCTAGGAGATGCAGGCAGGGGTCTGGGCATTTAAGTCAGTGTTTCCGTCTTTCTAGAGGGAAGGGTGGGCTTAGTTTTCAAAACATTTCCCCCAGGATGCTTCAATGGACTTTCATCTCGACCTTTTTGTAATTCTTGAGCTCCACTAAAAGTGCTAGGTATCTCAACAGCTCTTTCTAAGGTCGAATGAGTATGTTGGCGAACCCACCTCTGAATGGGATAATGTAATGATGTATGGTATTGTTTTAAATAAATCTTCTCCATTATATCTTCTTTAGAAGTTGTGAGGGGTTTTAGCCACTGATCAGTTATGTCTCTCACTCTATAATATATAGCTCTAGGAGTTTCTTTAGGGCGTACCTTAATTTGTCTGAGCCTTGTTCGATATGTTTCCTCATCCACCCCTGTTCATCCAAAACACTCTTCTTGATGTCCTCGTACAGGGTGGTTCCCAGAGGATTGGCAGCTTGATATGCAGCCTGAAGGTCACCGGAAAGGAGTGCACCTAAGTATTGTCCCCATCTGTCCAAGGGCCATGCTGCGGCTCTTGCCATTCTTTCAAAATTTGAGAAGAAAAGATCGGAATCCTTCCCTGTGACATACTTCTGCATAAACACTGAGGGCAGTCGCATGGCTCCTCTGTTCGTCGAGAGCCTCAGCTAATTTCCCAGTCTCCTGTGTTTGAACATGCTTGGTTAAACCTTTATGTAGCTTCTGTCTGTCTTCTTCGGCCACCACTAGAAATGTTTCTATTACTTTTTCTAATTTCTCCTGACTCTCCCCTATTTTGAACACTACTGCCTTAATTTCTTTCAATCCCACTTCTGACACCAACTGTGGAAGGAATGGGCAGAAAAAGAAGCAAGGGGGCTGAATGTGTTTCTTAATGATGGCGTATTTTATTATTATGACAGTTAAGGGTGCTGTCTGGATGTTCAATCGCCAAGGAAATAACCTCTTTCAAAGCTTCCTTCTTCTCTCTTCCCTTTTAGGTCATCCACATTGCCCAGGAGGCTCAAAGCAAAGGAACGAGAAGGTAGGGGTAAGTAAATGTACTTCTTTCAGTTTTGATCAGAATAGGTACCTTAATAATAATAATAATCCACATTTGTAAAGCGCACAATCACCCGTAAGGGTCTCTAGGCACTGGGGGCCGTCAGGAAGATTAAGCAAGCTATTGCCCAGAGTCACATGGTGCTGGGCTAATCTGCCGCCGGCCCTGGGGATCGAACCCTGATCCCCAGATTCCGGAGTCAGTCACCCTGGCCGCGGCGCCACATCTCTCCCATACCTCCCACACCTCTCTACCTTCACCACACCCGGGGGACAGTGCGAACTCTGACTATTTCTCATACACTGAGAATAGAAAAATAAATTAGGGATGGAGGAGAAAGAAAGACAGAACCTTCAAAACTTAATTACTCCTCTAGTGGTTCCCAGTTTCTTCCTGGGTTTCAACTCGTTTGAAGAAAAATTCAATTACGCCAGGTAGATTGTATCGACCTTTGGTACCTAACTTGCTAGGTTTCTTCAGTTGTCTAAGGTTCTGACAACTGACTTCTAACCATGCCCTTTTCAATTATCTTTTCTCCAGCGGTAACAAACAACTGCAAAAAAATAAATATCTGTTTCAGTCAGAAGAAATTCAGGGTAGCGCAGGTATATGGCCGATGTAAGACAAGCACTGAAATGAGGGTGAAAACAACCATTAAACCAGGAAAAGCCCATAAGGGAAGTTCCCTGTCCTCTCCCGGACCCCCAAGTATCACCGCAATCAACCCAACCCACCCCAGTTCAATTCCCTCTCTGACCCACGTACCACTTCTGCCGCAGCTCTCCTAACTTGGGGAGGCTTGTGAGCGTCGTCCTCCGTAGGCATCCACCACTCTTCACTCCATTCCTCAGGAGTCTCTTTGGGTCCGGTGTCTTCGGTCCTTGGTTTGTCTGGACAGTGGTTCTCTGCATTCTCTGACTACTTAATCACGGGTTTCTTGCTCTCCACGTCTTCTAGGGTCCTCTTGCCACTCACACGATCCTTATCTTCCGTTCTCTGTCCTCTGTCATTGGTGGTCTCCTTTTCTCCTCCATCCGGGCCTCTCAATTGGCTCCCCAACTCTTCTGCTCCTCTGGACAAGGACAGTCCTTTTTTAGTTGTATTTACTTTGTTTCTTTTTTTCTCGTTTCCATGTACTTCGGTATCAACTGGAAAGTGTTGAGCAAGAAGACAACAAATGAGGAGGTAAGAAGGGGGGTCTCCTCTGAGTCTTTATTTCATATGATTATAAACTCAAGTCTCATTTCCATGATTTTGTAATGTAGGCCTATTTGTCTCTCCCTTACAATGATTCAGCAGAGTTGCCAGGTTTTGTGTTTCAACACAAATGGGTGATACTTTTCCTCTTGTGTGAGGAAAAACTCAGCATGGGAGTTGGCTATTCTTCAACTTACATTTTCCACACGTGCATGATGTCTTGAGGTGTAGCTATATCCTCCTGACTCACCAGACTCCACTTGCTTTTGCCACCACTTAGCAGCGCAGGGTCATCAATTATGCAAAGCATGTAAAAGTGCAACCTATGATGGTTTTGCTTGATGCCTGTCCAAAAGCAACCTAACCAATGTGGGTAGTGTGAATATATTGTCATCCTGGCAACCTCATACTCTACTTTTATCGAGGTTTGAGATGTGAGCAAAATAATTTGGGGGACTGTCAACTGTCACCATTCATGCACCCACCTGACGACCAGCCGAGAGGAGGACGCTGAGCGATTGGCTCACCCAACCGCTGAATGAGGCTTTCTCCGCCTTTGGAACCAAAACAGCCACCGACCCTTCCTACACCCATGCAGCAATCCTGCATCCAACCAGCAGGAGGCAGGAGCTAGAGTCATAACAGAGTAGAGGGAAAAGGAGGTTTTTTCAAGACCAGGTCGTCCTCCTAGGTACAGTTACAAAAATGAAGCCAGTGTCTGGGTTCAGGGACCTGTCTTGTGTGTGGGCTATCTACCAGCAGTGTGTGGGTGTAGCCGTCCAGAAAGAAAAGAATGTTTCTTTCTTGTTATCCCCTCACTCACCGGAGTTTCCTCACGGTGACATGCTTCATCATCGGGGTTATCCCAGTTCTCTACGAAAAGGGGCGTGCTGCGACTCTCGAGCTACGAAGGAGCACTATGAAGTGAAGGACTATGTGTAGTGAGAGTAAGTGGAGTGGATGTGTGTGTGAGTGTTAAAAATACCGTGCTAGTGGGCCTCAATGTTTTATTCTGCTCCTAGACCGGTATGTTAAAAGTGGGGTTTGTACTGTGGACCAACCAGTGATGTGGGTTGGTTCAGTACCTGGTCGACATGTTTCACGCTACCCCTAGCGTTTCTTCAGGACCATACAGGGACCAGCCCTGTATAATACCACTCCTAAAAAACCTAGATTTAGGATTCAAATGATAAATTAGTGAGAAAAAAATATATATTTACAGTGATTGGCGCTGTCCCTACTTGGTACAGGCGTTGTTATGTTCATTGGTGAACCTGTAAAAGATATGAACAGAACAATGTTAAAAATTACTTTGCCCCTTTCTCTGCCGAGATCGGAGTCTTTTAGTCCCTCAGGACGTGCACATATCCATGCACGCTCGTTCATGCACGTGGTTAATATGGTGTGAGTTTTCCATACTAGGGACGTGCATTCTTTGGAGTCTGTTGTCTGTCGGCGATTGACACTGGAAGTGAAACTACCGTGAGAAATCGTGTCAGACATACAGCTAGTGACTTTACAGGTAACAGTGAATACACAAATCAGGCACACACAAAAGAGAAAAGAAGTCTCGCCAATAATTACATTTGTTGGTGCAATATGGCACATCATGGTCTCATGGGGGGCGGTATCGCCTCGTTGGAAACAATGCTAAAAGGTTATTAAAGGTGTAAAAACAGAGTTAGTATTCCAAAGCATCTACTCTCCAGAGTACGAGTCTCATGTGCCCAAAAAGAGTTCCTAGGTCTAGATGGATATGACTTACTTCCTGATCAGCAATGCCGCATGGTTTTACCTAGCTGCTTCCCCTTGGACCGCATCTTAAGGAATGGTCCGTGGATCAGGGTTTTATAGGTCTTAACTTCCGGTTGGAAGAAACTAGAATGTTGTAGCGGCCATCTTTGGAGGATGTAAATTGACCTAAGTTGGGTCTTTCTACTATTCCCATTTAGTAAAAAGGCCTAGTCATTGGATTGCATTGTTTACATGGGGATTTTTTCGGTTACAAGTGGGGTTTCTCAAAGAGTTCTAGTTCGAGATTCAGAATTGTCATCTATTCAAGACACCCCATGGTATGTCATCATTCAATCCTCTGGTATCCGTCTGGAGTTTGAAAACCCAGCGTTGTTCGCGTTCGTGGAGGATTTTCTCGAGATTTTCTCTGTTTTTAACACATTCTAAGACAACCCATCTTAGATCGTTCGGGGTGTGATTCATCTCAATGAAGTGGTTGGTCATTCTGGTTGTTGACTTTTTGCAGCGGATGTTGCTTCGGTGTTCCACGATCCTGGTGCTTACTTTCCTTGTTGTCATGCCAACATAGTGCAGGTTGCATGTGCATGTGATTAAATATACCACTCCACTTGTGTTACAGTTAGAAAACTCTTTGAGTTGCCATGTCGAGTTGTTGTTGAAAGTGATTTTCTTGGTTACTGAGGTAAGATGACATACGCTACAGTTGTTGCACGGGTAGTGTCCGTTCGGAAGGTTACAACCACTTCCGAACGGACACTACCCGTGCAACAACTGTAGCGTATGTCATCTTACCTCAGTAACCAAGAAAATCACTTTCAACAACAACTCGACATGGCAACTCAAAGAGTTTTCTAACTGTAACACAAGTGGAGTGGTATATTTAATCACATGCACATGCAACCTGCACTATGTTGGCATGACAACAAGGAAAGTAAGCACCAGGATCGTGGAACACCGAAGCAACATCCGCTGCAAAAAGTCAACAACCAGAATGACCAACCACTTCATTGAGAGGAATCACACCCCGAACGATCTAAGATGGGTTGTCTTAGAATGTGTTAAAAACAGAGAAAATCTCGAGAAAATCCTCCACGAACGCGAACAACGCTGGGTTTTCAAACTCCAGACGGATACCAGAGGATTGAATGATGACATACCATGGGGTGTCTTGAATAGATGACAATTCTGAATCTCGAACTAGAACTCTTTGAGAAACCCCACTTGTAACCGAAAAAATCCCCATGTAAACAATGCAATCCAATGACTAGGCCTTTTTACTAAATGGGAATAGTAGAAAGACCCAACTTAGGTCAATTTACATCCTCCAAAGATGGCCGCTACAACATTCTAGTTTCTTCCAACCGGAAGTTAAGACCTATAAAACCCTGATCCACGGACCATTCCTTAAGATGCGGTCCAAGGGGAAGCAGCTAGGTAAAACCATGCGGCATTGCTGATCAGGAAGTAAGTCATATCCATCTAGACCTAGGAACTCTTTTTGGGCACATGAGACTCGTACTCTGGAGAGTAGATGCTTTGGAATACTAACTCTGTTTTTACACCTTTAATAACCTTTTAGCATTGTTTCCAACGAGGCGATACCGCCCCCCATGAGACCATGATGTGCCATATTGCACCAACAAATGTAATTATTGGCGAGACTTCTTTTCTCTTTTGTGTGTGCCTGATTTGTGTATTCACTGTTACCTGTAAAGTCACTAGCTGTATGTCTGACACGATTTCTCACGGTAGTTTCACTTCCAGTGTCAATCGCCGACAGACAACAGACTCCAAAGAATGCACGTCCCTAGTATGGAAAACTCACACCATATTAACCACGTGCATGAACGAGCGTGCATGGATATGTGCACGTCCTGAGGGACTAAAAGACCCCGATCTCGGCAGAGAAAGGGGCAAAGTAATTTTTAACATTGTTCTGTTCATATCTTTTACAGGTTCACCAATGAACATAACAACGCCTGTACCAAGTAGGGACAGCGCCAATCACTGTAAATATATTTTTTTTCTCACTAATTTATCATTTGAATCCTAAATCTAGGTTTTTTAGGAGTGGTATTATACAGGGCTGGTCCCTGTATGGTCCTGAAGAAACGCTAGGGGTAGCGTGAAACATGTCGACCAGGTACTGAACCAACCCACATCACTGGTTGGTCCACAGTACAAACCCCACTTTTAACATACCGGTCTAGGAGCAGAATAAAACATTGAGGCCCACTAGCACGGTATTTTTAACACTCACACACACATCCACTCCACTTACTCTCACTACACATAGTCCTTCACTTCATAGTGCTCCTTCGTAGCTCGAGAGTCGCAGCACGCCCCTTTTCGTAGAGAACTGGGATGACCCCGATGATGAAGCATGTCACCGTGAGGAAATTCCGGTGAGTGAGGGGATAACAAGAAAGAAAAATTCTTTTCTTTCTGGACGGCTACACCCACACACTGCTGGTAGATAGCCCACACACAAGACAGGTCCCTGAACCCAGACACTGGCTTCATTTTTGTAAAAGGAGCTAGAGTCAGCCAGACCAGCCCCTGTCATGTTGAAGTGTTCATGGACAGTCCGGCAAGCATGCACAACCCACGAAAACAAGCAGCCAAGAGGGCAGTGACACCCTAGGTAACCTGCCTGGGTTTCACTGCCAGCCTGGGCCAAAAGCCTGTCTGCCCAGCAAAGGCTAAACAGTGAGTGAATGGCATGGGAAAGCCGGTAAACTTCAAACAAATGTTACATTTTTGCACTTAATGCAGGTGGGTAGGTCTTCTGATTTTTTAACAACAAATAATGCATTTAATTTATTATTGAAAACTGCCCCCTGCACTCCCCACCTCACACCACACACCACCCACATTCCTCTCTCCAGTCTTCCTCTTCTTCCCACAATTTGGGAAGTCCCATGTGTAGGAAACGGACGGAACAGCGGGGGCTAAGCCACATGTGTCCCAACAATGCAAGCGCACCCATTCTTGCCTTCAGGGCACAAGTCCTAAAACAAGAAGTGGAGGGACTAACCAGGTTAAGCAGTGTGCAAGGGAAATCATGACACGTGCCATCACAGCGCATGATGTCACAATGTGTGACATTGCACATGACATCCCAGGAAGTGACCTCACTGAAAGTGACAACACAATAAGTGACATCAGATATTAAGACCTCACACGTATCTCACACATATGCTTATCAGGTATAGCAAGGGTACATTTAAGTGCATTATGAGATTTAACAAATGAGATTTGGCATTGAGGTTGAACCAAAAAATTGGCGCAATCCCGACGCAAAATCTGGGTCTCAACTAATACATTTATTTTTTTAAACCCTGCCACAAAGAATTAGGCAACAATTAAAAGCATGGTCGTAGATCTGTTATGATTAATTGGTTGCAAAGTCTAAATTTTAAATATTTGATTGTGTTAAAGCATCTGCTGTGAAGGTGCCCAGTAAATCTTAGGGAATAGTAATAATGGTGCGATAACTCTGGTGGTTAATGCACTTGCTGGAGAGACCTGTGTTTTGTAAAGTCCCAGATTTGAATCAAAGTAGTGAAGAAGGTAAATGTGTCTTCTGCAAAGTACATTATCTAACACGCAGAGGAGAGATTGTTATTTTATGTAGATAGTCAAGTGGGTTACTGCTTTTAACACAGAGTTCCCTTTGTTACCTGCACTTCATAAATTATAATCCTTCTAAAAGGCCACAGTGAGGTATGAAGGACATGTGACTCCTACACCTTGTAACCCTCACTGTCTCATGTAAATCATCTTGTACATTGATTTACACGTGTATATGATTGATTGTCAATGTATAATGTGTATGTTAAGTAAAGAGCTCCGACACCCTGCATAGGGTTGCATAACGCTATAAAAGAAATAAAATAGTGCTAATGAAATTGTTGTTTGTCTAAATACTGGGACAGACCAACACACCTGACATTCTTACAGTGCATGCCTCTATTATATACAGGGACTGAACAAAGGCAAGAGCTGCCTCTCCTAAGTACTTGTGAAGAGATAACAAGCTGTGTGCCTTTGTTTCCCCTCCGTGGCATTTATGTTACAGTGTGAGGTTCCAGGCCGCGCCCAGTCAGGATATTCAAACAAAAGGAGGCCCTTTAACTTCAGCCCAGCTGGAGGTGAAAAAAGGGATCAGGTATGTTTTAGGACTTAGGAGGGCAGAAACGTTTTAGTGCTTGGGGGAAGGGTTGGTTTTCAGGAGTGGGGTAGGTTTAGGACTCATGCTGTAGGGCAGGGGTCGGGTGTTACACGTACCAGATTGGTCCTAACCACACATACGTCTTGCCATACACGCCTTAACAACACAGAATTTGTTGTAAAGGTATTCGTGGTAAAGGCATATGAGTGGTTAGGATTTGTGTGGTTAAGACTGCGTGGAACCGACATGCGTGGTAATCACATGCATTGTTCCGTCACACAACCCCCATGAGTTCCTGTTCCTTAACAAGTGTCTCCTCATTTCCTAAGTACTGGTTCTTTCTCTCCCATGTCTCTCCTCGCTCCCCTGGTCACCTTTAATTTCTCAATTGTCTTTCCTATTCTAATATGGATTATTTGAAGAGAAGGTGGGCTCTCACTGCCCCACTCCATGTGGTGGTTAAACAAACAAGTGGTTCTGTCGGGTAGAAACCATTACTTTGAAAATGCTAGTACACATAGTTAGCAAAGAATCTCTCTGATACACATATGCAAATGAGAAATAAATACTCAAGAAATAAGAAAATATTCTTTTAGCCAAATAGTGAATTCATGTATCTTTATCATAGAATTCAATCAGTTTTTTACTGAATTAACTCATTCAGTGATAAACATGAGATATCAAATATGACTGTCAAATACAAGTGAAGACAAGTGCTCAGTGCATGGAAACATATATAGTGAAAAACATTTTATACAGTTATATACACAATTGTAAAAAGGCCAGGAATAGATTAGCCTCCAAGGAGTCCTAGTGATTTTCAAGGGATCCTTGAGTGTCTGGGCCTAGGGTTTGCGTCGACCTTACGACCCTGATGCGCCCCAGTTGGTGGTCGCTGCGGGTCTTTATCAAGACATGTGTGTAGGGGTTGACAGTCTGCAAGGAATAAAGCTAAGTATCAGAGAGATATCGAGTGGTATATTAAAACTAGGATAAGTGAGTAGTCAATTTACTCACGTGGATCAGGTGGAGTCTCTGCCTGATGAATTGCCAAACAATGGCTGGTCGAATCTGTTGCGAAAAACATGGTATAGGCAATGTCAGACTAAGAGCTCTAACTGTGTGACTAAAGCACAGTCTATTAATGCTCCACAGGTGAAATCCCAAGTGGTAGCTAAAACATGGCATAACCGTGTTGTTACTGTTCTGGTCCGGTTATGACTGTTAATTAGGAAACCAAAAAAATGAGGGCGATCAATTAAAAATAGTCATTGGGGTGTGATGTTTAATTTAGTGGAATCCCCTGAAACAAGCATGGCTATGTAATTCGCTCGAACGCATCAATAGATCAATGACGCGCTATAAGCGAACGGGGTGAAACTAGCCAATTGCTTTAGTGTGAACACCCACGCGCTATGAGGGATGCCGCATCAATAAATTAATGACGCGCTATGAGGGCACGGGGTGAAGCTAGCCCGTTGATTACAACACCCAAAGTGGCCCAGAGATTACTCAGCGGGTTAGGTCATGCCTGATTGCTAGCACATGCAGAGGGTTGCAGTAAGAGTGAGCGGAAGGCTTGCTTACCCGTCTGGTGAATCTCAAAGACGGTCCGTGGGGAGCGAATAGGGACGTATCTCCTCTCCTCGCCTAGCCAGTTAGCCTGTGCCGAGGCGATCTGGGGCAATGTATGGAATCTCGTGTACGTCAAGCACGTCCGTTGCTAGGCAACGGTGTGGAGGGCTTGATTGTAACACGCAGGCCGCGTGATAGCAGAGGGGAAGAAAGACTCAAATGAGTAGTTCATTTAGGTGGCTCATGTAAGGGGAAGAAAAACTCATATGAGTAGTTCATTTAGGTGGCTCAGGGGAAAACGAACTTGTGACAGTAATTTAAAATCAACGGGCTAGCTTCACCCCATGCCCTCATAGTGCGTCATTAATTTATTGATGCGGCATCCCTCATAGTGCGTGGGTGTTCACACTAAAGCAATTGGCTAGTTTCACCCTGTGCCCTTATAGCGCGTCATTGATCTATTGATGCGTTCGAGCGAATTACATAGCCATGCTTGTTTCAGGGGATTCCACTAAATTAAACATCACACCCCAATGACTATTTTTAAATGATCGCCCTCATTTTTTGATTTCCTAATTAACAGTCATAACCGGACCAGTACAGTAACAACACGGTTATGCCATGTTTTAGCTACCACTTGGGATTTCACCTGTGGAGCATTAATAGACCGTGCTTCAGTCACACAGTTAGAGCTCTTAGTCTGACATTGCCTATACCATGTTTTTCGCAACAGATTCGACCAGCCATTGTTTGGCAATTCATCAGGCAGAGACTCCACCTGATCCACGTGAGTAAATTGACTACTCACTTATCCTAGTTTTAATATACCACTCGATATCTCTCTGATACTTAGCTTTATTCCTTGCAGACTGTCAACCCCTACACACATGTCTTGATAAAGACCCGCAGCGACCACCAACTGGGGCGCATCAGGGTCGTAAGGTCGACGCAAACCCTAGGCCCAGACACTCCAGGATCCCTTTAAAATCACTATGACTCCTTGGAGGCTAATCTATTCCTGGCCTTTTTACAATTGCGTATATAACTGTATAAAATGTTTTTCACTGTATATGTTTTCCATGCACTGAGCACTTGTCTTCACTTATTGTGACCAAATTTCACTTGTATACCACTCGATATCTCTCTGATACTTAGCTTTATTCCTTGCAGACTGTCAACCCCTACACACATGTCTTGATAAAGACCCGCAGCGACCACCAACTGCGGCGCATCAGGGTCGTAAGGTCGACGCAAACCCTAGGCCCAGACACTCCAGGATCCCTTGAAAATCACTATGACTCCTTGGAGGCTAATCTATTCCTGGCCTTTTTACAATTGTGTATATAACTGTATAAAATGTTTTTCACTATATATGTTTCCATGCACTGAGCACTTGTCTTCACTTGTATTTGACAGTCATATTTGATATCTCATGTTTATCACTGAATGAGTTAATTCAGTAAAAAACTGATTGAATTCTATGATAAAGATACATGAATTCACTAATTGGCTAAAAGAATATTTTCTTATTGCTTGAGTATTTATTTCTCATTTGCATATGTGTATCAGAGAGATTCATTGCTAACTGCATGTACTAGCATTTTCAAAGTAATGGTTTCTACCCGACAGAACCACTTGTTTGTTTAACCATATATTACCCAGGTTCTTTAAATATCCACTCCATGTGGTTTCACATAATTCACTTGCTGTGTGTGGTACTTGTCTTTATTCTACAGCAGAATTAGCCTGAGAAAGAATTACCCCTAGAACCCTTTCCAGTGTGCACTCCTTTAGAGAAGCCATTTCAAAGTTTGCTGCCTTCTCTTTTCAATGGACAGGTGCATTCACAGCCTGGGCCTGGACTTTCACAGCAAGTAGAAGTGCATGACCCGTACATTGCCCAAAGGACTGGTTCATCGATTAGCATTGATCTTAAGGAGCATTTGGGAGTGAGACTGACGGGACTGTGAGGTTTAGAGAGAAAAGAGGTCAACGTGCAAGTTTCAAGTTAAAGGTCGCCATAGTCTTTGGTTTCATTTGAAATGAAATAGATAAAATGCCAACCCTGATGTGTTACTTTTTTCTGTCTCGATCTTGTCTGTTCTCAAATGTTGCTATATGTGAACATTCCGTTGCTTTACAAAAGTCCCAGAAGAATGTGGTGCTCTGAAACCTTCCAGTTTATATTTCCAAAAAGAATGGTATTGCCAAGCAATGAACTTGCCTCCTAACAAGTACATATTTCTTCAATGGCGGCTCATGATCATGGACATTAAGGTTCCACCCCTCTCATTTCCTGCTACCTCTGTTTTTATTGGTAATATTCCCCTAAATCTTTTGACTTCTTTGTCGCTTATTGAGAGCAGTCAGTCAAGCACTTTATAGAGGCACATGCTCCTTTGGGCATGCATCTGCTGTCAGATTTTGCCAGGCCCACCTTCAGGACCCGGAGGCCCCCAGACTGGACTGAACCCCCTCACCACCCAAATGAGACACCAACAGTATTACAGACAGACTTAGTTTTGTGGATAAGTTTTATTCAAAATTTACATATTCATAAAAATTAAACGTAAAAATATAGTTGGAACACTTGACAGTCACCAACCCGTGAGGAAAAGGCATGTGAGAAACGTAAACATCAATTCCAAAGTGTCAATAAAAATATGTGGATCCCCACCGAAACCAGGAAGACGGTCACCCATGCCCTCGTCACCAGCCGTCTGGACTACGGGAACACCCTCTACGCTGGAACCACAGCCAAACTCCAGAAAAGACTCCAGTGCATTCAGAACGCCTCAGCACGACACATCATGGACATCCCTCGCCACAGCCACATCTCTGCCCACCTGAAAGACCTGCACTGGATCCCCATCAACAAGAGGATCACGTTCAGACTCCTCACCCACGCACACAAGGCTCTCCACGACACGGGCCCGAAGTACCTCAACAGTCGCCTCACATTCTACACACCCACCCGCCAGCTCCGATCCGCCAGCCTCGCCCTCGCCTCCGTCCCACGAATCCGCAAATCCACCGTCGGAGGAAGATCCTTCTCCTACCTGGCAGCCAAGAAATGGAACTCCCTCCTCACTCACCTACGGCTGACCCTGGACCATCTCTTCTTCAGGAAACAACTCAAGACCTGGCTGTTCGAGCAGTAGCCCCCCCCCTCACCCCCTTGCGACCCTACGGGTGAGTAGCGCGCTATACAAATTCTGTTGATTGATTGATTGATTAAAATACCAACAAAATGCATTTGGGGAGAAGAACATTTGTCAAGATCCTGAAGTACACCCTCCGCCCCAAGGGCCATCTCGCAATCCTGAACACCATTGGACCACACAGGTGCAACCACCCATGCCTCTGACCCATGTCTTCTCCATGGGCACAGCCCCCGAACACCAAGTTCCCCAGGGGCTGCGACGGGGTGGGCAGGAACAGGGCACCCCATGCCGACCTCCAATGATCTAACTATGCGCCCCAGCCCACAGCTGGTGTACATCCTCTGTGTAATATTTAACACTGCAGCTTTAATAGAATGTTAAGGACATCATTAGCTATGTCACCTAATGTGACATGGAAATGTTCTAATTTCAGTCAGTTGATGTCTGCTGGCAATGTATGTGGATGGGATCTTTTATTCCTGGATTAAACTTCATTTTATGAACCATATTTCATCTTGGATTTATTGGAAATACTTCACTGGCGTAGTCGGCTTGAAACTCATTGAAGTCAACAGGAGAAGATCCCAACATCAATCTTTTTGAGGAGGAGAATTAACTTTATTCTTTCTTGGCATGAATGTCAACCCTCACTTAACTGCCTAATATCTTACGTCAATCAAGATTACTGCTCTTACTATTGTCATCAATCAACTTGTAAGTAATATTTTGACTTTGCGCTTTTAACGCTGCACTCTTATTTATCATTATTCATGCTCGTCATGTTTATCTGCTCAATTCATAAACTGTCGTCGTCTTCTAGCCTCAAAGTCCGTCATTAATTCATTCTACTGGCATCATCTTTGAACTATTACAAAACGCGTTCAGTTTTCTAATTGAATACTTGTGTTTCAATCTTAATGCAGTCAAGCGCGAGCAGCAGAGCGTAAAGGAGCTCAATTATAAACAAACTTATGCGCGAGCAGCCAAGCACGTGAAAAAGCTGCCATCGTATCAATTGAACTCTAACATGTTATGCGCGAGCACCCGAGCGTGAAAGACCTTCATTAATAACAATCTTGTGGCCTCGCTCGCTCGCGCTCAAGCTCAAGACCCGTTTGTAGAGAAATGTTTTCATTCTCCTTGTTTCAAAGTAAACGTGCAGCCGATTGAAGCCGCATGTGCTCATCTCGCATTAAAAGTAAACGCGGGCCATTAAAGCACGAGTTTAAGCACCATCAGTCAAGAGCCTAATTGTTTGCAAATAAACCTCTGTCCGTGCAGTTTACTTAACGGAAACACAGAAATACTAAAACAAGTGCCTGGAAAATCATTCTTCACGGAAACACGAATATATGTGTAAATGAAGGAACATTTTTCACGGAAACACGAATATACAGAAACAAGTGCTTGCAATGAATGTTTTCAATTAATCAAATACATGTAAACGAAGGAACCTTCTTCAACAGATTTTTAACCAACATTTACTCAAACTAAATAACTGTTATCTCGAAGGATTTTGAATCTTACCTTCTCTTCCTTGGTGTCTTCAACCATCTGCAATTATTTAAGAAGATTTTCCAAAGAAAGATTTTGATTGGTTTATACATTTTTTTTGTTTGTGTATTTTGATTGGTTGCTGTACTTCCTGTATATTTTTCTCAAACAAGGGCAATGGTTTGTAAAAACAAGTTTATAGTATTCACCATCATTTTATCTACTTATTCAACGTCATTTTAATCACTTATTTATTTACTACAGTGTCTTTTCAGAAATTAACAAAATGCAAAATGTTACAGCTGCACCATTCTTTTTATCTAGTCCTGGTGAACCTCCAATTAGATGGAAAAAATGGAAAGTAGTCTTTGAACGATATGCCAATGTTTGTGGGACTTCTCTCAGTGCTGAGAGAAAATGTTCTTTATTACTTCATTGTTTAGGATCTGAAGGCCAAGATATGTTTGATGATTTGCCTGATATTTCTCCTTCAGAGGCAAATGGTTTAAATGAATATGAAATTAGCATAAAGAAATTAGATATACACTTTTTGCCTAAAGTTAGTACTGTTCTTGAAAGGTACCATTTCACTAAATGTATGCAAAATGATGAAGAAACTATTGAATCTTATGTAACTCGTTTAAGGAAGCTTGCATCCTCATGCAAATTTGGAGCTTTAATTGATGAACGTATTCGTGATCAATTTATGTTTGGTTGTGGGATAGAAAAAGTTTGAGATGAGTTATGGCTAAAAGATGAACCTTCACTTGTTGAGGTATTATCTATTGCCAAGCGTATAGAACATTCTCTTAAATGTGTGGCTATAATCATAAAAAGTGCCGAAAAAGAGAATAAGGTCCAGATGGTAAAGACTAAAAATGATAAATATGTCAAAGATGCCACTAGACCAGAGTCTACAAAATCTGGTTCCGAACTTAAATGTTTCAGATGTGGCAAACCAGGTCATCTTGCTAATGACAAAAAATGTCCTGCTCTCAAACAAACCTGTTCTAAATGTAAGTTGAAAGGTCATGTCACCTCTTTGTGTAAAACAAAAATTAGATCTAAGGTAAAAGAGGTAGAAATGTTTGAGAGAACTTCTTCAGGATCTGATTGTGATATTGAAGTGGTTCAAGCTATTGGGGATGGTGGGGTAATCCCTCGTAAAAGACCTGATCCCATCGATGAAATATTAGTTGAGGGCGAAAAAACCAAAGTTTTGTTTGATTCTGGTGCCAAAATTACCATAATTTCTGATGAATTTTTCACTAGGAAATTGAAAGGTAAGGTATCTCTTATAAAACCTGACATCATTCCATTAGGATATGACAAGAAACCTATAAAACTACATGGTTATTTTATGGGTCTTATAGAGTACAAGTCTAGGTTTGTGTCTGGTAAAGTGTATGTCTCGAAGAAGGGAGACAGCATCATCAGCTGGATACATCAAGGTGATTTGGGTGTATATTTAGACCCTAATGCCACTCCTTGCATACAATTGAGAGACAGAATTCTTAATGTTGTAAATGAAGAAGAAAAATTAATTGAAGAGAAGAAATTAATTGAAGGGAAGTCAATAGAAGACAAATTTACATGTGAATTAAAAGAGAAATTTCCTAATGTTTTTAAAGAAACTCTAGGTTGTCTTAAAGGTTATCAACATAAGATACGGGTAAAGAATGACTCTATTCCTGTGAGTTGTAAGGTTCGGGGAGTACCTTTAGCTGTAAAAAAAGATATGAAAAAAGAAATTGGAAAGCTCATTGAAAATGGCATAATTGAAGAAATAGAGGGTTGTGAATGGATGGCTCCGGTCGTCGCAGCGCGAAAACCTAATGGCGATTTGCGCTTATGCATTGATCTCAGGCAACTGAATAAATGTGTAATTGTTGACAGATATCTTTTACCTAATATTGCAGAGTTATTGGTATTGTTAGGAAATGCCAAAGTCTTTAGTACAATAGATCTTACCTCTGCCTATCACCAGATCGAATTAGAGGAGTCTTGCAGAGAACTTACGTCCTTTATTACACCTTTTGGCACGTATAGATTCAAGAGGATGCCATTTGGGTTAGTATCTGCTTCTTCTGTGTTTCAGCGGGTAATGGAAAAAGTATTAAAAGATGTTCCTGGTGTTTGTATATATCAAGATGATGTATTAATCTTTGCAGATAATGTGTCTGATCATGTTATAACATTGAATATGGTATTGGAAAGATTCAGCAAACACAATCTCACTGTGAAAGCAAGCAAGTGTAAATTCAGGTCTGATTCTATTAATTACTTAGGACATAACATTTCAGGTGATGGTGTGAAACATAAATCCGAATTGGTAGACACCATAAACAAAATGGTGGCACCGAAAAATAAAACTGAACTCATGAAGCTTTTAGGTATGATAGAATATTATGCAAAATTTGTCAAAGGCTTTGCCGAATTAACAGTAAACATGAGGTGTTTGTTGAGGAAAGGTGTGGAATTTCAGTGGTCTGATCAATGTGAGAATGAGTTTGTTGAAATTAAAAAAAGGTTAAACAGTGCTCCTGCGTTAAAAAGCTTCAATCCTAAGTTCAAGTCTATTCTAGTCACTGATGCAAGTGAGAAAGGGCTAGGTGCTGTATTGAAGCAGAATGGTCCAGAAGGCATACAAACCATAATGTTTCTGTCTAGAAGTTTGAAAGATGCTGAAACTCGTTATTCCGTCGTAGAGAAGGAAGCATTGGCTGTGTTTTGGGCAGTGAGAAAGCTAAAGAAATTTCTTTGGGGTCTGGTCTTTGATGTCCATACTGATCATAAACCCTTAGTGGAAATTTTTAGCAAGAAAGGTTTGGATCTGGTATCTGGGAGGATATCAAAATGGGTTATTGGCCTACAAGAATATAGCTTTGGTATTCAATACATTCCGGGTGTTGATAATGGAATAGCAGATGTTCTCTCACGTTTAGTTTCTAATAGAGATTTGGAAGACGATTATTTGGACTTAGATGATGAACTGGTTTGTGCTGTGGATTATGAATTTCTATCTGAGAAGAAATGGTCTGAAGAATTGGGAAAGGATGTTACTTTATGTGAGGTTAGGTCTTTGTTGAAAAATGGTTGGGTCAATTGCAAAGTAGGTTCTGCTTTGACTAAGCCTTTTTGGACGGTACGCAGTGAATTATCTGTTGATAACGATTTATTGTTTCGTGGGACAAGGTTGATTCCTCCATCTAGTCTCAGGAAAGATTTGATAGATTTGGTTCATGTTGCTCATTCAGGTTTATCCAAAAGTAAGGAGAGGCTTTGCATGTCATATTGGTGGCCGGGCATGGATAAAATGGTTGAAAGGGTGATTAGAGATTGTATACACTGTAATGTTAGCGACAAGTCTTATAGTATGCACACACAACCTATGTTTTTAAGAAGAAGACCTAATGGTCCTTGGCAGGACATAGCTCTGGATTTAGTGGGTCCCATACAACATAGAGATTCTCAGGTTTTTATACTGGTGGTTATTGACATGTACTCAAGATGGCCAGAGGTATTTTTTTTGTCAGGAATTGATTCGAGTAAGATTATCCAATGTTTGAGTGAGTTATTTTGTAGAGAAGGTCTTCCTGCAACCATTTTATCAGATAATGGTGTTCAATTTGTTTCCAAGGAAATGGAACATTATTTATCTTCTAAGGGTATTACACATAAGACCTGTTCTCTTTACCACCCTGAGGCCAATGGTATGGTCGAGAGATTTATTAAAGTGATCAAGGACACTATTAGTTTAGCTAAAAACTTGTCATCTGATTGGAGAAAATGTGTTTTGGCAAAAATAGAAGAATACCGTTATACTCCTCATGCTACAACTGGAAAGACTCAATTTTTGTTGTTTCGTGGGAGAATTCCGAACACGCAGGTTGAACCTTTTTGGGTTAATAAGTATGAAGTGTTGAAGGGTAAAGAATGTGTGTGCAACAAAGATGAAATTGTTGAAAATGAGAAGGATAAAGCTGAGCGTAGAAAAGCATATTTTAATGTCAAAAAAACTGTTGTCTGTGTTGGCGATATGGTCATGGTCAGACGACCTGGCATGGTGGGCTGTTCTGAAACAAAGTTCATGAAGCCTATCAAAGTAATCAAAATTTTCAACAATGCAGTGCAAACTCAAGATCATCGCATTTGGAACTTAAATAGAGTTGTCATTGTTAGAAGGAAATTGCAAGAAGGACTGAATTTTGATTCCAAGGAAAATGATTTGGAAAATAGTAAAGCAATTGTTTCTGGAAATATTAGGTCTTCTACACGTGTGTCCAAAAGGCCTAGTTATCTTACTGATTTTGTATACTCTGTGTATCTTGATAATTTTGTGTATTTTGCATAACTTATTTTTTTTTCTCTTCTTTGTTTGTTTTGGAGGGAAGAGGATGTGTAATATTTAACACTGCCGCTTTAATAGAATGTTAAGGACATCATTAGCTATGTCACCTTATGTGACATGGAAATGTTCTCATTTCAGTCAGTTGATGTCTGCTGGCATTGTATGTGGATGGGATCTTTTATTCCTGGATTAAACTTCATTTTATGAACCATATTTCATCTTGGATTTATTGGAAATACTTCACTCTGGTTGGCCCAGGACTGCAGAACCTTGCCTAGGAGGGGGGCACTGCTTCTGGAGGACCTCCCCTGCTAACTAGGGGGGACTTTTGGATTCTAGACCCCCGCCATGCCGACAAATTAGGGCCGGGTGGGAGGGTGAAATTTCTGGCGCTCCTCTTCACGTCGCTGCTGGGATGGCCAGGTAGTGAAAGAAGCCAAGGTCAAAGGGCTGGGGGTCTTTATATTCCCCCCTAGCCAGCCCAGCGACAATGCATGGTGTTGATATGCTTCCGGCCATCCGCCTATAGCAAGGGACGGTGACAGGAAGACAAGAGCACAAGAACCGGATTGCACTGCCCTTGGCCGGCACTTCGCCAGATCGAGTGGGGCTAGGGTGACCAACTGGCATTGGTGCAAATTCAGGACGATGAGTGTAGAAATTCAGGACAAAGGGTCAAAATCCAGGACAAAAATTCAGGAGAGGAGGTCAACATTCAGGACAAAACTTCAGGACAATTGGATAAATTTTACAGACACATCAGAGGTCGCACAATAGTATTTAAGTAAGCCCAGTCATATCCAAATATATTCAACCATTTGCAAACCTATCCATCATGTATCCTTCCATCTATTATTTCACTCATCCATCCCTTCATTCATCCTTTCACTCATCCATCCATTATCCATCCATCCACCCTTTCACCCTATCCATCTGTACATTCATCCATCCACTCTTCTACCCATCCATCCATTCACTAATCTATCCAACCATTTACCCTTTCACCTATACAGCCATACTTTCACTTACTCATCCATTCACCCAGTCACTCATCCTTTCATCCATCCTCCCTTTCTCTCTCCATCCGCAAAGGCCTGGACATGATTCTTAAGTATCAATCAAAAAATACTTTTATTTGATTTCATTAAAATCATAAAAGGGTGGACGTACCACCATGTTTCATAAAACCAAAAATCGAAATTTTAAAGCTGGAAGTTGAATAGAGACAGGAATTATAAGAGGTCGAAAAGACAGAAGGGGTTTGGAGCTAAATTGTGTCAACAGTCGGCAAATTAACCCCTTAAGCGCTGCGCCCGTCCAGCGGCCGACGGCACCACTACCTCGGGAGTGCTGCAGTCGGCCGTTGGACGTTCCAACTGCACCTGCGCAATGGAACGTTCAGCACTGGAGCTGGACGTTCCAAAGCAGCTAAGGTGTTAAGAAATTAAAAAATGTTTATGCTTCCTTTTTCCAAGAGTTTGAAACATAATGAAGCCGTCTTAGACAGTTAGCTGCTAATACATAAAAAGAAATGATATGATCACAGCAGATAAATAGCAGTGTACAATTGTTTTCAAGCTGCTTATGTTAAATTGCTACTTTTGTCCAGTTCTTTTGCAGCCATTTTCCAAACGTTTATGGCTCTACAGGATAATTGAATAGAAGTGCCTCCGAGGCATTTTATAACTGCTGCTCTGCATGTCCTTATTTGTGAGTTTTTTAGTGCCTCTCGCAAAACAGATTTCCTGGTTACTAGTAGTGCAGGGCAGATACATAGGAGATGCAACAAGGACTCCTCCCCCTGTCTACATAGCCGGCATGCTTTAGTTGGCCATGTGTGTTTCCATTTGGGGGTTAGGTCCTTCGTAAGGTATACCCCAAGCCTCAACAATGTTATATAAGGCTTTTTGTAATATGAGAAATGTGCAGAGTGTTGAGGTTTAAGAATCTGGTACGATTGTATCACTGCCTAAGCGTGATTTTTTTTTGCTATTGCAGTTTTATCAGTTAGTAGGGATGTTCTTTTGATCGTATTATTCACGATTTTTTTAAATCCGGAGAACATTGTGATGGTCAACCAAGCATCCTCTAACTGTAGTGCCTGGAGCGAATTTTTTAACACTGATGTGATAGAGTTTTGTAGCCTAGTTTGCATTTCAATCTCCACCCAACAGCGATGTGCTAAAGTGTTCTATTCAGCAGCTCTCATCCTCCAGTAATATTTAACTAATGCACCTTGTCTGGCTGGTTGCTGGTTTTTAAATCCATATTCCAGTCGGATTTGGGCTTGAGAGATATATCGGGGAATCGAGAACAAGCATTTGGAAAGGGTGGATTGTGCTGTGTTTAGTGCTGTGGCGTCTTTGGTATTCAATATTTCTGAGCCGTATGCGATGGAGGGTAGGAATTTTGCAGCGATTACTTTGAGCAAGTGCCCTGTTGAGCAGCCTGAAAGCTTTTGGTGTAGACTTTTAAATGCAAAGAGCAGTTGTTTTGCTTTCAAGCGGCCTTGGTTCAGATGTTGTGTGTAGTTGAGGTGGCAATCCAGTTGGAAGCCTAAGGGGGTCATTAGGATGTCTGGCGGATTGCCCGACATCCTTCCCTGAATTCACCCCGCCATAGGAGCAAGACACCACCCGCCACTTTTCCGCCCCGGTCGCCTTGCGGCCGGGGCAGAAAATGAATAATAAGGTGGCAGTGTCTATCAGACACCGCCAGCCATATTATGAAAGGCATTTTGGCAAGCCTTTCCGTGGCGGCAATGTCGCCACGGAAAGGCAGGCGGTCTTCACTCTGGGGGCCCGTGCGGGCCCCCAGAGTGAATGTGGGTAGGAGCATGCACAGGGCGGGTACCTGTGGTACCCCCCCACATTTGCATAAACAAAGCGGCAGGCACCGTGCGGTGCCTGCCGGTTTGTTTATGTAAATGCTGCTAAGCAATTTTTGTATTGTGGCGGGCGGAGCAGAGAGCTCCGCCCGCCAACAATACTAAAAATACAGGATGTGCCCGCCACTGTGGCGGGCACATCCTAATGCCCCCCACGGGACCCCCACCCTTATGGTGGGCGGTCCCGTTTACCGATGGGATGGCAGGCGGGCAAAGCCCGCCCGGCATCCTAATGAGGCCCTAAGTATTTGTACGAAGACGCCCTGACCAATGGTTTCTCATCCAATTTCCAGATGAATTTAGTTTTTTTACTTGTGGAATGGTGTTTGGAAAAGCACATCACCTTTGTTTTTTTATGATTGATAGTAAGTTGAGCTGAAGTGACGTAGGCTCCAAGTTTGGAGATTAGTCGCTGCAGACCTAGGGGCCGATTAGGATGGCGGACGGACTTGCGTCCGTCCGCCACCCTTGAGGAGGAGGGAACGTCCGCAGGGGCTGCGGCGTTCCCTCCGTCCTGATTAGGATGTGACCGCCAGGGTGGCGGTCACATCCTCCATATTTAACATTGCGGCGGGTGCAGCTTCAAGCTGCACCCGCCGCAATGTTAAAAAAGCATGTGTTACATTTACATGCACAAACCGGCAGGGACCGCACGGTGCCTGCCGCTTTGTGCACGCAAATGCAGGGGGGTACCATAGGTACCCCCCATGTGCACCCCCCACCCCCCATTCACCCAGGGGGCCCGCAACGGGCCCCCAAAGTGAATGTCTGTATGCTTTTCCATGGCGGAAAAGCCGCCTTGGAAAAGCAGTTTTACACAAACATCATAATATGGCGGACGGTGTCTCATAGACACCGCCTGCCATGTTATAGCTTTTCCGGCCGCGGTCGGAAGCCGACCGCGGCGGAAAAGCGGCGGACGGAATTCCAGACCCACCAGCCATCCTAATTTGGCGGTGGGTCTTTGGTGACTCCGCAGAGGATTTTCCGCCTCCTCCGGGCCGGAGGTGGCTTCCGCCGGCCCGGAGGAGGCGGAAAATCCTCCATCCTAATCGGCCCCCTAGTGTGGTTTGTGCTAGTAGGACTATATCGGCCGCGTATTGAAGACTAGGAGTTGGAATTTTGTCCAATCTTGGGGGGTCAGCTTGAACAAGTTGAAGGTGTTTATCTAGGTCTGCAGTATAAATGTTGAATAGGCAGGGGGCCAGTACACACCCCTGTTTTAGCCCGTTAGATGTTGCAATCTTACTAGTTATGCTGCGCCCATCTCCTTTCCTTATTTGGACCCATGTGTCCGAGTACAGGTTGATGATGGCCGCCAAAAGCATAGTTGGTACCCCCCAGTTTTGCATCTTAGCCCATAACTTAGCTCTCGATATCTTATCGAACGCCGCTTTGAGGTCTATTCTTAAGTGCAACTTTATATGAAGGGGTCTGTATTAATTTTTGACATGGCCTTTCTGTTGTTGTTCACTTTATCCCTTTGGGTCGATAGGGCAGCTACACAACTCATTTTGTACTAATAAGCTGAAAAATTCCAACTATAGCTGATTTTTCTAATTTATGTATTAGCAGATACAGTTAAATAACGGTCACGCTGGTAGAAAAACTGTCAGGTGGAACCCTAACCACCACTGTTCAAGGTGGAGCTTACCATGTAACAGTTTTCCGTTTGGGAGGGTTTTCAAAATCAGGCAACTTGTGAACTGAAATTCATCCCTTTCACTTTCATGAGTAACTATGGTAGCCGATTCACGGGGCATATTATCAAGCAGGGCGTTAAAATTATCGCTGTTTTAGCGGGAGAAAACTGCCGCTAAAGCTGCGATAATGGGCTTGATAATGTGCCCTGGAGAATTCCAATAGAAGCCCATGTTCACACCAGAACATGGGTTTCTATTGGAATTCACAGGGCCATATTATCAAGCCCATTATCGCCGCTTCGCTAAAACGGCGATAATTTTTTACGCCTTACTTGATAACATGCCCCGCATTTTTTTTTTACATTTGCTCTTTAGAAGCTTGAAAGAAATCACAGCCAATTTCAAGTACGAGGCGTGTGAATCAGAGGCGAAAATCCACATTAGAGGACCATGACTGCTCCTTGCTAATCGCCGTATGTTTTCACCTCCCATGTTTGCTTTTAACAGGTGTTTGCTTAAGGTGTCACAGCGCCTGAGTGTAATTCAATGAGCACGGACTGCAGGTAATCGCTCTGGTCTGTGATAAGGCAGCTAACGGTTGGAGTCCTCCCACTGCCCCGCCCGCGCGCTCTTTATCTTCACTCCTTTGTCTGACCTGTTGGCCCTCGGGTTAGGGCCTGCAAACCAAGAACACGGCGTTCTCGTTCATAATCTCGCGATTTGTTAGATAAGCGAAATGCGTGCACCGATTGCAGGTGGATGGCACCAGCACTCATTTTTGGGGACCAGGGTTTATTTTTCATCAGACGTCGACCCAAAGTGAGAGTGAGAAAGGTAGAAAAGAGAGAAGGACAGAGGAGAAAGCAAGATAATAATGGCAAACCGAGAATACATGGCTAGAAAGAACCAGCAAGAGAGAGCTAAAGAGACAGAAAGTGCAGGGTGATGGAGAAAGGTGCAAGACGTGGAATCTGGAATATGCAGCCTTGGTGTGCGGCAAATCCTTCATATGGAAGTGCCGTAGGTCATTCGTGAGAAAGCCTCGGGGCGGCTGCACTTATTTTCATAAATTTAGTGGTGTTCTGGTGTATGCTACAAGGGCGATATGGAGGGACGATGTGTTGTGGCCATAGGTCCAACAAAACGGCCACTTAATACGTGAATGGCAGTATTTCTTTGTTCTGGATCAATCAAGGAGCTCCCCTGAGTTTGCACAGCCCTGTGAGGATGGATGGTATTCGAAGCAGGCCGGACACAACTGTCCAGTTCTAGAAGGGAAAGAACACATATATTTTCATATTTTTGGAGTTTCAGGAAGTAGATGGTGTCCCTGAAAAGAGGAAGGATACATCACAATCACCAAGTCGCAGGACATACAGCAATATGGTTTAACAAGCAGGCCATGCACAGCAAATGTAATTTATTTCCAAATACCACTTACTGGTGACAGACATTGGGTGGAGAGTTGACCAGGAGTGCTTTAGGGCTATGAATTTTTATAGAAATGGCTCATTTGTTTAATCCCACGCAGAGGTCTTTTTACAGAGCGATCTGTGAGTAATATGGTAGCGGAAAAGCTGTCAAGCGAGGGTCTCATGGACCCATCAAGCAAGGAACAACAAGCACTGGCATAGCCATAAGTCTGGCCTTGGGTAGATTGCAATACTTAAAAAAAAAATATGCAAAAGAATGGCAAAAATATGCAAATAAAGAGGGGCGTGTGAGTCCTTGCACACCAGGCCAGACATTGAAGTGGAATACATAGTTTATCAGGCACAATGTCCTCACTCCCAATGGATGAACTTTGCTGGGTCATTGTTCTGCGCTGTATGTTGTGGTGGTCAGAAGTAAAATCTGAATAATACTAGAACATAACAATGGATTACAATGGCTAACCAAAAGCCACTGTACATATGCTTGTATGTATATATGTTAGTATGATTTTTTTCCAAACAGAATGGCGAAACAGCTAAAGTTGTCTCTAACGCAGACCTAAAAATGTGTCCTCTTCCTCCCCCTCTGGGAGGCAAAAGACAGCAATAATTTGCATGGAGTGCACACTCACGCCCATGGGCCCCCTTGTCATTGTCCCTGTTGTACTAATTTGTATTGTATTTTGTATTTATGTCATTTATAAAGCACAAACAATGCCAGGAATTAGGCAGCTTCAAGACACTTACCAAAACAGAACAGTGCAATATAATCGAGTAATTCAGAAGTTATAATATGAACCAAATTAAAGCCAATAGATAAGCAAACACTTTAAAACCTGAGCTGATCGAATACAATATGATCCCCCAGATCCTCATTCATTCCCGTGCTAAGCTGCGAAATTAAGTGCAAGACACAAGGAAAAGAGAAGACAAGCTGCATTTGGCTTGTCTTTAATTACTTGAAATATTTCTGTTTAGGTGCACAGAAACATTTGTAAAAGTACTATGAGATTCAGCCCCATAGATAAAATACTTTGGGCCTAATTTTTGGATGATAATATTGAATTCTTCGAAATGCAGAGGGACAGTAATTTTACTGCCAGTGACCCAATTTCAATTAAAGACAGAATGTCAGGTGCCATAAATTGGATGGTCAGGGTGGAAATGCCCGGCAGTGTTCAGCGCTGGTCAGAAACAAGCTATATGAGGAGCGAAATTCACCTTGGAGCACAAGGAAAGAGATACGGTCTTGAAAAAAGTGCCTTGCCAGGACATTCTCCAAGCTGGCCTAGCTCTCACTGATTGATTCTATTCAGATGGATGCCTCTTGACATTGTCATTGGTACAGTGGTAGTGGTACAATGCAAAGCAGCCGACGCATGTTTCGTCCTGACAAGCTACCTTTATCAAGGCTGCACCAAAAAGTACCAATAATCTCAAAATTCATGGGTATTGGTCAGCACAATACCTATGAATAAAGGGTTGTAATATACATTGCTGCACAAGTAGCACATAACTGAGTGTCAAGTGGTGCTGATACCCAGAGGCAGATGAGCATAAAAGAACACCCTCATAGTGTATCATTTAAGTAACATGAGTAATATTAGAGGTATATATTGAATCCAACTTGCTTTAGTAAATATACAGCAAGGGGAATGTTCCCAAGTAAGGACGGAATTGCGAATATAAGAGGTGGGATATAAAAATGTATATATATATATATCATAGGGGCGCACAGATAGACTTCTATGAGTGACTGGATAAGCAATGATTCAATCAAAGTCAATAACAGAGACTTATAGATAGATGGGATAATGGTACATCTATGTGTAAGGCAGTTGAATCACAGACCCAGCACCTATGTTGGTACATGCATAAAATATCATAATTGAATGGTTTATGGAGGCAAGAATACATTTTGCATATTTGTACTTCTTAGAATGGTCGCAATGAAGGAGACTCACCAGTGTCAACATGTCTTAACTAATATTGCATTCGCTGGATCAGGCTGGCATTGAGTTTTTAGGTCTTGTGACCTACAATGCGCGCAAGCGCATTGAGGGATCGAGAATTCAAGTAGCCAAAAACATCGTCAAACTAAGGGCTTCGTTCCTGCGGTTTTCTTGAAGTTCACGTGAATCACGTGAGCAAACAAGCACGCGCATTCACGGCCAGCCCAGCACATCAAAGGGCTTCTCCTCCCCTAATTATTCATGGCCGGCCACAGGCCGGCCGTATTTTCAGTTTCCCAAAGGCTTCTCCTCCCCTAATTATTCATGGCCGGCCGCAGGCCGGCCGTACTTTCAGTTTGCTTCTCTTCATCAGTTTATGAATACTCTCTGAACAGACAGTTCAGTCTAACTTGTCTCTGCCTCTCTCTAACGCCTGTGTTCCCTTCTATCTGAGTTGTCTATCTCATTGTTTCTATCACCTCGCAACTGTCTTCCTGCCAGTGCCTCTTACTTTTTTATATCTGTGTGTCTCTTCCTCTTCACCTCGTCTACTCTTTCATTCTGTTGTGTGTCTCTTCCACTGCTGTGATTTCAGACTGCCTCTCACTCTCCTGTTTTTTTATATTTGTGTGTCTCTTCCTCCTCACCTCTTTTACTCTTTCATTCTGTTGTGTGTCTCTTCCACTGCTGTGATTTCAGCCTTCTTCTCTGCATCCTCTGTGTTTATGCCCAGTGACTTCTGTTCCTTTCATTTTGTTCTCTTTTCGTCATTTAACGGGCTTCGGCTGTATGGATTCAGCTTTTGTCCCTTCTGCTCTGTTTCCAGTCTGTTTGCGCGTCTCTTCCTCTGTTGTAGTTTCAATAGGGTCCATATAACCCTCGCTGCTCATTTTCGAACTTTTTACCCCTTGTATTGCTGTGTTCTCCTTACAGTGTGTTGCTCTGTCATTTATATCCTCACATCTCTCAGCCTGCTGCTCAGTGTTTTGTCAGTTTCTGCTTTAAGTTTCTGTTTCTGCTGCCCTCCATTCAGTCTTTTCACCCCCACCTCTCTGCCCCTGTGGTTTTGTCCATTTTGAGCCTCCGAGCCGGACACAGACAGTTTCGTCTCTGCCCATTTTCCTCTACAGGGAGAACAGCGAGAACTCCAACAGCCCCAACGCCTTATCATCCTCCATGAACGGCAAAAATAAGACAGTTTTGGGGAGTTCCGATGAGGAAAAGACGCCCCTGGGAACTCCGGAGCACCGGTTCTCGAGCCCGGCCATGATGCTCTCCTCGAACCATGGTCTGCACCCCCTGCATGGCATGGGACACCCCCAGGGCCCAAGCACCATCCCCGTGTCCAGACCAGACCTCATGCACCACCACACTTTACAGGACTCCATCTTGAACCCCATGTCCTCCAACTTGGTGGACCTCGGACCCTAATAGGAGCCCCAGGGGACTCCGGTAATCAGCGAGGAGGGATCCTGATTGGACAGTGGCAGCCTCGGGCTGGCTGGATGAATGGATGGTTTACGGTACGGCAATGAACTGCGGAAGTGCAGTACGTGCAAAGGCAGGTCGGAAGGGTTTACAAGGCTGTTTTTTGGTGGATTCACAACCCAGCATACTTGCTGGGAGCTGCGAACTTCTCTGTAGCCTTGTCACGTTTTTATGTTACATGTACGTTGCCAATATGCCTGAAGCTAAAGACACCCAGGCCATACATATTTGGGACACCAGGCGGACAAGGTGTAATAATTCACTCCTATATCGCAGGTATATATTATAAGTTTACAGGACTTGCAGCAGCATGTCGCAGGAGCACCGCGAAAGATGCAGCTCCGTCTGTGCCCTGTGCCAGCCGGGTCCGAGCATTTGCCCACTGGTCTCTGGTAGCAACCTGGCACGGTGCAGTCACCTACAGCTGGACGCTCCCCCTCCGAATGCGACCAAGAGCTGCAGAGCGAACCTCCGGTCACTAAATGTCTTCTTCTTTGTTTATATTGTGTGAATACATTCTTTGGAAATATTTCTGCTTTTATTTTATAATAAAATATTGAAATAAAATAATACATTACATGGACGTATTTAATGTGACATAGAGCTTGAGGTAAAACGGCAGTTAGTGCGCAGACTCACTACAAAACTTAACCGCACCTTTTTTTTTTTTGCCTTTAGTACACGTGACAAGTCAAGCACATTGAAAGCTGTGTCACAGATGGTGGAACAATTGTGTACACAATGTACCGACATCCGAGATTCAAGGATTCCATAGCTGTATTTTAATGTTGCGCAGACTGTTCAGTGTGTGCGGCATCGAAGCTCTGTGAGTTACATATTTGAGTTACGAGTTACCCAAACTTAACCTTACTGATTTTCTCTAACTTGTAAGGATGAATCGCTAGGGCACTTATGATTTGCAGGTTGATTAGAGCAGGGGTCAGTCAAGGCGCCGATATATCTTTCCTTCTTTTTCATTTGTTTTATTTTCAAACATCCTGAACTGTGAACATGTGCGAATAAAAAACTATTCCCCTAATGCACAGATTTAGAACTTCAGAAGCCTCGGTGTCTGCAAAGACTCTTTAGTGAACCTGCTACAGACATCGGCGTGAAACCTTCAGTTTCAAATCTAGCAGGGCCGATTCCGATTTTCATCCTTCTTTGGGATGTTAAACACACAATATCGAGTGAGTTGCATGCTAATTCAGCTTATTCAGTCAAGGCAGTGCGCCTGTTAAAGGAAGCACAATAAAACACACATTAGTATAATTTTTTTTAATTGGGATCTTTTTTGGTGCTCAGGAATAGTATTGAATTACAGATACTCATATTGAGATTTTATAAGTGGAGACCGCATCAAAGTGCCACCTTTGCCCGACATCAATTAAAGAGAGTGGATGCTAATTACTTGTATCCTGCACGCTGGTAACATGCAATTTTAAAGAAACCACTAATCTTTTCAGAGTTTGAAAGATTATAGTTCCCAGACACTAAAGTGCGTGAATAAGTTAGCTGGTGCTTTTTAGGTCTCGTGACCTACAATGCGCGCAAACGCATTGAGGGATCGAGAATTCAAGTAGCCAAAAACATCGTCAAACCAAGGGCTTTTGGTAAACTTGCCAATAGGTCTCGCAGTAGGAAAGTTGGAGCTATTACAATTGCAAATAACAATGCCTTTTATTTTTGTTTTCATTTTAAAAACATAAAGGGCTTTGTCATTTACAAAACCAATAGCTCCAACTTTCCTACTACGAGACCTATTGGCAACGCCAGTGCTTGTTGGGGTTGGAATCATTTGAGCCACCTTTGGGAGCACTCTATACGGATGGTCTCTGGTGATGGGAGATTGGGACATAATGTGCCATGTACTCCGTGCACCTACGCCCATACATTGAGACACCATAAAAGCATTGTTGCATTCACCAGTGGAACACCAGTAGCCACTTAAGGTGCTGAGGTCACTACGAGTGAATCTCTATGACCTGACATTACAGCTTCCCTTCCAAAGGTCTACCTGCATATATGGAATGGGCACAGACTTTGTCTGATTGACTTTCTCTGTTTGTCTTAGGACCCGGATCCCCCAGCATGCCCCCCGCTCCCTCCTGATAACCTGACAACCCACTTGAGAATCATCGACAGAGATTTGTGTGGGTGTAAAACGGACATGTTTAATATTTGACATTTCATAAACATGACAAGGCATTTCAAAATTCATTATTTACAGTTATCAACACAATTTTATTCTTGACTTCCAGATCTTCTTCAGCAAGATTCAGATTCTAATCCTCCAGCACTAAGGGGGCTTCCAGCTCCCATCTTCCATGCCGATCATACATGCGAGGTGGAACCCACCTGCGCCCATGAGGAGTGGGCCCCAAACCTCTGATCCTTGTCCGCCTTCTCCAGAGGCCCACCCTCCTACCACCAGGCTGACCAGGAACCCAGGAGGCTCGTAACCTGTCGCCCTAGCCTCCCCAGCCGGGGCTATATTTTAGAGCGGAGAGCTTATCGTCTCCCCCCTCAGTGCTGTCCTAGGGAGTACGCAAGGCGGACTCCCCTCCATTCCGTCAGTCAATTTTACTGTTCCAAGGTCTTTCTACCGCAACACGCCCCTCCAATCCACTGAGCTAAAGGGACGGGTGAGTGGGAGTTAAAACTACACAGGGAGAGGTAGGCGGGAGACGCTTCTGGGAGGCCGCCTCTGATCCGAGGAAGGAGAGGCCAGGGTCCCTGTCCCTGGAACCTAAATAGGTCCCCATGTTCCGCCCTCTGTCCCACCGGAAGTGCGTCCTCCTACCATGGAAGAGTTAAGCGGCCGGTCGCCCATTGGGGCAGACCGGCCGCCCGTAGCTTGGATGAGGTAGGGGCGGGGCCGGGGGGCCGGGTCCTAAGTGGGCGCTCTTCGATGCTCGCGCTTGTCATTGTAAGATATTTGAGGTAAAACAGTCTACACATCCCAAATGCATGGAAGTAACATCATAGCAACCTCTGTTTTTCCTCTAGCTCAAATCTCAATCAGTTGACCAGTTCCTTAGTTGGAGATAAAATAACAAATGTAGGTAACTTCACACTTTTACTGTTCATCCGCTAGAACCAGATGTGTTTTTATTGCAGTTATGGTTTCACACAAGGATGAGTGAAAATGGTTGCATCTTTCAGAGTCAAGGAAGACTCAGGCAGACTGATACAGGACCCAGTTATTCGACCACTTAGTAAGCCTCAAATGAAGAGCTACCATTCTTTTGATTGGGTAGAACAATTATAAATATAGACAGATGAAACCTCTAACCTGCGCTTAAGTCCTTCCTTTCTTCTGTGTTTGGATTTTAGCTTTCTTTCTCATGTACAGTGAAACTGTTCTTTTTTCCTGTTTCTTGTATGCCTTCTATTCTGCCACTGGCCCGTGGGACAGAAAAATTATTTGGTGTAAGCGATAAAATCTTGGCACAGTAGGTGTAGCTGTAGAACGTTATATTTGGGTAATGTAGTATTCAGTGAGGAATGCTATTACATGCAATTTATACACATCCATGTGGTCTAGGATGACCTATTCCTTCCCCTTGTTCACCATGGCCTGGTTACATGTGGGCAGTGTGGGTTGAACAACAAAAGGAGAATATATTGATCGACAAAAAGTACACTAAATTGTATCCTTCAGTCTATAAAGATTTTAGTCATAGTAAACCATTGATGTCTAATGTAGGGTCAATAGGACCAAATCCATGGCAGATTTCCGTGTAAGAGAAATTGACATACAATTAATATAAATGGAATGAATTTACGTAATCAGTGGTTATACTGAAATGTTTTCATGGGTGCAGTTCTCCTGGCCTTCTGTTGGTGATATTGCTAAATAGCAGGGTTCTGCAGCACCGAATAGTACATTGGAACATACAATGTCCGATTTTAGTGTGATATGCTACACTACCACCAAGCCCATGATGCAACTCTTGGATTTGTGTATTCCATCCATAGAAATAATGTGGTAGGCTTGTGATGACTTCTACAATGGTTGTATCAACTCACTAGGGCGTAACCCCTCTTTTGGATTGTGAGGGGTTTTGTAGTCCCAGCCATGCCAGGCTATCAAAAATAAGTTGGTAGAATCAGAGGCTTTCTCAGTTAAGGAACATGGTTGCCCAAAGTTCACCCTTTGGGGCCAGTCAAGATTTTGCAGTCTCTAGATCCCTATTTTCACTCTAACGGATACTAAGTTCAGTGCTAATAGTATTAGAGAACATAGTGCGAGATAATGATCACAAATCGAACCTTGTTATTCTTATACTAGAAGTTATGGCCATGAACGAGACGAATGTCTGACAAAATATCGAAATTCACAATATCGACGTACAAAAATATCGGAACAAATATATCGAAATCAAAAATATCGGCTTCCTATACTTAACTAGATATATACACAAATATCGATTTTTTAATATCGATATACAAAAACATCGTTTACTTTGATATCGACTACATTAACATCGGAAAACAAAAATATCGCTTTCTACAAAAAATAATGACATTAACTATAATATCGACTTCAAAAATATTGTGCACATCAATATCGGATTATAAGCTATATCGACTTTTTATATGCATCTGTTAGCATAATTAATTAACGTTTTATATGTTTTCACATCTAAATAAACACACAATACTTACATTAATACTATAGACACACTATTAATTCATCAAAAATATCCTATTGGTATAATTATATCACCTACACATATACAAATATTCTATGCTAGTTTGTATAATTTTATAATTTTTTTTGTTTTTCACTTCAATTACAAAGTAATCACAACTGAAATTCAAATATACTAACTAACCAATCACAACCCTAATTTTTAAATGAACCAATAGCAAAGTAATTACTACTGACACTCCCCTATATAAACAATTAAAATCTAAGCACAAACTACTTGCCAAAAGTCACTGAAGGAGATTCATCTCTATCCGAATTGCTGCACAACAACTAGAAGAACCAGACTATCAACCTACTATTACATCTTCTAAGTAAGTAAATAAAATAGAAACGGCATTATTTGCTACTACTACTTACTTACCTGGTAAATACCCAGTGCCCCTTTGCTATTCATACTACTTAACATGCTAAATAATTATATAAAACTATTTTTTTAGATACTACGACTACTGAATATTCTACTCAAAATAACTGTGAACAAAGCATAGGGTACAGATTCTAAAAACTATGTAAGTAATTTCACATTGTTTCATTATGTGCACATAACTCTAAACACACAGAAATAATGACTTTTGCCCCACATATTTCTTTTTTTCTGTAGATTCTACTACTGAAAACTGCACTACTAATGAACTAAGGACATCAGTACTATTTCTACAATACATTTTACTAAGTAAGTAAATAAAATAGAAACTGCATTATTTGCTACTACTACTTAATTACCTGCTAAATACCCAGTGCCCCTTTGCTATTCATACTACTTAACATGCTAAATAATTATATAAAACTATTTTTTTATATACTACACTACTGAATATTCTACTCAAAATAACTGTGAACAAAGCATAGGAATACAGATTCTAATAACTATGTAAGTAATTTCACATTGTTTCATTATGTGCACATAAATCTAAACACACAGAAATAATGACTTTTGCCCCACATATTTCTTTTTTTCTGTAGATTCTACTACTGAAAACTGCACTACTAATGAACCAAGGACATCAGTACTATGTCTACATTACATTTTACTAAGTAAGTAAATAAAATAGAAACTGCATACTTTGCTACTACTACTTATTTACCTGCTAAATACCCAGTGCCCCTTTGCTATTCATACTACTTAACATGCTAAATAATTATATAAAACTATTTTTTTAGATACTACGACTACTGAATATTCTACTCAAAATAACTGTGAACAAAGCATAGGGTACAGATTCTAAAAACTATGTAAGTAATTTCACATTGTTTCATTATGTGCACATAAATCTAAACACACAGAAATAATGACTTTTGCCCCACATATTTCTTTTTTTCTGTAGATTCTACTACTGAAAACTGCACTACTAATGAACTAAGGACATCAGTACTATTTCTACAATACATTTTACTAAGTAAGTAAATAAAATAGAAACTGCATTATTTGCTACTACTACTTAATTACCTGCTAAATACCCAGTGCCCCTTTGCTATTCATACTACTTAACATGCTAAATAATTATATAAAACTATTTTTTTTAGATACTACGACTACTGAATATTCTACTCAAAATAACTGTGAACAAAGCATAGGAATACAGATTCTAATAACTATGTAAGTAATTTCACATTGTTTCATTATGTGCACATAAATCTAAACACACAGAAATAATGACTTTTGCCCCACATATTTCTTTTTTTCTGTAGATTCTACTACTGAAAACTGCACTACTAATGAACCAAGGACATCAGTACTATGTCTACATTACATTTTACTAAGTAAGTAAATAAAATAGAAACTGCATACTTTGCTACTACTACTTATTTACCTGCTAAATACCCAGTGCCCCTTTGCTATTCATACTACTTAACATGCTAAATAATTATATAAAACTATTTTTTTTAGATACTACGACTACTGAATATTCTACTCAAAATACCTGTGAACAAAGCATAGGAATACAGATTCTAATAACTATGTAAGTATTTTCACATTGTTTCATTATGTGCACATAAATCTAAACACACAGAAATAATGACTTTTGCCCCACATATTTCTTTTTTTCTGTAGATTCTACTACTGAAAACTGCACTACTAATGAACTAAGGACATCAGTACTATTTCTACAATACATTTTACTAAGTAAGTATTATGCAACTGAAATAAATGTGGAAAAACCATACAAACATTTAGAACTGTTCTAATTATTTTCTATTATATATTGTTTATTTACAGAGCAAACACGACGAATAGATATACAGACATAATACAGAACTCCATATTCTGAATAATACAGATATTAATCACAAAGTAAGTATATTAAAGAACATAATTACCAGATAGTGTATTAAAAAACGTACCAACATGGTGATTATTCTAACACATATGTTCCTTTTTTTTTAAGATAACACTACAAACTACTCTCCAGAAGCTGAAGAAACAACTATACTGCCAAATACCAACCTAAAAAAATATGTAAGTATCTTCACAATGTGAATCATGAAGATACACTTTTGTAGTAGAAATGAGCTCTAACATTGCAAATGTACCGAAACATTAATTAATAATATACTACTTTCATGTTTTTCATAACAGCTACAACAACATCACAAACAATTATCCCCAACTAAAGAAGCAAGCAACTCCTAATTTTGCTGTAAATTCTAAAACACGTAAGTATAAACATTCCTACTTATCACTAACATAGATTATTTATCACATTTAATTTGACATTAACTATTATATATATATTTTATAGATATACAAAGTACAAAATGACCGACTCACCTGGAAGCTGTGGAGGTTGCCGCTTGACCCTGTGTTCTCGGGTCGGACTCTTGCTGGGCTGTCCTGCGCTGCCGCTGCCTCTTGCCGCTTGGGAAGAGGGAGAGGCGAGGTCACTGGACACTGGGAGGCGCCTGGAAGAATCACCACGCCGGCGCTAAGCAGGGACTCGGAAGACCAGGAGTCCCTGCTTCCCCAGCTGCACAGGTGGACGCGCCCACCTCCAGACACGCCCCCGCCTGCAACGCCCCCATTTACGAACAGCCCGACGCTTGGCGGGACGCCGAGCGGGACGCCGAGAGAAGCCCGGGCAAAGGGCGGGCAGTCTGTGGCAGTCAGGGGCTGTCAAGGCTGGGCTGGGCCACGTCCCTTTCCTATCCAATTCAGTTCGCCCATGCGGTCCGTGTGAGGCCCCCTGGGGTCCCCTGCAATCATGTCTACCCGCTCCGGCAAACTTCTCAGGAGTGAAGGTGAAAGAGGAGCCATTGCTGGGAGCCCTGTTTTTGGAACCATGGACCGCTTCATTACCAGGGTGGCGGCTGTAATAGAAAAGGAAATTGCTATGTCTGAGCGGCGCCTATCGGAGGTCTATCTCCCTGCTAGACGTTCTTCCTTGGGGTTTACTCTGTCTCCCCCGCTGGCGTTTCTGGAGTCTCTACAGACCCTCCCCAGTTGCTCGAAATAGGCCAAAATATAGACAGGCTGGAACTCTTGGCCGCACTTCTACCTAGTGGCACTGAGGAAGAGGGTGGTCTTAGTAAACCATTGCCACCAGTATCACCTAAACCCCTAAACATAGCCACCAGCCAGCCCCTATCGCCAATACTGCCCACTCCAATCATAGTAATACCAGATGAGGTGCCAGAAGGGGTGTCCCCTAACACTCAAACCCCTGAAACTAGGCTGGATAAAAGGTCCGTAAACAAAAAGGCAGGAAAACGCAAACAGGGTAGGTTTGTGAGACAGGCCGCTCTATATCAAAGAGCAAAAAAGCCTTCTGGAGTTGGCGTGAAAACCCCAAGGGGCCTGTCAACAGAGAATGAAGCGGACATAGAAGGGGATGTTGTGGTCTCTCCAAAGGGGCCACTTACAAATGATAACTCCGCTAATCTCTCCGAAGCTTCCAAGCCCACTAACCCAGGAACTATTGAAATTATTCTGGAGAAGGTAAATAGTCTCCTGATGCCCCTACTAATACAGGTTAAGGGCTTGGGGGCGAGGATAGATAAACTTGAACAATCAACCCTTGACGGGTTCCATTCACTCAAAACTACTTTCAAACAACTAGCCAGAGCGAGTGAAAACCTTGATATGGGTGTAAGGGGGAGCGAACTACCACCACAGAAAGATCCTAAACCCTCAAAATGTCTAAACAAGGCTGAAAGTAATAGAGCACAAACCTCAGCTCCCAAAACTTCTTTCACCTCTTTAGCAGGGCCAAAACCTAAGGGACCTCCAGTACACTTAGAGGCTGTTACAAATAAATCTAAGCCACCTCCACAAAAACAACAACAGACAGCTAGCGGTAAAGTGAAAGACATCCAAACATCAGGCACAGGTGAAAAAGCCCAAAAACTAGCACCAGGGAAAGCTACTAGACCTGTTCCCCAACCTACAGCTCCAACTACTACCACATCGGGCCCTAGAAATCCAGTACGACGGATCCCCCCAGTAAACCTCCCGCCAGACTGTCAACCTTTTGTTGCTGTCCTGGTAAATGTACCCCCCCTTAAGGAAGGCCAAATGGAAAACCACCAATCCCTCAAAAATAAGTGTATCCATTGGCTTAAGTCAAACAAGCCAATCCCTTTGGGTGTGGACGGGATCATCTTAAGTGTTCGCAGGGTTGAGTGGGTAGGACAGGGTAAAAAAACTCAGGAGGGGGATTGTATAATAATACATTTTCAAGAATCTAGAGTAGTCCCCTCCATCTGTACTCCAATTAGGAATATGGGGGCTCCAGGGGTTAAAGTGGTAGATTTATCCTACTTTTACCCCAGACATATTGCTAGCTTAACTGGAGGAAGTTTGAGCCCCCCCAGTTTTGGCCAAAATTGGGAGACATGCTGGGCAGGAGCAGCTGGGGGTCCAGAGGCGAATCCCCTGTGGATACCAGGGCTCCACTGACTGGAGGAGGCCGACCCCAGGATAAGTAGGAATAAAGAATCTGTGAGTAGAGTATATCAATCTGAAGAACCATCCCCCCTAACTGTCCCTCCCCCAATTGACGATATTAGTGAATTGACAACCCTTAAAGGTATTCCCCAGGATCCTTGCCCCCTTCAGGCACCCTTGATGAGGGTCATAGACAGGGATCCTCTTGCGTCCAGCGACATTCCAGTTGTGACGGACCTATCTTTTAAGGTTTTCAGCTGGAATGTCGCAGGGATTGCAAGAAAGTTGGCTCTACCCGATTTTACCGCTTGGGTAGATGAGCACTCCTTGTGCATCTTCCAAGAGACGTGGAGCCTGGTGCCGGTACACAGGGTGGGATTCTCTTCCCATTTTGTCCCTGCACGAGCTTCGGAAACAGGGAGAGGGCGACCGTCGGGCGGCCTACTCATTTGGGTTGCTGCCTCTCTTGACTGCTGTGTAGAGGAGCTTTACACAGGCTCCCCTGACATCCAAAACATCACCTTAACAGATCAAAGGGGAAGACTGATTCTAAATGTTTTCAACATCTATGCCCGTGGGACTAAGGGGGGGAGAAAGTCACCCGTAATATCTCTCCTTGAAACCCTCTTAAATAAAACCCCACACAAGATGTGTACACTGGTAGCGGGTGATATGAACTGCACGTTCGAGCCTTTGGGGTCGGACGTTGCCATTGACCAAGATGAGGAGGATTCTAGGCTGGGGGTCCCTGTATTGGACATCCCATCTGTCAGGAGGTGGTCAGAAGTGGCCCTTCAGCTATACTCCCTGACCCTTGAATTCAATCTAAGGGCAGCCAATGGGAGGACAACCTCAGACAGGGGGGGGGGGGGGCCCATACATATAATAGACCAGGACATACCTCCAGGATAGATTACCTGCTAATAGATGTATATCTATGGAAACATGTGAGGGATATGCTGGTGGTCGCCACGACTGAAAGCGATCACAACTCACTTTCATTAACCATGGACTATTGGTGGCGACCAGTATGAAAGGGTGATAATAACTTGATAGTTGTACCCCCCGATGAGTCTGAAGTCTCGCCTTGTGGTAGACGCTTAAAATGGGCCAAATTGGTCCTCTCTGAGGCAAAGGTTGGGGAAATTTTATTCCTCTTAAATCATGCGATGACAACCCTGGGGTCCCCCCATGAAGGGGTGGGTGGAGTAAGTAGACTTTTTGTTTCCTTAGTGGAGGCCCTGACAAATGTGTTTACAACTCACTCTAGTAAATCAGGTAACAAGAAATCTAAAAACCTAGAGGTTGGCTGGTATACCCAAGTATGTAGGTTGCATAAGGCAAAACTAGTAGAGGCAGTTAAGCATAAATCCCACAGTGATATACAGGAGGCAAGGAAGGCATACAATAGATCCCTCAAAATTGCTAGGGAGGAGTGGGAAGACAAATTCTGGGATGACCTGCTCCAAGCTAGTAAATGTAGGGACCCAAGGGCCTTTTGGAATGCGATAGCCAAACGGAATAGGCCAGAGGGAGCTATTAGACCCTGCAACATTCCCCCCCAAATTTGGGTAAAACACTTTGGGGTTTTATACCTTCCGCCTGAAGAGGAACTAAACGCCAGGATGAACTTCCATCTAGTAATTGAACCTCACACTTATGACCTCTTTACCCCCTTAGAGATTGAAAAAGTAATAGGGTGGGTAGCCCCGCGCAAGGCAGCTGGCCCAGACGGCCTCCCGAGGGACCTCATGAGGGCTTATCCAGCGGAGTGGGGAAGGGTTATCGCCGCTCTCCTCAATGACATCATGATGGGAGGTCAAAAATATTTACAAAAAGGGGTGGTGAGGGACAGAGTCTCTGAATTAAGCAGAAAGCTCTCACCCAGTCAAAAGATCAGGGCTAGATCCAACACCGTTTTTTAGCTCACTGCACCATCCCAGTTTCAGAACCCGGCTGTATGCAAATTAGTCTGTTCCTGTCCCAGTGCATGATGGGAACAGGACAAACCAAACTACAGAAGCCAATTCTTACACTGGGAAGGAAACAAGCTCCCGGGGACCGGTTTCTGGCATTACAGCCGTCTTCGGCCCGGTTTGCTTGAATCCTGATGGTGCAATGAGCAAGGGTCTCACATCTGAGAATACCCTTGTCTCCTTTCTGGTAAAGAATTGGCTTGGTAGTTTAGTCTGCCCTGTTCCCATGATGCACTGGGCCAGGGACAGACTGATTTGCATATAGCCAGGTTCTGAGCTGGGATGGGGCAGTGAGATAAATAACGGTGATGGATCAAGCCCTGATCTTTGGACTGGGTAAGAGTGGTCTGCTCAATTCAGACACTCTGTTCATCACCACCCCCTTTTGTAAATCGATTTTGGCCACTATAGGTGTGGCAGGGTATACTCAGACATGAGTCCCTTTCTCACTGCTCCATCAGGATTCAAGCAAGCCGGGCCGAAGAGGCTGAAATGCCAGAAACCGGTCCCCGGTAGCTTGTCTCCTTTCTGGTAAAGAATTGGCTTGGTAGTTTAGTCTGCCCTGTTCCCATGATGCACTGGGCCAGGGACAGACTGATTTGCATATAGCCAGGTTCTGAGCTGGGATGGGGCAGTGAGATAAATAACGGTGATGGATCAAGCCCTGATCTTTGGACTGGGTAAGAGTGGTCTGCTCAATTCAGACACTCTGTTCATCACCACCCCCTTTTGTAAATCGATTTTGGCCACTATAGGTGTGGCAGGGTATACTCAGACATGAGTCCCTTTCTCACTGCTCCATCAGGATTCAAGCAAGCCGGGCCGAAGAGGCTGAAATGCCAGAAACCGGTCCCCGGTAGCTTGTCTCCTTTCTGGTAAAGAATTGGCTTGGTAGTTTAGTCTGCCCTGTTCCCATGATGCACTGGGCCAGGGACAGACTGATTTGCATATAGCCAGGTTCTGAGCTGGGATGGGGCAGTGAGATAAATAACGGTGATGGATCAAGCCCTGATCTTTGGACTGGGTAAGAGTGGTCTGCTCAATTCAGACACTCTGTTCATCACCACCCCCTTTTGTAAATCGATTTTGGCCACTATAGGTGTGGCAGGGTATACTCAGACATGAGTCCCTTTCTCACTGCTCCATCAGGATTCAAGCAAGCCGGGCCGAAGAGGCTGAAATGCCAGAAACCGGTCCCCGGTAGCTTGTCTCCTTTCTGGTAAAGAATTGGCTTGGTAGTTTAGTCTGCCCTGTTCCCATGATGCACTGGGCCAGGGACAGACTGATTTGCATATAGCCAGGTTCTGAGCTGGGATGGGGCAGTGAGATAAATAACGGTGATGGATCAAGCCCTGATCTTTGGACTGGGTAAGAGTGGTCTGCTCAATTCAGACACTCTGTTCATCACCACCCCCTTTTGTAAATCGATTTTGGCCACTATAGGTGTGGCAGGGTATACTCAGACATGAGTCCCTTTCTCACTGCTCCATCAGGATTCAAGCAAGCCGGGCCGAAGAGGCTGAAATGCCAGAAACCGGTCCCCGGTAGCTTGTCTCCTTTCTGGTAAAGAATTGGCTTGGTAGTTTAGTCTGCCCTGTTCCCATGATGCACTGGGCCAGGGACAGACTGATTTGCATATAGCCAGGTTCTGAGCTGGGATGGGGCAGTGAGATAAATAACGGTGATGGATCAAGCCCTGATCTTTGGACTGGGTAAGAGTGGTCTGCTCAATTCAGACACTCTGTTCATCACCACCCCCTTTTGTAAATCGATTTTGGCCACTATAGGTGTGGCAGGGTATACTCAGACATGAGTCCCTTTCTCACTGCTCCATCAGGATTCAAGCAAGCCGGGCCGAAGAGGCTGAAATGCCAGAAACCGGTCCCCGGTAGCTTGTCTCCTTTCTGGTAAAGAATTGGCTTGGTAGTTTAGTCTGCCCTGTTCCCATGATGCACTGGGCCAGGGACAGACTGATTTGCATATAGCCAGGTTCTGAGCTGGGATGGGGCAGTGAGATAAATAACGGTGATGGATCAAGCCCTGATCTTTGGACTGGGTAAGAGTGGTCTGCTCAATTCAGACACTCTGTTCATCACCACCCCCTTTTGTAAATCGATTTTGGCCACTATAGGTGTGGCAGGGTATACTCAGACATGAGTCCCTTTCTCACTGCTCCATCAGGATTCAAGCAAGCCGGGCCGAAGAGGCTGAAATGCCAGAAACCGGTCCCCGGTAGCTTGTCTCCTTTCTGGTAAAGAATTGGCTTGGTAGTTTAGTCTGCCCTGTTCCCATGATGCACTGGGCCAGGGACAGACTGATTTGCATATAGCCAGGTTCTGAGCTGGGATGGGGCAGTGAGATAAATAACGGTGATGGATCAAGCCCTGATCTTTGGACTGGGTAAGAGTGGTCTGCTCAATTCAGACACTCTGTTCATCACCACCCCCTTTTGTAAATCGATTTTGGCCACTATAGGTGTGGCAGGGTATACTCAGACATGAGTCCCTTTCTCACTGCTCCATCAGGATTCAAGCAAGCCGGGCCGAAGAGGCTGAAATGCCAGAAACCGGTCCCCGGTAGCTTGTCTCCTTTCTGGTAAAGAATTGGCTTGGTAGTTTAGTCTGCCCTGTTCCCATGATGCACTGGGCCAGGGACAGACTGATTTGCATATAGCCAGGTTCTGAGCTGGGATGGGGCAGTGAGATAAATAACGGTGATGGATCAAGCCCTGATCTTTGGACTGGGTAAGAGTGGTCTGCTCAATTCAGACACTCTGTTCATCACCACCCCCTTTTGTAAATCGATTTTGGCCACTATAGGTGTGGCAGGGTATACTCAGACATGAGTCCCTTTCTCACTGCTCCATCAGGATTCAAGCAAGCCGGGCCGAAGAGGCTGAAATGCCAGAAACCGGTCCCCGGTAGCTTGTCTCCTTTCTGGTAAAGAATTGGCTTGGTAGTTTAGTCTGCCCTGTTCCCATGATGCACTGGGCCAGGGACAGACTGATTTGCATATAGCCAGGTTCTGAGCTGGGATGGGGCAGTGAGATAAATAACGGTGATGGATCAAGCCCTGATCTTTGGACTGGGTAAGAGTGGTCTGCTCAATTCAGACACTCTGTTCATCACCACCCCCTTTTGTAAATCGATTTTGGCCACTATAGGTGTGGCAGGGTATACTCAGACATGAGTCCCTTTCTCACTGCTCCATCAGGATTCAAGCAAGCCGGGCCGAAGAGGCTGAAATGCCAGAAACCGGTCCCCGGTAGCTTGTCTCCTTTCTGGTAAAGAATTGGCTTGGTAGTTTAGTCTGCCCTGTTCCCATGATGCACTGGGCCAGGGACAGACTGATTTGCATATAGCCAGGTTCTGAGCTGGGATGGGGCAGTGAGATAAATAACGGTGATGGATCAAGCCCTGATCTTTGGACTGGGTAAGAGTGGTCTGCTCAATTCAGACACTCTGTTCATCACCACCCCCTTTTGTAAATCGATTTTGGCCACTATAGGTGTGGCAGGGTATACTCAGACATGAGTCCCTTTCTCACTGCTCCATCAGGATTCAAGCAAGCCGGGCCGAAGAGGCTGAAATGCCAGAAACCGGTCCCCGGTAGCTTGTCTCCTTTCTGGTAAAGAATTGGCTTGGTAGTTTAGTCTGCCCTGTTCCCATGATGCACTGGGCCAGGGACAGACTGATTTGCATATAGCCAGGTTCTGAGCTGGGATGGGGCAGTGAGATAAATAACGGTGATGGATCAAGCCCTGATCTTTGGACTGGGTAAGAGTGGTCTGCTCAATTCAGACACTCTGTTCATCACCACCCCCTTTTGTAAATCGATTTTGGCCACTATAGGTGTGGCAGGGTATACTCAGACATGAGTCCCTTTCTCACTGCTCCATCAGGATTCAAGCAAGCCGGGCCGAAGAGGCTGAAATGCCAGAAACCGGTCCCCGGTAGCTTGTCTCCTTTCTGGTAAAGAATTGGCTTGGTAGTTTAGTCTGCCCTGTTCCCATGATGCACTGGGCCAGGGACAGACTGATTTGCATATAGCCAGGTTCTGAGCTGGGATGGGGCAGTGAGATAAATAACGGTGATGGATCAAGCCCTGATCTTTGGACTGGGTAAGAGTGGTCTGCTCAATTCAGACACTCTGTTCATCACCACCCCCTTTTGTAAATCGATTTTGGCCACTATAGGTGTGGCAGGGTATACTCAGACATGAGTCCCTTTCTCACTGCTCCATCAGGATTCAAGCAAGCCGGGCCGAAGAGGCTGAAATGCCAGAAACCGGTCCCCGGTAGCTTGTCTCCTTTCTGGTAAAGAATTGGCTTGGTAGTTTAGTCTGCCCTGTTCCCATGATGCACTGGGCCAGGGACAGACTGATTTGCATATAGCCAGGTTCTGAGCTGGGATGGGGCAGTGAGATAAATAACGGTGATGGATCAAGCCCTGATCTTTGGACTGGGTAAGAGTGGTCTGCTCAATTCAGACACTCTGTTCATCACCACCCCCTTTTGTAAATCGATCATGATGGGAGGGTCAGTACCCGAATCCTGGAAAGGGGCGGTGGTGGTCCCGATTTACAAAAAAGGGTGCAGAGAATCCCCGGGGAACTACCGCCCGATAAGCCTGATAGACTCCACCCAAAAGATAGCTGGTAAAGCTATACTCGGGAGGATCCCCCATTGGGTGGAGGAGAATAAGATACTACCGGACTTTCAGGCAGGGTTTCGGGCAGGAATGGGGACAATAGAGCAGGTGTTTAGGTTGGCACTTCTGGGGTGGAAGGTGGTGGAACTAGGCAAGGGCAGTCTCTATTTGGCCTTTATAGACCTAAAGACTGCCTTTGACCTAGTCCCCCGGGAAGAACTATGGAAGGTTCTTTACGAGTTGGGTTTACCCCCTTACATTTTGTCCCTCCTCATTAACCTTCATGCCTATACCTTCGCACAGGTTCGTTGGGGAAAAAACGGAGAGCTTACTGAAAAAATACCGGTGTCCAGGGGTGTAAGACAGGGCTGCGTCTTGGCGCCCACCCTATTCTCACTATATGTGAATGGGGTGGTAGAATATCTTCAATCAGAACCAGCCGATAGCCCCTCTCTTGGAGGAGTGCGGATCCCCACCCTGCTCTTTGCAGACGACACGCTTTTGATCTCGAAGACCCCACAAGGCCTCCAGAAATTGCTAACCCGTTTTCAGGAATTCTGTGCCGCAAAGGGTTTAGTAATTAATGTGGACAAAACAAAATATTTGGTTCTAAACCCCCCAAAGAAACTGGGCCGCCCACCTATGCTTAACTCTGTTGCCCTAGAGAAAGTATCCGAATTCGACTACCTCGGAATTCGGATAACGGACAGGATGATGTGGGCACCACATATCGACAAGATGGTCCTTAACCATAAGAGAGCAGGAGGAGCTCTCTTGAGGGAGTATCGGGCTTCATCCAGGAGATCGCTTACCCCAGTAATCGATATTTACAAGGCCAAGGTAGTCACATCAGCCTTGTATGGGGCAGAACTGTGGGGGCACTGTCGTAGGGACACCCTGGCGACAGCCGAGAGCAAGTTATTAAAGTCCATCATCGCCATCCCCCTGAGCACACCGTCCATACCAGTGTTGCTGGATACAGGCTGCAAAAGCATCGCAGATCAAGCCCAACTTCGCCCTCTCCTCTTATGGACACGAATCTGGAGAGGAGAAGAGCTAAAATCCTATGCGGATGGCTTGGGGGAAATAATGAGCATGGGTGGCTGGGCAAAAATAAAATGGCTGAGAGACACTAAAAACTACTGGAGAAAATCGGTCTGGGGGATTGCTGGTCATCACGCTCAGCTCCTCCGAAGGAGGTTGTCAAGAGACTCTTTTGGAAATGGACGGCGGAGCACTTAATTACAAACCCGAACCATTGTAAGTCTACTGCCGCTTTTCTATTAGTTAAAGACATTGTGGTATTCAAGCCCTACTTGGACCTTATTACCCTCCCTTTTGACTGAGCTTTATATTTTAAATTCAGAGTTGGCTCTCTACCGCTTGGAGCCGTGGTTTCAAATTGGAAATCAGCGGCTCAATTGTCCCCCAACTGTGCTTGTTGTCTGAGTAGGATAGAGTCCATCTCGCATGTCCTGTTTGAATGCCCGGACTATGCAAAGCCCAGGAGTTTTTGGTTGAAACCTCTTTGCCGAAATATGGGCACACACAGCTACTTAGTAGCTCTACGTATCCTAATGACGGACACATCCCCTCCTGTTGTATGTGGAATAGCTAAATTTTTAAAACAGTTTTGGCTTATTCGTTGCCAGAGACTGTCAGTAGCGGTTTAATCCTTTTTAGATAAATTATTACGGGCATTCTTATGTCCTTTTTATTCTTTTTAACATGAATTTACACTGACTTCTTAAAGCGATGTATTTTTTGTACAATGCCAATGTTTGTATTATATATGTGCTTATAAGATATCTTGCATATCGAATAAAAGCTTATGACTGGCCGAAAATGACCGAAGGAGCCGAATTTGTGACCAGCCAGAAAGGAAAACTATTACTATGCTACATGGGTTACACTTATACACAAGAAAAGCAATATGGCATGAAAGTTAATTGGAAATGTTGTAAATATTATTCTAACAAGTGCTATGGAAGAGCAACAACTAGAGAAGCTACAGTACTGTATACTAGGGAACACAATCATCCACCTAATGTTACTGAAATAGAAGTTAGAACAGCTTTGGAAAATATAGAAGAAGCTAGTACAGGTTCCCAAAAGCAAACAAATGCCATTTTAAAAGAAGCCATTCCTAAAATCCCCAAAACAGCCACAACCCAAATGCCAAATATCCTCTCCTTAAAAAGAACTATAGCACGAACTAAAAAAGCTACTACTGCTACAACGCCATCTCCCAGAACATATCAGGATATAAATTTAACTGCAAACCAAATATTAACTTTAAATAAACAACCATTTATAGTTTACGACAACGAAAACAATGACAAAAGGCTTATAATTTTTGGTACCAATATGAATTTAGTTAAACTGCAGCAAAGCCAATATTGGATGATGGATGGAACATTTAACATCTGTCCCAAACCATTTTTCCAATTATACACAATACATGGCCTCTACCACAACTGCAACATCCCTTTGCTATATGCACTATTGCCAAACAAAAATAATTCCACATATATGGAATTATTAAATATAATAAAACAAAAAACTAATGATTTTTCTCCAGAAAAAATCATTCTTGATTTTGAGCATGCAATGCTCTCAACTATCCTAAAAATCCACCCCCATACCTGCATTCAAGGCTGCTATTATCATTTCAACCAGTGTTTATGGAGACACCTTCAAAAAACTACCCTAAGTGTTGAATACGCTACAAACTCATCTTTTGCTTTCCAAATCAAAAAACTCAATGCACTTGCTTATGTCCCTGAAACAGATGTAGCTGAACACTACAACATTATTATAGACAGCCCATTCTACAAACAAAATGAAGCTAAATTAAGTCCATTTCTCGATTACTTTGAAGACACCTGGGTAGGCAGACTCCACAGATCTGGCCACAGACGAAATCCAAAATTCCTCATACCCTGGTGGAACGTTTACAAAAGTACCCTTAACGGAGAATCAAAAACTAACAATGCAATGGAAGGTTGGCACAATGCATTTGTACAATCAACTGGCAGAACCAAACCTACTCTAGAAAATGTCATTAAATGCCTACAGAAAGAACAGAGCTACCAAGAATTTAGAATGGACCAATCTGTAACTGAACTTGTCCCTAAAACATCAAAGCAAAATAAACAAATGCACAAGTACCTGGAAGAACAAGTAAAACTTTACCCTAGTACAAAAGGCATAGAATACCTAAACATCATAGCCAAAACACTACTCTAATTAATTCCCAAAATGTTATAAAACACTAAAACTATCACCTAAGTATGCAAAAATATGTAACGTGAGCTTCTAAAGTATTTAATGTATGCAATATATAGAGATATTATAATATATGCACACATTAAAACTAAATAACAAGTAAAAAACAATTCCATAATAAAAATAACATTACCCACCCACACAAAATTAGAAAGCAAGGACTTACCAATTATGTTGTCAATCCAATAACGTCCTTCTCCACCAAAGTAATCCAGGTAGTGCAAAATTAACCCCCAAAAAAATGTAAAAATACAACTGTTCCAAAATTAAGAAATCCACGTTGTCCAGAGCCATCGAATAACCATAAAAAACCCGAAAAAGTTGAAAAATAGAAAGAATCGCTCCTGGAAACCCGAAAAATGTAAAGAAGTGTTTGTAAAGCAGTGTTGAATTAAACAAGCAAACACTTCCTTTAAAAAAAAACTGAACTTCCGATGTAGCGTACACCTATGACAAAAACATAGAAAACAGACATTCCCACCCACATTAATTAGCTAGTAATTAGGTACAAACATATTAACATTGATGATTTCACTTGTAGATATACCCTAAAAGACTAAAATTCACTCTATAAATAAAGAGTTAACTAACTAACACTACGTGTATATACCATAAGTAATTATCTGTTTTCGAAATCTGAAACATAACTCCCTCACATTCAACAACACTAAATATAAGGTCACTAGTCTCAAAACATCATAAAAATACACATAAAACATATAAAATCAACCTTACCTGAAGCGACGTGAAGTGTCTCCCAACCGCGATCAGCCCTTCTTCCAAATAACCCAAAACGACCTAACCCGGTTACAAAATAAAGCACCCAAATGCAATAAAATAGTCCCAAGTATAAAATATAATATCTATACTTAACTAAATAGGGAAAAATAAACATTAAGTTTCTATTATTGTAAAAAAATATTTACTTTAATCCTACAATGATTTCATTAACAAATATGTAAATGAATGTAATGAATAAATATTATGAAAACAATAATGTTTATGTTAACAATGTCTAGAAATATAACTACATTGTCACAAATTATAAAAATTTAAAAATGTGTTAAAAATGTGTGACTTATATTATAAATATTTGATCTTTACAAATGAAGCTGAAAAAATCTTAATAGAAAAATACTTTTGATATTTCTACATTTGTTTCTGAAATTACAATATGTAAAAGAGATAATAAAGAATTTTCATTTTTGTACAAAAATTTACAAAATAATAATGCTTCTGTATAGTTGGTTATCATTGTGTTTATAAAATATGTTTTTAAAACCAAATGTAATAAAAAAAATTGTTATGAAATAACATTTTATTTGTGAAACATAAATAAAAAAAATGTTTCTACAATCATGTTGAACTATTTGTATCATTATCTTACTATAATGTAACAATCTTATTAGAAATTTTGCACTGTATATTAAATGTGAGTATATGTTGGACTCTAATAATGTAATTATTCATATACCAAATCCAGTGTACATTAAATTAGAGTAGGTGCTGGACACTAATTGTATAATAATTAATATTCCTACTCCAGTCTACATTAAATTGTAGTAGGTGCTGGACACTAATTAATTATTAAATAATATTCCAACTCCAGTCTACATTAAATTAGAGTAGGTGTAATTTTATTTTTTTGTAATTTCCTTTAATTGATTGAATTTAAATTAATTTTATTTTTACCCTGTACGACTGTACCCAAAAAACTCAAAACTGACCCTGAACCCTACAAATACCCCTTTACCCAAAAACTGAAAACTGACCCTGAACCCAAGAAATACCCCTTTACCCAAAAACTGAAAACTGACCCTGAACCCTAAAAATACCCCTTTACCCAAAAACTGAAAACTGATCCTGAACCCAAGAAATCCCCCTTTACCCAAAAACTGAAAACTGACCCTGAACCCTAAAAATACCCCTTTACCCAAAAACTAAAAACTGACCCAGAACCCAAAATATACCCCTTTACCCAAAAACTGAAAACTGACCCTGAACCCAACAAATACCCCTTTACCCAAAAACTGAAAACTGACCCTGAACCCTAAAAATACCCCTTTACCCAAAAACTAAAAACTGACCCAGAACAAAATAAATACCCCTTTACCCAAAAACTGAAAACTGACCCTGAACCCTAAAAATACCCCTTTACCCAAAAACTGAAAACTGACCCAGAACCCAAAACATACCCCTTGACCCAAAAACTGAAAACTGACCCTGAACCCAAGAAATACCCCTTTACCCAAAAACTGAAAACTGACCCAGAACCCTAAAAAAACTCCTTTACCCAAAATTAATTATTATTATTTAATTACCAATTAATTATTAATTAACAATAAAGTAAATATATTAGCACATTAGCTGTAATTAATTAATTTTAATAATTAATATTATTTTTTCCAAATTAATTAACAAAAATTAAAATATATATTTAACAAAAATTAACCTAATTAATATAATTAACTAATTAATATTAATTAATTACCAATTAATTATTAATTAAAAATATGTACAATATGATATTAATTAATTAACTAATTAATTTTAATTAATTACCAATTATTTATAAATTAGAAATATTTACTAACATATATTAATTAATTAATTATTAGTAAATTACTTCCCACCCTTATCCCCTATAAACCCAATTACCCGATCCTAAACCTAGATATGTTTTTTAAAAAAAAATTTTTATTTAATATATTTAATTTTTTTAAGATAGACCTTTTTAACAAAATTTTATGTACAATTATTTTATTTTTTCCTATACTATTGATTTTTTCCATTACTACACGATATTTTGTATTGTCGATATTTTGTCAAACGATATTATTGTTTTCGATATTTATACTTACTTACCTATTACGATATTTTTGTATCCGATATTTTTGCTTCCCAATATTTTTGACCTTCAATATTTTTTCTCCGATATTTTGTCTTTACGATATTTTATTTTCGATATTTTGTCTGATTACCGAACGGGACCAAGCTAGAAGTGTCAACCCAGACATGTACCAGCCCCTTGGTAACTTTTTTCCCAGGATCAGTGGAAGTAGCCTCTGCCTTTCCATTTTCTGCAAGATCTAACGAAATCGCAGGCCCCGCGGTAGCTGTAAGTCAGTAGGATGCATCAGGAATCCCTGCAAAGTTTACTTTAGGCAGTATCTTTAAGGTGGAATTGCCTGGTCCTGAAGCAAGGTGTGCAGAGATTGCTAGATGCAACAAACCTATCCTTACATCTACAGCTAAAAATGTGGGCAATGGCTGGGCAGTAGCAGACTGCATTGCAGAGGTCATCGTGGGGACCCTACCACTTATCAAGGAAAATAACATATATAAAAAACTTTCAAGAAACCAAAAGAAGCATCATGGGTCTGCCACATTGTCTTCTGTAAGAGATCAGGCATTTGTAGTTAGGGTAGCGCCGGCTACTACAGCGAGCAAAGTAGAAAACCGATCGGAAACAGAATCAAGCCAGAGACAAGGGAAGGAAAATCATCAAAAAAAGAAGCGCTCTTCCGTTTAATAGATCTATTTAGAGAGAAGTGGAAAGCAATGAAGATAACCAGTGTTTGTATCCAATATTCAGAAAGGAAATTCCTGCACCTTAATTGCCCCTCTCTGCGACCAAGCCAAGTGCCGAACCCACCCCCAAACGAAAGTAAACTGGAAAAGGAAGAAGATAAGTAAGATATATAAGTAGTTCAAAAGCATACAAAAAAGGCGTTCATGGGGTCTTAATCTCAGATGTAGGAAACAATCTAGGGGATTTTGTCACCCAGACGGTTTTGCCTCTAAGTTTACTTGAAGAACATTATATTGGTACTATTGGCAATGAACAGAGCGGCGCCAATGAAAGGAGCTTCGCGCCATTCAACCCATGCTTTTTTTTTTTTTTTTACTGAACCGTCAGGCTCCGCAGTGGGAACTAAACCATAAGAGCGCCTTGGAGTTGCAACTTGTTGGCCACCTAGGCACTAACAAAATGTATTTTCATTGATCTATTTCCAGATCCAGTACATCCGCTACCATTAAATAGAGTGCATCTACTAGAATTGTTTCAGACTATCATTCCGCTTAGCCTGTGTTGGACTTGGCCCTTTTTGCAGGGTCATCCCTGAACTTTTTACCTTCCTTCTATATTTTTTCTGACCTGTTGTTGGCTTTTTTATGACTTTGGGCACTTTACCACTGCTGATCTTAATTACATTAAGATAATACAGTTGTCTTAGGACGTTTTCAAAATGGCGACTGTATTCGGTTTCCGATATAATATATAATCGTTGTCTATATGCAATATGTTAAAAGTGCACGATTTTACCCGCTTTTGCATTATTTCTTTGCCTTTATTATTCTTTTCTCTCTTACTTATTTATTAGCGATTTTGTGGGGCCCGATGTAGTATATTTATTTATAACTTATAGGACTATCTAATATGGTGGATCGTTCTCTCTACAGAACTCTATGTCCGCATATTTTGAAAATCAAATTCGAAACGGTGAACCTTATTTACTATTATGAGTGTTTGGCTTTCACGGGACATTACAAAATGGCGACCGCGTTTATTTTTAAAACAACATACGAATCGCTCCTTTCTCTTCAATATATTGTAATGTATGAGGTTTCTCGCTGTATATTGACTTCTCTGACAATCATAGATGCCCGTTGTTTTATAAATACGAATTAGATATGATTTGTGGAACTCCACGCCACACAGTTATGATTACGTTTTTGTATCAAAACCCGTTCACATATTATTCTGCTTCAATGGTTATTTTATTTAATTCTTTAAATATTAATTCAATTCAACAATTTTTAACCAAAAGAGATTCTTGTCCACAAAATTGGTTTTGCACAGTGTAATAAGGAAAGTCAAAGATGGAGCCCAAATTAGCGTGTTCTCCTTACTCCTTAATCCTCGGACCCACTCTGGGTTTATGTGACCGAGGTGAATTCCAGTGCTCAGGTTTTATCAATCATTCAATTAAGATTGGTATATAAAGCAATAGCAATGCAGCCTATTTTTTAGTTGCTGCTTTACGTCGGATGATCGAATATCTTAGGCTACCATGCCTTTACTGGTAAGTTCAGCCGCAGGCTCTGTTGCAAAACCGTTAGGATAGACTTTGATACTATGCCTCATTACTTTGATACTATGCCTCATTACCCGGAGGCCTCGTAGCGAAGCGCTACGAGGCCTCCGGGTAGTATGGCGCTATACAAGTACTCTTTCAATTCAATTCAATTCAATTACTATGTGGGCTCTGTTTGGTAAATCATTCCATTCGAGACTCCCCTATTAGATGTTGTTATATTTTTCTTAATTTTCTTCACTTAGTGTTTTTTTCTGTAATCATAACCATCAGTGTATAGCGGGTAGTGTGTCACTTTTATAGACACTACAAGACGGGCTAAGATGTCCGACAGCATTGTCAGGCTTCTGGTCGGACATTTACGATCGAGATTCTGCTACACTTGAACCTTTTTTGTCTGGATGCAGATTGAATCTTATATCATGTAATTCAAGGACTTCTAACCAGTGTATCTTGCACCTATTTGGACCACAATATACAGCGGTATATTGCATGTAATAGAAATAATGTGATTGGAGTGGGCTATTTTTAAAGACATTACAAGATGTCCGACAGTTTGGTGAGGATTTCAGTCAGATATATCCGATCGTTGTTTATGAATGACACTTTGGCTTACTATATTTTCTCGTGCTCTTAAGATATTTTTACAACAATAGCTAATGATATTTAGGAACATTTCTAATTGAATGGGCACATATTATAAATTGTATATTATTTTTCTTTTTTTCTATTAGTCTCTTCAGGATACAAATCTGAATTGACACGTATTTTTCTTCAATATATTTTGTTTATAACATTGGTGTGTTCACAGTGATATAAGCAGTCATCAATTAGGATATTTTACTTGCAAAGCTGATCACATTATTTATTATGTAATTGATTTTTAATAAATAGTTACGTGACCCCCAGTTTATTATGACTGTCTATTAATTGAAATGTTATCTTTTTTAATATACTGACATAATCAAATTTTTATTAACTCGAGAATTTTTCTAAAATCACTAAGTATATTTACTGGTCATGTCCGCGACAAACGATTCATAAGAAGTTTTTATCTGTACAGTATTTGACATATTACACTATTTTTGAAGGAAATTGTTCTCTTCTCTGGTTTAGAATTGCTTTCTCAAATAAGAGTTTAGGCATATGACATCAAGTGAACAAGAAATTGAAAAATGTGTGTTTGAAGTTAGAATGGCTATATTTCTCTCGAGGATTTTGAAATGCACTGAAACATTTTTCTTAAAATTGATTTTTTTTTATGACAATTTATCAATTCCTGACTCTGTTTTTAATTGGCACATTAATTTTGTAAATCTTCTGTGTGACAGTATCAATTGTCTAACAAGATCAATGTATATTTTCAGATCTTCTAAATTGTGTCTGAACTGAGGGACTTTCCATTTATATTTCATTTCTTTAAGACAATTCCATGAGGTATGGCGATATGCATGCTTTTGTTTAGTACCATTTCCAGTTGTTTGGTTTTGTTTGAATACATTTATTTCACTATTTTGTGTGGGATCTTCTTCTCTGATGCCCATCATTACCTTGTTAATGAAGTTTAGTGTAGAAACTTTACAAACTTGGAATGTTGGAACACAAACATATGAATATTGAGTCTGTTTTTAGCAAAAGACAATGTAATCATTTGTTCATGTTGGAAGAACTCGTACTGATCTAACTCCCCCTTTTTTCCTTTTTTTAACCTGTACATATAAAACCAGTAATTCTCCTGTGTATATAGTTTATGTTTGTTTGTATATATGAATTTATAAATATCTTTATGTGTTTTATTTTTAGCCCTGAAGAAGTCTCATTTATGAGACGAAACGCGTTGGCTAAAAAAGAGAAAAACTTGCTGTAATACTGGAACGTTTTTTATCTATTGTTGAACATCAAAATAAAGAACTGAAAATAAACCAGATTCAAGCACGGACCTGTTCATTTGGAAACAACTTTATCCTTGATTGAAGAATATTTGGGCTCCATTAGGATGGCGGGCGGATTGCCCCCGCCAGGCTGGCGGTAGCCACCGCCAGCCTGACGGGGGAAATCCGCCCGCCATCCTTCCCTGTATTCCCTCCCGCCATATCAGAATGGCGGGCGGGACCACGGCGGAGCAAAACACCGCCCGCCACTTTTCCGCCCCGGTCGCCTTGCGGCCGGGGCAGAAAACGAGTAACATGCAGGCGGTGTCTGTCAGACACCGCCCATAATATTACAATGGGCATTTTTCAATGCCTTTCCGTGGCAGAAAGGCATGCGGTGTTCACCCAGAGTGAAGACCAAAGGGGGGTGGCACAGGGGGGGGTACCTGTGGTACCCCCCTGCATTTACATAATCAAAGCGGTAGGCACCGCGCGATGCCTGTCGCTTTGATTATGTAAATGCTGCAAAGCATTTTTAGTATTGTGGCGGGCGGAGCTGTGTGCTCCACCCGCCACAATACTAAAAATACAGGATGTGCCCGCCACAGTGGCGGGCACATCCTAATGGTGCGTGCGGGACCCCCGCCCTTAGGGCGGGCGGTCCCGATTTCCGATAGGATGGCGGGCGGGCAAAGCCCGCACGCCATCCTAATGGGGCCCTTAGAGACTATGGAAGACACTTTTTGATGGGTGCTGATTCCACATTTTTGCTTTGTATTTTGGGTTTTGCCCTGAAAGGAACAGACAGGGTTGTGTTCCTTGGTTTCTTGAGCACATCGCAATATTTCAAAGTCACAGACTGTAACAGGTGCAGGTCTTTTGCCTCAACCCTTGTGTGTATAAGTGCACTGCTGATCAGTGCTAAAGTGCATATGCTCTCCCTATTGTAAATTGATGTATTAATTAGTGATTCCATGATTGACTATTTGGTTTACTTGTCAGACCCTAGTACGGTGCACTGAGTGTGCCCAGGGCGTGTAAATCCAAACGCTGCTAGTGGGCTTGCAGCACTGGTTGTGCCACCCACAGAAGCAGCCTTGATAATGTGTCTAAAGTCTGCCATTGCAGAGCCTGAGTGCAGTCTGGTACTGTCATGCTGACTGGGCAAGTGCACCCACTTGCTAGTCCCTGAGCCTTCCCTTTCCTTCATATCAGACACCCCTATGGTAGGCCCAAGGGCAGGGTGCATTGTAAGTATAAGGTAGGACAAGCCCTGATGTGTGTGGCATGTCCTAATAGTGAACTACAGCGATTTTCGTTTTGCACTATTGCAAGGCTACCTGTTCTCCATAGCCCAGAATGGGCTGTTAGAGTTATTACATTTTATAATCCTAACTGACTCAGAGAACATGGTAGAAATTCTAGTTTAGTATGCCAGGACTCAGAATGATAAAATACATCTTTTAGTAAAGTGGGTTTTAACATTCTGTGTTTGCAAATACCACTTTTAGAAAGTAGGTATTTGCTTGCCTAACCTTTCAAGCCTGCCTCTACTAGTTTGTGTATTCCTTGTCTGGAGTTTGAGTGACAGGGCTGGGGGATTCCAGGAGACAGAATGAGTCAGCCCAGTGGTGAATAGAGAGATCTGCATCTAGATGGGAGGGAGGAGTTGCAACTGGGACCTGAATAGGACTGTGCCCGCCCCCCACAGTGCTGTATCGACCCCCTTTGGTGTATCTGATGTCTCTGCCCTGCACACTGAAAGAAGAGAAGGAAGACTGTCACCAAAGTGCTCCAGGGTTGTACTTGCCTTCCACAATGCTGGTTCCACCTCCTGTCGGGCGACTGATGTTTCTGCCCTGGACTGTGAAAGGAAAGGGGAAGTCTGGTAAACAGAGTGCTTCAGAACTGGTTTGGACTGGGCAAAGTCCCCTCTCCCCTCAGAGAACAAAGGATTTTGGGGTATAAATATTGGGACCCTGATCCCAAGAAATTAGATCACTTCTGGACTTACAAGACAAAACCTCTGCTGAGGAGAGGAACCTGAAGAAACTGAGGAGAGACTATTCCCAAGCTGAAGTGCTGCTTGGGGGATTGACCTGCAGTGGTTGCCTGACTGCCAAAGAGAGGAGAAAGAGCCTTGTGTTCTTTACTTTCAACTTATGAAAAGATCTCCAAGGGCTTGGAAGAGAGATTGGCCCCCTGACCGAAGTCCCAGGACCAGTGGACTTCACCAGCCTTTGTGAATTGCTGCTGGAAACGCTGTTTCAGTGGCTGCAGAGGCAGGGAGCTGTGACCAACTCTCACGGCCAGCCGGCCGGTGTCCTGTAGGCACTGCATCAAACAACGTCCACCTCGAACAACGCAAGCTCTGAGCTCGCCGACTCTGCTCTGACGCCGTCACCGAGCCGTTGCCTGCACTGCGACTGGTGGACATTGTGACGTGCAACGCCTCGCTATACTGACTCGTACTGGTCTGACTGACGCGGTCACTGCTGCTGACTTCGAGTCCTGTGAATGCACCTGAGTTGGGCACCGCCTCACACGCTTCGCGACGCACCGTCCGACTCGCACGGCTATCCGGACTGATCGATGCCAGCGCCCGAGCTCTGGCTCTGTTTCCGCACCGCAAGCTGCAAGCAGCGCATCGAAGCACCGTCTCGCCCTGCAATGCACACCTTGGATCCACCGACTCTGTCAAGGGGCCGCTGCCTGCACCGCATCCAGGGACAACGCGTCCTGCAACGCTTCCTTTCTGCACCGCGACGAACACCTGAACCGGCTCGCACATCTGTGCCGGCCGCCTCAAGTAAAAGGTACTGTGACTGAGTCTGTCGACATTTGAGTGGGCCGGTACCGACGCGGTCCGGTGGATTTGCTAGACTCTGTGTTATTTCAATGACTCTGTAGCCAGACCGGGCTACAGACTCGCACAGAACCTTGAACTAAGCCTTTTAACCAGAAATCTTGAAATCTAATAGTACTGTGGATTAGTTGTCGTTATGGGTCTTGTGGTAACTGTATATAAAATATACTTATTTTTGATATAAAACCTTGTGTGGTGTCCATTTGTAGTGTTGTGACTGGGTTACTGTATGTGGTCACAAATGCTTAACTTACAACGCCTCTGAGATAAAGCCTTGCTGCTCGTGCCAAGCTACCAAGGGGGTGAGCAGGGGTTATTTTAGGAGTGTAATCCCTTTATCCTGACTAGAGGAGAGGGTCCCTATTTGTCACAAGTACCTACCTGTGCCAACTAGAGACCCCCTATTCTAACAGCCTGATATCATCACAGGATATTAAATTAGTAAACCCCAGTGTTCCTACTAATTCCACCTCCTAGGTTGCTAATAGTTTCATGTTCAGCCATCGTGGAGTTTTACACACCAGTTATTTCTAAACTGATCGGCGATAATATGGACTACCTGCATGTAATGGGATTAGACATACACCCACACAGCAGGGATTAGATATGTGGCAAAACAGTAGACTGAATCATGACTGGGGAAATAGGAGCAACAAGGTATGTAAGCATTCTCCAAAAGACCGGAAGGACTACACAAACTGACCCTGATGTGCTAAGGGAGGCCAAAAATATGACAGTTTCTGTGGAAGAAAGGGGGCCCCTGCCTAAAAGGATAAACCCTGGCAAGGAAACTATATTTTTTAAGAAGAAGAAGAAGATTTAGCACCTGGTTCTGTGCATATTCTAAAGCATCATACTAGACATTGTACAAACTGACTAAAAACTACTGTGAGTTATCATGATATATATTTTCTTTTTATTATTATTGCATTCTTATTTTAGAAGTATTTTTTTCACACTTTTTTCATTTTTTACAGTAACAGATTCACAATAAATAATTCTTCATACAATCATTATTATGTACATAAATAAATCCTCAATGTATACAAAATACAAAAAGTGTATAATACAATTCATAAATCAATGTTCATATACAGAACCAAAATTCCATTCAACGCGTTTTCGGCGTGTGCCTTCCATAGGAATTCTGTATTTTTGTCACATAAGTGGTTACTATAAGAAGAAAATTTAATTTAATTATTCACATTTTTTAGATTTCAGAAGTCAAACTCTAACAGATTACAATATTTGTATTTTTAACAACTTTATCTTTATACTGTTTCTAATGGGAACTTCTCTAGCACCGTCAGATTCAATTCTAGCTCTACCACAATTTGTTACCACTCCATTTCCATTACATTTCTATACATATTATCAGTGCAAATATTTATCTCACTCTCTATACATTATATACATTATTTACATATCATCACATTATATACAAGTCTTCACCTTCTCATGGGTTTGTAGTACTGTAATTCTACCTACCGATTGGTCAACGAATGTTGAAGAGTGTGACAATGAATTGTCATGTCATTCTACTAGATGAATCAGGATAGTTATATAATAAGAGATGAGAATAAATTCTTAAGGTTGGGTCTGTGAATGAATAAACTCATAATGGTATTATCCATGGCCAACAGGTCAGCTGGATGAATTAATTGGGTAGAATTAAGTGGTCACCAACTCATAGTTCTAAGATTAATAGCACAACTAAGTAGTTGTATGTAATTTAAGAACAGAGAGATTTATATAAAATTAGTATCTTTCCCTAGGGTATGTGCATTAAATGAAATTTCCAGTACTTGTAGATGACCGATAGGAGTGCCTCTGGCGTTGGATAATGGAGGAACAAGAAAACAAACCCGTCCACTCGTGAATATGTCTCCATCTAGGGATTACTGGATAAGCTAATTTCCTAAATAAAAGAACAATGGGTGTAAAAGATGTTCAGTGTATGTATCTAATACTGAATTCTACACTACCCAGCAAAAAAAGTTTGCATACCTTCCAAAGTAGTTTCTACTGTTGATATTCCATGTGAAAGATCAGGTAGCTGATGGACCCCTGCCATAAGAGTTCTGGGTTCAATAAAGCCATAAATTACTATGTAGGTGGAGATAAAAAAGGTATAGATTCTGTCATTTACGTGTTCACCTATTATATACTGGTGAGACAAAGCTGGAATATACAATGTCCCAACATACCTTGGCGTGAAACTTGTCACAGATATAGATTATACGTTTATTGCTTCAATATGCCATGGAGATAAGTCACCATCAGTGGAGTGGTGTTTCCTGAAAGATGTAGTGAGTAGTAGCATAATGTATGGTGGCTGTATATGTGTTGAAAGATAAAAGGCCTCTCCTATTACTAGTCATGAGAAGCTATCTTATATTAACCCGACTAGCATGTAAAAGGTAAATGTCAAACCCACTGTAATCACACTAAGGGACCCAATGGCGGCATCAAGCTGGATGAACCCAAAACTAAAATCTAAACACTTAACTTATTTAAACCTCATGAGCCTCGTGGCGCATTGTAATAACAACCCAATGACCGCCGAGTGTACATACAGTGTTGTGTTGTATGCCGCTGCCTATGGCTAGATAAAGATAGTAAATGCGCTAAAAGTCGGCTAAAATCGTTCTTTTTTGGCCATTTTATCTGAATTATCTATGTTAATTTTATATTCTGCTTATAATTGGTGTTGTAAAACTGTACATTTCCATATGTATTTAACTGATAGAGACACACTCATTCTTTGATGTCTGTCGTGATTGAGCTATTTAAGCTGCTAAATATTACGTAATACATCCACTAAATATTAGCAATATAACACAAATGTATGTTGACATATGCCATTAATTAAAGAAATTTCATCCGGTTTTTTAATTTCTCATGCTGTCCATCTGCTCAGCTGTTGGGCTACAATTCATGAAAGATAGTATGGAGAGTCACTTAAAAGAAGCACAATTTTCTGTATTTATCCACTTTTAAAAATAAATGCAGATAGAAAATACATTGTTTTCTGTCTGTATTTATCTGTAAAAATCCGTAAAAACGGAAAACAGGAAGCCTTAATCACAATGCAGTATTAGAAAACTACATTGATTGGTCAAGTGAGCTTACACTCTTTTGGTCTATTCCGCTGGGGCCAGGAATAATCGTGGAATAAAGAATGACACTGGGTGATGTACTAAGGAGTGAAGAATTGCCAAGTTAGAGGTATTTGAACATATCTGGACCCTCACCAATTACCAGCAAATGATCTGCATTTAAGGTTGAGAGGAGCGAATTCAAAATTCTATTGATGAAGAACAACTCAAACAAGGAGTGGGAAATGATCTGATGAAAGGCAGCAGAAGAGGAAAACAGTAGATCTTTTTGGGGAAAATTACCAGGGTATTCAAGGATGGCACAAATAGTCAAAACCATCATATTTGCTCCCAGACCTGGGTGCATCACCAAAAAGAAGTTTATTATAAAAGTGTCCACCAACTTTACACTAACTGAAGAACGAAACATTCTATGCTTGGAAGTAGACAGAGCAATTCTAGAGCAATAGGCAAATAAACCCCCTGGCCCTAACCAATTTCCAGTGGATTTGTTTCACTCTAGCCCAGGGGTCTCCAACAAGTAGCGCAGGAACTACTGGCAGCTCACTAGCATGCACAAAGAAGCTCTCAGAGGTGAAGCCAAGCCCCATATCTCATTAGGAGAATCTGTGCATATTAAATACAATACTGCCCAGCTCATGATCCTTAGAATGACAGCTAGTCAAACCATTGGCAGACCCTTATTGTTGGAAAACGAGGCAGTAACTGTGAGGCCTGCACAAATAACATGACTAAATTTGTCCTTCACTGGGAACCAAACACTCAATTGTAGCGCCTGACTCTCAGAGGGTAGCTTTGCAGAGCAGTCTGAGGCTTACTCAAGTGAGTCAGCCGTCTGGACTACGGCAACACCGTCTACGCCGGAACCACCGCCAAACTCCAGAAGAGACTCCAGCAGATCCAGAACGCCTCAGCACGACTCATCCTGGACATCCCCCGTCGCAGCCACATCTCCGGACACCTGAGAGATCTGCATTGGCTCCCGGTCAACAAGAGAATCACCTTCCGTCTCCTCACCCACGCACACAAAGCCCTACACAGCCAACGCCCAGGATACCTCAACAGCCGCCTCAACTTCTACGCTCCCAAACGCCAGCTTCGTTCGACCAGCCACGCCCTCGCCGCCGCCCCCGCATCCGCAGAGCCACCACAGGGGGACGGTCCTTCTCCTACCTTGCCGTCAAGACATAGAACTCCCTCCCCACCCACCTCCGCCTGACCCAGGACCACCTCGCCTTCAGGAAGCAACTCAAGACCTGGCTGTTCGAGCAGTAGCGGACCCCCCCCCCCCAGCGCCTTGAGACCCTCTGGGTAAGTAGTGCGCTATATAAATACGATGATTGATTGATTGATTGAGATGGTGTGGGCTAGTAATCACCATTTGCAGGTACGCAAAAATAACACTCAATAATTATTTGTCCAGTCTGTACTTTGCTTTATAAAAGTAAGAAAACATTTATTAAACACACACACTACCTAATACTATGCACCAATTTACAAATATACATAAGCTGTTGGAATTACTTTGTGACATTGCATAATCACTCCACCCCTCCCGCGGGGAGTGGGGTCTGGTACCACCACTCCCATGTATGCACATCATCTTGCCCCCAATGCAGTTAGTTGAACATAACCTGGAGCGGGGGCCCTGCGCACTGGCACCATCCCAGTGGCGACCCACCCCCATTATCCCAACAAGCATTTAAAATAGGTAACCCTGCCTTGGTGACCCACAACCCTGAGTGAGCATTTCCTACTGACAAATTATACACTGTTACATCTTAAGGGCTAGCGGTCTGGGTTCTTCACCTAAGCAAAGCAGCAAGAATACATGTTTAAGCATCACTTTAGAATGACAGTACTCATCACATTTGTGGATCATTAGAATGCATTTCAATTACAGCCCCTAAAGGCATCACAGATGAAATCACATGATTACACATATACATCCAGACACCCTAGCAGGAATGTCTGGCAACAAACCCCCACTTTGCTTATGACATCACCTTACACAGGCACTTCACATTACAAGTGTGACCTTCAGTCCCTCTAAAAGAAAGAACATTAGTAAATATACTACAGGTGCAATTACACCTCTTCACCTCCAGGGGATGCCCATCTCCTGACATCCCCAACTCAGCCTTTCACTCCTTGATGCACTTCTAAACCCTCCTCCAGCTATAGAACAAAAGTTCCAGTCCAAGAGGAGTTAAAATGCTGGTTGAGCCCTTGAGGGGTTATTCTTTTCAAGTCCCCATGAGACTTAGGGAGGGACTTTTCTTCGTTGGGCTGGGGGAGACTGTGTTCCTCCTACAGCTCCCCTTGCACCCTGGCACAGATATGGTGGTGACCCCGTCCTCCTGGGGCCATCACAAGCCGGGAAAATGCTGTTTTGACCTTGCAGGCCTGTCCTGGGCTGCAAAGGCATTATGGGAAGGTTTGCATTTTTGAACAGCAGCTCTCCCGCTGCTCCGGGGAGAGCCGCGATGTGGGCCTACGGCTGCTGTGACTTTCCGTTGGAGGGTCCGGTCCCACCCGGACCCCCAGGTAAGTGCTATGGCTCGGGGAGCCCACCCCTGCCGCTCATTGCCATTTTTGGGGGCCTGGTCTCACCTGGGCCCCTCCGACCTCCTTTCACCATGTCAGGGAGCCCACCCGGGACCCCTGCAGGCTCTCCATGTTGGAGGACAGCCCGAGGAGCCCATTCCCGGCTGCCCCTGCCGGCTTCCCGCTCGGCCAGCACCCTCGCGCGCTGCAGCAGGAGCCGGCCTGGTAGTTCTGGTCTCCCCGCTCAGGCATCAGACACTTCTTCTCCCGCCGGCTCCTCCGGAGTTCAGATTACTACCCACCCGCCTTACAGCACTCAGGGCCCAGGGATGGAATCCCGGGCCCTCGAACATCTTCGGGGGGTGCAACGGCGCTTCCCCCATCCAGGGTCATCGGGGGCCAGGGTGGGCTCCTGGGGGCATCTTCACGGGGAGTGTGACGGTGCTCCCCATCTTTGCTTCAGGGCCCAGGGATGGGGTCCCGGGCCCCTTGAGACCTCTCCTTGAGGGGTGCATAATGGCGCTCCCCACCCCGCTCCTCTCCTTCTTCAGGGCCCAGGGATGGGGTCCTGGGTCCCTTGGGCACATTGTTGCGGGAGTGCGACGGCGCTCCCCTGCCTCCTTTTTCCAACGGGGCCTGGCTTCAGGATCGGCAGGGGCCAGGGTGGGCTCCTGGCACCTCGCTGGGGCACATTCTTCCCGGGGAGCGTGATGGCGCTCCCCGCCTTTACTTCTGTTGGGAGCAGCCCCAGGACCTGACCCACCCCGGGGGCATAATTGCGACCGGCGGCGGAGCCCCACACGCTTCATTGTCGGTCCCATGCAGGGTCAAAGGTCGCCTACCTTCTGGGGGGCATATCTCAGCCCCCAGGCGGATGATTTTCGCGATCTTTGCCTCTTCAACGCTCTCTCTTGCCCTCTGGGTCTCTGAGAGGGGGCATTCAGCAGGGAGCTGTCTTCACTGGCTCCCTGCACCATTGTTTCGCCTGGCTCTCCTCCAGGGCCTCTCCTCGTCCTGCGCAGAGGCCCCTGCTTCTGCGCACTGGTCCTGGACTCTTCTCCTGGCTCTGTTCAGGATTCTGGAGCAGTCGGGGGTTCCTCCTTCCAACTGCCTATTGTGCCAGGCTACCCCATCCTCTGCCTCAGCAGACCACACCCCAGAGAGAGCTTCTCTTCCTGTGCAATCACTATTTAAAAGTTGAGGAGGGGGCTGGCAGGAAGACTCTGTTTGTCCTATCAAACAGCGACACACCACTTCACTGCCCCTGCTCCCTCCTTCCTTCCCAGTCTCTGGATTTGTTCAAAATGGCGTCATCCAGGGTCTCCTGCCACATGGTCTCTGAAGCCCCTTCCCCCCATGCTGCCTTCCCTACCTGGTGCAGCCTGGTGCCTTGCACCCAGTGATAGCTGCTGATGGATGAGCCTGTTGCCCCACCCATCTTCTCTTCGTGGAGAGGAGGCCTTAGCTTGTGGAAGAAAGGTTATCAATCTAGCCTGCTGAGGGCACCCCTCAGCCAGAGCCTGGTTATGGCTGGCTCAGAGAAATATGACAGTTCTGGATGACCCAAAAGCAGTACACATATGACTTAGGACTCTGTAGAATACTAGAATACTTCTTCTCACACCCGTTCCAGTGGACTTTAGTGCGTGTCTGGAATTTCTAGGCCTTATGAAACTAAAACTAGCACATGTGCTTCCTATCCCCATAAGAGAATAATGGAATACACACTGTAAAGCACACTGACTTTCCCTGGCATGTTTCTTCCCACTGTATAAAGCCTATTCCATGTCACCACCCCATTCTGCAGAAGTCCTGCCACACCAGTCTATCTGCCCTGCTCCTTGTCTGTGCATGCTAGTAATCTCCCCTGTGCAGCCCCTACACGTGTACACACGCATGTACACACGTGTCTGCAGGAAACCAGCCCGTTGTCCCTTACTCCAGCTGCTGCGCAGTGGCCTGATCAAGCCAGGGGGACACCAGTAAAATCCCCATGCAGTCTCTTTCATTATGAGTTCACTGTGGGTGAGTCCCAACTTATGAGGCCTCCCCACAGTAAAAGCTCAACAATTAGGTGCTCAAAAAACGAAAAATATGGGCAGCCCATAGTGTCAGAACCCCCTTCTAACACTTATTATAACACTCAAACACATAATGTGTGGTCTATGGGGCATGCCACAGGACCACCTATATCCACTCTCTAATTAAAGAACAAGGAAACTAGCCTTGTAGGCCCTGCTCTATCAGTTGCACCATGTGTGTGCATGATGGACCATGAAAGAAGAGTGGCAACAGTACCGTGAGCTGTAACCAGGGTTTAAAAATTGAAGAATCACTATTTCGCAGTAGCAAAATTTGGTATAGCTCGGGAGGATTTTTCTTAAACAGAAGTAGCTCTCACTACAGAAAAGGTTGGATACTTCTGCTCTAACCCTAAGGTCTGGTTAACAATCCTGTCTAAGATTTTCAATGCAGCTCTGTCAAAAAGTTGCATTCCTCTCTCATGGCAAACTGCCATTATAGTGCCCTTCCACAAGAAAGAAAGTAAGCTACTATGCAGCAATTATAGGCAGGGCCACTGGCACTGTGCGACTGGGGAAGGCCAAATTATGCAGCAGTGTTGCTTAAATTATGTGTCACGAAAAGGCAAATTATGTGTCGTAACGTGGCTGTAACGACCGGATTCTCAGACCAGATAGAATCAGCTCATCAGAGCACCACCAACCCAGCCGAAACGTAGCCACCTCCCTCCTCAGGACCCATCTATCCAGGCACCTGGGTACCTACCTGAGGATGTGGAACTCGCAATATACAAGCTCATATCATCAGAAACACCACTAAATCTATAGGGATTACTAGGAATACTCACTGATTACTAAGGACGTCCATGCCCTACACCACACTCATACCTCATAGTCTCGCGACCACATGGGCCCAGACTAATCTACCCTAGGGCAGTTCTGATTATTTACCATTACACACTGGTTACACCCAGTGATCGCTCAAGATAGACACTGTATCCCCCCAGTGCTCTCACTATTTCATCCAGGGCCCAAGCCACAATCCTGTGGGTATACACACTGACCACTATCAGTGCTCTCACTAATGCCACTCTCTCTCTAGCAGCAATCTCACTACACACCGTGTCCCTCCGGTGCTCTCACTATTTTATCCAGGGCCCAAGCCACAATCCTGTGGGTATACACACTGACCACAATCAGTGCTCTCACTAATCCCACTCTCTCTCTAGCAGCAATCTCACTACACACCGTGTCCCTCCGGTGCTCTCACAAGCCACAATCTTGTGGGTATACACACTGACCACAATCAGTGCTCTCACTAACGCCACCTTCCCTAGCAGCGATCTCACTACACACCGTATCCCCCCGGTGCTCTCATTAACGCCGCTACACAACGACGATCACTTTCTTATGAATACCCTTGGAAGGAATCTCTCATTGGCTACTAGGGATACGATACTACAATATTATAGCACACAACAGTTTACCAAATTAGATGATGTACAATCTATTCTCCTCCTCAAGGGGCCTCTCCCTCCCTCATTGCTCAGTCACTACTTACCTGACCGGGAATTACATCTGTTCATGAAAACAATGCCTGACTAGAAGAACAGGTTACCCTAATTGAACAAGAATACGAGGCACATGCTGGTTCACTAAGAACTGGGGTATCTTTATTACAATATCAATAAAATGGGAATAGACACATACACAGATCTGCGGGGTCTCTGTAAAGCTTTATTACTATACTACATCCACATGTAACTAACAGGAACTGTAAATAAACTGCACACCTCTGAAAGAAAAAGGATTAGACATACAATAGGGACAAGGTTAATATTTAAAGGTAAGGAAAGGTATCACCTAAGGAGTGTGAGGTCTTGCTCTAGCTGTCCTCTGGGCTCCTCTCTCGTCTGTGCCTTAGCTCGTCTTAGATCCTCTCCTGTACTCTTGGACACACATCTGCGCTGATCACTCTGCACTGGATTCCTCTCCCCCACAAACTCTCTCTACCTTCCAACTTCAGTCTAATAGTTTCTGCCGCTCTGATAACCGTTCGCTCCACTAGCTTCTTCACTCTGTCTAATTGTCTCTATTCCAATGTCCAATTCACTCCAGCTGCTCCCACAGATTAATCCACGATATAACTTCAGTCTCTTCCAAAAGGCATTACTTCAGACTCCAGCTGTTCACAACTCCTCCTGATAAGTAACTGCTTCTGACTGCTTCGTTCAGTTCCAGCTCACTGACTGTCTGTCTGTCTTCTCTCTGTTCCAAGCATCTTCTGTCTCTTCTCCTATGCTCCAACTCCTCTCCTTCTGCACTCAACTCTTTCTGCTCCAATCATCAACTGAACTCCTTCCAACTCAAACTCTTTCTGATTCTCCACTCCTTCTGCAACTGCACTCCTCTCCTCTGCTCCAATCCAACTCAACTCCTTCCAGCTCAAACTCTTTCTGATTCTCCACTCCTTCTGTAACTCCACTCCTCTCCTCTGCTCCAATCCAACTCAACTAACTGACTCCGCCTCTGCACTTCACTAATATGGAATGCTGTCTCCTCATGGAAAGTTCCAGCCATCAGCCCGCCGCCCATCAGATCTCTGCACCACTCCGCGTCAAGGACACACACCCAGCCGGCCGGCCTTTTGTGGTGTCTTCCACACAGAGAATAATACAGCCTACCGATAAGGGCTGGCCCAGACCGGTTCTCTCCAAGTGAACCACAGCTCAAAACTAAAACAGTACCTTTACCCTGCAAGCATCTCAGTTCTGCAGGGACAGAAAGCAAAATGGAGTCTCTCTAGTTCTGGGCCTTGTAGGCCTGAGAAGGATAAAATAACACTTAGCTCTATCAGAGTACCTACACAAACCATACCAATATGTAATATAAAGTCAGGACTACAGGATCCACCCTCTACTATAGGCAGGATGATGAAAGGACACATAATTATGTCAAAGCCAATAGGCAATAGATGGATTAGAGTCAAGAATAAGGGATCTATCATCATATTAAGCAGCTATCCTCTAGTTTATGCTTCTAGGTCTGGGAAAAAGGGCTTAAAGGGGCCAACACAAGGTAAGAATACAGATTCAAGATGTTAGCAAGCTTAAAGTCATCATCACTCAGAAATAGAGCCAAAAACCATGTCAGAACATTCCACACTTGACTTTAACTTGCGAACATCTGTAAACAACAACAAACAATTGGATTTGACCCCAGCAGCTCAGCACTAATCTCGCCTGAGCGCCCCTGATAACCCCCGGATGAAATGGCCATGGCGGTTGGCTCCTCTGCGACGATGGTGGGTTGCACCTCAGCTCCTGTCTGGGACGCCCTGCACGGTCTCGAATGGAGTGTGGGGCTGAATGCCGCGCCTCGAAACGCCGATGCAATGGAAGACCAGTCTACATTCACTTGCGCTTCTGTTCTCGTCGCTCTTGCTGAATTGAGAGAAGAATGGCGTGAGGGCTCTCGAATGCTGGGAGAGAAGCTTGACGGAGTGGCAATCAGATCGGGATATGTATTGCCAGCTTACTTTCATCGTAGCGTTGATCAGCCTCCGCTGAACCCTGACTGTGATACATTGTTGCCGCAAGAGTGTACGACGGAGCGACTTTCTGGTGGTGCTACCGTATGTGGATTGCTTTCTGACTACCCCAGCGCTGCTACAGTGTTTTTCTCCCTGCTGCAGTTTGCAACCTCGCCTAAGGTATTCATGGCGCCGCGGGCGCTGCAACTGGTTATCTTGGCTGCCTGTGCCTATCCAGCGACGATGTCGTCACATTGTACTTTGCAACGTACTGCTGTCTTGAAAGCGCCGCTCCTTTGGATCGATGGCACTGTTTGGGACTGGCGATGTCCATCTTGTTTTTGGGCATCTCTTCTTTGCCGAGTGCGGCCATTTTGCCTCTTTGTTCTAGCTTGGGCGGGCCCTCTGCGGGCGCCATGTTCTGGGACACGTTTGCGAACTGGCCAGGGCTAGGGGATTCCTCTCTACAGAATTGTAATCTGATTGGCGGGTGGGGACTCGCGATGGGGCGCTTCTTCAATGTCTGCTGATAATCTGCGAGATGACTCTCCCCAATTTTTCCTGTGCTTGATGATTACTGTGTTTTTTGCTTACATATGGGGTAGGGTGTATTTTCGGCTGGGAGTCCGGGAGACTCGGGCTTTGGCCCTCCTCTGATGTTAAAATGTCTTCCATTTCTTTTCTTCCTTTTCTTGTTTCTATATTTCGGGTTCTTATTGGGCGACAGGCACACTGCTGGGGGGGGGTTGGGGGGGGGGTAAGGCCGTAGCCTCCGCATGCGTGTAGGGTGGGGGGTTGGGGATTTAGTTTTTCCATTTTCCGTTTCTATGGGCCTTATTTTTCTCTTTATTCTTGTGCGCTTTTCTTTTCTTATTTCTGTCTTGGGTCCGTGAAGGGGGTTAGTTGGGGTGGGTGGCGGTGTACATTGAGCATACCAGTTGGGTGACAATCCTGTTGTTTATCTTCCTGTACCGCCATACTGCCTGGGGGGTGGCGGCTTCCACTGTTGGTCTTCACGTAATTATGTTGGCTGCTTTATGGTGCATCGATTGCGCGGACTCGGCTCTCCTTGACTTACTATTCTTCAATTATTTTATATTATTACAGAAAACCCTTAAAATTAACCTTCAATGCTCCTATTTCTCTGTAGCACGTTGATATCCGGTGTAACGTTGATAGATTGTCCTTTCGTGCTGACGTGCTACTGAGGAACTGTATTGCTCGCCTTTGTGCTTTTACAATGTGGTGGCCGGCCTGGTGGTTGTAGGCCCGTATTTGTTCTTCTCTTAATGCACAATAAAGGTTTACAAAAATTAAAAAAAAAAAAAAACAACAAACAAATAAACAAACATCAACATAATCTATCAACAAAACCAAAAGCCAAAAGACTCCCTAAAATAAATGACAACTTAAGGAAATTCCACCTAAAACTTGATGTAGGTAATACAAATCTAACAACCAACTGAAAACAAATCAAAGCACCCTTGACCTGAATGCTGAAATGTAACTAAGATTGATCTGATAACAACAGAAACTAACCAAAGCACCCTTGAACTAAATGTGCCTCAACTTCTAGTGATAACTGATGAAATCTAATGATGTAGGGATATGTTTGTGGAATGAAAACAACAAGGGGCCTAAATGGGGCCTACCTACTTCGGTCAACTTAAGAAAGGATTTGGTGAAATCTGACAAATAAACATGACAAAGGGTCCTCAAAGTCTGGGCAACTATTACTAATAAATGTAGGACATAACCTGACTAAAAGACACACCTCCCAGGACAACTTAAAGTCTAGGGTGACCACCCTAGGAACTAATCCCACTGTTCTAATTAAGAGTTGATGAATCAAAGTGAAAGTGTAATAACAGGAAAATAAGGATAACCCCATTCCTACAAAATAGCTGGTGTAGCACTATGCATATCAAGCAATACGTCAAAGAAAATTATCTAAGTGTGGTGTATATATTTTTCTAAAAGATCATAGACTTAAATTTGGAAAATTGAGTAATAGTAGACCATGCCAAAGGCAATAGGTAAAGGTCATAAATCATCTAACTCAGAAAACAGTTTGCACCTAATCCCTCTGTAACACATGTGTGCACCATCATTTAAAACATTGCTTTCTTTCCAGTGACAAGACTGTTTTGCAGAAAACAGGAAAACTATGAAATAGGTGAAAGATAAACAAGTGTATCAATAATGAAATAGCATAACATACTAAAATCAAAACATCATGTCATATAGTAAAAGGAGTCATTGAACCAAAGATCAAATTATTAAATGTGGCACTGCATCTTTTAAACTGGAAAATCAAAACCATGAACAGGACTGAGAATATAATTTTTTTTTCAAGTGGGGCCTGTATATGGTAACTGCAAAAGTGGCATAATGTCCATCTGAAATAGAAACATGGGAAAAATGCAAGGCTAAAGAATGCAGGCCAGGGAATTACATTTCAGGTCAATAATCTTTTTTTTTTTTAAATTGAGTATATGGGATTTGAACCTGACTGCTGAGGCAGCCAACTGTAAATTGTCTCTGTTCCAATTTAAAAAGTTCAATCACTTTAAAAAGGTCTCTTCTATAGTTGGTTTCTTCTTAGGAAAACAGTTCATTCTTGTAGGCCATGATTCTCCATCTTCATCTGTATCCGGTGCCAAGGACGCACATCCTCCCAGCTGGTCAGCCTGGTACGTCTGCTTCTAATCCTGGATTCAGCCTCGGGGGGTTTGGGGGTTAGGGGCCACTCACTCCGAAAATAAGAAAGCACATCACTCCAAAATAAGAAAGTCACACTCATCCAGGGCCCCCACACGTCAGCCAGCCATCGAAAACGTGACACACGCATCATCAATCTTGCAAAAACACATTTTCCATTTAAAAAGCACCCCAAGTGCTTTTTATTTTCGAAAGAAACCTCCTAATTCATGAAAAGAACCCTTCTAAATCCAAGGAATGATTTAAACAGTCTACCTATTCCATATTCTTTAAATTTGTTTGGGCAAAATCTAATTTTGTCATGCACAGCCAGAAGGGCTGGGACCTAGCTACTCCTCACTCCTCTGAGAAACAGCCCCTCCCTCCAGAAAGATGTTCGTGCTCAGAGTTTTGAATCAGCTCCAACCATAATAAGCAGGAGCCGGGCTACACTGCAATGTACTTTTGAATCACTGCCAAATGCTGATCTCATTGCAGGAGCAAAGCTCCTGTCAATTATTCTGTTTAAGCATCTTCCAATCTCTAGTCAGGGAAGCTTTCTGTGACTACTGTATTTATCTAACTCCAAGGGCCAAGCGTCTGCTAATTATTCTGTATGTGCAAGCATCCCTTATCTGAAGTCAATGAAGCTGTCCGCGCTGACTGTAAGGAAGAGCAACTTGACCCCCCCTTATATAAACATTTCTCAGCGGAAAGAAATTGACTCATAGCCAATAATAACAAACTGTCTCTCTCTGCTCTCAGAAGTCACCCACGGGCCTCCACCCTTTCTAAAGTCTGAGCCGCGAACAGATGCCTGACTCATATCAGCCAAGGTCAAAGTAAATTCTATCTAACTGAAAACATACAGCTGTTCCCAGGCAAGAAATACAGCACTATTACTGCTAAGTAATTGAAGCAAATTTAAATGTGGTAAAAAAAAGCATCCTAAAACCAGGAATTAATAAAGACATATTTTTTGTAACATAGTCACATGCTAGAATTTTAAAATAATTCTGTCATAATGTACTGCTACTTGCTGAAAAGGAAAAATATTAGAACAACATTGCATGCAGACACATTTCATTTATTTTTTTAAATAACATGTGAAACACCATCAAATTAAACAAGGGGCATAACCAAGAATTCATAATTTATTGTGCAAGCTTTACTATTCTACCTATTAAAAGGGCCAGATTCATTTTTTCAGATAGCCATTTTTCTAACTGAGTGGGTTTACTCACACAATGGTCTGCTACATATCAGAAACATTTGCATTTGAAAAAAAAACAGCTTGCATTAGGAAAAATAATCACTTATATTCTCTAGAACATTTTTTTTTAAAAGCACACGGTTGCATTTCACTCATTAAATCACATTCTATGATGGGTCTGTTTTATTTTATCTTTTGAACCGTTAAAGCACCCTCCTTGCTCAGCTGAAAACCTTTATCTCAATCCGACTGGTTGATTTATAACTTTCCGACCTCCGAGTCAGACACATTAAATCATGTGTTCCAAGGCAAACCCACACAAACTCGTGGACGCATTTCAAATAGAATGTTAAATGAACACTGCTTTCTTTTCTCCATGCAAGATGTTACCATTCTGTCAGCTAGCTGACAAAGCACATAGGCGAACCCAGCAACCAATTAAAAAAGTCAAATCAAACCATCATCAATCTAAACAGTCACTGACTTTTAGTGTCAGCTCACATAATCATGCATGTTAAACAGCATGTTAAAATAAATACTGCCGTCTCAATTCAAGATATTAACCCTTTGGCAGCGCAAACACAATCATTTCCCAATGTCTGCAGTACATGGGAAATTCAAGAACTCATCTCTCCACGTTTTCAAATAACACGTGCGCACATCTTCAAAACAATTTCTCCAAGCATTTGAAAGAGATCCAGCTCTCTCCTGCCTAATGCAACAATAGCATGCTCTGTACAAGCCATATCCACATGGCGCTATTCACAAGCCATATTTACAAGAAACTCAACAAGTCATAATAATGACATGCTCTTCACAAGGCATATATACAAGGCGCAATTCACAAGAAACTCAGCAAGTCAAAATGAGAACATGCTCCTCACAAGGCATATTTACAAGGAGCTATTTACAAGGAACTCCACAAGTCATATTACATTGAATACATTTCACATTGCACAGCATAAGCAAATGCAGCAAGCAATTTAATGGGCAATTTAAAAGCATTTTTCACACACATATGTACAACTGCATCAACACCAAGATGGAATTGGCTCCCTCATGTAATGTCACCCTTCCAGCCTGACAGTTCAAACACCAAGATGAAAAGCATTTTTTCCACCCTGCATAAGTCAAATGCCATGATGTACTGCAATCTCCTTACACTCCAACTGTTCAAGCCCATAGGTCAGGCACTACACCTCACCATGCAAGTCACAGACTGTACCCAGATGTCAAATTTAAAGGGGTTTAAGTTCAAATACATGTCTAGGGCTCCCTCCTCTGCGCTTAATTCAAAACTGCCCGACTACGCCAGATGTAACGACCGGATTCTCAGACCAGATAGAATCAGCTCACCAGAGCACCACCAACCCAGCCGAAACGTAGCCACCTCCCTCCTCAGGACCCATCTATCCAGGCACCTGGGTACCTACCTGAGGATGGGGAACTCGCAATATACAAGCTCATATCATCAGAAACACCACTAAATCTATAGGGATTACTAGGAATACTCACTGATTACTAAGGACGTCAATGCCCTACACCACACTCATACCTCATAGTCTTGCGACCACATGGGCCCAGACTAATCTACCCTGGGGCAGTTCTGATTATTTACCATTACACATTGGTTACACCCGTTGCTCGCTCAAGATAGACACTGTATCCCCCCAGTGCTTTCACTATGTCATCCAGGGCCCAAGCCACAATCCTGTGGGTATACACACTGACCACAATCAGTGCTCTCACTAATGCCACTCTCTCTCTAGCAGCAATCTCACTACACACCGTATCCCTCCGGTGCTCTCACTATTTCATCCAGGGCCCAAGCCACAATCCTGTGGGTATACACATTGACCACAATCAGTGCTCTCACTAATGCCACTCTCTCTCTAGCAGCAATCTCACTACACACCGTGTCCCTCCGGTGCTCTCACAAGCCACAATCTTGTGGGTATACACACTGACCACAATCAGTGCTCTCACTAACGCCACCTTCCCTAGCAGCGATCTCACTACATACCGTATCCCCCGGTGCTCTCATTAACGCCGCTACACAACGACGATCACTTTCCTATGAATACCCTTGGAAGGAATCTCTCATTGGCTACTATTTATTTATTTATTTATTTTTGGCATTTATTAAGCGCGAACAATTGCCCGCAGGCGTCTCGGCGCTGTACTGTTTTACCCTCCTATATGATCTGTATAGTTTTTCAGAGATTAAATAGCCAGGTTTTCAATTTCTTTCTGAAGGACAATAGATTTGGACTTGACCTTATGTTTTGTGGAAGCATGTTCCACAATCTTGGGGCGGCGACTAAAAAACGTCTGTCTCCCCAGTTGACCAGTCTGGTTCGAGGCACTATCAGGTCGTTCTGTCCTGCAGATCGTAGCATTCGAGTGGGAATGTACGGGACGAGATGGTCGCATAGGAACTGAGGCGCTTGATGGTGCCGTGCTTTATAGACGATACATAGCGTCTTAAACTTGATTCGGTTCCTAACAGGTAGCCAGTGGAGACTCCTCAAGGATTCAGATATAGGTTTGAATTTAGGAATGTTGAGGAGAAGTCTGGCTGCTGCATTCTGGATTGTCTGCAGCTTCCTGATTGTTTTCGCTTGGGCGTTTGCGAACAAGCCATTGCAATAGTCCAGCGCTGACAGGACCATTGCGCTAACCAATGTCTTTCCCACATTGGTAGGGAGAAACGGAAGAATCTTCCTTACCAATCGTAGCTTGTAGAAGGCATTGGATGCTGTCTGGTTTGCGTGAGCCATGAAGTTTAGGTTGTCATCAAAGATGACACCCAGGTTTCTCACTTTCGTAGCTGGTTCAGGTACAGCTCCGAAAGATGATGGCCACCAAGTGGGGGACCAGCTTGGGCTGAGGTGGCCAAAAATGACCACCTCGGTTTTGTCGGAATTTAATTTCAAGCAGTTTTCGGACATCCATTTTCCAATGGCCAGCATACCTGTCTTGAAATTTTCCGCCACTGTTTCCCCGTCATTTCTGACAGCCAGTATCAGCTGAGTGTCATCCGCGTATGAGGTAAGGTTCATCCCGTGCGCTTTGATGGTATTTGCGAGGTCCGACACATAGATGTTAAATAGTGTCGGACTAAGGGATGAACCTTGTGGAACCCCACACGGCAGTGATAGTTCAGCAGATTCATACTGGCCCAGTATGACTGCCTGGGATCTTTCTGCTAGAAAAGACGCTATTAGGTCTTTCGCTGTGCCTTGCACGCCCATCCTTTCGACACAGTTGACTAGGATCTTATGGTCAACCGTGTCGAAGGCAGCTGATAAGTCTAAGAGCACCAATAGTGCAGTACCACCTTGGTCTCTAATTGATCGGATATCGTCTGCTGCCTTTATGAGGGCTGTTTTACTAGGGATACGATACCACAATATTATAGCACACAACAGTTTACCAAATTAGATGATGTACAATCTATTCTCCTCCTCAAGGGGCCCCTCTCTCCTTCATTGCTCAGTCACTACTTACCTGACCGGGAATTACATCCGTTCATGAAAACAATGCCTGACTAGAAGAACAGGTTACCCTAATTGAACAAGAATACGAGGCACATGCTGGTTCACTAAGAACTGGGGTATCTTTATTACAATATCAATAAAATGGGAATAGACACATACACAGATCTGCGGGGTCTCTGTAAAGCTTTATTACTATACTACATCCACATGTAAATAACAGGAACTGTAAATAAACTGCACACCTCTGAAAGAAAAAGGATTAGACATACAATAGGGACAAGGTTAATATTTAAAGGTAAGGAAAGGTAGCACCTAAGGAGTGTGAGGTCTTGCTCTAGCTGTCATCTGGGCTCCTCTCTCGTCTGTGCCTTAGCTCGTCTTAGATCCTCTCCTGCACTCTTGGACACACATCTGCGCTGATCACTCTGCACTGGATTCCTCTCCCCCACGAACTCTCTCCACCTTCCAACTTCAGTCTAATAGTTTCTGCCGCTCTGATAACCGTTCGCTCCACTAGCTTCTTCACTCTGTCTAATTGTCTCTATTCCAATGTCCAATTCACTCCATCTGCTCCCACAGATTAATCCACGATATAACTTCAGTCTCTTCCAAAAGGCATTACTTCAGACTCCAGCTGTTCACAACTCCTCCTGATAAGTAACTGCTTCTGACTGCTTCCTTCAGTTCCAGCTCACTGACTGTCTGTCTGTCTTCTCTCTGTTCCAAGCATCTTCTGTCTCTTCTCCTCTGCTCCAACTCCTCTCCTTCTGAACTCAACTCTTTCTGCTCCAATCATCAACTGAACTCCTTCCAACTCAAACTCTTTCTGATTCTCCACTCCTTCTGCAACTGCACTCCTCTCCTCTGCTCCAATCCAACTCAACTCCTTCCAGCTCAAACTCTTTCTGATTCTCCACTCCTTCTGTAACTCCACTCCTCTCCTCTGCTCCAATCCAACTCAACTAACTGACTCCGCCTCTGCACTTCACTAATATGGAATGCTGTCTCCTCATGGAAAGTTCCAGCCATCAGCCCGCCGCCCATCAGATCTCTGCACCACTCCGCGTCAAGGACACACACCCAGCCGGCCGGCCTTTTGTGGTGTCTTCCACACAGAGAATAATACAGCCTACCGATAAGGGCTGGCCCAGACCGGTTCTCTCCAAGTGAACAACAGCTCAAAACTAAAACATTACCTTTACCCTGCAAGCATCTCAGTTCTGCAGGGACAGAAAGCAAAATGGAGTCTCTCTAGTTCTGGGCCTTGTAGGCCTGAGAAGGATGAAATAGCACTTAGCTCTATCAGAGTACCTACACAAACCATATCAATATGTAATATAAAGTCAGGACTACAGGACCCACCCTCTACTATAGGCAGGATGATGAAAAGACACATAATTATGTCAAAGCCAATAGGCAATAGATGGATTAGAGTCAAGAATAAGGGATCTATCATCATATTAAGCAGCTATCCTCTAGTTTATGCTTCTAGGTCTGAGAAAAAAGGGCTTAAAGGGGCCAACACAAGGTAAGAATACAGATTCAAGATGTTAGCAAGCTTAAAGTCATCATCACTCAGAAATAGAGCCAAAAACCATGTCAGAACAGTGGCACATTTTGTGATAGTATTACTTAATTATTTTGTCATTTTTACACTTGTTAAAACTATCTGGGAATTGGTTGCAACTCATTAGTACCAGTTTAATACCCGATAATAGCTCTAAGCAACAGAAAAATGACCAGTCAACTTTTGCGAGGGGCCTTCCAGTGCACGTCAAGCTGCCAAACTATATTTGGTGGGTGCTAAGTATGGAAAAGTGCTCAAATCCCCCATATACCCTTCATTTATAGACTGAAAAGCAACGTTGATCTGGTAAACAGATCCAAACTATGGCTATCCCTAGAAAAAATATGGGTGAAAAAACCCCTCCTCTAAGCAGTTAAAATCTTGCATGGTACTGCAGGTTCTGCATGGTACTGCAAGGTATATTTTGTGTTATTTGGCCAGTGTGGGGGGTTGGCTCTGTGAAACATGTTGTACTGGATGTACTGAAAGTGGGCGTTGCTGGAGACTTTCCTTGGGCACGTCAGCATTCTGCCCTCTTTCTTCTAGGGTCAATAAGCACCCTATAACATGCTCCCAGGTTTGCCGGAGGGATGGCTGTGAGGTTCCGTGACAATTGTAAGTGGTGTTTTCGACTCGCACAAATATAGTCGAGTTTGGTATCTATGAACCGCAAATGACGAGTTTAGTAAGTGTGCGCAGTTTCGCTGTGCTAACTTAAACCGTTCGTTTGTTATGTGGGTTTTTCATCTGTACCCACGGGTTCCATCTTAGATACGGCATCCATTTTGTCTCTTGCCCTCAAGTAGCCAGCGAACGGGCGCTGTCCGCTTCGCGACCCTGGGACTCCCAAGATATTTGCGGAAGACACATGTTCTTTGTAAGTGTCTTTATGACGAGGGGGTTGCTACTGTAAGGCAGATGGCGCCGCTCGAGGCTCATCTAGGCGCACGGACTTATTGTCTCAGCCGTGCATCTCATTAGGCACGTCCCTTTGATGCCTGTATCTCGTGTTTTCCGATACCTCCCCCTTTTACACCCTTTCCGATCTCCCCACTGTCTCCGTCTTCCTCTACACCTGTCCTTGTTCCTATTTCGATCTGTTTTACTGCTGATTGGAATTTGCTAATGGGGGGAAGATGGGTTTTTACAGTTGGGAACCGCCAAATGTTTCCGCACTTATGTTCCGGACCTCATGTGTTTTAAAGTGACCAAAGCGACCCCTCTGGGGGATAATGATGAGAACTGGGTTGTAAACTTTTGTGTACCATGTTGTCCTATGGGTAAAAACTGTATAAAAGGAGCGATCCACAGAACCAATTTGAAGCAGTCTCCCCAAGTTGCACGTGGTGTACTTGTCGTGACATCTGTGTTCCCTGCAGCAAATAAACCTTGAATCTTTGACGCCGAAGGAAGTGTCCCGTGTCTCTGTGATTTGTACGCCGGAGCAGGTTACCCACGAAGGTTTCAGGTGTTGTGCCCTGGCACCGCTGGGTCTTAAAGAACCCAGTCCTTCAGTTGGCGCCCAACGTGGGGCTGCATCAGTGGTACCGGTCCAAGCCCGACGATCGTGAGGAACTTCGTGTGAAATCTCCGAGGGAAGGTGCACTCCGCTTCATCGATCCTGTTGTCGAAATAAGTGGCCCGAAGACTTTTCCCGCGAAGATTCCCGCCTCCTGACGGCTGCGACGGACTGCTGCCCTGACTGTAGACCTGTTTTGGCGCCTGGCGTAGACCTTGGTAGAGCGAGACGATTGACGGGCCTTCCTGGTGACGCCATCGATCTTTGAGTTAAGTATTTGTGGGTCGCTCCCAGAGTTCTTGGTTGTTGACACTTTAGCGAGTGTTTTTGTTGACCACGCTGTGTGAGTGTTTTTGTCGGTGACACTTTGCGAGCGTACTTTGTTGTGTTGTTTGACGACTGCAGCCGCCAAAAAACCGAGGGTTTTGTTCTTTGCTGGGACGTGGTAAATCCCGTAACCCTTGAAGTTTGTGAAACTCGGCTAGTGTGCAAGATGCCTGGTCGCAGTACTTTGTTTAATTGTTTCAGACCTTGTGGTATGGATTCCCGACTGGAGGACTCGTGTCCGATACCTCCGGTTGGAACTCCCACTTATGAGCTCTATAGTAAGCATGGGCTAGGCCCAATTACTTTTAACGATTATTGGATTAAATACACAAAGAAGGACGGCGACCTTCGTTGGCCACCTCATGGTAGCTTCGAGGCCCCGATCTTAGATAATCTAGAGATTAAATTGTTCGAAAGAAAGTCAAGGCCGGCCATGTTTGATGCCTTTCGGTTGTGGCGTAAAGAAGCCCGACAGAAAGAGATCAGACAGACTAAACGTAATCAGCGAGATAATGTTGCTACCATAGTGAAGAAAGCAGAGCAATTTCAGCGTGATAAGGAGGTTAAGGATAAGGAAGTGTTCGACCGATTACACAGCGTATGACTGTAGATAAATGTTATCCCGCTTTGCCTACGGAGTCGGAAAAGAAGGAAGAGGCAGTTGAGGATCCTTTAATGTCTTACCTTATGAAGTCGCCACCTCCGTACGTACAGGGTACCGCAGCACCTGTGGTCCCTGCCGTACCTATTCTTCCGCCTAATCTTCCTCCGCCTGTTCCTCAACCTGCACCCGTTCTTCCGACTGTTCCTGCTCCTATGCCTGTTTCTATCCCTACTGCTCCTCCGCTTCCACATACTCCTGCTCCCGCTGCTGCTCCTACTACTGCTCCTGTTTTATTAACTCCTGCTGTTGCTACTGTTTCTACTCCTTCTCTTGTTAGTCCTGTATCGTATGCTTCTCCCTCTACTCGTTCTCGTACTACTCCTCTAGCTGCTAGTTTCTTTCATTCGCTCGGACCTGTTCATGGGTCCGCTGGTTCTGATGGTCCTCAGAGACGTAGTCAGCTTCCTGGCAACAGAGAACGCGTTGCGTTATATAATATGGCGATGGGTTGGATGGTAAACCCTCTTAGGTGTCCACCCCGTGTTGTCCTCGATACATTTTGTCAATTCAATATACCAACCCAGAGATATGTGTTTAATGAAATGTGCAAGTTCCTTTATGATCAAATAGCGGCCGATGCGCCTGACGAGGTGCTGACCGCCCTGTCTGATCTTCAGCTTCAGTTCGCAAATGGACTGATAGTGGATACCAACGTTCGACGTGCTGTTGAGCGGTTGCTATCTCTTCGTCCCGCTCCGATCCCTCATGCATTGTTCGTTGAGGATATTGAAAAACAACCAGACGAGTCTGGCCAATATCCCATGCGAGAAGTTCCACCGGTTTGGATACCAGCTGATCCTAATGCTCAACCCCCGGTATTGGCGCATTTCCAGAAAGTGTGGATACATCTCCCATGGAAACGCTCGGAAGTGCTACAGGTGAAGCAATCTTTGCCTGATCCACGCAAAAATCCTACAGGGTATTATAAGGAATTATCGCAGCTCGTAGATGCTACGGTAATGAATCTTGCCGATATCGATATGTTGTTCGGCAATGTCGTGCCGCAACCGGTATGGGCTAAGATTCGGCAGGAAAATCATCCGACTGAATTAGGCGGTGATTGGGCTGCCATTGTAGCGGCAGATGCCGGACAAGTGGCTGCTACTAAACCCGACCAGTTGATTACTGCTCTTCCTCAAAGAATAATAACATTAATGAAAACGCTTATGCCAGCTATGAGAGTGAACTGGGACAAATTGTCAGCTTGTAAGCAGAAGAAAGATGAGAGTGTTTCCGACTTCTTTACGAGGTTCGAGGAAGCATTCATTGACCATAGTGGACAGGATATGGGTACCGAGGGTGGTCAGAGATTGTTTGTGGATAAATTTGTTTCGAATTTATTGCCCGATTTGAGCAATAAGTTAAAGAATTCGGAAAGTGCATGGGCCGTTTCTACCTCAGCTCAGATATTGGCTACGGCACAATACTATGAGAATAGAGAGAAAGAAGAGAATGACCGTGCTGATAAAAAGATGAAAGAGCTCAAAACTAAAGTGTTGTTGCAACAAGCGTATCCTCCACGTTCAAATCAGAATGCGTCCCAGCAGAATAGATCGCAGTCGCAATCGAATCGATCGCAGCCGCGTAATGATTCCTCCTCCCAAAGATCATCGTTGGGGTACAATCAATGTGCTTATTGTAGACAGGAGGGACACATTAAATTCAATTGCCCTGTTTTGAATGAACGTAACAATGGTAACTCATCTAGAGGAGGTCGTGGTGGTTCGCAGCAGGCATCACGTGGTAGAGGTCGTGGTACTCAGAACGATCGCTCAGATAACTCATCCAATTCTAATAATTGTTTCGATCAACGTGGATCATCGCAAGGACGATCTGCGCAGTACAATTTAGACGATTATTACGTCGATCAGGGAACTGACGACAGTAATTACTAGGACAGCCAAAGACAAGGAGAGGGAGTGGTATCAGTTCCGGTTGATCAGAGAGGGCCTTACGTCGCAGTTGCTACATCGGGCGTCGTTGAGCCTTTTCTGTTGGACACTGGTGCAGCGAAAAGTTCCATCATGCATTCGAAACTCCCTGGCGCACCTTTGTCTGGCTTAACAAATGTTTCCGTTGGATTCTCTGGCGCCCCCGTTAGCAATCCAGTTTCACGCCCTTTGCCCCTTCAAATTGGGCCACGTGAGCTAGAAGCTCCGTTGATTTTGACTACAGGTTGTGGTGAAAATCTTTTGGGCCTGGATTTGCTTAAACGTTTGTACGCAACTTTGTATTGTTCTCCTGCGGGTGTAAAGCTTACGTTAGGAGAGAGGGTTGTCTCTCCTATGTATTTGTCCCTCGATAAGCTTCCACCGGAATTGAGTTCTCTTCCTGCGTCTTTGTGGGCGACAGGTCCAAATGACGTGGGCCTCCTTGATATCTCCCCTTATGTTGTTCAGTTGAAATCTAATGTGCGTTTGCCACGTATTCCCCAATATCGTATCTCCCTTGATGGTGAGCGAGCACTGTTAGCGATCATCTATGATCTGATTGAGAAAGATGTTATTGAAGAGACTCGGGGAAACGTGTGCAACAGCCCTGTGCTGCCCATTCTTAAACGTACTGATCCTTCAAAACCGCCCGTTTATCGTTTTGTTATCGATTTACGGGAGGTGAATAAAATTGTGGTTCCTCAATTCCCCGTTGTGCCTGACATCACGGCGCTTCTGACTCTGATTCCAGCTTCTGCATCATGGTTTTCGGTGATTGACTTGAAAAATGCGTTTTTCAGCATCCCGATTGCCGAGGAGAGCAGGGACCTTTTCGGTTTCTCTCTCGTTGGACGGAGCTTCCGGTTCAAACGCGCTCCTCAGGGCTACTGCGAAAGTCCATCTATTTACAGCCAAGCCTTGAAGGGTCAACTGGATGCGTTTAGGTTGCTGGTCGGTGCGGCCTTGATCCAATACGTCGACGACTTATTGGTAGCTGCTGATACTCAGGACATCTGCAAAATTGCTACGGTGTCGTTGCTGCAACATCTCTGTGAGTTAAATCACAAGGTGTCACCTACTAAACTCCAATATTGTTGTCAAGAAGTAACCTATCTAGGTCACTTATTGTCAAAGGAGGGAAGGAGGTTGACCCCAGAGAGAATTGCAGCAATTGCGCGAATGGCTGTGCCAAAAACCCAAAGAGATGTGCGTGCCTTTCTAGGTATCACGTCGTACTGCAGGCAATGGATTCCTAATTTTTCATTGCTAGCGAAACCATTGGTGGCTCTTACGTGCAAGGATGTTTCAACTCCTTTACCATGGACGGAAGAATGTCAGAAAAGTTTTTCTAAACTGCGTGATTCATTGTGTTCGGCTCCTGTGTTAGGTACCCCTGACTACAGTAAGCCGTTTACGTTATATGTTCACGAGAGGGAAGGTTGTGCTTTGAGCGTCTTAACGCAACCTTTTGGTGGTAAGCAACGTCCATGTGCATATTTTTCCTCGACCTTGGACCCAGTAGCTAGAGCATTGCCGAGTTGTTTACGAGCAACAGCGGCAGCTGCGGTCTCCATCCGACAATCAGCAGGATTGGTCATGGATAATATGCTTACGGTGATGGTTCCGCATGCAGTCGATACTCTTTTGAATCGAACGAAAACTCAGCACTTGACGAGTGCGAGGTTGTCTGGGTACGAGTTGACGCTCTTGGCAAGCCACATTCAGATAAAACGTTGTAACGTTCTGAACCCGGCAACTTTGTTACCAATTAGCACAGAGTCAGATGATGTAGCAGAACATGATTGCTACTTGAGGACTGAAGAGGAAACAAAAGGTCGAGTGGACCTTAAAAACACCCCATTGGAAGATCCGGATGGTACTTTGTATGTGGATGGGTCATGTTTTAAATTGCCGAATGGCGATGTGACTACTGCTTATGCTGTTGTAACATTGAATACTGTTGTTGAGACTGCACGGTTGAATCAGAATTCTGCCCAAGCTGCAGAATTGATTGCTCTTACTAGAGCATGTGTGTTAGCGAAAGGGAAACGTGTGAATGTGTTTACCGACAGCCAATACGCGTTTGGTGTCGCTCACAGTTTTGGACGATTGTGGAGAGAGAGAGGTTTCTTGACGTCGCATGGTACGAAGATTCAGCATGGCCAGCTTGTGAATGATCTTTTGGATGCACTGACATTGCCTACGCAAGTTGCGATTGTTAAATGTAGTGCGCATCGTAAGGTGACGGATGATGTTGGTCGTGGTAATGCGTTTGCGGACGAGACTGCTAAGGAGACTGCCCGGAACCTTAGCACTCGGATGTATGTGACGAGTTCGGTTAGGTGGCCTATAGAATCGAGTATGTGTGAGGACACTATCGAAAGTGTGAAAGAAATTCAGAATGAGGCCACCGAGACTGAAAAGACGAAGTGGAAAGAAAGTACGGGAAAGTTGGATGCGAATGGTTGTTGGATTGATTTGTCGGATCAGAAAAGATGGTTGTTGCCTGATGCGTATGTGCTGGCCGTTGTGACAATGGCGCATGGGTTAGCACATATTAGCGTGAAAGGTATTTGTAAATTGTTGTCTCCTGTGTGGAAGAATGATGGTATTACGAAATGTGCTGAACGTCTGGTGAAGAATTGTATGGTGTGTATGATGTACAATCCTGGCAAAGGAACCCCAACTCCTCCTGGCAGTTTTGCTCCCCCTTCATATCCCTTTGAGGTGATTCAATTGGACTTCATCCATATGGAGAGATGCAACAACCTGAAATACGTTTTAGTTGTGGTTTGCGCATTCTCCCGATGGATCGAGGCTTATCCTCTCAAAGACAATACTGCTTTGTCTACTGCGAAAATCCTACTGAAGGAATATTTTCCTCGGTATGGAATGCCTAGAGTCGTGTGGTCGGATAACGGAAGTGAGTTTGTTGGAAGTGTGATGAAGAGTGTGTGTAAGGGCCTTGGAATTAATCAGAAATTCCACAGTGCCAATCATCCCCAGTCAGCTGGATTGGTTGAGTGGTACAACGGCACCCTTAAGCTAAAGCTAGCGAAGATTCAGGCTACGACTGGTCTTTCATGGCCTGACGCTTTACCTTTAGCATTACTGTCAACTAGGGCGACTGTACACTCCCGAGTAGGGCTTAGTCCCTATGAAATAGTGTTCGGCCGTCCTGCGAATGTGTGGGGGGTTCCTAGGCCAGGAATGTTCTCTGATCTTGAGTACCCAATGTTGATCGATTATCTACATGACTTGACTGCTAAACTGAGGTTAATTCACCAACAGGTTTACGACGCATTGCCGACGCAGACGGAGGGTCCAGGCCACCAGCTCCAGCCCGGAGATTGGGTGGTGACGAGAAATTTTTCACGCAAGAATAACCTGGACCCGAGGTTTACCGGACCGTATCAAGTGCTCCTGGCCACGAGGACTGCCGTTCGTCTTGAGGGACGTAAGAATTGGGTGCATGCCACGCACACCAAAAAAGTCCCTATCCCTTTGCCGGCAGACCCGTGGGTAAGGAGAGGCATTGCGTCATCTGAAACAGAAACATTGCCGGCGTTTGTGCCTTTTAGCGACGCAGAGCCTGTTGGAGAATCCCCAGCGCAGCAGAAAGACATTGTTAAACAATTAGCATCAAAAGACTCAAGACCAGAACATTCAACTGATCAGCAGGACGCTGTCTCTTCAACGGATCCTTTGTTTGACGAGCAGACACGTCCTGGGAAACCCCGATACTTTTTGCGATCTCGCACTAAGGACTAATAAAAAGATCTTGCTTTGCTGTATTGACAACCGCATTATCCCGTTTTCCGTGATCAGTTTTGAACTTTCGTATTACTGTAATTATTCCTGTATATATATTGAGCTTCATTCCTTGTACTTTTTGCTTCCACAGCTGAGAGACTTTGTTTTTGCATATATACATACTGTGCATTGAAGGCCGTAGGGCCGCGCGCGTACTTCCTTCTGGATAGTAGGTCTTGACGCTAGGTTAAAGGCTGTCGGTTCCTGGGAACTCCTAGGGATTGACTTTTGCTACACAGAACGAAGTGCGTCAAGAAACGTTGCGGACGGTCGTAGGGAATGGCATTCTCAAAGCTGAATGATTTGGAGGGAGCTCAGGTTCACCGATTCAAGCTGCAGCAACTCAGTCGTACCAAATGTTTCATATTCCAACTGTTTGTGTTGTTTTTGACTGCTTCAGCATTATTGGCGGGTGGGGTGTATTACACGATGTCTTACTTCTTACCTTCTGCTACACCTACTCCTACTCCTGACCCTAAACTTACCTCTACTGTTTCTCCCCACTCCTTTCATATGTTACCGGAACACGAACAGGCTAGACGTGTAGAATTCCGCAACAATTCCTTTATTCAGCTCCTTCATCAGCATCAGTTAGTGGTTAACACTACTAATTGTTGGGTGTGTGGGTTGATGCCACATACTACGGATAAGGGAATTCCATATCTGGTGTTACCGTATAGTTCCCAAGGGTCAGCTCGAGCATTTCAAACAATGTTTCGAAGCGCACTGGGTTTCCACCCCATTCGAGAACCGCGTTCCCCCTACTCTGGTCCTACCTCGTATCAAAAACCTTTGTCGATAGCAATATAGGATTTAGATAGTGATATCTATGATCCTTCGCTTATTCCCGAAGAAGAGATACAAGCCTATAGGGTCCTAAGTAGAGGTGAATATAGTGTGTTCACTAGCGAAAAACAGCTTAAAAGCTCGCCTCCGATATGGGTCGTACCCCACACTGGTAATTTTTGTCTTATGGGTCGTGGCCGAAGATCGCAAGCCCGACTTGGAGCAAGTGCTTGCACTGAAAATTACATTCTGCCGATGTTCTCGTCCCCTGTGTTTCTGGCTGCCAAGGGTACATACTTTATCTGCTATGATCGTGCATACACATGGTTGCCCGCTGACTTCATGGGCTCATGTTTCATTGCAAATTTGTTGCCTCCGACGTTCACTGTAGATGCCGATTATCATAAGACTAGAGTTGTGCGAGGCGTAATTAGCGAAGAGGATACTGCCGGTCAAGAGGCAGGAGACTTTTTCAAGGGTTTCCTCCCGTTTTGGGGACCTATGGTTAATAGTAGGAACCTGAGACAGTTGACTCGAGTGGTAGAATCGACAGCTAATATTACTGCCAGTGCCCTTGGTAATATCACCACAGAACTTCAGGCGGAGAGACTTATGATGTTACAAAACCGTATGGTTTTAGATGTCATCTTAGCAGATCGAGGTGGGGTATGTAAGGTGATCCATTCGAGCTGCTGCATTTTTATTCCAGATAATGCTCCTACTGTCTATCAAGCCATCTCGAGGTTGCATAAGATCTCCGAATCCATACACGTGGATGTAGGGGATTGGACGCTGCTTGGATGGTTTTGGGGCCTGATGTCGACTTGGGGTTGGAAGATTCTGATGATCATCGGAGTCGTTGTAGTGTTCCTGTTCACGTGTTGCCTTTGTGTGCAGTGTGGTCCTGCCTTATGTGGCCTCTGTGCTACAACGTGTATAAGACAACCACCTGTTACCAAGGGGACTCGGTTGGACAGAGCTATGCTACAGCAACATCTCGATGGTTTGATGAATATCGAATATGATTCCGACTAGTGCTTGCCTACATGAGGGCAAAAGGAGCGTCTGAGGTTCCGTGACAATTGTAAGTGGTGTTTTCGACTCGCACGAATATAGTCGAGTTTGGTATCTATGAACCGCAAATGACGAGTTTAGTAAGTGTGCGCAGTTTCGCTGTGCTAACTTAAAGCGTTCGTTTGTTATGTGGGTTTTTCATCTGTACCCACGGGTTCCATCTTAGATACGGCATCCATTTTGTCTCTTGCCCTCAAGTAGCCAGCGAACGGGCGCTGTCCGCTTCGCGACCCTGGGACTCCCAAGATATTTGCGGAAGACACATGTTCTTTGTAAGTGTCTTTATGACGAGGGGGTTGCTACTGTAAGGCAGATGGCGCCGCTCGAGGCTCATCTAGGCGCACGGACTTATTGTCTCAGCCGTGCATCTCATTAGGCACGTCCCTTTGATGCCTGTATCTCGTGTTTTCCGATACCTCCCCCTTTTACACCCTTTCCGATCTCCCCACTGTCTCCGTCTTCCTCTACACCTGTCCTTGTTCCTATTTCGATCTGTTTTACTGCTGATTGGAATTTGCTAATGGGGGGAAGATGGGTTTTTACAGTTGGGAACCGCCAAATGTTTCCGCACTTATGTTCCGGACCTCATGTGTTTTAAAGTGACCAAAGCGACCCCTCTGGGGGATAATGATGAGAACTGGGTTGTAAACTTTTGTGTACCATGTTGTCCTATGGGTAAAAACTGTATAAAAGGAGCGATCCACAGAACCAATTTGAAGCAGTCTCCCCAAGTTGCACGTGGTGTACTTGTCGTGACATCTGTGTTCCCTGCAGCAAATAAACCTTGAATCTTTGACGCCGAAGGAAGTGTCCCGTGTCTCTGTGATTTGTACGCCGGAGCAGGTTACCCACGAAGGTTTCAGGTGTTGTGCCCTGGCACCGCTGGGTCTTAAAGAACCCAGTCCTTCAGCTGTGGGGCCTGTCTCTTGTGTGAGATGGCTTCCATAAGCCAGGAAAGCAAGCGGCGCCCACTGCCGATTGTATGGAGTACCTGTGACAGGGAATGCAGATCAGTGTCAGTGATGCCCCACAAGAGCTCCAGCTCTACTGCAACGCCCCTGTGCATCAGGAACAGGCCCGCTGCAAGTCATCTTTGTTCTGTCAACAATTTAAGCTAGCCTGGCTGATGTGGGGTGTTAGCCGGTAACTGGTCCCAGGATTCTTGTTTCCGGTTGAGGGAAGACTTGGCCTGGCAGTTCGGGCTGGACTGTTCCTATGAGGTACAGGGTCAAGACTGATTTGCATAGAGCTGGGTCTGAACTGATGTGGCGAAGTGAGCTAAAGAACAATGATGGATTCAACCCAGATCTGTTACCGGGGGTGAGTGTCTGAAAAGTTTCAGTACTCCGTACATCATCTCCTTGTGTTTGCTTTATTCCGTCAACAAGGCAAGCAGGATGAGAGTACGCTTCATGAAATAAGTCTCCTAGAGGCTTACACCTATGGATTTTCAGAGTGCAACTCCCTCTTGACCAGCAGTTTCCCAGAAGGCGCAAAGAGCGCGCAGGGGAATCTCAGGCGCATACAATTATATAAAAATCATGATCCACAGAACTCTGAAATACACTTATATGCCACCTGAAAACGGCTATTTGCAGCCATCGGCAGCCTTGAGACAGGAAGGAACAGTTTTTGCACCATGCTTATCAATTTACTCTCTGTCCCCGAACACACTTCTGTCAAGTTGCGCCCAGCTAGCCAGAGTGTGGGCTATTGGAGCTGCACCACCACATAGTAGGGTTCACACTGGGGCACCCAACCCCCCTCCCCCCTCCTTTCAGTTAGTAGTGGCAGTTTGGACAGAGCGACTATATGCCTCCCTTTGCTCCATACAATGCTATCCAGCATCTGGTTCAGTGTCATAAATATGCACGAGGGATGCAAACCGGTAGGTTTGTGAAGTAGTATAGGAGCAGTGGCAACATCACCATTTTAGAAATGGCAACTCAGCCCAGCACTGTGAGGGGGAGGGAGCTCCAGAAAACAACAACAAGCAGCAGGGAAGATATCGCCTTGTGAGGTTTGCATCTATTAAATATTGGGTTATGTGGTAAATATCAATGCCCTGCTACCAATAGGTGCAAGGCTCCCACATAATGACATGAGTGCTGACTGCAATGTTATGTGAGGGAAAGTTTGGATGTAACGGGAACAGGCAAGTCTTAGCTCAATTGACTCCCAATCCTGAGATGGTTTTGAAATAGGTCAGGATGTGGGCAATATCAACTATACCATCTCAAACATCTTTCATATACATAAGGACATTATTGGCGTACAGGGAGATTGCATGGATCTTACCACCCACAGGTATGCCCCAGGCATTACTAGACTGATGAAGACACAGAGCCAGGGGTTCCATCACCAGAGAAAACAGAAGAGATGTGAGGGGGCATCTCTGATGAATGTCTCTACCGACTGGAAAAGGTCTTTAAATCCTGCATTCTATTTTCACCCTTTCCAATAACTAAGGAGAGAGGAGCTAAATCATCTACAAGAGCCCACCCCTAATACCCACCTTCTGTTTGGCCACAAACATATAGTTGCAGTCCAAGGAGTCAAATACTTTTTTGAGATACAAGAGCAGACAAGCTGAGTAGGATCACTCTGTCAGAGCTTCCTCCAATAGTCTGTGTAATTGACGGATATTGAGGGCTGTGGGTCTGACCACTATGAACCTGTTCTGATCAGGATGGACCAGCATGTGCCCCTGCAACCATGTTGGCAGTACCTTACTAAGGATCTTATAGTCACTACTTTCATGGACAGCAGTCTGTAGGAGGAAACCTCCAAGGGTTTGTGTCCAGAAGTGCCTCCTGCATGGACAGGAGAAGATGACCAATGGAGAGGACAGACAAGTAAAGTTCATGCAATTTAGGGGCCAGCAGGGCTTCATATGTTTTATAAAATTCAATAGGCAAACCATCCAAGCCAGAGGTTGTAAAGGTAGGGAAGTCTAGTATGACACCTCACATGTTTTACTCTATTATCTGGCTATTCAGAGCTTCTCTCTGTTCCACAGGCACTGCCAGTAATGTAACTGTGGAAGTGTATTCCTTAATATTGGTACGGGTTGTACAAGTCAGTCCCTTGCTTCTGTCAATTTGACCCTGGCACCTTCATCCTCTATCACGGCCTGCTCGAGACCCTGCAAGGAGGTTTCAAGCTGGGCAAGCTCCCAGATGAGTGTGCCCTCAAACCCACAATGGAATGTATTCAGTGCCCTTGCACCACAGTTTTTAATGTGTTCCTCTCCACGAAACGTGTGGAAGCTGTGTTGTTTTCCATTATTTAAGTGTTGCATGGAATGAATCACAGAACACAGGGTCCTCGAGTGCTGTGAGCTGTAAGGTCCAGGTTGGTACCGGTGAGATGGGGTCCTCCCAAGCAAATTGTAAAAGTAGCAGGTTATGATCTGACAGTGTCTTCCCCAGGTATTCTGCTTCCATGACTTGAGCTTTGTGGTGAGGTGACAGAGGAAGCAGTCAAGCCAATCTATGGAGAATGCATGGCAGGGAATGGACGTAATATTCCCTGATATCTGGGTTGAGGGCTCATCAGCTGTCTATTAAGGACCAGTGTGTCAGCCACTGTGATTGGTATGACACAGTGCATATGCTAGAGGATTAAGGTAGAGAGGGAGTAGGACCTATCCAGTGCTGGTTCTAGTACACAATTAAAATCTCCCCCAATAATTCAAGGCAAATGGGACCATCAGGTCAAAAGTATGGATTCATGTGCCAGAAACCCTGCCTGTGAAACATTCAGCAAATCCACTCCTTGGTTCGCTTCATTTTGAACAAATTATAAAGACCAAAGTGTTGCTGAATGTTCCATCTGAGACATTTCTCTCCTGGAGAGTGGAAAGTATATCAACAAAAAAGAGCCAAACCATTTTGTTTAGTAGTCACTATTACTGCAGTATTTGAGCTAGTGCTCTGCACCAGTACTTAAATGTCAACACTGGCACTTACGACAGTCCACCATATGGTGGTACTATTTGTCTGATTTAACGAAGAGCACAACAAAAGTTGTTTAATAATTCAATGTACATTAAAAATGACTTATACTTGCCACCTCACTATTCTTGTAGCTTTTGGGGCCTGGAATAGTCTGGATTGTCACACTTGAAGGATATTGATGGTTAGTTGTTGTGTTGGTACTGTCATTGGTAGCACTGGCAGAGGAAATGGGTGCTGCAAGCTGCAGTGGCGTCCTGACAATTGCACTGGTCCTTATGTTTTTTTACAAATTAAGGACAGGCCACCATCAGACATATCCTACAAGGAAATCCAATACCCATTACTAGGTACTAAATACCTGCATATGCATTACCAGCCATCTAAGTTTTTTATATGCACTTACATTTATCACTATCTGTAAAGGGCCTAAGCACTTTTCAGGCTTGTATCCTTCACCTGCCATAGCACTTTCTAACTAACAGAAAGTACTCTTTCATTTTTGGGGCACTGAATATTTGAGACGCTGACAAATCTGCCTTATGTTGAATGAATTATTTAGGACAAAAACAGTTTTTGATTTCTTCGACTTTCAGGACAACAAACTCATATGGCTATATACTACATGTTCTGTTAGAAAAAATAGGGTTTCCCCGTGGGAAGTATAGCATCACAAGTACATACAACATTCAATATTACACCAGCAAAGAACATTGAATGTTGTATGTACTTGTGGTGCTGTGAGAAGCTGGCTTGCAAGCCCCACCCCCGCCCCAATACACTAAACCCTGTTGGTGATCACACTTCCTGTGACAGGATACCTATTGTTCTGCCTTCCCCTGCCCGAGCTTGGCTCAGCAGTAGGAGGGCAGATAATTGTCTCTGGCCAGCAGCAGCAGCCCTAGCTTGCTGTCCGAGTCTGGAAGACTAGTACCAGGTGCACTGAGGGCCTCCCAAAGGATGGACTCTGTATGCTGTAGGAGTGTCCTGCTCATGTAGGGCCACCTTCACACTTAGAACCGAACACCCTGTCTTCAGGATTGATAGGTCTGCTCTAGGGGCGACTTATAGGGTTTAAGTGCACTGACCTCAGATATGAATATACCTTTAAATCCTGCATTCTTTTACCTCGCAGGGCATCACAACGTGGTCGTTACAACGACCGCGTTGTGATTCCGCATTCCATTACTCTGCAAGTCATAACAACGACTTGCGGAGGGGGGGGGGGGGCGGGCGCTGGAAGTTGGAATAGTATATTTACTATTCCAACTCATGTCTGTGCGGACACTAGGGAAGGTGTTGGATTTGAAATCTAACACCCAGCCCCCTCCCCCCTCCGCAAGTCGTTGTTCCGACTTGCGGAGTCATGGTAAGCGGAATCACAACACAGTCGTAACGTCCGCGTTGTGATTCCCTGTTGGGTAAAAGATTTGTTGTAAACTCTGTTTACCCTCAGATATAGGTAAATCTATATCTTTTGTAAGTGTAGAGCACTAGCTTACACAGGCTACAACGGCAGGCCTGTAGCTACAAAATCAGTGGTCGCCATTGGGTGGCATAATGCATGCTTTAGCCCTTGGGGGACCCCGGGTGTACCTATGCCTTCGGTACCTTAGAACCATATACTAGAGACTTACAACAGTGTCCAATCTGGGATGTGCCTAAGTGTTTACCATACCAATTCAGGGGAGAAAATACAGAGACTGGGGTCCTGATTAGCAGAATCCCAATCAGACTAGTCAGAAACAGTATTACATCAAGCAAAAAGGGAGGGTAACCATAAAAGTAGGTCCTACTTTCCTACAGGTGCAATACTTCCCTAGGGAAAATCCTTTTATTACTGTTTAAAACGGTGCCTTGTCGCCTTGCTGTGTAGGGCCCTCTCTCTGATTCTGTCTGTTCTCACTGATCCCAGAACTGCAGATATTCACTTTACCTGCACCACTCAAGCATGCAACTTTATCAACTTTTTCATTAAAGGGAATCCTGAAACAAGTTCACCAGCTTAAACGGGCACAGTTTTAATTTGGAAATGAAACTCTGACTCCTTCGAATAAACTGGCCCAGGCTATGATATGCTACCTTTAACACCATTGATGCTAGTGTTATTTTCCTCCTGTGCTGGCTCCTCTTCATTCCCATTGTTCATGACGAGCTTAGCTCGTCATGAGCAGCGACGGCTCGTGGAGGGAGTTACGGTGGGGCAGGAGGGTGGGGAGGGGGAGGGGCAGGGTGGAGGTTGCTAAAAACCGGCATATGGATAATTGCAGGTAAGTAATTAATTTAATTAATAAAACGAATTTCGTAGCTCGCACTGCATTGCATTTTGCGATGCAAGGCGCACTACGAAATTCGTTTTATTAATTAAATTGTTTACTTACCTGCAATTATCCATATGCCGGTTTTTAGCAACCTCCACCCTGCCCCTCCCCCTCCCCACCCTCCTGCCCCACCGTAACTCCCTCCACGAGCCGTCGCTGGTCATGAGTGTATGGAGGTGTACACCATGACGAGCTGAGCTCGTCATGAGCGTCGAAGGAGTTAAAGGTCCCACTGGATATTATAGACTACCTGGAGTTCACAATTCCAATGGCCCTCAACCTGTTGCCCCGCTCAAAGGCAACAAATTCAAAAGATGCAACAAAAAGGCCACACTGGCTACACAGTGAACTCTTCAACGTAGCATTAGGCTACCAGGAAATGTGCAAGAAGGCAAAGTAGACTATTTCCAGACTTAATTTCAGAAACAAAGTATTTCACAAAATAATTTTTCTCTGTCTAGAAAACAAGCAATGGCTCCTATCCCCAGGTCCTCAATGCCTGTCCATTCCAAAGATCGCTGGGGCAAACTTAGCAAACATATGTCATTCGTCAGAGGCAAAATGGAGTTCCTCAGAGCAAGCATTTGAATTTGACTCATTGCGTGAAGTAAGACTGGGTTCCATTCAATCAGCTCCCACTTCTATTACTTGTGGAATCGCTCAGGGATCATCCCTCTCAAACATGGGCAACAGAGACATGTTTATCTGTGCCTGAATCGGATTGGCTCTAAAGTATTTTGATGTATTTGAACCATATTACCTTTCCGTTCCTTCGCACAATCACTCAACTTTCCCTGAGCACTCACTCCCTCCCCTCTCTTTCTGAGCATGGATGTACACCAATATTGATTATTTTCGTACTCATATGTTTGGATTGATTCTTTTTTCTGTGGTGTAATATTAAGTCACAGTAAATAACCATTCTCTGCTGTGACGTTATGAAATATTTTATGGTTTTGAATTAAGTTCTATGTATATACATTTATAAACAGTCAGCCACAGCGACCATTTTTCTTGTATTATTGTCTACCCGGGTCCAGTGATCCTACGGGTTAAACCATTTAATATATTCACTTTAATTAGTGGAAAGCATATACCAGGCCACCTTCTCACATTGGTGTGCAGCGGTTGGGATTCCAGCTTGCTATTGTTTTACCAGATACATCTCATTGAGTGATTAACTGGAAGCCACTAAGTATTAGGCACATATAATACATCAAGATTTGAATAAGTAAGTTCTACTGAACTTGGAGTTGGGTAAGCCAAGGGTCTAGCACACCCTTTCTCCGACTCAATAGAGATTAAACTTCACTAAGTTAGGTAGGTACCTACGCCACATAACACTAGTATGTCTTCTAGAGGAGAGGCCAGTGGCTCTCTACCAACTAGATACAATGGTCTCTCACTTCAAGAAGTGAAAGCCATGTGTGCATCTAGGAAGTTGAGGACAGGAGAGAACCGCAAACACCCAACATCTCATTGAGATTTTGCTCTTAGATGACCTTAGGAAGACCCCAGGGTCTGATGAGGTAGATAGAGTGGGTGGAGCAGGGATTGAGGAAAGGCCAGGAAGTGAGACCTTCTTTGACCTGGACCAGGGCCGGACTGGTCATTCCGGGCACTGGGCAATCCCCCGGTAGACTGGATGGGGTGAGGGCCAGTTTTGTGACAGGAGGCCGGTTCTGTTGTTGGGGCCGATTTGGACCGACCGTGAGCCATGGTTGATCCAAATTGGCCCCAACAAGAGAACACAGTGCTTACAGCTGTACATTAAGCACAATCAGGACAGGCCGCCTGGCTGTCTGAGAGGCCTGGTTAGCACGATTCTTTCTCATGCAGCGCATTGCGGTGCCGCGCCGATTTCAAATAAATGATTTAATTTTGATCAGGCGGCAGCCAGGCCGCTGTGGCACCGCCCGGCCCTAATCATTTTAATGTATTACACACTACGTCACCACCTGACCTCACCTGTCACCTGACCACCATGATGATGTTTTGTTGTTGAAGACGGCCACAGCGCACATATGTCACCGTCTCCTCGGCGCCGCTGTTTTTTGTAGGGTGGGGTACTGCAGTGATGCTCATGCACATTGAGAAGTGCGCATGACTGAGGCGAGGGCGAGGTCGAGGCAGGCATTCAGCCAGAGAGGGAGACAGCAGGACAGCCAGGAAAGAGATCCGCACCCCGGCCCGTAATTTAATTTCCCCTGTCTGCCGCCCGCAGCGCAGGAGGTGAGTGCTATTTGTTTGCAGTTGCCTGGTGGGCAGATCTGATTTATGGGTGGTGGCACAGCACTACTGTGCTAAAAAGACATTTTTAGCACGAGTGCAGCCAATGAAATATTCAGCATTCGGCTTTTTGCAAATACTATGCAGCACAATTTCTTTCATTTCATGATACAACTCAGTGTAAAACTGCATTCAAAGCTGAGTAGCGCTGCCCGATTTTTTGTTAATCTGGCCTGGGCCTCAGTTTCACATCTTAATCTTTAATTTTTCCCTCCAGTTTGCTTTAGGTTGTTGCTATCTATTGTGCATGTTGTTTCTGATAGTTGTTTATTTAGTTATTTAGTGAAGCCGTTTTCTACAGTGATAACATGTATGCCAGCAGCCACTTCAGAGCACTTGGTTGAGATGAGCAATACAAAGGCCGGATCTAATACAGAGGTCAGAGATAATAAATCGTTCAGTGTTTTTGGGAAACAGAGGTTTCAAGTCCTGGTCCAGGCATGATTTCTATCCACACGACTGAGGGTCAAATGCATCTCTGGAGGGGAAAGGTTTCGAATCTTTCCAGAAGAGACAGCAGTGTCCTTATTGCCTATCAACAGCTCAGAACCATTCTAGAGGTCTGGGCCAGGGCACTTTGTGGTTCTTACTTCGTGTCTTTATCTTTTCGATGTGGTTGGGACAAGGAGAGCTGATTTGAACGATCTTCAGTTCATTGTGAGGAGGTTACCACAGCTCTGCCGGGGCCCTGACCCGGGGCCGGGGGGCATCGTCAGTCTCGGGTATGGGAGGCCTAGACCAGCTAACCGGAAGCAGCCTGAAGGCACATGAACTGAAGGTCTAAAGAAAGCTGTGCTTTAAAAGGGCAGGTATAGTCAGGTACCTTAGCTAGTACCCACACTACTTTAATTTAAAGTGAGACCAAGGACTCTCCTCAGCAGGGGTGTAACCCGGATTAACCTGCAGTTCTGTATCCCATTTCATGCGTTGCTATTATGTGTGACGTGACATCAAGACTAGGGGAGGGAGCAGCAAGGATTAGGAAAGACTCTGACAATTCATCTAGAATTTAAAGGCCTTGTTCTGATCACCCCCCATTTTCAGGAGGAGGAGGAGGTGCCTGTGCGCAGCGCGCAAAATGATGCACTGTCTCCTCCTCCGCTGAGTCTGCGCGCCTTAGGGTGCGGCTGATGTCATCATGCTGCATGCGCATTGGGCCTCGCGCAATTAAAGGTGCGCGTGACTGGCTGCCTGCAGCATCACGAGTGGAGTGAGACAACACACAATACATGAATGGGCTTGTAAATTGGCAGGAGACAGAAAAGTTAGTGCGGCCACCAAGGCTCCACAATCCCTCAAAACAAACAAATAATAAAGCTTTCTATTTTCTAAATGTGTCCCTTCTGCAGGTTGCTTTTTACATTCATGAATTGTTTTTAAAAGTGTTTGATCTCGGGTTGCATTTTACATTTATGAATAGCCTCTCTGGTGCTAGAATCATTTTAGTGTAAAATATGTAAGACCATTGGCATTGTATTTTTTTATGTGGGGCCGCTGTGTTATCATCTTTGTCGCATAACGACTGAGCAACAGAACACTGGGTGGATCCCTTTCTTTTGCACCTAATTCAAGCGTTTTCCCAATCTGTAAATTTTCAAGCACATAGAAAATTACCTAGGTTCTATGATGGAAGCATAGATGGAAAGATAAATACCCCTACAGTCAAATCGGGAGCAGGGAATACCAATTATGTGACTGTAATTGCCCACTTGGTTTAAATGAGATTTTCTTCAACCACTCCATCAGATCATGGCTGGCTCATTGCTCCGGCAGCTTACAGAGCCCAGGCCCGGCAGTACTGTATCTGCATTGCAGTTCTCCAAAACGTTCATTGTAAAATGCATCTGCTAGACTGCTAAGCATTAACATCTCTGCCTTCAAAAACCATTACTTTGTGTTTTATGCATGGTCTTCCCTCACATTCTTTTTGTCTTAGGGCCTACCAATTTAAAAGAGGCAACATTTGCCTTTTTGATTTTGTGCATGTCATATAGTCTATTTAAATCACTGAATTGTTCTCATAGCAAGAGTTACTGAATCACTCTACAGATTAGAGTCAGAGTTCAGAATTCTCAAAGACCTTGAGTTTGATGCATGCTTTTAAGGTCTGCAGTGGAGGAGAGTCCCCAGTTCACAATGAGCTGTTTTATATATGTATATATCAAGGGATCAAGGGAGCTTGACTCCCGAAACGCGTTGATGTGAACGTTACGCAAATAAAGAAGCCTTAATGCCAAAACCTTCTCATGAGTGCCGGATGATTTCCTTCTTTTCAAAGAGCGGATATCCTATTGTGGAATATATATATATATATATATATATATATATATTTCAAGCTCCGCAACTCTGCTACCGGGGACCGGCAGCAGAAAGCAACAAGACGGCACTCGCAGCAGGTATAAACCAAGTCCGGTTTATTTAGCGCAAAAAGAATAGGATCAGACGCGTTTCAGCACTTGCCTTCGTCAGTGTCAGCTGGCGTCGGCAGTGCAGCAATAGATAAGGCAAAATTCATTGAAACAAAGAAAGGTTCAAAAGGTCAAATGAAAGCGCCATCTTGTAACGATGAAATCGCGCTATTTACAATTTACATTTCACATTTTCATTTTCAAGCAGTGAAAGTAAATAAACTGAACATTCATAAACATTCTATTATCGTGTTAGTAACTGATTGAGCCCTGGATGGGCTAATTGAACACAAATTCCTACTACAGTGAAAATATTCATTGCTTTCCTCATCATATCGTTTTGTTGGTATACAGTAGAAATAACACAATCCCCATAAGTTCTTAGTCTATGGTAATAATTGAGGCCTGGATGGCCATACACACAAATACCAGTATTAACAAAACCACACAACATAAACCCTAACTAAAGGAAAGGGGTGTGGAGTGGGGGGGTGTTGTTCTTCTGAAACCAAGTGATAACTACGCCTTATGTAAAGTGAACGAAGGATATTACTACAGACAGTAACGTGGTTCAGAAACAAGTAGAAGTGTTCATAGGTGTGATAGGGATCAAGGGAGCTTGACTCCCGAAACGCGTTGATGTGAACGTTACGCAAATAAAGAAGCCTTAATGCCAAAACCTTCTCATGAGTGCCGGATGATTTCCTTCTTTTCAAAGAGCGGATATCCTATTGTGGAATATATATATATATATATATATATATATATATATATATATATATATATATATATATATATATATATATATATATATATATATATTTTCCCGTTTGATCCAGAATGCAGGCTTCCAGGTGCTCTTCGGCGGTGCATGCGAAGCGCGGCAGGATGCAGCCGTGTTTTAAATTAGTTCTGTTTCCCCAAAGGGGAGTTATACCTTCATGCACTCTCGGGTATTCCAAATTACAACCATACACATAGATTGCTGATTGGTACGGTTTATTTCCTCCGATTGACAGCAAGCCAGCAACACCTTACACGTTTCGGTCTCTACGGAGGCCTTGCTCACAGTAACACCAATTCAGCATTTTTTTACTCTGAGGTAACTGGGCAGGAGTTAAAGAGAGTCCCATCCTTTTCATACTTAGGAGTCTTATTTGATGATAGAGGAACCTGGGGCCCCCAGAAACTTTCAAAAAGCAACGCTGTAGCTAGAGCGGCTGCAGCTTTGCTTGGATTTACGAAAAGGCTGGGAGCCCGCCCAATGGAGGCTATTATAAAAGTATATAAAGCTCTGAGTACAGCGTGTTTCGCCTACTCAGAGGCTTTTTCAAGGCTGGAGGCATAAAAATTACAATCAGTATTTCTAATAGATGTGAACTAACAATATACAACGTCCCTACTTTTATACAATAAAAATATATGTGGTCTCATATTTACAGAATTTACAATAACCTTCAATAGTTTGTCCTAAGAAAAACCACTAAAGACAGAACAGTTCATACTGCATATCGACTCATGATAGTAGTGCTGACAACGATCAATGTCAATGTCATGATGTTACTTGGTTCAAGAGTTATTCAATACAGTGCATTTCAATAAACGTATTCAAATACATTTTCTTTTTCCAGCTATTAGTGATTACAGTCCCCTGAACTTCTAATTTAAAACATTTATTTGTGCAACAATATACATTTCATTCATTATTTCACTGCCCTTCTTCACAGTCAATTCCCCTGGGAGAGAAGAAATCTTGATCCAAACCCGCCTAGGGAGGATGAATCGCATACCTATAGTTACAAGATATAACAACTATCAGGATGTCGACCTACCAATAGTTATTCTTGTCAGGAGTGATGGTCGGGAAGATCTTATTAAGCCAAGGATGCAAACTATATAATGTAGAGGATAAGAATCCTAATAGAATGGAGATATGTAGAAAAAAGGGCATGTTTAGAAGAAATAATGAGACCCTAAGTATAGAGAAATAAAGATGACGTTATATGACGGTATTTTAAAGCCTACCTATTACATGTGATGAACACGACAAAAAGTTCTTAGGTTGAAAATCCCCTTTGTGATTTCGTAATTGAGAGCCCCACGTTGTATTTTCTTATAATATGGCCAGTCATAAACGTATGTCCTACGGTTCAAAACACAGGATATGCTGTTTTTAATCACCAAATATAGTTTGTAAAGGACGAGAGTAAACGTTTGACAAGTCAGGAGTAGTTATGTAACATGACCTAGTTATGTTATTCCCCACTAATGAACATTAGTAGCAGAAGGATAAAATGATTGGAAATCGGTAGACCTATTACAAGGAGTTTATATTAGATTGACAACATCCATTTTTAGTCGTTGTTATCATTCATATTTAGTCATGTGGCCACCTAATATGGTCAAAACAAAAACAGAGAGCAAAAGTCAATAGGTGCCAGACAAACAAGCCAAAGAGTACACAAACTACACGTTCAGAAATTGATACTAGCGTAGGCCGTGCCCTAGTTTAATGGCTATTTCTCAATGTTAGTGTCACCAAAACATCCTTAAGTCCAAGCGTAATAGTAAAGAATACATAACAATATCAATAATATAGGTTCATCATTAGGCTACTCACTTCGTTATGTATTGCGACTTGCTGCGTGGAGATTGGTCATATGTTCACCTAGTTATATTCAAGGACCATGATAAGTCTGTGGAATAATGAGGTATATAAGGATTAAATGTATAAGAATTTAAAATCAGTTACCAGAACGAAAAAAATATTGGACTCTAAGCCTAGTTGATCTTTATTGGGCACATACACATGAGTGACCCTAGACGCACTGTGATGACCCAGAAAGCGGGGCATAGTTATAAAGCCCCACGATAAAGTTACTAAAAACATTTTATAATAGTACCATAAAGGGGAATACCATGTTTCTCCCATCCTGTTAGAATTTACACACAAGTATGCCTAGGGTATAGGGGGGGGGGGCATCCAGTTAAAGCTGGCAAAATGCTGAGCGAAGGTTATGGGTAACAACACGCACAGTCTATGATCGTAAACCTAAAGAAAAAGACGGATAAACTAACACAGCGTACTCCCTCCATGTCCTTACCACCCTCTTACCTTGTAGAAGTCAGCAACGTGGGCGTATCTCCACTGCTAGACGCTAACAAGGTTGATTTCCCGCGTTCTATTTAAATGAAAAAGTGACGCGATGGGATTGGTTATGCGGGAAAAATGCCCAAGCCGACCCAGTATCAAAGACGGAGATTGACCAACAAACGTGTCGGCCATCTTATAGTAGCAGAAAGATTAGGTAAAGTTTAGGTAAAATGTGTCCCTTACATGTAGGAAACGCCAAATTAACTCCCCCAATAGGTTTATAGAGTGAATCCAAAAGGACTCAACCAGTTCGAAGCTGAATATTATTAACGAGTGTAGGTACTAGATTGTGCATGAGCGTGGAACTATGATCCGCATGTCATCTAACAAAGAGTTTATTCTGGTTCGTAAGGTTTGAAGGCAAAAACGGTGTTAACATAGACATTAGTGAGCCGTAATCATAACATCCGCTAGTATCTTAGCATACCACCACGAGGCGTCAATAGTGGTCGTGACATAACACCACGAAGCGTCAATAGTGGCCCCCATCTTGGAGAGGGATAAATGGAAGACGAGACTGGCGGCGAATACATAGAGACCTTGGTATATGTCTCTTTTGTTGTGAGCGGGTAGCATGCAAAAGACACTAAACACGAGTCACCATACTATGTGAATGTCAGAGAAAGAGGAAAATATCCTAAAGCACATGGAATCCCTATTGACAAAAGGCTCTATGTCCCACACAGGATGTGTAACGTGAGCAATAAAACATATGAAAGACAGAAATGTTGTTTAGTCATCAAAGGGTGTTAAGCCTGGTTACTCCAACTATACAATAAACAGAGTATGTCTACATTTGAGGCAATAACGGCTCGACTGGATGTCCTATGTTGTAGCAAAATCATAAGTGAACCACAGAGAAATTACAATAGATTTTGCAATAAGATCCTCATTAAAGCAGGAAACACAGGCTATTCCTTGAGGAAAACATGAAGTTCTCTATCAATGTTGAGTCCCAAATCAACCGCCCGCAGCTTGATAAGCCACAAGGATTCAAGTTTGCGGAGGGCCAAGTGTTGTCACCTCCTCTTGGGTCTGGTCTGATCATGTCAATGCCATGGAAACGAATGCCCAGTACCTCTAATTCTGAGTGTTCCTTGTTGTAATGTGCTGCTAATGGATATCTGGCATCATTGTTGCGAATGGCTCTGACGTGTTCCTGTAGTCTTTCTTTTAGAGGGCGAATGGTACTTCCCACATAGATCAATCCACAGTGACATATAATGCAGTAAACTACCAACTTCGAATTACAGTTGATAAAGTGTCTAATGTGGTAGGTTTGCTTGGTGTTGTATGAGAAAGTCTTTTTCTTATCTAAAGCAAATTGACAGATATTGCACATGGTGCATTTGTAAAAGCCACAGGGTTTAATAGGCATCCATTTGTTGGTGTCAGTCAATACATGATTGTTAGATGTAGGGTTTCTAATGATCGAAGGACTCAGCCAGTTTCTCAGTGTTTTACCTTTTTTGTACACAATACGTGGTTTCTTGCCTACATATTTTTCCAAATCTTTATCTAGTTGTAATAGATGGCAATGTTTCCTGAATGCATTGAAGATTTTGGAGCTGTTGGCACTGTATTTAGTTGTGATAGCAATCTTGTTGTTACCACAGTGTTTAGGCCCTTTTGGTTTTCTTTTTAAGGTAGATTCTCTAGAGATTTTATGTATTTTGTCCTGTGCACTGTTCAATAGTTGCTTATCATATCCCCTTATCAAAAACCTTTTCTTCAGAGTCTCAATTTCTGCTGCAAAAATATCATCTGTGCTACAGTTTCGTCGCAGTCTAGTCATTTCCCCATATGGAATTGCCGCAATTTGGGAGACAGGGTGGGCACTACTTGCATGCAAGACTGAATTACAGGAGGTACTTTTCCTATAAAGTTTCGATTCAATTCTATTGTTAGAAATGAACAGGGTAACATCCAAAAAGGAAATACTACTGTAGCTAGACTCATAGGTGAATTTCAGATTGTATTCGTTGTCATTCAAGTACATTATGAACTCATTCAATAGTTCATCACCCCCCCCCATATCATAAACACATCATCGATAAATCGACCCCAATAAACAATATGTTCAGTTAGGGTCGATGGGCCTTTTTTCCATATATGGTGTTCCTCATAAAAACCCATGTATATGTTCGCGAAGGAGGGTGAAAATTTAGCTCCCATAGCAACACCGGAGTGTTGTTGGTACCAGTCATCTAGATGTTTAAAGAAGTTGTTGTTGAGAGCAAATTTCGTAAAGTCAATGATCATGGTAGTGTGCTCATAAAGCGTAACGTCCCTTTTCGATAGATAGTACGTCAGGGCCGCCATTCCCTTTTCCAGTGGTATGAAAGTATATAAAGCGCATACATCTAGTGTTACTAGTTTAAATGTAGGTGTCCATTCAAGGTCTTCTAATTTACATAGAAGATCCTTTGTATCTTCTAGGAATGAGGGGATATTTCTTACGATAGGTTGCAAAGTAATATCGATGTATTCAGAAATTTTCTCTATTGGTCCCCCAATTCCTGAGATGATAGGTCTTCCAGGAGGGGAGGTGATGTTCTTGTGTATTTTTGGCAATACATATATATAGGCAGCCTTGGGATTAGAGATAGTTAGATATTTCAGTTCAGGGTCTGATAAGAGTCCTGCACTATGCCAATACTTGAGAATTTTATTAAGATTCGCTGATGTAGAGTTCATTGGATTGGTTGTTAGTTTAATATATGAACTAGTATCTTCCAGTTGGCGGTTGATTTCCCTTATGTAGTCATCTTTATCAAGCATAATTTGTATGTAAAAACAAATGTATTTTCTTTTAAATAATTTTGTGGTCCTCGAAAGAGTACCGAAACAAAATAAAAACTTTTGACTTTGACTTTGACTTATCAAGCATCACTATATTCCCACCTTTGTCGGCTTCCTTTATTATCAAGTTCTCTCTGCCTCTAAGTTGTTTTAGAGCCCTCCTTTCATTATTATTGAGATTATCATTCCTACCCAAAGGCTGACCACAGGTTTTATCCTCAAGTTTGTACAGTTCATCAGTGACCGTCTTATAAAAACAATCTATGAGCGTGTCAGTTGTGGTGATAGGAGAGAAGGTGGATTTGTTTCTGAGCCCACTGTCAGTGTAGATATTGCTTTCAATTCCTAAGTCAGACATTATGTTGTTAATTGTGGGAGTTTCTTTCAAGTCATCATCCATCTCAAGAAGCATTTGTACTTCCATGATATCCTGTATACTTCTACCACTTTCACAAATATCATACACCTTAATTTCTTTCGGTTTTTTATTTAGATCAAAGAATTTTTTCAGTTTTAGTTTTCTTACAAACTTATAAAGATCTATGTGTACAGCAGTGAAGTCAGCTTTACTCATTGGGCAAAAACTCAATCCTTTTCTTAATAATCCCGTCTCACAATCCCCCAATTCAATTTGAGATAGATTGATAACAGATACATCATCACCAATTGCTGTATTGTTAATTTCAATGCCACAATCAATAACATTACAAGACATATTCGTAGTAACATCCGTATTGTCCAATGCATTTACTTTCTCTGTTGTCGCGAGACTGACCTGGTGACTCTTTGTGTTGGATCTTCTTCTATTCTTCCTACCCCCCCTCCTTGTTCTTTTCCTTGTTGTGGCTTGCGGTTGAACCCCGCCTGTATCCCCTTCCGGTATCTTTCTAGTTCGTTTAAAAAAGATGAACCTGGGATGGGGCTTTTGGAAGTTCCTGCTAGTAAGGAAGAGTCACTACGTCGGTCACTAATTTCAGTGAATTCGCTGTTAATGCTTGATATCTCGGATTCACTTACAGAAGTGATGTTGTCTGTTCTAGGTTCAGTTAGTGTCGAAGTTCCCAGTCTGGGTTTAGTCTCATCAAATTTCTTGGCAAACGTGAAAACTCGACCATTTTTATAGTCGAGCTCATCTCGTTTTAACTTTCTAATTTTCTTCTCCCTTATATAATTCTGGTGGGAACTGAGCACTTCTTTTGGTATTTTGTAGTTTTTCTCAACAATGTCACCTTGGTTGAGAGCACTTATATCTCCCTCTATTTTCTCTATTTCTTTGAGGAGTTTTTCTCTTTTACGTTCCGCATGGCGGATTAGTATGTCCATCATCCCAAAAGAGGATCCAGCAATTAAATTTTCCCACTCCTTGAGCAGGTCAGGGTCCAAATCTTCAAAGGTTGGGAAAATAATAACCCTCAACCCTCTAGGGATTTGTTTGAGCTCTATATACTTCTTGAGGGTCGTTAGGTCCCACCAGCGGGAAAGTTCCGCCTTGCGTAGGCGTTCCAATTTAAGGAACAACTGTTTTATGTTTTGTGGTTTTTCTTCTACTGAGACCTTAGGTTTGTTTTGGATCCCTTGTGATTGAAAAATTTCATTGAACATCTTATCACGATCATCTTCAAAGTTTGCCATAATAATGGATCCATACTTTGAAGCCCTCTAACTACAAATGAACTTATTGTTGACATTGGTGAAAAAAATCTTGAGAAGCAATACTACAGGGAAAAGTTTCCAGATAACTAATTGCTTAGAGAGTGCTTGAGTAACCTGTTCTCCCTGTTTCTTGATACTAGCATTCAGTTGCTTTGTTCAACACCCTTGGTGGTGGGTGTTTTAACAGGTTCTCAGTGCACCTCATTCTTTATTTTTGCGCTTAACTTGTCCATTAGGGCTAGATATTAACGGAAGGTGCGGACGTTTTCTCTTCTGGAGAAACACTACCACTAATTTTGTTGTTCTAAATCGGGGGGGGAGATACAGCCTAAAATTACTAGCTTTATGAATATTTGTAGTGAGATTTGACTGGGATGTTGTATGTTTCTGGGTGGTGGGATTGATAGCAAGTGCACCAATGAGGGTGTTTTCTTTACTATGGGTCGGATTTATATGGTCACCTCCGTGTTTAGCGTTCATTTTTGCTTGTGTGTCAGGTGTAATTGTGCTTGGACCTGAGCATTCCATTGCTTCCAAAACTATGGAGAGAGCAGGCTTAGGGATGGTGTTCCCCTCCCGGGAGTGCGATAGATAGTCCTTTATAAAAATGTCTATAGTTTCGCACCTTTTTAATAAGCCAGCTACGCAAGCGTTAAGTGAGTCCACAATATCTTTAGTAATGCTCACGAGTAGTGGTTCTATTCGTGAGTTAACCAATTCCTCCAGTTTGTCTCCCAAGAATGCGTTCATAATTTGTCCTTGATCTTGATCTACTTGCAAATGTTTCGTTTTACGGACACATTTTTTGGGTTTTGACTGATCCGGATTTGGAGGCTTCCTACGGCTGGGCTCCTCCTCCGTTGATAGTATACATGTATTGGTGACGATGTCTTGTGGTATGTCAGAAACAGGGATTGTGTTCTCGTGTGGGGATTCTGACGGGGTAGGATGGGTAGAGGACTTGTTGGTAGTGCCAATTATCCTTTCTAGTTCCAGAACCTTTTCAGCATTTGCTATTTTTTCGTTTATAACCCCCACGGCAGAACTTAAATAGGAGATGATGCTGTCAGCCTTACGTGGGACTTAAGCATTTTTAGTACCAACTCCCTCCACTCCCATCAGTTTTCGCTTACCCATGGTTAGCAGGTTAGAGGGGTGGCCAGGCCTGGCCCCCTCCGGCCCCTGACTGCCCGCCCTCTGCCCGTGCTCCGCCCGACGCCGTCCCCGCGCTTCCCTGCGGGGCAGCAGGTGCCACTCACCCTTGTAGCGCCTCCGGGCACAGGAATGCCGTCACAGGTGTTGCGCCGGCGGCCGGGCAGCTGGGGGATATAGTTCCCGCTGCAACCGGACCGTCAGGAGTGTAGCCAGCAGCAGTTGCCCTCACGGCGCGGTAGGGGTAAAGGAGATGTTGGTGTCCCAGCAATTGTCTATGCAAGCCGTTCCCCTCACGGCGCTTGTCACTGAGAGAGCCTGCTTTTTAACAGTATTGCCTTCCTTCTGGCGTCTCACCTCCCGATATTATTAAAGTTGAAAGTTTAACGTCTTCTGCTTTAAAGTCCTGGGAAGGTGCAACAAGTACTTGTACAATGTTTTTTCTGGCCGTTTTTTCCCGTCGTCTGTGCCCCACCGCCTGCTGGGAGCTCCACTAGCGTTCGGATGCTTGCTACTCGAATCTGCACAGTCAGTCGTATACCGGCATGAAATTGAACCAACCCACATGAAAATGAGAGAAGTGCACTGGCATAGCAGGTGTGTAGGCCCCCTCTTCAGTTAGCTCCTTACTGGCTCGCACTGCACTTTAAGCCAATATCAGAGGACAACTGGGTGAGATGTACAGTTATTCTAAGTATCCTTAAGGCCCTGCTGTCCTCTCAGTTATCTGACTGATTCAGTTTTTTTATCTCAGAAGTGGCTCCCTGAGATGAGAAATGGCATGCAAGAGCTCAGATGCTTACATGTGAGTTCGCCTCAGTAAATGATCACTGATATCTGGAATACTTGCTGGTGCATCTCAATTTCATCATCTTTGAGGGATTTGAAATCCTGCCCAAACATATCACAACATATATTCACTTTAAACTATTCATTTTAATGACCTTTGCAATGCATTAAATAGCAATACAGTAAATTGTCAGCTTTCACATCAGCATCTTTGTTTCCCAATTGCCTAAGACTGCTTTAATAAGCGCAACTGGTCCTAGCCGTGCTCAAGGCAAGTGATAAGGAGGGGATCTGGTGGTAGCACGCTATTGTTCTATTGGACTAGAAATACCACAATAATTCACAGTTCATCCTTGGTCTTTCCCTTAATGCAAGTCCTCCTCTCCTTTCTTTAAGTTGCTGCCTCAGGAGGAATAAGGTACCATCTGCTTTCATTCCTGCTGACCTCCCACATATCCAGGTCACTGCTAGTTATCTCACAGGTGAAGTCACTGGAGACCAAAGGCCCACAGCCCACGGGAAGCATTAAGGTATAGCAAGGTTTGCCCTGTGATGGATGGGTCTTGAGTGGGCTTAGGTGTACCCACCAGAGCTCTGCTGTCGGTGTATGATAATGGCAAAATACCTCGTGTCACACTCAATTCAGTTCAGAATATGTATACAAACAAAAAAAATGCATATATTCCACCAATAGCAATATGGAGGGCTTTCGAATGTTCTGAGCACAATGCACTTTGTTAACTAGTCTGTCCAGGAATCTTAAAGTTGTGTTTTTATAGCTATTTCGAAGTGAGATTGTTGTGGAGACTAAAGGTTATATTTTCTTCACGATACCAACTGATTAACTATTAATACTTCCTTTTAGGGTTTTCAGGACACCTAGCCTTAACATTACAATTTATATTAGAAAGGTCTGACTTTAGAATAGTATACCGTTCAAATGTATGTGTTTTGTGTTTGCCTGTTTTAATTCGCTTAAGGTATACTATTATCACGTGTCACTATTTATCACATGGCACTTTTTGATTTTTAAAAAATGTTCCCCTTTAAGAAAGTGAAAGCACATTATGCACCTATTTCACTGCAATATGTGTTTACCTGTGACTAAGCACTATAATGTTCACTTATTAAATTGCTCCTAGGGTTAATATGTCATCTGAACTGTAGGTGCTGTTTAGTGATGATGCATTTAAATGAGTTCTACTGATCTATGGACCAGAAGTTGTCATTAGGGATGAAATGTGTTTATTGAAGAGATTCTATATGTATACCACACACTGCTCAATAAAATAAATAAATCAATATTGAGAAACTATAATAGTCCCATCAAGCTGTTGCCAAGTGCACTGCTGAATAAGAAACATGTTTGAGCTACAGAAGGGCAGAGCACTCTCATTCTCGCTCTCTCTCTCCCTCTTTCTCTCTCTCATTCTCTCTCTCTCTCTCTCTCTTTCTTTCTCTCTCTCTCTCTCTCTTTCTCTCTTTCTCCCTCTCTCCTTCCATCTCTGCCCCCCTCTCGCTCTGTATCCCTCTCTCACTGTCTCTTTCTCTCTTGCGCCCCCTCTCTTTCGCCCTCCTTCTCCCTCTCCCCCTCGCTCCCTCTCTTTCTTTCACTCGCCCCCTGTCTCTCCCTCTCCCTTTCTATCTCTCTCTGAGAGGGATAGAGCGAGAGAAAATCACTCTCTCTCTCTCTCTCTCTCTCTCTATCCCTCTCTTTTGCTCCCTAACGTACTCTCTATTTATCACCTCTCCCTCTCAAACATTCTCTCTATACCTATCCCTCTCCCCCTCTATCCCCCTCTCTCCTTCTCTATCCCTATATCTATCTTGCTCTCTATCCCTTGCTCTCAAGCCTTTTCTCTCTCTCCCTCTCTCGCTCTATCCCTCCCACTCTCTCTTTTCTATTCCTGTATTTCTCTCCCTTTCTCTCATAACCTCTCTCTCTCCCTCCCTCTCTCTCTCTCTCTCTCTCTGTCTCTCTCTCTCGTCCCTCTCTCTATCGCTCCCTCTCTCTATAGTCTTTCCATCCCTATCCCTGTCTTTCTCTCATTTCTCTCCTTCTTCTATCTCTTGCTCTTTTTCTTCCTCTTCTTCTCCCTTTCTCATCTTCTGTCTTCCTCTCTCTCCCCCCTTCCTCCCAGGTAAAAACATAGCCTGACCTATTTCCGCAGTCTGTGCTTTTTCATGCTCCCAGCGTTTCTATACAATATTTTTTGTCAATGAATGTATTATGCAGACATCTTCATTTGTGTTCAGGCCTCTTGGCAAATCCGCCTGGGTGTTGGGGTAGAGGGGGCAGGGAGCCTCATCACTATTCAGAACATGTGTACCCGGGACAACTGATCTTGCGAAAAACTGCTTGAATTCAGAGGAATAATTGTAATCATTATTAAGAGTTACACTGCATGGGTATGATATTTCCATAGTTTCTGGCCTCTGTGCCCTAGGTGCTAGTTATCAGATGCTTATGTGTGACATTTCCACAGTTTCTGCCCTCAGTGCCTAGGTTCTTATGAGTGACATTTCCCCAGTTTCTGGCCTCGGTGGCCTGTGTGACATCACATTTCAGTGCTTAATGTGTGACAAAGTGAGTGACAATTTATTGAAAATACAAAAAAGAATATCAGAATGTAGTTTTTATGCTGTTAAGTTATGACGTTGAAACAGTCTTTAAAAAAAAGTCTAAAACGCATAGCAATTTGTTTTTGAAAAGACAAGAGTGGCCTGAAGGGTGTTGTGATCATTACTGTACAGCCCCTTAAAGAGTCCTGGGCAGCATTGTATGCAATTTCACTCTCTTTTACACCTACCCAGGGAGTCTGTAGGTTGCGATTTCACCCTGTCTGTACTGTGCGATCTCTGAGCATGTCCTAGGGAGTGGTCTCTTGACTCTCTTCTTCGCTTGTCATCTTATTCTTTTTCACACCATGCCTCAGTCTGACTCTGTTCAATGAAGCAGTTTCTCCTTCTGTTGCGATTTTAGCTTCTATAAAGTTTCTCCGAATCTGTCCTGGGAAACACTCTCTTGAAATGTTATGATCACTCAACATTGTGCAGTCTACTCATGAAACATGATCCCACACTATAGTATGTTATTTCTTAAACTGCACTGAGAGAAACCTCTCATTCTGTCTTGGACACCACCACTCCCATCCTTTACCATGTTATAGCTGCCTGAATCTGTAGGATTTCCTGTTTAGGAAATGAAATTGTGCAAAGCATGCTGTACACACACACCATGACACAACAGTGTCTGTATACCATATAACCAAGCCCCATGCATTAGGTGTGGGATGTCTTGTTTCAAATTTGTTATCATTTTGCATCCGCTTTGAAAACCTTCTTGTCTTTTATTTGAGAGTTTCATTATGTATATGAAAGGTGCTGGAAAGAGAAAATCACACAAGAAAGGAGGAGCTGAGAAAGAACGTGAAAATAATAAGAAAATGCAAGAGAAAGAAGCAAGCCACTACAAAAAAGTGACTGATATTTTTACTCCCAAAAAAGATTTGATTTCTTTCGAAGGCGGTAGCACGTCCACCAGCCTCAGTACTTTGTATTGTAGTTCCTATTTTCCCAATAGGCTCTGCGCATTGGAATAACATAAACAGCAGTGTAGACGTAGGACTGAGGTCATCTAGGTCTCTACTGACTATGTTAAACTTAATTTAGGTTTGCACCAGCTAGCTCAGAGGTCACTGGAAACTTTCTCGAATGAAGAGGGATGGATAACCTTCCCTGGCTCAGACAAGAAGGGATTCAGTTTCCGACAACCGCATAAACATGACAACTTTGCTCCCTCAGAATAAGGGTATATCTCTAGAGTTGTGTGAAAACAATAGACAGTTATTTCCCTCAGTCAGCAGTGCATACTTAGTTTCACCAGAGTGCAGAGAAATGGAGAGATGGGCGTTTTCAATAAAAAGGTGTTATTTATTGAGCAGTCTTCCTTCTCATGCAAGAGAAATGAATTGCCACAATTGCAATACTTTAAGTAAAGTAAAGTGTGTACAGTAAAAGTAGAATTATGAAATAATACTGTAAAAGCATTGATACGGTTTCTTAGCCATATGATACTTTAAAATGGATAAAATATATACATACATATATACATTGGCTAAAAGGCTCAACTGGTGCTTCTAACTAAGCCTACCCCGGTGTACTTGACCTAAGCCTAATACGTGGGAAGGGACAAGGAAGTAGCAGTGTTAAGTTAAGTTGGTTTAAGTAATTTCGCCAAGAATCTGCATCAAGAATTCTCCTAAGGGTTTAGTCAGCTCCGTACCTTGGTAATAGAATGTGGGAGGTCTGGTATCTCTTTCCTCAGGACTCGATATCCCAGCAACCCGCAAGGGTAGGCTAGAAACACCGGAGCTGGATTTTCTCGGCTGGAGAAAAAGACAGCGTCTCTCTCAGTGCGTCAAACAGGAGGGGCGGCTTCCGTGGGCACTCGCATCAGCTGGGCTCTCGGGCAAGTAGATGGCCGCTCTGCTCCGAACCACCGTGTGTTTGCTTAAGGCAACTGTTGGTATTTTATACCTGAAAGGTGCCGGGTTTGACGTAAGGTTGGACATAAGACGTTTCCAAGAACTAACAGTTCTTGCAGGACTTCAGGAGTTCTTGTTCAAATCAAAACAAAAGCTGGGGGGGTTTTCCCGGGCTGCTGGAGGCTTGGTTTGTTTAAAGAACGTGTTCTGCTTTCTAGGAGTCAATGGGAGTAGCCATGCTATGCTTTGGATTTCATGGGCTATTACTGAATATGAATCTGATTCTTATGCCTTTGTCAGGACACTATTGATTATAACCTCACAAGGGCATGAATCGGGAATATTGAATTAGGGTCCTAGATAAGAACACGACACCCACTCCACGAATTGATGTCCATCATTACTAAAACTAAGCAATATTAAACATTCAAAGGTGCATGTGTTTTTTTTTTTTCGACCAACCCCAAAATACATATTGCATTTGAAATGGTATACGGTAAATACACGGAAATTAGTATTTGTACTGTACGCTTTTCAAGCAGTGTTATCATTCAGATAAATGCATATATATATCAGCTGAACGAATTGCAAAAATTACACCTGAAATGGCTCTAAATACAGAAAAGAAGGTCGAGACCATTTCATCACATATTTATACAAATTCTTGTTATATGTGCTAGAGGCTGAGGTAAAATATTGTCGCTAGTATCCTAAAATAGAAACTCTGTTCTCTAAGAATATTTCTACTTTAAGCAGAGTACCATGTGCCAAAAAAGTAAATATTTTGAAAATATGGGAAAAGTTCAAAATGTTTTCTGTAGCTTTGTTTATCAAAAACTGAAGGCCGAATTCAGAGTTCAGGGAACGCTGTGTGTTCATTGTTTTTCTTAAGAGTTATTCTCGTTGGTTGGAGAGAACATTGTTTCAGACATACTCGCAAAAAATAGGTCTACCATATCAGGTGAAAGTTCGACCAAGTTCGAAAATATTGCAACTGTGCAATTTTCTGTGTGAGTGCTATCATCGATTGTTGGATCAGCAATGCTCACAGAAGGCTGTACCTGTTCGGTGCTGCTTTCCTCTCTTACCTCACCGCCACATACTCGTAGTGGTGAAGTCTCAACGAATGCCGTAAGCAGAATTGGTAGCCGCTGGGGACAACACAATGCATGAGTCGTTACCGGACCTAAGAAAGTATCGATATCCATTGGTACTGCTGATTATAGTGTACGACAGATGTCCAACACACATTCTTCTGGGCATAGCAGACATCGAAGAACAGGTATGAAGCAATCTTTCCAGATCGGTCTGAATGAAAGAAACCAAGTTGTACTTAGATCTCTTAGCCGGGCCTATCCGAGGACCTTAGTGATACGGTCTCGGTATCGTATTGCTAGGATCGTTTCTTCTTTTTTGCCAAAGTCTTGCCTGTGGATTGGCTTGCCATATCGGTGCAGAAGAAGCAAAAATAAAATTCCTGCTACGAGTCCCAAGATTAAGGGTAGGCCGCAAAAGACAGAATGGACAAAATTTGGAAAGATGCCCAGAACTGTTTCAAATGGTGTTAACAGTCCCGAAAAAATTGTCTTAAATACATGTGCGATGCCACTGGTATCAGACATATTTAAGATTTGGCTTAACACTTCTATGAAATGTACGGGGCAATTGGTTGATAAAAGGGTATGTATCTCTGCTGTAGTCCTTGCAACTTGCAGTTCATACGTTTCTTTTGATGACGTTAAAGGCACAGTTGTTTGTAAAAGAATAGACTTCATTCTGCTTAAAGTATCAATTTGAATAGAAGAGATATTCAACCGAGGCATAACGCAGTCCCCATATCTGGATTGCCTTGTGGATACAATACTTGCATACAGCAAATGGCCCTGGAAGTTACAGTTGTCAGATAGGCTTTTCTTGGCAGCATGCCACAACAGCTGTGGTCACTTATTAAAATGTAACTACCATTCGAAAGTGGTCTAAAAAATGGCTCTATCTGTTTTGCAGGCGTGCCATGCAGGTGACAGGAAAGGTTATTTGAAGACCCTTCGCAGGCTGCATGCAAATTAATTCCTTGACACAGAAGTGTACCGCTTAGTGATTTTTTAAAATAATTTTTACCACTAAGAAATACCTCTCTGTTTCCTTCACTGTAACATCTGTGTGTATAAGGTAAATCCCAGGTTGATTTGATGTATTCCTTACCCAACCTTTCATACTGGCCTGCTGGTATATACTCTTGACAGTAATTAAACTGGAAAGTTGTTATCGGAATTGTAATCGTTCCATGTATTATCCATTCAATGACAGGTCTTTCTGACATTGTAAATGGTAATCTCTCGAGTTTTTCAATGCTCAGGATTGTATATTCTGCTCCTTTTTGTGCCAAACTGATTTGTTTATCAGTAAGGTTAAAGTTACCGAATAATGACGTTGTGTTGATTAGACGCCATGATACGTAGCCTGAACGCAGATTTTGCAACGTCCATCCAAGCTGTACAATAGAACGTAATTGAGACTGACCATGCTGTAGCATTAGTAAGTCCTGATCTATTATGTCAACGGCAGATGATACAATACTGTCAAGTGAATATATTCTGGAAGACAGAGTCGTTAACCCATTGTCCACAACAGAAAGTGATTTTTTCCAAATTAATACGATCAATTTCTCGTATTTTCTCCGCAGTTTCAATTTGCATTACTTTCCATGCTTCGTTGTATGCAGCATATATACCGGCCGCTATGAAACGTTTTTGACGCTGTTTGCGTGGTCCCATTAAGAAATAACGCAAGTCAGCACCATCTATAAGTAAAGTCAAGTGTTGCTTAATTTCAGCCAGTGTGGATTTCTGTAGCCATTCAAGACATAGTTTCCCTACACTGTACTGTATGTTGTAACTATCCCTGGATGTTGTCTCTGGGAATGGTCTGGTCATTTTGACCCCCTGTGTTTTTTTCAGGAATCTATCTTGACAGTTATTCGTGTCTGTTGGCCAGATCAACCACTTTTTCCAATCAGTGTGTGTTCTGTTTTGGTATAAAATATTTGAAACGTCTATCTCCACATCAGTAGTACTATCACTATCAGGCATGGGTTTTGGAATAGACGGTGGGTTCATGTCTTTCTGGCCCGCCCCCAACCTCCAAAGCAGACATCAAAAGACTTGAGATTTGGCTTGATCACAACCTCACCTTGAACACCGAAGCAAGGATAATGGCAGGTGTTTACTATGGCCTCTTACGCACCGCCCGTAAGATTCTCCCCCTGCTCCTTTTTCAGTCAAGAAAGCTCCTCATACAGGGCCTCATTCTGTCCAGACTGGACTACGGAAACGCCCTGTATCTTGGCGCTCCGAAGAAAGTGACAACAAACCTCCAGGCTGTGCAAAACGCTGCCGCCCGGATCCTTACTGGCACCAAGAGCCGTTGTACAGCCAAACCAGCCATCAGAGCACTGCACTGGTTGCCCGTTCTGCAAAGAGTGCAGTTCAAGGCCCTCCGCCTGACCCACAAAATCCTCCACGGAAAAGCTCCCCCTATCCTTAAGGACCTTATTGCCCCCTACAATTTTGGAAAAGGTGATGGACAGAGTTTCTGAATGATGCAGAATACTCCTACCCAGTCAAGAGATCAGGGCTTGATCCATTACCGTTTTTTAGCTCACTGCACCATCCCAGCTCAGAACCTGGCTACATGCAAATTAGTCTGTTCCTGTCCCAGTGCATGATGGGAACAGGGCAGACCAAACTACCAAGCCAATTCTTCACCAGAAAGGAGACAAGCTACTGGGGACCGGTTTCTGGCATTTCAGCCGTCATCGGCCCGGCTTGCTTGAATCCTGATGGTGCAATGAGCTAGGGACTCACGTCTGAGTATACCTTCCCACACTTAGTGTGGATAAAATCAATTTTGGAAAAGGTGATGGACAGAGTTTCTGAATGATGCAGAATACTCCTACCCAGTGAAGAGATCAGGGCTTGATCCATCACCGTTTTTTAGCTCATAATGATACAGGCCGCCTACCGTTCTGTGCATTTAAAGGTGGATAGAAAAAACCCAAAGGATATGGTCTAACCCCCGTTTTTGTAATCTCAGAGCCATCCCAAAACAGTCTATCAGCGGCATTTTTCTCACCAAAATTAACAATAAAGTCCCCTGGTATTGACTTGGTGCCTTTACCTACCCACCCCACTCTCCTAACCATAGTGATGGATGCAGGTATGTCGTAGTCCCCACTAGAGTAGTGTCTACACCACTCTCTAGTTTTGCTTAGAAGGTCCACTGTGGACTCGGTGGCTCCATGTGCTAGGGGTGGAATCCCGGTTAGTACAGCTACAAAGGGGGTGGCATCGGGGGGGAGATTTTTCCCTGTAGTATTGCTTCTCAAGATTTTTTTCACCAATGTCAACAATAAGTTAATTTGTAGTTAGAGGGCTTCAAAGTATGGATCCAAAACAGTCGTAGTAGTTCAAATACTTTATTTTCAAAAAACACATTAAAAGTTTTCCAGCTTTGCACCGCCGACACGTGTTTCGCCTACTCAGAGGCTTTTTCAAGGCTGGAAGCATAAAAATTACAATCAGTATTTCTAATAGATGTGAACTAACAATATACAACGTCCCTACTTTTATACAATAAAAATATATGTGGTCTCATATTTACAGAATTTACAATAACCTTCAATAGTTTGTCCTAAGAAAAACAACTAAAGAAAGAACAGTTCATACTGCACATCGACTCATGATAGTAGTGCTGACAACGATCAATGTCAATGTCATGATGTTACTTGGTTCAAGAGTTATTCAATACAGTGCATTTCAATAAACGTATTCAAATACATTTTCTTTTTCCAGCTATTAGTGATTACAGTCCCCTGAACTTCTAATTTAAAACATTTATTTGTGCAATAATATACATTTCATTCATTATTTCACTGCCCTTCTTCACAGTCAATTCCCCTGGGAGAGTAGAAATCTTGATCCAAACCCGCCTAGGGAGGATGAATTGCATACCTATAGTTACAAGATATAACAACTATCAAGATGTCGACCTACCAATAGTTATTCTTGTCAGGAGTGATGGTCGGGAAGATCTTATTAAGCCAAGGATGCAAACTATATAATGTAGAGGATAAGAATCCTAATAGAATGGAGATATGTAGAAAAAAGGGCATGTTTAGAAGAAATAATGAGACCCTAAGTATAGAGAAATAAAGATGACGTTATATGACGGTATTTTAAAGCCTACCTATTTCATGTGATGAACACGACAAAAAGTTCTTAGGTTGAAAATCCCCTTTGTGATTTCGTAATTGAGAGCCCCACGTTGTATTTTCTTATAATATGGCCAGTCATAAACGTATGTCCTACGGTTCAAAACACAGGATATGCTGTTTTTAATCACCAAATATAGTTTGTAAAGGACGAGAGTAAACGTTTGACAAGTCAGGAGTAGTTATGTAACATGACCTAGTTATGTTATTCCCCACTAATGAACATTAGTAGCAGAAGGATAAAATGATTGGAAATCGGTAGACCTATTACAAGGAGTTTATATTAGAGTGACAACATCCATTTTTAGTCGTTGTTATCATTCATATTTAGTCATGTGGCCACCTAATATGGTCAAAACAAAAACAGAGAGCAAAAGTCAATAGGTGCCAGACAAACAAGCCAAAGAGTACACAAACTACACGTTCAGAAATTGATACTAGCGTAGGCCATGCCCTAGTTTAATGGCTATTTCTCAATGTTAGTGTCACCAAAACATCCTTAAGTCCAAGCGTAATAGTAAAGAATACATAACAATATCAATAATATAGGTTCATCATTAGGCTACTCACTTCGTTATGTATTGCGACTTGCTGCGTGGAGATTGGTCATATGTTCACCTAGTTATATTCAAGGACCATGATAAGTCTGTGGAATAATGAGGTATATAAGGATTAAATGTATAAGAATTTAAAATCAGTTACCAGAACGAAAATAATATTGGACTCTAAGCCTAGTTGATCTTTATTGAGCACATACACATGAGTGACCCTAAACGCACTGTGATGACCCAGAAAGCGGGGCATAATTATAAAGCCCCACGATAAAGTTACTAAAAACATTTTATAATAGTACCATAAAGGGGAATACCATGTTTCTCCCATCCTGTTAGCATTTACACACAAGTATGCCTAGGGTATAGGGGGGGGGCATCCAGTTAAAGCTGGCAAAATGCTGAGCGAAGGTTATGGGTAACAACACGCACAGTCTATGATCGTAAACCTAAAGAAAAAGACGGATAAACTAACACAGCGTACTCCCTCCATGTCCTTACCACCCTCTTACCTCGTAGAAGTCAGCAACGTGGGCGTATCTCCACTGCTAGACGCTAACAAGGTTGATTTCCCGCGTTCTATTTAAATGAAAAAGTGACGCGATGGGATTGGTTATGCGGGAAAAATGCCCAAGCCGACCCAGTATCAAAGACGGAGATTGACCAACAAACGTGTCGGCCATCTTATAGTAGCAGAAGGATTAGGTAAAGTTTAGGTAAAATGTGTCCCTTACATGTAGGAAACGCCAAATTAACTCCCCCAATAGGTTTATAGAGTGAATCCAAAAGGACTCAACCAGTTCGAAGCGGAATATTATTAACGAGTGTAGGTACTAGATTGTGCATGAGCGTGGAACTATGATCCGCATGTCATCTAACAAAGAGTTTATTCTGGTTCGTAAGGTTTGAAGGCAAAAACGGTGTTAACATAGATATTAGTGAGCCGTAATCATAACATCCGCTAGTATCTTAGCATACCACCACGAGGCGTCAATAGTGGTCGTGACATAACACCACGAAGCGTCAATAGTGGCCGCCATCTTGGAGAGGGATAAATGGAAGACGAGACTGGCGGCGATTACATAGAGACCTTGGTATATGTCTCTTTTGTTGTGAGCGGGTAGCATGCAAAAGACACTAAACACGAGTCACCATACTATGTGAATGTCAGAGAAAGAGGAAAATATCCTAAAGCACATGGAATCCCTATTGACAAAAGGCTCTATGTCCCACACAGGATGTGTAACGTGAGCAATCAAACATATGAAAGACAGAAATGTTGTTTAGTCATCAAAGGGTGTTAAGCCTGGTTACTCCAACTATACAATAAACAGAGTATGTCTACATTTGAGGCAATAACGGCTCGACTGGATGTCCTATGTTGTAGCAAAATCATAAGTGAACCACAGAGAAATTACAATAGATTTTGCAATAAGATCCTCATTAAAGCAGGAAACACAGGCTATTCCTTGAGGAAAACATGAAGTTCTCTATCAATGTTGAGTCCCAAATCAACCGCCCGGAGCTTGATAAGCCACAAGGATTCAAGTTTGCGGAGGGCCAAGGTGTTGTCACCTCCTCTTGGGTCTGGTCTGATCATGTCAATGCCATGGAAACGAATGCCCAGTACCTCTAATTCTGAGTGTTCCTTGTTGTAATGTGCTGCTAATGGATATCTGGCATCATTGTTGCGAATGGCTCTGACGTGTTCCTGTAGTCTTTCTTTTAGAGGGCGAATGGTACTTCCCACATAGATCAATCCACAGTGACATATAATGCAGTAAACTACCAACTTCGAATTACAGTTGATAAGGTGTCTAATGTGGTAGGTTTGCTTGGTGTTGTATGAGAAAGTCTTTTTCTTATCTAAAGCAAATTGACAGATATTGCACATGGTGCATTTGTAAAAGCCACAGGGTTTAATAGGCATCCATTTGTTGGTGTCAGTCAATACATGATTGTTAGATGTAGGGTTTCTAATGATCGAAGGACTCAGCCAGTTTCTCAGTGTTTTACCTTTTTTGTACACAATACGTGGTTTTTTGCCTACATATTTTTCCAAATCTTTATCTAGTTGTAATAGATGCCAATGTTTCCTGAATGCATTGAAGATTTTGGAGCTGTTGGCACTGTATTTAGTTGTGATAGCAATCTTGTTGTTACCACAGTGTTTAGGCCCTTTTGGTTTTCTTTTTAAGGTAGAATCTCTAGAGATTTTATGTATTTTGTCCTGTGCACTGTTCAATAGTTGCTTATCATATCCCCTTATCAAAAACCTTTTCTTCAGAGTCTCAATTTCTGCTGCAAAAATATCATCTGTGCTACAGTTTCGTCGCAGTCTAGTCATTTCCCCATATGGAATTGCCGCAATTTGGGAGACAGGGTGGGCACTACTTGCATGCAAGACTGAATTACAGGAGGTACTTTTCCTATAAAGTTTCGATTCAATTCTATTGTTAGAAATGAACAGGGTAACATCCAAAAAGGAAATACTACTGTAGCTAGACTCATAGGTGAATTTCAGATTGTATTCGTTGTCATTCAAGTACATTATGAACTCATTCAATAGTTCATCACCCCCCCCATATCATAAACACATCATCGATAAATCGACCCCAATAAACAATATGTTCAGTTAGGGCCGATGGGCCTTTTTTCCATATATGGTGTTCCTCATAAAAACCCATGTATATGTTCGCGAAGGAGGGTGAAAATGTAGCTCCCATAGCAACACCGGAGTGTTGTTGGTACCAGTCATCTAGATGTTTAAAGAAGTTGTTGTTGAGAGCAAATTTCGTAAAGTCAATGATTATGGTAGTGTGCTCATAAAGCGTAACGTCCCTTTTCGATAGATAGTACGTCAGGGCCGCCATTCCCTTTTCCAGTGGTATGCAAGTATATAAAGCGCATACATCTAGTGTTACTAGTTTAAATGTAGGTTTCCATTCAAGGTCTTCTAATTTACATAGAAGATCCTTTGTATCTTCTAGGAATGAGGGGATATTTCTTACGATAGGTTGCAAAGTAATATCGATGTATTCAGAAATTTTCTCTATTGGTCCCCCAATTCCAGAGATGATAGGTCTTCCAGGAGGGGAGGTGATGTTCTTGTGTATTTTTGGCAATACATATATATAGGCAGCCTTGGGATTAGAGACAGTTAGATATTTCAGTTCAGGGTCTGATAAGAGTCCTGCACTATGCCAATACTTGAGAATTTTATTAAGATTCGCTGATGTAGAGTTCATTGGATTGATTGTTAGTTTAATATATGAACTAGTATCTTCCAGTTGGCGGTTGATTTCCCTTATGTAGTCATCTTTATCAAGCATCACTATATTCCCACCTTTGTCGGCTTCCTTTATTATCAAGTTCTCTCTGCCTCTAAGTTGTTTTAGAGCCCTCCTTTCATTATTATTGAGATTATCATTCCTACCCAAAGGCTGACCACGGGTTTTATCCTCAAGTTTGTACAGTTCATCAGTGACCGTCTTATAAAAACAATCTATGAGCGTGTCAGTTGTGGTGATAGGAGAGAAGGTGGATTTGTTTCTGAGCCCACTGTCAGTGTAGATATTGCTTTCAAATCCTAAGTCAGACATTATGTTGTTAATTGTGGGAGTTTCTTTCAAGTCATCATCCATCTCAAGAAGCATTTGTACTTCCATGATATCCTGTATACTTCTACCACTTTCACAAATATCATACACCTTAATTTCTTTCAGTTTTTTATTTAGATCAAAGAATTTTTTCAGTTTTAGTTTTCTTACAAACTTATAAAGATCTATGTGTACAGCAGTGAAGTCAGCTTTACTCATTGGGCAAAAACTCAATCCTTTTCTTAATAATCCCGTCTCACAATCCCCCAATTCAATTTGAGATAGATTGATAACAGATACATCATCACCAATTGCTGTATTGTTCATTTCAATGCCACAATCAATAACATTACAAGACATATTCGTAGTAACATCCGTATTGTCCAATGCATTTACTTTCTCTGTTGTCGTGAGACTGACCTGGTGACTCTTTGTGTTGGATCTTCTTCTATTCTTCCTACCCCCCCTCCTTGTTCTTTTCCATGTTGTGGCTTGCGGTTGAACCCCGCCTGTATCCCCTTCCGGTATCTTTCTAGTTCGTTTAAAAAAGATGAACCTGGGATGGGGCTTTTAGAAGTTCCTGCTAGTAAGGAAGAGTCACTACGTCGGTCACTAATTTCAGTGAATTCGCTGTTAATGCTTGATATCTCGGACTCGCTTACAGAAGTGATGTTGTCTGTTCTAGGTTCAGTTAGTGTCGAAGTTCCCAGTCTGGGTTTAGTCTCATCAAATTTCTTGGCAAACGTGAAAACTCGACCATTTTTATAGTCGAGCTCATCTCGTTTTAACTTTCTAATTTTCTTATCCCTTATATAATTCTGGTGGGAACTGAGCACTACTTTTAGTATTTTGTAGTTTTTCTCAACAATGTCACCTTGGTTGAGAGCACTTATATCTCCCTCTATTTTCTCTATTTCTTTTAGGAGTTTTTCTCTTTTACGTTCCGCATGGCGGATTAGTATGTCCATCATCCCAAAAGAGGATCCAGCAATTAAATTTTCCCACTCCTTGAGCAGGTCAGGGTCCAAATCTTCAAAGGTTGGGAAAATAATAACCCTCAACCCTCTAGGGATTTGTTTGAGCTCTATATACTTATTGAGGGTCGTTAGGTCCCACCAGCGGGAAAGTTCCGCCTTGCGTAGGCGTTCCAATTTAAGGAACAACTGTTTTATGTTTTGTGGTTTTTCTTCTACTGAGACCTTAGGTTTGTTTTGGATCCCTTGTGATTGAAAAATATCATTGAACATCTTATCACGATCATCTTCAAAGTTTGCCATAATAATGGATCCATACTTTGAAGCCCTCTAACTACAAATGAACTTATTGTTGACATTGGTGAAAAAAATCTTGAGAAACAATACTACAGGGAAAAGTTTCCAGATAACTAATTGCATAGAGAGTGCTTGAGTAACCTGTTCTCCCTGTTTCTTGATACTAGCATTCAGTTGCTTTGTTCAACACCCTTGGTGGTGGGTGTTTTAACAGGTTCTCAGTGCACCTCATTCTTTATTTTTGCGCTTAACTTGTCCATTAGGGATAGATATTAACGGAAGGTGCGGACGTTTTCTCTTCTGGAGAAACACTACCACTAATTTTGTTGTTCTAAATCGGGGGGGAGATAGCTTTATGAATATTTGTAGTGAGATTTGACTGGGATGTTGTATGTTTCTGGGTGGTGGGATTGATAGCAAGTGCACCGATGAGGGTGTTTTCTTTACTATGGGTCGGATTTATATGGTCACCTCCGTGTTTAGCGTTCATTTTTGCTTGTGTGTCAGGTGTAATTGTGCTTGGACCTGAGCATTCCATTGCTTCCAAAACTATGGAGAGTGCAGGCTTAGGGATGGTGTTCCCCTCCCGGGAGTGCAATAGATAGTCTTGGTGGTGGGTGTTTTAACAGGTTCTCAGTGCACCTCATTCTTTATTTTTGCGCTTAACTTGTCCATTAGGGATAGATATTAACGGAAGGTGCGGACGTTTTCTCTTCTGGAGAAACACTACCACTAATTTTGTTGTTCTAAATCGGGGGGGAGATAGCTTTATGAATATTTGTAGTGAGATTTGACTGGGATGTTGTATGTTTCTGGGTGGTGGGATTGATAGCAAGTGCACCGATGAGGGTGTTTTCTTTACTATGGGTCGGATTTATATGGTCACCTCCGTGTTTAGCGTTCATTTTTGCTTGTGTGTCAGGTGTAATTGTGCTTGGACCTGAGCATTCCATTGCTTCCAAAACTATGGAGAGTGCAGGCTTAGGGATGGTGTTCCCCTCCCGGGAGTGCAATAGATAGTCCTTTATAAAAATGTCTATAGTTTCGCACCTTTTTAATAAGCCAGCTACGCAAGCGTTAAGTGAGTCCACAATATCTTTAGTAATGCTCACGAGTAGTGGTTCTATTCGTGAGTTAACCAATTCCTCCAGTTTGTCTCCCAAGAATGCGTTCATAATTTGTCCTTGATCTTGATCTACTTGCAAATGTTTCGTTTTACGGACACATTTTTTGGGTTTTGACTGATCCGGATTTGGAGGCTTCCTACGGCTGGGCTCCTCCTCCGTTGATAGTATACATGTATTGGTGATGATGTCTTGTGGTATGTCAGAAACAGGGATTGTGTTCTCGTGTGGGGATTCTGACGGGGTAGGATGGGTAGAGGACTTGTTGGTAGTGCCAATTATCCTTTCTAGTTCCAGAACCTTTTCAGCATTTGCTATTTTTTCGTTTATAGCCCCCACGGCAGAACTTAAATAGGAGATGATGGTGTCAGCCTTACGTGGGACTTAAGCATTTTTAGTACCAACTCCCTCCACTCCCATCAGTTTTCGCTTACCCATGGTTAGCAGGTTAGAGGGGTGGCCAGGCCTGGCCCCCTCCGGCCCCTGACTGCCCGCCCTCTGCCCATGCTCCGCCCGGCGCCGTCCCCGCGCTTCCCTGCGGGGCAGCAGGTGCCACTCACCCTTGTAGCGCCTCCGGGCGCAGGAATGCCGTCACAGGTGTTGCGCCGCGGCCGGGCAGCTGGGGGATATAGTTCCCGCTGCAACCGGACCGTCAGGAGTGTAGCCAGCAGCAGTTGCCCTCACGGCGCGGTAGGGGTAAAGGAGATGTCGGTGTCCCAGCAATTGTCTATGCAAGCCGTTCCCCTCACGGCGCTTGTCACTGAGAGAGCCTGCTTTTTAACAGTATTGCCTTCCTTCTGGCGTCTCACCTCCCGATATTATTAAAGTTGAAAGTTTAACGTCTTCTGCTTTAAAGTCCTGGGAAGGTGCAACAAGTACTTGTACAATGTTTTTTCTGGCCGTTTTTTCCCGTCGTCTGTGCCCCACCGCCTGCTGGGAGCTCCACTAGCGTTCGGATGCTTGCTACTCGAATCTGCACAGTCAGTCATATACCGGCATGAAATTGAACCAACCCACATGAAAATGAGAGAAGTGCACTGGCATAGCAGGTGTGTAGGCCCCCTCTTCAGTTAGCTCCTTACTGGCTCGCATTGCACTTTAAGCCAATATCAGAGGCCAACTGGGTGAGATGTACAGTTATTCTAAGTATCCTTAAGGCCCTGCTGTCCACTCAGTTATCTGACTGATTCAGTTTTTTTTATCTCAGAAGTGGCTCCCTGAGATGAGAAATGGCATGCAAGAGCTCAGATGCTTACATGCGAGTTCGCCTCAGTAAATGATCACTGATATCTGGAATACTTGCTGGTGCATCTCAATTTCATCATCTTTGAGGGATTTGAAATCCTGCCCAAACATATCACAACATATATTCACTTTAAACTATTCATTTTAATGACCTTTTCAATGCATTAAATAGCAATACAGTAAATTCTCAGCTTTCACATCAGGATCTTTGTTTCCCAATTGCCTAAGACTGCTTTAATAAGCGCAACTGGTCCTAGCCGTGCTCAAGGCAAGTGATAAGGAGGGGATCTGGTCATAGCACGCTATTGTTCTATTGGACTAGAAATACCACAATAATTCACAGTTCATCCTTGGTCTTTCCCTTAATGCAAGTCCTCCTTTCCTTTCTTTAAGTTGCTGCCTCAGGAGGAATAAGGTACCATCTACTTTCATTCCTGCTGACCTCCCACATATCCAGGTCACTGCTAGTTATCTCACAGGTGAAGTCACTGGAGACCAAAGGCCCACAGCCCACGGGAAGCATTAAGGTATAGCAAGGTTTGCTCCGTGATGGATGGGTCTTGAGTGGGCTTAGGTGTACCCACCAGAGCTCTGCTGTCGGTGTATGATAATGGCAAAATACCTCGTGTCACACTCAATTCAGTTCAGAATATGTATACAAACAAAAAAAAATGCATATATTCCACCAATAGCAATATGGAGGGCTTTCGAATGATCTGAGCACAATGCACTTTGTTAACTAGTCTGTCCAGGAATCTTAAAGTTGTGTTTTTATAGCTATTTCGAAGTGAGATTGTTGTGGAGACTAAAGGTTATATTTTCTTCACGATACCAACTGATTAACTATTAATACTTCCTTTTAGGGTTTTCAGGACACCTAGCCTTAACATTACAATTTATATTAGAAAGGTCTGACTTTAGAATAGTATACCGTTCAAATGTATGTGTTTTGTGTTTGCCTGTTTTAATTCGCTTAAGGTATACTATGATCAAGTGTCACTATTTATCACATGGCACTTTTTGATTTTTTAAAATTTTTCCCCTTTAAGAAAGTGAAAGCACATTATTCACCTATTTCACTGCAATATGTGTTTACCTGTGACTAAGCACTATAATGTTCACTTATTAAATTGCTCCTAGGGTTAATATGTCATCTGAATTGTAGGTGCTGTTTAGTGATGATGCATTTAAATGAGTTCTACTGATCTATGGACCAGAAGTTGTCATTAGGGATGAAATGTGTTTATTGAAGAGATTCTATATGTATACCACACACTGCTCAATAAAATAAATAAATCAATATTGAGAAACTACAATAGTCCCATCAAGCTATTGCCAAGTGCACTGCTGAATAAGAAACATGTTTGAGCTACAGAAGGGCAGAGCACTCTCATTCTCGCTCTCTCTCTCCCTCTTTCTCTCTCTCATTCTCTCTCTCTCTCTCTCTCTTTCTTTCTCTCTCTCTCTCTCTCTTTCTCTCTTTCTCCCTCTCTCCTTCCATCTCTGCCCCCCTCTCGCTCTGTATCCCTCTCTCACTGTCTCTTTCTCTCTTGCGCCCCCTCTCTTTCGCCCTCCTTCTCCCTCTCCCCCTCGCTCCCTCTCTTTCTTTCACTCGCCCCCGTCTCTCCCTCTCCCTTTCTATCTCTCTCTGAGAGGGATAGAGCGAGAGAAAATCACTCTCTCTCTCTCTCTCTCTCTCTCTATCCCTCTCTTTTGCTCCCTAACGTACTCTCTATTTATCACCTCTCCCTCTCAAACATTCTCTCTATACCTATCCCTCTCCCCCTCTATCCCCCTCTCTCCTTCTCTATCCCTATATCTATCTTGCTCTCTATCCCTTGCTCTCAAGCCTTTTCTCTCTCTCCCTCTCTCGCTCTATCCCTCCCACTCTCTCTTTTCTATTCCTGTATTTCCCTCCCTCTCTCTCATAACCTCTCTCTCTCCCTCCCTCTCTCTCTCTCTCTGTCTCTCTCTCTCGTCCCTCTCTCTATCGCTCCCTCTCTCTCTAGTCTTTCCATCCCTATCCCTGTCTTTCTCTCATTTCTCTCCTTCCTCTATCTCTTGCTCTTTTTCTTCCTCTTCTTCTCCCTTTCTCATCTTCTGTCTTCCTCTCTCTCCCCCCTTCCTCCCAGGTAAAAACATAGCCTGACCTATTTCCGCAGTCTGTGCTGTTTCATGCTCCCAGCGTTTCTATACAATATTTTTTGTCAATGAATGTATTATGCAGACATCTTCATTTGTGTTCAGGCCTCTTGGCGAATCCGCCTGGGTGTTGGGGTAGAGGGGGAAGGGAGCCTCATCACTATTCAGAACATGTGTACCCGGGACAACTGATCTTGCGAAAAACTGCTTGAATTCAGAGGAATAATTGTAATCATTATTAAGAGTTACACTGCATGGGTATGATATTTCCATAGTTTCTGGCCTCTGTGCCATAGGTGCTAGTTATCAGATGCTTATGTGTGACATTTCCACAGTTTCTGCCCTCAGTGCCTAGGTTCTTATGAGTGACATTTCCCCAGTTTCTGGCCTCGGTGGCCTGTGTGACATCACATCTCAGTGCTTAATGTGTGACAAAGTGAGTGACAATTTATTGAAAATACAAAAAAGAATATCAGAATGTAGTTTTTATGCTGTTAAGTTATGACGTTGAAACAGTCTTTAAAAAAAAGTCTAAAACGATTTGCAATTTTTTTGAAAAGACAAGAGTGGCCTGAAGGGTGTTGTGATCATTACTGTACAGCCCCTTAAAGAGTCCTGGGCAGCATTGTATGCAATTTCACTCTCTTTTACACCTACCCAGGGAGTCTGTAGGTTGCGATTTCACCCTGTCTGTACTGTGCGATCTCTGAGCATGTCCTAGGGAGTGGTCTCTTGACTCTCTTCTTCGCTTGTCATCTTATTCTTTTTCACACCATGCCTCAGTCTGACTCTGTTCAATGAAGCAGTTTCTCCTTCTGTTGCGATTTTAGCTTCTATAAAGTTTCTCCGAATCTGTCCTGGGAAACACTCTCTTGAAATGTTATGATCACTCAACATTGTGCAGTCTACTCATGAAACATGATCCCACACTATAGTATGTTATTTCTTAAACTGCACTGAGAGAAACCTCTCATTCTGTCTTGGACACCACCACTCCCATCCTTTACCATGATATAGCTGCCTGAATCTGTAGGATTTCCTGTTTAGGAAATGAAATTGTGCAAAGCATGCTGTACACACACACCATGACACAACAGTGTCTGTATACCATATAACCAAGCCCCATGCATTAGGTGTGGGATGTCTTGTTTCAAATTTGTTATCATTTTGCATCCGCTTTGAAAACCTTCTTGTCTTTCATTTGAGAGTTTCATTATGTATATGAAAGGTGCTGGAAAGAGAAAATCACACAAGAAAGGAGGAGCTGAGAAAGAACGTGAAAATAATAAGAAAATGCAAGAGAAAGAAGCAAGCCACTACAAAAAAGTGACTGATATTTTTACTCCCAAAAAAGATTTGATTTCTTTCGAAGGCGGTAGCACGTCCACCAGCCTCAGTACTGTGTAGTGTAGTTCCTATTTTCCCAATAGGCTCTGCGCACTGGAATAACATAAACAGCAGTGTAGACGTAGGACTGAGGTCATCTAGGTCTCTACTGACTATGTTAAACTTAATTTAGGTTTGCACCAGCTAGCTCAGAGGTCACTGGAAACTTTCTCGAATGAAGAGGGATGGATAACCTTCCCTGGCTCAGACATGAAGGGATTCAGTTTCCGACAACCGCATAAACATGACAACTTTGCTCCCTCAGAATAAGGGTATATCTCTAGAGTTGTGTGAAAACAATAGACAATTATTTCCCTCAGTCAGCAGTGCATACTTAGTTTCACCAGAGTGCAGAGAAATGGAGAGATGGGCGTTTTCAATAAAAAGGTGTTATTTATTGAGCAGTCTTCCTTCTCATGCAAGAGAAATGAATTGCCACAATTGCAATACTTTAAGTAAAGTAAAGTGTGTACAGTAAAAGTAGAATTATGAAATAATACTGTAAAAGCATTGATACGGTTTCTTAGCCATATGATACTTTAAAATGGATAAAATATATACATACATATATACATTGGCTAAAAGGCTCAACTGGTGCTTCTAACTAAGCCTACCCCGGTGTACCTGACCTAAGCCTAATACGTGGGAAGGGACAAGGAAGTAGCAGTGTTAAGTTAAGTTGGTTTAAGTAATTTCGCCAAGAATCTGCATCAAGAATTCTCCTAAGGGTTTAGTCAGCTCCGTACCTTGGTAATAGAATGTGGGAGGTCTGGTATCTCTTTCCTCAGGACTCGATATCCCAGCAACCCGCAAGGGTAGGCTAGAAACACCGGAGCTGGATTTTCTCGGCTGGAGAAAAAGACAGCGTCTCTCTCAGTGCGTCAAACAGGAGGGGCGGTTTCCGTGGGCACTCGCATCAGCTGGGCTCTCGGGCAAGTAGATGGCCGCTCTGCTCCGAACCACCGTGTGTTTGCTTAAGGCAACTGTTGGTATTTTATACCTGAAAGGTGCCGGGTTTGACGTAAGGTTGGACATAAGACGTTTCCAAGAACTAACAGTTCTTGCAGGACTTCAGGAGTTCTTGTTCAAATCAAAACAAAAGCTAGGGGGGTTTTCCCGGGCTGCTGGAGGCTTGGTTTGTTTAAAGAACGTGTTCTGCTTTCTAGGAGTCGATGGGAGTAGCCATGCTATGCTTTGGATTGCATGGGCTATTACTGAATATGAATCTGATTCTTATGCCTTTGTCAGGACACTATTGATTATAACCTCACAAGGGCATAAATCGGGAATATTGAATTAGGGTCCTAGATAAGAACACGACACCCACTCCACGAATTGATGTCCATCATTACTAAAACTAAGCAATATTAAACATTCAAAGGTGCATGTGGTTTTTTTTTCCGACCAACCCCAAAATACATATTGCATTTGAAATGGTATACGGTAAATACACGGAAATTAGTATTTGTACTATACGCTTTTCAAGCAGTGTTATCATTCAGATAAATGCATATATATATCAGCTGAACGAATTGCAAAAATTACACCTGAAATGGCTCTAAATACAGAAAAGAAGGTCGAGACCATTTCATCACATATTTATACAAATTCTTGTTATATGTGCTAGAGGCTGAGGTAAAATATTGTCGCTAGTATCCTAAAATAGCAGCTCTGTTCTCTAAGAATAGTTCTACTTTAAGCAGAGTACCATGTGCCAAAAAAGTAAATATTTTGAAAATATGGGAAAAGTTCAAAATGTTTTCTGTAGCTTTGTTTATCAAAAACTGAAGGCCGAATTCAGAGTTCAGGGAACGCTGTGTGTTCATTGTTTTTCTTAAGAGTTATTCTCGTTGGTTGGAGAGAACATTGTTTCAGACATACTCGCAAAAAATAGGTCTACCATATCAGGTGAAAGTTCGACCGAGTTCGAAAATATTGCAACTGTGCAATTTTCTGTGTGAGTGCTATCATCGATGGTTGGATCAGCAATGCTTACAGAAGGCTGTACCTGTTCGGTGCTGCTTTCCTCTCTTACCTCACCGCCACATACTCGTAGTGGTGAAGTCTCAACGAATGCCGTAAGCAGAATCGGTAGCCGCTGGGGACAACACAATGCATGAGTCATTACCGGACCTAAGAAAGTATCGATATCCATTGGTACTGCTGATTGTAGTGTACGACAGATGTCCAACACACATTCTTCTGGGCATAGCAGACATCGAAGAACAGGTATGAAGCAATCTTTCCAGATCGGTCTGAATGAAAGAAACCAAGTTGTACTTAGATCTCTTAGCCGGGCCTATCCGAGGACCTTAGTGATACGGTCTCGGTATCGTATTGCTAGGATCGTTTCTTCTTTTTTGCCAAAGTCTTGCATGTGGATTGGCTTGCCATATCGGTGCAGAAGAAGCAAAAATAAAATTCCTGCTACGAGTCCCAAGATTAAGGGTAGGCCGCCAAAGACAGAATGGACAAAATTTGGAAAGATGCCCAGAACTGTTTCAAATGGTGTTAACAGTCCCGAAAATATTGTCTTAAATACATGTGCGATGCCACTGGTATCAGACATATTTAAGATTTGGCTTAACACTTCTATGAAATGTACGGGGCAATTGGTTGATAAAAGGGTATGTATCTCTGCTGTAGTCCTTGCAACTTGCAGTTCATACGTTTCTTTTGATGACGTTAAAGGCACAGTTGTTTGTAAAAGAATAGACTTCATTCTGCTTAAAGTATCAATTTGAATAGAAGAGATATTCAACCGAGGCATAACGCAGTCCCCATATCTGGATTGCCTTGTGGATACAATACTTGCATACAGCAAATGGCCCTGGAAGTTACAGTTGTCAGATAGGCTTTTCTTGGCAGCATGCCACAACAGCTGTGGTCACTTATTAAAATGTAACTACCATTCGAAAGTGGTCTAAAAAATGGCTCTATCTGTTTTGCAGGCGTGCCATGCAGGTGACAGGAAAGGTTATTTGAAGACCCTTCGCAGGCTGCATGCAAATTAATTCCTTGACACAGAAGTGTACCGCTTAGTGATTTTTTTAATAATGTTTACCACTAAGAAATACCTCTCTGTTTCCTTCACTGTAACATCTGTGTGTATAAGGTAAATCCCAGGTTGATTTGATGTATTCCTTACCCAACCTTTCATACTGGCCTGCTGGTATATACTCTTGACAGTAATTAAACTGGAAAGTTGTTATCGGAATTGTAATCGTTCCATGTATTATCCATTCAATGACAGGTCTTTCTGACATTGTAAATGGTAATCTCTCGAGTTTTTCAATGCTCAGGATTGTATATTCTGCTCCTTTTTGTGCCAAACTGATTTGTTTATCAGTAAGGTTAAAGTTACCGAATAATGACGTTGTGTTGATTAGACGCCATGGTACGTAGCCTGAACGCAGATTTTGCAACGTCCATCCAAGCTGTACAATAGAACGTAATTGAGACTGACCATGCTGTAGCATTAGTAAGTCCTGATCTATTATGTCAACGGCAGATGATACAATACTGTCAAGTGAATATATTCTGGAAGACAGAGTCGTTAACCCATTGTCCACAACAGAAAGTGATTTTTTCCAAATTAATACGATCAATTTCTCGTATTTTCTCCGCAGTTTCAATTTGCATTACTTTCCATGCTTCGTTGTATGCAGCATATATACCGGCCTCTATGAAACGTTTTTGACGCTGTTTGTGTGGTCCCATTAAGAAATAACGCAAGTCAGCACCATCTATAAGTAAAGTCAAGTGTTGCTTAATTTCAGCCAGTGTGGATTTCTGTAGCCATTCAAGACATAGTTTCCCTACACTGTACTGTATGTTGTAACTATCCCTGGATGTTGTCTCTGGGAATATCTAGGGTCTGGTCTGGTCATTCTGACCCCCTGTGTTTTATTCCGGAATCTATCTTGACAGTTATTCGTGTCTGTTGGCCAGATCAACCACTTTCTCCTATCAGTGTGTGTTCTGTTTTGGTATAAAATATTTGAAACGTCTATCTCCACATCAGTAGTACTATCACTATCAGGCATGGGTTTTGGAATAGACGGTGGGTTCATGTCTTTTTGGCCCGCCCCCAACCTCCAAAGCAGACATCAAAAGCCTTGAGATTTGGCTTGATCACAACCTCACCTTGAACACCCAAGCAAGGATAATGGCAGGTGTTTGCTATGGCCTCTTACGCACCGCCCGTAAGATTCTCCCCCTGCTTCTTTTTCAGTCAAGAAAGCTCCTCATACAGGGCCTCATTCTGTCCAGACTGGACTACGGAAACGCCCTGTATCTTGGCGCTCCGAAGAAAGTGACAACAAACCTCCAGGCTGTGCAAAACGCTGCCGCCCGGATCCTTACTGGCACCAAGAACCGTTTTACGGCCAAACCAGCCATCAGAGCACTGCACTGGTTGCCCGTTCTGCAAAGAGTGCAGTTCAAGGCCCTCCGCCTGACCCACAAAATCCTCCACGGAAAAGCTCCCCCTATCCTTAAGGACCTTATTGCCCCCCACAATTTTGGAAAAGGTGATGGACAGAGTTTCTGAATGATGCAGAATACTCCTACCCAGTCAAGAGATCAGGGCTTGATCCATCACCGTTTTTTAGCTCACTGCACCATCCCAGCTCAGAACCTGGCTACATGCAAATTAGTCTGTTCCTGTCCCAGTGCATGATGGGAACAGGGCAGACCAAACTACCAAGCCAATTCTTCACCAGAAAGGAGACAAGCTACTGGGGACCGGTTTCTGGCATTTCAGCCGTCATCGGCCCGGCTTGCTTGAATCCTGATGGTGCAATGAGCTAGGGACTCACGTCTGAGTATACCCTCCCACACTTAGTGTGGATAAAATCAATTTTGGAAAAGGTGATGGACAGAGTTTCTGAATGATGCAGAATACTCCTACCCAGTGAAGAGATCAGGGCTTGATCCATCACCGTTTTTTAGCTCACTGCACCATCCCAGCTCAGAACCTGCTCCTTTTTCAGTCAAGAAAGCTCCTCATACAGGGCCTCATTCTGTCCAGACTGGACTACGGAAACGCCCTGTATCTTGGCGCTCCGAAGAAAGTGACAACAAAGCTCCAGGCTGTGCAAAACGCTGCCGCCCGGATCCTTACTGGCACCAAGAGCCGTTGTACGGCCAAACCAGCCATCAGAGCACTGCACTGGTTGCCCGTTCTGCAAAGAGTGCAGTTCAAGGCCCTCCGCCTGACCCACAAAATCCTCCACGGAAAAACTCCCCCTATCCTTAAGGACCTTATTGCCCCCTACACCACCTCTAGAACCCTTCGTTCCTCCAATGCCCACCTAACCCTGCCTCCCAGGATCAAGAAAGCACGCTCCGGAGGCCGGCGCTTTTCTTACAACGCCTCCAAACTGTGGAACGCACTCCCTCCTGACCTCCGTGCCCAACCTAATCTCTTGCCTTTCCGGAAGCTTCTAAAGACTTGGCTATTCCCGTAACCTTCCTCTCCTGCTCTCGCTTGACCTTCTGTCAGTGCTGGGACGCTCCCGGGCAGCCATGCACTTTAGAAATCTTTTAACATTAACAGTAACATTAACCTTAGCAAGGCCAAGACAAGTAGTTTGTTGAATTGTGTCATTCAAAACAATAATTTGTTCTGGGATCATGCAGGCCCTAAAAAGTGCTTCTAGGCCTTGTACTTGCCAATCTTTGGAACCCCAGATTGTTTTTGTTTCAATGGTATTTTTCCAAATTTCGAAACCTAATGTAGACATTTTGTCATAAAATTTTTCTGAATAAATCAGTTTAGTATTTTTCAACATTGTTTTCATTCCTGTTCTATTTGATAATTTAAAATAAAACGTTCTTGGGTCACTGTTATTAAGTCCTGAGAATTATTGGAATTTATCAGAAAACTTTTTTGAACTGCCTTTTGGTGGTGTCGGACAGTGTTCCCACTGGTTAAAAGAAAAACATTTCTAGGTTGAGCACTTTTATGCAATAGTGATCACCATAATGGTTGTAGCAGTAAAGCTCCTCATAATTGGATGAACCCTGCAAGTAATCTTGTTCTGTAAATTATGCTGACATTACTAAATCTGACATCATATTATTAATGTTTTCAAAGTCCCAGTCATCAGAGAAGGTACTAGGTGTTACAAAGTCACTTAATGAAATCTTGAGCTGGTGGGGATACTTTAAAAACTCGATCGGGCCCAAAATGTCATAATCAGTTCTGTCCCATGCTACCCCACCGGGTATTGGAATGGCTGTGATGTTCACTGATGACAGTTCTCTTTTCTCGATGTGAGAAGATGTGTGTGGCTTTAAGACCAAGTTGATGTTCTGATTTGCTGTGTCCATTGTACTATATTTTCCTTCAATGAATCTTCCCAAACATATAACCATGATGAGCCAAAGCAGGAGGAAAAGTACACCTAACACAATCCAAAATTCAATCCATGGTGAGATTAGGTAAGTCTTTTTCAGTTGGTGGAAAAGTTCAATTACTTTGTTTTTAAAACTATGTCTTCAAGTTTCTTCATGTTCGCTTGGGTCTTCGGAGAAATTGTCGAAGTTGATGAAGTAGCCTGGTGCAGTTCTGTCAATTGTTGGAATTGCTTCCGGATTTTCATTTGCTTTTGCATTTTTCTATGTTTCATTAGAATAGTCTGAAGCTACATCATTGTAGATTGGTGTTTCTTGACGAACTGTTATTATTTGGTTTTTAAGAGGCACAAGTTCCATGGCATAATTGCATAGTCCTTTTTTATTCATTGCAGATTTTTCGATTTTGATTAGTCTTTCAGCATGAGCCTCTTGGATTGTAGCAAACTTTGGTATTCCGCTATTTCTTGGGAGTCCACTGGGCCTACTACTTATTATTGGCCACATGATTGTGGTTTTACCAGGTCAATGGATACAACTTGGTTCTCCTTTTTACCAGCAAGGGGCGGTAGTACTACTGATCTTGTTCCGTTGATAGCTAAGACAGGTACTGCTTTTCTGTAAGAAAGCCCAAATTCCTTCTTTACCGCGATCTTTTCTCTGACCAGATCCCCAGTTTTTGGAATCCAGACAGGTCTTGCTGGGACAGGTGGTTTTTCTTCAGTGGATGTCGACTGTTGTTTCAACTTTATGTTACTCAGGTTTTTTCTTTTTTCATTTAGATCCTGTCAAACAGCCAATCGATCTTTGATATCAAAGCTTTTTTCTTCTACCACTGAAGTATGACTATCTTAGTCCTGAATATGCATTCTAGTTCCGAACAATAGTTCTTATGGAGTGAGACCTTTTAGAGAGTTTCTTGGCAGATTATTAAGACTACGTTGGACACTTGTTAAATGTTTGACCCACCCATCACCTGAACCTAATACCCTCGCCGTTATAGATTGCTTTATGTCCCTTTTTTTCTTTCCACAACCGCATTTCCCTCAGGATGGAAGGGACTAGAATACTGCAATGCGATGCCCATACTGTTCATGGCCTCTTTGTAAGCTCGAGAGCTAAACGCGGGACCCTGATCAGAATGCAGCATGCCAATTGCGTATGTGCCGATAAAGACTCGCAAATCTTTTATAACAGTTCTGGCGTCAGCCGAATGTGGTGGTCTACAGTTTAAGTGAATTCTGTCATAATTATTATGGGGACGCATTTCTCCTATTGGATTTCTGCGTTAAAGATAGCCTGAATCTTTCTAGTAATGGTATCTGGGCTACAGGCTGGACCGGTTCACAACTGCGATCTCTGTTGCAGTTCTCGCAATTTTTTGCAAAATAGTAGATATCTACGCTCATTCCCGGCCACCAATATTCTGATTGTAGGTCCATCAAAGAGTTCAGGATTTCTTGGTGCTTCAGACCCAACCCCATATGTGCTTCTTGTAGTAAGAAGATTCTCCTGTTCGTGTTTGGAATTACCCTATCCCCCACTCCAGGGATTCGAGCAAACGGAACGGAGTTTGCGTCAATTATGTATGTATTACTGAGTGGATAGTTGAGAGGTAATGCTGAATATTCGCCTTTCAATGAAGCTTTTACAGCTAGCATGGTTTCCCCATCTATGTGTTTTTCTGAACGCTTTTCAGTGGCTACGGAAGCAGGGTGAGCCGCTTCCGCTATGGCTGTGTTAGCCAATGAATTCCCTGCAACGTGAACGCCATCACGTCGATGACTCAATGCGTGTATCATGTGAGTCTTTCGTAGTTCTTTCTGTAAAAGAACTACCTGTTCCCAAAGCCTTTTATGCTTTATTGTGGCACCTGTGTCATCTTTGTAACCATTTTTGATCCATGTCGGTATGTCACTGTTATAGGATTTGACGCAGAAATACGAATCGCACACTATTAGTGTGGGGAATTTGCGATCAGCATTTTCAAGCGCCATCTTTAAGGTTCTTATTTCAGCTCGCTGAGCCGAACATTTCCTGAGTGATTCCGTTTTGGTAATCATTGGTTTGAATTTACCAGAGCGCCAGCAACCTTTAATAATCGCGCACGCTGCATCATAGGATTTGTTTTCTACATCAAAATGTTGTGCGAATCTCTCCATATAGATTACGCAGGTATATTTTTCTAGAGGCAGGATTTCAGCTGGCAGAGGATATTCCCGTTCATATACTAGATCATCTAGTTTTTTCAGTTTAGGGTCAAATAGTATTTAACATCTTCTGCAGCCAAAGAAGTTTCCCATGCTATCCATTCTGGATCTAGTACTCCTTTAACCAGGTTACGTGGACTTGTTAACACCTCAAGGGCTGATTCTGCAGAAAAAACAGTTATTCTCTTGGCTTAGGCTAGGGCTCTTTCTTTAGCTACAGCAGTTCTAACCGCAGTTAGAATTTTCTCTGTGGATCTGAATTTCATTTCAGCTTCAGTGTACAAATGTGATTTGTAAGCTATAGGTACCGTTTCTCCCTCATTAGAGGTCAGGTATGTGAATCCGCATTTTCCTGGGATAACTCGGATTACAAGATTGCGTGTGTTCTCACATGTTTGCAATTTTGTTTTAGTTAACATGTCTGTTTGTAGTGATCTCAAAATTTCTGTGCGTTTCTGAGTCCAATTGTTTTGTTTGAAATCTAGTTTTATTAATTCATAGAGAGGTTTAACTCTTTCCGCATAATTTAGAATATATGTTCTTCCGAAATTCAGGAAACCGAGTAGTGATTGTACATTTTTCAGCGTTTTTGGTGCTTGGAGCACAGCACTTTTCTCTAAGAAATTGTTTGCTAGGCTTTTGCCTTCACTTGATAATTCATAACCTAAAAATAGGACAGTTAGATGGGCAATTCGTGACTTTTTAAAGTTGAATTTGTAACCCTCTGAGGCGAGTCCAAGTATTATGGTATTCACCTTTTTTAAGTGAGTCTCCAGGTCATAATATGTGAGATAGATGTCATCAACATATGATAATGCTTCATCATCATATATTTGTAGTAACTCTGTTACCCTTGCTGAGAATAATACTGGGCTATTCTTGAATCGCTGTGGGAGTCGGCAAAATAGTTTTTGCGATCCAAATATTGAGAAAGCGATCAAATACCTGCTTTCTGGTGCAATGTTTTGACAGAGGAATATATTAGAGATGTCTAGTGTCATTTTATACTTTTTGCTCACAATGTTGTTCATTAGTGCTGCACTATGTGAGTTTTGCACTGCAAATGTTTTACAACAGGAGTTTAGGTGTCTGTAGTCCAAAACTAGACGATACGAATCGTCTGGCTTGGAGACAAGAAACAAAGGATTATTCATTTGAGAGGTGCATGTTTCGATCACCCCTTGGTACTCAAGTTGATCTAAGATCTCCCTGACTTGTTTTTTAGCTTCTTGTTTAACTGGGTACTGCCTTTGTGCAGTGGGCTGAATTTTTAACTGGATCTTGTGGTGAGGTGAGTCCTCATCCCATCCTACATGATTTGTGTACAAAGCAGAAGCTTGGGCTACTGCCCATTTTCTTGCATATGTGTATTTTTTATGAATCGGGATATGATTCGAGAAGGCAGGCATAATCATTTGTTCGCCATGAGGGCACTCCCTGACAAACTCTGGTGGCCACTCTTTCTCGGCTAACAGAATGTCATAGCCTTTTGAAAGTTTTTCCCAAAAGAGACTTTTTATTTTCCTGGTTTTATCTCCCTCTATACATAATGTTATTTCATATAGCTTATGGGGCACACTAACTCGTGTGTCTGCAGTTTCCACTTGAATGTACTCATTTGTGTCCACTGTCTCCAGAAGATTCATCAGGGTCTTGTGAGCTATGGTCACTTCTGCTCCGCTGTCTAGCATTGTCTGTGCCCACTCTCCGTTTTTCAGCTGTGTCCTCAGAATCCTCGGTATGTTTAATCTTAATACTTGCTACCTTCTTTCTGGGAAATTGTAATTTTTTACTTTGATGAGCAGGTTCCTTGTCTTTGGACTTGGCGTGCTCTTCTCAGTGTTCTGATCGTCCTCTTCTTTCCGATTTCTGTGAGGAAGATCGAGAAGGATTCAGTGAGAATGATCTAGAGGGACGTGTATCAACATCTTGATATCTGTCTGGTTTTCTAATTTTATCCCTATCTACAGTGTCACCTTGCTACAGTGTCTGAATGATGGAGAGGTATCAGGAGCTGCGCTTAGATGGCTCCGGTCTTTCCTGACAGGCAGATGCTTCCAAGTTCGCCAGGGAGAATGTTATTCTAGGGAGATTAGGTTGGGCCAGGGCGTGCCGCAGGGCTCATCCCTGAGCCCGACTTTGTTCAACCTATATGTCTCCCCGCTGGCGACTATAGTTGAAAGCTATGGATTGCGCCTTGTGTCCTATGCCGACGACACGCAGCTGGTCATATCCCTCTCACGTGTGCCTGGTCTTGTGGCGGACAATTTCAGAGTTTGCATGCAAGAACTGGCAACCTGGATGTCCGCCAACTGCCTGAAACTCAATGGCAGTAAGACCGAGGTGCTCGTGGTGGGGGGAGGGCCATCTGTATGGCCGTCGGCGTGGTGGCCACCTTGTCTAGGAGAAACACCTGTTCCTTGCCAGGAAGTAAAGAACCTTGGGGTATGGTTGGATGTCGACCTTGCCTTTGGCCCCCAGATTGGCCGAGTGGTGGGGGCATTCTTTGGAGTTTTAAAAACTCTGAGGAAGGTCTTGGATCTTCTGCCCATTACAGCTCGTCGGACGCTGGTGCATGCCCTAGTCACCTCGCGCCTAGATTACGGCAATTTGTTGTATCTGGGGCCCACGGGAAGGTTTTCAACTGCCTCCAAGTGATGCAAAATGCAGCCGCTCGCCTTATTTTGAGGCTTCCTAGAGGATCATCCTCAAAGGCAGCGCTCGAGGCCCTGCACTGGCTTCCTGTCAGGAGCAGGGTGGAATTCAAGGCGCTAGCCATGTGTCACCGCATTCTGGGGGGCAAAGCCCCTGCCCCGTTACAGAGTCTGGTTACCCGGTATGAGCCCACAAGGAATCTGCGCTCCTCCTGCATAGGACTTCTGAAAATCCCAAAAATAAAGAAAGCGCGTTTGGGGGGCAGGTCTTTCAGATATCTGGCTGCTAAGCAGTGGAATGACCTGCCATCAGAGTTTCGTTTGGAGCATTCAGAATCCATGTTCAGAAAGAAACTTAAGACTCACCTATTTGGAAGGTAGGCGGCTGTGATGGCTGCTTGGACTGCTTACCCCACTTACCATAGCGTGGGGACACGCCGGTGCACGTAAACTAGGCGCTTTATAAAACTCCCTAATAATAATAATAATAATAATAATCTCTAAGGTTGTATCTTTTTTCAGAGGGTTCCCTTTGGGGAGACCTGTCTTCTCGGCCTGGAGATCTCTCTCTACGCTGAGGAGACCTTCCTCTGGACTGGAAACGTTTTTCCCTGGGAGTGGATTGTTTATTACCATCCCAGCTCTTTTTTGGAGTTTTTAAATTATTTTTAATAAATGTTTTTTTCAGGATTTTCAGTTAGTTGGGGTTTTATTGGTTTCCCACCCAAACTATCTCTTCCTAGCTCTTCATAGGATTTTTCTATGATTCTAGCAAGTTCCAATGGTTGGGCTGCTATATCTGTTTCCTTCAGTTTCTGGCGGATCGCCACAGATGCTGCTTCACCTTTTATGTTGGCTAATAATATAGCAGAGACCAGCTTGAAGTCCTTTAGTAATTTCATACCCAGAGTTAAAGCTGGTTCTGGACCGTATTCATTTTGGATCTGTCTTAATACATCTGGTATGACCACCATAGATGGGACACCGTGTGTTTTTGTGTAGATGGAAGCAAAGACTGTGCCCCAAGTGTCACAGTCCTCCACATGTGGTGCGATCCCCATCGGGAGGCAGATAGTCAGAATTCTGTGTTTATCAGTAGGCGTAGTATCAGGAAATACTGCCTCTATTTGAGTAATTTTCTGTGCTAACCAAAATAAAATGTGTTCCCGTTTTATGGGTACTTTACCAAGACATGATTGTATGTTCTGTGGTGTGATTTTGTTTGTGGTCCCCTGGTGAGGGGTCTGCTGTGGAATGTTAAATGTCGGTTGACTATTGAGGTCCGCATGACATATTGGACTAATTGTCTATGTATTTTAATTAGGAACTTTAGCTGAGCTAAAAGTTCAGGAACTGACATTTTATCAATGTCTGGATGTGGTGTGTAGCTGGCTAGAACCGGCCACATTGCTCCTGGTCTACCTAGTGGACCGAGCCTGGTGATATGATCATTATGTTTTAGGGTGCCTTTAAACCAGAGCAGGTGCTCTTGGTATTTTAGTAGAATTTCAATCTCCTCGAAAGGAGTGTATTCATCCGGAGGTTCCTCTATTTTGTAATAGTGGAAGTCTTTTGTTGTAGCGTGTGCTGCTGGAAAGTGTATCCATGAATAGAATACCTCTGTCTGCCGATATTCGTGTGCCTCTATCATGAATATGACTGTACCACCTCGCGGTGTCAGGCCATTTTCTATAAGTTTTAGAGTTATAGTTCTTCTTAGATTGACCGGAATGAGTATTGCATCCGGTTCAGTTTCATGAAGACTTGTGTCTTCCTCTAAGAGTCGAGCTGCTAGTCTTGCTCGCTCCCTTTCTTCGTCACTTTCTGGCATTTTGATTTTACTGACTGAAAGTTTTCTGTTGCAGATTTAGTTTCAAGGAAACAAAGATTAGGTGCACAATATTTTGGAACACTTATCCTTCAACGCTGATCAAAACCAGAAACTAATACATAGGATTCACATCCTACTAAGTTCCGGCGGATATTAACCTTTCGCCCACTCCAGACGTCTATTGGAGTTTTTACGGGGAAAGGGTTCTGTGTGAAAAAGCACGACTGAGTTTCTCTATTGTCTTGCGTTAGATTATCGCCTTACCAAACGTTGGGGGCCATGTAGTGTAGTTCCTATTTTCCCAATAGGCTCTGCGCATTGGAAAAACAGAGACAGCAGTGTAGACGTAGGACTGAGGTCATCTAGGTCTCTACTGACTATGTTAAACTTAATTTAGGTTTGCACCAACTAGCTCAGAGGTCACTGGAAACTTTCTCGAATGAAGAGGGATGGATAACCTTCCCTGGCTCAGACAAGAAGGGATTCAGTTTCCGACAACCGCATAAGAATGACAACTTTGCTCCCTCAGAATAAGAGTATATCTCTAAAGTCGTGTGAAAACAATAGACAATTATTTCACTCAGTCAGCAGTGCATACTTAGTTTCACCAGAGTGCAGAGAAATGGAGAGACGGGCGTTTTCAATAAAAAGGTGTTATTTATTGAGCAGTCTTCCTTCTCATGCAAGAGAAATGAATTGCCACAATTGCAATACTTAAAGTAAAGTAAAGTGCGTACAGTCAAAGTAGTATTATGAAATAATACTGTAAAAGCATTGATACGGTTTCTTAGCCATATGATACTTTAAAAGGGATAAAATATATACATACATATATACATTGGCTAAAAGGCTCAACTGGTGCTTCTAACTAAGCCTACCACGGTGTACCTGACCTAAGCCTAATACGTGGGAAGGGACAAGGAAGTAGCAGTGTTAAGTTAAGTTGGTTTAAGTAATTTCGCCAAGAATCTGCATCAAAAATTCTCCTAAGGCTTTAGTCAGCTCTGTACCTTGGTAATAGAATGTGGGAGGTCTGGTATCTCTTTCCTCAGGACTCGAAATCCCAGCGACCCGCAAGGGTAGGCTGGAAACACCGGAGCTGGATTTTCTCGGCTGGAGAAAAAGACAGCGTCTCTCTCAGTGCGTCAAACAGGAGGGGCGGCTTCCGCGGGCACTCGCATCAGCTGGGCTCTCGGGCAAGTAGATGGCCGCTCTGCTCCGAACCACCGTGTGTTTGCTTAAGGCAACTGTTGGTATTTTATACTTGAAAGGTGCCGGGTTTGACGTAAGGTTGGACATAAGACGTCACCAAGAACTAACAGTTCTTGCAAGACTTCAGGAGTTCTTGTTCAAATCAAAACAAAAGCAGGGGGGGTTTCCCGGGCTGCTGGAGGCTTGGTTTATTTAAAGAACGCGTTGTGCTTTCTAGGAGTCGATGGGAGTAGCCATGCTGTGCTTTGGATTGCATGGGCTATTACTGAATATGAATCTGATTCTTATGCCTTTGTCAGGACACTATTGATTATAACCTCACAAGGGCATAAATCGGTCACGGACATGCTGACGGCAGCAACGGGCGTCACCCTCCCCAAGACGTGGGTAGTATGCCTATTGGGACTCTACAAGAGAACCAAGCAGACTAAACTACGGGAGCGTTTTTGGGACTTGGGCCTCATTACGGCCAAACGCCTTATCACCAGACGATGGAAAAGCGCTGCCCCGCCGCGCCCTGCAGACTGGCGCCGCTCTCTTGGCAACTGGGCTTGTGCGGAGAGTGTGTCTCTACACAGGGAGGAAACCGCTGGCCTACGGAAATACCCGATAGCCCAAGACTGGGATGCTACCCTAATCGCTTACCACCGAGCGTGCGCCCAGGCCGGCATTGAGTGCCGTCCCGACACGGAATAGAAGGGGCCCAATCACTTGCTACCCACACCTGGCACAGGCTCCGCCGCCACCCCGCCCCCGGCTCCTGAGACCTTCACACGACAGAGATGTCCCCTGCCGCTCCCCCCCTCCCCCGCCTTCCGCCCCCCCCTCCCTCTCGCCTTACAGCCGCAGCGACACCGCCTCTCCAATTGCCCCCGCCCCCGCGCGACCCACACAGGATGCACCACACACAGCTAGAGTTTTAGATGCACTACCACCCACGCAAATGCAAGTCCAACAGTTATTGAAATGTTTCTCCCCTCTCCTTGTATTATGCTCCCCCGTTATATCTTTTGGTTGACACAGAGGCTGTTCATACTGTACTCATGATACTGCTGGGTCCCCCTTCCCTGTTCACGTCTCGCATGAAGCAGGCTGGATGCGTCCGTGGTCAGGGAACAGACACCCGGCGACCCATACGACAGCAGAGGGTATGGCACCGCCTCTACCTGCTACCGTACTGATCAGGGAACTCAACTCCGAACAATGACTGTTGGCTCTCGTGACCACGCTGGTTCTTCTGCAGTGCTACGACCTGCGAGCACTGCATCATGAGACATTTCCTGGTAACGTCACTTATGGACTAATGCACTTCCATCAGCTAATGTTTATTTTCACTCATGTATAACCGAAATGTCACCATGTATTATTTGCTGAGTGCTATTTGTGACAATAATGCATTGTAATGACACTGTATGAATAACTACTGGCTTATCTGTGAAACTAAATAAAGTTTGGGACCGTTGGTCTTAAAAAAAAAAAAAAAACAAGGGCATAAATCGGGAATATCGAATTAGGGTCCTAGATAAGAACACGACAACTGAAGGTGCTGAACAAACTGCTGAAGGCCAAAGAATTGAAATAAGCAGTGAAGGCACTGCAACTCAGGCCGCTTCCAAGCATATAGAAGATTACATTGAATTAGAAAGTGATGTAGATTCCGAAGACAAGTGTGAAGAGGACCCTGTAGTTGGTAAATCAGCATGTGCTGATGTGACTTTAACTCTTGCAGCTTTTGGAAAGAGGAAAGTGCACAAGAAAGGAGGAGCTGAAAAAAAACGTGAAAAGAAGAAAGAATTGCAAGAGAAATAAGCAAGCCGCTACAAAAAGTGACTGATATGTTTATTACCAAAAAAGATTTGATTTCTTCAGAAGGTGGCATCACGTCTACCAGCTTCAGAAGTGAAGCTGTTGAACAAACTGCTGAAAGCCAAAGGACTGAAATGAGTAGTGATTCCACAGTAAATGAGGCAGCTCCCAAGTGTTTAGAAGGTGACATTGAAATAGAAAGTGAGGAAGATTCCAAAGAGAAGTGTCAAGATGACCCCAAAGTTGAGAAATCAGCATATGCTGATGTGACTTTGATTGATCCAGCGGAGGACCAATGGTTTTTGAGACCAACATCTGAAAATTTGAATGCCTTTTTTAACGTTCATCCCTGTCAAGCTGATGGTCTACTTTGGAATGCTAAAAATGTTTATCAGCAAAATAATGGGAAACCAAGGCAGTGGTTGACTTATTCACACAAAGCCGAAACCTTTTTCTGTGTGGTATGTCTAGCTTTTAGCAAACAGACAGATAGAAGTGCTTTAATTGATGGCTGTTCTGATGAAATGGCACATGTATCAAAGAATCGATGAGCACGAAGACAGCATCCTTCATCACAGTACTTCGGTATCCTTAATGATGCGATCAAGAAACATAGATATATGAAGCCATCTTTTTAAAAAGCACGCAACTGCAAAACAAGAAGAAGTCAAGCAAAAACGAATAATTTTAGAAAGAGTCGTGGAAACAATAAAACTGACTGGCAAAAGAGGCCTGATCTATCGAGCAACTACAGAAGATAGCTACACCTTAGAACATGAAACATTGGATCTTGGAAATTTTTTGGAACTTCTTCAGCATCCTAAAAAATGTGATCCACTATTGAAAAGACATCTTGAGGATGTCATTAAAAGAGTAAAAAACATCATGAGGTTGAAGAGAGTGGTAAAGGGCGTGGCAGTTTTGTTACCCTGATTTAAAAAACAACTGTAAAGTCTCATAAAGATTATTTCCTTATTAATAAAAGAGGGTATTGCTGAAGAAATCAGGGAAGCCGAATCGTTCTCAATACAGCTGGATACAACACAGGACATAAATGTTGTAGACCAGTGCTCTATTATAGTCATATATGTGACCGATGTTGTCCACTAACGTCTTGTGTCTGTTGTTAATTTCACAGTGACAACTGGAAAGGCATTGTGTGAGCTAGTTTGCACTGCACTTGAATCCATGAACGTTAGCATTGCAAATTGTATCGGTAACTCAACAGATGGAGCCTCCAATATGCAAAGACAGTATAATGGGTTCACAGTATGGCTCAGTAAAAAATCACCTGATCATATTCATGTGTGGTGCTACGTTCATGTACTGAACCTTGTTATAACTGATGTCACTAAAACCTCTGTATCTGCAGTATCACTGTTTGGGCTGTTAAATTCTTGTGCCGTATTTCTGAGAGATTCATACCTTCGAATGAATGTGTGGCGAGACAAAAGTATTGAAGCATGGTTTCGGTCTATCTCTACAATTGGAGAAACAAGATGGTGGGCCGAAGATGTAGCACTCAAAACAATCTTTAGTCTATACAATGACCCACGCAAATCTGTGTACATTGAGGTTCTTCAAACTGTGGAAGAGATATCCACATCAGATAACTTCAATGATGAGATCAGATACAAAGCCATTTCATTTCTAAAGTCACTAGTTACATTTAACACAATTTTTACTGCAAAGATGTATCTTTTTATTTTTCAAAATACCACTCCTTTATCGCTGTACTTACAAACACAAGGTCTTGATGTACTGCAGGCATATCGAATGCTGACTAAAACCATTGACTCCCTACAGTAACAGGGTCGGGATTTCAGCAGCATAATGGATGCTACAATTACATTCATCAATTGGGCAAAAGAAAAATTGGTTCAGTGTGATAGCGAAATTTTGATTCAAGTTGACTTCCCATAGGTTCGAGTACGCAGGAAGAAGATGATGCCCGGTGAAACTGCGACTGATGAACCCATCAGGTCAGCTACTGATAAATACAGGATAGAAGATTATAATGCTGCAATGGACAAAGTAGTTACCAGCCTGCAAATTTGATTCACAACTCATGGCCAGTTGTTTGCAGATTTGGCATGCCTGGACCCCAGAAACTTTAGAGACATCCTCCAGAACTTTCCCCAAAATGCTCTTTAATGACTAAGTGGCTTGTTAACTAGATTTGATCCAGGAGCATCTGTTGAAAAACTGCAGCTTGAGTTGCTTGATTTTGCAACTAAGTGGAGCAGACTCAGTATTGAGGAAGAGTACATTCTCATCTAAGAAGTTGAAGATGAGCAAGACTTAGATACCCATTATCTCAACTTTGTTGATGAGACAGTGCAGTACTATACTGTTGGGCAAAACAAAGTATAAGTGTAAGGCTTGCAAAGACTGTATTGCTTGCTCCTATAGTTTTTTATTGTGTTATAACCTGTACAGGAAAGCCTACTCTTCTCTCTTTAATGCCTATAAGTTGGCATTGACTCTTTCCTCTCAGGTGGCTTGTGAAAGATCTTTTTCTAAGCTCCAGTTCATCTTGAATAGGCTGCGTAATTCTCTCTCTCAGTCACGTTTGGAAGCCTTTATGCTTCTGTCTGTGGAAAAAGATGCTTTCATGCAAATAAGCAATGAGATAATCATTGATCTTTTTGCCTCCAAAAGCAAATTGATGCAAGGGATGTTAACACTTTAAAATGTGAGCTCAAGTTACCACATTTCTAAGCTGAGCACTTCTAATAAAATATTTTCTTTGATGGTTGCACTCTGGACATGTAAAGTATTTGACTTTTGCATGTTAAGGTCAACATTTTTAAGGCCATTTATAAATATCAAAAAATGCAGTGCAAGAACCAGAGTTGACCTCCTTGCATTGGGTCTCTTTGAGCCTACTTTGCATCACACACACACATTTGTACCATAGTGAAAGGCTGTGAGCATTATGTCTAGCATAGGTTTTGCACTGAAACAACAAGTAATATCCATCCATTGCAAAATCCTATGCTTAGGAAAACTTTAAAATGTTTACTGTACTGTATTTATGCTGTACTTTAGAGCATGCATGCATTCTTGGAAAACCTCAAGAAGCCAAGAAGGCGTCAGCTTTTGTCTTAAATCCAGGTCTACCTTTGTTAGTAAGTAGGGCTTTACATCAAAACCCATGGGTGGTTGCTTGGGGACTTGCTCCCACATCTCATCTGTGAAACACCCACAAATTAATGCAAAGTGCAATTGAATATAACACTTGTTTGAGAAGAAGTACGTTGTTATGTTTTACAATATATCATTTTAAGGATTTGCTACTACAGGCAGGTCATGTTAGCTGTTTACAATGTCAAAATGCCCACAATCACAATGTTGTGTACTGTTGCACTTTACATAAGATGCTTTATTTTAGCACTGTTTACAAAACTCAGGATATAAAAATCATTTAATGTTGTCAGGATTTGCTTATTTGCGCCTACCGAACTACAACTCCCATAAGGCTAAATGGGTGGAGAACTGATTCTATATATTCAGGATGTCCACTAGGGGGCTTCGTAAGTGATTACTCTTTTGAACCTGTGAGTGTTGGTGTCGAGTTCTACGTTTTGGGAACTACTATCCAGGATCAAAGACTTTGGAACATTTGGAGTTTGCCGTTATCTTTCTGCGAGCGGCTGCCGCCGAAAAGGAATCGAGTAGCGGCAAAGAACTTGGTTTTGCGAGCGAGGACTACGGAGGGCGTTTCCTTGTCCAGCCTTACCCGTTCGCGTGCGGCTGCCGCGAGGGAAGGTGTATCGTGGTTGGAGCTTTGTTTCCAGGAACCGATTGGATCTGAGTACCTGGGGATTTGAACAGAAGAAACTGGTTAGGGTTTGTTTCTTTCCACGAGCGATCATCGCGAGGAAGAACGGCCATTGGAGGATTATCAATCAAAGAACCCTGACTGGTGTCTCTATCGGTTACGAACTGGTAGGCCTCTACGGAGGAATCTTTTTGTTCGTTTCTATTTTTGTTAGTGTTCCCTATATAGTTGGGCCCAACTTGGAATACTTTTCGTGTGCTACATTTTTGTTCGTAAGGAACTTGGTTCATTTGCAAGACATTCTAGAAGCCATTTCCCTTTATTGTTGTGGGACTGAAGTTTCCCTTCCTACACATTTCTTTGCTGGGTTACTGGAGAGAACTTTTTATCAATTCAAGTGAAGATTAATATGGGTATGTGTGTGGTATGATATCATCATTAATGTATACTGATGTGTGTTCGAACTATTGGTAATCAGTGGTTTTCTTGCAGGCGGCACTGGTCTCTAGAGAAGTATCTATGGTATAGAGAGGCAAAGGTTCCCTCCTGATTTATTTGGTATGTATTGTTTCAATAGCGAGAATTGAATGAGAGTAGTTAGAACTGCTGTGATAATTCTCTCTTCTTGTCATTTCAGCTGTCCCATCCGTTCCAGTCCCTTTCCTTACCTTCCCTGATTTATCCCTCGCTTGATTACCTCTAGGCTCTGTGTTTTCTGTACAGTCAGAGTGTGGGGAAATCAGGAGGTAGACCCCTTTCAGCATCACCCTGATCCTGAGGCGACGAGAATCGTGACAGAATCACTTACCCAAGAAAATATAGAACCTCCCGGTCAGGGTGTGCTGAAAGATGACTACACTTGAAGAAGTGATGCAGGCCTTAGTTATTGTACAGCAGGAGTTAGTGAATTCTCGTGCCGAAACCGCTGCTCTTAAAGAGAGATTTGATAGGCAAGCCCGAAACCATTTTGATGCTTCGGCAGGAGTCCCCCAGATACAGGTCACTGTGCCCCCGCCGATACCACTGGCTAGTCCTGAGAGATATGCAGGGGACCCTCTTAAAATACAGACGTTTTTGACTCAAATCACCTTGCATTTTTCGTGTAGGCCAGCTTCCTTCCCTACCAATCACTCTAGTGTGGCTTTTGCGATATCATATTTGACGGGAGAGGCAGCAGACTGGGCAGTCCCTTTAGTGCGCAAAGATGATCCTTTGTTAATGGATTGGGCGGCCTTCCGAAGGGAATTTGAGAGGGTATTTGATAGAAGGGCTACCACCCTTATTGCAGACCGCGATTTATTGGGGCTACGCCAAGGGAGAAAGGATTTGATAACTTATATGACGACATTCAACAGATTGGTAGGGGAAACTGCCTGGCCCGAAGAGAAAAGAATGGCACTATACTATCAGGGGTTGAATGATGACATGAAAGACGTCCTGGCACAAATCGACCCCCAACCCACGAGTTGTTTAGGGTTGATCAATCTTACCTTGCGGTTGGACCACCGTCTCTCTGAGAGGGGAGGCGAGCGTAAACGAGGTGGTCGATCAGGGAGTGGGTATGAGGTGGAGAGCGCCCCCCAAAAGAAAGATTCAGGACCCCAGGCTATGGAAATAGGGGCTGTTCGTCCTCCTTTAACCAAAGCCGAACGAGAGAGCAGACGTGCCCAAGATTTATGCATGTATTGCGGTAAAAAAGGGCACTATGCGCGGGACTGTACTATGAAACCCCAGAAAAGGAGTTTGTTTTTTCCTGCTAAGAAAATGGTGGCATTGGTAGCGGAAGATACTTACGAAATACAGGAGGCAGGCGAAGGGGCTGAGAGTATGCCAACACCCCCTAAGGAGTGGAGGATACCGTCCTTGGGAGTAGTGGATAGTATGGAAGCAGTGGCTCATGTAATCTTGCCCATGTATCTAGGTTCAGGACAGCACAAAGTTCCCATGAAAACTATGGTGGATTCCGGGGCTACGGGGAACTTTATCGACTATGGGTTGGTGAAGAAGCTAGGATTAAAGAAAGTTCCCACTCACATACCAGAGCTGGTTTTGGCGGTGGATGGTACTCCACTAAAATCAGGCCCCATAGTAGAACACACAGAAGTGTTAGAATTGACTCTTTGTGGACAGCCATGGGATCATGTAGAATACATTGTGCTGAATATGATTGAGGCTCCACAATACGAAATTATTCTAGGGATGCCTTGGTTGTGGCATCACAATCCTTTGATGGATTGGAAGTTAAAAACCATCTAGATCACATCAGAGCTTTGTGTGTCCGAATGTTTGCAGGAGGACAGGGCATCACATACGTTGTCCTTGGCACAGGTGTTTCAGGTGGCGACTGCAGCAGAGAAAGAGGTGGCTTTGCCGGTTGAATACCATCAGTACCGAGCGGTTTTCAGCAAAGTGGAGGCTGAAAAGCTTCCACCTCATCGCGACTATGATTGTCGTATAGATTTGGTGGAAGGCTCCAAGATACCTACTTGCAGGGTTTATGCGCTGTCTGATTCCGAGACGAGATATTTAAAAGAGTATCTAGAACATCTGTGCTCGTTGGGGTTCATACGACCATCACGTTCCCCAGCGGCATCGCCTCTTTTCTTTATCTCCAAAGCCAACGGTGAGCTGCGCGCTTGCATTGATTTCAGGCAGCTGAATAAGATCACAATTAAAAAACGTTATCCTCTTCCACTCATACTCGTCCTGCTAGACCAGGTGAAAGAGGCCAACATATACACCCGGTTGGACCGGCGAGGGGCTTATCACTTGGTACGGATTCAGGCCGGAGATGAGTGGAAGACGGCGTTTAAGACGCGCTTTGGGTTGTTTGAGTATTTGGTGATGCCGTTCGGGCTTTGCAACGCCCCTGCGGCGTTCCAATTCTTTCTTAATGACATCATGAAGGAGTACATCGACCGCTTTCTTGTCATCTATATCGATGATATCCTGATTTATTCAGAAACCCCATCTCAGCACGTTAGTCAGGTCATGTTGATCCTCCAAAGACTACAGGAACACTGCTTGTATTGTAAACTCAGCAAGTGTGAGTTCGGAGTGACTGAAGTGGAGTTTTTGGGTGTGATCTTGAATCCCCAGGGTTTTCGGATGGCAGATAGGAAAGTAAAAGCAGTGCAGGAATGGCCCATTCCGAGGTGTGTGAAGGATGTGCAATGCTTCCTAGGGTTCTCCAATTACTATCGGAGATTTATTGCCCATTTCTCGCAGCTAGCCTCTCCAGTAACCCGGTTGTTGAGAAAGGGTGTTACCTTCTGCTGGACCTCGGAAGCAGGAGAAGCATTTGAACAGCTCAAAAAGGCCTTCTGTTCTGCTCCTATTTTGAGACACCCACAATCTGATGTTCCATTTGTAGTGGAAGCTGATGCTTCGGACATCGCCATAGGTGTGGTTCTGTCGCAAAGAGACAAACACACCGGTCAGCTGCACCCTGTTGCCTTTTTGTCTAAAAAACTGAATCCTGCAGAGGTGAATTATACAGTGGCGGAAAAAGAACTACTGGCCGTGAAGAGAGCTTTTCAGGAGTGGAGGCCTTACTTGTGGGGGGGACAACATCCTGTTATAGTGTTCTCTGACCACCGAAACCTGCAATATATGAAGACTGCTAGGCACCTTTCGCAACGGCAAATGCGTTGGATGTTGTTCTTCGCGGAGTACGATTTTACTATTACTTTTTGTCCCGGGGCAGACAACAAAAAAGCGGACTCGTTGTCCCGTCAAATGGATTCTGAAGCATCGTCGAAGGGAGAGCAGTTGTCGATTCTACCTCCCGAGAGGGTGGTGTGTGCCACTACAGTTGAGCTGTTTATTGAAGCAGTACGGAAACAACGCTCTGTATCTCAATGGCAGGTGTGGGCTGGGAAAGAAAAGCAACGCACTCTGAAACATGGATTGCCAATGCGGAATAACGCCTTGTTTCTTCCCACGCATGAATTGCGTTTGATGGCCTTTAATTGGTGTCATAACGCCATGGTTGCTGGTCATCCGGGACATCAGAAGACCATCCAGGCATTACAAAGACAGTTCTGGTGGAAGGGAATGATAAAAGACGTAAAAACTTGGATTGATCAGTGCGAGACGTGTGCAAGAGCTAAGAGCGAACAAACCAGGAGTAAGGGGTTGCTGATGCCACTACCTACCCCCTCTAGGCCCTGGCAAGTGTTGAGCATGGATTTCGTGCTGGGACTACCAATGGATAAAGGTTGTGATGCCATCTTGGTAGTGGTGGATAGCATGACCAAAATGGGACATTTCATTCCATGTCGAAATCTCCCTACAGCTGCTCAAAGAGCGCAGTTGTTGTTGACCCAAGTGGTACGGTTGCACGGAATCCCCAAAGTCATCATTTCGGATCGTGGGCCGCAGTTTGTCGCAAGGTTCTGGCATACATGGTGTAAGGCGCTGCAAGTGACGGATGCCTTGTCTACGAGTTTCCATCCCCAGTCCGATGGCCAAACGGAGAGGCTGAACCAAACTCTTAAAAAATACCTGAGATGCTACGCAGAAGAGGCTAAGGACTCATGGGTATCCTTGTTGTGGCTGGCCGAATTGTCCTACAACAATGCCTGGCATAGTTCTACGGGAGAATCTCCGTTTCGGGCCAACACGGGTTATCATGCTGACACCTTGCCTGTTACTATCCCTAGCGATGTGCAAAACCATCCTACCGTTGCTGCCCGGATGAAGGCATTGTTGAAGATCCATCGCCGGGTACAACTGCACTTGGAAAGGGCGAAAGACTCGTACAAGAAGTGGGAAGATCGGCGTCGTCAGGGGTCCAGTATACCAGGTGGGGGATAAGGTGTGGCTGTCGACAGAAAACATTCTTTGTCGCTACCGCAGCATCTTCCACCCTCGATTCATCGGACCATATGAAATACTGCGGGTGGTGAATCCAGTGGCATACAAGCTGAAGCTGCCAGCCTCCTTACGGATACATCCGGTATTTCATTGCAGTTTACTGAAACCAGCCAAAACGGGACGACGTCAAGAGGTCCCTTCAGTGATGAGAGACGGCCAGCTGGAGTTTGAGGTGCGTCGTATCCTGGATTCCAAATACCGAAAAGGGAAGCTGTGGTATTTAATCTCGTGGAAGGGATACACTTCGGAGGATGACTCCTGGGAACCGTGTACGGAAGTGCATGCCCCTCTTGCGGTTCGACGGTTCCATGCCCAGAATCCGGGGAAGCCTGGGGCTAGAAGGCGCCACTAAGGAGGGCATACTGTCAGGATTTGCGTATTTGCGCCTACCGAACTACAACTCCCATAAGGCTAAATGGGTGGAGAACTGATTCTATATATTCAGGATGTCCACTAGGGGGCTTCGTAAGTGATTACTCTTTTGAACCTGTGAGTGTTGGTGTCGAGTTCTACGTTTTGGGAACTACTATCCAGGATCAAAGACTTTGGAACATTTGGAGTTTGCCGTTATCTTTCCGCGAGCGGCTGCCGCCGAAAAGGAATCGAGTAGCGGCAAAGAACTTGGTTTTGCGAGCGAGGACTACGGAGGGCGTTTCCTTGTCCAGCCTTACCCGTTCGCGTGCGGCTGCCGCGAGGGAAGGTGTATCGTGGTTGGAGCTTTATTTCCAGGAACCGATTGGATCTGAGTACCTGGGGATTTGAACAGAAGAAACTGGTTAGGGTTTGTTTCTTTCCACGAGCGATCATCGCGAGGAAGAACGGCCATTGGAGGATTATCAATCAAAGAACCCTGACTGGTGTCTCTATCGGTTATGAACTGGTAGGCCTCTACGGAGGAATCTTTTTGTTCGTTTCTATTTTTGTTAGTGTTCCCTATATAGTTGGGCCCAACTTGGAATACTTTTCGTGTGCTACATTTTTGTTCGTAAGGAACTTGGTTCATTTGCAAGACATTCTAGAAGCCATTTCCCTTTATTGTTGTGGGACTGAAGTTTCCCTTCCTACACATTTCTTTGCTGGATTACTGGAGAGAACTTTTTATCAATTCAAGGGAAGATTAAGATGGGTATGTGTGTGGTATGATATCATCATTAATGTATACTGATGTGTGTTCGAACTATTGGTAATCAGTGGTTTTCTTGCAGGCGGCACTGGTCTATAGAGACGTATCTATGGTATAGAGAGGCAGAGGTCCCCTCCTGATTTATTTGGTATGTATTGTTTCAATAGCGAGAATTGAATGAGAGTAGTTAGAACTGTTGTGATAATTCTCTCTTCTTGTCATTTCAGCTGTCCCATCCGTTCCAGTCCCTTTCCTTACCTTCCCTGATTTATCCCTCGCTTGATTACCTCTACGCTCTGTGTTTTCTGTACAGTCAGAGTGTGGGGAAATCAGGAGGTGGACCCCTTTCAGCATCACCCTGATCCTGAGGCGACGAGAATCGTGACAAATGTTTCCACATTGTCTTGTACACTTTTTACTCTGAACTGTTGCACAATTGTTTGAAGTTAAGTGTGTTTTTAAATGTCTTTATGCTATTTTATATGAAGAAAAATTGGTTATGTTTAAATTCATGTTTCATGTTCGACATTTCATTTTTTAGTGTTCTCTGTAGGAATGTCTGTGATTTATGACAGGGTATCCTGTTGCTCTATAAGGTAATCATTTACTATGCTTTAAAAGTTAATACAATCTAATATGGAATGACAAATGTGTTAAAAAATGCTTTGTTTTGGCCTTTCTGTCTCCCAGATTTTCGTTGGGGGGGAGAAGTTCAACCCCCCAAACTCCCCCTAGTAGTGGTTGCTCACTGTGCATACTCGCTACACAGCATGAGGGGGCTGGTCTCACCTTTACTTTGTTCTTTCTGATTCACTACTTGTGTCTATTTTTGATGCGCTCTGAAAGAATGTCCATGGGTGCATATGAATGGCTGGGTAACCTGATGTTCTTTAAGGTCATCATCTACGATTTACTGTGCTTTGAAAGTTGAAACAATTTGAATATGTAATGAAAAATGTGCTGTAAAATTCACCATTTTGGTCTGTCGTTTTCCAAAATTTTCTTGGGGTGAGAACCCCCCAATCCCCCGTCCTCCGCCCCCCACCCCCCCTAGTAGCAGTCATTCTCGCTCGCTGCGCTCACTCGCTATGCGTCGGGCGGGGGCTGGTCTGGCAAACTTTGCCAGGGCAGCTTTCAGTTCCCATTCCGGCCCTGACCTGGACTCAAACCCTGACCAGGAGAATCAAGATGTTTATAACCTGGGCAACATATATCTTCCTCTTGGTGGGGGAGAAGGCCCAGTGGCCCTCCACCAGGAAGAGTACAGAGATTACCTTGGAGATCCAGGTCTCCCTCTGTAGAATCTCGACACGCAGGAACTTCTATAGGGACTTCCATATCAAATAAGAGGAAATCCTCTTATGACAGACAGTGCCAACTTCTGGAGCTTGAGAAAATCAAGCTCAGGCTCAAAAATGAGCAGCTATCCCTAGACAGAGAATCCCTAGAGCTCCAAAGAGCTACAAAGACATTGGGACTAGAGTCCCATGGTGGCAGCAACAGTGTCCCTAGGGTTAAGGAGTACACTTGTGATCATAGGAACCTGAACAAGATAGGCCCTCCCTTTCAGAGTGGGGATGACATCCACAAATGGATAACTGCACTAGAAAGGGCCTGTAAGGTACAGAGGGTCCCTCAAGGGCTGTGGGCAGCTATATTGTGGCTCTCCTTTGCTGACAAAGGCTAGAGATAAACTCTTCACTGTTAGAGAAAAGGATGCTGACAATTATTCAGTCCTCATTGACTGGTTTGGCTTAACCACTGAACAGTACAGGATTAAGTTCATAGACACTCCGAAGACACATGCTCAGGACTGGGTAAACGTTCTAGATTGTGCTACTAAGGCTGTGGAAGGCTGGTTACTTAGCAGTAAAGTGAATGATTTTAAAGGATTATACAATTTAACAATGAGGGTGCAGATCCTTAATAATTGCCAAAACCAGCTGTTGCATCAGTACTTGGTTGATTCTGATGTGACCTCTCCCCAAGAATTGGGAAAAAATGCAGACAAATTGGTCAGAACCAGGGTGAATCAGAAAACTCAGAATCAAGGTAGTGACCAAAAGAAGCAAGATGCTAAAACTTCATATACGGGTGGGGAAAAGTGTAAAGACTAGAAGTCTTCACAAGGGCCCCAAAACCCTGCATCTGGAGGGGAGTCACAATCTAACAAGAGAAAAGGCCAAAAGAAACCTTGGTGTCATATCTGTAGTAATAATAATAATAATAAATGCTTTATTTGTTGATTAATTAAAATCATTACAAAAACAAAAATACATAACAAGCACAAAGTCTGATTGAACAAATATGAATACAATGCCAAAACATAACATGCCCGACATCGGATTAACCGTTTCCCAGTTTTGGAGGTAAAATGCATGAGTACATGTGATAGCAGCTTATAATTTCCAGTTAAACTATAACATGCCCAACATCAGATTAACCGTTTTCCAGTTTTGGAGGTAAAGTGCATAGGTACATGTGATAGCTGCTTATAATTTCCAGTTAAAGTGCAATGAGCTCACATGATAAAAATTTAAATTAAATGGCTAAATACAAGCAACCAATATAACTAGATTTCTAAAATGACTATAACTATTAGCAACAGCGATACAATAGTATCCCAACATCAATACTAAGGGGCCTGTGCTTTCAGCAGCAACTAAAAAATACAATACATTTTCCACTGACAAAACTAAAGTGCCCCGTGCTGACAATAACATAGTTACGAATACATTTTAAAACTGATCTGTACATTATAGCGCCATACTCAAATCTTTAAAATCATTGGATCGATCATAGCTACAAAAGTTACCAAACAAAATTAAAATATCGCAAGATTTTAGAATAGTTTAAAAGTACCTTAAACTTGCCCACATACTCCCTAAAAACAATAAAATCATTAATTCGCACCCAGCAAATGTATCCATTACTTTAGGAATCAGCCTTACATAATTTCTTTTCAGCTTTAAAGATAAATTGTACAAATTGCTGTGTATTATAGACATTGACGCCACTTAAGCAGGATATTAATGCAGATCTACAAGTTCTAACTCCTAATTATTTAAAGATAGGTTTTAAAATTAGCTTCCTTTCCTGACACATTTTTGAGCATAGTGTAACAATGAGCAGCGACGTTTCCTCAAACAACCCGCACAGCCTACAGACATTTGATGACCATTTATACTCCCACTTAGGGGTTCCATCTTTGGTTGGATAAATGCCAAACCTTAAGAGCATAAATTTCTTTTTAAACAAAGGTTTTAAATGAAAAAGTAAATATGGTTGAGCATACAATTTCTCAAAAGAATTTGCTATAGTCCAGAAGTGGGTTCTTTTTCTTAGCTCATCTTTATCCATAATTTCTGACAGAAGAGCAACAGTTGTATTCAATATCTTTTTATATACCATGATGCTCCTCACTTCATCGACCAGATTTGGGCATTCAAAATGTATAAGGCACTCAGATGGGTAATCCTGCCAGCTTCTTGAACATTGGCCTTTCGATAACTCGCACCAGCACAGACTTGCTAACGTGCCCTCCTCCTCTCGAGATAATACCAGTAAAGTTTTTTAAAATGCGGCTTGGCGGACCAAAATCTGGTTTCTTAGGCCATATTCCAGTCTTAAATTAGCCAGCGGGATCTGTCTGGGTATCCTAAAAACTGATTTGTAAGTCCTTATAACTATGTCCTCTAACATTTTTGCGTCCTTACCCTTAAAAATTATTGATCCATAGTCCAGGGAGGGGAAGAGCTTTGCTCTCATAACTTTAAGTAAATGATCATAATTAGGACATAATAACTTATCTCGCAGTTTTCGAAAGGCAAAGGCAAGAGAAGTTCCTTTAGCCTCCAAATTATTAAAATGCTGTCTAAATGACAGTCCATCGTCAAATGTAATTCCCAAATACTTGTAGAATTTTACACAGTCTATTGTTAGACCATTAATATTCAAATCCTTTACCCCTAATTTACCCTTTCCTATTAACATTATTTATTTATTTTTTTGTTAATTGTTAAGCCATTTTGAGTAACATATATGTTAAATAAATGTATCAGTCTTTTCAAGCCTATTATAGTATGACTGAGTAAAATAGTATCATCTGCATACTGTAAATATTTAATTTCTTTACCCATCACAGTGGACGAGTGTGAAATTACATTATTAAAATGGGCAGGGAGATCGGCCATAAATAAGTTAAAAAGGCAAGGGGCGAGCACACACCCCTGTTTCAAGCTGACATTTGTATCAAGTCGACGGGTGGTGTCTGCCGTCGACAATTTTAATCTGGATGCAAGTATTGGAGTACAATAAATTAATCATTTTTAGAAGAGTTTTTGATATAACCCAATTAAGAAGCTTCTTCCAGAGAATATTCCTGGGAACGGAATCAAAGGTGGCTTTTAGGTCGATAAAACATATGTACAATTTTTGTTTCCTACATTTTGCTCTTTCGCCTAACAATGTTAATAAAATTAAATTTGTCAGAGTTGATTCACCCTTCCTAAAACCTGTTTGAAAAATGGGAATCAATTCTTCTCTTAGCGCCCAGGATTCCAACTCATCTAACAGACAACTTGCAAAAATGTTCACCTCAACATCTGTGAGGGTTATTAGTCGGTAATTTGCCGGGTTGTCCTGAGAGCCATTTTTATAAATCGGCTGTATAATGCTTCCCCGCCATGAGTCCGGGATATGACTGGTTTTAAGAACCTCGTTAAAAAGGAGCGTTAATAACTCTGGCCAATTTATAACTTTAGCTTCAAAAATACAATTCGGCAGGTCATTGGGGCCAGGAGCTCCATTAGACCTAATCTTAAGTAAGACTTTTTTAACTGTGTCCACTGACCAAGGCTCAAAATCATTGAAAATTAAATGGTTACTGACACTTGGGGGGTCACACCCACCTACTGGCTCCAAAGAGACATCATTGTCGGAACGTGCTTCGTCCACGAATGCTAGTCCAGTTTTTGATTTCTTAAAAAAACTTATCGAACTTGATTCATCTATATTGGCACTATTACTTCTAGAATGTCCATTTTCTAAATTGTTAATATGGTTTCATATCTGTAGAGAGATACCCCTTTCCTTCTTTATTATACAGTTAATAAAAACCGTAATGTACAAACATAACAATGCATAATAGAATAACATTTTTAAAAAAGTATAAAATCATGATCAAATTGTTGATGCTAAGCATTATCCAGTGCGGTTAAAATAATATTAACAAACTTCCCAGCTCTTGCTAAGGCCTGGGCTGAATTTTTGCTAAAACACAAAGTTGATGCTTCCCTACAGTGTCTCAGTGATTGCTCCCGAAAGTCGGTCGGTAGCAAAGAATGGGCAGCAGCAAAGCAGGTGGAGCCAGGACTCGTGTATGTAATTGCAAAGCCTGCAAATGGGCTGCTCATTCCACCAAGCCCACTGTGGGTTAAAGTCAAAGATTGGTAGGGCTAGCAGCCTCATGTATAATATTTTGTTGTGAGTCTGGGGATTGAGGGAGAAGTTAAAGTATAGCTGAGGTTTCCCCTTCATATATGATTCATTCAAAGCCGTGAAAAGTTTGTTTTTAGATAGCCCGGCAACGTCTGTCTGAAATGAAACTGAGTCACTACTAAACAAAGAGAGAGTAAGGGTATAGCAGATCACTCTCTTACCCCCAAGGAATGACTACAAAAACAACTAGAGAGTGATAGAACAATCCACACTTAAAAAAGAAATTAAGGTGGAAGGCAAGAAATAGACAGAAGGTGAAGGAGAACCAAAGGAGGTTTAGTAAGAACCCTCACTCACCACCTAGTGGTGACATGCTTCATCACTGGGTTCCCACTGGAAAGACCTAGCGTCTTTCCAGTGTGCTACAACGCCTGTTTTGCAGCGGAGCTGGTTGTTGTGAGTGTTGAGGGTGCAAACGTGAAGAAACCAAAAAGTGCTATGTGAGTGCAAATTAAAAAGTGCGTAGTTGTGACAGTAAACTATTTTATTCAAGGTCCAACTAGCACTAGTAAAAACAATGTTAAGTGGAAACTTAGGTAAGGTATCTATAATTAAAGACACCTAGTCCACTGGGTGAAAAAAATGGGCGACATGTTTCTGCTGTTGGTGAACCCAAGTCGCTCAGCTTTCGTCAGGACCAAAGGACAATGATCCTCCGGTGGTATGCACGCACTAAGGTGCACCCAACCGTAAGGAATGCTATGTGAAAAAAGATTTAAAATATCTGGAAAATTGTTCCAAAATAAATGACGGCTTAGAGCCGGTTGTGACCCATACAGCCAGTCGCTGGGGTCTGTACCTGTAAGGAAAAAGGTTATTTACCGTTAACACGACATCATTCCGATACGTTGATCACAATAATAATTAAATAATGATAATCCTTCACCACAAATAACCACCCGGGTGATGGAGCTTATATCAACGGGCAGTGTTAATGCTTATGCTACATGGGGAGTCATGACAAGTAATGTTGTCAACTCGTTCTTAAAGGATTTCGAATGATAATTTATAATTATCAGGGTCATGTGGGTCCAATATTATTTTTATTTTTAATACTCATCATGAACACCAATCTGTCCCATTACTTATAAACAGATCCTTCGAAGTAATAGGGATTTAGTCTTTAAATCAAGGCTCTTTTAGCCCGAGGTGCAATCAATTATTTGAAAAAACATCGTAAGTCCATTACTACTGTTAGTAAGAGATGAATTATTGCCAAGCGGTGGGGTCAAGTTAGGAAGGTGAGAGTCAAGCTCTAACTCACTTTTAGAGGAAGACAAACTCTCCTCATGGGCAAAAACGCGAAGGAGGGAAAGCTTCACGTCGCGTTTCTGGGGGGAGATAATCATAGTGTTTTTTCATTATAGTAGTGGTTAACATCATCTAGTAAGAATTCTGGTGTGGCAGTGTCTGGCGCGCATTATTCCAGGTTATTATGTAGCGCACATCGTTGTTTAGTCATATGACACACAGAACCTATTGATAGCGTATCAGATGTGCCATTGCCCTCTCCATTGTAGTGTGGGTGTCGGCACATGTGTCCGATCACGGAAATAGTAAAGGAAACATAGCCTGCAAATAAATAGCAAGTTCTACCCGGTGACTCCGATATTAAGACGCATTCAGCCTGACATCTCTTACACAGCGCCGATCATTTCTGAACTGGTATGCGTGCAGCTTGAATTTAGAATAGCATCTGCGCTCCGGTATTCAAAAGTGTAATGTCACCTAAGCAGCGTCGGTCTTCTCTGAGCTATACTGCATGCATGTAACATTTAAATAAACGTCCGTACTTAGTGGTAGGTTCAAGCTATAATCGCAAGGTAAATTGGTATGCAAGCGTGGGCTATGGGGGTGAAAAGCAGAACACTTACGTTTCCGCTGACGACTCCCCACTTGGGACCTAAGTTCGTCGAACACCGCGGCCCGGAAGAACGCCGAGTCTGCGCAGTATGGGTTTACGATGTCTATGACGGGGTCACGTGATAGACACGTGACCTGGTGTTAGCCATGCATACTTAAAGGGGCCCGTCGTTACTGATTATTGGTTTAGTTTACGTTACAACAGATGGAATTATTGCAGTAGAGATGTACTGCAGTTCGAGCAACAGATAAGTTTAATAACAAACCTATCGACATACATCTTGAATGATGCAGAGACATCAGTCCTAGAAAAAAGCTTAGGTTTTGTTCCGACCCCAAAATGTGATAAATTCAAGTTACTCTGTGAACTCAATGAGTTCTTTAGAAAACTTAGATTGAAAAGTTTTTTTGAGAAGAGTAAAGACACTGATCATTCAGATGTGACCAAACCTGATACCCCATTCAGAGTAAAGTCAAATTTCACACCTCCCACACATCTCATTCCACCGGAGATTGTGACTTTTGAACAGGCTGTTCTTTCTAAAGTGGAGTCTGATTTAGAGGACGATTGGCACAGCGTCTTTGCCCGCCCGCCTCCCGCTCTGTAAAACCTTCACCTGCAGAGACGAGTAGAGCGCGGTGCAGGGGCAAGCAAACTACGTTGCCCAGCAGCCCTAGCGGCACCGGCCACGTCAGTTTCGCGCCAGGAGGCGCAGAAATACGGAGACACCCCCGTCTCGAGGGACGCGAGCGGGACGCCGGGCTAAGCCCGGGCAAAGGGCGGGCCCTCTGTGGCCCTCAGTGGCTGAGGTAGGCTGGGCTGGGCCCGGTTATTTTCATTGACATTGTCTTTTTGCTTTTGCTAACACGTCTGACTGTCTGAGGAAGAACCATTTATTGAAACTTACTTGTTGTCTCCTCGCAATCTACTGCCGGTCAGTCATTGCTGCATCTCCAGGACTATATTTATTATTTTATGAATATCGCATTATTACTTTTGTTATCATTCTTCTGGAGGTAAATCACTTCTATAACCTAATTTCGTGGATTAATCCTACAGAAGATGTCTAAAAAATTACGTTCAGGAAGGGTAGTGGGAGGAAAACCTGGTGCAAAAATAGACATTACCCGCACAAGAAACAAATCTGTAAACAATCCCCCGTTGAAGGGTCAATGCCAACTCTTTGAGTTATGGGACTTGCCTTCCCCTAAGAAATCTAATTTTGCTGCTAAAGAAGTTCCCTGTGCCACGGTTCAGGAGGTTCATACTTAAGGTATCACAGACCCTCCGCCTCCTCCTGTGCAGCCCGCATTACCACATTCAGCGGCAGCGGTGTCTTCTTCCCTTGTCCACTCTGAAGGGAAGGGGGAGAGTAATCTCGCACTTCCGGTACCTGAAAGTGAACTTGCGAATCAACCATCTTTGCCTCAAACCCTTCTGAATGATAGGTTGGGTGGCGATTTGTCATCACTATCCATTGACCTTGAACTCTGTGGCCGCTATGTAAATACAGCTAAATTGGAGACTCAGGACCCTATTAAGCCCTCGGGGGGTGCTACTCCATCTGGGTTAATGTTGTATAGTAGTACCCCTTCGTTAAACGATCAGGACATCTCCGATCTGTCAAATGTCTCCAGGAGTCCGGGTCTCAACCTATCTGGTATTTGCCGTCCAGCGTAAGCGTGTGAAAAACCGATCTCTGAATCCATGATTGCTCTGGAACAATTACTAGCCTCCATTCTATTTCTCCTGGGGAAATTTGTAGGCAGCTCGGATTGTATCTTGGATTCAGTTACCCAAATACTGAAGACATTGTTACAAAAGTCGCCAGATATGAGGAGTGTCCCTCCCCCCACGACCGAACACAGCTTGCCAAAGGGGAAAATAAATGTGCCTATAGTGGATTCTGACATGAAGGCTGCAACAGCAGTTTTGGAAACACACACCGTAGCTATGCCCTTAACTGCAGTGCCTAATTGTATTAAGAACTCAGTTCTAGAGATCGAGGAAGAAAACAAACCTACTTCCGGCCCTAAAGTGGTTCAAGATCTATTCCCTATCTTCATGTCTGAAAACAAAAAAGAACCTACGGACGATAAACATGAGGTAAAAGTAAAAAACGGTAAACATAGAAATAATAAAGGGAATAAAAGGAAACCAATTCGAAAATACAGGAAGAAAAGGCAGCGTCGGATAATCTTCCAAAATTCTCTGGTTGCACTGGAGAACGAAGAACTAGACTTGGATCCCTCCTCTACATCCTCAAAGGCGGTAATTGAACTGAACTCACCCATTTTTACATCTTTAAAGGTGGAAAGTGAACTGTGTCCGCCAACGTCTTTGGAAGTTATGCCACAAATGGGGGGTCCACTTCCTAGTCTTCCCCCACCGACTGCGACTGGAGCTCTAATCCAATATCAATCTGGGGCCCTTAACCCCTTGGTCAGAGACCTTGAGGCGAAGCTGACCGTCGATATCTCTCCCTTTCCTGATTTCTGCATTAACATTGCTCCCAGGCCATGGTCACTGGCATCGGTGGTAAGGATGGTTTCGGCGCCCGGGTCAAACCCTTTCAGGGGTATGGTTTCACTCATCTCCTGTTTCAATGTGTCGAATTCCTCCTGCTCTTCCTTATTCCATTTGAAGCCGTTTCTTTCTTTCAGTAGTTGGCGCAAGCAGTGCGTCTTGGTGGCAAAGTGGGGAATGAATTTGCTATAATATTCGGCCATCCCCAGGAATGATCTGACGTCCTCCTTCTTCCCCGGGGCTGGCGCGTCCAGTATCACTTGCATGTTGGCTCTCTTTGCCTCTATGCCCCTCTCGCTCACTTCATGACCGAGGTAGGTCACTGATGGTACCCCAAATTTGCACTTGGACCACTCCGCCGTCAAGCTGTTCTCCTGCAACGTGCGTAGTACAGTGTGCAGCTTCTCACTGTGTTCTTGTTTGGACGCTCCCATGACCAGAATGTCGTCCTGGAAGAATTGAACACCTTCCACCTTCGAAAGAGTCTATGCATCAGGTTTTGAAATACAGCAGCTGCCGATGCCAGCCCAAATGGCATCCTGACAAACTTGTAGCAACCGAAGGGCGTGATAAATGACGTGAGGTGACTGCATGACGGATGGAGCTTTACCTGGTGGTAGGCAGATGACAGGTCCACTGTAGAGAACCATTTTATGCCCTTCGTTTTGGCCAACATTTCATTGATACGAGGAAGGGGAAACTTGGCGATCAGGATGTTTTTGTTGAGTTCCCTGAGGTCGACACACAGCCTCACCTTTCCATTAGGCTTTTGAGCCACCACCAAAGGCGAGAGCCACTCCGCCCTCTCAATGGCCTGTATTACTCCACTTTTTTCCAGTTTGTCCAGTTCTGCCTGTACTGCCTCCCGGCATCGGAAAGGAATGTTCCTTACTTTGTGAATGATTGGTTTGGCTCCCTCCTTCAACCTGATGAGGTTTTTATACTTGGCCAATTCACCTATCTGTCCACTGAATACCTTGGGGTATTCCCTGTGCCAGGCTTCATTGTCGCTTCCTCCTTCCATGTTCATTAGCATCACCTTTTCTATGCCACCCGAGTTCAGTTGTATTCCTAACGCTCCTTGGTCCTTCCAACTGAGCACTGATGGCCCTTTTTCCGCAATTTACAGTTTGCAATTTGCTTGACGTCCTCTGAACTCGAAGAGCAATGGGCAGTAGTCTAGCATAGGTATTCTCTGCCCCGTGTACGTGACAGGTCTTAGATCCATGGGACGCAGCTCCTCCTTTACTTTTGTCACGAATTTCTCTTCCCACATTTGCCTTTGTATGATGGTGATGGGGGCTCCACTGTCTGCAATTATCTCGATGGGCACACCACCTATGTGCATGTTCAACTTGGCTTTGTCCGACTGTGCACCCCACATCCAGTACCTGGGCATCAATGTAGAGGACTTCCTCCAGTTCTTCCTCCTCCGTCTGGCTCCTTTCTTCATGGTTTTCTTGACCTATGTACCTGACCATGGCTCCCTTAAATTTACGGCGGCATACCTTTTCATAGTGGCCGAAGACGCTGCAGTATGCACATTTTGCCCTGAACGCCGGGCATACTTTGTCGTTTCCCATGTGCGACGTGCTTCCGCACCTGTAGCAGCTAGGTCGTCCGCCTCTACCCGTTTTTTGGACCGTGCCTCCGGCTTGGGTGTTCCTTCTATTATCTTGACTTCTTGGTGGGTCTCTCTGCTTTGCCCTTTCGCTCTTTCCGGGCGTCATTACCCTGCAGACCGTCTGTGTCCCTCCAGCATCTTTCCGGGCTGCTTGGGCGCACCGCTTGGACATTTCCACTTTCTTTACCAAGGCCCAAACCTCCTTCAGGGGAGTCTCTCCATTTACCCACAGTTTTTCTTGCACGTGTGTGCTGGATGTGTGCATTATGATCTGGTCCCTTATCAGTTCATCATGCAGTGTGCCAAATTTACATGTCAGGGCCAACTTCTGCAGTGCCGCTACGTACTCATCGATCGTCTCACTGCCCTCTTGTTTCCTCTGGAAGAAATTATGCCTGTCGATGGCTACGCACCCTACCGGCCTGTAGTGCTCGTCAAGGTCCTCAATGGCATGACGAAACACGTCTGTGTCAGTAGTGTCTCTTGTGCCTTTGACGATGGTGTCATACACTCTGAGCCCCTCCGGGCCCAAGTTGTGGAGCAGGATCTTCCTCCTCCTCGGGCTCGAGTACGCTGCTTCACTCTCGTCTTCTAATGCTTCCAAATAATTTAGGAAATACCGCTTCCAGTCTTCCCACGGCATTGTGGGTTCCCCTCTTTTCGGGAGAAAAGGCACCATTTGGGTGAGGGAGGTGGACTGTGTCGCCATCTTGCCGTTCCCTCTGGGGCCCGCTTGTGTTTGGATGGCCCGTCCGGGTGGGCTTCCAGGCTCCTGTCTCTCGTCCGTGTCTTCCTCACTGTGCTCGCTGCTGGCAGAACCACCCCCTGTAGCGCCGTCCGTAGTTGGGAGCGCTTGTGGTCTGTCTCTGTCTGCTGTGCCAGCAGTGTTCGATCTTTCCCCCTTTCCTTGCTGTGCCGCCAGTGTGCTGCGTGGGGTTCACTAGTTAGTGGGGGGGGGGCCTTTTGTGCTTGGCTGAGTGAATCGCCGATCACCTCATGTGCCCCCGTGTGGTGCACGGTACTGCCTTTTCCCCGCTCTCACCGTGACGCCCTGTGGCCAGACGGCAGTTCCGCTGACTTTGGGGCTTGTGTCTCTGTGCCAATTGTGGTGGGAGTGCTCTCGTTCTCCCGCCGGGGCTTGTCCCCCGTCCTCTGCCACGCTCCGGAATTAATGATATGCCATTCCTCTGTCTCCGTCTCCTTGCTGCACGCGTAGGGATTCCGTGTCAGATCCCGTGCCTCGTCGCCATTGTAAGATCTGTGAATCACTTAAGACAGGAGGCAATATGCTTTTTCAAGTTGGTTTATTACCCGGAGCGCCGGGACAACGTCTTTATCGACACTCGGCTGGCGCCTCAATAAGATGGCCGCCTTCCGCTTCCGGCTCACCCCTTCCGGTTCCGGCTAGTGGAAACACTAGACCGTTACCACAATTCCTTGCGTTTTCGCAAATAAAATAAATCCTGTGTATAGTTATATTCATATTGGATTTAACACTCAGAAGGCCACATTCTAGCCGAAGTGTGGTCACATTGTGTGTCATCTGTACTATGGCATTAATTGTCATTACAGTTCATATTACAATAGTGCCGGTAGACCGGTGGATATTACATACTTTTTACTGTGTTTGCATGTGTGACAACACGGATTTCCAGCGTTTTCACAATAGGATTACGTGTGAAAAAAGGAATATTCTGGATTTAACAGCCATATAATTGTTAACCTGAAGGCCATATGTAGCCAGTGTAAATGTTCGCATTATGAATGATAAACGATTACACATTTAGTACAGTAACCTATTGCAGATGTTACAAGACTGGTGTGTTAAGGTTGTTTCTGGTGACCTATGGTACACTTAAGGTCACTTCATTGTGCGTGAGATATAGACCGACTGTGCAGTGTGTTGCAAAATACAGATGTTAAGGGGGACTACTTAGATGCAGGGTGGTGTATATTATAAGTGACCTGCAACATTCAGGACAAGAACGTTATTTGCTCGTGGCAGAGGAAAATTAACTCAAGCTGGCCACAAACCCACGCCATTCCTCAGCGGAATTCAGCCCTTTTGTCTTTTATTTCCACATTGTGCAACAGAACCCGGCTGGGTTCACTGTGAATATATTTTTACTCATTTCACGCACATGGTTGTCACCACATCTTTTACATGAGCCGTCATGCAGGTAATTGCCTTCCTCTAGTTGTCCTGATAGTCGCTACCCAACAACCAGTTTAGTCATCTCATTGCCCCTTTGCTTACATCTTTCAGATGTCCCTCATTTTGTTGTTCCTGACGAGACCCCTTAATCAGGGTCGGGTCGAAACGCCGTCGACACTTTGTGAAAGCGAACCACGCAGACAGCACCTATGAATCCATAGTGTCGCTGGAACATTGTATCACTATTGTTTATTGGTCGCCTTTCATTCTTTTGAATACACATTCCTTGAAACCTTGTAAAAATTGCTCACTTTATGTCACTCAACTGTTTCCTTGGTTCTTTTGAATACACTTGGGACACACCGCACTGTTTTTTGTAACCTAATGTACAGTTTATATGCTGTTTAAATCTTTCCCTGTAAGAATACAAATTAAATTTGGATATGAACTCTGGTGTTGTGAGCCTTTCTTCTCTCTCTAGTTTCCCCTCAACCCTCAGTTGATATTGCTATTATGCTTTATATTTATTTGAAATACATGTATTATGCCAATGGAACCGCTGTTTTGATTATAAAGTACACACCCAGGTTCCTCTGTGAGTAGGGTTCCCTTGTTCTCCTTTTCGCCTATAAAAACGGTCGCCCATCTACTAGTTCTTCCAGGAGTGAGTACCTCCCCTCGCTGTCCAACACTCTACGAGTTTCTTTAAATGGAACCGGCCTGAGCCATATCATCGCCACTCGAGCAACCGTACAGTAGGTAGTAGCGCAAAAGATACCACAACAATGCTTCTGTATTTGGCCTAGCTCTTTATGAGTGCGGTGTGTTTCTTGTAATAGTATGATCTGCGCTTTTTGCAGCTTTGCATAGGAATACACTGCGTATCGCTTTCTCACTGTGTGCATTCCTCTGACATTTAGGGTCAGGAAGCTAATATCCGTTGCGTTTGGCATAATCTCTTTTGATTCTGGGGAACTGGGAGAATGGACAGGGGGAATATTGTGTCCCGTCTGGGGGGTTGAGGCGCCCGCCCCAAATGTGATTGTGTTTGTGAGAGTCGAGAGTAACTGAGAGATGTAACAACTAGTTTTGAGGAACCGGGTTCCAACATCACGGACCTATCACAACTGGTGATACGTCCAAACTACACGCGTTAAACAGCGTTCTAATGTATTGTAGGGGTGTACTCCTTTGGGTTTCTGGGCTCTTTGCCCCGAGTGGCCCATGTTGATATGTGTGTTAGTCATGGGTCTCATGCATTCAGAACTATTTGTTCATAGCAGTGTTTAATGTTTTGGTTTTGATTGTCACTACTGGGTACACAACAGGTGCGAGCAACATAAGGGGGGGAAGAAGATTAACCTCAGGTGAGTGGCCCTTTCAAATCAAGGGACAGGTTATCGAGTCCTCGTGGGAAATACTTGTGTCTCTGGAACTGTCCTCGGACGAGAAGATATACGGGCCATCCTCTCTGTCCAATGTTGCATGGCCCTCTTCTTCTCTCAGCTCGGGCTCTATCGTTCGCAGCGCCCCAGTCACTTTTGGACAGTAGGTGGTGCCCCCCTCTGGGGCCTACAGACCATGGATTTAGCGAAGTCCAGGCTCTAGTGCGGGTACTTCAGGCTGTCCTGACCGTGGCAAGGAGTCGCAGGCGTGTTATCGCTGCTTTCTTTATTTTCGCGCTCCGGCTGTGGTGGTTGCCTAAGGGGCCGCCATGCTGCATCAGGCTCCTGCCTCCGTCAGCATAAGTAGCCCTCGTCACACCCCAGTGCTGATTCCACTGGTCGTAGCTCCCAGCTTCTGCTGCTCTATTCTTTATTAGGTGGATGGGGTGCTTCTTCATGGGGCCCTCGATCCTCCTGCCCAGCCGCAATCTCCACTCCGCTGAAGGCCTGCGTCAATCCCACTGTGGGATTGTCAGGTGTCACGAGTGCAGAGCTCACGTCCCCAAGACCTCTCCTTACTTGGGTGCTGCTTCTGTTGTGGCCCTGGGTCAGCGCACTGCTAGCCCCGGCTCATCCTGGGGGTCGCTCCTCACTTTCTTATTGCTACGATCATGGTGTAGGGGGCCCCCATTTTGTGTTGAGACTTCCTCCTCTGTTTTTGGGCTTTTGTTTCGCCCCCTATGGCAACATCCAGTTGTCACCCCCGATAACATCCAGGCGTTATTCCCCCTGGTCAGTTTTAGATGGCACTTGGTGTCACCTTCAGGGGCCTACAGGTGTTGGGCCCGGGGTATCCTCTACTCCACCGTGGGGAGGCCCAGGCCTCAGCACGAGTGCTGCAGGCCATTCTGGTCGCAACGAGAGACCGCTTCTGGTGTCTAAGCATATCGGGTTTCGTTCCACAGCAGTACAACGCGTTATCGCTTCCGTGTTTGCACTCACTATATTGTAGGGGCGCACAGGCCGGTCCTCTAAGCCTCTGGTTGTGGCGTTTGCTTAATGGGCCGCCATGTTTTGTCAGGCTCCCGCCTCCGTCAGCACTTTTGGCTTTTGCCTCCCCCCCCCCCGGATAGGCACCCAGCCGCTGTGGCTTTGCGCTTCACTAGGCGGTAGGGGGGGGGCGCTTCTTCACGGAGTCCTCAGTCCTCGCATCCGGTTGAGATCTCTGCCCCGTTGTGGGCCCATGCTGGTCGCCGCAGGGATGGAGCCCGTGTCCCCAGGACCTCTCCTCGCCAGGACTATCGCTCTGCACTCTCTCGCTGTCACGATCTTGGCATAGGGGGGACGCCATTTTGTGCTGGATCTTCTCTCGCTGTTTTCTGGTGCCATCCTTGGCTCTGCTTCTTGTTTCACCACCTATGTCGTCGCTTCAGTTGTCACCATCACATGAGCGACATGTTGGCAAGTCGCCCTGCCCCAAAGATCAGGATGGTTGCCGATGTGTTAGTCCAGTGACCAGAGCTTTCCTCAACCACGTCTGCCATGTTGGCCAGCGTAGCCACGCCCCCATATCTCTTATGGGTCCAGATGGGTCTTTAGAAGCATTCTCAAAATGTTTGCACAAGGCAGGGAAGCAGTTCCAAACAGCGTTCACAGATCTGTAACTGAATGTTACCCATCTAGTATTAAGCATTTTCCCTATCTTCTGAAACTGTACACATAGCTCCCTGGCAGACAGATTTAGCTCGCTCTGGTTTTTGTGGTGACATACTGTATGTGGCATACAATGAGTCCATGAGAATCTTGAAGTGATTGACCACATCAACTTCATCAACTGTATCTGCCACAGCAAGTTCTAATCTGTGAGCCAAACAGTGCCATGTCAGTACAAGATTTGGACATTCTGATTTCAGCAATGCTACTACTCCTCCTTTTTTACCAAACATTACTGCTGCTCCATCTGAACATACTGCAATCAAGATATCATGTAGCAGACTTTTTGTGAGTCCAACTTTTTCGAAGTAGTTTAGGAGAGCTGTCTTTACCCCAAGGGCATTTGTTTCCGCCAGCTCCAGAAGGCCGAAATAGATGGTCACTGGGGTACTTTAATTTCCAAATATGCCATGGTGGTAGATTATTAAGGTAGAAGCATTGCTCATAGAAGTGCTTTCATCAATTAATACTGTGATCTTTGGTTTGTGTTGTCTGATATAACAGACCAATCTTTGTTGCATTTCCAGTGCAATGTGTTTTATTATTTCAGTTGCAGTAACATTACTGTGCAACACACTGCCCATTGCACTGCCATTCTTTGCCTGAAGGAGAATTAGATCATGGTGGTCAGTGAAAAGGCAATCTTTTTTTGCCAAGTAGTTGGCAGTGTCAAATACCTTGCATGTGCTCACCATATGTTTTGCATTACATTTTTGTACTGTCACCAACAATGTATTTTTATGCTGAGCTTTAAGAATGTCTTCAGTTGCCAAGTGACCAGCGCTCGCCTTATGCTCCATAATCTTCTTCCTGAGCTGTTTCTGCCTGAAAGCTTTTCCGTCACCGGAAGGACCAACCTCGCCATCTGCCCACTCTTTACTTATGCGCATGCCCTGGTTGTTATTGTGCACTGAAAGACCTGTTGATTTAGCACGTTTGCATTAAGAACATCCAATATTGCCTGACTTAAGATACAACCATTTATATTCCTCTTGAAAGTAATACCACTGTTTAGTGTTCCAGCAGTCAGGGAGTTTGACGGTTTCTTTCTCTGGCACACGTTGAAGTCTTTATAAAGGTGGACTGCCCTTGGCAGACTCTTGCTGAGTTTTACTAGCTTCATCACTAGTTGGGTGCACTGGACAAGACTCCCCTGTAACACGCTGGCGCTTCAGTGACGGTAGGAAGTCAATCATTGAAGACTGCATAGACTTGCGCTTCAGAGCAGAAGCAGATAAGCCACTAGTAGCCATGGTAAAATTTAGACCTTCCTTCTTGAAGGCTGGACTGGTATATCTGGAAAAGAAAATCCTCTGCTGATTTTGGTTTCCAGGTGATAAGGCCTTGCGTCACGCAACGAGAATATTAAGCCTCTTATCTGCAACAAAAATTGAATAGTTTACTCCAGTGATCAACAATGTTTAATTGGAGTGCCATTTGGCAGGCAGATGCTACTCTTCATTTTGTGCTGCTCCTGAAATCATCTATCATTGTGCAGTGGAAAAAGAATAGACTACTGCATGGAATAAAGAATATCCTGAGGCACTGCCATCCTACTGCATCACTGCATCGAATAAAGAAATATTATTTTACACTCCCACCCTTCTGCTTCGCACAACTCCCTAAAATAATGACTATCCCAGGGTACTTCCATCCTTCTGCTTCGCTTCATAGAATATTAGCAAAAAACAAATATGGATAAATACAGACAAAAAATTGATTCAAATGGTGGCTTTTACACCACATATTTACGGCAAATTGTTGCAAAAGCGGGATCCAAATATAGTATTTTAAAGCACAAGTGTGAAGAAAATGTACAAACATATAAAAAATGTGCCCAATCCTCCAACTGCGATAGAAGAAACAAGGGTCCAAAACATCAATTAAGCATTGCAATAGTCAATACTTAGATACTAAGGCAAACAGTTTTTGAGCATATAATAAATCAACAGTTCTGCGTAATAAATACTAAGCAAAGTACATCCAAACACAGAAAACAAAGCGCGACAGACTTAGTTACTACCAAGCAATTTTAATTCATTGCTTATCCAGTGAATTCTTTCAAATTATTCACAAAGACAGTTTATGGAGATTAGTTCAATACTGTCAATAAATCACTATAATACAGGAAAAAATTTAAAGGTGATTATGCCCCCAGGGGGAGTGTGCATAGATAGAGGTGATCTGGGTTGATGTAAGTGTTCAGAAAAACTAAAGAAGGATCAGAAATTTGTGACAAAAGATTGATAACAATTTTTAACAAAAGGAGGATCAGTTTGAAATCACAGCCCACACGGTCACCCAGCCATCATATTATTTATATATAAGATTTTTAAATGCAAAAAATCGGACATCAATTCCAAAATAAGCACGTCAATTTGGGGGTCTATCAAGGTCCAGGTGAGATCAAGAAAAAGGGCGTCGACGTTTCAACTCGTCTTATGGCCCGATGGGTAGATTACACCTCGGCCTTACGAGTCTTCATCAGAACAATGGGAGGGCAAAATCACCAAGGCTTGGTAATCCCCGTAATTGAAGAACGAGGGAAAAGTTCACCCATGTGTGGACTTTCTCACACCGGGATAGGGTATTTAATTTCACCTTGTGCTGTCCAATAGTACTTGATGCAAATGTCAATTAGTTACTGCACATACACCGCACTGGTTCCCAATTGTAGCTAAAATTCTGTGTCAGTGGGGTGATCTTGAGTCACATCAATGTCTCTTATCTTGAAGCGGGTCCCACATATTCAAGAGGTGCAATTAATGGCCATCATTAGTAGTATATCCAGATATATCCTAAGTTTGTGTCTCCCTTCAAAAAACGTTTCCACCTTGTACTCGAGGGCTGCTTGGACTCATAGAATAACCGCACATTACCCAGGTCCTTGACCAATCGGGTTACCCCATTTTTGAAAATGGCAATCCTCTAACTGGTCTGCTTGCAAAATAACTCTCAAGCCAAGCACACACAGCCAATGGAAACAGGCCCTCTAAGTGTTTTCTACACAGTTGTCAGCCCTCCTCACCAGCGTTGTTATATTAAGAAGGGGGCACTGCCAGTAGTTCTTCGCAGGCTGCTATATTTTAATGTGCCAGCACTTCTCATTTTCCCTCATTGTGGCCTAGTTTGCGCCAGTACCAGACTCTTTTTCGATAACACCTGCATCCAAAGTCTCAAAAGGTATATTTTTACCAACTACAAAAATATTTTTGTATCCTCATGTAACGCAACTGGTGCTAATATGTAAAGCGCTCTGATACCCGATTTGGGTCAAGTTTGCGCTATATAAAACTCCGTTAAAAAAAAACTAAGTGTACTTAGGAGAGGGTATTTCTCAACAGTTGTTTGGAGAAAATGCCAATCCAAGAGTGCAGCAAACTTAACCATCACCAGAGAGAAATTCCACAGTAATCGATGCAAATTTGCCCAAAGTTTGTTGAGCTGGCTTTAAGTGAGCACTTGCTGTCCATTCCTTCCCATTTTTCTTTAATTATTCTCTTATTACACACTTACGGGAAACTGTCTAATTTCAAGTAAGTGTTATTTGGTATCCCAGTAGTAACTAAGCAATTTCGCTGAGACTGCATAGTTCACAAAGGCACTTGATGCTGACTAATAGTTTCCTTTAAGATGTTTGATGTCATTTTTTAAAAACATAAAATATGGTATCATTCAAGCATTCCACCCATCACTTTTCCCTCACTGAGAAACCCAAGTGTAATGGATTTGTCAAATCACGAGTCAAAGCGAAGTTGCACATCAGACTTATACCTGGTACCAGTCAGTGTGATTGTATATTCCCCATCTGGGAAGAGTGTCACACAGGACTTAATTACATCATTGTTAGTAAACATAGGAAGAGCAGAGCAATGTGAAAGTAGATGAAAATGAAACTCAGAGGGGTCCGTCTGGGTCGACTTTACTATTGACTTGAGATATCTACTTACTTTGGAATTGTGCCTGAACATTTTCAATGCAGCCACAAGCAAAACTTAAATTCTCAATTGTAACAACATTTTCAAATTCTGGAGAACCGTGGCCCTCAATATTTGCCTTGATTTCCATTCCAAGGGCTGTTCAATCTTTTCTACGAGGGTGCTTTACCATCGCATATATAAATCAATAAACAGAACAAGTCAGCATTGGCAGTGAGAGTGTTTTGAAAAAGATGAATGGTGCTTTGATGCAGAATGAGAAAGCTGCGGGGAAGGGGATTAAAAAAACGGCCATTAAAATACTTACGTTGCGGGCTTGCAGGCTGGGAGGGCAAGTCTTGTGTGGCTTCAGAAGGATCCTGGCTGAGGCAGCCCTGATGCGGAGACAGGGTCCCGACTGTGCTGGTAGGGCTGGGGAGGCATCACGAAGGTAAGATTCCTTTTCATTGCTGCTGGATTCTGTTGTAGACCCTCGTCCCTCACTTGCTTTAAGGCAGAGCAGGGTCACACTGGTTGCTGGAGAAATCTTTCTGCAGGCCATAAAAGCAGGGTTGTGCCAGTTCTAACCAGCTGTTGTGCCAATGGCTGACATGATGATGTAGGTGGCGCTGCGTGTTCAAACAGAAGGGAAATCCAGAGAGAAAGTGTCTCTCTTCAAAGGATTTCGCTTCCTGCTACAATTACTTCACACCTTAAGCAGTGCGCGCCCATGCTCATCCAAAACACAGATAAAAACCGGGACGTCTGGTCACCCTACCTGTATTTGTTTCAGTACTTCTGGCAGCGCTGTGATTGAAGGCCTGCTATTGCATATGGTAGCACCACTTTCCGATGAATAACATCGCTTTTTTAAAAATGCATTTTTATTTTGAGAAAGAACTTACAGCAGTGCTCTACATGCACCTGTCTCAGTACAGACTTAAAAGGAGATAAACACGTAGCCATCATTGTGGTATGCAGGACATCAGACATCCGGTGAACATTTAAGTTTAAAAAAAGCTTCATTAGATCAAATATACGAAGTAAAACATAAGTACAATATACAATTCACAATGCAATGAGAAACAGAAAATGAAAAGATATTAAAGGATGAAAAAAACCTAATAAGTACAATATAAGTGAGAATTGTAAAATACTAGAAATACCAAAGAAAAGGGAAAACATAATGCCTTAAGTTTAAAAAAAGCTTCATTAGATCAAATATACAAAGTAAAACATAAGTACAATATACAATTCACAATGCAATGAGAAACAGAAAATGAAAAGATATTAAAGGATGAAAAAAACCTAATAAGTACAATATAAGTGAGAATTGTAAAATACTAGAAATACCTTTTTTTTTTTTTTTTTTAAGTATTTTTATTGTCGCAGGAATCAGTAATAAAACAAAAGTATCATACATAAGTACATTTACATTCTCAATTGATTTTCTTTCTTTTTTTTTTTTTTTTTTTTTTCCCTTTTAAAAAAAAAACATAAGATTTACATTGCTTATGATAAAGGGATAGGGTGTTGGCAAGAGAAAGCAATAATAAGAAAAAGGATGAAAAAAGAAAAAGGAGAAAAAAAAAAAGGAAAGATAAAGCAAGAGTTAAGTTATGAAGCTTCGGCACGGCCATGTTAAAGGAAAAAAAAAAAAAAGGAAGGAGCTATTTCCTAAAAACGGCTAATATTGATTCAGTTAATTCGCACAAATATCTTCATATGTCAACTCTATTCCGCAGTTGTTATGCTTCAAAGAAATTGCATCCAAATTTTTTCTTTTCTAGCTAAAGTTTTTGGTCCTCTATGTTTAGCGAGTGTAAGTTCCATGGTTCTGATTTCTATAACTAATGTTAACCACTCAGCTACAGTTGGAGTGTTCTTTGATATCCAAGCTCTTGCTATAATTAATCTTGCACAAGCTAATAAGATTGTTATAAGATCTTGATTAGGACAGTGAGTCTCATAGATATCAAGTAAAACCAGCTGGGGTGATAGATCCGGTATTTTAATCTGACTGTCTTGAAGATGTTTTATAATACCCGTCCAGTAGCCAGAATACGCCGGGCAAGAGTAAAGCATATGTTCTATGTCAGCAGCGTGAGTGTTGCACTTCACACATTTTATTTTTTCTGATGTTTGATTCCCTTGCGCCCAGGCGGATATTCTTTCTGGAGTGTAATACAATTCTGTGATAGTCTTATATGATTGTAGTCTTAAGTTGGAAGAGTGCACAACATCATTTATATGAGTTAAAGCTTTACTGATCTGTTCTGAACTTATGTCCTGATTTAGCCGGCGGGACCATTTAGTAGCTATATTGGTGGTATTTTCATTTTTATCCTTGGTTAAGAGTTGATATCCCAGTTTTATAAGTGATTTAGTTTTATCAGAATATATGCACTCTATAATCTCAGACTGAGTAATTGATGTTAATTTCATTTTGTTAATAAAAAAGTCTCTCAGCTGGCGATATCGGTAATGCATATCATTTGTCACACCATTTAAAATTTTCATGGTGTCGAAATCTAGCATGCCATTATGTCCAAATATATCGCCTAGTGTGTTAAGGCCGCAGTTAATCCAACGATACCCGGTCCCATCTGAAAAAATTACTGGAAGACCCGGATTGTCCCATAGCCTGAGTTCCGTATTAAAAAATGAGATCTGACTAATGTGCATAATCTTTTTCCAGATATTTGTAACATGCTTAGCTGTCTTAAATCTCACCCGTTTGTAGTAGTTTGGATCGTGTGTGCGGAGCAGAAATTGATTTGAATCAGTACCTAACAAATAGCGATAAAAAAAAATACAGGACTCTTTCTTAAGTAAGCTCCGAATTCTATGAAAAAAGGTTGCCAGAAAGTATAATTTAAAATCTGGAAAAACAAGTCCCCCTTTTGAGATTGGTAGTTTCAAAAATTTTACAGCCCTGCGTGCCTTTTTGTATCCCCAAATGAAGCTGCTACAAACAGAGTCCAGTTTTTTAAAGAAAGATTGGTTCGGTTGTAGTGGTATGGCTCTAAACAGATAGAGTAACTTGGGAAGTATTTTCATTTTGATCAGGTTTAACCGACCTACCAGACTGAGAGGGATTTTGTGCCATTTTTTAAGGGTTGTGGAGGTTTCTTTTAGGAAGGTATCATAGTTTGTTTCCAGAATTTTCCCTACTTTAGCCATTAACTTGATGCCTAGATAAGTAGCTTCTTTGCAAGTGTTGTAAACATGTATATCGGGAGTATAATTAGCTATGATTTGGGTTTTGCTCACGTTCAGTTTATACCCTGAAACTAGACCAAATATATGTGCCTCGTTAATAATTTCTGGCATAGCTCCGTTAAAGTCTTTTGTATAAATAGCTATGTCGTCGGCGTAAGCCGTTAGCTTCAAAACAGTTCCTCCATGACTTACTGGGATAATGTTTACCTGATCATTTAGTGCGTTTAAAAAAGGTTCTAAAGATAGGGCAAAAAGTAAAGGAGAAAGGGGGCAGCCCTGTCTCGTGCCTCTTAGTATTTTAAACTTTGCCGATTCTTTGTCTCCGTAACTAACCAAAGCCAAAGGTTCGTCATAGAGGGACATAACCCAATCCAGATAAGACCCGGAAAGACCCAATTTCCTTAATACTTCCCACAGATAGTCCCACCCCACTCGGTCAAAAGCTTTTTCTGCGTCTAACAAAATCATACCGAGTGGGGTGTGTGTAACTTCAGCAACATCAAAAGCAATTATTGAGGTGTTAACGTGTGTGGTAGTATCCCTTCCCATGACAAAACCGTGTTGTTGTAGATTAACCATGGAAGGCATGCTAGGGGCCAGCCTATTTGCCAGTATCTTAGAGAAGATTTTAACATCCGTGTTAAGTAAAGAGATCGGTCGGTAAGACCCACACTCTTTTTCCGGTTTCCCTTTTTTCAAAAAGAATATTATTTTCGCTATTTTCCATGAAGGAGGTGCTTTTTTGGATACACTGATTGAGTTTATCACTTTCTCCAATAAAGGTAGTAGTTCTTGTGCACAAAGTTTGTAAAGTTCTCCTGGAAGGCAATCTTCCCCAACTGCTTTCCCTGATGGTAGACTATCTATGGCCCGTTTTATTTCGTCTAGTGTTATTACAGAGTTAAGTTGTTCAATAGTTTCCATACTGAGTGTTTGAGATACAGTTAAGTGTTTATCTAAATATTGTATTATAGCTGATTTCGCATGTGGCGTCTCTGGGGTGTACAATTGTTGATAAAATTTAACAAACTGGTTTAATATTTGATCCGTTCTGTCGTATATATTTAAGTCATCCCCTACTATTTCTTTAATTTTTGTTTTTGCTTTCCTATCCGCGGTTTTGAAGGCCAGTAACTTCCCAATACGATCACCGCCCTCATATTGTCTGAATTTAAATTTTTGTAGTTGTGAGGTGTATCTTTCTCTCAATGTTTTTAATAAACCTGCTTGTGATTTCGCCAGCTTTAGCCTAATACTCTCAATATTATCCTTTGCATATTTCGTTGCTTCTGCCAAGCTGATTTCCAAATTTCGTATCTCATCTATTATTTGTTTCTTCTCATGGCGAATCTCAGCATTCTGTCTAAATATGTACTGTTGGGCAAAACCTCTAATACTGCATTTACATGAATCCCATACCATATTAATGTTAGCAGTATTAATATTAATTGAGATAAATTCCTGAATATGTTGCTTGAGTAGAATCGAGAATCTCGTATCTGTTAATAAATGTCTCGGGAAAGAAAACTTTCGTGGTTCTTTAGTTTGATCTGGAAACATAACCTCAAGTAATAATGGGTTGTGATCAGAAGTAATTTTAGGGCAGATATCTATCGAACAGTTATCTAAAATTTGTTCTGTGGCCCATATCATGTCAATTCTTGAGCAAGATCTGTGTGGTACAGAATAATATGTGTATCCTGCCTGAAGAGGATATTTTGATCTCCATATGTCTCTGACGTTATTCAATCTTGCTAATTCCAAGATAGCAGTTCTAACTTTATTCATTCGTTTAAGTTTACTTTGTCCGGTGGAATCTATTTTATAGTTGATAGTACAGTTAAAATCCCCAGCTATTACTAATTCTCCATCCCAATCCAGTAAGTATAAACTAAGTTCTTCGTAAACCCTAGGGTCATCAATATTTGGTCCGTATATTACACATAATACTATCTTGCAGTTATCACATTGTATCTGTGCAATTGCCCACCTCCCACGGACATCTGATGCAGTTTTTGTTGTTACGTATCTAGCACCTCGTTGTATTAAAATAGCTACCCCTCTTATGGTCTCATCTAAAGTAGAGCATACCACCACATTATAGTTCAATTGTGATAGCAGCTTACGGTCTTGATATTTAATATGTGTTTCTGACAGTAGAACTATATTCGGATTGTACATCTTAATCTCCTCCTTTACTAAGTTTCTCTTATTCTTACTATTCAGGCCGTCCACATTCCAACTTAATATTCTTAACTTCGACATGTTACTATCCTGTTGGTTATCCAGTACAAATTTCTCCCAACTACCTCTTCCCATTTCATATATGTTCCCTTTTCATTGTTAAATTTAAAGCAATAATCGAATCCTGCGAACCATTTTTTACACCCATTTTTTCCCCCCCACCCCAGACCGACATGGTCAGACCCTCCCCTGCCAGGACCCCCACGAGGCCCTCGCACCCACCCGTCACTTAGGGGGGAGCACCCCTCTATTTGATGCTGCCGCTGAGAAGGCAGCAGAGAGAGAAAGCTAACATGATAATCTGCTCATGCTCATGCCACAATTGCTTAATCCTAGCCTTTACATAGCTCCCTGTTTGCTCGTTCTTTTTTATCTACATCAATATAGCCAACAAGCTATGTAATTTCCATTTTAGTTTTCATTCTGTTTTTCTTTTTCTCTTTCACTTTCCCTAGAGAGTTTTTCCAGAGCATGTTCGGCATCTTCTAAATCTGTGAAAAAAACCACCTTGCCATTTCGTATAATTTTGAGACGAGCAGGTTCTTGGAGATAGGCCATGCACCCCAAATTTTTAAAAGGATCTATCAGTTTCCTAAGTTCCCAGCGTTTGTCCATGGTGCCCTTACTAAGATCTGATTTCACAAAGAATGTTAAGTTATCAACAGTCACAGGATTGTTCGGTCTTGCTTTCAGTGAAACCGCTTGCCGCAAAAGAAAATTACCAAAATAAATCAGAAACGGTCGAGGAAATTTGCTATTAGTGTTCTTTTGTATCAGAGGCAGTCTATGAACTCTTTGCAACTGTGAGTCCCAGTCCCAGTCCGCAAGATCTGAAAAGGATCTCTGGAAAAGTTTCACCACAAATGTCCTAGGATCAGACCCCTCCATTCCTTCCGGAATACCAAATAGGCGAAGATTTTGCCTTCGAGCGCGATTTTCCAAATCCTCCACTTTGGCCTCTAATTTAGAGACTCTTAGAGAATTTTGTTTTGTGGTTGCTGAGGTCTTATTAACATCCCCTTCAACTTCTACCATGCGTAGTTTAATATCCTCAATCTCTTTAGTTGCGCCTCCCAGGCCCTGACAGATGGTGCTCATTGTTTCTTGTATCTTAGTGTTGTCTTCTCTAAGTTGCAGATATTGTTGTTGAGTCTCCGCTCTTTGTTCTAGGAGAGTCTGCATTATTGATTCCATGAACACTCTTGTTGGATCTGGAGTCTGAGTCTCATGAGTATTTAGAAAGCTAGAAAGACTAAACGGATTAGTGTTAACAGGATCGTGAGATTCATGTGGTGCCTTTAGTTGAGTGCATGTTTCAGCTAGCGCTCCAGAGCTTGTTGTTATATTTTGGGTCATACTATGAGAGTCATCTGTGCACCTCTCTGTGATCTTTTCTCCATGACTATTGGCTATTTTCTCGATAAGGGTTTCTGTAGTCGGTATCTGTGTTTTTTTCAGTTTCGAGATTATAGTCTGATTCTCCTCATTTACCTCATTTACCTCATTTAGGTGACCTGAGCTAATGGTAGCAAGATCCGGGTCTTGATCATCTGATTCAAGTGTCTCAATGTTAAATTCAGTGGATGAAGAAGCATTATGCTCAATTAGAGTGGGGGGGATTGCACCTGTTGTGGATGAGGTTGCGAGAGCCCCAAATACAAGCCCTGACATGGCTAGGGCAGATTGATCCGGGACTTCTTGGTTAGTCGAGGCACTATCTTGAGTATGCTCGCTAGTTATGTCTATAGAATTGTTTTTGCGGGCCCCCTGAGTATTATAGGCCTCTTCTGGGCTGGCGCCAGACAATCTTAGAGCCATGCTCTTGACTCCCCCCTTCGCCTCAATCCACCTTCTCAGCGGGCTGTCGTCGATTAGGCGGCTTTTCTTGTTTCCAAGAGCTTCTTTGTTGACTGTTTTAAGTAGAGCATTCTTTTGTTTAGTTCTAGCTTTCATTTTAATTTTCTTGACATTGGGTTTTTTAGTTGCAGGGTTCTTAGGTGCTCCTTCGGCACTTTCGTCTTCTGTCAACTCCTCGTATTCTACGTTCGAGTCATCATCTTCAGGCATAGCCGTGTTGTTCAGCACTATACTCTCGCTATCTCCTTTCTCCTTTGATTCGATTATTTCAATTGGGGCTTTATCAATGTTTTCTGTAGTGGAAATAGACTGCTCCGCCCTGCTTTTTGGCTTGTCTTGGGATTGGAGTTTACTTTTTACACTCTCAGGGTCTTCTACCACTATTATAGTTTCTGCTGTTCTACTGATCGCTACTTGTGCCTCAAGAGTAGCTTCTGACAGATCTGTGCAGAGGAGATTAGGGGTGGAGAGTTTACCAGTTCCCGTTTTCGCATCCGAATTACCCACCAATATTGAGTCAGATCTGTTGTTTCCTAAATTTTCAGCTTCCTTCTCAGGATTGTTCAAATTTTGAGTTTTGAGCGCCGATACCTGCGCTAAATCTGAATTGAGTATAGTGCAATCGTCCCTGACAAGAGTGCCTTTCCCTTCTCCTGGTGCATTTACCACAGTCTCAGTCTCAGTCTCATTGGCTGTTATGCCGTTATTCTCTTCTGCATTTGACCCCCCATTTTTATCCACAACGTTGCTTTCTTGAGTAGGCTGAGCAGACTGAGTCTCTTTACTGCTGTTAAGCCCCCCCCCAGCAACAGCCCCAACAATGCCTGCTGTTGCAGCCATAGTACTTGCGTTTAGTTGTCTGCCAGCTGGGGCGGTCTTCTTGCTCCGTGTAGTCCGCTGCCGTCCTGACATCGAATCCCTCGGGTCCTCTGCCTCCGCTCTATGGGGCTGCTGCTGCGCACCTGTGGAGGCTGTATCCAGGTACCGGTGTGTAGCCTGCTGAGGTGAGCCAGCCCCGCCTATCCCTCTGCCTCCCGGCGTAGTGACTGGACGGGATACCGCGTAAAACCAAACGCGAAAGGTGCGAGAGGTATTACTGAGCTGTGAAAGTGCCCTTATCGTTGATCTTCTTTACTTTACTTTTCCAGCCGGCTGATTGAATGCGCGTTATCTTTACAATTGTGCGTCTCTCCGCTTCTCCGTACTGCTCCGTTTTTCTTGGCTTTTCTAGCGCTTCTCTAGCGCTAAGTATCTGTGAATAACCTCTTCTCTCTGACACAGAACGCTAAGCGCCGTACAAAGCTGACTCTCTGTGCCTCTGACCTCTGCTCGCTGACACAGAGCGCTGAACGCCGCTCAGAGCTGACTCTCGGTGCCTCTGACAGTCCGTAGTTCCCCCGCTCTCCGCTCTCTGCATGCCGGTCTCACATATCGCTCGAAGCGGGACCTCGGTGACCCGGAATAGCTGTGGTTTAGTTCTGCTCTCCGCTCACATTCCTGCATTCCCTGCATAAAAAAAGCCGCCGAGCCCTCACAGCAGAATCACGGCGGAGCAGAGCAGAATCATGTAGCGTTCTCACTCGGCGGTTTCAGCCCGCCATCTTGACTCCTCCCCCACTGACCAAATACTAGAAATACCAAAGAAAAGGGAAAACATAATGCCTATACTAAGAGAAAATGCTTTTCAAAAATTTTTATGAGTAAGAAAGAGAAGAGAGAAGGAAAGAAAGAAAAAGAAAAGAAAGAAGAGAGAAAAAGGGAGTAAGAAGAGAAAAAAGAAAAGAGAAAGAAAGTAAAAAATAGCATAGCAATAACAGTAAGGCATATTATGTTTCACATCTGGAAAGAAATTCAGTTAATGGTAACCATAACAAATCTCTTTTAATCAAAAGAGAGGTAGTCGTTGCATGGGCACGATCAAGTCTACGGTGATGGCATAGCAGGTTCCACCATGCAGTATAAGAGATTTTAAAAGTGTCTTTCCAGTTCGTAGTAATAATCTGCAAGGAAATGACTATGAACAAGTCTATACATTTACGAACAATATTAGAAACATTCCATATAGGAGAAGAACCACCTAAAAAGATATGAACAATATCAAAAGCGTTGTTGGAACCCAAAATATCATTCAGCTTGCACCATATGTTTTTCCATGGGGAATTAACCAAGGGCCATTGAAAAAACATGTGGAAGAGGTTACTATCAGGGTGAGTACATGCCCAGCATTGACTAGAGTCTGATGCTTTAAACTTATGAAGGTCAGAAGGGGTAAGAAAAAGTTGATTGTAAAAGAAAAACAGAGTCTGAGTAGTGCTAGCTGAACGGGACACAGAGTGAATCCCAGACCAGATGGAATCCCAGACAGGAAAAGAAAATTCCTGTGCTAGATCCTTCTCCAAAGCAAGTTCAGTTTGGGATTTTGAACAATCGGGTATAGAACGAGAGAGGATCTTATAAATAGTAGCAGCTTTGTATGGGGTGCTAAAGTCTAAATGAATAGAGTGTAATGGAATGTCATCCGAGAGGGAGTTATGGTATGAGATAAGAGAGGATAAAGCAAGCTTAAAATCTGGGAACTGGGAGGAATACTTATTAGATAAATAAAAAGATTAACAAATAACAGAGAAATCCATTAAAGAACCATGTGATAAAAGCTGATCAGCAAGTATAATGCCTTTATCAATCCATTCCTTCCAAAAGAGAGCTTTATTATTTATTTTAAGGGAGGCATTGTACCATAACGGTGTGAGGGTATGCAAATGAGATTGAGAAAAAGAGGAGCGAAACAGGGAGAGTTAAAGCGCCCTGGAGAGTTTGAAAGTGGGTGAAAGGAAGCGTTTAGGGGATTGAGATAAATGAGTGGCAGCGAGGAAGGTGAAGGGCAAGAGTTGCGCCAAGTCCAAGGCACTCAATGCAGTAATAGAAAGAGAGGGCGAATCAGATAGAAATGGCCAAATTTGTTTTAAAGTGAAGGAAGAATGAAAACGAACAATGTTCGGAAAATTTACCCCTCCCATGTGCTTTGGATGCTGAAGACAAGAGAGAGAAGTCCTAGATTTGCGGTTATTCCAGAGGAAGCGAACAAAAATTTGTGTAAAAAAGGAGGTAGGAAGGGAAATGGGTAACATAGAGAGGTAAAAGTTAACAATAGGGAGAAGCATCATCTTAATAGTTGACAGTCTTCCCCACCAGGAATAAAAATAATGGAGACCAAAGTTCTATAAGAGCAGAGAGCTTGGAAAGAATATCTTTGTGATTAATATTAATAGTTTCTTTGATAGAATTAGAATACAAAACACCTAAGCATTTGATACTAATAGGATTCCATTCAAAACCCGAATCCTGAAACATATGTGGAAGACAGTGATTATTTAGGGGCAAAACTTCGGATTTATCGATGTTTAGCTTGCAACCAGAGACAGAGGACTAGTCTTTGAGTAAGGAAAATAGGGCAGGCAGGGAAGTAGAAGGGTTAGAAATATAAAGTAAAATATCATCGGCATATGCTGTAAACTTAATATCTAAAAATGTATAAACAAAACCGGAGTAAGAAGTAGAGCGCCGGATCTTTTCAAGGAAAGGTTCTAGTGCTAGAATAAAAGGAGGGGAGACAGAGGACAGCCCTGTCTAGTGCCCCTATGCAAGGGAAAGTAAGAAGACTGAGCGCCATTAACCCATATGGAAGTGGAGGGGGCAGTATAGAGTAGTTGAATTAGATTAATGAAGTGAGGACTGAAACCATGCCATCGTAAAGCCCCAAACATAAAGTCCCAATTCACCCTATCAAAGGCTTTTTCTGCATCAAGGGTGATGGCCGCAAGGGGGTCCTTCATCTTGGAAGCAAGGTGAATAATATTGAGAAATGTTCTGGAGTTATCTGTAATGGATCTACCTTTGATGAAGCCGTATTGATAAATGTTGATGAGATCTGGAACAACAGTATTTAATCGAGAGGCCAAAATGTTTGCATATATTTTACAATCGGTATTGATTAAAGAAATGGGTCGATAGTTTTTGCAAAGCGAGGGCTCTTTATCTTTTTTTGGGGAGTAAACATAACATGGCTTGGGTGAAAGAGCCTTTGGATTCTCCCATGGCGAGAAAGGAAGCGATCAGGGAGGACAGGTGAGGTATAAGATGTTTTTTAAATTGAAAATAAAAACGAACAGTGAAGCCATCAGGGCCAGGAGACTTATCCTTGGGTAAAAGAGTGATTGCTTGTAAAATTTCTTGTTCAGAGATGGGGGCATCCAGTGGGGAGAAATCAAGATCTGTAGAAGAAGATTTAGGTATATTAAGAGAGAAAGAGTCTATTTGAGAGCAGGAGGGAGGCGATTCAGGGGTATATAAAGAGGAGTAATATTGGACAAAGCAGGAAAGGATCTTATCATCTGTACTATGGCGAATACCATGTGAATCAGTAATAACAGCTATGTTGGATTTTTGTTTCTTGATTTTTAAATAATTGGCAAGAGATCGATCAGCTTTATTGCGTTCGCCATACATTTTAGAATTGAATTTTAAAAGATGATTGCAGGCCGCTTCACAAGATAATTTATTAAATTGGAGTTTAGCTTTAATAAGAGAGGCAAGGGCTTCTTGGGAGTTAGATGTATAAAAAAGGTGCTCTAGATCTTTAATCTGTTTAAGTATAGCAGAGGACTTGGATAGGGCCTGCTTCTTTTTACGGGAGAGGAAGTCAATGATAAAGCCTCTAGCCGAGGCTTTAAAAGCGTCCCAAACAAAATGAAACTGGGAAGAGGAGTTAAGATTATTATGAAATAATTCATCCAAGAAAAGAGTAAATTGATCAATAAATTGAGGATCCAGAAGGAGAGAATTGTTAAAACGCCAGCGACGGGAATTAGGAGCCTGAGAAGGAAGATCCATATCAAGAATGACAGGGGCATGGTCGGAAATAAGTATTGAACCGATTTCAATATTTGTCATGAATTGAAAAGTATGTTGAGTAAGGAAAATATAATCAATTCGGGAGTGAGATGCATGAACAGGGGAAAAAAAAGAAAATTCCAAGGTATCAGGGTGTAACAACCTCCAGGAGTCGATTAATCCTCTAGAAGAATTTGCTTTGGAAAATGATTTTTGCATCTTGTTAGGAATATATCTGGTCTGTGATTTACGGTCCAGGAAAGGGTCCATTAGTTTTTATTGCAATCACTACCCACAATTAGGTCAACACTTGAGTGGGAGAATAAAAATTTAGGAAAATCATTCCAAAAAGTAGGGTCTATACCATTAGGACCATAAACATTGCAAAAAGATAAAGCAGACTTATTAACTAATACATCTAAGTACACCCATCTACCATTGGAATCTGAGATCTCATTGGTAAGCTGAACAGACAATGACTTATGGAACAAAATCACAACACCATTCTTATTAGTAACTGAAGGTGAACAGAATACTTCTCCCACCCACTGCTTACGTAAAGAGGATAGGTCTTTCTGGGAGAGGTGCGTTTCCTGTAACAAAGCAACCTGACATTTTAATCTTGCTAAGTGAGATAAAACTCTCTGCTTTTTCACTGGGTTGCGGAGACCCTTATCATTCCAAGATATTACTCGAAGACCAGTCATTTAAAGATTGGAGAAAAAAGTAAGCACAGAAATAAAGAAAGATGAGGAAGGAACGATATATTGTGACCAGAGATGAGAAGCTTAGAGGAGGAAGGAGAAACGCTTGCAGAAAGAGAAACAATTGTGAAGAAATGGGTTACATAACTACCACTATGAGAAGAGAAAGAATAGGTAAGGAATAAAGAAAGTAGAAAGGAAGAAGCAGAGTTTAAAATTGAAAGCCAAGGGAAAATGGAGAGAGGAAAGCAGAAGTAAGTAGCGAATGCCATAAGTAAGAGAAAAGTGTGGGAAAGAAGGTGAAAAGGTGAAGAGAGAGGTGGGAGATCAAAACTCTCTTGAGAAAAAATAAGGAAAAGAAGGATGGCAAAAAGCCAAGAGGCTTCAGCCATGCAAAATAGATGCATGGAAAACAATAAACTTGAGAGCGGGAGCGACAAAGAACAAACAGCCGCACAGCAAAGAACAAGGTCAATGCAAGGTTCCAATAACGCTGCAGACTGGATAAGAAAAGAAACAAAATACAAACGGATTGGAGACCAAACATGACAATAAAAACAAATGAAGGAAACTTACCCAACAAGTTAGAAAGGGAGGCAGCGTACCGGACTGTACATAACAAAAAAACGACGGAGCAGCACAATGAAGGGCATGTGAGGTCAAAACAGTTGAGGGGGAGACCTAAAAAAAAGGAAAGTAGAGAGAACAAGAGGGCAATACAGTGAGGAACAACAAAACAGGGAATCACAAGGCAATATACAGAAACATGGAAACATTAAGAACTGCTGTGTTCCATAGAATCTTCTTTGTTTGCTGATAAAGTTCCGGAGGTCAGCTGGGTCGTCGAAGCTGAAAGTTCTCTCTTTGTAGGTGACTTTGAAGAAACAAGGGTGAATGAGGCCGTATCTCGCATTCATGGATCGCAACGTTGGTCGTAAGTCCAGAAATTCCTTGCGACGCGCAGCTGTCAACTTGGAAACATCTTGAGAGAAAATAGTTTGTGGCCAGACCATAGCAACTGCTTGTGCTGTTTAGCAGAGTGAAGAACAGTCATAAGGTCGGAGTAGAGAAGAAAATAAGCGATGATGCCTCTGGGTTTAGAAGGATTGGAAGAATTTTTTGGTCCAAGACGGTGCGCCTTTTGACTATTCACATCCAAGTGCTTAGGTATACCAGTGATGGGTAAAACTTGTGTCTTTAAAAATTGGATGACATCGGACCCATCCGAATTCTCCGGAACGCCGTAAATACGTAGGTTGTTGCGCCTATTGCGATTTTCCAAATCCTCAGAGGATTTTTTGAGCATTTCTACTTCTTTAGTGAGGCTAGACACCTTGGCAACAACATCCTGGGCGTCGCTAATTTGTTGGTCCACTTCCGAAACCCTCTTGTCTAGATTGGACCATTTATCGTCTCTGTAGAGTGGTGGTGGTGTCCGCCATGAAGGGGCGAATGAGGCGCAATTCCTCCATTATATCCTCAAGAGTCAGGGGAAGTATAGACTTAAGAGGGAGAAAGGGGGGTCCTTTTTAAGGCACTTACCAGAGGAAGCTGAATCCTTGCGTGAAGCAGAGGTGGCAGTTGATGTTTTGGTGGTGTTTGCGTGCTCCATGACAATAAAAGCAGAGCAAGCCAGCAGAGAGCACAAAAGGGTGAGCCAGCCCAAAGAACAACAGCAGTACAATGAAAGGCGCAGAAAGTAGAGCTGGGCACTAAAAAGTAGAGCAGCAGTGAAACAACGACTACGCTACATAGACCTCAAAATATACCTCACAAATCAATGACGCACCGTGAAAGGAGCAACGCTGAAGTAAATACTGGGTCCGAGGACATCACTGAATCAGTAACTTAGGGCAAAAGATCTGGAGTTGCAACAGTGGCTGAGAAGCAGAGGCAAATTAAGCAACATAGTCAATAGGGAAGAAGAGAGTATCCTTGTAGAAAAAAAAGAGTGAAAAAAAAAAACAAAATGGCGGCCGTCGTCGAAGAAAGAGCGTTTTCGCTTTTTTCTACAAGTAAACCGGTATTATAAGTAGAAAGAAGCATACCCAGCTGGTGAGGGGCATTTCCGACATCAGAATCTGCCGTTTTTAAGGGAGGACGCCGGCAAAGAGTGAGTCGCTCGTAAAGAAAGCGCCGCCTGGATCGCGGAGCTCAGGTAGGAGCGGCCATTTTGTTTGCTGCGTCACGCTCTCTCCCCATCCGGTGAACATTTAAAGGAAGAAAAATCCCACATACAGATATTGGCAATGCATCTCTAGGTTCATTGGGTCCTAAATAGTGCACAAGTTTGAAGTAGGCCCACTCCTCCCTCCAGTGACCCCAGTGTATAGAATTCGTGCCAGCCATCCTACACCTTATAGAATTTACTGAGACAACCCCTGCTGGTGTAGGTGACTTTCTCCACCACCATGTATATGTCCATCCCCATTCTTGTATAGTTAGGATCTCCAGTGCCCCAATGAATAGTAGCTTGGCACATGTGATGTCTATGTTGTTTGGAGTCCCCAGAACATATTTCAGCTTCTGTGGTATGGGTACTTCTAGGATGGCACTGAGCTCCGGAATAATAATGTCCCCATCCACTTGAATAAGAGGGCAGCCCCAGATTGTGTGCAGGAAGGTCCCATTGGCATCATCACAGCACACACGTTGGAGAAGCAGCGCTCCTCATGTCATGCAGTCTCTGCTTGTCATAATAAACACAGTGCAAGACCTTAAACTGTATTAACAGAACTCTTGATGTTCTTGCCACCTCCCTCGGGTGCATCAGCGTCACCTCTTAGTCTATGTCCTCCATCTCCCTGGCTCTCAGCTTACCTGGGGTGTCTGGTATATTATTGCGCAACATCTTGTATGTCAGGGAGATGCACCCTTGCCCAGTTATTCCATCAGTAGTCGTCCTTCTAGGAGTGCATACTACAAGATCTACATCTCTGTAAACCCCTTTCCCTGCCAGGCATGTCTCAGTTGTGCATTATGTCAAAAAATTAGGGTGTAGGTATACTCCTGATGAAGCGAGGAAAAGGGCATAAAGTCTCAGTTTTCTAGCAAGCCCCCCACTTTGGAAATTCCAAAAGTCCCACGACCCAAACCCAAGCAGTTTTCCCAATTCACGGAGCCATAGCCTCTCCCATAAGGTGCTTCCCTAGTGATGCTCAGCCACCACACTTGGTGGCTTCACTTCATGCCGCTAGAGCCATCTGTGTTGCCGGCAGCCATAAAGGACATTGTTGTACATTCAGTACCATACCCTCGGGTAAACGCATTTAATAGTTCTTGCTTATCCGGTGGAGTATAATGAGGAAATGCTGCTTCTAATTGAGGTCTTTTTTTTGCTAACCAGATTGACCTTTTGTTTGGCTGGACAATGCCCCATTAGATCATATATTTTCTGTGGATTAATCATCGTAATTTTTGCTGAATAGATGTATGCACAGCCGCTACAATCTCAGTACTTTGATGTTCTAGTTCCTAATGTCTCAATTGTCCATATATATATTTACAATATCAGTGAGCATCTCTCGAATTGCTGCCGCAGGGAGGTGGTCTTGTTCTGGAGGCGGTGTTTATGAAGCAAGTCTGTGCTACCATTTGGATTGGGCTTAAACCTACCCTATTACTAAACATGGGCATGTTGGGAGAGGAAAGTCCCCTGCATGGTGACAGACGTGCATCCCTGCCCAGAGGGCCCCAGATGCATGGATATCTGGATCCTCGGTACTGATTTTTGGTCACAAATACAGATTATGTTGGTCTGCCATGACCTAGGCATACCTCATGGTAATGTGTCTTGCTAGACCATGAGGTGTGCACCTCCTAATGGTAGAGAGCTACTACCCTTACCCGGAGTTAAGTGATACGAGTGCAGTGGTGATAGCCTACCAGTTTTGTGTTTAGCATTAATCACTAGTATGAGCGTATACGTTACTTAGTTGCGGTAACGTAATATATGGTAGAAGCAGTCTAGCCGCAAATTCCTTAACTTTTGAATTCTCACCAGGCACCAGTCTGGATCGGGAAATTTTTCAGCACTACCGCTGAGCGCCAGGGGACAGCATCGTAGGCTCCGTGATGACGTTGTCTCAGGGTAGGACTTCAACAGAACCATATAAGTCCCCTCCAGCAGGCAGACATCCGTTTCATCCGTGAAACATTACGCCCCAGGAAGCAGAGCAACTCTAGAAACTGGCTGTGGGAACAGTGTGCCCAGAAAAATCACAAACTTTTAAAAAAACACCAATTACAAACAAAATGAAATGTCAATACCATCCAAAGGGTTTAAAGTAAAAAAAAAAACGTATTAATTAATGACGCTAGCCGAGGGTGCAGAGAGTCGGAGCCGTGTTGGGACGTTGGTGTTAAATTGCATGTCGGTCTGGAGAGGGGGTTAGGAGTCACATAAGGTGTGTTGAAGTCATTCAAAGTGGGTTGGGAGGGATGGAGGGAGGGCGGGGGACGGTTGTGGGAGGTTGCCGGAGGGGGAAGTGGGGTCTTGTTCTGTCCAGTAGTGTTGGTTGTGATGTCTCGCGGCGGGAGGCAGGTGTTGTTACTAGGGTGCACTGGAATGGTAGGCGAGTTCTGTTGGTGAGTCAGGATCTTCAGGGAGAGGAGGAGAGGTGGGGAGGGGAGGAGTGTGTGAGAGGGAGCAGTCCGGAGAGCTGGGAAGAGGGCATGAAAGGACTATAGATTGTTGTTGTTGGCTTGTATCAGGACTGTGCCATTGGAGTAGATGGTCACAGTGGTGTTCCCTTTTCACCTATTCCAGTTAGGGGCTGAGAATGTCAGTTTGCAGCTATGTGAAGTGTTAGTCATTTTAGAAATATTGAGTTGCGATCTGGAGATGGAGTTGCATATTTCGGGTCTTTCAGTGTGGAAGATGAGATCCATTTTTACCTGTCCTTTGGAGGCGCAGTGGTAGATGTCCCCAAATAGTGATTCAGGATGTTGGCTGATCAGTTTTTGCTCAAAGTTTTTTCTCCCTTTAGGTGAGAGGTTAGGGGGGAAACTGATCGAGAAGGAGTTCGGGACGTGCAGTTTTAAGTGGTTTGAAGAGGAGGTGTTGGTGTAGACTGAGGAGGCGGATGGCATTGTGACTAGGTAGGACGGAGGCAGGCACCCTATTGGGAAAGGTGGGATAGTGTCCAGAGCAGTCCTTTGAGGGTAAAGTGCGAGTAGTAGAGAGATTTGTGCTGTTGCTCTAGGGCTGGTCGTTTACTCACCGGAGCATATGACTGATGGTGACTCCTAGGAGGCCATTGAATGGTGAGGTATCAGGGGTCAGGCAATGGGCAGATACAGAGTTGGCATGGCAGTCATGAAGGTGAAAGTTAGTGCTGCCATGTTTGAGGCCCCCTCTTACATGATCCGCAATTTGCATTTATTGATGAGTTGCCCAGTCTTAAATGATCCGCAATCCTGTGTTAATGGATTACCCGAATTAAATTAAAATGATGTTAAGACGGCCAGTATTCAGTGAGGATTACCAGGTCTCATTCAGCAGTTTGGTTGAAAATACTAGTGAAAACTGCACATGCCAAGATGGCTGCTACTCAAGGTAGCTACTACTACTCAGCGTCATCGCTCCTCCGACCGCCCCCGGCGCTCTCCCGACGCGGCCGGGGTTTTGGGTGGCACCACCCACGCGGCTCCGTAGAAGTCACTAGCGCCGCATCCTGCCCCACACCTTCGGGTCCCTGAGCAAGATGCGACGTGGGAGGAGATCGAGCAGTACCTCATGGTCATGAGGTCGCTCTCTTCTCCACCGGGCCCCATGGCGCCTTCGGGCCCAGAGGGTCCGGCTCCGGTGCCTAGCGGGTCGGGTGCTTTGGCACCGACGGCGCTGGCGACTTCGGCCCCGGCTGGATCCGGGTCGACGCCGGTCAACCTTACGACCTTGCCGGCGCCGTCCCCAAGGGTGTCACCACCGGCGCCGACTAAGGTCGACGCCGGCCCCAGTCCTTCTATCGATCCCGTTCAGCTGTCGACACGGCCCCGTTGGGCGCTGTACGAGACAGCTATGGGTACATTCTACTGATCCTGGCTACCAGGCATTAGGTCACTGAGGTCCTCCAACCGCAGTCCAGCTCGGTCGAGCCTCTGTTGCCGTTCAATGAGGCCTTATCTGACGTTCTGTTGCGCACCTGGTCCAAGCCCGCCTCAGGACAGCCTGTGGACAGGAACGTGGCCAGACGCTACCGCCCGGCTCCGGGTGACCCCAGCTTCCTGTCGACCCACCCTCAGGGCATCAGACGATACATATGAACCAAGTATTACGAAGCCGAGTACAGCTCTAGATATCAAGCGCTGCTCGAATAAGTAGAGCCTGCGTCCCCCGCAGTAGAGGGCGACTAAGAGGCCCCGGGGTCCTGAAACTCAGTGAGTTATTTCCCCATTCCTCAGTGTCTCCCTCTGCATTTTCATCATGTCTACACTTCCTCAATTGTTCCTCCTCTGCCACAGTCGCATCACCCACCTAACGCTAGAAACTAGGGCCCGCCTGCCCAATCCATGTGATCGCTACTCATCGCTTGGCCAGTTGCAACAGTAAATGTACAAACTTAAAAGCCATCTCCTGTGCTTGAGGCTGGGGAACAACATCCGGTGAGCAAACAAGAGATTCCAGGGAACAGAGAATGGCAACCACCGCCTGAATCCTGTTTCTCACCTGCACCCTAAATGTCTATAACAACGGTCACTCCCACAGCAGATTTAAGAAGGAAGCCTGCTCTTGAAGACAGCAGGGGCGGCCGGTCGGCTTGGGGTAAAGATCCCCTAGGGTCTTGCAGGCTCCCTCCCACCAAGTAGACTCATCTAAAGAGTCTGCCAGTGTCAAAAAGGCCGGAAGGTTTGAGAACACAAAGTCCCTAGCAAAGGGAGCCCTTTTCAACACCACTTTTAATGAACGCTCACAAAATCATGCAGTACTTTTTATAAAGTATGATACCTGGCCAGCGTCTCTCCCCCGCCATTAGTATCTGCGGAAGGGACTGAGCACCAGCAGGGCCCTGAAATTGTCTCTTCTCCCAATCATTCTCCTCCGTCAGCCAAAGCGCCAAGTGTTGTATTTGGGAGGACAGATAATATAGATCTACGTTAAAGACCACCACACCCCCCTCCTCCAGCAGCAGCAGAAAAAGGATACCCCTTGCCATTCTTGCTCAGACTCCCGCCCATTTCAAGGAAGTAAGCAAGGAATGCAACTGTCTGAATACCACCCAAGGAAGTCTGTCAAACGAATTATGAATGGAAAAGAGACAGCGCAGCAGAAACACTATTTTTGACACGGCCCATTAGGGAGCGAGGCAGAGGGATCTAGCAGTTAATGAAAGACCTAAGACCCTCAATGGTCCTGACAAGATTGAGCTGCAGGCGCTGCGGTTTCGTTTGTGAAACCATCATTCCCAAGTACCGAAAACAGTCGGTTTCCCATCTGATGGGTTGGTACGATAGTATCTTCGGGGAGACCGGACACAAGGGTCTTGAGAGGGAACACCAGTGATTGCTTGCAATCGATTCACAAGCCAGATACCTCTACGAAAGTATCTAAGTGCCCTAATAATTGTGGAAGCGAACATCTCAGTGCCGTAAGGTAAAAAAAAAAAGAGTATTGTCAGCGTATAAGGATACTAGAGGAGTAACATCACCCACCTTAATCCCTCACTAGCCAATTTTCTGGTCATATCATAGTGGCCAAGGGTTCTATAGCAATGGCAAAAAGTAGTGGGCACCTGTGAAGTAATTTTAACATGCAATCTGTGAGGCAGTTAAAAGTGACTTTCTTAAGTCTTTGCGATAATAAACTGCAATTTGACCTTTGCACTGCAGTAATAAATGTGTAAATGTATATTAGTACAGCTGCTCTAAATCAAGGACACTGCTATATTCTGAAAGGTATCTGAAGTTAAGCATTCATTTTATTAACACAGAGGAGCAAATTAAGGCTGTACTGTTTACTACAAACAAACAGCAGCAAATAGACAAACATTTTTTGTAAAAACGCCATCTTCCTCTCGCCTCCAGAAGTCCAGCCAATCCTATATAACCATTACCCATCTTACAATCAACGTTTGTTTTCTGTTTTATTAAGTGGTCTAGTCTATATGATGATGATTTGATAATCACATCTGGGTCACAGACTAAAATCAGACTGCATTTCCCGACAAAATGGCAATCTTCTATCTGAATCAGTCATGTAATCTTTAGGAAGCCACAGCTTGAATCAAAATCTATCATATTTAACACAGCCAGGCAATTCTTCAATGAATTAAGCCCAAACAGGGCTGAAATTCTAAAGTGACACTGAAAAAGTTGTACGTTATCCAACAGTACCTACCGTAATTCATGTATGGGTTGGTTGGATTAGTCCTATTTTCTCCATAATAAGGCTCCAGGGCCAAAACAGACAATATGAACAAACAAGCATTTGCAATGCAATAGGTCTCGCATTTAAGTGAGTTTCGTAAATGCGACACCTATTGCATTACAAATGCTAGTTTGCAAAAATGCCCATGCAGCACTTTAACTTTAATATCGTCCGCATCCCTTTTCTTTGGACGAGCCATGTCTAAAGAAAGGGGTGTCGCCGTCATGAAAGCGCGGTATGGGGCGCTTTTTACAGAAAAAAAGGCATTTGTCAATTTAACAAACAAATGCTTTTTTTTGTAAAAGCGCCCCATGCCATGCTTTCACTTTAATGACGGCCATGCCCCTTTCCTTAGACTCAACTCGTTTAAGGAAAGGGGCACAGCTGACATTAAAGTATAAGTCCGGCATGGGATAATTAAAAAATTAAATAAAATACGTTTTTTTTTTTTTAAATGCAGCAGCATTTGGTGCGGCAAGTATAGCAAAGGCACGGCCACCACTATCAGTGTGGCGTGCCATGCTATGTAAAAAAAAATATATTAAAGCTGTTGTGAGAGAGCGTGTCCTGCCTGCAATAGCAGGCATGTAAAAATCATCAACGAAATAGTGCTTGTAGGTGGTTATTAAAGCCTACCGAGCAATAACACAGCTAACAAGCATATGCAATGCAATAAGTCTCGCATTTATGCGAGTTTAAGCTACTGGCATTGTAAATGACAATGACTTTTATTTATGTTTAAAAACGAAAACAAAAATAAAAGGCATTGTCATTAGCAATGTCAATAGATCAAACTTGCGTAATTGCGAGACCTGTTGCATTCGAAATGCTTGTTTAGGTAAAAGTGCCTGCCTTTCACCAAATAGAACTAACCCATGCGTGACCTGCCTGGTTTTAGCCCCGCTTGTGCTCCTCACGAAGTAGAAAACAGCAAATTAATTGAATAACCAAGCGCAGCCACTAAAGCGAGTGGACAATGCTGCAAATTACTTAAATAAACAAGTGCGGTCGCAAAAGTAAAAGCAGACCGCGCTGCAAATAAATTTTTTTTTTAAATAGTGCTGTTAGCCATGGTAAAGAAGACCGGGTAGCATAACCAGTAAAAGGTCTAGTCCTTATGTGCGGTAACAAATGGAGATAAAGAGGTACCAATGAGGGACTAAAAAGCCTATTTACCAATCAGAAGACAGCATTTAAGAAGGACAATGACACAAAGCCAATGGCAAATACGGGCGGAGAGTGGATGAGGCTTCCACAGCATACCCTACTACAGCATGCCTCGCAGAGCAAGCAGTGCATGCGCGCTATAGCTGGGCTTAACCTAAAAAGCGGGTGTCCTCATGGAAGGTTACAAATGAAGAAAAGGCGGTACTAAGGAGAGACTAATAAGCCTATTTGCAAATCAGAGGCCAGAATTTATGAAGGACAATGACTCAAGCCAATGACAAATATGGGCGGAGAGAGGGCAGGGCTCTGAGTGCATACTCCAATACCTCATGCTTCGCAGAGCTATGCATGCGCCGCCCAGGCTCTACCTAACAAGCATTTACAATGCAATGGTTTCGCCTTTGGAAAAGTTAGAGCTATTGGCATTGCTCATGACATTTCTTGTTTTTTTTTTTACTTATAAATAAATGGCATTGTTATTTACATTGCCAACAGCTCTGAGAGAGAAACATTGAACATAGGGGGGTGGAAATTTTGTGGGGATCACACTGGGGACAGAAGAAAAGAGCTGATAAACCTATGCACTCTCACGAAGTACAATCCGAGACAAAAAAAGTCATCGAATAAGAAGCAAATAAATGAGATTGACAATAAACACAACCACTGGTAAGCAATGGACAGGTTGTAGGCACACAGTAGGCCTTTTGCAATCAGACAAGTTAAACTACGTGGGCTGGACCACAAAAAGTAATGTGTTCACGCTGCGTCAAAATGTCAGGAAGTTAAGAAACAAGCATGGCCAGTACAAATAAGTATGACCTTAATGGGCTGCACTATCAAAGACACACTCATCACTCTGAACTCACACTAGCACTGTTCATCCCCTGCACTTGTAATTGTGGTTTGGCTGTATGTATGTAGTAGTGTATGGATGGATGGATGGATGGAGTTTATGGGATGGATTGATAGTATGGATGTCTGGATGTAGTGTTACATGTTTGGAATGTAATGTATGGATGGGGTGGCTAAAGGATGTATGCTTTGGGATGTATTGTTGGATGTAGTGGGATGGACGGATGGATGTATGGTGTGGTGTTATGAATGAATGTAGTGTGGTGATGGATATATGGATGGATTAGGGGATGGCTGGCAGAATGGAGTGCATGTTTTGTATGGATGGAATGGAGGGAGGCTATGGATGGATGGAGTGGTGGATGTAAATAGGGATTTAGCGGGATGGATTGTGATGGATGGAGTGTGATGGTTGGATGCAGTGGGGGGATGTATGGATGGAGTGGTGGGATGGATGGATGGATGGATGGAGTGGGATGGATGTATGTCTGTTGTGGGGGTATGAAAGAATGTAGTGGACTTTGAAGCTGCGGATCCAGGTTTGAGTCTGGTTAGAGGCTCAACATCAGTGTGATTCTGGGCAAACCACTTATTCTACCCGTGCCTAAAAAACACATGAATGTGTCCCTCCATAATGCAACTGGCGCTCATGTAAAGCGCTCCGATATCTTGGGGTCGAGTTCAAGCAGTATAAAAACTGCAACAACAAAAAAAGGTAATAAGTGGCTGAGGTGGGATTCGAACCCATGCAGCTAGAGTAAAAAGGTCACTGGCGTGCAAAAATACAAGGGCTGAATATACGGTGCTCAACTACTAGGAGTGGCCCGGCTATGCCTCAAGAGGTTGTGGCTTAACGGCCAGATCTGCTGACTTTGAAGCTGCGGATTCAGGTTCGAGTCTGGCTAGAGGCTCAACATCAGTGTGATTCTGGGCAAACCACTTATTCTACCCGTGCCTAAAAAACACATGAATGTGTCCCTCCATAATGCAACTGGCGCTCATGTAAAGCGCTCCGATATCTTGGGGTCGAGTTCAAGCAGTATAAAAACTGCAACAACAAAAAAAGATAATAAGTGGCTGAGGTGGGATTCGAACCCATGCAGCTAGAGTAAAAAGATCACTGGCGTGCAAAAATACAAGGGCTGAATATACGGTGCTCAGCGTTAGAAGTGGGCGGGGACGGAAGGGCACGGCGTGCCCTTACTTCTTAAAATTATGTTAGTCCGTTCCCCTACTTCTTAGTTTTGAAAGAGCGTACCGGGGACTGTAAAATTGCCATACTTTAAAGTACACCTTTTTTTCTTTTTCACGCATGAGTGGTGCAACGTGAATATTCAGAAGGCCTCTGCACTGCGCCCGGCCTCCTCCCCTTCCCCGCTGGGTCTAATGGGCCTGCAAAGTGAGACTGAAAGGGCCATCAGTGTAGCATAGTGCGAAAACGGCTACTCTGATGGCCCTGCGGCTGCTGTGAGCCAGTGATCACACCTCATTTGTGAGGACGCTGCCAGCAAATTTACATGCCAATTTAAAGCTGCTATTAGTTGGGTTTTGTGGCAGTGATATTCACAGTGTTTACCTGCTGAAGCAACGTTCATCAATGCCTACCAGACTGTTTCCCGGCAATCTCGGCCCGGAGGTGCACCGGGGCCGTTTTCACGCCACTTCTAGTTCTGTTGACAGTTGTCCTCCCCATACAGGCCCCGGTGTAACACACAGCATTCCAAAGATGTTTGAGAAACCCAAGGGCAAGAGTGGTTTTGCACCCATAACCAAACGAGTAAGCTCATATTTGGAAGCAGTATTTACACCACCTCCTGACCCATGTGCACATGATTTGGCAGATTTAATAATTGCATGTACTAACAGATTCGCCCCCCTGCAAAGCCCCATTGATAATGACGCCATCTGTGCAGACAAATCTTTTCCAACTCAAGCAATGACAGCCCCGGCGTTTGACCCCAGTATTTAGGAGTCTGTTAGTGATTTAAGAAAATATTCCAATGTTCTGAAGTCTATGATTGGTGACCTTATGGGGATGATGAAGGGCAGGAGCAGTGATGGGGCAGGAGCAGTGATGGGGCAGGAGCAGTGATTGTGCAGGAGCAGTGATGGGGCAGGAGAGGCGACAGGGCAGGAGAGGAGACGTGGAAGGAGAGGCAATAGGGCAGGAGAGGTGACCGGGCACAAGAAGTGACGGGCAGGTGACATGACAGGCAGGTGATGTGACGGGCAGGTGAGGTGATGGGCAGGAGAGGTGACGGGGCAGGAGAGGTGACGGGGCTTGAGCTAGAGCAGTAACCGGGTGTGAGCGGTGAAAGGACAGCAGCGGTGAAAGGACAGGAGAAGTGAACGGGGCAGGAGCAGTGAACGGGGCAGGAGCAGTGAAGGGGGCAGCAGAAATGAACGGGGCAGCAGAAATGAACGGAGCAGTGAACGGGGCAGGAGCAGTAAACGGGGCAGGAGTAGTGAACGGGGCAGGAGCAGTGATAGGGCAGGAGCAGCGACAGGGCAGGAGAAGCAACAGGGCAGGAGAAGCAACAGGGCAGGAGAGGAGACGTGGAAGGAGACGAACAGGGCAGGAGAGGTGACCGGGCACAAGAAGTGACGGGCAGGTGACATGACAGGCAGGTGATGTGACGGGCAGGTGAGGTGACGGGGCAGGAGAGGTGACGGGGCAGGAGTGGTGACGGGGCAGGAGAGGTGACGGGGCAGGAGAGGTGACGAGGCAGGAGCAGTGAACGGGGCAGGAGCAGTGAACGGGGCAGGAGCAGTGAACGGGGCAGGAGCGGTGAGCGGGGCAGGAGCGGTGAACAGGGCAGGAGCGGTGAACAGGGCAGGAGCGGTGAGCAGGGCAGGAGCGGTGAACAGGGCAGGAGGGGTGAACAGGGAAGGAGAGGTGACGGGGCATGAGCTAGAGCAGTAACCGGGTGTGAGCGGTGAAAGGACAGCAGCGGTGAAAGGACAGGAGAAGTGAACGGGGCAGGAGCAGTGAACGGGGCAGGAGCAGTGAACGGGGTAGCAGAAATGAACGGGGCAGGAGCAGTGAACGGGGCAGGAGCAGTAAACGGGGCAGGAGCAGTGAACGGGGCAGGAGCAGTGATAGGGCAGGAGAAGTGACAGGGCAGGAGAGGAGACGTGGAAGGAGAGGCAACAGGGCAGGAGAGGTGACCGGGCCCAAGAAGGGACGGGCAGGTGACATGACAGGCAGGTGATGGGATGGGCAGGTGCGGTGATGGGCAGGAGAGGTGACGGGGCAGGAGAGGTGACAGGGCAGAAGAGGTGACGGGGCAGGAGAGGTGACGGGCAGGAGAGGTGACGGGGCAGGAGAGGTGACGGGGCAGGAGAGGTGACGGGGCAGGAGAGGTGACGGGGCAGGAGAGGTGACGGGGCAGAAGAAGTGACGGGGCATGAGCTAGAGCAGTAACCGGGTGTGAGCGGTGAAAAGACAGGAGCGGAGAAAGAACAGGAGCAATGAAAGGACAGGAGCAGTGAACGAGACAGGAGCAGTGAACGAGGCAGGAGCAGCAAACGGGGCAGGAGCAGCAAACGGGGCAGGAGCAGTGAAGGGGGCAGGAGCAGTGTCGGAGCAGGAGCAGTGATGGGGCAGGAGAGGCGACAGGGCAGGAGAGGAGACGTGGAAGGAGAGGCAACAGGGCAGGAGAGGTGACTGGGCAGGTGACATGACAGGCAGGTGACATGACAGGCAGGTGACATGACAGGCAGGTGACATGATGGGCAGGAGAGGTGATGGGCAGTTGAGGTGACGGGGCAGGAGAGGTGACGGGGCAGGAGAGGTGACGGGGCAGGAGAGGTGACAGGGCAGGAGAGGTGACGAGGCAGGAGAGGTGACGGGGCATGAGCTAGAGCAGTAACCGGATGTGAGCGGTGAAAGGACAGGAGCGGTGAAAGGACAGGAGCGGTGAACTGGGCAGGAGCAGTGAACGGGGCAGGAGCAGTGAACGGGGCAGGAGCAGTGAACAGGGCAGGAGCAGTGAACAGGGCAGGAGCAGTGATGGGGCAGGAGCAGTGATGGGGCAGGAGAGGCAACAGGGCAGGAGAGGAGACGTGGAAGGAGAGACAACAGGGCAGGAGAGGTGACCTGGCACAAGAAGTGACAGGCAGGTGACATGACAGGCAGGGGATGTGACGGGCAGGTGAGGTGATGGGCAGGTGAGGTGATGGGCAGGAGAGGTGACGGGGCAGGAGAGGTGACGGGGCAGGAGAGGTGACGGGGCAGGAGAGGTGACGGGGCAGGAGAGGTGACGGGGCAGGAGAGGTGACGGGGCAGGAGAGGTGACGGGGCAGGAGAGGTGACGGGCAGGAGAGGTGACGGGGCAGGAGCAGTGAACAGGACAGGAGCAGTGAACAGGACAGGAGCAGTGAACAGGACAGGAGCAGTGAACGGGGCAGGAGCGGTGAACGGGGCAGGAGCGGTGAACGGGGCAGGAGCGGTGAACGGGGCAGGAGCGGTGAGCGGGGCAGGAGCGGTGAACGGGGCAGGAGCGGTGAACGGGGCAGGAGCGGTGAACGGGGCAGGAGCGGTGAACGGGGCAGGAGCGGTGAGCGGGGCAGGAGCGGTGAGCGGGGCAGGAGCGGTTAACAGGGCAGGAGCGGTGAACAGGGCAGGAGCGGTGAACAGGGCAGGAGCAGTGACGGGCAGGTGAAGTGACGGGCCAGTAGAAGTGACGGGCCAGGAGAAGGGAGGGGTCGGGGGAATTGACGAAGCAGGAATGTTGATCGAGCATGAGCAGGAGTACTGACTGGACAGGAGCAGTGAAAGGGCAGGAGTAGGCGTTTCCCAGGGCGACTGGAAGGGTAGGGGGCCAGTTTAGTTTGGGGGGACCGGTTTTGTACAAGTGCAGGAGTTTAAAAAACACTGCAAAGTTATTTGTATATTCAGCAGGTTTCGGTCAACAATACAAGTGCCAAGATAACTTTGGTGATCAATGTACTTGCTGGAGGGAGATGGGAGCATGTTTTGTCTAGTGGCTATTTTACTCATCTAAGGTAGTGCAGAGGGGTAATATGTCTGCTGCAAAGAACATGTACCATGCATATCAAAGAGCAATATGTTATGTGTATAGTTCAGTGGGTACTGTTTTGTGTTCACTTCCCGAATGAAAGGACACTTGAATACAAATGGCCTGGCAGTTCAGGCTGGACTGTTCACATTGGGCGCAGGATCAAGACTGATTTGCATATGGCTGGGTCCAAACTGGAATGGTATGGTGAGCAAAAAACGATGGATTCAAGCCCCGATCTCTGAACTGGGGTGAATGTATGACCTTGTTCTGCATTCTGTCCATCAATTGTTCTTTTTGCATTTGTCACCCCGAGTGGGACATGTATGCTCAGACATGAGTCCTGTGCTCTCCATGCCAATGGAATCAAGCTATCCTGGCTGATGAGGGCTGAAAGCCCGAAACCGGTCCTAGGATGCTTGTTTCCAGTCCAGGGAGGACCTGGCCTGGCAGTTCGGGCTACACTGTTCTCATTGGGCACAGGATCAAGACTGATTTGCATATGGCTGGGTCCAAACTGAAATCGCATGTGAGCAAATAAACAATGGATTTAGGCCCATCTCTCTGCACTGGGGTGAATGTATGATATTGCTCTGCATTCTGTCCACCAGTTGTTCTTTTTACTATATTATGATTGAGCAGCCAGCTGGCTGACATGAATATGAAGGAGCCTTTGTGGGTTTCTGTGAGTCTAGATTCTCCTGAAGAGTCCCTTTCTCTTCTGAGCCCTGCTTAACACATGTGTATAGGAGGAGCCCTGCATTCATGACCTCAATGTTTGAGACAAAAAATAATCATGATTTCTGAACAATGAGAGTAAAAGCATTAAGGTAACATGTTGTTCCTGCTTATATTTCACATGCTTTACATAAACCTGTATTCCCTATGAGTGTTTGCTTTTTCCTGAAGTAAACCTCAAATAAACATATCCATTCTTTTAATTAAATAACGTTATAAGCTGTAACTGGTCAGTGAAATGCTAAACGTACTAAAAATTGGTATGTTTTGCTATTTCTAGCCACACCCCTGACTCCGCCCACTGATTCAATCTTCGGTTGTTCCCGCCCCCTGATTCTCCACCCACAGATCCCCTACTTTTTTTCCCCACTTCGACCACTGACGGTGCTCAACTACCAGGAGTGGCCCGGCTATGCCTCAAGAGGGTGTGGCTTAACGGCCAGATCGGCCGACTTTGAAGCTGCGGATCCAGGTTCGAGTCTGGCTAGAGGCTCAACATCAGTGTGATTCTGGGCAAACCACTTAATCTACCCGTGCCTAAAAAACACATGAATGTGTCTTTCCATAATGCAACTGGCGCTCACGTAAAGCGCTCCGACATCTTGGGGTCGAGTTCAAGCAGTATAACGAGTCCTGCTTGAGTTGAAGACGGACATTTGAGGCAGTCGGTGTGTATCTGGCAAAGCGAATTCCGGAGATTTGAACCATGAGCTGCTATTTGTGATATTTTGCTGTTAGACCCGATCCAGAATGTAAGAAGCATTTTCCAGATAAGGGACACATCTCCTCGTTGCAGACAGTGCACGTTAGATGCCTAGCCTGGCATTATTTACATGTCAGATAACTCTGGGCTTTACGTCACATCGTGAGGCAGTCTGGTACTTGCAGTTTTCAGCACATACAATGACGCAGTCGAATTACATTTCAAAGACCAGTTCCACCCAAGGTGTCGTGATTTTCCGACGCCAGCGTGCAGACAGGCTCGCCTTTTCCCGAGGCATCTTGTCCCCTCCTCTGGCACGGCCGCGGCTTTTACGAGTGCCTCTAAAACAGTCAGGGCAAGGGCTCCCTCTAGTGGCTGCTATGGAATATTGCTGCCCAACTCAGCTGGGATTGTTTCTCGTGCACAAAGTCGAGGCTCAAACGAATACTGCTGCTGCATACACAAACAAGTAGGGATTAAAGTCATATTTCAAGCACGGAACACCCCGCCCTTCCAGCTAACACCTGCTGGTTATTAACACAACTAAAGCCTTCCTTGAAAGAGCATATCTCAGTTAGACTCACGGACAGCGGGAGGGGGGGGCGGGAACGACGCACGGTCAACGAGAGGGGGGGGCGGGAACGGCACACGGACAGCGGGAGGGGGGGAGGCGGGAACGGCACACGGACAGCGGGAGGGGGGGGCGAGAACGGGCACTCACCTGGACTTCTTCCGGCGGGGGTCGGCCTGGAATGAAGAAAAGAAACATAAAAAAAAAAAAAAAAAACAACACGCCCACTGCCGAGATGACGAGCACAGAGTGGTGGAGAGGGAAAAAATCTCGGGAACGCCCACGAATCTGGTCCGGCCATGACGGACAGATCTCTGTTCCAATGGCTAGCCTCCATTTATGGAGCTAGCCAATGGAACAGAGGACAGGACTAAGTCCCACACTGTAGGGACATTAGATTTCTCCTGGGCGGAGCTAGGAGCTCCGGCCCCAGGCGAAACCTAAAAAGGGCAACCCTCTCTCCTACTCTACCTAGGTCAATGTATGTGCACACCTTACCACAGATATTACACTCACTTCAGGATTCCTATGTGCACTGTACAGACAGTGTACATAATGCCTGCATAAAGTTAGGAACATAGAATATTATGGTATTAGTTACTGTACTATATTTTCTGTACTGGAACTTGTTTAACATACAAGTATCTTCTAACACAAATCAGGTCAATAATTTACAGACTGGTGCACTGCCCCACACTTTTGTGAAGCCATTCTACAAAGATAATTTTCTGTGTGTAAGGTAGCTGTGCAGAGCAGTGAACAAATGTGCATTACATTGTGAGTGATCAGCAACTCAGCAAGATATGTGCCAGGTCACCCCACTTGTCACTCCTCAGATCATACCCAATAGTATAATCTGAAGTGACATTCACTCTTGCATATGCACGTAGTACATACATTAAATGTTGTCTCGTCTCAGCACACTACAGCAGAATCAGCTTTATGAATTGCATGTAATGTACACATGTGCTCTTTATGATGGTTTACAAGCAGAATTGTGACTTAAGCTTGAAGAAAGTTTGTAAAGTGGCCCCTACATTTTAAAATTATTAGCTGACATATAGAGGCCGGAATAATGATACATTATGGTAAAGATAGCTCTATACTGTTTGAGTCTATAAAACAAACATCAATGATTTAAAGACATTATATGGTGTTAAAACATTTCAGCAGTAGTCTTTCAGCGTCCTCAGAAACATCAAAGGATAATTATTTTGGTCAACTACAGTTTGGGCAGAATATGAAAGGTTAATGTTAATGAAAAACACTAGTGGATTTCATTTTGTTGATGTAATTTAAACTTTCTTTGATAAAGTTTAATACTGTTCTTTCCAATGCTGTGTGTGAATGAAAAACCGAATTAGAAAGATTCCCACAAGCACAAAAATTCATTGCCCCCTCACTACTTATGTACAAACTAATCAACGGACACTGGGCTGTTTTTGGCATTTTCCTCCCCATTAGAACATCTTCAGCTCTTGCACTCCAACCTTCGCCTGCTCAGATCAAATGGGTACCCAACTCTACTCTTTTTCTCTGTTATTTTTGTTTGTGATTTTTTTAATGCTTCCATTTCGAAACTAAAATAAAATGGTTACCCGGCAGGAAACGAGTTTGAATTGTGTCAAGATACAACACGCTTGTTTATTAGCTCTTGTGCCTAGATTGTCACGGAACTCTTTCAGGACAAACAATTTGCGAAAAGTGAAACAAGCTCTGTACTCTGGATGAAAGTTGTGCTCTGTGAAGGTTTGCAGGACTAAATAGATTTTAATAGAACTAACTGCCATACAAACGCCCTGCAACTTTGCTGGAGAGGCAAACGGCATTTAAGGGATGCCTGGCAAGCTGCACCAACGTTACATCATCATGTGGATCAGAGAGAGAGATTCCATCATACTACCACCTACCCAGTTTCTGTACTGACACTTATCTCCAGCAAGATTGTGCCCTTTAGAGTTGGTCTTAAACGATTAACGATTAATTGCAACGAGTTGTTTCCAATGGCTACCATAAAACACAGCACGGGGGACATTTTGATTTTTGACACCATGTCCTTAGGGTGCTGGCTTTTTGTTTTAGATGGTCTGGACATATTAGATCTGGGTGGAAAGCAGAGTACAGTGAGCACCACGTCTAGGCAAAGTAACAAAAGAATACCAGCACAGCCCATTGAGTGGCATGTGGCTCTAACAGTGCATCAAGAGAAGTGTGGCTCACTGGTTAGAGCGGCAGACTCTGAAGCAGAGGTCAGGCCCGGGACCAGGGTTCAAGTCCCGACGCGGCAGGGTCTTGGGCTCAATGCGGACTCGATAATTCTCGCCTTGGCGCCTTGTCTAATCATGGGTCCCACGCTGCAACTCTGGGCAATAGCTTGCTTAATCTCCACAACGGCCCTTACAACACTGGGATGCCTGGCTTCACCTTGGGGGTGCCCAGGAGGGGCATCTCACAGGGAGAGCCAGGAAGGGTTCCACAGCGCTGGGACGCCCCGTTGGGGCAGCTGTGAGCTTTACAAAATACACTACATTTACATCAACAGAACCCCCACAAACTAGAACAAAGACAAGTCAGCAATATTGATCACACTTAATTAAAAATAACAATGCAGATAGAGGCACTGTGCATAGAGAAAATATTTAATTTGATTTAAAAAACAAAAGCAAGACATGCATCGCACCAATTAGCAATAGGATAACATTAAGGTTCCTTGTTAAGATGGTTTGGTTGTGCATTTCATATCTTAGGTGCATTTCCAGTAGATTGTTTTAGAGCAAAACATTCCAGCTGCACATGAGAATATTTAATGTATTAATGTGTACGTACTACCAACACAAAAGCCCAAAGAGCTCTGTATCTGGACACTGAAAATGGCTTCTAGTTTGAACAAGCATTGACGAATCAAATAGGTTTGGTTTCATTTTGAGCTCACTAAACTTTAAACAACCTGTCTATAGAGGAAAAAAACGAAACTAAACTGCACTTCTTTATGTACAGCTCCATCTAGGAGATAAATAATTATTTGTGTGATGGTTCAGTGTGGTTTTGTGATGTAAAGTAGTCCCCCCATGCATTTCAACACAAGCACTCTACTGGAGGTGGAATGATACCGCAAAACAGAGTAAAGCGAGCAGGTAATATACCTCTGGGAGCATCCAAATGCTAAAACCTGTATATTAAAAAGTATTGATAACCACAGCTCATGCAGACCTAAAGAAGCAGGTTCTCTTCAACTCGCAATCAAAATGTGTAATCTTATTCTGCACAGTACAAATAAAAACGCTGTGGGTGTGCACTGATTTCTCACTGTGGGAGCAGCAGGCCTACTACATCTGACCTCTCCTTGATAGTAAACATTGTAAGTGCAACCGCATCTGCTCCCCCAACAGTTGCTGCATATAAATAGCACAATATTTTCGGAGCAGCATTCTGTACGTTTTTAGGTCCCTGCCGTCCTATCCTTGATTGGGAGAGGTAAAAATAAACACAGACACACACCCTAAGCGTTAAACGTTAGCAGACATGAATGAAATACATAACATGCTGCTCGTGCTTCTATATAGGAGACCTCTCATGCTGAACCATCCTTTGCTTTAAGCATTTGAAAGGTTCATTTCTGGTGGTAACAAGCTGACAAGCACGTAGGAGTATTCCACCTGCACTAAAAGCTGAAAATTCTTTACATAAAATAAAAAGAAAACGTCTTGTAAGAAAAACTATGTTTCTGATTCAAATAAATAATCTCAATGCCGGTTAATGGGAACCACAATCGACAGCAAAGGTAAATGGGAAAAGTCCCTTGTTCAAAGTGGCAAGACAAATATCCCGCCTATTTTTATTTTTCCCCAAATATTTAATTGAGATGTGTAAGAGGAGAGAAATACCTCAGACGCTGCAGGTGTTTAACAGGCATTTGTGCTCCCTCCAGCACCTGCATGCGAAGGTAGATATAGGGGAGAACATTTACTTCCTGAATGCCTCCAATTTAGACATAAAACGAACCACAGTTATTTGGGGACACTAAATATCGCTCAGTATTTGCCAACATTTTCTTTGTGCCATATTTGAATATGTTCATATGTAACAACTCAATCATGCAGTTCTCATATATATATTTAGTGTTGATAGCGATCATGCTCTTAGATTAGAAAGTTGCCCTCCACTCCTCAATCTCACTGCCTGCAGAGCAGTGCTAAGCAGCACTGGTGTTGAACTTTAAAAGACCCTAGGGGCCACTTCTAAGTCTGGTGGCAGTAGTTAAATGGTGATTCATAAGCGTGGATGTAAGCTGGAGATTCAGAACCAGTGTCTTGCTGTCTCTCCTCCATTTCTGGAAAACCGTTAGTGATGCAACAAGATGGATCCTCATGTGGCTGAATGGCGGGAGCCATTTCTATGCGTTTTTAATCTATTCTTAACCAGAAACTGATTCTTAAGATCTCACCAACTTTTTCATGTTTGAAAAATGGGATAGCTCAGTTCCCTAGCAGTTTAGCTCCTGATCTCTTCAAATGATAAAATGGAACATCCACAACTTGACTGCTACAATACACATTCAAGATTCTCTCTGAGAATCCCAATATCCAAAGCACATCTGCAGAAGCATTAGTGAGTACAGGTCCATGTTTGAAGACACCACCAGAGTCCATCAGGTTTCAAACTAAGACAGGACAAAGACATCATAGGCATTCTTTTTATGTCCTTCAGCTGCCACTTCCACTCTAGCCTTTTAGACTTCAGCTAGTGCTCCAGACTACCTGTCCTTTCCCTCAAGAAGCAGGCTGAAGCTCACAACCTGGCATTACCGGCAGGAGGATTGATGAATGGGAAACATGAGGTGGCCTGCAGGAGGGATTGAAGCACTAGTGCAAGGGTTAGGGGGAGAAAATGTGCATGGATAATAGCCAAATGGGAGAGAAGCACGGGCCTTAGGGAGGGTCTCAAGCAAGAGTGAATGGAGGAGAGGACAAGAAGAAAAGACTTGTGAGCGGGTATCACATGTGACCGGTGGGAGAAGCTGGAATTTCAGCTCTGCCAACAGTTTTCTTCTCCCTCAAAGGGATCGCATTTTGTGCCCCCCCCCCCATCAACCCCCCACCATCAATCCCCCACCCCCCCCCCATCAACCCCCCCTCCCACCCCCGCCCCAACCCCCCACTTTATTTATTAAGAAGTTTTATATAGCGCTGGCCTGACCTGAGGGTATTGGAGCGCTTTACAACAGTTTTTGTGAAAGTCATACAATAGAGCAGTATTATACATATTGGTTCGGCAGTCCAAGTGTGCTGAGCAGCATTGAGGTAGTACATGGGTCCTGAGATAACCTCATTGAGTGCACGTTGTCTTGGGTTGAACCTCTAAGGGGGGAGGAGCAGGTAGGGGACATATAGCAAGGAGGACGTAGGTCTTACTGATACAATGTCTGGGAGTAACGGCAAGCAGGAATTTGCGTTTAGGCGGCGGCTATCCATTTGTGAGGGAGTGGTTGAGGATGAGGACTTTTAGGCGTTTTTTTAATTTTGTGAAGGACGAGATAGTCCTGATACCAACTGGGATGGAGTTCCAGATTTTGGGCGCGTTTCCAGCGAAGGACCTTGCGGCAGTTTTTTGTGTGCGTATTTTCATAGGGATGAGAAGTAAGGTGCTGGAGCTCCTGAGGTTCCTTGTCTGACCAGCCCTCTTGAGTTTAGCAGCCAGATACTCAGGTTTCCCTGTGTGCAGGGCTCTGTGCTTGAGACGGGCAGTTTTGAAACTGGCACGCAATTCGACTGGGAGCGATTCAGCTCTCGGAGTGCTGGTGAAATGTGATCGTATTTCCTAATTCCAGTGACCATTTTGGCTGCTGCGTTGAGAGTAGTTTTGAGGGGAGCTAAGTGACATTTTGTTGTACCAGTGAGGGTGGCATTCCCATAATCGAGTCTGGATAGCACCAGTGATTGGGTGGCTTGTTTAAGGTCTTTGGTTGGGGTGAATGGTTTTATTTTGTAGAGTAGCTTCAGGTTGACAAAGGAACTCTTTGCGGCATTCTTGATGTGTTTGTCCATGTTGAGTTTTGAGTCTAGGGTTATTCCTAATGATTTTACTGAGTTGGTCAGAGTGCAATTGCAGTTGAGAGCATCCAAAGCTTTTTGCCATTCTGACATTTAAGGGTTCTCTTCTTTGTTGGAGATGAGGAGGATCTCAGTTTTGTGTTGATTGAGTTCTAAGTGGTTAAGAGACAGCCAATTTTGGATTTCATTTAGAGTGTCATTTAGTCGGTGAATGTCATCAATGGAGGAGGTTTCTAGATAGATCTGGGTGTCATCTGCATATAGGTCGAAAGGAATGTTGGCATTTTTGAGTAAGGTGGTGAGGGGTTCCATGTATATGTTGAACGGTTGAGGTGACAGCACTGAACCTTGGGGGATGCCCCTGCTGACGGGGTGTAGGTCGGAGGTAAAGTTTTTTTTTATTCTTTGTGAGCGGCTGTGTAAGAAGGAGAACCAGCACAGGACCAACCCCATCAGTACCTACCCTTTCTTTTAACGCCTTGATGAGAAGTTTGTGATCAACCATGTCAAAGGCTGCCGAGAGGTCCAGGAGAATGAGGCAACATTGGTCAGTATCGAGGGATTTGTTGATATCGTTTGTGATGTTAAGGATCGCGGTCTCAGTGCTATAGCCTTTTCTGAAACCCAATTGGTGGGGATCAAGATGGGTGATGCTGTCCATGTGCTGAGTCAGTTGTAGGAGGACGCATTTTTCAAGGATTTTGGATAGGAGGGGGAGACTGGAGACGGATCTGAAGTTATTGAGTTCTTTGGAGCCAAGGCCTGTAGTGGCGTGACTCTGCCATTTTTGAGGCATTCAGGTATGATGCCGGTTTTCAAGGAGCTGTTTATGATCTTGCACCAGAACGGGGCTATGGGGAGTGTCTGTTTTTTGGTCAGTTGGGTGGGTATCGGGTCAAGGACATGAGAGGCTGGTTTGGAAGTGGAGATCAGTTTGAGGATCTCTGGTTCCAGGATGGGGTTGAAGGACTTTCGTGGGATGCTTGAGAGTGCTGTCTACTGTCACTGGGGGCAGGCTTTTGCAGACGGGGTGGACGTTGATGTCCAGTGAGAGCTCAATCTTGGTGATTTGTTCTTCGAAGAAGTTGGCAAAGTTTTCGCACAAGTCTTTGGAAGCCTGTAGAGAGGATTCCGGGGGCTTGGAGGTTTGTTGTCTGATGATTTTGAACAGTTTGTTGGGATTGTTTTTTGCGTAGTCCAGGGCGGTGCAAAAGAAGGTGGATATTTCGCTGCTGATGTGTTTTTTGTATTTCCTTTGTGCTGCTTTGAGTTGTTTGTGTAGGCTAGTGGAGGGGTTGTTCCCCCATAGTCTTTCTGTATCTCTTAGTTGTCTCCTTTTGTTGTTAATGTCCGTGTGAACCAAGATCTTGATGGGATGTTCCTGTTTTTTTTTAGTTTCAAGGGGGCTACTTGATCTAGAATGGATGTCATATTTGTGTTGTAGTGGGTGGTGAGTTCTGTTGTGGATAGATCATCCGTGGAGGCAGTGAGGAGAGAGTTAACCCTTTCCTCTCGGTCAGTCATGCTAATCTGAGAAAGGTTTCTAGCCCATTTCGGAGGGTCTTGGGTGGGGGGGTTGAAGTGTGATCAGCTGAGTGAGGTGGAATAGGATTAGGTGGTGGTCGGACCAATCCACGGGCAGGGGGTGGTTTATCGTAACTGTCTTGCTGGGGATAATGGCATCTAGGATTGCTCCTCCGTTATGGGTTTCCTCTGAGCAGTGTTGGGTAAGGTTGTTGCTGTGTAGCAGCTCATTCAGCTTCTAGAATAGCAGGTTGTTTTTTTCATTCCAGTGTAAATTGAGGTCGCCCAGAATTAAGTTGTTCGTGTCTCGGAGAGAGCAGTGGGCAATCAGGTCGGACAGGTGTTCAGTGAATGTGGTGGAGTTGCCTGGGGGGGTGGTAAATAAGGTGGCAGATTAGTGTTTTGTTGTTGCTAGTTTTGATGTTGGCGGTGAGGCACTCAAAGGTGTAGTAGTTAAAGGAGTCTATTTCCATCACAGAAATATTGTTTTTGTGGATGATTGCTATGCCTCCACCTCTTTGGTCTTTTCTATCTTTGTTGGCGATTACAAATCCAGGGGGGGGGGGGGGGGTCAAGAGTATCGATTAGTGGTAAGGAGGATTCATTTCGCCATGTCTGGGTTATGAATGCTATGTCGTAGGTGAGGATGGATTCCGCTAGCTCTGTGGCATACTTGGTGGCTGATCTGCAGTTTATGAGCATGCAGTTGGTGGGGGACGTCTCAGTTATGGGTTTTTTCGTTTGTGGGACCGCGTGGATGATAGTGCGGGTGGCCGGGGGCTCTAGGGTATTTCGGAGGCGCCTGTTTTCTTCCCAGTCTTGTGATCACCTGGATTTTGGGTTGGAGGGTGGCAGTAATAGGATTGTCGTACGAGGAAATGAGATCTGTCGCTTCACTCGCAGACATTGCATCTCTAGTTATTTTGGGTCTCTGTGTCTGATTAGAGAGGGAGTAGAGATACATCGCGGGTGGGGAGCCTTGGAAAGCCTCTGTTGAGAAGGGGGGGGGGGGGTACTCTGAGGCTTTATGGGCGGAGCGAGGTCGGTTAGGATTTCACTAAAACCCTGGATTATGGTTGCTATCTGGCTTTCAAGCAGGGTGAGCCACTACTATCTCTATGTCGTTGTGGCTGTTCTGGGTGGGTATGTTAAACCTGGGGGGGTGGGCGGGTGAGAGCCTAATGTTAAGTTGCCAATTGGTGAGTGAGCTGTCCGTGTGGGTTCTAGGCGGGGCCGAGGGTGCAGAGAGTCGGAGCCGTGTTGGGACGTTGGTGTTAAATTGCATGTCGGTCTGGAGAGGGGGTTAGGAGTCACATAAGGTGTGTTGAAGTCATTCAAAGTGGGTTGGGAGGGATGGAGGGAGGGCGGGGGACGGTTGTGGGAGGTTGCCGGAGGGGGAAGTGGGGTCTTGTTCTGTCCAGTAGTGTTGGTTGTGATGTCTCGCGGCGGGAGGCAGGTGTTGTTACTAGGGTGCACTGGAATGGTAGGCGAGTTCTGTTGGTAAGTCAGGATCTTCAGGGAGAGGAGGAGAGGTGGGGAGGGGAGTAGTGCGTGAGAGGGAGCAGTCCGGAAAGCTGGGAAGAGGGCATGAAAGGACTATAGATTGTTGTTGTTGGCTTGTATCAGGACTGTGCCATTGGAGTAGATGGTCACAGTGGTGTTCCCATTTCACCTATTCCGGTTAGGGGCTGAGAATGTCAGTTTGCAGCTATGTGAAGTGTTAGTCATTTTGGAAATATTGAGTTGCGATCTGGAGATGGAGTTGCATATTTCGGGTCTTTCAGTGTGGAAGAGGAGATCCATTTTTACCTGTCCTTTGGAGGCGCAGTGGTAGATGTCCCCAAATAGTGATTTAGGATGTTGGCTGATCAGTTTTTGCTCGAAGTTTTTTCTCCCTTTAGGTGAGAGGTTAGGGGGGAAATTGATCGAGAAGGAGTTCGGGATGTGCAGTTTTAAGTGGTTTGAAGAGGAGGTGTTGGTGTAGACTGAGGAGGCGGATGACATTGTGATTAGGTAGGACGGAGGCAGGCACCCTATTGGGAAAGGTGGGATAGTGTCCAGAGCAGTCCTTTGAGTTGCATATTTCGGGTCTTTCAGTGTGGAAGATGAGATCCATTTTTACCTGTCCTTTGGAGGCGCAGTGGTAGATGTCCCCAAATAGTGATTCAGGATGTTGGCTGATCAGTTTTTGCTCAAAGTTTTTTCTCCCTTTAGGTGAGAGGTTAGGGGGGAAACTGATCGAGAAGGAGTTCGGGACGTGCAGTTTTAAGTGGTTTGAAGAGGTGGTGTTGGTGTAGACTGAGGAGGCGGATGACATTGTGACTAGGTAGGATGGAGGCAGGCACCCTATTGGGAAAGGTGGGATAGTGTCCAGAGCAGTCCTTTGAGGGTAAAGTGCGAGTAGTAGAGAGATTTGTGCTGTTGCTCTAGGGCTGGTCATTTACTCACCGGAGCATATGACTGATGGTGACTCCTAGGAGGCCATTGAATGGTGAGGTATCAGGGGTCAGGCAATGGGCAGATACAGAGTTGGCATGGCAGTCATGAAGGTGAAAGTTAGTGCTGCCATGTTTGAGGTCCCCTCTTACATGATCCGCAATTTGCATTTATTGATGAGTTGCCCAGTCTTAAATGATCCGCAATCCTGTGTCAATGGATTACCCGAATTAAATTAAAATGATGTTAAGACGGCCAGTATTCAGTGAGGATTACCAGGTCTCATTCAGCAGTTTGGTTGAAAATACTAGTGAAAACTGCACATGCCAAGATGGCTGCTACTCAAGGTAGCTACTACTACTCAGCGTCATCGCTCCTCCGACCGCCCCCGACGCTCTCCCGACGCGGCCGGGGTTTTGGGTGGCACCACCCACGCGGCTCCGCAGAAGTCACTAGCGCCGCATCCTGCCCCACACCTTCGGGTCCCTGAGCAAGATGCGACGTGGGAGGAGATTGAGCAGTACCTCATGGTCATGAGGTCGCTCTCTTCTCCACCGGGCCCCACGGCGCCTTCGGGCCCAGTGGGTCCGGCTCCGGTGCCTAGCGGGTCGGGTGCTTTGGCACCGACGGCGCTGGCGACTTCGGCCCCGGCCGGATCCGGGTCGACGCCGGTCGACCTTACGACCTTGCCGGCGCCGTCCCCAAGGGTGTCACCACCGGCGCCGACTAAGGTCGACGCCGGCCCCAGTCCTTCTATCGATCCCGTTCAGCTGTCAACACGGCCCCGTTGGGCGCTGTACGAGACAGCTATGGGTACATTCTACTGATCCTGGCTACCAGGCATTAGGTCACTGAGGTCCTCCAACCGCAGTCCAGCTCGGTCGAGCCTCTGCTGCCGTTCAATGAGGCCTTATCTGACGTTCTGTTGGGCACCTGGTCCAAGCCCGCCTCAGGACAGCCTGTGGACAGGAACGTGGCCAGACGCTACCGCCCGGCTCCGGGTGACCCCAGCTTCCTGTCGACCCACCCTACCCCCGAGAGCCTGGTTATCCAGGCCTCTAACTCCCAGACCGCGTTCCAGTCGGGACCTCCCGACAGCGAATCCAAGAGGTTTGAACAATTTGGCAAGAAAGTGTTCTCATCCCTTAGTCTGGGACTGCGGTCAGTCAACACCGCATGCCTCTTGGGCCGCTACACCCACACCCTGTGGGACACTGTTGCGGACGTGCTGCCACAATGCCCTGAGGAGGTCAGGGCTAAACTCGCCTAAGCCCTAGTGGAGGGTCGAGATGTATCACGGTACTCTATCCGGTGCGGACTGGATACCACCGATACACTAGGCAGAACGATGGCTACGACAGTGGCGGTCCGACGCCACGCCTGGTTACGGTGCGCCAATTTTTCGGCTGATGTCCAGGCTACACTTCTGGACATGCCGTTTGATGGCCGTCGCCTGTTTGGCGACCAGGCAGACCAGGCACTTGAGCGCTTTAAGGACTCCAGGGATACGGCCAAGTCCTTGGGCCTCTCTCGGCCCCGCGCCAGCAAATGGGTGCCTTCCGCTCCTTTTGTGGCCAAGGGAGGGGCGTCCCCACATGGACCGCCAGCCACACGCCGCAACAGAATCTTCAGCGCGGTGGCGGTCGGGTCAAAGGCAAGGCCAGTCCGCACCCGCTCCCGCTGCATCCGCCTCAAAACCTTCCCAGTCCGAGTTTTCAGGCCCATGTGACGCCAGTGGGGGGCAGAGGCAGCCATCACCTCTTCCACTGGCGCACAGTCACATCGGACAGGTGGGTGCTGCAAATCGTCCGAAGGGGCTACTCCCTCCCCTTCGAGGCGACCCCTCCAGCCATGCCACCGCAGTACCACCGCGTGTCGGGGGACCACTTGCGACTTCTGCAGGAGGAAGTTACGGCCCTCTTGGCCAAGGGGGCTATCGAGCGCGTTCCTGGGCCAGAAGTAGGGTGTGGTTAATACTCCCACTACTTTCTGGTACCCAAGAAGGGCAAAGGGGGCCTACGGCCCTATCTTGGACCTACGGAACGTCAACGGCTTCCTCCGGAAGGAGAAGTTCAAGATGTTGACTTTGGCTCAGGTCTTGGCTGCCCTAGACCCGCAAGACTGCATGGTGGCGTTGGACTTGCAGGACGCCTACTTTCACATACCTGTCCTGCCGGCCCACCGACGTTACCTGCGGTTCACGGTAGGCCTCGAGCACTTTCAGTTCACCATGCGCCCCTTTGGCCTTACCAGCGCCCCATGGGTGTTCACGAAAGTGATGGCGGTGGTCACAGCTCATCTGCGCAGGAAAGGGGTTTCAGTCTTCCCCTACCTCGACGACTGGTTGTTGAAGGCGGGCTCGCCCCAAACAGTCGTCAACCACCTCCAGATTACGGCGGATCTCCTGCACCTGCTGGGGTTTTCCATCAACGTGCCGAAATCACACCTGTGCCCCTCCCAAAAGCTCCTCTTCATCGGAGCTGTTCTGGACTCTGCGCAGTTTCGGGTTTATACTCCCGAGCAGCGAGTCCGGGATATTCAGGCTCTGATTCCGATCTTTCAGCCTTTATCCCGGGTTTTGGTCAGGTGGACGCTGCGGCTTCTGGGGCTGATGGCTTCCTGCATCCTTCTGGTGCATCACGCCTGGTGGTGGATGAGGTCTCTACCTGTCCGACCATGTCCTGATCTCTGAGGGCGCTGCGAGAGAGCTGCAGTGGTGGGTCACGGACCGCGACTGCAGATCCCTCTCCCTTCCCCAACAGGAGCACGTGGTTGTGACGCACGCGTCCCTCCAGGGCTGGGGAGGCCACATGGGAGAGGTGGAGATCAGAGGCCTCTGGTCTCCAGCGGAGTCCCAGCTCCATATCAACCTTCTGGAGCTGTGGGAGATTCGTTTGGCACTGAAGGCATTCCTCCCCTCTGTTCGAGGGAGTGCAGTGCAGGTGTTCACAGACAACACAACGCCATGTGGTACTGCAACAAACAGGGCGGTGTGGGGTCATGGACCCACTGTCAAGAGGCTCTGCGACTCTGGCAGTGGCTGGAACATCAGGGCGTGACCCTGGTGGTTCAACACCTGGCAGGTTCTCTAAACGCCAGGGCGGACGAACTCAGCCGACTGTGCTCGATGGATCACGAATGGCGTCTGATCTCGGACGTGGCGCAAGGCATCTGTCTGCAGTGGGGAGAGCCTTGGTTAGATCTATTCGCCACCGAAGAGAACGTGCAATGTCATCAGTTCTGCACGTTGGAATTTCCAAGGTGGCACTCACTCGGCGACTCATTTCGTCACGAGTGGAGTTGCGGTCTGTTATACGCCTTTCCGCCTTTGCCACTTCTGCCCAGAGTGCTGAAGAAGATCAGGCGCGACCGGGCCCAAGTCATCCTTGTGGCTCCGGACTGGGCTCGAGGGTTCTGGTATCCCGAGCTACTCAATATGTCAGTCGGTCCCCCGATCCGTCTGCCTCTTCAGGAGGACCTTCTGTCGCAGCAGCAGGCAATGGTCCTCCACCCGAACCTTTCCAGTCTCCACCTCCATGCTTGGAGATTGAGCGGCAACAGTTGAGGCCATTTGACTTGCCTCCTGAAGTTTGTACTGTTCTGGCAGCCAGGCGTCCCTCCACTAAGTCGGTATACGCCTGCCGGTGGAACAAATTTGTGGCATAGTGCACAGCAAAGGCTGTGGATCCCCTTTCTGCCCCTCTTTCTGAAGTTCTTCTCTTCCTTCTTTCTCTTGCCCAGCAGGGCTCTGCTCTGGGCACTATCAAGGGCTACCTTTCTGCCCTTTTGGCCTTCCTAGGCTTCCTGATCAACCTTCTTTGTTCAAGTCCCCTATAGTAACTCCTTTTTAGGTCTCGTAGAGAGACCTATTGCCGCCCATCCACAAAGCTGACTTTTTACGATGAGGATTTTCAACAGTTCACGTGAAATCATGTGACCACAAGCTCCTCGTGCACGAGCTTGCATTTCCCCACAGGCTTCCCCCTGCCAGCAGCATTTGCCACATCAAAGGCTTCAGCTGCCCCGCCCCCCCTCCCGCCGTCACTTATTCACGGCCGCAGGCCGTGCCTCGCTTCAGGCTTCCCCCTGCCAGCAGCATTTGCCACATCAAAGGCTTCAGCTGCCCCGCCGTCACTTATTCACGGCCGCAGGCCGTACCTAGCTTCTACAAACATGGATTTCCTCACCGCGCCTAGCTCTACAAACACGCACGAAATACTCTCGAGCGGCAACTATTATTGTCCTAAGCGAAACCTGCTTTTCTCGATCAGAGTGCATCTGAGCCCTTCCTGTCCCCGCTTCCTTCAGATCTCTGGGTAATGCACCGCTAATGCCGCCCCCTGAGTGACAGGGTCAACCCTTGGTAGATGTCCCTAAAACACCCCCTTCGGGGTGAGTGTGCAGGAACAGGGGCGAGCTTCCACAGCTGACCCGCAGAGTTCAGCAGGGCGCGGCTAAACTGCCACACATCCCTCACGGCGCAACGAGGGGACAGTTGCAATGGGTCAGCAGGGCGGCGGACTGCCATGAACTTTCCCCCAGCCCTCCCGGCCATGCCGAGTGCGCCCCCGGAGCTAAACTTAGCCACTTCCAGAAAGCATGGCCTCTTAGCAAAGGGGCGAGCATGTGGGCACAGGAGGAGGCAAAGTGTGCAAACGGCAGTGCCAACAGTTCATGCGCAGCAGGGGTCAGGCCTGTGGCACATGCAATAACACGCACTCACACAGGCACACCAGAGCAGGTACATTAGGGCAGCAGCAGACCCGTTAGCGCGATGCCTTTCCGTTTAAATCACCACACCCCTGCCAACACATCCATCCATGTTAAAATAAGTTTATCGCAAAACTCTGCATTCTATTTTTAAGGAACGTTAAAATACTTAAACATTGTGTTTTAGGAGATAATTCTCATACATCGCAAGAGTTCTTCAGACACATTTATTGCAGACATTTCCAGGAGGTACACTGTAATCCTCTCCTAGAAATCGATGTAGAAAAGAAACAAACCGTGAAAGCAAAGGGAGAGCGTGGCACGATGACACCGCTTTCAGCCAGTTCCACCAGCTCCTGCGAAGTTACTTTAGACAGGTAACAAGTATGCGCCACATATATCTAACCCTCTCCGCTTCTCATCGGCTGCAACCGGGATGAAGCTGAAATGTTTCATTTATAAACAGGAGTGTGATGGACTCGGGCAGTCGGGCCCGATGGGACCAGGCACAAGGCAGGCGGCTAAATCCGCCTGCGAAACATGAACACGTATTTTTTTGCAGAGGTCGCCAGAACGAGGTGCAAGGTTAGCAGTTTACGGACCGGCCAACTTCGCATTCTCTCAAGCGCTACAACAGCAAACCCGCAACCTGACAGGGAAACGAGGCGCGCGACGTCTTCGGCGCGAGAGGTACGCCCCTCGGGGAAACAACCGGCAGCGTGACAACTGGCGAACAGGGAAAGGTGCTGCTTGTTTAGGGCAGACCTCTAAGAAGTGTTACACGGGTGCCACCAGGCAGGTCAGAAGGCCGTGGCCCTGGAATTCCCTGACGGAATGTTTTCTCCTATTTGTGCTGCGTGATTTACTTGACGCAGCTGTGCTCGGTGACCATGCAGGCGCGCGCACCTGTCGCAATCAAATCAAACTGCAGATTATTACGGGGCTTTGCATCGGTACCCACGTGCTGACCGAGCAGGCGCCGGTAGATGTGTGCAGGAGCTGCGCAATGCAATGTTGCACGCAGTGCTTGCAATGGAAAAATAGAAGTGCAGGTATAGTGTGCCAGAGTACCTGCTTGTTTCTGAGACGTGCTACTCTACAATTAAAAGTATAGCATTTCTCTTGATAAGTGTGTTAGACCTGTCTGGCTTTTTGGCGAAGTCTCTCCTAATTATTATTTATTTTGTCCCCTTTTTGCCCCTCATACCCTTATTAATTTTTGTGTCTACTGACTTTTTGTAGGTGTTGGCCAGGGGGATAGGTGTTCTTCCTCCCCCTCATAATCTTTTACCTCAGGCCCAGAGGCCTGTTCTGACAGGAAAGTTGGCACCACCTAAAATGGTGGCCACTAACTGCCCCAAACAGAACTTGGCCATAGCCTAACATAGGGCATTCCAGAACCTTCTGGTCCATTCTGGACCACTGAAGGGCAGCCTATATAAGGCGGAATGCGGGGCAGCCATTTTTTCTACCTGTGGAAGTCAGCTGGAGGACAGGCTGTAGCTAAGGGTGGGAGAGGTTAGACATAGGGTTGACCTCCTAGATAGGGAAGCTGCCTTGGGTTGTCACCTCAATATCCCCGCCTTTTGGGTTACTTGTCCTGACCCCGCTGTGAAGGGTTACTGGAGACCCTGGGCGCCTAGCTTGCCCCTTGTCCAAACTATACAGGGGAAGTCCAAGGAGAAGGAGACTGCAGTGCTGCAGTGCGCAGTCCTCTGCCCAGCAGAAAGAGACTCAGGAAGGATAACCTTCTTACCTAGATCCCAACCCCTATTTCAACTTGAGTGCTAAAGAACAAGTTACTTACCTTCGGTAACGCTTTTTCTGGTAGATACTATATCTGCCTGTGGATTCCTCACCTTGTGAATATCCCCCTTGCGTCAGCAACGTTCGGAAATTTTCTTCGTAGCACGCCGTCGTGGGCGACGTCACAGGAGCACGGCATCGTGCGCGACTCTGTCTGACTTCACCGACTCCATATTAGGCCCACGCCGGCGTGATGACGTCCGTTCCGCCCTTTTTTCCGTGCCTTCGAGGCACACGGACGGACCAACGATAGCAAATATGCAAATATACAATGTACACAGTACAAATAGAACCAAATCAATACAACAGTATTATAATCATATATACAGAAAGACCAGGTATAGCAGAGTAGACAAACGGGGAGGCGGGTGGGTCAGTGAGGAATCCACAGGCAGATATAGTATCTACCAGAAAAAGCGTTACCGAAGGTAAGTAACTTGTTCTTCTGATAGATACATCTGCCGTGTGGATTCCTCACCTTGTGAATAGATTCCCACAGCAGTCCCCACTCCCGGAGGAGGGTGTCTACTCTGCTACACCAGGAAGTCTTGGAGGACAGAACGCGCGAAGTGGCCATCCCTCCTCACCTCGGTATCTAAGCAGTAATGCTTCGCGAAAGTGTGGAGGGAGGCCCAAGTCGCGGCCCTGCAAATATCCTCAACAGGCACACCCCTAGACAAAGCAGATGTTGCAGACTTTGCTCTAGTTGAATGAGCTCTAATACACTCAGGAGGGTCCTTACCCGCAAGGGAGTAGCAGATCTTGATGCACAGGATTATCCATCTGGAAAGAGTGCGCTTGTGCACCGCTCTGCCCTTCTTGCAGCCAGCAAAGCCAACAAACAGCTGGTCGTCCATCCGGAAGTCCTTAGTCCTGTCCAGATAGAAGGACACCGCCCGCTTAGGGTCCAGGCGATGCAGTCTCTCTTCCTCCTTAGACGGGTGAGGGGGAGGATAGAAGGTAGGAAGGGTAATGGACTGCCCAAGATGGAAAGGAGTCACCACCTTAGGCAGAAAAGCAGCCCTGGTCCTAAGAACCATCCTTTCTGCATGAATGGTCAGGAACGGGGGTTTGGAACTTAGAGCTTGAAGCTCACTTACCCTCCTTGCCGAGGTGATTGCAACGAGGAAAATAGTTTTAAAAGAGAGAAGCCTCAATGGACACTTGTGCAAGGGTTCGAAGGGAGAACCCATTAAAAAGGTCAGCACAAGATTCAAATCCCACTGAGGAATAATAAAAGGGGTAGGAGGAAACATATTCACAAGACCCCTCAAGAATCTCACAACCACCGGAGACTTAAAGAGAGAAGGCTGATCCGGCAAACATAGAAACGCCGATAAGGCCGAAAGATAGCCCTTGACCGTGGACACAGCCAAACCTTGCCGCGCCAGATAAAGGGCAAACTGTAAAATATTAGACAAATGAGCCCTCAAAGGGTCAATATCCCTCTCCCTGCACCAAGAAACAAATTTTGTCCACCTATAGGAGTAAATGGACTTAGAGGTGTCACGCCTGGCAGAGAGAATGACATCCACCACCTCGTGTGGGAGAGAAAAAGAACTCAAGTTGCCCCGTTCAATCTCCAGGCATGAAGGTGTAATGTCTGGAGGTGGGGGTGTAGAACCTGCCCCTCCAACTGAGAGAGGAGGTCTGCCCTGTGAGGGAGACGGAGCGGCTGGTGAGAGGATAGGTGGAGTAGGTCCGAATACCACACCCTTCTCGGCCAATCCGGGGCGACCAAAATGACTTGGGCCCGGTCTTGACGAATCTTCCTCAGAACCCGAGGAATCAAAGGTATGGGGGGAAACGTGTAAAGGAGTCGACCTCCCCAACTCAACTGAAACGCGTCCCCCAATGCTCCTTGCATCGGATACTGGAGACTGCAGAATGAAGGGCAGTGAGCATTCTCGCGAGTGGCGAAAAGATCCACCCGAGGAGTCCCCCACATCCGAAAGATGTTGCGAACAACCTCCGGGTGAAGCCTCCACTCGTGGTCGGCAGAAAACTGCCGACTGAGACTGTCCGCACGCACGTTCAGAACCCCGGCCAGATGATTTGCCACCAGACAAATCTGATGGTCCTGAACCCAGGACCAGAGACGCAGAGCCTCTCTGCAGAGACACTGCGACCCTACTCCTACCTGCTTGTTGATGTACCACATCGCAGTCGTGTTGTCCGTTAGGACCTGGACCGAACGACCACGAAGGGAAGGGAAGGGAGGAAGGCCTTGAGCGCCAAACGTATCGCCCTCAATTCCAGAAGGTTGATGTGAAACAACCTTTCTTCCGGAGACCAAAGACCCTTGACCTCCAGGTCTCCCAGATGAGCACCCCACCCGAGAGTGGATGCATCCGATATCACTGTGGCCACTGATGGAGGTAGCTGAAAAGGCTTTCCCTGTGACAGATTGCCTTCCACGCCCCACCAGGACAGGTCCGCTGCAGTTTCTCTGGAGATCCTCACAGACTCCCTGAGATCTCCGTTGTGCTGATACCACTGCCTGCGGAGGCACCACTGGAGCGCCCTCATGTGCCAGCGTGCATGACTGACCAACAGAATGCAAGAAGCCATCAGACCGAGCAGACGAAGGACCTTCAGGACTAGAACGACCGCTCCAGGGTAAAACAAAGGAATCATTTCCTGTATGTCGCGAATCCTTTGAGGTGGAGGGAATGCACGACATACAGAAGTGTCCAGTACTGCACCTATGAACAGGTTGCGCTGGGAGGGCACCAGGTGAGATTTGGGTACGTTTATCGAAAAACCCAACCTGTGTAACAACTGAGTTGTCTCCTGCAGATGATGGAGCACCATCTCCGGCGACTCTGCTTTGATCAGCCAGTCATCTAGATAAGGGAATACAGGAATCCCTGACCTCCTGAGATGCGCCGCCACCACTGCCATCACCTTGGTGAAAACTCGAGGCGCAGTAGTAAGTCCAAACGGGAGGACCGCAAACTGATAGTGCTGCGATCCCACCGTAAAACGGAGATACTTCCTGTGCGACTTCAGGATTGGGATGTGAAAATACGCATCCTGCAAGTCGATCGACACCATCCAGTCTTCTTCCATCAGCGCCAGAAGAACCTGAGCAAGGGTGAGCATTTTGAACTTCTCCTGTTTGAGATAGAGGTTCAAAACCCTGAGATCCAGGATAGGCCGAAGCCTGCCATCCTTCTTGGGAATCAAGAAATACCGGGAGTAGCACCCTTGACCCCTCTCCTGCTCTGGAACCACCTCTATCGCTCCCTTTCGAAACAGAGCCAGGACTTCCTCCTGCAGGAGAAGCAGGTGGTCCTCCGAGCAATAACCTTGGCAAGGAGGGTAATTGGGAGGGAACTCCTGAAAAGGAAGTGCATACCCATTCTCTACGAGATTGAGAACCCAAAGATCTGATGTAACCGATTCCCAATCTCGTAGAAAGTGAGTAAGCCGACCCCCTACTGGCCCTACATGATCCAGAATGGTGGATCTAGGGCTGCTTTGCTGATGCGGGTGGGGGTTGGGCATTATTGGAGGAAGTGGAGGAAGAGGAGACTTGACGTCCACGACCACGACCCCTCTGTCTACCTCTATAGGACTTATATAGAGGGTTCTGCTGCTGCTGCTGTTGTTGGCCCTGCTTGAAGGGACGAAAAGAAGATTTTCCAAAACCCTTGAATTTTCTGGCTGCAGACCCTCTCATCTGCAGACCCAACGATCTCGCAGTGGCACGGCTGTCTTTAAACCTTTCCAAGGCCACATCTGCCTTCTTACCAAAAAGGCCAGATCCTTCAAAGGGTAAGTCCAACAAAGTAGATTGTACATCCGCTGAGAAATCAGATGACTTTAACCATGCGGCTCTCCTAGTTGCAATGGATGAGCCCATAATTCTGGCAACTGAATCCACAGTGTCCATGCCGCTTTGGATGACCATGCGGGCCGCAGCCTGAGTGTCAGATAAACTTCATTAAAGTTTTTTCTATCCTCCTCAGGAAGTTTTGGTGACAACTGCTTCACTGAGTCCATCAGCGCGTGCACATATCTACCTAGAAGGCAAGTGGCATTTGACGACTTTAGAGCCATGCTCCCAGAAGAGAAAGTCTTCTTCGCAGCCTGATCCACTTTCTTAGACTCTTTGTCAGCAGGCACTTGAGGGAAGGAGCCTGCCGCCCTATTAGAACAAGCCGCCTGAACCACAAGACTTTCCGGAGACGGATGCGTAGAAAGAAATGCAGGGTCATCAGGAGCCACCCTATAGCGCCTTGCAATAACCCTTGAAACTGCAGGAGCAGACAACGGCCTCTTCCAAATTTCCTTAATTGGATCTGACAAGGCATCAGTAAACGGCAAAGTTGGCTCCACAATGGAGGATGGAGAATGCAGGACTTCCGTGAGAATGTTGGGCTTGTACTCCACCGTGGGCAGCTTTAAGTTAAGAAGCTCAGCAGCCTTCCTAATAACCACGTGATAAGGAGCCACGTCCCTTGATGGTGCATCAGAAGTCGAAGGCAGACCCCACTCGGGAGAGAGTTCCAGACCACTAGCATCCCGAAGCTCTTCGAAGTCATCACCATGATCAGGAAGCTCGCCTTCCTCCACATCTGAACTCTCATCATCCCTTTGCTCGAGAAGACGCTGAGCTCTTCGCCTCGACCACTCCATTCGAATCGAAGTCGACGGATCCGGTAACGACTCCGACGGAGCCGGTTCCGACGTCGCTCGAGGAACCGAAGCAGGAGGACGAGAGTCAAGAACAGGTGTGGCACCTCGATCTCGACTGCGAGGTCGATCCGGAGTCGGCGAAGCCGCATGCGGAGTCGAGGACCTCGGTGGAGACGTACCGAGCCAAGGTGAAACAGGCGCCGGCATGAAAGGCATAAATGGAGCAGGGGCATACGACTGAGGAATACCCAGGTTGTACGATAACGGACCCATGGGGCCACCAGGCGCTCCAGCGGGGTACATCGCCCTAGAATAAACTCCAAACATCGCATTGAGAAAATGCGAGGGATCCTGCCCAGGACCAGGGAAGGAAGGGTACGGACCTACCGGATGTTGCAATGGAGGCCGACCCGACACATCCTCACCCTGACCTTCTGGATTCACAGGAGTCTCCGCCGAAGCCGGTTCTTGAGTCACCTCCTCTTCTTCATGCTCCGAGGAAACCGGCTCCGGGTCCGGCTCCGGCGAACCCACTCTTGACAAAGCAGGTGAAGGAGAGACAAAGTCTTTACGGTGTTTGTGAGACTTTCTCTTCGAGTCAGAGGAATCCTTCCCCGAATGATGTCTCGAACTGTGCTTCCTCCTCTTATGTTTTCTTCTCGAAGAGCTCGAAGCATGCCCGGAAGCCGACTTAGATCTAGACCTAGACCTTTCTCTGGACTTCGACTTCGCCTTGGACCTCGAGTCGTCTCCAGACCTCGAACCCGCTCTGGACCTAGACGCCGATCTCGACCTCTACCGAGACCTTTGCTTCGACTTCGACCTCCGTGACGTAGATCTCGAAAGTCGCCCAGAGTCCTTTTTCACCTTCGCCAAGAGCAACTTTGCTTCACGCTCCCGAAGCGCCTTCGGATTCATCTTGAAACAGGACTCGCAGTTCTTGACGTCGTGGCCCGATCCAAGACACCACAAACAATCCTTATGCGGGTCCGTGATAGACATCATGCGGGCACAAGACCTACATGGCTTAAAGCCTGTTTTCCTCGACGACATCTCCGGAGAAGAACAAAGTCGCAAGAGAGAAACAGTGACAAATATTAGTCAGAAAGATACTAGGTATCGCTGAAGATCCCGAAAACCGTTAGCGTCGGAGACGCGGAAAAAAGGGAACTGACGTCATCACGCCGGCGTGGGCCTAATATGGAGTCGGTGACGTCAGACGGAGTCGCGCGCGATGCCGTGCTCCTGTGACGTCGCCCACGACGGCGTGCTACGAAGAAAATTTCCGAACGTTGCTGACGCAAGGGGGATATTCACAAGGTGAGGAATCCACACGGCAGATGTATCTATCAGAAAGGACCTTGCAGAGTGGGCGCTGAGGTTAAGGAAACGAACTAGCACTGTTCTCCTACCTTCTTGGGTGCTGAGGAAGACTTGTCCCCTGGTTCCCTGGAAAGTCCTGGTTGTTCGTGCAGCTGGTTTCTGTAGGCAGCGCCTGCCCCGGGATCCACTGAGCTTGAGAGGCTTCTCTCTGTGGACGGGACCCCCGGAGCGACTTCCGCACTGCTGGCGCATTGCCTGGAAGAGAACTGTGACCCTTAGAAAGGGAAGGGCAAGACACTTCGCAAAGGCGCCTTCGCGCATGCCCGTTGTCGCGATCACAAACCCCACAGGAGGGGCCTAGGACCGAGCAGGCCCAGGCGAGTAGTGTCCTTCCTGGGAGCGGCCGCCGGGAGAGGCAGGACAAGAGCGAGCGCTACCGCGCATGTCCGGCGAGGGAGTGTCTGCCTTGAGGAGAAGCGCCGAGAGGAAGCATCTCCGTGGAGCGTCTGACGACCGCTCTGCACGACGTGGGACAGATCCTTCCTGGTGTGGAGTCGCCGCTCGTGTGGCGGAATCACCGTAACTGCGGCCCGAGTTGAAGCGGAGAGGGCCTCCGCTCCTCTGCGTGGGAGCGAGGAGGCCGATCACCTGAGGTAAAGCGACTGAGCGCTGAGGGGGTGAGCGGAGGAACTGCCTGCCAGCCGCCGATACAAGTAAGCCGGGAAGAGCGAGGGAGCTCCGGTAAGGTCTCCTACTCGTCTGGTTTCCTCCCCCACTCGGTGCAGAACTGAGGAGGAAGGAAGAGGGCCTAAGAAACGAGTGGCCTAACTGTTAAAAACTAAGTAACTGACTTCAAAAGCCTGGTACTCAACAGTTGGTGACAGATTGCTTCCTTCCCCCCCTCTGGTGGAGTAGGGTTGCTGAGAAGCCAAATAAAGAGTCAAGTACAATGCATATTTAACTGGCCTAAGAAAGCTTAAAGGTTACCTGCCAGTTATTGATATAGTGCTTGTTTAAATGTAATGAACTATAGGAATTAATTGAAAACTTGCATAGCAGGTTAAAAGTATTATTGCTATCGCTGAGACCAGTTGTAGAGTATAGGTCATATTTAGAAACTATGCCTAATTAAATGCTAGAAACGCTAGTAATGTACAGTTGATGATTTAAGCTAGCACCTTGTCAGAGTCTGTATTAATTTCCTGACTAACAAGTGTTGTGCTTTCATCTCCAAAAGGAAATCAACATGTACTTAGATTGAGCTGTAGTTCTCTCCCAAGGTTCTAGCGGATTAATATTTCACCTGATTGATTATAAGGTACTGAACTGTGAATCCTAGAGTAATAAGTGTGAGAGTACTGACAAGTTAATTGATTAATTGCTTAGCAGATTAGTAATACAATTGCTGATACTAAAGTGACCTGACATGTTTATATTGTGAGAACAAAGAGAATATTATTTTTATAAAGCAGAAAGTATTTTCACACATTTTTGGTGTAGTGTTTTCTTTTGAGTGCTATTGCGTGGAATTACTTTTGGGTGGTCTGCAACCTTTACACTGAGCCTCTGATATGCTAGTCTTGCCCTAGGCCAGGCTACCCCAATTCCAACAAAGTGCCAGTACTCTCCCTCTCAAAATTAAAAAGTGACGGTACTCCGTACCGAACAGTACCGGCCTATTTAAAGCACTAGTTGCACAGCTCCCTGTGTTTTAGTGGCACATTAAGGAACATTGCAGCACATTTTCTGTGCAAGAGTCTCTTTGCACCTGAAACCATGCTCCTATCTCCCAGACATCTTTTCTATACTTACATTGTATGGTACAAGCATGCGCTGTAAAGGCATGTGCGGATAGATGGCGAGGTAAAGGATATTTCCTCCTATAAACTACCTAAAAGAGAGAATACAAATAAAGAAAGTAACTAGCCTTTCCAGGGTAGCACACATGAACAGACATCTTAACGGTCCCTAGATATTATTGTCTTGCTGTGATTCAGTATGTCGTGCGCGAGCAACCAGCAGGCACCTAAGTAAGGAGTTGAAAATGTCACACCACCAACCTCTGCATTCTCCTTGGGCTGACAAACAGAATGCACTTCTCAGAGAGATGTTACAACTCAACTCAGATGATGTTACAGGGCTCATCCTTCCGCGTGGAGAACCGTGACAGAGGCCATGCCTCTAGATGCATTCTCTATAGGGATGTCGCTCTTTGTCCTCTATGTCCGAAGGGCGTGAAATAATCTTTGAATGACTGGCACTCTGGTAACAACGTTTAAGGTCTCATGGTTTCGGAAAATATTTTGTGACATGTGTGCTGTGAGAAGCGGGTTCATCTAGCTATGTGCTCTTTGGGTTAGTAAAGGGTCATCTGGGAGTACCATTTTAGGGGCATATCAGCCGACCTCCATATTTTTTTGGGGCACATTACCATTGCAACCACAAGTTTCCGTTTGGTGGCAGCGTTCGCTTTAGTGTACTGTGAATAATATTTTCTAAATTGTGATTGTTCCGTACAGAGGCATTGTCTATTATGGAGTGGTGCGTGAGCCTGCTTATGCTGAGAGATTTTCCCACCTCTGTCTGCCATTACTGACTGCAATTCTATAATCTGAAGGCATGCAGATCTGCAGCGTAGCAGAAGGGTTGTGTAAGCCCGGCTGTTGCTACAATGTTTAGTCCTATTTCTCCTGGTACCCATATATCCTCTCATCTTCCTACCCGTGAAGAATGCAAAAATGTGTTACTCATTTCTACTTTCACTCGTCTTGTCTTCTGTACCTCAATACATATTAAATGGAAATAACAATGCTTTTTATATGTGTTGGGTTTGAAATGCCTAATTAAAAGGCATTGTCATTTACAATGCCAATAGCTTAAACGCTTGCCAAAGCGAGACCTATTGCATTGAAAATGTTTGTGTGTTTTCTTCTTCGACCTTCGTTGCTTGTTCCCCTGTCCCCCCCTCTTCCACATCATTGTTTGCACCCTCCTGCATCAGATTGCTCCGCTGTTGCTTGCTCTGTTTTTGGCTTTCCCAGTGCCACTGCGACTTCTTTTGTTCTGTCCCAACCCTTCCACACCTTTCCGTTGCTTGCCTGGCCACACCCACCAACCCCCTGCTGAGCTGGTGTAGGTGGCCTCATCCCACCATACTAAAAATTGTTGCTTCCCATCAAACATGCATCCCCCGACCCCCTAAAAAAAGGGGAAACGGGCGGTGGGGACTGACAAGACAACACAAAATAGCGCTGGCATAGGCAAGACCTTTCTGATGGATACATCTGCCAGTGGATTTCTCACCTTGTGAATATCCCCTTGCGTCTGCAACATTCGGAAATTCTTTTTGTAGCTTCGCGCCGACTACATCACAGTAGCACGGCATCGCACATGGCTCCACTGGCGTCACCAACTCCATAATAGACCAACGTCGGCGTGATGACATCAGTTCCCTTATTTCTGCATCGCCGATGCTAACGGTTTTCGAGGGATCCTCTGTAGCTGTTTAGTAACTTTGTTACTGTCTGTTTCTATTGGTGTCTTCTTGCTTAAGTCACCTGTCTAGATGTCCTCGAAGAAGACCGGGCTCAAGCCGTGGGGAGAATGCGGGAAGATGTCGATCAAGGACCCGCATGAGGATTGCATCTGGTTCCTGAGTTCGGATCATGATGTTCAAGGCTGCTCTTCCTGTAAGAAGATGAACCCGAAGGCTCTTTGTGAAAGAGGCTAAATTTCTGGTAGCCAAGTTGAAAGGTAAAAAGAAGTCTTCTAGGTCGAGGTCTCGCACGGCTTTGCCTTCGAAGTCATTGTCAGGGCATGCTTCTAGATCAACAAAGAAGCACAAGAAAAGAAGGCATGAGTCTCGACATCACTCAGGCAAGAATTCAAATTCAAGACAGAAGTCGCCAGTTGAGGATCCGGTTGGTGAGGTTTCGCCTGTGGATTTGCTGGAGCATTCACCGGCTCTGGCGTCTAATCCCTCTCCGGCGCCGTCTCGATCTCCGGTTCGAGAGGAAAAAGAGGCTCCCTTACCAGAGGGTTCGACGACTCTGGCTCATCAAGCCGAAGAAGAGGAGACTAACCCGCTACCTCCTCGAGGGCAACCTGTGGGTCCATACCCACCTTTTCCGGGCCCAGGTCAAGACCTCACAGTTTTTAAATGCGATGTATGGAGTCTATTCAAGAGCTATGTACCCCTCTGGTGCACCGGCGGGTCCCATGGGCCCAATGGCATACAACCTGGGTGTTCCCCCAGTCTTATGCTCCAGCTCCATTTATTCCGGTGTCTACTCCACCTTGGCATTTCTCTGCGCCGCCGAGGTTTGACGCCGATACCTTTGTCACCTTCGCCAACCAGACCTTGTAAACATCGACCTATGCATCCAGATCCGATCGACGCCTGCTCCGTCTGAGTTGATCACAGATCCGCCGACGCCGCCCTTGAAGGAGAGGTCGAGGTATGATGCTCACCGTCTTCTGGAAGAACAAAGGTATAGAGAGGCTGAGATTGAAGAGGGTGAGCTGCAGGATGATTATTTTGATGACCTGAGGGAGGCTAGCGGATTGGAACTGTCGCCAGACTGTGACTTATCCTCTGTCTCGGATGCCCCTTCAAAGGATAATGCTACTTACCATGTGGTCATAAAAAAGGCAGAACTTTTGAATGCAAGTCTGCATACTGCTGAGTTCAAGTCTAATTTGTTGACTGAAGTCCTCCATTCCCTGTCTTCTGTTGTGAAACCTATGCTTCCTTTCAATGAGGCTTTGACGGATCCTATTTTGGAAGTATGGAATAGGCCACTCACTGCTCCTGCTGTTGCAAAAGGTGTTGCAAGGAGGGACAGGGCGGTGCCTGGTGACCCAGTTTATCATCGCACGCTTTACCAGAGGGCTTGGTAATACAGGCAGCCTGTTCAAAGAAATCTGTGGGGGCTTTCCCTCGGGTTCCTGGGGACAAAGTCAAAGAAGCAGGACGAAACTGCTAAGAAAGTGTTTTAATCTGAGAGTATGGCTCTTAAGTCTACGAAATGCCACATCTCTTTTGGGGAGGTATATACATGCCTTGATGGACTCTAAGACAATTGGCCCCTTCCAGAAGAGGACAGAATTTTTTTATGAAGTGTTAGCTGACCCTCAAGCTGCTGCAAGGCAAGTCATACGAAGTGGACTAGACACTGCTGACGGTAGCAAAAGTTATGGGGACTTCAATTGCTACAAGAAGAGCAGCCTGGTTAAAATCATCTGAATTCTTTGCGGACGTCCAAGCTGCATTGTTAGATCTGCCCTTTGATGGCTAGGCCTTTTTAGGAAAAAGGCTGATGCAGTTTTGGAAAGGTTTAAGGACAGCAGGGCTACAGCCAGATCTTTGGGTCTTCAGTCCAGAGGAACTGTGAACAAAAGATATAGGGGTTTTGGAAGGTTGTCCTTTTGTCCCTATAGACAGTCTCAACAGCAGCAGCAGCAACAAAGTCCACTGTATAAGTCATACAGGGGTAGGCAAAAAGCTTGTTCTCTAGGTCATTGGGTCTCCTCCTCCTCTTCCTCATCCCAATCCCCTCCAACATCAGCAAAGCCGCCCTAGATCCGCCATTCCGGATCATGTGGGTCGGCTTACCCATTTCATACGGGATTGGGAATCTGTCACTTCGGACCTTTAGGTTCTCAATCTCGTGGAGAATGGGTATGCACTTCCCTTTCGGGAATTCCCCTTCTTGTCAAGGATTTTGCTCAGAGGACCACCTGCTACTTCAGCAGGAGAAAGTCCTGTCATTGTTAAGGAAAGGTGCGATAGAGGTGGTTCCGGAGCAGGAAAGGGGTCAGGGATGCTACTCCCGGTATTTCCTGATCCCCAATAAGGATGGCAGACTTCGTCCAATCCTGGATCTCAGGATCTTGAACTTGTATCTGAAACAGGAAACGTTCAAGATGCTCACCCTTGCACAAGTTCTATAAGCGCTGCTGGAAGAAGACTGGATGGTGTCATTCGACTTGCACGATGCATATTTTCACATCCCAATCCTGAAGTCGCACAGGAAGTATCTCCGTTTTACGGTGGGTTCTCAACACTACCAGTTTGCGGTCCTTCCGTTTGGTCTTACTACTGCGCCTCAAATCTTCACCAAGGTGATGGCTGTGGGGGCTGCACATCTCAGGTCAGGGATTCCAGTATTCCCTTATCTGAACGATTGACTGATCAAGGCGGAATCTCCAGAGAAAATGCTCAATCATCTTCAAGTCACAACTCAGTTGTTGTACAGGTTGGGTTTTTCGATAAATGTACCCAAATCTCACCCGTTGCCCTCCCAGCGCAACCTGTTAATAGGTGCTGTACTGGACACAACTGTATGTTGTGCATTCTCTCCTCAAAGGATTCTTGACATACAAGAAATGATTCCTTTATTTTACAATGGAGCGGTCGTTCCAGTCCTGAAGGTCCTTCGTCTGCTCGGACTGATGGCTTCCTGCATTCTGCTGGTCAACCATGCACGCTGGCACATGAGGGCATTCCAGTGGTGCCTCCGCAGGCAGTGGTATCAACACAACAGATCTCAGTAGTGTGGATTAATGAAAAAAGGAAGGTGTAGATCAGTCACACCATCTGTGTATCAGCCGGATTCAATCCTCGGCGGAAGGATTGTGTATCAGCCGGAGGATTGAATCCGGCTGATACACAGATGGTGTGACTGATCTACACCTTCCTTTTTTCATTAATCCACATCGGTACCAGGCACGAGCTGTAATTCCCCCTCGGAGGAGAACATCAAAATCACAACGGCGCGAGTCTCCAACTCATCTGTGACTCCTTACACACCTACAGTTCTCTTTTGTAGAAGAACACAAAATCAACATAACGGCGCAAGTTTCCAACCGAAGTGGGACATCAATAACGCCATAATTTATGTGCTCACAACCCCTTTAGTCCTGATGAAGACCCCATACTGAGGAATAACCTGCCCTTACTACATGGGTCGAAACGTCGACAGTCTCTTCCTCAACATACACGTCAAAACACAATTAGCCATAGATGGCTTTCGTCTAATGTTTACTTAGGGAACTTTGTGATCTATTTAAGACGGGAAATGTTCTTAGATTGATGTAGAATTGTTCACAGGACACAATTCCTTTTCTTTGTCCCTTTACCTATTCCAACCACACCCTACCCTACTTGTTCAACCCCTTTCTTTGGCACCCACGGAGCACTACATTCGTGATTACTATATGAACTATGGTGGTAATTACTTTGTATTTGATGAAATGAGAAATTAAGCATATGTGAATGTAATTGATATGATTGCATACAACTGAAATAAATTCAGTCTCATAAATTTCCCTAGTCTTGTGTACCACTTTAAGCATTCATTGCTGAATTTGTGTTATGAAGTATTAAAGAATCAAAGCCCAGCATTTACAGAGAACAAAGACACAAGCCAATGAAAAATACGGGGGGTGGGGCTTCTCTGTACTCTACCTACAAAAGATTGCCAGAGCATCGCTTACACGCTGGCTCAATTCTGGACCTAAAAAAAGTACCTCAATCCCAGTACAAGCAGCAGGAAACTAACCAAAAAGAAGCAAATTGGTACTTTGTCCATGCTCCACAGAAGGAATACACAAACGAAGGGAAAGTGAATGGGCAGGCACGGACCAATCAGGAGCTAGCAAAGTGTGGAAAAGAAGCCAATAAATGGTAATCAATGTGCAGATTCCAAGCCACCTTTTGATTAAAAACTTCTAGCTAGCAACATAAAATTCATTCCCTCTCTCAGGTAAGACGTAAAAATGAGGGAGTTGTGGGGAATGACAGGGCAGTGACATGTGGCAAGGCTTTTTTGATAACCTGTAAGTTGCATACAAATCATGCCGAATCCTGTAGCACTTATGAAACACAAAAACTTTTTAGTGTAATGTGGAAAGCCTAGAAAATGCATGTTTTGATTGGTGATAGCTAAAATTGCACAAGATCTGTATTTTAGCAGCAGGTAATTTGCAGCAGCAAAAGTAACAGAAATGTGGCATACAAGAATCTTACTTTCTGCGGTCTAAAGAGCTATTTGTGGTGAATAGTCATTCAAATGGCAAATGTGTAATGAGGCATGGTTGCCTACATTTCCTTACCTTTCAAACGCTTTATTGATATTTTCTACAGTGCAGATAGGAAAGACTGCACAACACCTAACCCCCACCCACCCCCTCTTTCCAGTTGTGTCCCTCAAACTGGGAGGTTAACTATAAAGCCACCAAGTGGGGCTCAACCCTGAAATAAGTCACACAGAATTTAACTAGAGACCTCAGTATGTGTTTTATGATCTCCCTCAGAGATGGGAATGGTGTCATTTAACTCTTGCTGGGGTTGTAACGTTTAACAGATATTAGAAGCACAGTGATTGAGTTTTTGTGAGCATTGGCCGGATAGCCAGAGGAAGCTGAACTGGAAAGGGTAGACTTTTGCCCAGTCCTTAAAGTCTACTCGATGGCCACAATATTTCCATTAAATGGGGATGAAGTAGCACAGGTGGTCAGAGCAGGCACAGTATATACTAAGGAAGTATTTTACTTCTGGATTAGAAGCTGGAATTTTCTATCTGTGGGTTGCTGCGCTCTCCTCCATTAGCTTTCCCAATCCCTTGGCTTCCAACATGGAAATCTCAAAGCTATTGCTTCTAATTATATTTCATGGTCTTTGGGTCCTATCCATTCAACTACTGGCTTTTGGACTAGCCTCTTTAAAGCCAATGACTTTAGAGTATACCCGCAGCCCCTTCCACCAATTGCTTTTGCTCTATCTTTTCATATTTTTCCTTGAGTTGCTCCCCGTAACTCCTGTCTGCAGCTCTCTCATAGCTTCCATTCATCCCCTCACCCACTCCAATGTGTTATTTCTTTTAACTTTCCCACCCTGACCACTTTTCCTCTTGTATCTTTAGAAGCTCTCAGCTTCTTATAAGTAACGACGCCAGTTTTTTTTCTCCCTCAGACAAACGGCTGACTATTGAAGGGCCTTTTATTTCTTTTTATGTCAAAAAGGGTGGGATGGCAAAGAAAATCCACATTTTAGTCTGTCCTTCTGTTACGACAGCAAAAAAATACCTATAATAAGGCTTCCTTGCCATTCAACCTTCACTCGACATGGGAACAAGAAGTGGACAATATTCACGGTAAGGATTTCATCAATATAGACCATGTTTTGCTCTCAAAGTTGTGTGGCTTTACTGTGTTTATGCTGGGCCAGCATGCTTTACCATACTACTCCCAGACCCATTTACTTTCCCAGTGGTGGTTTGAAAGTGTATTGTAAACATTTCAAAATAAAAAAAGATTCGGAGTTCGGTAACGCATGTAGATCATTCACTTAAGTGAACATTTTATTAGTAATCAGTATTGTTCAGGCACGAAGCTCTATTGGCATTTTAAGTTAGCATGTCCCGTACCCTCCCAAAAAAACTCCGCAATGAAATGGATGACCATATCTGTTCAAAGATTACAGGACATGCTCTTTTAAATCTGACAAACCCTAGGTAAAAACATATTGTTGCAACAGTATCTTCATACAATGAAGGACAGATTATGTAAATCAGTCTTCGTGAATTATGCACTGATGAGCTTTGGCATTTACTTGTTCAAGCGGTGACGGACGTTTACTCCAGACAACGTATTTTATAAAGACATGAATTACTAGCTCACACTGAACAAAGTTCATAAATGCAAGGCATAGCTCAATAAAAAACTTCAGAGGTACGAGTTATCAAACAATTTTTATTTTAAAAATATGCAATGATCTGTTTAATTTCCAAAACATTGTCTAAAACAAAATTCGAGAGGTTATCAAAGAATAACAACTCGAGAAAGTTCTCCAGTAACATGAACACATTAGAAAGACTGCCAGATTTCCGCATCGAATTAAGTTGATTCCGACAAAACAGAGCAATAAGGGGGGAAGGAGAAGACCAAGTTTTCTGTTCAGTTTGGTGAAGTACTTCCCTTTGATCTGAACATGCAAATGAAGGCTTGGTAGTTAGCCGACAACAAAACGAGGCATCAGAGATACACAAGTAGATGGTGCACAATTGCAAAAGCAAGCAATTTGTTTTTTCCCTCTACAAGTTTGATTTAAACATTTACAACCTCCTCAACATCCCTTCCAATTCATGCCCCCAATCTAAATCCAAAGTAACAAGCACCAATAATCATTCTCAACATCCCAGTCTCCCCACCCCCCCCCCATTCTATTGTGCATCTTTGGTAGGTCTGATTTTATTAGGTGTGCACATATTATTTTGCTCAAAGACTGCGTCTTACTAAGCATTAGAGAGGCTTCATACATATCTTTCTGGTTGGTGCAACACATCATCAAGCAGGTTTAAATAATTTAATGCCCAACCCATTTGCATTGCAAGTAACTAAAGGGCTCTTTTTACCACATACAACATTATCATGGTCTGAGCTTCAAATGTATAAACGTGTGTGGTGATGTTGGTTGCATGCAAGTACAAATAAAAGACCAAGGAGATCACATGTTGATTTAAAAAGTAAAGTCAGCATTGTAATAAAAACATACGACGCACCACCACATGTACAACAAATTCTTAGTTTGAAGCCGAAAAGAACCCTTTAATTACACACCTCAATGTGACTCAAATGCATGCATGTTAGAACCCAGTCCAGTGCTAACTGGTAATACAAAAAGCACAAATCGTCCTTTTCTAGTAGACAATCCATAGAGCTAGTTTCTCTGTTGAATTCCCTTCAGTAAAAGGCATCAAACTGCACTGCGAGCTATAAAATTGGATATCTGAAATGGCACTTCAATAAATGAGCTGTTAAATATTAAAATTAGATTTACTATGGGGCTGGGGCACGAAGGGGTGGGGGATGAGGCGGGAGCAGGATTCGGTGGGATTCAGTTTAATGTCTATAGGTGCAATGTTTTGAATGGCTAACTGCAGAAGACTTCCAAATACATTTTGTGGTGGATCCATTGAAGTTTACAAAAAGGCATCACACCACTCCTTCAGGCAGCCTTGACAGTCCCTCGCTTGTTTCGCATTGGCACCACATGTGTCCTTCAGCCACTCTCTGAATAGCTCTTCGTCTTTCTTCAGCACTAGAAACTGGCCCAGCACCACATACGCCTGGCAGAAAAAACAAATAAGATCAGTGACAAAACTCAAAAGCAAAGTATATAGATCAGTTAACATCACTCAATAAAAAGCAAACGCACGCTTGAAATCTAGAACAAAATCTTTAGCTGAGCCTCTTTGAAGATGTGCACCCTTTTATTTCCAGATCTCTTTCAAGAGGTTTTCCATAAAAAAAAGTTAATCTATTCAGCACAATCGGGTCAGGAAAACAAGCCAGGCTTAAAATGGAATAGGACTGAAGTCAGTTTCTGAAACCACATTTGATCTTCTCTTAAGCCTCAATGTGTTTTAGGGAATAATTTTGCTGGTCATACTATACAAACTGAGCAAGCTATTATTTACCTCCGGTAAAGCTCTTTCTGGTATAAACCTTAATCTACTTTTTGAATATTTCCCCAGGCATCAGACCGGATCTGGAAACTTTCAGTCGTAACCCGAGCACAAGTTGGTGGTGCAGTGCGACTCCATTCCGCTTCTGAAATTCCCCTTGGGCGGGCTGCCGCTCCCACTTCCCGATTCGGTAAAGATATGCTGAAAGCGAAGGCCTTAGTGGAGACCACACCCAGGGAGCAGAGTCCAAGCTGGTAAAGAAGGGAGGTTGAAGAACGTACGTAATATACTCTGTTTGGCGTACCAGACCACAGCCCAGTCATAAATGTAGAGTGTAACATTGCCTTTGGGGGGCTATTTAACCCCTGGATGTTGGCAGGTGCCCCCCCCCCCCCCACACACACACAGATTTAGCAAAGAAATAAAGGTCGCAGCAGCTTCTACGTTGCATGGGGTGAGTGGTGGGTGGGGATTTGAAAGGGATATGAACGGTGCAGGTTTGGTAAGAGTACACTGGGGATGCAGGAGAAAGACTTGTGGGGAGCACGCTGGGATGTGAGCATCAGACATCAGACGCAGGTAACAATTCAGGCCAAATAGACCCACACCAGTACCTATTAGTACTGGCTTTTTACTGCACCACTGTTAACAGAAACAGTGTCTTCCAATCATAGAAGTAGGGTTTTTCTCTGGGAGCGGATGGTCTTTGGAGGTGTTGGGTGGGGTGCGTTCGCAGTTTCACGGGGGCTGGGTGAGTTGGGAGGTAGGGCCCTCTTGTTCCTCCTTCTCTATGGCTTCTGATCCGGAATGGAGGGGCCATTGAAGGGAGGCAGGTTGGTACGCACTTTACTGGTCACAAAGGTGGCATGGGGTTTTTAAAGGTAGAAAGAAACAGCGTCCTGCCTTTTCAATTTCATAACTCCGGTAAGGAAAACGACCCATTAAGGGGGTGAAGAGGGCCCCTTCAACTCTTTGGGATCAGTGCCACTGCATGGGGCAGTCCCATCATTTTCTCGGGCTGGAGGAAAATGGATGGTGTGGTCCTCGGACCACTGGGGCCCAGTTTGCTTTTCCTAGTGCACCCACTGCTTCCCAGTACGTCAGGTGATACCCAAGATTACTTGGAGTGGTTATGAGGGTTACGAGACTGCCTGCCTTGCTAAGTCTTCACGTTCTGCTTGGGTATAGACACAAGGACTTGGCTGACTGGACTCTTATATTAGTAGAGTGTACCCGGCACAGAAGGGAGAAGGACACCGCAGCGGGAAGTAGACTTCCCAGGGGTGTGACATGAATTAGGTGAGCCAGTGGTTATCTACCTACATAGTGACTGAACTATAAATAACCCTTAGCCCTCAGGGCGCTCAGCAGGAGTGAAAGGGCATATGTTTTTAACACCTTTTAAACTGAGGTATCAGACACCATAAACATCACACAACCCATCTTGTAAGCCTTAAGCATCAGAATAATGCCCTCGCGTTCTGCTGTGGATCTTTGTCCCAGCAAAAGGAGGGTAAGTACCCTGGTTAGGTTTACCATCCTGAGATAGGCGTTTTTTTGGTGCCCCAGGTAGGGTTGGGCGGTATACTGCTTAGAGGCAGTTTAGGTGCTAGCAATGCGGACTGCAGGGGTGTTCACTCACCGAAATATCAGGAGGCCAACTCTGAAGGGACGTCTCCTGGGTTGAAAACGGTCTCCTCATCTTTGGCCTTGGGCTGTTTAGGGTAATGTGATCCACCTAGGGGTCCTTTGTCTTGGCATCTTGGTATGTAGGCCTGAGCATAGTTCACGGAGTTTGCTACACGGAACTCTGCCAAGTTACAAACAAGCATTGGAAATGCAATAGGTCTCGCACCATTAGAGTTAGTGCTTTTAGAATTGTTTATGGTTTTTTTTGTAAATGTTTAGCATTTTTGTTTCCTGTAGCCAATGCGAAAGTATGACAAATAAAAAAAGCCATAAACATTTCTAAAAGCTCTAACTGAAATGGTCTGAGAACTATTGCACTGTGTGAGGGTGAGGGTGAGTGAGGGTGAGTGAGGGTGAGTGAGGGTGAGTGAGGGTGAGTGAGGGTGAGTGAGTGAGGGTGAGTGAGGGAGGGGTTGAGGTGTTGAAGGTGAGTGAGGGTGAGTGTGAGTGAGGGTGAGTGAGGGGTTGAGGGTGAGTGAGGGGTTGAGGGTGAGTGAGGGTGAGTGAGGGTGAGGGGTTGAGGGTGAGTGAGGGTAAGGGTGAGTGAGGGTGAGGGGTTTTGGGTGAGTGAGGGTGAGGGGGGAGTAGTTGAGGCTGAGTGAGGGTGAGTGAGAGTGAGGGTGAGTGAGGGGTTGAGGGTGAGTGAGTGAGGGTGAGGGGTTGAGGGTGAGTGAGGGTAAGGGTGAGTGAGGGTGAGTGGTTTTGGGTGAGTGAGGGTGAGGGGGAGTAGTTGAGGCTGAGTGAGGGTGAGTGAGAGTGAGTGAGGGGTTGAGGGTGAGGGTGAGTGAGGGTGAGGGTGGGTGAGGGGTTGAGGGTGAGTGAGGATGAGTGAGTGCGGGTGAGTGAGGGGTTGAGGGTGAGGGGTTGAGGCGAGACCTAAAAACCTGACGATCGTAGGGTTTAGCAAGATTTAGGGGGTGAATGTAAAGAGGCTTGATGTGTGCATAAGTGCCTCTCAGGCAATACTTAGCATGAGCCCCTTCCCCTCCAAGAACACACCCCCACAGAGTTATTTTAAGTTTGCACAGCTGCATTTCATGTCCAGATGAATACTGAGAATGATAATTTTTCATCACTGAATAGAACTGATGTAGGTTATGAAAATCCTTCAAGACTGACTCTTCGGCTGTTAGCATCAGTTTGCAAATCCCCGCCTCAATACCTCAAGTGATTGTAACATTGTTTGGACACAGGAAGTCTCATGTAAACAAAAGTCCAGAGCCGAATTACTTAAACCATAATCTCTTGTCATTTTGACATTTTCTCTCCGATTGTAGAATATTTCATATCTATGACAAACATGCGCAACTGACAGAAGACATGAGTGACAGCACCTCTAGTGTTTTCAACTCTGAACTCATTAAGATATCCTAGTTCTTTACTAGACTGCGTTTACATGCAAACTACGATATGTTCATGGCACAATGAGCACCTCTCCGGTGCCTACCTTTAGTTACGGGCGCCATCCAGACTACAAACTCAGCAGAAACCTCTTTGAAATATTCCTTTATACCAGAATAAATAAACAGAACGAAGATCCGGCAAGATGGCGATCTTTAAATTTGGCGCTAAAGCAGAGAAGCAACCTACAGATCAGACCGCCCCTTAAAGCAGGAAAGTAGAACTCTTCCCGTCAAAGCCAGCTCCAGCGCTGCCATGTTCGGATAACTGTTTAACACTAGACATAAAAGAAAGACTACATCAACAAGGTTCACGGAAAGCTCTGGAGAGGGTGCATTTATCTGCATTGAGAGGGTGGTGGATGTTACGGGAGTAAACTCTCTCAAAGATGGCCGCTCCGAACACTTTTTGCAATAAAGCTTATTTGATTCTACAGCCACAATTTCTACTGAAGACGGAGGGAAGAGAGGGGAGGGGGGAGGAGAAATGCGACACGGCGGGAAGGGGAGGGGGCGGAGCTGATTGGAATTGAATTGGTTGAAGTGTGAATTTTTTTAAGTGGGTGAGGGAATGTAACACTGGTTTGGCAGGAGAGACCACTGGGACAGAAGCAACATAGCAGGGCTGGTGGAAGCAACACAATTGCAGGAACATAGTAGGTAGGGCGGGGGGGGGGGGGGGGGGGGGGGGTGTTGTAAAGCAAACGGGTGACCGAGCAGTGAGGGGTGGAATAAAGCAAACTGACGAGCGAAACATGAAGCAGGCAAGGAATACTACTGGCAAGAAAGCAACCTGGAGTAGGTGAGGCACAGGAGTTCCAGCAGCGCATTACTGAGGCAGATAAGGGTGAAGCACATGTCAGGCAGCGCATTACTGAGGCAGGTGAGGAACGGGAGCAGGCAAAGCCCAGGTCAAGCAGCGCATCACTGAGGCCGGTGAGGGAGAAGCACATGGGTGAGCAACATGTCGCATGGCAGAGGGGGAAGAGAAGTACATGCGGGAGAGCAACACCGAGCATGGTGGAGGGGGACGAGAAGTACATGCGGGAGAGCAACACAGAGCATGACGGAGGGGGAAGAGCAGTACATGAGGGAGACCACTGCAAAACACTTGCTCACTCTGACTGCGTAACAAAAATGGTGCATGAAAAGGGATTTGTGGACGGATGCAAGTAAATGCAGCCATGCTCCAGGGGAGGGGACAAATGCAAGAGGAAGTAAAGCCTACAAGTGAACCAATAAGAATGGAGCAAATGTAAATGACCAAGCAAGTCAATGATATGCGATGGACAGGTACGAGTCCACTTTAAGCCGACAATGGTTCTTTTTGCGCACTCAAAAAAAAGGAGGGAAGAGAGGGGAGGGGGGAGGAGAAATGCGACACGGCGGGAAGGGGAGGGGGCGGAGCGGGTAAAATAACAAACAAGACGGAGGGAAGAGAGGGGAGGGGGGAGGAGAAATGCGACACGGCGGGAAGGGGAGGGGGCGGAGCGGATAAACCAAGACGGACGTGCACGCGCTTTTAAGCTCAATGCGCATGCGTATTGAGCTTAAAAGTCACGGACACTGCAAGGAATCGCCACGATTCCTTGCAGTGTGGATAAAGAGTGGATAAGTCCCAATACTCTCGCTTGCTCGATGCGCATGCGCATCGACAGGCGAGACCTAAAAAACCTCCACAAAGTTCCGCGAGTGGTGGAGTGAGTGATAACTTCAGTTTTTGCTGGTATTTCTGCCGCTCGGGAAGAAATTCTACCTGAACCGCAGCTCGCGACCATACCATTCACAAGTGGGAGAAAAAAAAACCTCTGCTGCACATTGCAATAGAGTTTTCTGCACTCCGCGAGCTCCGTGTAGTGCAGAAAACTCTGCAAACTGAGCTAAGTTCACTGCACAGGCCTACTTGGTAGGGAAAGTTGTCGGGGATACGGTGGTCGAGGATTCAAGGCAGGAACTGATGGGTGACTGCCTTTAAACCCAGCTTTGCTGTCAAGGGTGTCTGCCGCTAATAATCCTATGTTTACCTATGAACTATAAATACATCATGTGTACTCTGTTAGATGTAGGCATATTAGTGAGCTAGTGCGTCCTATGTGTGATGTTGAAAAGAACAGTGGTTCATTGAGGCAAATAGGTCTAGGAAATGTTTTTAGGAAAGACACAGTAGGTCCTATATATATATATATTTTCTTTAGGACCCAACTTTACACGATATATCAAATACATCATATCAAAGGCAAGTATAAAACAGGACACATTTTTGCATTGGAATGCAATTAAGAAATGCGTTATTTACCTGTAACTGCAGTTATCCAGTATTGGTGTCTTTCCTAGATTTCACATGCCTGAATAATTCCCAGTCATCGGAATGGGAGTCCCCGGTATATAAATAAAGTATTGTCCCAAGACATACATAGATAGGCCTAAAAGGCCTCACATTAGTAACATATCCCTGTCCTTTTGTAGAAAGGACCAAACTCCAGAAAAGAGCCAATTAGCTGTCACCTCCCTCTAGAACCCTCCTGGAAGGAGCCTCAGTCCCTCAGATTTTCGAACGCACAAAGCTAAGTAGGCGTATTACTGAGAGAAGGTGAGCCCTTCCAGGGGAGGCGGGAGGGTTGCATGTGAATCTATGAAAGACACCAATACTGGATAACTGCAGTTACAGGTAAGTAACGCATTTCTTATCCAGTATTAGGGGTGTCTTTCATAGATTCACATGCCTGAATCAGAGTAGCAAGCAATGAACAAAGCACATTTCGGATGGCATAGGATATACAAGTCATTGGATAACATATCAAAGGACTAATAGAAACATGCATTCGCAAGAAATACCACCAAATTATACAATAGAGAAATGTGCATACATTAGAAGAATGGAGGGCAGTGGCGGTGCGTCCATTGTGGGCGCTGGGGCGTTGCCCTACTAGCCACATGTCCACTAAATTTGTTATAGCAAGCAAACTAGGCAAAGCAAAAAGCAATTCAATTTCTCGACTCAGTGCTGCTGGGACGCGCTCGCGGCAATCGGACGCTGAAGGGTTTGGGGCGGGGCTGCAGCAGCACTCAACCCTGTTTGAGTGACAGCCAGACTGTCACTGACAGGGCGAGAGCATGGTGCGCATGATCGAGTTTGGGCTGGTCATTTTCATGACCAGCCCGTACATGCGCACTGTCAGTCAGCCCCTATTACATTAGGAGAGCGAGGGAGGGGGGAAATCGAGAGGACATCGCAGCCCCCGGTCTCCTAGTGGGCAGGCGGTATCAGTGCCCTAGCCAATCCTGGTGCTGCTAATGCTGGGTCTGGATTGGCTGAGAATGAGACACCGGCCGTCAGTTTGAAGTTGCCCTCACTCCGGACCGACCAGACCTGTTCCTGCTCCGGACCGGCCCAGGAACTGGACGGAGAGGCAGCGCGGGAACAGGATCATGTAGGTACGTTTTTTATGTGCCCCGACCCCCTCTAGAATTGCGAGCCGCCAGCAACTGGAGCAGGTCCGTCCCCAGCTGGTGCAGTGAGGCGGTATGAGGAGAGTCAGGGCAGCCCCCAGCCAGATTCCAGTGGCGCGCGCCCTGTTGAACCAGCCAGAAATACTGAGAATTTTCTTTTGCAATAGCCTTACTGATCTTTGGACAGTAAGTGTATCTACGCAGAGGCCGAGAAAGGAGGGGGTGGGCTGGAGTTTCAACCCTCGGCCGGGTTTATTGGGAGGGAGGAAAAGTGACCTGCGAGTGGGCCCCGGGGAGAGAAGTTACTGAATAGGCAGGTAAATCTGTCCCCGCAACCCTGGCTCATAACAGCAAGGACATATTGACATAGGGATTATAGCCACCTGTTCCCGCTTTCAGTGCGCTATAGACATCTGGTCATTTTCAAATCGATGGTGCAAAGCCTATTGGTCTCCTCAGGATAATGAATAGCCGAGCGCGCACAAACCAGTGCAGCTACCACAGCAGCATTTTGTGTGAGTTATCAGACGGGCGTTACTCGCAAATAAGTGACCGATGCTAGAGCCTTCCACACGAGTGGCTGTTGCCCAGCCCTACTAGCGGCTCGGATTCCCTCCCAGTCTGCACAGAAGCCTTGCCTGTAAGCAGTGCTTGAAATTGAGAAATAGAACTGCAGGTACTCTATAACAGAGTGCCTGCTTGTTTCTGAGACGTGCAAGTATTACGTCAATCTTGAGAAGTACTCTCCCTCTCAAAATATAATAAAAAAGTGCTGGCACTCCCTACCGGACAGTACCGACCCATTTAAAGCATTGGTTCTAAGAGTCTACGATGGCACCTTTCAGGTCCTGCAAGTACCTCAGGTAAGGTGAAAGCTCTCCCGAGAGCTTTGAGAGATTGTTCGGGTGTGTCAAGCCACACACCGTGGTAACAGACGAAATATGCAACACAAACAGTGCTCTGCTAATCGACTGTCGGAGGGAATAGCTACAATACGCACATAAATACGCCATAATGTGTTGCACAAAGTACATGAAACAAATGCACTTTTAAAACAATCCAAATGACATCTCAAAACAATGAAACACATATTGGCTTTGTTTGAATGCTAGGGTGCGGGGGGCTATATATATATATATATATATATCGCTTCAAATGGGCAGGTACTCTCCGGTACAGAGCACCTGCACTTTTGTAATTTGAAAGGGAGGTCCCTGCACTTCTCAGCACTGCTGCAATATTTTTAATGTCAGAGTACCCGTATTACTCAGCAGCAAGCAGCCACTCTGCGGGTAGGTAGTAAGTACCTGCACCGTTCTATCTCCATTAAAGCAAATGGAGTTCCCTAGCACAACCAAATTCCTGCCCGGACTCAACTCCAGTCTCCGATGGGACATTGCTAGTCTATGCTCCTTCCTCATTCGCTGTCAATCATTTTCAGGATGGTGGTGAGTACCAATGATTTGCCGTTTTTTTCACCAGTGCAAAACTGAGTGCACCGAGTTTACACGCATCTGTATAATAACACTAGGAAATGCCCAGGAAGATGTTGGCCTTCCCCTCTTTAACACCACACCATCGTTTTAGTGGTTTCTGTGCAGGCGTACTTGAACCTATTGTGGTATCGAGCTAGTACGCTGAATCACAGTGCCCGGCACATTTCAGTAATCTTCCGGAAGTAGATATGTGTCTGTACTTCAAGAGCCGGTTTGTCACGTTATTATCTCGCAAACTAGCCTTTAAAACTGCTTATTACAATTTCCTTGCAGATGGCGTTTTAATTGCCATTCAAACTATTCCCACAAGATGTTTTTTTTTTTTGCAACAGACAGCAGGGTGAGGGAGAGAGAAAAGACGATGTGAGAGAAATAGGGTGCAAGAGAGCATGACAGGGGTAGATAGAAACATGGTGAGAGAGTGCATGAACGAGATGGAAATCGAATAAGGTATTGCACCAGTGGGTTATTAATGCTGAGCATACCTAGCAGATGATGGATGCAGTGACAGGAGACAGGCTTTTTTAAAAATATAGTGATTGGCACACAAACTCTAGAAATGGAAAGCCTGTAAATGGATAAAGAGCAAAACTATTACATTAAAAGAACGCACGTGTTAGTGAACGTGCAAAAACGTTCTACTGACAGAAACTGGACATATTGGGGCTTTTCCTGGCACATAAGGGCATACAGAGTATATGGGCTGTTAGTGATAGGCACACAAACTCTAGAAATGGAAAGCCTGTAAATGGCTAAAGAGCAAAACTATTACAATCAAATAACGCATGTGTTAGTGAGCGTGCAAAAACGTTCTACTGACAGAAACTGGACATACTGGCGCTTTTCCTGGCACATAAGGGCATACAGAGTATATGGTCTGTCACAGCCAATTAGTATGCACGCAGTATGACCTGAAAAGTGATAGGTCTGCAACATACATTTGCAGGCTTAAAGTTAAAATCACTAATATTTAAGGAAACACACTGACCAATAATGTGAAACCTCTATGGTCATCATTACTCATAACTGCCACCTAATAAGTTGGGGAACTTTTTCCATCTTGGAAACATGCACTAAGGACTTCTACTAAAGATAATATCCCTCATTCTAGTTTAGCATTAATATGTACTGGCCCCCAATTCATGTACTGTTGTAGAACCTATTGCGCCTTTTAGCTTTTTCTATGATCACTGTACAGGAAAATGCATGTTTTTGCCTTATTTTTTTAAAGAAGAAAATTTACTGAGGGATAACTGCCGTCACACCACTCTGGAGTATGTCTATGAAATTCGGGCCAGGTATTACACCTCACCTTTTTCAAAGATCACTAGCCGCCACTGATGGAGGGATGAAAAGAAGGCTCACCTCTACTGAAACAGATGACGAAGTACTGCTTGTCCCACCGCAGCCTCTTTCAGGAGTTCTGTATCCAGGCAGTAATGTCTAGTGAAGGTATGTGGCGACTTCCATGTTGCTGCTCTACAAAGGTCTATAACCGGCACTCCTGCAAAAAGCGCCATGGATGTAGCTATTGCCCTGGTAGAGTGGGCTCTCACTTTGGATTGTAGGGGTTGCCCTGCTTGTTCATGACAAAACGAAATAGCTGCAGAAATCCAGCGGGAAATACTTTGTTTGGTGAGTGGAAGACCCCTCCTGGGTGTATTGTAAGCCACAAATAGCTGATGAGACTTCCTGAAAGTGTCTTTTCAATATAAAATTTTAGGCATTGCTTAAGATTCAGAGAGTGTAACGACCTTTCCGCTGCCGTAGTAGGATTGGGGAAGAGCGAGCGTAAGACCACAGGTTCGTTGAGATGGAAGTCAGACTTCCTCTTGCGGAAGTGAATGCAAGTAGGAGGGCTGTCTTCCAAGAAAGGTATTTCAGGTCAGCCCTGTGAACTGGCTCAAAGGGATGTTTCATGAGCTGGTTAAGGAGTGTTTTGAGATGCCAGGTAGGTGGCAAAATCCTCACAGGGGGGAAAGTTCTGTAGAGTCCTTTTAAAAACTGCTTGATTAATCTGTGAGACCAAAGAGAAGGGCCAGTATGAGATCTTCTGTAACAAGATATCGCTGCCAAGTAGACCTCGATAGAAGCATGAGCAAGGCCCGAGTTCGCCAGATGGAGAAGATAAGGCAGTATTTGTTCCAGAGAGGAAGAGAAAAGATGTATAAAGTGAGCCTTACACCAGATGCAAAATCTCTTCCATTTTAAAGAGTATGTTCTGTTGGTGCTATCCGCCCGTGCTAGAGCTAGAATGGCTCTACAGTCTGGGGGAATATTCAAATTCAGAAGTTCTCTGAACTCAGGAGCCAAGCCGCTAATTTGAGAGGCTAGATTCGGATGTTAGACTTGTTGGTTGCTCATCGTGAGAAGAGACGGGAACTATCTCAATCGGATCGGCGGTTCCAGAGATAGACAGTGGAGTTCCGTGAACCAATGTTGGCGTGGCCAAGTTGGGGCTACCAGAATGTTTACAAGGCTTCGCTTTCAACTCTGAGGACCCTGGGAATCCTAGAAAATGGTGGAAAGGCGTAAGCAAAGCCGTTGCACCATGAAATCGAAGATACATTCCCTAGAGACCCTTTCTGGGGATGCCAACTTGCCAAGTGTGGGCATTTGGTGTTGGATCCTGTGGCGAACAGGTCGATCTGAGGAGTGCCCCATCACGATAAGATTTGGTTGAAGATTCTTCGATCCAGTTCCCATTCGTGAGACGTTGTCCTCGGTATGCTTAATGAGTCGGCGATTACATTGTCCATGCCTGGGACGTACTACGCCCGAAGAGATGTGTCCAATTAACCAGTTCCAGATCTTTTGCTACTCATGAGTGTCAGAGAGCAAAACCCTCCCGGTTTGTTGAGGTCGTGCATCGTCGTATTGTTGTCCGTACGGACGACCACAAGTGAATTTTTAATTCTTGGAAGAAAGGCTTGAAGGGTGAGGAAGACCGCCCGCAGTTCCAGGAGATTGATATGGAGCCCTTTTTCTAAGGGAGACAACTTTCCGCTTATCTGTAGTTCTAGAAGAAAAGCCCCCCAACCTTCCAAGGAGGAGTCTGTTGTGATATGCGGAGCAGCTGGAATGGTAACCCCTAAGAAAGATTCCGATCTGACATCCACCATTGGAGGGTCTTGACCATGTGAGAAGTTACTTTTAGGAGATCGTCAAACGACCCTATGCATTGGATCCATTGTTTTGAGAGTGCCTCCTGTAGAGGGCACATCCGTAGACGGCAGGGAGCTATCAAGAGGATACATGATGACATCACTCCTCGTAAGGATTTGAAAAGGCAGACCGTTAAGGTCCTCTTTGAAGCCACGAGAGTAGCCAATTGTAAAATCTTAGTCTTTCTCTCTTGACATACACAACAGCTTCAACACTCAACCGACGATCACCACGACCGAACCACCGCCCCCCACCACCACCCTCCGCGCCTGGACTCCGATCAGCACCGAAGACACCGTCTGCACGATGAACTCCATCCACTCCGGAACTCCGACCGACCCCTGCCCTCACGTCTTCAACAAGGCTGACGCTATCATCGCACCCCACCTGCGGGACATCATCAACACCTCCTTCGACACTGCTACCTTCCCGGAGAGCTGGAAGCACGCCGAACTCAGCGCTCTTCTCAAGAAGCCATCGGCTGACCCCACCGACCTCAAAAACTACCGCCCCATCTCGCGGCTCCCGTTTCCTGCAAAAGTCATTGAGAAGACTGTCAACAAGCAGCTGGCCGCCTTCCTCGAGACGAACGGATCCCTCGACCCCTCGCAGTCTGGCTTCCGGGCCAACCACAGCACCGAGACCGCCCTGATCGCAGTCACCGATGACATCCGAGCGCTGCTCGACAACGGAGAAACAGCGGCCCTCATCCTCCTCGACCTCTCCGCGGCCTTCGACACAGTCTGCCATCGTACCCTAGTACAACGCCTCAGCAACGTCGGAGTCCAGGAGAAGGCACTGGAGTGGATCATCTCCTTCCTCGCCGGAAGGACACAGAGTCCGCCTCCCTCCGTTCAGATCTGAAGCCACCGAAGTCATCTGCGGCGTCCCTCAAGGCTCCTCGCTCAGTCCAACCCTCTTCAACGTCTACATGAGCCCCCTCGCAGACATCGCACGCCAGCACAACCTCAACATCATCTCCTACGCCGACACCCAGCTGATCCTCTCCCTTACCAACGACCCCGCCACCGCCAGAGCCAACCTTCACGAAGGGATGAAAGAGGTAGCCGAATGGATGAAGAACAGCCGCCTGAAACTGAACTCAGATAAGACGGAAGTCCTCATCCTGGGATCCTCACCCACCGCTTGGGACGATTCCTGGTGGCCCCCGGCCCTAGGCAGCGCACCCAAACCAACAGACCACGCACGCAACCTGGGCTTCATCCTGGACTCCTCCCTCTCCATGACCAGACAAGTCAACGCCATCTCCGCGTCGTGCTTCAACATCCTGCGCATGCTACGTAATATCTTCCGGTGGATCCCCACCGAGACCAGGAAGACGGTCACCCAGGCCCTCTTACCAGCCGTCTGGACTACGGCAACACCCTCTACGCCGGAACCACCGCCAAACTCCAGAAGAGACTCCAGCGGATCCAGAACGCCTCAGCATGACTCATCCTGGACATCCCCCGTCGCAGCCACATCTCCGGACACCTGAGAGATCTGCACTGGCTCCCGGTCAACAAGAGAATCACCTTCCGTCTCCTCACCCACGCACACAAAGCCCTACATGGCCAAGGTCCAGGATACCTCAACAGCCGCCTCAACTTCTAAGCTCCCAAACGCCAGCTTCGATCGGCCAGCCACGCCCTCGCCGCTGTCCCCCGCATCCGTAGAGCCACCACAGGGGGACGGTCCTTCTCTTACCTCGCCGCCAAGACATGGAACTCCCTCCCCACCCACCTCCGCCTGACCCAGGACCACCTCGCCTTCAGGAAGCAACTCAAGACCTGGTTGTTCGAGCAGTAGCAGATCCCCCCTCCCCCAGCGCCTTGAGACCCTCTGGGTAAGTAGTGCGCTATATAAATGCGATGATTGATTGAGATGGCAAGGTTTTCCTCAGTCGTGTGTCGAGGATTGCCCCTAGGAAGTTGATGCGCTGAGAAGGTAGAAGGACTGATTTCTTCCGATTGAGCGAGAGTCCTAAATGATTGAGAAGCTGCAGCCAAGCGTTTGAAGATCTGGACGCGCTTTCCAAGGTTGGAGCCTTTATCAGCCAGTAGTCCAGATATGGAAAGACTTGATGGTGCTGCCCGAGATATGCAGCTACTGGGGAAGGGGAAGAGACACTTTGTAAAGATGCAAGGAGCAGACTTGAGCCTGAAAGGCAGGAAGCGAAATTAAAAGTGTCTGCCTGCCACCGCAAACCTTAAATATTTTTTGTGATTTTTGTCAATCAGGATATGGAAGTAAGCGTCCTGAAGGTCCAGGGACGTCATGTAATCTTCCTTTCCAAGAGTTGTAAGACCTCCTGGATCGTTACCATGCAAAACAACTGCTTCTTCGGGAATTTGTTGAGGGCCCTGAGGTCCAAAATCGGTTTCCATTTTTTCAAATTAAAAAGAAGAGACTAAAATCCCTTCCCCCATTGAGATAGAGGGTCTTTCTCTATTGCCCCTTTCTGGATCATAAGAGCTCTCGGAGAAGCTGCCATACATTTTTGTGAAGCATAGGGCGGGGAGGAGATTGGGGAGGAATATGTATGAATTCCAAAGAATGGCCGAATTGGACTAATTGTAGAATTTAACGGTCCGTGGTAATCTACCAATTTTTTTAAAAAATGTGAAATTCTTCCTCCAATTTTTGATGATGGAAAGGACTCTGGCTGAAGAAAAAGGTCATTGTCTAAGTCTGTTTTTTCGCTGGCCTTTACCACGAAAGGACGACTTGCCATAAGAAGATTGTTGGCTATGTTGCTGGTACTGAGATCTATTCTGGCCCGAAGAATATGAAGACCTGTATTGGTAGTTCCCTCTATAAGAGGACTGTCCTCTACCCCTGGAACCACGAAAGGACTGGTTTTTGTACTGGAGAGTGCCCAATGCTCTAGCAGTGTTCGTGTCCTTTTTTACGCAGCGCGTCAATCTGTGAGCCAAAGAGACTGACCATCATAGGGCACATCCAATATTTTCGTTTGTATCTCAGGACGAAAGGAAGTTGCCCTTAGCCAACCTTGTCTTCGCAAGACTGCCGCTCCAGCCAGCTGGCTAAATCCTGTGGTAGCGATATCCATCGCACAGTCTATTATGTCCGATGCCGAAGTCTCACCTTCTAGCAAAATCTTTTGTACCTCTTCTTTTGATTCGTCAGGCAGCTCATATGGATATGGGGGCGATATCTGCCCATAGTTGCCTATTGTAGCGCCCTAAAAGCGCTACAGCATTGGCTTCCTTCACTGTCAGTGCAGACATTGAAGAGAAACGTTTCCCAATGTTGTCTAACCTCCTGCCTTCCTTATCCAGAGGTGCTGATGACGGGGCAGAAGGATTCCTTGAGTTCTTCTGGGCCGCCTGTTTAACAACCGAATATGGTTTGGGATGTCCTACCAAACAGGCCGGTGCAGTATCTGGTGCCTTATACTTTTTATCCAAACGAGGAATTCACCGCACCTTTCACAGCAAGATCGTCGACATACACAACAGCTTCGGCACACAGACCAACCACCAGACATCGAACCAGCGCACCCAACCGCCACCCTCTGCACCTGGAAACCGGTCAGCACCGAAGACACCGCCCGCACAATGAGCACCATCCACTCCGGCTCCCCCACCGACTCATGCCCACACCACATCTTTAACAAAGCCGACTCAATCATTGCACCCCAACTCCGCGATGTCCAAGTCCACAAAGTGTCTTCCCAAATGGAGGGCACTTTTAAAACACATTTACAAGTGCATAACACCACCAATTCACATTGTAAGCCCTGGCCTCAAACACAGCAGAGGGGGTAGAGCCAGCATTGTGGGAGGTTTGGCACATGCCCTATTCAGGTGCTGCTCCTCCCACCACTTCAAAAGCAGACCAGCCTATTCAGCCTAGCACAGAGTCACCCAAGCAGCTCAACCCTACCCAGGGACTGGCTGGAGTAAAAGCACACACCCTCTCAGTCAGAACTAGACTGTCAATGCACAACCAGGCAGGGCACAAAGACATGAGCACACAGAAATGCCTACTTCTAAAAGTGCCATTTCTAAAATAAAACTAAATATGCTTACACAAATGAGCATGATCTCTACTATTCCAAACATGGTCACACTACCACTCATGTCAGCAATTACCTCTGAAGCAGATATCAGGGAATCCCCAAAGCAAACCTATGAGAGGGCTGCCTCACAGCAGTGAGAAACAAATAGGCGGATGGTCACTACCAGGACATGCCACACAGTTAAGGCACATGTCTGACCTTTTACCTACACAGCACCCTGTCCATAGGGCTAGCTAGGGCCTACCTTAGAGGGGACATATCTAGTAAAAGGGGAGTTCAGACATAGCAACCACTTTATATGCCACACTACGCTGCAGTAAACTGCACGCACAGGTCCTGCTAAGGCCAGGGACAGGTTTGAAAAGCTATTAAAGCAGGTGGAGCAAGCATTGCTGCAAGCCCACCAGTAGCAGTTAAAATACAGGCCCTGGGTAGAAGATACCACTGTACAAGGGATTTGCAGTAATTAAATAAGCCTAACTGGTTTAGTCCAATATTACCACAAAGTTTACCAGAGGGAGCAGGTGCACTTTAGCACTGATAAATTGCCCAGAGTAATAAAACTACAACCAACAGGTCAGAATAAATATTGGAAGAAAGACCAAATGTTCTGGGATGACCCTGCAAAAAGGGGCAAGTCCAACACGGTGGCCAAGTGCAACTTGTCTTCATTAATACTTGATTTGAGGAGAGGAATCTCCAGTGTGTGATGTTCCAGACATGTAGGATTGGACTCCCTACATGATCCTTAGAGTCCCACCTACAACAGCCTCATCATGAGGACAGGGTGGTTCACTGTGTTAAGACTGATCAATTCAGAATAATAACCAGATCAGTCCGCTCATGCAGAGTCACAATACATCATTTGTGCTGGGATTCGGCAAACACTCCACCTGCAAGTCAAGGATATTGCAGGTTTTCACATTGGAAGTAGTTTTAAATTCAACCCAACCCAACAAAAGGCGGTACTATTCCTAACATGGTAATAAAGCTAAAGAAACTGGGTTATCACAGCTTCAGAGAGATATACATAATTACTTTTTGTTGCACTCACACACCCCCCTAGGGATGTCATGCTTCATCATTGGGCATTTGCTACTAATCAGGCCGGTGCTTCAATGCCCTATGGGTCCACAGAAGTGCCACTTTCGCAGAGATCTTGTTGTGGTTTGATACCGTATGGTGAAGGGTACAGGTATAAGGGAGTCTCAAAAGTGTTGTAAATATTAAAGTGAGTGAAGTAAAACAGTCTAAGAGATAGCTAATCAACTTTTAATGAAACGATTCTCCTGACAGGGTTAAAAATAGTAACAGATAGAGGCTACTGTAGGGATACGTGTACTGGGTCGGGTCAATAAATAATGGTGCTTAGACTCAATCATGTATTACGGCAATCAGCTGTGGAAAGCAGCAGGTAGGGGGTGAGAGTGCACCGGTCATGGCAATCAGCCATATAGGCTCGACCAATGTCAGGAGCTAAACGTGCTGTGTGGCAGTCGTCACACGGTTTCAATGTCTGCATGTGATCCATCATTTATTTATTTAAGAGTTATCGCTAGCTGGACCAGAGAGTATCAGAGCGCTTCACAGCATGTACAATTATGTGCAAATATACAATACAAATATTATGGTAGAACTAGAGGGTTTGACCTGGGTATAGATCAGACAAAGGAGCTAACTAGCAAGGAGCGAGTAGGGTGCCGATCAATCAAGACGAGCATCCAAGAGGTTTCTTTGTTCAAACAGGACGGGTGACCAAGAAGTTTTCTAGATCAGAGTCAGTGTCAACAGTCAAAATTACAGTAAGATGTAGAACCGTCTCAGGTGATTCCTTTGCTCTTATCCTTTCGCTTGAGAGCGGTCTAGGAAGAGGACTTCAAGCAGGTTCTTTAATTTAGGAAATGAGGGGATCGTTCTGGTGTGTGTGTGCGTGTGTGTGTGTTTGTGTGGGGGGGGGGGGAAGAGAAAGAAAGATTTAGCTGCAGTTTTTTTGCTTACGAGCTTTCAGTGGGATGAGTAGTAGTGTTGGAGCTCCTGAGGTTCCTGGACTGGCCGGCTCTTTTGAGTTTGGTGACCAAGTATTCCGGTTTGCCGGTGTGCAGGGCTTTATGCGTGAGGCAGGCTGGTCTAAAGCTGGCTCGCAATTCAATTGGGAGCCATTTAAGTTCCCTGAGTGCAGGAGAGATGTGATCGAATTTCTTAGTTCCGGTGACCATTCTTGCTGCAGCATTGAAGGTTGCTTTCAAGTGGGCTAGGTGCGATTTTGCTGTCCCGGTCAAGGCTGCGATCCCATAGTCAATTCTGGAGAGCACCAGTGCTGGAGTGGTTTGTTGAAGATCCTTCGAGGGAAGGAAGGGTTTTATTTTGTACAGTAGTTTTAGGTTGAGAAAAGCACTCTTGGCCGTTCTTGTAATGTGTTTTTTCATTTATTTATTCATTCAAAGTTTTATATAGCGCGAACAAGATCTTAACAGATATCAGAGCGCTTCACAGTAGGGTGAGTAGACATAGTAATTGGGTACAGTATAGTGCACGGTAGCATAATAGGATAACAATCATGTGCAATAAGATACAGGTAAACATTCAAATAGACAGTAAAATAAGGCGGTGTAGAGTCTTTGATCTAACTAAAATAGAGATCATGAGGTAGCAGAGAACACTCAAGTAGACAAAAATATAAGACGGTACTGAGTCTGAGCTAGCTACAATACAGGTCTAGCGATAATAATAAACATTCAAATAGACATTAGGATAGGGTGGTGCAGAGAGACTCTGATCCAGCTGCATAGAGATCAGTGGATACCAGTAAACCCTCAAAAGACAATACTATGGTACGGTACATGAACAGAAAGTTAATGGATCGCTAATTATCCAACGTTACAAGATCGGTGCATAGTCTCTGAGCAGCAACAGTGAGGATCATGTAAACTTGGCCATAAGGATGGCCTTCACTTCTTTCTTGGAGTACAGTGGAGGAGATAATCCTCGTTTCAGGAGGGAGTGCATTCCAGATCCTCGGTGCCATTCCTGAGAAGGAGCGCTTTTAGGTTTTTTCCTTACGGAATCTGCTCGGTTTCAGGAGCAGACTTTTAGTACTTCTATTGGATCTCGAACCTCCTGATATAGTCAGCTTTTGAGTGAGGTAGGTGGGAGCCTTGTGGTGTATGGCTGAGTGTGTCATAACCGCAATTTTCAGTTGTATTCTGGCTTCGAGGTGAAGCCATTTCAGCGATTTCAGGTCAGGGGTTATATGAGAGTGTTTCCTTGAGCCCGAAATGTCCCGTTTCGGGTCTCGTGTGATACCTAGAGATTTACCGAGTCTGCCGGGGTAAGGGTACCATTAAGGGGGTCAATGGGTTTGAGCCATTCTTCAATTTGGGGGTTTTCGTCTTTGTTTGAGATGAGGAGTACTTCAGTTTTCCCTCGATTGAGTTTTAGGTGGTTGATTGTGAGCCAGTGTTGAACCTTTTTGAGCATGACATTTAGTCTCTGGGTGTGGTTTCCAGACATAGCTGCATATCATCTGCATACAAGTGGAAAGGGATGCTAGAATTCCTGAGTAGTGTGGTAAGGGGTGCCATGTAAATGTTGAAAAGTTGAGGGGAGAGCACTGACCCTTGTGGGACACCGCTATTGACGGGGTGGGGGTCAGACTCAAAGTTTTTAATTTTTATTCTTTGTGAGCGGTTGTGGAGAAAGGAAGAGAACCAGTGGAGGACAGTCTTTTCAAGACCAGCTCTTTCTTGTAGGACCTTGTGGAGCAGAGTGTGATCGACTGTATCGAATGCGGCCGATAAGTCTAGGAGGATGAGAAGGCAGCATTGGTCAGAGTCAAGCGACTTGTGTAAATCGTCTATATCATTGAGGACTGCGGTTTCGGTGCTGCAGCCTTTTCTGAAGCCAGATTGATGGGGGTCTAGGAGATAGGTGTTGGGTCAGCTGAAGGAGTACACTTCTTTCCGGGAGTTTGGACAGAAGAGGTAAGTTTGATACAGGTTTAAAGTTGTTCATATCCCCAGTGTCTAGCCTTGTTTTTTTCAGTAGTGGCGTGACTTGGCCTACTTTGAGGCAGTCTGGCACGATTCCGGAGCTCAGTGAACTGTTAATGATCTTGCACCATAGCGGGGCTAAGATGAGCTTCAGGTCCTTGTCAGGCGCGGGGGAAGCAGATCTTAGACATGAGATGAGAGTTTAGCATTGGACTTTATCTCGGTGGAGGGGCAATTTTGTCATTGAAAAAGACGTCAAAGTTGTCACATTGTTGTTTGGATGCCAATATTGAGGATGTCGTAGGCTTGGATTTTTGATCCCTTTTTGTTCTTAATGTGCTTCTTGTAATTCCTGCGGTCTGCATTGAGTTGATCACGATGGCAGGTGGAAGGATGGTTCCTCCAGATTCTTTCTGAGGCTCTAAGATGTCTTTTTCTTCATGAACGTCCGTGGTGAACCATGATCTGTAAGGGGTGATCCTGAATTTTTTTACCGTCAGGGGGGGCAAGGTGGTCCAGGGTGAGCGTCATATTGGAGTTGTAGAGAGGTGAGTTCGGTAGTTGAGAGGTGATCAGTAGTGCTAGGGAGGAGCGAGCTTATTCTTTCTTCTCGGTCAGCCCAAGAGATCTGAGCTGTCTGCCATTTCGGTTGCACGTTTAGAGGCAGATCTGCAGTTTAAGAGCATGCATTTATGGGGTGACCTTCGTTCCTGTTCTTGGTAGGTTGGGCTCTAGGTAGGGAGGTTAGGTGAGCAGGGGGTCTAGGGATTCTTGGGGGGGTTGTTCCCTTCCAACTCCCGTAATTACTTGGATCGTGGATTTGGGGAGGAATTCCAAGGGGGGGAGGGAGGGGGGTCATAGGTTAAGGCAAGTAGTGTCAATTCCTGGGAGGAAAGTGTGGATTGGGGGCGGGGGGGGGGGGGGGGGTGGATGGAAAGGGGGGAAGAGCGTGTCACACGATAAGGCAAGTAGTGTCGCTTCCAGAGGGGAAAATGTGGATTTTGCTCTTCTGGGTCTTTGAGCAAATCTCATTTCCCGATCCGTTGGATGGGGGTTGGGATCTGAGGGGGACATGAGGCCCACTGGGGGGCTGTACTTTACTCCTGGGTTGGGAGTGAGTAGGCTGAGCAGCAGAGTGTTGAGTGGGCCTTCGGATTGTGACCATGGTGGATAGGGTTTCTTTCAAGCCTCGTATCAAGATTTCAAGCTGAGATTCTAGGAGGTTGGGCTGTTGCGTCATGTTCTCCATGGTGGGAGGAAGGGTGTCGGGGCAGCAATGCCCGCAGGGGAGAGAACTGGGGCCCAGTCATGTTGGTTATTGGGAGAAGAGCTGCCCTCTTCATGTCAGTGAATCCACAAACCCAAAAGGGGAAGCGGCAAGATTGTATGGGTATTGAGGCGATATCTTGAAAGGGTCAGGAGTATCATTTATCTAGATATCAGGGGGCGGGGTCAATCAGAGAAAATTAAGAGCCCATTATATATGCTGTAAGGAGAAGGACCATGTTCAATAAAATAGGCTGATTTAACAGAGTCAAGACAAAGTAAAAGGTATTTGGCCGTAGTGCAGTGTGTGTGAGAGAGAGAGAATAAGGGCCTTAATTAGGTGGGCATGATCGTATCACAATGTTAAGAGGTAGAAATGGGAAGTTTATTAACGAAACCCTTAGCTACAGTCTTAACAGAGTTGGAGTAGCGGGCTGTAAAAGTGCAGTCGCCATTTGAAAAGGGTCATCAGTGTGATAATAAAGTGTTAAGTAATGTACGTGGGCGACGGGTCTGGTTTATGAGATGCTTAAGCATATACTCTGCCCTGGACTGCTGCCTTGAGGCAGTCAGGTCGGGGTAGCGTGGCTGAAGAGGTACAGTCACCACTTTGAGAGTATCACGAGTTATGATAAACAAGTATGATGCTACTGCGGAGTGATGAGGCTGGCCAAAAACAATCATTTGCAATGCAATAGGGCTCACATTAACGAGAGTTTAACCTATTGGCTACGTAATAGCTTAAACTCTCGCAAATGCAAACATTGAGAGCATTAAATAAAATAGCCTGCTTTATAAGTCGGTGAGCACTATGTAAGAACACCAGTTACAGGTCCAGTCGTTAAGGGAGGTTACAAATGGAGACATGGCGATAGATACCAAGGAGAGACCACAAGCATAATGACTTGGAAGCCAGCGTCTAAGAAGAACAAGGAAACAAGCCATTTAAAAATATGGGTCGAGATTGGGCAGGGATTCAAAGCCATACTCCACTAACGCATGGATCACAGCAGCGCATGTGCTGCTCATGCTCGACCTAAAAAGGGGGGATGGCAAATCGGTGTGTGAAAGGTTAGAGGTCATGGACGGATGTTTACATTAGAGCAGGCCCAAGATTCATTTTTTGCTCAAGTGTGAAGTTACATCTCAAAGGTATTTTGTCATTAAGACCAATACTATTTGTCCTCGGACGGAACACCAAACGTTGTGCTTTGGTGAAAAGATATGTAGCATACCACATGGAATCCCCCCTCACCCCCCCCCCACCCGAATACAGGGGCAAGTAATCAAATAAATAGTTACAGTGTGTGTGTGTGTGTTGTCTGTGTCCATACAGAGTCAGTGCCAAGTCTCACCTCTTTCGGCTATTGAGTGAAGAGAAAACACTACATGATCTACAGGGATGGTATCCCCTGTACCGGGAGTAAGTTCCCATAGGGTTCTTTGTGTAGAGGTCTGTTTTTCACGTGGTCTTGTGTGTACCAGAATGTATTTCAAATTTCGATGCGCATTTAAATGCAAAACGAGGTTGCGATAAATGAACTCAACCAGTATTAAGGATACCCTAATGTTTCCTACAAGGTTCCCGGATCGGTTAGAGTATGACGGGTTTACCTATAGGAATTACAATAGTCACAAAAAGAGACTAGCTTTGGGAGAATCGTCATTTTGAACAATGCCCCCTTACCAGCCAAAGTTAATGAAAGAGCGACCCACCAGTCAATTTGCAAAGCAGGTTTGTCCAATACCCTTACATAATTATGGTAAACCATCAGCTCCAAGTCTCCATACACAGGGTTCCCAGATATTGTACCAATCCTTTCCACCATATAAGCTGTAAGATCCACACAAATACAAACGTCTCCTCTGTTACTGGAATGTGTCTGGTTTTGCTCAATTTATCCATGCACCAGAATAGCTTCCAAAATGGACAACATCCTGAATGATTGAGTTTACTTTTATGCAAGTTTTTTTTTTTTTTTTTTTACAAAAAACAGTTCATCCACATACTTGGAAATTAAGTATCTGCGTGCAGGAAACTAAATGTTGCATTATGCTCATATTGTTAGTGGCGGAAATCCGTTATCAGCCATGATCATGCCTGTGTGTAATAAAAATAAAAAAAAACACCAGCCACACAATCACTGAAAGAATCAAGAGCATTAGCAACTCTAATCAGGTTAGATTATGTAAAAAGTGGAGTCAAGCATGTGCTTGAGCCTTCTTTCTATGACCGATTTTGCACAATGTACATTAGAGGCCATTTCACTGCCAGTCAAGTTTTGAAAACCCAGACTACAGTTAACAGCACAAGGGGGTGGATAAATGCGTTAACCTAACAATTATATAACAGGTTTGAATGTAACTGCAAAAGTGTTACAGACATGCATGCCACATTTCAAGTTAATGTGCGAAAAACCTCAGGATTTGGAACAATAGAGCGCAAAAGAATAAAAATAATACAAAAAGGGTCTAAATTAAACTGATTTACAAGTTGCACACATTCGCATGTGATCAACAAAAAGAAAACTTACCTTATCAAAGCCCTTTTCTTCCAGACGACCGCCCAGAGTGTCTCCAATACCAGCAAGACATTGCACTGGTTTCTCTCCCATAGGCTCTGCTACGAAGTCTCGGTGTTTCTGAGAGGTAGACGACATTGTGGTGGATTCAGCTCTGCAGGGTTAAACAAAAAACCAAGTCAACAGCCGGACCATAAACTAACCTCCAGTTACAAAACAGGTTTCTGTTGAGATCTTGAGACTAGGCAATGTTGTTTGGAAACTGCAACACTGAAGAAACAGGCCACAGGAAGAGCATTTGAGTCACATAGGAACATGCTCCAGTGGCAAACACAATGTGTCATATCACAACCAGTCAGAGATCCGAAGACCCATATTCTACCCATGTAAAGACAATGTATTTTCTCTCCTCCAATTACAGGCTGTTATGTGAAGACTACAAAATAAACTCCAATATGCATTGTTCCTGCAAATTTGAAATAGGTTTTAGAGACTTCAGCTGAGCCTGTCCACCCTCGAACAAGCTTAATATCGAGACGGGACTGTAGAAGTTCTCTCTTCAGTTTGGAGATAACTTCCATCTTTGTGTGCTCTTGCCCTATTCAGAGCAATAGCGCTCTGGTGCAGAGGACGGCTCCAGTACGCCTTTGCACTACTGGAAGAAAATCCCACTGGTGGGAGCACTAGAAGAATTCCTTTTATTCATTTCCGCTTTAGGAGCTGGGGAGCTTTGCCAGCAATCTATGCAGCGTTTTTTGTCTGTAATGACGTCAATACAGAACGAAAAGTGAAACAAGCAGCTCATTTCCCTTTCAGTGCTCAGGTGTACCCTTTCCAACTGTACCTTTCACTAGTGGATCGCAAAAGGAGATCCACAAAATTCCAACCCCCCCCCCCCCCCCCCCCCCCCCCGTCCAGATAAATACTAACCCACTTGTGTGACTTGTTCTTGACCCCCAACAGCACAAATCAAACCAGGGCAAATGAGTTGCTCTCTGATAGTCCCATTGACCTTGGTTTGATGCTTACCTGTTGCGTGTAGGCCCAGCCACAGAAGTGAGGTAGCGTTTTTAATGTGACAAGTGGGTGGTAGGAATTTTGAGGGTTCCTAATGATTCCAGAAGTTGTCGCACAAATGCAAGGAAAGTGCAATTTTAGGCAAAGTTTGAGGTTTGCAGGGCATTGCAAGGAAGGAAACGTTGTGGGATCCTCTGAAAGCATAGACTTCTGGACTTTGAGTGTCTAGTTCTCAAAATGGATGCGTTTGGTAGGATTTCCTGGGTGGCTGTCGATCCCCCAGCCAATAAAAAAAGCCGTTACCCCAAACATTCATTAGATCGTTTTTGTGATAGGAAATGTTGATGTCTCCACATTGTATTCAATAAAAGACTTTATTTCGTTTTTTATACAAACCATAAAAGTACATATACAGTGATAAAACAATTTAACCCGTTGCCAGCGCTGAAAATATTCCGCGCTAGTGCGGAACGTTCCATTGTGCGAATGAGATTGGAACGTTCAGCGGACGTGCGCAGCACTAGCGAGGTAGTGCACGCGACGACCGCTGAACGTTCCTCGCACTTAAGGGGTTAAAACACATTAATTGTAAACACATGTCAGATAAAGGTACAAGAATGTGCTATCGTCCGTACAATGGAATCAAGAAAGTAAATTATTAATCGCAGGGGATCATTACCGGTTCATACAAATCCTCAGCTTCAGTCAATTTTAAAAATTCAGTAATTTGGAGAATACTGTCACTACGCAAAAGTTGTAAATACATTAATGCCGGTCTGATCGGAGTAAAATTAAATTTTTTTAAAAGGGTAACCAGATAGCGCTTGCGTGGGTATTCATAAAACCTACATAAAAATATAAAATGCAGCATATCCTGCAGAGATTTTCCGTCGCAGCCGCAGGGTGCTGCAAATTTATTAAAAATATCAGTTTTTGGCCTAATCAGCAGATGAAAGATTTAACCTAAACCTTGTTAGCAGGAACTTTTCAGGAGAGGTCAGTGAGCCCAACAAATACGGCTCTGTAGTTTCACACGTTTTCAGCATGACAAATTTTCTCACACTTTGTTTCTGGAGCTCCACACCTTCCCTCTGGGTCTTCCTGTCCATAAGGAAGGCCCGTTTAGTTAACTCCAGATCCCCTTTTACAATCGGACTTGGGTGTTCAAACAGATCCAGACGGCCAAGCCTGGCAAAGAGAGGAAAGTGCAGTGCTGCACTGAGCTGTATTGAAATAGAGCGCACAGACGGGCTGTGCTCCTTATGAAAGAATAAAAGAGCAGGCAAAACAGACGTAAAATGCTTTTTTCTAACACCGAATCATGCCTGTTAAGTAAATCAGTTTAATTTGCATGTAAATTAGTTTAAATTTGGAAACAACTGCTAAGTGTCTGTGTGTTTGCTAAAAGCCTAAAAAACACTCCCAACATTTTTTACTTGCCCCTATCTAAAAACCTGGTATTTCCTTTTTTTGGTTCCCTGGGCAGAAGTAGAAAATGCTGCAGCAGCCGGTCGAAATCTGTAGGCCTCAGCAGCATGAAATACCATGAAGGCACGTTTGTGATTTGAGTTCAATCCATAATAAAACAAGATTGTTAATTTCACTCTCATCCCCACAGTCCATGACTTGACTGTGGGGGTGGAGGAGCGCGGGGGTTTAGCGGTGGGCACGGCTGACTCATTGGTGGACGGGGCGCATCTCCGCCTTCCCACGTGGTGTAAGAGGGCGAGGGGTCGGGTTTGGACCTGGCTGAGCCTGTGAGCCGGAGGTGATTTCACTGTGTGTTACCATGCACCTAGTAACAAGCACAGGAGCCTGGGAGGGATTAGCCACACTCGAAAGTGTGTGCAGGTTGGGCCATAATGAAACTAACTCTGTGCAGGTTCTGTTGCAACTTTAAATGTTTAAACTTTTTAATAGATGCCTTAGCTTGGACATTATTCATTTGTCAGTATCTGCAGAATTTCGTAATTAGATGCCACATGAATTCTGATTCTATAGATCTACCTTCCGATTAATTAACATTTTTAAGTTGCTAGTCAATCAATAATTAATTATATAATCATGGTTCATGTTTTTAAAACAAATAATATGTATAAATAAAAATATTAGATTTAGAATAGTAGGATGGTGGCGGTATATCCCCGCTAATATGAAAGGCTTATCTTCGATGCGGTCATTTTTTTCATGTTGTAGGGGTCACGGTGGTTGGAGCAAGTGTGCCTCTTCTCCTTGCAAAGTATCTTTGCTGCCAGTGTATTTCTGCTATAGGTTTGGAGACGAGACCATCTCCGAGATCACTGTGCGAACTTGCTACTCAAAGAAGTTTTGAGTTTGTTGATGGTGTGTGTCTGCTAGTTTATTTTGTGTTTGAGTATGATTTTGGGTTCGTGTTTTTGAGAGTTACGAGTGTTTGATATCTGTAGGTTTGTGTGTGTGTGTGCTTTTAATGAGAGGGGTGTCGGTGCTTGTGTGAAAGTGCCAGTGTTCGGCCCGGCTGCTCTTTTATTGGGGCATTACAGGGGCAGAGTCTGACCAGGAAGGTAGAAGACACTGTAGGCTTGACTGTCCTTCAGAGAATGGCGTTAAGCAAGGAAAGCCAGGCTCGAGGAGTTGGTTTTACCAAAGTTTATTTATGTAAACATGAGGAGTCAAACAAGGAGAAGAGCGCGCAGTTTAAACAAAGCACAAACTGCCGGAAGGTTCAACAAGACAGACAAGCATCTGTAACACACATTCAAAGGAGGATTCGTGTTTTCCAGGCACCCATGAAAAAGTACTTAACGCAGAATCACTTAAGAGACAGTTTATACCCCATAAAGTGGGAGAGATTGAAGAGCATTATGGCAAATGCCTTTCACAGATGCAATCGCCATGATTCAGGCAGATATACACACACGCAGACATTCAAACATTTGCACTACAACGGGAGCCATGCATATCAAGTAAGTGGAAAGAGCACGTACTTTGGAACAGTGGCATCGACCCCTTGCCTAATAAAGCACAGGCCTGGGCTCTCTGAATGCAAAAGAGGGAGGGGTCACATTTGGATTTGCTGAGACCGACAGGATATCACACATGATGAGTACACTGAGGCGAGACATTTGTCTGGAAAAACGGGCTCATCTGCCTTGTAGTCTGTGAGGCCCTATGTTTGACCACGGATCGATTCACATTAACTACTGATGGAAGCCACATGGGGCCAATAAAGGGAGAGTATGTGGCTTATCAACCGGAGCTGCGAAATTTGGAACTAAGTTTATTTACCAACATGACTGGCACAAAATAGATCGGCAAATAATTAAACAAAAAGTATATTTTCTATTTCTATTTAGGGGGTTTTGTAAAGCGCTTGGTGACGCACAGCGGCGTGTCCCCGCGCCGAGGAGCTGATGCTTACTGGAAACTACCGGAGCAGAATAACTTACTGGTTGAATAGTACAGTTTTGAGCTTAGCTCTGAAAAGTGATTCTGATGGTTCTATGTAAGAGCTTTTCGTTTAGCAGAGCGCCCGTCAGTAAATGCAGTTGCCCGAATCTCCAAAAAGATGAAGAAAAGAAACAAGAACGAAAGACAGGCCAAAGCAGGGTGAAGGATTGGAGCATGAAAAACAAGGCAGCGCTGGGAGGGGGGCTGGGCACGAAGGAAGGAGAAATGTGAGTCACGGCAGCCGTGAAGTGTGAAGCAGATCCCTTTGAAGCGCTCGGAGGCAGGAGCAAATGGTTAAGGAGGAGAAATGCTGCTGGGGTGAATGCCTGAGGCCAAATCCGGATCGTAAAAGGTCAGCTTTTGGATGGACAGCAATAGGTTTGAGTAAACGACCTAAAAAGGAAGGGGGCCAAGATACATCCTTGGCGAACACCCTTTCTAATGTCAAAATTATTTGTTGTACTCAGATCTTGAGAATATCTCACATTTGCTCTAGTATTGCTATGTAGATCAACAAGAAAATTAACAATTCCACTATCTACACCCTTCACCCTCATGGACTGCCACAACTTTCCTCTGTTTACACAGTCGAAAGCTGAGGACAGGTCCATGAAGGCAAGGTAAATGGTACCCCTTTGAGCAACAGTGTACTTACTTAATATTAAAAAGAGGTTAAGGCACTGAGTTATTGTTGAACGGCCACTGCAGAAACCATACTGGGAGATGGACAGGATGAGGTTTTCCATCACCAAGTCTGAAAGTCTCTGCAGTAGGATTCTTCCTACTATTTTAACTATAGTCTATTAGTGAAATAGGTCCATAACAATGTGGGCTACCTTTGTCCCCCTTCTTGTAAACCGGGACAATCGTAGAGACCCCCCATGATTGTGGACAACCATTTTTCACAGCAGCATTAAAAACAGACTCAAATATGGGTGCCCAAAAATTTGGCTTAGACTTAAATAAGTCTAGAGGAATCCCATCGGGACCGGGAGCTTTCCCGGCTGTTAGTCCTACAATACCCTCAGTAACCTCACCTGTATCAAAACCAATTATTTCACCATTATTGCAAGGGCAGGGTTGGATGTTTCATCCATCGAGCAGCAATATAGTTGCTTAAAGTGTGCTTCCCACTCCTCCTTTGGTATGTAGCATTCCAAATTGTTACCCGGCTCCTGGACCAGGAAAGGTTTCTTCATTACCGCCCAGAATCTGGAGAAACACCGCAAGGTAGTGGGATCAAGGATCTCACTCCATGCCTCTTCTCTTAGGGATTCCTTATGTTTGGCAATGGTAGATTTGTATTCTTTCCGACACAGCTTAACTGTTGCCTTTATTCTTGGTTTAGCTACCAGTGCCAACCTTAGATTTCTTGCTGCTTTAGAGCAATCGCGGTTAAACCATTTCGGTTCCACATTCTCTAAATTCTTTGCTGGAGCCGACAGCAGCTGGGAGACCTTATCCGATAGACTTTGGAAGGCACCACGGACCTTACTCGGCTGCGACCCTTCTTGAGTGCAAACCATAATTTCATCTGGACAAATGGCTTTAATGTCTTTGTACAGCAGATCTGGGGTGATCTTAGACCATCTTAGTCGGTGTCTCCCATCAGTTGTGCTCACCCTACCAGTGATATGATTTGGTCCTTCTTTAGCTATCCATGGACCCCTCATGTGAACAGTGAGCGGGTTATGATCACTAAATTCACTTTCTTCGATAGTGAAAGAATCCACAAAGGACTGCATTGGGGATGTAAGTAACACATAATCAAAGAAAGTTCCCCTCCCATGCCCCTTAAAAGTCTGGGTCTCAAAACACTTGGCAGGATCCAACAATGCCATGGTCAGCGTCAAATCCAGATCATTCAATAGATCATTAAAGAGTTCCCCCTCTATCGTGTGTTCCAAATGCAAACCCTCGGATCGTGCACAATGCAAATCCGAAATACTTTTCAAAAGGGGGTCACCACAAGGGTGAACATTAAAATCACCCATGAGCATGAGATTGTGGAGGCAAACCTTCATTGAGATACTGATAAAGACATTCAGTGCTGATATTTGACTCGAAACTGAGCATGGATTGACAGCGTTATAAAAATTGACCAAACCGGCCGTACAGTTTTCTCCAGTTAAAATTAAACCAATGATTCCAGAATTGCTTGTTAAGACTCTACATACTTTACAAGATAGTGCAACAGAGATGAACATGACCATTCCCCTTTAGGTCTTCACCTAGTTGTTGCTATTGCAGGGACATAGAATGCCTTATACCCTTCAAGGAGATGGTCGCATTCAACTGACCAAGTCTCCTGCAAACAGATAATCTGATACTGCTTAATATACCTAATCCAATTGCAGTCCTCCATTTTAGCACCCAATCCCGTAATGTTCCATGAGATTACATTGTTTTGACTCATTTTTACCCGTGTGATCTCTGTACATCCCACTTCAGCCAATCTCTCCTTTCCCTGTCTCTCAGAATCCTCACGTCAATTGCACACTTCAAGACCAGAGAGTAAATCAAATCTATTCTGCGTTGCAACATTGAACTCATTCATACAGTGGTTATCAACATTAAACAGATATGTTACTTCAGGGGCCGGAGGCTGAATAGGAATAAATGGTCTAATTTTCCTAGCATTAGGAGGGGCTTTAATTAGATGAGTGTAGAAATAACCAAGTGGGCGTACACATACACTGTTCACATTGTAAACTAAGGAGACCGCTCTTAAGACTGTCGCAACGTGTTGGGGATGCTTGAAGTTAACAATAATACAATCCCCACTAACTGTCTTTCTGGACGGGCCAATCCAGTTCACCCATCTCGTTGACAATATTTGATCAGAGTATGTGATTGGAAAGCCACATCTATTATTCAACCATGATACGGTTTTATTTTTTAGTGAATCATGGGATTCCTCATAGGGTTGAGCAGAGTGACAATCAATGGGCGGGACATTTGTTAATACAGCCACATAAGGTGCACAGTCAGGAGGAAGATTAATGTAGCAACCTTTCTTTACTTGTCTAGTATCTGGGTTACCCTCTGGATCTACAGTAGCCTGTTTATTCTGGCCGATCGGTGGTGTGAGATCAGGTGAGGCAGTTTCGATTACAGTTGTTTGCCGACTAGTTTGCTGTGAGTTCATTTTAACAGTTTCCTGCCCCTCTCCAGCAGAGCCCTTGTCCACAGCCTTAGATCTTTCGGCCGAGGCCAAGTGTGTTGCTATCAATCCACCTAATCCATTTACTTCTAGGGCCACAGTATCCAATTTAGATGTCAAGGGTTTCAACAGCTCTTCTATCTTTGCATCTATCTTAGCTTCTACAGTGCGAATCAATAGGGCAAATTGCTCCGAGTTTATGTTTGTACCAGCTACATTTTTATCTTCATATAAATCAGTTCCAATAGCAGAGCCATTTGGAACTTATTGGACTTTCTTTTTTTTACTGTACCCCCCCCCCCCCCCCGTTTGATTTGTAACTTTCTACAAATTCTCACTGGTCTGGGGGCAGGCGGTGACTGCTCTATTGCCTCAATAGGTATAACAGGTATATCAGGTAAATCCTCATTCAACTCGACATGCACCTGCGCTTCAGCCGTTATGACAGCCCTATCACTCACATCAAGAATATCAACCACAGCTGAATCCACCAGTGAGATAGGCATAACTTCATGTAAAACAGGATTGGTCCCTCGGCCTAGCGAGGCCCTACGATAGTTATTAATTTGATTCACCATTTTTACCAATTGTCCATGGAGCCCAACCCAGATGCAGTTTTATCAGTTTTGGATTTAGACATCGTCCAAACTTGCTTTTGTACTTGGGTACCAGATGGGAAAACAAAACAAACTTCAGAAGCACTTTATCCTGATAACAGTGTTAAAGGTCTCACTTGGGTATATAGGTCCTTTGATGCAGGGCCAAAGTCCGTGGCCCAGCCCAGCCTCTTCCGGCCATAGAGTGCCCGCCCTTTGCCCGGGCTTTGCTCGGCGTCCCACGGGCTAGGTTCCCTTTTGTGAGACTCCTGGCGCGAAGATGACGAGTGGCGGCTGGGGCTTGTAGTCCGGAACAGGCCCCCCCTCCACGCTGCGGCCGCTGCTAGCCGTGAACGGCGGCAGCGGGAGTGCGGGACACAGAAATGTCCTGCAGCGGTCTCGGTGTCAGCCGGTGTAGAGGCTTGCCCCCCAAAGAGTGCCTCAGTCCCACGCCACATTGTATTTTGGGGCCTTTTCTTTTGTAGGTACTAGGCCAACACACACGTGAGGTACCATTTTTAATCGGGAGACTGGGGAGAATACTGAGTGGTAGGAAAAGTGTGGCTCCTCACAGTTTCCAGAAGTTTTTCCTCACAAGAGCGTGAGGAAATGTGCATATTTAGTCTAAGTGAGAGGTTTACAAAAGTTTCTAGATAAGAAAACCTGGTGGGAACCATACAAGTCAACCCACCCTGGATTCCATGTGCATATATTTTTTTAAAAAAATAGTTTGTCTAGGTTTCCACAGGTGGCTGCTGAGGTAGGGCTCAAAATTCCAGCTACTCACATTGACAAAAGGGCCAGTTTCCAGTGATAAAAAAAAAATGTAGCGAGTCTATATTGTGTTTATGGCACTTTCCTGCCGCAGGCACTAGGCCTAACCACACAAGTGAAGTACCATTTTTATCAGGAGTCATTTAAGAATACAGACCAGTAGAATATTTGTAATTACCACTTGTATTTCTCTGCATTAGTCTTCCAAATGTGAGGCAGTGTGAAAGAAAGAAGACTGTTTAATCAACTCCCTTTAAATCACATGGTAGTAGGAGTACCCACAAATGCAGAGAAGCACACAACCCCGCTCAAACTCTATATTTGGCTTCTATTTCAGAAATACATAGGATTATTTGATACCCACTTTCACTCTTTATATTTTGCCATATGAATTGCTCTATACCTCTTACACAATGAACAACGATTGCAAGGTGCAGTTCAGCTTTTGGCTCTGGGTACCTCAGATTCTTGAAGGATATAGATATATCCCCACAAACAGAAGGGTCCAGTAGAAGTAATGGTATATTGCTTTTGTAAATTGGCCATCATGACAAGAAGCTACAAATGAAAATGGTGTCACAATTGGAAGCTTTTCCGTACTCAATTCAAAACTTCATTCGGTAGTTTCAAAACAACCATAAAAATATACATGAATTAAAAGCTGTATGTATTACACATAAATAGCAACACAGTTTATAAAAGATCATTCAAGGCAATACACCATATACAATGTAAATGAGTTGATCATATCTAAATGCACTTAAAGTATGAAAAAAGGGGGTACAAACTCCATTAAAACTGGGTTGAGTCACAAGGCAGCAATACTTTTCCATATAGTAATTGCATTGATAAAAAATGCTACATTAAGACAAACCCCAGCATCATTTAATTCAGACAGATATTTTAAGGCAGCCATATGCGATCCATTGCCATACTCAAGCAAAAGTGCTTTTAAATAACTTCTGAATCCTGAATAAAAACCACAGAACAAAGTGCACAGCGCTTGGTCTACTCTGTCCGTCACATGGGCAAGGGGTCGAATCCAGGGGACACATTTTTATATTAGGGAAAGCAACAAGGTGATCGACAATTTCCAATCTGAATCGAACACAAAATGGTGCAGAAGATTGGGTATATTGGTCAGGCAATCTTGACAGTCCTCCATTACATTAAGTGTTAAGGAAATCAACCGCTAAGTTTTACCTATCTCGCAATCCATCCAGGCTGCCCTCTTCTGATTCATAAGTCTCTCTAATAGACGACTTACTAAGTGATATTACTAATTCAATTTTGATATGTCACTCCAACAGAGGTCCACTAAATTGCACAAATAGATTAAATAAGGAATACTTTATGTACAATACAAAAATCCTTCTACTTTCAACCAGTAGATATTATAGTGTACAAAAATAGCATTAAGAACTTCCTAATATCCAGAAATGTTTTTTAAAAATGTACATACCTTAAACAAACCATTTCATTTGGAGGGGACAGAACAAATGAACAGGCCTCCTGGTCAGAAAGAATATATTTGATATAAACGGACCTTAAGCTACAAAAGGTCAGGCATATGGTTTTTATTATAAACAAATAACATGATTAAAATCTTGAATTTGCGATTGGCACATTTCGCAGATTCTCTCCTCAGTAGGAATTTTGTCTCAAATACCGGTGACATTACATTAATTAGCCTTCTGATGCCATGAGGAAGGTTGCGTGTTAAATAGGGCAGTGGTCTATTCCCCAAAGAACTTCCACAAACCACCTCATTATGCAACTTGGACTGGCACAAGTCGGTGTCTCTAGCCAAGCTGATAGAGGGTGCAAATTCTTTATAAACAGCTTTAGTGCTTTTTTTAACATGGGAAAAAAAAGTTCAAAATAAGCCCAAATAAGGATAAAGTACCTAAAAAATGTTAAACGTTCTCTCAATTTATCGAAGCTTTCTAATCTCAAAGCAGCCATGAGAGTGCCCTCCTCACCCCAAACACAGAATTTCCCCATATCAAAACCGCAGCCCAGGATAAAACATGAGGAAAGTAAACCAAATTCTAGGCGCAAGATGTGCGGCAGCATGAGAATTTAGAATACAAATTTGACAAAAGGATTTGACATTCAGCCTTGTCAAAGGAAGGCCAGTGTTTCTAATCCACTACCTCAACCGCGTATATTAATGAGGGCGGAATGTTTACCTTAAAGACTGACAAAACATGACCAAAATGGCGATTCCCACAAGTTTAAAAAAATCTATTTAAAGCTCTCGCCTGAGAGACAGGCTTGCTAATAGATTAATGTGGTCTACATGTTGCTGAAATATAAATAGGAATGTATCAATTCCAGTTCTTCGGAACCCAGCGATGACTTAAAACGTCTCTTTAGTCTATAACCTTTCTTGCAGAAGACCAAAATTTAGCTTTTAGCAATATTAATTTTCAAAAAAGGTGGGCTTCTGAATATATAGTTAAGAGCATCCGGGCGACCGCACTGTCATCCTCCTATAACAGAGCCAACGGACATAATGCTAATCTTGGGGGCATCCCCTTGCACTGAGTTCAAAGCAGCAGGAAGATCAGATATGTACAAAGAAAACAAAGGGGCCAACAAGCAACCCTGCTTTAGCCCATTGTACGCTTTAATCTTACTTGATTGCCGAAGCAAACCTCCCATAAGGACCCAACACTAAGTATCTGTGTGCAATTCTATGACTAGAGCCAGGAGTTGCTGTGGTATGCCAGGTTGGTCAAGCTTTCTCCACGGCGTTTGGCAGTCAACTGTATCAAACGCTGTGGAGAAGTCAATAAAAGTAGTATAAACTGGCATACTTCGCAAGACGACATTGCTCTACAGTGGTATGGACAACGGCAATGTTGTCAAGAGTACCATGGTTCTTTCTAAAGCCAGCTTGCTCTGGAGGTAAAACATTGCTGTAGATGACCATACTTTTTTCAAACAGCTTACCTGAAGCATCCAGAGCAATCTGTCTAAAACAAGCTGGGATCGTTTTCGGACCCTTTTATACAGAGGAACGATGATACCCTCTTTCCAAGAGGGCGGAATATTACTCACTAGAAACAATAAGCGGCGCCAAAAGAGACCTCCATGCAGCTGCCTCCTTTTTAATTAACGCAATCGGAATTCCATCCGCCCCCTGTGCTCCGGAGGTTCTGGCGTTCTTTATAAATCTTACAATCTCCTCCCCTGAAGGGGGACCATATTCCAGGAGAGAAGACTCCTCCATGCGTATCGTTACTGGAGCCAATTGACTATTATTTTTGTATAATTAAGAGATATAATCCACCCACTCTTTCTGGCATTGGAATAGGTAAAGCCCTCTGCCTTGAGTCACAATATTCTGTGATCAAGTGCCAGTACTTTTTTTGAATCTTTGTCCCTTGCAGCTTCCCTCAACTCAATCCATTTTGCGTCAAACACGCTCCTCTCACTAAGTTTATGGCAGCTTCTTGTTCGCTTGAGGCGATTAATTTCCTGCTGTTAACCTATTGAAAATGCTATGTATTGATTTCGAACTAGTCGATTAATTTCCTGGTTTAACAGTTTCAATAATGACTTGCCCTGTTTAAGCAATCTGGGACCAGCAGATTTGGAACCTAAACTCCGATTCTCTTCCATTTGGGCCTCAAAGTGCTGTATAACCTTCGCATACGCGAGACCCTCCTGTACTATATGAGCCTTCTTCACTATTGATCTCACTTCTGTGATGTTTTTAATGTCCAAAAAAGGAAGCCCCCATTTGCTTTATTATAGACCACCATACCCTGGTCCAAATTCCCCGGATACACTACAGGAAGAGCAAAAGCCATTGTCATACCCACTATACTATGGTAACTAAATACGGTCAGAAGGACAAATAAGTTTTCGTAAGCCTCAAACATTTGATAAGACACAACTACATGGTCTAAAAGACTCAGAGTGTGACTGGAGTGAAAAGTAAATTGGGCTATTTTATCAATGGACACTCTCCAGTTTAAGATAACGAGGTCTAAGCTTCTAATACTATCCAACAGGTAAAAGCCCCATTTATATTTTTATTTTTTCCGGGAGAAGAATCTCAGGGATATGCCAAGTTTCCACTTTATCAATATTTGCGTAAACCTGTAAAGCAGAGTTGGAGATTTGGGCGTTTAGGTCTCCAACTATTACCACTAGGGGACATTCTTCCCTGATGGCGATATCATGAATGAATAAGGAAACAAGTATTTGCAATGCAATAGGTCTCGTATTTGCGAGAGTTTGAGCTATTCAAATTGTAAATGACAAAGCCTTTTATTTATTATTTTAATAATTAACACATAAATGAAAGGCACTGCTATTTACAATGCCAATAGCTCAAACGCTTGTAAATGCAAGACATATTTCATTTTTAAAATGTGGCCGCCATTCTCCTGAGCTGCTTGGAAAGTGAAAGCGCGCATGGCGCACTGAATGTTGCAGGAAAGCACGTCGTACCTGCAGTAGGAGAAACTCATTACTTACAGACTGAATAAGACGTACCGTGTAACAACTGAAGTAAACGGACCAGTCCTCATGGGAGTTTACAAAGACAAGGCGGATCTAAGGAGGGACTAACAAACCTATTAATGAATCAGAAGCCAGCATTTACAAAGGACAATGACTCACGCCAATGAAAAATATGGACAGAGTGGGCTGAGCTTCAACTTCATATTTGAGTGCAGCATGCCTCGCAGAGCAGCGCATGCGCTGCCCAGGCTAGACCTAAAAAAAAACAGATACTGCAGTAGCTACCTCCTGGGTACAAGAAAAGATGCAATAGCAGTGGCCACATCTAAGGCCTATATAAAAGAGTAGTTTAGGGTAAAAGTTCATGGCAAGCACCATCATAGATTACACCATCAGTAAATCTTGACTGTGGAGACAGACTTAAGTAGAAACATGCTCTGCCATAACATGACTGAGTGGCTATTGCAGTGCACTTCAAACACTTTTAATCATGCAAATATTCACTCTGATCCTTTTTTTCGGGATTCAACAGCAAGACAAAGCATGGAGTGTGCTCTGAATTGGTAATGTATGGGTCTGTCTAGGAATTCGGAGAAAGGGGTGCATGGTGTACAAACAGATCAATGAAAAATGTATTTTTGAAAATGTAAGAGACGTAACAGTGTTTATTCTAGTAACTGTCAATCTGCAGGGACTCTTCGTTCCTTATCAACTGTGGACCGCCAGCACCCGGTCAAGTGTGTCCTCCTTACTCAGCATATGCTACAGTAATCCATTTCCTGCTTGTGACATACATTGCATGCAGTCATTGAAACCTAAATAGACTAGCGTGAGCTACCTTTGATCCGAATGAGGAAGGCATTTCCTTTTTTTTTACGTAGCACGCGGACCGAAAATATTTAACTCTTCCACATACTATTAACAACAAGTTTAACCTATTAGCATTGTAAATGACAATGCGTTTTATTTAGGTTTCAAAAACAAAAACATAAATAAAAGACATTGTCATCTGCAATGCCAATAGCTCAAACTCTAGTAAATGCGAGACCTGTTGCAATGCAATAGGTCTCGCATTTATGAGAGTTTAAGCTATTGGCATTGTCAATGACAATGCCTTTTATTTATGTTTTTAAAAAGCAAAACAAAACGAAAATGCATTGTTGTTTAGAATGCCAATAGCTCAAACTCGCATAATTGCGAGACCTATTGCATTGCAAAGGCTTGTTTTATTTGTAATGTTGGCAGTTTTGGGGCCTATACGTTGGAGTGCCGTTAAAAAGATGCTGCTGGCAACGCTCCAGAGTTGGATGAGTTATCATCATGAAACCAAATTGTGAGTTTGTGTAGAACAGCAGTAACATTGACTTGTTGTGACCTGTACACCGTTGCTCAAGTGCGTCTTGGAACTTCCTGATGTTATTGTTTCCAAAGTCCACCATATGAGGTTTAGAGATTTCAGAAGATGGAAGGCCACGAATCTGCTTTAACATTTCTCAATAATTCTATGTCCAGTATTATAACCCGAGTCATTCCCCCAGTATTTTAAACCTGTACAAGAATTTGAGCAATAAATCGGCAGAAATAATTACCCACTATCGAAAAAAAGTCCAGCTGGAGACGTGATTGTCATTTCTTTGAAGTCAGAGCGATTCATTTGTGCAGCATTACAGTCACAGCGTCTGTTCATTTTTAGAAAGATTTGTAATGCGCAGAAATGTTAAACTTCGCCTGTAAATGTTTTGCCATTACCCTCACCCGACCCCCCTCTTGAACATTACTGGGAGTGTTCAAATAAACTCCAGATTGGCCTGTTGGGAGTCAAACCTGTAACCAGCGAATTACATAAGAACGCTGGCACAATCGGTTGCTTTCACGCTGAGCTGTCACCGGCAGGCGCACAGAAATTGGAATAATTTTATAATTGATTTTTGTCTAACATGACATTGTTTTTTTTAGCACGTAATGCGTTTGCAGCCTCAAATTTTAAAACACCCTAAATTATGTATTTACTCTAGTACTAGGATCTAAGGATTTTTACCTCTGACTTTTAGAATGGAAATATGTAAACATGTATGTAAATGCTTGTAGCAAAATGGATTTAGTTGTGCATGATGCCCAAAGAACACGTGACAAGCTGTATGATGGAAATCCATAAGGGCAGTCGATGCAAGAATAGACAAAGATCTGCGAGTTTTAAAGGCGCTTTGAACAACTTTATTATGCGATAATGTTCGTTTTTTAGGTCTCGTGGCGATTACAGCGCGAAAGCGCTGTCTCGCCAGAGGCCTATAGTCACCGGCTCAGCTTCCCAGGAGACAAGAGATGGCCACACGTATCTTCAAGAATCGGATCAGAGCAGGCCGCGCGCACATCTCCTGGGAAGCTCCAACACACACAGCAACAACCCCCCCCTGCTTTCGCACACATGAGCGCACACATACAGAGACACCCCCCGCCGCACACATACACTACACACACACACACACACACGTGCACCGGGACACCCCCCCCCCCCGCCGCCCACCTCCCCCCTACAACTAAGCCCCACTCACCGCCACTCCGGACTTCTGCATCCTCCGCGGGGCTCTCCCTCTGACATGGGAGCCCTGCGTCACCACTGCCCATCTGGCCAGGCACTCCGTGGGCACGGGCTTCAGAAGACGGAAGTCCCGCCCCACAACAGGTTTCAGTTTCGCTCACGTCTTGTTATTTAATTCACTGCAAAGCGATCCGCATATTTGTAATGGACTTTGCTTTCATTTTTTAATCAAACGTCTTTACGTTGAGCTGAGATGTCTGTTTAGTTTGAAGCAAATCCAGCTAAGGGATTAACGTGTATCTGCGATCTTGGTTTACTATATAATGCAAACCGAGTGCGCATTTTTGTGATGATTTCTGTTGGCTTCTTTATCAGTCGTATTCATGTTCGGCTGCTATCTCTGTAGAATTTAATACAAATTCAGCTACGGTATTCTAGTTTGGCTGCAATCTTTGTGTCCTTTTATTTTAATTCACTGCAAAGCGATCCACATATACTTGTAATGGGATTTGTTTTTGTGTTTTTTATCAAACCTCTTTACGTTGAGCTGAGATGTCTGTTTACTTTGAAGGATATCCAGCAATGTTACATCGGATACTCTCCTTTACTAACTCTTCACTTGGTTGTGTTAAACACCTCCTCCCTCGGCGTTGTGCTCACGGGGGCACACTGCCTGCGAGCCAGTGGGCTTTGTCCGGTGTACCGCTTTGTGGTATGTTAGATGCCAATTGCCTAACAGACAAATGTTAGGGTTGCGAAGCCAGAGGTGTGTATCTCAGCAGAAGCAGCAAGCAGGCAGGGCGTGGGAGGAATTTGCATCGGAGACTTGAGAGGCCCGAGAGTGCAGTGGTGACGTGTTGAGGGTGAGAGACTAGCAAGGCAGGGTGGTCTTAATAGTAACAACGAAGACGGACTAGGGCAAGTGTATTTGCTACGTTCTGTATTACACACACACAGCAAGATAGTACCAACGATGTTCCCCTAGTTGATTGCATGGCAGGGGTCCGTGAGTGGAGCAGGATACGGAGATAAGTGCCCGCGGTAAGACTGCAGCCCTGCCAAGGGTCACTCAGGGGTTAAACTAATGGACATTTGCTATTGTTATCCCATTCCCTCAAAATATTTTCTCATGCAATTCACAGCATCAGTACCTGCTTGAATTAGTGTGCTGGTAATGGGCTTTGCACAGACACTAACAGTATGTGTTCTAAGGTTCTGTAAGCATTCCCAGGACTGACGAGAGGGCATGGGTTATGATCAACTGTTTAAAGTCAGACTCCTGTAGCTGGCAGCATTTGACCCTGTTTTACTTTAATACTTATGGCAGTCCTGGCTGCTTTTTTGTGTGTGTGGTTAGAGGTGGTGCGCTTGGTGCAGGGCAGATTGTCTCTTAGGGAGATCTCGCCACGAAGCTCCCCCCCCCTCCCTCTTCACACAGTGACATTTTATATACAGGTTGGCAAGATCTGTATGAAATGTGCCATTAGTAGGAGATGAGGCAAACAGTGTGCTTGTGTTTCCTAGAACTCGCAGGTATTCCGAGGGTAGGAGGCTTCTGAGTTTCTAAAAGCACTTGGCACTTTAGGAGGTCTAGCCCACACAAGAACAGTCATCCCCCTTGAAAATCCTCCTTCATGTACTGAATTGCGACTCTCCAGTTCAGGTGTGTGTGCTCTCTAGGGCCCAAGCATGATTAATTGTTTGGAAACTGGCCTGACCCCTACCTAGGTTAGTGACCTCTCTATGACAAAGAGCCATGCCTTGTGGACTACCAGATCCTGTACACCTGTGCTTGCATACATTCAGTTCATAGTGGGCACTTCACACACACTTTACCCACCCGCGCACCCTCACACTACCTCCGCGCACCCTCACTACCTCCGCGCACCCTCACACGCCACATAATTACACTGCACTCAATTCAACATACACTCCAAATACTACTCCGTGCCACATAATTACATTGCACTCAATGGAACATACACTTTAAATACCACTCAGTGCCACATAATTACACAGCACTCAATGCAACATACACTCCAAACAATACCACTCAGTGCCCTATGATTTTATGTTACATAATTATGTGGCACTGAGTTATTTTGAGTGAATGTTGCATTGAGTGAAATGTAATTATGTAGCATATAATCATATGGCACTGAGGGGTATTGTTTGGAGTGCATGTTGCATTGAGTGCAGTGTAATTATGTAGCATATAATTTTGTGTCACTGAGCATGTTTCATTGAGTGCCCTGTAATTATGTGGCGTGTAATTAAGTGTCACTGAGTGGTATTTGGAGTGTATGTTGCATTGAGTGCAGTGTAATTATGTAGCATATAATTTTGTGTCACTGAGCATGTTTCATTGAGTGCCCTGTAATTATGTGGCGTGTAAATAAGTGGCACTGAGTGGTATTTGGAGTGTATGTTGCATTGAGTGCAGTGTAATTATGTAGCATATAATTTTGTGGCACTGAGTATGTTGCATTGAGTGCTGTGTAATTATGTGGTGTGTAATTGCATTGCACTCAATGCAACATACACTCCAAATAACACTTAGTGCCACATAATTACATGCCACAAAATCTCACACTACTGAATACAACACACTCCCCATATTGCCGCTCAGTGCCACATAATTACACGCCACATAATTACAGTCTTCTCAAAGCAACGTAAAGACACTCCACATAACACCACTCAGTGCCATATAATTACACACCTCATACTTACACTCTACTCAATGCAACATAGATACACTTTATCCGTCGATCGCCCTCACTCTATCGATCTATCGCATCACCACAGCATCACTCAGGGGCACCACAGCATCACTATGCGCTACCACAGCATCACTGAATGCCACAGCATCACTCGTCGCCACCATATCAATCTGTGCAACCATTCAACAACAACTAGTTCAAATATGTTCTCTCAATGTTTCAAGCTTTATTACAAATGTCAGAAAAAGATGTTAATATTTTGCTTCTGTTCTTTGTTTTTCATTACAATAAAAATACAATGAACATAATCTTCACAAAAGTTATTTACAAAAGCTACTGCAATTATAAATTACAATACCTTTTATTTAAGTATTAATTATTCAAAAAAATAAGCCATTTTTATTTGTAATATCAATACATCTAAGTCACGTAAATACAACATAGTGCATTACAAATGCTATTGGTGTTCCATTTGCGAAAGTTAAAACTATTGGCATTGTAAATGACAAAGCTATTAATTTCGCTATTTTCAAAACCAACACAAATAAAAAAAATTGTCATTTACAATACCAATAGCTCAAACTTTCCTAATGAGAGACCTATTGCATTGCAAATGCTTGCCTTACCAGCTGTCACGCTGATAGAAAAATTGTTTACTCAGTGATCTCAAACTACTAGCCATTGCTTCAGATAATAAAAACAAGCAACGTTCTTCCCTGTAACGCATTCCCACCCCCCCAGATTGCCGGACACCAACAATAATAAGCTCAGCGGGACTAATATTTTTTTTTAGTAGACGCGGAGACCGAGAACAAAAAAACACTAACGTCTGCCACATCACCTAACTAAACAAGTTGGATCCTACTAAAACAAGTCACATACTGAAAGACTCACCGCCGCAGCCCGGCTTTGACAGGAAGCCAGGCAACCTGTGTTTGGACAGGGGCGCAAAAAGACAGGAAGCAGACGGGAGCCTACCCTGCGCTCCTGAAGCCAGCTGGAAGCGAGCGTGTGATCTAGCGGGGCTCCCGTTCTCGTAGAGAGCCCTGCCTGCTGCCGAGACTGACCCGCTGCCGAGGGAGAGAGGGACACGCAAAAAGAGCCCGATGAGTGGGGGGGATTTTGTGTGCGTCTGTGTGCACGCGTGTGTATCTGTCTGTGTGTGCATGCGCACGTCCTGATCCATTGTGACTGAACAGCATGCCAGAATCGGAGCGCTTGTTCACAAGCGCGACCTGATCCGATTCCGGCATGTTGGGCGTGCCCCTAGTCTCCTGGGAAGCACAGGCGTTTGACTATAGGTCTCGTGGCGAGACAGCGCATTGCACTGTAATCGCAGGGCGAGACCTAAAAAGTACTCAACAGATGATCAAAGCTTCTCCCAGGAAGTACAAGTGATGTTACTATCAGTGGGTTATTCCAGACTGGCATCTTAAATAATTTACTGTACATAAAATCAACGTAGCATAACCATTGAATGGCAGATATTTTATCCAGGGCATGGCAATCTAATATGATAGACTTTGTAAAACAGGTTTACTCTTTGGACCATATAGAGTGCCAGAGCAGCAGGGGGAAGAGTGCAATTAATTATGTAAGGTACTGTAGCCCAACTTCTCTATGAATGATCTCAGAGAAAGCCAAGGCGGGTAAACACTACTACTATAGTAGCCACACACATCGGCCCCATATGTAGCAATGGATAAAACCCTGGTCCTATAAAATAGTTGCCATCTCTTTAACTGTCCTGGAGCCCCGCTTAGCTGAGAATCTAAAAACCCATGAATGCTATTTATTCATTTTTGCTCCTGGCTGTAGTAGTTTTGTGGGCCTACGAGCCATTACCTGAGAAAGTGATGCCCAGGTAGCAAAATGTATCAACTGAGGACACTGGCAACTTGTCTATACAAGCATTAGCATAGCCTATAGGTCTCGCTCTTGGGACATTATAAGTGTTTAGCCATGCAACAGTTTATGTTGCACCAAGGATATTGCGCTGCCGAATTAAATACTTCCTAAGGTCCCAAAGGCGAGACCCATTGGCTATGCTAATGCTAGTTTAACCCTTGCATCATTGCATGGGTTGATAATGGCTGTGCTAGGGACTGAGAGCAGGGAGAAGGGTGGCTGATGGCAGGCAGTGCATTGTTGGTAGAGGTGGCTAGGAGTATGGAGGGGGTGAGTGTTAAGAGGGCTTCTAGGGATTGGAAAACTCCCGGGGATGCCCTAGGGGGATGATAGGGTCCTAACCTGTATGAGTAAGGAGTGGTATGGGAGAGAAGGAAAGCAGAAAAAACTTGCTGGCAGATTGTAGGGCCGGTGCTGGGTCACCATTGTTTGTGAGCGGGGGCCCTATTAGGACAGTGGAGGTTAGTTGTAGCACGTGCTTGCCAGGGTAGTGTAATACAATATGAAGTTTTGTGCAGCGTGTGAGCTAGAGTTGTGGCGGACCGTGGGAGCATGCAGAAAATATATGTTTGTTGCTAAGCAACGGTCAAAGGAAACTTTTAAAAAGTTTTATGTGTAAGAAGGACGGTATGGGTAAATGTTAGAGCAGGGGTAAGAACAGAGGGGACACCTAGAGATGTTTTTTAGGGACGGCGAAGCGTTTAACCTTTTATGAATAGTGAGTGGTGCAAGTGAGGCGGAAAGCAGGAAGAGCTGGTAAACAGATTAGAGGGCCGGTTACTGAGTTTGCTGGGTTATTGTTGTTCGTGAGTGGGGGCCTAGTTTAGACTCTTGAGTGGGTTTTGCCAGGCAGAGTGGAAAGCACCCGTGAACAATACACGAAGCTATGGGACTGTTAGCAGTTCATGAAATCTGAGTTTCATGTTCTGTCTCCTCTGGCAGCTTCTGCAGGGCTAGACTTGAGCATTCCATGGCAGTTTTGTGAATGGTGTTAAATTCTCTCCCTTGTTTACCTTCCATTCTTGTAGAGGAACATGTATGTAGACAGTTATCGCGTAGTACCATGTTATAAGTGACAACTGGTAGACCAGTTTTCGACTAATGGCAACACTGAAAGCTGTTAAAAAAAAAGCTACAAATCCCACAATGCAAAGTGTGATTAACTCGTATACACTGACGTTGTTACACGACATGGGTCCTTTGTAAAAATGAACCCCTCCAAAAGTTATAACTTGCCGCTGGAAGGGAGCCTGTGTGTCCAGCAGCACCTACAGGGTATTGTTGACAACTCTGGGAATAGTTGTATATGAACTGCAGTCATCCAGCCGTCTTCCATGTGGCTGCAGCTGGCCCCGCCCACCATATGTGAGTATTTTCTCTGACTCGCAGAATCGTGGGGACAAGAGACGGGCCTTTGAAGTGAAGGCGCTGACGACAGGCTTGATACTGCACAGACAGGTAAAACACTGCCCATGGCGCCCCGAGGGCAGCCTCCTCGCGCTAGGGAGCCTGCAGCCGAGGAGGAGGTGTGAGCCAGCTGGGGTTCTTTACCAACAACAGGAGCGTGCCTGTGAACTTCCCAAAATGAGATTCCACTTTCAAATGCTATTTTGGGGGTATATTATGAGGTAAATAGTGGCAGTTATTGGGGGGGGAATGAAAAATGGCCATGAAAGTGAAGGGGAGCAACTGTTGTGTTTGGACGTTATTATAGCACCAGCATGGAACTTTAAGGACACGTCGTAACGTAGTAGCACTCTGGTGTACTGCCCTCTTTGGTGGGGGGAGGGGAAGGGGCGTTCAAGCGCGAGCAAGAGAGGCGGAGCGCGGCAGTGGCAAAAGTCATCGAGCTGTAAGGGTGCTGCAAGCATGCTTAACGAGGAAGAGAGAGGGGCGGGTTGTATGGGTAGAGTTAATGAGCCATGACGAGCAGATTGCGGCTTTGTGCGCGTAACGGCAAGCTTGAGGCCAGCAAAGGCTCTGGTTGGACTTTTAAAAGCCCACTTATTTAATGTCTCGCCAGAGCATCGCATTTGCTGGCTCAGGCTAGACCTAAAAAACAGGAACAGCATTGTTTATTCCTTGATCCGCAGACTATGGTATAGGTTTTACTTCTATTGATAATCAGTTTTCTAGCAGCAATAAAATACCCAAAAGCATCCATTAAACCTTGCAGCCCCACTGGAGTCCTGGCCAGCAAGACAGCTTTGCCTGCATACAAGAGAACTGGTATCGGACGCCTGGCCACCTGTGGGGCATCCGCATATTGTAATATCTGGTCTACCCCATTTATAAAGAAAGAAAATAACAGTGGGGTACTCTGTTTCCATTTTTTTTTCAACAGTTTGTTACTCTGGTAAAACCTTGAAAAATCTATACAAATAACCCATTGCTGAATTTAAATTGTGTACTTTTCCGAAATCCATAGCTTTCCTGGATCACTCATGAGTTTCTTCCTGGTTTCCATAACCAGCGGGAAGTAGGTTGAATGCATAAAAATTAGGAAAAACAAGCCATCTCTTTGAAAAATGCCAAAACTAAATTTTAAAAAAAACAAAAAATGTAACTTAAAAAAAAGTCCCACACAACAAACTTTGAGTCCGCTCTCCCTGTTCCAAGTGGCAGAGAAAATGGTGACTTTAGCACAGCAAAACGTTTGATAAAGGCATTTGTGGATAACTTTCATATCTTCCCCCAAAAAACCCTACATTTTGCAATATTGTGGCTATTTTCATGGTCCCCTCTCCCACCCCCAGAGGAACCCACAAACCCTGGGTGTGGATGAGGTAGCGAAGGCCCAAGGATTTCAAGGCTTTAGACAACACTTGAATAAGCGTAGTTATTTGGTGGATGGAGACACACTCGAAGCTCTGGACCTCTTGGGCTTCAGGGTTAGGGAAACAGTTTTGAAAAGTTGTGAGTGTGATCTCCACATAAGATTGGTTAAGTTTTCCCAGGATTAATATCCGTATTTTTCAGCTTTTGATATGAAGGACAAAAACATCTCGGTTTGCAGCAAAGTTTCTTTATTTTGATTCATGAGATAAGGACAGCCGACACGTGTTTCGCCCCCTCTTGGCGAATTGCGCCGGGGCTTTCTCAAGGCTAAATTAGTTAATTCACGTCGAAAAATCCTTTTTTAAGATTTATACATAGTCCGTGGTACAAAAATATAATTCTTCAGTAATAAAAGCATTTCTTTTTAGGCTAATGCCTACAATCCTAGAAACCTCCCGGCATGGCAATTCCTGGGTCAGGTCCTTCCGACCCAGGAATCGCCATGCCGGGAGGTTTCTAGGATTGTAGGCATTAGCCTAAAAAGAAATGCTTTTATTACTGAAGAATTATATTTTTGTACCACGGACTATGTATAAATCTTGAAAAAGGATTTTTCGACGTGAATTAACTAATTTAGCCTTGAGAAAGCCCCGGCGCAATTCGCCAAGAGGGGGCGAAACACGTGTCGGCTGTCCTTATCTCATGAATCAAAATAAAGAAACTTTGCTGCAAACCGAGATGTTTTTGTCCTTCATATCAAAAGCTGAAAAATACGGATATTAATCCTGGGAAAACTTAACCAATCTTATGTGGAGATCACACTCACAACTTTTCAAAACTGTTTCCACAAACCCTGGGTACCTTTGGAATAACCAGAACGTCTGAAAAAAGGACACCATTTTGTTAAGGATGCTCTGTGGAAAAATGTTATGGAGGCCTAAGCATGAACTACCGCAAATAACCAAAAAAGGGCTTAGCATTCTGGAGGGGGTGGGACTAGAGAGGTGTAGATTGCCGTAGTGTGGAATATTGCAGGTGAGTGAAATTTCAGGAGTGGAGAAGAGGTTGTACAGTCAAATGGCGTGGAATAGAGAGTCAGAGTGGAGTGACGTGTAGTGGGTCATAGAATAGAGTGAAGTAAACTGCCATAGAGTGGCATAGACGGAGTTGCGTAGAGCGTCAGTGGAGCAGTGTTGTAGAGTGGCATAAAGTGGAGTTAAGTTTAATGGAGTAGAGCATCATAGAGTGTAGTGTTGTAGAGTCAAGTTGCCTAGAGTGAAGTGGGGTAAACTAAAGTGGTGCAGAGTAGATTGGCATAGAGTAGATTGCAGTAATGCAGGGTGCAATGGTCTAGAGTTCAGTGGCACCAAGTTTAGTCTTGCAGAGCAGAATGCCTTAAGAGCACATAGGCGCAGAGACCAATAGCTTAAGGTGTTGTAGAGTATAGTGGCATAGAGTGTATTGGTGCAGAGTAGCTGGCGTAGAGTGCATTGGTTTTCAGTAAAATGGTGTTCAGCACACTGACTAAGAGTGCAGTTGTTTAGAGTAGAAGGCAGTGGCGCAGAGTAGCCTGGTGCAGCATAGAATAGAGTGGTGTAGAGAACAGGGACTAAGACCACAATGGTATAGAGTGCAGTGGCATAAAGTGTTGCAGAGTACCGTACAGTGGGGTAGAGTAGACTGGCATAGAGTAGACCGGTTTTGAGTAATATGGAGTAGACTGCAGGGATGCAGAGATTAATGTGGAGTAGAGTGGCGCAGAATACAGCGGCGTAGAGTACAGAAAGCAGTGGGGTAGAGTACAATGTCATACAGAGCACAGTGGTGTAAAGTGTTGAAGAGCATAGGAGATTGTCACAGACCAAACTGATTTTGAGTAAAGAGGTGTAGAGTGCATTGGCATAAAGTGCAGTGACGTGGAGTAGATTGTATCAGGGTAGAGTGCAGAGCTGATTGGCGTGGAGTGGTAGAGTAGGGTGCATTGGCATGGCACAGTAGTTTTGCAGAACAGAGTGGCACAGAGCTGAGTGGTGTACAGCCAAGTGATGCACAGTAGAGTAGTGTGGGGTAGAGAGCAATGGTATAGAGTGGAATGGTGCAGAGTAGAGTGCAGTAGCACAGTGTGGAGTGGCATAGTGAGCAGTGGAGTAGAGAGGCATATGCATGGTGGGGTAGAAAGAACACTGCTGTTTCAATAACATCTTCAACTGAAATGACCATGACCTTGGCGTGGAGTGGTAGAGTAGGGTGCATTGGCATGGCACAGAGTAGTTTTGCAGAACAGAGTGGCACAGAGCTGAGTGGTGAACAGTCAAGTGATGCACAGTAGAGTAGTGTGGGTAGAGAGCAATGGTATAGAGTGGAATGGTGCAGAGTAGAGTGCAGTAGCACAGTGTGGAGTGGCATAGTGAGCAGTGGAGTAGAGTGGCATAAGCATGGTGGGGTAGAACACTGCGGTTTCAAACATTTTCAACTGAAATGACCATGACCTTTGTGCACACATACTATTTTACTGATAAAAATAAACAGCACAGAATTAAAACTATCACCTAGTGTATTGATTTGATCATATTAAAATATTGATTTCCACATTTCTGAATTACCAAAAAAACGTGCTTCATTTATGCTTTTCCAATTCTGAAATTGTGAAATATCTTCACAGTTCATTTACATTTTGATGTGTGACAGGAATCACATGGCCTTCCCCTCAAGCCGGATAGGCTTCGACCTAAAAACGTCTCCTACACATATTCGGTCTATGGAGTATAGCAGCATAGAGGAGGATTCGTGCCAAGCTGCAAATGCCTCTTTCATGTGTTTCTTTTGCCACATGTCTACCCTAGCTGTCTGTCATCTGTCACAATAAACCAGATGCAGTGTCAAGCATAACCGTCAGATTCAGGCGCCCATTGTGGGAATTAATTCCAAGTACAGTCTGTGCTTAGCTTCCAAAGTTAACCAAAAGAGGATGCAAAATTTAGTGTTTTACTATCCCCGCACTTAAACATAAGCCACGTCCATCCGCGTGTCCAATTTAATCAAACAATTACCATTTACGTATTCATCTACAATCAAGCGTGAAATATTAAACCGAATTACTTTTAACATACTCGCAAGAACACAAGACCTTCCACATTTACTTAGCAGGTTACGTGCAAGTCCTTGCACAGATGAATAACCAACTGATGAAGTTCATCAGGTCTAGAACTCGTGACCTTCACGACTTCATATCTCAAAAGGAATTTTAGATTAAATTGCCAATTTATTTTGTGTTAAAGTTAAGAAAATGAATTAACCAGTATCCCCGGTTCGAGCGATCTGCGTCATTTAAATACTAATAATTCTAATTCTAAATGCCTGAGTGGTTACTCTATCCCAACCATTTTGCATCTCCGACTTCCATACAAGCCAGTACTTACACCGTCATACCCTGCCCTTAATAAAGACACCACAGCTCCCTGCAATAGCTCACGGTGGAATTGCATGCTCAGGCACCATACTTCATACAGAACAACGCCCAACGAATTTACAAACCCGCTTAGTGATCAAGTTGACTGCTCCTCGCTTCAGCCTTTCCGTCGCCGTTTCAATTGAGTTTGCGCACTCTGCTCTGCGCAAGGCGGGTGTAACGCGTACAGTGACGTCACCCGCATAGGCCGTTGGAACGTCTTCTCCGTAACGAAGATTTAAAAAATCCAATGCGTCAGTAGCAGTTTAGCTCTACGCGTGAAGAGGCGTAAAGCGTCAGCCATCCTGGAATGAACCAACTCTAGCTGGAACGAAAGTATGCTTCAGTTTCCAAGTAGTTTTCCTAGTTTATTTCAGACGTTGTTAATAACACCGATCATATCCCTCAGTGAATACAGTGATTCGTACATGGACTCTAGCATGCACCCGCGTGCATATCTATAAATAAAATGCACTATCGAACAGATGAAAAATAGGAAATCAGAATAATTATTCAGTCGTGTTATGGGCGTCCGCTTCAAAGTAGAAGTGAGGCCCTTGCTTTTATTCTGGATTTGCAAAAATAGGTGCAAATCATTTCTAATTTATTGTAACTTCTTGTAACATTTTAAGAAGGATTCAGACCATTATAAGATGGCCGCCTTTTTGCGCAATCCTTTGGTGCCCGCGTGTTAGAGCGATCTTACCTTTGCTGCTAGATAGACTAATGTCAAAGCACGTGATTTCGCTTGAAGCCTCAAGCTAATAGTTTCTTCCGCATCTGTAGGAAGTAGACCAGGAAGGACGTACATCTCAATGTAAGGCGCACGCTAGTTGGTTACTTGGTAGCTGGCTCTGCTTATCAACGTAGAATACAGTCTTGGGAGGGTTGTATTCCGTTTTTAACTGTGGTAAGTGTGTTCACGTTGTCAAGCAGTTTTTGATTTCTGTGTGCGTTCCATAGAGCAGTAAAGATAAACAGCCTCATTACATGGTCGTGTCCTCTATTCAAGACACTTGCAATGTCCTGTGTAAAACTGTTCTGTAATCCTTTATGGGCCAGCCAAGTCGCCTTTGAGTGTCACATATATCCCTTTAGTCTGAGTCAAATGATCAATCTTTGTAGTGTTGGCTTTCCAGCTTATCCACTGCTGTCATCATTTGGAATGTGATTATTCATGATGACATACTAGAATGTTGCGTTCTTCCCTCGTCAGTTGGGAGCTTGGGACTGAGCTGAAAGGTGACAGCTCTTGGTGGAGTTTTTATCTTATTCTTAATATTTATGAATTACCACCTAGTACCATCTTACTCAATGAAGAATTATTATTACAAGAATCTACGTGGACCTGATCATCATTTACTTCTACAGTCTTTTTTTTGTTTTTTTAGTGTATTTTTTTTAGATGTTAAGTCTAAAGAGGTATTTGCTGTTTCGTGTTGTTTTAATTGATGATTGTGCAGTCTCCAGACCACCGCCGTCTTCCAGTGGGTCTTATTGTTCCTGCTATTAGGTACAGTCTGGCATTATGCAGCACGTTACCGCAGTTTTTTTTATCGTGGCAGGTCCGGGCGGTGTTTTGTTGTTTCTCGTACTCTACGTATCAGTGCATGCGCCTTTAGAATTCGGTGCAGTGGTTATGACCAATCGCATTTTTAGCATAGGTTGTATAGTAGCACGTTACCCAACAATTCCAAGCTTTCATTTTCTAGGTTTGCAGGTCTTTTTTTTACCCATCAGGAATGGGGTTTTAAGTTCTGTTACTGATCCAAAGAGCATCCTTTCATCTTAACCCCTTCCATGCTCATGACGAACCCCAGCCGTCATGCACTACAGTGCTCGTGTGCTGATGACGGCTGGGGTTCGTCACGGCCCGCCCCTGTTCGTGCTGTTTACAGCACACCAGGGGTATCGCGGCCGCATCGAAGGGGTTAATCTTCTGTCCCTGGCGTTTCGCATCCAAAATACTCTTTGATCTAATTCATGTCGTTTCATTGCGTTAAGTTCCCTGCTCTACTTCTCAGTAGTGCTATGTGTCCTGCCACTCAAATCTAAGCATATGCTATAGTATTAAAATAGGTTGCAGAATTGTGCATCTGGCCGTAAAAGCCAATTACAATTTCGAGAAGAGCTGACCCTGCCTATTTTAGTTAACTAAGTGCTTCCCGGGTATAATCAAGATGTGTACAAAAAAACAGGAGGGAGGTAGAGTACAGAAGTAGGATTCTTACTCCACGGGCACTGTTACATAAACAAAAGGAATCCTACTCGCAGTGAAAAGGGAAAGTGTCTACCACAGGTGTGGGGACACTCAGTGTTTTGTAAGATACCCCTACACACCAACAGGCCCCTTGGTGTCCTGCTTCATCATAGGGGTCTTCGCACCCCTCTAACGGGATGCGGCGTGCTGCGACCTACGACTACGCGGGAGCACTGGAAGTATGGACTATGTGTGGTGTATGTGGTGGAAGTGGTTGGGGTATTTTAATGTGAGTGGTGGGATATAGTGAAGGTTTAAAAAGTACCTGGCTCGTGGGTGTATAGGAAAAAACTTTATTCACAACCCCGGGCTGGTACTGTTAAAAGAAGTGCAGTGCGAGGTAATTATCTGTCGTGACTATGGACAGTACAGGTCCATAGCCATGACTCAATTCCATAATACACAATTCCACTACAAACAATTCCAATACAACCCATCCCTCCCTTGCACTTCCACCAACCCTATCATCTCTCTGCAACACACCCACTGCCCTTCTCATCACTCCCTCACAATGCCTCTACCCCTTCTCATCCAGCAATCCCACTTCCCCCTCTCATCCCTCCCTTACTCCCTATCTCCTTTCTATACTGCCTGTTCACACATGCTGACTTCCTGTACCTCCTCAGGCTGTGCACTAGTCCACCTTTCGCCCCCACCCCTAGGGTTCCCCTCCCAATAGTCTATCTCTCACTCTCTTTCATGCTATCTCTCACCACTCTCTCTCACGCACTCTTCCTGCCTCTCTCATATGGTTCACTTAAGGTCTTCAAGTACAATATCTTCCCTGTCCCTTTTCAGTGTTTTTGTCCTCGATCCCACGCTCTCCTCATCTTCTTACGATGTTGTCTACATATATAGCCACTCCCTCCTCTTACTCTCTTTCACCCACACTCTTTCCGCTCCTTTATCTGGAGTTCATTCACCACTCTGTGTACAAATTACCTATCTTTCTGCCTTCCTGTCTATAAATTCTCTGCAGCTCTCACCCCTAACTATTCATCATGCCACATAATTCCACTACACAAATACACTACACACCACACAAAACCACCCCACACAATTCCACAACTAACAATGTCAATCCAACCCAAATAATTCCACTCCACACCACATACTTCAACAACATTCCAAGCAAAAGCACATGGGTAAAATACATTATCATTTACAACACCAATAGCTCTAACTCTCACAAATGCGAGACCTATTGCATTGCAAATGCTTGTTATATATATTTCAAAACCAAGAACTTAACACCTTAAGTGCTCATGACGAGCTCAGCTCGTCATGAGGCACGGTGCTCAGGTACTCATAATGAGCTCAGCTCGTCATGAGCTGTGGAACGCTCACACGCGGGGATAATTCCCCTGCTGTACTGAACGTTCTACAGAAACGGGTGTGGTCATGACGAGCTCAGCTCGTCATGAGCACACGAGCACCGTGCCTCATGACGAACTGAGCTCTTAATGAGCACGGGGGCGCTGTGCGCGCCCCCCTAGCACAGCGGGGGAATTACCCCCTCTGGGAACGGGTTAATTCAAAGGTAAGTAATGTTTTCAATAGTAATATTCACAGGTAAGTTGTACGTTCAAACCTGTGCACTTCGACATATAATGCAATTCTATGAAAGGAAAAGTCAAAGATGCATAAACGTAGGCACAGTCTGTTTTGGGATTCACCTTCGGGCTTTGGAGATGTAGTGGGCCTAGGTCCAAAGCGCTACCAGCAGTTCTTCGGGAATGGGCGGGCTCCGCTGGGAGCGAGGTGCTGGTGATGTTGGTAGCTGGTGTGCTATGTTGAAGGGGGGGTTGCACCCAAAAAAACAGGCTGCACAGGGGGACTTGGGATCAAGTCGGAGAGCTCCCAAACGGAGGGCTTGGGTCGCAAGGGTTCTTGGAGCAAGGGAGCACAGCCAGTCCATCAGGACCCGAGCCAGGTGGCTCAGGTGCAGAGTGGATAGGTTGGCTGGGCTGGGTGCGCAAAGATGATCTTTGTGGTCGGGAACAAACAGACAAGGCAGCTGTGCTACTCACAAAGTGGAACTCAGTGATGCAGATGTCCCTTAACGGCTGCTTGGTTCTGCGAATCCAGACTAGACTCTCACTGTTTGGTGTAGTGCGTCCAGTACCCCAGGGGTTGGTGCTGCACGGCTCTGGTTGGTCCTGGTGTCTTCACACTCAGTAGAGAGACAGATCTGATCTTCCAGAGCATGATTATGTTCTCCTGGTCGCCTGCGGCGTCGGTTGGGCCGGGGAGCTGAAAATCGGTGGACTGGATTCTGCTTGTCGTTGCCTGCGGACTGCAGGGGAGTAACTCCTCTACTCCAAGGGAGACTGTAGGTGATTTTCGAAGTGCTGTCAGGCTACCCATGACTTTGGTAGACATCCAGCTCTTAGGACAAGTCGATGTGTCGCAATTGTCAAGAGAAGGCTGAAGATGGGCAGGGTTTCGTGCCAAAGTTTACCAGTCTGCTGAGGTAGTGACTCTTCTTTGTCCTTCTTCTCTTGATACATCAGATCTGAGTTCTTTGGTTCAGAGGTGCCACCTAAATACTCAATTGAGGGGCATTATGGGGACTGACGGGCATAGCCAATGGGCTACCTACCTTTAGGCTGTCTTCACCCTGTATATGACCATGTCCTATGGGAAGTGGGCATAACCCTGACCCTAGAATGCTAATTGCGTCCAAAATAAGATGGAGGAATTTATAAGTGGGGTCCACATCAGCGGGCCCTCGTTTAGGGTTGGTGCTGGCTGATTGTGGGCACACCTCCTAATCTTATTAATTATCCCACCTGTCTTGCCGCCAAAAAGTGGGGCCGGGACAGGTAGATGGACATCTCCACTATCTGGAGAAACATGACCCATAACAAAGGCGGCAGGGCCTTTGAAGCTTCCTGCCCTGCAATGCACATCCTAAGGTGGAGGAGTTGTCAACACCTCTTCCCAGAGCAGGCTTTGTTCCTGGCCTCCGAAAGCAAAGGCTCTCACCTCAGGAGGTCAGAAACCTGTCTGTGGTGGCAGGCTGGCCTTTACCTGTCAGTCAACACACTAGTAATCAGTAGGGTTTCCGGGGGCACCTCTAAGGTGCTCTCTGGGTGCATTTAATAATAAATCCAGCACTGGCATCAGTAGCTGGAAAACTCTTAATGACGAGTAACCAGCCCATGTACTCGATATGACTTCCCTGTGCACTGGTGTTATCTAAGGGAGAACTTGGATGTCACCCGGGCATATCCACTCATGCAGCTATTCCCACTCATGGGTGTAATGCACCCTTCCTTAGAGCTATTAGGCCCGCTGTAAGGGTGACTTACCTATACCACATGCAGTGCCGGGTAGGCATGGCATGGCATGGATGGGTGTTGCCATGTCGACTCTTTCATCTTCTCTGCACCAGGACACTCAGGCTGCAATGGCAGTTTGCATGAGCTTGGGTGAGGGGTGCCCTAAAGTGGCACAATGTGTGCTGCAGCTCGTAGGGAGCCTTTTTAGGTCGAAGGCCGCAGGTACCAGTGGCAACATTTACGAGAGACTTACAGGAATCCTAAAGGGGTGCCAATTGTGGATTAAAGGTACAGTTTAAGCAAAGAACACTGTTGGGGGACCGGGTTAGGAGGGGCCCAGTACATTTTCAGTTAAAGTTGCACCATATACCAGGCAAGGGGGTAACCAAGTCAAAAGGGGCATTTCTTACAATCAACATCTATAATCTATAAAACTCGTCCATGACCATTAGTAAATAGTCTCTAGCTGCAGTTGGATCATAAAAAATCCACAACCACTTTTCCCCGGCATTGTCAGGGAAAGGAGATCTTTAGAGAGGCTCAGAAGCACTGTCCACTCCTGAATTTGGCATACTTGATTTACCTTGCATCTTCCCATGATGGTTTGAGAAGGTAAACTACACCTTCTGCTGAGTAACAGCTTTGTGAGAACAATACAGCGATTACCCTCATGAGCTAGGTGAATGAAAATCCTTCTTAATGTGTAAGGGATTAAAAGCTAGTACCCCGAAGAAACAGACCTATCCAGTGACATACTAGATCACCATGTGCATTGCACATAGCTTTTAACTCCTTCAAGTCAGTGTGTATGTATTTTTGAAACCTCCAGGTCTCTCCAGCGTTGAGGTTTCAGTAGGTTTAGTCGGAACCAGCAGGGCCTCATTTGTGAAAGTAGCTTGAAGAATGTCACACATGCTTATTATGTCTGTAGAAGTATGCTTAACAATGTCTCACTGATACTCTGCAGTTGAAGGCTGATGTGAGTTGTGTGCCACCCGAAAACTGTAGAAGAAATTATTATAGTTTTGATACATCCAAGGCTTTTGAACATCATGGAAGCAATTATTCGTGAAGAAGGAGATCCAAATGTTCAATTCTGGGCGGCATCTTCAACTTTAGACTACCAAGTATGACCACCTTTAACACTATTTCCATGGGCAAATAGAGGGAAGGGTTCACAATCCCACTACCCTGCTAAACTATTTTTCGACTTGGGAGTATGCCAATTCATGGTTGGTGTAACTCTGGTTGGCATAGGCAGTAATCCTACTTAACAGGCATTTCGTATCATGTGCTCGGTACGCGAGGCCAGAGCTCCATCCTACAGTGTCGGCATCTACTACGATTTCATTTGCAACAAGGGGTCAATATAAACCATATTTTTCTCTTCAGTCTTCCTCGTTCAAATAACTTCAAAGCTGTCTTGACAGAGTCTACAGCATTAAGTTGTAACCAGTCTTGGTTAACTCTTTCAGCTTTGCACTGATGGATACAAGACCATTGACATACTGTGCATGATAACTAGCCTTGCCCACAAAACACTTGAGGGTGTGATGCACTGCAAGGTGCTTTCACATTAACAAGGTCTAATGTCTTATTGGGGTGGGGAATTTTCCATCTTATGAAAAGATTTGACCTTAGACCTTGAGTAACCATTACCAAACTCACATTTGTTCCCATCGAATGTAATGTTTTTCTCTGTAGAGGCGCCACAAAGTCACAATCTTGTTTCTTTTGGCAGTGGGACTGGAGATATAATATATTATTTGTAGATTAACTGAATGCATAAAAAGTCAGCTTAAAGGTGGGGCTTAAATCAGACCCATATTCAGTAAAAAGAATTACTAGGAAGAAGCCTCCCACGCACCACTATAGAGTCGTAGGCTTCTCTCAATGCTTGAACAGTATTTGTTTAGGAAGTTGCATACAGGAGACCACAATTGTGAGTTTACAATTGCGAGTAGGACGAGCCTTCCTCCGAGAGATGATTGGTTGGAGGGCCAATGTTGTCAGTAATTCAAGTAATTTAGATTTGTTCCATGCTAGATGTTTGCTTGCATCAAGCCAAATTTAAATTTTCTTTTTTATAACGGTGCTGTTTGACTAGAGTATGGAAGTTATGTCTTTTAAAATCTGATCCCAGAAGTTTTAGAATTTAGGGAAAACAGGAGCATGTGTTCATTGCTGGCACACCTTTCCTTGCCAGACCAACAGGAGTCTTCATTTCAAAGATTTGCTTTGAAAACTTTGTTAGCAGCCCATTATGCCTTTAAAATATGAAGAGTGATTGTATGGTAGAGGCCAATTTAGAGCAGTTGATGGCTCTTTCCCAGACTTGCTTTAGGACTTAGCTATGGCCCCAACTAATTAATTGCTGATAGGTCTATGTTAATGGTATGAGTTGTTTGAAGATAGTAGCTGTTGGTGAAGGGTAAGTCGGAGGATAATTGACTCACAGGAAATTACATGTAAAAGCTTCTTTGAAAAATGGAGGTTATAGCTTTTAGGATATGTTTTGTCTGTGTGTGTTTTTAAAAAAAAATGTTTCCTTTCCTTGATTCCTAGATTGTGGCGCAGTTGGAGGACATGAAATGGGATGAAAGAGTTTTGCTTGTATAATTGGATGATCATGTAAATGCCAGTTTCATGCATTTATTCTAAAATTTACACTGTATGTAGTTCAGATGTCATTATTTTACCACAGAGAGTTATTCAGCCGTTCGTTGTTGGAGAGATTGTAGAGCTTCCGAAATTTGATGGTTGTCAACCAAATGGATAGATATTAATAGGCAATTTACTTACTTACTGATAGCCTCTGGTTCATTTTGTGAGGTTGAATCTGAGGGAGAGGGCGCCATTAGTGAGCACAGAAGCTTGGAGTTTGGTACTGCTTATAAAATGTTTTGGGAGCTAATGCCATACAAGTGCTCAGGATACATTTAATCATTCTAGTCTGTTGAATATGCAGCGCCACAAAATATATTGTTTTCATCTACCTCTGATTGTGAGATAATTCATGAGCAGTCTTGAATTTGATACTGATGAGCTGCCTTTGACAGAACTTGATTGATCTGGATTGACCGTTAATGGGATTATTGAAATTACGTGGTTGGCTATGATTTTGGCTAGAATTTTGCAATCAATGTTTGTTAACAAACTGGTTCAGTAATTATTTGTTTCTTGTACGTCTTTGACTTTTTGTGTGAATCACAATAACTATAGCTTCTATGGCTGTGTCTAGGGTATTTTCCGGAGTTGGAAAGTGATTGCAGTTTGGGTATCAAGACTGCTATGAGTCAGTAGTATTATTGTGGAGGCAGTTTATCTAGGACAAGTGCTTTCTATTTCTAAGGCCGTCTATGATATTTACGATTTCTGCTTCTGTGGTGTTGGATTGACTATGCTCAGTTGCACTTATTTTTTAGGTCAGTGAAGAAGTTGTTATAGTCATCCATTTTTGGGTGTTTTTGCTGATGTATAGTGTCTCATAAAATTCCTTAAATGTTTGTGATATTTCACAGTTTGGGTTTGAGTAATCATTGCCTAGTCATGATTGCAATAGCTCTAAGATAGTTGGCATGGATGTTACTTCCTCTGGTATGGTATATGGATTTGACACTAAGCAGGATATAATCTGTGGCATATGTACAACTTTAATTGAAGTTAATTAGCAGTTTCAAGAGGCCCTTGTAAGCTGAAAATCCTTTGTCTCCATGTATTGTTTTTCTAGTTCCCTGACTTATTTGGAAAGCATCTTGATTCTTTCATTGCTCATTTTTTTCTGCTCTGCCATTGCAGTGATCTTGCTTTGCAAAAGGTGCTTATAAGCATTCCATGGTACTTCTTTAAAGACTGCTTCAGACTCGTTATTGTTATTGAATTCACACGTGAGTAATCAATATCCATGTTATGGTGAAGGTTGGTGTTTAAACTTTACCTGGTAATGTTATTACTGATTTACAAGCCCTCGATCAAAGAGTACACACTGATCCAATTTCTGCCTCAGTCATACAATTGAGCAAATACTTAAATCTGCATAATTAACACATGGCAATTTCTCATATTAAAGTAAAATTGGAATCCTTGTCTATCTGGTGTGGTTATGCACCAGATGTCAGGCAAAGAAAACATGGCAATCAATTTCTTAAATAATAACTGTAGCTTTAACCCATCTGCCATACTTGTCAGGGTCATTTGTAGTTACAGTGACATTTATGTTCTCATGAATCAAAAGGGCAACTCCATTCTTCCTCTTGTCAGAAGATGGTTTCTCTAATCGATTTCCGATTGAGCCTCAAGTTTTCTTTCTTTTCTTTCCTAGATTAAAGATTTCTTTTACCCCAGTTCATGTGGATGTGAAAGGACTGTCTTTCTTTCATTTAATGGGCTTGTTTACACTTCTGTTCCATTAGATGCATTGCATGAACATCTTTGTTACCCTCCTGATAGATGCAGATTATTAAATGCGAGAGCTGATGGGGCTCTATAAGAAAGGGTGTGAGTTGGGTGATAGCTAGAAAACTAAGTAGCTTGGCAATTGTCTGGGATGATACAGTAGTCATGATATTGTTGTTGGGCTATGTCTCTTGTTAGTTACCATTGTGGAGTATATGTCAAATGTTTGGTGTTCTTGAGATTTGGATCGGTCTGTTTCGCCTCCATTTCATGAGGAGCAAGTGAGTTGAGTAATTTTTGTAGAGCTTGTAGTGATTTTGCATCTTCCAGGGTAGAATATATGCTATTTATCATCAAAGTGTTTTATTGCAGGCCATGCATTTTTAATTTTATTATTTTGTCAAAACAAGCATCTAAGAGGCATTGTTAAAAGAAAAAATTGTATTGTTATTTCTCACAGACAAGACTATTGTACCATAAGTGCAAAGTTCCAGGATACATCTGCTGTGCTATTGGCGGCATTGAAGAAAATGAAATGCACCTCGGATATATCAACATATCAACCTATTTCACTAGACATCACGTTGCATTCTATACCCAAGAAGAATAAAGTAGAAAGAAAGGATTCAAAATTTGTATCTCAGCAACACTTTGTGTTGAAAAGGTAGGGTGACCAAGTGAATTGATGTAGGAGCGGAGTTGCCAGCCCCAGTCATATAGGCTGTATAACAATATTCGACGAGTATATGATCTGAGGGATATTTTTTTTTAAATTTTGGCGGAGAGACCTAATAAAGAGCATTGTAGATTGAAAACAAACTGGAAAGAGTCTGAAATGTTTAAATGTGATTTGAGTGGTAATCATTGAAGGATACTGGGCAACAGAACACAATCCATAATTTATAAGACACTGAGATGCCACCGAAAACGGCACGAGGTGGAAAGAGTAGAGGAGGGATAGATACCCCATCAGGTAATCGGCTTCAAGACCCTCAAATAGGTGGTAGCAGCAAAAAAAGAGCCCTGGAAAGGGGGGTTGGAGAGATGGACTCAGTGAATACTAAAGTAGATGTGAATGAAGGGAAAAGCAAGAGAGTTCCTCAAATGTTCTTGTCGAAGAAGGATAAGAAGGAAAAGAATAAAACAGCGTAAGAGTTGGAGATCCAACGAAGTCGCATACCAGAAATTGCAACACAATTAAAGAATGTGAAATTAACAGAGAAGCGGCAAGTTGGGAGTCAACCATGAAAGCGGGACCAGGGACCAAGTGACACAGGCAATATTACAGCCTACAGAAACACCGGATTCTGGCAATACGGTGAAAACAAGCATTGGATTGACAGTAGGAAAGGATACGAGAATAATCTGTGAGGGTGACTCAAGCGAACCCTTCTTATCATTTTTGGACCATACAGATACCTCAGAGGAGGAGTATGACGAAGCACAAAAGGCGGTGTCACTGGATGGCTCACTAAACAGCTTGGCAAGCGAGCAGAATGATTCAGCTATGGACTCAACGTCAGAAGAGAGGACCCCAAATGCTACTATGGTACATAATGAAATGATGGCCCAAGAGACTCTGAGTTTAGATATGACACAAGCTGGAGCAGTCAAAAGCTTAGCCTGGGAAATATCTCTCTCCCCAGAGGCTCGAAGTGACCCTGAGACTACCCATGAGACAGCAGAGGGAGGAGAAGAAGTTATAGAAGGTGCTGTGGCAGACACATTAACAGTACCTAGTAACTCCAACAAGATCTCATTGAATGCAATTTATCAACTAATAGTGGAACATAGATCAGAAACTCACTTCGAAAGCCAGAAAACACAAGTTGCCTGCCGCAAATTACAGAATGCAGTGAGAAGAGTCGCTAAGACCTGCAGTGAATTTTCAGAAAGGATAAATGCGGCAGAAGAGCGGATATCAGCAATAGAAGATCAAATGACAACATGAAAAACGGATATAGATATAATCTCTGCTGACCACGAGGATATGCAGCTAAAAATTGCTGACCTGGAAAACCGACTCCGGAGAAACAATCTCAGGATATTGGGAAGGGTCGTATATACGTAAATTTGTGCAGGATCTCTTCCAGGATGCCTTTCCGGAGTTAACAATGTGGGACTGGGCCACGGAGCTACAGAGAGCCCATAGATTTCATTTTAAGCTCTCCGAGGGGAAAAAAGGCTCAATAGCAACCGCAAAATATTCCAGAGCTATATTGATCAACCTGAACAACTTTCTGGCATGGGAGGCATTGTATGATCTCACAAGGCCCAATAAAAAACGACAAGGGAAAGGATTCTAGTTCTTCGTAAGACCTAATTTGTCTCACCACACTGTGGAAAGGAGGTGGCATCTAAGGCGATTAATTACTCCTTTCCAAAATAAGGGTGCACAGGCTTTTTTGCTAAACCGAGCGACTCTAAAAGTACTCTGTAAAAGTCGCACGCTTTTTTTTGTATCCGAGATACAAGCTCAAGACTATCTGGATACACTCTGAGGCATAAAAACGAATGCGTACCAGATAGAGCACATTGAATCAATAAGCCACCTATATATTCAATAGGGGATACAGTTATATGAAATTTATAGAAGATGAGTATAATCAGGAACATGAATTACAATGTTGTTGGTATTTAAATTTGGTGTTTAAGATGTAAAGTAGAGTAGAGCAGAGAGGGACTGGAGTAAAGTCTCTTCCCATCGATAAAGGGCCATAAGTCCTTTTTTCCTTAGTTTTAGGGTGGGAGCGGGAGGGAAGGGGGAGCACAGGTGGAGGGGGTGGGAAAGGAAGGGAGAGGTGTAGATGGATGTACAAGAGGGTATGATATACCGTACAAAGTGGCAAAGATGGCATACATAGTGGCAAAGGTATCACAAACAAAGAAATATGGCTAAATTCAGAATCTGCTCATCAAATGTTGGTGGTCTAAATGATAAGGCAAAACGTGCAAAGGTCTTTGAAATAATTAATAAGTTGAACCCAGATGTCTTATGCCTACAGGAGACACATAACACGTGGGGGAGCAAAACGTGTCTTGAAATGAGAGGGTATAATCTAGCAGCATGCTCCACCTAAACAACAACAACAAGAGGTGTGGCTACATACATTAAACATCAGAAGGGAGCAGTTTATAGAACAAAAGCAGATAAGTGGGGTCGTTTGGGCCATAATGGAGGTATCATTGGAATTTTCTGTAGTCAATTTATATGGTTCAAACTTAGACGATTCGAGTATCTGGGAGGAGATAGAGGTGGAATTAGCACAGTCAATCAATCAATCAATCAAGAGTATTTGTAAAGCGCGCTACTCACCCGCTACGGTCTCAAGGCGCTGGGGGGGTGAGCTGCTACTGCTCGAAAAGCCAGGTCTTGAGTTGCTTCCTGAAGGAGAGATGGTCCTGGGTGAGTCGTAGGTGGGTGGGGAGGGTGTTCCAGGTCTTGGCCGCCAGGTAGGTGAAGGATCTTCCTCCGGTGGTGGTCCTGCGGATCCGTGGGACGGTGGTGACGGCGAGGCTGGTGGAGCGGAGCTGGCGGGTTAGCGTGTAGAACGTGAGGCGGTTGTTGAGATATTCGAGGCCCAAGTCATGGAGAACATTGTGTGCGTGAGTGAGGAGTCTGAATGTGATCCTTTTGCTGATGGGGAGCCAGTGCAGGTCCCTCAGGTGGGCCGAGATGTGGCTGTGTCGGGGGATGTCCAAGACGAGTCGTGCTGAGGCGTTCTGGATGTGCTGGAGTCTTTTCTGTAGTTTGGAGGTGGTCCAAGCGTAGAGGGCGTTCCCGTAGTCCAGGCGGCTGGTGACGAGGGCCTGGGTGACCGTTTTCCTGGTTCCAGCGGAAGATCTTACGGAGCATGCGGAGAGTGTTGAAGCAGGAGGTAACGGCATTAACTTGCTTGGCCATCGTGAGGGAGGAGTCAAGGATGAAGCCCAGGTTGCGTGCGTGGTCCGTGGGCTTGGGTGGGGGCCCAGAGCAGGGGGCCACCAGGAGTCGTCCCAGGCAGAGATGGATTGGCCGAGGATGAGGACTTCCGTCTTGTCTGAGTTCAGTTTCAGTCTGCGATGTCTTTCATTCCGTCCTGGAAGCTGGCTCTGGCGGAGGTGGGGTCGTTGGCGAGGGAGAGGATCAGTTGGGTATCGTCGGCGTAGGAGATGATGTTGAGGTTGTGCTTGCGTGCGATGGCTGCGAGGGGGCTCATGTAGACGTTGAAGAGGGGGGGGGGCTGAGCGAGGAGCCTTGAGGTATGCAGCAGATGATCTTGGTGGCTTCTAGGAGGAAGGGCGGGAGACAGACTCTTTGGGTTCTGTCGGAGAGGAAGGAGGTGATCCCTTCCAGGGCCTTTCCTTGGATCCCAACGTGGCGGAGGCGGGTTGTCAGGGTGCGGTGGCAGACTGTGTTGAACGCAGCCGAAAGGTCGAGCAGGATGAGGGCGGCGGTTTCTCCGTTGTCCAGCAGGGTCCAGATGTCGTCGGTGGCCGCGATGAGGGCGGTCTCAGTGCTGTGGTTCGCTCGGAATCCGAACTGCGATGGGTCGAATAAGCTGTTCGTCTCCAGGAAGGCTGTGAGCTGTTTGACGGTTTTCTCTATGACTTTTGCAGGGAAGGGGAGGAGCGAGATGGGGCGGAAGTTCTTGAGGTCTGAGGGGTCTGCGGTGGGTTTCTTCAGGAGGGTGCTGATCTCTGCGTGCTTCCAGCTCTCCGGGAAGGTGGCGGATATGAAGGAGTTGTTGATGATGTCCCGAAGCTTGGGTGCGATGATGGAGTCGGCTTTGTTGAGCATGTGGTTTGGGCAGGGATCGGCTGGGGAGCCTGAGTGGATGGTGTTCATCGTGTGGGTGGTATCTTCCGTGCTGACCTGAGTCCAGGCGCACATGGTGGTGGTGGGGGGTGTAGGTTCGGTGGTGGGGTACGTGTTCTGAGCGCCGAAGCTGTCGTGTATGTCGACGATCTTGCGGTGAAAAAAGGTGGCCAGAGAGTTACAGAGGTCTTGAGAAGGCGTGATGTCGTTGTTGCTGGCGTTGGGGTTGGAGAGCTCTTTCACAACATTGAAGAGTTCCTTGCTGTTGTGGGTGTTGTTGTCCAGTCGTTCTCTGAAGGATGACCTTTTGGTGGTGCGGATCAGCTGGTGGTGTTTGCGGGTGGCGTTCTTGAGGGCTGTCATGTTGTCCGTTGACTGGTTGTGGCGCCAGACTTTCTCGAGGTCACAACAGGATTTCTTGGAGTCTTTGAGATCGTTGGTGAACCACGCGGCTTTCTTGCTGTTGAGGTTGCTGGGAGGGTTTTTCAGTGGAGCAAGGGTGTCGGCGCAGTCGGTGATCCACTGTGTGAGGTTGCGGGCTCCTTCGTTGGGGTCCGTGGTGTTGGTGGGAGGGTTTAGGCGCATGGAGGTGGTGAGTTGGTCGGTGGTGATCTTGCTCCAGTATCTTCAGGGGGTTTGTTGAGGGCTGTGGTGGGTCGTTGTTTTCCTGAAGTTGAAGTACGCAGCTGTGTTCGGTCCAGTGGAGCTCGGTGGTGTGGCTGAAGGAGATGTGGTTGCTGGAGGAGCAGACTGGGTCGAGCGTGTGGCCGGCGTAATGGGTGGGGGTGTTGACCAGTTGCTTGAATCCGAGGTTGTCTAGTATGGCGGTGTTGTTGTTGTCCTGGTCGTTCTCCAGGTGGAAATTGAGGTCTCCCAGGAGGATCTAGTCGGGGGAGGTGAGGGCGAGTGGGCTGATGGGGTCTGTAGATGAGGGTTCCTGAGGGTGGTCTTGGGGTCGGCGTGAATCTGGAAATGCAGGTGCTCTGCGGTGGCGAGGGTGTCGTCGGTGTTGGTCGTGATGCGGATAGTGTTTCTGTGGGCGATGGCGATTTCTCCGCCGGTCTGGATGACGCGGTCCCTCCGGATGATCTTGTAGCCATCCGGGATGGGGATGGCGATGTTGGGGGCTGAGGAGGCGTTCATCCAGGTTTCCGTGAAGAAGGCGAAGTCTGGTGCCGTTTTGTCCAGGAGGTCCCATAGTTCGACGGTGTGCCTGTGGATGGAGCGGGTGTTGATCAGGATGCACTTGAGGTGGTTGTTGTTGGTGGCTGTGTTGGCTGGCGTGGTGCAGGACCGAGTGCAGGTGAAGTAGCAGGCGTGGCAGGTGAAGGCTCCATGGGTGCGTTTCGGGGTGGCATGGTAGCAGGCTGGATGTCGGCCGGTGTTGAGTGCGTGGAGGGTGGCGTTGTCGTAGCTCAGTCGGGTTGGCTGGCTCTGGCAGGGTCCAGGGGTTCTGGCGCTGGGCGCGGTCCAGGCGCGCACAGGCGTAGACGGGCTTGCCTTTGGCGCGCCTGCTGCGCGTACGCGCGGTCTCCGCCATATATGGCGAAGTGGGAGGGAGGAGCAGCTGGGAGGCGGGAGCGGGGCGGCGAATGGGGAGCGGGAGACAGGAGAAGGGGGCGGGGCCGCAGGAGAGCAGCGGCGGGGAGCAGAGGTCACGCTCTTTGATTATTTGTGGCGACATTAACATACATATGGAAGGGAGTACCATTAGTAATAGGTACACAGGGGGGAAACCTAAGGTGTTCAAGGCACTCTCCGCACTCAAAAGTACACATGGGATTGCGGATATATGGGTAGAAAAACATCCAAACGACCCAGGTTTTACATATTATTCACATCCTCACAAAAAATGTGTTCGTTTGGATTATTTTCTGGTACCGGTACAATGGTTAGATAATCTGGATATAGTAAAACTCCCACGATTATATTCAGGTCATAATCCGCTAATCTTGGAAATCAGGGAAGTTCAGGGTCTAAGCAGACAAACTCCATGGACTTTCGATAGAAAATTATTATTAGATGAGAAATTTTGTTTATATATTAAGCAGTGGACGCAATTTTTCTTTGATTGTAATAGATTTAGTGCTTCCTGTGCATTAGTTTTGTATTCATATAAGGCTGCGCTAAGGGGTGAAATAATGGGATTCGTTGCCCATAGTCGCAGGGAACAGAAAAAACAAACGGACCATCTAGTGAATAAATTGGGTAAACTGGAATCAGAACACTTGCAAATAATATATAATAGAGCTTAGGAAGATGTATTAATAGAACATTTGTCCAAAATAGCATTGGCTAAAGCTGATATCAATCAATATTTTCATGAGAAAGTCGCTCAAAAGTTCCAGATCTATCGCAAGGTGCTATATGAATATGGAGAGACAACTGGGAAACTACTAGTGTTGAGAACAAGACAAAAAAGTGTCCGAAATAATATAACAAAAATGAAAGATCTGAATGGGGTATTGACATCAGATTCCGAGATTATCAACATTTTTGAGGATTTCTATAGTAAATTATACCAAACAGAACTCTCGGTAGGGGATCAAGGGGAGCAGGATGATCTAGAAGATATTGATAATTGTGGTATATCCCTTCCCAAGATAAGTAGGGAAACAACTCCGGAATTAGAACAGGAAATTACACTAGAGGAAGTAAAACTGGCCCTATCTTCTCTCTCATCTGGCAAAGCGGCTGGGCCAGATAAAATCCCAATTGAGTTATATAAAATGTTATCAGCACAAATAGCACCCCTTATGCAAGGTCTATTTCTGGATGTACATTATCGTGGAATACCCCCAAGCTCATGGCAGGATACAGATGTCGTGGTCTTCCTAAAGAAAGACAAACCCCCAGAACTACCCTCGTCATACCGCCCAATATCACTCATGAACACAGATGCAAAAATATACTCGAAAGTCATGGCCACCAGATTACAGAAAAACATTGCTGCAATTATTTCACCATGGCAGCACAGCTTTGTTCCAGACTGGGGGACCACAGACCACACGCGACAGGCAATATCAATATTAGATATTGCTGAGGTAGAGGAAAGAGCTGTGGCTGTGGTCCTTCTAGACGCCGAGAAAGCCTTTGATCGGGTGGCCTGGAGCTACCTGTGGGATAAACTGACTGAGAGAAGCTTCGGGCCTGGATTCATATGGGCAATGGAGGCCATTTATTATAATCCACATGCCAAAATTCAGATAATGGGATATACATCCAAAAGGCTGAAGATAGGAAGAGGTACTCGCCAGGGCTGCCCTTGCTCCCCAATCCTTTTTGCATTTTATTTGGATCCTTTTATTTCCCTGATTTTAAATAACTCTAATTAAACCAGTAATCTCTCACAGTTATGCGACAAAAATATTGGCATACGCTGATGATATTGCCCTACTAACACCAGCCCCACAAGAATCAATCGCAGAAGTAGAGAGGTTGGCAGTAAATTTTGGAAAGATATCAGGATATATGCTAAAAAGTTCAAGGACACAAATTATCTGCTCCCCCCCACTGTATAATGGATGATCCTCGAGTAAAGGAGTCTGCAGTGTACTTAGGAGTTAGATTGACAACAAAAATGGGCGATATCTGGACAATAAATATAGATCCAGTTATGGCCTCAATCAGTAGGGAATTGAAACGACTTGACCAGCTGCACCTCACAATATTTGGCAAGATAAATGTTATTAAAATGAAAATCTTTTCAAAAATTCTATATTTAATGCAGGCCATCCCCATAGAATTAATGGCTAAGAAAATACGGAAAAGCGAGGGGATGTTTACTAATTTTATTTGGAGTTATCAAAAAACTCGCCGTGCCTATAAATAACTAAATCAATCTATTGCTCGGGGTGGGTGGAACGCTCCTAATATGCAGTTATACTGTTGGGCTACGGCCCTGCAAATTCTGGGTATTCTCTATTATCGTAAGAGGATCCAAAATTATGTGTGAGAAATACCAACTATTTACGAATTGGCAATTGGGGAAGCCGCAGGCGGACTATTTCAGCGTCAAGATGATGTGAGAAAATATCAAAAGAAAGGATATAAATGTATCAACTCTGCAATTAAAAACTGGAGAAGGATAGTGAAGACATGTGAGATTAACAGATTCACTAAATATTCGTCACTTTGGCATTCTGATCTCCTGCACACAAATATATATGATGATATAGCTAGAAAATGGGGAAAAAAGGGCATTGTAATGCTGACAGATGTTTATGTAAATTCAGAAATGCGTAGATTTATAGAAATTGCACAGAAACATGATTTCCAAAGTGATTCATGTTTTAAATATCTACAAGTCAGGAATTGCATGAGAGGTGTCCCAAAAGGGAGTATTAGCCTTGACCTCATACCAATACTCCACCTTATGGGCAATCCCAAAAGCAGAATAAAAGATTTTTATCGGGAACTACAAAAATTTATGCCGAATGATTTAGAAAGAACAGAAGCAAATTGGTCAACTAAATTAAATGATGGGGATGTTGATATAGATACGGTGCTGGAAATAGGCAATAATGTATTTGTCATCTAATCTTAAAGCACAACAGTACAAAATGATTTATAGTTTATATTACACACCAGCGAAGCTTTATAATTGGGGGAAAAGCGAGTTGGATATTTGCCCAAGATGTCAAACTGGACCAGCTGACATGATACATATGTTTTACTCTTGTGTTAAAAAAGGGGAATTGAGTCATTTATGTTACAGACACTGGGGAGGAATGTTAAGATATCCTCTACATTAATGCTACTGGGTTTTGATGTAGCAATGTAATTTGATGTGCCAAAAAGAGATTTTGTGTTTTTAAGTCTAGCAATAGCACTTCTTTTGATTGCCACAGTATGGAATGATTCTGAACCACCAACTTATTATTAGTGGCTAAATCGACTAATTTTTGTTGGGAAACAAGAAATTGCTCTATATAAATGTAAAGGCTTAAAAACTAGGAAAAGAGGTATGAATGTTCGGAGGCCACTTATTGTCTGGATGAAGGAACGAAATAGACAAGGGGTTGGGTAAAGGAATAGATTTTATTTTTGATTATAGGGAAGCTCAATGAAATGATAATGTTAAAAAGATATGTTTCCTGTGTTCCTCTTCTGTTTAGTGTGTTTAATCTACCTATTGTATAACTCTACATTTCGAATGTAGTCCAACGTGTCCCGTCTGATTTCAATATAAAAAAAAAGAAGAAAATGAAATGCAGCTCGGATATATTAACATATCAACATATTTCACTAGACATCACGTTGCATTCTATACCCAAGAAGAATAAAGTAGAAAGAAAGGATTCAAAATTTGTATCTCAGCAACACTGTGTTGAAAAGGTAGGGTGACCAAGTGAATTGATGTAGGAGCGGAGTTGCCAGCCCCAGTCAAATATGAGACTGGGTGCACATTGAATCTGAAAAGGCAGCATCAGAGTTCAGTTACGTTGACCCCTGATCTCTGTCTACATCAGGGCTCGCTTCATTTATAGTGTCCCCAACATGCCCTCTCACCTTATCCCGCTTTTATCTTCACTATAAAGGGATTTGATGTCAATGTCTGGCCACTTTAGTTATTCCCTGTATACGTACCTGATTGTAATGGCCAATTCTAGCCGTTCAACTCATAGCAATGTGATGTTTTGCTAGGATCAGAGCCATTACGATAAACATACTTGTGGCTGTAGTAGGTTTTCGATCTTGGTTACTAACCCAATAAGCATATTTCGGGAACTCTTTTAATCCTATCCCTGGCTGCGTAGACTGTGTTAGTAATGTTCACCACTACGCATGCATATCTGGATAAATCTTATTAACCCTTTTGGGGGTTACATACGCCCAGTGAATGTAATAAAAATGCATTAATTTAAACCTTGCATTTTTGTAGATTTTGGGAGCATTTCTCAATACGCTCCGCATTCCTCCTTCCTCATTTTTTTGACTGTCTTTGTTATTCATTTGTCCTAGAAGGTTCCAATGTAACCTTTTTGTGCACCCCATTGACTCCATATAACAGTGCAATGGATTTGTTTGCCGTCAGTTGGGCACCACATTTGTAACCCATGATGTATCTAAGGTTCATCGTGATCCACCCTCCTGAGTTTGCGAAGACCGACTATGATGAATCCAAAGAGAAGATGGGAGGTCCTAAACATCTTGCCGCTCTCCAAAGGTTACATACTCACCATTCGTAAACAAGTATTTTCTATTTTTTTCTAACCAACTATATTTTTCTTTCCACATCCCCTGACGAGGGAAAGTTCACTCAACCATTATTGGGAGTTCTGGTGAATAGGGATTCTGCGTTCACTGAAGTTCTAGTCTCCAGCTGTATTTAACTGCATCAACCAAAATATTTCCAGGCTCACCCATCCAACAATATGTGCATAAATACCTCCATTCAGGGCATGCCCAACATTTGCTCTTCCCTCTGATATATTTTTGCTCTTTCCACCTTGCGGCTCGATATAATTGAGCTGTCCGGTAGTATCATTCAAACTCTGAGGCTGCCAGTTCCCCTTCTGAGACAGGGAACCTCTATTTGGACAATACTACTCTACGCCTGGCAACTCCCTATATTAAGTCTAGCAGTATTATCCCTTGGAATACTTTCTTTGTTATAAATATGGTAGGAAAAAGGTAGAGTAGCTGAGGTAGGGCCGCCATCTTCGCTGGAGCATTCTTCTGATTACAGACAATAGTAGTATCTACCAGAATTTCACACAACTCCTTATGGTCTGTATTGCTAGTCTAATGTCCACTTCTAGGAGATCTGACTCAGATCCTTAAATATGGACTCCCAAGTACTTTACCATCACTGGTTCCAATTTGAATTTATTAAGGATCACATGCAATACATCCTCCCTTTCAGAGCAATGCACAGTGTATGCCCCTGACTTGCCCCGATTAACACTCAACCCTAAAATTGCTTTGAACTGGTCCAAGATGTTTATAGTACCCAGTGTAATTAATAGGAGCCTGTCTCATGAACAACACTCCTCTGCCATTTTGCTCATCCCGTCTCTTAGTTATACTGTCTCTAATAAAATTCCCATATCTATGACAGTAAAGACGTACTTGATCCATCCTTTAGGGGCCTATCCTGCCTATCCTGCCTAGTCCTAGTCCTTCCCGCCTCCCTCTCCTACTTCCCTGTGCACTTACATTTTCCAGTTATTGTGGGTACTTTTGTTGGGTGGTCCCTGGGACCAATCCCACAGACATTAGTCATCTGAGTGGTGGCTGCTACCACAGCTCCTTCCACTGCTTTCTTTGCAAACGTTTGCTGTACTAACTTAGCTGCTGCTTTTGCTGTCAACTCCTGCTTGTTTCTTTCTTCTGCTTTTTCTTACAATGATGGATTATATGTGCCTGTATCTCTGTCCAGGGCTTGGCTTCAAACGTGACTATGTTATCAAGATTATCCTACACATCAGAGGGTAGCCATTTCCTTACTACTTTGTATAACACAGCATTTCCTTCTGTTACTTCCCATCGTGATCTTCTTCCTGGGTCCACTTTTCTTTCATACTGCTAAGAAACTGAGCCGGGTCCTCATTTGTCCACATTGATTGAGCTATGGGATCCAATGTCTGGTTTGTCAGGGTACATTTTCCTCCGCTGATCCCAAACTACTGTCCTAATTAAGTTAAATGGAGATCCATTATATCCATTATATCAAGTCTCAGTGAAGACACATTTCTTACTCCAGCTTTCCAAAAAGCAGTCTTTTTCATCTCCTGTTAGAGAGCTAAGCTAACTATTTGTCTCCTATTGCCAAGGTGATGCATGCAGTTTGCTTTTCAAAAGCTCTAATCCATTTCACTGCTCTCTCTGTGAGCGACGGTAACAATTTCTTGAGATTCTTCTTGTCCATTTGTCGCCAAGGAACATAATGAGTGTGCCTCAGGCCCCTTGCGTATCAGGAGTATCCGATATACAGGAGTGGCAGAATGTTGGGGATTATGCTGTCTGGCTTATTGTTATGACCTGCGCAAACATCGCCTGTAGGGATAATCCCAATATGGCTCGCCCTCACCATAAAGAATACAATCCTCAGCATTTGCCATATCACGTGGATCAAAGGACCTTTCTCGTGGCCATAGGGTCATCTGTGGAGCTAACCCTTCAGTCCATTCTGCCAAATTGTTCACATAAGGTACAACACTGCACCAACTACTTTCCGCTTCAGCAACTATCTCACTACGGGTAAGCTCTGTGCTGCTCAAAACGGATCTGCTGTACTGGTCTATCATGTAGTGTCAATCCTCCAAGAGCCTCACAAGATCCCAATCCGTGGGTCTGGCTGGCCATGTGTTCCCTGACACCGCAACCACTCAAGCTCTGTCGCTTGGGGTTTCCTAACTAAAGAGAACATATCCTGCTCTCCTTCTCTAGTGTCAATGCGGTAAGGCAATCCTATTGTACCCTTTGTGTGATCAAAATCGATAATGGGTCTTTCTGTGCTAAAATCATAATTTGAGTACTTAGCTTTTGGGGATCTAAGTATTTTACACATGTTAAATACACACCTATAAATGGACTCTATTCTATTTGTCATCCTCCCAAAACATCCCTGTATCTGTCCTGAAAGATTATCACAATTTCCCTCTCCTCGCATCTCTCGACCCTTACTTTGTGACAACCATTCTTTTTTATTTTTTTATTTTATTTTTTTAAAACCTTTGTTGATAAACATGGAAATACAATAGCAGTCATATAGCCACTTCGGGTCGGCTGGCAACAGTTCCATTATCATATCAGAATGAATGAATACACAGCCCTTCAGCCGACAACCCTAGGGCCCGGCGGCAATTAAACAATCATGTTATGTCATACATTACAGTAAAGGAGGAATAGGTTTTTATTTTGTATTTTTTGGAAAAAACACCAACCAAAAAAATAAGGAAAATAACTGCAGAGGCTAAACGGGAGGCAGAAGCAGAAGTAATCCCTCTGGGGAGGGCATACCACATCCACAACTGTACATAGTCTACAGGAAGAGCAGCCGGGAGGGGGAAAGGGGGAATAAGAGATAGTCAGCAACACATAGACAAAGTCCAAACTAGAAGGAACATCATGCTAAGGGGACTGTAGCACCTCCGGTGGAGGTTCAAATGGAGGGGTACAAATTTCACCACGATATTGGTTCCACTGATTCCACACCCTCCCCCATTTCTTGGGCCTGACCCGAGCAATGTAGACTGTTTTTTCACGAAACATGCACCAGTCCATGTTTCTAGACCATGCCGACAGGCTCGGTGCTCTAGACGACCCCCAAAATTGCACAATGTCACGCTTGGCGATCATGTTACCCAAGGTGGCCCACTGCGTCTGGGCCACATTCTAATCATTGGGCTCCCTTCACATTTAAGAGACACCTTCGAGCCTCCGGCAAAAGCTAAACACCCGTCACCTCAGACATAACACCGCGCACACGATTTCAGAAGGACGCTACCGCCGGACATTCCCACATAATATGAAGGAACGTACCCACCATGCCACACCCACGTTTACACAAATCATCTGAGACATACCCCATACGCAACAAGCGAGGACCCGTCATGTACACTCGGTGTAGGATTTTTAACTGCACCAATCTCAGACGGGTCGAGATTGCTACCTCCTTCAGGGAGGATATCGCCGCCTGCCAGTCCTTATCGTCAAGTTCGAGTCCATCGCCGGTCCAGGCCATGCGGAGCTGTAGAAGAAGATCCACTCGGGCGTTTATCAACTTTTTTATATAAGAGAGATCGTACTGTCCGGGACGTGTCCATCGAGTACTTTGTCCTCCAGGGGTGAGGATTCTGGAATGGGCGTGCCAGCCGGAAAAACAGAGGAAAGGGCGTTTCGGACTTGTAGGTACCGAAAGTATTCTCGAGGACCGAGTTTGAATTCTAGTTGCAACTCTTCAAAGGATTTTATCTTGTCCTTCCGCCAAAGGTCTCCCACCTTACTAATCCCAATAAGGTCCCATTTATCGACCTTGTTCGTCCACAAATTGCCCAACCTCTCAGCAGCGTAAAGTGGAGTCGCTCGAGTGAGAGTATCCGACCAGCCCATACCGCATTAGCGTTGTACCAGACCCGCACCGCAACTCTGGTAGGCCCAGTCAATGCCACATCGGACCGTGTGGAATAAAGCGCCCTGTTATAGTCTCCGCCCGGCAGCAGCCATTTATCCATAGCAAAAGCCGGTTAGAAGCTGGACCATACAACGCATGATTAACCGAGCTCAGTTGAGAGGCCCATTAATATCGTCGTATATCCGGCAACGCAATACCGCCATCATACCAAGGCAGCGTACGCTTGGCCAAGGCAATCCGGGGATGTCCGGTTCACAACAGTTTCCTTTGTAGGCACTCGATCTCGTGGAAGTAGCTGGAAGGCACTAGATCCAAAGTATTCTGAAGCGCGTACAAAAATCTGTGAAGGGACATCATTTTGAATAAGGCTGCCCTGCCCACCAGGGACAGCGGCAGTCTGCTCCAAGCTTTCACATCTGCTTTTAAGCGAGTAAGCGGGGGGAGTAAGTTGAGTCGATACCCGACAGCCGAATCACGCGAAATATGGATTCCTTAATATTTAAACCCGTGGATGATATTTGTATAGGACAGTTGCGCGGTTCGAGTGGTGTATCGTCCGTGAGCACATACACACAAGACTTGCCCCAATTGATGACCAGTCCTGAGTTCCTTCCAAAGGAATTAAGGACGTCGAACAGTACCCCCAGAGATTTCCGAGGGGAGGTGAGGTAAAGGAGAATGTTGTCCGCATAAAGTGAAATACGATCTTCAAAACCGGGGGCCCACCTGATACCCTTGAGGGATGGCTCCCATCGCAACCAAGCGGCCAAGGGCTCGAGAGCCAAGGTAAAAAGCAGCGGAGAAAGAGGGCAACCTTGCCGCGTACCCCTGCCCAGAACAAAGGGGGCTGACACTCGACCGTTGACGACCACCTGGGCAAGGGGCTCCTCATATAGTAATCGGACCCACCCGATGAACACCGGTCCGAAGCCAAACTTCGCCAGAGCTGCCCATAGATATGGCCATTCCACTGTATCAAATGCCATGGTGGCATCTAAAGAAACCAAAATGGCCGGCTCACGTAGCGTCTCTGCCCTCGCCAGCACGCCATGAAGACGGCGTAAATTCAGCGCGGTATTACGGGCTGGAATAAAGCCAAATTGGTCCGGGTGTACCAAATCTCCGATCACTTTAATCAGACGGTTAGCTAATATTTTCGCCAAGACTTTAGGTTCCACATTCAGAAGTAAATAGGTCTATAGGAGGTACAGGATTCACGGGGTTTACCCTCTTTAGGGATCACCACGATAGACGTCAAGCGCTGATCACGGGGAAGCGAACCCCTCTCCCTGGACTCCAAAAACATCGAGCGAAGATACGACGCCATTTTGTTCGGACACAACTTGTACAGCTCGATGGGTATACTGTTTGGGCCCGTAGCTTTTCCAGAGCGGATGAAGCGAATAGCGAGCGCTACTTCATCAGTGGAGAAATCCGCCTCCATTAGCTCTCTATCAGAGTCGGACAGGCAAGGCAAAGCAATATCCCTAAGCAAAAGATGGGAGTCTTACTCCGGCTGGTCCGAGACCGGCGCATACACCGTTCGAAAGTGACAAGCAAACTCCTCCACAATCTCCAACGGATCCGTCACACGTACACCATCCACTAGCTCAATCACAGCCACCACACGATTCAATCTCTCCCTTTTGTCCAACCAAGCTATCAACTTCCCCGCCTTGTCGCCCACATCATAAAAACGGCCCTGTTGTTCTCGACTCATAGCTTTCGCGGCATTCGTAACCAAGGCTTTATAATCAGACTGCTTCAGTTGCAAAACATGCACTTTTTCACGCGTGACCCCACTCTCCAGATCCCTCTCCAAAGCCACTATATCAGACTCCAACTGTTCAACCTCCCCATTGTGGCGCTTCTTAGATATGGCGACCAGCGAGAGTGTCTGGCCCCGTATCACCGTTTTAAAAGCTTCCCATAGGGACACAGACGATGACACGGATCCCACATTGTCAGCGAAGTAGTGATCTATAGCCTTAATCCCCCCAGCCCTAGTCTCTGGAACACGGAGATGCCAGGGATTAATTGGGGCGACCCGGCCCCCTGCATCTAAATGGAGATCTATATGGGTCCATAGCGGGGAGTGATCCGAAATGCCTTTAGGCAAATGTCGGGTCTCTCGCACCGTCGTGGCCTGGGCTACGGGCACAAGGAAATAATCAAGTCTGGCTAAGCTCTCATGGGCCCCGGAGTGGAAAGTATATTGGGCCTGTCCTGGGTGAAGCATCCGCCAACAATCCACCATACCAAACGTTTCCAAGAAACCACTAAGGCAGGACTGCGATGGTGTAAGAGCCCTGGGAGGATGTCGATCTTCCAGGCCACCAACCACCGAGTTAAAGTCCCCTCCAACCCCCAGAAGCCCCTCAGGAAGCCTCAGTACCAATTTCCCCAGGTCGACGAATGTGGTGGCCTGTAAACCCGGGGGACATATACAGAGAGGATGGCAACCGTTCTCCCCTCCCACCTACCGACAATCGCTGCATACCTACCCCTATCATCCAATATCGTTTCATCAATCTCCAAGGGAAGGAAACTACGGATCATAACACCAGCCCCTCTAGAGCCCGAAGTGAATCCCGAGTGTGCCACCAACCGGTAGCCCCTCCAGTTCATTGCATGGAACGTGTTCCCCATCAGATGCGTTTCTTGCAGTAATACAATGTCGGGAGAATGGCGCTTCACATATTGGAGTACAATTCCCCGGTTTAATTTGTCCCCCAAGCCGTTGACGTTCCAACTCACGACTCTCAACCCCCTACCCCCCATCCCGAAAGTGAGTAGTCGGGTCCCCCAAACCCCACGAAGGAAACACAGAATAAGCAACAATACGTTGCCTCAAGAACAATGCAAACAAGAAAACCCATCCCCCCTCCCCCTGGACACCAAAACAACAACCCCCCACCCTGCACCCCTGCAAGAAATCAGAAAACCACCCCATTCAGCACCCCTTTCGCCCTACCCCAAAAAACTAAACTACAAGTAGAGAAGGAAAAAAAACCCAGAGGAGGAAAAGTCCCCGAACTCCCCGCCGCCCCCGGGCTTGTCTTGAAGAAAGTCATCGACCCAAAAAAGGATAGCAATCCACCGTAACAATACGATGGTAGCACACACCGGTGCCCCTACTCCTCCTGGTCCCGTTGGCTGCCTTCAGCACCTCTGGATTGTTCCGCACTGTCCCGTGGCATCGATAATGTGTCCAACCAGTCACTGACCACCTCTGGCATATCAAAAAAGAGCACCCGCTCATTATGTTCGATGCACAATCGGGCGGGGAAAAGCATAGCATACTTCATGCCCAAATCTCTTAATCTCCGCTTCACCCCAGTAAATCCCAGTCTCTGCTTCTGCACCGAAGGGGTAAAATCAGGGTAAAAGTTGATGGATGCATTCTCGAACTTAGTGGGGCCGCTAGTCCTCGAAGCTTGCAAAATGGCGTCCCTGTCTCTGAAGTTAAAGATCCGCGCAATGATGGGTCGCGGGGCCGTCCCCTGCTTGCGTCTGCCGCCCGGAATTCTGTGGGCGCGCTCCACTGCAAAAAGGTTACTCAGGCCCTTAGGGGCGAGGTGGTTGACGATCAGATCCTCAACGAGCAAGTCCGTCGATTGATCGGCTGAGGACTCCGGAACTCCGACTATGCGAACATTATTGCGCCTAGCGCGACTTTCGAAGCCGGCGCAAACTGGTCACTCGAGGTCCGAAGAGTCCGGATCTCAGTCTGGAGTTCGGAGACATCAGTGGTGAGACTGGCTGTCTTGACATCCAACGACTTGACTCTCTTGTTGGTCTTGGCCAAGTCCGCTCTGATCAGGCCCACATCCACCGCCACCGTGTCGATCTTGGCTGCCAAGGTCTCGTATTGTTGGCCCATCGACGATTGTATACTAGCGATGGCGCCCATCACATCTTGAAGTGTTGGCTCCTCCGACTCCGGGGGGCCACCACCAAGGTCCTCCGGGGTTTTACCAGTCCCGCAGGGCGAGCCCTTATTGCGCATAAATCTGTCCATAATGGTGGTCTGAGTCACGCCACCGCAAGTCACATTCTTGAGGGACCGCTTGTCACTCTCGGACTTGGCTGCCATGGTGGGTTGCGCCCCTCAGGGGCTTTTGGGACCTGGTGTAAATGGCTCGCCCCAAGGAAAACCACAAGAGATTGAAATGCAGGGCATTGGTGAAGATCAATCAAGCGACTGCGTTCACAGGCCAGCTCTAGCACTAGGCAGCCACCTCCAATCTTCGTAGCCAGAGAAAACAAAAGTAGACCCCGGGTAGCCGTCCCCTACCACAGGCCGTTGTTTTTCAACTACTTTCGGGGTGCTCCAGATGCCCAAGTCCCGGGATGAACCACGGTGTAGGCCTCCAGGCTTCAGGAAGGAGTAATTTGGGCATCCGATTCAAAATCTGAAAAAGGCCTTTCAGATCAGGAGAGTCGTGGCTATTAGAACCCGTCGTCAGAAACAGGATTTGCGCCAGGATAGATGGTGGAGGCGGCGAGGGTTTCGGGAGCTCACAGCTCATGCGACCATCTTGGATGCGCGCTAAGCTCCTCCTCCTGTGACAACCATTCTTGAACACTTTCTGGTGAAACTATATTGTTACCTTTTGCCAAGGTGGTAAATTATCTTTAGTCTTATCTCTTTCTTGGGGGTACTGGCTATCGCTCAATGCTGGCAACCCCTACCCACATAGTCACTCCATCTAGCATCATCTGCATCTCTTCGCTGTAGCGTAGACATTTGCTCCCTAACTACCCTTCCTGCTGTGCCTCTTTTCTGTAACACCTGTAATGTGGCTGATAAAACATGTGACTGATTGTTACTGTGACCTAGATTCTGCTCTTCACCTCGGTCCTCCTGGGGGAGAGGCTGGATCTAAATGCAGTGTGAACTGTGCTTCTAGTTGACCAGAAAACTGGGATTCGCCCACCCTTACTTGCTGTCTAGGAGTGCTTGTATGTCTTTGCTTTGGAATTTGTTTGGCGACATTAGGGAGTGTTTTGGGGGATTGTTAAGGGGTCTCTATTTCAGGGTTCTCATATCCCACTGCAGCATCCTGTAGCTGCGTCTGTGGATAAATGCCAGGTAGCTTAAGAAGAACTCCTAGGGTCATATGGAGGTGGGAGAGCAGAGGGGGTACTAGGAGTATCAACATTTGAGGAGTCCTTCGACGTCTCACAAAAGACTCTCCATAAAGCTAAGGTGGCCTCTCGCTTCTGCAGTTTGGCTCCTTCATATTTACTTCTAAGATGCATAACCGAATGCTCTAATATTTTATTGTCAAATGCCCCTTCCTTTGGCCAGGGATACATGTGTTTCTTGGTGGCTTTAAACCACTCTAAACAATATTTCTTTAATTTTCTCTAATTTCCTGGAAAGGTTTTTTTGCATGTGCTCTAAGGGAGTCTCCATAATCACTGGTATTTCTAGCAACTTTAACAATTTAGCTCTTATCTATCTGGTCAAATATTACTTCTCTTTTAAAAACGTAAACCAGTCTTCATAAACTGGAAAATTAATATATTAACCATTATACATTCCAATAACATTATACAACAATATCACTCTGTGCAGACTCACACCCTTTAAAAAAATATGAACACTTCATCTACTTCTAAATGTTAATTGTCATTATTCTAACTTTAAATGGTAAATACAACTGCCAACCTGCTGGTCACTTCCCTCCGCGCTTAGAGAGGATAACCCTTAACCATGCATCTCATATGCCATGGATTGAATTCTGGATTTTAGATCCAGGTGTTCACATCGTACTTGGAGGTAACGTTTAGCGACATCAGCCTTTCAGTTGTCCCTCTGTGTCAAATTTTAGGACCCATATTTGAAAACCAACTTCGAATCACCCACATTCACTACTTCCTACTTTATATTGGGATAATCACGTAAACCGACTATGCAACACCTTCAACTTAATATTCAGCAGCACATTTACACATTTTTGCATGCGATACGCATACATCTCTTCCATCCTTATATCTATATCTGTGTTGACAATTGCCAAAAGAGACAAGTTCTACAATATATACAGAACCATGGAAGGAAATCTGCATTGTCCTCACTTAAAAAGACGGCAATCGCCGGATCCATCCCTTCCCCCATGAATAGGCAGAGCTGTAGACAACACAGAATTTGCTCACCTCATCAAGGATGCGCGATGAGCTATGCTGCAGGGGTAAAAAGTACTCTGGTGGCAGCAGTAAGTCGAGGGCATAAGGGACAGCATGTCTGATTAGCCATCAGTTTCAGAGTAACTTACAAAAATGTAGAAAAAGAAAAAGTCTTCTTTACAGTGTAAATACAGCTCTTTACTGTCACGACCGGGAGAGTGGCTATGTCCAAAGAAGTAAACATCCAGTCTCAATTTGCTGTTTCACAGACAGCTACGTTTATACACAGTCAAACAATACTGGTTACAAAATGTCAAATAATTAATTACTAGGCAGTTACATATTGGTACACGTTGATTATGGAAAAACATGATGTCATTTGTGACGCTAAACTTTAACCTAATTCTCTACACATCCTTTATTGTAGTTGTAACAATGCTTAACTAACTATGGTACTTTTGAACGCACCCATATTCGGGGTGAATTCATATTTATTTGCTAGGGTGCTTTATCATTGTGCTCCTAAGACCTCTTATTTCATTCGTGCTTTCTTGGCTAATGCAATCTCCTGCTCCTATTGCCTAATCATGTTTCAGTCTATTAAAAACACAGAATATGTGCCTGTGTGCTAAGGCCATAAGTTTCTTCAAGCTTCCTAAACACAATTTGGCCTTTAAATCCGACTTTACAAGTTATTGATTCTGTCTTCAAGTTAACTCTTCACGTCTTTCTCATCAGTACGAACATTTAGGCCTGCACTGCTCTTTTTACCACGCATAGCTGTATAGCTGTATGACGCTCTCTACTGTTTGTGCCATTTCTTCACATTTCATATTTTCCAAAACAGGACTCTGATGCTTCATTTGGGCATTATTGTTCCTATACGCATGATACTTCTCAGTCCATTCCCAGGCTTCATGCCTAGTGGCGCAGAAATATACATTCCACCTCTGCCATGATCTTGAGTTTTGATTCAACAAAGCACATTCTCTGCTGTTGGACTGTGTTGTTCAATCTGGGATTATCATGACATTACTATTCTCCATTATTAAATGTCCTTTCATGCATGCTTGTTGTAAAATATGGTCAGGGTCTCTGAAATGCAAAATTCTGTCTGTGTCCGGACTTGGCAGTGTTCCAGCAAGAGGGGGCCAGTGAGCCCTTTCCAAAGGAAAGAACTCTGACAATACCCCTTGTACCACTACTTGCTAAAGTCATGTCTACAGGTAATCAAACATGTAATTTCCCTAAACTCTCTCAGGGTAACCAAAAACTCAGTTTTTTTGTCTGGCCCTCCTCTCTGAATCTTCCACTCTGTATCAAGCCGTAAATGCTCATGTAGGTCCTTGACTTGTTCACACAGCTACCGGCTGCAGATCTGCTATTGTCTGCTTTGCCTTCTGAACTCTGTCTACCGTTTTCCTGTGGTCATCTCGGAGGAGGTTTAGATCATTCAAAACTGTATCCATGTTGTGGCCCAAAAAATCTCTGATAGAGGTGATGGAAGCCAAGAGCTCATTAGGTTTGCCCCCCGCCACCACCCAAGTCTAGTTGCACTCTAACGGGGTGCCTGTACTAAGGTGGTAGGTTTGTTTGCAATCCCAGCTGCTTACTGGCACTATAATGTCCCTGGGCTTAGAGTGATTCCCACCTTGTGCAATGAAGTTAGGAATCACCAGTACTGTGCTTGCAATTTGATGCAGGCGGCCTTGCCCAGTCATTTCTCTCCAACCCATCTCTCTTTCCTGGACTCCTGTTTGAGGCCACTGGCTACTGTTTATCCGGTACACGGCTCGAGATTACCCACTTTCAAAAGGCTCCAGTGGCTGCTATCTCAGCTGTGGTCAGGCACCTTAAGGTGAACTGCTCCAGCACGGCTGTTAATTTCAGGCTTGGCACATCTGCTTTGATTTGTGCACATTGTGTATGGGTAGGGCCTTCTCAAGTGATCCTCACCCCCGCAAAGAGTGTTGTGAACGTATCTAGGATCCTATGTAAAACATTCCCGATCTATGCCCTTATGTGGTTATATCCAATCATATCCTTATAAAGGCATAAGAATCATATCCATATTCAGTCATAGCCAATGCAGTCCAAATACGGCAAGGCTACTCCCATAGACTCCTAGAAAGCACAACGCGTTCTTAAACAAACCAAGCCTCCAGCAGCCCGGGAATTCCCCCTGCTTCGGTATTGTTTTGTCCTAGAACTCCTGAAAGAACTGCGAGTTCTTAGTGACGTCTTATGTCCAACCTTACGTCAAACTCGGCACCTTCTAGGTATAAATATACCAACATCTGCCTTAAGCAACACACGGTGGTTTGGAGCAGATCGGCTATCTACTTGCCCGACTCCCTGCTGATGCGAGTGCCGAAGGAAGCCGACCCTTCCTGCTGAGGCACTGAGAGAGACGCTGTTTTTTCTCCTGCCGAGAAATCCAGCTCCTGTGTTTCCCTGTCACCCTTGCGGGTTGCTGGGAGATCGAGTCCTGAGAGAGAGATACAAGACCTCCTTCATTCTATACCCACGGTACGAAGCTGATTAGACCTTTGAGAATTCTTGATTCAGATTCTTGGCAAAAAACTATAACTCATCTACTCCTTCCCACGTACTAGGCTTAGGTTAAGTACACCGGGGTAGGCGTATCTTAGAAACACCAGTTGAGTACGTTTAGTCATTATTTTATCATTGTATGTATTTTATCCATTTTAAGTATCTTATGGCTTAGAAACCATATAAATGCTTTTACAGTATTATTTCATAATACTCATTTTACTGTACGCACTTTACTTTATGACAAGTATTGCAGGTGTGGCAATTCACTTCTCTTGCATGAGAAAGAAGACTGCTCAATAAATAACCTTTTTGTTGAAAACGCCCGTCTCTCTATTTCTCTGCATTTCTGGTGAAACGAAGCATGCACGATTGACTGAGTGAAATAGCTATCTATTGTTTCCGCGACTCTGGATATATTCCTTATTTCAGGGGGAACAAAGTTGTCATGTTATATGGTTGTCAGAAGCTAATCCCTTCTTGTGTATTCGAGAAAGTTTCTAGTGACCTCTGAGCTAGCTGGCACACACAATTAAGTCTAACATATTCAATAGAGACCTAGTCAACCTAACTCCTACGTCTAAACTATCGTTTATGTTATTCCAATGCGCAGAGCCTATTGGGAATATAGGAACTACACTACAAGAGGGTACCAATGCTTTATTACCGGGTTTCCCAAGATCACAGTTTTTTTTCCGCCTAGAAGTGGTAGGTCTCAATTGAGTGGTACAACCCAGTTCGGCTGGTCCTATTTACCTTCTGTCACCGTCCGAGGGGGGGAAAGGGGGACGTCTGTGCTCTACATACACTGTATAACCTGTTAGTCATTCACCAAGCAGTGTAAGCCCGGTACACTCCCAGTCATGGCCGTCTGCCGCCATTCTGCCAGCCAAGCAGCCCTCTGACTCCATCCCCTTCACGGGGCAAAATCAGCTGTTGCTGTGCTCCATGCGAAGTTCCTCTTTCAGCAGTGTGGTCCTGCCATGTTCCAACACCAGAGCCGGCAGTCTGATAGCCAGTCCAGATATAGGTGCATAGGCGTCTGCCATGCGCGGCCGGTAGTTCTGGTAATCCACTCCCTCCTCCATGGTGTCTAAGCCACGCTCCCCATTGCAGACCTTATTTCTAAAAAAAAAAATGTCATGCTTGTGGTTATTGCTTGTAATAGATGTTGGTATAGGTGCGCTACAAGAGTCATTCACGCTTGAGCATATTCAAGGTACTACATTATTATGTCTCTAGTTATTGAGTTGTTTGCAGACACCAACCGAGAGTTGAGGAGCACGGTGGATATTCAAGGGTTCCTGTATTGAGGTGCTAAGAAGTTTGAGTAGGAAACTAAGAGGGTGGGGGGCAGTAGGAGAGGGGCGGCTAGAGAGCAGGCAGCAAGATGGCCGCACTGACGTGAAGTTCCTGCAGTCCGTTGTACATATCTGACAAAATCCTTCCCCAGATGATCCCATCACGCCCTAAAACTATGCTGACCAGCATTCAGTAACTCTTGATGGAAGACTGATTCCTATCCTGCGCAAAATGACTTTGGTTCTACATCACAGCAACTCAGTGTCTCTACCCACCTCCTCGGAAGTTGATTGGCGGTAATGGTGGCTGCTGCAGTGCTCAACACCCAAGGCAAGAACTGAGGGCAGCGGTGAGTTGTAGGGGACCACTGCTGGGGGATACGTGTTACACCTAGCAATTCCCCTTCCCTTGGCAGAGAACTTTTTGTGCATCTACTCCCATAAAATAGCCTGAGGGAGCATACATCGAGTTTCAGCCTGTGACATACGAGGCCTGCTGCTGAAGGGCCCATTCAAAGCGACTGGGGGTCTGAAGCACAGAGTCCTTTCACCCCTGTAATTTATTGTGGCAGTGGTCCTCCGTGCCCCCTTAACATCATACTCTTGATTCGTGCCAATTGAACGCGATTATGGCCTACTTTGCAAAGGCAGTGCCTGGCTGGCCAGATATTGGCCATGGGGCACTTCTGCAAAGGCCTGTGGTCAGGTGAGGTGCGTTGTGGGCTCCAATCGGCGGGTGTGCTACTTGCAGGGTTTGAGATTCCCACCATTGAACTTTGACAGTTAATGAACCCTCGTGGTGCCTTCGGCCAGGGGGAAGTGATGTCCGGCCATGCCCCTATTTTTAAAAATATGGCAAATGCATGGAGCACCAGGGCCACGTGTGACTAGACCCGGACATACCAGCATGCGGACATACAGTAAAAGGGGCGTACATGCAGCACTGGGGGGGGTCAACTGTGCCACAGGTGATTTGTACAGGCACTAGAGACAGGGCTCATCAGTTACAGATTGGGCTTAACTATCTATAAAAAGGGCCCCTGGTGTCAACTGCTTCCTGACATTTGTGCTGCAGCAACAAATGATGGACGGAATGCTGAATAAATCAAATATTCACCCCCAGTCAAGAGATACGAGTTAAATCCATTGTTCTTTTGCTCTCTACGCCACCCCAGTCTGGACCCAGCCATATGCAAATCGGTCTTGACCCTGCTCCTCATTGGAACAGCCCAGCCCGAACTGCCAATCCAGATCAAGACTGAGTTGCATGTGGCTGGGTCTGAACTGGGGTGGCATGGTGAGCAAAATAACAATGGATCTAACACATCTCTTGACTGCGGTGAATGTTTTGATTTGTTCTGCATTCTGTCCATCAATTGTGTCTTTTTTACTTTCTCGCCCCAAAGGGCACAGGGTATACCCAGACGTGGGTCCCGTGTTCACTGTGCAACTAGATTCAGGCTGGCCTGACTGATATGGGGTGAAACCCCGTAACCGGTCCTAGGATGCTTGTTTGTGGTCCGGGGAGGACCTGGCTTGGCAGTTCGAGCTGGACTGTTCTATGGGGAGCAGGGTCAAGACTGGTTTGCATGTGGCTGGGTCTGAACTGGGGTGGCATGGTGAGCAAAAGAATGATTGATCTAACGCAGATCTCTTGACTGCGAGTGAATGTTTTGATTTGTTCTGCATTCTATCATTTGTGTGTCTATTGCTTCCCTGACATTTGTGTGCACAAGGCCCAATGGCATATTCATTCTCCGTATACATGTAAGAGAGACCTGCTGTTACCCAGCAGATTTAGTGCCTGATCGCCTCTGTTAAGCCCAGTGTTAACTAAAAGATACCTTTACTTCTCCAGTATTGGGGTGTCTTTCATAGATTCACATGCTTGAATATTCCCCTGTCGTCAAAGTGGGAGCCTCACGGTAAATAAATTAGCAATAAAAACCAAGGGAAGACATGGCTTGGCAGTTCGGACTGGACTGTTCCCATGAGGTACAGGGTCAGACTGATTTGTATACAGCCATGTCTGAACTGGGGTGGCAGAGTGGGCTAAAGAACAGTGATGGATTAAACCCAGATCTTTTGACTGGGTGTGAGTGTTTGATTGATTCAGATGCTACGTCCATCACCACCCCTTTTTGCACCGCTTTTGGCCGCCATAAGTGTGGCAGGGTATGCTCAGACATGAGTCCCTTGCTCACTTTGCCACTGGATTCAAGCAAGCTGGGCTGAAGACGGCTGGAATGCCAGAAACCGGTCCTCGGAAGCTTGTTTCTGGTCCAGGGAAGACATGGCTTGGCAGTTTGGGCTGGACTGTTCCCATGAGGCACAGGGTCAGACTGATTTGCATATAGCCATGTCTGAACTGGGGTGGCAGAGTGGGCTAAAGAACGGTGATGGATTAAACCCAGATCTTTTGACTGGGTGTGAGTGTTTGATTGATTCAGATGCTACGTCCATCACCACCCCCTTTTGTACCGTCCCTGACATTTGTGTGCACAAGGCCCAATGGCATATTCATTCTCCGTATACATATAAGAGAGACCTGCTGTTACCCCGCAGATTTAGTGCCTGATCCCCTCTGTTAAGCCCAGTGTTAACTAAAAGATACCTTTACTTCTCCAGTATTGGGGTGTCTTTCATAGATTCACATGCTTGAATATTCCCCGTCGCCAAAGTAAATACTTATAAGTACCAAGGATAGCAGTAACACATAGGAATACATTAGAAGAAAAAAGAACTTTCATAACATATCCAAGTCATTTGTTAGTCCAAACTACAGCCAATCAGACGCAAGCACCACTCTAGAAACTTCTCCTCAGATTTTCTACCGCACGTCGTGTGGCCTTTTTTCACCAAGACCCTTAAGGACAGGGAGGGGTGTCTCCTCCTTTGATTGCAGAGATAGAAGGAGAAGGATTCACCTCTTTCTGATGCAGAAAGCCTTGCGTCAGTTGGGTCTAGACCCACCTCAAAACATAGCAGTGTGCAGGATATGCCATCTCCATTCCTGAAGAAGAAGAAACTTGAACTCCAGAAGGCTCCTGCTGTGTCTTCTCCTCTTCCTGCTACGCCTACGCCCTTGAGATCTGACTCTCAGGCGTCCACGGCTCCTTCTCTGCATGTTTCCCTTAAAAAACGTGCAAAATCGTCGACTGGACCTTCGACGGTTGTTCCGACGAGAAAATCTGCCATCTCCACCTCTCTGACGACAACAGTGACGACGACTTGTGCCAGCTGTTGTCCCGTCCCGTCAACTGTGTTATTGTCATCGACGTCTTCTTTCGCATCACTGCCCTCTGGTGCCATTTTCATCATCAAGTTCAGGGGCTCCTGCTGTTGACCCTCTACACCACCGTCGGCATGTACCTTTGGATCAGCTTCCCATTCCACGTCACTCTCAGCCACCATCACCTCTTTTTGCCACTGCTTCAGAGCATGACTCTGATTCTGAAGAGGAGGTAGATGATAGATTCCAGGCAACTCGAAGCCCTTCGGAACTGGTTATAAAATGTCAGGACTAAAATGGATGATCAGGAAGATCCTTACTACCATGAGGAGGAACCTTCTGCTCCGGTACCCACAGCGTAAATACCACTCTCCCTCATTTCTAAACTCCAATATATGCTGGAGGATTATAATAGGCGATTTCCACCTTCTCACCAGGGGGTCTCCTCATCCTACAGTGCCTGCAACAACAGCGGCTCCTCCCTCTACTGCAATGCCAGAGCCGTCTGCGTCTTCTGCACCACCTACTACCTCTATTCAGGTTCATGCAACTGTTTACCAGGATGACGACGTTCGCCAGGATCGGGAAGACGGCGAAGTTGATAATGGGAACATGGCTGATTGGGACGACTATCAAATCCAGACGCCATTGCCGCCACCTTGGGTCCAGGGGATCGCCCTCCTGTGGATATAGCGGGTTTTCACCAACTTATGGAACGAGCGGCGCTGCGCTTCAAGCTCCCTATAGTTCTGAAAGATGAGGAATGTTTTCTTATTGACTTCAAGAGTCAACCATTTAAACAGGTCCGGGCAGTGCCTATAACTGACTTATTCTGGAATGAGGGCGTCAAACTGATGCAGACGCCGAATTCTATCCCGGCGCTTCTTCCTCGTTTGGAGAAGAAATATATGGCGCCCCAGGGTTCTCTAGCCTGCCTGGTTGCGCAACCTAAACCTGATATCGTCATTACCCAGGCCGAACAACGTCGTTCCAGCAATCCTTCTTCTCCTATTACCGCTCCTCCTGACCATGAGGGACGTCGTCTTGATGCCATTGGACGGAAATTCTCCACTATGGCTTCCACCACTGTGAGGACTGCAAATTCTCTGGCCATTCTGGGGCGCTATGACCGCCAAATGTGGTCGGATATGTCTTCTTTTATCGACCTCATTCCTAAGCCCTCCAGAGAAGAGGCTCTCAATATTCTTCAGGAGGGAGAGAGAGCGTCATCTGAAATCATCGTCTGCTCTGTGGACATTGCATGCACTGGTTTTCGTCAGCTTGCTGGGGCGGCCGTTTTGCGTTGTCAGGGCTGGCTTTGTTCCACCTCTTTTCGCCAGTAGGTTCAGGCGAAGATCCTCGACATGCCCTATGACTGCGAATCGCTCTTTGGCCAGCATGTGGACGACGCACTTCAGACCATAAAAAAGGATACCGAGACGGCTTGTGCCCTGGGCAAATTTCAATTTCGCGAACAGCCTTTTCGTGGCGGACGCTGCACTTCCTCTTCTTTTCGCTGCGGATCCAACCAGTACCGCTCCTACGGCCAAGGAAATCAGAGGTATTCCTCCCAGTCGCAGCAGTCCTATCGACAGCAGTCTTCAAAATCCTACAGAGGAAAATCTTCCTACAGAGGATCTGCTTCTAAGAAGCAATGACTTACCTTCCCCACTCAAAGTTGGAGTTCGAATCTCCCTCTTCTTTTCCAATTGGCCTTCAATCGCCTCAGACCGTTGGGTGCTGGACATTCTATCAAAGGGTCATGCTTTGGAGTTTGTAAAATTCCCTCCAAACACTCCTCCATCTGGTCCCCCTCCGGCACACCTCAAGGAGCTTTTCCAACAGATTCGACTCATGATTCAGAAAGGTGCCATTGAAGTGGATCCCAAGTCTCAGAAGGGGATGGGATTCTATTCCTGTTTTTTCCTCGTCCTCAAGAAGTCCGGCGAATGGCGTCCGATCCTCGACTTACGAGCCTTAAACAAGTACCTGAAGTGCCAATCCTTCCGCATGCTCATGCTCGTGGAAATTCTCCGCCTTCTCTCAAAGGACGATTTCATGATCACCATCGATCTCCAGGACGCTTATTTGCACGTGCCTATACTTCCAAGACACCGAAAGTATTTACGCTTTTGGGTGGGGCGCAGAGACTTTCAATTCAAGGTTCTGCCTTTCGGACTTCGCTCCGCCCCTCGCGTCTTCACGAAAGTCCTGGCTCAGGTGGTGGCGTATCTACGTTTGAAAGACGTTCAAATCTTTCCTAATTGGACTACTGTCTCATCAAGTCGCAATCTCGTCACCAGGCGTCTCTGGACACTAAAATCTGTCTGACTATTCCACTCTCTCGGTCTGTCCAGCAACACCGAGAAGTCTCGGGTCGAACCAGCTCTCTGCAGGACTTTTCTAGGCGCCACTCTGAATACTTCGCTGGCGAAGGCATTTGTGTCTCACAAGCGTCAGCTGCGTATTTTACGCCTAGTGGCTCTCATCCGTTCTAAAGGGTCCGTTTCAGTTTGTGTATTGAAATCCTTTCTCGGTATGGCGTCCTCCTGCATCTCCCTGATCCCAAATTGCAGGCTCAAGAGTCGCCCAATTCAGAAGGAATTGGACAAGCAGTGGCGTCAGGTCACCGGCTCTTTCAACGATCTGGTCCTAGTGACCGCTCGAATGAGGTCCGCTCTCCAATGGTGGGCTCAACCGTCAAACATCGCTGCCGGTACTTCTTTCCTAACCATCGCTCCGGAGCTCGTCCTTACCACGGATGCCTCCCTGGAAGGCTGGGGCGCACATCTTCAGGGGCTATCTATAAAGGGCAAGTGGACCCTGTCTCAATGTTCCTGGCACATCAACAGACTGGAACCCTGGGCCATTTTCCTGGCGCTCAAGTCTTTCCAACTTCTGCTCCAGGGAGAATCTGTGCTCATTCAAACAGACAATACCACCAGTATGCACTATGTGAACAAACAGGGCGGCACCAAGTCACTGCTCCTTTCTCAGCTGGCATATGGGACTGGGCTCTACGTTACCAAATCACCCAGACAGCGGTTCACCTACCAGGCATCTCCAATATCCTAGCGGACTCCCTCAGCAGGTCTGCGTCCTCGACCCACGAGTGGGAGTTGCATCAGCCAAATCTGGACTTCATCTTACGGTTGTGGGGTCGCCCGAACATGGATCTGTTTGCGAGCCCTCTGAACCGGAAATGCCCATCTTATGCAAGTTGGCTTCCCCATCAAGGGTCATGTGGGAATGCCCTTTTGATGGACTGGTGTAATCTATTCGCCTACGCTTTTCCGCCGATTCCGCTGGTTCCTCGAGTGTTGTAGAAAATGCGGAGACAGCCGTTCCACATTCTCCTGATCGCTTCCAGATGGCCTTGACAAGCCTGGTTCTCGGAGCTGCTGCTTCTTTCCCAGTGCGAACCCATCCTCCTTCGTCCTCGAGTGGATCTCCTCACAATGGACAAGGGTCAGATCTGTCATGCAGACCCCTCCTCTCTCAAATTATCGGCCTGGAACCTGAGCACCTTGAATTTGCCCACTTAAATATTTCACCAGCATGTAGAGACGTTCTTGCCAATGTGAAAGCTCCGTCCACAGTAAAGACTTACAAGCTAAAGTGGAAAAGGTTCTGTCACTGGTGTGCCTCTGCCAACGTCCATCCCGTACACTCCTCTCCTGCTCAGCTTCTGCCGTTCTTTCTGCAGTTGGCTCTATCAGGACTTTCCCACTCCACTTTGAAGGTCTTCCTAGCGCAATCTCTCGTTTCTGACAGGATGGTTCTTCTTCTCTCTACTATTCCAGAGCCATTCGGCAGTTCTTCAAAGGAGTATTCAGGATGTTCCCGCCCATTCGGCGTCCTCCTCCTACCTAGCATCTCAATGATGTTTTGGCGCTATTGATGAAGGCGCCTTTTGAGCCCATTCACAAGCGGATTTAACATTTTTGACCTGGAAGCTGGCATGTCTTGTCTTGACCTCCTCATGTCGCGTGAGTGATATCCATGCCTTTACCATTCAGCCTCCTTTTCTTCAATTCAAATCGGACTGTGTCGTACTTCACACCAACCTGGCATTCATGCCTAAGGTGCAGACTGATTTTCACCTCAATGAACCAGTGTTCTTAAAGAACTTCTTCGCTAATCCTCAATCTCCAGCGGAGCAACGTTTGCATTCATTGGACGTTAAAAGATGCCTTAAATTCTACATCGACAGGACCGCGCCCTTTCGTAAGTCTGATCAACTGCTCATTGCTTACGGACGTATGCGCAAGGGGCCTTCTGTTACCAAGCCAACTATTGCACGTTGGATTCCTCAGCAATTTCATTTTGTCATCAGAAGGCCGGCAAGCCTCTTCAATCTACAGTTCAGGCTCATTCCACCAGGGCGATGTCTTCCTCGACTGCCCTGTTTGCGGGTGTGCCGAATCACCAAATATGCCGAGCAGCCACGTGGTCCAGCAGGCATACTTTTACTAGGCACTACTACCTCGGGACAATCCATGAAGCTGATTCAGCAGTGGGCCAAGCAGTGCTTCGTAATCTTTTTAAATAAGGTGAGCCTCTTTCATTCCCTCCGCCTATATGAGTAATTTGTCTGTCTGACAGCATTATGTGATTTCTTTGCATTGTATGCTTATGCTCTGCTCTTTTGCCTTGCGGCCAGCTATTACTGCTCACTATTCTATTCAAGCATGTGAATCTATGAAAGACACCTCAATACTGGAGAAGAACAATTGTTACTTACCTGTAAATGGTGGTTCTCCAGTATTGGTGTCTTTCATAGATTCACATGCGACCCACCCACCTACCCTCAGAGGCTCACTTCTCCTCTTAGACTCTTTTGTCACTCCACTCAGGTACTACGAAAATCTGAGGGCCTTTACCTCTGAGGAGAAGGTTCTAGAGGGGTGCGTGCGCCTGATTGGCTGTAGTTTGGACTAACATAATGACTTGGATATGTTATGGAAGTGATTTTTTATTCTAATGTATTCCTATGTGTTACTGCTATCCTTGGTACTTATAAGTATTTATGGTTTTAGAATGTATGTAATTATGTTTCCATATACATATATTGTTGGTTTTTATTGCTAATTTATTCACCGTAGGGCTCCCACTTCGACGACAGAGAATATTCAAGCATGTGAATCTATGAAAGACACCAATGCTGGAGAACCACCGTTTACAGGTAAGGCAGAGTAGGTTAAAGAACGGTGATGGAATAAACCCAGATCTGTTGACTGGGTGTGAGTGTTTGATTGGTTCAGATGCTCAGTCCATCACCACCCCCTTTTGTACCGCTTTGTTCTCCATAAGTTGGCAGGGTATGCTCAGACGTGAGCCCCTTGCTCACTTTGCCACTGGATTCAAGCAAGCCTGGCTGAAGACGGCTGAAATGCCAGAAACCTGTCCTAGGAAGCCTGTTTCCGATCCAGGGAAGGCATAGCTTGGCAGTTCGGGCTGGACTGTTCCCATGAGGCACAGGGTCAGACTGATTTGCATATGGCCATGTCTGAACTGAGGTGGCAGAGTGGGCTAAAGAACGGTGATGGATTAAACCCAGATCTGTTGACTGGGTGTGAGTGTTTGATTGGATCAGATGCTCCGTCCATCACCACCCCCTTTTGTACCACACTATTCTATTCAAGCATGTGAATCCATTAAAGACACCCCAATACTGGAGAAGAACAATTGTTACTTACCTGTAAACAGTGGTTCTCCAGTATTGGTGTCTTTCATAGTATGCATCGCTCCTGTCTACTCAACAGATCTTGCCTTTTGCAGACACATTGTGTTACCTACCCTTGAGCTACCATTTGACTGTACTGTCTCGCATGAGTTCACATCTTCGCTACTCCACAGCAAGCTGGTGAATTCATGCATCGTAACTCTGCACGCACATCCCCAACAAGCGGTGCGTCTGCACCATCTAGGCCCTCGTCACCTCTGTCAGAAATCCGGTTAACTCTGTCCCGTGCTACATGCCTGAACCCCACTATCAGAATCTAGGCTGGATTCATGCCACCTTTTTAGTCAAGTGATGTCATGTTTGGACACTATTGCCAATCCACTATTGGGTAACAAGTGATCAATTGAGTTGATTCCGTACCTGACTACGAACATACCCATGTCTAACACCATATTGTCTGATGTAACAGTGATAGTATACCTTAGGTGCCTAATTTTCACCCTGGACGCCCTCGTTCACTCGAAGAGCACTCCGTCTGGCTATTTGGTTGACCTCCTACAGGTTATTCTCCAGTCATTTACTTGGTTGCATATCAATGTACTTTTCACACTTTCTCACCTGCCTCTCTGAGGCTACCCCCCCCCCTCCCCCCCCACTTTACTGTACATCTACCTAACTTCTCTTTCAATTCTTTGTGACCCTACTTCCCCCTTCTCTCTTCTTCTCCTTTACTTTCTCTCAGCTCTCTTACTTTCTAATCTTTGATTCATCACACCGACGCATTGGTGAAATATCCACTGTACTAGCTCAATGGTTGGCACAGCATTATTTCCATTGGTTTTGGTTTATTGGAAGGGTAATACATTCCTAGTGAGATTGGGCCACCAATGTGATAGGAAGGAGGACTGGGAAATGTTATGTGTCTTTTTTTTTGTTTTTTTGTGCACATCTACCAATATTGTTAATACCGTGCTTGTCGACCCTGCTGTACTGGTGGAGTGTCTTGCGCTCTATAAGAGACCATTTTCGTGGGTTGAAGAGCCATTTAATCCTCGGAGGCTTGGCAAGGCACCTCTGAAGACCCCGAGGTGTCTAGGAGGATCGGGATAGCCTTGAATGACTTTCAGGAGATAGCTGAGAGGGAATCTTTATAGAGTGGCAAATATACTAGGGCACAGGCGTATGGTGAGGAGGAGCAGCTGGGGCATACCCTAGTGACAATGACTTGTAAACCTTGTTTTACTAACGATATTCTTGAAATCCGAGACCGAGACTGCTCACTATTTATGGATGCACCGGATATTCTATGGGTTTTTCCCACCTTCACAGGACAGAAAGAGTATAAATTGATGCATATCTAGAGGAAGTGGTGCTAGGCTGGTTGAGTGACAAGCAAAGGGAATTGTTATCTGCCGATATAGAAGAGGATGAAATGAGAGAGGAACTTGTGCAGCTGCAATCTGGCAAATTCTCCATCACTCGGTACAATCGGAAGGGGTGTCCCCTCTCGACGTTGCTTTTTTCTCTGGCTGTGTAATCATTGGTTGTCAAACTTCATCAACATCACCACGTCTACACACTCCGATATCCCACTAGGCATTTGCTAATGTTCATATGCTGATAACATCATGATATATTTAAGGAATCCTCAGGAAAGCTTGAATGGGGGTACTAAGCAAATGTGTTCGTTTTGGGAGGTTGCCAGGCATTCAAATGAACTGGGAAAAATTCAATTAATTCCTCCTCACCTCTGCCACAGGATGTTTCGATTCTGACTTTCCAACAAAATTGTGAGATTCTGACCTTCTATATTTGGGGATAGTGGTGTCTAGGTATAAGGAAGAGCTAACCCGTGCATAGTGTGGAAAGGCTCTCGCCACTAACAGATAGCATCACTTTTCTGCCCGCTTCCTGGCGGGTCATGTTCCACTCATGAAAATGGTTGTATTGCTGACATTTCTATATTTATTCCTCACTCACCGGGGCGCCACAAGTATTAAAGCCACAGTTGATTCAGCTGGCCTGGACAGGGAAGCAACCGTCCCTCAAATGGAATATCCCCGTGCAATCTTTCTCTAGTGGGGCTTTGATGCTCCAGATATGGAACTCTATTTTGTATGCACCCAGGCACACTATGCCAGAGGTATTCAAACTTTTCCAGGTTGAGCCCCCCCAGCTGAATTCCCCCAGATGTTGGGCCCCCCACCACCCGACCGAAACCTCGGGAATCCGGCACACCACATGATCGACTGCAACGCGCACACCACGGGCCATATCCGGCAAACAATGCTCAACACAACAAGAGTGCCTAGCAAACTGCAGGCCTGTGAGTGGGTGTGCCGAAACGACAGAGGCGTACCACACAGCTCAAAACACAATCCTCCAAGGCACAGGAAGTCATCAAACCCTCCCCATCCATCATGTACACCTTGTCATCCACCAACTCCCCCACCATTCATTCCTTCCCTCCATCTGTGCCCCATCCACATCCAAACCCCTTCAACCACTTGCAAACCCATCCACCATCTATCCCTCCATCCATCATCTCACCCATCCATCCCTCCATCCACCCCCTCACCCATCCATCCATCATCCATCCATCCCTTCACCCAATCCATCCCCTCACCAATCCATCCACTCTTCCACCCATCCATCCAACCACTCACCCCTTCACCCAAGCCCGGCCCTCACAGAGAGTCTCTGCATCGCGCGGCACAAAGGGAAGATCGGAGTGGAGCACGCGCCCCCCCTGGGATGGTGCCGCGCCCCACAGTTTGAAGAACCCTGCACTATGCTATACAGTGGTACAGACCCATCCCTTTTTTACCTCACCTGGCCATAGAACAGGGTTATATGTCCCGTGCCTCTTCCTTCTTACCAGGGTTCGCGGGCAACCTCCGCTGATTCATCAAACTCCACAGTTGGTTGCACAACAGCGGCATGGTGAAAACTGGCTAAGAGACTTGCCAAGCCTCTGCGCTACTCTCCATTAATTCCATTACCTAATCACCCTTTCTTTCCAGCAACATAGAAAACTGCTTGCAGACACATGCTTAAAGTTGGTGTTTCCACCTGGGGAGATCTCTACTCCAACGGTTTGTTTGTCACCCGCGAAACTCTATTTGTAGGAGAGATGCCAACCCCATTGGATATATGTTCTTGATATCTTGGGTATAGTCAGGGTAGATTGATATGCGACTGTTCTCAATCGTGTGGGGCCCCGACTCCCTCGCCGCCCTGAGAATACAGTCTCGGTCCTTGTAGTTCAGGATTTTCGCGATGAGGGCTCTAGGAGCCTCCCCCGGCCGCGGAGGGGGCACCAGGGCTCTGTGTGCCCGTTCCACTATGAAGACGCTGGACAATCCATTCGGACATAGGTGCTCACGGATCCAAGTCTCTAGGAAACGCTCAGGGTTCCCCGCCTCCAGTCGTTCCGGTACCCCCAGGACCCTTATGTTGCTCCGACGCGCCCTCCCTTCTGCATCCTCGGTGCGCCTTTCCAATGCACGGGTAGTAGAGGTAAGTTGGGCAAGCGACTTTTGCAGGGAAGCGACCTCCCCCTGCAGTTGAGTGATATTGCCCTCCGCATCCGAAACCTGGTCCGCTACCTTGCCAAGGTCTGTCCGCAAAAGGTTTACATCTATGGAGACCGTCTCTATCTGGCTCCAGGGCAGTGTGTGAACCCTGAATAGCCTTGAGGAGTTCCGCTCTGGACGGTTCCGATGAGTCCTCACCCCTGTCTTCAGGGCCCTTCTGTCGCGTGATTCTTTGTGGCTGCAGGCGAGGGGTAGTGTACTGCACGATCGTATTAGGCTGGGAGGCCTTTTTGCCACAACCCGAACGGGCCGCCATGGCGATTGGCGCAAGTCCGTATGTCACAAGGTGCGCACCTCAGGGCCGGCCAGGAAGGGCCCCCCCTAAACCAATCCAATTGAAGAGATAGTAGGCGCACACCACAGCGCACAAAGGACATAGCACAAGTAGCGCCCAGGCAGTCCAATCAGGCCAAAAAGTAAGACCGCGTAGGAGCAGCCCACGACCGCCCTCCTCCAGTGGGGGACTAGGATTCAGGGCCCCCGGCGAGGCAACAATGATCAGCACAAGCGGGAACGCGGGCAACATCACCTCCTCTCATCGCGCTCCTAGCTTCCCTCAGGGCAGCAGCAGAAGATCTCCCATGTCCCACAGCGCTGGGCAGGGCAGGGCAGGACACAGATGCACCCCGCAACCAGTGGCTTCGGACTCCCCAGAGGCCGCCCGGTACAGTTCTCCAAATGGCGGGTGCGTGGGGGAGGGGCGCAATCAGTCCACGGCCCCAGCGGCTCTGCTCCACAATCACCCCCGATGCAGGAAGATAGCTAAGGGCAAAAAAACAGGGTACAAAACAGAGTTCGGTGGGAGGAGGGAAACATGTCGGAAGGCTCCGCAGATATTAATGAAGGGGCCGGGTCCAGTCAAACAAGCAGCAGTCCGGGACCCCCGCATTCACCCCACGCCTTAACCGGGAGCCAGGGTAGGCGGTACTCACGTCCTCCGTCTCTGGGTGCAGTCGCTCCGATGACCGCGCACGCAGTCCCCAGCAACAGCGAGGGGGAGGGGGCCAGAGCTCCGGCACAGGAACGCTGCACAAAATGGACGGCGCCTCCGTCCCGTCTCCCTCCTGGTCGCTCAGCAGGAAGGTCTCTGTGCCGCCGTCGCCCGACCCTCCGTCCATGGTCCGGAAGCCTCGGCCAGGTCACTTGCGCTCCTCAGGGGGCTCGCTCAGGTCGGGGAGCCCCAGGTGGTACGCCCGCAGTCCGGCCCCACCGTGTAGGCCCAGTCCGCGGCGTCACGTGATTAAACGCGCCGACGCCGACTCCAGCAGCATTTGTTTCAGCGCCCTCGAAGGATTGCAGGTCGCGGGTCCGTTCTTTCGGGCTCAGGAGTCTCGGCGGGGACACTCCCACTTCAGACACGCTTTCCAGCTATCGGGAGAGCCCGGGCAGGAGAATTTGAAGGATTTTGCTGGTCTTCGGGACGGAGCTGGTGGAGCTCACGTCCTGTCGGCCATGCTGCTTGGCCACGCCGTAGGGCTTTAGTTTGGATATACTTTTTACTGCAAGATGACCTTACTGAAAGCTTTGTTTTCTGTATTGAATGGGTATTAAAAGTGACTTATATTAACATACATGGAAACAAAAGCATTGTGCCTGGCTGGACGTTGTCAGTGAGAAATCCTCTGCCTGTTCCAAAAAGGCTATATTGAGGAGCATATAAAAGGTCTTCTTAATCAGGGTGTGGTAGAGGTAAGGTAAAGGTAACATATGCTGGAAACGTACTGCCCTTTAGGGTATTTATTTGTAGTCCCCTTTGTCCACAAAAGCTATGTTGTGGGAAGAGCATGACTCTGCAATCGCAAACACACCTACATACTGCCTGCTGGCAGATGAAGACTTCTTGCCCATTCCATTAGGTATGTGTGATATTAATGAGATAAGTATTTTCTTCACTTTGGTAATATTCTGAATCATTGTTATCTATTTTTATGATGACTATCCTAATACGTACGAGCTTCTCTGGCAGGTCTGTCTGATTCTGGCCATAATTAAACCGTTTTAAGCATAATCTAGACTATAAGAAGAAGCTGGTATTACATGTCCATTTTCCTTTCTGTTCACGCAGGTAAGAAGTAAAGGAGTGTTAGGAAACTCTTAATTATGAGCCTTACTTGACTTACACTAATCAGAATGACTACTGTCGACTGTTCCCAATGCCGCCCCGGAATACCACCTGCTCTCTACATATAACTCTAACACTGAGCAACAGAGGTGTCCTAAGGGGGGAAAGGGAATGGGGAGAAAAAGAAGAGACAGCCAGCCAATAGTGGTTTCTTATCCAGAAAGGTTTTTCTTTCTTCTGCTTGCAAAAGTTATAAAATGTAATATTTTCTTGAGGATATTAAGAACTGCAAGAAAATACAAACATAGGTTATCTATTCTACCTATTCTTTATAACAATAACTCAATTTTATAAGTATGATTTAACTTGAAAACGTTTTTAATCTATCTAAGCCCATGGATCCTCTTCTATGCAGTGTGAAATGTACCTTCTTTCTAATTTCTCACAGAATTTTTATTTTTGTTTGTATACTTGAATTATATCATTTAATGTTCTTAATATTTTCAGTGAAATAATTATTTACAATTTAAAATTTTCTATTCTTGTCCTTCCAGTGGAAGTACTTTTGTGACTCTGCACATTCGACGAAGGCTTTGACTGGAAAAAACCTTCTTCACTCTCAGGTAAGTGTTATTCTTCTTAATTTGGCAACAGGGATCTTATCTGTTTCTGTTGCTTTGTGTTGTTTCTTTTTCCCTCAAGAGAAATAAACACCAGGTGAGTAATTATTTTCTTTTCCTTTCTTTTCGCTCCTCGAATGTAATCGAGTACACGTAACTCTCTTTAATCTAATTATGTACAGTGGATGGTGTCTAGTATTCTCCTCTGTCTTAATTTTGAGACTCCATGGGAAGGACGAGTGCTCAGAGTCTGAATATGTAACACCACTCCTAAACAGAGAAGCGTACTCCATGTCAAGACACTTCCCAGTGGACCAACTCCTTAGCGAGTCACTTCAGCAGAAGGACAAACGACGAGAGGACATGACATCTCTACCATAACTAAGCATCCATCACAGAGGACTTCGAAAGGCTGCTTCTTCCACAATTCAGTCGGGTGAAGTGTGCATTCTTTAACTAGCGCACGCTCCACATTCCAATCGTAGTTTAGGGAAAACAACTAGTGTTCTACAGGGAACGCTGAGCTGGCTGGACTGAAGTCGAAGTTGGATGGAGAGGGAATTCCATATTTTAGCTACTTGGAATGAAAATTATTTTCCTCTCCATCTTACTCTTTTTGTACCCAGAAGATGTACCAGTCCAGTGTCAGTAGATGGCTGGTTCCAAACTGGAATGGCATGGTGAGCAAAAAACGATGGATTTAGGCCCAGATCTCTGTACTGGGGTGAATATATGACATTGTTCTGCATTCTGTCCATCAATTGTTCTTTTTGCATTTGTCACCCCAAGTGGGATGGGTATGCCCAGACGTGGGTCCTGTGCTCTCCATGCCACTGGAGTCAAGCTATCCTGGCTGATGAGGGCTGAAAGCCCGAAACTGGTCCTAGGATGCTTGTTTCCAGTTCAGGGAGAACCTGGCCTGGCAGTTCAGACTGGACTGTTTCCATTGAGCACAGGGTCAAGACTGATGTGCATATGGCTGGGTCCAAACTGGAATGGCATGGTGAGCAAAAAAACGATGGATTTAGGCCCAGATCTCTATACTGAGGTTAATGTATGACATTGTTCTGCATTCTGTCCATCAATTGTTCTTTTTGCATTGGTCATTTTGCTCATGCTTCTTGCTCCCCGCTGAGTTTACACCTGTCTGTGTAAATGACATGGGCACATGGTGCAGTCTGGCTGCTGTAAGGCAGAAGTAGCCAAACTTATTGGCATGGTACGTGTTGATTACCCAAGCATGTTTCGACTGACCTGTGCTTTTTTTGTGATTTTTTGGGTCTCAGTATTGTTACCAAGACCAATGGATGTTATATTCCACAAGCTGACACACTTGAGGATAGGTGAAGAGTAGCACAGTACTTTAATACTTTTGCTTTCATCAGTGGCTACTGGAAAATGACCCTGTCACCAGATTAACACTACATTTTAGTGGCTGGTGAACTATTTCTTCCTTTCTTTTTTATGGTTTAGAGTCATGTGTGACCCATCGGGTCGATAGTGCCGTTTACACCAGTACTTGTAACGAGTACTTAGAAAAACTCCAAAAGAGGCTAGCTTCCTAAGAAAATACCAGAATAACCAAGAGCCTGCAACAGGAAAGTCTAAAAATGCAACGTGCAGACCTAACATTTTCACCCTCGAAATTAACCAAGTTCAAGTTTTTATTGCAAGCATTGGATCTCCGAAGAGGTCCACAGAAAGAACACAGAATACATTTAATTCATTTCAGTACAATTTCATAACACTTAAGAAAATATATATATTTTAATATTTATTTATATAATCTAAACCAGTACATTTAATTCGCAGATAAAAATAACAAGTGGCAAGCTTCAGCGGAAGTAAGAACATTAGATTTTATAAAATCAGTTTTAAAAATAGACGACAAGGAAAATACAATGTAGAGCATATACAAATTAAGTGGTTTACATTGTGAATCGAAATTTGCCTAGCTAACGTAACGGTAAGTTTCAATTCTATTAAGGACAGGGAGGCGAGGATTATGCTTTTCTTCCTTCGCTATTTATCATTACATGAAAACGCAGCAGCCTCAGAAAAGCTTCAATTAATGCTTATACGCAACAACAAAGAAGCATTTAGAAAACACATTGAAAAAATCCATGGATAAACTAAAACTCCCAGGAGTCCGCCATAACAGTCCAAATATAGTCCTTCCACTATGTCCACGAGGTATAGATAATCAGTCCCTCAACAGTCTTCCTCCTCTTTCTTCGCGCAGATTACGCTCTCCATTCATTGGTCTTGTTTGGAACCGTCATTCCCTAGTAGAAAAAATGACAGCGTAAGCGTTGCAAAAATAACTCCACTTACTGTCATAGAACAGAGGAACAGCATCAAAAACAACAGTAGATATGTATCAATCGTAAACCTAGTTACTTACTGCCATACGGGGTGTTCGGAATCAGCGAATTCCTGGGTGGGATAATTCTCGCCTCCGTGTCCTTAATAGAATTGAAACTTACCGTTACGTTAGCTAGGCAAATTTCGATTCTATTGCAGGACTGGAGGCTTGGGTTATGCTAGTTTAAAGCTTACTCACCACCAACTGGGCAAGATCCACCACTGGTTTAAAATAAAACCTCTTAAACGTGGAATCCGACGACCAATCAGCCGCTCTGATTAAATCCTCCAAACGAGCCCCCACAGAAAAAGCCTTCGAAGCCATGGCTCCCCAGGCAGAGTGAGCTCCAAAACGCTTAGGATCAATGCCCGCTTCTTGCATGACCCATTGCACCCACCTGGCAATGGTGGGGGAAGAGACTGCCGTGTGTTGTTTCCGCAGGGCAATCAGTAATTGTCGCTCGCCCGGGGAGCGAATGTCCAGAGTCATGTCCTCATACGCTTTTAAGCACTGAACCACACACAACTTGGGGACGTCCACAAAAACCGGGTACGATATAACCCGTGACGCGGATTTTGTGTGGCGTCCCACTGTGAAAGTAACTCCTTCCGGGGGAAAAAACCCGGGCTGAAATGTCCAGAGCACGAACATCTAAGACTCTCCGGCAAGATACCAAACACAAAAGCATAGCTAATTTTGCTGAAAGTTCTTTCAAAGATAAATATTTGTTAGGTTGCCAGGACAAAAAAAGGTTCAAAACCACATTAACGTCCCACAGGACCGAATACCTAGGCTCCGGAGGTAACGAGAGACGTATGCCTCGCAGTAGCCTACAAACAAATGGGTGTTCCCCCACCGGTGACCCCTCAACCGGGTGATGGCACGCTGAAATAGCCGAACGCATAGTGTTAATCGTGCTGTACGCGAGGCCCTTGGTCGCTTTTTCGGCCAGAAAATTTAAGATGAGAAGGATACCTGCGACCAGGGGATCTATATCCCTTCGAAGACACCAAGGCATCCACTTAGTCCAAGCGAATTTGTAGCGCTTCGGCGTAATGGCTGCCCAGGCCTTGGACAACAGGCTCTCAGCTGACCTCGAAAGACCCGGGAGCGACCAACGGCGCCGGAAAGCCTTCATGCCATGAGACGGAGAGAACCCTGAACGATGAGAGGATGCGGCCCTTGATCCGGATTGAGCAGGAGATGTGGAAACTGGGGGAGTAGGATTGGAGAATCCCAAGAAAGTTCCAGAAGAACCGGAAACCAGACTTGAGATCCCCAGAACGGTGTGATCAACACCAGCTCCACCTCCTGACGGCGAACCTGGGCCGCCGTTCCGCACCACCATCGAGAAAGGAGGAAACGCAAAGGATCTCTCTTGACTCCAATCCTGCAGAAAGGCGTCTGTGGCCTCCGCCAGAGGGTCCGGCCTCCAACTGAAAAATCTTGGAAGCTGATGATCCAGCCGAGACACAAACAGGTCCACGGAGAATGGGCCCCATCAAACGTTCAGCCACTGGAAAACCGGAGTATCCAGTTTCCACATGGCTGGAATCCAGGAGATACCTGGAGTGCCAATCCGCTACTTGATTAGCTTGACCCGGTAAGTATTCCGCCGTCACCGATATGTGGTGTGTAAGGCAGTAGTCCCAGAACTCCTTCGCCAAATTCACCAGAGCCTTGGAACGTGGACCTCCCAGGTGGTTGACGTATCGAAACGCTGAATCTTTGGTCCAGCATCGTACTGCGAAAGAGCCGGCCAGAAGCTCCAAACAGTTGATGTGCAACTACTGTTCTTCTAAAGACCACGCTCCGCCTGTGGAGAAATCCCCGCACCGGGCACCCCAACCCGATCTGCTGGCGTCGGACTCTATGACCAGGTCCGGGACAGACCCGAAGATCGCCCGACCATTCCACGCTTCCATGTGTGACAGCCACCATGACATTTCCTCCTTCACTCCCGCCAAGAGGGGTACCATCTGATCGTAGGACATGCCCCTCCGAAGATGTTGGGCCTTGAGACGCTGGAGCGCTCTGTAGTGCAAGGGCCCTGGGAAAATCGCCTGGATGGAGGACGACAGAAGCCCTACCACCCTGGCCACTCCCCGTAGGGAAGTCCGGTCTTTCGCAATCGTCTGGCGTAACATATGCCGGATCTTGGCCATCTTCCGTGATGGCAGACTGAGCGAAGCCTCGACGGAATCAATGACAAAGCCCAGAAAGGTAACTTTCTGACACGGAACCAGAACTGATTAGGAACCGTTGATGATGAAACCCAGACTCTGAAAATGCGAGACCGCTTGTTGGAGCGGAGAGGTCAAGATCTTGGGACACTGGGCCATCAGGAGGATGTCGTCCAAGTAAACGATCATCCGAATGCCCTGCCCGCGCAGGCACCCGAACACCAGATATAGCACCTTCGTGAAGCACCACAGGGCCGAAGAAAGCCCGAAAGGAAGGACGATAAACTCGAACACTCTGGGGGATGTATAGGGTCCACCAGATAAGCGTCCTTGAGGTCTAACCTCACGATCCGATCCCGAGGAGGGAGCATGTCCCGCAGGAGGTGAATCCCTTCCATTTTGAAATGCTGGTAAATCAACCAACCGTTGAACTCTTTGAGGTTGATTACGGGCCGCTTGCCCCCTTCCATCTTGTCCACCAGGAAAACATTGCCGAGGAAAAACCCGAGGGGTGGCACGCTGATTGACAAATGGCTTCTTTGCAAAGCAATTCGGAGACCTCCTCGTCTATCAATCGTGCGTCGGTGTCTGAAAAAACGATAGGGCGGGGAGATCCCTGTTCGATGGGCAGATCGTAAAATTCTATGTGGAACACCCGTACGGTCTTAAAGACCCAAGTGTCTGCAGTGAGCGACGCCCATGCCTCGTAAATGGCCGCTAGTCGACCGCCAATGCGCACCTGATCCGCAGGTATGACACTCACCGCTGTCCTCTCGTGTAGTAAAAGTTGTTGAAATTGGCGGAGGTTTGGTATTGTCCTCTACCGGAGCCTTGCCCTCTATTGTTGGCATTGTGTCCGCCACGGTCAGTGGAGCGGCCCCTACCACGACCGCCCCCTTGAGAGAAACGTTGCTGAAAGACCCGCTTAATGTTGGACTGGGCCTTGTCTAAAGATGTAAAAGTGGACACAAATTTACCTAGTTCTTTGATAAATGGCTCTCCAAAGAGGCCACCTTGGGCCACCGCGCCCGCCTCCGAGGAAGCCAAATCCCCCAATTTCAGGTCCAGCTTAATCATCAGCGATCGCCTGCGCTCCGTTGACAGGGCACAGTTGGCGTTCCTCAGGAAAATTATGACACTCTGCGCCCAGTTTGACAGGACTTCGGGCGATATGACCGTGCCTGTGGCCTTCGCCTCCTCTGCCATGTTGAGGATCTTCGTGGCGGGCACCCCGCATCTAACAGCTTGTCTTGGCATGACCGCCAAGAGCGGTCGATGCCCTTACGCGGATCCTTCATAAATTTAGCCAGGAAGGTGGACATCTTAGCGTCCAATTCCGGTGTTAAGGCCACCTTGCCGTCCAACGTGGGCCTCGGGCACTCCCCTCGCAGGCACCCCCTAGCCTCCTTCTCGAACGGTTTGCATAAGCGACCCGCTACGAACTTGGCCACCGCGTCGCCTGGTGCCCAGGCAGCAGATCGCGGATGCATGGTCTCATCCGGATCCAGCATGCCTAAACTGTCCCTTGGTAACTCCGCGGCCGAGTTCGAGGGGCGTCAAGAACGCACCAACTCCTCGTCATCGTCCGTGTCCGGGGAATCTGCACCCGGAGACGGAGGAGCCGTCCCTGAGGCCACAGAGGACTCAGGCACCGGAAGTGGTGCAGGGGGGACAGCTTTCGCCTTAGCCAAAAAAGCGTCTCGCAGACGCTCAAAGACTCCTCTGTCCACCCCTAGCTCCCCTTCCGACGCACTCTCCCTACATGGCTTCTTCGGGGCAGGAGGGCCTTCTCCTGAGGGGCCCGGGAGACCAGTGGGTACTCCAGACTGGGCTTGCACAATTTTTGCGCACTCTTCCACTATGCGTGCTGAAAGGCGGTCGTCCATGGGACCCACCACTTCAGTAACACAACGATAGATAGAACTATCTACTGCCTGGTAGAATTAATCGTCATTTAAATAGGGATGATAGACCGCTCATAATAATCCTCCTGCTCCATGCTGTAATAGGAAAGGGACGCAAGCGTGCGCTAAAACACTACCCCCCCCCAAGAAGGGTGTCAGCAAATATGGGCAACACTACCCCCAAAGAAGGGTGTCAGCAGAATATGGGCAGGCCAAAGGGCTGCAATGACCATTACAGGCCCAAACACAGTAGGAAATAAGGGGGGCACTGACCCCTGAAAGCGCGCTGACCCTCCTCTCTGTGACCGGGTCTCACCGCCCGCTACCACACGTGTTTTTTTTGTTTGTTCTAGAAACTCCGTGCCAAACCTGCCTGCCGGCGATTCACGCGGTAGAGAAACCGCACTACGGACCCCAAAGGGCGTCAAGCATTAAATGTGGCCAAGATATAGACCCGGGAACCGGGCGTTGAAGGGGCGATTGAGGGCAAGGCTCCGTCTCTACCGGCACTAAAGCACGGCTCCTCAGACTGAGGAAAGCGTGCCGAGGAGCCAGCGAGACGCGAGAGCGCCCTCTAGCGGTCGTTTATGCACAGCAAGCAAAAGGTGGCCAAAGTCACGTAAGGAGCGAAAAACGCTCCTGCGACTACGGGGCTCTGAAAAGAAAACAACAAACAGAGCCCACAATCCCGCCTGCACGTTAACAGCAGTCGAGAAGTAAACACGCACAATAAATGCAGGAAAAAAGATTGAGGCACTTAACTGGCTGCGTGAGCAGCGAAGAAAGAGGAGGAAGAGTGTTGAGGGACTGATTATCTATACCTCGTGGACATAGTGGAAGGACTATATTTGGACTGTCATGGCGGACTCATGGGAGTTGTAGTTTATCCATGGCTTTTTTCAATGTGTTTTCTAAATGCTTCTTTGTTGTTGCGTATAAGCATTAATTAAAGCTTTTCTGAGGCTGCTGTGTTTTCATGTAATAATAAATAGCGAAGGAAGAAAAGCATAATCAGAGCCTCCGGTCCTGCCATAGAATCCCTTTATTGCATAAATCACAGATTATATTTTCACTGGTAAAATTTGTCAGGCGTCCATTCTATGTTTCAATGGTCAGATATTCATTCCTAGTAAAAGAAAATGTTTAATTCCACAATCTAACTTCCAGGTTAAAAATGATTGAAATCTATTTAGAGTGGGAGAAGCAGCAATGTGATTAAACGTTTCCTTTTTCAAGCAAAAGTCTATATCCTGCCCTCCACTGATATTGCCTACCAGTTGTGTCAACAAGCTTTTTTTATTGCAAAAAAGGCAGGGTCTTTAAAGCATTCTGTTGAATCTGAAAGATCTTCAATGCGTAAGATGGATTTCTACTAAAGCCAGAATTTTCCAGATGCTTATTGAAAATTTCTCAGAGCATAAATTCCTTAAAGTTTTCAATAAACAATGAATCACTGCCATAAGGGCCTGCATGAAAGTACTAACGAGGCCACATTCCAACCTTATCGCTTGGACACACCTTTACTTAGAATGTGACCCTCCATTATATCCATAAAGGCCCAGGTTTCCACTGTAGTTATTTCTGTGGCATATAAAGAGTAGGAGAAACCTTTAAATGGTACATTCAAGTGTCTTTGACCTAAGGATTTCTAAAATCATCTGCAGCCATTTGCATGGAGAATAGCCTTACGTGAGAGATGTTGAACATGATCTTGTTTACTTGAGTTACTAAAAAACAATCACTAAGTATTGGTAATTTTTATCTTCCTCTAAAATCTCCGTGCCTAATTCTCATTTAAATTTAATTTCCTTCCTATGTATTTTGCCTTTAAAAAAGTGGCAGTACTTTTTATGGAGTTAATATTTTTGAAAACTTATTGTAATAAGCAAGGTATTGTATGATCCCCTATGTTGGATGCATCACCATTTCACTCTGAAATGGCTAAAGGTAAGTCGTACATGTATAAGGAGAATTGCAGAGGGGTCATCAGGCAGCCTTGTTTAAGACCATTTTTGGTATACATTCTAGGAGAAAGATCATAGTCACTACCAAGTAGAACCTGGCACCAGGTAGAGTATTGAAAAGATATTATTAACCCTAATAGGTTCTCAGGCATACCTAGGCTAAACGATTTTCTAGAGCATGTCTGTTCACCCAGTCAAATACTGTCGAAAAATCGACGAAGGCTGCATAAACAGTTTGATCACTGCCATATTTTTCCAAAATTAACTGCACCGTTGCTGTGTTGTCCAGTGTGCAACACCTTTTTCTAAACCAGCTTGTTCCAAAGGAATTACCTTTAGCTCAGTCTTGCAAACCACCAAATGCTCCCCGTTACTTATTTAAAGTATCTCCCCAACATAATCCAGTAATGCAATCTGCCTATAATTGTTTATGAGGGCACTTTATATGCAATGGTACAATAATGCTCCCAGGTCAAGATTCTGGGATAACTCCTTTAAAATAACAATAATTAAACAAAGGGTTTAGGAGAATAAACCAAAAAGGATGCTTTACTGAGATTGGATTTGCGTTGCAACACCTAGCCCCTGAAGATCTTCAGAATGAAGCCTTTGATCCATTCAGCTGTGGGAGGGTCGTATTCACAATTAATACCTCCAGAAAGTGAATCAAATAGCAAAGCTGCTATCCATCGAATTGAAGGCATATAAGTCTGTTGTCGAACCAATCTGATTCTTTGATTGGGATTGGTATCTATTATACCACAGCCATCGGCCATAATGTTCTAAAATGTTTTTGTATCTTTCGAGATCACAGCCTCTCCTAAATCAATCCACTTAAGTTCAAAGCACATTTTTTATTGGCAGCTTTCTGTCTCACTCTTCCTCTTTTTAAACTGCTAATTATCCTACTTGTCTTGATGGAGCAGTACAAGATCAGCCTTCTAGTTACTCTATCTCCCTATTTAGGAGTTGTGCACTCAGTAACCAACTCCCAGGTGACTTCTTATTACATAAAGGTTCAGGTATGCCCAGAAAAGACGACATAAACCCATCAGAGTGAGCAGGAGAAATTAGATATAAAGCTTATGCTTCCAAAGAAATTGTTTGGAGCATTCCTTTTAACACTGTTATTTCATTATATCTACAATCAATTCTCCCATTACAACACCACACTTAATATTCCAAAGACCTCTGCCTGCTTTCTCTAAATCGATACAAAAGGGAACTAACGTGATCACTCAGATTGGTATCAATTACATTCAAATCAGAAAGCGAGCTGAAAAGGAAAAGAGAAAAAAATCACATGCCCAATAATAGAAGGTCCTCAGGTTGAGACACAAGTGTAATTTGCCCAGACATTGTTATCGATTCTACCATTCACTCTTAGGCAGTCGTACTACCTCAAAAGTTCCAATCGGTCACAGCCTCATTGTCTTATTTAATTGTAGCTGGAAATAACGCTGATGGAATATTAAGCCATCTACAAAGACTTTTTAAGTTTGGTTGGATATGTTCGCATCAAAATCCCCAGCTAAAACTAAATTTTGACAGTTTTCAGATTCAGCAATCTGAGATAGAAAAGAAAACACAGTTTTAATTGGGGAGTGTGAGATGGTCCTGAGGGAATGTACTTATTTGCCAGAAGCAGGGACAGGTCACCAGGCTACTGTCCGGAGCCCCTTAAAAGCTTTACAAACTACACAAAGTGTGATGGATGGATAACACTGGTGTAAAACCAAGTCTGTTTACTAGACAGTATAATTGCTTTCCCCCTACTCCCATGACCTCTATGAGAGGTGGAAGCTAGGCAACTAAGCACGTAACTAGACTTGTTTTTTTGGATAAATATAATATCTGTGTTAAAACTATTTAGCAGATAAAAAATGTCACTACCATCACGAGAAAGACCTGCTATGCTCTAGGAGATTAAGCGTAATCTACTGTTAAATTCGTTGATTTTATGAACATTCAGAACTATTTTTATCCTTATGCCACCGATCAACCAGTTCCAGTGACTAACCTCATCATTGCTAGACATCCACCTCCTATATTACCCTGACCTAAAATGGATACCCCCCCCAGTTCTGAAATCAGAATGTTTTTTGACTTCCCCTCCAAGTATCAATACTATAGTCTTCTACTTCACTGTGTGATTCTAGTGAATTTCATTTCTATTGCCAAAAATGTAACTTTCGTTTTCCCGGTAAATAGGGGATAACATCAACACCATGACTGGTATATGAATAGTCACAATTTTGTAAAAACCAAGTTGAGTACCACCTCAGAATTGAAAGTGACTCGATCTACTGTCAAAAGGGGAATGCAGTATTTGAACTAAATGCATTTCCCAGGTATTCTCCATTTATAACACTTTAGTGCCAGAAAGACATTTTAAAAGAGTTGATCTATTCAATGGCATAATTTGATTGTCAAACAACTTAAAGAAATCTAGAACAAGTGATACATCTGTGACAAAAATAGTGTTTTGCGTGAAAAGCAGGATTAGGTATATTAGCAGGACCTGTACCATTCTGGACCGTACAGAGTTAGACAGTTCCTGACAGTCCTTGAAAGTCAAGTTATTATTTGGTGTCGTTTAAGAATCAGGCATGTGAGGTGGGAGAAGAACAGCACTTTCATGCATTGCCTTCTGATTATCTTCTGGGATCAGAATTGGAGTGAACCTTCATTTTTTTAATCTCTTTTTCTGTATCCAATGCAGTCTTTGTTGACCATTGTTTACCCCAATTTTTAACATGGGCCTTCCTCTGCAGCGGTTTTGGAGTTTCATTAATCACTTGGTTTATAACTGCTTTAATCTCTTTATCTTTTCCTTTTATCTGGAAAAGCGTACATGAATCATCCCCTCGAGGTAAACTATTGTTCCTAGCAGCAACTTTTACCTGTATTTCATCCAAAGTCTGCTCAAAATGTTTTTCTAGATAGAAAATCTGGGATGCTTCCCTGTTATCAAACCTCTTTTCATGTCATTAGGGTAACCCACCTGTACCCCCAAAGTCTCTTGATTTTGCCTTGGGGAGTTAGCGTTGATTTTGCTCATCCACATTAACTTTGCTCGCTGTGAGCACCCTCATAATAGAGTTGGAATCCAGGAATCCATTGATCGTAATCTTTACCTCCTGTGGAGCCAAACAATTTAGAATCACTAAGAGAGTATGCAGAATGTGGTTCTCATTATTGGTAGATTTTTCCAATAGAATTAGAATAGATGCTAAAATTCATTCCATGCATTTCAGAGATTCTGAATATTTTACATAACTACCAGAGAGATTACAAAAGGCATCCCATTGCTTTCCCCAGGGGTCCCATGGCAGATCCTGTAGCGGTAGCTCCCAGGTGCTGGTGGCGGGGTTGGGTGGGTTTTCTTTTGGTTAAGAAGTAGTATTTTGAGGGTGGGGGGTTTCTTTTGGGTTTATAGCCTTGTTTGGAAAAGCAGATGACGGACAGTGGATCATCCGGACCAGCTCAAGCATCCTGCTGAGCCCCCATTGCATTTCGCCGCCCGACCCCAGGGTTGTGGGCCGGATGGCTGTGTACGGAACTTAAAGGGGGGGGCCAGAGGGTTTTACCGTGTTAATATTGCTTATGATACAATGCTGGTCGATATTGTAACGATTTACTGATTCCTGCAATAAAAATATATTTAAAAAAAAAAAAAAAAAGAGATTACAAAAGGCATGCAGGGCAATGTCCAGGAATGCTGATAATTTCAAACCAGGAGATAATTTTTAACTGGGAGTACTACAAAACTATTTCGTTAGTGTTTTTGGCTTGCTACAGGCATGGTATGAGAATGGTGAAGTGTTTGGGAAGATGTTGGATTACTATTGTAATCAATATCTATACCAGGCAACGTAGATTCTGCAATGAGTACTTTATTAGACCCTGATTCCAAAATAACTATTCCATCTCTAAGGAGATCCTTGACCATTGCCAAATCATTTGGATTTTTGAAGTTCTGGGGCTGTTGAACTTCCTCTGAAGGACCCCTCAACCATTAATGGAAAGTTTGGATTTATTTTTTTAACCTGCGGCTGTTGAACCACATCAATAGCCGAAGGTCAAATTGGTGATAAGGGCGTTCAAGAAAAAAAAAGGCGACAAGGTTCACAAAATAAGACTAGCCTTGTTCGGACCTCTAGCAATGAAAAGTTCTGCTGAAAGCTCAAAGCTACTGAAAATCGGATTTAACAGGCCAGAAACTTATGAGTCTCAGTAGTACGAGATGACCAAGGGACTTGCTTATTAAAAGAGCTAAGTAAAGAAGAGCTAGCAACTGGAACAAGCAGCATTGATTTCAGGAAGCCCCACCAAACCCACACTGAACACTTGCAGTAAGTGACCTAATACTCCCCCAAAACTGACCCACTGCTCCCTCCTACCGTGAACTCCTAGAGGGGCGACCTTTGACCGCTTGGAGAACCGGGACCCAGAGTGATGATGGCATCACTGCGGGCATCACCACAAGCCCTCCAGCCGCTTATGTTGCCTTATGGCTTGCCTTGCGTCTTTCCCCACCACTGAGGCAGCCACAGTCTCCTTCTGTCATCTGACTAGCCTTCTAAAGACTTATTGCGGCCCACCTAATGCCTGCAGCCAGCACCGGTGTGTTTCCTCTGATGGCTCCGCTGTTCCAGAACACTCCTCTTTAGCTGATAGGGACCCAGGATTTGCAGCACTTTTCATGTGCTCCCAGCTATACCCCAGGGCTCGATAGCATGGGGCAGTCAGCCATCCCTATTTAAAGCGCTGTACTTGACTTACCACAAAACAGCACAGCTCCACTTTGCTCCACCCCACACTGATAATCCGGAGACATAGATACTTTTCTTGCACAAAGCCCCCTCCAGGCGAGGGGCTCTCTAAGTGAGATTCCAGTTGGCCTGCAGCCACTGTGTCCCATTGACAAAGCCAAAGAGATGGTCCCACTCAACCAGCCTACTGGCCTCCCCAGGCGAAATACTTGCCTACGCTGTGAGGAAGCGAATAAAAGGTGCTACCCAAGTGCATTACTGGACAAAGGAAAGAGGGCAGAAGGCGAGGAGCTGCTGATAATTATCTGAAGTTATGGGAGGCAGAGAAGTGGTGGACAGGATATATGGCAGTGAGAAGACAGTTGCACCTCCCCGGGCACAAGTCACACCAGCCTAACAATGGTTGTCTCCGCAAGTGCCGTCAGTGCCTAATGCACTCGCCGCCACAGTCCTTTACTCCTGGCTTCCTTGTTACTGCTGTAAACTGCCGGCAAACATTCCATGGGTCGTCCCAGGAGCTCCTCGCCTGCGTATTTCATTCTGCCTCCTCCTTTCTCACCGAACTGGAACTGCACCTCTTGCCAAGTAACGAAAAAATAATCTACTTTGGTTATGTGGAAGCAGCATTCGGGCATGGCTGCTAACTAGGGAAACCTACCAAAACAGCAGTCAAAGTGTGTTAAAAAAAAATATGGGGTTCGTGATGGTGCATGCAATGGGTTATTAGCCACAGGTAGTTCTGTCGGGTACCACAAATCTATCCAAAGAATTGTGAATATCCAGACCCCAAACATGTCAATCTTGCGATCTGGCACCTTAAGTCATAGAGTTTAGTTATCTAAATCTTCCACCAGACTGTATGAATATTATTAAAGAGGCTAGACGACCTACTCCAAGAGCTTGTTATGCAGCAAAACGGAAGAGGTTTGTTATTTATTGTAATATCATTTGTTATCTGTTCAAATTTAACGTATACGTCTATACGCTTACATCTCTCTGCAATAGCCGTTTATCTTCAAAACAGACAACACCTGTCCCTTTTCAGAGTGCCCGCTATTAAAGCTTTCATGGAAGGACTCCAAAGGGTTATTCTTCCGAGATTTCCACTGGCCCCAGCGTGGAATCTTAATATTGTCCTTACCAGGCTAATGGGTCCACCATTCGAGCCTTTACATAAATGTGAAGTACATTTTCTCACTTGGAAACTAGCTTTCTTCATTGCTATCAAATCAGTCAGGAGAGTGAGTGAGCTTCAGGCATTAATCGTTGAAGAACCATTTTTACAAGTACACCTAAATAAAGTGGTTCTTCGTACTAATCCTAAATTCTTACTTAATGTAGTTTCTGCCTTCCACATCTGTTAAGTTGCCTGTGTTCTTTCCTCAACCAGATTCTGTGGCAGAAAGTGCTTACACACTTTGGATGTAAAGAGAGCATTGATGTATTACATAGAAAGAACAAAATCCTTTAGTAACAATAAATAACTCTTTGTGGCTTTTGCTCCACCACACAAAGTAAATCCCATTTCTAAATCCGGTATTGCACGATGGATAGTTAAATGTATTCAGATATGTTACGCAAATGCTAAAAGAACTTTACCAATTCCCCCTAGTGCGCATTCCACTCGCAAACTGGGGGCTTCTATGGCTTTCTTAGGAAATATTCCCATAGATGATATATGTAAGGCTGCAACATGGTCTACACCACACACATTCACAAAATACTATTGTGTAGATGTATTCGCCAGACAACAAGCTAATGTGGGCCAGGCAGTTTTACGCACACTATTTCAAACTAGTGCAACAGATACAGGTTAGCCACTACTTTGGGAGATTACTGCTGTATAGTCTATGCATAGCATGTGTTCTACAGCTCACATGCCGCAAACGGAAAATGCTACTTACCTAGTATGCATCTGTTCTTGGCATGTAGAGCTGTAGGGTCGCATGCGTCCGCCAACCTCCCCGGTTACCTGTATCTGTTCCAGTACTTTCTTACTTGGATAACTACACATGAACATCTCTAGTCTACTCTTACTTACTCCATTCTCACCCTCTGCGGGAAAACAATCTAACAATGGAGTCGATACCCATGCGCACTATCACCAAAAGGAGGAGTCAGTCGAGAATAGTTTTCGTGGAATGCTGTGCATGGGGAAATTAAAAATGAGAGGAATCCACTGGCAGATACTGCATCCATCAGAAAAAGCGTTACCGAAGGTAAGTAACTTGTTCGTTTAAACCTAAAACCAGATAGTCTGGATATAGTGTAGTACTGTTGGTGATGCTTATGTGGGAGATGGCCCTTTCCTCAGAGCGAATGAGGTGCATAAGAACACGTGAATGAAAATGTCCTGTAAATCGATAACTTTAACAATGAGTTTTCGCCTTTATTATTGTTGTTGACAGGTTCTACACTGGGGTGTCTGCGTCTTAATAGGACCTACAAGCAACACCTCACCAAGGAAAGTGAAGCTGATGCAGCAGCATGTCACAAGCTACCAAACGAAAACATGTAGTGAAGGAGGTGATGGAAGACTTTGTTCTTCCTACTGAACAGCAACAGATCGTTCGGGTGAGTCCAGATGATATTGCAACTACATTACTGAGGCTTTCTGCACCCGCCTTTTAACTCATTTGATATTGACACAACTCCTCCAGGGAAAGTAAAACGTTTGGGCAATACCAGTGTGGCATAAACATGATGCTTGTAAGTAATTGTGGCATGACCACTAAGAGCTGGAGACTCTGTAGGTTCTGCACTGCTGCAGTTATAAGAGATACAGTCTGGCCAGCGCTCAATACATATTTGTAGCTAGATATCTGTTTGTTCTATGGTGTCGCGGTAGAGCATTGATAAAGTACTCCACAGGTGTAAGTGCCTGGTGTGGTCTTGTTAGATATGTTGACCTCTACCCTTACGGTGCAATAAAAGGAGTAGATGTTTAAAATAGGGTATATGGTCTTCAATAATTCTCTATGTTGGCTAAAGTGTATGCAATCAGGGATTCCAGTATGTACAAATCTCTTCTATGCTGCTTCAACCCTAATTAATTGAGCTACCTATGACCCATTCTCCCCCCCCCACCCCCCCCCCCCCAGTACTTCTCAACAAATCTCTGTTGTATGACCAGAGAGTTAAAAATGTTATTAAAAATGCAAAGAAACTGTTAGATCCAGGGCTGCAGCTTCTGAGTGTAGGAACTTGCTCTGTATATACTATACCAAAGTGAGTTATAGTGTGCACAGAGTCCAGTGGATCTCCAAAAGTGAAATGAAATGAAATGAAAATATATTTATTGAGCGCGATTGCTGCCCGTGGGCGTCCAAGCGCTGAGTTGAGGCGGAAATGACAGGGAGGAGGAATTTAGAGCACAAAGGATTCAGCAAACAATAGTGTCTTCAGGTTTTTCCGGAATAGGAGCTGGTTTGGGTTGGACCGGAGTGAGAGGGGGAGGGCATTCCAGAGCTTGGCGGTATTCAAAGAGAACAACCTTCCGCCAGACCTGGCTCTCTTCACTCTGGGAACAACAGCGAGGAAAGCCTCCATCGACCGAAGGTTCCTGTTTGGGTGGTAGGGGATAACAAGGTCGTTGTTAATGGCTGGGCCCGTTTTCCAGAAGGCGTGATGCGCCATGCATAGTGCCTTAAATGCCACCCTCTGCCTCACTGGCAGCCAGTGGAGACTCTTCAGAGCAGGTCTGGCTGACTGGGTTCGCGGGATCTGCAGCAGGGTACGTGCTGCGCAGTTTTGTACAACCTGCAGTTTCCGGAGGGTCATCTCGGGTGCCCCAACATATAGGGCATTGTTTGAGTCCAAACGGGACTGGATGAGGCCTTGTACCGCCACCTTTTTGGCCTCTAAAGGCAGAAGCGGGAGGATCTTCTTCAGGATTCTGAGAAGGCCAAAGCATGTGGCGGACAACTTAGTGGCCTGGGTGGAGAAGGACAATTTGTTGTCCAGCCACACTCCTAGGCTTTTAACGGGGGGGGGGGGGGGAAGAACAGTTTGCGGGGCCACAAGTAGGTGAAAGGCACTGGTGAGGCTGGGCCTAGGAGCATGAGCTCCGTTTTTTCTCCGTTCAGCTTAAGGGAGGAGTTGGTCATCCACCCCTTGACGTCCTCGAAGCATTTTAGCAGATCTACCGGGGATTGCCTGTTGTTCCCAGTGGCCAGCGAAACCACTAGCTGAGTGTCGTCGGCGTACGACACGATTTTGATGCCGTACGGTTCGACGACACCCGCCAGCGGCCTCATGTACACGTTAAACAACACAGGGCTCAGGGAAGAGCCCTGCGGTACTCCGCAGCTAAGAGGTTTCCTAGAGGACACTGTCTCGCCGTCAAAGATCTGAAAGGATCTCTCAGACAGAAAGGAATCAAACCACCTTTATGCGTCACCTGAAACTCCGATGTCATAGAGACGGTCCAGCAAGGTGGTATGGCTGACCGTATCGAAGGCGGCACTTAAGTCAAGGAGGATCACTGCCACTGATCCCCCCCCGATCCAGTACCCTTCGAGACTCTTCGGTGACCGCTAATAAGGCGGTTTCAGTGCCATGCTTCGGTCTGAAGCCTGTCTGGGATGTGTGTAGCAGAGAGTGGTTCTCTAGGAACTGTACCAGCTGGGCATTTATACACTTCTCTAGGACCTTGCTAGCCCAAGGGAGAAGTGAGATGGGGCGGTAGCTGGAGTGATCATCGGGGTCTAGGCTGGGTTTCTTCAACAGCGCCCGCACCATGGCTTGCTTCCAAGCTATGGGAACTGAGCTTGCGGATATGGATGAGTTTAGAAGTTCCAGCATTACAGGCAGGGTGGCTTTGCTTGCCTGCATCAGGACTTCTGGAGGAGCAGGATCACATGGAGAGCCCGACTTAACTTGGCGTGCCACGTTGGCTAGGGTGTCAAGGTCCATAGGAGGGAAGTGCTCAAGGGAAGGCTGTTCTGGGTGAAGAGGCGATCGGGGGGGGGTGGTGGGACAATCGCATCCCGATTTGTGGCTACCGTTGGGAATGTAGAGTAGATTTTTAGTACTTTGTTATGAAAAAAATCCGCAAGCTCATTGCATTGGTCCTGGGTTTTATTCGGCGGGGATGCAGTGTTGGCACTGGTACATTGCTTTATTATATGGAAAATTTCCTTCGGCTTTGATTTAGCTTCAAGAATTTTAATTGAGTAGTAGGTTGCCTGAGCCGTCCTAATCCCTTCTCTGTATGCTTTAATCGCCTCTTTGTAGGAAGCCTTTTTATCTGGGAGGAAGTCTAATCGCCAGGCTCTTTCTCGTTGCCTGCCAAGGCGTTTTAGTTCTCTTAGGGAATCGGAGAACCAGGGAGCTGATTTCTGCATTTTCTTTGAGGAGGATCTGCGAAGAGGGAGGATCGAGTCTAGCGAGTGCGTGATCCAACCTACATAGTTTCCATTTGCCACATTGGGGTCTGGGCAGGGTGGCGGACGGGTAGAGTCCAGGTTGTGTAACCAGGGGTCCAAGGGTAGCTTTGTCCAATTCCTCCTAGTAGTGACTTGGGGAGGTAGCTGAGGTGCTTTTTGTGTAACCCAGGTAAACGAACCCAAAAAATGGTCCGACCATGGGAGGGGGATGGGTTGGTCAACCGTCAGATCGAAGCAGTTGCTAAATATAGGGTCCAGTAAATTGCCCTTTTCATGGGTCGGGGCTAACACCAGCTGGGACAGTTGAAGAGCTCCGAGGTCTTCTATTAACTCCTTAGCAATATGGTCTGAAGGGGAGTTAAAATGGAAATTAAGGTCCCCTAGGACCGTATGGTTAGCAGAGGCCAGAATTCTTTCCGCTATAATCTCTGGAAGAGACCTATGGAACATTTTTGCTGGCTCGGGGGGGGCGGTAAATCAAGGTGCCGGAAAAAGAGCTGTTTGCATTAAACTCTATGCAGAATGCTATACTCTCGCACTCAGGGATAGTTTCTGTTGATGTACGGCATCGGTACTGAGTCTTCAGTATGATCGCCAGACCTCCGCCTCTCCCTTCCGGTCTGTCCAATCTGAAGATATGGTAACCTATGGGTAAGGCTAAAACCACATCTGGCTCAGATTGAGCAGTGAGCCACGTCTCTGTCAGAAAAACCGCGTCTGGCTTTTGCTCCTCGAGCAGCATGGCAATCTGAGTGCTATGTTTGGGTAGAGAGCGACAGTTTAACACAAACATACGGTATGTTTGTGCCGGGGGCGACGTGGAGATGTTGCGGAAGGAGTGTTTGCAGGCCGGACATTGGGCGGGTAGCTCTGTAGGAGCATAGATGTGGGTGCACTGGGCAACGGCTCTACTACCTATGCTGTGTAAGACCGCCGAGTTATATGTCCTGTCCTGGATAGTGTGGGAGCCAGGATTTGTGGTCCCTGGCCCCGTCTGGTTGCGGACGGGTGCAGACGGGCTTGCCTTGGGCGCGCCTTCGGCGCGCAATCGTCGCGCCCGCTGCGCTCGTCCGCTGCGCTTCCTGTATATGCACATATTTAACCCAGAGGGGGGTGTGGCCTAAAGTGGGCGTGGTCAGCGTGCACGCCTGGTCTGATGGCGGCCGCTGGGAATGATGAGAAGCGCAGATCCTGGCGGTGGTGCAGGGTTATGAACACAGAGTAAGTGACACCACGCAATTTGTAAAATAAGCTTAGTTTTAAAAGTTTTCAACACAGTTCTACAAATACAATAGTACCTCCAGCACCCGGCTTTCCGCCTCAGGAGCTGGGTAGGGAGATGTACAGAGGCGCTAGTGATCAGCGCTTTTGTAGAGCGATCGGAGGGCGTGGCCTAAAGTGGGCGTGGTCAGCGTGCACGCCTGGTCTGATGGCGGCCGCTGGGAATGATGAGAAGCGCAGATCCTGGCGGTGGTGCAGGGTTATGAACACAGAGTAAGTGACACCACGCAATTTGTAAAATAAGCTTAGTTTTAAAAGTTTTCAACACAGTTCTACAAATACAATAGTACCTCCAGCACCCGGCTTTCCGCCTCAGGAGCTGGGTAGGGAGATGTACAGAGGCGCTAGTGATCAGCGCTTTTGTAGAGCGATCGGGGGCGTGGCCTAAAGTGGGCGTGGTCAGCGTGCACGCCTGGTCTGATGGCGGCCGCTGGGAATGATGAGAAGCGCGACAGCGTTAAGATCGGCTGTGCGCTGAAGTGATAGCAGATCCTGGCGGTGGTGCAGGGTTATGAACACAGAGTAAGTGACACCACGCAATTTGTAAAATAAGCTTAGTTTTAAAAGTTTCCAACACAGTTCTACAAATACAATAGTACCTCCAGCACCCGGCTTTCCGCCTCAGGAGCTGGGTAGGGAGATGTACAGAGGCGCTAGTGATCAGCGCTTTTGTAGAGCGATCAGGGGCGTGGCCTAAAGTGGGCGTGGTCAGCGTGCACGCCTGGTCTGATGGCGGCCGCTGGGAATGATGAGAAGCGCGACAGCGTTAAGATCGGCTGTGCGCTGAAGTGATAGCAGATCCTGGCGGTGGTGCAGGGTTATGAACACAGAGTAAGTGACACCACGCAATTTGTAAAATAAGCTTAGTTTTAAAAGTTTTCAACACAGTTCTACAAATACAATAGTACCTCCAGCACCCGGCTTTCCGCCTCAGGAGCTGGGTAGGGAAAAGTAGACAGGGTAAAGTTAGATCTCTATTTGTGGTAGTGTGGCCGAGCAATAAAGCAGTATCAGAGGACAGTGTTAAGCATTTGTTGTACACACTTAGTCAGCAAATTAATTCACCCACTCAAAGACTGAACTTCAGACCAATTGTTTTTTTATAAAAATATTCTTTTAGTTATTTTATTTTTTAGAACCAAGAAAGCCTGGCACAGGTAAGTGATAAGTACTTTGCAGTAAATATACAGTTATAATACAGTTTGGATTTTTAGTAGTATATGCACTTTGTTTTTACTTACAGGATGGTTTCAGAGAAATGCAATAGTTTGAAAATAACATACATGGACTTGAATGGACTTTTCAGTAAAATTACAGGTAATTTACTTTTGAGATTACTCTTCTTACATCAAAGTAGTATACCTGGACACTACTCTGGGACGTTTCCTGCAAACAGGTAAGTAAAATCGTTTTTGTTAGTGCAGTTTTAAAGAATTTCTTTAGGTTTTCAAACTCCACACTTGGAAACTTTTTCAAGAAAAACAGTCAATGTTCTCCTATGGAGGAAAATAGTGTTGTCGGTTTTAAGGTAAGTATTTGGTGTTGGGATTTGAGGTTCTGGAGGGTAGACTCTGGGGTCTATCTCTGTAGTTGCAGCAGGGGCTGTGTGTCAGTGGGAGTACAGTAGTTTTCGGTGGGTGGGCTCTGAATCTCCTTGGCCATCTGACTCCTGCCTCCCGGAGAGCCCCCCCCCTTAGTGGAGGATGACTTACCGAGACCCCTGTGTCCCTGATTCTGCCCTCCCCCCCCCCCCCCCCCCCCCCCCCCCTTATGTACAACTGCCTAGGAGGACAAACACTCGTTGGTGTGCTACTGCCACTACTGTTAGTTATTGCATTATTGTTTGGAGGGGTTTATTCTTTAAATTCATGCATTGTTTGCTCCCTATCCCATTACGGCATGATATTCTCGCACTACTATGCACCTGCGCTGCGCCAGTTGTGATTTTATTGCATATGGTTGGGGTTTCCCAAGACTGCCTAATGAAGAGAGCCATGGTCTACAACATTGGATCACCAGAATGTATTCTTCTTGTATAATGCTGGCTGTATCAGGTTATAATGTACTGCCTGTTGTGCTACTGCTTACTGTATGTTCCATTCTGAGGTATTTTACACTGTGCAATTACTGAATTAATACAAGTTTAAAAACAAAAACAAACGTACTTTTAAGACTATGGCTGTTGTTAACTGACTGTCTGTGATCCCGATGTGAGCAGAAATGCAAATTTCCACCCAATCTGTTTTATGAGAAATGTCGCAAGACTGTACCCTCACAGACATATATTGGCCAATCAAAACCCAGTGGAATATGTCCGCTCAAAAGTGTTCAGAATATGGTAAAACATCCAGTAAGCGATGCAGTTTCTGAACAAGTTCCTCATAGTCAAATCATCTGTAATGGTAATTCTGGGTGCAGTTTTATTGTTTCAGTATTACAGCGGATCTCGTAATGCTGGCCTTAGTGCAGTACTGGGGTACTGAACTTACATTGAAATGCCCCCAAAAAGTCCCTGGTGCCATATTGCATAAACTTTGCACTGAGCAATAAAAAGTTACTTCTGTCACTTGCAGCTGACAGCGGAAAAACATGTAAAATACACCTGATATATTTAATCAGTTTCTCTCAATACAGGTCAATGTAACATGACCATGTGAGAGAGACTTACTATTCTTATCGAATATTTATTCAATGTGCAAAAGTCGGGGTCTTTCCCTCAAGGATATGCAGGATGGCCTTAGAGTGGAGATATCATTCAGGATCTCATTAAGAAACCCTGCTACAGCTGACTGGACTCTAGAGAGAACCCACAAACAAGCATTTGTAGTACAATAGGTCTCGCAGTTACTCGAGTTTAAGCAATTGGCATTGTAAATGACAATGTCTTTTATTTATGTTTTTAAAACCAAAACAAAAATAAAAGGCATTTTTATTTGCAATGTCAATCGCTCCAACTCGCATAAATGCGAGACCTATTGCATTGCAAATGCTTGTTTCAGATGCAGGTGGTAAAGGACTTCTTACAGGGGTTGAAGAAAGTCTATCCCCCTGTTCGAAACCCTTCTCCTCCGTGGGAGTTGAACCTGGTGTTATCAAAGTTGATGGGCTTTCCTTTTGAGCCATTCCACAGAGCTTCTTTGCAGCATTTGTCTTGTTAGGCCGCTTTTCTGGTAGCCATTACATCTGCGCGCAGAGTAAGCGAGATCCAAGTACTGTGTACCAATAAGCCTTACACTGTTTTCCACCATAACAGAGTAGTCTTGAGGGCGCATCCTTCTTTTCTCCCTAAGGTGGTGTCTGATTTCCATATCACTCAGTCCATTTCCCTGCCATCTTTTTTCTCTAATCCAGCGACCCCGGCTGAGCGGTCGCTTCATTCCTTAGACCTTAAGAGGGTGCTGAAGTTCTACCTGGAAAGTACCAAGGGCATTAGGAAGACAGATCAATTATTAGTCAATTATGGCGCCATGAGAACAGGCTTCACAGCCGCTAAGAGATCCATTTCGAGATGGATTGTGTCCTGCATTACCTTAGATTACCAGCTGGCGAAAAGGCCTTTACCTCCTAAGGCACATTCCACTAGGGGGAAAGCAGCCACAGTTGCTTTCTTACATGACGTCCCAATGTCCAAGATTTGCAAGGCTGCCACCTGGAAATCAGTTCATACCCTTACGAGGCACTACTGCCTAGAATCTGATTCCAGGGCTGATGCTCAAGTAGGCCAAGCCTCCTTGAGGAATCTCACATAGATTGAATGGGTTTGCTTATATTGAGCCGCACATCACAAAGTTATGCCAATTATAATAAGAAGATCAATTTATACCAGAAAGCAACTATGGCTAGGGGGCTCATAAGGTATATGACACCTACCCACCAAAGTGTCATTCAGTCCCAGAATTCGAATGAACCCAGGTCACATATATATACACAAAACACCTGAGCACCCCAATATCATTATTTCCAAAATCAGTTATATGAGTAGTTTCCAAAACAATCAGTAATGTCTCAGCGCCCTATAAATTCTTGATCCAGAGATTTTTAAAAAGGAAAAGTAAATAGTCCAAACAGATCTTCTTGGGATGAAGTCTGTTTTTAATTTCCACTGTTCACAAGAAGAAAACAGCAGCCGACGCGCGGTTTTGTCCACAGGGCTTTCTCAAGGCTCGTTACTTATTTCTCCAAACGTCTGTGATCATGAAAATTCTCTTAGATGCATTACTCTTCGCGGGTGGAAAGTATCCCGGATATTTGAGAAGAATTTTTTATGCAAATTGTTGTTGCAGGTTAGCGCTCCTATTTTTCACTCATCAATATGATAGTTGTGGCCCCAATATGTGAGTACCTGTCCTCTTTCGAGTTTCACATTCAATCCTAAGGTCCAATTCCATCCATTAAATAATTTTAGGTTCCATTTGAATCTTGATAAATCCAAAAGTGCGCTTTTCAAATCATGAGAGCACTAAGCGTGGCACCCACTCGTACTCCTTGCTCGCATACGAGCAAGGAGTACGAGTGGGCGCCACGGGCCTGAAACGCGTTGTGCTGTTGTTGTCTCACCTGCACATTAAAACTTAACCCGAAGTCAGATCCTGTGGTCCGTCTCTCTCTTTGTGCTTCACCGATCCTGGGTGATTGGAAGTAGCGTCTGTGGAGACACTCGGAGCATATATATATATATTGGTTAAACACGCTCGCTTCTTGTCACGAAAGTAGACGGCACTCTGAGCTGTGATTTAAAGATGATTTATTGGCAGACCCCCCTGCCCCCAAGACAAAAAAAAATTATATATATATATATATATATATATATATATATATATATATATATATATATATATATATATATATATATTTTATTTTTTTTCAAATATTTATATAGTTATATATATGTGGGGCACATATAATATGATGCTTCCGGGGTCCCGCGCATGGGCGGGAATATTCTAATGCTTATGACTATTCTAATGCTTATGACTTTGATGAGGATACCCCTGGAAGAGAACTAGGATTACAGGTAAGTAACTAATCCATCATGCCACCTCCAAAAGTGTCAGGCTTTAAGAAATGTTACTGTCATAAGCAGATGTTCATCATGGACCGCCACAAAGGCTGACTGTGGTACCTGGGAAAAGAATGACAAAAAGACTTGTGAGAAATTCTGCTGCATGCTTGCCAACTCTATCAGAGAATGAGAAAGAAGCTCTTTAAGGTGATGGCCTGCGTAGATTGTCACGATCAGCAAACCTCCATATTTCAATTCAAGCAATGGTCCTATTGTCCTGCAGGTAGGCGCTCCCAAAGTGGTCCCTCAAAAGTTAAGCAAACCTGCAAATAGCATTAGAAACACTGCATTCTGTATCAGTCTTGAGACTCATGTACAACATAGACAGCAGTTCTCTTTTCAGGCCTTTCTGTGGAAGTTGAGGCTTCAACTTGTACAGCAGAGCCAATTCCTTTTTTTTTCGTGATAAGGGCAGGATCTTTCACTGTAGTAAAAATCAAAACGTCAAATCGATATGGATTCTTAAAGTGAGTTCCAGTGACACATTCATCATTAACTTCTTAGCACACCACAAGCAGCTGAATGTTTCACCTATGCTTACAAAATCCGCCTGAAACACAAAACATAATTTAACAAAATACTGAATCCAATTCAGTATAAGATTGCATTCAATCCTGTGTTTGCAATCATCATCTGATGGAAAGTTATTAATTTTTTCATTAATAATAATATTATAATTATTATTAGTACAGATAAAATGGCAATAGGTTGTGTGCCTTAAAACATGTTTTCAACTACCTCAGTAAACAAATTAGGTACTTGTCCCAGTGTATTATGGAAAATATTGACAAAACCTGACAGAACTGCTCCCAAATGCCTTCTGAGTCCTTTAGTGCCTGAAGGTCGGCTCTGAAGCCTTTATTCTGATGGATACATCGACCTTTGGCACGTCTCCGCATGCGACTTTGCTTGATATTATCGAAGCCATAAGAAGCCTTCGTTGGCATGCTGACGTCAGTTCCCTTTTTTCTGCGCTTTTGAAGCATAATACTTTTTTTTCTAGGATCTCCATAGAGTAGGAGTCTTGCAACATTTGTTTCCAGGAAATAGCAACGTTGTTGCAGGGGACGAATGTCTCCTCTGTGGAAGTCTGGACTCAAGCCTTGCAGGGAATGTGAGGGTCAAAGGCGATCACAGATCCTCACAATCACTGTCTTTGGTGTTTAACTTCAGACCAAATTGACAATGCCTGTTCTTCTTGTCAAAAGATGTACCCCAAGCCATTGAAGGAGAGGAAGATTAAGCTCTTTAGTCGTAGCACCCCTCCCCCCCCATGTTAGGTTCTGCTTATGTTTGTTTGATATAAAATCATATGCAACCTTGGAATCTGTTCACTATCTTGCCCTATATTGTTGTGCATATTAATTGTCTGAGCACTGCGTCATCTGCACTAATTTAGATACATACTGAATTGTATATTGTCCTGATGCTAAAGATATGAAAATCGTCATGCAAGAAATTGTGTCCTGTATCCTTTTTCAATAACATTAGGATACAAGTTACTAATTTTGTTTGCAAAGTTTCAAAACAAGTAGAGGTATTGGTGAAAAAGTCCCACAGGGCATATATTTGACTTATTACACATACTCTGCTTCTCATGGGCATTCGGGGAAATCCTTGTGTTGTATACATATGTTCTTTAAAAAGCACTTCAAAATCGACGTGGCTTATATTCCTTCCACCATTATGTGCAGTAATGGGACAATAATACACTTGGCGCACAGAACACCTACCAAGTTCTGACAGTGGATAAAGGTGTCACGTAGGCCATAATCAAGTCCATAATTCCCTCCGGTAGAGGAACAAAAATTTCAAGGCTGATTGTCTAGTGAATTAGTGGTCCATGAAAGGTAGGTATCCATGCATTGCTATTGAATGGTTTACCTTACGGTAGCTTCACCTCAGTCAATTTCCCAATACTACACTTTTATATGGTACAACATAAATCAAGTAGGAAAACACATGGCTTGCTGAGATGGACATGGGACAATAATCATACCTCTCCTGCATCTTTCCTCGCTTAGAGCAGACTCTACAACGGTGACATGGTTGAGTCTTTTTGCTGTTTCAGGAATGCGATCGGCAAAATGTCAATCCTGCAGCCTTGTCATGTTTTCCAGAGCATGTGAAGTAGAGGCTGCACCTTTTGTGTCAGCAAGACTTTCATTGACGGTCAACTGAAAGTCAAGACTTGTCTTCCAAATGTGAGTTTTACAACTTATTGTGTGGCTGAAGAACCTGGATTTCTTAGCAACTCATACCATATACTTGTTGTAATCAAATATAGAGTTGGGCTTGTGAACTTCGGCCATCTGACCCCAAACCGTGATGAGGGACGTGGTGCTCTTATTATGAATTCTAGTGAGAACAAAAAAAAAAGTATCTTTCCAGATAAAGATGCCGGTTCTACAAAGACGCTAAAAAAGATTTTCTTTTTTTTAAAGACACAGTTTTATTTCACCTTGCCACATACCCAATGTAATTGCCTGTATGAAAGTAATTTCCCGAAACCAAAAATCTACCTTTGTTTTAAAGAGGCACTTTCAAATAGTAGGTCTGCAACTTTGTGCACAGGCGTGCTTCTTGTGAAAACACTGTTGACTAAATGACGATGCAAGAAAAGGCAAATGATGCGGCACAGTGTGACAATTTTTTAAATAATATTACTTCATTTTTTGTGATTTATAAACTATGATACTGCGAGAGCAAAGATTTTACCTCAATAGCACCAGTATAGCAACCAAATATATAAATAAAAAAACTGAATGATGACAAGCCAACCATTGTGCAGGGCCTTGCACTGCATGTGAACACATTCCACTACTTTTGAAGTCACTTTTTACATGCAGATTTTACATGGATGATCGAAAATGTGGCTTTTGGTTTATAAATGTGTATTCTTCCTGGGGGCATAAATGCTCCCCCAGGGGAAAAAACACATTTCTAAAAATAAAGATAAAAATGCCACGTAAGCTATAATCTCTTAATAATTTGCAGATTTATATGTAACAAAACATATGTCAGAGGGACCCCTCAATATATATATTTTTTTAACGTGTGGTCCCATTGGGAATGCCACCTGCCCAAGGGTGGGGATTTATATTGCCCGACACCCGAACCAAGTGGATTTCCATAGGGTACAAGAAGATATAATGTCTGTTTTGTCCCACGGACAACTAGACATTAAAATCACGCAGCAAAGAGATGAGCTGAGACACTTTAGTATTTACAGCTAATCAAGGTTGCTTAAACAAATCTCATAACCATTGGACATCTGCAAAGGCCTGTGATTGGAGGACTGGCCCAAGGCCCATGTTGGTGGAGGAAGACATGAGCCCGATTCCATGACAAACATTTTCATTTCAATTGGTAAATAAAGCATGAGGGTAGCCTCTCTGTAGTACTATTGGCCAGAGGTAGCAGCATGATTCAGGAACAACAATTTCTTTCTGTGTGTCTCCAGAGTTACGCTTGTGGGCCTCAGTGGCCATTTAGTGGCTGGAAGTTTCTTTCCCTCCTCCTCCAGAGTTGAACTTATTTGAAGAGGAGAAGCCCCACAGACGCGTGCACCCATTGTGAGAAGTCACTAGGGTGAACGTGCGAGTAGTGTCTGTGGCTCGGGGACTATCTGTGAATGTGTGCATGAATCCAAGGAATATGGGGTGGCTCTCAAGTAACAAAAACCTTCATATAAAACTGATAGGCCACTCATGCCCCTTGATGCCTCCTTTAATTAGGATTAGATTTTTCCAGACTTGGTGATGGCAGACTGTACTACTCTGCACCACTTGTGGTATTCAGGAGAGTAGCCAGGCGAGGGGGCTTCTGTGCAGGCCCGCCACTGCTGTGAACAAAAGTGTCTTTCGCAGCTTAAGTCCGCACAATACATCATTGCAATTCTGATATATTATTTGTTTTCTAATGCAATCAAACAAATATTGATTACTCCAGTATTGGAACTTTCTCATAGATTCACATGCTTGAATCCTTCCCTGTTGTTGAGATGGGAGTCCCCGGTATATTTAAAAGAAATGTCCTATTAGACATAGAACATAAGGCCTTAGGCCTTAAAATCTTTGTAACATATCACTGTCCTTTAGTAAAAACTTAGAACTAGCCAATCAGTAGAAGCCACCTTGTAGAACCTTCCTGAGAGAGGCTCCAGTCCCTCAGATTTTCTACTGCATGCTGTGCTAAGGGAGTCTACACTGAGCTCTGCTCAGTTTGGTTCGATTCCACATTTTGGAGTATTTTCATTCACTCAGTCTTACTACCAACTCAGTAGATCTGTTTTAAGGTGAGTTAAACTGACGTAACCATGTCAGATACACCTAAAACCGGTATTTTCAGAGCCTGTGGTACTTGCAGGAAGAAAAGACTTCATATTGATGATAAGCACAAGAACTGCCTATACTGCTTGTATCCTTACCACAAATCTAAGGAGTGCAAGTTATGTCAGACTTTTTCTACAAAGATTCTTAAAGATAATGAAGGAAGGCTTCTTTTGTGGCTTCAGAGGCTTAAAAACAGGGACACGTGGTCTCTGTTGAGGTGAGTGTTACTTCTTCTAAATCTTCCTCAAAAACGACCTTTAGATGACACTTCCGGTTCATCGTTGCAGCCTCCTAAAAAAGCATTAAAAAAGTAACCTGTGGGGGCGTGGCCCGGCAAGATGGCCAAGCAGACATGATCTGCATCGGCTCCCGGTCCGCGCGCTGTCTGGTGTGTTTATTTGCCAGCATTTACTCACGGAAACATCCTCTCGGCACCTCCACGAGCGGCAGAATATGTGAGGCACCGGCAGCGGGGTTTTGTCGGCTCTTCAAGGGCTCGGGGAGCCCCACGCGCCGATTCTACCGTCAGAAGTGGCACTGGGGACAAAATGGCAGCCAGAGATCAGCGCTGTGCGGCGGCAGCCTAATGCCGCTCGGCGGAGGAAGAGACAGCAGCGGAGGATTACTGCCGACACCGGAGCAACGGGGGTAATGGAGGTGAGCTCCGGTGCAGCTGTGGCGGCATAGATCATTGCCAGAGGCTTTGAGGTGGTAGACTCTCGCCTTACCTCAAAATGGCGGCCGCGAGGACCCCAGGCCTGAGGGTGAAGTTCCTTGAATGCTGCGGTGGGCCCGAGTTGAGCTGCCCCCCCGGGGTCCTAACACGGCGGTGATTTGTGAAACAAAGAACTACCAGCGGAGCCGTCCCCTCAGGTCAGCCTATATCGCGTGGGGAAGGCGCAGTGGCGGTTGGGTGGTCTGATGTCTGCGCTACCGACCCTGGGACGTCGCCATTTGCTGCTGCTCTACGCGGGAGGACCCTGGTCTCTCTGAGCCTCTTGAGAACTAGAGCTGTGGCTTCCTAGCGGTGCCAGCTGCCACATTGCCCTGAAGCAATCACCCGACCAGACGACCTGTTCATCGGTGAGTGGCGTGGAGGCTTCCACTGAGCCCTGGAGTAGGACTGGGCACTGGAGTGGCCTTTCGCTCTTTTCCCCCCTTGTATCTACATTAAGCTTGGGAGGGGTGACCCGGCGAGATCGGGTGTCCCCACCCCCCCCCCCCCCCCCCACCCCTTATGCCGCCGAAGAAGGGCACGAACAAGGGGACCGACAAGGTATCAAATATTTTCACCACAACCGATAATCGTCCAGCTCTCAGGGAAGACACCGACAAGGCGAACATGGCCCTCACGAAAGCTGAATTGGGTTCTATGTTAAAAGACTTCAAATCCGAGCTGCGCACTGAACTATGCCAAGACATCAAGTCCTCTATGGACCAACTCTGAGCGGATTTATCAGACCGACTGGCCTGTTTGCAGCAAGATGTAGACTCAGTAGGCACGAGAGTTCTGGACTTGGAGGCGCAACACCACGAGAATAAGCAACTAGCTGGGGAGTGCCGTGACGATATCCAAACCCTCAAGGAACAACTGCAGCAGACGCAACTTAAGGCCGAGGATCTTGAAAACCGTGCAAGGCGGGAGAACATTCGGATTAAAGACCTTGAAGAAGGCGCAGAGGGCCCGGACATCGAGGCATTCGTGGAGGGTCTATTTACAGAAATCCTAAGCCCCCAGAAACTTAAGATCAAATTGGACAGGGTGCATAGGGTGGGTCCCCTGCTTAAGGGTGATCGGAAGCGGCCTCGCGATGTGCTGGCAAAGGTCCACTCCAATAACATCAAAGAGGCGCTTCTGCAGGCGACCAGGTCGAAGGACTCCATCTTCTTCCAAAACTTTTCTTGCGCTATCTTCCAGGATGTTGCCCCCGCCACGTTGGCACACAGGCAGACGCTGAGGCCTATCCCTACCATGCTCCAAGAGGATGGTATCAGATATCGTTGGACATATCCTTCTGGTCTTAGCTTTGAGTTCCGCAATAAGAGGCAACACATCACCGATCTGAAGGTTGGCCTGAGCCTCTTTGGCCTCCCGTCAGAGGAAGGGGGGCCTTCTTCTGAGGCGTCTAGTGACTCCTCCCAAGGTGCTACATCCACTTCGACTTGGGTGCCGAGCTCGAGAAGAGGAAGAAGCTGATTTCGGTCAAAGGGGATTCCGCAGATGTGAGTGCACTGGGCCCCATGGAGGGGCCCCCATTACGCCTCGAGCCCTCGCACCCAGGGCTAGGAGATTCTAGGAGTTCCAGAGCTACGGCGAAGGTGAGGCTGTATACTTCCCGTGCAGGAGCAGCATACCCCTCGGACTGACTTCTTCCTTTCTTTTTGGGGGTTTTAACTTGAGGGGTCTGAACCTACTGTTGCACATTCCAAGCTGTCGCCTGTCCAGTTATCTTTCGGTAGAGGCCTTAGGTTTGCCCTTGCCTGCTTGGGGAAGGATAGATTGGCCTACACCTAGAGTGTGCATGTTTGTTAGAGTCAGACTCATTGAATACTGATCCATAATATGGCTGATAATTGTTGTGTGCAATTGAGCTGCTTTATTACCAAGATGATAATCTCATGAGAACAAGCCACGATGGGGTGCGGACTGGGTCCCATTGTCCCCCCTGGTCCATGTGGAGGCGTATTCGCCCTGCAATGCAACCGAGCACTGGTTCTTGTTTAATGGTTTGCTTTCTTCATTTTTGGGTTTCTGTAGGGTTGGGGAGGGGTTTGGGGGGGGAAGTGGTGGCGGTATTTCTATGTTTTTTTTTTTTCCAGAATGATTTGGTTATGGCGATCTGTGACTGTGAATCAGATGCAGGGCGAAGGGGGGAGGAGCAGTAAGGGTGTCTATTCACTGTGGAAGAGGGGAGAGACCTGTAGGCGTCCTCAGGGTCCAGTGGGACACTCTGGGGAGGGCGACGTCATTGGGGGTAGCCCGGCAGGTACTTTCGGGGAGGGGAGTGACTCTGGGCTTCCCAGGGCGCAGAGAATTAGTTTCCACTTCTGATGCCGATCACTATTGGGACTTGGAACGTCAAAGGGCTGAATTCTCCCCAGAAATGCCAAAAACTTTGGAAGTATGTCATGGACCACCATCTGGACATAGTTGCCCTACAAGAGACCCACTTAGTTAAGACAGAGGACGGCCGTCTCAAGCACAAACAGTTTCCACTCATTTATCGGTCCTCTGCCTCCACGAAACAAAGAGGGGTCGCTCTTATGTTTCGTTCGGCCCTGCAATTTCAACCCTTGGGGGTCCAGAGCGATAAAGACGGACAATGGGTCATGGTCAAGGGCCACCTGCGAGGAAGAGTGTGTACTTTTGTAGTGGTGTACGCTCCTAACACTGGTCAGACTGGGTTCCTCCACACTCTCCTGGGGAAAACTACAGATTTTGCAGAAGGGGCAATATTTCTTTTGGGTGACTTTAACTTGGTTTGGCAAAAGGACATTGACAGCACTCACCCACAAAGATCAGACATGGGCTCTTTTTCCCAAGACTCACAACAACAGATTCGGGATATGGGCCTTCTAGATTCATGGAGGGTTCTGTACCCCCAATCCAGGGATTACACGTTCTTCTCCCACGTCCATCTGTCCTACTCACGCTTGGACTGCATTTTTCTTAGTCGGTCACTTCAGGGTGATCTTCGTGAGGCCAAGATTTTCCCACTGTCCGTCTCAGATCATAGCTTGTTCTCTATTTGTCTTAACTGGGGTGTGGGGAGACGAGCTACACCTAGGTGGTACTTCCCGGCATCACTGACTCGTGACAAAACTTCTCTGGATAAGCTGAGGGGAGCCATTACAGACTTCTTCTCTATCAATGAGCCGGAGGACACATCAGTTTACACCACATGGGACGCCTTCAAGGCGTTCTTTATAGGACAGTGTTTAGCCCTCAATGCTGCTCTTAACAAACAGCGGAGCCGGGAGAGGGAACTTCTAGAGGAGGAGCTATCCACTCTGGAGAAAGCCCTCAAGACGAACCCCACTAGACAGATACAACGTAGCCTGACGGCAGTTCGGGGTAAGCTGCGGGCGCTTTATAACAACAGGGCGGAATACACTCCGCTGAAATTGAGGCATTTATCCTACTCGCAAGGTAATAAAGTGGGTAAACATCCGGCCCGGCAATTACGAGACAAAAGAGAGAGAATATATAGGGGGGATTCAGGATAATTTGGGTGAAACTACGCACAGGGATGAACTCAAGGCAGAGCTCTTTGGTGCGTTTTATGAGAACCTGTATTCAGGGGACTCTCTGGATCCGACTCAGCAACGTGACTACCTTAGGACCCTGTCACTGCCCCAAGTTTCTACAGAATAGAACGCACTGCTTTCGGCTCCTATCATTAGGGAGGAGGTGATGACCGCTATTAAGGCTCTGAAACCCAACAAGGCTCCTGGGTCGGACGGGTATACTGCTATGTTCTATAAGACTTTCTCCTCTGATCTCAGCCCGTTTTTAGCATGCTTGTTTAATCGGATGGCCGAAGATGGAGAGACCTCTGGGACTATGGCGGAGGCCACGATTTCAATTATACCGAAACCTGGGAAGGACCTTAGTAGATGTGCCTCTTACAGGTCCATTGCCCTCCTGAATCTGGATGCAAAGCTGTACAATTCCATAATCGCGAAAAGGCTTAGTGATGTAATGTCAGCGCTCATTCATCCAGACCAATCTGGATTTATTAAAGGTCGCCAGACCCATGACAACACTAGGCGTATAGTGCACCTAATTGAGAAGGCCAATAAGTTTAAAATCCCGGCGGTGCTGGTGGGGCTCGATGCCGAAAAGGCATTTGATAGGGTGGATTGGGGCTTTTTATTTCTGCACTGACAGCATTCGGCTTCTCCCCTAAATTCTTATCCATGATCCGTGCTAACTATCTTTCCCCTCGTTCTAGGGTCGTGGTAAACGGGTGCCAATCCTCCTTCTTTAACTACTCGAGGGGAACTAGGCAGGGTTACCCCCTCTCGCCTCTACTTTTCGCCTTGAGCATAGAACCTTTGGCGCTGGCGATCAGTGCTAACTCTGATATCCGGGGACTGCCCTTTACAGGTGAGACACATAAAATCACCCTCTTTGCGGACGATGTCCATCTATCCCTCTCTGAACCGGCCATCTCCCTCCCGGAAGTGCAATTAGAATTAGAGCGCTTTGAAGCAGTGGCGGGCATTAAAACCAACTTAGATAAGTCATACATACTCAATCTCACTCTCCCCAACTCTGAAGTGCTTGGTCTTAAGGCACTCACACCTCTTCCATGGGCGGGAACCTCACTTCAATACCTGGGGGTACATCTGACACCTACGCTGGGGAAATTGTACTCAGCTAATTTCCCCCCTATATTGACACGGATCCAGGCTGATCTTGCTCGATGGAAACCCATGTTCATATCATGGCTGGGTCGGATCCACGCCATCAAGATGTCCCTTCTACCTAAACTGTTGTATCTACCTAAACTGTTGTATCTATTTCAAGCCCTTCCTATTGTACTAGACGGGGAGTTTTTTTGTCGGGTGAAGACCATGATTCTACGCCTTATCTGTCAGGGGGGACGGGCGCGTATTTCCTTTTCTATTCTGCTCCGGCACAGAAAGGAGGGTGGGGTGGGGCTCCCTGACATCCACTTATATTATAAGGCAGCACAGCTTTGGGTGTTGGTGGAGTGGACGCAGTAAGAATCGGAAAAGCATTGGCTCCATATGGATCGTAGTGTTGCGGGGAGTGTAGTGTAGTTCCTATATTCCCAATAGGCTCTGCGCATTGGAATAACATAAACGGTAGTTTAGACGTAGGACTGAGGTCTACTAGGTCTCTACTGAATATGTTAGACTTAATTAGGTATGCCAGCTAGCTCAGAGGTCACTAGAAACTTTCTCGAATGAACAGGAAGGAGTTAACTTTCCTGATTAGACAAGAAGGGATTAGTTTCTGACAACCGCATAAACATGACAACTTTGCTCCCTCCAGAATAAGGAGTATATCTCCAGAGTCTTGTGAAAACAATAGATAGCTATTTCACTCAGTCAATCGTGCATGCTTAGTTTCACCAGAGTGCAGAGAAATAGAGAGACCGGCGTTTTCAATAAAAGTGATTATTTATTGAGCAGTCTTCTTTCTCATGCAAGAGAAATTAATTGCCACAATTGCAATACTTGTCATAAAGTAAAGTGCGTACAGTAAAAGGAGTATTATGAAATGATACTGTAAAAACATTTATATGGTTTCTGAGCCATATGATACTTAAAACGGATAAAATATATACAATACATACAATGATAAAAGTTGACTAAACCTACTCAACTGGTGCTTCTAAAATACGCCTACCCCAGTGTACCTAACCTAAGCCTAGTACGTGGGAAGGAGTAAGTGAGTTGCAGTTTAAGTTAAGTTCGTTTTTGCCAAGAATTTGAATCAAGAATTCTCTAAGGATCTAATCTGCTCCGCACCTTGGTTTCAGGACTCTTATCTCCCAGCAACCCGCAAGGGTGACTGGAAACACTGGAGCTGGATTTCTCGGCAGGAGAAAAGACAGCGTCTCTCTCAGTGCGTCAAATGGGAGGGTCGGCTTCCATCGAAACTCGCATCAGCAGGGCTTTGGGTAAGTAGATAGCCGCTCTGCTCCAAACCACTGTGTGTTTGCTTAAGGCAAATGCTTGTATATTTATACCTGGATGGTGCCGTGTTTGACGTAAGGTTGGACATAAGACGTCACTAAGAACTGGCAGTTCTTTCAGGACTCTCAGGAGTTCTAGGACAAATCAAAACAAAAGCAGGGGGAATTCCCTGGCTGCTGGAGGCTTGGTTTGTGTTAAGAACGTGTTGTACTTTCTAGGAGTCTAGGGAAGTATCCTTGCCGTATTTGGACTGCATTGGCTATGACTCAATATGGGTATGATTCTTATGCCTTTATAAGGATATGATTTGTTATAACCACATAAGGGCATGAATCGGGAATATTTAATTAGGGTCCTAGATACGTTCACAACAGGAGGACCATCTGGGACTTGATCTGGAGGCCTAAGTGCGATAGACCTCGGAATGTGTATATCAGCTCACCCACTCGCACAACCTTGAGCGTATGGGACTCGTTGTCCAGGGACGACAGGTGACGACCTTCCCCTCCCCATTCATGCCAATCCACTTCAATCCTGCTTTTCCCCCGGCTTTGAGGGAGGCCCCCTTTGCGGCATGGAGGGAAGGAGGGTGCCTTGCATTAACACACCTCTTCCACAACTTCGACCCACTCACTTTCGACAACTGTAAGCGGGATTATGGGGTGGGAGATGCTGAGAGGTACCACCATGCACAACTACTCCACTGGGCACTTACCCCTCCGGTGCGGGATGCAGCTACACGTCCCCTCACGAAATTCGAGGCCTTCCTCACGAAGACCTCCTCGATGAAGGGTGTCATCTCCTTCCTCTACGGGTTTTTGCTATCCACGGCAATCACACCCCGGCCCCGTTACATGTCCATGTCAGAGGGGATTCTCCAGCAAGACATTACAGACGAGGAGTGGTCACGTTTATGGTCGGACATCTCCAGGTTTAACCACTCCATAGAACTTAGAGAAGCCAACATGAAAACCATGATTGACTGGTACCTGCATCCGGCCAAGCTCCGACAGATTTTCCCCGGTACCTCCAATAGGTGTTGGAGAGGCTATGGGTTCTTAGGGGACTTCCAGCATATCTAGTGGGACTGCCCCAATATTCGCCCCTTCTGGGAGGAAATTTTAGCCCATACTAAAGAAATGCTAGGTTATCCCATCCCCACATCTATGGCCACTACCCTTCTGGGACTACTAGACCCACCTTTTAACACCAGACTAAAGCGGATAAAAAGATTATGTGGCTTAGTATTGGGGCGGCCAAACTCACCTTAGCGGCAGCGTGGAAGAGGAAGGAGGCCCCGACCATCTCCCTTTGGCATTCCCGCTTATGGAAACTGTTGAGTTTAGAACGTATGGCTGATATCTTTCGAGATGACTTTAAAAACTTTGAGTTTAGGTGGGGCCCTCTGGTCTCCTTCCTTTCAAAAGGCCTTCCTTCAGCAGTTTGCCCCGCTAGTGTTAGGGCCCTTCACCTCAACCAGCTCTGAAACCACGGAACTATAGATGTTTGATCCCTAGACCTGCGCATTGCCGCCAACACTGGGGGTGTGTGTGGAAGGGGGGGTTTATTTCGGATTAATGCTGTTATGTTCTTCTATTTTCTTTTTGTTTAACAACAATTCTCATGAGAAGCAATACACGGGAAAGGGCTCCACTCCTGTGCTTCGGACTGAGGCGGATGCCGTCTTCTCATGGACAATACAAGTCATTCTCACTGACGACTGGAGCATGGTCGTCCGAGTACTGATACTTACCTTCTTCAAATGGAAGGTCGCTGGGCAAGCCCCATTCTGATTAGAAGCTTTAACCCTTAGAGGGCTGTCTTGTAATCCTGGGGTCATAATTTAGGCGGGGTTCTTGGCCTATTCTGGTCTCTTGCTCTTTGGCTTTGATATGATGCTCCTCCCTGCGTGGGAAGTTGTGCGGGATTGTCGCATGTTACTTGTTAAAACAATAAACATATCTTTGAAAAAAGAAAAAAACATATCTGATTCCCTTCAGAAGCAGGCTGGATCTGTCAGCAAAGCTTCCCACGACGAAAAGAAGATTTTATCTACTAAAAAGCCAGCTTCAGATTCTGATGAGGATGAAGGTTATGGTCATCAATATTACCATCCACAACAACAATATCAACAACAGGAAATGATGTACCTACCTTCAAGTCTGATGGCAGACCTACAGTTTATGCTAGCAGACTATAAGAGGAGATTTCTGCCAGAGCAGAGTATCCCACAGGCTCCTCCTGCTTCTCCACCTTCCTTTCCACAGACGCAGGTTCGCTCCCCTCTTCTCCAACAGTCTCCTATGGTTCAGCCTTCTCCTCAAGTTGCTCCTGTGCAACAGTTGTCATCCTCTGACGAGGAAGTAGAGAGAAGGAGGAGAGATTCATCAGGATGAATGGGTTTCTTACATTACTCCCACTCCAGCATCTCCATCTCTCCCACAAGTGGATTCACCTCCGGAAGATAATGGGGGTTTCCACAATCTTTTGGAGAGAGGGACAAAGCGTTTTGATTTACCGATGCCTGTGTATCAGCAGGACGGTTTACTGTATGATTTTCGGTATGGTCTATGCCTATTATTGATTATATTTGGAAAGAGGGACTGAGAATAATGCCCAATCCAGCAACTGTTCACTCGTGTTGCCTAGACTGAACAAAAAATATAAAGCTACAGATGACGCTCCCGCTTGCTTAATAGGTCATCCACCTGATTCGGTGATCTCGCAAGCAGCACAGCGACAATCTAAGAATCCTTCAGCTCTCCTGACTGCTGCTCCTGAAAAAGAAGGCTTGACTATGTCAGCCTTGACCGTACAACCCGCCAATTCTCTGGCTTTATTGGCCCATTTTAGTAGGCAGATGTGGTTGGATTTGGCACCATTCTGGACCAATTTCCACCAGATGACAAGGAGAAAACTAAGAGAATTCTTCTTGAAGACGTGCGGACCGCCTCTGAAGTGACAGACTGTGCTATGGATGTGGCGTCCATTGGTTTCCAGCAGCTATCGCGAGCGGCCGTCTTGAGGTGTCAAGGCTGGCTTAAAGCCACTTGATTCAGGCCTGTAGTACATACGAAGATTCTTGACCTACCTTATAATGGAGAAAAATTATTTGGCAGACACGTTGACGAAGCTTTACAAGCTATCAAAAAAGACACCGATACGGCTAGGTCTTTAGGTACCTTACAGAACAGAAAGATGCCTTTTCGTGGCTCCCGAGGAAGAGGTTACCAACAGGTATCCAATAGGTCATACAGAGCAGGATACCAACAATCTCGCTATTCAGCATATTCTTCCACCGCTCCACAATACAGGACCCAGTTTAATAACCGTCAGCCAACTGTGGCGCCAGGGTAAGGAGACTGATCACCGCCAATGATCTCTCCCAGCTGTCGGCCTCTATTCCACCTATTCCATCCTCGATGGACGGGAAAATATCCAGTTATTTTCAGCAGTGGCAAGACATAACATCAGACCAATGGATCCTAAACCTAATCCAATTCGGCCATTCTTTGGAATTTACAAAGATCCCTGCTACAACTTCTCTTCTGCCCCAACTTCTCTTCTGCCCCGCTTCCAAAAGCACCTACATCTCTTAAAGATGGAAGTTACCAACATGTTGCAGAAAGGAGCAATAGAAAGAGTTTCCCTCAACCAAAGAGGAAGTGGTTTTTACTCCTGTTTCTTATTGATCCGAAAGAAGCTAAAGCAGAAGAGACCGATATTGAACTTACAGAACTTTAAACAAATTCCTCAAAAAACAATGGTTCCGCATGATCACTACCAATTCGTTGTCCTACCTTTCCGGCTAAAATCTGCTACCCGCATTTTCACGAAGTGCCTAGCGCCAGTCGCAGCGTATTTAAGGCAACAACATCATCACATTTTGCCTACCTAGACGACTGGCTTCTCAAGGCCCCCACTTAAGAAGCAGCAAAGACATCCACCAAACCCTGTCTGCAACTATTCAAGAAATTAGGCTTAACTAAAAATGTAGAAAAATCGATTCTAGAACGGTCCTGTCAATTTGTGTTTCTAGGTGCTGTCCTGGACACCACGGAACACAAGGCGTACCCCTCTCTGGAGACACAACAAAGGTTAATATCCTTGGCAAAACGGGTCCAAAAAAGGTTTCTTTCCGTACGCCTTTTCAATTCTCTCCTAGGAATGATGTCTTCTTGTATCTCCCTCATACCTCATTGTCGTCTCCACATGCGTTCTCTTCAGGAAGCTTTAAAAAAACAATGGGTGCAGATAGAGGGCTCATTCCACGACCTGATCAGGATCACTCTTCCTATGATGGTGGTTTTGGACTGGTGGACGCAACCTCACCAATTATCACAGGGTCTGCCATTCCTGTTGCAGGCTGTTCCTTTCGTGATTACAACAGATTCATCTTTAGAGGACTGGGGAGCTTTTCTTCAAGACTTGCAGGTTAGCCGAAGATGGCCGACTTCCCACCGAGATCTTCACTTCAATCTTCTCCAGTTAGGAGCAGTTTTTCCTGTGCTCCAAGTGTTCCTGCCAAGAATACAAAATGCATCGGTGCTTGTCAGGACGGACAACACCACGACAATGCACTTACTCAACAAACAAGGAGGAACAAGATCTCTCCTGCTCTCTCAGGAAGCCCAACTTGTCTGGCGCTTGGCGATTTGTTACAAAGTGCCTATATCAGCGGACTACGTCTCAGGAAAACAGAACGTCATAGCGGATACAGTGAGCGGACTAAAGACCACTTTGCACAAGTGAGAATTGGACCAACACACTCTCGACAACATTTTCTCCCAATGTGGCAAGCTGAACATAGATCTGTTCGCATCTCCAGAGAACGCGAAATGCTGGTACATCTCAAGTTGGCGTCACCATCAGGATTTATGTGGGAATGCCTTTTCAATAGCTTGGTCCGGCATATTTGCTTACGTCTCCCCCCCCCCCCCCCCCCCCCCCCCCATTCCTCTCCTTCCACGAGTACTAAAAAAGATAAAGCCGGAACCCGCAAGATCATTCTAATAGCTCCAGCACTGGTACACAGAACTTCATCTACTTTCAGTCAAGCCTCCGATCCATCTCAGACCATTTATGTCCCTTTTGACGATGAACTAGGGACAAGTAAGCCATCTGAACCCCAGTTCTCTGAAATTGTCGGCCTGGCTCCTGAGTTCCGGGAATTTCAACACTTAAAGATCCCCCAGGAGTGTAGACCGGTTCTGGCCAAAGCAAGAGCAGACCGCACTAACAGGACTTACTTGCTTAATTGGAAAAGGTTCTGCATGTGTGGTGCATCGTCTAAGGTCAACCCTCTCCACTCACCTCCAGAGGACATTTTACCTTATCTACTTCTCCTGGCTCGCTCTGGCTTGGTTCACGCATCAATTAAAGTACATTTAGCTGCCATCTCCAGTTTCCGCAGATTAGCTAAAGTTCCATCTCTATGGTCCTGCAAGCTGGTCAAACAGTTTCTTAAATGTCTCTTTAGGATGTTTCGTCCAGTAAGGGCACCTCCTCCTGCATGGCAGCTGAATACGGTGCTCAGTCAATTAATGAAACCTCCTTTTGATCCTATTCACAAGGCGGACATGAAGTACGTATGCTGGAAAGTGGCTCTTCTCCTAGCTCTCATTTCAGCGAGAAGGGTTTGTGAACTGTAAGCTTTTACTACTCAAGAACCTTTCTTACAATTCAAACAAGACAAAGTTATTCTACAAACAAATCCTAAGTTCATCCCTAAGGTTCCTTTGGATTTCCACCTTAATTTGCCAATTGTTTTGCAATTATTCTTTCCAAACCCACAGACTGCGGGGGGGGGGGGGCGTGCTCTGCACTCTCTAGATGTTTAACGGTGACTAAAATTTTGCTTGAACAGGACAAGGCCATTTCGCAATTTAAATCAGCTTCTTATTGCGTACAGTGCACCTAGAAAAGGTTTCCCTATTACTAAACAGAGCATTTTCGGATAGATATCAAGTGCCATTGTATTCTGTTATCAACAAGCGGGCCATCCTCTGACGTCAGGAGACCATGCCCACTCTACGAGAGCGATATAAATTGTGTCACCTCAGCTCCTGTAAAAGCGCCACAGGGTTTTTCAGTTTGTGTTGGCAGCTATAAAAATATATTATACTATTTCATTTGTTCTTGTTACTAATATTATCCACTGTTCCAGTGTGTTTTAAGACGGTTAGCATCAATCATCTGCCTTTTCATCAAAGCCTTTATTATTTGGACACAGCAGCTTTGGTGCCAATTTTAATATAAACTTAGAAATATTGTATGCCTCAAAATATATTGTTCGAGGCATATGGGCTGCAGAACCACACACTATTGCATTAGATCACCATCTGGTGGTCGGCCCGGATGACTACACTTTGTTGTTGTCTTGGAAGAGTCTTTGTCTGTTGGATGTCTCCTCCCTTAGATCATAATGCGCATGAGCATCGACTCCATCTTCAGATTGTTTTTTTCTGCTATCAGGCTTGGATGTGTTCATCGTTCGGTCCCGCTACCGATCTCTTTTCTAATTCATAAATTAATCATAATACCATCTACATCGTCCTCGACAGTGATTGCGGTTACCCGCGTCGTTGAAAGGCTTCACTTCTCGATTCCTGCGTTCGCAAGGCCATCAGGCCCAAATGCGCCATTGGGCCTTTGGCTCATAGAAAGAACACCTTTCAAGAAGTACCCTCGGTGTGGACACAAATTCCCTCACACTTATCTTCATGAGGTTTGCAATCTGTGCTTATCTCCAGAGCACGAGAGTCGAGACTGTGAGGCCTGCGCTTCGTTCCGGTCCAAGAAAACTATCGTGGACCGTCGAGTTCGAAGAGTAATGGCGCAGTCATCTTAATCGACACCAGACCTCGTCATAGACAAGGCTCCGTTTGAAGTAGACACTGAAGAACAACAGCAAGAAGTCATGGCTTCGGAACCAGAGGATTCAGCTTCTGGAGCCGAGGATCAATCCGAAGATGAAGATCTTCGAGTTGGTCAACAGGTCGTGAGTACAAGCGTCGACCCTGTTCACCCCACCATACCGGGACAGGCTTCGGTTCCCCCTCCACCTTCGGGTCCAGGTGCACACCGACCAAAACCTTCCGACGCCCCGCCTTCTGGCTTGGCAGCGAAGAATATAAAAAAGCCTCTAGTCGACTCGGGCTCGAGTCAGTCTGTCGGTCCCGAAAAGCAGAAGGTCCTTAAGCCAAAATTAACACCGGCCCCAAAGCATCCCTCGGTACCGAAAACGGTCGAGCTGAAAGCAAGTTCGGCACCGAAAGAGGTTCTCAAAGCTACCGAACCAAAAACCACCCCGGTTCCGAAAACAGTGGACCCGAAGACGGTTCCGGTACCGAAACATACTTCGGTTCCAAGGGTAGAGGAGTCCAAACGTACCCCGGGAACAAAAAATTTGGATCCAAAGAGCACGGATCCTAAGAAAAAGTCTTCGGAACCGAAACCAAAACCTGCTCCAAAGACAATAGATACTGAAAAAACTAAGCATTTTGGCCCCAAACCAGATAAATCGGCTCCGAAAAAGAATTTTACGGGTTGAAGAGCTTTTCAAGCCTGACCCAAAGCAAAAGACTCTTCATATTAATATTAATTAATAAAGACTGGACATATCACTTCAGTGCCTGAAAAGAGGAAAATGGACTATCCTAAACCACCGCCAGTTCCTCTAAAAAAGCATGCTCAAACTTCCTCCATGAGGATTCCTTCACCAGAAGTAGAAGTACCAATACATATTTCTCCTGTACATTCACCATCTAGTACACATAGTCTTATACCACAAGATGAGGACAGCTACTCACAACAGGTAGAGAGTGATTATCACTTAGACAACATTAATGACCCAGATGATATTCCTGGGCCATCAGGTGACCCATGGGAAGATTATTATGCACCAGATCTGCGACAAGACGATGTATACCCGTCTAGACCATCTCCCCCAGATGACACTATTGGGTTTACTCAGCTCATTCATAGAGCAACCACTTTCCATGGAGTAGACTTACACACAGATACAGTGGTAAAAGACCTCCTAATGGACACACTAATATCGTCACATAAGACCACATCCACACTTCCAATACTTAGTGGAGTGGTAAGACATGCACCCAAAATATTTTAAAGACCCAGTTAGAGCCAGGGTAATTAACCCCAGACTAGAAAAAAAGTACAAAGCGGCTCCAACTGATCCAGCATACATTAAAGGACAGTTGCCATTGGACTCACTAGTAGTGTCAAATGCGAGAAAAAGAGCTAACTCGCAGACAACAGGGGATTCTCCACCCCCTGACAAAGAGTCTAAGCTTTTAGATGCTTCCCGAAAACACACCATCTCACAAGCAGCCAATGTCTGGAGGATTGCTAACACTCAAACTTTGTTAGCAAGATATGATAGAGCACTATATGATGAGTTAGTCACTCATGCAACACTTACCAGAACAATATAAAACCAGGGCTTCTGACCTAATACTGGAAGACAAGGTTATTACAAATACCGCTATACACTGTGCTCTAGACAAGGTAGACACAGGCTCTAGAGCAATAAATACAGGGGTATTGTTGCGTAGGCATGCATGCATGGCTACGCATCTCTGGGTTCAATCAAGAAGTACAAGCCAGTATCTTAAACCAGTCATTTGACCAGCAACATCTTTTCGGTCCATCAGTCAATAGTGCACTACAAAAGATGAAAAAAGACACAGACACTGCAAAATCTATGGGAGCTTTACAAACACAAGCCCATAGGCCTTCCTTTCGTCGCTCCTCATATAGGGGCGCCTCGAAGGGTTTCCAAGCCGATAATACCTCCTCTTCTTACAAAGCACCCAACCAAACCTCGCCCAGTAAGGGATATTATAGAGGAGGGTATAGAGGAAACAATATTAAGGGCAGAGGTAGAGGAAACAACTATCGTAACACCTCTACTCCCAAACAGTGACTTCCCTTCCATCCCCCCAGACCATTCCACTCCTGTCGGGGGGAGGTTACCACAGTTCCTACCTGTCTGGAACTCCATCACCACAGACAAGTGGGTAAGACCAATAATTCAGTCAGGTTATTGCCTGGAGCTCACTTCCACTCCTCCAACAATACCACCCAGGCAGCGTCCCATGTCACAAGAACACTTCATACTGCTAATACAAGAGGTGGTATCTCTACTGAAAAAGAACGCAATATAACCATTCCCAAAACAACATCAAAACACAGGAGTTTATTCTCTATACTTTCTCATACCCAAAAAGGATGGGTCCCTCAGACCTATTTTAGATCTAAGGCCCCTAAACCTGTACATACAATCAGACCACTTTCATATGGTCACACTACAACAGGTTCTGCCATTGCTAAAGAAAGGCGACCTCCTTGCCACATTAGATCTCAAGGACGCCTACTTCCACATTCACATCCATCAATCGCACAGAAAGTACCTACGGTTAATTCTAGGAGGTCAACACTGCCAATTCAAGGTACTCCCTTTCAGAGTAATTACAGCACCTCGAGTATTCACAAAGTGTCTAGCAGTAGTAGCAGCACACTTAAGAAGGGACAACATTCATGTCTTCCCATATCTGGACGACTGGTTAATGCAATCCAAATCATACAACCAATGTGTACAGCACACACATCAAACAATATGCCTGCTACACAAACTGGGATTCACAGTAAATCAAAAGAAGTCACATCTCCAACTGTCCCTGTCTCAGCAGTATCTAGGTACTACAATAGATACCTCCAAGGCACTAGCGTACCCCAACCCAACAAGAATACAAAGTATGCAGGATCTTATCAAAAGATTCCAGCCACAACACTCGCTACCAGCTCGAGTGTTCATGCAACTAATAGGAATGATGGCATCTTGCATTTTCATAGTACCTTATGCAAGACTACAAATGCGCCCCATACAAGAGTGCTGGGCAGGTCAGTGGAATCAGGCTCAGCAACAAGTAACAGATCTGGTGGTGGTTGCTCTCTGCAATGGTGGAACACCAAAAACCTTTCCAAGGGCCGGCCATTTATAGAATCTGTTCCACAAATGGTACTAACCACAAATGCATCTCCCACAGGAGGGGGAGCGCATTTACACAGACACACAGTACAAGGTACATGGACAATGCAACAAAAACTACTCCACATAAATCATCTGGAGTTATTAGCAATTTTTCTAGCTCTAAAATAGTTTCAGCATTACCTATCAAACAAAGCTGTACTAGTCCGAACGGACAATATGACAGGAATGTACTACATTCAAAAACAAGGAGGAACACACTCCCTACAGCGCTCCCGGCTGGTGCAGAGCATATGGAGGTGGGCCATTCCTCAAAACATTTTTCTATTAGCAGAACATTTACCAGGAGATCACAATCAAGTTGCAGATCGTCAGAGACAACAGATACACAAATGGGAACTTCATCATCAAGTTCTTTAACCATTTTTTCAAAAGTGGGGTCAACCAGAGATGGATCTGTTTGCTACAAACCACAATTCCAAATGCCCATGCTTCGCCGCCAGATACCCACACCCATTATCCAAAGGCAATGCGGTATGGATGAACTGGTCAAGCAAATTTGCGTACGCTTTTCCACCTCTCTCACTAATTCCATTAGTGGTACGCAAGCTACAGCAACATTCTCTCACATTGATTCTCATAGCACTAACGTGGGCAAGACAACCCTGGTACACCACGCTACTAAATGTAAATTGATACTTGTGTAGCGCACTACTCACCTGCAAGGGTCCCAAGGCGCTTGTACGAATACCGCTGTGGAACCCATCCTGGCTTTCCCTGTGAGGCGTCCACTCCTGGGCACCCCCAAGGTGGAGGCCAGGCATCCTTAGCGTTGTGGGGGCCGTTGTGGAGATTAAGCAAGCTATTGCCCAGAGTTGCAGAGTGGGACTCCATGATTGGAATAGGCACCGAGGTGAGAATTATCAGGTCTGTGGAATTTTGAGCCCAAGACCCGCCGAGGCGGGGAATTGAACCACTGGGTAAGAGTGGTCTGCTCAATTCAGACACTCTGTTCATCACCACCCCCTTTTGTAAATCGATTTTGGCCACTATAGGTGTGGCAGGGTATGCTCAGACATGAGTCCCTTTCTCACTGCTCCATCAGGATTCAAGCAAGCCGGGCCGAAGAGGCTGAAATGCCAGAAACCGGTCCCCGGTAGCTTGTCTCCTTTCTGGTAAAGAATTGGCTTGGTAGTTTAGTCTGCCCTGTTCCCATGATGCACTGGGCCAGGGACAGACTGATTTGCATATAGCCAGGTTCTGAGCTGGGATGGGGCAGTGAGATAAATTACGGTGATGGATCAAGCCCTGATCTTTGGACTGGGTAAGAGTGGTCTGCTCAATTCAGACACTCTGTTCATCACCACCCCCTTTTGTAAATCGATTTTGGCCACTATAGGTGTGGCAGGGTATGCTCAGACATGAGTCCCTTTCTCACTGCTCCATCAGGATTCAAGCAAGCCGGGCCGAAGAGGCTGAAATGCCAGAAACCGGTCCCCGGTAGCTTGTCTCCTTTCTGGTAAAGAATTGGCTTGGTAGTTTAGTCTGCCCTGTTCCCATGATGCACTGGGCCAGGGACAGACTGATTTGCATATAGCCAGGTTCTGAGCTGGGATGGGGCAGTGAGATAAATAACGGTGATGGATCAAGCCCTGATCTTTGGACTGGGTAAGAGTGGTCTGCTCAATTCAGACACTCTGTTCATCACCACCCCCTTTTGTAAATCGATTTTGGCCACTATAGGTGTGGCAGGGTATGCTCAGACATGAGTCCCTTTCTCACTGCTCCATCAGGATTCAAGCAAGCCGGGCCGAAGAGGCTGAAATGCCAGAAACCGGTCCCCGGTAGCTTGTCTCCTTTCTGGTAAAGAATTGGCTTGGTAGTTTAGTCTGCCCTGTTCCCATGATGCACTGGGCCAGGGACAGACTGATTTGCATATAGCCAGGTTCTGAGCTGGGATGGGGCAGTGAGATAAATAACGGTGATGGATCAAGCCCTGATCTTTGGACTGGGTAAGAGTGGTCTGCTCAATTCAGACACTGTTCATCACCACCCCCTTTTGTAAATCGATTTTGGCCACTATAGGTGTGGCAGGGTATGCTCAGACATGAGTCCCTTTCTCACTGCTCCATCAGGATTCAAGCAAGCCGGGCCGAAGAGGCTGAAATGCCAGAAACCGGTCCCCGGTAGCTTGTCTCCTTTCTGGTAAAGAATTGGCTTGGTAGTTTAGTCTGCCCTGTTCCCATGATGCACTGGGCCAGGGACAGACTGATTTGCATATAGCCAGGTTCTGAGCTGGGATGGGGCAGTGAGATAAATAACGGTGATGGATCAAGCCCTGGTCTTTGGACTGGGTAAGAGTGGTCTGCTCAATTCAGACACTCTGTTCATCACCACCCCCTTTTGTAAATCGATTTTGGCCACTATAGGTGTGGCAGGGTATGCTCAGACATGAGTCCCTTTCTCACTGCTCCATCAGGATTCAAGCAAGCCGGGCCGAAGAGGCTGAAATGCCAGAAACCGGTCCCCGGTAGCTTGTCTCCTTTCTGGTAAAGAATTGGCTTGGTAGTTTAGTCTGCCCTGTTCCCATGATGCACTGGGCCAGGGACAGACTGATTTGCATATAGCCAGGTTCTGAGCTGGGATGGGGCAGTGAGATAAATAACGGTGATGGATCAAGCCCTGATCTTTGGACTGGGTAAGAGTGGTCTGCTCAATTCAGACACTCTGTTCATCACCACCCCCTTTTGTAAATCGATTTTGGCCACTATAGGTGTGGCAGGGTATGCTCAGACATGAGTCCCTTTCTCACTGCTCCATCAGGATTCAAGCAAGCCGGGCCGAAGAGGCTGAAATGCCAGAAACCGGTCCCCGGTAGCTTGTCTCCTTTCTGGTAAAGAATTGGCTTGGTAGTTTAGTCTGCCCTGTTCCCATGATGCACTGGGCCAGGGACAGACTGATTTGCATATAGCCAGGTTCTGAGCTGGGATGGGGCAGTGAGATAAATAACGGTGATGGATCAAGCCCTGATCTTTGGACTGGGTAAGAGTGGTCTGCTCAATTCAGACACTCTGTTCATCACCACCCCCTTTTGTAAATCGATTTTGGCCACTATAGGTGTGGCAGGGTATGCTCAGACATGAGTCCCTTTCTCACTGCTCCATCAGGATTCAAGCAAGCCGGGCCGAAGAGGCTGAAATGCCAGAAACCGGTCCCCGGTAGCTTGTCTCCTTTCTGGTAAAGAATTGGCTTGGTAGTTTAGTCTGCCCTGTTCCCATGATGCACTGGGCCAGGGACAGACTGATTTGCATATAGCCAGGTTCTGAGCTGGGATGGGGCAGTGAGATAAATAATGGTGATGGATCAAGCCCTGATCTTTGGACTGGGTAAGAGTGGTCTGCTCAATTCAGACACTCTGTTCATCACCACCCCCTTTTGTAAATCGCTCTAATCATTGAGCCACACTTCTCCACTAGAGCTCTCAGTAGTACCATATCACAAACTAAAACTCTCCCCACATCTACTGACACAGAACCATGGAGAGATTATGCATCCAGACCCAATGCAGCTCAATCTAGCGATTTGGCTCCTGAGGTCTTAGAATTTAGATATCTAAATTTACCACCTGATTGCATGAATGCCATAAAAGAAGCAAGACGTCCTACCACTAGAGCATGTTATGCAGCAAAGTGGAAAAGGTTTGTTGTATATTGCACAAATAACAACATCAACCCCTTAGATGTTTCCATACAAAACATCATATGCTACCTGTTACATCTGCAAAGATTTAACTTAGCGTACTCTTCAATCAGGTTACATCTTGCTGCTATAGCAGCATATCTTCAAAACAGACATTTGTCATTGTTTAGAGTACCTGCAATCAAAGCATTTATAGAAGGACTCAAAAGAATAATTCCTCCCAGAATACCACCCTCTCCAGTATGGAATTTAAATATTGTTCTCACAAGACTTATGGGTCCTCCTTTCGAACCATTACATAAGTGTGAACTACAGTTCCTTACATGGAAAGTTGCTTTTTTGGTAGCTCTTACCTCACTTAGAAGAGTAAGAGAGATCCAAGCATTAACAATTCAAGAACCTTTTATACAACTTCATCACAATAAAGTGGTTCTTAAAGCAAATCCAAAGTTTCTGCCAAAGGTCATTTCACCTTTCCACCTCAGCCAATCTATTGAGTTGCCAGTATTTTTCCCCAACCGCAAACAGTTGCAGAATGAGCTCTACATACATTAGATGTAAAAAGAGCGCTTCTCTACTACATTGATAGGACAAAACCATTTCGTAAAACTAAACAACTGTTTGTGTCCTTCTCTCCTCCACATAAGGGAAATCCTATTTCAAAATCAGGCATTGCAAGATGGAATGTTAACTGCATTCAAATGTGTTACCAAAAAGCAAAACGCACTCTAGCCATTCCCCCTAGGGCTCATTCTACCCGTAAATTAGGGGTATCTATGGCATTCCTAGGAAACATACCATTAGATGACATCTGTAAAGCAGCTACGTGGTCTACTCCGCACACATTTACAAAACACTACTGTGTAGATGTGCAGGCAAAACAACAAGCAAATGTGGGCCAGGCTGTACTCAAAACATTATTTCAAACTACTGCAACAGATGCGGATGGTCGCCGCTAAGGGAGAAACTGCTGTGCAATCTATGCAATAGTGTGTGGTCTGCAGCCCATATGCCTCAAATGGAAAATGCTACTTACCAGTACACATTTGTTCTTGGCATGTAGGGCTGCAGAACCACACACGCCTACCTTTATCTGTTCCAGTATTATCCTATTTAGAGACACAACACATGGTCATCTTTATCTGTACTCATGCAAATCCATCATTTGCCCAATGGCGAAAACAATCTGAAGATGGAGTTGATGCCCATGCACACTATGATCTAACGGAGGAGTCATCCAACAGTCATCCAACAGACAAAGACTCTTCCAAGACAACAACAAAGTGTAGTCATCCGGGCCCACCACCGGATGGTGATCTAATGCAATAGTGTGTGGTTCTGCAGCCCTACATGCCAAGAACAGATGCATACTGGTAAGTAGCATTTTCCTTCACTTCCTTGTACAACATGAAACTGTTTATCCCATTCTCTGTAGCTGTCCTTCTTTTGAGCCTTTGTGTAAATTATATGGTCTCTGGATGCCAAATGTATTTATCCACCGGTCGCATATCCGGGTCAGTTGTTTGGGGCCAAATGGAGCAGTGAAAGGTGGTGCAATTAGAACAAATGCAAGTAATTTTAATGCTCTTTATTCTCAAAGGGAACCTTTTGGCCCCCTCTTTAATCCTTTCCCCACTCCCCACTCTCACCAATGGTGTCCATGGTGGGCAGCTTTAACTGTAATAAAGGTTCTATTACTTGCGTCAGTGGCTCACATCACATCTGTTTCCTGATCCATCGGTTGACTGCAGTCAAAGTACACTGATGATAACAAACTATCCACAAATCTTTCCTACAGGGCCAACTCTCCTATAGTTCCGGCACATTGCTTAAGCCTGGTTTACTGTAATGGCATGGGCTGATCACTCTAGTTGTTTAGATCTATTAACATCCTTAAGGTGAAAGGGGCTCCTGGCAATTTTATAACAAGCTTTCACATAGGTTTCAGATTACCTGAGGAATGCTTCTGACGTCACACGAGCCATTCTATGTTCATCATAATCCCCAATGATTCTAATCCAAACCACATAATTCCAATCCACACCACATACATCCACAACACTCCAAACAAAAACACATGAGTAAAAGACATTATCATTTACAACACCATTAGCTCTAACTCTTGCAAATGCGAGACCTATTGCATTGCAAATGCTTGTTACTAATTGTATCTCTTACTGTCAGATGAGCATCAGCTTCTAGTCCCCAAATGTACCCAGGCAATTTTTCTCTCCTAGTCTGCAGTAAGTGTAGAACAGGTATGCACCTGCCCATTGAAGGAGTAGATTATTTCCTTATTTCTGGTTTCGGCTGGGTTGAGCTTCACCCTGTCCTGGTGGGCTGTTCTCATGCTCACAAGTGCAATCAGCAAAGAGTCTATCCTTGTCAATTATGTTTCTGCACATATTTTGCAGTTTCAAATTCTGAGCAAGTTATTATTCCTTCCCACCGCACCCACTGCTTCTGGGTGATAGCCGCAGTGGAACTTTAGCTCACCCCTCGAGCTTTGCACATCATACGACTCTGGTATACCTCTTTCAAGATTGTCTAATGTTCTTATTGACTGAAAACTTAGACCCATAGTTCACCATGTCATTTTTAGGTCTCGGCTAGCCGGTGCAGGGCGGGCTGTTACCGTTTCACTTCTCCGGATACAGAGCTTAGAACAGAAGCTGCAGTCTTGGGAACCCGAGACGACGAGTATGACTACCTTTTCAAAGGCAAGTGGGGATAGTGATGGAGACAACCAAATCTACAGGTATGGTTAATTTCTCCTAAAGAAGGTGTGATTGTTAGTGTAAATAGGGTGGGAAATTGCATAAAGGAAAGGGTATGGACTCTTATTCTGACTATGGGTAGGTCGGATGGATCTGTTTGGCTGATGATTATAATATGTTCGGAGGGGTGGGGGTGAAAATGGCAGTCTGTCACTGGGCGCACAGAACAACTACTGTTACAGTCGCTTCAGATGGTGCAATGCCTTGCTGTAATGACTGACGTTTTAGAGTCGGTGAAGTGAAAAGACACGTACCCGCGATTTTGGCTCCTATTCAACCAGGAAGGAGGAAATGAGGTACTGTAATAACGAGTACTAGCATTATATTTAGAGGGACTGGAGATGCCCCTTTTTTCGGGACAAAGACAATGTCTTTACTGTCCATTTGGTGTGGTGGGCGATCGGCTTTTGGCCCAAATATATAATCTTCGGGTCTGTTGGAGGTTTCTGATATTAAAATTAGGTACTTTCTTGATAAAAAGCTAAATGTATCACTGTGTGATAGTTGAGGTAAAAAGGGGCTGGGAAGTGGGGAGTGGAGCTCTGGGACGCCCTACTCTGCCTATACAGCCCCCACCTGTCTACTCCAAAGTAACAACCTTCAACTCTTTGTCAGGGGTAGAAAGCGGTATATAAAAGCAATTTAAACCTGTTCTGTGAAGACTTTCCAGCCCATTGCGTTAATTTGCCTAGTCATTGTGTGTTCAAGTGTGAAACCGCGCAAGTTGACAATTTGTTTGTGTATATAGTTATAGATGGGCACCTATTGCGTAGTGTTTGCCTTGTACTCAGGAACTCTAAATGACAGCTCCCCACCTAAAATATGAACGCTCCCTTTAACTATTTTCAGCCAACCCCTGCTTTTGGCAAACATTAGTATACTTTTAGTTCATTACTTATGCGTTTCTAAGATGATGTGCTTTGACAATACAGCATGAATTTTGGTGAAGCCCTAACTATCACTGAAGTTCAGCCTCAAAAGGATAGTGGGGAATTTCTGACTGTAGGAGGCGGGTCTGGGTGTGTCTCTCTGAGGTGGCAACGCTTCACCTTTTGGCTGAAGAGGAGTGTCTCCAGCATGTTTGGGCTGGATTGCAAATGCTACTTACCAGTATGCATCTGTTCTTGGCATGTAGGGCTGCTGACATTCATATCTGTGCATAGATCGCCACCTAGTGTTGGGTCCGGATGATTGCACATTGTTGTCCTGGAAGAGTCTTCGAAGTATCACGAGATAGGTGGCTCCTCCCCTGGACTACAGTGCGCATGGGCATCGCCTCCATCCCCAGATTGTTTTTAGCCATTGGCAGAGATGGAGTGAAGAATGTGAGTGATGACCATGCTATGAGCATATATATATATATATGAATGAATACTGCAGCTGCTACAGGCGCCGGGGAGGAGGGTGGGCGATATGAATGTCAGCAGCCCTACATGCCAAGAACAGATGCATACTGGTAAGTAGCATTTGCAGTTCGAGGCATGTGGGCTGCTGAATTCATATCTGTGCATAGAATACATAGCAGTCCCTCCATTATCGGCGGCCGCCCGTGCCAGCTGCAGCAGTCTGAAAAAGTGTTTTTAGAACAGCCTGACCAACAGCTGCCTGCTGTTTGGAATGCACGTCTACACAGTAGTGCTTAGTGAAAGTATGTGTGGTAGACCATGTGGCTGCTCTACAGATATCTTCTAAGGGAATGTTACCTAGGAAAGCCATAGAGGCCCCCAACTTCCTGGTGGAGTGGGCCCTCGGTGGGATAGTGAGGGTGCGCTTAGCTTTAGCGTAACAGATCTGAATGCACTTTACTATCCACCTAGCAATCCCTGCTTTTGAGATAGCGTTTCCCTTGTGGTGTGTGGCAAAAGCAACAAAAAGCTGCTTGGTTTTGCGAAAATCTTTTGTCCTGTCTACATAATACATCAAGGCCCTCTTAACATCAAGGGTGTGGAGCATGCGCTCCGCCAGTGTCTCTGGGTTTTGGAAAAACACCGGCAATTCAATTGTCTGGTTTAAGTGGAATTGGGATACCACTTTGGGTAGGAATTTAGGGTTAGTGCGGAGCACCACCCTGTTAGCATGTACCTGGAAGTAAGGTTCTTGGATGGTGAGCGCCTGCAGCTCGCTAACCCTCCGTAGCGATGTAATTGCTACTAAGAACGCAACCTTCCAAGTCAGAAACTGAAGCTCACAAGAGTGCAGTGGATCAAAGGGAGGACCCATCAGCCTCGTAAGAACCACATTGAGGTTCCATTCTGGAGCTGGTGGGGTCCTTGGTGGAATGACCCTTTTGAGTCCTTCCAGAAAGGCCTTGATAGCAGGGACCTTAAAGAGTGACAGGTGCTGCCTATTCTGGAGGTATGCTGCCATGGCAGACAGGTGAATGCGGATGGAAGAGTATGCCAGATTGCATTGGTACAGGTGGAACAGGTAACAAATGATGTTTTGAATGGAAGCATCTAGCGGGTCAATATCGTGGTTAACACAGTAGATGACAAACCTCTTCCATTTAGCCGCATAACAAGCTCTAGTAGTGGGCTTCCTTGCCTCCCGAATGATGTTCATGGAATCGGGAGGTAGATTGAGGTAGCCAAACTCTAGGACTTCAGGAGCCAGATCGCCAGGTTGAGCTGTTGCGGATCTGAGTGCTGAATGTCGCCATGGCTCTGCGTCAGAAGGCTGGGAGTGAGATGAAGCCTTTGATGCGGTACCACGGAGAGTTCCAGAAACGTGGTGTACCACGGTTGGCGAGCCCACGTTGGAGCAACCAGGATGAGAGTCATCGAGTGCTGCCTGAGCTTGCGTGCCACCAGCGGTATCAGAGGTGCTGGGGGAAAAGCGTACGCAAATTTGCCTGACCAGTTCATCCACATCGCATTGCCCTGTGATTGCGGGTGTGGGAACCTGGCGGCGAAGCTTTGGCATTTTGCGTTCTCCTTTGTGGCGAACAGGTCTATCTCTGGATGACCCCACCTTTGGAAGTACGGTTGGAGTACTGATGGATGTATCTCCCACTCGTGCATCTGATGGCTGTGCCTGCTGAGCAGATCCGCCATTTGATTGTCCTTGCCCGGGAGATGCTCTGCCATGAGGAAGATGTTCCTCTGAATGGCCCACTTCCACATGCTCTGAGCCAGATGAGACAGCTGTGGAGAGTGCGTGCCTCCCTGCTTCTGGATGTAGTACATGGCCGTCATGTTGTCCGTCCGGATCAACACGACTTTGTTGCACAGATGTACTTTGAACGCCTTCAAGGCCATGAAGATTGCCATCAGTTCCAACACATTGATGTGCATCTTCCTTTGCTGTAGTGTCCATAGTCCCTGCACAGTGTAATGGAGTACATGCGCTCCCCATCCCTGGAGAGAGGCGTCCGTCGCCAGGATAATCTGTGGGACAGGCTCTTGGAATGGTCGGCCCTTGCAAAGGTTGTGTGGATTCCACCAATGCAGAGAGTTGTATGCCCGACCGCTCACCAACACTAGGTCTGTCAGTTGCCCATGAGCCTGAGTCCACTGACGTGCAAGGCACTCCTGAAGCGGACGCATATGTAGTCTCGCGTGCGGGACAATGGAGATGCAGGAGGCCATCATGCCTATCAACTGCATGAACACCTTCGCTGGAAGCGAGTGTTGGGGTCTGAATCGTTGGATCAGCGCCTGGATACTGGCGATTCTCACTGAATTTGGCTGCGCGGTGGCTGCCAGAGTGTTGATTGTCGCGCCCAGGTACTGTCGCACGTGGGCGGGCTGGAGATGGGACTTTGGGTAGTTCAGAGAGAATCCCAGATCGTGCAGGAGATGAATGGTGCGTGACACGTGGTCGACGCACTGCTGTTCTGTCCTTGCTTGAATGAGCCAGTCGTCCAGGTAGGGAAAGACGTGGACGTGCTGGCGACCGAGATGCGCTGCCACAGTCGCTAGGCACTTGGTAAATACTCTCGGTGCCGTGGTGACCCCGAACGGCAGAACCTTGAACTGGTAATGCTGGTCTAAGATCGTGAATCTGAGATACTTCCCGTGGGAAGGATGCAGGGGGATATGAAAATAGGCATCTTTCCGATCCAGCGTAGCCAGGAAGTCCCCCTGTTGAAGCAGGGGAAGCACCTGCTGCAACGTGAGCATATGGAAGTGCTCCGAGAGGATGTACCAGTTCAGGGGCCTGAGGTCCAGGATCGGCCTGAGGGATCCGTCCTTCTTGGGAATCAGAAAATACAGGGAGTAAACCCCTGTTCCCCGCTCTTGCAATGGAACGAGCTCTATCGCCCCTTTTTGCAGCATGACTAGAACTTCTTGCCGCAACAAGGTCAAGTGCTCGCCTGACATAGGACGGCTCCTTGGGGGTATGTCCGGTGGAATGGACGTAAGCTCTAGACAGTACCCGTACTGGATAATAGACCTCACCCACCTGTCCGTGGTGATGGACTTCCACGCCGGCAGGAACTGCTGGAGTCTCCCCCCGACCGGTGTTGCATGGTCGGGGGGCAGTGACAAGACGTCACTGTTTGTTGGTGGTGGTGGACCTGGAGCTATTGTTTCCACGTCCCCTGCCCTTGACATTATTGCCTCTGTAACCACCTCGACCCTTGTTGTTATACGAGGCTTGGGTGTTACTCTTGTAATATTGGGTTGACTGGGATGCCTGTCCCCTTGAGGTGCCTCTGGAGTTTGAGCGGCGAAAGGAACCACTCCGAAACTGCTGACTTTGTAAAGCCCCCATAGACTTGGCAGTTTCCGTATCTTTTTTCATTTTCTCCAGTGTGGCATCCACCTCAGGGCCAAACAGGTGGTCAGGATTCACTGTTTGATTGAGGATCGTAGTTTGGATGTCGGGTTTGAACCCCGAAATTCTAAGCCAGGCATGGCGTCGAAGCAGCACACTGGTATTGATAGCCCTGGAGGCTGTGTCTGCCACATCCAGTGCACATTTGATGGATGCATTCGTAATGAGTTTACCCTCCTGAATCAGCATCTCTCCTGCCTCCTTGTATTGGTCAGGCAAGTGTTGCAGTATGGCCTCTAATGTGTCATAATGGGCCCTATCATAACGTGCAAGTAAGGCTTGGGTGTTAGATATTCTCCAGATATTAGCTGCCTGTGCAGCAATTCGTTTGCCTGAGGCCTCAAAGATCTTGGACTCTTTGTCTGGGGGAGGAGCGTCACCAGTAGTTTGAGAGTTCGCCCTCTTCCGAGCGTTGGAAACAACCAAGGAGTCCAATGGCAAGTGTCCCTTGATATATGTAGGATCCGTGGGCGCTGCCTTATATTTCCTGTCGATGCGAGGGTTGACCACACGCGCTCGGGTGGGCTCCTTGAAAACCGCCGTTGCATGTTTAAGCACCCCCTTAAGCATCGGTAGCGTTTTGACAGACTTTTCGGCTACCGAGAAGGTGTCGAACAAGAAGTCCACATCCACGGGGTCCGAGTGCAGCTCGACGTCGTGGTTAGCAGCAGCTCTCTCTATCAGAGCATTGAAGGCCGCCGAGTCCTCAGTCGGGGACGTCTTGGCCGCGAAAAGTTGAGTGTCCTGACCCGACTGCGGGTCCTCCGTGTCGCCTCCGGCGGACCACGGTACGTGCTCCTCCTCCGGATCCGAGTACGCCGGATAGTTGTACTCGTCACCTTCCTCGTCCGCATCGGCTGCGGCGGAATGCGTCGGCGAGTGTCCTAGGGTTTGTGGGGACACAGGTTCCACCAAAGCCGAAGAGTCCTCGGAGTCCCTTTTGTTTTCGAGAGGGATCTTAAAGGGTTCCAACGCCGGCTCCGTCGTGATCTTCCATTTGAGGAGCGACAGTTTTCCGGTGTTGGCGTCGATGATTACCTCACGACGTTCCTCTTCCGCAAGCGGTTGGAGACGAAGCTTCGACACCGCCAAGGCAGCCTTCGGCGTTAATGCCTCCTTCGAGGGTCCGCCCTGTTTCGGCGCGAAGGCCTTCGGCGCCGACTTGGGCGGTAGGGTGAAACGGATAGGCGTTTGCTCCCTCGCAGGCTTAGGCGTGAGCTTAGGCGTACTGGCGTCCTGAGCGGGAACCACACTGGCCTTTCGAATCCGCTGCAAGGATTCCGCTACCTTCTTTGTCCAGGCCGGAGAGGGCTGGACCGGTTCGAGCGACCCCTCATCGTCGAGAGCCTGTTCGCCGGCAGGCACCTTCTTCGGGGCCGACGCCCCATGCCTATGCGCGTCGTCGCCCTGACGCCTCTTTGGAGCAGTCTTCGGGTCCGCGACCCCTTTCGGCGCCGACGCAGCCGCGTCGGAGGACTTCGCCTTCAGGGCCGACCCCGAGGGCTTCGGGTCGGCCATTCTGGCGTGGCTCTTCAAGTCGGCCATTTTGGTTTTCTTGGAAGTTGACGCCTCCAGAACCTTCTTCACCAGCGCCACTTTCACTTTCGGTTTCGCATCCGAGGATGCGTGACCAGTTGGCTTCACTTTCGTTTTCTTCGACGTAAGTGATGGTTCATAAATGTCCGTGACCGGGCCCGGAGGCGGGGACGTAGGACTCATAGTTAGATCTTGGGTAAGGCCCGAAGGCGATCCCTCGACCTGGGTCGTATGAAGGGGAACAACCCCTGAGTCAGGTTGGGGATGCTCTTCCTCCGAGCTATCTCCCATCGTGGCAAAAGCCTGATCGTCGTCCCCTACCTCGTCGGTGACTTCATCAAAGTTCTCCTCACCCGCGTCGTAGGTCTCTCCCTCGGATGCGGGATTAGAGTCCGAACCTTGCACGTCGCCTTCTCCCTCGACATATTCTTGGAAAATGTTGTCTGGCGGGGGCGCCGTGGCCGATAACCTAGCCTGGAGCCTATTGGCCCGACGAATCTTTAAAGTCTTCTTGCTCCGGAATTTCGAACACGCCATGCAGGTGTCTTCGCGGTGATCTGGCGACAAGCAGGTATTGCACACCGGGTGCACGTCGAGGTGTGAATATTTAGAGTGACACAACGGGCACTTCTTAAACTGAGTTCGCTCCATAGCAAGAGTGTAGTATAGGCCCGACCGCGCCGAAAGCACGTGGAAGGGCAGCAAGAGATCGGAGCTGAGAGTCAGAAAGAAACCCGTAAGCAACTATACCGACGCCCAGCCTAAAGACCTTTTGGTCTCGAGTAGAAGTTGAACAACTATCGGTTCCGACAGAGGGAACCGAAACACATCCGAACCCAATGGCGGAAAAAAACAATCTGGGGATGGAGGCGATGCCCATGCGCACTGTAGTCCAGGGGAGGAGCCACCTATCTCGTGATACTTCGAAGACTCTTCCAGGACAACAATGTGCAATCATCCGGACCCAACACTAGGTGGCGATCTATGCACAGATATGAATTCAGCAGCCCACATGCCTCGAACATCGGACTTAACAGCGGTTAATGGTTCGGGGAAGGCTCATCTGACTCAGCAGGGCCGGGCGAGCAGTGACAAATTGCAAATACTTTTAAATTGGACAGTGCACGGGAAATTGACAAGGCTGTGACCTACCACTAGTCCCCGTAGTGCGAGAAGGATGGACGGGTGAGGGCGAGTTCCAGGGGGCCTCCTGACTGTGTTCATGTACTTTGTAGGCCCCCCTCAAGTTTCCTTGCGCCACTGGTAGATGGAGGACACGGTCACAAGTTGAGTCTCTGTCTTGTATGAGGATACAGGTACCAGTTTGAGCGACTGATGTTGTCATTATCTCCGCATCCACAAAGTGATCGAGCACAGTCCGGATCGGGCTTGTATTTGGGCAGAACTGCTTGGACTGAGAGGCACAAGAGTATTAATGGGAGGTGGCATGCACAACACTGCCTTTCTTTACTTTATAAACTGTATTCAATGTTTTCTAAATAAGATCATAAAAGTACAGAAAACAGAACTAAAAAAGCAACAACAATCAATATACAATCCCAATTCATGTTAGCACAAGAGTGCCCGGATAAAAAAACTATAATTCCACATACATGTGCACCTATGATCATTTACATTATGTATTAAAATAGTGGGTTACCAAATATCTAGTTAAATCTGGATCAAAGGTTAAAAAATTCCACATCCTACTTATGGGCCCATTGTTTCCTTTCTTCTGCCTGCCCACAAGATTGACGCTAGTAAAAAAAAACTAAAGGATCAGAGAAAGGTTTTAAAAAATATAATGCAACCCGACATTGTTTAAAATTATACCATTTTAAAATCTGAACAATTAATTCCTTTCTTTCCTTATGATAAAAACCACAGACAAATAGTAAATGTAGGTCATTTTGAGGGGATTGCATATCACAAGGGCACAGGGTCAATTCAAAGTGATTAAACTTTCTCCCCGGAAACCCTAGCATTAATTATATCAAATTCAAATGGAATTGAAGTAAAATAAATTTATGCTGAGAGATGGGAATATCTGCTAGATAAAAGTAGCCTCCCTTTGGCATAGGTGGGGTTAATTGGTACATGAGGAACGACTGTTTCCAATAGTTCCTCTCCCTACATGTATGTTGAGACTGCAGCATAAATGTATCAACCAGCCTCTGTCTAGACATCTTTCTACAGGCAGTTGGGGTCTTACAAAGGTCTTCCAGCCCCATAGTGGTCAGCTCCACTTCTACATAGTTCAGCCACCTGATCCTGCTATGGTTTTCAATTTTTAGGATGTCTCTTATTAGATTTTGAGTGAGGGTCTCCGTATCCCTACGCCATATGGAGAGCCACAGTAGGAGCGGGGCTAATCTAATGGAGTCAGTGATATAGAGTAACCCCAATTCCATGTGAAATACATAATTTGAATAAGATTGCGGGAGGTAAACCAATGATTTAAAAAATATGGACTTGATAGTTTGAAATGAGTCAGTATGTGCCATACCGCCGCCCCATAGGTTGTTGCTGACTTTGCCTTGGCATGATAGATATTTTTAATAGAGACTATAAGTTGTGCACCCAACTTCTTGGAAAGGCTTTTGTCGCCGCTAGACTCCTCTCCATTCCCATAGCCCTTCCTTCGACCTGCTGTGACCTTGATTGTTTTTTATCAAAAAGTACCCCTAAATAAGGGAATGACTCGACCACCTTAATTTTCCCTGAATCCATATTAGGTGCAGTGTTTTCTCTCGTTTGCCCGCTCCACCAACCATTGCGAATGATTTCCCCTGGTTGACTTATAATCCAGCGAGTACATAAAAGCTGCATAGGCTGATATTGGGCGTTGGAGACCTAGCCTCTTTCTGGCCTTCAGAACGGCATCATCAGCATAGGCCAGAATTGGCAGCCTGTGGGAATCGGACACAAGGACATCCAGGGTTGCGTCCCCAAGGGCTTTTTTAGCACCGTTCGTGTAATGGAAAAAAGGAACGGAGCGAGGCGCAGCCTTGCCTTAACCCCCCCCCCCCACCCTCCCCCCCTCCCCCCCTCCCCCTCCTCTGCTGGAGATCTTGAAAGGGGAGGGCATTCCCCGTTTTTCCCATAACTTACTTGTGGAGAAGCGTCAAAATACAATTGACGAATGAAGTCACTTGTGGCCTGATCTATCCCCAAATCTTCCATTATGTGTGATAGCGTATATTTTTAACACACAGAACCGTCTCAACATGGCATATCAGTTTATTTCAAAAGTATTTATTAAAAGTGGGAATTTTTTTAACATGAACTGAGAAACATACCTGCCCGTTCCTGATGACAATTTTTTAAATGAACAAAGAGGCACATCAGTTGTCGTGCAAGCAAAATACATGACCTAGATTTTTATTGAATATGGAGTAACTTTATAAGCCAAGCACAAGAGAAGTTTTTTGTGCAGCGTACATCCTTAACTCAAGTATTTGAAGATGCTCTCATATGCTTTTTTTTCAACTGTTTATTGAGGTTTTCTTATAAGTGATAACGAACGAAAGGGATGCTCAGTAAAATAATGTATTTGCCTAGGCTCCCACGATTTGGCCAAGAAGGGATTTTCCAGTTTCACACCATACAATTCAGCCTTTAGAAATGTATTTCTTTACGCCATCAAAGGTTAATGCTAGCTGCTTACTTAACCAATGTGAATACATTTTGGTAACAGACAGAATCCTCATTTCAATTTGTGCTATTTTATAGAGCACAAACATTGGGCAGTTTTATCCTGCACATTACAAAAGACTCCATATATTAGGTTTGCTCAGTGTCATTGTCAAAAATACATCAGTTTCTGAACTTTGCAACTGGTAAATCCTGACAGGACACCCGCCCCCACACTAATAGAGCAAGCAGCGTGTTGAACAGCTGACTGTTCAGAGTTTTCTCCTCTGTGGCAAAACACGTGCAGCCAAGAGGAAGCCTTTCACACGCATTCTGCACCTCACCCGACCTTGTAAACTCGCTGCAAAAGCACTTCAGCATCAAGAAACTGACCTTTTTCCCCGTCTGCTCTCAAATGGTCACTTCGTCTCACAAGGAGAACTGAAGTGCGCCCTTTGTGGAAGTATGTGCGCGCTGAGGGAATGCAGTTTGAGCGGGCGCGCACCCGCGCTGGCTACAGGGAATATTGCTCACAAGCGTTATCTAAAACTGATTAGGAAAGTGAAAATGAAAAAGATTTACTTCTTAAGAGTGTTAAGGAAAAAATGAGGTCGGGTTGGCACACTCATTTGAAAGTTGAGCCACAATTAAAACCATTTTGGGAGGTGTTGGAACCTAAAGATGTCAGGTCACCTAGGGTAGCCTGGCCTAGGGTAAGACACTACCACTAGAGGCACATGTGTAAAGGTTGCAAACCACCCAGCAGTAATCCAACGCAAAATCACCCAAAAATGACACTACACCAATGTTTGGAAAAATACGAGCTTGTTTATAAAAATAATCTTTGTCCTCTTGTTTTTAGAAATCACAGCTTAGTAAATTACATTTTGTCATGAAGATAATAATACTTTTAAAGTTGCCAAATCATGTCATTAAACAGTTTCTCAACTTAACCGCACATTACTTTTAGTCATGGATTTAGTAACTTCCTCAAAATTGTCAGAACAATCACACTACTTAGCTTCTAACATTGCAACACATTACAGTAATTCAAAAGTAGTAGAGTCTGCACTTCTCTAGAAAAGATTTACTCATTTACTCCCTTTCCACCACTAATCCAGAAGAATTGGTGAGCCTTACTCACTTTAGTGGCCCTAGATAAGCTCCTCACCAGAACTGACAAAAGTAAGGGGGAGGGATTGGAATAGAGTAGTCTAATCACCGAGGGGGAACATCCTGCCTTGAAAATTATTCCTCAATAGTTTCTTATAAGAAGCTTGATAGCATTCCCCAGTACCAGCCCAATCCTTGTGTGGCCAACTGGAAGTCTGTGTTCCTTTGAGGGAGACTCTATGGCCTCCAATGCCCCCCTCAAAACCTCCTTACTTCATTTGTGATGGGCCCCCTCCTCGTGGGCCTGTATTTCTGCCTGGCAGGGGTGGAAAGAACCAATCTTCTCAGGCACTCGTTGTGGTCCCTCGCCCCTCCTCTCCTGCTCGAAACCGCTCCTCCTCGTTGACGCTTAGCAGAGAAAAGGGGTTTCACGAGCGGAGAAGCGCCAGTGCTCGCTTCCCGCCCGCTTCCTTGGAGATCTCTCTTCAGTCGGTCCGCGTCGTATCTCCCGCAGCGGTACTTCCGCGCATGTGCGGGAGACTAGCGGCACCAGTCCGGAGTCTGCCCCGGCCGCCTGACGCTGGCAGTGGCTCTCCCACGGGCCTGCTTGCTTCTAGGCCCCTCCTTCCAGAGACGAGTGAATCCCCTTGGGGCATGCGCAATGGCGCCTGACTGCTATAACCAGCCCCCACCTTTCCTCAGATCAGTGGCGCCGCCACAACAACGCGGCTGACACCCCCGGGGTTCTTCTCACGGCGGAATCGGCACTGCCCCTATGAATCCGGCACCCCTCTTCTTCCACTGGCTCACGAGAGAGACAGATGCTTCACCAGCTGCACGACCAGTCACCAGTAAGTGATCTCAGGGTCACAAGGGCAGTAGCCGGCTTCAACACCCAAGGCAACGGGAGGTAGAAATTGATCCTCACACATATAAGTTCCCAGTTCTTATCCTTCTCAGGGACCTTCTAACTCTCTGTACTGGACAGGGGCTGGTGATAAGGGGGCTCTCTTCCAAAGTCTCTCCAACTGGCCCGAGGACTGCGCTCCACAGCGCCGCAGTCTCCTTCTCCTACTCACACCCCTTGCTTCCAGACTAGGGGTTGGTCAGGCGCGCAGGGTCTCCAGTAATCCCATGTAGCGGGGACAATTCAAGTAACCCAAGGGAGGAAGGGTGGTGAATCAATAGGGCAGCATCCTTTGACTGGGGAGGTCAACCCTTTGACTATCCTACCCCCACCTTCTGCTACAGCCTGTCCTCCAGCTGACTCTCTCTGGTAAGACAAAATGGCTGACCAGCATTCCGCCTTTTATAGGCTGACCCTCAGAGGTCCAGAAGGGACCAGAAGGTTCTGGAATGCCCTACTCTATCCTATGGGACAGGTTCCAGGTATGTCAGTTGTGACAGTTGGTAGCCACCATTTTGTGACTCCAAGGAAATTCCTGTCAGGAAAGGCCTCTAGGCCTGAGGTGAAAAACTAGGAGGGCGAAAGAGCACCTATCCCCTAGGCCAACACCTTGAAAAATCTAGTGGACACAAAAATAAATAAAGGCATGAGGGGCAAAAAGGGGACAAAATAAATAATAAATTAGAGGGACTACGCAAAAGGTCAGACAGGTCTAACAGGAGGTAAGGAATGAATTGAGTGTCGATGGAATGTTTATTTGTCGTGGAGACAAATTAATACCTCCGTTTGGTCTAACACAAATAACTCAGCATTAGAGGCGCTAGAGAGCAGAGACAGAGACAGAGACCAGAGACCAGCGAGAGCGAGAGAGAGAGCAGCGTTCAGCGTGGTAGGGGTGGTAGCGGTGTCCGCGGGAGAGACAAGGTAGCCGCGGGGTGCATCAGCCGAGCCCGAGCTCGAACAAGGGGCTTGAAAAAAATCAAAGCAAGCCGAGGCGAACCCCCCGCCGCATCTATACCTCTCATACCCGCTGCCCTCAGCCTGCCATCAGCCTGTGAGCCCGTTAGGCTCTCGAGTGACGGCCGGCTCCCGGAGAAGAGATACCTGTCTGCCGGTAGCCGCAGCTTACGTGCGTTCTGCTGTGCTTTCGTGTGCAGCAGAGCTTTGGGGGCCGTGGTCCGGGTCTGCAGAGAAGACAAGCTGAGGAAGCTGAGAAGCAGGGAAGCGGAGGAGGAGCTGAGGAACCTGAAACCAGAGAAAGGTTCTACGCACAAGTGACCGCGCCGAATGCAAATGTGAAGGTCAAACAAGGCCTCTTTAAAAAGAAATCAGCTAGACGCTACTGCCACAGCAATCTGCCACGAAGTTTGTCGCCCGCCAGAGTTGCAGTCGGAGACCCCTGACCGGCCCGAACGGCGGGAACGGCCTGAGTGAGGCGGGAGTGGCAGGAGCCATAGCAAGCCGTAGCAAGCTGTCCAGGGGGCCGCCCTGGGAACAATCTCGGCGGAACTGCGGGATAGCCCGAAGGAAGCAGGAGAGGGACTGCCCAAACCACCGGCAAATACTAGAAACGCCTGAAACACCCGAACAGTTGCCCGCATAGCAGTAGAGGAGCTGCTAACTGCACCTGGGGACAAGAGAGCAGGTGCTAGCAAGGCCAGCAAGGTAAGAGGCGGCGGCCGGAGGGGGGAGACGAAAGCAAGCGCGGCAGCCGTTAGAGGCTGCAGTAAAGTAAGAGCCGGGGCGGACTCAGAGGCCGGTTGACTAGGTCCTCCCAGCTTGAGTGCCCCCCGTGTGCTCCGCTTGCTACCGCTTGCAACCCTGCGCACCTCACTCGCAAACAGCTGCCTGCCTGCCATTTGCTGTCCACCACCACTCAATCCCCCCTATTACAGTTGGCAAAAATATAAACACTATAACTCTGAGGGTCCAGCCAGGCCCCCACTTTGTTCATAGGCCAAGCCTACAACACTGCCCTTCACATACTGGTGGCCACTGCTTGCCGGGAGGGAGGCACAACGCCACATAGCGTGTTTGGAGAGGGTAAACACCAATAACACAAAGAGCGCTGCACCACGTCGTGGAAAATTACCAAGCTCAGCCACAACAATCAAATTCCCACAAACCACTAACTAAAAGTCACTTATCCACGCTTCCCAGTCTAAAGTCGAAGGACTTACGAGGAAAAACCACGACTAGGTACCAACACAGCTCTGTTCACACCCGACTCATTTACCCTGCCCATTGAGAACAAACTCGGTTTACCTGACCAACTGGTAACATTAATTTGCCAAGAAGCTTGGCCACGACCCAACATAACATTAATAATATAAGAGGCTGAGAAACGGAGCTCTCCAAAAAAGGGCGAAGACATCAGTTCAGGCTCTAAATCAAACCTTGGGTCGTCCAAATGAGATCGGGAACAGTTCGCCAAGCGGCAATAGGCAAAAAAACAAACAAAAAAACGAAATCAAAAAAATCTATTGAGGAAATTTCACACCTCAATAAAACAACAAAGGAAACAAGTCTAAGGGAGAGGCTGGTCTCAGTTCCAACCTCAACAACATTAACGCCAAGCCCGAAAAACAAAACAGGGATCCGCAAATTCTTTTTCTTAAAGGATCCAATGGCGGCAATATACGCTCCAACCGCTGCAATTGCTCAGCTACCAAGCCCAATTCTCCCTGGTAATCCAAGAGCTCCCCCCTTACAGTCACAAGTAAACCTGAACAATGCACCACAAGGGGATCACCTTCAGCAAAAAAACATGGCAAGTTTATACGCGGGAAAGCTTGTAACTACAGCAGCTCAGGTGCATCAGACAACGCCCATTACGCTCGCCCCAACACTTAAATACAAACTCGAAGTGACAGCCAAAATTTCCAACTGCCATACACCTGAGCAAGACATCAACATCACACCAGAGCGGGGGCATGACACCCCCAAGGAGAAAATGGGAGAATGTAAAAAACACAACTACAGTATTGCAGATCTCAATGCAGCTTCGGATGGCCAGATAATAGCCACGGGATCTAAGAAGGAAAAACCCTTAGCAGACCCAAATGAAGAAGGTCTCTCAAGCAAAAAAGGGGCAAAGGACGAAACATTACTTCCAATACCCCAGGCGGTGTTAACGAAAGAAGCTCCTGCCAAATCATTTTCTATGTTAAATGACTCCAACTTGATGGAAATCCTGGAAAAATTGGAATCCAATAGTCCGGAAAAAATACTCCCAGGAAAGGATCCACAACCAGATCCAAGTAAAAAAAACGCCACAGAACAGATCCAAAATATCGGCATCCACCCCTCTAAGCTCATTATGCAAGTCATTCCTCCAGTATCCTATACTAGTTGAGGACACGCATAGCTCAATAAGAGCCAAGCACCCAAATCTTTCACCACCAATAACCATCTCATCAGTCAGTAGGATAGACCTCGGGTCAGAGGTCTCGGCAAAGCCAAACGAAGACTATTCCCACATACAATGGACCCAAACTTTGATAACCACCTTGGAACAAGCAATAAGGGTTCTGAATTTCCAGTCAGACAAAATGGATGTCCAAATAGACCTTGTAAATCTTATTGCCAGCCATATATCTGGCATAAACAACAAAATGGACCTAATAACATCCCTACTAACACACAGGGGAGACATGGACCAGCAAACAGAATACAATAAACAATTTTCGAACTGCGGCTGCGGCCCAATTATAGAGAAATTGGTAACCCTCCCTGAAATCCTAAACGATATCCTGGGGGCAGTAAAACAATCCTGTAACAGCAAGCAACAAAAACAACCGAATAAAACAGCTGATCCAGAGGAAAAAACAAATGTTACTAACCCAGTAATAGAGGAATCAAGCAACGTTAATAACCACATAAAGAAAGTGGACCCCCAAGTCCAACTGGAGAAAACAGACCTCCAATCAGAAGCCTCGCAGCTCACACCGAAGCAAGAGGTGGTTGCAAAACCTACAAAACGGGAAAGAAAGCGTGCAAGGAAGGCCCGGCTAAAATATAACAAACAGCCAAGTCCAGCTCTGAAAAAAATATTCCCGCTCTTTACTACAAAACCATTGCAAGGGAAAAAGAATAACAACTCTCCCCGTGACGCTGCACACTTGGAAACAGATTGCTCTAAAACCCCTCAGGCCTCAAACGAATCACAACAAAGTACAAAGCCCCCTCAGATACTTCAAAAGTCAGATGAAATCGTCAACATAGACACAGGATCCTCCCCGGAGGGCAAAGCAGGCCAGAAAACTACTCAGGAAGCACTGCAACTAGAAAGCAATGAAGCAAGCGAAAAAGGAGAAGAGCGAGGGAAATCAATTCACTTGTCAGGCAAAGGAGAATCCAGGTGTAATAGAGACCCAAGCACAGATACACAGGAGCTCCCTAAAGAGGAAAGGAAAAAAGGGCCAGATCCGGTAAATCGAAAAGCCTCCCCAGCTAAGAAGCTCCAGGCAATACCAACTTCTCAGGCTGAAATCCTCATCAACCCAATAGAGATCACAATAACCAGCACTACTCGTTATTGTAAACTCCAACATCAGGATTTAGAGCCGGTGCAATCAGGGAAGAAAGCAATAAAAAAAACTGGAACGAGGGAACGGAACTCGAGGGAATGGAATACGAGGGAGATATATCCCGCAGCCAAAGAGCACGAACCACGACCCGAAAAGGCCACCCCATCAACAACAACACCTGAAACCGGAAGTAAGGAATTTTTATCCCCCAGCCATAGTGACCATAACCAGTCTGAGGGATTTGAATTAAAACTGTCATTCGTTCCTGAATATATGACCAAAGGAAAACAAGATATCCTAAATAGAGGGAATCTGTTGAGGCTATTTAAGGAAATCTCGGAACTTAAAGGAATCCGTTCTCAAGATCTAATAGCCGTAGAATTCAAACAATCCTCAAGGACGGCAATCGAAGAGACCCTGACAACCTGGTCCTCAAAGGATGTGGTGGACAAAATATACTCAAAGAGCGCCAGGTTTTTAGCCTGGGGAATAACGTTGAAGGTCCATGAGCGCCCCAGGTACCCGCACCCCCTCCTTAAAAATCTAAAAGATGTGGACTTACCAGGGAAAAATTATAACACATGCGTGCGCGGCGCACGCTCCAATTCGCCCCCCGTCCCTTTCAATGAGAACAGGTTGAACAAAAAGGGAAGTCCCGGAAAAACAGAGGGAAGTTCTCAGGAGAATATGGATTGGTCCTGGGTCTCAAAAACATTAAATAACAAGTATACCTAATGCAGAAGGGAAAAGTGCAGCGGGCAAATGGAGGCGGGCCCCCAAAACGGAAGAAGTGCGACCAGCTTACGTAACGTTCTGCTCATGGAACGTTCATGGGTTTAAAGACATGGGGCAGGACCACGAAACATCAGCGTTTCTTATTCATCACGACATAATCCTGCTCCAGGAAACGTGGAATCTGTCTCCAACCTCAATTCCTGGATTTATAGAATTCCACATTTTGGCTGAAAAATTTTCAAGCTTCGGGCACCCAAGAGGGGGCGTTTCAACCTATGTAAAACAAAATCTGGACTGGTCAACCGAGGAACTGGACACGGGGACTAATTGGGTCCAAGTGACCAAACTAAACGGCAAACATTCGTTTGATGAAAATAAGAGGCAACTATTAGTAATCAACGTTTATATCCATCCCGAAAGAAAAAAGCAGAATGAAAAATACGCAACTTGAACAAATTTAATAAAATCTTTGCAGAAAAGTCATCAACATTGCCAACTGGTTATTTCAGGTGACTTTAATTGCAACCTCATAGCGAATTCTCTGCACAAAAGTAAAAGGCAAGTTAATCTGGGAGCCAGAACCCTATTGGACGAATTAGAACCTCTCGGTCTGACAATCTTGAACGGGAAAATCTCGGGTGATATCCCAGCGGCTGCTACATTTTTGAGCGGAAAAGTGTCTTCAACAATAGACTTTTTCATCATCAGCAACAATCTGCTTTCACAAATCGACACTTTTAAAATTACATCACGAGTCGAAAGTGATCATCTGCCGCTTACTGCAAGAATGGCCATCAAAGTGAAGCTTGCCCAAAAAATTAAGTCCATAGCACAGTACCCAGAATAATTTAGCCTCCAAAAAATAAAATGGCAGGGAGCAGTGCCACAAGCCATCCAGGAGACAGTCCGGGAATATTTGGGCAAACAGGGCCCACAAGCCGTAGCTGATCGCATCAAAGCGTGGGAACAGCTGGCCCAGCTATTAGTCCAAAGGTTCCCAGCCACATTAAGTCGGACTTTAAGGATGGCGACCAAAAGAGAGCCCTGGTTTAATAATGAGCTGCGTGATCAAAAAAGAGGGCTTGCAAGAGAGGTACGACAACAATCACGAGCGGCAAACAAAGGAAGTAAAATAAAAAATTGGAAGCTGTGCCAACTAAGGATCAATTATAGGAGGAACCTGAGCAGAGCAAAAATAGCGTACAACGGGGCAATCTGGACACAATTACTGTCCGCAAGCAAAAAGCCCAATAGCAGCGACTTCTGGGGCATAATGAACAAACTGGCAACTGGCCCAAAATTACAGCAAGAAGCGGGAATCGGTCAAGAAACGTGGGTTTACCATGTGAAAACTCTGTACAGCAACATAGCATCAGGCCCGGCAGAACGGCCTGGAGGGCAGCATCCTGAGCAAGAGGAAATGCAATTAGTTCCCAATTCGCACCATCTGGGAGGTAGAGAAACAAGTCCGGAGGCAGCTAGTAAAGAGCCGATTAATTTGACCACCGCAAAGGAACTAAGAGGTCATATTTTAAAACTCAAGCCCAAGGGCGCGGCAGGCCCACATGGCCTCCCCAATGCCATCTTCAAGAACGACCTGGATTTCTGGTCCTCCTACTTTACACCCATCTTCAATGAGATCTACACACAGTCCAAAGTCCCGGCTTCCTGGAAAGGGAATATTATCCACCCTATATATAAAAAGGGTGACCACCGTAAGCCGGGCAATTACAGATTGATCTCACTGATCGACGTGGAGGCCAAGCTGTACGCTTCTTGTCTGCTAGCCCAGCTCCAAGATTGGATGGAGGAGAAGAACATAATCCCCAAGTTCCAGACGGGCTTCAGGCAAGGGATGGGCACCTCAACCAATCTGGCCACCCTAGCACTCTTAACTGAAAAAGCGTCAAGAAAAAAATCCTGACTCTGCATGTTTTGTCGACATCAAAGCCGCATTCGACCGAGTAAGCAGGAGTCTTCTCTGGAACAAACTCAAGGGCTTGGGCTTGCCAGCAGAAATGCTTAACGCCATAACTGCCCTTTACACGGAAACCTGGGCTAGAGTAAAGCTGGGCGACGGGTGTAGCACAACCCCGAGCATTTTTACCCAGCGAGGATTGAAACAAGGATGCGTGCTAGCTCCCAGCCTCTTTAATTTGTTTCTTTCAGATATCGCACAGCACATTGAAAAAGCCGATTGTCACCCTCCAAACATGGCCAATGAGTCAGTCGCCATCCTACAATATGCAGACGACATTGTCTTGCTGAGCCAGACTCCCATTGGCTTACAGAGAGCTATAAATCATTTAGCATCCTACTTGGATCAGGTGCAACTGGAGCTAAACAAAGAAAAAACAAAAATTGTTCGCTTAGTGGATTCTAAAAAGACAAAGTTTAAATGGTCGGTAAAAGGGGCAATCGTGGAAGAGCAGCGTTCATATAAATATCTTGACATAATAATTGAGCAGGGCATATCTCACAAGGAACAAAAATTGGCTTTAAAAGCAAAAGCCCAATCACTAATCTATGCTTACAGACTTCTACGTAAAAAACTAGACTGCCCGAACTACACTCATCTGCTGAAAGTCATGGCCGCACAAATCCAGCCCAGCCTATCGTACGGCTTAGTCACCTGGTGTGGAAAAGAAGCAAATCTACTGAACGAGCTCCAGACCAGGATCTACAAGACCGTTTTTGAGCTGCCAAAATCTGCCTCTCCTTCTCAGGTTCGACTGGAATTCGGCCTACAGCACCAGAAATTCCAAGTAATGAGTAGCTTTGTCAAACTTTGTCATAAATTCCGCTGTTCTAACCCGGACAACCTGAACAAATTATGCTGGGATGAAATCAAGCACCAGATGAACTTAGAAATACCGAGCTCATGGGGAAGCTTTTTGAGAACAGCTTTGACCGAGCTGGAACTACAAACAGCGTGGGAAAACGGGGAAGACAGAGTAAGCTTCGGCAAAGTCGTAAACACCGCAGCTAAAAAGAAATCCTTGCTGGCTGACAAAAAATCAATCTCTAAGCGCCGACATGGGTGGACAGTCATCAACTCATACAGAACCCTAAAGCCCCAAAATTATCTATCCGCTCACTTCAGCTTGCATTTAAAAAAGAGCTTTACAAACTTCCGCATGGGCTTGCACGACTCAAAAGACCTGTATCCAACTTGGAAAAAGCCCTATCTTTCCGCAAACTGTCGATTATGTGGTTTTAAATTAGAATCTGTAACTCACTTATTATGTGCTTATCCAGCAGTCCTGGAACAGAGGAGACAGTATTTAAAATTAATTTTCAATGAGTTGAACATCCGTTCATGCAGACAAGCAGTGATAAGCTGGCTGGAAGGCGCTTCCATTATCTTGGTCTGCAGGGGCGTCAAATTCATGACAACGGTCAGAAACCTCCTACGGCAAGCAGATGGAGAGTAAACAAAATAAGCAGGATCAAAGTCACCTTCAATAGCCGACCAACAACATTAATGAATGGACAGCATGCTTACTAGCGACTAGCTGCAGGTCGCAAATAGTGGTGTATGAACATTAAAATTTGGAACACTGGGGTATATACTATGCAATTATCTTTTCCAAAAGGTCCCCAAATTTTAAAAAGAAATATACACCCTTTTATATAATTATGGAACCATGTCAAAATCAGGTGTATTTATAAATGTAATGAAATTTGTACTACGTTTTTTATGGATATGGGGGGGGTTTGTAATGATTTTAATTAATCAAACAATAAACTTATACAATACAATACCTCCGTTTGGGGTTCGTTCTAAAATAATTGGTTTTTGGCATGATGGTCATCCTGGAATTGCCAGAACTAAGATGAACATAAAAGCCTTGTATTGGTGGCCAGGCCTTGATTTAGAAATTGAAAGTGCAGTTAGAAACTGTGTGAGCTGTGAGTGCTCAGATAAAAGTCAAAAGACACTCAATCCCCCCATGTCTTCTTTAGGTTGTCCAAAATTACCCTGGGAAGAACTGGCACTGGATATTATGGGACCTTGGACATGGCAGGATGGTTCTTTAAAGTTTATTTTAGTTTTGGTTGAATTATTTTGGAGAAGGATTGAACTGGTAGTTGTAGAGAGGATCAACACACAAGTGGTAATAACATTTTTAGATGAATGTTTCATTAGGGAAGGGTTACCTGCTTCCCTGCTGACAGATAATGGAGTGCAATTTAAGTCAGATGCTATGAGAGTTTTCTTGGAGTCTACTGGAGTGAAACAAAGATTTTCGGCATTATATCATCCCCACGATAACTCTGTTGTGGAGAGAGTGCATAGAGTAATAAAGGGAACGCTACAATTGGCTAGCAAGAATAGAAAAGATTGGAATAGTGAATTGGACAAAATGTTGTGGTCTTATAGAATTACGGTTCTTGAGACTTGTGGTGGTAGTCTTTTTGGGTTGATGAGAGGTCGATATCCCTATTGTAAAATAAATCCTGTTTGGATGGGCAGGAGCAGGAAGTACAATTGGGAAGCAAATGATGTAAGAGAGAATATTTGTAAATCTCAAGAAAAAAATAAGACGTATTATGACATAAAACATGGTACCAAGACTCCCCAAGTCAAGGTTGGTCAATTGGTTAGAGTTAAATTGTCAAGGAAAATGGGAAACTTCTCCCTAGATTCTCAGAGCCAAAAACAATTGTTAAAGTCATGCGTAATACTGTTATGCTTGATGATGGTAACATCCATCATATGAGTAAGATTGCTTTAGTCAAATTCCCTGATTCAAAAAAAGTGATGGGGGAAGAAAGAGGGCTGTGATGATGATGACTTTTGGTGGTTAACCCCAGTCACAGTCTCTGATTTGAAGTCTCTTCAACCAGATTAATCTCGTTCTGATGATCATGTTGTCGTGAATGATTGTACTTCAGACATTCAGGACCACATTGGTTTAGAGTGTGATGATTACTCAGGTCCAACATCACAAGAATTAGACTTTGAGAATTGTTCCAATGTTAATCCTGATGAACGCAATATTGTTTCTAATGACAGTTATGATTTGCAACAAGTTGTGACTAAAAGTGGAAGAAAAGTAATTACTCCGAAATTCTTACAAGAATACATTTGTAATACATTTTTAGTATTAATTTTTGGATTTAGTTTTTACCGTATTTCATTTTTGTTTTTTTATTAAAGAAGGGAGATGCGTGGTGATGTGTTACATGATGATGTAAGTATAGAATAGAATGTAGAATATGGAATGTATTAGGTTCTTCTTGAGGCTGCTGAGTCTGCAGTTGTTCCTGAAGCTGGCAGCACCCTATTCTTGTACTACTTTATTTTATTGGAAATAAAGGATATTTTCTCTAATGCTTGTTTCGCCTGGAAAGCTCACTACAGCGCTCTGTATGGCTTGTATACTGCCACCTGAAGGGGAGTTGGCGCCGCAACCTCTATCTCCACCGCATTATGCGGATGAAATGGGGTGGGTTGCAACCAGAAATGAAGAAATCGTGCTTGAGCACAATAGGCATGCAACTGAAAATCTGGAGCACCTAGTCCCCCCGCTCCCCCGCGTCAGTGGCAGCATTTGAAGTTCCCAGGAAACCAGAGCCTGTCTGCCCGCCCAGACCATCGATATTAATAGAGTGCACAGTTTACCAAGAAAAAGCTTGGGTGAAGAGAATCGGAATACTGACGAATAGGTATAGGAATTTTGGTAGTACCACAATTTTGGCGACTGCTATCCTACCAGCTTGGGAAATGGGTAGCTTAGTCCATGCATTTATCTTTTCTTCCAGCCTGGTGACTGCATGCCCGAAGTTCAGGGCCTATAGTTCCTGCTCATCACGACTTAGCCATGTACCTAAATATTTTACTCGACCATTAACCCACTGACGTGGGTAATCCATGGGGAATGGAGTGGTCACATCCGTGAGCAGCAAGAGAGTGGTTTCGCCCATTTGATAGAAATACCTGATAAACCACCAAACTTTATTAGTTCGCGAAGGATGGGGGCTGTGTTTCTCGCAGGATCAATTATATATAGCGTAATATCATCTTTGTAAAGTGAGATTAACAGTCCCCCTGTGCTGAAGCCCAGTCCTCTCACAGCGTGGTGTTGCCTGATCCGCGCTCTAATTGCTCCATCACTAAAGCAAAGAGCAGGGGAGACACGGGGCAGGCCTGACTCTTCCCATATGTAATTTGAAAGGGACCTGACAGCATGCCATTTAATCTGATTTGAGCGGAGAGCGCCGTGTATAGTCGCGTATAAGACCCAGGAAGAGACGACTAAAGCCAATTCTCGCCAAGGCGGTGAATAAATAGGTCCACTCCAGTGAATCAAACGCTTTGGTAGCGTCCTGAAATGCGGCTATTGCCTGTGTGTTTGGGTGTAAATAGTGCACTAAAGTGAAAAAAGTGCGTAGAATATGTGCAGTTGAACGCTTGGGAATAAAGCCTGAGTGATCAGGCCGTGCAATTAGTGGGAGCAGTGGTTGCAATCTCTGAGTAAGTAATTTTGCCATCCACATTAATCAGAGAATGGTCTGTACGAGTCCACCTCATCACTGGGTTTCCCGGGCTTAAGCAATGTTATAATGATGGCTTCACGCATTGAGGGTGAGAGGATACCGAAAGTCTGTGCTAATCAAATACTGCAGTAAGGTGTGGGGCGAGCTCCGTCGTGTCGTTTTTTTAATAGAATGTTGTGTTGAGTGCATCTGACCCAGGAGCTTTATCTGATGGATGTTTACGTATTAGCTGAGTCACATCCTCAGCGGTGAATGGGGCATCCATATTCTCCCTAAGCCCCCTACCCAACCATAGGAGCTACAGGGACTCTTGGAAGATTCTGGAGCATGATTGATATGGGGAGGAGTTGAGAGTATAATCTCTAGTATCAGAGTGTTGAATGTGCATGTGTCTACAAGAGAGAGGTTTGAACCTCTTGAACTGCTGTTTATGGTGGGATAAAGTGGGAGGTTGAAGTCGCCCCCCAATATCAGACTGCAGTCATTGTGGAGAACTGCAATCAATTAGTCAATGTGTTTCCAGAAGTCTATGGTGTTAGTGTTCGGAGTGTGTAGGAAGGGGGAGGCTCTAGTTGGCGCAGTGCAACACTAGCGACAAGCAGGGACTCTCTCTTCCTCGTCAGGGCTGAGGGTTACCTTCCAGACAACCTCTGCTTACCCTCTAGGTAGTGTGGCTTAAGCAGTCGTAGGCTAATCTTTGGGGCACATAGGGTTAAACACTTGCAATAGTACACCTTTACAACCAACCCACCACACAACGAGACCAGACTGTATTCTGTAAAAATATATATCTTTATATAGATTTTAAGCAGGCTTGTGAATACAGTCAATGTACTTTATGAAAACGGTTGCAGGTTACTTAATTCGGGTTACCACAGTTCTTATGCAGTTCTCTTGAGGCCCGTAGGCCGGTGTTAACCAAAGTTCTTTGTGGAGCCGGCGGCTTCCAGGGGATCTGTCCCACGTCGCGTTGCCTTCCCGGGGTCGCTGATCGTTGCGGCTCTTCAGCCGAGCAGGTCACTGGTCATCCGGGGCAGCGGTGTTCTGTGGCGGCAGGGTCCTCTCCTTGTCGTCCGCTCCGACCCTGGAGGCGGCGGTTGTGCGGCGGTGACAAGTGGCAGTACGGTCCCCAAGTGCAGGACGTACCCAGCCAAATGTCGGTGCAGCTGTGGGCTCACAGCTGGGCTGTCGGGCAGGCTACCGACCTTGCGGATTCTCGTAGGGCAGCTGCCCGCCTTTGCAGGTGAGTGACTGCTCGCTATGCAGTCACCTCGAGAGCTCGGACCGGACGGGTCCTCCTTCACTTTGCTCTCGGGCTCCCGGTGCAGTTGCGGTCACGGTGTTCGGGCCAGCGGCGGCTGGTCCTTACTTTGCTCTCGCTGTTGCTTTGGGCCCCGGTCACGGTGGTCGGGAGGACGTTGATGCCTTAGAGGAGATTCCTCTGTCGATACTGCGGCGATGGTCAGCACCCGCAGTCGCTTTCTTCCAAGGGGGTTAGCGTCCACTGGTCCTGGGACGCTGGTCAGGGGGCAAGTTCAGTTGCAAGCCCTTGGAGATCTCTTCAGCAGAGTTTGGCACAAAGTAAAGCAAAAGTCTTCTCGTAGTCTTTTCTCCTGTCTCTCCTTCAGCAGCAAGGCACCAGACACAGGCAAGAGTCAGCACCCTTCCTTGTCTCTCACGGTCCTTCTCGTCGGGCAGAGTCCTTCTGTGGCCCAAACCGGATCTAATTCTCAAGGAGCCGGGCTCCTTCTTTTATAGGCCAATTCTTTTGTTCTCGCAGGCCAGGGGGGCCTTTGCATAGCCACTCTCAGTCCTGGAGTACCCCGGCGGGTGTACTCCGGCTTCTGCTTTCAGTGTGAGGGGCAGGCGCATCAGACGCCCCACAGGGGGTGGAGCCAGCATTGTCCGGACAGGGGTGGCCAGAGTACCTTGTTGATGGGGGCTTCGCCCTTCCTGGGCCAGGCGTCGGCAGAGTCATCCGCCGCTCCCCAGGAGGGTGGAGCCAGCATTGTGGGGGTCGAGCACAGCTACAGTTCGAGTCAAGAGGCACTCCTACCTCCCACTTAAGGTGTAATCTGCGCATTCACCACCTGTCATCCCTCCAGCCCTGTCACTCACACATCCCAGACAGTCAGATACACATACCAGCAGAGGCGGGCTGAAATGGTTAAGCAAGCAAATGCTAACTTTCTAAAAGTAGCATTTGCAAACCCAGGATACCAAAATAAACTTGACTACAAGAAATATTTTATCATCCTGAGTTCAGGCATACTAAACATGACTCGCTACCATGCTCCTTGAGCCTGCGGGGATTATAGGGTGTAATAATCCTCGCAGCTCAGTCTGGCCTAATGGAGCAGGTAGCCTTCAATAGTGAAATACGGCCTTGGTTGTAAGTCACTACTAGGACAGGCCACGCATCTCAGGGCTTGTCCTACCTTGCACCTACAACGCACCCTGCCCGCAGGCCTACCATAGGGGTGACTAATATGTAGTCAAGGGAAGGGTCGGTGCTGGCGAGTGGGGGCACTTGCCCAGCTAGCGTGACAGTACGAGACCGCACGCGGGTTCTGCGGTCGCAGTTCCCAGACACATCTTTACGGCTGCTTCGGTGGGTGGCGCAACCAGCGCTGCAGGCCCACCAGCAGTATTGGCATCTACAAGCCCCGGCACTCTCTCGTGCACTTTACTAGGGACTAACAGTAAATCCAAAGAACCAATCATGGATACCAATCGCATGTACAATTTACAGTAGGGAGCACTTGCACTGCGGCACGGATCAGCCGTGGCGCAGTGCCCTGAGTATCGGAAAACCAGCAAAACATCGGAGGCACATCAGCAACAAGTGGAAGGGAGACTCACGCCAAGGTGCCAGGTCTAACAGAGTGTAAATGTTCAACAGATAAAATTCTTTGCCTGATTTTTATAGTTTGTTGAATATCCACTAATAATCACTGCAACTGATTAATATAAAAAATAAAAAGCAAAGGGGCTAAAATACATCCCTTGGGAACTCCTCGACCCAATATTAAAGCGCTCCATGCATTCCCCTAAAGGGCCATATCTAACTGAGGCCATCAAGCCAGCATGTCTAAAACTGGTATTTTTGCTTGTTTGATGATGACGATAAGAACCCATTCTTCTTTATGTGTGCGGGTGAACCTATGACTTCTCAGAACCCTGGGGCTTTAAAGGAGGATATGTCTGAGGAGGCGGGTTCAGATTCTTGTAGAAGTAGTATGTCCGGTCATATTTTGTGTGAGTATTCGATCATTTTCCTCCTCTTAACCGGATAGTTTAACTCTTTTGTATTAGGTGAGGGAATTTGTAGGGAAGAATTATTGGAGAGTCATACTTTGACATAAGTGATACATTGAGAGGTCTGAGAAGCGTAGGTAAATAGTCATCCCAATGTGTTGCGTGGAGAAGTGTGGCTCACCGGTTAGAGGAGGCAGACCCGGACGCAGAGGTCAGACCCGGGACCAGGGTTCAATCCCCGACGCGGCTGTGTCTTGAGCTCAAAAATGTCCACGGACTCGATAATTCTCGCCTCAGTGCCTACTCGAATCATGGGTTCACACTCTGCAACTCTGGGCAATAGCTTGCTTAATCTCCACTATGGCCCCACTGCGATGGGATGCCTGGCTTTCACCGTGGGGATGCCCAGCAGGGGTTATCTCTCAGGTAAATGCCAGGACGGGTCCCCAAAGCAAGCGCCTTGAGACCTTACGGTGAAGGGCGCTATATAAGAACGTATGATTTACGATGTATTTATTTATTTACGATAGGACTACTCCTAATGGAAGTATCTTGCATCGAGTTCCTACTGAGTTCGCTGATACCTCTGGAACTGACCTGCGAAACGGGACCACCCTGTGCATGATACGAGGTTGAGGTAATTGCCAAGTAAGAAAAGAGGGGGTAAAAAGACAAAAAAGCTAATAATTAGAGCCCACCAACTGCAAGTCCCTCTACCCACTCTCCCCCCATCCCCTCCACCCCCACCTGAAATGGAATTGTATAGGACCCAAAGGAGGAGACCAGCCATCTCCAGAACACCACAATATAGGCCCATATATGTGGAAATGAGCCCGAACATAGATGCATTGATACATTTGTGTCTTACAGCAAGTGAATGGCTAGGGCAGTAAGAGTGTGTGTGTGAAACTCTGATAAGCTAGGACGAACAGTGAGTAACAGGTTTCAGATCAGGTAAGAGGACCAGCTGGGCCAACATTTGGTAAGTTATAACATTTTTACGGTTCTCATAAAATCAAGTAAAAATCGAGTAGAACAGTGGGCCATTTAATAAGTGTGGCATCTTAAAACAGTATGCCATCCTATAAGCAATCTACAGTTGGCAGCCACCATAAATCGAACACAAATAGTCAAATGTCTCATCTTAGAACAGTGTGTCATCTTATTACCGTGTATAATTTTATTAGCAGCCTATATGCCTGGAAGCTATTCACCTGGTTGGTACAGTAAGTCTGTGACTTGAAGATGTCTATGGATACAAGTATCTACAATCGTGGGAGAATCATCTTGGAATCAAAGCCATTATAACTACATATATCCGTGTAGAGGAGAGGAATCAAATGGCAACTGTGTATACGAAACATGGGATGTAAAGGACAATAAACCGCTGCCTTCACAGCAAGGAATGCAGTAAGAGTAGTTTAAGAAGTAATAATACTTTACGACGTCCCTGTATTAGCAGGACATGTGTTGATTTCTGCCTCTTGGATGTTGTCTAGAAAGGAGGCCAAGTCTCGTTGGTCATGGAACAAGTGCGGTGTGCTGTTGTAGATCATACAAAATAAGGCAAGACCTGAAAAAGGAATGTTGAGGTTCCTTAATCTAGGCCTGAGAGAGAGGAAACCTTTCCTCATTTGCACCGTTGGCTTGGAGTAATCTTTCGAGATGGTGATTCAGTGGCCTTCCCAGGTAATGTACTTGTTGTTGCGTATGAATTCCAAGATTAGTTTCCTCTAACTGATGTCGAAGAGGTTTGCAGATTATTGGTCTGATCAGCCCAGTTGAGGCAGTATGGTTGTTTGTCATGTCGGGGTGCGGTGTGCACTCTCGCGCTCAAAACAGTCAAAGGAGATGTTAGTGTTGCAAGGGATCCAGTCTTCTCGAAAGGTGACGCATGAGCCATGTTGTCTTTTGTTATTTTCAGGAAAAGCAAAGAGTATTATGTTACCCCTCCAATTATCTTCCAATTCAGCGATTGAACGTTGCATTAATATTCGAGTTTTCTTTTAAGAAAGCTGAGGTCTTTTTTTTACAGAGAGAGATTTGTCCTCAAGATGACTAATGCGCTGTTTGGCTGCAGACAGTTTGTCAGTTATTTGTTGGATATCAGATCACATACCTGCAATATCCTGTTGCTATATATCCTTACTGACCTCTGTGGTTTGGGCAAGTTGTAAGACGTCGGAAAGTTTTTTAAGGATTGAGTCCATTGTGTTTTTAAGCTCAGTTTTGCTTTTGGTGGGTGATTCCAGGGTCGGGGGTTCCAACTTAGTCCTGGTCTCTAGAGTTGTAGACAACTGAGGCTAGAAAGAGGATGTAGCCCACTTGTATACAGGCAGTGAAACTTATAGGAACCTCTTCTCCAGTCAGATGGATGAGGCCAAACCTACAGTACAGAAGAAGGTAACCAGAGACTTTGGCGTACAAAGTATACCCACAAGGGGTGATTGCCCTGTGTATAATTCTTTATGGTAGTGACTAATAGTTTTGTGCCATTTGTGTCTTTTGTTCAACTTGCTCACTCACTTTGCTAACTTTGTTACTTATAGCTGAATTCACATAACAAATATAGTAAGCCATAGGCAATGTCAAATCCAGTGTAGACACAGAGGTAGACAATGCAGTGCTGTGACCAATGTGCTTGTGTCCAGGGCAGCAAGGCTGAATAGGTTGCAAGCTCTTTATGGTGCCTTTATGGGTTACTGGTGTCTTTAAGCTGCCTATAAGGGCTGCAGATTGCGGGTGCCTTTATAGACTGCGGGCGCCTACAAACTGAATAAGGCAAGAGGAGGAATTACCATGAACACACTAGATTAAGTAGAGCGTCAAGACTCAGTTAGTGAATTTGCAATAGTAGAGTGCTCTTCTGCATTGTATTAGCACCCCACTGTCTCAGTCAACTCAGATGAGTTGGAGAGGGCCACACGGGAATCATCATGCAGGCCAAGAGCAATGTAGAGAACCCTGGCACCAAATGTTCCTTCTGTTGTAGAGAGGCGGTTGTGCGGTGTCTAATACTTTACTGTTTCTGGCAACCGTAGCTGATCACAACTGTTCTCTCCTGCAACAACACTGAGCTGGGGAGTGGAAGCGGCCTCACCAACAGAACATGCAGCTGGCTAACCTAACTGATTCCTCTGATGCTACTTAGCAAAATAAAGTTGGTTAGGCACAATCAGGCAGTACATTCCGGCGATGAACCGGGGGAGACCTCCTCTGTGGGGACCCGATAAGCCACTGACACCGCCACGCTAATGGAGTGCGTAGGAGGGTAGATGCTTATTATTTAGATGTAAACTGTTTGTCAGTGGTGTCAGCAGTTATTTCGCAAGACTGCAGCCACCATGTTATATAAATTTATTTACAAAATCAAAAACCTAACTGCAGAAAACAGCTTGGCAACCTTTACCACTAACTTTCGTTTAACTTGGGTGGTATCATATGGTCATGGGTTCACTGTAGTTTGGACAATCTTGTTGGATCCTCGAAAGCATCCTCGCCATGTTGTAGGAATGGTAACGGCCGTGCTGAAGGCTGATGGGCGCTCCTTTTCAGAACACGGTGCTCTGATGTAAAATCGGCATCAGGGAATGTTTCGGAGTCCGAGCCTATGTCTTCTCTTGTTCCGATGCACATTCCTTGTATTCTGGGATGTGGATAGAGAGTTTAGCTCATTGTAAGGGGTAAAAGGTGGCATGGAGGAACAGAGCTCTGGCACAAGCAGCCTTTTTCCTTGACGTCCGGTCACTGACTCTCCCTCCAATGTGTTTAGATTACACTCTGACCTCATACTTTCGATATTGAAGGTATACAGATATGACACAGGTGTAGCAACCCACTGAGGTTTGTCATTGCAGGTCCTTCACTCTCTGAATTGGTCAGCTACTCTTATAAAAAAGGGCCCATTCTCAGGTTCTTGGCTTGGGATGCTTCATTCATATGTGAGAAAAAAATATGCCGGTGAAAGATACAAGCTTCTTTGTCTCCATTTGTCATCATTCCAAGCTTCATCCACTCACAATCGTGGTCATCTCCCAGATCTCAACCTCTTTTTTTTACAGACCACGGTTCATAAAGAGGGTTAGGTCCACTCCCCCTGTCTGAGAAGAACACCTGCATACAAATTTAGATCCCATCAAAGCAGCTCCAAAAATGTAACATTTCCTTCTCTGGCCAATAGAAAACGCATTGAGTTCAATCTCCTGACATGGACCACTTTAAACTAGAAAGAGTGAGCTATCTTTACCTTTTCTTTTCCAGTGGACTGCATGACAATTACTTCTTCTCAACTGAATGACTTAATCAATTAGAACTCATCCAGATTCATACATCGCTCTTCTTTCTAAGCAAGATGTTTCTGAAAAACAAAACATTGGCTTATATCCCAGGCTTTGGCTGTCCTGGTGACCTTGGGTGGCAGCCAATGCCTTCTAAATAATGATATTAGAATACGCTGAATATACTATTGTTCTTTCTTTGAAGAAGCATATACCAGTATGGTATCATGTTTGGTCAATGCACTCACAGAACACAAGTCACAAGTACCAGTGCTACATGTTAAAACTATACGCTTGGCCAAGATGGCGACGGAGTGAGACGCACCTTCAAGGCCCTCCGGTGCCACGCGATATATAGCTTTGTTGTAGCTGCCTCTCAGGGGTTTTGGCGTCCCAGGCCCTGCAGTGCCCAAGCTTTGAAGTCTGCCCGAGGTGCACGGTGGTCCCTTGCTGCCCGCTGAGACACTGGTTGCGGGGCTCGTGGGAACGGCATGCCTATCGGCCTTTACGGGGCCGGCCTACGTTGCATCGAGCCAGCAGGCGGAGTGCCCCGGCGCGATGGTTGCCCGCATCGCCTTGACTAGAGGTGCCCAAGACCTGCCATGACGGTGCTCTGCCTGACACCTGACTGCTGCGGAGTGGAGAGCCGGGAGTTGAGGTCGCGGCAAACCGGCGCCCGGGGAGGAGCTGGGCAATGAACGGGCGCCCGGACATAGCTACTGCGACACGGCTGCTCCAGCAACTCTGGGTCGGTGCTTTTTTTTTTTTGTAAAATTTTTATTTTGCATACAATGATAAAATGACAGTTAACAAAAGGCGTCACAGTGGGCGCACGAAAGGTCCCACACAGTGGGAAGGCTGAAAAGGAAGATGAGGCAAGGCAGTAAAGCAAAAAGTCTTCAGTGCTGGTAACGTCGGCAGTCCCGCAGCAATCCCCCGCCAAGGGGTAGCTCAAACAGTGCAGCCAGCAACTAGTCCAAGAGCTCTCCAGCGGTCAAGTATGCCTCATCTCGGTGAAGTGACTGTCCCAAAGCAACTCCCTACCCTCCCCCCAAAAACCAAACTCCCCCCTCCCCCCCCCCCCGTGACGGCGCCGCTCGCAAATCTCATTCATACACCAAGCACACTCTAGAGTTGAAACAAGTGCAAGTTCCTCAATGACGCCGGGCAAACAGCCGAAGGCAAACCAGCAGACGGATAGGACACCAAGGGGCCCCACACGTGCTTGAAGTTTTTATATTTGCCTATAAATATATCCGCCACTCTCTCGAGACTCAGAAGTCTCCACAGTCTGGAGTGCCAAAGGGAAACCGCCGGGGCCTCCTTACGTTTCCAGGCCGAGGCCAGCGTGAGCTTGGCCGCGCCGAGGCACAGCCATAAGATCTTTTTGTCAGCTCGCGATTGGTGTTCCAGGCCGGGATCTCTCAACCCCAGCAAAACGAATTCGGGGGAGTCATCGATAGGGTACTGCAAAATGTCTTTAATATGCGATAAGATCTCGGCCCAGAAGGGCTTAATGATCGGGCAGTCCCACCAAACGTGGCGGAAATCCCCCAAGAGGCCGCAACCCCTCCAACACCTGTCCGTGGCCGCCGGGAAAATGCGATGAATTCGGGCCGGAACCATGTACCATTGCGTTAGGGTTTTGTAATGGGCTTCCCTCAAGAGTATGGAGTGGTTAAATTGCGTCATGTCCTTCCAGAGCGCCGACCATTCTCCGTCAGTGATATCCCTCCCCACCATCTCCTCCCACTGCTCCATGTAACGCGGTCTAGGGGAAAGGGCCGAGCGGAGCAGCAGCTGATATAAAAAGGAGATAGCCCCCTTCATGGCCGAGGTCTTCAGGAGAAAGGCCTCAAAGTCGGATAAAGGTCTCGTCGCTGCTTCTCGCACCACGGGTGAAGTGGCCCAGTGTAGCAGTTGTAAGTGCCGGTACCTTTCCCCCGGCGGGACTTGATAGTCCCGCATGCAGTTCTCGAACGTCAAGGGGTCGGGGCCATGGAACAAGTGAAGTAACGCCCGGCATCCCCCCTCCCTCCAAACGTCAAAGGGGCCCTCAGTGAGCGCCGGGGAAAACTCCGGATTAAAATGCAAAGGGGTGAATGGGGATGGGAAGGTCGTCCACCTCTCGTCACTGGCCAGTGTGTCCCAAACTTTCAGCGTGGTCCCCGTGGGGGTACTAATGTACGCGTTTACCGGGCGGTCTCGCTTCGGCTTCCACGCTAGGTCCCAGATGGACCGGCCTGCCACACTCCGGTCCATGTGCAGCCAGTGTTTGTCAGAGAACTGCTGTGACCACTCCACCATAACTCTAAGTTGGGCCGCCTTGTAGTAGAGGTGGAAGTCCGGAAGGCCTACCCCTCCGTCATTCCGCAGGCGCCGCAGAAGTGTAAATGAAAGCCGCGCCCGACCACCTTGCCAGATAAATTTCAATATCGTCGATTTGAGTTGGCTAAAGAAGGAAGAGGGCAGTGGAATAGGCAAGGCTTGGAACAGGTATAGATATTTGGGGAGAAGGACCATTTTGACAGCATGTACCCGTCCCAGCCAGGACAGGAATCTAGGCTTCCATTTCTCCAGCTCCACGCGTGATCTGGCCATGAGGGGCGGGAAATTGGCCGCAAAGAGACCGCCCACTGTCGGGGTGAGGTGTACCCCGAGATATAGCAGGGAGCCCGAGGCCCAGGCCAACGGCGTCGTCGCCTTCACCCGTGTCACCTCGGCCTGAGAGAGAGTCAGGTTCAGGACATGCGATTTGCCATAGTTGACCTTGAAGCCGGCCACCGCCTCAAATTCCAGCAGTATATCACGAACATACGGAAGGGAGTTAGCGGGGTCGGCCAACGACAAGAGGACATCATCCGCAAACAGGGTAATCTTGTGCTGTTCCCCAGCGAACGGGATGCCCTTCACCCCCTCATGCTCCCGGACCGCCAGCGCCAGAGGTTCAATGCTGAGTGCAAACAGCAAGGGTGAGAGGGGACATCCCTGCCTAGTGCCTCGCGAGTGTTGGAAGAAGGCCGACAAGTGGCCGTTCACCGCCACCCTTGAACGCGGGCTGCAGAAGTTAGCTCTTACCATCGCGGTAAAGCGATCGGAAAACCCAAATGCCCGCAACGTGTGGAAGAGAAAGCCCCAGTCTACGCGGTCGAAGGCCTTCTCCGCATCCAGCCCCACCAAGACCGCCGGGATGCGGAACCTGTCCGCCTTCTCTATAAGGTGGACGACCCTCCGGGTGTTATCGTGCGTTTGGCGGCCTTTGATGAAGCCCGATTGGTCCGCATGGATAATCGACGGCAGCAGGTCTTGCAGGCGGCTCGCTAATATAGCCGAGTAGAGCTTGGCGTCGATGTTGAGTAAGGCTATAGGGCGGTATGAGGCACACCGCTCCGGGTCCTTCCCTGGCTTCGGCAGGACCGTGATCACTGCTTCCGCCAGGGTCCCAGAATTCACCCCAGGTCCAGACATGTCGTTAAAGAGGGCGGCCAGGAAGTCACACACCTCAGTCGCATAAGTCTGGTAAAAGACAGCGGTGAACCCGTCGGGGCCGGGGGCTTTGTGTAGTTTCAGGTTCTTAATAGCCGCGAGGACCTCCTCCCTTGTGATCGGAGCCTCAAGTAAATCGTTCCAGGCCCCTGGTACCTGCGGAAGCGATAAGCGCTGCAAAAAAGCACGTTGATCAGCCGCGTCCAACTCTTCCCCCGCGTACAACGCAGCGTAGAAGCGGCCAAAGATATCAGCCTTCGCTCCGTCATCGTGCTGGAGCACACCTGCCACGTCTCTAATCCCACCTACGTATTCCCGCTCCCTCTTGTCCTTCAATTGCCGGGCAAGGTGTCTACCAATCTTGTTGCCCCCAGAGTAGGAGAGCCGGCCCAGCAGCAGCAGTGTGAGTTCAGCCCTATTCGTGTAGTGAGACTTCAACTTGCCCCGTACTGCCGTCAGGGGACGTAGAGTCACCCTCGAGGGGTTAGCTTTGTGTTCCCTCTCAAGCGTGAGCACCTCTGCCTCCAGCGCTTCCCTCTCCTTCCTACGCAAGGCGTTCAATTGTGAGTTGAGGCCCAGGCACGTCCCCCTGATCGTCGCCTTAAAGGCGTCCCAGGTGGTCATTAGGGACGTGTCCGAGGGAGGGTTGCTATCAAAAAAGTCCCGGATGGCCTGACGCAAGGCCTGATGGGATACATCGTCTCGAACCACCGAGGCCGGGAAGTACCATTTCCGGTTCGCGGTGTCCGGCGGCGACCACCAAAGCGTGAGCACTAGAAGACTGTGATCTGAGACAGAAATCGGGAGAATGGCGGCATCTAAGATGTTCCCTCGAAGTGACTGGCTGAGGAAGACGTAGTCCAGGCGGGAGTAGGAGTGGTGCACATGGGAAAAGAACGTATAGTCCTTCACAGCAGGGTGAAAAAACCTCCAGCCATCCACCAGCCCCATCTCTTCCACCCCCCTCTGTGTACTCCCCGAGAAAACCCCCGTGTCCGCCCTTCGACCCCCAGAGCTGTCCATCTCCCCATCCCAAACCAAGTTATAATCACCCAACATGAATACAAGTCCTTCCGCAAAGTCCCCCACCTTCTCCAGCAGCTCCTGCAAGTACTTATTTTGGCCAGAATTAGGCAAGTAGAGCACCACAAACGTACACAACCTGCCCTGGATGTGCCCCTTGACCATCAACCACCGCCCTTCTCTATCAGTGCGGACACCCACAGGCTGAAAATGCAACGCTGCCTTAAACATTAACGCCACCCCCCGATGCTTCGTGACAGCTGAGGACCTGTACACAATGGGGTACGCCCTGTGTCGGAGCCGCATTTCATCCTTTCGAGCTAAGTGGGTTTCCTGGAGCCCCACCACATCAAGGTGATGGTCTACAAGGTATTTCAGGACCTTCTGTCTCTTCTGCGGGGTATTCAAGCCTTTGACATTCCAAGTGCCTATACTAATCGGCATGATAAACACCTCCCAAAGATCTTGCTATCAGAAATACAAAATGGCGGCCAACCCTCCTTCCACCCCTCCCCCCCACCACGTGCTCCCAAGCGTTCCCAGAACCGTCGTAGGTGCAGTCCCTCTACAGCATGGCGCGCATTCCACCACTCATTCTCTACATTCATCCCCAAAGGCCCGGCGTCACGGCCCCCCCTCCCCCTCCCCAACAGTCCCCCAACCAAAACCCCCCCGAACCAACACAGAACATTGTACAAAAATGGAAAAAAAAGTGCAAAAACCATACTCAACGGGATCAGTAGGCCGAAGTCCGTAGGAAGCCCCCAATCGAGTGACAGGCCAGAGGAATGAAGCCACTATTCCCCTTGGCCGTAATCAAGGTCGTCTCCACCAGAGTACTTGTACACCCTCGATCAGAAGGCCCGAGCCTTCCCGGCGCCAATCCGCCATTTTGGGGCTCACGCCGCCCCAGAGCTGAGCTGTGAAGCAGCCAACGTGGCCGACGCCACCGAAGCGACCGCTGCTCCTCGTTCCTGCAGGCTAGTAGAGAGGTCCGGGCGCTGTCTTGCAGGGGATCCGGCGGGAGAGCGCCCTACCCTGTGCCAGGAATTCGATCGGCGGCGCCGCCGAGATGGGGAGGCCGCCGTGGCCTGCGATGATGGAACATCCGCCAATCCCAGGAGCTCCTTTGCCGCCTGAAGTGTGCGTACTTGGGCCAGGCGGTTCTGCCATCTGAAGATTATTCTGAAGGGGTGCCCCCAAGAGTAGGCAATCCCCCTCTCTTTCAGGAATGCTGTGATAGGACGGAAGTCCCTTCGTTTTTGTAAGGTAGAGGCCGCCAAGTCCTGGAACAGCTGGGGTCTATGGCCACGGAATTGCAATGAGTCGATGGTCCTGGCCTTCCGCAGTATCCTCTCCTTGAGTTGAAAATCGTGGACGCACACCAGTATGTCGGGGGTAGGACCCCCCCCTCGCCGCGGCAGGCCCACCCTGTGCACCCTGTCCATCCGTATCTCCTTCGTGTCCTCCTCGTCCAGGACCTGGAGGAACAGCTCCTGTACGTATCCCCGGAGGTCTCCCACCTCACCGTCCCAGGGCACCGCCCGTATACGGATGTTGTTCCTACGGGAGCGGTTTTCAAGGTCTTCCGTATGCAATTGGAGGTCCAGGTTCTGCTCGGTGAGGCGGATAATGTCCTGCTGGAGCATATGAACATCTGTGGCGACGCTCAAGTCCCTGTCCTCCAGGGTCGCCACCCTCTCACCTATGCCGTCCACGTCCCTCCGCACCTCCCGCAGGTCGGAGGCGAGCTGCGACCTGAGTTCCGATATGTCCTCCTTAATGGAGGCAAACAGCTCCGACATGAAGGCCTTCGTCACCGGAGCGTCTTCATCAGATTGCCTTGAGGACCCACTCGCTCCGGGGGAGGCCGGTTGTTGGGAGGCCTTGTCCTTTCCCTGGTTTCGTTTGCGCTGCACTGTAGACATGACGCCCTGTGTCGACTCCACGTGGCCAAGGATGCAGCGGAGGCTGCCGGCGGGCCAAGCACTCAGTTCTTTCCTTCGCCACCAGTCGTTTCCAGGCTCCTCGCCCCCAGGCACTCGACCGTGAGCGTCTCCTGTATCCCAGACGGGAGTTCCAGGGGGCCAGCGATCTGCCGCCTCGGTCCTCCAAGCTTCCGCTACCAATGAGCGATAGAGTCACTCCTGTGCCCCGTCGTCGTCCGGCTCCGTGCAACGACCCGGCCCTAGGCTCGGACAGTTCAAGCAAGCCGCAGACGCCACCCACGTGGGGGGCCAGTCGATGGCGTTAGCAGGGGGCCACCGGATATGCAAGTGGCGCTACTCGGCCAGGGGTCCTCTCCCAGGCGTGGCGGGGTATGAGCCGGGTCTCGCCGATAGAACCTCCCTCGTCCAAACTCCGGTCCGCTCAGCCATGCGTCTGCTCCAGTGCCTGCAGGCGGATCTAGGGCCCCGCCCCTCGACCACGCCGGGCCGCGATAGTTGGAAAGTCCGGGGTCTCATAGGCCGTAGGCTGCGAACGTCCTCGCAGGCGCTCTGGGGGTCCCACCGCTCCGGGGACCCCGCCAACGTCCGCCGCTCTGCTAGGCGAACGTCTCCGCTACCTTAGGGGCTCGTGGGTGCCCCCGAAATCGTGCTATTAGTTGCTATGTTGGATCAGCGCCGGAGCGGCACGGAAAGGCGTCCTACTCCGCCGCCATCTTGGCCACGCCCCCTGGGTCGGTGCTTTTGAGCTTGTGTAGGCCCCGACCAAGAATAGCGCCCGCCTCTCTGGGCCGCTGCCGCGGAGGTTCACGCCGGGGGCTACCGGCGGGTGAGGAAACATTAGGGCCCCGCAGCGCTGCCAGAGCACACGCAGCATCTGCCGCCCGGACCCACATTGTGAGGCCTGCTGAGGGCCAGGGAGTGCAGCAGAGGAATCCACGGCCCAGTGGAGCCGGCCCCGGGAATACGTGGGCCCTGCCTGACCACGGGACGACCAATCATAGAGGGGGAAATAGCCATCCACTTACCCTCATGTCCTGGAGGAGCAGTTCGAAGAATTGTACTGGGTAAATCCAAGGCGGGATGAAGGCGGAGCTCTTTGGAGCCTTCTACAAGTCCCTTTATACAGGGGATCACCTGGAGGCCACTGCCCAAGCCGAATATTTGCAAGGGCTGACGCTGCCTCAGGTCGCGGTGGAATGGAATGAGTTGCTGACTGCCCCCTTCTCCAGAGAGGAAGTGCTGGCTGCCATTAAAGCCTTAAAACCCCACAAAGCCCCGGGGCGGATGGATATACGGCCATCTTCTACAAAACTTTTGCTTCTGAACTATGCCCCCACCTGGTCCAACTATTTAACCTTATGGCGGAGGAGGGTGAAACCTCCTGCACAATGTCAGAAGCGCTTATCTCCGTCCTCCCCAAACCCGGTAAAGACCCTAGTAAATACACTTCCTATAGGCTGATTGCCCTCCTGATTTGGATGCGAAGCTCTATTCCACCATCATCGCCCAACGGCTCAACGATCTTATTCCGGCCCTCATCGATCCAGATCAATCAGGGTTTATCAAGGGGCGCCAGACCCATGATAATACGTGCCGGGTGATACACCTCATTGAGAAAGCGAATAAGTTTAAGATCCCTGCAGTTCTGGTGGGCCTAGATGCCGAAAAGGCATTTGATAGGGTGGATTTGGGGTTCCTGTTCCATGCCTTAGCAGCCTTCGGATTTTCCTCCAAATTTATAACAATGATACGAGCGAACTACCTCTCCCCCTGATCCCGAGTAACAGTGAACGGCCGATTCTCTTCCTTCTTCGAACACTCCAGGGTGCTAAGCAAGGATGTCCCCTGTCGCCGCTGCTATTTGCTCTTAGCATTGAACCCCTAGCAATAGCAGTGAGAGCCAACCCGGATATCCGTGGACTACCCTTCACTGGGGAATCCCACAAGATCACTCTCTTTGCGGATGACGTCCTCCTCTCCCTCTCAGATCCGGGCCACTCTCTTCCACATATGCAGGCGACACTGGCGCGCTATGAAGCAGTGGCGGGGTTCAGGGTTAATTACGACAAATCCAATGTTCTCAACCTTACGATCCTCCAGTCAGAGCTTCCGCACCTTAAATCGCTCACGCCCTTGTCGTGGACGGATTCCTCCATTCAGTATTTGGGTATTCGCATGACCCCCACGCTGGGGAAACTGTACTCCGCTAATTTCCCCCGCTTCGTGCTAGGATCCAGTCCGATCTCGCCCAATGGAAACCCATGTTCATCTCCTGGCTTGGGAGGATTCATGCTATCAAAATGACCCTTCTCCCCAAGCTCTTATATCTATTTCAGGCCCTCCCTATAGATCTCGACGGTGAATTCTTTCGACGGGTGAGGTCAATGCTGTAGCGTTTCATCTGGCAGGGGGGCCGAGCACGCTTTTCCTTCCCCGTACTGCGCAGAGACGGAAGGAGGGAGGTGTGGGATTACCTGATCTGCAACTGTATTATAAAGCAGCGCAACTTCGCGTCCTAGTTGAGTGGTCGCAACAAACATCAGAAAAACACTGGCTTCATATGGAGAGGAGCGTGGCTGGGAGGACGATCTGGGACCTGGTGTGGCTATCCAAATGTGATAGACCTAAGAATGCTTACCTTAGCACCCCCACTAGCACTACCCTGAAGGTCTGGGACTGTTTCTAAAAAAGAGAGATGGACCACTTTCCCCTCTCCCTTCACACCCATACATTTCAATCCCGCCTTCCCTCCGGCATCACTAGAGGGCCCCTTCAGGGCTTGGAAGGACGGCGGTTGTTTAGCACTCACACACCTATTTCACAGTTATGACCCGCTCACCTTTGAGAATTGCAGGAGGGACTATGGAGTGCTGGATAATGAGCGATACCACCATGCGCAACTATTACATTGGGCGCTCTTCCCCCCAGGTGCGGGAGGCGGCGACTCGTCCCCTCACGCAGTTCGAGGCCTTCCTGACCAGGACTGCATCCATGAAAGGGGCAATTACTTTCATCTATGGGTTCCTCCTGACTACTGTAGTTTCCCCTAGGCCCCGGTATATGCATATGTGGGAAGGGATCCTCCAACGAGACATCTCAGAGGCCGAGTGTTCTCACCTATGGTCTGATATTGCCAAGTTTAATCACTCAGTGGAGCTCAGGGAGGCACATATGAAAACCATGATGGACTGGTATCTATACCCTGCCAAACTAAAGCTGATTTTCCCGGGCACCTCTGATAGGTGTTGGAGGGGTTGTGGGTTCCTGGGGGACTTCCAGCACATTTGGTGGGACTGTCTCATTATCCGGCCATTCTGGGAGGAAATTCTAGCCCAAATTAAGGATATGATGGGATACCCTATCCCTACCTCGATGGCCGCCACCCTGCTGGGCCTCCATGATCTGGAACATCAGACCAGGGCGAACAAGAGGATCTTGTGGCTCAGCATTGGAGCTGGCGCCAGCATGGAAGAAGGAGGAGGCTCCGGCCACTTTTCTCTGGCACCCGAGGCTTTGGAGGTTGCTTAATATGGAGAGGATGCCAGATATCTTTTTAGATGACTTCAAGAACTTTAAATTTCGCTGGGGTCCACTGGTGGCATTCCTCTCTAAGGGCCTGCCATCCGCGGTCTGTCCCCCTAGCACGCGCAGTCTCCACCTGTTTCAGGTCTGAACCCCTGTTGCTCTACATATGGTTTCTTGTCTGCGCCTATTGCTACCACCACTGCTGGGGAGGGGGATGGGAGGAATGGGGGGGATTCAGTTTGTTTCTCTGTTTGGAAGGACATCCCGATTAAGTGCTCCATTGCAACAGGATATACCGAGCCACGTGCCCATAGCAGGGTGCCTTGTATTACTGACAGCCGTCTGTGCTCGACCTCCTGGGGGGCTTGACCAAGAGTCCGCGTTGATATATCTTTTTGTGCAGCTGTGTCTTCTCAGCGTTATCTTCCATAAGGGCTTAATGAATGCTGGCCTATATGCGAGTTACATGGCACTACCTTGGACATTAGGCCAAATGATGAGACTTTAGCACGATTTCCCGACCCCTTCTGTTGTGTCGCTATTGGGCGATTGTTTTGGCTACCCCCTGCGTGGGCTGAAGTGCGGGATTGTCGCATGTTGATTCCTATTTGGTTTTCTTCTTACCTAATGATCAATAAAAACACTTTTGACAAAAAAACTATACGCTTACATTTTAACTTAAAATTAGATGTTAAGGCTGTATCAGCATCATCATGATAATTAAAGTAAAAAGTTCATAACTCAAGGATACCCATTTTATCCGGTCTATGTCGTAAAACGTCTTAGTTTGATTATCTTTTTGAGAGTTCTGCTTTCCTATTGATTAGGAAAGTGAGAAATCTGTAGATCTAAGTTTCCAGTATTAGAACCAGTTACTTTCCTTCAGTATCCACGTTCGTGGTGAATCCTATATCTACCTGCAGATTTGTCACCGACCACCTACCTGTTGGATAATAAGATTTTAAGTTTTCAACTTTCCCTGTTCCAATCTGGCACCTAGGCGAGATTCAAGTGGTGAAGAATCTGCAGTTAGAGTATGAACTGGAAAGATTGTTACCAATGGTAAGTATCTTGTTCTGGTAATATTACTTTTTTGCTTGAAAAGCACACTTCCATCTCTCTTGCCTATTTGTGAGACTAGAGAAGTGATTCAAACTATATTTAAATCCGTCGACCAAAAAACAATGAAAGACTTCTCAGAGTGTGCAAAACTAATGACACCACCTAATAAGAAGCGCAGCATTTCACGCATTTCTGTTGCACTTCAGTGATCATGCAGAGCCAGGGTAATGTGTATGATGTTATGTTTGTGTGCAGTGTGCAAATTGAGGAAGAACTTACAATAGGGGTTTGTGTGCTATTCACTCTGACAGTTTTCTATATAAAATAATATATGGCAGAATAATGGTCTTTATTTCATGTAAACCACCCTGGTTGGTTGTTCTACTCTGGAGAACATGTGGTTTTGGAATTAAACTCTGTTTCGTGTATTAACTTATTCAAGATTTGCTACTAAGTACATACCTTGCTAACAAAGTCATTGGAATAATGTACAGCATAAAAGGCTTAGAAAACAGATCAGTGTCTTCACGAGAGTTCAGACATTATCAGGACATTAAGTTAGACACTAAAACATTTCCGTTTAAAGATTTGATTAAAGTCAATTAATCCGTTTGTCTTGTACTTTGAAACTGTGAATAACATTACAATTTCTATGGTTTAGAATATGCGTTTTCAGCATTGCAAATATAATGGTTCTTTCCCTGCAAATCCTCTAGGTGCTCGGGACTCCCGGAAATAACCTTCACGAGGTGGAAACAGGTGACGGGAAGAAGTTCCTTGTGAGCATGCCGACAAAATTCCGGAAAAACATTTGGATTAAAAGAGGTAAGTGTAGGAAACCACTTTAATATAATAAAAAACAAGAGAGAGAGGGTTTTTAAATTGAAGGAACACTCCTGGTCCCCCTATGTAGTACAATCAAATCAACCAAAGAGTGTGCTTCTCAATGACAGGAGGAGTGGATGAATGGAAAAAGAATCAGATTAGATTCTTTTAGAAGGCCCTCACTCACCAACCTGGTTGGTGACATGCTTCATCATCGGGCCCCACCAGGAAGGTCTAAAACCAACCCGGTGTGCTTTGACGCCAGAGTTACTGCGTAGCTGGTTAGTAGTTTGTGTGAGTGATAAGTGAAGTGAGTTAAAACTTAACCAAGTTGTGACCTAAACATTTTTTATTAACAGGCCAACCTGGCACGGTTAAAAGTAAAGCGGGCAGTTAAAAAGCAGGATTGATGTGTCAGCTAAGCTCTGCTTAGTGAGGTCAACATGTTTCTGCCTATCTGTATGTTATTCACTAGGCATTCGCCAGGACCAAAGTGTAGACCCTGGTGGTAGGAGCTCGCTAAGGCTCACCCTAACCTGGTGGTCACAATGTGAAAAATAAATACAAACAGGAAAAAGTATTGAAAACCTGGTTGTAGGCAAGGTACTCGTGAATTATCGGCACCCAGCAGTTACCTGAAAGAGAGAAAAAGAAGACACAAACAGATAAATGCCACATGGTTCCTACAAATCATGCGCGTTTGTGACTTTTTTTTTTTTTTTTAAACCTTTATTTTCGGTATGCGCATTACACAGCGTCTGCCTACAACCCAAACGGTCCGGCCGCTATGACAGTTAACATCCTAATGTTGCATCTTGAAGCATTACAGTTAGCACAGAAATCAGCAACATTATCAGTGTTCAAGCGCATATAACAGGATAAGCAAAAGGATGAATTAGGTTTTGTTTTAAAATTTTGGTGAAAAACGTCTAACTAAACAAACCACAAAGAAACATGGCAAAGAACGGTTCCAGGGGCTCAAATAGAGAGGGCAAGGGAACCAATCTCAAAAGAATAATGTGACGTACGTCCAAGGACGGGGGAGTGGTAAACAGCTTGATGTATAAAAATGTACCATAGACAAATATCCGGAACGTCAACTACGGGGACAATGTGATATCAGTGGTATAATCGAATGGAGGAGTGCAAATATTCCCACGATATGCATCACACTGGGACCAAATCCTGCCCCATTTCTTAGGACGGCCCCGAGCTACATAGACCGTCTTCTTCCTGAACATGCACCAGTCCATGTTCTCCTTCCAAGCAGTTATCACAGGTGGCCTATGGGAGCACTCTAGACCAAAAAGCGGACACCACAGGACATTCCCAAATGATATGTAGAAAAGTACCATTCAAGCCACAGCCACGCTTACACAGCCCATCAATCAAGTAACCCATCCGCACCAGTCGCGTACCAGTCATATATACTCGGTGAAGGATCTTCAGCTGCACAAAACGAAGGCGAGCTGGAATGGCCACCTCCTTAGGGGAGGAGACGGCCATCTGCCAGTCCTCGTCATCGAGTTCCAAGCCGTCTGCGGTCCACGAAGCCCTGAGTCGCACAAGGAGATCCGCCCTATTATTAATAAGCTTTTTATAGATCAGAGAGATTGTACTGTCTGGCACATGGCTATCCAGAATCCGGTCCTCAAGCGGGGATGACTGGGGAATCTCCGTTCCCGGAGGGAAAACAGAAATCAAGGCGCGTCGCACCTGAAGATACAGAAAGTGCTCCTTGTCACCAAGTTCATATTCCACCTTAAGAGCTTCAAAGGACTTAACAGTGCCCTTGGACCAGAGATCCTCCACCTTGCTGATACCAATCGTGTCCCATTTATCAAACCCTTTCGTACTCCACAAGCTACCCAATCTGTCAGAGTCATACAACGGCGTCATTCGTGTCAGCCTGTCGCCCCATCCCGTCGCAACATTCGCATCTCTCCACACTTGCACCGCACATTTCGTGGGTCCAGTCAGGGCGCGGAATGGCTCCTTGGAATACAATGCCCTATTGAAATTCCCACCCGGCAGGAGGAGCTTGTCCATCGCAAAAGCAGGAGCAGGACCAGGGGAATAAGTTACATGATTAACCGCGCTCAACTGGGAAGCCCAGTAGTAGCGCCTGATGTCCGGGAGGGCAATGCCGCCATCATACCACGGCAAAGTGAGTTTGGGTAAGGAGATACGCGTTCGCCCATCCCAGATCTATTGTCTCTGAAGGCTCTCAACCTCCCGGAAATACCCGGAGGGTATAGGATCGAAGAAGTTTTGCAGTGCAGACAAAAATCTAGGAAGCGACATCATCTTAAAAAGAGCCGCACGCCCCAATGGGGCTAGGGGCAGGCGGCGCCACTGCTGGAAAGGGAAAGTCTTGACCCTTTCGGTCAGTGGTCACCACCTTGGGGGTGGTTGCAAATCACACATCACCAGCACAGCATTTCACTGAGAGAGAGGAAAGGAACACAGATGTAAGATACCAGACGTTCAAGTTGGAATGGCACTTTATTTTCAATTGACAGGTCAGAAGAAATAAATGCATATCTATACTTGCTATAATGCAATGTCCTAAAAATGATCCAGACTTCGCCCTGTCTGGAGTGAATGATAGATGACAAATGCTCAAAATATCTCAAGGCAAAACAGGAATAAAACATATTAAAAGAACACTATCACAGATGATTATAGATCCTACGCTACTGAGTATAAGGATATAGGAGTCTAATGCCCAAGGGCAGAATATTTATACATTTCTATCAGGACCCTGAATCATGTGGCCAAGGCAAAGAAGGAGCCAATAGATTTAACTAAAATAAAACATTTTGCTATTCAATTCGGTGTCTGGTAGTATCTAGAGTAAGACCAGTCTCCTAATGGCTGAGAAGTCTACCATACAAGGATCTAGCTACAAAGAGAGGAAATTAAAGGATCAGAGATCTAGAGGCAGAAAAAAGGCTATCTGCCCTGGGAGATCCACAACCTGAGTGAGGCGTCGGTGTCCCAAGTCAGATAACTTCGGCTATCCGGAGAACAAACCACGTTCATGCCAGGCATCCGCAGGAAAGTTCTGACTTCAGATTTGACGGTTGGGCCTCCTATACCTGAAATTGAGGAACTAAGGTTCTATGGTGACACTGGCCAACACCCTTTCAGTGCAGGCGGTTTAACCACATGTGTTCTAGGACACCGGAAGGAAATCTCTAGAGAACATTATGTTACGTACATTTTTTAGAACAGAACATCCTGTACCTTTGAAAGAGAACATTTTCGTCACTTATTCTTAAAAAGGGAACATGTTGTACATTTCTAAAAAAGGACATTTTATGTCACATACATTTCTACATATCTGCAAGTGTGAACCCTTATGATAGGTGCTGTTTATTGCCAGAAATTGCTGCTTATACTTGTGCAAGCTATGTTTCTAAATATAATGTTAGCAAGGGTTTTGGGAAGCTGTACCAACGGGCACCCGTCTGTGTGTGTGTGTGTGTGTGTGTGTGTGTGCGAGTTGGTCTTGAAGCTGACAGTGAAACTAACTAATCTCTGAAGGCCTAATTTTACCTTGTTCATTTCAATGCACAGGAACGTGTGTTTTTAAGCCCAAGCATAGTGGGCCCTTGGGCCTTTATTTACTAATGGTGAAAGTTAGTCATTTTGGCAGGTTTTCAGATTTCTATCACGCAGGGCCTACATCAGACCTTCATCTTACCAAGGCCGTTATAACTCTCCTTTCTGGTGATGTTAGATGGTAGAACGGGACCCTCCATCATCTACTCCCTCTTGTTCATTTATGAACACACTCTTAAGTGAGTATTTTGGCGATTTTTCTGCCAGTGGTGGAATCCATGGCATGTCATTGACATAGCACTTAAAACTGGGCGGACGTGTAACATAAGTGTCAGACCTGAGTAGTTGGATATACTGTGTACCTGATTCGTTAAGCAGGCATTCATATTGTCCCTCTGCAGTGTTGTGACTTAGTGTGTTTCTACCTGGAGGGAGAGGTGGGGCTGGTGGCACCCCAGAGTGTGTGTCCGGTGGTGATGGGTGTGTGCTAGGTGGTAGGAGGTCAATCATTTGTATTTGTTCTCCATTCCCGTCCCCAGGAGCCCTATCCATGTCTTCATATTTTGGTATCTGGTAAATCCCTGTCCTAGCATAATTCATCCCTACAGCTTTTGTGCTCAATCTCTTGATACAGTGGCTCCCTATCTGAAAGGCGCAACACAGAAAGACCATAATCCGGACTATAGGTATCAGCATCTTTAGTATCGCTGTTAGCCCGGAAGGCATCCAGTCGAAGTCGAACCAGTTGGTTGGGATAATGTCTGCAGTGGCACCTCCCTCCTCAGTCATTTCTTTTCCCAAGTTAGTCAACTCCTCAATGACCCTAGATATGGACCCGTTATCTTCATCGTTTCCCGGTATGAAAGTGCAGCAGGATTTTCCTATTTGGTGACACAGACCACCATCTTTGGCCGTTAGCATGTCGAGGAAGTAACAATGTTCCAGAACAATTAGTCTTAATGGGCGCAGTTCTTCCCTTATTGCATTTAAGCCATCTCTGGTGCTGTTGATGGCTTTCATGACCTCATAGCGAGTTACTTCCAGCCAACGGGCAGTGGCCTGCGTTTGAAACATTGGGAATGCCCCTCCGAAGAAAAGCTGGGCCTCGCTGAAGAGGCGGAATTCTTCTGGGACCTTACCACAGGCTTCTCCTGCGAAGTACTCTGCTGCTCGCCGGTGTCGGTGGAGGAATGTCGCATCACCTGTCATTGGATGTGACCGTATGTGGGAAGCATTTGATGCTGGTATAACCAGATGAATTTCATGCAAAGTCACCAAAGTACACAGTCCGAGCCACTGAGGAGGTAGTTGGAGATAGAGGTGTTCTCCGCAAGCCCAGTGATAATCCATTAAAGTAAAGGTGCCGTACTGCATATCGAAGTTGAAAACCGTGGAATTACAGTCTGTGTTATGCCCAACAGAGACAGAGCCATTACCTATGAAACAAAGAGAAGGTTTTTTTAGTTTGAATCCTTTTTTCTGTTCTGGCATTCCTTCCCCACCCCAGGTGTACCTCCCGCTCTCCTGAGCCCATATTTGATCACACTTATCCTCTACATCCCAGTCCGCCCAAGGGGGTCCCAAGGCTGCCGCCTTACACCAAAACCCTCCGGGGCTCTGCCATTTGTTGTTAAGGTAGACCTGCGCTAGGAGACGTAGCATTGTCCTATTCTGGCGTGGGCAGGGGCCTGGGGGGTGTTTGTGTTTATATGATACATCACATCCTGCCCGGGGTTTGTGGTTTGTTATGTACCCACGTTTCCTAACGCGATGTTCCTGCCATTCCATGTCCTGTACCCCTAACCTTCGCATTTCCTTGAATTCCTCCCTGAGTTCAGCTGGGTCGGTGACAACTTTGTGCACAGTGTAAATGTAGTCCCATGTAGTGGTGTTTACAAGTACTACTTCCTTTTGGGCTGAAAGAACCCGAATCTGCCCTATTATCCGGCAGAGGTACAAGTGCAGAAGGCACGTGGCTATGTGTGGTGGGACTTCCTTGGGAAAAATCAGTCTTTCAGCACCTACTGCATGGGGAATGTAGGAACATACGTAGCAAGACTCATTTGTTACTGTTTTCCCTACTGCTGTCATGTCCCTGTACCAGGAGTTGTCTCCTAGAGAGTAGTGGACTGAATGGTCCTTTACTAATTGGGGTAGGCTGAGCATGGGCCCTAGGCCTTCTTGTATCTTCACAAGATGATCAAATGTTTTATGCCCTGCCTTCTGGTTATTCTTGCGGGGGACAAGGGGTTTTGTTCTGTAAGGGGCAACAGCGAATCTGCGTTTTCTATAGTGACGGGAAGGGTGTTGGTGGGACATTTGTTCTGTGATGCTGGTAGCTGTATTCCATGAACTCTTTCTTCTCTCTGGGGTGAAGGGTGAGAGTGCACGGTCTACACTAATGGGTGTGTTGCTAGTAGTGCTATTTTCTGGGCGCTCAGGACCTGGTGTGCTGTGTGGTGCTTTCTGCTGTTTGAGTGTGACCGCTGGTACAGTGGATGGAACAGTGGACAGTGAGGCATCTTGGCTGCTTCTATCACTATAACTTTTTACAGCAAGAAAAAAGATATACCAGTTGAATGTTGCTAGTGCCACTCTAACAATAATACAAAACATAAGAACAGTGAGTATACATAACTTTGCTTCAAGGGCGCTATATTCGTGGAGCGGCCCGTGGACGTCTGCTTCTTCTTCTTCTTCTTCTTCTTCAATGATGGATGGAACGGTGGATGGGAAGTCATAGTCCTCATTCAGGGGGACCAGTGGCATCTCGCTTCCCTCTTTTAGTCCATTGGCTGTTGCTGCGGAGGTGCAGGATCGAAGCGGACGTCCCGACCATGGATCCATGCTTTCCTTTCGGCTATCCGGACGGCAGTTGGAGATGAGTCCGTCACCTCAAAAGGTCCGTCAAATTTAGGATCTTTCCAGCGTCTGACGTGCCTCCGGATGAAGATCAAGATTCCGGGACGGATAGGTGGGTGCTCGGACTCGATGGGGCCCTTCTCCTTCCTCTTGGATACCTGGATAGAAAGGAACTGCGCAGCGCGGGTTAGTGTGCACAGGAAGTCATACAGCTCAGCCTTAACAATCTCAGAGGATGACTCACTGTCAGTTTTGGGCCTGCTGGGAGGGACCGCTACATTTATGGATCGTCCGGTGACAAGCTGGTGGGGCGTGAGGTGGTGATCCGAACTCGGGGAATTTCTTAATGAGAAGAGTGCCAGTGGGAGACAATAGAGCCACTTTTTGCCAATGGTGGCGCTAATTTTGCTTATTTTGTTTTTGAGCAGGCCGTTGAGGCGCTCACAAATGCCATTGCTTTGGGGGTGGTAAGCGGATGTCAGCTTGTGTCTAATGCCTAGCATTGTGGTGAGAGAGGAGAAGATGGCGTTTGAAAAATGGCTTCCATTGTCTGTTCTAATGGCGGAAGGAATTCCAAAGCGGGAGATGACTTCACGGAGTAGGAATGTGGCTGCTGCTTTGGCATCGCAGTGGACGCATGGTCCAGCTTCGATCCACCGTGAGAAGGGGCATACTACCACGATAAGATATCGGTCATTTTGGCACCGATCAATCATGTCGACATAGTCGAGGTGAAGTTCTTTGAACGGGCCAGAAGGTTTAGGGATAGTGGAGGCAACTGTTTTGAGAGTCGGGTTGGGTGAGTACTGTTGGCAGATGAGGCATTTATTAACAAAGAGCTGTATTAGTTCATAAGCATTAGGAATGAACCAGTCTGCTTGTAATGTGGTGGACATGTTATCTCGGGAGACATGTGCGGGAAGGTGAAGTTGATCCAGTGCCACCTGCAGTAAAGCTTGTGGCATGACAGGTTTTCCAGTCATGGTCTGTCTGTAAATGAAATCAGCAGTGTCCTGCTGTACTCCCCTCTTCTTCCATAGCTCTTTCTCTTGTTGTGGTGCGCTTTCTTGTATTTCTCTGAGGTGCAGTTGGGCCATGAGGTCATATTGTAGCGTGTTGTTAATAGGGCAGGGAGTTTTGTCATCATCTTTTTCTGGAGTCATGTCTGTGTGTTGCATTGGTGCTACACTATGTTCCTGCGTGTCTGTCTGCTGTGCTGGAGCTGCTGCTTGGGCAAGTAGGATAGGTGCATGGTGAGGATCTGTGGCAGGAATGGGTGGGGAGTTCCTGGCTGCTGTTTTTGCTGCCCAATCTGCCAGAGCATTACCTCTGGACAAAAAGTCTTGGCCATTTGTATGAGCTGCACATTTGACAACGGCTACTTCTGTTGGAAGTGTCAGGGCTTCTATTAATTCTTCTAACAACTGTTTGTGACTTACTGGTGTTCCATCTGACTTGAGAAATCCGCGCCGCTTCCAGCGCAAGATGCTCGAGTGTGTTGTTGTTGTGACATATGCTGAGTCTGAGTATACTGTGATACGGTCACCAGCCCCGTTATTTAAAGCGGCAATTAGTGCCACTAGTTCAGCGGCTTGGGCTGAGTAGTGTGAGGGCAAGGTAATTTGTTGTACAATGTCTAGGGAGTCAGAGGACTCATGCTGCTGAGCCCTAACCACGGCGGCTCCTGTGTATCTGATCCCTGTTTCTTGGTCTATTGTGGAGGACCCATCAACAAAGTATACAGTGCTGTCTGGCAGGGGGTCCTCTTTTGCTGCTCCTGACTCGTCTGGGGAGTATGTGGCACAGTCATGGGTGTCATCGTCTGAGGCTGCAATAGGATGGGCAAAGAATGTGGCTGGGTTGACTGTGTGACATTTGACAATCTTCAGGGAGGGTAATGACAGTATGACTTCATAACCCAACACTCTTTGTGTTGTCAATGTTGTCTTGGCTTTCTGAATTATGGCAAAGACAGCGTGCTCAGTGTACAGTGTCAGAGGGGATCCCATGACAATGGGAGTGCTTTTGTCTACCGCGAAGGCAGCAGCGGCAAGAGCCTGTTCACAGGGGTAATGACCCCTCATGACAGAGTCCAGCATGCCGCTGTAATACGCGATTGGTTTGTGGCCCATGGGGTATTTCTGAGTAAGTACAGCCGTCATGACTTGACCATTGCAGTGAGTGAATAGGAAAAACCCCTTGGTGTAGTCAGGAGTGCCTAACACTGGTGCGTTTGTTATTTCATCTTTTAGCTGCTGGAAGGAGTCAGTCATTTCGGGTGTCCAGTCTATTCTGTTGCGTCTGTCTTTGGCTGATTTAACTGCTTTCAACAAAGGGGCAGTTATTGTGGAAAAGTCAAAGACCCACTGGCGGACATAATTCACTAATCCTAGGAACTTCTGCATGTCTTTGACAGTTTGGGGCTCTGGTGTCCCTTTGATGGCTTCAACTCTGTCTGGCGTGACCCGTCTACCTGATGCTGATATTAGCTGGCCTAGATATTGTACCTCTTTTTGACAGTACTGAAGTTTGTTTTTGTCCACTTTATAGCCTCTGTGAGCTAGCGTGGTGAGCAGAGAGACGGTATCAGTTCTGCACTGGCATTCTGTAGTGCTGCAGATCAAAATGTCATTGACATACTGTAGTAAGGTGCTGTGACATTGAAAGTTTGATAGGTCTTCTTTGACGACTCTGTTGAACACGCTCGGAGACTCACAGTACCCTTGTGGGAGTCGCCGGTAAGTCATTTGCACCCCGCAGAACGAGAAGGCCAATAGGTACTGACTGTCTGGGTGAAGGGGGACGCTGAAAAACGCATTTTTCAGGTCAATCACCGAAAAGTATTGTGCATTCGGGGGAACATTGGTGAGGATGACCGAAGGGTCTGGGACGATGCGAAACTCTGGTACCACTATGTTATTAATTGAACGTAAATCATGAACTAGGCGCCACTGATTGGTCTTGCCCTTGCGCACAGGGAAAAGACAGGTGTTAACTGGAGATACACAGGGGTATATGACTCCCTGATCTAGCAGGGCTTGTATTGTTGGGGTAATGCCTTCCTCTGCTTCCTTAGAAAGTGGGTACTGTTTGATTCTGGGTAGAATCGCGCCTTGTTTCAGTGTTATTTTGAAAGGAGTGGCAGAACGGATGAGGCCCACATCATTGGGACCAGTGGTCCACAGGTGTGGCGGGACTTGAGCCAAGTCTGCTTCACGTACTGAGTCATATTTTTGTGGGGCAGTGGGCGTTCTCTTTTCCACTGTCACCGATAGAGGTACCTCATACTCATAGGCGATCTCTGTTATTGGATAGTTATCAGGATCACCAAAGAGCTGTTCATCTGAAATGTCCCTCACTTGGTGTCCGGGCTCGATGAAAATTACACAGGCCCAGGAACGCATATTGTCGTCTCCTGCTATGAATGCCCCATATGTAGGTGTAATGTGAAGAGCGTGTATGCCTAGGATCATGCTCTTGTCCCATATCTGAAAGTGCTGGGACTGCGGGCGGAAGAGAAATTCCTTCGGGAGCTGGACAGTGCGCTGGTGGAGCTCAGGTGTGTTGGCTACAATGATATGTACCGCGGTAGAGAATGCTTGTTCATCCACAGGGCGAGCTCTCATCTGATCTTTCAAGGAAGAGTCAACAGTGAGTGCCATCATTCTTGCTAGGGGTGTGCCTGGTATAGAGCAAACCATTGTTCCGTTCTCATGGAAATGAATGGTCATGTTCAGTTTTGCCATGAGGTCTCTCCCTAAGAGGTTGACTGGAGAATGTGGTGAATAAAGCAGTTGTTGCTCCAGCACCCGGTCTCCTATTTGCAGGGGTACTGGCTTGGTGAATGGGACCCTTGCTATTGCCCCAGAGAATCCCTGTGTGTCCGCTACTTGATCAGAAATAGGCAGGTGTCCGCCTGTAATGCAGGAGTACGTGGTGCCTGTGTCAATGAGGAAGCTGTAAGTTTTGTTATTTATCGTGACCAGGACGGTGGGGTCATCTTCACCGCTCATGATGCATGATAAAACTGGGCACACAAGAGTTGTCTGTGGGCAGTCCTAGCACGAGTACCCTCCAGCCTGGTATTGCTGGATGGTGCCTTGTGAAAAAGGATTATTGGAGGTGACTACCACACCACCTTGGTGTGGGGCAGTTTGGGCTTGGGGCATCACTTGGTATGAGTCTGTGGCTGCTGTTGCACGGGAACTTGCATCATTGTGGGTGGCTGTTGAGTTTGGGTTATTACGGGGGTCTGGAGCTGTGCTTGTTGCATGTTCTGCTGTGGTGCTTGTTGGGCATAAGCATACACCACCTGGGATGCCTGTGCATACATTTGTTGTTGCGGGTGGAACTGCAGGGGTGCTTGCTGGGTGGGACCCATAACTTGTTGGCCTTGGTCCCGAAGTCTAGAGCGACAATCTCTTTGCATGTGGCCCACCTTGTGACAATAGAAGCAAGTATGTTGGCTTGGTTGTTGCGGGGCCCTTTGCTGTCCATTGCCCCTTCCCTGCATCCCGGTGTTTCTATTGTTAGTGTAATACTGGTGTTGGTCATTACTGTAGGCTGGTTGTGGTGATAAATACTGCACCGGAGGCTGCTGTTGGATGTACTGCACTGTCTGTTGTGGTGGGGTCTGCACGTACTGTACTGCCTGGTGTGGTGGAGCCTGTACATACTGTATGGCTGGCTGTGTTTGTGGCATCTGTGTCTGCGTATTTTGTACGGCAGGCTGCTGCATTTGTGGGGAAGACTGGGTATTGGCGGCAAGGGCGTTTTGAGCGGCCTGTGGGAAGGTGGTGACCGCTGTCATTTGGCTGACTGGTGCCGCCAGCATGACAGCATCCAGGGCGTCCTTCCTCTTATGAAGCTTCTGTTGTACCAACTTTGCAGCTGCATTTTCTATGGCTAACTGTCTACTTTTTTCCTGTTCTACTTTCTTTTTGCAAAAGTGTATGATGTGGTCTTGGATCTCAGGCCATGGTTTTGCTTCCATGGCCACTACCCCATCTTATTTTTCCTGCACGTCTTCTGGTAGTCCTCTCTTCACCATGTGGTAAAAGAGTCTGCTGTTTCCTCCAGTGGTATTCCAGGAGTCTCCTAACTCCTGGTGCCATTTTTCTTTCATTCTAGAAATGAAATTAATCGGGTCTTCATTTGTTTGCATAGTCAGTGACATGAGGGACCCAATATCTGGCACATCGGGGTATTTTAATCGTAGTTTGGTGCAGACTGCTGCCCTGATTTTATCAAATGGTTCTCCATCGCACGTTGTGTCGTTCATAGCTATCAGTCCTCTACTGATACTTGTGAAGATTTCTTCTGCTTCCCCTCCCATGAGGGAGATAAGCAAACTTTTCATGTCCCCAACCCCTGGTTTGGTGCCTGTGGTATTTTTCTCCAAGGCTACTATCCATTTGCTGGCACCCTCCGTGAGGGGCGGAAGGTTCTTTTTAATGGCTTCCTTCTCTGCATAAGACCAGCAGTTATATATAGGAGGGTCTTTTGCTGTTTTGTATAATAGCGGCATCTGACGGCTAATCCCTGCACCTTGAAGTTTCGGTCTTGTGGTGTCATATCATATAGCATATTTCTGCCAAATTGCGAGACTGGCTTGCATATAATCATAGTCCCAGTCCTCATCCCCTGCACCCTGCAGTATGCATTCTACTGCAGTGGCCATATGCTGAGGGTCGAAAGACCCTTCTCTTGGCCAGGGGATCATCTGCGGGGCCAAGGATTCTGTCCATCCGGCCAGATTGTCTGTGAAGGGGATGACAGCGTAATCTGAATTCTCGCCTATTTCCACTATCTGGTTGGGAGTCAGGTCCCTGTCCCACAGGACACATAGCCTGCTAAGGAACATGCCATTGCCTGTTCTAGCTCGAGTGTTTCGCATGGAGGCGGTGCCAGTGACTTTGTAATTGATGTGAGCGTCAGTGCTAGGGGCATCGTATACGATGTCCTCTGGTCGTCCGTGCGTTCCTAATACAGTCAGTCTTTCTACCTCTGTTGTCCTCTTCTTCTTTTTCCTCTCTGGGTCCCCTGTGTTTGGTAATTCCTGACTCTCAAAGAATGGGTTTGTTGATTTTATCCCATGTGTGGCGTGTGGCTGGCTGCTGGAATGTACCATGTCTGTGGCAAATGGTGGGGCGAATGGATCTGGTACGGGCGCAGGATGCCGTGGGGGTATATCAGGGAGTGTGAAATGGACCTGTGTTCGCCCCGTAGGCGTGCGTGTTTGGTCTGGTGCAGCTGCCTGACGGCAAGGGGAGGGGGTCCGATGGCACAGTACTTCCGTTAGTTTTCCATCGTCTCTCATGTCTCGAGAAGGACCTACTCTTGGCTCGGGTGTGGATGGGAAGGGGGCAGTCTGCTGTTGACTATGGCCTAGGTCCCCATTCCCTTCAGTATATTCACAGGTGTCTGATTGCGCAGTGGGCTGCCGTGAGGTGTCCTTTGTTTGCTGAGCATGTGGTGTGCTAGGGTGGGTAATCCTGAGTGTCTCAGATAATCTGTCGCTGATTAGTTCTAGCTTCAATGAGGCACGTCGGACTAGCTGAGCTATGTCTTCGTGCTCGTCGTCGCGTGCTATTTCATTGGTAAAAACATGTCTGCTCGGGCATCCCCTTTGGGACTGTACTCTAAACTTTTATTGAGTTCTGTGGCTGGTCTCCATACGTCATAATGGACCAAATATGGTGCCTGCGGGCCTTGTAGTTCTCTATCCTTATTCTGTTGGTGAACAGAGGAGAATGTTATTAGTGGTTCGCCTGTACTGGTGCCGGAAAATGCCATGCGGTTTCGGGGGGCGACCTCCTGCTCCTGGGGTGGTGTAGGCCGGAGGCTGTCCAAATTAGGGTACAGAGAGTGAGTGACGAAGCGAGTCGGATGTGTGGTGGGATGAAGTGCGTGAGTGGTTTGATGAGGCGATGGACACATTGTCTGCATTTTCATCGTCCTCACCAGGTAGGACTGCGATGGAGGTGTGGTTCAGTTGTAGTGAAAACTGCGCATTTATTTGTCCTGGCAATCCTGGCACAGTGGCGTGCAGTGTTGGGCTGCCACTGGCGGCAGGAGTTACATGTAGGGGACTGACTGGGGCTGGCATAGTGACGGGTACAGTGGCTGGCACTGTGGCGGGACTGGTGGTTGGCACTGTGACGGGTGTGGTGGTTGGCACTGTGACGGGTAGCAGTGGGCCACTGCTGGTGCCGGGTGGCGGCGATGAGGCAGTACTACCTTCACCACCGGGTTGAGGGTGCTCGGGTGTGGAAAAGAGGTCACTTGGGAGTTGACTGTATCCGACAGTTGGTAAGTCATTAGTTGTGCTCTGTAGGTCTAGTTCTTTGTTTTCAGCGGATGCTATTGCTGTGTACATGCCATTGGCTTGGTATGGAGGGGCGCAGATGGGACAGTGGTCCGGGTGGCGGGTTCTCTTTAAAGATACGCCAGAGAGCTAAGGAGTCTTTGCTTTTTTGTAATTTTGTGCCGGAATATTTGGTGTTTAGGAAAGTGGCGGCGTGCTCGAGGATATTTACGTCAAAGGATCCTTCGGAGGGCCAAGGATAATCCATATTTCTTGTTAATTTGTGAAGCTCCCAACAGTGTTTGAGTGTGCGTTTTTCCTGTCCACTGAACATTTTCAGGACATGTTGGAGTGGTGTTGCCATGATGAGATATTTGTGTGCCCGCATGGCAGAGCCTTTAATACAGGGTGTTGGCTATGGTTCTCTAAAGATCAGGTACTAGTTCCTCTGCTACACCCGCTAGGACCCGGTCATAAACATCCTTTTGCAATTCACTATTTTGTGTGGGGGTGCAGCCAGGGAACTGGAGTTGGCCGCCAAAGCAGGCGCCTGCTATCTGGGACTGGAGTGGGTGTCTGGGGAAGAAACTTGACAGGATTGTTGTTACTTCCCAATTTGCAAGACGCAAAATAAAATATATATGATAGCCGTAAGGTGTTTTGTACACAGTGGAATTCCGTATCCTATTCATGAGGTTACTTAGTGCATATATGGTAGCTGTAAGCCCTACGTGGGATAGAGTCAGCTGTTATCATAGAGGGACAGACTAACCCTGCCTGGGTGTGTTTCACCTAGTTGTTGTGAGGGTTGGTGTCTGTGAAGTGTAAAGTTGGTACAGGGCTGCTGTCGTGAGGATGCAGATCTCTGATAAGTTCCTCTCCTACTTCATTACAGACAATGTGGTAGAGTATGAATCTTAAATCTAATTCGTCAGGTCCCCTGTATTTTCCTTCTGGGGAGAAATCAGGGAATTCAAGATTGTGATGGGCAAAGGCGATGCAAATTTTTTGCTTTGCAGTGGGTTCCGTGGCCAGGAGGACGTGAATACAGTGGGGAGTTCTAGGCCTGGGGATAGTAGGCGGATCCGGATGTAGATCCACTCTGGTGTTTTATGAACTGCTGTGCCGAATATTCGTTTATCGTATACTGCCTGAAGAGCCTGCATGGGGCTTGGTTCCTGTGGGTGGCACGCAGGTGATGCAGAGGTGTATTGAGAGCTGCTATGATCCTTTACTATAGGGTCGGTGGGGCGTGAAAAGATTTGTGCGAGAGAGCCTTTCCTGTAGGCTCGGCGGGGCATGAAAATGCTGGTGCGAGAGATAGGGTAACTTGGCGAGGGTAGGCGTAGTCAATATTGAGTGCCTGAAATATTGAGAGTAGGACAGTGCTACTGAGGGGTGTAACGTGGACGAAGCAAGAGGGGTGGCCGTCAGAAATGCCTACAATGTTATTGTTGATCAGGAATATTGTGATATGATCAGTGGTATGATCACTCATTCCCTTATGTGAAGTTGGAGCAGTGTGATGGACTCTGCAGGTGTGGCAGAACGCAGGGGTCAGGATTTTATGAGGGATCAGACAGAAGTGCTCTTAAAAGGGGTGATGTATCTTGTTGAAAGTTTGGGTGATAGGAGTAGGCGTTGGAGACGGATGGCGGAGGTGAGTCTGGGCCTTTTTCTTCTGGCGGTGGGATGTACACTATTTCAAATGCAGCCCCTGACAGTATGGAATCTAGTGAAGACTCGTCGTCAGTGATGAGAATGGGTGAGGTAGCAGGGTGATGTTGGTAGTCTGGGTATCCAAGGGGAAGTGAGTGGGGGACAGACAGGGTGGAAGAGCCAGAGGCGTCTTCTGTATACAACTGCTGAGGGGCTGTGGTGTCTGGGGATGGTGGGGTAAGAGATATGTCTGGCAGGCTATCAAGAGTTTGGGTAGAGATGTTAAGCTGGATGCCTGGCGTAAGGTTAACTCCTAAAAGTGTCCAGGCACCTGTGAGTATGGTGCGGTCTTCGTCGGTAAGGGACGTGAATTCGTTGGTTGCGGACTTGTGAGGTAATTCGGGTCTGCCGTGAAGGAACTGAATGGTACAATGTTGAATGTGTGGGGAGCTGCTGGACATTACGGAAATAGGGGGGTGTAAGGCATACCACGTGTTGGTGAGGGATGTAAGGAGGCAGGGGAGGATGACTACCTTTTTCCCCCCTCTTGGCAATCAATTGTGAAGCAAATGATTGGCAAAAAGGTGCGTGCTGTCCTTGGAGAAAGGAAGGGCAATGCAGTAAAGGCAATGCAGGGGCGGGAGACGAGGAAATGGCTACGTATGAGGCGTGTGATAAACTTAAGTGGGGGGCAAGGCAAGGAGCAGGTAATTCCGAGACTGTGTGAAGAGTGGGTCCCTGGGGAGGGAATTCCTGGCGGGATCACAAAGCACAGCTGCTACTTACACAAAGCACATGGATCCAAAAGCACAGTTGACATAGAGCAGGGCAAATGAACAAAACATGAAATGGAGAGGGTCAATAATCAACACATTACATAATCAACAAAACATAAATAATAAATAACGATGACATAAAGAGGATGCATCCTGAATGAAAAATGAACGATGAAAAATGAGCGCTGTAGATCTGAAAATCAGTACTTAAAGAACAGAACAATGACCTAGATATGAACTCTCACTAGTTCAAGAATAGAGATGTCAGAACTGCCACGAGCAGAGATGTCACAGAAGGAGTGGAAAGACCGCCAGAGTTTGTGAGCGAAATACTGAGTACGTTACCAAGCAAGAGATGGAATGTCAGGAGAGTGAGAGACACAGTGTGAAATAATGTCATGCATACTGTAATCACAGGCAGGGGCAGGGGGCAGATAAATATAGAGAGAGAGGAGATGTGAAGTGGTAGCGAAGAAAAGGAGAACTGTAGAGGACGGAAGAGGAGAAAGACGGAGAGTGTGAGAAGGTGTGCAGAGGGAGAGTTCAGGGAAGGGCGGGGGCTGGGGGGAGCTGTGCAGCGAAGGCAGCCGCGCTGCGGCGCCAGGGGAGGAAGTGGGGTGGGGGATGTTCGCTGCTGGAGCAGATGAGGGGCAGGGTAGGTGGGGGGTGTGGGCTGCTGGAGCAGGTGAGAAAGATGAACAGGGGAGGTGGATGGGGGCCGACAGCAGTGCAAGATGATGTGCAAAGGAGAGAAGAGATAAAAATGTTCACATGCGGTGGCAATCACAATGCAGTATTCACAATGTATGAGGCAAGTGTCAACAGGACCCCTAGTGGAGAAACTCCGACCCTGGATGAAACCAGGGAACACCCAGCACCCCAGACTCGAACTGGGAGAGGGATCACAAACCTATCCACAAAGAAAGTGGCAGGGCGGGACTTGAACCCGATTCAAGACCTACAAGGTCCGGAACACACCCAACTCACAGACTTGAACTGTCGAGAGGGATCATGAACCTGGGGGTAGTTGACAGCAAAACCCATACCACAAAATACATCATAAACCATTCCCTCCGGACTGGAACCGGCAGGGAGACGAGCCTCGACAAACCACAAGCCACAAGTGCAACTGTCAAGATGCGATAAATTTAGACACAACTGTAACGAGTGAGAAAGCAAAATGTGACCACTGAGACACATAGGGTTCTTGAATCGCGACCATAGGCAATGCTGCAGGGGGGTGTTCAGGAGTCCTACCCAGAGCCGGCCCCAAGGGGACCGCACACAGCCAAGTAGCCAACACCGGAAACTCAAGGTAAAAAATAAAACGTTCCTTGACTCACCACTGATACGCAAGAGGCTGTGGCCGGACCCCCCCAGGCAGCTCGTGGAAGTCCACCGGATTCCCCCGCAGAATGGACAGGTCCGATGAAACGTTGGGCGCCACCTGAGAAAGGGAGAGTCTTGACCCTTTCGGTCAGTGGTCACCACCTTGGGTGTGGTTGCAAATCACACATCACCAGCACAGCATTTCACTGAGAGAGAAAAGGAACACAGATGTAAGATACCAGACGTTCAAGTTGGAGTGGCACTTTATTTTCAATTGACAGGCAGAAGAAATAAATGCATATCTATACTTGCTATAATGCAATGTCCTAAAAAAGATCCAGACTTCGCCCTGTCTGGAGTGAATGATAGATGACAAATGCTCAAAATATCTCAAGGCAAAACAGGAATAAAACATATTAAAAGAACACTATCACAGATGATTATAGATCCTACGCTACTGAGTATAAGAATATAGGAGTCTAATGCCCAAGGGCAGAATATTTATACATTTCTATCAGGACCCTGAATCATGTGGCCAAGGTAAAGAAGGAGCCAATAGATTTAACTAAAATAAAACATTTTGCTATTCAATTCGGTGTCTGGTAGTATATAGAGTAAGACCAGTCTCCTAATGGCTGAGAAGTCTACCATACAAGGATCTAGCTACAAAGAGAGGAAATTAAAGGATCAGAGATCTAGAGGCAGAAAAAAAGGCTATCTGCCCTGGGAGATCCACAACCTGAGTGAGGCGTCGGTGTCCCAAGTCAGATAACTTCGGCTATCCGGAGAACAAACCACGCTAATGCCAGGCATCCGCAGGAAAGTTCTGACTTCAGATTTGACGGTTGGGCCTCATATACCTGAAATTGAGGAACTAAGGTTCTATGGTGACACTGGCCAACGCCCTTTCAGTGCAGGCGGTTTAACCACATGTGTTCTAGGACACCGGAAGGAAATCTCTACAGAACATTATGTTACGTACATTTTTTAGAACAGAACATCCTGTACCTTTGAAAGAGAACATTTTCGTCACTTATTCCTAAAAAGGGAACATGTTGTACATTTCTAAAAAAGGACATTTTATGTCACGTACATTTCTACATATCTGCAAGTGTGAACCCTTATGATAGGTGCTGTTTATTGACAGAAATTGCTGCTTATACTTGTGCAAGCTATGTTTCTAAATATAATGTTAGCAAGGGTTTCAGGAAGCTGTACCAACGGGCACCCGTCTGTGTGTGTGTGTGTGTGTGTGTGTGTGTGTGTGTGTGTGTGTGTGTGTGTGTGCGAGTTGGTCTTGAAGCTGACAGTGAAACTAACTAATCCCCGAAGGCCTAATTTTACCTTGTTCATTTCAATGCACAGAAACGTGTGTTTTTAAGCCTAAGCATAGTGGGCCCTTGGGCCTTTATTTACTAATGGTGAAAGTTAGTCATTTTGGCAGGTTTTCAGATTTCTATCACGCAGGGCCTACATCAGACCTTCATCTTACCAAGGCCGTTAGAACTCTCCTTTCAGGTGATGTTAGATGGTAGAACGGGACCCTCCATCAGTAGTAGCGCCTGATGTCCGGGAGGGCAATGCCGCCATCATACCACGGCAAAGTGAGTTCGGGTAAGGAGATACGCGCTCGCCCATCCCAAATCGATTGTCTCTGAAGGCTCTCGACCTCACGGAAATACCCGGAGGGTATAGGATCGAAGAAGTTTTGCAGTGCAGACAAAAATCTAGGAAGCAACATCATCTTAAAAAGAGCCGCACGCCCCAATGGGGATAGGGGCAGGCGGCGCCACCGCTGGGCATCCAGTTTAAGACGCCGGAGGGGAGCATACAAGTTGCGATCATAACGAATGGAGGAATCCAAGGAGACATGAATCCCCAGGTACTTGAAACCAGTCTCGACCACCTGGATCAGGAATCTACGAGGCAACGGAGGGAGCTCCCCTGCCAGAACGTAGACGCAGGATTTAGTCCAGTTGATGACGAGGCCCGAATTCTTCCCAAAGGAGGTGAGGACGTCAAAAAGCACATTGAGTGACTTCTGGGGTGAAGTGAAGTAAAGGAGAATGTCATCGGCGTATAGCGAGACACGGTCTTCAAGATCAGGGGACCACCGGATGCCCCTAATCGAAGGCTCCCACCGAATCCACTCTGCCAACGGCTCCAGCGCTAGGGCAAAGAGCAGGGGAGAGAGCGGACAACCCTGTCGGGTGCAACGCCCAAGTGGAAACGATCCAGACACCCTGCCATTTACCACCACTTGGGCCAGTGGTTGTGTGTAAAGGAGTTTGACCCAGGCAATAAAATTGGGACCGAAACTAAACTTCGAGAGAGCCGCCCAGAGATAAGGCCACTCGATGGTGTCAAAAGCCATGGTGGCATCAAGAGACGCCAAGATGGCGGGTTCGGTCAGCGTCACAGCTCTCGCGAGAACTCCATGAAGCCTCCGAAGATTAAGGGCGGTGTTACGATGTGGAATAAAACCGGATTGATCCGGATGAATCAGGTCGCAGATGACCGTTAGCAAACGAGTAGCAAGCACTTTAGCCAGTATCTTAGGTTCCGCGTTAAGTAAAGAAATGGGGCGATAGGAGGTACATCGGTCACTAGGTTTACCGTCCTTGTGTATGACAACAATAGTGGCCAAGCGCTGATCAAAGGGAAGGGAGGCCAATTTCAAAGGCCTCCATGAACATATTGCGCAAGTATGCTGCCATCTTGTCAGGACGCAACTTGTAGAGCTCGATGGGCAGACCGTTGGACCCCATAGCCTTACCAGATCGAAGGGATCGTATAGCAGTAGCGACCTCATCCACAGTTATAGGCGCATCCATAATAGACCTGTCCTCATCGGAGATACAGGGTAGCGCAATATCGCGCAGGAGCAAACGGGAATCACACTCATCTCTATCGCTCACCGATCGATAGACCGTCTGGAGGTGATCCACAAAGCAATTCACAATCCCACCTGGGTCAGACAAGCACTCACCATTCAACCGTTCAATCACCGGCACCACACGGCTAGCTTTCTCAGATTTATCTAACCACGCCAGAAGCTGACTTGCCTTATCACCCACATCATACAGTCTACCCAACTGGTTCCGATGCATGACTTTAGCAGCATCGGTCACCAGGGCTCTATAGTCCGCCTGCTTCAGCGCCAGGAGTGTAAGACTGCAGGAGTATCATTGGCACCCAATTCACTTTCAAGCGCAGTAATTTCATCCTCGAGGCACGCTAAGTCCTCCTGCTTAGTCTTCTTATTGGCAGCAATCAGTGACAATGCAGAACCCCGTATAACAGTTTTGAAGGCCTCCCACAAGGATACAGACGAAGAAACAGACCCCACATTTTCGTTAAAATAACAACCAATAGCCTTGATGAGCTCAGAGCGCATCTTAGGATTCCTTAGGTGCCAAGGATGTATAGGGGCGACCCTGCTCTCACTACACAAACCCACCAAGATCCCGAGCAACAAGGGTGAATGATAAGAAATGCCCCTGGGAAGATGGCGGATTTCACGCACAGAAGGAGTGTGGGCGGATAGCATCAAAAAATAGTCAATCCTAGAGAGGCTACCGTGTGCTCCAGAGTGGAACGTATACTGCAAATGCGAGGGGTGTAGCACCCACCAAACCTCTACCAATCCAAATGTCTCCAGCAGTTCAGAAAGCCATAACTGAGAAGCCGGCAAAACTCTGGGGGGAAATCGGTCACAATCACCAGAGACCACCGAGTTAAAATCCCCGCCCAGTACAAGGAGACCGTCTGGGAGCCCTAGCAGAGTCCGCCCCAGGTCGGCATAGGTGGTAGCTTGAAGCCCCGGGGGAACGTAAATACTAACTATTGTGAGCACCTTCCCCTCCCACCGCCCGGAGACCACAGCGTACCGACCCCTATCATCAAGTGTGACTTCATCTATTTCAAGGGGCAGGGAGGATTTGATCATTATGCCGACCCCTCTAGAGCCGGATGTAAATCCAACATGAGCTACCAATCTGTAGCCGCGTCTATCCAGGCCCTGCACGCATTCCCTACCAAATGTGTCTCCTGTAACAGGACAATGTCAGGGGAATGACGTCTAAGAAACTGAAGAACAACGCCACGTTTTATCTTGTCACCCAGACCATTAACGTTCCAGGACAACAATTTTAAGTCACCACCCCCATCCCAACGAAGCACCACAACCCTCCCCTCCCGGAGCCCAAGAGCAGTAGGATAACAGCAATACTTATTGTGCCATGTAAAAAGGACAAATACAAAAACCAAAACAGACCCCGACCCCACCCCCCAACAACATCCCAATACAACACCCCCCACCCTGCACCCCTGCGTACGACTAAAAAGCCACCCCAATCTGCAGTGTGCCTGTCGCCCCTTCATAATACACTACACAAAGAACCCCAGAGGAGGAAAGAGAGACTACCCCGCACCCGAACCACCCTTGGGCCTAGACCACCGATTAAAAAGCAATGGCAAAACTCAGCTGGTAAATACAAATTAGCAACCAGACACCAGGAACCAAAATGTCACTCCTGTGCCGATGCACCTCCGTCCGCTTCACCAGGGCCTCCGCCTTAGGCAGCGAGTCGAGCCAGTCGCCCGCACAGTCCGGTCGATCGAAAAGAAAGTGCGTTCTTGGTACTCGACGCGCAGTCGAGACGGAAATAGCATCGCATACTTGAGTCCCAAGTCCCGCAAGCGCCCCTTCACTCCCTGAAACCCCATCCTTTGTCGCTGGACTTGAGGAGTGAAATCCGGATATATGGAGACTGAACTGTTCTCATATTTCAATGGGCCATGCCTACGCGAGGCCTGGAGGATAGTGTCTCGATCCCGAAAGTGGAAGAGCCTAGCAATTATAGGCCTCGGGGGAGCCCCCGGTTTAGTCTGTCCACCCGGGAAACGATACGCACGCTCGACCGTGAAGAATTTGCTGAGTCCAGCGGGAGCAAGATGGGTGACGATCAGATCCTCCACTAGCAAATCAACGGTGGTGGTGCCGTGATTCTCAGGCACACCCACCAAACGAATGTTGTCACGCCGGGCCCTATTTTCATACTCGTCCAGACATCTGGCCATCATATCTTGCGATGACCGGAGGTTCCCGATCTCCGACTGTGCATCCGCCATATCAGTAACGAGACTGGAGGCCTTCAGATCCAAGGCCTTGACCCTTTCATTGGTCTTAGCCAAGTCCGCTCTAATAAGTGTGACATCAACGACCACCATGTCGATCTTGGACACTATAGCTTCATATTGTAGTCCCATATCAGCCTTTATCCCAGTGATGGCACGCATTAGGTCCTGGAGCGAGACCTCCGATGACGCCATAAGGTCCTCAGATCTTCAAGACTACGGCCGGCACCACCGGGGGAACCCTTAGGCTGTGTGTATCGATCCATAACATTAGTTTGGACGGGTCCCCCACGGGTCGGCACCTTCGTCTTGCGCTTCTCGACTTCCGGTTTGGTCGCCATATTGGAAGCCGTGCCCCGAAGGGGCCCTCTAGTCCTGGTGTAAATGGCAAACGTCGTTGAGTTGCCAAAGCGGAATTCCAGTCCAAAATCGTAGAGTGTGAGACTAGGGATATGGCAGGAAAGCACAGCAGGGCAAGGCCACCGCAGCCCGAAAGCCGGATCTCTCTCAGAATAGTCAATTGGGAGGCCGAAGAGAAATCGAAACTGAAAGTAACAATGTCACCGGTTGGAAGGATGCCCCTTCGCCGCTGTTGTTGACTTACTCCTCGGCCAGCCAGAGCAGCAGAGACCACGGTTCCGTTCGGGGGTCGGCCAGAAAGTTAAAGACGATGTAAAGATGGTTCCTGAAGTCCGATCTCAGTTCCGAAAAGTGTATTAGGATCAGCAAGAGTAGATCTTCAAAAGCCCGTATTGAAAATCAGGATATTTCCAGGATATTTGCAAAAGGGCGGGCCGGGTCGCGGGAGCCCTCTGCTTGCGCGACCATCTTGGATGCCCGCATAGCTCCTCCTCGGTTTGTGACGTTTTTAAACTCTCAATGCTACTCTCTAATCCAATCTTTAGCTCCAGACTAAGTACTCTTGAAAGGTCTGTAGGGCCGCAGGATAGCTCGAATTGTTGTTCCTGCGCTCCAATAATAAATGAATTTTCCTGTCTCCCAGAAATCTTGGGAGCACTTTTGGACAGTGTGAAGAACAACACCAAGGGAAACGGGATAGCGAAACTCCCTCAAGAGTTCCAAATTTCGATCTTCTCCGAGAAGTCTGCACACACTCCTACATTGGTTGACTCTCCATCTGGGAGAAAAACTACCTCCCCTAATAGCTTGGCCCGTTTGTCACCGGGGATCAGCCCTGGAAATCCCCAAGCGGGCTCGGGACGCCTCGATTTGAGCAGACAAACACCAACGAAATCAGCGATTCAGCGGCCCAACCCCATCAACACAGCCCATAAAAACACGACCCACACACTCTCTAATCCCCCAACGAAACCACCTTTGTCAAGGAGAGAAAGAAATTAAAAAAACAATCAAAAAAACAACGGCTAGCAAAAAGGAGAGTGGGGCTTGATGGGCCAGCTGCCTTCAGTATCCCAGCCATCAAAACTAAGGATCTTCCTTATTTTCCAATTTTCAATCTGGGATTAAAACCCAAAATGGAAACTATTGGGACAAGCACGACTCAGGTGTGCAACAAGGACACCACAGAAAAAACAGGGCTACCGACACATGGTGCGCCCGTGGGAACATCCCCGGCTCTGGGAGTGATCAAACTATACTCCACAATGGCAGCGCTTGGATCCCTGCCAAACAAAATCACCGGAACAATTTCCCACAAACTAGGCCTTGGGAGCCTGAACAATACTGCACAGCCCCCATTAGTAACGCCAGATGCTCGGAGTATCCAAATTAATGGCCAGGGACTGGCAAAAGCATCGAAAGGAGAACCTCAAAAAGCATCAGATGTTGTAGTGATGGGCTGCTCTACGTGTCACCCACCGGCGGTCCCAACTAAAGTCTGTGGGGACTCTTCTATGCAAATGCAGAGGCTCTTTCAGCCCCAATTTATTCATGCCCCTGGAGCACAAAACCATCAGGAGGGGAACAATTACTCATCTGAAGCACGGTCCCAACAATTGAAGGTGCTCGTATCCTCAAGTAAACTAGACAGGAGTCTGAACCATCAAAGCCCGGAAAATGATGCCGAACTGGTCTTCTTTCCTCACTACGCCCATAAGGGCCCATACGACATCCTTAACAGAAACAACCTTATGCGGCTATTTAACAATGTTCCAGCGCTGTCTGGGGTCAATTCTTCGAACCTCAATTCGGTTAAGTTCTCCTCAATACCAGGCAAAGGGGGCTCAGAGGCAACTGTAACAACGTGGTCTCGGGACGGTGAAGCAGGCACATTTGAAAACTGGGGCATAGAAATGTGGGTGCCCACACAACAAAAATATCCACATGTTCTCCTTCCATCGGCCCCCGCGAGGCAGTATACCAGTGTCCTGAAGGGCTCCCGGGGCGCAACCCACGCATGGCTCCCAGAAGCGACGAAAGTGGATAATGTTATAAACATCTCATGTAACAACAGCCATCGTCTGGTGAGCTGCAAATCGAGTCGCAATGTCCTCGTCATTGATGAACACCATGTGCCCACTTACTCAGAGCCTGCAAATACATCTGCCCGGCAGCGTTCCTCCTAACGGGGAACTCAACTGGTCAGATCATAATCTGACTATCACGTCCTGGAATGTGGCTGGGTTAAAATCGACGATCGCCTCTAAATCAGCCGTGGAATACCTGAACAAAAGTGACATCATCTGTTTACAGGAGACCTGGTCTCTAGTCCCAACACCTCTTTTCGGCTATTATGAACTGTTTCAACCTGGTACTCAGGCTAACTCCCATGGAAGACCTTCTGGGGGCCTCTCTATTTTCATCAAGAACAGGTGCAAGATAGCGGCTACCCCCATTCTTCGGAACTTAATGACAGGTCAGACTGTACTAATTACCGGCCTTTCATCTTCCGGCAGGGCATTCTCCATGCTTCTAATCAACTGCTACCACAACTTAACAAAAAACACAAAAGTAACTGCTACAGAACGATTGATTAAATATCTGGCAGATCTGTTATTGGAATTTGCATTTGCAGAAGTTCTGCTATTAGGGGAGTTTAACATCAAAGATCTGGTTACCAATGTTCGTCTGGGCACCAGAACCAAAGAACAAGAAGACATGATTACATTCTTAATCAACCACAACCTATGCCCCGCAAGACAAATTTGATTGAAACAGAATCCCAAGACCTATTTCCCACCAACCTTTAAGAACATCTCGACAATTGACTATATTTTCCTCTCACCGTTTTTGGGAAACAAACTAACCAGGATGGAAATTCCCCACCATCACAAAAGTGACCATAACCCCTTAACGGTAACATTGGAATTGCTAGCGCCAGTCGCTGTGGAAACATCAGTGGTGGGGTACTCAATGCTGGCTGAACTCCACACACTAGTCAGAAAAATCAAATGGGACTCATCAGGTTCTGCCAAGGTGGGCACTTGGCTTACGGGTGAAACTCCTAATTTCAGGCACAACTCTACCACTGACCTACATCATCGGTGGGATAGAGCCATCATAAAATTGCAAGAACTTTTAACGGGCCCAGAGACTCAACACAAATCCTACGGGCAACGCCCGAAGCGGATCTATGACCCAGAGTTAGCCACCAAAAGGAAAGCCCTAAGGAGGGCCGTGCACCTGCATAAATTGAACGGCACGGCGCACTCGGCCAACAACATGGCTTTAACGCGCAAGGCCTTCAGAAAATCAGTATGGGCTGCAAAGAGACTAAAATAACAAAATGAGTGGCTAAAAATATTCGCTCTGTTAAGGGGCAAGAATCTATCCAAGTTCTGGACCTATATAAACAAGCTCCGCTCGTTGAATAACAACAGAGGGAACGCAGTTCGTGAAGAAGAGTGGGCCCAGCATGTAACGCAATTATACGGCTGTGACACATCGGATCCCGTGGTGATCGAATTAAGAGACCGCGTCGATCCAACTCTGACAGTATCCCATGAGCTGACCTCTGCAGCTGAAGTCTCCAAATTTCTGAAGGCTATGAAGAACGATGGGGCCCCTGGGCCCAATGGCCCTCCTGCTGGGGTATTCAAATGTGCTCTGGAGCAGTGGGCTGAACTTCTTGCCTCATTATTCAACAACGTGTTTACGACCTGTCAGATACCAGATTCATGGCTCAGCTCGATCTTATGCCCCATTTTTAAGAAAGGAGACCCCATGCTCCCAGCAAACCGTCGACTTATCGCCCTACTAGATCTTGAGGGGAAGGCATACGCCCGGTGTCTTCTTAAGCATTTAGAAGATTGGGTATCAGAAAACCACATTCTACCTTACTTGCAAACAGGGTTTTGCTCCTCAGCCTCCACCATAGATAACATCACAACCTTGGCCTTTTTGAGTCAACAGGCAGCACAAAAAAATCCTCTCCCACTATACTGCTGCTTTATAGACTACAGCGCAGCCTTTGATAAAGTGTCTCGCAACATTCTATGGAGGAAATTGGACAAATGGGGGATTCCACAGAACTTGATAGGAGCTCTCATCTCCTGGCACAAGAACACCTGGGTGCGAATTAAAACGGGCCCTAAGACAGTCTCCAGAATAATTCCCATCGGAGACGGTTTGAAGCAAGGCTGTGTGCTCGCCCCTCTATTGTTCAATCTCTACACTGCTGACCTGGGAACATATCTGGAGAAAAGCAATCTACTCCCGCCAAAGCTGGGCCCTGCAAAAAGGTGTCTGAATATTCTACAATATGCTGACGACATCGTCATAATGGACCAGACAAAATCGGGACTCCAACGAGCGTTAAGTAAGCTCCATAGATACAATACTGCCAACGGACTAAAAATCAATCAAGAAAAGACTAAGGTGATGATATTTGGCAGCTGCAAGAACAAGAGCAGTTTAAGTTGGCACATTGGGCCCACAAAGATCAACCCAACTTCAAAATATAATTACTTGGGAGTTTGGTTCTGCAAGACTTCTAGACCTACAGCTCACATACCTGCCCTGAAAAAAAGAGCAGGTGCAATAACATACTCCCTGACTCGACTGAATCAGTCTCTGAGCAGCCCTTCCGCAGAACCTATCTTGAATGTGATCAAAGCAACACTACTCCCCGCCTTAAACTACGGGCATCAGGCCTTTCCCGGTGCATGCTCCACCTGTCTTGACCACGCCCAAGTTTCAATCTATAAAAAAATCTTTCACCTTCCAAAATTTATTCAGAGGGCAAGACTACGTCTGGAGCTGGGCCTACAAAGACAGTCCATCTACTGTGAGGCAGATACTTTGAAATATTTTATAAGGTAATTAAAAGCGGCAGATACCACCTTAAAATTCCGCCTAAAAGAGATCTTTACCAGCCCTGGAAATCCATGGAATAGTCAAATTGCAAAGGCTATTAAATCACTAGAGATTGACACACCTACTGTCTTGCTCCCCCTGAATGCCTCATATCAGCCCGAGGTACCACAATTTTATCTGCTGGAAAATCTGAACACAGTGGCACGGAAAAACAAAATGTTTATGCGCCTTTTAGGCCTGTGCTCCACGGCCTCTTATAGATGGGCTCCCTCAAAGGAGGGGGGGGCCTGTAGATTGTGCTCATACCAAAAAGAATCATGGCCGCATCTTTTGTGCTGTTGCCCCGCAATGGATGTCCCCAGAAGACTACTAATAAAATCCGTATTTTTAAAATGGGGCACTAGGTCATGCTGGGAGGCGACGGCCCTGTGCTTTACTTCCACAGACATTCAAGCGCTTGCCAGGGTTGGAAAGTTTGTGAGACTCTTGGCTAATCTCTTTTTACCCACCTTGACTCCAGTGCTCCCTGCCCCTCCCCCCAAAAAACTTATTCCAGACTTTTTTTGTCCCCTGGTTTAGCACCTCCGGTCTTAATCTTTTATTTCTGGACTACATCAATAGTGCGATTGCACTGGTAACTATAAGACTGTTTTTATACGCATAGACCTTTTAAAAAATAAAAAAAAATAAAAAAAATGACAGTGTTCCTCTTTAGTTTTTGTTTCTTGATGTTATAATTGTGCTATTGTTGATACTCCATAGCAATGGTTTTAATGAACTGTGCTAACCAAATAAAACTTGAAACTTGAAACTCCTCTCTGTGCACCTGAAAGGGTTGTAACACGAAACTAATGTGAGCAATCTGTCAATAAAGTTTTCTCATCAAACAGAAGAAAAATTGACAAGCGCGGTTAGCGCACTAGTGCTTTCATAGTTCTTCCGATCACACATTAAATATTCCAGTGCACTGACTGGCCCACACGACAGGAGCGTAATGACGTGCTCAACCTGACGGGCCGTGCATGCGCACATCACCGAAAAGACACTCCGACATGGTCAATCCCGAATAGCCACATCTTCCTTAAATAGGGCAGACTTCACCCGGTCCCAGTATCGACGGGGTCCGGTTATTGAGGCTTGTCCAGGTTTCCAAATGGGTGCTTGGCTTTGACGGCATGAGTTAACAACTACATATTCGGAAAGCCGACCTTCTGACCAGATAAGTAAATTGAAGGGGAAATGCTTATTGTATTTGTTTTTCCTTTGTTTTCAGGGTGTGCCTACTAGCTACCACCCCCTCACGAGACCCATGGTGCGATCAACGCTCGCACCTCATGTAAGCTCTCCCTTCCCCGCTCACTTGTTTCACCTTGCTCTGCGGCACATCATGTTGGCATATCACGGTGTTATAGCGTTGATGTTTTGACTAGAGTGCGGACTAGATTTAGGCACAAAGACCACTCCACGCCCTAGTCTGGCGTGAAGGTTTTAAATAAGTGATTAACCCCAAAGGTACCACTGCCACTTGAATGGCCGTATCCTCGAACCACTCACGTTGATAAACCTACAACATAAGTGCACTGGTATTTCGACACGATTTAGCACATTAGGTTCGTGTTACAACCCTTTCGGGTGCACAGAGAAGAGCATTGAGAGTTTAAAAATGTCACAAACACGCATGATTTGTAGGAACCATGTGGCATTTATCTGTTTGTTTGTGTCCTCTTTTTCTCTCTTTCAGGTAACTGCTGGGTGCCGATAATTCACGAGTACCTTGCCTACAACCAGGTTTTCAATACTTTTTCCTGTTTGTGTTTATTTTTCACATTACGACCACCCGGTTAGGGTGAGCCTTAGCGAGCTCCTACCACCAGGGTCTACACTTTGGTCCTGGCGAATGCCTAGTGAATAACATACAGATAGGCAGAAAAATGTTGACCTCACTAAGCAGAGCTTAGCTGACACATCGATCCTGCTTTTTAACTGCCCGCTTTACTTTTAACCGTGCCAGGTTGGCCTGTTAATAAAAAATGTTTAGGTCACAACTTGGTTACGTTTTAACTCGCTTCACTTATCACTCACACAAACTACTAACCAGCTACGCAGTAACTCTGGCGTCGAAGCACACCGGGTTGGTTTTAGACCTTCCTGGTGGAACCCGATGATGAAGCATGTCACCAACCAGGTTGGTGAGTGAGGGCCTTCTAAAAGAATCTAATCAAACTGTTAAGTCGAATAGGCAAATGAAAAGAACAATTACCATCAAAGGCCAAAACATAATCCTTCTGCCTCTGGGGGCTTGTAACTTTCTTCATTTTCATCCTTTGCAGGTGACTTTCTGATTGTGGATCCAATTGAGGAGGGGGAGAAAGTGAAGGCTGAGATCGCCTTCATCCTATACAAAGATCACGTGCGATACCTCAAAAAAGAAGGCTACTGGTAATATGAAGTGCTTTGGGTGTAGCTTCTACTGATGCTGTAGAATATGTAATATCTTCAGAGAATAGAATGAACGCAACAGAGGGTTCTGGCTTCTCGTAAGGGCTCGGCCTCAGCACGGTGAACTGTAGGAGACTCCTGCCGGGCTGCTTGTGTTACAGCAGAAAAGCACTACAGAGTGTGACAGTCATTGTAAACTTCTGTTTAGGCACAGCAATCTCAAAAGCTTTGCGTGTGTGAAAATTTAGTATGTCAGAGCATCTCAATGTTTGTCCACTTCAAAGTAGTGATTGCATCGATTATTGTCTGCAGTACATGAGATGATGCTAACCAATGCTTTAAAACAAATAACATTTTTATTATGAAGTATGGTCCTTTACTATCAGTGCTTTAATACCTACAGTTTTTTCTTTAAAAACGGTATTGGCTTGGTATTGGTAGTGGCTTGGACGGCGCTGGTAATGGCCGCCTAGCCTTCTCGCTGCTGCACAGGGGAGCGGACTTCGGGACCCGAGGGAAGCTAAAATAACTTTGAAACCGAACCGATGGAGGATTGAGGCTTCGGATGCTCTGAGGCACACTCGGTGTGGTTTTGGGCGCCTGATTCCCGCTGAATGCACCTCTGCTGTCAACTTGTGCCATGCGACCGAGGATGTGTCCCGGTGCGGCGCTCTAGCAAGCGGCACGTCTCATAGCGAGCATCAGCGAGCAACGGCGGATCTAAGTGTCTCACAGAGAGAGGAGGTGAGCCTTGGAGATTGCTCTAGCCAATACTTGGCTCTCCGGTGGATATCTTCATTTCGCCGATGTAGTGTATAATTACCGGCGACTTCTTATGCCTGACTGCCTGACCCTAAGATGGCTGCCTGCTACCAGCCTTGTCTGTAAATCACTTTAAAGGCACTGGATCACCGCAATTACACAGCGGGTCACCCCAAAGGCATGGCGACTTCACCCTGCACCTTCATGAGGGAGTCCCCTGTTCTTGAGAGCGCACTTTAACCAGAGTTTGATCCAAAACTTAGAGGAGCCTACCTTCACTAGCGCCTGACCCCAAGATGGCGACTATGCTCAATTTTACCGACTTTTTGGGCGCGAAAACAGCAATGGAAGGTGGAATCTATGTATTTTGAACATTAGGCGTTCTTTGTACAATAAGCCCTGCAGTCTCAGAGTGCTGTAGCTCACCCTACCATCTCTTTGTCACCAACCCACAAATAGTGCAGGTCGAAGGAGCATCACATAACGGTCAAAACTGTACTTTTCATAGAAGTTCTAACTTACTGCACACCCCATTTGAAACCCAAGCTCAAACACAAGAGAATCGACCCTCATCTGGAGCACGACGTCGCTACCTGACAGACCTCCGAGACCTACGACACAACCTTGGGGTTTCTGATAGTCAGCCTGACTCAACCAGCGCTCTGACACCCTACAGGTCACCCTGCGATTTCTGGCAAGCTGGAAGGCAACCGCAATAAATTCAACCACACACAGATCTCCTTCAAAATGGCGGACAGAGACGAGAAAAAGAACAACAAAAAGGTGAAGCCGGAACCCTCACTGTCGGACTCTCCTATTAAATCAAGGGCAGACGTCAGTAGCACCCTAGAGGTAATCCTGAAAAAATTAGCAGAAGTACACGACCTAGCAAAGTGAACCAAATCCAACACTGACACTATGCAGCTGGAACTTACTGCAATTCGAGCTGACATGAGCTCTGTACACAAAAGCATAGACTAAGCGGAACAGAGAATTAGTGATTTGGAAGACAAATCCAATACCGCATCCACTTCCATACAGCAACTCCAGGGATCAACGGACCAACTCAGACGCCAAGTAGCGGAATTGGAGGACAGAAACAGAAGGGGCAACGTGCGCATTTTTGGAATCCCCGAAAATGCAGAGAAAGATGCGAATTCCTGCGTAGACTTTCTAGAAGCTTGGATTCCGAAGATAACAGGGAATTCCTACCACCACGAGTTTGAACTCGACAGAGCCCACAGAGTCCCCAGCTACATTCCTCACGGCTACAGAGGCCCGCGTCCACTGATATGCAAGCCACTGAGGTACCAGCATACGGAAGCTATACTTCAATTCGCAAGACGCAATCACAAAATCACTTGGGAGGGCCATAATATAACTTTCACCCAGGACTACTCGAAGGACACACTCGAAGTCCGGAAAGGCTTCCTGGCCCTGAGAGAAAAACTTAGATCGAAAGGCATTCAGTACTCCTTTGTTGGTCCGGCGAAATTCAGAATCACCATACAGGGCAAACCGAAATTCTTCACGGACCCCAACGCACTGGCACAATTCATCGGAGATTCTCCAACGCAGAGTATGGACTTGTCCAACGGCTCTTCAAACAAACGGAAGACCAACTCGCAGGAAAATATAAACTCGGGCTCTGGTCATGGATGACTCTAACAGTACAATCTCTAGCCTCTAACTTGAAGTTCATAGTGTTCACATTGTTCAGTATCTTTTACAGTTGATAGTAAGTCAAAATAGTCCTCACCCTTGAGCAGCTGACCACCCGGCTGCCTCTTCCGCTTCAGTTTCTGTTGATGCTTTGAATTGATCTGATTGACTCCGTCAGGTAAGACCGCTCAGTGCTCATACCGAGGTCACCTGCACATCCACTAATATCTCTATTGAGTGTTTATAATGTTTTATAATGAAATTCGCTTTGTGCTCCTTAATCCGAGATCAGGGAGTGTGCTCTGCTCCATCACCTTTGACACCATGAACATACCAAGGTCTCAGTGATTCTCAGAGACTATATGGGTACCTGTAGAAAGTCACCTCATATCATCTTCTCTTTTGATTGCGCATACCATTTGAGAACACCAATTTCAAACATATACATTTACATAGTATGCGTGTCTAACTAGTCATGTTCAGGTTCCTTTTCCTTATTACTCTTATTGAGTATGTCCTTAAAACTTCAATACTTAGTTAAGTTTCATGACCACACGACTTATCAGTGTCTCGAACACTACTATATACTGCTTACTACATACAGCTATTGTATATTGTTAGTTACCTGTTCCCTGTTACACCCACCATTCTAATCCCTTCCTGTGCCGCAGATGGATGGCAATGCCGTCGCAGTTCCCAAGTTCTTGTGAGAGGGGAGGTGGGAGGGGGGAGGGAAAGAGAGAGAGGGGGGAAGGGTGGAGGGGGGAAGGGGTAAGGGGGGGAAGGGGAAGAAAAAAATCTGGTTTGTTTCAGCATGCTTTTTTTATCTGAGGTTGATGCTTTTTCTCAACTATATGTCTGCAAAAGGACACAGGGACCCAATCTATCGCGCTACTAGTCTATCCACAGTAATAGTCTACAGTACCATGTTCACCACAAACCCGAAATACGCCTGTTCAATCGACACCACTGTAACAGCAATACACGCGAGACAGTACAGAAGCAGTAATGCAGCTTACTCATTCATACTCAACACACACCCACCTCCTTCTAACCGACTCTTCAACAAAACGCCTGACCAAGAGCGACACCGTAGTAGACAATGACTCGTAATACATCTATCTCGGAAGGCCTTAATATTGTTTCCCTCAATGTTAAAGGGCTCAATCATCCGGTCAAAAGGAGAAAAGTCATGGAGTATCTGGCCAAATCCAAGGGTGACATCCTACTACTGCAGGAGACTAAACTGTCAAAAGACGACGCTGACTTTATAAGCCAACATTGGATATCTCACAATCTTTGCTCTCCAGCAGTTAGCAAAAAGAGGGGGGTTCTTACCCTAATAGCTAAGAAATCCAACATCTCCGTAGTTTCACACTCACGATAATAACGGCCGATTCGTCATGGCACACCTTCAAAGAAACGAAGATCATATCCATGTCTTGAACGTCAAGTCAAGTCAAAACCACTTTATTCGATTTAGTTAAAAATCATAAAAGCATTCTACAATCAAATCACAAGAAGGGCAATACAAATTCATAAGCAAATACAAAAGGCATCAATCAGTAGTATTTACATATACATAAAAATACATGATATGAGGAAACGTCGGTAATGATTGATTAATATACATTATAAAAATACATCATAAAAAGAGTAAGTACTCGATAAAATACATTTAAAATGTAAACAACATCCATTTCAATCTTCTTCACAAAGCACTAATATTTACATTTTTAAGTCTTTTCCTCCTGATCCTAACCGCAGCAACAAGGTAATTGGCCACGCTAAACATGGCCAACGCAGAATCCAATAATTGGAGGTACAGGAGAGCAGGTTTTGCCTGAAAAAAAGCTTTATCCTTCAATAATGGTACCAGGTATTTCTGTCTGGGCTCAGTAAAAAAATTACAAAACAACATAAAGTGCATATTATTATGTCTTGAACGTTTATGGCCCCAACAATGACGATCCAGAGTTTTGGGATTCACTCACCCCGACCCTGGATTGCATACCCCAGGGAGAACTACTAATTATGGGGGGTGATTTCAACCTGCCACTAGACCCAATCATCGATCGCCACTCGAATTGCACCTACCACCCTACACGTTCACATACTAGTTTCCGCCGCCTATGCTCCAGATTCAACTTGTACGACTCATGGAGACTCCAACACCCTGACGGCCGAGATTACACCTTCTACTCGCCTCCTCACAATTCCTACTCGAGGATAGATTATATCCTCATTAATAGCCCCTTCACTCACCTCATCGAAGAAACCAGTATTGCCCCTAAACTAATTTCCGACCACTCAAGCATACAGACCAAACTAGTGGGCTCCAGTTCCATTCTCCCCCCTAAAAGATGGAGATTCAATGACGAAATATTTACTGAGCCGGAAAACAAACGAAAGATAGAGGATGCCATCTTAGACTACCTCAATCTTAACGACACCCCTGACTCAGACATAGCAAACGTTTGGGAGGCACTAAAAGCCACTTTGAGAGGAGTAATAATAGGCATTCGGGCTCAAGCAAACAAAAAACTAAACAAGGACTTGTCCACTCTGGAGGGTAACATCAAAAAGCTGGAAACCGCCCATATGGCAGATCTCCAGAACTCGATGATTTTAAAAGACCTCACCAAACTCAAATATGAATACAACTCGATACTCAGTAGAAGGGCGGGGGTCTGGGTCAATAAGTTTAAGGCTCTAAGAACATGTGAGGGCAACAAAGCTGGAAAGATCTTAGCGTCATATCTAAAACATAAAAATAAGCAATTCAACATCGCCTCAGTTAAAGATAACAACAATGTCATCCAAACAAAGCAGAACCTAATTCTCAATACATTTAAATCCTTTTACCAAGACTTGTACAAAAATAATCTAGACTTTGACTCGGAAGAGTGTAACAGATACCTAACCTCACTGGGTCTTCCTAAACTCAACGATGATGACAAGGTCACACTGAACTCTCCGATTACCCTACAGGAAGTATCAGCGTCCATTAAATCGCTTAAATGTAAGAAAGCGCCGGGCCCTGACGGGTTCTCAGCCAGCTTCTATAAAGAACTCACAAACTCCCTGAGCCCGACTCTCCTAAAACTATTCCAATCCTTTAACGTAACAAAAAGTATTACCAATTCAATGAGTGAAGCTACCATCATAGTCATACCTAAAGATGGTAAAGACCCTCTGCTAACCAAAAACTACAGGCCAATCTCCCTAATTAACTTGGATTGCAAACTTTACTCGAAGATCCTCGCCACACGTCTAAATTTACAGCTCCCTAAGCTAATCAGCACATCACAAGTTGGCTTCATGAAACAGCGCATGTCTAACGATAATACGAGGATCCTCTGTCACGTCATTGAAAAAGCCAAAATACTCACAGCCCCGGCCGTAGCCATTACCCTCGACGCAGAGAAGGCGTTCGACAGAGTCTCCTGGTATTTCCTCAAGAGCTGCATGTCCGCCTTTAACTTGGGAGAATCATTCACTGATCTGGTTATGGCCCTATACCGTTCGCCTTCTGCACGCATTGCTATAAATGGTTCATTGTCGGACCCCTTTCCCTTGGAACAAGGGACAAGACAGGGCTGCCCCCTCTCCCCCTCACTTTTCCTCTTGGCAATGGAACCCCTAATTGCTCATATAAAAAAAAATGAAAACATCAAAGGTGTGAAATTCGGAGATAAGTGCGTCAAACTTGCCGCCTATGCGGACGATATCCTGATTGTAACGGAATCACCTGAATCTTCCATCACTGCACTAATGACCACCATAGATAACTACTCTACCCATTCAGGATACAAACTCAACCGGGATAAATCTGAGGTCAAACCACTCAATATTTTAACCACCAAAGAGGTGCTAGGGGACTGGGGGTTCTGTTGGCAACCAGAGTTTGTGAAATACCTAGGTATCGAATTTGGTGACTCCCTCATGGAGACCCTCCATCGAAATGAAAAAATCACTTTAAATAAAATCAAGACCCAACTAGAGGGGTGGTCCCCCCGTTTCATTACTTGGTGGGGCAGGGTGGAGACCATCAAGATGATGATTTCACCTCTAGTTAATTACCTCATGTCTATGCTCCCACTAACCCTCACATCTGACTTCTATCACAAATTAGACATGGCTATCTCAAATTTCCTATGGAAGGGGAAAAGGGCAAGAATCAGCATTAAAAAACTTCGCTTAGACAAATCCGCGGGTGGGGTCAATTTGCCAGACTTTAAAAGATATGAGGCCGCATTCCTAGCCAAACAAGGAGCCCACTGGCTCGCTCCCTCACCTGACTATACTCCTGTATGGCTAGAAATTGAGGAGGAAATTCTAGACGGTATCTCCCCTAGCGCGGCTCTTTCATCTAACCTAAACAAGCTGACCCACTCTAGATCAATATTTCATAACACAAAATCAGCTCTCCTGAAATTTGATAAAATCCTAGAAAACACCATTCGGGGCTCACGATGGGAATCCTTTTGGGACAACCGTAACATTATGTACAAGGGTAAACCCATGCACAATGAAACATGGATCAAAAAAGGCATACTGTTCCCATACCAGCTGTACGCGGGGGCAGACCCTATCCCGTTCAGTGACCTACAAACCAAATACGATCTGGCACCAATTGAATTCTATAACTTCCTAAACGTAAAAACGGCTCTGTCCAAAACCAAACTCTCCCCGACAACACCCTCGTTCCCGTCATACCTTGCCAGACTGAACAGACTAGGACACCAGGTTTCCTTTCTCTATAGACTCAGCCGTCCCCAACAATCTGGCCTTATTGCCCCAATTACACAATTCTGGAATAACCTTTCATCCAGGCCAATCACGGACTCAGACTGGACCAACACATGGATATCTTGCACGAGACACAAAATCAGCCCTACACTGTCACAGACAAAATACTGGCTCTTACATAAGGCCTTCTGGACCCCAGCGCGATTATTTGCACACAACCTCACCCCTGATGCCTTTTGCTGGAATTGCAAACGCGCGGAAGGTGACTTGTCACACATAATCTTAGAATGCGACTGCGTGGCACAATTCTGGGGGAAGATATTTGAATTCATCTCAAAGCTTTTCCACATCTCACCGGTAAAAGAGCTCCCTTACCTAGTTTTCGGGTTCACCCAGGACCCATCCCTTGAAGCAGATGATAGAGCATTACTTGACCTTCTCCTCTCGGCGGCGGTTAAGACAGTCCTCAGCAACTGGAAAGATACCAGCAAGGCCAATTACGCAGGGTGGCTGAACTGGATAATCAGTTTACGTGGAGCAGACAATATTGCACTCCTTCAGACACCGTGGCGCCCTCCCACGAGAAAACTATGGTCGACTCTTGATAACTACTTCACGTCACATAAGCCACCTTAGAATGGCCCTCACACCGTCCACGATCCACCAACATATGCTCCCCGATTACCTTCATTGCACTATTAATTATCGAAGAAAGTTGTCCTTAAATGAATGAGTAAAATGCTGCTGAATTACAATGTCTGTTGCTAAATTGTTATTGAATATAAGTTACGGGCTTTACTGTTCTAGGCTAGATGCCAGCCATGTACTTTTGTACTGACATTTACTATGATATATTGCAGCGTACAGTCATTCTGATTTGTAAATGTATGACTCAAATTATGCTAATGGATCTACTTTTTTTTTATGTCTATGCTGAAACAACCAATAAAAAAACTTTTGAAATTAAAAAAAAAACGGTATGTTCGAGACATGTGCGCTGTAGATGTGCATGCTTTGCATAAGTCCGCCATCTAGTGTTGGGCTCTGATGATTGCAAGTTGTTTTTGTGCCAACAGGTTTTCTTTGAGACAAGAGGCTGTGTGGCTCCTCCTCTTGGTAATACTGTGCATGGTCATCAAAGCCATCTTCAGCTTGTTTTTTCCGCTGACAGATTTGGATGTAATTTCTCACGCTCCAGTTCGAGACTCCTTTGGGCTCTATTCGGTTCTTTAGTACCTCCATTCAGCGGTATTGTCTCGATCGGTTAGTTCATTGCGTCCAAGCAATCACCCTTCTGCACAGTGGGCCTTTGACTCGCTCCTTAGGCTTACGGGCCATGCCCGGCCGAGCATACTTTCGGCTCCAAAGTCCATTTGAGAATGACCTGCTACTGGAACACACTCGGTTCTGTTTCTGTCCTAATTGTGACTCCAAGTATCCTCATACCAACCAACACTCCATTTGCAAACGAGGCTTCTCGCTCAGTCATCGAGGGGAGAGCTGTGAGGCCTGTAAGTCTTTTATATCTAAGAAGACTCTTCAAGACCGACATGCTCGTTGCCAATAAGTGCAGCGCAAGCAAACAGACAATGTTATGTTATATGTTAGGTTATATTGGTATTTATAGCGCGCACAACTACTCTTGAGTATCCTGGCGCGAAGCAATAATACACATATGGCGAGAGAAAAAGAATTAATAGGCCTGACTGAAAAGGTGAGTTTTGAGGAGTTTTTTAAAGCATCTTCTGTCCTGAGTGTGACGCAGCACTCCATTCCAAAGAATGGCTGCTTTCACAGAGAGAGATTGGCCGCCCAACCTAGCTTGGCGGAAGTAAGGAATTACCATCAGACGCTGGGCAGCCGACCTTAAAGGTCGTCGAGGGATGTAGAAGGCCACTATATTCTTAATGTAGGAGGGACCAGAGTCGTGCAAGACTCTGTGTATTAAATCAAGGGCCTTAAATTGTACCCTCTGTACCACTGGCAGCCAGTGGAGTGAGGACATTTGCGATCTTATACTAGTTTGCTTAGAGATGCCCAGGAGGAGTCTCGCTCCAGCATTCTGGATAAGTTGAAGCTTATTGACCAGGAATGCTGGGATGCCAAGATAAAGTGTGTTGGCATAGTCCAGGCGAGACAAGATGAGTGCTCGGGCAATCATCTCCTTGGCCTGTTGGGGAAGCAGAGGAAAGAATCTGCCTAAGGACTTAAGAGTCCCAAAGCAGACGTCTGTGAGTCTTTTTATGTGCTCTGTAAACCTCAGATCTTCTCCAAACCAAATACCTAAGTTCTTGGCTAGGCCACCCTCGGAAAGAGGACGGGGAAAATCGGGGGGCCACAATGCTTCTGTAAACTGAGCGGGAAATTGCCCATATAGAATGATTTCCAATTTCCCCTCGTTACATTTTAATTTGGCCTGGGCAAGCCAAGTGAATACAGCGGCCAGTCATCTTTGCGCCGCATCTACGTCTTCGTTTGAGTTGTCCCAGGTAAACAGAAGCTGGGTGTCATCGGCGTAGGCCATAATCTTGGCGCCCAGTTCTTCGGCCAGGAAGATCAGAGGGGTCATATAGATGTTAAAGAGAAGCAAGCTCAGCGTCGAGCCCTGAGGGAGCCCTGGCCGAACTTCTCTGGCCGAGGACGAGTAGGGGGGCATCCAGACTTGCTGGGAGCGGGAACTCAAAAAGGATTCCAGCCATGACCACACTGCCCCGGAGAGGCCAATAGATGATAGGCGCGCCAGGAGAAGTTGGTGAGGGACCGTGTCAAAGGCGGCAGAGAGGTCTAATAAAATCAAGGCCGCTCTGCTGCCCTTATCCAAACATTCCCTGATTGCCTCTGTCACCTCAACCAGGGCCGTCTCAGTACTAAAAGATGATCTGAAGCCTGACTGTGCTGGGTGGAGAGCCCCCGAGTCTTCTACAAAAGCATTCATGTACTGGACATTTTCAGTTAAGAACAGTGGAAGGATTAAGGAGCTTCAGTGGCACAGGCGGAATCACTATCCAGGGATTTAAAAATCCACTCACTATGATGAGCCAGATTTAATCAGGACGAGCTACTTTTAGGGCCTTCTCACCCTTTCTGGTGAGCTGAAAATCCTCTAACTTCAATTACAGAAAGAAAAGTAAATGTAGGACGACAAACTGACTTTTGACCTCTGTCTCTGAAAGCCAAGCAAATGTGACAAGATAACAAGATTTAAAGGCATCTTTATTGCTCACAAAGATAATGAGCAATAAAGTTGTCTTTAAATCTTATCTTGTCACATTTGCTCGGCTTTCAGAGACCAAGGTCAAAAGTCAGTTTGTTCTCCTACATTTACTTTTTCTTCTGTGAAGTTGAAGGATTTTGTAAAGTGAACTGAACTGTGTAACAATGACGTTGAGACCAGTTCATGGGTCAAGTACATTACAGTTAGGTCGAATATATTTTTCAAGTTACTAGACCTGCAGGTCTGGTAATATTTTTATGATTTTTCGAGGCCTGCTACCGATATACATGGTTCTGAGTCCCAACGACTCGAACACTCTTCAGCCAGCACAGAAGCATTAGTCAGTGAGTACCTATACCCCTGACCCTAAGCCCAAAGCATCGGCCTCAACCGTAAAGACTGCGCACAGACTGCGGGGGGCGTGGCCAGCCAGGCAACATGGCGGGCGCAACTTGCTAGAGCTCTGCTAGCGGGGCCCTAATTTATCCTGTCCTGACCCGGGAAGTGTGCAGGGAGTGTGTCGGCGACAAGCAGAGTGGTTGCGGGATCGCCTGAGGATCCCTCCGGTGCCGCAGGAGCCGTGCGGCGGGACGAGGGAGCCGAGAAATCGCCACAGGCAAGAAGAGGCAGGAGACCGAGGAGAAGGCGCGAGACCCGGCCGGAACCCGGGGGGGACCGAGGCCCGCCCCCGACGTTGCAGGTGGCGACTGGCGGAGACCGGGGGCACAGACAATAGCCGGGACGGCGCTGCCGGAGCCCGGGTGAGAGGCGCCTTGCCTGATACGCCGTGCTGACGCCGGTGAGCTGAGTGGCGGAGTCCTGCGGCGCTTCTGCGGGAACCCAGAGGGAGAGCCGCCATCTTGAGGCTGCGCGAGCCGGACTACTGTGGTGCCTGGAGCCCTGCGCTGTGCGGCACCCGCTCCTTAGTGCCTACGGGGAGCGGAGCTGGGGAGCAGCAGACGGCGAACACGGTCTGCTGGGGCCCTCGGATGGAGGGAAGGCAGGAGCATGCCTAGACGCGTGTGGGGCTGGTAGGAGGCACCTCGCTGTAATGGATGTGTAACGGCAAGTTGAGCCGTGTGAGTTGGAGGCGGCTGGCGAGAGGTGAAGCCGGCGCTGCCCGGTGAGGCTCAAGTGGCGGTGCTGTGTGGGCGCCGCTTGGGGGGCCCGCACTGTGAGATCCGCCCGGAGACACGTATCCCCCCTCGGCGAGGCCTGCCCTACCCTTCACCTGCAACGTGCCTACCGTCGGATTGCGAGCACTACCGGGCGGAGGAGCCTGCCTGGCCTGCTGCACCGGACATAACTACCTCTGTGTGGCCACATCTGCAGCACAGTGGGTGGAGCCCCTGCTGCTGGACCGGCGCTCACCGGACCTGCCTAGCTGCATAAGCCCGGACCCTTCTGGAGACTGTAGGCTGCGGCCCTGGGGAAGTGTGGGTGCGGCAAACTGCGGAAAACGCGTGCGGGCACTTGCGGATGTCCGGGAGTGCGACTACAGAGTACCCTGCAGCTGGCGAATACCGAGGCGGACCTCGCTTCCTGGGAATAACGCTCAACTGAGGCGGCTGACAGCGAGTGGCCAGGCGGGTGGATGCCCACAGCGCAGCAGCTTGTCATGGGCAGACTCAAAGACAAGGCGCAACTGCGCCAGCAGGAGGCAGCTGGGCCCGATGTGACGCAAGAACGAAGGAGGACAACCCTGGACCCAGCGGCTGCGCTGGCGGCAAAGATGGACACAGTTTTGGCAGCGGTGGAGCGCATTGGCACGACCTTAGAGCAAACTAAGTCGTCACTGGAGGGCCGGATAGATAAGGTGACGTCGGACTTCACCCTGCTGCACGCGGACCACCGTAAGCTGGCGGAGACCGTCACAGAACAGCGCCAGACGATACAGGAGATCCAACCGGTGGTGCGCAACCATACCGCGGCACTGCAGGACCTGATGGATAGGGTCCACGAACTGGAGGACCGCACCGAGAACGTGGAAGGGCGCTCTCGACGCAACAAGGTCAGAGTGGTGGGCCTACCGGAAGGAGAGGAAGGGACAGCGCCTGAGAGATGCACTGAGGCGTGGCTGAGATCTATCTTACCGACAGGAGTGCTGTCCCCGCAGTTCGTGGTGGAATGGGCACACAGGGTGCCCGCACAAGCCCTGAGGGCGGGAGCTCAACCCCGCCCGTTCCTTTTCAAGCTACTCAACTACAGGGACCGGGATGCGGTACTCCGAGAAACCCGAAAGATGAACGACCTCCAGGTGAGCAACAATCGTGTAATGCTCTTCCCGGACTACACCGCGGCGACCCAGAAGAGGAGAGGGTCCTACATGGCAGTGAAGAGGCAACTCAGAGACCTGGAACTCCCCTATTCACTGCTCTTCCCATCACGGCTGCGTGTGGTTGCGAAAGAGGGCACGCGCTTCTTCGACACCCTGGAGGAAGTCTGGGACTTGCTGGAGGAGTCCGGGCAATGGTCGGGGACGCGGCTTGCGGCCCCAGAAGGCGGCGGGTGGCAGGTGCAGCGTTCTAGGAGACGAAGGAGAAAGAGGGGGCCGGATGAGGAGCGAGCTTGGGACAGGCGGCACCCAGCCCGGAGAAAATAAGACAAGAGCAGCAGGAGGCACTGGAGGCGGTTGCGACATTGGGAGCGGGGATAGGACATGGCAGACCAGACCATGGACAGCAAGCTGGTGCCGCCGCCAGCGGATCCTCCTCACCATCCACGATAATGTCGGACGATGCTCTACAGCCGATAGTGACGCCCCAGACGGCGGAATACATAGTGTGATACCTGAGAACCTCATGCTAGTTTTAATGCAAACTGGTGAACTGTGTATGTTCCACTGTATCCTTTGACCTTCTATTAAACACGTCACTGGGCGACGCTGCTGTCCTGGGGCGGCTCACACAAGCTGACACTGTATTTAAATATGCTGGCACTCTGCGAACACACAGACACTCATCCCGCTAGGCCGCGCGCCATTCCACGCACTCGCGGGCCGGCGCCTGGGAGGACTCGCATGCGCCGGCACACTCTACTGGTGGGGCCAACTGACCACACCTCAGCAGGGACGGGCCGTGCGGAGGGAGTCATAGATAACACTACTGACTGCGTGTTCCCCAAGCGCACACATACAGTGCTCAAACTACCATAGGTACTAGGTTGGTTGACCAGTCTGGACACGCTCTCCGTTGGGGGTACGCCCATAAAGTTATGAAGTTGGTTTCAGTTCATATGTTCCAGATGCGGCATTCAGCGCCACCTGACCGAGGGCCCTCCCCAAGACCCCACAAGATCGGCACCCAGTCCCCCCGGGTGAGAGCAACACACCATCGATCATGGCATGCACTAATGTCATGACTTGGAATATCCGAGGCATGCATACCCCGTCGAAGCGTTACTCTGTTTTTGCGTACATGCAGCGCCACCACACAGGGATTGCACTCCGCCAAGAAACACACATGTCCAGAGTGGAGTTAGAGCGGCTTCGCAGGAGATGGAGGGGACAACTTTATGGCACGACCTACTCAGCTCATGCGCGAGGCACCCTGATCTGGGTGAGGGCGGGTATCCCCTTCACACACATAGACATGCAGATAGACGGGGAAGGGCAATATACGCTTGTGTGGGGGAACCTCAATGGGCAAGAAATGTTACTGGACTCCATTTACGCCCCTAACACAGAGCAGCCTGCCTTCCTGGTGTCTTTAAATCATGTCCTTCCGCAGTATACGGGCTTGCCTTGGTTACTCGGGGGCGACTACAATATGGTTCTGGACACACAATTGGACCGCTCTTACCCGCCCCTGCGCGCAGCGGCAGTGACCTCACTGGCGCAGACTTTTAGAGACTGGCTGACTCACTGGGGCATCCAAGACCTCTGGCGTACACAGCATCCCACGGATAAAATATATTCCTTTTACTCGCCGGTACAAAGCCTGCACGTTAGACTAGATAGGATAGTGGGCTCCCAATCATTGCTCCCGCTCATAACCAAATCAGATTACTTAGGCAGGACACACTCAGACCACAACCCCCTGCTATTCCAAGTTAGTTGAATGGCCGATAGACCCCCGGTGCCCACCTGGCGGCTGCAGGCGGCAGCGTTGGAAGATGCGGAGTTCCGGGCTTCCCTGGGTAGCGCCATTCTCTCCTGTTTTGAGGAAAATGGGGGCACAGCGGGTGACACTAGGGTGGAATGGGATGCCCATAAGGCAACCAGACGGGGACACTGTATGGGGACCGCGTGGAACATCCGGGCACAGGTGTCTGGGTCCCTGACCCGCATAGAATCTTAACTGCAGCAGTACGAAAGTGAGGGGGAGGGAGCAGGTAGGCATGCGCCTCAGTTAGCGGAACTGCGAGGCGAGCACGCGGTCCTAATGGAACGACTGCGGTGTCACAATTATGCAGCGCACACGGCCCGAACACACGCAAAAGCAGACAGGGCGGGTCGCTTGCTAACCTGGCTGATACAGGCCACGGAGCGCAGGGCGCCGATTGGCGCCATTCGCTTGGATGACGGTACTGTGCTACACACAGCGCGAAATACACCAAGCGTTTACTGAGCACTACCGGGGCCTTCATAAAGCCCGCGGCACTGGCTGGGTCCATGCGGTGGCTGACTTCTTAGGGTCGATCGCATTGCCCAAGGTAACCGACGCGCAGAGGGAGGAACTCAGAACCCCACTTGCGCTGGAAGAAGTTGGGGACGCAATTCAAGCATTGGCGACCGGGAAAACGCCGGGGCCGGACGGCCTACCGGCTGAGTATTACAAGGCGAATAGAGACGTCCTGTCACCACTACTGCTCCAGATGTATCAGGAGTCAATAGCTGAGGGCCGACTCCCGCCCTCGTTGAGGGAAGCCTTTTTAGTGTCCCTACCCAAGCCTGATAGAGACCCGCTGTCTATGGGCTCCTATCGCCCACTGGTGATGCTCAACACGGACTATAAAATACTGGCCAAGATGTTTGCTGAACGATTGGCGCTGCTAGTTCCGCATCTGGTCCACCCGGACCAGAACGGTTTCGTGCCGGCGAGGTCCACTTCCCTGAACATTAGGAGATATTTTCGAGTGGCGGCGGAGGCGACAATGGTGTGGCCGAGAGCAGGGTGCTTGATGCTAGACCTGGAAAAGGCCTTCAATAGCCTCGAGTGGGGGTACCTTCGAGCGGTGCTGGAGGGGTATGAGCTGGGCAGTGATTTCTTGGAGATGATTGGGCTTCTGTACAGGAACCCTGTGGTCCGCGTCCGACTGGGGCTATATGTCTCGGAGGAGGTGGCGATTGGCAGAGGCACCCGACAAGGGTGCCCCCTGTCGCCGCTGCTCTTTGCGCTGGCCATTGAGCTGCTGGCGGCGGCCATGAGGCAACAGCTGACTGATGGGATCCCACTGGGCGATGGCGTGCACCAGGTGTCCCTGTATGCGGACGACCTCTTGGTTTTTGTCAGAGATGTGAATGATATGCCGGACCAACTAGCCCCACTGCTGAGCCGTTTTGCCGACCTCTCGGGGCTCAGAGTCAATGCGGGTAAATCTTGCCTCTACGCCTTCAATGAAGAGACGTGAGATCCCGAGTACAGCCTGCATAGCATGAGAGTGCAATGGCGAGCGGACACGTTTAAGTACCTGGGGATCCAGATATGCCGGCGGATCTGATGGACGGGAATCTAGGCAGAGGAGTTACAGCGCTCAGGGCGCAGATGAGTTTCTTGTCCACGCTCCCCCTGACGACCACGGGCAGGGTCGCTTTGACCAAAATGGTGATGCTTCCCCGCCTCCTGTACTACTTCACAAATCTGCCGCTGTTTGTGCCGGCGGCCTTCTTTTCCAGGCTCAATGGGATCCTGCGCGACAAGGGAGCCGCCTTATGCCTTGGAAAAGATCACTGCACTGTTTCACCCCCTGGCGGACAAGGCCAAACCTGCCCCGCTCCTGCTAGGGATGGCATACAAGTGCTTCCGTAGGGCACTCTACCTTACGAGGAAAGTGCTGCCATAAGCGCCTGCAGTCCCGCTGGAGGGCTCTTCGGGGGGCGAAGGCGTCCTCACGCATCGCATGCTAGAGCAGTGGCAGGCGGCGGAGGTGCAGACGCTGGGCGACCTATATCAGGACGGAGCCCTGCTTCCCTTTGAGTCGCTGGTTGCGGAGGCTGGGCTCCCCCCCTGGGGGATTCCTGATGCATAGATCGCTCACAGCCCAAATGGCGGCGAGATGGGGCGATATAACGGAGGAACCGGCGCAGCACCTGGTGATACAGTACCTCCATGTCATGGGTAGGGGCAGACACCTCATCAAATGGTTTGCTGCGTCCCTGCGTTTACACACAGAGCTGGACCTGGCTCCCCTTTGCGGGAAGTGGGAGCGGGACATGGGGAGGCCGCTGGCGGACAAAGAATGGGAGCAGATACTTAAAAGCCCGGTGCGCATACCCAGGAACATGCGCTTCCGCCAGATCCAGGTCTATATCGTCCACAGGGCCTACCTCACTCCGGCTTTAATTAATAAATACTTTCATAGGGTGGACGCGTCTTGCCCCTGCTGCGGCGAGCTCGCCGCGGACCTCCTACACCTACTGTGGCGCTGCCCGCGGCTCAGCGATTATTGGACGGAGATGCACGCTTGGTTGGTAAAATGCACAGGCCATGAGATCCCTCGCGACTGGCCGGAGTTCCTCTTACACCATTTTAAACGGTCTCTAACTACCAAAGTGTTGTCCCGTTTCCTGGACCTGGGGATGGTCACGGCGGTGAGACTCCTGACAAAGCGGTGGAAGGCAGGAGACCCACCCAGTGTGCAAGCGTGGACCCTCTCCCTACTCTCGTGGGGCCGCGCGGAGTGGACCGTTATCAGGAGGGAAGAAACGGTAGGACTCCGCAAAGAGCCCATGGCGGAACGCTGGGAAGGCATGCTCAAGACACTGCAGGAAATAGGGACTGGCGAGGTGGTGGACGGGACTGGAGACATGGAAGGTGAAAGGGCTGACCAAGATAGGGGGCACACAGAAGCCGCCGCTGGCGGCAGCAGCGACACTAGCAGGGCTGGCGACAGCGCGCAGGCGGGAGCCCAATGACCGGAGCGCGACGCGGGCGCCATAGGCAGTGGGAATACATGAGCGCCAGGAGCGGAGGACAATAGAGTGGGGGGTGCGGGGGTAGCCAACTGGACAGGGTGGGAGAAGAGAAATGTACTTACTGTCTGTCAAGGGGGGAAGGGGACGTTGGGAAGAGGAAATGAGGGATTGATTTGTATTGCACCCAAAGGACGCTGCCGCATCTAGTTATTGCTGTTTATTGCAAATGTTTTGGTTGCAACTGAGTTAAGTTTACACGAAATGGCATCCCGAGTGGTGAGGTGACGCAAAGACTTGCACGAACTATGGCCATGCACGAAGGCCCGAGACTCAGTCGACTGATGCTTATGTCATAATATAGCGGTGTCTAAATAGAGAATGGTGATGTCGGGGTACTGATAGCGGAACACTGGGATAAAACGTTTAATGTGCATGGTGCGTGCAATATGTTTTTTGAAATGGAGACGATAAAAATGCCAATAAAAACATGGCATGCACTGAAAAACTGATTCTGAAACCCAGCCCTCTGGCTCATCACCAAATGTTAGGCCTACAGCAGGGGCCTCCACACCAGGGCCTAAAACCTCTCGATCTTTGGTCTCTGCACCGGAACACAAACTTTCAATTTCAGATCCGACCACAACTAGAACGATGCTCCTGACACCGAAATGCTTTGTTTTCAACCCAAAGTCTCCACTGGAGCCAATCCTCGAACAATTTCAAGAACGGCTCGATCTGAAACAACATAGACTCCAGATTCAGCCAGGAACTAAAGTAATAGTGTTCCAGTCATCACAACAACAATCTTTAAAAAAAAAAAATAACAGTTGTCTCTTGAAGAAACTTTTGATGTTCTTGTTCAACCTTTTAAAAAGAAGAATAAGGATGCTCTTGCCAGCCTATTGCACATCCCTGTTCCATCTTCACCTACATCATCTACTCCATCACCTCCCTCACCACGTTTATCTGAGGCAGGTGATATGTCTGCTCAATCCCCAATAGGAGAAGATCATCAGGACATTCCACAAAACATTCACCCAGGAGATGCTTGGGATGATGATGACTTTGAACCACAAGAGGCTATAGACTCTGATCTATATCCCACAAGATAATCATCACCTTTTGATGCCTCTGCATATCAGGATTTAATAGCACATACAGCAACTTTCCACCAGGTCTCCTTTTATAAGGATTCAATAGAAGAGGATTTCCTTTTTGAGACTTTGTCTAACACCCAAAGAGGAGCACAACATTTAACATTACTTAAAGGCATGACCCGTTATGCAGACATTTTTAAATACCCTGCCAAAGCTAGAATAACACCATGCATTGATAAAAAATACAAGACAGCACCATCAGATCCTACCTTTATTAAAGGACAGTTAACCCCAAACTTCCTAGAAGTCTCAAATGCAAGCAAAAGGGCTAATCCCTAAACATCAGGAGAAACACCTCCAGAAAAAGAATCTAAGCTAATAGAAGCTTCTGGAAAACGTGTTGCTGCCCAAGCACCTAATCATTGGCCTATAGCCAACAGTCAAGCTCTATTAGCAAGATAAGACAGTGCCAACTGGGACGAAATGGAGGGGCTCCTCAACACTTCCTAGAAGAGCACAGAAATGGTTGCAGGAAATAATTAATGAGAGAAAACTCCTTACCAATAATCCTATTAAGTGCGCATTAAATGCAGCTGACAGAGGTAGAAATTCTAGTATCTTTTTACGTAGGCCGGCATGGCTATACGTTTCAGGATTTAAGCCTGAGGTACAACAGGCTATACTAAATCTGCCTTTTGACAGGGAACATCTTTTCGAGCCTCAAGTGTATTCAGCGCATGAGAAAGAAAGACACAGAGGTCACAAAATCAAAGGCGGCTCTACAAACAAACACATATTGTGGGTCCTTTCGTAGACTCAATTGCAAGCAAGATGCAGGTCTACCACAGAAACCAATGGGTCAGCATACAAAATACAAGGACAAACCTCTACTTCCAAAACCTATTACAGGGGTTCGTAAAGAGGGAACAGTTTTAAAGGAAGTGGCAGAGAAAATAATACCCGTTCCTCAAACGCCAATAATAAACAATGACTTCCTTACCATTCCCACAGACCACTTAAAACATGTGAGGGGTTGTCTGCAAAAATTTCTCACCACTTGGAAATTAGCTACAACAGATGAAGGGTGTTACATGGTTACTGCCTGGAGCTCATTACAACTCCTCCAAATATTCCACCCCGCAAACGCACACTGTCCAGTCAACATCAAATTCTCCTACAATAAGAAATAGCAGCTCTATTACAAAAAGGAGCGAAAGAACCAGTTCAAAAACAGTTTCAGGGAACAGGAGTTTATTCACTATACTTTCCGATTAAAAAAAAAAAAAAAAAAAAAAATGGGTCGCTACAACCCATTCTCGTTCTCAGACCAATAAATCATTACATCATATCAGAACGCTTCCACTTGGTGACCCTTCAAGAGATCATTCCCTTATTACAAAAGGGAGACTTAATGGCTGCCTTAGATCTAAAGGATGCCTATTTCAAAAGACTATTCATCCCACTCACAGAAAATATCTAAGGTTTCTGTTTCAGGGAAAATGTTATCAATTCAAGGTTCTTCCCTTCGGGATCACCTGGGCTCCAAGAGTATTAGCAAAATGTCTAGCAGTGCTAGCAGCACATCTACGCAAACAAAACAATATCTTCCTATGCTTAGACGACTGGTTAATAAAAGCAAACACTCAGCCTTTGAAAACACAAAACTCAACAAACCCTAACCTTGTCACATCAACAAGGGTTTATCATCACCCTACAAAAGTCAAATCTACAACCAGCCAACATACAATCATACCTAAGGCCCATGCTCAACACACATTCTACACTAATTCAGCACTTTCAAACAGGGAGTTGAGTCCCAGCCAGAACATTTCTACAACTTCTGGGAATTATGGCGTCTTTTATTTCAGTAGCCCACATGCCGCACTACACATGAGATCTCTACAAGAATGTCTGCCTCATCAATGGTCTCAGTCACTGGGTCAACTTCAGAATCTAGTGTTTTTGACAGCCGCACACATCACTCTCTGTAGTGGTGGCATACACAAAATCTTTCCAAAGGGCGGTCATTTCAAGACCCAGTTCCACAAATAATGCTAACAGCAAGTGCTTCCCTAATAGGTTAGAGTGCACATGTCCAACACCTCACAACTCAGGGAATATGGGATTCCAAATACAAGTATCTCCTTATCAATAACTAGAGCTGCAAGCTGTTCACCTAGCAGTCGAAAGACTACCTACCTCACCTACAACACAGTTATCCTCATTCGAACAGACAATATGACAACCATGTATTACATACAAAAACGGGTGTGACGCACTTTCTCCAGTTGTCTCAGTTAGCACTGCGAATAGGGAGATTAGCAATACATCACAAAATTCACTTTCTAGCAGAACATGGCCCTGGGACAAGCATCCACGAATGGGAACTACACCTGACGGTGGTTCTACCGTACTATCAGAGATGGGGGTTCTAACAAATAAATCTATTGCCCACATTTCGCAAGCAGGTATGCACACCAACAGTCTAAGAGTAATGCTCTGTGGATCTACCGGTCAAGGATATTTGCATATGCCGTTCCACCTCTCCCACTACTTCCATTAGTGGTCAGGAACCTCAGACAAACATCTCCTACATTGATGCTACTAGCTCCAACTTGGGCTCGCCAACCATGGTTTTCAACACTGTTAGAGCTATCTCTGATTCCACACTAGAAGCTTCACCTCAACTCGGACCTTCTCACACAAAACCGAGGTACGCTACGGCATCCTAATTCCAAAGAAATGAATCTTGTGATTTGGCTCCTGAAGTGTTAGAATTTGGTTACTTAAATTTACCTCAAGAATGTATGGATATTTTTAAAGAAGCTCGCCAACCTACTACAAGACAATGTTATGCATCTAAATTGAAAAGATTTGTTATATTCCATCACAAACAAAAGATTAAACCTCTTCATGCAAAAGTACAAACAATAATTAGTTAATTTTTGCATCTACAGACTACAGGGTTAGCATACACTTGTATACGATTACACCTTGCTGCTACTGCAGCTTAACTGCAAAATAGACAGTACTTATCATTATTCAAGATCCCAGTTATCAAAGCCTTTATAGATGGACTTAAGAGCCATTCCTCCTTGTCTTCAACCTGCACCAGCATGGAACTTAATCATTGTTTTAACAAGACTAATTAGTTCTCATGTTGAACCACTTCACTCTTGTCAGTTGCAATACTTATCATGGAAACTTGCCTTTTTAATCACTATTACATCACTTAGAAGAGTCAGTGAGATACATGCACTAACCCTTGAGGAACCATTCTTCCAACTACATAGTCAGAGTAGTACTTAGAACAAATCCTAAGTTTCTACCAAAAGTAGTTTCCAATTTTCATATTAACCAATCAATTGATTTACCCGTTTTTTTCCTGCAACCAGACTGTTGTAGAAAGGGCATTACAAATGTTGATGTCAAAAGGACCCTAATGTCTTATATTGACAGAACTAAATCATTAAGAAAAGAGAAACAATTGTTTATTGCCTTTGCACCTCCTCCTATGGGATGGGCAATTTCTAAATAAGGTCTTTCAGGATGGATAGTTAAATGTATCCAAACATATTAGGCAAAAGATAAAGGCCTCTTACCTTTTCCTCCTAAAGCTCACTCCACTGGTTAAAAAGGAGCCTCCATGGACTTTTTAGGGACCATTCCTATTGCTGATATTTACAAAGCAGCAGGATGCTGCACGCCACACACTATTTTGTGTGGATTTCTTTGCATGACAACAAGCCATTGTTGAGCAAGCAGCACTACAAACTCTTTTTCAAACAACTGCAACCGCCACAGGTTAACCACTACCTGGGAAGAGGGACTGCTTTATAGTCTATGCAAAGCATGTGCATCTACAGCACACATGCCTTGAACAGATTATATTACTTACCCTGTAAGCATCTGTTCTTGGCATGTAGTGCTGTAGATGCACATGCGCCAACCGTCCTCCCCAAAAAACCTTGTGTAGGTTGTAGTTTATTCACTTTATACACTTATATAATACCACTGCATGGGCATCTTATTGTTCATATACATAGCATACCCACATTCTCACCTACACAGGGCAAAATAATATGAAGGTGGTTTTGATGACCATGCGCAGTACAGTGCTTAATTTGTAAAATATGAAGTGCAGGTGCTCAAATTCTTTATAGGAGGCCACACCCACTTCCACCAGTGTCTCCACCCACTTACTCTAGTTGCTCCACCCAGTGCTTAATCTGTAAATCCATAACAACTCATTCCCCAAAGTAACGCCCCGGTGGAGTTAGAATAGTAATTGCATTGTTATGGATTATGCGTTGTAACGACATGCGTTGTATTGGATTTTGCGATGTACAAAATTGGTTGTAATGACACACGTTGTAACGTGTGCATTGTAAAGTGTAATATTCGTTTTAGACTCATCACATCTAGCCATAAATGATTAGTAAGACAAATAAAGACAGAACAAATTTGTTATAAAGGTGATACTGAGGAATGTAAACAAAATTCGTATGGAACCTTCCAGAATTACAAATTAAGTAAAGGAATATTTATTTCAATGAGTATGGAGCAGCACTGGCCTCAGAAATAGCGAGAGAGGGGCGGAAAAGAGAGAAAGAAGAGGGGAGATATGATTGGAAAAGGACAACGAAGAATAGAGCAACTGCAAGAGCCAGAAAATGAACAGAAATGGAGTGAGGTTCAGAAAGGAATGAGGGAAATGAAACAACCTTGCCACTGGGCTGTGCCGACAGGCCCCAGAAACCCTCAAGGCCCCTGTGCTTAAAATTTTACAAAATAAGTATTGAACACAATGCACCTCATTCGTATCCAGATGGAAAATATGGCACCCACGTGCAGCTTCTATGCTAATGCACCTCAACAGTAAACTCACTTTACTCTGCTAATAAAAGCATAGAACTCCCACAGTTAATCCAGGGCACAATAGAACGGTAAAGAAACATAACAACGATGCATAAACCACCACAAACAGCACCCACCCAGTACGGCAGCATCATACTTTATTAATCTAATGAAAAACATCCGATTGCACATGGGCCTCCTAGCACTAGGTCATTGCTGCAAGGGTGCAGGCCTTGGACTTGCATGACGTGAACTGTGAAGTCCACTCTCCACAAGGCCTGACCTGAGCAATCATGCCTCCGCAATCGGTACTGTCCGTGTGCAAGTACAATGCCATGGTAGAAGTACCCAGTAGGCCTCGCAGCCATGTTTCACGGTACCGCTGCAAGCCTAGGGGGAGGGGCCCCAGCCTTGCAGCTATGACCCAATGCTGCCTGGAAGGCCTACAGGACCTGGTGAGGGAAACATGCAAACGTCTTCTCTACTGACTGCCAGTGCCAGGAAAAGGCTGATCTGCTGGATGATGGGTAGCAGGGGCCCATGCAGCCTACAGGGCCTTTAAACTTAACCCTGGAGGGCCGGTATTTATCACTGAGCGGGAGCTGGAGCTAGCGTACGCCTACCACACCCTTGACTTTCAGTCGCAGACAGTGTCACGCCACCCACCACGATCTAGTCCAAAATAATCAAGCATTTGCAATGCAATAGGTCTCGCATTTACACAATTTTAAGCTATTGGCATTGTAAATGTCAATGCCTTTTATTTATGTTTTAAAAACTAAAGCATAAATAAAATGCATTGTTATTTACAATGCCAATCGCTCAAACTCGCGTAAATGCGAGACCTATTGCATTGCAAATGCTTGTTCAGCAGAGCTTCAGAACTGAGCTGTGCGGACCACTGTCCATCCTGGTTAGCTTCAAAGTGCTGTACGGTTTATGACAGGTGTACCTAAGCGCATTGTGAACAGGTGCCCGTGGGAGTGATTTCTGTAGCTTTTTGAGCAGGTTTCTTAACAGCACACCCGGAACTCAGAATATTTAGTGAGTGGCTAGAGAGGGAGGGAGTCACTAACCCCCCTGTACAGAAGGAAAAGAGGAGAAAAGGTAAGACCACCACGGGGATGACTGATAACCCCCAGGCCCCCTCCTCCACCTCCCAGCTGAACCACCTAGTCAATGCTAGCTCCCAGGCAGGTGGTCTTGGTCATTGAAAAGGTCTGGCCTGGAAGGACCCCACCCGCAGGCACTCGAGGTGCGAACATCTGCATGTGAAGGGGTCGAGGAAATGACACCGGAGCGCGGGGTGTCAGAGTTCTGGGGGCAGAGGGCCTGGGAAAGAATAACAATAACAGACCGGGCCTTTGAGAGTAGAGCGCAACACGATGGGCTTTAATTACAGACACCACAGCATAAGAAGGGGACCCGGGTGGAGGCTGATGGGGGCATCTGCAGGGGATCTCAAGGCCGAACGTTGCTCACATCCCTAGGGCGGGGCTTTGCTGGGCAGATTACAAGGGCCTGCATTAACGTCACGAGCATTAAAAAGTGTCTCCAACAATAGGCTATTTGTGTACAGTGCAAACAAATAAACACAAGTGTTTCAGGTCAGTTTTGCTGTTAAAGAGCTGCAAACAGGTGGAACTAATACCACAGGTAAGGCGCTAGGTTGATCGACTGACGGGTTAAGTGTCGAGTTAGCCTTGATGGCATTCAAACAGCTTGTCAACCTTGCACTCACCTTGCCGAATAAATGGAGGTAACATTAAGGGAAAGTTCTAATACAGTTAAAACACGACCTGCAAGCAGCCATTGAACATGACTCGATGTCATAACCGCTCAAGATGCGAATGGATCTACTGAAAATTACCTAATTTCCGAAGAGCAAGTTTCTGTCCTCAGCTTCCAGCGGAGCCCATTTCTAACTGGCGAAGGGGATGAGCCGCATAATGCCTCAAACATGCCTGCTCGTAAATGAGGAGAAGTCAAGTCTAACATTAAAGAAGGTAATACCACTAAAGTGAATGAAAGATAAAGCAAGTTAGGAGGGTGGTGCACGTTTCCAAAGAACATGAAACCGTAATGCAGAGTTAAAAAGAGAGCGAGCGTGTAGGCGAGGAGAGAGGCACGTGAAAGTGAAAGTGCATCGATCGCGGGCTGTAAGGGTGCTGATGATTGATGGCGAGGACGTGCGTGCGCGTGTGCTGGGGCGTGGCATACTGAAAAAATACACGCAGACGCTGCCTGCTACACAGCCCTACCCCCACATGACCAAATCCAGCCCCCTGCCCAATCAGTGTCCTGTGCCCGCGGCCCACCCATTCACAGTCAGCAACACCGAAGGGCTGCAGGTCATCACCACGGCGCTGCAGCGCCTAAAGAAAATTTGAAATGCGTCATCATCTGCACCATTACAATAATTAAATTGAGTCGGACGGTCGCTGGAGTCATTAATATGAATAAATTACATATGTGATGCGTGCTACGCATCGAGTCTAAGGTAATTAATTGTATATACTTACTGACATTCACGTTGCCTGCAAGATATGACGTGCAGAGGCAGAGTTGCAAACATGTGGTGGTGATTTGTAGACCCGGCCCTGTCAAATAAGTGCCGGTGCTAAGCACCGGAAAGCACCGGCACAAATTAAGCACTGCTTCCTATGCTTAGACGACTGGTTAATAAAAGCAAACACTCAGCCTTTGAAAACACAAAACTCAACAAACCCTAACCTTGTCACATCAACAAGGGTTTATCATCACCCTACAAAAGTCAAATCTACAACCAGCCAACATACAATCATACCTAAGGCCCATGCTCAACACACATTCTACACTAATTCAGCACTTTCAAACAGGGAGTTGAGTCCCAGCCAGAACATTTCTACAACTTCTGGGAATTATGGCGTCTTTTATTTCAGTAGCCCACATGCCGCACTACACATGAGATCTCTACAAGAATGTCTGCCTCATCAATGGTCTCAGTCACTGGGTCAACTTCACAATCTAGTGTTTTTGACAGCCGCACACATCACTCTCTGTAGTGGTGGCATACACAAAATCTTTCCAAAGGGCGGTCATTTCAAGACCCAGTTCCACAAATAATGCTAACAGCAAGTGCTTCCCTAATAGGTTAGAGTGCACATGTCCAACACCTCACAACTCAGGGAATATGGGATTCCAAATACAAGTATTTCCTTATCAATAACTAGAGCTGCAAGCTGTTCACCTAGCAGTCGAAAGACTACCTACCTCACCTACAACACAGTTATCCTCATTCGAACAGACAATATGACAACCATGTATTACATACAAAAACGGGTGTGACGCACTTTCTCCAGTTGTCTCAGTTAGCACTGCGAATAGGGAGATTAGCAATACATCACAAAATTCACTTTCTAGCAGAACATGGCCCTGGGACAAGCATCCACGAATGGGAACTACACCTGACGGTGGTTCTACCGTACTATCAGAGATGGGGGTTCTAACAAATAAATCTATTGCCCACATTTCGCAAGCAGGTATGCACACCAACAGTCTAAGAGTAATGCTCTGTGGATCTACCGGTCAAGGATATTTGCATATGCCGTTCCACCTCTCCCACTACTTCCATTAGTGGTCAGGAACCTCAGACAAACATCTCCTACATTGATGCTACTAGCTCCAACTTGGGCTCGCCAACCATGGTTTTCAACACTGTTAGAGCTATCTCTGATTCCACACTAGAAGCTTCACCTCAACTCGGACCTTCTCACTCAAAACCGAGGGACGCTACGGCATCCTAATTCCAAAGAAATGAATCTTGTGATTTGGCTCCTGAAGTGTTAGAATTTGGTTACTTAAATTTACCTCAAGAATGTATGGATATTTTTAAAGAAGCTCGCCAACCTACTACAAGACAATGTTATGCATCTAAATTGAAAAGATTTGTTATATTCCATCACAAACAAAAGATTAAACCTTTTCATGCAAAAGTACAAACAATAATTAGTTAATTTTTGCATCTACAGACTACAGGGTTAGCATACACTTGTATACGATTACACCTTGCTGCTACTGCAGCTTAACTGCAAAATAGACAGCACTTATCATTATTCAAGATCCCAGTTATCAAAGCCTTTATAGATGGACTTAAGAGCCATTCCTCCTTGTCTTCAACCAGCACCAGCATGGAACTTAATCATTGTTTTAACAAGACTAATTAGTTCTCATGTTGAACCACTTCACTCTTGTCAGTTGCAATACTTATCATGGAAACTTGCCTTTTTAATCACTATTACATCACTTAGAAGAGTCAGTGAGATACATGCACTAACCCTTGAGGAACCATTCTTCCAACTACATAGTCAGAGTAGTACTTAGAACAAATCCTAAGTTTCTACCAAAAGTAGTTTCCAATTTTCATATTAACCAATCAATTGATTTACCCGTTTTTTTCCTGCAACCAGACTGTTGTAGAAAGGGCATTACAAATGTTGATGTCAAAAGGACCCTAATGTCTTATATTGACAGAACTAAATCATTAAGAAAAGAGAAACAATTGTTTATTGCCTTTGCACCTCCTCCTATGGGATGGGCAATTTCTAAATAAGGTCTTTCAGGATGGATAGTTAAATGTATCCAAACATATTAGGCAAAAGATAAAGGCCTCTTACCTTTTCCTCCTAAAGCTCACTCCACTAGTTAAATAGGAGCCTCCATGGACTTTTTAGGGACCATTCCTATTGCTGATATATACAAAGCAGCAGGATGCTGCACGCCACACACTATTTTGTGTGGATTTCTTTGCATGACAACAAGCCATTGTTGAGCAAGCAGCACTACAAACTCTTTTTCAAACAACTGCAACCGCCACAGGTTAACCACTACCTGGGAAGAGGGACTGCTTTATAGTCTATGCAAAGCATGTGCATCTACAGCACACATGCCTTGAACAGATTATATTACTTACCCTGTAAGCATCTGTTCTTGGCATGTAGTGCTGTAGATGCACATGCGCCAACCGTCCTCCCCAAAAAACCTTGTGTAGGTTGTAGTTTATTCACTTTATACACATATAATACCACTGCATGGGCATCTTATTGTTCATATACATAGCATACCCACATTCTCACCTACACAGGGCAAAATAATATGAAGGTGGTTTTGATGACCATGCGCAGTATCACCAAGAGGAGGAGTCACACAGCCTCATGACTCAAAGAAAATTTCTTGGAACAAAAACAACTTGCAATCATCCGAGCGCAACACTAGATGGCAGACTAATGCAAAGCATGTGAATCTACAGCACTACATTCCAAGAACAGATGTTTACAGAGCAAGTAACACAATCCTTCTACTATAGCCCAAAGTATTAATTGTTTCCCAAGGTGGTCTTACAAAGAACACAGTGGCCGGTATTTTTCTCCTGACCCGTGGAGCAAAATCAATGAGAGTTCTGTCCCTATATTAGTAAACACGCAAGGGCATATTAACATGTACCAAAGCATGTGGCTTTCAATGTAGAGACATTCTTCCTCTCTGACCCACCTCTCTCTTCACAGGGTCCTTGTGTTGGCCTTGTCTTCAAAACTACCCTACAAAGTTAATATTAACTACTGTGTGTTCTCTATTTAATACAAAATAACTTAGACAAACAAACCTATGCCTCATAATAAGAGAAATGAATGGCCCTTCCTATGGAACCTTGGGCTATTAGTGGTCACTGTGCCAGTGTAGAGTTGGGCTTATAAAAAAAAAAAGTAAAAGAACAAGCATTTTGTATTGTACTTTGTCTGCACAGCAATTAAGAAAACATTTGTTGGTTAAAACTGACCAGTTCCAAAGAATGAGAGACAAAGCTTACATGCAGCAATTCTCAGTATCCAGTGTTACTACACATCAGGGGTACATTCATTAGACATGTTGTTCAAGCAATGAAAATTAGAGTGACCGTGGTACCTATGGGAATGTTTATCTTAGTTATGCTTGACATACAGCGAAGAAGATCTTTTCAATAACATATACTCCCTAGCACCACCTAATGTTCATTTCCTGTAACGCTCCTAATGGACTTAAGAAGGGGGATTCATATTGGGCAGTGATTTCATCCATGTGTGGAATCCCTGGCATTCTAGTGCGAAGTTGAACAATCTTGTCTTATGACTGGTTAGTGGAGTCCTGGAGAGATTTTGTTGTGGCAATTTTCCTTAGTTTTCAACATGTATAGGGTGCCAACGAAGTCTGAGCTGGAACTTTTGCAAAGGGCATAAATATCTTCTATAACGAGCTCCGTGCTTTCAGACCACTCATTTCAACCCATAGAACCAAAGTTGCATCAGTAACATTCCATCAATGGGACTGGGGGAATCTTTTAACCATACTTTGGAATGCACTGTAGCAGCCATACCTGGAATACGGCTAGCCATAGTGACCAGAACAAACCGGTAGGACAAGTTGGTAGAATCTCTATTGATAAACATTCAATTAGCTCCTGAAACTATGACTGGTTATGAGACTGCCTTGTATCACTAGAGCCGGCCTAACACTACTGCGATTGAAACAATACGTGAAATGAAAATATGAGCAAAGCTGATAAATTGTTGGTGCTTATGATCAAAGCCTAGCGCAACAATGCCTATCGTTATAGCCAGAACGTTAGATCGGTAGGGTAACCTAATGGTAAATGAAGCAGGAAAGTTAGGACTATGTAGTGCACTCGTTATAGTTTGTAGCTGTTGGAAGCACAGGCAGCATACCTGAACAGACCTTTGAGGAGGAAAAGTTGATGTGAGCCATTCGTTCATTAAAAAATAACAAAGTGCTGAGCTCAGATGGCAATCGAGCCATCATCTACAAGACTTTAGAAGCATAGCTGGTCGTTTTTTTTCTTTAGTTCATTCACACAATCCAGTGAAATCACTGACACAGTGAAAGATGTCAACATTTCTTTTATCCCCAAGCCAGGCAAGGCCTTGAAGACTACAGATCTTGACTGTCTACAGTGATGTTAAGTATAAATAATAAACTGTTTACTAACCTCTTGTCAAATAGGCTGGAAGAGGTTACGCCCTTGCTCATAGCAGCTGACCTGTCAGGATTTCACATAGAAGAGTCTGGCTAAGAACAGTGTTAGGAGAGTAGCACATGTGGTTGAGAAAGTGCAGCTAAAAAAAATCTGAGTCCTATTACTAACAGTTGATGCTAAAAGGGCATTTGATAATATGAGCTTGGATTTTCTGAATGTGTCCCTGGATAGAACAGGCTTTGGTAGTGGCACACCTTGTGGACCTTCCTGTGTGCCTTATCTATAAAACTACAGACAAGATTTTGATCTGTGCAAACCATTGGTATTGCTACTTTACTTAACACTCAAAAATGTTGGGAGTTTAAACAAATGGCGATAATTTGGTGATTCCTAATATTATGGTAAACCCAGGCATTGTTTCCAAATTGAAGAATACCATTCCACAGAGATGGACTCACAAGACAGTCACATATCTGCAAATAATTTTGGAAAACAAAGTAGTGGACTTGTTCAAGGTGAATTGACTGAGCTTATTGAGAGACATGCTGGCTAACTTTGTGTGGTAAATATTCAATTATATCTCACAGAATGTGTTGAATATGAATATCCTGCTCAACTCCTTCAACCTTTTCTGGACCTTCCAAACCTCATACCAAAGACTGAACCTTTAGACTTAAAAGGGTTTTATGCAGGAAATTAATAACACCTTGACATGAAGGAGTGTCATTTGGCCAGTGTGTATCTAATATTATCAAGTTGTTGTGGCAGGGATCTTCTAGAGGTTTCCTTATCCTGTGTCATGCTGACACCACATTACGAGTCTATGCTGGTTACCGGCAGAATGGATTATACATTGGTTTTTTTCTTCAATCTTACCAACAAAACAGGAGTCCAGGCCTCTATCCAATTTTAGGAAGTCCTTTTAGTGAGACATCAAGTGCAAATCACCAGGAAGTGATATTAGACGCTCTTCAGTTGAGCGCTTTTGAGAGGCAGAGCTTGGACTTCTTTGGTTCTAGATCGGCCCTTTGGTACAGAGAAGGGGTGTGTAGGAAAAAGAAGAAAGGAAACGGAGAATGTCAAGAGCCAGTAATGTCACACTGAGACACATTCAGGAAGTCAGTACTCGAGGAAGGGAGAGTGGGTCTTCCCCACAGAGTACCCACAAAACCCAGACAAGTCTGCCACAGAACTGAGGCACCTTAGAGAGCAAGGATGGGTTGGACTGTGGCTTGAGGCAAGTGTTGGGGTTGCAGAGAGGGAAGGTAAGAATCCTCTCACAGTCTAATTAGCAGCTTGGAGAAATAATTGTATTTCTCTTTTTTTGTGATAAAGTGCACTATCCTAATTTTGCAGGCGAAGAACTCCAAATTCCTCTAAAATCGTAATAGTGTAAATGGTTTTCCTTGTTCCCCTTACATGAGATTTCGAACCAAGAAGACACCTCACTTACTACCCAGTGAGTGGCTCTTTATTAACCTGACATATCTGACCCAGAAGCCTCTTGATTTTATTTTTGCTTGAGTCTTTGAGATGCTTTCCATGGACCTAGAGTATTTGAAAGGTCACGCTGCATTTAATTCTTAAAATATGCTTTAATTGAATAACAGATAACATGTATGACCATCCCCTGGCAAGATCCTGACAGCAACTGCCATTACACTTCCATTTCTAGCATTCTACTTGTCATAACCCCTCTGGGTTGCTAAGCTACATGTTACACACTACATCAATTATCTAATACATTTATATGTAACATATCTCCCATATTTGCACATACAATATGTATATACACATATTCACTAAAAATATGGATGACATAAAAATATTAATTCAACATGTACTCTGTCAGAAATTCCGGCATTTTTACTTTCCTTCCACTCCTCCTCACGTCAGTTCCATCCTTTCCCTTCATCATCTTTCTCCTCTTCTGCCTGCTTATCTCCATGTTTTTTCTGCATCATCTTCTTATCTTCCTCACTTTGTCACTCTTTCTCACCCTTGCGTCTATTGCCAATCCATTTTCTCACTTCTTCCTCACTACGTATGTCTACTCAAATTCCATCTGTTCCCATCATCCAGTTCAACACTGAACATCTTCACACACACACACACACACCACACTTTTTGGCAAAGAGCACCTAGATGAACCCTTCCTGGTATAACCCAACAACTTGGTCTTCACAAAATCACCACACTTGTACTTCCCTTCTCTCATTTGGGACTGCATGGGGGTTGGGAGGGGGGTCGAAATATTTGGACCTCAGGGCAGGGAGTGAGGGCAGTTTGTAGCTTACGGCAGGGGGTGGGTTCCCGACCTTTGCCACGTATACTCCTTTACTATTTATGCCTTTACCACAAAATTACGTGGTGAAGGCATGCTTGATAAGATTAATTTGTGGTTTAGGCTGCATGGTAGAGGCATGCATAGTATATCGAGTTCTGCCTCCATCATACAACCCATGGAATCTAAATATGGTTCTGACTCGATTTAATGACAGCACCCTTTGAGCCTTTACACAAAGCCACAAATTAAAGATGCTGGCGCTAAAGACAGTATTCCTGGTGGCCATAACATCTCATTATAGGGTGAGTGAAATACAAACACTCACAATTCAAGAACCATGCTTGCCGGTTCACAAAGAGAGAATTGTCACGAGGACAGATCCACAGTTCTTACCCAAGATAGTTTCACTTTTCCTCATAAATCAAACTATGCAATTGTCAAGTTTTTTCCAAAATCCAGCGGAGAACATTACACACGCTGGGCGCGAGGCGCACCATAATGTACTACTTTGAAAAGACGAGGAAGACAAAACAACTTTTTGTTTCTTTTGCAGACCGCAATATGAGAAAATCTCTAACTAAGGACACAATTGTCAGATGGATCACATGAACTATTCAGCTATGCCACACAAGTGCAGGGGAGTCACTAAACTCAACCCCAAAGGCACACCAGACAAGGAAAAAGGGAGCAACTATTGACTTTCTAGGACATACACCTTTACAAGATATATGTATGGCAGCAATGTGGTCATCTCTACACACTTTGACTAGACAATACTCCATAGACATTAAAATAAACAAGTAAGCTCAAGTGGGGCAAAAGGTGTTAAAATATCTGTTTACAAATTTAAGTCCATCTTCAACCTGACCACTGCTACATAATTGATGCACAGCATGTGAATCAAGAAAAGATTCATGCTGCAAAATGAATAGTTTCTTACCTGTAGTTGACGTTTCTGTAATCAGAAGCGACCCACCCACCTCCACCAAGAAGATTGAAGGAGAGAACAGACCAAAAAAAGAGAATCTGAAGATGGCGACAAAGAGTGGGAGCTTCTTGAGGAGGGCGTACAACAGGAAGCACCAAATGGGGGATCCGTCGAAAACCAACAACAAGAAAAAGTAGAAGAACTATTACAAAAAAGCAGAATCCCTGCCTTCCAGTAGGTGTGCCGGTGGCTCTGCCTCAACTCCATTCTGCACTGGATGTGACGCATGCAAGCTTATGTAGGCACCAAACTTGTGCGCTGACATTAGTTACTAAAATGTCCAAGGGACAGTGTCGCCTCCCAAAGCTACAGGATTGAAACCGTTTGGCGAGTATAGCAAACAGATTCCTGTCACTGACCCACATGTGGTTTGTCTGTCGTGCTTTGGGTTGGATCAGGACTCCAAGGCCTGCAATGACTGTGCATTGATGCAACCAACGCCATCTGGTATCGGGAAGCAAAGTTATTCATAACGAAACACTGCAAAACACCACATTGTGACCGGTCAACTTCCAAAGCTAGGTCCCTGTCCCACTCCCAAGGCCAGTCCCTTGACACATTGTCATCAAGGTCCAAATCCTCGGGTAAGTAAAAAAAAATAAAAAATAAAGTTCAAATGGGAATTGACCCAGACCTGCCACTCTCGATCCTTTTGAAAAGCTGTCATCGTGCCTCCAGGTCTCACTCCCGAAGTCGTTCCACTTCGTACTTGATTCCGATCCTTGACTACGGCAACCTGAATTTCAAAGGCCAGCGGGTTCAAAAAAACCTATGTTAAGGCTCTTTGGCAAGTTGTTGGCTGTCTCGGGTGCTCCTGCGGGCCTCAGGGAGTCCATTGGTCTCCCAGCGAGATTCCACTGGTGTTTCCTTGGCACCAGCTGAGCCACCATGGTTGTGCTCAGGGCTGCATAGGCTCTTGATCACCAACTTCCTATCCAGGAAGTAAATACCAGTGTTTGAAGTGAGGTTCTTCGACCCACCCAAATGAGTTCTGAGCACCTTCTGCCTTTTAAAGAGACCCTGACAGACACACTTTGTTCAAACTATTCCCCTTGACAAGCAATCCAAGAGAATATATACCTTGGGGATGAGGGTCTTTTTTGTGAGGTGACTTTCCTTTCTGTGAATGCCAACTACCTTCTCGGGCTCTATTCTCACTCTTAGTGGGACTCAGCGTCTCAGGTGCACCCTTTTGCCCCAGTAGAAGCCTGTGCTATCCTCTCAGACTGTGCAGGGCAGTCATGATGTGGCAAAATTCTCTATCCGCTGAGGGGCTACAAACTACAAATTTGCTTGCTAGGGTGATAGGCACCATTGTGGCTCTTAGCAGGCATGCCAGGCCTGGCCTGGATTTTTGTGGGATATTCATGAACCCATCATGGGCATGGCATTCGATGGTTCCCGTCTTTATGGCGACAAAGTGGATTCATCCCGAAGTGCTTTAAAGACAACAGGGCCATAGCATGCTCCCTAGGCCTTTCTGCTCCTGTGCCAGCCACACCAGCAGTTCCGTCCCCTCTGTGGCCATGTTTGAGGATTTCAGTATCACCACCAAATACAGCCTGCACAGCAATCCCCACAAATCCTTTTGTGGTCATAGCACCCATCAAACACGTGCACTACAAGGGCAGGGTGCAGCCCGGTCTTGTGCCCCTGTTGTAAGGTTCGACAGGACCTGTACACAAAAGACTCCATTTTGAACTACACGTTAAAACTTGGCATATTTTTAGAGGGTGACTTTTTACATGCTTTGCACATACATGATAACCTGCACATACATGATAACCTAATAAGAAAGTATTCTGCTTGCAGCATAACATTTGTACACTCTGTACAAGGCTAAGGAATACTGATCATACTGCTGTTGCTTTGGTTGTCTGGTTAGAGATAGCTCGGAATTGGAAAGGGAAACAATCATAGCAGTGTTGCACCTCTGACACAGTGCGATCGGTAGAGAGCTTTGAATTTATAAACCAACTATGAGCCACATTAATCAGGGAAGCACTTCTATGGATTATTCTGGAACTTGTAGCCTGTGACTGAGATGGAGCCCTGCTTACTCTAATCTCAATTCTGCAAAGAACAGCGGCCTGTTCCACACCTGACTGGCTTTCTGATACATCTTACACAGGTATGGGGGTTGAGTTGTCTCAAGGGATCTGGCAGAGGGTACTCTCACCATGCTCTTGGACATGTAGGAAGTATTAGGTAGGGGTACAAGTATGATATATCCTCATATATTCATATAATCAGTGTAACATCATAATGATTCTTCACCATTCTTGTAATGCTGGTTGAAGTGCCTTTTTTTCTTTTGCTAATGATATCTGATAGAAACATCTTGCCGCAGATTCTCTCCCTTTGAATTTTCCAGGTGTCAGACAGGATTCAGAAGATTTTTCTTCAACCAATACCCCTGTGCGCTGGTAGCTGGCGTCAGTCGGCTCAACATGTCTGCTTCATCCATGGCACCTTTATAGACACCACCTTGGCGTGCTAACGTCATTCTTTTCTTTCTGCGCCAGTCATGTGCTGATCCATGAAGAGAGTTACCCTGTGTCACTTTTTAGGCCGAGCCTGGGCAGCGCATGCTCTGCCCTGCAAGGCATTCTGCATTCAGGTTCGGAATTAAAGCCCCGCCCATCTTTTTAATTGGCTCCTGTCACTCATTAGTAAACTGGCTTTTCATTGGTCAATAGACTTAATAGTTCCTCCTTAGTACCGCCTTGTCTCATCTTGTAACCTCCCATAAGGACTGGCCCTCTTGCTTGTGTTATTACTTGGCAGACTTTAATTACAGACTCCAAGCACTATTTTCTTAAACCACTTTGACCTGCCAGCTGTTGCAGGCAGGAGACACTCTTGTGCAAAGCTTTTTACTAACTTGGTATGGCGTCTGCTTTATGGACGTCGTGCCATTGCTTTTAAATTTGCTCCGAGAGAGCGGTCCCTAAATCTGCTTGCGGCCCGGCAGGCAAAACTGCATTGCTCAACTCCTCGGATGTCCCAGTCCAGGTTGAGCGGAAGGTCCCGGCTCTGCTCCATGAGTCCCATGTCCTCTTCGTCCCACTCAAAATCATCTGGACATTCAGTTAAGAGGCCCAAAAAATACGAGAAGTTGAAGCATGCTTCCCACTGTCTGTTGGCCGACACAACAGAGGAGCCGTGGCGTTCAAAGCCTCGTTCTACAGAACCTGCGTGTCCTCATTCTGATTCCCGACAGCCTGGAGCCGGAATAGCATTGACAGACGCCGAAGCTGATGTCAACAGGACCTCCAGGTTGTAGGTCATTTCCTGAGCCCTATTCTGAAGGGCTAGGAGTGGGAGAAGATTGGAAGGGATTGCGGGACTCTTTATTAGACCAGCCTGATGAGGAAATGGACTGGTATGAGGAATTGGGTGAGGCCAGTGGACTCGATACCTTTCTCCCCCCCTACAGTTGCTATGGAGGAGGGGAGTGTCTTATGCTGTGGTGGTTAAAAGGGTGAGGTTCTTGGCCTTCAGCTTCCTGTAGCGGAGACAAAGACTAACATCTTGACGAAGGTGCTACAGCTAGGAGTTTTCTCCTCAGAACCCCTACTCACGTTTAATGAGGCCCTCACGGACGTTCTACTGGGAACCTGATCCAAGAGCAGCAGAGGGGCTCCTGTGAATAGGGCAATTGCCTGCCACCAACGCATTGCTCAGGGCAACCTCCATATCCTCACCACCCATCCTACCCCAGAGAGTTTGGTAGTCCAGGCCTCCATGTCCCAGGGCGCTTTCCCTTCCACTTTCCAAGATACGGAGTCCATGAGGCTGGATAGATGGGGCAAGAACTTTTTTCCCCACAAGTCTTGGATTGCAGTTAGGGAACACCATATGCTTACTGGGACGTTGCCTCCACGGGTCCCAGAGGAGGCCCAGGCGGTCCTTCCTCAAGCAGTGTCAAATGGGAGAAATACTGCAAAGTTTGTCATTCGATGTGGTCTAGACACAACCAACTCGCGGGTCTGAGCAACTTCATCCACAATGGCTGTCAGATGCGACACCTAGCTGAGAACATCTGTCTTTTTTTCTGGGGCTGTCGAGCCTCACTCATGGGCATGCCCTTTGATGGCACCCGTCTCTTTGGGACAAGGAAGACACCTGGGGCGCTTTAAGGACTCATGGGCTACGGGCAAGTCCTTGGGCCTCTCACTGGCCACACGTCCCCAGTCTGCCTTTCATGGCTACAGAAAGAGCTTTCAGCTGCGCCAGCCATACCCATGCCACAGAGCTGCACAAGTTCAGCAACCCCTGCGGAGCTGCGGTCATTCTGACCATGTGGAACAAGCAGCCAGAGGGAGGGTCAGACCACCACCCCCGGCAGCTTCATCCTCCAAATCCTCCTAGTCTCTCCCTTACAGATAATAGGTGGCCAGTTAGTGACAGGATCAGCCATCACCTCCACCACTTGCAGACCATCACATCGGACAGGCAGTCCAAAGGGGCTACTCCCTCCCCTTCATGACCACCCCTTCCTCCATGCCTTTGTCCTCCGAACGGCTGACGCAGGATTATTTAATTTTACTCCGGGAGGAAGTCATGACTCTTGGCCAAAGGAGCCATAGGGTGGGTCCCGGCACTAGATGTTGACTGTGGCTCCTATTGCTGCTACTTTCTGACCCTGAAAAAGAACAAGGGCTTTCGTCCTATCCTAAACCTTTGAGTCCTCAAGTACATCCTTGGAAATGAAAAATTAAAGATGCTCAAACAAGCTCAGGTTCTGTCTGCCCTTGATCGGGGAGACTGGATGGTAGCGTTGGACTTGCAGGATGCCTATTTCCTCGTTCCCTTCCTGCCTGCCCATCGGCGCTACCTTTGGTTTACGGTAGGCCATGAGCATTTTCAGTTCACCATGCTCCCCCTTGGCCTTACCAGTGCCCTTTGGGTGTTCATCCAGGTGATGGTGGTGGTGTCAGCTCATCTGCGCTGATCATGGGTGTCAGTCTTCCCCTATCTCAACGCCTGGATGTTGAAGGTGGTCGACCAGGCTGTCGGCTCCTAACTCCAGACTATGGGGAACCTCCTGCATTCACTGTGTTTGCGATAAACGTGTCGAAGTCCCACCTGACTATCTCCCAGATGCTACCTTTCATCAGAGCATTTCTGGATGCAATGCAGATTCAGGCCTAACCTCCCCAGTGGCGAGTCCAGGATAATCAGGCTATGATACTGTTTCAGCCTCTATCCTGCATGTTGGTGAGGAGGACTCTGAGGCTGCTGGGCCTCATGGCATCCTACATGCTGTTAGTAACACATGCCAGATGGCGTATGTATGCTCTGCAGTGGGACCTGAAGTTCTAGTGGGCCCCAGCATCGGGGGAATCTCTCCGATATGGTCCAGATCTCGTAGGGAACGGCACAAGACCTGCAGTGGTGGCTGACAAACCGTGATTGGGTCAGAGGCAGACCCTCTTTTTTTCCCACCCAGATCTCACAGTAGTGACAGATGTCCCTCCTTGGATGGGACTTCCACCCGGAAGAGGCAGAAATCAGAGGACTCTGTTCTCCGGTGGAATCCGGACTCCACGTCAACTAGCTGGAGCCCTGGGAGCTCCGACTGGCATTGAAAGACTTTCTCGACGGAGAATGCGTGATTTAAGCAGTTTTGCGTGCTGCAGTTTCCAAGTCGGCTCTCGCTTGGAGACGCTTTTTGTCTCAAAAGGAGCTCAGGCCTCCTGTACGCCTTTCCGCACATACCACTCCTCCATAGAGTTCTCAAGAACATCAGGAACAACTGGGCCTAAGTCATCCTTGTGGCTCTAGATTGGGCACGGAAAGTTTGGTATCCTGAGCTCCTGGAAATGAGCATCGATCCTTCAATCAGGCTGCCCCTTCAGGAGGATATCTCTTGCAACAGCAGTGTAGGGTTGTTCACCCGCTCCTGTCAACTTTATGCCTTCTTGTGTGCAGATTGTGCGGCGCAGTTGACTCCTTTTAACATTCCTCCCGAAGTTTGCAGTATTATTGTGGCAGCCAATCATCCATCCACTAAGACAGTATACTCCTGCCGGTGGAAGAAATTTGTATTCTATTGTACAGAGAAGTCTATCAACCCTCTTTCAGCTTCCTTTGCCGATGTTTTACTATTTATTTTGACTCTCACCCACTATGAGCTGTGCGATGAGCACCCTGAAGGGGTATTTGTCTGCTCCATCTGCTTTCCCGAGGCTGCCAAACCAACCCTCCTTATTTAAGTCACCTATTGTTAGTCAATTCTTAACCACTTCGATGCTGATGACGAGCTCAGCTCGTCATCAGGCTTACCTGCTGTGTGCTGATGACGAGCTGAGCTCGTCATGTAACGCTGTAAATTTAAAAATGCCGCACACAGGGGGAAAAGCCGCCGCAGCGATGCGGTTAAAAGAGCACCAGGCCACAAACCAAGTCTGTGGATGCCTGCTGTTAGGAGAAGTTTGTGGCCTGGTGCGCTTTTAAACAGACCACCACACTACATACCAAACTGTCTGAAGTTTCGCTGTTTCGGTGTGCCCTAGCCCAGCCAGGCTTGCTGTGGGCACAATTGGCTCTTTTGACCTTTTTTACAGATACCGGGCCAGACCTAGTCGGTCAAGTCACTGATTAAAATGTTTCCTCAAGGGATTACAATATATGTTCACCCCGTCAGTCTGTAATGCCCCAGTGGGATTTCATTTTAGTCCCCACATTCTTCATGGGTGGCCTTTTAGCCTCTACACAGCTCATAGGTTCTCTACACAGCTTTCCTCTAAGGCTGCTCCCCCCCCCCAAGGCAGTATGGTGGGTGAGTTGCAGGCTCTCACCCACTGGTTTCTGATCAAGGAAGGGCCTGGCCTGTCAGTTCAGGCTGGACTGTTCCCATAAGGCACAGTGTCATGACTGATTTGCACATGGCTGGGTACAAACTGGGGTGGCATGATGAACAAAAGAACGATGGATTTAACCCAGATCTCATGACTGGTGATGAGTATTTTAACTGCTTTTGCACTCTGTCCATCATCTTGTTGTGTTTCATATGTTTGCCCTAAGCGGCCACGGGTAAGCTCAAATATGAGTCCCTTTCTCTCTGTGCCAGTGAATTCAAGCTACCCTGGCTGAAGAGGGTTGATACCTTGAAACCGGTGCCAGGATGCTTCTTTACGGTCCAGGGAGGAACTGGCCTAGCAGTTCAGGTTGGACTGTTCCCATGAGGAGCAGGGTCAAGACTGATTTGCATATGGCTGGATCCAAACAGGGGTGGCATAGTGAGCAAATGAACAATGGATTTAACTCAGATCTCTTGACTGTGGGGAGTGTTTGATAAGTTTTCGCACTCTGTCCATCATCTTGTGTTTGCTGAGTTATAGGCTCTGTCAGTCAAACTGCATTGTACCACTTTCCACTCAGACAACCTTGTCCTGCAGACTCAAGCTTCCTCCCGTCCAAAGGTAGTGACTCCCATTCATGTCAGTCAGAGTCATCACTCTTCAGAGTTCTTTGCTCTGCCTCATTCCGCTAAGGAGGAAGGACTTCACTGGCTGGATCCTTAAAGGGCTCTAAGCTTCTACATTGATTGTAACAAAGATCACCCTGTGAATGTTTAACTCTTATCGGATTCTCTCAGGCACAGGAAGGCAAGGCTGCATAGAAAATTACCACATTATGCTGGATCACACTCTGCGTTAAGATCTGCTACTCACGTGCCCAAAGAAACTTCCTCAAGACTTGTGGGCTCATTCTACCAGAGCCAAGGCTTCTACCACTGCGTTAGCGCTTGGGATGCCTGTTCTAAACATTTGTGAGGAGGCAGCTGTGTTCTAGGGGTGGGCTATAAATTCCACCTCGCCTGTAGAGTTCGCGGAGTTCTGGCCACTCTGCTTTACACTTTTAACATGGAGTTCTAGTCAAACGCTGCAGGGCAGAGTATTTTCCCACTGTGGCTTGCCAGCAGAAAGTTGGCAAGCGAGAACTAGCATCCTCTTACTGCATTTTCTGGTCCTGGGAAGGCACCTGAAGAGATTTTCTCAAAACTGCGGTCGCGCCCGTCCGCTCTGAGAAAGCTGTATCTGAAAGAAACACGTTAGTGATAGATTCCTAACCTTAGAATTACCCCCAGGCATCAGACTGAATCCGGAAAGTTTTCAGCAGTACCCCTGCGCATTGGAAGGTGGCGTTGTGCGGCTCCATGTCCGTCATAGGCGTCTTGATCGCTGGGATGACGTCGCAGCAGCTACTTAGACGCCACCCTTGTGCGCTGACGTCAGTTCTTTCTTTTTCCGCACCAGCAAGCGCAGATTCGGAGAGAGCGATACCCCCAGTCAATTTTTGACTGAGTTTTTTTGGGTGGGATCTTTGTCTCTGTCTTTTGAGTCTTTGACTCCTAGTGTATAGTGATGCTCGGTTTCAAGTCTTGCGAGGTTTGTCCCCACATGATGTCGGTGACAGACCCGTACCACTAGTGTCTCTACCGCCTGGGGTGTGACCAAGAACCCGCGTCGTGCCCCGACCTCCGGGCCATGGCTCCGAAAACTTTGCAGGAGCAGTCCCGAAAGTTGCTTGAGGCCCGGGAGTAGGTTGCGGGCCGTTCAAGATCCTGGTCCTGTGGGAGGTCGAGGGTCGTGGAGCCGCCACCATCGTTGGATGAAGTCTTCGCACTCAGGGTCAGGTAAGACAAAGCACAAGAAGTCAAAAAAGCAACGTCGCTCTTCGCCTTTCCCAACCCTGTCCCCACGACACGGCTCAGGGTGCGGGTGGTGCCTAGCCCGCGGTTCCGGCGGAGCCTACGCAGGCGCCGTCGTCCTATGCACCCTTCCCGGGTCAGTCGGCGACTCCGGCCCAGCTGCAGGAATTTCTGTTCGCTATGGCCCTACTCTTCATCCCTTCAGGCCCCGCCAGCGTGTCTGCGGGCCACGCAGGTCCGACTGGGGGTCCTTGCCCTTGTTTGTCGGCGGCTCCGGCCCCGGCGCTGCGAAACCCCCCTGGATCCATGCAAGGATCCCAGCGGATGTCTGTTGACCTCGTACAACCTCCACCGACGTCTACGGCACTACCACCGGCGTCGGCCGGCTATCCGGCAGATGTCTTCCCCGGCTTCAACCCCGACATGGAGACGGTGGTGGACATGTGTTGCTCGATGCCGATTTCAAAGCCAATGGGGAATTTCTATCCCTAACTCCATCCTCCTCCATCTTTCTCACCTGCCCAGCAGGTTATGGATGACGGGGAGGACTGGGAGGTGTCTGAAGACCCTCTTGCAGCCCAATGCCAGTTAGACCTGGACTGTGCAGGGGATTTCTGTTTCGCCAGTTCAGGGATGTGGTCTGTGAACACTGCATGTCTCTTGGGCCGTTATTCTCACTCCATGTGGGATACGGTGGTGCAGGTGCTGCCTCATTGTCCGCAGGAGGCCCGGACGATGCGATCCAAAGCTATTCCTGAGGGGAGAGATGCAGCCTAGTTCACGATTCCTTGTGGCCTTGACACTGCCGACTCAGGAGTGGATCTATGCCGTCACACCTGGCTGAGGTCCGCTGGCTTTTCAGTGGATGTCCAAGAACACTCTGATGGACATGCCCTTTGATGGCACTCACCTTTTTGGCGACAAGGCAGATAGTGCGTTGGAGCGCTTTAAGGACTCGTGGGCTACGCCAAGTCCTTGGGCCTTTTTGCCACGCACACTCCTTCGGGGTCTGCTTTTTGCACCTTTCGTGGTCAAGGAAGGGGCGGCCTGACACGTTTGTTTCAAAGCCACAGACCTGTGCAGCAACAGTCTCCGCGCAGCCGCAGGACCCGCGAGGTGGGTCACGGGCCAGCGGGCGTGACAGTCCACTACCTCCTCTGCCACCACTGCCTCCAAACCTTCCTAGTCTGGTGTTTCAGGCCCAGTGGGCGGCAGGATTCACCATTACCTCCCCCACTGGCGCACCATCACTACGGACAGGTGGGTTTTACAGATTATCCGACGGGCTACTCCCTCCCCTTCAAGACCACCCCTCCAGCCATGCCACCTCAGTACCACCGCATGTCGGGGAATCACTTGGCACTTCTCTAGCAGGAAGTTGTGGCCCTCTTCGCCAAGGGGCCCATTGAGCGCGTTCCGACACCAGAAGTAGGTTGTGGTTGTTACTCCCACTTCTTCCTTGTTCCAAAGATGGACAAGGGTCTGCGTCCTATCTTAGACCTTCAGAACGTCAATCGATTCCTCCGGAAAGAGAAGTTCAAGATGCTAACACATAATCGGGTCTTGTCTGCCCTGGACCCGCAAGACTGGATGGTAGCGTTGGACTTGCAGGACGCTTATTTTCATATCCCTGTTCTGCTTGCCCACCGGCGTTACCTGTGGTTCACGGTAGGCCACGAGCACTTTCAGTTCACCGTGCTCCCTTGAGGCCTTACCAGCGCCCCTCGGGTGTTCACTAAAGTGATGGTGGTGGTCGCAGCTCATCTGCGCAGATCAGGGGTTTCAGTCTTCACCTATCTCGACGACTGGTTGTTGAAGGCAGGCTCGCCCCAGGCAGTCGTCTCCCTCCTCCAGACTCTGGCCGACCTCCTGCATTTACTGGGGTTCTCCATCAGCGTGCCGATGTCGCACCTGATTCCCTCTCAGAAGCTCCTCTTTATCGGAGCGGTTCTGGACACTGCGCAGTTTCGGGTTTATCCTCCCGAACACAGAGTCTGGGACATTTGGGTTATGATTCCGACTTTTCGGCCCATATCCTGGGTTTCGGTCAGGATGACCTTGAGGCTGCTGGGCCTCATGGCCTCCTGCTGACCAATCATGCCAGATGGCATATGCGGGCTCTGCAGTGGGACCTGAAGTTCCAGTGGGTGCAGCATCAAGGGGACCTGTCAGAGTACATCCAGATCTCGGAGGGCACTGCACGACAGTTGCAGTGGTGGCTCACTAACTAGCATTGTGTCAGCGGCAGATCACTCTCCCTTCCCCAACCGGAACACACAGTGGTGATGGATGCGTCCCTCCTGGGATGGGGTGGCCACATGGGAAAGGCGGAGATCAGAGGCCTCTGGTCTCAGGTGGAGTCCAGGCTCCATATCAACCTTCTGGAGCTCCGGGCGGTCCTACTTGCACTGAAGCATTCCTTCCCTCTTCAAGGGTAGAGTAGTGCAGGTGTTCACAGACTACACCACCGCCATGTGGTACTGCAACAAGAAAGGTGGGGTGAGGTTGTGGACCCTATGTCGGGAGGCTCAGCGTCTCTGGACATGGCTGGAACGTCAAGGCATTTCCTTGGTGGTTCAACATTTGGCAGGTTCTTTGAACTCCAGGGCGGATGAACTCAGCCGCAGGTACATGATGGATCACGAATGACATATTCACTAGGAGGTGGCGCAAGGTCTCTTTCAACAGTGAGGAGAGCCTTGGTTAGGTCTACTCGCCACTGAAGAGAATGCGCAATGTCAGCAGTTCTGCGCGTTGGAATTTCCAAGGCGGCACTCGCTCGGCGGCGCTTTTCGTCACTACTGGAGTTGCGGTCTGTTGTATGCCTTTCCGCCTATACCACGTCTACCCAGAGTGCTGAAGAAGATCAGGCGTGACCGTGCCCAAGTCATTCTTGTGGCCCCGGACTGGGCTCGAAGAGTTTGGTATCCCGAGCTACTCAGTATGAGTGTGGATCCCCTGATCCGACTGCCTCTTCAGGAGGATTTTCCGTTGCAGCAGCAGGGGACAGGCCTCCACCGAACCTGTCCAGCCTCCACCTCCTTGCGTGGAGATTAAGCAGCACTAGTTGATTCCATTTGATTTGCCTCCTGAAGTCTGTGATATCATTCTGGCAGCCAGGCGTCCCTCCACTAAATCGGTATATGCCTGCAGGTGGAACACATTTGTGGCATGGTGCGCAGCAAAGGCTGTAGATTCCCTTTCTGCCCCTCTTTCAGAAGTTCTTTTGTTCCTTCTGTCTTCGGCCCGGCATGGCTCTGCTCTGGGCACTATTAAGGGCTAGCTTTCAGCAATTTCGGCCTTTCTCAGGGTCCCTGATCAGCCCTCTCTTTTCAAGTCCCCTGTCGTGAATAGATTTCTCAAAGGCATTACTCACCTTTTCCCTCCTATTCTGTTTGTGATGCCGCAGTGGGACTTGATTTTGGATCTTACTTATTTGATGTGCGCTCCTTTTGAGCCACTTCACAAACGTCCTCTTCGTTTACTGACTTTAAAGACTGCTTTCCTGGCTGCCATCACCTCCGCTAGGCATGTGAGTGAGCGAGCTCCAGGCTCTTTCCTGTAAACCTGCTTTGCTGTCTGTTCATCCGGACAAGGTTGTGCTCCGCACTCGTCCTTCCTTCCTGCCAGAGGTTGTTACTGCCTTCCATATTGGGCAAACTGCCACCTTGTCCACTTTCTTTTCACCACCGGACCCTTCCAGAAAGGAAGAGAGGCTCCACCATCTGGACCCAAAACGTGTGCCATCATTCTACCTGAATCGCACACAACAGTAGGCGCCAAGAAAGGCCTGGCTGTACACAAGAGGACTATCCCCCGCTGGGTCGTCTTGTGTATAAAAGCCTGCTATTCTCTGGCTATAAAGGAACCTCCAGTGGGGCTATGCACCCATTCTACCAGGGCGACACAGCTACTACTGCATTTGGACGTGGTATCCCCCTGCAAGACATCTGTCAGGCAGCCACGTGAGCCTCGCTATACACTTTTACTAAGCATTATTGCCTTGACAGCCAAGTCCGGAGAGACTGCTTCTTTGGCCGTTCTGTTCTCCATGACTTTCTGGTGAGATCTTAGTTCGCAGATCCACCACTGGGGTTGGTATTGCTGAGGTATCTATTCTACGGTAAGGAATCTATCACTAACGTGTCTCTTTCAGATGCACAAGTTACCTTCTGTAACGATATATCTGTAAGAGACATTAGTTAGTGATAGATTCCCTACTGCCCCACCCCTCCTCCCCGTTCTGCGAACTGATTTCTAGGGTTAAGGTCATCCCTTTCAGGGTCCGAGTTTCAATGCACCAGTAGTCAGTATCTTGCATGGCTCTGCGTTCCTGGCGCGGAAAGTCGTGTTCAGAACTGACATCCGTGCACAAGGGTGCCGTCTAAGTAGCTGCTGCAAAGTCAACCCTGCAATCACGATGCCTACGACTGACTTGGAGCCACACGACGCCACCTTCCTACGCGCAGGATTACTGCTGATAAAAACGTTCCGGTTCCAGTCTTACGCCTGGAAATAATCCTAAGGTAAGGAATCTATCACTAACTAATGTCTCTCATAGATATATTGTTACCGAAGGTAAGTAACTTGTGCTGTTCGAGTAGAAAATCTACACGGACAGCAGCAAAGAAGCAGCGCCCTCTAGTGCACCTCGAGGTGCCATTTGCACTGATTTTGCAGTGCGGAACAAGCTCCTGGCGCTAAACATCAGCACGACATGCCGATTTCAGCCCACTCTCAGAACTCCATGGAAGATTTCCGCCCACCCCTACTATGTTCATGAGGCACTATACTGTAGACAGCCAGGTCTTCCTGTAGTACACTTTACCCTCTCTGCCCTTCAGGACTTCATTTGTTTCAGTAGCTGGTGGTGGTCTGGTGGTAGTACTGATATTAGAAGTATCAGTGTTAGTGCTAACAACAGTAGTAGACTACTAGTACCAAACACGCAAGCTATAGGATTAGTGGTGAGACAGAATAACAGCAATGAGAGTGGTGAATTGATTGATAAGTATCTGTATGCTGGGGGCTGCATGATTGAAATTACATGGACCAGTTTTAAGGTGTTTGAAGGAGTGGGATTGCATAGAATCTGAGATTGTGTGGGAATGGCCATTGGAGTTCCTATTTATGTAACCCTGTTAGTAGAAAATGAGAGGAAATTCAACCTTACATTTTGATCTTTTGATCCTGTAATGTTTCGCCTGTCTGCACATCCTGTCCTTTTAGAATGCAGCTTAATTTCATGCACTGAATAGTTCTCAAAATGGAAGATAGATCAAATAATAAAGCATATTTATGAAAAGTTAAAGCAAGATCAATAGAAATAGGTTTAAAAAAATTAAAGGCCAACGCCGAAATTGTGTTTTCTGTTTCCTAAAACATAAAAACTCTGAACGAGGACAACATAGAAAAATGTGAAGTCTATTCTTTACACCACTGATCTCTTCGAGATCGTGGGTTACTTGGTAGACGTTTTTCATGTCCTGAACAATCCGTTCCACTCTGCTAACTTTTGTTTTCCTACCAACCCCACATAGACATCCGCGTCGAGGGGTGGGAATACATTGTGAAGATGGTATCAAGATATGGGAGTATTGTAGGCTTTCGTCAATGTCTTATTGTGTCTTTCAAAAATGCATTTAGATGATGCCCTCAGTTTTCAATTGTAGAAAAAACAAGTATCCATTTTAAACCGATGCCCTTCAAGGTAAAATGATGCACATCGTAAGAATACTATAATAGTTGCAAAATTATTGTCTCAGGCAAGTCGCTTTTTAATATTATTTTTGCAAAGCCCTGGTACTCCCTAATGCCTGGAAGATGTGCAATTTTATGTTCACAAAATTGTGACTTTAGTTTATAGATGTCCCGCTGTTGTGCTGCCAAAGGAGATCCGTGTAGGTTGACATTCTTAATATAATGTAAAAAAGTCTCAAACCCACCACTGATTGGTTATGTGTTCTCATTAACAGGCCAGAGAAGTTTTCTATTGACTCTGCAGGAGGTGCTGCTGGTGATAAAGATGGGTAAGAGCATTAAACCGTTTTTCATGTATGGGAATTTGACCCAAGCAAAGACTTCAGAAATTCTGGGCAGCCTTGGACTGATTTATCACATTAACACCGCACAAGAGCTCTGGAACATTTGATTCTACAGTCTTCTGGTAGTTTTAGACTTTTTCTTCCATTAAGAAGTAGGAAGTATGAACAGTTTTATGTATTTCATGAGTTGCAACTCTGATTTACCATTCGAGGTAAGTAGCCACTGACACTAAATTTGGCGCAGTTGTAGGTTTGCTAACATATTGTGGAAGAAACAAATGAACAGACATGAATTTGTGACTAAACCATAAAGACTGGTGGCCTTTGCTCTATCGCCACCAAGACAGCCATAGCCCTAATTACCACTATTATTGATGGTATACTCCAAGTGCCGTAAATGTCCTCCTGTAAGAAGAACAACTTTCACTTAAAGGGCCACCTAGACCATGATTTGGACTACAGTGCGTAGATCAGTCCAAGAACTTATTCTGGCAATTACGGACAGATACCTGTGCAAACACTTCTTGTTGATTGCTGTCATTCGTTGAATGTGTGTGGCTATGTGCATAATGTAACTTTCAACAGCATCACCCTATTTGGAAAAAAAGTCTGGGCCATTGAAAAATGAAAGAATCAGCTTCCCACTTCTGGTGGGGGAAGACTCCAGTTAAATCAAGTCAGTGATATGGTATCAACTGATACACATGGATGTTTATAGAATGCAACAAGTATTGTGTCCAAATAACCCAGTATTTGCAGATTTGTCCCAAAACAAAAATGTTCAAGAGGGACCATCTATAATATAATTCCTATTCAATAGTGATGCAGATGGTGTAAAGCAGGTGCGCAATAGAGAAAGCAGCCCTGCCCGAGAGGTCCCAAGGATTATGTTCTACTTATTTTCCAGTTCTAAAAAAAAGGAATAAAACAGTTAGGCCTTTTCCTAACAAGTCTTTTGTTACACACAGCAGAGATGATAAAATCTGTTTTAACTAAATGTGAATTCCTTGGCATCATTGTTCAGTAGATTAAATATATTTGTAGCATAGGTTGGCTGTAGATACATATGCATAGCGTACTCCTGCCATCCAGTGTTGGACTCAGGCATTTGCAACTTGTTTTTCTTCAAAGAAGTTCTTTGAGTCACAAGTTATAGTGACTCCTCCTATAGTCTGTGTTGCACATGATCATCGGCTCCTTTGTTGGTGTGTATTTTTTCTGCCATCTGGTTCGGATGTCGGTCTCTGAGTTCCGTGACCAAAGCTCGATTCCTGCCCCAAGGCCTTTCCAACGCCCCAATTTATCATCACCCGTTGACAGAAACCTCGACAAACACTGCATCGACTTGTGTTCCTTAAATTTTTTCGATCCACCTTCTTAGGCCCGATTCGACTTAGTTGCATTTCCAGACTCAAACTTCATATACTCGACAAGGGATAGACAAGACTCCTTTTAGCTTCTGTCCTAAGTGTCACACCAAGTATTCCAGGCAGAACCAGTGTGAGGCATGCCTGGCTTTTTGCTTGAAGAAGGCGCTTCAGCAACGGAGGGAACGTCGTTGGATACACTCCACCATGCAGACACAACATGCCACAGATGTAACAGATATTTTCGGGGAGCAGTTGGTAGAACCGGAAGAGGAGACTGAGGACGCAGAGGCACAGCCATTGCAGATGGACATCCCTATACTGCTGGCTAGCAGTGGTGAAAACTTTGACCGCAACCCTGAGCCCTCCTAATCACACTCCTGAAAAAACAGCTATGGTGGCCACAGGAACCCAACTGCCCTTAAGCCATGGTGGTCTCCAAAAACAGGATAAGGAGCACACTCAAGTGTCTCCGCCTGCAAAACGTTTGACAAGCGTCATAAAGTTTGACTTCAATGGTTCCCACAGTGTTGACACCAAAAAAAGACAGATTCTGCAGCTTCGAAACACCATAAGGTGTCTGAGCCAAAACATCCACCAACAGACCCAAAGGCAGCTTCGGGGGTGAAATCCCAGAGACCTTAGCCGCCGAAAGACCCAAAGACCCCAAGACCCCATCGGCACCGAAACACCATCAGTCGCTGAAAGCATCAGCGGTGTCCAAAATCGTGTCCAACAGAAACTACCCTCAATAACAGAACGAGCAAAGACTGTATCCGAGCCAAAACAGCAGGCTGTTCAATCAGTTCTTGAAAAGCTACAAGACAAACTTGGTAAAGAATAAAGGGCTTTATTTATTCATCCAGACACTGGCAAAGAAGGGGCAAAACCGCCTCAAACTATAACTGACATACTTACAAAAAAGAAGGAAATCATGGGGCCAGATATACCTAAAGCACACAGGAAGAAACAAAAAAATAGGGGCACTAGCCCTATTTTTTTTCCTCTTCTCCTCCTCCACCTTCTTTTACACCTATGTCTTCTCCACCTCTATTGCCTATATGGCAGCCCCATGCAACATCACCAGCTTAAATGCATTCACCTGAGCTCCTTATTTCGGAGCAGCCACACACATCACTTGCACCATCCTCAACGGGTAACATTGACACAGGGTAGGGATTAGCACCTTTAAATGCCATATTTTCCAGACCCAAAGAGAGACCCAGACAATATTCAGGATCCATGGGATCAGTACGATGCAGCCCCTATGGATGATTCCGATCCAGACCTGTATCCCTGAAAACACTCCCCACCAGATGATACTACCACATATCAGAAGGCGATTCATAGGGCAGCACACTACCATAAAGTGGACCTCCACACTTTACAAGACAAATAGTACTTTTAAGTAGAGGCACTAAATAAGTTGCATAGGACAGTGCAGTCCTTGCCTTTGTTAAAAGGTAAAAGCAAAAAGAATAATCGATCGACAGAATGCTGAACAGTGTAAGCCATCCACCCCAGAACAAAGATCTGCGCCTAAATCCATCGTTGTTTTTGGCTCACCATGCTATTCCAATTTAAACCCAGCCATAGACAAATCGGTGTTGACAGTGCTCCCCAGGAGTACAGTAGAGTCCGAACTGCCAGGCCAGGTCCTCACTGGACTAGAAACAAGCATCCTTAGACCGGTTTCAGGGTATTACCCCTCATCAGCCAGGCTAGCTTGTCTCCAGTGGCATGGAGAGCATGGGACCCACGTGTGATATACCCATCCAACTGAGGTGACAAATGCAAAAAGAACAGTTGATGGACAGGATGCTTAACAATGTCAAACATCCTCCCCAGTATAGAGATCTGGGCGTAAGTCCATCGTTTTTATGCTCAGCACATTCCAGTTTGAACCCAGCCATATGCAAATCATTCTTGACCCTGTTCCCCACGAGAACAGTCCAGCCCGAATTGGGGAGAAGAACTGAGCAAAAGAACAATGGATTTAACCCAGATCTCTTGACTGGTGGTGAATGATTGATTTATTCAGCATTCAATCTATCATTTGTTGTCGCAGCATTTTCAGCCCTAAGTGGGATGGGTATGCCAGAAGTGGGTTCCTTGCTCGCTGTGCCACTGAATTCAAGCTGCCCTGGCTGATGAGGGGTGACACCCCAAAACCTGTTCCAGAATGCTTGTTTCTGGTCCAGGGAGTACCCGACTTGTCATTTCCGGCTGGACTGTTCCCATGAGGAGCAGGATCAAGACTAATTTGCATATGTCTGGTTCCAAACTGGGGTGGCGTATTGAGCAAAAAAGCAATTGATTTAACCCAGATCTCTTGAATTTGTGTGTGTGTGTGGGGGGGGGGTATGGTATATGAATGTGATATTTGTTCAGCATTCCGTCTATCCTTTGTTGCCACTGCACTATGTTAAAAGGCATGCTCACATTCACAGCGAAGATTAAACAGCCAGCAAAGACCAGGGTGATAACACCCAGAGTGAACAAAGAATGCGAGGCTTGTCCATCAGACCCAGAATATAGCAAGGGCCAATACTGAAGAGATGCTCCTCCAACAGATCAAGAAAGTAAGAAATACGATGCGTCAGAGAAACGTGTTGCTGCACAAGCAACTAATCACCTTCACATTGCTAATTCTGTAGCTTTACTTTTGCATTATAACTGAGCCCAATGAGACGAGATGAAAGAGTTATTCCAGCATATCCCTGAACAGTATCGTCAGAAAGGGACTCAATTTGTAGAGGAAGGCAAAATAATTTCCAGTGCCACCATACAGCACACACTTGATTCAGCCAATACCAGTGCACAGGAAGTGATTACTAGTATTCTCATTAGGCGCCTTGCATGGCTTAGGGTCTCTGGCTTTAAGCACGATGTACAACAACATCTTCTAAATCTACCCTTTGATGATCAACATTTATTTGGACTGCAGGTAGATGACATGTTAGAGAAACTGAAAAAACAGCAAAGCCATGGGTGCCGTACAAACATTCCAGCATAGAGGCTCCTTTCAGAGAGGGCAATATAGAGGTGCTACAAGAGCTGTCACATCTACAGATTTAGCCATTGCACTAAAACAACAGGGTCCGTATCAGGCGCTGTACTCCAAAGGAACCTAGTAGAAAATGACATTATAAAAATAATCAAGGAAGAGGTCCCGTTTCCATCTCTGAATCCACCACATCTACCAAACAGTGACAAGCTGAGCCTCCAACTCAAAATAAAACAGCAGATGGGGAACAGTTACAACAATTCCAACAACACTGTATACAGCTTCCCACCGATCAGTGGGCTCTTGTTATCTTCAAAGACTGGTATTGCCTAGAGCTTACAAATACCCCACCCACAATACCACCAAAACACAAAATATGTCACCAGAACATCTTGAACTCCTCCAAGAAGCGGTTCAAGCTCTGCTTCGAAAAGTAATTGTAGGAAAGTGCCCCCACTTTTTGCCCTAGTACTTTTCAACTGAAAGTGCACTAGCTCCCTGCTAAACAGGCGTGAGTGCTCTTTCCCTTAACACAAGGTAAATATCTAATTGTACCACAGTTGGCAAGGCCTTTAGCACCTCTGTAAGTCCCTAGTAAGTGGTACGCCTGGTACCAAGGACATTGTTACTAAAGAGGGTCCCTGAGGGCTGCAGCATGTATTATGCCACCCTAAGGGAACCACATGCAAATTGCATGCAGACTGCCATTGCAGGTTGCGTGAAATGGTGAACACCATTTTGAAAACACCACATGGCACACTCCCCGTGTGCCATGCCCAATCACACTGCATATAGTATGTGTAAGTCGCCCCTACAGCAGGCCTTAGAGCCCATTGGTAGGGTGCATGCTATTATATGTGAGGACATATCTGCTTGAATAGAGATGCCTGTGTGATGTCCGATTCCATTGCCACAACATTGCAAGTGTTCAGGAAGCCTTCTTAAACATATGTACTGGGCACTGGTCATTACGAGTTACCCAGCTACATAATGGCTTCACTGACAATAATGGTGTTTGGTATCAAACACCTTGTCTTAATATATCTGTACTGTTGCTAGTACTAGATTTGTGACATGCACCCACTGGGAACCTTAGAAGTCCCCCTGAAAACCTACTAGTCCACTAGAGTGCTGGCTGACTGGTAGCACCCAGCCTGCCCCCACAGATGGGTTTCTGACCCTCTGTAGGTGTGAGCCTTAGCTCTGAGGTCAGGAATAATGCCTGCTCCGGCGGAAGGTGGTCACACCTCCTCCAGCAGGATTGCTAGTGATTTAGCATATCAAGACCCGTGGCTTCAAAGCTTCTACCGCCTTTGATATGCGACCCCGGCTTCCCCCAGACCTGGAAGATGCCAATCCCTGCGGTCCATTTGGCACTAGGACAGACCAGAATATTAGTTAGTCAGAATGTGAGTTCACTCTCAGGCTAGTCACACCCCTAAGGTGTGCTACTTCAAGTGTGAACAACTAAGGAAGGGTTCCACCATTTTGTTTTTAGTGGAACTAGGAACTCTGGGTCCGGTTTGGTCCCACTCGCCACAGGAAGTGTTCATATAGGGAGTGTAGGCACGCCAGGGGTAGGTGCCCATTGGCTACAACCTTACACTCCCCTTAACACCCCTAATTACAGTATGCAGGTGCCCCCCTGACACCAGAAACTTGGATTCAATGACTAGAAACTGAGGAAGGACGAATATGGACCAACAGAATGAGAACAGAGGACCTGTATTAAAGATTGGTGCCAAACCCCGCCAGGCTACTTGCCCTTCAACAGTCACAGAGACTGATTAGTCCAAAGGCTGCACATCCTCACCAAACCCTTGGAAGACCATCCAGCATCTCAACAACCAGTAAAGATCTCCCTTTGGGTGGAGGAGCCACTCCCCAGCATCTGCAGGTACCAACTGCACTGGCCTGGTTCACCATTTTGCTGACCCCCAGGTCTACTGAGGGAGCAACTTGCCACGAGGAAATCACAGAGAGTCCCAGGAGTCAGCCGAGTTGCTTCACCAAGTCTTGAGACGCTGAGTCTCCCTGCACTATTACCATAGCCCTTACAACAACCAAGTCTTGTTGCTTGTCCAGTCTGTGTGCCACCAACGCCAACCTGCCCTTGAGGAACATCAAAATCTCCAAGGCCATTACCAAGAGTGGCCCTGAAGTCTTGTCTTTTTTTCTTTCCCTCTCTAGGTCTCCAACACAAAGTGAGAGCCTTTAACAGCAGCTACCCGCCAAACAAAATACCTCTGCACTTGAGCCCCCAAGCCCGGTTCCATGTAAACCAACGGTGTCCCTGTCCTCCAGAGATCCTCAAGAGCCGAGCCCCCCTTTGTGTTCTGCTGGGCTTGTCCTCAAATCCCAGCTGGCAGCCGTTCTTTCCAGAGGTACTCCCCCAGAGACTTTAATGGGTAGCGTTCTAGGCTACCATCGTGACCAGCAACTCTGCATCCGGGCACACCAAAGCCAGTATATCTGAACTTCTGAAGGTTCTTTGGACCTTGGCCCCTAAGCACCTTAAACCCAGTAGAGTAACCCTGAGAATCGTTTAAGTGTACCTATACAGTAAGTATTTCTCCCATAGGATAACAGTACCGCATTCAAGGCTCATGCCTCATATCTGACAGCTGTGATTTTCTGCTGTGTTTCTTGTAAAATTCTTTAAAGTCTAATGTATTTACCTGAATCTGATCATCTTGGTGTCTATGATTATATAAAAAATCTGTTATTTTTCTAACTTGGTCTTGAGTTTCTTCTTGAGTTTCTGTCTTATTTATTTCCTATGTGTGTACAACAAATGCTTAACATTACTCTCTGATCAACATCACTGCATATCCACGCTACCATAAGTAGACAAATTGAGATTATTAATTTAAACCCTGTAAGCCAATAAGGGTTGTCTGATGTTACTGCATGGTGTACCTCGATTTGGTACTCTACATAGAAAGCCGACTTCCTACAAGGGCTATAGAAATAGTCCCAAAACAACGTCAGGAGTACAGAGTATACTCACTATACTCCCTGATTCCCAAAAAAACGGAATAATAAGGCCTATTCTAGAACTCAGGCCACTCAACAGTTATATCTCCCCAGAACACTTTCACACTACAGGATGTGATACCATTGCTACAGCAAGGAGATTTCATGACGGTCATAGACTTCAAAGACACCTACTTCCATATTGTAAGAAAGTAGGATCTGCTTTTATTGTTACCCCCACTTTTTGCTTGATGTAATGCTGTTTCTGGCTAGTCTGACTGGTATCCTGCTAATCTCTGTTTTCTCTCCCCTAAATTGGTATGGTAAGTACTTCGTTACATCCAGATGGGTCACTTGTGTACACTTATCAGTCCCTACTATATGGTACTAATGTACCCAGGGCTTTTGCACAACAGGGGTCCCCCATGGGCTGAGGCATGTATTATACCACCCATGGTAGACCACTCAATGTGTAACTACAGGCCTGCCATTGCAGCCTGTGTAAGCTGGTGCTAGCACCACTTACGAAAGATATAGGTTTCCCTAGGTCTACGGTCACTGCACTTAAAACCTATAAGTCACCCCTACAGCATGCCTTTCAATCCTGAAGGGTACAAGAAGGGAGTGATCCCAGTGAGAACAAACTATAACATAAAAATCAACATCACCTTTAAATAAATTACAATCAGTATCTTATCATGTTAAGCACATTTATTCATGTCGAACATGTATTTTTCATAATCAAAACAGCACATTTATCTGTAAAATTGTGAAGAGGTGCCCCAGGAGGAAAGGGGGGAAAAGTACAGCAATGTTCGAAAGTGAACGTTGGTGAGAGAGGGAGGGCAGTGAGCAGTATGTACATCCAAATCATAAATGGCATATCCAGCCTTATCCAAGGCTTACCTATCTACAAAACCATGATATTTTGAAAAGATACAGTGAATCAATCACGGTAATCAATATGTGGCAAACGAAATAAAACCATCGACGTTTCAACCCCAAGGTTGTATGTAGGGAATTCTGGTCCTTACAGTAGGGTCTTCATCAGGACCGTGAGAGGCGCCTACAGGTAATTTAAAAGTGACTTTTCTTCCAGGGGATCCTCATCATTAGTCATAAGCACATGAATATATATATATATATATATATATGAATATATATATATATATATATATATATATATATATATATATATATATATATATATATATATATATATATATATATATATATATACGCACGCTGCACTACTCTCCCGATAAATCCAACTGGAAAAACAGCAACAACGAACTCGTTAATGCACAAAAAGCAGTATTTTATTTTGCAAATAAATCGGCAACCTCACTCGACATGTTTCGAGACCTAGTCTCTTGGTCACGAGTGCCGTTAGTGCTATCTCATTGGTATGAATAAACATGTGTTTTAGAACAAATAATAACAGTGAAAACAGACCTTCGTTTCTTAACTCAGTCATAACACCCGAAAAAAAGCTTCAATGGCGAGTATTCTTATAATAAATGCATAGTCCTTGTTTTACATCACATTAGTTTTTCTTATGAACAAAAATCATAATAAATAATGTCCGTGCTTAAATACAACTCCAATGGCAAGTATGGGGGATATCGCACACTTGCCCCAGTATTGGAACTTTCATAGATTCCCATGCTTTGTATCATTCCCCGTCGTCGGAATGGGAGCCTCGGTAAATAGAAAATACCATAGTAGTAAGCACAAAGTGAAAAAATAGGCCTAGGCCTCATCTCATTTTGTAGCTTATCCACCTCCTTTTGTAAAAGAGACCAAACTTCTGCAGTAACCAATCAGAGCCACCTCACCCCACAGAACCTTGCTGAAGGAAGCTCAGAGCCTCAGATTTTCTACCGCACGTTGTGCAAGGGAGTCTCCATTGAGCTCTGCTCAGTTTTCTTTAGTTTTTCTGACTATTTCTTCAACTTCTTGGATTCTTTTTCGTCATGTCTGACAAGGAGAAAAAAGCCCTCTTTAGAGCCTGTGCCACCTGCTCCAAAAAGAGGTTGTTTGTTGAGGACAAACATTTGGACTGTATTTACTGTCTGTATCCGGACCATAAACCTACAGGCTGCCCGATTTGCAGATCCTTCTCAGCAAAGACCTTGAGGGACAGGGAAGGACGTCTCCTCACCTGGCTCCAAACGATGAAGGAACGGAAGGATATTGTGTCTTCGGACAGTGAGGGCTCCTCGTCAATGGTGTCATCTAGGAAGTCTCAGAAAAGGGGTAGGTCTCCCCTTTCTGCTTCAGGCGAGTCCCTTCACAAGGCCTTACCAGGGACCTCTGATAGGTCTGACAGGCCTGCTTCCCTAAAATCTCCTCACCACGGTGAAAAGGAGAGGCAGGGTAAGCCTGAGGAACAACAACCCTCAAAAAAGGTAAAAAAGTCGTCAACTGTTTCTTCACCTCCCTCTGAGAAGGATAAGGGGGTCAAGAAGCCTTCAACTTCTGTTCAAGAAGTCGCTTCAGAGAGGAAGCAGAGGTCGTCGACGGTTAAAGTTTCAGGTACGTCGACGACGAGTGTTAAAAAGGACAGCTCTGTGAAAATTGCATCGTCGACGGGCTCGTCGACGACGACGGCTGCGTCGACGACGACGGCACCGTCGACAGTTTTCAAAGCTCCGGATGCCTGTGCGGCGTCGACGAGAATGACCATCTCCACGTCGACGACGATGACTGCAAAGCTGGCGTCGACGGCGATGACGAGGACGACATCGACGACGACGGTGTCGTCGACGGCGGTTACCATGGTGCTGACGACGAGCTCGTCGACGACCCCGTCGACGCTACCACCATCGTCGACGATGAGTTCAACCTCGTCGACGGCGCAATCCACGATGCCGAGGACAGTGTCTACGTCAACGCTTCCACCGTCGACGCAGTCCCATAAAGAGTTGCTGTCGGCGACGACGACATCGTCGACGATGTCGTCGACGACGGAAGGTTCCGAAAAAAATTGTTTTTTCACGTAAAAAGAAGCTAATAACGCCAGAGATGACGTCTCCGCGACAGGTTCAGAAATTTCCACCTAGTCTGCTGTTGGATGATGACTCTGATGAAGAGGCTTTCAGTGAATTTGGACAGGCTTATAGCCCATCTGACCTGCGGGTTAAGGTTCAGGATGTCAGTTCTGAGGAAGGGGAAATGGAACACCAGCAATATGTTCCGGAGCATTATTATGAGGAAGAGCACACTACTACCAGGCAGATGCCGGTACAGCAGCCTGTGCGTCCGCTACCAGAGGGGATGGTGGCGATGCCCTCCACATTGGTTGCGGATCTACAACTTATGTTGCAGGACTACCGGAAACGTTTCCCTACTCCTCAGGAGGCTCAACGAGTGCGACCTCCCACGCCTCCGCCTCAGACATTGCAACCTGTGGCAGACCACTATGTTCCTACAAGAGAGCGTTCCACTGTGCCGGAGGAGCGCACACAAGAGGTGGTGCAAGTGCACGATACTGATGATGACACTGCTTCTTCGGATGCAGACCAACAAGCGGATCCTGATCAGGATCAACAGGCGCCTTGGAATCCTACTGACCCGGCGGATCCAGACAACGCAGATCCGGACAGCAATACCTCGCCTCCAGCGGACGTCGGAGGTTTTCACAACCTAATGGAACGGGCTTCCAAAAGATTCGGTCTCCCAGTGACCACGGTTCAATCGGAATGTTTCCTATATGACTTTAAAGAACCATTCAGGAAATCAGTACGGTCAATACCAATCATTGAGCATGTCTGGTCTGAGGGCTTGAAGGCTATGCACAACCCGGCCACAGTCCTCCCGGTGCTACCAAGACTAGAGAAGAAGTACAAAGCACCTGATGGCAGTCCGGCATGTTTGCTTGGCCAACCGAAACCGGACTCGGTCATTTCTCAGGCCGCCCAAAGCAAATCTAAAAATCCTTCTACGCCGCTGACTACACCGCCAGATAAGGAGGGCTGACGCCTGGACAATGTAGGCAAACGATTTTCAGCAATGGCAAGTCTTCTGGTTAGAGCAGCCAATGCTTTAGCAATTCTGGGACGCTATGATCGCCAGATGTGGTGCGACCTTACGCCATTTATAGAGGAATTGCAGGATTCTTCTAAAGAGGAAGTGAGGAAGATTTTGCTTGAAGGGGAGCGGGCTTCCTCGGAAGTCATTGATGTCGCAATGGATATTGCGACCACCGCATTTCGAGCACTTGCCGGTTCGGCGGTGCTACGACGCCAAGGGTGGTTAAAGGCCACATGGTTCAGGCAGGAAGTGCAGAATAAGATCTTGGATCTGCCATACGACGGTGAGATGCTGTTTAACAAGCACGTCGATGAGGCCCTGCAAGGCATTAAAAAGGACACCGATACAGCTAAGTCCTTAGGAACATTGCAGTATCGCAAAGTACCCTTCAGAGGAGCTAGAGGTAAAGGCTTTTCCTCGTATAGAGGAGGAAATCAAAATCGCTACTCTTCTGGCTCACAATCTAGCCAGGCATATAAACCGCAATACTCTCAGAAAGGTTCTTTCTCTCGCCAGCAGCCTAGAGGACGTCAGGGGCAGCAAAGGAGAGACAACACCAGGAAACAATAGCGGCCAGGTGGCTCTTTCCACTGTTCCTGTTCCCTCATTCACATCAGTGGGGGGCAGGATTGCCCATTGCCTCAACAACTGGATGATCATTACATCGGATCAGTGGGTCCTACAAATCGTCAAAGAAGGACACACGTTGGAGTTTCAAAACCTTCCTCCAACAAGAGCGCCGGATGCCTTTCCTCCCAAACATCTCAAACTCCTTCATCTCGAAGCCCACCAGCTTTTCACCAAGGGGGCGGTAGAGCCTGTACCCCTTTCTCAGAAGGGGAAAGGGTTCTATTCCAGGTTCTTCCTGGTTCGGAAGACAAAGGACAAGTGGCGTCCAATTTTAGATCTACGGCAGCTCAACACTTATCTCGTAAAGTTGTCCTTCAGGATGGTCACTCTTCAGGACATCCTTCGTCTCCTCAATCCGGGGGATTACATGGAGACTCTAGATTTGGAAGACGCCTACTTCCACGTTCCTATTCATCCAGCTCACAGGCAATATCTTCGTTTTACAGTGGGCAAGAGCCACTTTCAATTCAAGGTACTACCGTTTGGACTCCGGTCCGCTCCGCGGATCTTCACAAAGGTTCTGGCTCCGGTAGCAGCTTATCTCAGGAGGCAAGCTATTCAGGTTTTTCCATATCTGGACGATTGGCTGCTGAAGGCTCCATCTGCTCTAGAAGCGTCCGTTGCAGTCCAATCATGCAAAGACCTGTTCGAGCAACTGGGTCTTCGACTCAACAGGGAAAAGTCTGTCCTATGCCCCTCCAGGTCAGTGAGGTTCCTAGGGGCCATCCTGGACACGGAGAGTTGTCTAGCCTTTCCATCAGAGGAGCGCCAAAACAAACTAACTTGTTCAGCTCGGCTTCTTCAATCTCGAAAGACGCTGAGAGTTCGCAGGTACAAGTCGCTTCTCGGATCGATTTCATCCTGCATACCATTAGTTCCACACTGCAGGCTCAGAATGCGTCCGCTACAAGAACAATTGGACAAGCAGTGGCGGCAGGTCACAGGGTCCTTCGACGACAGGATTGTCGTTACCCCGGAAATGAGAAAGGCAGGCGGCTGGTGGCTGCTGAAGGACAATCTTTGCAAGGGTCTGTCGTTTCGACTTCCACCATCTCCCCTGGTTGTGATAACGGATGCTTCCATGGAAGGATGGGGAGCGGTCCTCCAAGAGCTAAAGGTCAGCGGCCATTGGAGTCCAGCCCAGGTCAAGTTTCATATCAACCTTCTGGAACTTCTCGCTATCCGTCTGGCTCTACAAGCTTTTCTTCTGAGGATTCGCAACCGTGCAGTGCTGGTACGTACGGACAACACCACAGCCATGCACTACATAAACAAACAGGGCGGAACAAGATCCTCCACTCTCTCCAGGGAAGCCCAGACGCTGTGGAATTGGGTAATCCAGAACAATGTCTCCCTCTCAGCGGAACATCTAGCAGGGACCCTCAATATCAAGGCAGACGCTTTGAGTCGCCAAAGGACAGTCTCTCACGAGTGGGAACTAGACCAGACCGTTCTGGAGGAGCTCTTTGCACGATGGGGGACGACATCCATCGACCTGTTTGCAACTCCCCAGAACGCCAAATGCCAGTCCTTCGCAAGCAGGGTTCACCATCGGGAATTCTTGGGGAATGCGCTTTTGATTGCTTGGTCAGGCGCCTTTGTTTACGCTTTTCCTCCCATTCCGCTGATTCCGAAATTGATCAGCAAACTCAAGGTGGAACCATGCAGGATGATTCTGATCGCTCCAGCATGGCCCAGACAGTTTTGGTACGCGGAACTCCTTCTACTCTCCCAGGACCAGCCAGTTCTACTGCATCCTGTTCCAACACTGTTAACGATGTCCCACGGACAAGTTCTACATCCGGACTTGAAGTCGCTGCGATTGACAGCGTGGCTCCTGAGTTCCGAGAATTCCAAGGTTTAAGTCTCTCAGGGGAATGTAGAGAAATTTTGGCCCAGGCCCGAGCTCCTAGTACCAACAAGACCTATTGTGCTAAATGGAAGAGATTCTGTGTTTGGTGTCGGAAGGAAGGTTTACACCCATATACTTCTGCTCCACACCAACTCTTGCCTTACATACTTTCACTGGCTAAATCTGGATTGGCTCCGTCTTCCGTGAAAGTCCATCTGGCGGCCATCTCTAGATTCAGACGTTCATCTTCAGGTCCTTCTCTATGGTCAGCGAGGATTATCAAACAATTTCTGAAGGGTTTATTCAGGGTCTTTCCTCCAGTCCGGCCGCCACCTCCGGCCTGGCATTTGAATTTAGTCTTGTCATCTCTCATGAAAGCACCCTTTGAGCCTGTTCATAAGTCTGACCTTAAGTTTCTTTCTTGGAAACTGGCTCTTCTCTTGGCCCTGACATCGGCTCGGAGAGTAAGCGAGCTCCAAGCTTTCACGATTGAAGAACCCTTTCTACAATTTAAGAACCATGTTCTGATCCTGAGAACGAATCCTAAGTTTATCCCAAAGGTGCCCTCAGAATTCCACCTGAATGAGCCAGTAGTCTTAAAACCGTTTTTTCCACAGCCTTCCACTCCTGCGGAAAGGACTTTGCACTCTTTGGACATTCACAGATGCCTGAAGTTCTACCTAGAGCGAACAAAACACTTCAGAAAGTCTACACAGCTTTTCGTTTCTTTCAGTGCTCCACGCAAGGGATGTCCAGTTTCTAAAGCTTGTATTTCCCGCTGGATTTCTAGTGCTATACAATTTTGCCACCAGGCGGCTGGAAAACCTCTGCAGCGAGCAGTTCGTGCTCACTCTACCAGGTCCATGGCTTCATCGACAGCTCTATTCGCAGGTGTCCCAATCAAGGACATTTGTAGAGCAGCAACATGGAGCAGTGTCCACACCTTCACTCGCCACTACTGTTTGGACTCTTCTGTGAAAGAAGATGCGGCAGTGGGCCAGGCAGTTTTGAGGAATCTTTTCCAATAAGTCGGTGAGCTTTCCTTTCTATCCCGCCTTCCTATTGCATATTTTGTTTTACTGCATTGTCATATTTTATGATCCTCTGTGTTTCTACTGTTCTGGTCAGAAATGTGTAACATTGTCAGGTTCATGTATTGCAAAATATGCTTTTCTGTTTTACTGCTGGTTACTCTGATACAAAGCATGGGAATCTATGAAAGTTCCAATACTGGGGCAAGAAAACAAGTTACTTACCTGTAACTTTGGGTCCCCAGTATTGGTAACTTTCATAGATTCCCATGCGCCCACCCGCCTCCCCTGGGAAAGCTCAGTCTTCTTGTCTTGGGGATAGCTGTTCACAACGGCTACGAAAATCTGAGGCTCTGAGCTTCCTTCAGGAAGGTTCTGTGGGGTGAGGTGGCTCTGATTGGTTACTGCAGAAGTTTGGTCTCTTTTACAAAAGGAGGTGGATAAGCTACAAAATGAGATGAGGCCTAGGCCTATTTTTTCACTTTGTGCTTACTACTATGGTATTTTCTATTTACCGAGGCTCCCATTCCGACGACGGGGAATGATACAAAGCATGGGAATCTATGAAAGTTACCAATACTGGGGAACCAAAGTTACAGGTAAGTAACTTGTTTTCTTCCGGCATCCAATATCTGAAATGGACCTCAGCCTATTACCCGGAGGAGTTAGGGGTTACCTCATTTCAAACCCGAGTGGGTTTTTGAATGATAGAACTTTATAGACCATGAACAAACATTCATGCCATCTACGTCTTGACCCCCATTAGGTTATATGCTGTGCTGAAGGTACGTATTAACCCGGCACCCCTGCGCAAGACATTGTAAATCACACATTTCTCTTTTTCTCTTTCATCATTGCCGAAGTGGGCATCCAAATGTTCATCTTAGCATCCTAATTGTGCTGTACAATAAAAAAATATACGACTTCTCTAACAATAATCACTCAAAGCTACTGATACTTTCTCTCTTTCACGTTTCTTCAAATCTCCGTGTTCAGCATAATCTGTCAAAAAATATAAAAAAACAAAAAGTATAAAAAATGTGAAAACACTAACAGTGACTAAAAATGTAAACAAGCATACAACATGAGCATCTCATAAACAAAATTACAAATTTTACATTTTCTCACATTTTCAAATGGGACTCTACCTACGGAGACCTTAAAACACTGTAAACTCTACACTTTCTCTTTAAATGTGGCTAAAAACTCTCATCTCTTACAGATCAGACAATGAACAATAGTTTTTCAAAATTTGAAAAGCACCTTTACAGTATGAACTGCTCATCTCTCTACCCCAAGTGTACTGAGAGCTCCTCATCGCAGTTGTGTCCTATCAGGGCTAATGTCCTGTACTGTATAAAAAGCCTTGATTCAAGGCGGCGTAGGCTCTGTACTCTGTTGCCTCCCCTTTCATTGAGGTTGATAGTATCTAATACACTAAAACTGAATAAATTTGTGTTTTGTTTGTGGTGGCTTTGGAAAAGTGCGGGCGATTGGGTATTGTTTGTCGACATTTTTAATCGCTTGTAAGTGTTCAAGGATCCTTATCCTGGCCTTATGGACGGCAGCCTATCTACGCCTTTTTGCAAGGACAAAAAGGCACATATACTGCTAAGTCAGTATTGCAAGACGTGTGTTCAGTAAAACGGAATGATTGACCGCCTGGTGACATTCTCAGTTCTTCCATGTTCTTACTGTTCTTACACGCCTTGCATTTCCTGCATGTGCAGAATCCTTGTATTCCCAAAATTCTCACTTTAGACGGTTCTATAGCCCTGCAGAGAAAATCTTTTAACAATCTTGCTCTCCTGAAAGTTACTTGTGGAGAAACATCAACACATTTAGCTATATCAGGATCTGTGTGTAATATTGGCCATTATAAACGCTGTGCAACAACCCACATCACGTGACAATAGAACTACAAAGAGAGTAACATGGATAACAGACTCGTAGTTCACATCATGAGCATGCATTACGACATATTCATAAATCGTGAACATGCAATACAAGCAGGCTGTATACATTTAGGCATTGCTATACATACATAATGGTTACCTTTAAATGCATATTTCACCGCTTAAACATGAACATTTTACTCGCCATGTTTTTTTCCTCAAGCTTTTTTTCTTTGTTTTTAAATCATAACTTAATTGATACTACCTCAGGTTTCTATTATGTAATATCACTGTATTAATGCTAAAGTTATTTATGATATATACGCTGTTTAGGCTACATACCATAAAGACATGCTGCGAGTTAATTACAATCATGCTGCCCATATGGGTTCAGGAACTGTCTGTCAATAGCGTTTTCTATTTGACTACTATTTTTCGTGTATCGCCCCAGTGGGCTTATTGACTAACCAACATTGTATCTCTCTTTATTAAAGTGAACCCCATTCTCTCCCATGGTACTTAAAGCAATATTTACAAAATACACAATCCTTCATAAAACCTTAAAATCGAACTTACGGGGACTGCCCTCTCCATTAACAGATTCCATTAATACTAAATTCCTACTATACTCATTACAGGTGAGTGATCAGGTCCTCTTCTACATTCAAACCAGTCGGCGCCTTGGTATTAAGCTCCACAATGTACCAGGATTCAAGGCGTCTTAATTTTTTCTCCTTATCTCCGCCGCGAATACTCTGTGGCACACTGTCTATCACAAAGTAACTCAAGCCTGAGTCATCTTTGTTGTGTTCATGCTGAAAATGGCGGGCGACTGGGTAGGCTTTATCTCCATTTCGTATGGCCCTCATATGTTGTAAAACCCTAATGTGGGCAGGATGAATTGTGCTGCCTACGTACCTCAGGCCACAAGGGCACTGAAGGACGTAGACAGCAAAATCCGTTTTGCAAGTGAAGCAACCTCTGAGCTTTTTCATTCTTTTGGAAAGGCCTAGTGTATATGGCTGTGTATTTCTTCCTTGTTAACAGGCCTTACATTTCAGACATGTCACAAATCCCGGTTTTCTTTTAAGCCAAGTCGAACCACCTGATTTAGTTTTTTGTGGGAGCATGTTGGAAACTAACATCTGTTTAAACAATCTTGCTTTCCTGAATATTATGGCTGGTCTTTTTGGCACTAATGGATTCAATACCGGATCGTTATAGATCAGATGCCAATGTCTATTCAGTATATTTCTGACCTTTCTGTGTTTCCGATTATAAGTTGTAATCAATCTAACTTGGTTGTTTGGGGTATTGCGTTTGTTCTTTGCTTTGCTGTCATTGAACAAAATGTCCTCCCTGCTTTTTTTCATTGCTTTAACAATTGAACTGCGAATGTTGTCATTTGTAAAGCCTCTCTCCTTGAATCTCGAGCTAAGTGTAGTGAGTTCTACTTCTAAATTTGCTGTATCACTACAGTTATGTATAGCTCTTAGACTTTCCCCATAAGGGATACGTTTTATCAGACTTTTCGGATGGAAACTTGCTGCGTGAAGCAGCGTGTTTCCTGCTGTTGGCTTCCTTTACATATTTGAATGGAGTTTGGAGTCCTTGACGAACACTGTAAGATCTAAAAAATGTAATGATGAAGCACTGATTGTACTGGTAACTTTCAACTGTAAATTTTTTTGGGGGAGTTTTTTAATAGTTTTTTAATAAAGCTTCGGGCTGATTCTTCGGTTCCTCACCAAACAATAAATAGGTCGTCGATGTACCGACTCCAATGTAGGACATTAGTCTCCCATTCATGCTGGAACTCCGCTAGGACCACCTGCTCCTCCCACCAGCCCATATGCAGATTTGCATAGCTGGGGGCGAAGCAGGTACCCATCACGGTTCCACAGATTTGCTTGTATAGGACAGTGTCAAATAGAAAGAAATTATTTTTTAAACACACAGATGCCATAGATATTATCATCTGCGTGTGTGACCAAAGGTTGATGGGACGATCCTTTAAAAAGTGCTTGATGCCCGCAGGCTATCCTCATGCTTTATACTGGTATAAAGCGTGGTAACGTCAATGGTCATCAAGAGAAGATCTTTTTTCCCAGGGGAGGTCATAGATTTTTTCTTAGGAAATCTCTTGAATCTTGGATATATGATGGTAGTTGTTTTACTAAGGAACAGAGGAAGGAGTTGATAAAACGTGATGTATTTTCTAGCGCTCCCCCTATGGCGGAAATAATAGGCCGCCCTGGTGGGTTATCTGCATTTTTGTGCACCTTTGGAATAAGGTAAAATACTGGAGTCACTGGGTTTGAAATTTTAAGGAATTGGAGCTCTTCTCGTGACAAGAGATTTTGGCTGTACCACTCTTGGAATTGGATATTATACATATCATGGCTGCTCCTCATTTCCTTTTCTTGAATTTTAATGTAGTTGGTACGATTATTCAGTTGTTTATTAGCTTCTGTAAGATATTTTTCCTTATCCAAAGGACAATGTTCCCACCCTTGTCCGCATCCCGTACTATGCAATTTTTGTCACTTTTCAATTTGGTAATTAAAGCATCAAACTCTTTCTCTTTCTTAGTGAATACTTTATGCTGTACACTGGTGCATTTTTCTAAATTTTTTAGATCATTCGTAATCAATTCGTGGAACACATCCACCGCATTGCGTGCATTCAAAGGAATTAATTTAGAACTTGGTCTAAAGTCTGTGGGGACACTGCTTACAATGTCCACATCTTGCTCCATGGCCACCTGTCTTGCTTAGCTACTAGTTGTTGGTATTTCTACTTCTGATCCACCAGGAATCACTGCTGACTGATCATTAGAGTCTGGTATTGGCAAGCAGTCTATGTCCCGCAGATCTAACATCATGTCCATATCTGCCACTGACAGACTATCATTTAAATTAGGATTTCCCACAATTATATTAGGTGTTTATTTAATGCAAAGAACTTCTTTAGTTTGAGATCTTACAAATTTGTATGTGTCCACTCTTTTCTCCACATAATTAAACTCTGCCGGTGGACAAAAGGAAAGACCAGGTTTGAGTATTTGTTCATCTTAATCAGTAAGGGGTGTCTGTGTTAAATTGATAATAGTCGTGTCCTTGGCAGTTGTATCCTGGGTCATTTGTTCTCGCTCCGTGAGGCTGCGTTGGTATTGTTTCCTGCTTTTGTGCCTCTGTTGAATATATATATATATATATCACACCAACCGGTATCTTCTTGTTAAAGAAACCAAAGGGACACAGCGGGGATCAGGCTGAAGGCCGGTTTAATTACAGAGATTTCGGCATGATGCATTTAGACTTAACAGTCTTCTTCAGATGCCTTGACATCGGGGTATAGAGTCCCACCCTCATTTATACCTCCTTGGCTCCTCCCCATACTCGGAGTGCAGCTGGCTCAGATACGAAATACGAGTCCTCAATTTAACAGTCTCAATGAGGACTACAGTTCCCAGAAGTCAATAGGGTGATACAAGACTTCGATGGAGCGCAAAATCCCCTAGATAAGGTCCTGCTCGTGCCTTCTAGAGGTGGGTGACAAAGCTCTATGTAAGTCCGATTTAGATGTAATATCAGTTCTCCTCGAGTCCCTTTCGCTTTTCCTCAATCACTTTTGCCAGCAGGGTCATGGATCAGCAGAACAGTGCCTGCGCCCCCCGTCAGATCCTGGTTGCTCCTAGCAAAAACTGCATGCTGGGTCGGTCTCTGAGGCGGTCCAGGGAGAAAACCAACCACTTGGAGAAATCAGAATCTTGCCAGAGATTCCCCCGGACACTTGTAAAGCAGGTCCCTTTCGCACGCTACTGGCAGACGTGCCTTTAAATCACACCAACCGGTATCTTCTTGTTAAAGAAACCAAAGGGACACAGCGGGGATCAGGTGGAAGAGCGCTTTAATGATAGAGATTTCGGCATGATGCATTTCGACTTAAGTCTTCTTCAGATGCCTTGACATCGGGGTATAGAGTCCCTCCCTCATTTATACCTCCTTGGCTCCTCCCCATACTCGGAGTGCAGCCTTTCATATAGTAAAAAAGTCTGAGCAATGTTGTAAGAATTTCCCTTGCATAGAACAGAAAAGATCTTGCTTTACCAGAAATACTGTCCTCTAATCCAAAGATGATAAGTGGCAATGAAATTACTAATGATGTATTCAAAATGGAATTCAAGGTAGACACCACTTCCTCCCAGAACTGGCCGATGTTGGGGCATTCCATGAACATGTGAATATCTGAAGCTTCTGGTAAATTGCATTTATTACATTTCTTGTCTGGGAGAAATTTGGAAAGTCTCAGAGGTGTTATATATGCCCGATGTGCTGTAAACAGATGGTTACGCCTCAGCCATGATGGCTTCACCACTTTATAGAGGAGCGCAAAAGATCTTAACCATATCTCCTTACACTGAAAGCCAGTTGTCTCTCCCCACAATTCATCTGGAAGGGTGAAATCCCCATCGGTTTCCTCCAGAAGCTGCCAATACCAGAAGGCCACCTCCTTACCACCCCTAGGTCTTTCTAATAGCAGCTGCTCCAGGGAGCTTGATTTCCCGAATAGTAAGTCTTTGCACCGCTGGGCTCTCCCCCAGCTTTCCAAGTGGATGAATTTAAATCTAGAGAATGCTGGACCTATACGCTCATGTAATTCATCCCAAGAAAGTATCGATCCGTCCACCAATAGCTCTCCCCATCTAGCAATCCCAGCCTCCTCTAATGGAGAAGATAAGCTGTCCCTTAGGCACTCCGGTAAACCCGGGGAGTCCCATATGGGAGCGAAATTGGAGTAGTAAGACAGCCCCAATCTTCTTCTAATGGCTAGCCAGACCTTAGCCCATGACTGTATAATTTTTAGCCTTATTTTCTTGAAAAATTTCTGGTAAAGCGAGATCTTTTCTGTTCTATGCCATTTTGTTGGCTAGAAGGCAGTTTTGCATACGGTGGGTGGAAAAAACTGCTCCAATATATTCGGACTGGCTCACGTCTTTATACGAAACATCAAAGGTGGACATGGCTAGAGCTTGCGATAATCCTAACTTGGCCTTTTGGGATCTGTTGATACAGTGGAGATAGTGTTCCGGGGGTTTTTTTCTGCTTTTTTTTTTTTTTTTTTTCCCCCTGGTCCTATGATTATGCCACCAACACTCCTTGGACCGGGTCTGGCCTTGATACGGTTTTTGGTCCTTCAGGTTGAGACATACCTAGATGGAGTCAGCGTAAGATCTTAAAATCCCCTCTTCTTCTTGGGACTTCTCTGCCACCAGTAAAACATTTCGGATTCCGGTTCCAGAGATGGGTATCACATTTTTGGTTCCCTCTCTTGGTCGGGGACACGTAAGGTGGTTGGCAATTCCTAAGTAAAAGGTAAGGCAAAGGAGGACAAAAAAAAAAATAAAAAATTCCCTTGCGTATAAATACAATTTCAATAAAGCAGGGAGAGAGAAACACATTTGAAAACTGCTTTAATGCACAGCAGAAATCCTAACCCTGCAAAGAAGAACAAAAAAACATTGCCAGCCCATAGGCTGCATTTTAGAAACATAGTGTAGAAAGCTGAAATGGTAACCCACAGAAACACACATAATAAACTGGCACCGTGCCTTTAAGGCAACCATGACCCGTAGCTTCCCATCATGCCTCGGGGGTGACAGTTCGGTCAGTTGTTCTTTCTGGCTCCTTCGGTCAGACCCCTGGTAACTTCAGCTCTCCGTTTTTTCTGATTTCTGTCATAAATTTCTAATTTTTTGTCACAAACCTTTTACTTCTACGTCTTTTTACTGTTAAAGTATTTTTCTTCTATTTTTGAGAGAGTTGAGCATAATTTTCCAGTCAAATATGCCCTCTCTTTTTGACTCTTGCCCTTCCTGTGGCAAAGAAGGCTAAAACAGACTCCCATCCTGTCTGTATTCATTGCCTTCCTTCTGATCATGCTCCCAAGACTTGCCAGCATTTCTAGTCGATGTTCAAAAGAACTCTGAAGGACAGACAGAGGATTTGCCTCCATGGGCTGGCAGAGAAGGGAAAATCACCTTCAAGAGGCAGGCCTCAGGCCTCCGCTGAAGAAGAGGAGAGAGAGAGAGCCAGACCTCCATCTAAAAGCAAGGTTCCAGTCTGCCTCCATCGGCGTTGGGCTCGTCGCCGCTAATACCTTCATCGGCAGCGACTACATCGCCGAAAAGACCATCGACGGCGGGCATGCCGTCGCGAGAACACCGGTCGTCGACAAAGACTACAGGTACGTCGGATTCCCCACAGTCGTCAACCCAGCGACGATCAGCGTTGAGGAGTCGTTCTCTGTTGGTGCAGGCTCGCCCAACATTGAGGGACAGATCTCCGCCACCGTCAGGTCGTCGTTCGACGTCGAGACATGCTCTGCGTCGCCGGTTCATCGGCGTCAATGCAGGCATCTTCGTTGCCGTCCACCAGGCGGCAGTCACCGTTGAATCGTGCCTCGTTGTCAGTCAGAAATCATTATTTCGAATAATTAAAATCATAAAAGAAAAAAATACATACATCCTCCATAGATAAGAATAGTTAAGAAATAAATAAGCATTCATATATTATCGGTCATATATGTACAATATTTACAGTACTTCAATTGAGCAATCAAGAGGGCAAATGCACAAAAATTTAGCTCATATTAAAAATTTGGGGTAGCATATTTACAATATAAAATGCATCATTAAATTTCATTAGATGTAAAAAACCCGTAAGCCCCCTCTGCAACCTACTCGGCTATATCAAGCAGGTAAGCCTTTTATTATTTACCCTGGCTGCGGCCACCAGAAAACTTGCTACACTAAAAATTACACGCACACTACTCAGCATTTGCAAGTGTAGGAGCGCAGGCCTTACTTGAACAAAACCAGCTTCTCGTAATATAGGGTTTAAAAATTTTTTACGCGTCTTGGAAAAGTGCTCACAAAACATTATAAGATGGAGTGTGTCTTGTGTAGAGATGCTAAAGCAGGAGCATGGTGCGGCATCCTCTGGTTTCCCCCATTGCGGGAATATACCCAAAGTAAGATGGATTATATTAAACCTAAATCTAACCAGCAAAAAGTGAGGAAAAGGCTTAGTGATGATCTTAAGATAAGGTGCAATGAATGGGGAAGTCTCGCACCCGGTTTTCTAAGCATCATCTCCTCCTTTTCCGCCTCCAGAAGAATCCGGAAATTGTATTTAATCCACCCCAGATCGTCTTTCTTAATACCCTCGGGATGTAAATAATTAGGGTTGTCCCAGTCTGACGCACGCTGCTCTAACGTACGCCAGCCATGGGATTCTATCTACCTTCTCAAGGGCTAAGCAATCTTTTAGGATTCGGTGATTGAGGGAATTCTCCTCATTGAGCCACGTTTTTGCCCAACAAATCAATGGGGCCACTTTTAGATGGTCTGTAATGTAGCCCAAGCCTAATTCAGAGTGTACGGCAAATGTCGGAGAAGACTGTGGTACTGCTAACAGGGATCTAAGAAACCTTTTTTCCACCACTTGTATATTACCCAGAGGTGCTTAACCCCATATGGCTGCACCGTAAGAGGCAATCGCACAGCACTTAGATCTGTAAATTTTGAGCATAGCCTCCATCTGCCTTGCTCCCAACATCATAGAGAAGCTAAGAAGGGCTGTTGTAGATCTTGCAACAACATTACACTTCTGCTTCTGCTGGGGGCCCCAGTTACCCTTTTCATCAAAGAGCACTTCCAAGTAGGTAAACACTGGGACCCTCGTTACTTCTGCGCCCAAACAGGTAAAGGTTTTAACCTTAGTATTCTTCCTACGTGCCCCTGCCACCATTACATGTGATTTATCACTATTGACTTTGAGATCAAGGGACTCCATGAAGCTACAGAAATGATTCAGCAGCCTCTGTAGGCCCATACCTGTGCGTGCAATTAAAACTGCGTCGTCAGCGTACAGGAGGAACGGGATACCCGATCCCCCGATACGCGGAGTATCCGCGCTAGCCCCAGCCAGGGATTCTTCGAGGGCATTAATATAAATCGTAAAAAGAAGAGGGGCCAGGATGCATCCCTGTCTGACCCCCCCCCCCCCCCCCGTCTAGAGCTAAATTGACCAGTGCACCGGCCCTCCTGCGTGACCCTAACACCGGCAGAGTGATCCTGATGAAGATCACTCAGAAAATTGACCAATGGTGCCTCAATGCCTATTTCACGCAGAATTCGCCATCATTTTGACCGATTAACCAAATCGAACGCTGATGATAAGTCCATGAAACCCAGATATAGAAGACCATCTTTTGCTATCGTATATTTGCTAATCAAAAGATGTAAGTTTAAATATTGGTCCATGGTACTTCTATGTTCTCTAAAACCAAACTGGAGATTAGAGAGAACCCCCCTGCCCGACATCCAATCTCCCAGTTTCTGTAGGATGACTCTGCCCAAGATTTTAACAGCAGAGTCTAGCAGGGAGATTGGCCTATAACAGGCGGGGTCCCCTCTATTCCCTTTTTTAAAAATGGGAACTATGATCGGTAGGGCCCAAGAAGGTGGGAAACCTGCTGAAGATGACGCATTAAACACGTTAGTGAGGATCTTAGCCCAGAAGTTTGGATACATGATATGAAGGTCCGCAAATACCCCATCGTGGCCCGGAGCCTTATGTTTAGAGGTTTCTCCAATGGCCCTTTCTACCTCTGCCAGTTCGAATGTAACCGGATTAGTGGACCGAACAGATACGGCACGGACTGTTGTTAATTCCCTGTGCTCCTTGTCATCATATATGGCCCTAAAATGTTCACGCAAACTGGCATCGGGAATAACACAGTCCGTGTCTAGGTTCTCGTTATCGGAAAAGAACGGCTGATTTATGGTGGACCAGAACTTCTTACTATCCCTTAGTAGATCGATAGATTGGAGGTTGTCCCAAGCCTCCTCTTTTAATTTATGTTTACGCGCACTGATGGCAAGTTTATATTCCTTGCGAAGGGAAACAACTAAGACCCTGTCCCTCGGGCTCTTCTTGAGAGCCTCTAGTAGAGCACCATGTGCCCTCGAACAGGAGTTATCGAACAACTTATGAGCCTTCCTTGTAAGCGGTCTACCTATCACCTGTAAATTCTTACCAATTACCTGGCAAACTTCTACATACGTTGTTATGGTATCTGCGCCTGAAGCGGAGCCGTCCAGGCAGATGGCAAGGTTAGCCTCGACTTTAATAGCGAAGTCTTCAAAAAAGGCCTCCGGGACTACAGTGTCCCATTTAATCCGTCTACCTTGATCTTTGGTAGATAAATTCCTCCCCCCACCCCATGATTGATTGGTATCTAATGTACCTCCCAGCTCGGCTTCCAAAAGGATCGGGTTGTGGTCACTGAAAGTCGACATCTCCACTCTATACTCCAGGGTCTTATCCAGGACTAAAGGGGATACAAAAATATAGTCGCTAACTGACTTTGCTCCCCGACCTATGAAGGTGGGGACCCTCTCCCTCCCTTCTTCCTTACCCGGTTCAAAAAGATTCAGATTGGAAAGGAGTTTCTCAAGAGCTTCACCCTGTTTACTATGCTCGTAGTGAGGAACCCCCAAGCTCAATGACCAAATATGTTCACTTCCATAGCAGTTCCAAGGACAAGGATGTATGTTAAAATCTCCAATGAGTATCACCTCTGGTACAGAGGTCTGGTTAAGCTTATAGACTGACAAGAATTGATCTAAAAAGCTAAAATGCTCCTTCTGGTGTGAGCCTTCCATGGCGTTATATAAGTTTATTAACAAAAATTTCCAAACAAAAAACGGTCCATTCAACTATTAAAAAGTTATCAGACTCCGCATTGAGTTTTTTAAAAGTGTCAGCAAGGTTTAACGAAATGAGAAAAAGCAATCCCCCCTTTGGCCCCCCTACGGTTCCTGTGACTGCAGGGATAGTAAAACTATGATAACCATCCAAAATAAAACTAGAAACGGTGTCCCAAGTTTCCTGAAAAGCGAGGATGTCAAACTGCCTTATAAACTTCAGCCATATGGGGTCTATACTTTTAGTTCTAATACCTGCCACATTCCAGCTCAAAAATGTACAAGGAGTTGTGTGATTTATTACTATGTGGCTTGTGGCAACTGCCTCTTCCCTTTGCCCCAAAGTACGGGTACGCAGTCAATCGTTCGACTCCATCTGGGACAGAGGGAAAAAACGATTGAAAAGTCCTACCTCCCTCCTAGCTTGAGAACGTAACGGGGAGACAGGTACTATGATTGTAGGTGCAGTTTCTACCCCACATAGTCGCCCCTGTGTTGGCCTCAACTGTGATTTTTCTGTAGCCTGATCTGATAACGTAGGCTTATTATTGAGGGGAGGGTATTCCCAACTAGATGTCTTATGAAAACTGTGTGGCCTTACTGGCGGATAAAAAAAAAACCAGGGGGAGCGGTCTAATGCCCTCGTTATCAAGGTCTGAAGCATCCCAGAATAATCTTTCTGCGCTGGCCCGGTTGTTAAAATTTACCACCACGCAGTACCCCGGGATGCTTTATGGACAACGCCCTACCCAAGAGACCCTCCTTGCCATAATAACAGTGTGTGTGATGTCATTTCCACCAGTACTAAACTATAGGCACCACTGCATGGCCTGGTTCATAAGGTTGTGGGTTGTTTCATTGGTGCCACCCCTTACCAGTGGAATCCCGGTAAAGACGGCCACCAAGGGGGCAGCCTCCGGGGGCAAGTCCAAATTAAGACCATTCTGTTGGAAGTGCCTAGAGCTCTCTTGTACCTGGCTACTCCCAGTGCTTGCTCCAGACTTGAAACTCCCCACCCCAACCTTCTTAGATGCCTGCTCAACAATGCCTACAGTTCTAACAGTACTGCTAGCCCTACTGGGGATACTGAGTATATGGTCCGTATTCATAATGTTAGTCATGGGGCTATTTACAGCTCAGGGTTGGGGCTGGGTGGAAACCTCCTTAATCCCTGTGTGCTGTTTAAGAAACAAGTCAATTTTCTCACATTTAGATAATAACCCAGCTACGAGGTATTGAGTGTGTCCACAATATCTTTAGCAATGTTCACAAGTGCAGGTTCCAAACGTGTAGAAAACAGATCCTCTACGATTTTCCCAATTTCGTCCTTAAAGTGTTGATCAGTTATAATAGTCTCTGCCTTGGGTTTTTTTCTCCTGCCAACTGTTTTGGGTGTCTTACGCTTTCTCTGTGACTTATGTAGAGGAACGCCATGCGTTGTTCCCTTCTGATAATGATCGGATGTGTTCAAAAGGGCAGATGGTACAGCTGGCTGTAGATCTAGGTCAAGATGGGGTTTTGTTATCACAATGTTCGGTACCAGAGGTGTGGCCCGACCATGATCTGCTCCTAAAGCCGGATCGACTTCAACCGCACCCAAACCAAGTTCTTTCTCTGCGTTGGCTATTTCTTTAGTCGGAACCCCCACCGCTGATGTTAGGTACAAAATAATTGATTTTGACTTTCGGGGGTACCTTGCTTTTTTCCCTTCATCATAATTGATTTTGACTTTCGGGGGTACCTTGCTTTTTTCCCTTCATCATCCCCACGACATACCTGCTTCCTTTTGCCCATTGTAGATGATAGGGGGGTGTCCCGGCCCGGCCTCTTCTGGCCCCTGACGGCCACAGACGGCCCTCCCTTAGCCCGGTGCCTCGCCCGGCTCGCCCCGCGATGCGGAGGGCAGTGTCGGCTAAATATGCCTCCTGGCGCTTCAGCCGCGTCGGTGTCTGATGACTCCTGGCGGTGGCGGCTGGAAGGTAAACCCCCCCCCCCTCCCCCCCCCCTCCCCCCCCCCAAAGAAAGTGGCCTTGCTGGTGGCATGAGGCTACTGCTAATGTCCCCAGAGGCAAGGCACTCATCGCCTCCGTTGGCATCAAGCAGGCGATGTTCAACGTCGAGGGCTCAATCTTCGTCGATGGCGAAGAAGGACTCGTCGAGACCTAGGGTCAAATACACTAATCGTCATTCGACGTCGATCTCCATCGATGGCGAGAAGTGCCCCAATCTCGACTCTGTTGGCTTCCAGTAGACGACCAACGTCGAGAGAGAGATCTGAAAGGCATAAAGACAAGACGTTGAGAAGGATTTCTCCATCGATTCGTACTTCGTTGGGGTCTCTTGCACGCTCAACGTCGAAGGCGAAGTCTGTTGGCTCCAGGTGTTTGACGTTATATCATACAACGTCGAAGCACATGTAGAGGTCGACGTCGAGGAGAAGATCACCCGCTAATGATTTACCAGTGATGGCGACGCAGAGTCGATCGACGTCGCATCATTCATCAAGACACCGATCACGCTCCAAAAGTCGCAGAGAGTCCTCTCATTCTATTAGCAGCTCCCCCCAGGCGCGCTTGACGTCATGCAGCTCTTCTGCTCATTCTCCTGAGCATCCAAGAACATCTCCAAGAGGCTCTCCAAGGAGACTCCTTTCTATCTTTTGCCCAGATGGCTTCAACCTCTCCATCACTGGCAGAAAGTACCCTCAGGTCATGCTCAGCGGCCTATGAACTATTCCAGTCCACTGCACAGATCCCCGTTACAACGTCTGGCGCAGGAAGTGGGCAGGTCCCCCACTACTTGGACCAAAGAACACAGAGGCAAATCTCCTGAGCATAGATCAACTCATGCTCATCACAAGAGACGAAGAACACTATCTTGGTCCTCGTCTTCGACACACTCATCTAAAAGGGTCTACTCATCTACCCTTTCGGATAGCCCTCCCTCTAGAGTGTCACCCATCAATGATGTGAACACCTTCCATGATGTCCTCGCTAGAGGAGCACAGAAGCTGAGCATAGGCATGTAGACTCCTCAGACCACCACTTCAATAATTTTCGAAGCCCTACATCAGAGATCTGTGGCTAGACCATTACTCCTTCTAGTCCTTGGTCTCCTAGAACCGGTAATGGACATCTTCCTCACCCCATCATCGATTAAGGCAGCTCCGGCTCGGATCCTGAAAAAATATAAACCTGATGCATCTGATCTTCTTTTTCTGAAATCAGATCCACCACCAGATTCTGTCATCATCACAGCAGCAAAGAAGACACACGTGGTGGCTTCTTCCTCCTCTGCTCCTCCAGACAAAGAAAGTACAACCCAGGATTTTTTGGGGAGAAAGGCCTGCAGCTCTACAGCATCTTCCCTTAAGGTGTCTAGCGCTGCTGCCCTGCTGGGCCGTTATGACAGGTCCTTATGGAATTCGCTGGAGCGTTTTAAAGAGAAACTCCCAAAGGAGGATCCACAAAACTTCTCAAAGATTCTCCAAGAAGGGGTGCTGGTGGCCAACCAAGTAATCAGCACAGCAGCGGATGGGGCTTCTTTGGCTGCACACTCGTATGCACATGGAATATGTGCACAGAGGTCTTCCTGGTTGCGCCTGATCTGTTTGAAACCGGAAGCTGAGCAACGTATTTTGAATCTTCCGTTGTCTGGGAACTCCCTTTTTGGATCGCACACTGACGAGGAAAGGGCCAGGATGGAAACCAAGTTGGACACACTAAAGTCTGTGGGCCTTGAGAAGAAAAAGGAGTTCAAACGAGGCCACAGGCCCTATAATGCAAAAATTACCAACAGACGGTTCACACCCCTCAATGGTCGCAAAACAAATCCCAATATCAAGGCCGTCGTTCCTCCAGAGGAAGAGGAGGACATCGATAACAGTTCTCTTCCACAGCAAAAACTCAAGAAAAGCAATGATTTTCTGTTTCCTCTAGCACGTAACATCACCAAAGACCAGTGGGTGCTAAATATACTGAGCAGTGGGTACGAGCTACGTTTCTGTGCGCCCCCAAGAGACATTCTTCCGGTAAGGTCACAACCTCAACACCTGGAACTGCTGTGTCAGGAAGTGTCGACCCTTTTGAAGAAACTAGCCATAGAAGAGGTCCCTCCTGCCCAGAGAGGGAAGGCAGTCTACTCCAGATATTTCCTTGTTCCAAAAAGAGACCAAGCAAACAAGTTCAGATCTATTCTAGATCTCCGATCTCTGAACAAGTTCATTCGAAAGGAAACGTTTTTTATGATGGCTCTTCATCAAATATTGCCACATCTGAGGAAAGAAGATTGGATGTGTTCGGTGGATCTCCAAGATGCATACTTTCACATTCCAATTACCCCACGGCATCGCAAGTTCCTGCGATTCATGGTAGGCGTGAAGCATTACCAGTTCAGAGTATTACCGTTCGGCCTCAAATCTGCCCCAAGGGTCTTCATGAAATGCTTGGCAGTGGTGGCGGCAGAATTACATCGCCAAGTCATGTTCGTGTATTCATACATGGACGACTGGCTGTTAAAGGGATCATCTCCTCACATGGTGGAGAATCAACTTCACATCTGCCTGGATCTCCTTCAACGATTGGGCCTTCGTGTGAACATGGAAAAATCAGTTCATCAGCCCACTCAATCGCTCGACTATCTGGTCGCCATTCTTGACTCCGGCCTAGGAAAAGTGTTTCCTTCGGAGGAGAGACTGTTATCAATGAGAAACAAATGCATCATCCTTCAGGCACATCAATCATCAGGAAGACAAGTGGTATCTCTACTGGGATTGATGGCCACTTGCATTTCTCTCATACCCAACTCCATATTGAGAATCAGGCCGTTGCAGCAGGATCTGGAGGACAAATAGGACCAGTCCTCGGGTCATTCGGAAGACCAAATTCTCCTCTCTCAAGCAGCGAAGAAATCCATTCTCTGGTGGACTCTTCTAGTGGGAGTCCCATTCCATCAGCCTCTGCCAAAACACCCCTGATCACAGACTCGATTCTTCAAGGATGGGGAGCGCATCTGGTTCAACTGTAAACTCAGGGCAGATTGACCAGCAAGGAGCAGACCTATCATATCAACATGTTAGAACTACAGGCAGTTCATTTGGCCCTAAAGGCATTCCATCCGTCCAAGTCTAATTCTGATACAAACGGACAATACAACCACCATGTATTACTTAAACAAACAAGGTGGAAAACGCTCTCGCCCTCTGGCTCTTGAATCTCAAGCGATCTGGCACTAGCTGCTGGCCAGGAACCGCTCGATCACGGCAGTGCATCTGCCAGGAGAACAGAACATGTGAGCAGATGCTCTCAGTTGACACTTCGAAGAACAAGAAGACTGGATGCTCAACGACGAAGTGGTGTCGGACATTTTTCATCAATGGGGTCCTCCTTACATCAACTTCTTTGCAGACGATCTAAACAGAAAATGCCACGCCTTCGCGTCCAGACTTTCCCGACCAGGAACTAGAGGGAATGCTCTTTTGATAGACTGGTCCAGGACGTTTGCATACGCTTTTCCTCCCCTTCCTCTCATCCCGAAAGTGATGATCAAGCTCATCCAATCTAGAATGAAGATGATCCTCATAGCACCGGACTGGCCTCGACAATGGTGGTATCCGGAACTATTGCAGCTCTCGATCTGTCCGCACTGGAAACTCCTGTGTGTGCTGGACCTTCTGGCCAACATGGGAGGGAAGATCTTGCACCCCAGCCTTCCCTCGCTGAGCTTAGCAGCATGGCTCCTGAAGTCCTGCAGTACGGACAATTGAGGGAGTCGAAAAGACCATCCACAAGAGCTTCTTACTCTTTTAAATGGAAAAGATTTTATTTGTGGTGAGTCCGATTAGCGGGCAAGAAAAAGTAATCTTGCCTTACCTGCTTTACTTGGCCAAATCTGGTTTGAAATACACGTCCATGAAAGTTCATTTGGCGGCCATTACAGCTTATCAAAAATCACCTAACCAACCTTCTTTCTTTCAACTTCAGGTGGTCAAGGACCTCCTTCAGGGGTTGAAGAAGGTTTATCCCCCTGTCCGACCTCCTTCTCCTCCTTGGGAGTTGAATCTAGTTTTGTCAAAATTGATGGGTCCTCCTTTCAAACCCGTTCATAAGGCCACATTACAACACCTTACATGGAAAGTAGCTTTTCTAGTGGCTAATACATCAGCACACAGTGAGGGAAATCCAAGCATCTGTTCTAGGGAACCATACGGTTTTCCATCACAATAGGGTGGTTTTTGAGAACTCACCTGTCCTTCCTACCCAAAGTAGTGTCTGACTTCCATGTCAATCAGACAATTTCTCTGCCCTCTTTTTTTCCAAATCCTGCTACACCAGCAGAAAGGTCTCTTCACTCATTAGACCTCAAGGGGGTTCTCAAATTCTATTTGGAGGGAACAAAATCCATTAGAAAGGCTGATCAAATAGCGAACAAGCCACTGTTAGTTTCCCCTAAAGCTCACTCTACTAGGGGATAGGCTGCTACAATAGCTTTTGTACACAATGTACCGATGGCCGAGATGTGCAAGGCTGCATCTTGGAAATCGGTTAATACGTTTACCAGGCATTACTGTCTGAATTCTGACTCCAGAGTGGATACCCAAGTAGGCCACGTCTCCTTGAGGAATCTGTTCCAATGCCAGCCTAATTGGAGTCTTTGTAATGATTTTTTAACAATGTATCTTTATTGTACACTGGCCAATTGCCCCCAGGATGAGGGGGATGAGCTTGCTATTCTATTCATGTGCTTATGACTATTGATTAGGATCCCCTAGAAGCGAAGGATATGTTACTTATCCCTAATCCTAGTTCTCTTCCAGGGGTATCCTCATCAAAGTCATAAGCAACTACCCATCTCCCCTGGCAAGTGACCAAGATACATGTCATCTCTTTGTGCCATGGCCTACGGGTCTTCACAAAGAACAACTGACCTAACCGCCACCCCTGAGGCATGATGGGAAGCTAGGGGTCATGGCTGCCTTAAAGGCACGATGCCCGTTTATTCTGAGTGTTTCTGTGGGTTAGCATTTCAGCATTCTACACTATGTTTCTACAATGCAGACCATGGGCAGGCAATGTTTTTTCATTCCGCTTTGTAGGATCATGATTTCTGCTGTACATTAAAGCAGTTTTCAAATGTGTTCTTTCTTCCTGCTTTATTGAAATTGTATTTATATGCAAGGGAAATTCTTACAACATTGCTCAGCGTTTTTTACTTTATGAAAGGCTGCACTGTGTGTTTTTGTTTTAATACATATATATATATATATATATATGTCCAGAAGTGCTCCAACCAAAAAAAGAAGCGGAAGCCCAGAGGAGGACAGGAAAGGAAGCCTTTATTCACCCAGTCAAATTTCTGATGGCGGCGAATGCATTTCGGCGTGTGCCTTCGTCAGCGCCTAACACCAGCATGACTTATCAGTATAGTTCCTCCCTGCTTCCATTTACATGGTGAACACGAGTTCGCCCCTCCCCCATGTAAATACAGCTCAACAGGTGCAGTCCGTTCTCCATTCTCCGGACCACAACTCCCAGGGTGTCTTGTTATACAGGCAGCCCAGGACGGTGAGTAAGATCTTGTGGGGGTTATGTTGAAAATGCTGAAGAAACTCGTAAAGCAGGGTGAGATGTCATTTCCAATTGTCCCAAGTTCAATCAGGTGTATATATATATATATATATATATATATATATATATATATATATATATATATATATTCCACCAATAGAGGAGTGAATTAGCCTATCGGGTAAGTGTTTTTTCAATGTCACTAGGAACGCTATTTATGTCAATTTGTTTTCCTTACACGCCCTATACCATTCGTGTGCTGATACCTTGATAATAATCTTTTCAGTAACTTCACTGTATCTTTTCAAAATATCATGGTTGTGTAGATAGGTTAGCCTTGGATAAGGCTGGATGTGCCATTTATTTGGATGTACATATTGCTCACTGTCCTCTCTTTCTCACCAACCTTCACTTTCCCTTAATGCTACATTCCCCCCGTCCTTTCCTCCTGCAGCACCTCTTCACGATTTTACAGACAAATATGCTGTTTTTAACATGAAAAATACATGTTTGACATAAATACATGTGTTTAACATGATAAGATAATGATTGTAATTTATTTAAAGATGACGTTGATTTTTTTGTTTTAGTTTGTTCTCACTGGGACCACTCCCTTCTTGTACCGTACTTTACCCAGGTCCAGTGACGTATCTGGGTCACCACCATTGTCTTGAAACTCTTTCAATCCTGAAGGCAGAGTGCTTGGTTTTAAGTTTCAGGGTGCCCCTGCATAAGCAGGACACCCATACAGCCTATGGGTTGTAAATGAGACATCCCTATGACATATAGAGGGGCACCGCATCATTGCGCGATGACCATCTTGGTACAGGCTGTAACAAACTCTGCCATGTTTGGTATCAAACATGCTTGAATCATATACCACACTGTAAACGGTATGGGAGGTATGATTCCAATCAATCAATCAGTCACTTGTAAAACGCACTACATAACCGCAAGGGTATCAAGGCGCTGGGAGGGGGGGAGGGCGCTACTGATCAAACAGCCAGGTCTTGAGTAGCCTCCTGAAGGTCAGCAGGACTTGGGTCTGTCGAAGGCTCAGTGGGAGGGTGTTCCATGTCTTGGCGGCGAGGTGGGAGAAGGATCTCCCGCTGGTGGTTGTTATTCGGATGCGCCGGACGGTGGCGAGTGCGAGGTCGGCGGAGCGGAGTTGGCGGTTGGGGATGTAGAAGGAGCGTCGTATATTGAGGTAGGCTGGGCTGGTCTTGTGGAGTGCCTTGTGTGCGTGGATGAGGAGTTTGAAGGATATCCTCTTGTTGACGGGGAGCCAGTGCAGGTTTCTCAGGTGGGGGGTGATGTGGCCGTAGCGTGGTATGTCGAAGATCAGTCGTGCCAAGGCGTTTTGGATGCATTGCAGTCGTTTGATGAGCTTGGTCAGGGCTCCAGCTTAGAGGGCATTTCTGTAGTAGTGTTTGCTGCTGACGAGGGCCTGGGTGACTGTCCTTGTATCAGTTGGGATCCACCTGTAGATCTTGCGGAGTATGCAGAGGGTGTTAAAGCAGGAGGAGGAGACGGCGTTGACTTGCTTGATCATTGAGAGCGTTCAGTCAAGGATGATTCCCAGGTTGCATGCGTGGTCGGTGGGTGTCGGGGCTGCCCCCAGTGCTGTCGGCCACCAGGAGTCGTCCCTGGCTGAAGTGTTGGAGCAGAGGATGAGGACCTCTGTCTTGTCAGAGTTCAGCTTCAGCCGGCTGATCTTCATCCAATTGGTGACAGCATGCATACCTTCGTGGAGGTTGGCTTTTGCGGTGATGGGGTCCTTGATGAGGGAGAGGATCAGTTGAGTGTCGTCGGCGTAGGAGATTATGTTGAGGTCGTGGTGTCGGGCAACGTGTGCGAGCAGGGCCATGTAAATGTTGAACAGTTTTGGGCTGAGGGAGGATCCCTGGGGTACGCCGCAGATGATCTTGGAGGCTTCGGATCGGAATGGGGGAGGCGGACGCTCTGGGTTATGCCGGAGAGGAAGGAGGTGGTCCATTCCAGACCCTTGTCTCGGATCCCTGCGGCGAGAAGGCGTGCGCGTAGTGTGCGGTGGCAGACTGTGTCGAAGGCGGCAGAGAGGTCCAGAAGGATTAGAGCTGCGGTCTCACCTTTGTCCAGCAGGGTCCTGATGTCATTGGTGGCGGCGATGAGGGCGGTCTCGGTGCTGTGGTTGCTGTGGAACCCTGACTGGGAAGGGTCCAGGATTCTGTTTTCTTCAAGGTATTGGGTTAGCTGTCTGTTAACGATCTTCTCGATGACCTTGGCCGGGAACGGGAGCAGAGAGATGGGCCGGAAGTTCTTGAGGTCTCTTGGGTCTTCCTTGGGTCTTTTGAGTAGGGCGTTGATCTTGGCGTGTTTCCAGCTCTCTGGGAAGGTCGCGGTCTCGAGGGAGAAATTGATGACGTTGCGCAGGTGGGGTGCGATGGAGCTGCTAGCTTTGTTGAAGATGTGGTGCAGGATTGGGTCTGACGGGGAGCCGGAGTGGATTGTCCTCATGGTGTTGATGGTGTCATCGGTGCTCAAGCTGGCCCAGGCTAGCAGGGGGGTCGTGGTCGATGGTGTGTGGAGGGTCTGTCGTCTTGTGGTCCGTTGGTGCTGTCTGGGTGTTAAAGCTGTCGTGGATGTCTGCTATCTTGCGGTGGAAGAAAGTGACGAGGGAGTCGCAGAGGGCTTGCAACGGCGGGATGTCGTTTTGTGTTGGAGCTGGGGTTGGAGAGTTACTTCACAATGTTGAAAAGCTCCTTGCTATTGCCTGCGTTGTTGTCGAGGTAGTCTTTGAAGAAGGTCTTGGCAGTCCTGATGAGGTGATGGTGGTTGCGGATGGCGTCTTTATGGGCTGCGAGGCTGTCCGGAGTCTGTTTCTCTGTGCCATTTCTTCTCTAGTTTCTGGCAGGCTTGCTTGGAGACTAGGAGTTCTGGGGTGAACCAGCCGGCCCTCTTGCTGGTGTCTCGGGGGGGGGGGGGGTTTCTTCAGAGGGGCGAGGGTATTGGCGCAGTCGTTGATCTAGCATCTGAGGCTGTGGGCAACGTTGTCGGTGGGAGGGCTGAGAGCGAGGTTTGCATGTGGTTGGTCTTCAGTGGTATTGGTCCAGCAGCGGCGGGGGATCTGTTGGGTGCGATGGTGTGTGGTGGTTTTCTGGAAGGTGAAGTGGATGCAACGGTGGTCGGTCCAGGGGAGTTCGGTGGTGTGGTTGATGGAGACGCACTGGCTTCAATAGAAGATGGCAGAGTGGGTAGGCGTAGTGACGGGTTGACTCAGTCCGAGGTTGGCGAGGTTATAGATCAGAGTTGTGTAGTTGTTGTTCTCAAGGTGAAAGTTCGGGTCTCGGAGGAGGATGTAGTCGGAGGAGGTCAGGGCGTGCGTGCTGATGAAGTCGGCGATGGAGCCGCTGAACTGGGGGCAGGGTACGGGGGGTTTGTAGACGAGGGTGCCTCTGAGGGTGAAGTTTGGGTCTGTCTGGATCAGGAAATGCATGTGTTCGGCGGTGATGAGAATGTCGTCGGTACTGGTCGGGACCCTGATGCTCTTCTTGTGGACGATGGCGATTCCTCCTCCGACTCCGTTGTTGCGGTCTCTGCGGGTGATCTTGTAGTAGCCGTCTGGGATGGCTATGGCGATGTGTGGTGCGGAGGAGTCGTTCATCCAAGTCTCTGTCAGGAAGGCGACGTCCAGGGATGATGTGTCGAGCAGGTCCCAGAGCTCGACGGCGTGTTGGTGTGCGGAGCGGGTGTTCAGTAGGATGCATCGGAGGTGGTTGAGGTCTTTCTTTGCGGGTGGTTCAACGGCTCTGAGGCTGGTGTAGCTGCCGTTCCGGCAGTTGAAGGGGCCGTGTGTGCGTTTCAGGGCAGCCTTGAAGCAGGTGAGGGTCCGTCCGGAGTTGAGAGCATGCAGTGTGCTGGCATCGTAGCGGCGGTGGTCGTCGTGGCGGGTGCGAGGACCCGAGGTTCTGGCGCTGGGCGCGGTCCAGGCGGGAATGGGCACAGACCGGCTTGCCTTAGGTGCGCCTTCAACCCGCCAGCGGCACGGCCGGCATATATGGGGAGGAGGGTGGGAGGAGCAGGTGGGACGCAGGGGCAGCGAATGGGCAGTCAGGGGGGCGGAGACACAGTGGCGGGAGCGGCGAGGGACGACGAAGGGAAAGGAAGGCAAAAGGGCACAGAATTAGAGGGGCAACGAAGGAACTGAAGGTAAAATGGGCACAAAGTTACAGGGGCAGTGAAAGGAGCAGAAGCAAGGTGGGCACCAGGTTACAGGGGCAGTGAAGGGACAGAAGCAAAATGTGCACAAGTTTACAGGGGCAGTGAAAGGAACAGGGCAAAACGGGCAGAGAGACACAGGGACAGCGAGGGGAACATAGGAAAAAACGGTCACAGACCAAGTAAGGCGGCGGGGGAAGACAGAAACCACAGTCACAGACACTGAAAACAATACTGCACTACAATGATTCTAACCTACGGCCTAGGGCCTCTAATCTCTCAGCAGCGGCAGCTGGGGCAGGAACACACAGGCGAAGGTGTGAGGATGGGGAGCGACGTACCTAGAAGGATCAAGGGTCGCTGCATTCCATGCACCTTAAAGCTCCTTTGGGAGGCCCTCGTTGCTCCCGGTATCAGTCTTCCAGACCTGGACAGCAAGAGAGGGCTGCTGCCAGCCAGAGACACGCTTCTGCCCTCCTGCCGCTGAGCCAAGTTCGGGCAGGGGAAGGCAGAACATTGGGTATCCTGTCACAGGGTGGTGCGACCACCTCCCAAATAGTGTTTAGTGTATTGTGGCAGGGTGGGGGCGCTTACCAGCGCCACATAGTCTGTGTGCACACTTGGTGCCCTCCATGCATAGTCCAGTCCAAACCTGTTCAGGGAGCCGTTGGCTCCTGCTCTGGTGCGAAACTGGAAAAAGTTCAGGGGAGTATCCTCCCCCTTGTCCAGCCCCTCCTTAAGGAGCAACTGCTGAATCGTCCCAACCATTTCCTTAGGGTATTTAAAGGCTTTCCTGTGGGTGGGTCCCTAGATTCGACGTGGGACAAGATTCATTTCAGACATCACATCTTCTTCAACCGTCTGAGCACTGTGGATTTCGCTCTGGGCATCAAGGCTGCAACTGGACAGCTCCTACTGCTCCCCAATTCGTCACCCTGCTAGTCTGCTGCAACGTCCGTTCCTGTGCACCATACAGGAACCTTCCAAGGCCTGTAGGCATCCAAGACAGCTGAAGTAATCTCCCTTGAAGTGAAGGAGTCACTTCTCTGCATCTGCAGGCACTGCAACTAAGCTCATCGGTCTGCTGATCCTGGGTTCCCACGGACTCCGAAAGGCTTAGCAACACAGGTGGTGGTTCTCCACTTTCTTTGAGGTCTACCCTGCCCTCTCCAAATTTGAGGCCAGTATCCCTCGTCGAAACCACAGGAACCAAACCCCTTGTGCACCACGTGTACTTACAGTTGCAAAGGCTTGTTGTCTTCCTTCCACCAAGAACTTAGGGCTCCAAGTAGCCCCAACCTCGAGCATCTCCAGTGACCAAGAGTCTTCACCGCATCACTTGCACTGGGGCCTGTACCTTTGTTGAGCTGCTCGAGGTCCTCTTGCGACTCCAGTGCTTTCGGACTATGGGTCCTTTTGAGGGTGATCTTCGAATTCTTTTGGGTTCACCTGATTGCTCGGGCCTGCCCTGACTCCCCTGTTGTTGGTGAGTCTCCCAGACCTTGCAGGTCCCGACATTGTACCTTTTTCGACTTCCACACTGGTTGCAGTTGCCAAGGTTTTTTTGTGCGTCCGATAGACACTGACCCCTCATCTCTCGACCTCCAACTTGAGACAGCTCATATCCGGCTCCTGGTTGTCCACAGGGTTGCCTGGGTTGCACAGTTACAGTTTCAAGGCAGACGTCTGCTTCCCTGCAACACTCTACATCGGTGGGCATTTGTCGTCTGGCCTCCTGGTCACTCCTAACTGGCATAGATTATGTCCCCTCTGCTTGCAGGTACTTCTCATCCTGAATCCCCCTTTGGGTTCCATTGGACACTTTCACCTTCTCCAGCAGCGGCATCTTCCTCAAGTCTTCCATCAGGTTTGACTGCGGTTTCTGACACCACTTCACACCTATGTACCCAGCTTCCCTGGTGTAGGTATCTTGGGTCCTAGGGTATCCATGGGTAGGGTGGCTCTCCAACCTTCCTTCTTCCACTGAGTTTCTTCAGGGTTCACTGGGAAGGGTCCTTCTTTTGTTTTTTTACTGCAACTTACCCATGACTTGCATTGATCCTACAGTTTTGTTCCCACTCTGCACACATCCTCAGTGGGGCTCCTGGTTACTTACCTTAGGTGGTTCCTTGGTTTCCCAGCACTTCTACCTCTTCTGGTTATAGTCTTGACTCGAGTCGTGGTTCGCATACCATTATCTTAGTATATGGTTTGGTCTCCCCCTGGTGACCACTGTGTATTTTGTGCTACTTACCTTTTTCTATTGAAAAGTATTGTGTGCGTTGTGTCTATTTATTTTATTTATTTATTTTGAAAGTTTTATATAGCGCGAACAAGATCTTTGCAGATATCAGAGCGCTTTACAATGGCACGGGGTGATAGTCAAGGTACATGTGCATAGTTACATAGTTGAGGTAGATAGGTACAAGGTGCATAGTTACATAGGTAGGTCAAAAAAACAAACAGGAGGTAGGTCGCAGGTGAGGTAATGTCTGTACAAGGTGCATAGTCAAACAGTTGCGCCAATAATATAAAAGTACAAAAGTGAGCATATACTTGTTTAAGTGTGCTTAACGTGTTTTAGGAGATAACATAAAGGTGTGCATAGTTGAGGTAGGTGAGTGCAGGATGTATAGTCACACAGGTGCATCAGTAGTACAAAAGTAGGGATAGTTGAGGTGGTGTAGGTACAGTGTGCAAAGTCAGACAGGTGCGTCAACAACATAACAATATACTGAGAGGGAACGTATACAATCAGATAAGTCATAATACAAGTAGTACAAGTAGACCGAGGGGTCCAAGGCAGGTAATTACTGAGCGGATTCATGAGAAAATACCGAGTAATAGATCATGTGTATTTAGCCATGAGGATCGCTTTTACTTCTTTCTTAAACAGTTTGTTGGAGGAGATGAGCCTGGTTTCAGGAGGGAGTGAATTCCAGATCCTGGGTGCCATTCCTGAAAAGGAGCGTTTATAGGTTTTTTCCTTCCGGAATCTTCGAGGTTTCAGCAGAAGATTGCTTGTGCTTCTAGTAATTCTAGAGCCACCCGAGATTGTCAGCTTTTGAGTGAGGTAGGCGGGTGAGTTCATGTGTACAGCCTTGTGAGTCATGCAGGCGATTTTCAGATGTATTCTGGCTTCAAAAGGTAGCCAGTTCAAGGATTTAAAGTCAGGGGAAATATGCGAGTGCTTTTTTGAGCCAGTGATGAGTCTCGCTGCAGCGTTAAGGGACGCTCTTAGGGGAGCCGTTGTAGTTAGGGGGAGCCCGCAGAGGGCGGTGCTTCCGTACTCTATGTGCGGGATGACTGTAGATTGTACTGCAGTTTGGAAGTCTTTGGCTGGGAGGAAGGGTTTGAGTTTTCTCAAGGTGTTGATTTGAAAGTTCGCTCCTTTGGTTGCCTTGCTGATGTGCTGCTGCATGTTGAGATTGGCGTCAAGTGTTATGCCTAAAGATTTTGCTGAGTCTACGACAGTAGGTTGTACATTTAGAGCCGTTAAGTGCTTAAGCCATGTTTGCGCCGTAGAGATTTTTGCGGGAGGTGAGAACAGGAGGAACTCAGTTTTCAGGGCATTGAGTTTGAGGTGATTCTCGGCAAGCCAGGATTGGGTGTTTCTGATCGTGGTGTTCAGAACCATGATGTCCTTGGGGGATTGTATTTTGAGATAAAGTTGGGTGTCGTCGGCATACATATGAAACTGAACATTGGATGTCTGTAGCAAAGTAGTGAGAGGTTCCATAACTAGGTTGAACAGTGTTGGGGAGAGGGAGGATCCTTGAGGGACGCCTAGCGATACAGGTACCGGAGAGGACATCGCGTTGTTGCTTTTGAATCTTTGTGACCGGTTGTGTAGAAAGGAGGTGAACCACTTGAGAACAGTCCCTGATATGCCCATTCTTGTGTTTAACAGATCGAGTAAGTTCTCATGTTTAACTGTGTCGAATGCTGAGGAGAGATCCAGAAGGATGAGGAGGCAGGTATTGTTTTGGTCTAGTATTTGGAGGGCGTCGTCCACTATGTGAGTCATGGCAGTTTCGGTACTGTGCCCTGCACGGAAGCCTGATTGATGAGCGTTGAGGAGATCAAACTTGTCTATGTGTTTAGTCAGTTGTAGCTGTACGCATTTTTCCAACAGTTTAGCGAGGGTGGGAATATTTGTAATCGGGCGGTAATTGTTTAGATCAGTGGGGTCTGCTGTTGTTTTTTTTAGTAGAGGTGTGACTTGTCCGACTTTGAGGGCGTCAGGGATGGATCCTTGTTGAAGAGAGCTATTGATAATTTTAGTCCAGAGTGGGAGGAGCAAAGGGGTAAAGTCTTTTACAGCGTTTGCAGGAAGGCGGTCAGTGAGGTGATTGGATGGTTTCAGGGTGCTGAGCAATCTGCCAATTTCTTCTTCGGAGTAGGTGCCAAAGGATGACCATGTAGCCTTGTTCTTTGGTTCAGGCGCTGCTGTGTGTTGGGGGTTGGAGTAAAGGATTGCGTCATTGAGGAGATCGCTTCTTATGTTGTCGGTTTTTTGGCTAAAGAAAGCAGAGAAGTCTTCACAGGAAGGTGTAGCGCCCATGGTGCTGAGTGTCTGGGGTTGTTCTTTGGATTGTGTTCTGATTAACTCAAACAATTTCCTTGGGCGGTTTTTTGCTTGGGCGAGCTGGAGGCTGAAGAAATCTCTTTTTGAGCGTTTTATTTTCCTGAAGTAGGCGTTTCTCTGTTTCTTCAGGTTTTTTAGGTGCAGTGCAGAGGGGGCTGACCTCCAAGTGCGCTCTGCCATTCGCATGGCCCGTCTATCCTCATTGAGGCTCCCGTCATACCAAGGGTTGGAGATCTTGGACGAGACTCTTTTCAATTGCATGGGTGCAGCCTCATTGATTATTGTGGACATAGCATTTAGATAGTGGTCAGTCAGGAGTTGAACGTCCGTAGCGCCGGACGGGGGAAGTAGGAGATTGCAGCTGTTAGGCGGTAAGGAGTTTGGGTTGAGTTTCTTCATGTCCCTTTTCCAGACTTTGGGCTTAGAAAGTTGTACTGTGTTAAATTTAATTTTTTCATTGATAAGGAAGGAGACAATATGATGATCTGACCAGTCACAAGGTTGGATTGACTCAAGTTGAATAGCGTCCTCTTTGGAGATGATAAGGTCGAGAATAGAACCTTTCTCATGGGTCGGGCTATTGCATATTTGGGTGAGATCAAGGGCGTTGAGGAAGCTTTTGAGGCTATTTACCACTGTGTCACTGCTGTCATTCCAATGGAGATTGTAGTCGCCAAGGAAAATTTGGGTGTTTTGCCGTCCTGAATTGGTTGATATTGTGTCCATGAGTTGTTGGCAGAAGGAGAGCTTGTCCACAGGTGGGTGGTATATGATGTGTAGTGTGCAAACCGGTTTGCTTTCGCTGATGACATCAAGGCAGAGGTATTCACAGGAAGCAAGAGAAGGGGCTGGCGCTTTAGAAACTGAGAGGTTGCTTCTGTAAATACAGGCAATTCCACCGCCTGTCTTTTTGGTCCTGTCAATTCCACCGCCTGTCTTTTTGGTTCTGTCAAGTCTAGTGATACAATAGTTGGGGGGGACTAAGATATCCAAGATAGGTGTAGAAGAATCAGACAACCATGTTTCAGTCAGAATGGCTAGATCTGGTTCATGAGACATGATGAGGTCGGCGACCTCTGCGGCATGTCTTTGGGCCGATCTGCAATTGAGAAGTATGCATTTGAGGCTAGGGGCGCAGAGGGTGGAGGAGGGTTCTATAGTGATGGGCACATTAGTGAGGTTGTTGGGGACGGCGCCTCTGTAGTTTTCCTTTTGGTGCCTGAGAGGGTTAGAGATAATCGTTGGGATGGACAGGTGGTTGGTGGCTAGGCGCTTTTGGGGAGCCGAGGCGTAGGAGTGGAGAAGGGCGAGTGTGTCATGGTCTGAGATCGTATTGGTAGTGCGTCTGGGGCGATTGGTGGTATTGCGAGAGGGGATAGAGGTCCAGTGTGGGGGGTAGGAGGTGAGGAGGAAGTGTTGTTAGGTGTAGAGGGAGTATTCCGATTGGTGGTAATGCGAATGCGATTGGTATTGTGATTGTTGGTATTGCGAGAGGGGATAGAGGTCCGGAGTGGGGAGTGTTTTGTGTTAAGGCGAGTAGGAGGCGCGGGGGAAGTGTTATTAGGTGTAAAGGTGGTGGTGGGAGGGGGGTGTCTGGGGTGTGCGATGAGCAACTCTTTGATGGAGTGTAGTTCTTCTTTCAATTGGAGGAGGGTGGACATAATCATGTCCAGCGAGGTGTTGGGCACGGAGTTGGGGAGGGGTACAGGCGGTGAACAGGCGAATAGGTTGCTGGAGACGGGGGGGGAATTGGGGTGAGGAGGTGGAGCTAGTGAAGGGGTTGGGAGTGTTAGAGAGAGGATAGGTGTTAGGGATGGTGTTGGCGTTATTGGGAAGGGCATCAGTGCTAGTGGGGGAAGGGTAGATGAGGGCGGTGTGGAGGCTGGCGGTTGCGGGGGAGGAGGTGGGATAGTGGGGAGTGAGAGTGGGGGGTGAGAGGTTGAAGGAGGGGTGAAGGCTAGGCGTGATGGGAGTGCTCAGAGCTCCAGCTATCTCCAGCTACATGCTTGTTGGGGCGTATCATTCTTGCATTGATGGACTCAGCTAAGGAGGTGATACCTAAGCTGCCAGAAGATGTCCGGGTTCACTTCCTGAGGTACTGTTGGACACGCAGACTGCAGCCCATCAGGTGATCCAGTCTGGGCACGATATGACTGACCCTGTTTCCAGGGTAATGGGCTCTTTGGTGGCAACTAGGAGGCATGCCTGGTTGAGAGGGTCAGGATTCTCTCAGGACGTCCAGGCCATTAATTAATTGTGGGTTTGTAATGCACTAGAATCGACTCCCGAAGGAGTATCTCTGCGCAGTAGACCGCTGAGGAACCCGTCCTGGCTTTCCCTGTGAGATGGTCCCTACTGGGTATCTCCAAGGTAAAACCAGGCATCCCCGGCGTATGTGGGGGGCCGTTGTGGAGATGAGGCAAGCTAATGCCCAGAGTTGCCGAGTGTGATCCCTGGTTAGAGTAGGCACCGAGATGAGAATTATCGAGTCCGCTGACCCTGGTCCACGACCCTGCCGCGTCGGGAATTGAACCCTGGTCCCGGGCCGTCCTCTGCTCTCGGGTCTGCCGCCTCTAACCAGTGAGCCACACCACGCCATGCTGCTTGATCTTCCCTTTGATGGCTCAAGACTCTTTGGGACCAAGGCTGACTCGGCTCTACAACGATTTAAGGATAGCAGAGCTACTGCTAGATCCTTAGGCTTAAAGTTCCAACCTGGGGTTATTTGTTGCTGGAGATTTTGGGGCTTTGTGAAGGCTGCTCCATTACGGGGCTGTCCGCAGCAGCAACAACAGAACCCACTGTATAGATAATACAGAGGGAAGGGAAGAGGTCCTCTGCGAGGGGCTGCTGGCCAACAAGTCTCCTCCTCCCCTGCTCCCACCACTGGCTGCGCAGGGAACCAGCTCTAGATCCCCATCTTGGAGCATGTTGGACTCAAGGGAGGTTGGGTGTTCCATTTTCTACAAAATTGGAAATCCATGATGTCAGGTCTTTGGGTTTTGAATCTCGAAAATTGGTACGCCCTTTCCTTCCGGGAGTTTCCCCCTTCTTATCCTCCTTGCCAGGGTTGGTGTTCGGAGGACCATCTGTTGCTTCTGCAACAAGAAGTCCTGTCCTTGTTGCAGAAAGGTGTGATAGAGGTTGTTCCGGACCAGGAAAGAGGTCAGGGATGTTACTCCCAGTATTTCCTGATCCCCAAAAAGGACGAGCGATTGAGGCTGATCCTAGACATCGGAGTCTTGAATTTTTACCTCCATCAGGCGAAGTTCAAGATTTTGACCCTAGCTCAAGTTCGTCTGGCGATTCAGCAGAAAGACTGGATGGTGTTGATCAATTTACAGGATGCGTATGTTCACATTCCCAAAACTAAAGTCATATCTCTGTTTTACGGTGGGGATCTCCGCATTATCAGTTTGCGCTCCTTCCGGTCCACGGGTCTTCACGAAGGTGATGGCAGCGCATCTCAGAAGTTCAGGGATTCCGGTTTTCCCCTATCTGGACGACTGGCTGCTCAGATCAAGGTCGCCAGAGATGGTGATTTATCATCTGCATGTAATAACATGACTGTTGTTCGATAAATGTACCCAAATCTCACCTAGTGCCCTCTCAGCAAACCCTGTTCATAATCGCAGTACTAGATACTACAGTGAGTCGTACCTTCCCACCTCCTCAGAGGATTCTGGACATACAGGCTATGATTCCACTGTTTCAAAATGGAGCGGTTGTTCCAGTCCTGAAGGTGCAAAATCTACTCAGTCTGTTCGCTTCCTGCATACTGTTGGTCAGCCCTGCATGCTGGCACAAGAGGGCGCTCGAGTGGTGCCTCCACAGACAGTAGTATCCACACAATAGAGATCTCAGAGAGGTGGTCAGAATCTCCAGAGACACTGCAGTGGAGCTGTCTTGGTGGAGTATCCCAGGCAACCTGTCTCAAGTGAAGCCTTTTCAACCTCCTTCTCCGGTGGCCAGAGTGATAACGGATGCCTTCACTGTAGGGAGGGGAGCTCTTTTGGGGGATCTGGAGATCAAGGGCCTTTGGTCTCCAGAGGAAATATTGCTACACATCAAACATCTGGAACTGTAGGCTATACATTTGGCTCTCAAGGCCTTTCTTCCCTCCTTTCGTGGTCAGTCGGTTCAGGTCCTGACTGACAACACTACATCGATGTGCTACATAAACAAACAGGGAGGTGTAGGTTGTATCGTCTCTGAAAAGAGTCTCTGCGACTCTGGTCCTGGGCTCAGGACCACCGGATTTGCGTGATTGTAAATCATCTGGTCGGATGCTGAATGTGCATGCGAACAGTCTCAGTTGGCAATACTCGGCCGTTCGCGAGTGGCGTCTTTATCCAGAGGTGTTCCACCACATTTTCAGGATGTGGGGGTTTTATTGGTTGAACCAGTTTGCTACTCACGAGAACGTGCACTGCCCGTCGTTCTGCAGTCTCCAGTATCCGTTCTGGGAGCGTTGGGGGTTGCGTTTCAACTATATTGGAGCTTTCGACTTCTTTACTTGTTTCCTCCCATACCCTTGATTCCTCAGGTTCTGAGGAAGATTTGCCAAGACTGGGCCCAAGTCAAATTGATCGCCCCAGATTGGCCACGACAGGTGTGGTACACAGACCTTCACCTCTCATTGCACCCTCTGCTCCATCTCCCTCTCAGGGCAGACCTCCTATCGCAATCGCAGGGGCAGGTTCTACACCCCCTCTTCCAAAACCTGCATCTTCATGCTTGGAGATAAAACGGGGCAACCCGAGTTCTCTCTCTCTCCCACCGGATTTGGTGGATGTTATATTATCGGCCAGAAAGACACTCCACCAAATCTGTCTATTCCAGTAGGTGGGCCAGATGTGTTAATTAGGGTTCATTTGATCCTTTGAAGGCCCATTTGGCGAATGTTTTTCTCTTTCTTTGGCTCAGTAGAGTTGTGCTGTTGCAACTGTTAAAAAAGAGTAACAAATAACAAGGGAACCCTGTGTCAAGAGCGACCGAGGATAAGCAGTATATTACAAGAGACAGTGGTCCCTACCAAGGAACATAAGGTTATAAGCACAGAACTACAATTAGGGGCAAATGGAAAAGATTGTATTTATTTGAACATACAAAAAGGAACTAATTCAATTACAATTCAGTGGGTAAAAAGTGGCGGGGTATGGAAATCAACAGATATCTAGACCTCAGGTATTCGCTTCAAGAAGTGACATAACAGTACATGTTTACGGAGGGAGGAGCTACGTCAGCAAGGAAGATGGCTGCTTAGGCTCCCGGCTCTGCCGACCTCCGTAACCCGCCACGATATCCTGTACATTATCCTGACTTTACGCCTAGTCTCTGTGTGCATGAACTGGTCCGCACTCCGATGGTGAAATCCGAAAACTTTTATCGGCTTGTTTGACAAAGTTCTATCGAGTTGAAGTTTGCGGCCTACTCCAGCGGTGAAGCCGGGGCCTGGAGTACTTTCACAGCCGGGCTGTACTGCAACAACATCGGCCAGGAGAATCGGGCTGGGTCCGGTCGACCGGAGTGGAGGCTTTAATTCAGCCCGAAATTGGCAGCGATCGGTTTGATTGCTCAGCATCGACCGAGGGGTGAGTCAGCTTGCTGCCGGCTGCGGGTGGGGGCCCCCGTCCCGCTGACCCGGTTTGCGCCCGCCGGGGTTCGGTGGTTCGGGGTCTCTGGCCTGCGGCCTTAACTGGGTTGACCGTGGCTGCGGACAAAGACTGGTCACCCCTCGCAGTTGCACGTTTGTGGTCCTGTCTGTCCCCCCCCCCGATCCCCCCCCCCCCCCCCCCCCCCCCCGAGGATTCCAGATTCACCCGGGGAGGTGATTGTGACTGATATCGGGCATGAGAATATGGATCGAACGGTGCATGAGCCATCGCTGAGGTCAATACTGGCAGAACTTTGGGCATTTCGCTCACATGTGGATACTTTGTTGAGCAAATTGGACACGCGCCTATCTGAGATGCTCCTGGTGGAACCGGGCCCAGCCTTATTTTTGGAACAGGAATCTACAGCCATTCATACCGCGGCCATTTTGACTCCGTGCGAGAACCCAGTGAGGAAACAAGTATTGGAACCATCGGATTTTGCCCTGGGAGATGGTGTTCCCGAGGATGTCATGGTATTGCTGAACCTTCCACCACCACCGGCTTTGGAGATAACGTCAGGCGTTCCCCCCCCCGGAGACTTTTGTTTGTGACTTTCCATTCATTTTGTTGTCATCTTCTCCTTTCCTGGTGACGCTACGACTCCTGTGCAAGACACATTGGGACTGTTCAACTAGGAGGGAGAGTTCTTCTGCGTCGAAAGTTCCTGTGGACTCACTGCCTGCCGGTAGCCATGGGCCGCTTTCTGATGACTCACTTCTTCTTTATTGCTTCTTAGTGTGCCTTTGGGTCTCGCTGGGAGGGGTTCGTGTTCTTGTTCGAAAGGGCCAAGGTTAAGATCGACTGGGTCGGGAAGGGTTGGCGTGGCTTTCATAAGTGTTGGACCTGCAACTGTTTGCTCTAAGAGGCTGGGCGGTGTCTCACGGTACCCTCTAATTTCTTCAATATTGTTGTCTTAAACTTGTCTTTTGGTGACAGGGGGTGGCTGTTTCAGGCGGGGAGTCTAAAGGGGCTGGGAGCCCACATGGATATGCCCTCCTCCGTTCTTTCTCCTACCTTTGGGGTTTTAGTTATTAGGGGCGACAGGCACGCTGCTAGTGAGGTCAGGCTGTAGCCATTTGCAGGGGTGCAGGGTGGGGGGCTGGAGTTTTTTTTAAATATTTTGCCTTTTTTATTTTCTATGGCCTTTCTTTCTTTCTCTCTCTCTCTTAAAGGATCAGTTTTGCTACGAATCATTCGGATTCTTATCGTGTGCTTGTATTTCTGTAGTAGGGGATCTCTGTGTATAGTCATAATCTAGTGAATAGTCCCGCCCATGTGCGTGGACCCCGACAATCAAAAATAATCTCTTAAGTTGTCAAAATAATGCAGAAACTGCAAAGACACTTAAGAGAGAATTTAAAGACAAATAATGCAGCCTATATCCACAGGCTACACTGTCCAGTACTTCAACTAGAAATTCCACCAAAAATCACCACACACAGCACAGCCTGCTAGTTTCTACCATAGAGAAACTTGCCTCCCCCAGTCAAAGACCCAGGAATGATAGAGAGGAAGGTAGGGACAGACAAGCCCCATAGGCTGCCAGTATGTGGCTTAAATAGGATACTGTGCCTTTAAGAGAACTTTCCAGAACTTCTCCCAGTATCCCAGAATGCATAGCAGGTCCCTCTACTTTCAGTTCTTTTTTCCGGCTCCTGCTTACAGGACCATGGCATTGAGCTCTCCCTTTTTCAAGGGTTTATTGAATTCGTTTTTGCACTTTTAACTTTTAAAAGTGTTGCAGTTACTGCTTGGTGTTCTCTTCTCACTTTTGTGCTGTCTTTTAGGCGTTTTGGGGCTCCGAAATGCCTGGCCTTTTTGTTAAGTGCCCAGCATGTGAGAGGAAGAAGGCCAAAAGCGACCCCCATGATGTCTGCATCGTGTGCCTTCCAGAAGATCATGGCCCTGAGGAGTGTGTTATCTGCCAGCAACTTTCTGCTAGGACCCTCAGGGACAGATTGAAGATCAGGCTGGCTGGCCTGGAGGATAGGCGTCAACGTGCTGCAGGTGGGTCTGGGCAGCCTGGGAGGGATCCCTCTGCCTCTGCTGAGGCCCCTGGGGGGCTCCCCGGGGGCAGGAAGTCCAGCCAACGATCCCATTCTCCGTCGGCGTCGATGGCATCGACGACGGCGTCGAGAGGGATGACGACGGCGTGCTCCCCTTCTCCCCGGGGCTCCGGGTCGAGACGGCGGGACGGTTCGACGGCGAAGGAGAAGCCGACGTCGAGGCCGCCGTCGACGTCATCGTCTTCGTCGACGTCGAGATCTTCCTACCGACGCCGAAGGCACAGTGACGTGTATCGACGCTCGCCGTCGAAGCGGCGCCGACGCTCGCCGTCGAGGCGACACCGTCGGTCGTCGTCGAGGCGACACCGTCGATCGCCGTCGAGGCGACACCGCCGATCGACGTCGAGGGGCTCCTCGACTTCGGGAACATCAAGACGACGACGGCGCTCGTCGTCGAGGGCGGCCCGCCCGACGTCGAGAGGACGACGGAGGTCGACGTCGAGGAGTCGACGTTCGGCGCCGAGGAGGAGACGGTCGACGCCGAGAAGACGGCGCTCGACGCCGGAGTCCAGGAGACATCATTCGACGCCGGAGAAGCGTCGTTCTGCGTCCAGCAGACAGCGGTCAGCGTCGAGGAGCAGGTCACCCGCTCCAAAACGGCGGAAAAGGGACTCTAGTCCCAAGAGTCACGCTACTTCCAGCGGTGGTCGCAAGAGGAAGAGGTCGCCTGCGGATGGGGATGGCTCTCCGCACCCCTCGCCTAAAGGGACGCCGGGCTCGGTGTACTCGGAGGTGTACACTCCGTCCCGGCCCAGGACTCCGACTCCTCCCCCCGTGCCTAAGGAGGACCCTCCGCCCAAACCACCACTGCCTTCGGGGGACCCTTCTCCACCTCCAGTCCCTCCGCATGGGCCCGCACCGCAGCCGAAGGTTCCTCCGCCGAGGTCCACTTCCCTGCCTGCTCCTCCCAAGGGGACTCCGAAACCGAAACCCCGGGAGGAACCGAAGACACCTCGTGATGAGCCGAGGAAGACCCCTCCGCGCAAACCAAAGGAGCGCCCACGAGCTGGCAGGTCTCGCTCTCGCTCTGGGCGGAAGGAGAGATCGAGGCACAGATCATCCACGAGATCGAGGCACCGCCATAGGAGGCGCGAATCTCGCTCACACACGAGGTCCTCTGGGACCAGGGATTATTCCCCTACCCTATCGGGGTCACCGGACACCAGAGTGTCCCCGATAGATGACCTGGTGGCCTTTCAGGACGTACTGTTGCGGGGCGCGGCGAAGCTCGGCATTTCCCTGACGGTGCCTACACCGAAGACATCGGTCATCTTCGAGACGCTACATCAGAAGCATCTGTCTCGTCCTCTCCTGCCCCTGGTGCCGGGCCTGGAAGAACCTGCTATGGCTCTGTTTCTCACCCCGGCTGTGACGAGGGCGGCTCCGTCGAGATTACTAAAGAAGTACCGGGCTCCCGACTCTGATCCGGCCTTTTTGAGGGCTGAGCCTCCGCCTGACTCCGTCATCGTCACGGCGGCCCGCAAGCAGCATGCCACCACCCCGACCTCCACGGTTCCCCCGGACAAGGAATCGAGATGGATGGACTCGGCAGGGAGGAAAGTTTGTGGTACTTCCGCGACCTCCATGAAAGCGGCGGGTGCCACGGCTTTGTTGGGTCGCTACGACCGCGCCCTCTGGGACTCCCTTGAGCGCTTTGCGGAGCATTTGCCCCGGGAGCAGCGTGAAGACTTCATGGAAGTCCTGAGTGAGGGGATGCTGGTGGCCAACCAGATAATCAGCGCGGCTGCGGACTCTTCCCTGTTGGCGGCTCACGGATTTTGCCACGGGATCAACCAACGGCGCCACGCATGGCTCCGGCTTACGTCCCTGAAACCGGACGCACAGCAGAGGGTGGCCAATCTGCCGTTTTCCGGTGAGACCCTCTTCGGGAAACATGCTGATGATGAAATGGCCCGCATGAAGGCGGAGGCCGAAACGCTGACGGCTGTGGGCCTGGAAAAGCCCAAAGAGACCAAGAAGCAGTACCGCCCCTTCCAACGGCGGTTCGGCGGACAGGGCCGAGGACGAGGACAGGCTTCAGGGCACTCGCAACAGCAGCAGCAGTTCCGGAAGCCGTTCCAGAAGCGGCAGAAGGGCAGGGGAGGCCAGCAGTCGGCTCCGGCGCCCAAGGGCCAGGCGGGGTCTAGGCCCTAGGAACTTACTTCCCCCGGATCCGTTACCCACTCCGGTAGGGGGAAGCATACAACTTTTTCTGGCAGAGTGGAGAAAAATTACTCAGGACAAGTGGGTGCTGAATATTGTTTGCAATGGATACAGTCTTCGGTTCACCAGCCCTCCTCCAGCTATTCCCCCGGTCACCTCGCAGTTTCAGCTGCGCGAGCTTCAGGCGGAAGCGGATATCCTGTTGAGGAAAAGGGCGATAGAAGACGTACCTCGGTCTCAGAGAGGAAGAGGTCTGTACTCCCGGTTCTTCCTGGTTCGCAAGAAGGACAAGAACGAGTTCAGGCCCATTCTGGATTTGCGACAGGCAAACAAATGGATTCGCAGAGAAAAGTTCCGCATGCTGTCGTTGCATCAGATTTACCCTCAGTTGCAACAGGGAGACTGGCTTTGCGCTATAGACCTACAGGATGCTTACTTCCATGTGCCCATTGCACACAAACACAGGAAGTTCCTGCGGTTCCAAGTCGGCACCAATCACTATCAATACACAGTACTCCCATTCGGACTGAAGTCTGCGCCGAGAACATTCTCGAAGTGCATGGCGGTGGTAGCGGCACACCTGAGGAAGAACAAGGTGTTCGTCTACCCGTACCTGGACGATTGGTTGATCAAGGCATCCTCCTTCTCGGAAGCGCGAGCACACTTCCAGAAGACGTGCGTTCTCTTGAACAAGTTGGGGCTGCACATCAACATGGCCAAGTCTGTCCCGACTCCGGTCCAATGCATACAGTACTTGGGAGCCTCCATCAATACGCTGTCAGCAAGCGTGTCTCCTTCGGAGGAGCGACGGTTATCACTCCTTCGGAAGGCTCAGGCTCTCATGACGTCTCCATCTACAACGGTGAGGACGGTGTCTTCTCTACTGGGATCGATGGCCTCTTGTATCTTCCTGACGCCACACGCACGGCTGCACATGAGACCATTGCAGGAGTGCTTGGAGGACCAGTGGGATCAGAGGAGAGGATCTTGGGACGACAAGATTCGACTGTCGCGGCATGCTGTTCAGTCTCTGAAGTGGTGGTGTTCGGCGGAGAATCTCCTCAAAGGGGTTCCCTTTCACAAGGACATACCCAGGCAGACTGTCGTGACGGATGCGTCTCTTCTGGGATGGGGAGCGCACTCCGGGACTCTACAGATTCAAGGCACGTGGTCACCGACGGAGGCCACGTATCACATCAATTTCCTGGAACTCAGGGCTGTTCACTTGGCGCTGAAGGCCTTTCTTCCGTCCTTCCAGACCAACTCTCTGCTTGTACAGACGGACAATACCACCACGATGTATTACCTCAACAAGCAGGGGGGCTCGAGATCGCGCACTCTGTCTCAGGAGGCGCAGACGATCTGGCACTGGCTCCTAGCCAGAGGACTGATGATAACGGCCACCCATCTACCAGGTGTGCAGAATGTTCAGGCAGACGCGCTGAGCAGGCTGCTTCAGGAAAACCACGAATGGGTCATAAACGACGAAGTACTAGGAGAAGTCTTCGCAAGGTGGGGAACTCCAGACGTAGATTTGTTCGCCACCGCCGAAAACAGCAAGTGCAGAGACTTCGCCTCCAGGTACTTCCAACAAGGGACGCTGGGGAATGCGTTATGGATCGACTGGACGAACAGCTTTCTGTACGCTTTTCCTCCCATTCCCCTGATTCCGGCGGTACTCACAAGCTGGCCCGGTCCAGAACTCGGATGATACTCATCGCCCCGGAGTGGCCCAGGCAGTGGTGGTTCACGGACCTACTTCACCGGTCTCTCCTTCCTCACATTCGGTTGCCGTGCAGGCCGGACCTTCTCACGAAGTTCGGGGGACGGATGTTACACCCCAACCTCTCGTCTTTGAGTTTGGCGGCATGGCTCCTGAGATAGTGCAATATGGCCATCTGAATCTGCCCGATGACTGCATGGACATACTGAAGGAGTCTAAGAGACCTTCCACTCGGACTTCATACGCTTACAAGTGGAAGAGGTTTTGTATCTGGTGCCAGTCTAAGAACCATGATCCTACGACCTGCAAGGAAGATGTCATCCTTCCTTACCTTTTGCATTTGGCGCAGTCTGGCCTTAATGTCCATTCCATTAAGGTTCATCTTGCTGCATTGACTGCCTACAGGAAATGCCCTTCACAGACTTCCTTTTTCCAGATCCCTGTGATCAAAGATTTTCTGGAAGGTTTGAAGAAAGTATTCCCTCCTGTCAGGCTTCCCTCGCCTTCATGGGAATTGAATGTGGTGCTGTCCAGATTGATGAAGGAGCCTTTTGAGCCTATTCATAAGGCTTCGTTGCAGCACCTGTCCTGGAAGGCGGCGTTCCTCGTGGCCATTACATCGGCCCGCAGGGTGAGTGAAATTCAGGCGTTGTGTTGTAATGAACCTTATACTGTATTTCATGCTGCTAAGGTTGTTATGCGTACTCACCCTAAATTTCTTCCCAAGGTTGTTTCTGATTTTCATGTCAACCAGACGATAACTTTGCCTACGTTTTTTCAAAACCCTTCATCCCCAGCGGAGAAGTCTCTTCATTCCCTGGATGTTAGGAGGGTGTTGAAATTTTATCTGGATAAAACCAAGGATATTCGTAGGTCTGACCAGTTGTTCATCAATTATGGGTCGGTCAGGACGGGTCTTGCGACCTCGAAGCAGTCCATCTCTAGGTGGATTGTGTCCTGCATTCAATTGTGTTACCAAAAGGCTAATAAGACCTTAGGAGGTAAGCCTAAGGCTCATTCCACCAGGGGCAAAGCTGCCACGACGGCTCTGCTCCGTAATGTGCCGATTGCGGAAATCTGCAAGGCAGCCACTTGGAAGTCGGTTCATACCTTTGCTAAGCATTACTGCCTGGACACTGACGCCAGGGCAGACGCTCAGGTTGGGCAGGCTTCGCTGCGGAATTTGTTCGCACAGTAGTGGCGTTATGTATTTATTCTCCACCGCCGCTTTGGTGTGGGGATGGGCTTGCCATTCTATTCACTAGATTATGACTATACACAGAGATCCCCTACTACAGAAGGAGTAGTTTCTGTCCTGTAACTCCAGTTCTGTAGTAGGGGTATCTCTGTTATAGTCATAAGCGCCCGCCCTCCTCCCCGGTGGAGATTTTCATCATGTAAAGAATGCGACAGGTCTGGCGTGCTTCGCCTTCAAAAAGAACTGAAAGTAGAGGGACCTGCTATGCATTCTGGGATACTGGGAGAAGTTCTGGAAAGTTCTCTTAAAGGCACAGTATCCTATTTAAGCCACATAATGGCAGCCTATGGGGCTTGTCTGTCCCTACCTTCCTCTCTATCATTCCTGGGTCTTTGACTGGGGGAGGCAAGTTTCTCTATGGTAGAAACTAGCAGGCTGTGCTGTGTGTGGTGATTTTTGGTGGAATTTCTAGTTGAAGTACTGGACAGTGTAGCCTGTGGATATAGGCTGCATTATTTGTCTTTAAATTCTCTCTTAAGTGTCTTTGCAGTTTCTGCATTATTTTGACAACTTAAGAGATTATTTTTGATTGCCGGGGTCCACGCACATGGGCGGGACTATTCACTAGATTATGACTATAACAGAGATACCCCTACTACAGAACTGGAGTTACAGGACAGAAACTACTCCTTCGTGCTTATGCTCTTATGATATCCTGATTCCTGGGTGAGCAGGCTCCGAGTACTGGCGTAACATGGAATGTATATTGTGTGTTCTTTTGTACCGATCTATATGCTCTGGCGCCAATTCTCCATTATAGTGGTTATTACATGCATATCCTGTTTCTTACCCTGTCCCCCGTATTCTGTTTGATTGTATGGCACCTGATCCTCTCTTGTAAAATATAAAATGAAACCTCGGTCTCATCCTGGAACCCAGTTGTGCATTCTAATACAAGTTTTATCCTGAATCGCTGCCGGACCTCTGGGTTGTCGGCTGATGAGCTGTGTCATACTGTGATATCAGAGATTTTAATTTGCCTAGCGGCCGGCCTCCGCGGTTGTAGGCCCATACTTGTATTTTTACTGAATGCTACAATAAAGGTTTTTCAAAAAAAAAAAAAAACAGTACATGTTTACAACAGTCACATTGCGAGAAACATCTTATGCTCCACATAAATCATCATAAAATGGGAGTCACGGTGTAGGTGTCGACGACGTTCCAAGCCCAGCTTAAAATGGGAGGATATTCATCCGGACTACGAGATCTATATGTCTAAGAGAGAGCCTGAGTCGGATAAAGCGGAGTGGGAAATAATTTGGTGTCAGATGGTCCTCCAGTAGGTGATCAATCTTAACCCCTTCCATGCTCATGACGAGCTCAGCTCGTCATGCAGTACACTGCCCGTGTGCTCATGACGAGCTGAGCTCGTCATGAACAATGGGATTTACAGATCCTCAGCATAGGAGGGGAAAAGTCAAAGCACCCAAGGTGTTAAATGGACTGGAATATTAGGCTGGTGAAGCAATAGGCTTTCAATAAGTGTGGTGTGTGAAGGATCAAACACTTATGGCCAGCGGAAAGGTCGGAGGATACTTGAATCTGATAACAGGTCAGGAATAAAGGTCCTGCCCTTTAGACCCTGTTGCCCACGTTCAAATAAACTGGCCGAGAGTGCCACTGAAGAAAGTAGATAGTCCTGCTGAACGGAACCCAGAACTCAGGGACCGGGAGCTGTAGAGAAGCATTACTGCTTAGATTCGGTGGTGAGGAGGGACAGCCATTTTGCACGTTCTGTGCTGCAGGATTTTTTGGTCTAGGTAGGTGAGCACCCTCCTCCGGGAGCAGGACTGCTTGGGGATTCAATTCAAAAGGTGAGGAATCCAGGGCAGATGTATCCATCAGAAAAACAAGTTACTTGCCTTTGGTAACGCTTTTTCTGGTGGATACAGTATCAACCAATGGATTTCTCATTGACCCACCCGCCTCCCCATTGTCTACCTACTTCTACTGAAAATAATTTGGGTTATGAGAGTCTTGCATTCATTGTCATTGGAAGTGATAGGTTGTTTGTCGCTAGGAAATGTCTTTGTTTTAGAATTTCGTTTCCTTTCTTCTTGAATAGTATGCACATATTTTGTATACTGTGTATATTTGTGAAATGTCGGTTCACCCGTTCGCCTCGAAGGCACGGAAATAATGGGTTGAACTGATGTCAGCACACCCACAGGTCTTTTTATGGCTCAGACGACGTCACGCAGAGTCGCGAGCTGAGCTGTGCCATTGTGACTTCCTCGTCAACGTGGGAGAGCTACGAAAAAAGTTTCTGTGGAATGCTGCGCAAGGGTAAAATCAAAAGCAGAGTAAACTACAGGCAGCTACTGAATGCACCAGAAAAAGCGTTACCGGAGGTAAGTAACTTGTTCTTTCTTCCAAAAACTAGATTCAGTAGCAAAAAGAACTCTTCACACATTAGATGTTAAAAGAGCATTAATGTATTACATAGAAAGAGCTAAACCTTTTCCCAAAACGCAACAACTCTTTTTTGCATTTGCAAAGCTACAGCAAGGTTCTCCAGAATCCAAAGCGGGAATAACCAGATGTATAGTTAGGTGAATTCAGACTTGCTACCTCAAAGCATACAGAGTACTACCTGGAACTCCAAGAGCTCACTTCACACTTGAAAAGAAAGCCTCAATGGCCTTTTTATGAAGCTTCCCACTAACGGATACTTGTAAATCAGCTCCATAGAATAGCCCACATTGACAGAACACGATTAGGTTGATGTCTTTGCCAATCAACAAGCTAGAGTGGGTCAAGCTGTATAACAAGCACTTTTTCAAACATTAAAGTCAACCAATAGCTAACCACTACTTTTGGGTAGCACTGCTTTACATTCGATGCTAAGCATATGTATCTATGGCCAACACGTGGTACGAATGGAAAATGTTACTTACCATGTAAGCATCTATTCGAAGCGTGGTGTGCCGTAGATTTATATGCACCCATCCTCCTCCCCGGTAGCTATTGTTTAACGTATGTACTTATTACCATATTACATTATCCTACTAGTCACTTGCATGTTCATCTTATCTGTCACTAGAGTGCTCTTATCCTAAGCTCACCTGATGAGATAAATACATCTAAAAAAAGGGCCAATTATCATGCGCAACACAGACTATAGGAGGAATTGCTATACCTTGTGATTCAAAGAACTTCATCGAAGAAAAACTAGTTGCAAACGTCCAAGCCCAACTCTAGATGGCATGAGTATACTAAATATAAGAATCTATGGCAGTACACCCTACGAATAGATGCTTTCATAGTAAGTAACCTATTCCACCCATATCCTCTGAGAGTAGAAGTATATCAGGTTGTTTTTGGTGATAACGCTTTGTTAGTTAACACTTTAACCCTTTAAGATAAACTCCGTTTCCATAGTGTTTATAAGATTACTTTTGGTAGTTGCAACATACAAGGTGGGAAGGAGTACATGTGTAACAGTGTCTAAAAATTGCCTTCTATGGTTCTTTCTCCAAGAATATCTAGAACATAGTAAGGTTCCCAGTCAATAAAATGAAAAAAATTCAGTCCCAGGCAACTAAAAAGTCTAAAAGCAGTGGTCGACACCCAGAGATTTGTAACCATATTTTTTTAGGAAAGTCTTACTGTTCATAAAAATGGGCTCCTTCACATCCCATTCTTTGATAGTAAGGGGTGTAATGAGAAAGTTTGGAATAATGGCTTCATGCATTTCGCTAGCTCTGAAAAGCTGTCTTAATATGCCAGACATGCAGGACTGGCTTCACAACCAATAGCATTGTGAATTGGCAAGCTTTAGCAGTAGTGACCAAAGAAGTATAGAAGTCCTTAAGTTAATTTCAGTTTAGAGTGAAGAGGAAAAAGAATTAACTGCAATCAAACCCTCTGTTGACCATCAAATTGCCAAATGTAAATGTAAATGTATTTGAGCTTATATAGCGCACAGCTACCCACACCGGGAGAACCGGCTGCCCGTGGCAGAGAGCCATTTAACTTTACTAGAACCTGGGCCAGTGTTCCTAGCTTTAATGTCCTTCATAACAGAGATTTAGAACATGAATTGCTTCTTCAGACAGGCATGCACTACATCATGAAACAGGGCAGATCAAGAATGCCTCATCTGCCCAGGTATGATCATGAACGTTTACTTTGGGTTTCAAAAGAAGAATAGACAATACCCCAGGAACTAGAAGAAAACTTACTATTGAATAAAATGTCAGCACTTGCACACAAGAAGTACTCCAGCGCATTGTGAGTACATTTGTTCAAGGTATTCTCTATGCTAATTCTCCATTGCCTCTGTAGGATCTTCATTTCAGCAATACTGATTTACCCAGTATGTTTTCTTTCACTGAAGTCTTGAGTCACAAGTCTTTTGTCAAGTGGCATGCATGTTTTTGTAACTATTTGCTCTCTAACTAAGTACTCAATGCTGCTGAAGATGGCAATCACCCAAAGTGATCCTACTTTGGACAAAGGCAGCTACCATAACCATGTCCAGGCTACAACATGACTAATCGTTGGCCTAATGACTGTTGAATGCTACAGACTTTTTATGCCTGTACTCAAGGTTTGAGGAATCTGCATGTTTGAGGCATGTGTGCTGTAGATACACATGCTTTGCATAAGTCTGCCATCTAGTGTTAGGCTCTGATGACTAAAAATGGTTATGATTCCAAGAAGGCTTCTTCGAGTTACGAGGCTGTGTAACTCCTCCTCTTGGAAATATTGTGTATGGTCCTCAACGCTTCATATAGTTTTTTTCCGCCAACTGGTGCGGATGTAGTATCTCGTTCTACAGTCTGAGTCTCATTCAGTACAGTGTGTGTGTGTGTGTGTGTGTCTGTCTGTCTGTCTGTCTGTCTGTCTACACAGCGGTTCAAGTTTCCCGGGCCGTTAAGCGCTCATTATGGGTGCCTCACCCTACGGCAGAACCACACCGTTACGTATTCCAACACTTCCTTCGATTCACAAAAGAATTGGGGCGCCCTTCTTCTGGATTTCCACAACAGGATATTTATTGCGATCTTATTTGCATGAAAGCGAGTGATCTACGCGTTTCGATGCTCCAAGCATCTTGCTCACGATCAACTTTACACTTTTTTTCAAATCATTTAAAAGCATTCAAAAAAATGTGTGTTACATCACTTCCTGTTTCCTGATTGCATTGCATTGTGGATATTATAGTTTTTAAATAAAATCAACAAAAATGAATTTGTACCACACAGTTTAAGTGATTACTCATTATTTTTCTTATGTCGGAGTCTCTTATTGTGACAATGTCCCACTTTTAGTGTTCTTATTATATTTTAATGTTTTATACCCTCCGGTGGGTTTATGTAGTTTTAGTCCCCTACATAAATAATGAGTAATCACTTAAACTGTGTGGTACAAATTCATTTTTGTTGATTTTATTTAAAAACTATAATATCCACAATGCAATGCAATCAGGAAACAGGAAGTGATGTAACACACATTTTTTTGAATGCTTTTAAATGATTTGAAAAAAAGTTGATCGTGAGCAAGATGCTTGGAGCATCGAAACGCGTAAATCACTCGCTTTCATGCAAATAAGACCGCTGTGTTGACATTAAAATACCCGGCTGAAGTGAACGCTGATAACGAAAAGGTGGCGGAAGTATTTCGAGACGCGCACACCGTTCGGAGGGAGGTAAGAGTGTGACTGTGTCGGAAGAAAGAAGTGAACCGCATAACTTGTTTTAGCATTAATTGGTGAAATTCGTCAGCTTTCGACAAGAGGAGGAGGAAGAGGCTTCAGCGGCGTAAGAATGCCTCACCATACATGACTCCGATTCCGAGTCTCAATCCGAAGAGGAATCAGCCACTATTCAACCAGCACAAAAACAACTTACTGTGAGTACTTCTACCGTTGCCCTGAAATCCAAATCCTCAGTCTCCACTGACAAAACTGCTCACTGGCTGCCACTGTACACAAGCCACGTACACCTAAAGCATGACTCTGAACCCTCGCCCTCCGGCTCTGCTCCAAAAGTTTGGCATACATCAGGGGCCTCTGCATCTCTTCCACCCGAGACCAAAACATCTCACTCTTCGGTCTCGGCACTGAAAAAAAGACTTGTTCTTTCGGAATCGAACCTTCCGCCATCAAATAAAAAGATTCCTCCACCAAAATGCATTGTTTTCCATCTGAAACTTTCTCCTGAAGCCAATCCTTGATCAGTTTCACCAAAAGCTTGATCCAATACAAAAAACACTTCAAATTCAGCCTGGAACAAAGAAAATTATGGTACAGCTACCAAAACAACAAACTCCTAAGTAGAAGTTGAGTTTTCAGGAGGCTGTGGAGGTTCCTGTTCAACCACTAAAGAGGAAAAGAAAGGATGCTATAACTAGTCCAATGCACATTCCCATTCCTTCTTCACCTGTAGTACAATCAACACCTCCACCACCCATCCCACCACCTCACTCCCCACAATTGTCTGAGGCGGGTAATATGTCTCCTCAGTCAACGATAGATGAGGATCAAGATATACCAAATGACTGACAACCAGGGGATCCTTGGGAGGATTATAATATTGATCCTCATGTTGACACTGATCCTGATTTATACCCTAGCAGCCCATCACCGCTTGATGATGCATCTGCTTATCAGGATCTTAGTGTCAGAGCAGCCACTTTCCATCGGTACCTTTTATATAAGGACTCAATAGAGGAGGATTTCCTCTTTGAAATGTATCTAATATACAAAAAGGGGCAGAATACTTATAACTTTTAAAGGGTATGACACTTCATGAAGATGACATTTTCAAACAACCAGTTAAAGCAAGAATAATTACTCCTCGCATTGATATGACACTTCATGAAGATGAAATTTTCAAACAACCAGTTAAAGCAAGAATAATTACTCCTCACATTGAGGAAAAATACAAACCACCACCTTCCGACCCCATTTTGATTAGAGGTCCATTAACTCATGCCTCCTTAGAAGTATCCTATGCTAGGAAAAGGGCTATCTCCCAAACAGTTGGAAAAGCAGCACCATCAGAAAAGGAGTCGAAACTTATGGCTGCTTCTAGTAAGAGTTGCAGCACAAGCAGCTAATCATTGGTGTATAGCTAATAGCCAATCATTACTAGCAAGGTACGACAGGGCCCACTGGGATAAAATGGAGATCCTACTCTGACATCTTCCTGGGGAGCACATACAAAGAGGTCAGGAGATTGTTAAGGAAGGGAAACGTATCACCCACAAGTCTATTAAGTGTGCTTTAGATGCAGCCGACACTGCTGCTAGGAGTATAAATATTAGTGTCCTAATATGAAAACCTGCATGGTTAAGGGTGTCAGGTTTCAAACCTGAGGTGCAACAAACCATATTGAACCTCCTATTTGACATGGGACATCTCTTTGGCCCCCAGGTGGACACATTCCTTGAAAAAATAAAAAAGGACAGAGAGATAGCTAAATCAATGGGAGCGCTACAAACACCTGTAGAGGTTTCTTTCATAGGCCCAATTTTAAACAAGGGGCAAGGACCCCTTCCACAGATACCTCTGATTCACAATATAAAACTCAAGGATAAACATCAACAACTAAGACATTCTACCGAAATTCTTACAGAGGTAACAATTTTAAAGGAAGAGGCAGAGGGACATTCCTCAAATACCAGCAATAAACAATGACTCCTTTACCTTTCCTCCACAACATCAAACACCAGTTGGGGGTCGCTGTCAACAATTTCTCCAAAGCTGGAAGTCAATTACAATATACCAATGGGTCTTGGACATTATCCAGCATAGTTATTGTCTGGAACTCATAACAACCTCTCCAAATATTCCACCTCGCAAACACAAACTATCTATGCAACACCAAATCCTTCTGCAACAGGAAATAACAGCTCTGTTTCAAAAAGGAGCAATAGAAGCAGTTTCACCACAATGTCAAGAAACAGGAGTGTATTCACTATAATTCCTTATTCCCAAAAAGGATAGATCTCTCAGGCCCATTCTAGATCTCGGAGCACTAAATCATTTCATAATATCAGAACGTGTCCTTATAGACACTCTTCAAGACATCATCCCTTTATTACAAAAAGGAGACTTCATTTCAACCTTAGATCTAAAAGACACATACTTTTATATACCAATTCATCCTGCTCACAGACAATACCTCAGATTTCTATTTCTGGGAAATCATTATCAGTTCAAAGATCTTCCCCTTGGAATCACTACAGCGCCAAGAGTATTCACGAAGTGCTTAGCAGTTGTGGCAGCACATCTGCGCAAGGAAAACATTAATGTCTTCCGTTATCTAGACGACAGGCTAATCAAAGCAAATATAGTCATGCTTTGCAAACAAAACACTCAAAAAACCCTAGATTTCCGACATTAACTAGGGTTCACTGTCAACGTACAAAAATCTCATCTACAGCCAACTTCTACTCAAACGTTTTTAGGGGCAATTATCAACACTAATCTAGTGTTAGCATCCCCAAACAGACAGAATACGCACTATACTAATGTTAATTCAACAATTTCAAACAGGAACTCACATTCCAGCCAAAATATTTCTCAGACTTTTGGGCATGACAGCACCTTGTATTTACATAGTCCCACCTTCCAGACTGAACATGAGACCACTACAAGAATGTCTCTCCCAGCAATGGGCACAGTCACTGGGTCAACTTCACGATCTAGTGTTTGTAAACAGCTGCACGTATCACTCTCTGAAATGGTGGAATCCACAAAATCTTTTCAAAGGGGAGTCGTTTCAAGACCCAGTGCTACAAATAACTCTAACAGCTGCATCTCCAACAGAATAGGGAGCACATCTCCACAACCTTACTTTTCAAGGACTATGGGATTCCAAACACAAGAATCTCCATATCAATCACCTAGAGCTGCAATCTGTTTATCTAGCGATCAAATGCCTTCCTAATTCACCTGCAACACAAAGTTGTCTTTATTCGGACAGACAACATGGCAACAATGTATTATACACAAAAACAGTGGGGGGTGGGGGGGGGTACACTCTCTGATTATCTCACTCAGCTCAGAAAATATGGAAGTTAGCAATACACCACAACATTCATCTATTAGCAAAACATGTCCCAGGAGCTAGAAATCCGATTGCAGACTTTCTGAGCAGTTCACAATACCAAGTCCACGAATGGGAAATTCACCCCACTGTTCTTCAACCATAGTTTCGCAAATGAGGATTTCTAGAGATAGATTTGTTTGCAACAAAAGAAAACGCGAAATCCCCACACTTTGCAAGCAGATATCACCACCATCAGTCCAAGGCAATGCTCTATGGATGAACTAGTCGGGGATATTTGCATACGCTTTTCCACTTCTCTCACTACTTCCATTAGTGGTCAGGAAACTCAGGCAAACATCGCTTGCCATGATACTTATTGATCCCACATGAGCTCAACACTCATGTAACTATCTCTGGTCCCACATGCGAAGCTTCACCTCAACCCAGGTCTTCTCATGCAGGACCATGGAACACTAAGACATCCCAATCCCAAAGAAATGAATCTTCTAATTTGGCTACGGAAGTCTTAGAGTTTGGATACTTACATTTGCCTCAAGACTATATGAACATTCTCAAAGAAGCTTGTAAACCAACTACAAGGCAATGTTATGCAGCAAAATGAAAACATGTTTTGTATTCTGTCACAAAGAAAACATTAATCCTCTTCAAGCAAAGGTACAAACACTTATTTTATACCTATTGCATTTACAAACTGCTTGATTAGCATATACTTCTATAAGATTACATCTTGCAGCTATTACCACATATCTTCAGAATAGACAACACATATTGGTGTTTAAAATTCCTGTTATAAAAGCTTTCATGGAGGGGCTTAAAAGAATAAATCCCCCTAGACTTCCACCTGCCCCAGCTTGGAATTTAAACATTGTTCTAACAAATTAATGGGTCCTCCTTTTCAACCATTACATTCTTGTCAGTTGTTATATCTTTCGTGGAATCTTGCTTTTTTAATTGCTATTACTTTGCTTAGAAGAGTTAGTAAAATTCAGGCATTAACCCTAGAAGGACCTTTCTTTCAGCAACACCAGAATAGGGTTGTGCTTTGAACTAACCCTACATTTTTACAAACAGTAGTTTCCAGTTTTCATATTAATCAATCCATTGATTTACCTATTTTTATTTCCCACAACCCAAAAGTAGTTGTAGAAAAGGCATTACATGCTTTAGATTTAAAAAGGCCATTAATGTATTACATTGACAGGACTAAATCATTTAGATAAACTAAGCAATTGTTTGTTGCCTTTGCACCTCCTCGTTTAGGGAAAGCAACTTCTAAATCATGCATTTCAAGATGGATAGTTAAATGCATACAGACATGCTATTCAAAGGCTAAACAACTTTTACCTGTTACACCAAAAGCACACTCCACTAGGAAAATTGGAGATTCTATGGCTTTTTTAGGAAACATTCCTTTTGCTGATATTTGCAAAGCAGCACATGGTCTACTTCAAACACTTTCACAAAACATTATTGTGCGTATGTATTTTCACGCCAACAAGACAATATTGGCCAGGCAGTACTTACGACTTTTTTTCAGACAACAGCATCCCTCACAGGTAAACCACCTAGGGAGGTGGACTGATTTACAGTCCATGCAAAGCATGTGTATCTACAGCACGCATACCTCGAACGGATTATGTTACTTACCCTGTAAGCATCTGTTCTTGGCATGTTCTGCTGTAGATTCACATTCTTGTGTAGGTTGCAGCTCATATACTTTATCTCATACAAACGCATGCCTTCTCAATGCTTACATACACAGTATTCTTTACATTCTTACTTACCCACAGCAAAACAATCTGAAGATGGCGTTGATGACCATGCACAGTATTCCCAAGAGGAGGAGTCACACAGCCTTGTGACTCGTTGAAAACGACTTTCGGGCAAAAACAACTTGTAATCATAAGTTTGCCTTGCGATTCAGGCATGCAAGTCCACTAGTCCAGAGGAAGGATTTGACGGGAAGCAAGGAATACAGTCCTGTTTTTCTCTGACATAAAAGAGTAGGTAGACTGGCCAGTATGCTGAGAAGTTGCCCTATTTCAATAACTTCAAGCCCCATGAGGATGGCTGCCTGCAAGAGTTTTCTCAAGATTCTGGCGATGCACGCAAGAGTTTTTACAAAATCTTGGTGATGTTGCTCAACCTGAGGCAAAGATCTGCATTGATGTAACCCTCCTCTTTTTCCCCACAACTTCCAAAGAAGTGTCAAATGTTGCCTGAGTCATCCAGTGCGACTGCTGGTAGCCTGGGCTGAGGATAGGGGTGTTCTCCCCAAGTTGCAGTGCGGATTTCAAACTGGTTTGGGGACCCTGAAACAGTACCTCAACCTTTTTTTTTTTCTCAAATCTTTTATATTAAGGGTTTAAAGGCATACAAAATCAATACAAAATAAACGAGAAAGAGACAGAAAACAATACACGATTGGATACAGAGGGTGTATTCAGACGATAATCTGTCCGGTTCACATCATGTGGGCATACAATATACACATTAGGTACACGTCAGATAATTTTCTTTATATGGTTTCATACTCCTAATACACCAATGTGGTATAAGATGAGGAAAGAAGTGGATGAGAAAGGAGAAAGAAATAAAGAAAGAAAAAAAAAAGATGAGGAATATAGATTACAGAACGCAGCAGCAGCATAACAGAATATCATAGACTTGTCCATAACAACATCTAATTGTCCAACTCATGCAATCCATTGCTATACAATTGGCAGATCAAAACAGGGTTTGAAACAGTGGATAGTATCCCAAACTGGCCTAAGGCGGATCGTAGCATGTCTCCCTTGAGTCAAGTGAGCTCCATAGTTTTGTATGAGGTTTCCGCCATGGTGACGAGTATAGGGCATCATTGTCAGCACCCCTCAGGGAGTTTAGCGATTCCTGCCACATTTTGAACGATATCTCGGAGGCACTTTTCCATTTATTTAAAACAACTTTGCATGCAAGTGTGAGCATGAGATCTAAAAGGAGTCTGTCGTGTTCAGATGGCAATCTCGGGTCAATTGCTCCCAGTAGGACATATGCAAATTCTTGGGGCGGTCTAAATTGGAATATTCGTTGGATATAATTAAACATTCTATCCCAAAACTGCTTGAGCTTCAGGCAATAGAAGAACATGTGGGCTAGGTTGCCATCGTGAGAGTTGCAGTTCTAGCATAGAGGGTTGTCACGAAGCTTCAGTCTAAAAAGCTTTTCGGGTGTCCAAAACGTCCTATTAATCAGCATAAATTTTGTTTGGGAGAGTAACGGGAATATTTTGCTGGAGAAGGGAGTGAGGTGAAGCCTATCCCAATCAAACTGTATAGTAGAAGAGTTGGTTTCGTTCTCCCATTCTAGTTCGCACTTCCTATGAGTTTTCTGAGGCATGGGGGAGAGAATTTTGTAGATTTTTGATACCATGTAACCTAAGGACGAGAGTAGACGTAGTTTGCTACATAGTGTGGGTTCTTGTGGTGAGATGGCTCTGGCAGAGACAAGGGCTTTGAGGCGCAGAAATTTATAGAAGTGAATTGGTTGGAGGCCAAATCGTGTCTGTAGGGCGACAAAGGCTAGGGGAGAAGGCCCGTCATATATATCTTCTAACAAGTTCAGCCCCTTCTTAGACCACTCTTCCCAGTAGAGGTATTTCCCTTCTTCTTTAAAGGCCGGGTTGAACCAGAACGAGGTTAGGTTGGACTTAGAAAATTTGGTTTTGACTTTGCAATGTCTCTCTAGTTTAAGGAGTGCTCGTTTAGTGTTAAGGAAGACATATTTGGAATGAGGAAATGCTATGGCGTCCATGGACATGATTGCAGAGTGTGGAAGGTTCTTGAGAATAGCCTTTTCAACTTGGATCCAGATCGGGGTGTAATCTTGTAGTGATAGGAACCAGTTCGCCCCTTGTTTGTACAAGTGGCGAACTGGTTGCATCTGAAATTTGGTAGTCCGATCCCCCCTTTATCTTTTGGGAGCTGGAGTTTCCGTAGAGAGATTCTCGTTTTTTTTCCCCTGCCACAGAAAGGTATTATAAAGCTTGTATGTCTTGTTGAGGAACTCGTCAGAGAGTAGCATAGGTAGTATACTTATCAAGTAGTTGATGAGGGACGTAATCTAACTTTCCACTCTCCCCCACCAACACAGAAATTTTGGAGACCAACCATCCAGGAGGGAGGAGATTTTTTTATGGAGGGAAACTTGAAGCTCTTCGGTTGCCAGCATAGTCCCGAGTTCCCTAACACACTCTTATCACCTATGCAGTGCGGATTTCAAACTGGTTTGGGGACCCTGAAACAGTACCTCAACCTTTACTTGGTGATCAGCAAATATACCATTGCAAGCAGGGGTCCATATTTTCTTTTAGCCTTCATGGACCTCATATGCACATTCGATTGTGTGGTGAGGTCCCTTTTGTGAGATATATTGAAGGCTATGTGGGGTGGAGGGGGCGAAAAGGGGCTCTCCGGTATCTTGAGGGCTCTCTATCATGAGCTCTCTGCTGTTGCACAGTTTGGGGAAAATGGGGAGTTTACTGATTCTTTTAGTTTCGGGTGGTGGGTAGGTCTAGGCAACATGCTTGCCCCCATCCTCTTTCTATTATGTCACAGGGGTGGAGGAAGCCTTATTAACCAAGGTTGTGGATGCCCCTGCTATTAAAAAAATTACTCTTATTATTTTTAACTTATGCAGACAATGCAGTCTTTCTCTCAAAGATGCCATGGGCGCTCAAAATCCTAATAGAGGGATAAAGTGATTTTATGTCTAATTTAAAGTTGGATGTTAAATCCAACAAAACCTTATTCATAAATGGCATGCAGTCCAAGGAACACTAACATTAGACGACTATCTGCTAGTCAGAACCCTGTTTACAGAGTCTGCGAGTTCTTCTTTGGAGGAGTTACTTTTGATTCATCTGGATATTGGTCCCCATGCATTGCCACGATTAGAAATAACGTGTGCAGTGTAGAGTTCTTGGCCAACCTAGTTACCAGTATATGTAAAAAACTGATTGCCCCTTTTCTAGAGGTGTATCATAGAGAGTGTATTTTGGTCGTAGCATATGGGTCAGAACTATTGGGGTATAAAAATGTCAAACGCCTTCAGGTAAAAGAGGAGAGAGTTTGCAGAAGACTACTAGGCCTTCCGCCAAGATTCCCTTCTTATATTCTACATGAGGAACTGAGGCTTGAGTATGCTGAGGACCTGGTTAATCTCACCCTGTTGCTGCTGGGGTGCTGTCTTAGTCATCCTTTGGCTGTGCTTAACAGAGAAATTATTGGTTTATATCATTTTTAATCCAATGAAGTTAACAAAGGACGAAAGGATCTCCTTCTTGGCCTTAAGGAAAAGGCATAGGGAGTCAGTGGATTTTACTAAAATGCAAATCAAGAATTACATCATGATTCATACTACACTTGGGGCAGAACATTATTTAGATCTTACATCTCACTCTTGGGATAGGTCTCCCCTTACCATATTTCTACTAGGAATTATTAGATGGCAATTTTGTTTTCCCCTTGGGCAGTTTGTCAGTTTTTCTACCCTGCGCTGCCCATGTGACGAAAGCACCCTGCAAAGCCTGTTAGATTTCATTTTTTTTTTTGTGCTTTTTATTCTTGTTTTGCAAGGAGATTTTTAATTCCCCTTTTAAGAGGATTACATTCAAATAAATGTATATTGGCTCTGCAATATTTGCAAAAGCTAAGTACCACTCCGATCTCTGTACTAATATCTGCTTGTTTCTTACAAGTGCTTTGCATGCAAGGAATTATGTGGTTTTCAAATTGTGACAGCCTTAAGTTTGTTGTTGTTGTGTGGTAGTTTGCGTATGACTATGATTTGATATGACTACATAATTGGGATCATAGGGTGATTTGCTTATTTGTAGATACAGGGGGTCGTATGTCAGTGTTTTTATGGTACTGTTTTTTTACGTGTATTTTTTTATGATTATTGTTGAATGTTCTAATAATTCTCATTGTATCTAAAGCGAAACTCTCATCTTTTTCGCGACATCTTCCCAAGATGGGTGTCAATGTTGTCTGAGCCACCAGGTGCGACTGAAAAGATGAAGAAACCTCTCTTCCCCGTCTTGTGACTCCCCCTTGTTACCCTGTTGTTTGGCCTTTAAAGCGGAGTTTACTTCCATCTCTGCTTTCCTCTGTGGGGCGGCAGTCATGCTTCTTCACATTCAATGGTGTCATGATCTGGGGAGGTCCCACAGAGGTGCAAGAGTCCGATTTCTACCCCCCTTGGTGCAAGAAATTTGTGCAAAGCACCATCCAATTGTAAGATGACCCGTACACAACCAACTAGGCAATACTATACAGTTAGTGTTTTCTGGTCACGATTAGCCCTTCTGTCTATTTATTCTATTTATGTATTTATTTGAGAGTTATGCATAGCGCTGGCTAGACCCAAAGGCATCAGACCACTTTACAGGTCGTGTGAACAGGTTCCATCGAACTGATTCTTAGATTGATAATGGTTGAAATAGTATAACCAAATGGAATAAAACAATACATCATATCAGTGTTCCAAATGGTAAACAATAATTCAGCAATATAGATCGGAGGCGTTGGCGACCGTTTTAGATGCTAAGTGGCTCGAGCCACCATATTGAGTGATTTTTTTTCAGTGTGTTGCGATCATGACTACAAATTAATCAGGTTGGTAGTGGGTTGATGTATTTGTCCAGCAACAGTTTTGAGGTATTAGAGGGATTATAGCTGAGAGCCGCAGGAAGCGAGTTCCAAATCCTGGGAGTGTTTCCGGATAATGAACCCTTCTGGAATGTTTTTTTTTCCAGTTTGGGTGGGGTGAAAGAAGTGAGTTGAAGGTTCTCAGGACCAGACTTCTTCCCACTTTCGATAGTTTCTTTTCAGATATTTAGGGTTTGCAGTGTGACGGGCTTTGTGGGTGATAGAAGCTGTCTGGAAGATGCATCTTCCTTATATGAGAGCTGAATTGAGACTTGTGAGCAGGTGGGATGTGGTCGAACCTTTTGGTTCCTGTGAGGAGTCTGGAGGCTGCCTTAATTTATTTATTTGATGAGTTTTATATAGCGCTGGCTAGACCCGGAGGGATCAGAGCGCTTTACATGAGGTTACACATTGTTATAAAGTTAAATCAGTTACAAGTTTCACATTGTTGAAAAAGATAAATCAGTTACAAGTTACAACAGATGACTAAATTAATGGAGCATAGAAGGGTTGGAGGGTAAGGTAAAAGGGGTAACGAGGAGGGAGATAAGGCGGAGATTGAAGGAAAGTCTGCCCAATGTCTGGCTGGGTAGGTGACGGCCGAGGGGAAGTCCACAGCCCATCTCCTCTATAACTATCAAGGTAGCTCAACCTGGCGTCGGCCAGAATGCTAGGTCTCCACAGACAGGTGGCAAGTTCACAGATTCTCTGTCCAGATGGGTGAGCCGGGTGGGGGATATGCGCATGGTCTGGTTCATGTCCCCTCCAGGTGCTGTCGTATTAATACCCTCAGTGCGGCATGGCTGTCGCCCACTGCTACTCATCTCTCCTGCTGCACTAAAACCGAAGATTTCCCCCTCAGGGTATGGCCTCATTGATTTGCTGGGCTTGAATTAATTCTGCACCGGGCGCCATCTTATAGTTGTTCTTAGAAGCGCATGGTGACTTTTTGAGTTCCCAGTGATGATGGTCTTACTGTGGTCAGGTTTCGATAGGACTAGTGATTGCACTACAGTCTTTAGATTATCAGGTGGCATAAATGGTTTTGTTTTCTTGAGATGTTTTTAGTTGTAGAGCGCCCCTTCGGCTGAGTTGTTGATGTGCTAATTCATAGACCTGTTTTTGTCTAGGATGATTTCAGAGGACTTCATGGATTTGGAGAGTGAAAGAGAACAGTTTAGTGCGTCCACGTTCTGGAGCCATTCTTACATTGGCAAAGGCTTGTCATTCGGTTTTATCGGGGTTCAGCTTTAAGTGATTGGTGCTTAGCCAGGTTTGTATCTTGTTTAATGTGTTAAGCAGATGGCATATGTCTCTGTGAGATGTTATTTTATAGTAAAGTTATATGCAATCGGCATATAAGTGGTATGTAACACCAACTTGGTTCAGAATAACTTGAGGGGTTCCATGAAGAAATTAAAAAGGGCTAGAGAGAGGATAGAGCCTTGTGGAATCATTTTGGAACTGGTGTAGGTTAAGAGAGACAGTTGCTGTTTTGTTGTTTGTTAAGAGTGTGGTTGTAGGTAGGACGCCAACCATCTCAAGACCGTGCCATTGATACCAGTGCGATTCTTGAGTCTCAAGTAAAGCTTGGTCATTATTTGTGTCAAATGACGCTGATGGGTCGAGATGGATTTGGAGGTTGGGGTCTCCTTCATCTAAGTTTCTGAGAATGTTATCTGATATATTGAGCATAGCCGTTTCAATGCTACAACCTTTTCTTAATCCTGATTGGAAGGTGTCGTGGAGGTTGAACTTATCGATTTGGTGATTGAGTTGTATCAAGACACACTTTTCAATCGCTTTTGCTAAGAAAGGGAAGATGGTGACAGTTCTGAAATTGGCGAGGTCATTAGGATACACCCCAGGTCTTTTGAGAATTCACAGCATACATTTCTTAGCAAGAAAGAAATAGCTGTTTAGCTATTCTCTATCGCAGCTCTTGTCCTGGAAGGATGATCTATGTTGGGCTGAAGGCCACTTCTGTGCGCCGCCCTTGAGCAACCCACGATTGGGGCTGGTTTGCAGCAAACCAGTGTGACCTATGGCCTGATAGTTTTGTTGCAAAGTCTCTCCAAACTGTGGGCAACTGCAGGGTTTTTATAGAATCTGAGCAACAACTTTTATCTCATGTTCATAAATTTGGCGACAGTAATGTCCCAAAAAGATAAAACATTGGCATTTTAGCCTCCACTATAAGGAGCCATCTTAACATGTCAGCTACAGTAATATGCACAACACAAATGTCAGCATAGATGGGAGTCAGACATGATGCTACACTTTTGAGCATGTCTAAAACTTCACTCCGATAGAAAGAGATAGGAGTATGCAAGCCAGAATCGAATAAAAATAGAAGTTCAAATGTGCCCTGTCACAGCGTTCATGACAAGGGTGGCAGTGTCTCTTTAAAGTGGGTCAGTGTCCCCAGGTTACTTCTCCCAGTATTGTTCACCTGGTATCTGCAAAATGTTGTTGCAGGTCACCTACTAGAGGCTGCTGCCGCCCAGTCTGCTCAGACTACTTCTGGCATACGTTCCATACAGTTTCTTGGAGGTCATGCAATGCTGACAAATGCATCAATGCAGAAAGACTTAAACAGACTTAAATGACATAACTTGATATTCAAAGCCTAACTAAGAGGTTCTTTGTATTTCAGTCACATCGAAGAAGTTAACTAGTTACTGAGGTTCCAGGGACAACTGGCAATCCTTGTTCTAAGGATTGCCCTGTAGCTAGTTAGTTCTTTGAGTCCTTGAGAACTGGCCTTGCATCGACTGCAACCAGGAAAATGAGAAAATCTAAAAATGAGTCAGTGATTTAGTGTTCCCTGCTGACATATGCTGTGACCTATAGGTCACAGATTTGAGTCCTGACTAGGCCAACTTATTCTTCATGGTTTGTAAATTGAGTACTATTAAATCAGGTAATAGCACCTGCTACTTGAGTGCTTGAAAATGGCAGAAATGCAGTCTTGTGGAAAGTTTTATAGAGCCTGGCTCAAATAGTGCTTAATTTGAACCGGGAGCAAGAGAGGCAAAAACGCACACAAGGGAAAGGACGACAAAGCTTCAGAGGTTGTTACAAAGGTAGAAAGCAGGAACTGGACCCAAGATTACACAGGCTTGGTATTTGCCTCGCTGCCATTTAATAGCACTGATCGCAGGCTTCAGAGCAGAGCGTTGACCACCAGTGCTGTTCTACACGTTAAGCACTGAGCCTTGTGTATATTATTCTGACAAACTCTCTGAATGCTTTGTTGTCAAAAGATTGCATGTCGCCTTGATCAAAGCCCCCTCACAGACCCACAATACATATTTATACTCATGGCACATGTCGAGGGTACACACGGGTAGACTGCATCTATACACTCGTTTCACAGGGTGCACGCCATCTACTCTGCTAAGAGGGTCTGCCTTACAGAGCTATGCTAAACTTGTCCCGGTGTAATATTCAGACACTGGAACTCATTCAGTAGCACCTGCAAGTTGTCTGTTTCGTTCCAAGCAGCAATGTGAAGTCCGGAAAGGGGCTTGTCTGATTCCAGCTGGGCAAATAACAAAGGTCGAAGTTAAAGGGCCATCAGTCCTCCGCTTGTTGGAGTGTCCTGGCTTGGAGCTATTGGAAGCCTCACTCCTAAATGCAATGCAGGGGGAAAGCTAAGGCACACAGCTTTCCACTTCAGAGGTACTTAAGAGAAACGTGCTTTTGTCTTGGTTCAGTCCCTGCATATAAGAGCTACCCATGCAAGGTAAGAATGTCAGATGTGTTGGTCTGTCTCAGTATTTACACAAATATGAATTTAATTGCCATTATAATTTTTTCTATCGCGCTATTCATCCCAATGCAGAGTGTCAGAGCGTTTTACCTCACACGTACTGCGTACACATTATACATTGACAATAAATGATTTTTATAAATCATTGTACAGGATGTGTTAAAAAAAACTGTAATGGGTTACAAGGTAGAGGAACCACATGCCTTACAAAGCTCACTGTGCTATATTAGAAGGATTACAATTTAGGAACTGCAAGTAACAAAAGGTTCTGTGTTAAAAGCAGTAACCCACTTACCCATTTACGTAAAATAAAAATCTGTCATCTGTGTGTGACATAATGTGCTGTGCAAGAGACCTATTAACCCTCTATGCTACTTTGATTCAAAACTGGGACTAGACAAAATGCTGATCTCTCCAGCTAATATATTATCCTCCAGAGTTATCTTACCATTATTTTCCCCTGAGATTTAGCTGGCTCACAAAAAGCTCTGAAGCAGATACCTTAGTCCCATAAGATATGTACTTTGCAGCCCTAGTGGGTCTCAATACCTGATGTTACAGGGTATTCTTATTTCTAAAGATGGGCTTCATGTCAAGTAATCATCTAATGTATAGTATTTTTCTTACATTGTGTGGATGCAATAATGCCTTGTTTACTGTTCTTTGTGGACCATCCTTTGTATGCCTTATAGGCATTTCTTTGTCTGCTTATGGTGCTTTAGTATCCCTTATAGGGGATTCCAATTATGGCCCACTGAAAGGATAGAGCACACAGCTTCTGCCTTGCACAAGCATCCCATTTTTCGGATGTTTCTCTCACCACACCTTGCTTCGAACCTTGGAACATTACTTTTTTGCCGTTTTTTAGGTCTCGTAGCGAAAACACAGCGCGTCAGCGCTGTGTCTCGCCAGAGATCTTTTGTTGCCGACTGTGCTTCCCAGGAGACAGTGCCGGCCGCGCGCATCGCCTTGGAGGCGATTTGAAACTGGAACGCGCGCTGTGGCCAGGCGCTGTCTCCTGGGAAGCTCAAGCACCACACACGCATGCGCATACACACAGACACACACACACAAGCGCCCACGCACGCACGCACATACATACATACAGAGACACCCCCCCTCACACATACACACACACACGCGCGCACACACACACACAAGTGCACCAAGGCCCCCATCCCCCGCCGTCACCGTCGCACACATACATACACACACGAGCATACACACACACACACACACACACACACACAAGTGCACCAAGCACCCCCAGCCTTTTGGAACTTACCTGGCCAATGTCGGGGACTCTGCTCTCAGCACGCGGCGCCCAACCTCCTGCTGGCGCGGCCCCGGGGCTCTACACCGCTCACAGGAGCCGCGAAACGCATTGACTCCGCCTACCTCCTCTTCCGGTCTGGACGTGGCCCCGCCCCCGTCACAGGCGACCGTGCCTGACTTCCGGGGCGGCCGCGGCGTATAAGATCTTCCATAATTAGGATGTGGAACCAAACTTGCATTTTCTTTCACAGATGTAGTAGCAAATTATTGCACGCATTTGCAGTAAATCCGTGAAGAAAATAAACGATATGTCAAATGTAAAGTATACCTTGATCAACTACCCAGACGCCAAACCATCCCACCCCACCTTATATACTATTGGCATTTTCTATGCCTGCGCTGAGGCCGTTCAACAGATCCTCGTAGTAATACAGCCCAGATGCTTACTCTTTGAAAAAAGAAACCAAAGAACTGCATGTAAGGCTTGCAGCTGCTGTACTTCCGGTGAGTGGGCACTGAGTATCTGTGTTATGTCGGGGTAGGTGGAGTGGGTGTGGTGGGGTCAGAAGAGCACATTCGCAGCCAAGATCAGCTCTTGTTTATTACAGTCAAGCTGTCGCTGTTGTAAAAACGAAATTCCCTTGTAAAACATTTTCAAGGTTGTTTCTGCGGCTTTTAACAACTCTGGGTCGACGGCAAAGTGCGGCTGCATGAATGTAGCGATTAATACAAAAACTGTTTTCATTCGCATAAAGATTACTTTATTGCAAAAGAGTGAAAACAAGAGAAGGAACTGCTTGGAGACCATAAACTTGGTTGACATTAAGGAGCCAGCTGTGGTTACTTTTCTCCTTGCCCCCATTCGTAGGTTTAACTTTTAATCACTTTGAAACACTGAGAATCTTTTTTTTTGTTGTACCTGTTTATATTTTGTATTTTTCATTTTTTAGTGTGGACTCTCACACTGTTTTATGAAGTGCCGTCTAAATTGTTTTTTTTACACAAACGGGTTTATATTTAGAAATATTTTGAAATAGAAGCTTCGAAGTGGCTTCCATTTAGTAATATTAAAAACCGGGTTTTGACAATCCCACCATTGTTTAATGAGTTCTGAGCCTGCAGGTACAGGGGGTCTTGATCCATATAACGTGCAAATTGCATTAAAAAGTTAGGTTTGTACCTGTGAAAATATTCCATAGCCACCAGTAAACAATATTTCAATCATTTGGACGTATGTTAATCGCAGATAGAGAGACTGGTGAGAAAAATCATCTTAACTTTCAAGAACTTGTCATAAAATCTAACAGCAAAGTGGTATTGGAGTATCTCATGGTGAAGGGGTCTGGGTCAAAATAAAGGCACAAACTAGGTTGCAGAAGAAAAGATTTTTGCTTTTACCAGCTGGATGAAATAGCTTTATGCTCTCAATTAGTATAACCGTTTTGTTATGAGAAAAAGTAATCCAATAAGTGCTGCATTCCATTTTGGTATAGGCGTATGTTTTCTCTGGAATCATTTTTTTGTATGGGCAGAGTATAGTTGATAGAATTCTCCATTTAGGTGCTTGATATCTAGCTGTGTCTTCAATCTTAGTTTCAGGTACATTTAGTAGATTCATAAAGAATTTTGATCTTGGAAATATTGTAGCGCACGTTGGAATGCATTTAAGAGGTCTTACACATTAGCTCAATTTGTATTTCAACTTGAACCCCTATGAGAGATGCAATAGTGGAGTAAAGGTCTCGAAAGTCTTGTTCCATACTAGAAGTAGAGGATGTGACATCTATATTTAACACTGTCTTTATCCTCAGACAAGGACATGAGGAGTGTTCATGGAGCTAGGAGCACGTTTTTAAATGTAGAGAATAGCGATTTTAAAAGAATACACTTTAATAAAAGAAATTGGAATTTTTTGTTTGGTTAGCCGAAAGTTTGAAACCATGAATGTGAATAAAAAAAATTATAGTATTTACTCTTATTTATCAACTTGTTATGGCTCTGCCTTTTTCCACGTGATACTTTATTGATGTTCCCTTGTATATGCTTTTGTACCTTCTATCACCATGTGCTGCTCTTTACACTATCCAATTTTGTTTGCCTTTCATACAAGTGAAGCATATCCCTTTGAGTGGCTTTTCCCAAATGACCTGGTTCTTCAAGCGAGTGCTCCCTAGTTCCCCTTCCCCAGACATGTTTGGCAACTGCCACCCTCCTTTTAGCCAGTCTTTTTAGGTCGAGCCTGGGCAGCATGTGCTAATCTGTGGCATGCTGTATTGGAGCATGCCATAGAAGCCCTGCCCAGATCTTTTGCTTGTCTTGTCCTTCGTAAATTCTGGCTTCTGATTCGTTAATAGGCTTGTTAGTCCTTCCTTAGTACCGCCTTAGAAACTGAGAAAGGAAAACAATGAGCTGACACCCCAGGGCCCATCCTTTGCCTAAGGGTTGGTTTAATTTAAGTAGAGCGCCTGCAACACTACCATGTTGTGCCCTGCTTTGAAAAGGTTCAGCAGGTAATGTAGATGCTGTTCCGCGAGGGTCGCCAGTGCCTAAGATGACACGGTTTCGAATAAAAGCGGCTATTGCAGTGCCAGGGTGCATATTCACAGCTTCTCCCTTGACTCTGGAATTAAAAACGCTTAAGGGTGAATACAAGTATGTGCAAGTTTGTGTGCTTTGGTACTGAGCGGGGGAGATGACTGGTTCATGAAGTCGTGCTAGACCAAACCGTATTAGGGCAGAGTGGAGCAACTTTAAGGATGGGTAGATATTGCATTAAATTGGTTGGAGTAAGTTTAGTGGAAAAACAGCACCACAGTACAGCTACTTGAAGATTTCTAAAACAAAGGGCAGTCATTGGTCAGACGTGCAGGGTTAAAAGCCAGCTGTGGCATGGCTTTCATAGTTTTTTGTGGGCATGTACATAGTGGACCTGTGTGGCCTTATTAGTCTGAGCTTAACTCTTTTAAAGTACCTGTTCCTCTGTAATTTCCTTTCACTTCTTTCAGAAACTTTCGTAGAAGAATTATTGAACGTATAGAGAAGCAAAGCTTTGAGGCGATCTGATTTCCCTGAGGAAATTAGTATAATGCTCTCAGTCCATTAGCTTTAAGGCTCTAGTCTCCCATACAGTAGAAAGTGCTTTAAATGTTTGTTGGTTGTTGGATATTATAGTGTCTCAAATTAAAATTAATGCTATAGGTGTCACATTTGCGAGAGTTATAACTATTGGCACTGTAAATGACAAAGCTATTAATTTTGCTATTTTCAAAAAAACAACCTAAATAAAAAATGTGTCATTTACAATACCAATAGCTCTAACTTTCCTAATACGAGACGTATTGAATTGCAAATGCTTGTCTTTATTTTCTGACACGCCTCTGCTTTTCTTAGCAAAGCAGTGGGAGGAGAGGTACAGTCCATGACCTGCGGTATGACATCTGTTTCTGGTCTAGTCAAGGTTCCAAATAGAATCTCCCTCTTTCAGTGCGTCCTTGCATTTCTTTAGCGAGCGGCTCTCGCTATGCCTTGGCAGCATGCACTACTACCACAGATCTCTCTGGCACCTGTGGTGCAAAACAAATCTAATAATAATTCATACAGGAGAGATGAAGTTTTTCTTCATCCTTCTTTCTTCTGCCCTTCCTTGATGCAGCATCTTGACCCAATTCTTGCTGGGAGTGGGTCATATTGCAAAGCTTGTGTTCTTGTACTGTCACTCGTGTTATCATTAGACTTTACCTCCCTACAAGTGATGTTTCTTACATTTTTCATTGAGGGACTGTTTCTTACCTTATTGTTGCAGGAAACACTTTTGCAGGAGTGCAGATACCACTAACAGCATCTAGCTGCACTTCTGCAAGAGTTCAGATATCACTTACTGTGTCTAACTGTTTTTTTAAGTCTTCAATATCTTCCCTCTTGTTTTGTGCTATGGTTTTCTTCCATCTGTATCTTACTTTTCCTAGCAAGTGTTCTTTGACCGTTAGGACTCCACCTCTCTTTGAATTGGTTGGAAAAAGGGCTTGGTTGTTCTCTTCCTATGCACTCTTCTTGGTGAGTTCCTATCACTCCTTCAAGGGTGTGCTAATGTTTCTGGCCCCCTGGGGTTAGTTATACCCCTTCTACTTTACTTTTTAGCTTATTTTCTTCATGAGATGTTTTCTATATGTTTGTGTCTTCCATCCCCTTTGGAAGATGCTGAGTCTCTTTTTTTCCCTTCATATACTTCGGCATAAGACAGCCTTTGTTGTCTTTTTTCACTTGTATAATGTAGTTTTTAACTAGACTAGTACCTTCCTGAACTTACTGTGTCTTGTAGAGACATTCTTTCCTGGACTCACCACTTGTTGGTCTTGTCGGCTTTACAACCCACGTCTCTTGGTTCAGCTTTTATTCATGATGTTTTGTTGTCAGACTTCCACTTTCATGGGGGTTTGTCCCTAGATGACTAGGTACTACCTTTCTTTGGTCCGATGCTCCAGCCGCTCCTCGGTTCACCGCTCCTCCTTCTGTTTTGGTGTAAGTCCCCGTCCCCCGCCTGCCTGATATTTTGTCCCCCGGAGCCTTACCTCAGCCGCCGCTTCTCAGTTCACCGCTCCTCGTCGCTGGTCACCGCTCCTCCTCACCTCCTCCCGCGCCATTTCCGCCGCTCATCACCGCTCCTCCCCTGCGCCATGTCCTCGCACTCCTGGACGCCGCACCTCCCCGCGCTCCTGATGTCAGCACGCAGGTCACGGCCGGCGCTACTGAGATATATATATATATATATATATAACAGTAAACGTCCTTTACCAAGGAGGAGCGGCTTGTTCAGCTGGTGCCGACGACGAGCCAAGGACTAGACTCGTGTATTATTTTGAAGCAAAAATAATGACGCCGCACTCTTCTCGGGTGGATTTCAAAAGCGATTTATTCCAGCTCAAAAAACTTCCTTCACCTACGCGTTTCGAAAAAACTGTTCTTGATCACTGTAGTTACAAGTCCGTCTTTACTTTCTGTTATTTATACCCAATACTCCACTTTGACAAATAGGAGGCATTGTGGGAGGGGTAGTGTTGACTCTGTTTTGTTAAAGCCTTATCGGTGTTCCAAGCAATCGTGAAGCCAAGTTTGATGTTTTTTAGTGGCGATTTATTTTTTTTGAGCTTGAATAAATCGCTTTTGAAATCCACCCGAGAAGAGTGCGGCATCATTATTTTTGCTTCGATATATATATATATCCCTGAAGCATTAGGAGCGCACCCAACACAGCCTGTCATCTGACTTTAAACATGCAGCCTGCATTCCTGTTTCACTTAATTTTTCATTTGCCGACGCGTTTCAAGGTCCACCGACCTCTTCATCCTGGGCTGAACAAACGGCATCAGAAGCCCCACCTTGTTGATTTCTGGCTTTTATTCATTTGCATAATCACATTCGCTCTCAGTGAGCGTGAGTTCATTTAATGACAATCAAAGTGCCTGATGGGAGATGGAGTTACTACCAAGGTAAGTATTACTTATAGTAAGTTCTGATAGTCCGTTTGAATTTTCATCAATTAGGGCACATTGGTTTCAAAATATATATATATATATATATATATCAAGTGTTTTTCTTTTTCTCTTCAGTAGGTTATATATTTACTAATGATTCCAGAGGTATTACTACTGTCTCTGGTAGTTTTTCCTCAGGTCAACTGATGTTTTGTATTCTTCACCTTATTCTTGTTGCAGCATTGCTCAATGTGCTCTCCTTTGTACAAGGGTCCTTCATTTATTTTAGTCTCCGTCTCTACAAAGCAGATTGACTATCAGGATTATTTACTAAGTATGAGCTCTGCTCAGTGGCACAGACGACCATGGGTCAGATCTCACCATGGTAACGAAATAATCTTGTGTTTATGTTGAACGTTGTCTTAAGACTAATTTTTAGGTCGCGGATTTGTCGCACTGCTGTAAGCAGTGAGGGCGGAGTCCGAAGGTTTTATGTTTTTTAGTTAGTGGGCTTGAACCCGCCCCTCTTCTCTATTGGCTTGCTTCCTAAACGGAGGCCAGCCATTGGAGGAGAGGGGCGTCACTCGGTTCAAGCCCCGTCTTTTTCGGATTCGGGGGCATGTTTTTTAGGTTCTTTCTATCTCTGACGTCATCCGTCACTCAAACCTCAAAACACTCCCCCAAATGCGAAAATGACCATACTTTCTCCGAGGCATTTCTGCTTTGCCTCGGAGAAACATGGTGGTGGTTTCCGGAGCTGCTCGGCTCCTCTGGCGTCCCCCCCCTTCCCTCTGCCCGCAGCCCTCCTCAGTCCTGCTCTCGCCCCCCTTCCCTCCGCCCGCAGCTCTCCTTCGTCCCGCTCTCACCCCCCCCTTCCCTCCGCCTGGAGGTGCATTCTCACAACATCTGAAGTAGGGGAGCAATTGTCCGCATCAACTTCTTTTTTAGAGACAGGCCCTGCACCTACATTAGAACCAGGAGGGGGAAAAAAACAGGTAACAACAGAAACAGTGGCTCAAAATACATGGAGTCAGAAAATCTCGTAATCAATATTTCACAATATCAAGTAACCAATGAAGAGATAACCACCTTACAAAAGGGATCGTCGTATGTACCAACATACCATTCAAACTTACTAGAAACTAGAGTTTGTTTATACAAATTTCTAAGATTGCTTAGATTACGTCATTTCTTTACCAATGTTATAGAACCATCGATTACACCGGACCAAAAGGAAAATACATTAATGGGATTGAGACCCAAAAGTAAGTTTCTGTCACCAGTGAGTCACAAAGTGTTGGACGCTTTTGAAAGAGTTGTGACTAAAGACATAGAAGAGATTTTCAAAAAACCCAAACCAAAAAAGACTAACTTGACCCAAAAAGAGAGGAGCATTCTACAAAATCTAGCCAATAACAATCAAATTACCATAAGACAGGCAGATAAAGGTGGAGCACTAATCATAATGAATACTAGTTACTATGAAGAACAAATTGATTTACATGTTCAAGATAAAAACACGTACATGACCCTAGCCATGGATCCAACCATAGAATTTCTGAAAATATTAACCACGATCTTTGAAAATGCCATGGACAAGGGTACTATTGGATTGAAAGAAAAAGAGTTCTTGTTGAAAAAGTGATCCTACAATCCCATACATTTACATGACACCCAAAATACACAAACACGCTACAAAGCCACCGCTACGTCCAATAGTGTCGACAGTTGGATCAATTCATGAGCCAGTGGGGAAATACATTGATAAACACCTACAAAATATCATTCAAAAATCATCCACGTACATCAAGGATACTACTCATTTTTTGAATATATTAGAGGAACATAAAACATCATTTACACCAGAGATGATCATGGCTACAGTGGACGTAAAGTCCTTATATACATCGATCTCTCATGATTTAGGGATGACAGCAGTGGAGAGTTTCCTGGTGAATGAGGAGAAAAATGAGGATCTCAAGATTTTTCTGATGGAACTGGTTCATTTTACACTGTTTCACAGTTATTTTGTTTGGAGAGACACGTTTTACGCCCAGTGCTCAGGTACTTCTATGGGTAATTGTGCGACCCCAACTTATGCAAATACATTTATGCACAGATTTGAACTGGATCATATTTTGAGTCAGGAGACATGGTAACAAAATGTAATCCTCTATAAACGGTACATTGACAACATATTTCTACTATGGAAAGGATCTGAAAATTCTTTGATTAAGGCCCTACAAGAGTTAAATACCATTAACACCAGAATCCAATTCACGTTTACCATCAGTAAGGAGAAAATATCATTTTTGGATGTGTTAATCACTAATGTGAACAACAACCTAGTGACAAGTGTATTCACAAAAAGCACGGACAGAAACAATCTGTTACATTATAACAGCTTCCACCAATCATCATTGAAAAATCACTTACCGTTTTCACAGTTACTTAGGATCAAAAGAATTGCTTCTACACATGAACTATACATCAGACATAAGAACGACACTTTAATGAAATTCAAGAAGAGGGGATATCCACAATCCATCCTAGAATCTGCAGCAGATCGTGCAGATAAACTACAGAGACAGCATTTGTTAACTTCACAATCCAAATTGGATGAACAAAGAAAAGTATTTGTATCAAAATTTTTGACAAGAAGTCATCAAATCAAGAAGGCGATCATGAGAAATTGGCCATTATTGGCACTTGAAGAGGATTTTAAAGGATTGTTCACCAAAATGCCAATATTTGCGTATGAAAGGACAAAAAATTTGAAAGAATTGATAAAGACCCCCAAGAAAGTAGCCACAATAAGGTACACTGGAACTCTTCCTTGCCATAACTGCGGACATTGTTCAGCCATAATCAAAGGTAACACCATCAACCAACCCACCAAGGGAACACCTGTAAATTTGAAAGTATTTGGCACTTGTGATACAAGCAACGTAATATATATGCTGAGATGCCCCTGTGGACTCTCCTATGTGGGCAAGACACAGAGAAAGATTAAAACCAGACTCATAGAACATAAGAGCAACATTAGGTTAAAAAACCTGAAATCCACCATAGCATCGCATTTTGCAGACGTCAATCACAATGTATCTCAGCTAAAATATTGCATTCTTGAAGTAGTCAACATACTACCAGGAAGAGATAACCACACAAATTTACTAAAACGAGTATCTTTGATGGAGTGTAATAATGTCACATTTGCTTACACAAATATGTATATAGATGTTACTTGCTATATTTGAGTATATGTGCTCAGTAAGATTATTAGGATTTTTTGGCGTTTTTGCCTTTTATGTTTAGACATATAGTCTCTGTGCTATGCTTGTTTTAAATTGCCTTTTATGTTTTGATATATAGTCTCTGTGCTATGCTTGTTTTAAATTGAGGTTGTCTCCCCATCATACTACACAAAAATGGTGTTTAGACATTGGGCACACACAACGAGTACATTATAGGAATGCAACTTTATTAATCTTATTGGCAGGACGACAGTAAGCGTTAAGGTTTAACGAACCGTGTAAACATAAACAAGAATAGGATGTATTGTGTAGATAGAGTCGAAAATAGACAATAGTCCGCTTTTAGTGTTTACGCTTTTACACCACGTGATCGGCACACACACGGAAGCGTTAAAGAGCATAGAGAAAGACCATAGAGTCAGTTGAGAAAGAACGCCACACGCCAAAATACGAAAAGGAGTTCGAGGAAGAGAGGGGTCCGCACAGAGCAGGTAAGCCACTTGTCAGTTCAGTTTAGATATTGGTATCTGAGTATAAAGATTGGCACTAACGTGCATTTACGAATTAGACATTCACGAATAATTTTATGGATTGCAGATACACGTGTGACAATTGGACATGCACATAGGAAGTACGCTTACTCTGGAGGAGTACTAAGGTTAGTGTAGTGCTGGATATAAAAAGGTTTGACTATGCTTATGTACATAATAACTATAATGTAACATGCAGGGCAATAAGGTGTACACGAGTATGGTGACTAGACTAAATACCCAACACTATGGGGAGACAAGGTGACCGGATGTACGGTGATTACACTTCAGCTTTGACGACTAAGAATATGTACTATATTGTTTTCAGATTAGAAGTCCCCTGAGGAAGAGCTCAGCTCGAAATGCATCGGGCATAAAAATATGAGATTTAAACCCATAAAGGAATGTTATGATTGAAATAACAAGCAAGTAAATGAAATAAATGTAACTTTATTCATGAACAATATTTGAATTAATTTTATTGATAACATTGAGGAAACAGTGCCAACGGAGTGCGAATGTGTTGTGAATCTTGTGTCCAAGAAACACGCATCCATAATTGTCAAGTAACTCTATGCTCAGAGAGAGTGTACACATTCAGCACCACTGAACTTGTTACAAATTTGAGTACCATTTTGAACATTAATACACCTAAGGAGTGCGGGACCACAACACATATGGTTTATTGTTTATTACAAATTTTTTGGGCATTTTTCACAATTTGACTTTCATGGCAGTGTTTAGATGTTTTTCCACACGGATTTGTTTTCCCTCGCTGTGCTTGCTCCCCTGCCCCCTGGCTGTGCTTGCTCCCCTGCCCCCTGCTGTGCTTGCTCCCCTGCCCCCTGGCTGTGCTTGCATCCCTGCCCCCTGGCTGTGCTTGCTTCCCTGCCCCCTGGCTGTGCTTGCTTCCCTGCCCCCTGGCTGTGCTTGCTTCCCTGCCCCCTGGCTGTGCTTGCTCCCCTGTCCCCTGGCTGTGCTTGCTCCCCTGTCCCCTGGCTGTGCTTGCTCCCCTGTCCCCTGGCTGTGCTTGCTCCCCTGTCCCCTGGCTGTGCTTGCTCCCCTGCCCCCTGGCTGTGCTTGCTCCCCTGCCCCCTGGCTGTGCTTGCTCCCCTGCCCCCTGGCTGTGCTTGCTCCCCTGCCCCCTGGCTGTGCTTGCTCCCCTGCCCCCTGGCTGTGCTTGCTCCCCTGCCCCCTGGCTGTGCTTGCTCCCCTGCCCCCTGGCTGAGCTTGCTCCCCTGCCCCCTGGCTGTGCTTGCTCCCCTGACCCCAGGACACCCCTCACGCCGCAAGGCTCGCCAGCTGTGAGTGCGTCTCTGGCCTAACGCCACAGGTTCGCCCCTGTCCTCGGTGCCCCTGCTTGTTTTTCGTTCTCCGCTGTTGCCCTCAATTTTCGTGTTTATTTCCTGATTGTACATTTTGTCTTTCTGTTAAGTTACTACTGTGCTAATTCGTTAGTATTGTACTCCTGCCCTCTGGTGTGCCCTTGCTCCCTCGCTGCCCGCCTCCTTCTTCTCTTCTGTACCCCATTGGCCGCCCCACCTCCCAGCTGCTCCTCCCTCCCACTTGGCCTCATATGGAACCCGCGCGGCGCAGGCGAGTGTGACCTGACCCCAGGACACCCCCCCACGCCGCACGGCTCGCCAGCTGTGAGCGCGTCTCTGCCCCGGCGCCACAGGTTCACCCCTGGCCTCGGTGCCCCCTCGCTGCTGCTCGTTTTTCCTTCTCCGCTGTTGCCCTCAATTTTCGTGTTTATTTCCTGATTGTACATTCTTTGTCCTTCTGTTAACCTCATCGATGCTGGAGATATTCTTCTCCTGTGCTGGGCCATAATAGAACTGGGTGTGGTACGAGCACCGTGCCTCATGACGAGCTGAGCTCGTCATGAGCATCAAAGGGGTTAAGTTACTACTGTGCTAATTTGTTAGTATTATACCCCTGCCCTCTGGTGTGCCCCCCTCCCGCTTCCTGCTGCTGCTCCCTCGCAGCCCCACCCCAATTTTCTCTTCTGTACCCCATTGGCCGCCCCGCTCCCAGCTGCTCCTCCCTCCCACTTGGCCTCGTATGGAGCCCGCGCGACGCAGTCGAGCATGACCTGACCCCAGGACACCCCCCACGCCGCACGGCTCGCCAGCTGTGAGCACATCTCTGCCCCGGCGCCACAGGTTCGCCCTTGGCCTCGGTGCCCCATCGCTGCTGCTCGTTTTTCCTTCTCCGCTGTTGCCCTCAATTTTCGTGTTTATTTCCTGATTGTCCATTTTTTGTCTTTCTGTTAAGTTACTACTGTGCTAATTCGTTAGTATTGTACCCCTGCCCTCTGGTGTGCCCCCGCTCCCCGCCGCTGCTCCCTCGCGGCCCCACCCCCTTTTTCTCTTCTGTACCCCATTGGCCGCCGGCTCCCGCCTCCCAGCTGCTCCTCCCTCCCACTTGGCCTCATATGGAGCCCGCGCGGTGCAGGCGAGTGTGACCTGACCCCAGGACACGCCCCACGGCTCGCCAGCTGTGAGCGCGTCTCTAGCCCGGCGCCACAGGTTCGCCCCTGGCCTCGGTGCCCCCTCGCTGCTGCACGTTTTTCCTTCTCCGCTGTTGCCCTCAATTTTCGTGTTTATTTCCTGATTGTACATTCTTTGCCTTTCTGTTAAGTTACTACTGTGCTAATTCGTTCGTATTGTACCCCTGCCCTCTAGTGTGCCCGCTCCCCGCCGCTGCTCCCTTGCGGTCCCGCCCCCTTTTTCTCTTCTGTACCCCATTGGCCGCCCTGCTTCCGCCTCCCAGCTGCTCCTCCCTCCCACTTGGCCTCATATGGAGCCCGCACGGCGCAGGCGAGTGTGACCTGACCCCAGGACACCCCACACGCCGCACGGCTCACCAGCTGTGAGCGCGTCTCTGCCCCGGCGCCACAGGTTCCCCCCGGCCTCACTACCCCCTCGCTGCTGCTCGTTTTTCCTTCTCCGCTGTTGCCCTCAATTTTCGTGTTTATTTCCTGATTGTACATTCTTTGTCTTTCTGTTAAGTTACTACTGTGCTAATTCGTTAGTATTGTACCCCTGCCCTCTGGTGTGTCCCCCCACCGCTCCCCGCTTCCCGCCGCTGCTCCCACGCGACCCGCCCCCTTTTTCTCTTCTGTACCCCATTGGCCACCCCACTCCCAGCTGCTCCTCCCTCCCACTTCGCCTCATATGGAGCCTGCGCGTATGCGCAGCTTTCACGCGCAGTGGGCGCGCCGATTGTGCGCCGAAGGCGTGCCAAAGGCAAACCCGCCTACGCCCAGACCGCGCCCAGCACCAGGACCCTTGGTCCTTGAAGATGCCAGCGCACCCGACGGACTTACGACGCCGCCACCCTCCACGCACTCAACGCCGGCCGGAACCCCGCCTGCTACCGAGCCACCCCGAGACGCACCCACGAACCCTTCACCTGCCAAGCCTGCCAATTCACCTGCCTCTGAACCGGAACCTGCACCGCACCGGCCAAGCCGAGCACCAGCAACAACCACCTCAAGTGCATCCTGCTTAACACCCACTCCGTCCACAGGCACGCCGTCGAACTCTGGAATCTCCTCGACACAACATCACCAGACGTCGCCTTCCTCACAGAAACCTGGATGAACGCCTCCTCAGCCCCCGACATCGCCATAGTCATCCCGGATGGCTACAAGACCACCCGGAGGGACCGCGTCAACCAAACCGGGGGAGGCATCGACATCGTCCACAGAAACACCATCCGCATCACGACCAACTCCGACAACACCCTCACCGCCTCCGAGCACCTTCACTTCCAGATACACACCGACCCCAAGACCACCCTCAGAGGCACCCTCATCTACAGACCCCCAGGACCACGCACACAATTCAGCGAAGCCATCGCAGACTTCGTCAGTCCGCACGCCCTCACCTCCACAGACTACATCCTCCTAGGGGACCTCAACTTCCACCTGGAGAACAACAAGGACTGCAACACCGCCGCCCTGCTGGCCAACCTCGCCAACCTCGGATTCAAGCAACTTGTGAACACCCCCACCCACTACGCCGGCCACACGCTTGACCCCATCTTCTCCTCCAGAAAGCACATCTCCTTCAGCCACTCCAACGGACTACACAGGTGTGCCCCCGATCCCCGCTTCCCCGAGCGATTAACCTATTGTCATTGTAAATGACAATGCCATTTATCTAACAATTAAGCTATTGGCAATGTAAATGACAATGCCATTTATTTAAGATGTAAAAAAAATATATATATATGTCATGCGCAATGCCAATAGCTCTACCTTTAATAATGCCGAGACCATTGCATTGTAAATGTTTGTTCTTCTCCGCCATAAGTAAAGCTTCTTCTGTGCTTCTCTATGTCCATATCACTAGGGTACAGTGTGTGTTCTCGCTAACCTAAAGTCCTCCGAGCATTCGGTCTCTTCTGTCCGATTCCACGCTTTGGTATCTAATTCAAATGTAAGGAATCAGCAGCTAGATGTTCGGTAACACCTTATCTGTTAGAGACCAGATCTAGCGGAAGATTCCTTACCGATCCTCCCCGTTCTGCAAACTGGTAATTTCTTACCTAAAACATCCCTTTCTTGGTTTTGAGGTATTTCTCCTTGCACCTTCTTCATTCGTGGCAGAGAGCTATATGGTTATTAGCGCACTATTTCCATAGGCAGTTTCTAATAGTGACTCTGCGTTTTCGGTGCAGAATATAGTCACGTAAGAAACTGACATCCGCTCTTCGGGAAAGGGCAACTGGTCAACGTCACTATGGAGTCACTCAAAGCCCTCTGCTGGCGCATAGGGTAACTGTTGAAAGCATTTCCGGATCCAGTCTGGCACCTGGGGATAATTCAAAGGTAAGGAATCTGCAGCTAGATCCTTGCTCTACCAGATAAGGCTTTACCAAAGCTAATTAACTTGTTCGTTGTTGCTTACTGGTAGGGCTGGAAAAAATAGGCATTATATGCAGAAAAATGTCTCTGCTCCAAAAACCCTCTGGCTAAAAATTCTGGGCAATCAGGCTTACTATAATCAAATGCCTCTTGCTAAATTGCTTGCCCTCGAATTGTAACTGGTTAGTCAACAAAATCAGAAGAGGACTAGTCCTCAAAACATCTCATCACAATGCCGACCTAATATTCCTACAGGAAACGCATCAACAAGGTACTCGGTGCCAATAGACAGAGGGAAATACCGAGCCACGAGTCATTCAGATTACATCACTGGGTCTAGAAAAGTAGCCTTTCTAGTAAAAATAAAAACTGATGACGTTCCACCGAAACAAACAGATACTGCATGAAATATCCACGGCTGTTCTGGGTGAGTGGAAAGGGGAACACATACTCTTGATAAACGTCTATTTGCCCCCTGCACCACAGATTGAAATGCTCTAGATCACAGTACGACTACTGCTAGTGCTACCACACGACGTACATGACTGGACAGCAACCTTGATCTAGTTATGTACCCAAAACTACGTAGATTTTGTAACTAACTACTGACTGAAAAAACAAACATTAAACTAAAGGACCTCGGTTCGCACATGCCCGTGGACTATGAGATATATGGAGGTCGATACATAATTCTGAGATTAGTTGTTCCTATTATTCAGGTGCCCACAACTCATATTTGAGAATTTATTATTTCTTTAGCCTCCTGATTTATAGATTCACAAAAGCGAAATACCTACCACACTTGTAGTAACATTTCCCACATACAAAAAGAAACAAACAGACGTTTGGAGAATGGCGTCATGGCACCTTTTAACCTGAAGATCGTAAATGAATTGACTATATCAGAAAATTATTTCTCTGAGGACAGTGACTTTGTAGAAAATGTTGAAACAAACTGGATACATTAAAACTGTAATAAGGGGTAAATAGCACACGGTAGCAAGACATATTACAATTGGAGGAAGAATACATAAACAATTCTATTGATGGGAAAAGGAGGCGGATACAGGCCAAGAAAGATGAATATAAAGTGAAAAGTACAGATGTTGTGAAAACATGCAATTTCGATAAACATTGGAAACGTATATATTGGGGTAAACAAGGCTTGGAGACTCCTTGCATGACTAAATAGCTGTGAGGAACAACGACATGTAAGAGATTTATTGATATTAGATAGCCACAAAGTAAAGAGCTCGCAGAAGCTTTTGCAGATTATTTACATGAATTTTATAAGTCTTTAATTGTCAGATGTGATACAGTTTGTCTTAATTTGCCCTACAAAAAGAGTAACTTGCAACCAAAGAACCATACTCAAGGAAGAGCTTATTGAAGAGGAGATGAGGATAGCAGTAAAACATATGCAGTCGGACACAACCCAGGCCGGACCAGTGGTCCCCCAGTGGAATTTCATAAAAAGATGGCCCGATCAATAATTTACCATTATACGACATGTTTTATGTTGCAAATTAGAAGGGGTAATTATCAGCGTTTTTAAAAGCAACAACAATAGTTAAAATTCACAAAGAAGAAAAATCGAGAAACCTGTAACATCCTGGCTCCATTAGACAGTAGGCTAAAATACAAAATAACAAAGCTGATTCACCCAGAGCAGGTCTTTTCACAGGTGTGAAAACCTCACAAGTGTTCCGAGATCCTTCTGAAGCAAGTGGACCTAATAACACTGCTGGAACAATGGCCAACTGCTAGAACAATGCCTTGTGGGAAGTGGAACCTTCCCTCTTTTAAAACTTTCATCTAATGTAAGGATATCAGGCTGCATTTTCTACCTCAATTTACACAACATTTAAAGGGAATTGTACTTGACATATGCGTCAATGATCGTTGTTATAGGCATTTTACAGCAATGTTTTTGTCATTCAAGAGAAAAATTATATCTCTGAAAGACTTCCATCATCTGATAGGTTTCCATCGTCCATGATTTTACATCAGTTCATGGATAAAGACCTTCTACAGTGTAATCTCCATGAAAGAACAACTATGAAAAAAGGTGTTCCTGGATCTGCACAGTCATTAGGGAATTATTCAATTGTTAATGACTTAAATGAAGTTCCCTATAACATAGAACCAGGGCTACCTATACATAATCTTTTCTTATGAGTGTAGGGAATGTCTAAATATAAAATTGGCAAATAAACCCTGATACAGACGAGGAGCCACCTACTTTAAAGCATAAATCATGTAGACATAAGAATGAGCTGACCCTTAGGACGAAACATTTGAGGGGCAATGAAATCAGAAGTACATAATCCAGCTTGAGGCTGGAGAAGAATGAATCACTTTGAAAATATAGTTTTTAGAGTACTGGTCTTACACAAACATTATTGCAATGTTGGAAAATGCAAATAAAAACTTTATTTTATTTATTTTAACCCTCATCAGGATGCCAATGGCAAACTTGGATCTGAATTTTGTGTTCGTTAGATTAATATTGAAGCCTAGCATTAAAGAGTTTGCTCTTAAACAGCTTCACTCTTCTCCATTGTGTCTCGAAATAGGGTAAGTAAGCTGCAAGCACTGAGCATGAAGATCCTTTAATTAATGTTCAAAAGGACTACATTGTACTACGTAGACATCTCAGATTCATACCAAATGATATATGCCCTTTTTGTCAACTAATTCATTGAGCTGTCTATCGTCTGATATCCACAGATCAATGCTGAAAAGAACCTCCGCACTGTGAATGCTTGAACAAATATAACATCAAGGCCAGACTGGTTACCAGGCGTTTTGGTGGGCTGGGAGTCTGGTTTCAAAAACAGGAGTAGGAATCTTGTGCAACATGTACAAAACTGTTCCTTCTTAGTATGGAAGCAGCCGCTTCTGAGATCTAGAACATGCCCTGCCAGAGCACAAGGCTAAACAGTTGCTTTTATAAAAACTATTTCCCTTAAGTGGCTAATACAGTAATTTAACATATATTTTGTAAAACCAATTGAATATTGTCCCGCACTATGCAGGACCCTGAAACATTTCAGATATGTTGCAAAGTACCATTTAAAAGACTATAGTAGTCCAGGTTTTCCAAATTTAAGACTGCAATACTAAATACCCTACCATAAAATTAAATTGCAGGACCTATGGCACAACCTACTGCCTGCCTGTCTAAGAAATGAGGAAAAGTGCAACCTGATAAAGTTGCATTACAAGAAACGAAAGGTTTCTCTAATCCCTTGAAGGGTACAGAAGCACATGATGTCTTGTACTGGCAGTGGCCTCAGTCATTTCTGTTTTTCCGGCGTGTGTAATTGAGATCCTATGAACACTGTCAATTTTCAAACCTGTTTATAGAAATTTAACTCAAACTTCATTTTTCTGCTTTTACTCACTGTCTTTTACAACTGGGTAAATCCTGCTTTGTTTCTTTTAGTAGGCGTACTCCTGCCAGAACACTATCCTGTTTTAGGGCTTGCCTGCAGGCAGCTTTTAGCGGTCTGTTGTCGAAAAACATCTTATGGACCTTGCCTAAAACTTACAGTGGACTTAGAGCCTGCCTGGTGCTTACCATTGGTTTTCCTTGTCACTTTCATTTGTTGCTTATTCAATGGATGTTCTTCTTCTTATGTTTATACCTCCTGGGGCATATCTTCTTAACCACCCTTTTGATTGGATGATTTTTATCTTTCCTCTGCTTCCATTTAGGGAACTTCTGTGTTTTTTCATTCCGCACTCCATAAGAATGCATGTTTCTTCTGGGTCCCTCCCTCGTGTGCTGCTTCTCCCACCACCAAATACCTGTCATACCCTTGTTCTCTCCGTGTTGTTTCCCTCCTCTAACAGCTTGCCTGCATGAGGACAGGAGTTGGAATTTTTTGTTGGAGTAACAACTACAAAGCTGATTTGTAAAAAAAAAAATGGTATTCTTTTTTTAGCAATGTTGTAAAACTAGTATTGGCAAAGCCAATAGTTAGGCAGTGCGTTATAAAAGGCAGAGAACCTGGAAACTCCTGAGGCGGAAGCCGGGAGAACGCTGAAAACTTGTTTTTAAACTATCACCATTGTATTTTGTGTCACTTCACTAAAAACTGTACTTTTAAAAGCGCACTCACCCGGCAAACTGTCATAGCGGGCTAGAGACACGCTGAAACAGCGACTCCTTCGCTGCAACGAGCAAACCCCTGAAAAACAATTTCCCGCCGCCATTTACGGCGAGGAAGCAAGGCCACGCCCACCTGAGGCCACGCCCACCCCCTTCAGCATATATACGCGCTCAGAAGCGTGTAACTGACAGAACCTGGAAACTCCTGAGGCGGAAGCCGGGAGAACGCTGAAAACTTGTTTTTAAACTATCACCATTGTATTTTGTGTCACTTCACTAAAAACTGTACTTTTAAAAGCGCACTCACCCGGCAAACTGTCATAGCGGGCTAGAGACACGCTGAAACAGCGACTCCTTCGCTGCAACGAGCAAACCCCTGAAAAACAATTTCCCGCCGCCATTTACGGCGAGGAAGCAAGGCCACGCCCACCTGAGGCCACGCCCACCCCCTTCAGCATATATACGCGCTCAGAAGCGTGTAACTGACAGAACCTGGAAACTCCTGAGGCGGAAGCCGGGAGAACGCTGAAAACTTGTTTTTAAACTATCACCATTGTATTTTGTGTCACTTCACTAAAAACTGTACTTTTAAAAGCGCACTCACCCGGCAAACTGTCATAGCGGGCTAGAGACACGCTGAAACAGCGACTCCTTCGCTGCAACGAGCAAACCCCTGAAAAACAATTTCCCGCCGCCATTTACGGCGAGGAAGCAAGGCCACGCCCACCTGAGGCCACGCCCACCCCCTTCAGCATATATACGCGCTCAGAAGCGTGTAACTGACAGAACCTGGAAACTCCTGAGGCGGAAGCCGGGAGAACGCTGAAAACTTGTTTTTAAACTATCACCATTGTATTTTGTGTCACTTCACTAAAAACTGTACTTTTAAAAGCGCACTCACCCGGCAAACTGTCATAGCGGGCTAGAGACACGCTGAAACAGCGACTCCTTCGCTGCAACGAGCAAACCCCTGAAAAACAATTTCCCGCCGCCATTTACGGCGAGGAAGCAAGGCCACGCCCACCTGAGGCCACGCCCACCCCCTTCAGCATATATACGCGCTCAGAAGCGTGTAACTGACAGAACCTGGAAACTCCTGAGGCGGAAGCCGGGAGAACGCTGAAAACTTGTTTTTAAACTATCACCATTGTATTTTGTGTCACTTCACTAAAAACTGTACTTTTAAAAGCGCACTCACCCGGCAAACTGTCATAGCGGGCTAGAGACACGCTGAAACAGCGACTCCTTCGCTGCAATGAGCAAACCCCTGAAAAACAATTTCCCGCCGCCATTTACGGCGAGGAAGCAAGGCCACGCCCACCTGAGGCCACGCCCACCCCCCTCCTTTACCCCATAAAATAATGTGCAATCACCGGACGCGCAGCGGACGGGCGCAGCGGGCGCGCCGTCAGCGCGCCGAAGGCGCGCCAAAGGCAAGCCCGTCTGGGCCCGTCCGGACCCGGACGGCCCTTGGCCCCGTTACTCTGCCAGGTGACCCTCAGGAGCGAGTGATGTATACAGCTGACACATTACGAGCCCTACGTCCTAAAACCACCCTGACCTGCTACCACACGGTTACGGAAGGTAAGGTCTTTTCGACCTGTCCACACTGCAATCCGGTCCCCCCCCCTAAAAGCACTACACCGGCTCTGAAAGCCGGACTTCTCAATTGCCGTTCCCTTCCGAAACACGCCACCGAAATAAACCTCCTAATCCATGATCACGATTACGACCTAATGTTCCTAACAGAGACATGGCTCTCTGATTGCACTGATCCGGATGTCGTCACAGCTCTCCCCACAGGCTATCTCTGCCAAACGTTAAATAGATCTAAAGGGAGGGGAGGTGGGATAGCCATAATCCACAGGCAACGATACGTCTGCAGGATGACGAACGCTGACATTGAGGATTGTGAGTGCGGCCAGTTTTCCATCCAAATCACTCCAGCCCTCACTGTAACGGGGCTTCTGACCTACCGTCCCCCTGGGGCCCCAGGCAATTTCCCCAACTCTTTAGTTGAAGCCATTTCCCAACTAGCCTCCTCCACCTCCAACTTTCTGCTACTAGGTGATCTTAATTTCCACTTCCTTGACCCAACAGATCGTGTGGCCGTGGACATTAGACATGACCTTACAGCTTTAGAGGTAGGTCTGGTGAACAACGAGCCCACCCACGAGAAGGGCCATCTATTGGACCCCATCTTTACCAATATTCCAACGATGACCACCGACCCTCCGGTGACCCTTCCATGGACTGACCATTTCCTGGTCCCCTTTTTCTGGGAAATTCCCATGTCTAAGCACTCTATTCCTAAAACCCAGGTTACTGATCGCCAATGGCATAAATTGTCATCTGATATTTGGGCCCGCTCTCTGACTGAGTCCACTCCCGAGCTTTCCTCGGACCCAAATCTGGCCGATAAACAATTCAGTGACTGGATTACGTCGTCCCTGGACACTCTGCTTCCAAAAATCACCACCCTTAAACAACCAAAAAAGATATCCCCTGCTCCGTGGTACACTCCAGAGCTTAAAGCCTTACGGCAAGAATGCAAAAAGACCGAACGCTCATGGAGACGTGATAAAACAGGTGCGAATAAAAATATCTACTCCATCTCCCTTCTCAATTATAAAACCGCTATCCGGAATACCAAAAGCGTGTTTTTCCAGGAGAGAATAGAGAGAGCAGGTGGCTCCGGGAAGGAAGCATTCGCTATCCTGAAAGAACTTTCGAAACCACCAGAACAAGATCATGGACCCCCCTCTGACCCTAAAGCTGATCAAGAGAAATGCCAACAACTGGCTAACTTCTTTCAGGACAAAATTCGATTAATCCTGGATTCAATTCCTCCCCTGTGCCCGAGGGAAGAAACCGTTTCTCCACATTCGACTTCTCCCACCGGCCTATCCACATGGGGCCAGGTCACTTCAGATGAAGTGCGGACAACGCTTAACTCTATGAAAAGTGGTTCCCCCAGAGATCCAGCTCCTCTTCGGATTCTTAAAGAGGTAGCCCCCTCTATCATCCCCGCCCTCACCCAGTTGATTAATACGTCTCTTCAACAGGGAGTTGTGCCCCAGAGTTGGAAGAAGGCAGTAGTAAAGGCCTTATTAAAGAAACCCACTCTGGACCCTGAAAACCTGGCGAATTATCGGCCCATTTCCTTACTCCCAGGAGTAAGTAAAATTGCGGAAAAACTCATCAACAAAAAACTCTCCGAATATCTAGAAGCTAATAACAAACTGAAAAACTCCCAGACGGGCTTTCGACCAGGACAGGGCACGGACTTCGCCCTCCTGGCGGCGGTAGAGGAAGCCAGAACGCTGCTAGACGGGGGAGGATCAGTGGCAGTGATCCTCCTCGACCTTAGTGCAGCGTTCGACACTGTGGACCACCAGCTCCTCATCGAAAGACTGGCAAAAGTTGGTCTAGAAGGCACAGCCATATCCTGGCTCTCATCCTTCTTGACACAACGATCTTATCAGATCTGGGAGAAAAACGCCCGTTCCTCCGAAATGCCCCTCCAATGTGGTGTGCCTCAGGGCTCCTCCCTGAGCCCTACATTATTTAACATATATATGTCCACATTGGAGGAAGTCATCACCCCTTTCGGAGTGAGTGTCATCAGCTACGCTGATGACACACAATTAGTGGTGTCTCTGTCCCACCCTAAGCAACAGAAAGTCGATCTCCTTAACTGCCTCACGCAGGTCCATCACTGGATGAATATATCAGCGCTAAAATTAAACGGGGCAAAAACCGAGGTCCTTGTACTCGGCCCAAAAGGAACCTCCCTTCCTCTGGACATGTGGCCAACATGTCTAGGTCCTCCCCCAGACCCAAAGACAGAGGTGAAAAGTCTGGGTGTCTGGATCGACTCGGAACTCTCCTTCGCCCCACAAGCAAAAAAGGTCGTAGGGACCTGTTTCGGTCTGCTAAAATCCCTGAGGAAAGTCCTGCCCCTTCTTCCTCCGAAATCGCAAAAACTTTTAGTCCAGGGTCTTATTATATCAAGACTGGACTATAGCAATGCGATCTATTTGGGTGCCCCGGAAGCAACATTGACTAAACTGCAGAGGATCCAGAATACCGCTGCTCGGATCATTACCAACACCCCGGCCAGAGCATCGGCCAAGCCTGCCCTCAAACTCCTGCATTGGCTTCCCATAAGGGAGAGAATTAAATTTAAAGCCCTGTGTCTGGTGCACAAAACCCTGAACAACCAAGGCCCTCCAATTCTCCGAAACTTCATTACCCCTTACATAGCCACAAGATCCCTTCGCTCTAATGCAGAAAATCTTATCAATGCCCCAAGGTTTAGGAAAGCACGGTCAGGAGGAAGACGATTCTCGGTCCATGCGGCCCGTCTTTGGAACTCCCTCCCGCGAGATCTTCGTCTGGAACCCCAATACCTCCGTTTTAGGAAACGATTGAAGACACATCTTTTCCCCTAGCCCTTATGCCCCTCTCGTAAACTCAGTCCTCAGTTCATGTCTCTAAGGTTCCTCAGCGCTGGGATACTTCCGGGTGACTACGCGCTTTATAAAAATAAATAATAATAATAATAAGTTTGTATTGTCTTTGCCAATGTGTTTACATATTCCTAGTGGGAAGACGAAAGCTGCCTCAGACCCAAACCAAGTAAGTATTGTGTGTTTACCTTCTCATTAAATGCAGAAGGTACAAAGTTCCCCGAGAACATAAAAGAGGGAGTGTGTGGATTAGTATATTGGGAGAGTTGAGGCAGGGAGCAGAAAGCTCCCTTTTTGAAACTGAGAGGCCTCACACACTGTAATGGCCGGATTTTCTGATTAGATGGGATCAGCCCCTAGGGGCCCCTCCAACCCAGCCAGAACGTAACCACCTCCCTCCTCAGGACCATCTATCCAGGCACCTGGGTACCTACCTGAGGATGGGGAACTCGCAATATACAAGCTCATATTATTAGAAACACCACTACATCTATAGGGATACTAAGAATACTCACTGATTACTAAGGATACCTTATAGTCTCGCGGCCACTCAGACCCAGACTAATCTACCCCAGGGCAGATATGACACACAATCCGGTGCGTCTACACATGGGCCTGCAGAACCCAATGCTCTCTTTTCCAAACGGTTTACAATCCGGCAAACCTACACGCCAGTATCCCCCCTGACGCTCTCACTTACACAAGCCACAATCCTGTGGGTATTCACGCTGGTCATCCACCCCAGCGCTCTCACTAACGCCGTATATCAACGATGACCACATTCCTATGAACACCTTCAGTTATATGTTAGGAAGTCTCTCTCTCCCTATTCACTAAGGGCTTGCTACTACAATATTAGGAGTTAGCCAATTAATATAATGTACCTCTTATTCTTGGCATCATAGGTCCACTCGCTCCCTATTTATGTGATCACCACTTACCTGATTGGGGTTACTCATCCATTCATAAAAATAATAACCACCTAGGAGATACATTTACCTGGATTGAACAAGAATACAAGGCACATTGTAGTTTGCTACAAACTGGGGGGTTTATTAGAACAATATAAACACCTACACAGATCTGTAACTGACAAAGACTATAGATAGAACACACCGCTGAAAGGGAAAGGATTAAACATACAATAGCCTAGGGAATAAAGACAAGATTAAGATGCAAGTGTAAAGTAAACTAATGTGCTGGAATCAATATCACCTGATTAGTGTGAAGTCTTGTTCTAGCTGTCATCTGGGTTCCTCTCTCGTCTGTGCCTTGGCTCATCCCGGACTCTCTCTCTCTCCTGCACTCTTGGATACACCTCTGCGCTGATCACTTTGCACTGGATTCCTCTCCCCCACGAACTGTCTCCACCTTCCAGCTTTAATCTAATGGTTCCTGCCGCTCTAATGCTTTTCATTCCACTAGCTTGTTCACTCTGTCTCTGCGCCAATGTCCAAATAACTCCAGCTGCTCCCACAGGTTAGTCCACGATCTCTCCTCCGTCTCTTCTAAAAGGCATTACTTCAGACTCCAGCTATTCACACCTCCTCCTGATAAGTAACTGCTTCTGACTGCTTCCTTCAGTTCCAGCTCACTATTCAACTCAGCTCTCTCCAGCTTGAACCCTCTCTCTCTGCCAACTCCACTCGACTGCTTACCACTCCTCCACCTCAACACGACTGCCTGACTCCGCCTCTGCACTTCACTGATATAGAATGCTGTTTCCTCATGGAAAGTTCCAGCCAGCAGCTTCCTCCTACCAATCCCATGCACCAGGCTCCTTGCGCTAGACGCTCCCACAGTGACCAGTCTGCTTGTTTCGTCTAGAGACCTGAGCCCGGGAACAATTCCTGATTAGATTCAGCTCTGGCCGGTTCTCTCCGGTTCGCTTAGGGCGAACAACAGCTTTAACTATAAACTTTACCTTTACTCTAAAAAGCCTCTCAGCTCCCTCAAGATGGAGTCCCTCTAGTTCTAGTTCTAGGCCTGTAGGCCTGAAAGGGATGAAATGCCCCTTAGCTCTGCCAGAATACCTACATAAACCATACCAATGTGTCAAGTATGTCAAAGCCAATAGGCAATAGACAGGTTAGAGTCAAGAATAAGGGATCTATCATCATATTAAGCAGCTATCCTCTTCTAGGTCTTCTAGGTCTGGAAGAAAGGGCTTAAAAGGGCCAACACAAGCTAAGAATACCTATACTAGATGTGAGCAAGACTAAGATCTATATCACTGCTACATAGAGCCAAAAACTCTGCCATTACACACACCCAGCGAGCTAGATGTCGAGCTTCATCATTGGCCTCTTGTTCCTCGTCAGACTGGCGCTGCAATGTCTGACGGGCGCCTAAAAGGCGCTCTTTGTCGGAGTTCTTTTGTTCCAGCCAATGGTTGTGTGCGTGTGAGGGGTAAGGTGAAGCTGTTCCGCGCTACTGCGGGAGCGCCTAGCGTGTGGGTAGGTTTGCAAGCTTTGGGCTGCACGCATAATAGGTTACTATACCTTACTGTGCTGCCCCACGGGAACAGACTGCGAGGGGCTTTAGGGACACCTTTAGGGTCCCCCCACTACTGCAGAACCACTAGGCCTGCACACTTACAGACCCAGAGAGGTTGTATTGACTCCTTTTTTGGGTTTCGCCTGCCGAAGGCTGCGCTCTGCGCAGCTTTTCGGCGCAGGCGAAATCCATTGTTTACAAAAAGGACTTCAGGAACGTCCCCCGGCTCCCATTGGCTAGCTCCATAAATGGAGGCTAGCCATTGGGTGCCGGATCTGTCCGTCAAGGCCGGACCAGATTCGGGGGCGTTCCCGAGAATTTTTCTCTTTTGGCCACGTCATGCGGCGGTGGGTGGGGCTTTTTTTTTTGCTCGTCGAGGTTTGTTTGGGCCATTTGGCGGCCGACCGCCGGTCGAGGAAGTCCAGGTGAGTGCGTTCCTTTCCCGCCGTCCGTTCCTTTCCCCCGCCCCCTCCCGCTGTCCGTGTGCCTACACGCCACGTTTCTGCTGCTTGTTTATATTTGTTTGCGTGTGTCCTCCTCCCCTGCACCTTTCCACCTTTTGTTTACACTCAGCATGCGCTATCTGCCCCCCCAACCGCTCCCAATGTCCGTGTGTTCTCAACCCTCGGTTGTCCGTGCTCGCCCTTTGTACGTGCACATAATCACACAGGGCAGGGGGTGAATTCTCTGCGTGCGCCTTAAACGAAATGTGAAGGATTATGTTTTTGGGATGTGCATTTATAAATGCTTAGGCCTTCCTGAAGTATTTGTGTAAAGGGACCTGCAGAGGAAGGAGAGAATTCAGTACGGCTTTCGTTGCATTGCATCGTCCCATCAGGAGTCCTGTGCAAGGCTTTACTCAGCCAGATAAATGAACCAGATGACATTTTCAAAGCTAGGGACCAAATTATATTTTTCTGTTTGGACGCTCTTTCCCTCTCGCAACAAGGGTGCGTCAGTCTTCTGCTCCAGTCTGCCTCTCTCTTGTGGCTATCTGGCGTTGGCAGATTTCTCTTATGATTTTCACGTAGCATCTGTGAATTCTGGACACATCTGCCACGCCCCCGGGCATACAACATGTGAAATGCATCGCAAAATTTGTGTGCATATTTAAATATGCACACAGAACCTTTGACCACGGCTGCAAGATAGCGTGGCAGCACCGATGGAGACTAGTGGTGTGGACACGCGCCCAGTGGGAACCCGGTGCTTCCTGCAATACACATCTGCTGCTCACTGACGTTTAAACAAATGCAAATCTACCAGCTTAGCTGGAGATACACCACCACTCTATGTAATACTACACAACCGCCCTATCTAATACTGCACAACTTGGGCCATCTTATACTACACAACCAGCGCTAACACTACACAACCAGTGCTAATAGTGCACAACCAGAGCTATCTAATATAACAATGAGGCCAGTAGTGTCGAGGGAGAAAATGGCATCCGAGGGCCTTGCACAATAATTCACACTTTCTCTCTTAGCAGCAAAGTGTGATCCTGGCCAAATCATATAATCTGCCAATCCCCGGTTTGATAAAATTGAAAGCAACTAAACAAAACATATTCATTAAAAGAACTGGACGCTAAATAACTTATGCATCACAGTGTAATTTTACAGGCAAGTTCGCGTGACACTGGGGTGTGTGGCAGAAGCAGCACAAAGCACACAACAAACATTATGTGTCTTCGCTTTGCCCTCAGTATAAATTGTTAAACAGCGTCCACGTGAACTGAATAGCCTCACGGTTCTGTAGATAGCGAATGTTTTTGTGAAAGGCACTTAAACACTGTCTGGAGAGGGCAGGTGGTGGTCAAGGTACTGTTTATTATGCCATACCCGGCCTCTCGACTGATGCAGACTGTCTAACATTGGACATCACTAGTTAGGTGTGAGTAGAGACAACAAGCGCTGATACCTATTTACATCTTTTCAAGGACCATATGTCCTATAATGCAAAGGAAAACTGCATCTCTTGAGTGTATTTTGAATGTTCGAAGCCCAGGTGTTGTAGGGTGATTTGGGTATACCCCTAGATGTTTAAAAGTAGAGCACATGCTCTGCATAGGCTAATAAAAAGTAGTACCCCTTTCCCTAATGCCGTGCCTTGCAGTAAGCAGTGTATGACATTTAGAACAAAGTTTTAAATACAGTTTGCCAAACTTGCGCCTCTTGTTGGACTAAGCTGTCGTGAAGCCAGCAGCATGATGTAACTGCAGCTAGAAGACAATGTAAATTTGCGCTGCCCTTTGATAGAAAAAAATGTGAACTGCAAAGTTGTCTGGTGGATAGGTCAGAAACCAGGCTGTCTTTTCCTCGCATGTGGATTGCAGCATCTATTTGTCCCACAGTGTGTAGATCAAATTGAGGTTTTAGGGACCATATACAATGTGCTTACCTTCCCCCTTATCCTTGATTGTAAGTAGGTCACACCACCCAAAGCTTCCTGCATTTCCACACCCTTGTATTCTCTGTGTAATCACTGATTTTCCTGCAAGAAAATTGTGCCAGCCAAGGTATTCTTCCATTCTTTATGGATCGAGTTTCTGTGTCTTTGCCTATAAGTCTCATTCCTGTTCAGGTTTTGATGGAAAAGCAATTGTTGGCTAAGTATTTTTCAGTGCGTGGTAGATGACAATAACGGGGTGGCTGGCCGTTGCTTTTTCCTCAGAAACTGTGGATTAGCAATGTATATGGTTACTTGCCTTTCCTCAGAGTGAAAGATTTTGTGTGTTTTTGTGTAAGTCCTAGATTTTTCTGTGAAGAGAGGTAGGGAGAACGTAGCAATACACTTCAAGTCCCCAAATATATTGTTCAAACAGCAAGAAGTGAGATGTGGGCTGCCCTGCCTCTGGGTGGGTGTGTATGTGTGGGGCTCTGGGTGGGTGTGTGTGTGTGGGGCTCTGGGTGTGTGTGTGTGTGTGTGGGGCTCTGGGTGGGTGTGTGTGTGTGGGGCTCTGGGTGTGTGTGTGTGTGTGTGGGGCTCTGGGTGGGTGTGGGTGTGTGTGTGTGTGTGGAGCTCTGGGTGTGTGTGTGTGGGGGGGGCTCTGGGTGTGTGTGTGTGTGTGGCTCTGGGTGGGTGTGTGTGGGGGGGCTCTGGGTGGGTGTGTGGGGGGGGGCTCTGGGTGTGTGTGTGTGTGTGTCTCTGGGTGTGTGTGTGTCTCTGGGTGTGTGTGTGTGTCTGTGTGTGTGTGTGGCTCTGTGTGTGTGTGTGTGGCTTGGGGTGTGTGTGTGTGGTAGTAATTGCTGTCTGCTGAGCTCGTCCGTAGGGTACAATAGGTCTCACATTGCGAGAGATTAAGCTAATGGCAATGTAAATGACAAAACCAACACAGAAATACAAAGTTTGTCATTTACAATGCCAATAGCTCTAACTTTTCCAAAGGCGAAACCATTGCATTGTAAATGCTTGTCTTTTCTTTTCACTGTGTAGTACTGTTTACTTGAGGTCCTGAGGAATTGCAAATTAAGCAAGAATCATGTTGACCTGATCATAGGGTTTGAGGTAGTTCCACTGTGCCCCTTACAGCCTCTACCTCCCCTCCCACCTTTTAACCAAGGGAATCAGTCACGCGAATAAATGTCCTTGTGAATTGATTCACCTTTTTTAAAAATCACTATCCCCACACGACTACACCTTCACCTTACCCCTCACACGCTCACAACCATTGGCTGGAACAAAAGAGCTCTGACAAAGAGCGCCTTTCTGCTCCCTGCCTCAACTCTCCCAATATACTAATCCACACACTCCCTCTTTTATGTTCTTGGGGAACTTTGTACCTTCTGCATTTCATGATTGATTGGACATGTACACTGGACCCCGCTAAATATTGTCCAGAACTGGTTCCCTCTATTTGTACTGATTTACCTTCTCATTCCCTGAAGGAATGTGAATTTTGAAAAAAGATGTTTAAAAAGACTCTAAATAGTAAGAAAATAATTGGACTTCAAGGCAAGCTTGAAGGGCAAAGAATTAGACGAGATCTAAACGGCCTGTCATGGAACACAGATCCCTCTTGAAAGGTGTAAACCAATCCAAAGGACCCCCACAGATGGAGATGGTGAGAGAGAAGCTTGTAAAAAGATGAGAAATTGCAGAACAGATAGTCATTCTCACCAACAGCGGCTGATCACTTTAGAAGACTTATGAATCCCCATTGAGAGCACCATCTTCAGCAAATTTGCAGTTCAACAACAACATCACTGTAACAAGTCCTCAATGCAGGTGGTTTCACTAAACTAACAGGACTGGTGCCAAGTTGTATTCCTCACCCTCCTGACTGATCCCTGTCGCACAAGGATGCAAAGTCAGCCTGCTCCAATGAGTTCTACCATGATCAGGCACCTACCTCAAGACAAAATAAAATACTATTGTATCTGCAATATACAAGTAGAGGCAATTTGGGTGTGTTAAATCGCACCAACATCTTAAGGTTGCTGGCTGATATCCCTGAGCTAGAAATATAGCAGCCATAGAATTTATATCACCATGTAACTTGCAACAAACTGAGCCCACTGTGGTAACTTTCTCTACCAATAACAATGCTAAGTTGGTATATATGCACAAAGCGTTATTGTATGCATGCTTTGTAGATATTAAGGCAGCGTTTGATCAGATGTCAAGGAAGCTCCTTTGTGAAACCGTAAGATCCTGGGATATTCTATCAGGGCTCCTGAGAGCAATAGAACTCCTTTATTCGAATATCTGTTTGCGAATTAGTGTGTGATGGTAGTGTCCTTTTGAGAAAAAAATTAAATGGCTGAAGGTTTAAAGCAAGGTTTGTGGTACGGCCCTACCGTTTTTCTATTTGTATGTTTCTGATCAGACTGGGAAGCTTGATAGTCAGTTCACATTCTCCTACCTCTTGGTAACAAACCTATATCCAACCTGGTGTCGAGCTGGACGAGAGTGGGTCTGTAGCGATTGCTATCCACTCTCTTTGAGTACAAAGAGCTGAACAGTTTGGAGGTGAATCTAAAGAAGACCAAAATAATCATCTTTGAAAAACGATTGAACAAGCAGGGTCTATGGTGGATGGGTGGCACTCCTATCAAGAACGTCCCAGAATATAACTATCTGGGGATCAGGTTACACTCTAGAAGGTCTTTTAAAAAAACAAGATGATTTTATCAAAAATAAGGCTAATGCCCTTCAGGAGGTACTATTATGTACCCAATTCTGCATGTAAAATCTGAAAGAGACTATTCATTATGGATTCCTCACCTTAGAATTACCCCAGGTGTCATACTAGATCCGGAGAATTTTTCTTCAGCAGTACCCCCTGCGCGACGGTAGGTGGCTTTGGTCGACTCCGCGTTTATCGTTGGCATTGTGGTTGCCGGAATGATGTCATGGTACCTCAAGTCACTTTTTGACTCTTTTTACGACTTTTTGTCAACATTTATTTGAGTCTTCACGATTCCTGGTGCACAGGGATGTCATCTCGGCAGGCCAGCTTCAAGCCTTTTGGCTCCTGCCACAAGGTGATGTCGGTGACGTACCCCTTGTGTTTCTCTGGTGCCTAGAGCGCGACCACGACCAGTAGTTGTGCTCAGACTGCCGGGCCATGGCCCCAAGTTTTTGAGGAGCGGTCCCCAAAGCTTCTGGAGGACCGGCAGTTCGCTCTGCGCTGCTCGAGGTCCCTGTCGACATGGAGGTCGCGGGACTGGTCACAGAGCCATCACCACCACTCGTCGTCGAAGTCTTCGGTTAAGTCGAAGCACAGAAAGAAGGTGAAGTAGCACCATCGATCTTAGCGTTCTCCCCGTCCATCAGCCGACGGGATGCGGATGCTAGTCACCCGGCTCTGCCCGTGGAGCCTGTTTGGCCGACTAAGAGCCAGCCTCCCTCCCTTTCTGGGAGCCGGGCAACCCCTGCCCAACTTCGAAGTTTTACGAAGCCTTCCACTTTATTCAAAGTTTTACGAAGCCTTCCACTTTATTTTTGGTCGTCCCAACTCCAGTGGCGCGCCTTCGGACCCCGCGGACTCTTCTAGGGGCTCTAGGACTTTGATGCCTGTGGCTTCGACCCCAGGCAGCAGTGCCTCCAGGGATCCAGACCTGGATCCGGATCTGCGCCGACTCCATTGGCAACCCGGCCTTCCCATCGATGTGGACACTGAGCTGGACCGACGTCGCCCGACGCCTGAACCAGCACCAACCGGTACTTTTGTACCCCTGTTCTCAGTGAGGAGGACTAGGAGGGATCTGTGGACCCTCTGGCAGACCAGTTGGAAGAACCGGACTGGAGAGGGGAGTTGGGTGAGGTCAGTGGTCTGGACAGTTTTCAAGACCTTGGCATGCTTTATCCCCCTACCGTGGCTACGGAGGAGGGTACATCATACGCAGTGGTGTTGCGTAGGGCGGCTGAGGCCTTAAACCTTGAACTTCCTATGGTGGCGGTTAGGACTAACCTCTTGACCGAGGTGCTTCTACCGGCAGCGGTGTCTTCGGAGCCCCTTTTGGGCACTCAGTCCAAGCCCAACACAGGGGCTCCTGTGAATAGGATGATAGCCCACCGCCCTGCCCCGGGCGACCCCATTTATCTCTCACAACACCCCACCCCTGAGAACTTGGTGGTCCAAGCATCGACTTCCAAGGACGCATTCCCTACCGCACTGCCTGAAAGGGAAAATAAGAAGCTGGACCATCTTGAGAAGAAAATGTTTTCTTCCTCCAGCTTAGGACTGCGGTCCGTGAACACCGCATGTCTCATGGGCCGTTATTCCCATTCTGTGTGGGACACAGTCACGCAGGTGCTGCCACAGTGCCTGGAGAAGGCCCGGGCTGTGCTCTCCCGGGCAGTGGCCGAAGAGAGAGACGCAGTAAAGTTAGTCATACTGTGTGGGATAGACACCGCCGAATTGCTGGGCAGGACGATTTCAACGTTATTAGCCCTAAGACGCTACACCTGGCTGAGGTCCACTGGCTTTTTGGGTTATGTCCAAGCCACGCTTTTGGACATGCTCTTTGATGGATGTCGCTTGTTTGGCGATAAAGCACACAACGTGCTTGAGCGCTCTAAGGGCTACGGCCAGATCCTTGGGCCTCACTTCTACCTCTCACCCCGCTCAGTCTACTTTTCGCCCCTTTCGTGGCTACGAGCCACAGGCCTGCGCAAGCTGTCCAGCCTCTGCACGGCTGGGGAAGTTGGACCCACTGTCGTGGGTCTGGGGGTCAGCCCACCACAGCCCCCTCTGCAGCAGCCTCGAAGTCCTCCCAGTCATACCTTTCAGGGCCACCATTCACCAGTGGGCGGCAGGATTCACCATCACCTCCCCCACTGGCTCAACATCATGTCGGACAGGTGGGTTTTGCAGAAAGTCCGAAGTAGCTACGTCCCCTCCTTTGAGACTACCCCTCCATCCATGCCACCTTAGTTCCATTGCATGTTGGAGGATCACTTGGCCCTTCTCCTACAGGAAATTACGGCTCTCTTGGCCAAGAAAGCCATCGAGCGAGTTCCTGCCCTAGCAAGTAGGTCGTAGTTGTTTTTCTCACTACTTTCTGGTGTTCAAGAAGGACAAGGGCCTGCGTCCTATCTTGGATCTCAGGAACGTCAACCACTACCTCCGGAAGAAGTTGTTAAAAATGTTGACACTGGCTCAGGTCCTGTCTGCCCACGACCCTGGAGACTGGATGGTAGCATTGGACTTGCAGGGCGCTTATTTTCACATCACCGTCCTGCCAGCTCACAGGCATTACCTATGGTTCACGTGGGCCATGAGCACTTTCAGTTTACTGTGTTCCCATTTGGCCTTACCATGCCCCTCGGGTGTTGGCGAAAGTGATGGCGGTGGTCGCAGCTCATCTGCGCAGATCAGGGGTTCCCGTCTTCCCCTATCTCGACAACTGGCTGTTAAAGGAGGGCTTGCCCCAGGCTGTCGTCTCCCACCTCCAGATAACGGCCGACCTCCTGCATTTGCTGGGGTTCACTATCAAAGTCACACCTGATTCCCTTTCAGAAGCTCCTTTTCATCCGAGTGGTTCTGGACACAGCACAGTTTCTGGCTTATCCTCCCAAGCAGCGAGTCCAGGAATCATAGCCCATTCGGGCTATGATTCCGATCTTTCAGCCTCTGACCGGGTTTTGGTCAGAATGACCCTGCAGCTACTGGGCCTCATGGCCTCCTGGATCCTGCTGGTGGACAATGCCAGGTGGCATATGCTGACTCTGCAATGGGATTTGAAGTACCAGTTTGCACAGCATCAGGGGAATCTTTCCGATTGAATCCAGATCTCACAAGGCACTAGGCACTAGGCACAAGGCACTACCCATTAATTGCAATGGTGGCTAACGAAGCAGGATTGGGTCAGCGGTGGGTCCCTCTCCCCTCCGCAGCCTGAGTTCACGGTGGTGACAGATGCATCACTTCTGGGGTGGGGCAGCCTCATGGGAGATGTAGAAATCAGAGGCCTCAGGTCTCCAGCGAGTCAGGGCTCAACATCAACCTTGTGGAGCTTTAGGCGATCCGTCTTGCACTAAAAGCATTCCTTCGAGTAGTGCAGGTGTTCAACGACAATACCACCGCCATGTGGAACTGCAACAAACAGGGTTAGGTGGGGTCCTGGACCCTCTGTCAGGAGGCACTTCGTCTCTGGAAATGGCTGGAACATCAGGGCATGTCCCTGGTGGCTCAACACCTGGCAGGTTCTCTGAACGCAAGGGTGGACGAACTCAGCCGCTGGTGCATGATGGATCACAAATCCCGTCTTCACTCGGAGGTGGTGCAAGGTCTCTTTCAGCAGTGGGGAGAGCCTTGGTTAGATCTATTCACCAGCGAAGAGGACGCGCAATGTCAGCAGTTCTGCACCTTGGAATTTCCAAGGCAGCACTCGCTAAGCTACGCTTTTTGTCGCTAGTGGAGTTGAGGTCTTCTATATGCCTTTCTCCCGATACCACCTCTACCCAGAGTGCTGAAGAAGATCAAGCGTGACCAGGCCCAAGTCATTCTTGTGGCCCGACTGGGCACGAAGAGTCTGGTATCCCGAGCTCTTGCACATGGCCATTTATCCTCTGATCAGACTGCCCCTCCGGGAGGATCTTTTGTTGCAGCAGCAGGGGACGGTCCTCCACCCAAACTTGTTCCCAGCTCCGCATCCTTCTAAAGAGGAAGAGAGACTCCACCTTCTGGATCCTAAACATGCACATTCATTCTGGATCGCACCAAGCAATTCCAGGTGGATGACCAGCTCTTTGTTGGCTATGTGGGTGTCTAGAAAGGTCAGGCTGTGCAAAAACGGACCATCTCTTGAGGGGTCGTCCTTTGCATCAAAATCTGCTATTCCTTAGCGAAAAAGAAAACTCCAGTGGGTTTGTGCGCCCATTCCACCAGGGCAACAGCAGCCACCACTGCTTTGGGACGTGGAGTCCCCCTTCATGACATCTGCCAGGCAGCTACGTGGGCTTCATTGCACACGTTTACTAAACACTACTTCCTGGATAGCCAAGTCCGGAGAGGCGGCTTCTTTGGACGTTCAGTTCTTAAGGACTTTTTGGTGTGCACTTAGTTCGCTGACCCACCTCTGGGGTTGGTATTGCTGCGGCATCTATTCTAAGGTGAGGAATTCATATCTAATAGTCTTTCAGATGAACAAGTTACTTACCTTCATTAACGATATATCTGTAAGAGACATATATTAGTTATGGATTCCTCACTGCCCCACCCATCCTCCCCGTTCTGCGAACTTTCAGGGCCCTAGTTTTATGCACCAGTGGTCAGTGTCTTGCATGGCTCTGCGCTTCTGGCATGGAATGTCATATAAAGAATTCACATCAGCACGGAGGGGTGGCGTCTAAGTTGATATCGCAATGTCATTCCGGCGACCACGAAGCCAACGACAAAAGCGGAGCAGACCAACGCCAACTACGGACGTGCAGGGGTACTGCTGAAGAAAAATTCTGTGGATCCAGTCTGACGCCTGGGATTCTAAAGTGAGGAATCCATAACTAATATATGTCTCTTACAGATATATTGTTACTGAAGGTAAGTAACTTGTTTGTTACTCCCGATTCTATCCTATGGAAGTGAGATCATGCTGGGATCCAAATCTAACCTAGTAGACGCTCTGATGATAAGAATTTACAAATGTACATTTTGGCTGCCAAAATCTCCCTTGCCTGCCCAGGTGCATCTAGAACTGGGCCTCCTTAATCAATCATGGCCAGGAAATCCACATACATCAAGCTGTGTCATAAGTTCAGAGCAGCAAGCTCCAATGCATTGGACAGTTTTATGGAATGGGCTAAAGAAAGTAGGGGGCAAGACCACTCATGTTAAGTATATGGAAACCGGTTTGTGAATGATCCGAAAGGCATGGATCCTAGGAATTAGCTGCAATTCATTTTAAAAAGTGGTTAACATTAACACTCTGCTTGTCAGTAAAGCCCTTGATAAGGAAACCCATGTTCAGCGGTCTCATGCCTCCATGGTACATGGCGTCTTATAAGTCTCTAGGAAGGCAGCGTACCTGGAACTTAGTTATTCACAGCAGACAAAAAGTCAACTAACCGCTTCCGTGCGGCGCACATTTCCCAGCTGTGCAGGCGAATTCTACGTGTGCGCAAATCGGACGGCCCCCGTCCATCTAACGCACCCGCCCACTATGACTTCAGACTGCCGGGGGACGTTAGACGCACGGAAGAAGCTAATGTCCTTCCGATTGGGGGGCCTTATCAACATTGGACTATTATCCAAAGTGGCAAAGTTGGCCAACTGACGCTTTTTGTTCCTGTATTATTAGAAGCATGCAGGCCAGGGTCCAACACCCTTAAAGTTTGAACTTGTAGGCAGTCCGTTATTGCGGCCCTGAATCCGCAAAATACTACACTGTACTTTAAAGTAGTAAACTTTCACGACTACGTTTAGGCCTATGCTCCAGTCCCAAGAGATTAAATGCTGAGTCATGGACCATATTTTTATCTCCTTTTTAGACATACACTCTTAGTTTTAAGGCTGGATGTTCTACTTTATCTTATTGTGGATTTGTTTACATTGAGAGAAGATGCCTATACTTAGGAATCAATAATAGGCGTGCCTTTTCCCTCCTGCTATTTCATCTGCAATAAATACTGTTTTAGGTTTTAGGTTTTGTTACTTAAAAGACATAGCAATCCCAAATCGTCCCCATGCGTATTATCGAAGGAACCCGTTTTCCCTTGCCCTGTGCTTTTTTATGCGGGCACTTTGTAAATTACTGTCTCAGAGTTGAGTTAAATTCTATATATTTTCGTTCAACAATTGTAACATTTCTTGTTCGTGCCTTGTTTTTATGTGATGCTCAAAAAAGTTTTTTATTGCAATCCTTATAACATGTTCTGTATTTTTTATTTTTCTTAAATGTTTTTGATTTGCAATGTTTTTTTTTAACTGTACAATAAACATACTATTAAGTCTTCGATGGCAAGACACTCGAAGCATCCAATAGCTTCTCCTTCACTGTAGATCCAGACTGTACAGTCGACGTCATCACAATATTCCTTGACAGTACTTCTGACATCACTGCACATTTCAACATCAACATTTTCAACAGATCTGCCTAAACAGAGGTTGACATAATCGCTGCCTGCTGATCTCATCTCTTGAGAGCTTCCACGCTGTGTCGTCCTGGCTGAGAACCAACTGCAGACTACTCTGCAACCGCTTAATGTACTACACACTCCTAGAAGGGCTCCTTCCTTCCTTGGGAGACCCAGATTCCCATACACACCCAAGAGATGCAAACAAAACAGCTCTCTGACGCTTCTCTGTGTGGCCTCGTTCACAAGATGGAGGCTCCGTATCCTCACCTACTATACCTGCAGCATCTCTGGGGAGGGGGTATCCACTGGACAATAGATCCACGTTCTTAGATATTACTACAAGAGGAGTGGCAAAATTAAATATTCATTTGAAAAAAACTGCAGCCAATGGTGTCATGATTACTAATGCACTTCATCCAAGGACATTACTTAAGCCAGTTCTTCCATTGATGTCGAACTTCTTAAAAACCAGCAGAGGAACACCATTAATGCAGAAACACGACTACAGATTAACCGCATCATTGCTACTGTATATTCCCGTGCTTTGCTGCAATTTTCAAAATCCCTTGTTATGTGACAAGGTCAACTCGTCATAAGCACAGCGCAGGTAACACCCATGACGAGTTGACCTTGTCACAAGCATCGAAGGGGTTAAGAATTATCATGCAATTAAGCAAGATCCAGGCTTCCTCTGGGCAGATCCCTAACAAGAGTTCATTATTGTGCTATCGGTTAGAAGAAGATATAAATGCACCCGCTCCTGAAACCTCTGCATCACCCAACAAGGAAAGATCATTAGTTTCCATTGAGGTAGTTGCTAAGTCCGTGTATGCAGAGGAATTGGTGGCTTCTAGAAAATTCCATGGAGTCACATCTGAAGTCTTCTTCTTCTTGGTTGCACCTCACTACCCTGGAACCTGGAGTACAACAGAAAATCCTTAGCCTCTCTTTTTCTGTCTTTTCTTTGTTTGGTCAGCATACAGAAAAAAACATTCCGAAGAATAAATACAAAGAAAAAAGTTCAAGTGCAATTATAAACAGAACCATCACTGCTAACCTAGGAGGGTTCAGTATCCATATTAGAATATTGGCAACATCAGCATAGAAGTACCAGTAATACCCTTGTTACCCAAGGGGATCCAAGACCAAGGCAGCACAATCACAGCATTCAGGCACTTAAAGGCACCAGCATTCCAAAAGCCATCAACAACACTTAAAAACCACATCCCACTCCATTTGCTACTTTACTGAAGGAGCAGAATCTTTTTCTAGGAAAAGTGGGGAAAAGTACAAAACACAAGGAAGTTCCAACTATTGTAAAGCATGGCTAATCTGTACCCTTCATGGCAGTACCAACATCAATTTCTCCAAAGCCGACCTCTAGGTTTGTTAGCCTCCCTGAGAAAAGAAAACTTCATACTACTGAAGAACCATGTAATTGAACTAGTGCTACCCGCATACAGGGTAAAAGGAATCTCTTCATTATATTTTCTGCTTTAAATAAAAAGCCAGAAGTGGAAATTAAGATCAATAATAGCTCTATGAAAGACCAATAAGTGGATTAAAAGGGAATGTTTTGCATGTAAGCCCTCCATCATATTTTCACTCACCTCAGATAAGGCAGTTTATTGTGTGCCATATATCTTCAAGATGCCAACTCCCATATTCCAATATCCAGAAAACAGATAAAGTATCTGAGGTTTGTAGTAGAAAAATCACAGAAAACATCCTTTCCTTTAGTTGTTAATCAACTCCTTGAACTTTTTTAAATGCTTGGCAGTAGTGACAGCCCGCCTTTGTTGTCAAGGACTATTTACTCATCTGCACATAGACTGTTGGGTGATAAAGGCACACAGAACATGCAAAGCATCCAACAGTGCATCAAGATTCCACCATAATTGAGGTCATGGTTCCCTGCATTTACATTGCCCCGAATGCATTAACATATGAGACCAGTAGTCTCGGAAGAGTAACATTTGGGGTGAAAGAAACGAAATCTCAATATCTGCAAGGCAGTCCCTCTCATTGTGGTGCAGGGGAGTAATCCTACTTCAAGTAAGTAAGTAAGTAATTTTATTGTTTTAGGTTAATTAAAACCATTACAAAAGTACATTGATAGCTCATACCTTCGGATAAAAGATTTTTAGAAAAATATATTATTTTTAAAACAAGAGAATTTTGATAAAAACAGTTTGGTGCAGGTGTGAGGTCCAAGTGTGGTGTCTTGGCCAATATTCAACTAGTCCGGTCTGGTGCCATCTTCCAGATTTTCTTAGTTTCAGTTCCAGACATTTCAGGAATTTGACCATCTTCCCATTTAATGGGGGATGGCCTGGGTCGAAACAAGCAAGAACCGCTTGTCTGCGTGTGCGGATTTTTAGTTCATTGAAGGCAGTTTTTAACAGGGCTACTCTTTCCTCTTTCAGCCTTGGGCAGGTGCATAGTAGATGTTCGAAGTCTTCATACTCTGCACCGCACAGCCTGCATTTTGTCCCCCAACCCCTTCTCAGCCATGGTTGCAAATGCGGAATTCAGGGTAGAATTCCTAGCCTATGTTTTAAGAAGGCTTCTTTTGATTTCCTGCCATACCCCAGACCAAAGTATGCTTGTAACCCAGGCGATTTGTATGTGGACAAAGTCATCCATGCGTGTCGCCTTTGTGAAAAGGTCGCATTATCTTCCAGGTGCGATTGACTTTTTATGCTCTTGTTTACAACACGCTTGAATTGCACATGCGGTAAAGGAGTTTCCCATAGTTCTTTTAGACCCGTGACAGTCAGGGATTCCTCTAGGAAAGTTTTCGCCGGCAGTTGAAGAGAGCTGCTTAGGCCTAGCCATAGCAGATGGTTCCGTGAATTTTCTGGCGAGTTCTTTATTTTCTGCCAGCACTTTATGTATGAATCTCTTCTTGCAAGCTTTTGGGAGGTCAGTCCAAACTCTAACCGGATCTGGGCTTGTGAGGTGTAGGTTGGCAGATTAAAGAGAAGTCGGTAGGCCTTTGCAATGGTTGTGTCCAGCAATTTCTCATCTATGCCTTTTAGAGCCTCACTGCCGTATGTTATAGATGACTCTAGCTTGACTTGTGCCACACGGAGCAGTGGGAGTAGAGTGGGACCATTCAGATTAGACTTTAGCTGTTTAAGCGTGGTAGCTATCAGCATCCCTTTCCTCTTGATTGCCTCTAGTTGGTTCATAAAGCGACCTCCTTTATCGAACAATATTCCAAGGTATTTGTACTCTGAACAATTTGCAACAACCTTTGTTCCAAGGAACCAAGTGTGCAGCTTTTTGTTCCCATTTATGGACAGAACTTTGGTCTTGTCGATATTTATTTCTAACAGGTTCGCTTCGGCATAACCATGCAGTGCATTAATGAGGTTTTGGAGACTTACTTTAGTGTGGCTGACCAGGACCACGTCGTCTGCGTAGGATAAGCTGGGCAGAGCTTTGCCCCCCAAGCGTGGAGCGTGCGCGTTACAGGTTTCTAGGGCAGGTGGTAAATCGGCTGTAAATAGGTTGAAAAGGGTCGGTGCTAAGACGCACCCTTGTTTTAGGCCGTTGGTGGTCGGATTGCGCCTGGAAAGGTGTGTGCCGTTGCCGAGCTTTATCTGGACCCACGTGTTGGTGTGCAGTTCGATCAAAAGGTTCTGTAGGGGATCGGGGATCCGCCAGGAGGCCAGTTTTCTCCAGAGGTAGCCCCGGTTGACGTTATCAAACGCCGCCTTGAAGTCGACAAAGCAAAGGTGAAGAGCCTGTTTGGTCACCCTTGCTTTGTCAATGAGTTGCGAAATTGCCAGCAGGTTTGTCGTTGTTCCCGTTTCTCTGCTGAAACCAGTTTGGCTCGGCAGAATTATATTCTGGTGTGTACTTCAAGGTATTCCTTTCAAACAGGATCCCCCAGCTCAAACTCTTGTGACCGATGGCTCTTTCAGGATGGTGAGCACATCTGGGAGCACAGTTCATCCAAGGGCTGAGAAGGGTAGCTCACATCACATCAATTACTTCGAGCTGAGAGCATCCCAATTCGCTGTCAAGTCCTTCCTACCATCTCTGACAAAAAGCAAAACTTCTCATTTGAATGGACAATAAAATGACTATGCTCTACTTAAACAAACAAGGGGGTACGAGATCTAGACCTTTCTGAGTCAAAGAAAACCTGGCCAGAAGCCTTTGACGGGCCTTTAAAAAAAACAGGAAATATATCAGGAATCCTGATCCTGCACTGCCATCTGGACTTCTGGAGCCGAGCCTATGAAGAAAATCACTAATGGTAGTGTTGATCTTACAAGACATGTATTTCCATTTTCATCCTACAGCCCCATAGATGTTACCTGCGGTATCAGTTGAGTCCGCAGCATTTTCAGTTTTCTGTTTTTCCCTCTGGCCTGATCAGTGTACCTGGGGTGTTCACAAAGGTGATGGCTGAGGTTGCAGCCCATCTGTGGAGGTTGGGAATATCAGTATTCCCATATCTCGACTGGCTTCTGAAGGCTGGCTCACTTCAAACTGTTGTGAACCACCTACAGTTGGTGGCTGGTCAGTTTGACATTGTAGGTATTTTACATCCCCCTTGGGCCGGCTGAGCTCTTTGCCAGGGCCGGTTTCGGTTACCAGTCTGGCCCTGGTCACACCTCACTCGTTCACAACTAGTTCCCTTCATTGGATCCATCCTGGACATGGTGCTCTTCAGAGTCATTCCTATGCCTCAGTGAGTCCAGGAAATTTGGACTAGGCGCCTGATATTTCAACCATACAGCCTGGATCTTTGTGAGCTCGGCTCAGAGGCTTCTGGACCTATTGACATTCTGCATCCTGCTTGTGGAACACACTATGTGGCACATACCTACTCGGCAGTGGGATCTGAAGTGGGTTCACCACCAAGGATTCTATCAGATTCCAATTCGGCGTCAAACAAGACTGGGAAAGATCTACCGTGGCGGCAGCTTGACCTAAGTTGGATCAACGGCAGACCCATCTCTCTGCCCCACCCAGAAATAACCCTTGTGAAGATGCATCATTACTGGGTTGGGGAGATCACCAGAAGAGTTAGAGATGAGAGGATTCCGGTCTCTGGTGGAGGCTTGCCTCCACTTCATCCTGATGGAGTTGCGAGCAATTAAATTGGCGTCAAGGCATTCCTCCCAATCATCATGGTGGAACGGGTGCAGGTTCTTAAGGACAACACGACTGCCTTGTGGTATTGCAAAAAACAGGATGGATTGCAGTCGGGGCTTTGAGCCACAAAATGGCTGAAAACACAGGGCATTTCCGTGATAGCCTGCATCTGACAAATTTTTTAAATGCCACAAGCGGATTAACTCAGCCAAATATGCCTAGTGGATCACGACTCGCCATTACAGCCAGAGGTGGCACAGGGAACCTTTCAACAATGAGAGAGAATCATGGCTCGCTGTATTTGCCACCACAAAAAACGTGCAGTGTCAAAGCTTTTGGGCATTTGAGTTTCTAAGCCAGTCTTCTTTAAAAGACAACTTTTGCCCACATGGGGTTTGGGACTTTTCTACGCCTTTCTGTTCCTACCTCTTCTGACCAAAGTACTCAAGAACATCAAGAGAGACCAGGCCATTGTCTTCCTGGTCACTCCGGACTGGGCGAGGAGAGTGTAATACCGAGAACTTATTGCTGTGAGCACATGCTCTCCAATCTGGCTACTTCTTTAATAATAATAATAATCCACATTTGTAAAGCGCACAAGCACCCGTAAGGGATTCTAGGCGCTGGGGGCCGTCGGGAAGATTAAGCAAGCTATTGCCCCGAGTCACATGGTGCTGGGCTAATCTGCCGCCGGTGCCGGGGATCGAACTGTGATCCCCAGATTCCGGAGTCAGTCGCCCTAGCCGTGGCCCCACACCTCTTCCTGAGAATCTGTCTCAACACCAGGATCTAGTCTTTCACCCGAGCCTACACATTATACGTGGCGAATGAGTAGTGACAGTTAATTGCATTCAGTCTTCCTGCGAAAGTGGTTACTGTCATACTATCGGCCAGGCATCCCGTCACCAATACTATATATCCTAGATGCTGGAAAATGTTTGAGTGGTGTTCCTCTTGTCACATGCAATCTTTCCGAGCTTCTATATCTGATATTTTGTTATTTTGTATCATTAGCCATACAAGAGTTTGCTATTGCCAACATGAAAGGTTACTTATGGGCCTTTTTGTATTTACTTGATCTATTGTCTCTCTTTAAATCATCTGTTGTGATGTGTTTTTTTTGAAGCGGCTGAACCATATCTTCCCACATACTCCTTTTATAATGCCACAATGGGATCTAAATCTTGTTTTGATCTACCTGAGGTGCTTTCAATTTGATCCTGTGCACAGTTGACCTTTTATGCCTACTTGTGCTTAAAACAGTATTCTTTATCTCAATAATATCTGCCAGGTCAGTAAGCCAACTTTGGGCCTCGTTATCTCGTCTTCCGTGTGTGTTCTTTTTTCCTGGCAAATTAGTCCTTCAAATGAAGGCAGCATTCCTCCCCAAAGTGATCACGCCCCTTCATGTAAGACAAACCATCAACATATCAACATTCTTTAAAGGAGGAAGAACGGCGGCATAATCTCAATTGTAAAAGGCCACTTAGTTTTTACATCAAGAAGACGAGGGAATTTTGACAGGATGACCAAATATTTGTTAGGTTTTCTGAAACTAAGAACAGCAAGGCAGTACAGAAAATAAACATCTCTAGATGAATTGTCTTATGTTTAAAGACCCGTTATAGGCTAGCTAAAAAGCAACCCCCAGAGGTTTTGCGTGCTCACTCCACCAGACCAGAGCCAAAGCTGCTAACAAGACATTAGTAAGCAGTATATCAGGCCTAGATATTTGTCAGGCTGCTACATGGGCTTGCCTCCACACGTTCACAAAGTGCAACTGCCTGGATTGCCAGGTCTGGCGAGGTGAGCATTTTACCCTATATGTCCTGCATGATTTCCACGTACCCACCACCTGGAAGGTACTGCTCTGGTATCTATGCAAAAGATGCAAAAGATGCAAAGTCTGCTGTTAGAAGTTTATCAGAAGAACAAGTTACTTAACTTTGGTAATGCCTTTTCTGGTAAAGAGCATCTAACTGCAGATTCCTCACCTGCTCTCTCTCTCCTACCTCCTTCTCTGGAATGGACTAATTCCAGAGAAGGAGGAAGGAACTCTTAATAAGATTTGATCTCAAAAGAAAATGCACACAATTTGAACTTCGATTTTTATGGGCAACATGTTTGTTGGCACGGATGGAGTTCAGAAAGAAACTTGTGCTAGCAAGTGGCATATATACACTGGTCCTGATGTCCCATCCACACGGGAAGGAGTGTGACAAGAGAATATAACTCAACCTTTCGGCTCTGGAAGGAATTACTTTGCAAACACTTCCTGCACCAGAAGGTTCAGTTTGTAGGTCAAGCCTTGGCAGTGCATGCACAGCTCTGCGATGCATGCTGAAATGAGTATGGACTTCAAACCCTGCCCACTCTTCACCCATATTTGTGATTGGCTTGTGTCATTGTCCTTCGTAAAGGCTGGCTTCTGATTTGTTAATAGGCTTGTTAGTGCCTCCTTAGTACCGCTTTGTTTTCATTTGGAACCTCCCATGAGACTGGCCCTTTTACTTCTGTTGTTAATCGGTAAGTGTTATTTAGTCTAAAAGCACTATTTTCTTTAATGAGTTTCTCCTACTGCAGGCACGACATGCTTTGCTGCAACATTCAGCTCGCCATGGGGCGTTCACTCTCCAAGCAGCCCAGGACAATGGCGGCTGCTTCTTTGAAATTAAATAGGTATTGCATTTGCAAAAGTTTGAGCTATTGGCATTGTAAATGACAATGCCTTTTATTTATGTGTTAACACAGATAAATAAAAGGCATTGTTATTTACAAAGCCAATAACTTAAACTCTCACAAAAATGCGAGACCTACTGAATTGCAAATGCTTGTTAATCTTGCAGTGTAAGCCTATTGCGCTTCACTCTTAACCTTTTTTACTGATATAAAAACATATGTCTTATGTAGTATTTCGTTGTACTTGCGCAAAGTGGGGAATTATTCTAACATTTATGACTTTGATCAAGATTCCTGAGATCCATAACCAGGACTACAAGTAACAAGTTCTTTATTTACACATTCTCCACAATACACTACTGTATTAGTATCAGTACAATGAAAGGTTCACAGTTGGGACAAAAAGTCCTTCTAAAGAATTTTGTTCGAAACTACTTCAGTCCCCACCACCGTACATTTCTTGTTATTCTTTGCAGTGCACATTATCTATGATTTGTTCTGTAAAAAAACACAAGTAGCTTGCCTGTGGTACAAAGTCACATAAAAACTAGCCAGCCTCCACCAGGTGTTAAAAACAAAACTCCGGACATAGAAAGAACGAGCACAAAGCCGAAACCTGAGGATCGTGCCAACAGGAGGTAGGGCAGAGTTGTCTCGACATCACACAGCAGTGTCATTTAAACACACCCTTCTCAATGACCACCTTTGTCAGCAAACTTTATTTCAAAGAAAAGCATAATACCGTTACTAGTTCAGCCCCTTGATTGCAGAACAATGCATAGCAAATGACATTAGACCTATTAAAGTGCAGTAATATTGTTAAAGGGATGTAACTGGTTTCCTTCCTCTAGAACACGTGGCGTGGTAGTCCCCCGTTGATTCTTAAAGCCGTAGCTCGTTATAGCCACTCACGAGTATTTACCATATAAAGGGATGTCTCCATTCACCAGTAATGTGACTTCAACCTATCCGTACTGGCAACATAAAAAAGCAGGTAGCAGGGCCATTAGAACTAATAAGGTAATAGTTATTTTGCCCAAGCCACCCATATCACCAAACTCGTTTTGGTACCATTTATTCAGAACGTTAAATTTCCATTGGTAGTTGGACGTTGATAAAATTATATGTTGAATTTAAACCTACATTTTAGCTTACGCAAACTTTCCAGTTCACAAAAGGTGGAGGTAAAATGTTCTCTATCAACCCACAAAATGATTCACATGCCCAGTGGGGCATTCTAAATGGGTTTGTTCGAATTGCCATTCCATGGATATCAACGGTCATCTGCAAATATCAGTTGAAGTCCTTGAGTTCCTGCAATATGATAGCTGATAGAATGTCTAGTATAATATTTCGTACTGGCAAGCAGACTTGGGTCCGACCGGTGTCATTTTAGATTTTGTTCTTTGTTTCAGAGACCTTTCCACAGAGGGCAAAGCATCTCCACTCGTCGGGGAAACTGCATCAGAGGAAGAAGGTGAGGATTACAGTGACTTGTTTGTGAACACAAACCGAGCAAACTATGAATATTCAGAAAGTGAGGATTCAGAAGAAGAAAGTGATGAAGAAAAAGAAAAGTAATTCATGTGGTGTACGGCTTTGGGGATTTTCAGAATAAACATTTTCCCAAAAGCTGCTGGGCGACCACGCCTTGTGGTAGCATGTGGGTATCCAGTCAAACTGCTTTTTACTGGAATGCTACAACAATGGCAAATATCAGTGCTCCTGCAGGGAGTAAAAGCAGCTAAGCTTTGAAAGGACGAACCAAAAGAAAGATTGTAATGGTGAGAAAAATCTGTAGGAGTTGGTTGGTGAATGTGGGCTGGGTGTTTCTATGGAAGATAGAATGGCCATTCATGCTCTCGTCTACGATTAACATGAAAAAGAAAAAAAACTGTAATCACCAAACTTACCTTTAAATCAAAGACTGAACGCTCTGAAATGCCAAGTATTTGGAATCTCAGCACCTGTGTGTAAACCACACCCGTTTACTTGCTCGTTAGCCTTTTATTGAGACCAATCAGAATTCCATTTTTTGTTCTTCCTCCCCAAGGCTCGAGTTGAGAAGTGTTTTGTATGTTGTAGCTTATTTGCTAAAGCTCACATTTCTTAGCTTTCATAAAGCAATCTTGATATCACAAGTGCAATGTTTAAGAGCAAACTTTTTTATATATATATAAGTATAAATATGTCTGTGAAGAATAATTGCATTCTGAAATAAACCTACGTTATAAACAAAATTGCCATACATGGTGTCTTTTTTTCATGTGAATTGTTTATTGGTAGGCTTCCCCAATGTGGGCCCAACTACTTTTTGGAGCAGGAAATTCTAGACGTGCTGGGATTACATTTAATGTGAAAGTGAGCGGGATTGTGGTTTCACATTTGAGCAAGATGGTGGCTCTTTTATCCCACTGCCCATAACTATTACATTTTACTTTGAATTGAGGAGATATCACAGTGTGCCTGACCATGTTCTGATATGCGAAGAGTGAAGTACTTGTTGGCAGTCATTCAGAGAACATGAATCTTTGTGACTTTTATGTTATAGTGGGGCACCAATTTAAATCCCCTCAATAACCGCTAAACATTTGAGCAGTGTACCCCGTGCTGAGCCTTTGCCCTTTACTTATCGAGGTGCTGTGTTCTTCAGTGGAGCTCTCCTGCAAGCGGTGGCAAGAGTTCTTTTGCCACAGTATGGGAGTTGGACCCAAGGGGAAGGCTAGTGTAGAGTGAGACAAAGTGCCCCTTTGTGGATTTCGATGGTTTTGCTGCTGAAACGTGGACTGCCAGGATTCTTACATGGAACATAACAATAGAGATAATAGGGGAAATAGCCAGTTCCTAGAGGTAGTCATTCAAAGGTCAGGAAAGAGGTACATGCGTGGCTTACCGAAGAAGCAGCGATTTAGGGGACTGGCAAATAAGGTAAAGAAAATTAAGGAAGGCATCAGCGGAAACAAAGGACTTAGTGAAACAGTGAGGGAAGGAGGTAGGTGACAGCAGGTTGCAGGGCTACAGGTGCTGGGTAAATTCAGTTTGAAAGTCCGCAAGACATCGGTATACAAGTTAGTTTCCCTTGTTAACTTTTACTGCAATGAAACACATTCAAAAGTCAGTGGTCAATATGTCTCCTGATTGCCAAGAAACAACCTAATTTGGAAGTATTCCTCTGCCCCAGGGGGAGGCCCCATGTAAATTAAGGGCCTGGGCCCAGCTCTCCAACCATAGCTCTCGACCGACAACCCCCCCCCCCCCCCCTTCCCCCCACCCCTCTCCCCTACCCAATATAGATGGTAATGGGTATGGTACTGACCATAGAAACAAACATTGGGCAGTGAATGAAAATTGGGTAAACTGATTGCAGCTGTGACCAGGTTGGAATCCAGAATAGATGTTGCAGAAGGCTCTAGTGCAGTATGTTTGATCAGGGCTCTTGAGAGTGTGGGAGACTTGAAAGGCGTGAGTTCCTGGTAGAAAACTAGGTTTTTGGGTTGAACAGTTCAGGAATCACCACAAGCTAGACCTCAGACGTCTGGCTGTCCTCGAATGGACAAGATCTGCAGATCTTTGAGTCTGCATCCACATGCCTGTGGTTGCAAATACACAAAACCAATGACAACTATCAATTGCGCATTGTTCAGTATTACTGATTGTCATCTAGAGTAGTGAAGGCACACTCAATAAGACTGAATCCAATGTGATTGGCACATTTGGAGAGCAGAATGGAGTTTGACCACTTCCTGGTGGGGAGAAGAAAAAACTTTCTTATATTACAGTACATATATTTATTTTCAAAGATGGGAACTAAGCAACTATTTGGAGGAAACTCGTGCTGGAACCAGTGATGAAACCATGTCAGGCACAGTTGCTAAAGCAGAAGTATTTTATTTTTGTCAAATGAATAATCACTGATAAGGAGAAAAGGCATGCTTTGCACTCTGAATCTTCTCTATATTCACACAGCGTATGTTATTACACCTTCTACTGATTTGGTCTAGAAACATCTTGTATAACTATAAACTTTTTTTTCTCACGCCATCGACCATTGGGGGAGTTGAGATGACTCGCTATGATGTTGATTGTAGGCCCAGAATGCTCCATTTGGTATTTGCCATCTTCATATGTTTTGTTCCCTTGGGTTCAGAAGCACAAAAAAAGTTGTGTGACCAAAAAGTTATAAAAGCAGAAATGACATCGAGATTTAAGACTGAATGGTGACTAGGGGAACGTAATAAAGCAGTGATGTAGAATATGCAGGCGAAGGCACAGATACCAACAATCAGCTGCAACACATAAAGGAGCCTGTGTTTGTCAATGAAACCAAACATCAACCACAAAGGTAAGAGGACCCTGAAGTAAGACCAAATAGACTTCAATCATGATCCAAAAGTAACAGGTCTTTGTAGGGGGATTTTGGCGACAGGAGGCTGGAGAATGCATAATCAGGACCAGCTGTTCTTCCCAGGTCTCACTGTAACATCGAAGGAAGAGACAGTGGGACATTCACTCTTTAGGTTTTGCTCTAAATGCCACCACTAGTTGGCTATGAGTGATGTACAAAAAGTATGTATCTTATTTCAACCCAGGGTCCATAGGTCTGCAGGGTGTAGAGCTTTGCAGCCCTCCAGCATAAGAGTCTAAAGACAAGAATTATTTTGGCCACATTATGCTATAGCTGAAGGCTGTTCCCTAAAGTAACTAGAGCTATATTCAGAAGAAGAATCCAACTTAGTGGCAAATACTGAAAAGGCTCTTGGGGAACGGTGTGCATCAGACTTTGAAGAGTCAGTCCTGACAGATAGTATGTACTCTGAGTCTATACCTAAAACACTATCATAGTCTTGAAGAAGCCTAGCCTACAATGCCTCAGACGAAATGTCCCTCAGAGTCGACTGGTTTCTCAGACTAAGAAAAGGAATAGCTTGCTTGATGTTAGAAGAAAAACATTAGCAGGTCGAGGGAAGTAAAAAGGAAAAAGAAACCTCTTGGGTTGAAAGTTAAAGACGCCAGTGTGGGTAAACCTTAGAGCTCTGTCTTGACCCAGATGAGCCAGAGGAAGGTGATAGACAAAGATTCACCAACCCTCCAGCCCACGTCCATATAAAAATAACAATGTATTAACACGAGTTAGAAGCAAAAGAAATGGCTATTGACTGCGAAAAAGAAAACTTAGGGAAACAAAGTGGTAGCATTTAAAATCTGAAAGAGACACGTTAGTGATAGATTCCTTACCTTAGAATATCCCCTGTGCGTCGGTAGGCGTCATCCGCGGCTCCGCGTCCGTCGTCGGCGTCGTTAGCGCCGGAGTACTTAGCCGCCGCCCTCGCACTCTGACGTCAGGTTTTTTTTCCGGGCCAGCTAGCGCAAATCCAGAGAAGCTCTACCCCTAAGTCACTTTTTGACTAAACTTTTTTGATCTTTTGATCTGGTTTTTTCTCGAGTCGTGCGACTCCTACGGTGCCGGTAGGGATGCCCGGGTTCAAACCCTGCTCCAAGTGTAGCCGAATGATGTCGGTTACCGACCCCCATCGCCGCTGCCTTCAGTGTCTAGGCCTCGACCACGACGACCGTACCTGCTCCGACTCCCTCGCCCTGACGTCTAAGGCTAGGCGGGAGCGGTCCCGCAAGCGACTTGAGATCCGGCAGTCGGCCCTCGCCGTTCAAGGTCCCGGTCCCACAGGAGGTCGAGGGACCGTTCGCGGGGTCGGAGCCCTCGTAGCTCCGAGAGTCGGCATCGGTCTTCGGGATCAAGATCCTCCGGTATGAGGCATGAGAGGTCGGAAAGGCGCCGTCGCTCTTCCGACCCAACCGACACTTGCGCAACGCGGCTGGGGATTCGGGTGACACCACCCACGCAGCTCCAACGGAGTCGCGGGCGCCGCAGCCTGCCCCACACCTTCCGGTCCCTGGGCATAATGCGACGCTTGAGGAGGTCGAGCGGTACCTCATGGCCATGAGATCTCTCCCTCTTCCGCCGGGTTCCGTTGCGCCTTCGGGCCCAACGGTCCCGGCTGGGGGGCCTAGCGGGTCGGGTGCTTCGGACCCGACGCCGCCGGGTGCTCCGGCCACGATGCCGCCGGCGACTTCGGTCCCGGCACCGCAGGCCCCCACTGGATCCGCTTACGGATCCGGGTCGACGCAGGTCGACCTCACCGATGCAGGCCCTTAGAGTGTCACCCCCGGCACCGCCTACGGGCGACGCCGTCCCCGATCCTGCCCTAGGTTCGCCGCTCTCGACGTTGTTTGGAGACTTTTATTTCCACGAACCGGCCCCATCCTTTGAACCTTAATTTCAGGTGATGGGTGACGAGGGAGATTGGGAGGCTCTGGCACAGGAGTACCAGTCTCAGCAGGACTGGACATGTGAGCTTGGGGATGCCAGTGGACTGGAAACCTCGCCAGACACTGTTTTTGTCTCTCCTCCAACCGTGGCTACAGAGGAGGGGGCTGCCTAAAGTGTAGTGTTGACTGACGGCCAAGGCATTGGGCCTGGAGCTCCCCGTCGCGGCCGTGAGGACTAACCTCCTCACTGAGGTCCTTAAACCGCAGGCAAGCTCAGCTGAGCCTCTACTGCCGTTTACTGAGGCCCTGTGTGAAGTTCTTTTGGGCACTTGGTCCAAGCCCGCTACAGGTCAGCCTGTAGATAGGAACGTGGCTAGACACTACCGCCCGCCTTGCTTCTTGTCCACCCACCCCCGAGAGCCTGGTTATCCAGGCCTCTACTTCCCAGACCGCATTCCCGACGGCTCTGCCCGATCGGGAATCCAAGAGGTACGAACAATTCGGAAAGAAGGTGTTCTTGTCCCTGAGTTTGGGACTGCGGTCAGCCAATATGCATGCATCTTGGGCCGCTACACCCACACTGTGGGACACTGTCGCGGACGTGCTGCTATGTCCGGAGGAGGCCCGGACTAAACTCGCCCAAGCCCTTGCGGAGGGTCGAGATGCGGTACGCTATTCCATCGGGTGTGGGCTGGATACCACGGATTCACTGGGCAGAGTGATAGGAACGACGGTGGCAGTTCGACGCCACGCCTGGTTGAGGAACGCCAACTTTTCGGCTGATGTCCAGGCCACCCTTCTGGACATGCCGTTTGATGGCCGTCGCCTCATTGGTGACCAGGCAGACCAAGTGCTTGAGCGTTTTAAGGACTCCAGGGCTACGGCCAAGTCCTTGGGCCTCTCGGCCCCACGCCAGCAAATGGGTGCCTTTCGCTACTTCCGAGGCCAAGGAAGGGGCGCTCCCACATGTGCTGCCAGCCACACGCCGCAGACTAATACACAGCGCGGTGGTGGCCGTGGAAACCGCCATGGGTGCGGTCAGGGACAACGGCGAGGTCAGTCCACACCTTCCCCTGCAGCATCCGCCTTAAAACCCTCCTAATCCGTGCTTTCAGGCCCATGTGACGCCAGTGGGGTGCAGGGTTCGCCATCACCACTTCCACTGGCGCACTGTCACATCGGACATGTGGGTGCTGCAAATCGTCCGAAGGGGCTACTCCCTCCCCTTCGAGACGACTCCTCCAGCCATGCCACCGCAATACCACCTCGTGTAGGGGGATCATTTGCAACTTCTGCAAGAGGAAGTTACGGCCCTCTTGGCCAAGGGGGCCATCGAGTGCGTTCCTGGGCCAGAAGTAGGGTGTGGTTGTTACTCCCACTACTTTCCGGTACCCAAAAAGGGCAAAGGGGGCCTACGCCCTATCTTGAACCTACGGAACGTCAACGGCTTCTTCGGGAAGGAGAAGTTCAAAATGCTGACATTGGCTCAGGTCTTAGCTGCCCTGGACCCAGGAGACTGGATGGTAGCGTTGGACTTGCAGGATGCTTATTTCCACATTCCCTGTCCTGCCGGCCCACCGGCGCTACCTGCGGTTTACGGTAGGCCACGAGCACTTTCAGTTTACCATGCTCTCCTTCGGTCTTACCAGCGCCCCACGGGTGCTCACGAAAGTGATGACGTAGGTCGCAGTTCATCTGCGCAGGTTAGGGGTTTCAGTCTTCCCCTACCTCAACGACTGGTTGTTGAAGTCGGGCTCACCCCATACAGTTGTCAGCCACCTCCAGACAACGGCGGGCCTCCTGCACCAGCTGGGGTTTTCCATCAATGTGCCGAAGTCACACCTGTGCCCCTCTCAGAAGCTCCTCTTCATCGGAGTGGTTCGCGACTCGGCGCAGTTTCGGGTTTGTCCTCCCGAACAGCGGATCCGGGATATTCAGGCTCTGATTCCACTCTTTCAGCCTTTATCCCGGGTACTGGTCAGGTTGATGCTGCGGCTTCTGGGGCTGATGGCCTCCTGCATCCTTCTGGTGCATCACGCCAGGTGGCGGATGCGGGCTCTGCAGTGGGACCTGAAGTTTCAGTGGGCCCAGCATCAGGGCAACCTGTCCGACCATGCCATGATCTCGGAGGGCACTGCAAGACAGCTGCAGTGGTGGCTCACGGATCGCGATTGGGTCAGCGGCAGATCCCTCTCCCTTCCCCAACCGGAGCACGTAATTGTGACGGACGCGTCCCTCCAAGGCTGGGGAGGCCACATGGGAGTGGCGGAGATCAGAGGCCTCTGGTCTCTGGCGGAGTCCCGGCTCCATATCAACCTTCTGGACCTGCGGGTGATTCGTCTAGCTCTGAAGGCATTCCTCCCCTCTGTCTAGGGGAGTGTAGTGCAGGTGTTCACGGACAACCCCACCTCCATGTGGTACTGCAACAAACAGGGCGGGGTGGGGTCGTGGACCCTCTGCCAGGAGGCTCTGCGCCTCTGGCAGTGGCTGGAACATCAGGCGTGACCCTGGCGGTTTAACACTTGGCAGGTTCTCTGAACGTCAGAGCGGACGAGCTCAGCCGAAGGTGCATGATGGATCACGAATGGCGTCTGAACTCAGACGTGGCGCAAGGCCTCTTTCTGCAGTGGGGAGAGCCTTGGTTAGATCTATTCATCACCAAAGAGAACGCGCAATGTCATCAGTTCTGTGCGTTGGAATTTCCAAGGCGGCACTCGCTCGGGGACGCTTTTCGTTGCGAGTGGAGTTGTGGTCTGTTGTACGCCTTTCTGCCTATACCACTTCTGCCTAGAGTGCTGAAGAAAGTCAAGCGCGACCGGGCCCAAGTCATCCTTGGGGCTCCGGACTGGGCGTGAAGGTACTGGTATCCCATGCTACTCAGTATGTCAGTCGATCCCCCGATTCGTCTGACTCTTCAGGAGGACCTTCTGTCGCAGCAGCAGGGGACGGTCCTCCACCCGAACCTGTCCAGTCTCCTCCTCCATGCTTGGAGATTGAGCGGCGACAGTTGAGGCCATTTGACTTGCCTCCTGAAGTCTTTAATGTCATTCTGGCAGCCAGGCGTTCCTCCACAAAGTCGGTATACGCCTGCAGGTGGAACAGATTTGTGGCATGGTGCACAGCAAAGGCTGTGGATCCTCTCAATGCCCCTCTTTCTGAGGTTCTCCTCTTCCGTCTTTCTCTTGCCCAGCAGGGCTCTGCTCTGGGCACTATCAAGGGCTACCTTTCTGCCCTTTCAGCCTTCCTAAGGCTACCTGATCAGCCTTCTTTGTTCAAGTCCCCCATTGTAAACAGATTCTTAAAGGGCATCACTCATATGTTCCCTCCTGTTCCTTTTGTGATGCCCCAGTGGGACTTGAACCTGGTTCTAACTTACTTGATGTGCGCTCCTTTTGAGCCGCTTCATAACTGTCCTCTCCGTCTTCTTACACTTAAGACTGCTTTCCTGGTTGCCATCACCTCTGCCAGGAGAGTGAGTGAGCTCCAGGCTCTTTCCTCTAAACCTCCTTTCCTTTCTGTCCATCCGGACAAGGTTGTGTTGCAGACAAACCCCTCTTTCCTGCCCAAGGTAGTCACAGCCTTCCACATCGGGCAGTCCATCACCTTGCCCACCTTCTTTCCACCTCCGCATCCCTCGAAAGAGGAAGAGAGGCTCCACCGTCTGGACCCAAAACGTGCACTCTCTTACTATCTGGATCGCACATGCCAGTTCCGGGTGGATGACCAACTCTTTGTTGGTTACGTGGGCGCTAAGAAAGGACGGGCGGTGCACAAGCGGACCATCTCTCGGTGGATCGTGTTGTGCATCCAAGCGTGTTACTCTTTGGCTAAGAAGGAACCTCCTGTTGGGCTGAGGGCCCACTCCACTCGGGCCACGGGGACTACTACTGCCCTGGGCCGAGGAGTCCCCTTGCAGGACATTGGTCAGGCAGCTACGTGGGCCTCACAGCACACGTTCGCAAGACACGACTGTCTGGACAGCCAAGTCCGGAAGGATGGCTTCTTTGGCCGTTCCGTCCTCCAGGACTTTTCTGGTGTGATTATTGGTTCGAAGACCCACCACCGGGGTTGGTATTGCTGGGGTATCTATTTTAAGGTAAGGAATCTATCACTTACGTGTCTCTTTCAGATGCACAAGTTACTACTTGTGTAACGATATATCTGTAAGAGACATTAGTTAGTGATAGATTGCTTACTGACCCACCCATCCTCCCCATTCTGCGAACCGATATCTAGGGTTAAGGTCATCCCCTTTCAGGGCCCTAGTTTCATGGCACCAGTGTTGGTTCTATCATGGCTCTGCGTATCTGGCGCGGAAAAGGCGTGTATAAGAACTGACGTCAGCTCGCGAGGGCGGCGTCTAAGTACTCCGGCGACGTCATTCCGGCACTAACGACGCCAACGGCGGACACGGAGCCGCGGATGACGCCTACCGACGCGCAGGGGTATTGCTACGCAAAGGTTTCCAGATCCAGTCTGACGCCTGGGGATATTCTAAGGTAAGGAATCTATCACTAACTAATGTCTCTTACAGATATATCGTTACACAAGTAGTAACTTGTGCATTAATGCATTTAATAATACACCTAGTTCCTATAAAAAATTGCACTCAATAGATCACAAGAGACATTGGTATGAAATAAAAGATGAACGGAAAGGGTATACTCGGGCTGCATCCCCTGAACCACAGGTTATAAAATCTTCACTTGATTCCAATGATATGACAGGCTGTCAAATGTGCTCAACAGGCACCCCTGCCTCCAAATTTCGTGCTACAAGCAAACATCATTAATAACACATTCCCAGGGTATAATGTGTTTGGAAGTGTTTATGATTTTCCTGAGCAAATGAAGGCACCTAATAATGCCGCCCTAGCCATGGGTGCCTTGCAAACAAACAAAGTATTTTTAGGAGAGTGAGCGTCAGCCGGATGGGTTGGGTTGAATCCTTTTTAAACAACACCCCTTTTAAGAGGTGCAAGCCTCAGGTAGTCGAGGTACTAAGCGGCGACAAAAGGCCACAGCTAACAACCAAAATGGGAAATCCAGTGCCCTAAGAGATGCAGACCAAAATTAACAAATACCTTATTCATGTTTGCTCTTTATCGCAAAACTCCAGTTGCGGAGAGAATGGTAGATTTTCAGCTAGAGAGGCAAAAAATGGTGCCAGGTTTACAGGAAATGCAGGGGCAGGAGTTACATTGTCAGTGTTTGGACAGTTTGAAATGGAGACACAGAAATAGCAAAAGTGTAGAAATCCGAGACATCTGTGTGGATAGTGACCCAAAAGAGGAAGTTATCGTACAGTCCCAGACGTAGGACAAACAAATAAGGGTTGTTTTGTGATTAGAACTATAGATACGTTTTGTAATGCCTGCCATGGCAGATACAAGTCAAAGAACCAAACTTCATGGAGACACGTACAAGGACAAATTAAAAGACAAGAGTGTCTCCCTCTGGATATTAAGTTGAAGAAATTCCATAGGAGAAAACCCATTGATTTATTGGGGTATTTCAGTGCCAATACGTAGTATTAGCGAAAGAATGCTTATTTCAAGAAACGTGGCACCAGAAGGTTTCTGGCTTTACGGCTGGCATCACCAAGATCTGATTATCACAATTGATCCTAATCATCCCAAACAGGTGTTGGGTATGAGGATAACATTAGGACAGTGAAGGAGAATGATGAAATTGGAGATAGAGAAAATATGTTTTGTGGATGTGTTCAAGGACCAATTGGGCTTTTGAAAGGGTTCTCACATAAAATTAACCTGAGAAAGATTGTAATTCAATGTTCACAGGGCAAAAAACATTCACCTATCTGTGTGCGAATGTCTTAAGGAACAACTGGACATTTTTTGCAAAGAGGGAGTAATAGAAGAGCTTGCATCTTAAGAGTGGTTAGCACCCAAAGTGTTGGTCTGCAGATCGTGGTAAAATCAGACTTCGTATTTATTTGCATGACCTAAACAAGTGTGTTTGGGTGGACTGGCACCCCTAACCAAATATTGGTGAAATGTGATCCAAGCTAGCAGGTGCTGAACTAATTAACACACTTGGATGATCATCTGCGTATCACGAGATAGCCTTGCATGAAGAATTTAAAACTGTAACATAGTTTATTGCCCACAAAAGTGCTCATAGGTAGAAATGAATGCTGTTTGAGTTAATATCATCAGAGTAATGTATCAATTATTCAAGGAAACACCAAATGTGATGTACTTCCGAGATTATATAATGCTTTATATAACAGGGAAAGGACACAATGCCAAGTTGCTTAAGGTGCTACTTATCTTGAAAGACAATGGGCTGATGATAAAAAAAAGAAAAGTTAAATATTTCCCTAGAGAATGTGGAGAATTTAAGTCATACTCAGCTAGAAATGTATAGCATCCAAATCCAGTTTGATGGTGATGGTAGATGCCCCAAGTACTCTTGGCAAGGTACAGCTGAGGTCTTAATGGAGTTGGTGAAGTATTAAGTAAACGTGGGAGGAGTTCATGGACTTCCGCTACGCGGAACTTCACAAAGTGCAAAAAAAAACCTCTACTGCTCTACGCATAGCTCCGCAAGCAGCGGAGTGCAATAGATAAATGCTGTTCGCAGTGATTTTCAGTGCCAGCTGCTTGTTCGCACTGTGCAATAATTGCAAACAGCACCATGCACAGCGCAAGTGGGTGCTGCTTCCTTTCGAGTAGATTTTTACTCGAGCCACAGATTTCTCAATGCAAACGGACAGTTTCTCAACGCGAGTGGTCGCAAGCATACGTGACCACTCGCAATGAGAAATCTGACCGCACGTGTTGAGAAATCTCGCCGGGAGGTTGATTTTTCGTGCTCGCCAAATTGACGTTGACAAATGCAAGCGAGGAAAATAACTTTTTTCGGAACTCCGCAAGCTCCGCATAACGCGGAGTGCGGAAAACCCCGCAAGCTGAGTCACCGCCCAGACTTAGTATTAAATGGGATATATAGCAACATTTTTTGACGACTGTAAACATGAGAAAATTGTTAAACAGATTAGTACATTTGGAGCGATATGTGTCTGAATTAATTTATGGTGCTGAGGAAAGAAATCACCAGTGCTCTTGCCTTGAAGCTATTTTGATACCTGTGTAAAAACAGTGCTTATGACCGATGCTAGTAATGTCGATTTAGGTGCAGTATTCTTGCAGGAGCACAAAGGTCATTTTGAAACTTTACCTTTTGCTACAAGGTCGTTGAGAGGTTGTTAGCTCAAAATTTCAGCAATGGAGAAAGAGACCATGGGATGTTATTGGGGCATGGAACATTAATGCCAGTGCGTTTGGGAGCTGTATCTGATAGACATCTATCCGCAGATTCCTTACCTTTGAACTTCCGGGCGTCCGGCTGGGTCTGGAAGATTTTTCACAGCAGTACCCCTACGTGCCAAGCAAAACCAAAGGGGATGATGGACGGAGCGTTGAACATTGCAAGCACTCACCCCCAGTCAACCGATCTGGGTTTAATCCATCATCATTCTTTAGCTCACGCTGCCACCCCAGTTCAGACATGACCATATGCAAATCAGTCTGACCCTGTGCATCATGGGAACAGTCCAGCCCGAACTGCCAGGCCATGTCTTCCCTGGACCGGAAACAAGCATCCTGGGACCGGTGTCTGGCTAATCAGCAGTCATCAGCCAGGCTAGCTTGAATCCAGTGGCAAAGTGAGCAAGGGACCCACGTCTGGGCATACCCTGCAAAATTAGGGCAAACAAAGCAGAGCCAAAGGGGATGATGGACGGAGTGTTGAACATTGCAAGCACTCACACCCAGTCAACCGATCTGGGTTTAATCCATCTTCATTCTTTAGTTCACTCCGCCACCCCAGTTCAGACATGGCCATATGCAAATCAGTCTGACACTGTGCCTCATGGGAACAGTCCAGCCCGAACTGCCAGGCCATGTCTTCCCTGGACCGGAAACAAGCATCCTTGATATACGGGGAGTGTGCCCCCTACGTGCCGGTAGGTGGCATCGGTCAACTCCGTGTGACGTCATCAGTATCCTGTTCGTTGTGACATCCCGTTGTCAATATAACCACCACTCCGGAGGGTTGACTTCAGTTCTTTCCGCGCTCAATATCAGCGCCGATCCGTTGAAGAGAGCTACACTCTGTCATTTTTTGACAGACTTTTTTCAACTTTTGGTCAATTTAGTTAATGTATCTTTTCGAATAAGAAGACTTCAGGGTTCAAGCCGTGCTGCGCCTGTCGCCACACCATGTTGGTCACGGACCCCCATCTGCTTTGCCTTTGATGCCTGGAGAGCGACTAAGACTGCTGAGCTATGGCACCGAAGACTATGAGGGAGCGGTCCCTAAATCTTCTCGCAGTCCGGTGACCTGCACTGTGGGGGTTGCCTCGTCAGTCTCGGTCAAGGTCTCGGTCGAGAGGAAGGTCCGAGCATCGCTCCGGTGGGTCAAAATCCTCTTAGTCAAAGTCAGGTAAGAGGCACTACAAGAAGACGAAGCGTGCTTGGACTTCACCCCACCTATCTCACGACACGGCAGAGAAACCTCAGCGTTCGAGGCCCCATTCCGGGGAGCGGGTGCCTGGGTCTGCTCCGCGTTTCCCTCTCTTTCCGGGAGCGACCCCCGCCCAACTAAAAGAATTTTATGATTCCATGTATGCCACATTTGAGCAGCCTGATCCTGCCAGCGCGCCTCCGGGCCCTGCAGGCTCAGAAGATGGAGGGGCCCCGTGGGTTCCATGCCGGCGGCTCCAGCCATGACGCCACAGCCTCCGAGTTCCTGGGTCTGGACCGACGCCGGTCGCACCTCCACAGCAAACTTCCCCAGCATTGCGACTGGTGCTGAGATCCTCGGCACTGCGTCTGGTGCTGAGGTCCTCGGCATTGCGGACGCCCACCGTTGGCGCCTCCCACCGTTGGCGCCTCCCCTATCCTCATTACCGACTACACTGACGCAGAGACCGTACCGAACGAGCCATACAGCTCAATGACTTTTTTTCTGCCCTATTCAGAAGGGTTAGTAATGGAAGACAAGGATTGGGAGGGAGAGAAGGATCCCTTATAAATCCTGCAACAGCAGCAAGATATGGACTGATATGAGGAGTTGGGTGAAGCCAGTGATCTGGTCACCTCCCCAGACACTGGCATGCTTTCCCCCTCCTACTGTGGCTATGGAGGAGGGAGCATCTTTTGCCATGGTGGTGCGTAGGGCTGCCGAGGTCCTTGACCTGCAGCTTCCTTGTCCTTCCTTGTCCTTGACAGAGGTCCTGTAGCCTGGGGTCTCGAGTTTGAAACCCCTACTGCGTTTCAATGAGGCCTTGATAGATGTCCTTCTGGGGACATGTACTAACCCAGCACAAGGGCTCCTGTGAATAGGGTGATCGCCCACCACCATCGCCCTGCACCAGGTGACCCGACTTTCTTCACCACCCAACCCACCCCTCAAAGCTTGGTGGTCCAGAATTCCACTTCCCGTAGAGCATTCCCTGTCGCACCCCCAGACAGGTAATCCAAGAGGCTGGAAAACTTCGGAAAGAAAATGTTTTGCGGTCAGTGAAGACAGCATGCCTCTTGGGCCGTTATTCCCATTCCATATGCGATACGGTGGCCCAGGTGCTGCCCAGAGTTTTAGAGGAGGACCAGGCTCTCCTCTCCCAAGCTATATCAGACAGAAGGGACGCAGCTAAGTTCACAATCCGATGTGGCTTGGACATGATGGACTCGCTAAGCAGGGTGATTTCCACAACTGGCGGTGCGTCGCCAATCCTGGCTGAGAACATATGATGGCTCTTGTCTCTTCGGAGATAAGGCGGATGCTGCCCTTAAGCGCTTTAAAGACTTGCGAGCCACGACCACGTCTTTGGACCTCACAACCACTCCCTATGCTCCATCCGGTTTTCACTCCTTTCATTGCTATGGAAACGTATATCACCCGTGCCAACCCTACCCTGGCCAGAGGGCCCGCAAGTTCAGCAACCTCTGTGGGGCCGTGGATGCGGTTCACCCTGGCCTCGTGGTTCGGGAAACCAGAAGCCACCATCGCCTCCTCCACCGCAAAACCTTCCTAGTCCAATCCCCAGGATCTCTCTCGTCTAGTTGGTGGCAGAATACACCATCATCTCCATCGCTGGCAAAACATTGCATCAGACAGGTGGGTGTTGCAAATAGTCCGAAGGGTGTACTCCCTTTCCTTCGAGACTACCCCTCCATCCATGCCTCCACTGTACGATTGGCTGACAGAGGATCATCTTGCCTTGCTCCGCAAGGAAGTATCAACTCTCTTGGATAAGGGAGCTATAAAGAGGGTTCCCCGACCCGAAGTAGGCAGTGGTTGCTATTCCTGCTACTTTCTGGCCCCGAAGAAGGACGGAGGCCTTTTTCCTATTTTAGACCTCAGAGCCCTCAATTACTTCCTCAAAAAGGAAGGTGAGGTCCTTTCTGCTTTGGACCCAGGACACTGGATGTTAGCAGTGGACTTGCAGGGTGCCACCTTTCATATCCCCATCCTGCCTGCACATCGTTGAGCACTTTCAATTTGCATTGCTCCCTTTTGACCTCACCAGCGCCCCTCGAGTGTTCACAAAGGTGATGGCGGTGGTCGATTCCAGCCTCCCTTATCTGAACGACTGGTTGTTAAAGGCGTTCTCATTAAAAGCAGTTGTCTCCCACCTCCAGGCTACGGCGAACCTCCTGCAGTCGCTGGGGTTCACTGTCAACGTACCGAAGTGTCACCTAACTCCTTCACAGATGCTCCTTTTCATTAAGGGCGGTTTTGGACGCAGTTTCGGGTCTATTCTCCTGAACAGCGATGCCAAGATATTCAGGCTATGATACCGCAGTTTCAGCCTCTATCTGGGACTTTGGTGAGAATTACTCTGACGCTGTTGGGCCACATGGCCTCCTGCATCCTGGTAGTGACCCATGCACGGTGCCACATGTGGGCACTGCAGTGGGACCTGAAGTTCCAATGGGCACAGCACTGAGGAAATCTCACCTACCTGGTTCAGATTACAAAGGGCACTGCGAAAGACTTGCAGTGGTGGCTAACAAACCAACCAAAATTGGTTCAGGGGCAGACCCCTCTCCCTTCCCCACCCTGATCTTACAATAGTGATGGATGAGTCCCTTCTGGGATTGGGTGGCTATCTGAGGGGGTGGGGATCAGAGGTCACTGGTCTCCGGTGGAAGCCAAACTCCATATCAATCTCCAATAGCTTTGGCAATCCGGCTGGTACTAGAAGCCTTTTGCCATCAGTAAAGGGAAGGCTTGTACTCGCTCAGCAATGCTTTTAGTCGAGAGTGGAGCTCAGGCCACCTATATGCCTTTCCGCCCATACCACTCCTTCCCAGAGTGCTCAAAAAGATCAGGAGCGACCGGTCACAAGTTATTCTTGTGGCTCCGGACTGGGTGCAGAGAGTTTGGTATCCCAAGCTTCTAGACATGAGCATCGAGACTCCAGTCAGACTGCCTCTTCTGGAGGATCTTCTGTCGCAGCAGCAGGGGAGGGTTCTCCCTTGAACATGTCCACTCTCCACCTCCTTGCGTGGAGATTAGGCGGGACAGTTGACAGCTTTTGACCTCTCTTCCAAAATCTGAGAGGTTATCTTGGCAGCCAGGCATCCCTCCACTAAATCAGTATACGCCTGCCGATGGAACACATTTTGTAAATACTGTACAAACCGGTCTATCGACCCCTTATCAGCTGCATTATCTCAAGTCCTTCTGTTTATACTTTCGTTGGCCCAACAGGGCTCTGCTCTGGGCACTTTGAAGGGTTACCTTTCAGCCTTTCTTTTCTTCAGCTGCCTGATCAGCCCTCTCTATTCAAATCCCCTCTTCTGCAGATGTTTTTGAAGGGGTTAACCCATTTGTTTCCTCCATCATGCAGCAGTGGGACCTTAATTTAGTGCTTACTTTCCTGATGTGTGCACCATTTGAGCTGCTGCATAACTGTCCTCTGCGGTTGCTCACCATCAAGACAGATTTTTTAGTAGCTATCATCTCTGCCAGGAGAGTGAGTGAACTGCAGGCACTGTCCTCTGTGTCCTTACCTGATGATCTTTTCAGACTAGGTAGTACTCCGGACTAGGGCATCCTTTCTGCCTAATGTGGTACCACCCTTCCATCTAGGACAGTCGATTACCCTTCCCACCTTCTATGCACCCCTGCATCCTTCCAAGGAAGAGGAACGTCTCCATCGTCTGCACTCAAAAAGAGCACTATCGTTCTACCTTAAGCAAACCAAAGAGCTCCGGGTGGAGGACCAACTTTTTATTGGATATGTGGGTGCAAAGAAAGGTTGTGCTGTCTAGAAGAGGACTATATCCCGATGGGGTATACTCTGTATTAAAATTTGTTACACCTTAGCAAAGAAGTATCCCCCTGAAGGGCTTAGGGCCCATTCCACCAGGGCAAAGGCAGCCACCACGGCCCTCCAGCGCTGTGTTCCCATCTGACATATGCCAAGCTGCCACATGGGCATCTCTGCACACCTTCGCCAGACACTACTGCCTGGATTCCTAGGTTCACGGAGAAGGCCTGTTTGGTTGCTCTGTTTTACAGGAGTTTCTTTTCTAAGCCGTTCTGCAGTCCCTCCTACGGGGATGGTATTGCTTGGGTGTCTGTTCAAAGGTAAGGAATCTGCAGCGACATGTCTCTATCAGATGGACAAGTTACTTACCTTCGGTAACGCCTTATCTGGTAGAGGCATGATGTAGCCGCAGATTCCTTACCGACTCACCCATCCTCCCTGCACTGCGGAATTGGTTTTAGGTGTAGGGGACATTCCCTTTCAGGGCCCTAGTTGTTAATTTTTTAACCCACCATGGTAAGTCACTTCATGACTTCGCGGTTCTGGCGTGGAAAGTCGTGAAAAAAAGACAACAGCGCGCCGGAGTGGCAGTTATATTGATGACGCAGATGTCACGATGACAACTAACACAAGGCCATGTGGAGTTGACCAACGCCACCTACTGGCACGCAGGGCTACGATGAAAAATCTTCCAGATCCAGCCTGACATGTGGAAGTTCAAAGGTAAGGAATCTGCAGCTCGATCATGTCTCTACCAGATAAAGCCTTACCGAAGATAAGAAACTCGTCCGATTTGATGTACACTGATCAGTCCTTTTGTAGTGAAGTGGCAACCAGGGTCTGGCTGGCCTTTAGGGCAATCAGGCAATACCCAATGGCTGGTCTGACAGGTCAGTATGTGAGCCAGTTTTAGGGCCATTTGTGGGCCTGTTTTATGGTCTGCTGGACCGGTTTTTACTGTTGATTTCCCTGATAACAAAACAAACTTTGTCTCCAGCAACCTTAGATCCATGTAGTCTTCCATGCCTTGCAAAACACTTACACAGCATATCTTTACAAGTTGAAAAGAGCCCCAATTTGCAAACGTGCCACTTTTTTAGATATCTAGGTCACTAATGAGGGCCGTTTTTAGGTTTCGCCTGGCGTTCGCTGCACAGCAGCGTTTGTGCATGCGAAATCCTTATGTTAGAATATTACGGGGACTTTGTCCCGCCTGCTCTTCCATTGGCTAGCTCCATAAATGGAGGCTAGCCATTGGAAGACATGGTTGTCCATCACTGTTTCCCCCGTCACGACGCGATTCGGGGGCATTTCCGTGTCTTTTTTTAAGTCCCGCCCGCTCCTCTTCCCATTGGCTGGAATTTTACCTTCCAGCCAATGGGAAGGGGAGAGCACGAAAAACATGCCCCCGAATCCCTACAGGGCGCGCTGTGCTTTCGCTTGTTCATAAGTCTGTCTGTTGTAGTGTCTTTCCCATTGCTTATGGTGTCCATTGGCGCTGCAATCCGTCAGACGGGATTGTGGCGGAGCGCAGAGACCAGTAGTGTGTTTTTTGTTGTATTAAAATCCCAGAAGCAGTTTACATTCTTGGAAGGGAAGGGTCTGTACCGGTAGCAAAACAGTTCTGACCGTCACTCTAACAACCTCTTGGGAAATAATGGATATTTTTATGGCCCTTTTATTCTTGTAATGTGACTTTGTTGCTGAATTCATTAGCCTTGGACCACGGGGCCTGTACGTTCTGTCTACTGTGGAAAATGATTCGAATAGCTAACTAAGGTAAAATTCCTCCCATGTGGGCATACGCCATACTAGTTCCTCTAATAGTGCAGCTGTTCACCTCCCACTCCCCTCCCCTTCCCTTCCCTCCCCCCTCCCCTCCCCCTCCCCTTCTCCCCCCTGTGTGATTTTCTAACACTAGTGCAACATGTACTTTGTGACTCGAGTGTTTGTTCTAAAAACAAAACTGGGTCTTTGGGGGCGAAGAACGCATCATCTGAATCTCCAGGGATTTGTTTGAGTCTGTGCCAGTAACCACTTGCGCAAGCAGGTCAGAGTAAGGCATTTCTGTCAATGTTTCCATCGGCGTTGCTTTCACCTTGCCCCCTCTGCTGCCCAGGTGAGGGAGATCGGTCTGATTTAAATGAGCACCTGCCCTTTTCACTCAGGGCTGAAATGAGTCCCGCAATGGAGTTTTGCAACGGTACACCAGAAGTCCATGAATTTGTGTTGTTTTAGAAATTATTTTAATGCCCAATTAAAATGTTGATTGCGTTCAAGTCTGTTCCTTTCAAAGCCGTCTTATTTTTGGATCGAAATTGACAGGGATTGCTTCGGTGTTTGCTAAATTATCAACTAAAAGCAATGGATCGACTTGTTAGAACGAAAAGCCTCCGATATCAAGATCTTGCATTTAACAGGTTTTAGTATTTTCCCCCTTGGAAACGGTCATGAATTTTCCAATTTACGGATGTTCACTTAAATTAGAACTGTGGCATAGTGTTACTTTTATTGGTATGTTTAATTTAAAAGTTAAGTGTAATGGGTCGGAAAAGCAGTGGTTTTAATATGACCCGCAAGTGAAGTGGCCACCCCAAACTAACAGTTGTTACAGGGGTGCATTCACAGCCCAAATAATAATGCTAATAACTCGAGTTTCCTGCAGGGCTCCATACAACCCTTCTGTCGTCTCCAAGAGCTGTGAACCGCGGTTGCAGGTGGCATGTCAGGATGCTCGCCTGTCCTTGCTTGCTCATAATATCATAGTATCGGTTTCCATACATTTGTGTATATGGCTGGCCACTTGCGGGTTGCAGGGCTTGATAACCTTTGCTGTGTTTACATCTGGGCCGAGCCTTCGTGCAGACGGTGGGTGGAACAGTGGCTGCATGGTGGCTTGTGGCCGGTTTGCACATAATCCTCCTAGTGGTAGAAAAGAGAGTGGGAGGGGCTCAGAAGAGTTACCTTTCATATTTAATATAGCTTTGACAGCGACTGAACGCAATCCAAGCTCTTCAGATTTATATCAGGACCCGGCATAAATCGTGTGCAAATCTGAAACTATGCTCCTGTCTCACTTTGATGTGAGAATTTATCTGTGCCCTGCTGTCGGCTAGCACACTCTGATCTTGGGCACTTCTAGTCCGAGTTCTCCGTTGGATTAACTTCTCATTTCCTTCCAACTTCTGGCCTTTGTTCAAATGGATTATAGCAGGAAAGACGTGTGCCCCGTATTTGTAATTGTGAACTCTCATTGCTGCTGCTGCTGCTCTCACAAGGACTGTTCCAAGGAGGTGAGTAGCTATCACAGAGACTGTATTGGATTTACTGTGTCTGAATTTTTGGTATCAGGTTATTTTTGAAGTAAAATGGTGGCTTGGTTGAAACTCAGCTAGGTTCTTCCGAAACGCAGAGTAATATAATCCAACTCTGGCATCCGAGTAACACAAGTCCTACTCCATTCAAAGTGTTAATACAAACATGACCGGCGCAGATCCTAGACAGTCGTAGCGGTTTTTACCTCGTTATTGTTCATGTAGCACATTTGGTACTTGCCATGTTTGTGCTTGCTTTTCACAACTTAAAAAAAAAAAAAAATCTGCCCTGCCGAGACTGAAACTCCAGTTCTCCAAAACTTGTATATAACAAGTCCTTTTAGTTCTTTTTTTTACTCGATACTGTAAAACTGAGCTAAAGGTATGCTTCAATCTTGCACAGTGTTTTAGTTCCTATTTCTTCTTACTGGTTCCTCAGTTTTCTGCTGTGGGGTCGCCTTTACCAATTGTTTAGCTGTATTCTAGTGCTCTTCTCTCCCCCTGGTATAGCGCTTTTCCCGCAAATAGTACACAGGTGGTGAAAGGTCCATATTGCATTGTAATGTTTTGTAGGCAAATTCGTTCTCAATTTTGATGACCTAGCTAAACAGAAAAATCACTCCGCACTTATCTCATATGGGTAAATGTTCATCATTCAGTTTGCAACTTTTATCCTTTCGGCACTTATGGAATGCTGCCTCCTTTTTGACACCTGTTTGTCAGGGGTCTTCCCTTCCACATTTAAAGAGATGTTGGAGGGCTGCAGAAAGAATGACATTTTCTTGTCCTCCCACACAGCCCTAATGAAAACAGTTTAGTAATCTATTTTCTTACCTTGCTTAAATTTTAAAAACGACACCAAGCAAGATGTTTTACTTATGGATAGTTTTCCAGCGCTGGCAGGTGAATGTGGTGAAAGAAGCACTGTTATTTTTTACTTGCAAGATTCGAATCCCCGTTTAATTGATGTTACCGTTTAACGTCTAATGGTTAAAATTCACTTTGGCAATTATGTCCTTCGCATGACCATTTTATAAGAAATTCTAGTGTTAAATTCAGTCGCATCACAGAGAAATTGGGTAGAATTACTGGCAAACACCGACTCTCGCTAAATGAAATAGTCTAGGTTGGTTCAGCAGTTAGTTACTGCTTATCTAATTTTACAATTAAGAATTAGAAATAAACCCTTTTGTCAAACATTCACTCTTGGATTGCCACAGTGTGAAAAATAATAATCATAAATATACCTATCTCATCAACATGTCCTACTTTGGCCAATCCATTGACACTTTTTCAAACAGGCACCAGGGGAATCGATGCAAATCTGAGCGCTTGATAAGCTTCGTATAGTTAAATTGCTACATAAATAATGCAACTCGACCACCCACGAAAGTGCTTTAGGCCTTTAAAGAGTATGGAAAATGCTAAATAAATACTGATGCCGTAGAATGTTTGCTTTTTCCTTCACATAGTAATGAAATCTTGGTGTGACTGGAAAATACAGTTTAAAGACTGCACAATACTCTTATTTTATTCATATAGATTCTAATGTCATTTAAGTTCACTCCATCCTTCTAAAAATGATCATGCACCATATTTATGAATTGTGAATCATTTGCACTTTAGTTTCTGATTATTTGCCTTGCATCTCTCAAGGTGTCTTTCAACAAGATTAAGCATAGTTTTTTGTTAGTAGTTTTCTTTTTCTTTTCACGTTACTTTACGGGAGGGGAAAGAGAAGTAGAGTATTTTTTTTGCTTACTTCATAGAGATGTCACTCCTGCCCCTGTGCAGCAATATTTAAAAAACATTCAGTGACACCAGCTAATGTAGCTGTTCTCCTAGAGGCACACTCACGGTTATAGGGCAGCTCGTTTGATATGAATGTCTGCATTCATTGAATAGTATATTTTTAAAAGTCTCACTCAGGCACTCACTCATTGTCACTTTAACTCGCTAAGTGAGCATGAATTCTTTCCCCGAGATACTCACTCTCTGATAGTCACTAGCTGACACATAATTTCGAGGCACTCACTGTCACTGACTCAACCTAGTCAAGCTTTTACTTTTCACTGATTGCCAACACTCCCATCTACACTGGCTCAACAGATTCTCATTCACATTGACTGACTCATTCACTCAGAGACTGAATCTGCCTCTCAATGATAACCGAGTCACTACCTCACTCAATATTAGCAGACTATGTAATCCAGCTAATACTCGCACTCACTCACACACACTCAGTCTTTCGAATGAGTGATCTGAGGAGTAACTGTGTGTGTGTATATAAGTCCGTGAGTGAGCTGCTTTGTCAGTCAGTAGGTGTGTGAGGGACTCTGTCAGTGAACAGACCTGTAAGTCAGTTACAGTCTCAGAAAGGCATTAATAGGTGAAAGTGTGGTAGTCATTGCTACATTAATGAAGTGAGTCGGCTCGTTAACAATTTGTCTCAGACAGTTTGAGTCCGCAAGTTAATCTTAGTAGTGAATAGCTATCAGAGTTACTCAGGGACTGATGGAGTCAATGAGGGATGTATACAGTCCAAATTTTATTAAATCAGTGAGCGCCTCTGATCTTTTTAGGTTTCGCCTGGCGTCCACTGCGCAGCAGTGTTCGCCAGGCGAAATCTTTTGAGCTTCAGTAGGGGGCTTTAACCAGCCTCTCTCTTCCATTGGCTAGCTCCATAAATGGAGGCTAGCCATTGGAAGAGATGGTTGTCAATCACTCTTTCCCCCGTCACGACGCGATTCGTGGGCGTTTCAGTCTCTTTTTTTAAGTCCCGCCCCCCACACTCTCCCTCTCGCCGAGGAGTTGTCCATGTTCTCTATCCTCCCCTTCCCATTGTTGTGCCTTGTTTTTACATTTATTTATCTACAGTCCCCCACACTTCTTTAGGTCAGCAAGTACCTCAAAAGCCACAGCAGGCACATGGGAGCCCCTTGCATGGAGCGTCCTCCTCGTGTCTGTGAGGTTGGGGCCCGCCCCTTCCGTGATGTCAGGGGTGTCCCCGTGACATTACAGAAGGGGCGGGCCCTGCCTTTGCAGTCACGAAGGGGTAGCTGCCTGGTCCCCTGCAGCCGCCGCCATTGGGATCCACGTGGGATCCATGTATATGCCGCAATCAGCCCCCAGAGCAGCGCCATTGGTAAGCGGGCTCTGGGGGCTTCACTTTTAAAACATTGCCTCGAGCCCCCGGGTCGCCCAAAGCCATCCCGTAATGCCCCAGATCCTGCATCAGCCCCGGAGCTCCGCACCTCTGCAGAGTGCTCCAGGGCTTTATTTTTAAAAAACGGATCCTCAAGCCCCACAGGAGCCCCCAGAGCCGCGCACAGGACATAGCGGACTCTGGGAGCCACCACAGCCGCACAAAACCCCTGGAGCTCCACATGAAGCGCAGCAGGCTCTGTGGGGGCTTCATTTTTAAAAATCGGGGCCTCGAACCCCAGCACGGCCTCACAAGCTCCCAGAGTACCACGCATGGAAACGGTCTCTGTGGGCATTTATTTTTATTAAAAAGGACCTCGAGCCACACCGACCATACCGCAGCACAAGTCCCGGAGCCCTTCACTTGGCCCGAGGGTTCTGGGACCTTTATTTTTTTAATAATCGTGCCCCACACAACTGCAGCAATGATCCCCCCAGAGCACCACGCAGGGAAGCGGTCTCTGGGTGCACTTTATTTTAATAAAAACGGAGCCTCAAGCCCCAACACCCCGGCCATCTTCATTTATGTATTTATTTTAAAAAAAATACTGGGGCCTCAAGCCCTCCAAAGCCTTGTTCCTCCTGTAATGGGAACATGTCGTTGAGGTGACTGTAATGTGATCGTTTGGCGAAGAATTTGTCCATTAGGATAGTTTTGGTCTCCTTTTTAGGTCTCCGTCTGCGAAGGCTGCGCTTGCGCAGTCTTGCAGGGGAGATCTTATGTTTTTCAGTAAGGGGCTTAAACCTGCCCCTCTTCTCCATTGGCTGGCTTCCTAAATGGTGGCCAGCCATTGGAGGAGAGGGGCGTCACTCCGTTTAAGCCCCGTCTTTTTGGGATTTGGGGGTGTGCTTTTTACTTTCTTTCTCTCCTTTTCCCATTGGCTGGAATTTTACCTTCCAGCCAATGGGTAGAGGAGAGAAAGAAAACCACGCCCCCAAATCCGAAAATCACGGGTCGTTTTTCCGAGGCATTTCTGCTTTGCCTCGGAGAAATGTGGTCATGTGGAGTCTCTCCTGGTCGCGGCCCGCAGCTTGGATGACGTAGGTAAGCTCTCCCTCCACCCCGTGCCCCCTTGTTGAGTGCTTGCTCTCCTGCCCCCCCCCATCGTTGCTTTTGCTTGCTCTTCTGCCCCCCCTCGTTGGTTGTGCTTGCTCTTCTGCCCCCCCCCCTCGTTGGTTGTGCTTGCTCTCCTGCCCCCCTTTGTTGGTTCTGCTTGCTCTCCCGACCCCCCCTCGTTGGTTGTGCTTACTCTCCTGCCCCCCCTCGTTGGTTGTGCTTGCTCTCCTGCCCCCCCTCGTTGGTTCTGCTTGCTCTCCTGCCCCCCCTTCATCGTCCCTCGTTGGTTGTGCTTGCTCTCCTACCCCCCTCGTTGGTTGTGGGTGTTCTCCTGCCCCCCCCCCTCGTTGGATGTGCTCGCTCTCCTGCCCCCTCCCCTCGTTGGTTGTGCTTGCTCTCCTGACCCTCCCCTCGCCCCTTCGTTGGTTGTGCTTGCTCTCCTGACCCCCCCCCCCTCGTTCGTTGTGCGTGCTCTCCTGACCCCCCCCCTCGTTGGTTGTGCTTGCTTTCCTGACCCTCCCCCCTCGTTGGTTGTGCTTGCTCTGCTGACCCCCCCCCCCTTCTTGGTTGTGCTTGCTCTCCTGCCCCCCCCCCCCTCGTTGGACCCTGCTCATTGGTTCCTATTGTAGGGGAGGACGACTCTTTTGATGCTAAACAATGCTTTTTGACTGCACACTAGTATTTTGCAAATAGTGAGAAACTTGTGCTGCCTTATTTATTAAAACATATTGGGCTGCCTGTCATTGCAATCAGGGATAAAGAGACAGAGGAGTGAGTGACAAAGAGAGAGAGAGAATATGTGAGTGTGAAATTGTGTGAGACAGCTTTATGGGGAATGGTGGTGGTTAGCACCAACAGTTTTTAAATTAATAACAAACTTTGAAAGTGGGCCTTTCTTTAAAGCCCTTGTGTTTTAAAGGAAAGAAAATGATTTCTTTCTCAACAATATGTGCAACAACCCTTATGTTCACTCAAGTCGGTGATGCTTTCACGCTTTACTGCCGATTGCATGGTATGTGGACTTCTATTTCCTGAGAGTGATTTCTTTTCCCAGATGATGTGTTTCTTCAGTTTTGTTTTTCCTTTAACATATGAATCTTGTACAGCACATACTGCAAACTGAGCTGCCTTTAGGTTTCGGAGTGAGTTCCAGAGGTGGCTGAGTGGTAATGATAGCATGCCTAAGAGCTCTGTAGTTTAGAATGAGGGAAGGCAGTGCGAGTGTCTATTAGCGAAAGTCACCGTGCCATAAAGATTCTTAATAGTGCCAATTCAATCCTTGGCCTCTTTGCAGAGCATACAGAGTTATTGCCAGGTGTGCCTATTGTAATTACTTTTCTATGGGAAACTTTGTAAAGGAGTTGCACAACTTTTAAAATATGGAAAGTGCCATGGGAACATGTGTCTAACTCTACCTAGCCGCCCCCTGCGCACCCCCCCACCAGGGCCGGACTGGGAACTGAAACCAGCCCTGGCAAATTTTGGCAGACCAGCCCCCGTCCAGCGCGTAGCAAGCGAGCGCAGCGAGCGAGCCCGACCCCTACTAGGGGGGTTTGGGGGATTACCCCCCCAAGAAAAAATTGGGAAAATGACAGACCAAAATGGTGAATTTTACAGCACATTTTTCATTGCATATTCCAATTGTATCAACTTTCAAAGCACAGTAAATAGCAGATGTTGACCTTGAAGAACATCAGGTTACCCACCCAGTCATATGTGCCCATAGGCATTCTTTCAGAGAGCACCAAAAATAAACTCAATCTAATCCCCAACATCAATTCTATTGCAAAGTCTGCTCGATACCAACTCCGCCTTCTTTGAGGAATCTGTTGCTTCTTCCCGGAGCAGGACCTTATAACCCTGGTGCGATCGCTGGTCCTCTCCAGATTGGACTACTGCAATTCTCTTCTTACTAGCCTCCCCAAATCCCACTTGTCCCTCCTTAAATCGGTTCTCCATTCAGCAGCTCGTTTCATTTATGGGGCCAGAAGAAGCGACCACATCACACCGATGTTATCCACCCTCCGCTGGCTTCCCTTCGAGGCTAGAGCTATCTACAAGACTGCCTGTATCACCCACAAAGCCTTGCACTCCTCCTCTCCTCACTACCTGTCGAATAAACTGAAACTCTCTGGAGGCTCTAGACCATCACATAATGCGGAAAATCTACTGCTTGAACCTCCCACTTTCAAGAAAGAAAGATCGATGGCCCAATCCTTTTCAGGCAACGCGGGGAGAATCTGGAACTCCCTTCCGCCTCACCTCCGGACCACCGCCTCCTCCCAGGCCTTCAAAACGGACCTCAAAGTTCTCCTCCCCCAAAGACACCTCCAAAAGTAATTCACGTCCTCACTATTATCTGAAGGAAGACCTCCCATTACTGAAAATTCTATTCTCCATGACTATGGAAGCGCCTTCCCAGTGTGTTCTTGTGGTTGGAGTGTTTGCCATTTATTGCAGTATTATCCTTGTACCTGTGTTTGGTACTCTTTTGTAACATGCACACGCCACTTTTCTCTTGTAACACACTGTTTGCTACCTCTCACATTTTGTTTGCCTTTGATATTTGCACAAGTGCCACCATTGCCTACGTAGCGTTTGTTCTTGTGCCTGAGTGTCTAGCATATATTGCAGTATTATACCACTAATTGTACTTTGTTTTCTCTTGTAACTGCACACTTGTCACATTTTCCTCCTGTGCACTGTTTGCTACCTCATGTATTTTGTTTGCTCACAATTACCTCATGTAACTTAACGTCTGCTTTTGTAATCTGTTCACATTTAATGTTCTCCTCATGTATCAGCTCTGTTCCTATTGTGAAGCGCTCTGACGCCTTCGGGTAAAGTCCGCGCTATATAAAAACGCATAAATAAAATAAGTACCCCAAACCCCAGGCAGATCTGCCAAGAGGTCTGAACACTCATGAAAAACAAATGAAGATGTCTGCATAATACATTCATTGACAAAAAATATTGTGTAGAAACGCTGGGAGCATGAACAAGCACTGACTGCGGCAATAGGTCTGGCTATGTTTTTACGTGGGGAGGAGAGAGGGGGGAGGAAGGGGGAGAGAGGGAGACAGAAGAAGAGAAAGGGAGAAAAAGAGGAAGAGAATGAGAGAGAGGAAGGAGAGGAATGAGAGAAAGATGGGGAGAGGGATGGAAAGAGATAGAGGGAGTGATAGAGAGAGGGAGGGGGAGAGAGAGGAGAGATAGAGGGAGGGGGAGAGAGAGAGAGGGGGAAAGAGAAATACAGGGATAGAAAAGAGAAAGGGAGGGATAGGGAGAGAGAGAAAAGGATAGAGAGAAAGGGATAGAGAGTGGGAGATAAACCATGAGAGATATGGGAATAGAGAGGGAGAGAGGGGGAATAGAGGGAGGGAGAGAGAGGGGAGAGAGAACAAGAGAAGGATAGGTATAGAGAGAGTGAGAGGGATAAATAGAGAGCGCTTGAGGGAGCGAGAGAGAGGGACAGAGAAATAGAGAAAGAGGGATAGAGAGAGAGAGAGAGAGAGCAAGACAGGGAGAGAGAGAAAGGGAGAGAAAGGGGGCAAGAGAAAGGAAGTGGGAGGGAGAGATAGAGAGGGGAGAGAGGGAGAGGAGAGAGAGGGAGAAGGAGAGAGGGGGAGAGAAGTACAGGGATAGAAATGAGAGAGAGTGAGGGATAGAGAGAGGGAGAGAGAGAAAAGGATAGAGAGAAAGGGATAGAGAATGAGGGAGGAACCGAGAGAGATATGGGGATAGAGAGGGAGAGAAGGGGGAGAGAGCGAGAGAGGGATGGGTATAGAGAGATTGAGAGGGATAAATAGAGAGCACGTGAGGGAGCGAGAGAGAGGGACAGAGAAATAGAGAGAGAGAGAGAGAGAGAGAGGGAGGGAGGGAGCAAGAGAGGGAGAAAAATAAAGGGAGAGATGGGTGAGAGAAAGAAAGAGTGGGAGGGAGTGAGAAAGAGGGGGCGCGAGCCACAAGAGGGAAAGAGACAGAGAGAGAGTGGGAGAGAGAGAGGGATAGAGAAAGAGAGAGGGATACAGAGATGTTTACTCCATTTCGTTATTACACAAACAGCAAAACGATGCTAATGTATTTCACAAGCCAAGTGGAGTTTTCTAACGCCAGCAGTAACAGTTCCAACACTTAGTGTTCTGCACACCACAGACTTTCAGAAATGGGGGCCTAAATTTTTAAAGGGAAGACTTCTTAACAGTGCTTGTCACGCACAGGTCAAAGCTTCAAAGGGACAATACAATGAAGGGAATGATATTATGAATCCCAGCTTCTTACCTTTGCTTAGACTTCATTCCAGGTCATTGTTTTTCACACAGTGTGCCATTCTAGACAGAGACCACACATATGCAAATCAGTCTTGCCTAACACATGTTAGAGGCTAGAATGTTTGACAAAATAATATATTCAATGAACCTGAGAAGAGAAAATATCTAAGACTTAATTTGGGGGCAATGGTGATTAAACTAGTCAGCAGATGTGACTGATCACCGGAAGTCAAGATTGTAAAATAGATCACTTTAAATATATTTGGGATTTTAGACATCTTGCCAACCGATATAAAGGAATTCTATCCAAAGTATAAACTTGTATGTTTGTTTTTGAGGAAGACTCAGACCATGCAACAGAGGAACATATTTTACAAAAGTTTGGAAAGAATTCCTTTATTATTTTTGAAGGAGTCAAATAACGCAATCAATTGTAATATTTTATAAGCTTGCACTGTGTATGCATTATATGCTTTTGAATGTCTGTGGTTGCAGTCTAGGAAAAAAACTGTGCTCGAGTTTGTCAGTTTATCAGCTGAGGGCACAGCTACGTGGTCCCAGTCTTTTGTTATATAGACATATAGTGACATCTGTAATTTGCTCTATGTTTTCATTTAGTGTCTGACGCAAAACGGGGCACATTGCAGAGCTTTGGGCACACATCTGTTGTTTTCCGCCAAGATGAACATTCCTGCTTTTGATATTTTTGCTATATTTGGCACAGAGGTCCGAAATGATAGCTTTCTCTCAACCAGTTGTTTTTGGCGGGTAGAATTGAGTCTGGGAAATCCTTTCCACTCATTCACTTTTCAGACAAAATGTGGACAGCTCACAAAATATTCTACTCATAAGATGAAGAGGGCCACGATGTAAATTTATGTACAGCATATGCATTGCGCACTAAACATGCTCCTTTATGTTTTTAGTTTGTTTATTTGTGATTTAGAGGAGATATAAATAACAGTCTGAAATATAGGACCACTGAGGCCAGCATAACTGTGATTTGGCTTCCAGTTGCCCACTTTTGTGGAATCTACAGCCCTCCTCAATACTAAAAGCAAATATATGTTTTGGTTTAAATTAACACACATTGTCAGTCCCTGGCACTTAAATGAATGTGTGGATGTGCTCCTCGACAAAGGGCAGAATGCCTTCAATCCAGTGCTTAATTTGTGAAATAATAAGTGCCGGGCTGCTCATCAGAAAGGCACTGCACCTTTCCCCACCCATAGCTCCTACCAGTGCTGCCAATATCAGTACCAACACATCTACTAACCACCACACACCTAGCAGTGTGACAATTCAGACTATTTGAGTCCCTCATAGCTATAAGAATGGATTGTGGCACATGTTTTAGACCATTTTAATGTAAATTGAATTAATAAACAAACGTTGTTGTGCTGATATCTAAATTAGGGCAGTCTGCACCTGGTAGCGCAGTTTGTCTATGTGCCGGTGTTGACAATTGAGTGCCACCGGTGCTGAGCACCAGAAACCACCAGCTCAAATTGAGCACTGCTTCAATCTCAGTTAAGTTTGCCAGTGGTTGAAGCGGACTGCCACGTGCAGTGTGCTGTTGTGGGTGGAAGACAAATATGGATGACTTAATTACAGATATATAAATGAAGTAGGCTAGCGAAAACCCCTATAAATGTATTATGTTTATGTCAGTAAAATCAAAATGCATTGACTAAAGCCAGACATAAGAAAGTGTTCGCATAGACTGAATGTGCGCTCCTTCCTACCTATGAATGGTGGAGTGGTGGATGCAAACAATCGTATAAACATTGCACCCTTCTTTTTACTGTATTCCTTTCCCACGTATCTCAGTGTGATGTAGTTCACAATCATAAATTGACTACAAAACAAAAGATAATTCATGTTTAAGCATAATTTTTGTGCTTTAACCCCTCCCCTGCTGATGACGGAACCGCTCCGTCATCAGCTACAGTTGAGCTGTGCTGATGACGGAGCGGTTCCGTCATGGCCCGGCCGCCGCGCCTGCGCGGCGCTGATTTCGCGCCTGCGCGGCAGGTTTAATGAGCGGGGCGGGTCATGACGGAACTGCTCCGTCACCAGCACAGCTCAACTGTAGCTGGTGACGGAGCGGTTCTGTCACCAGCATGCGGCGGCCGCGCGGCCGCCACGCCCCTTTAGCGCTGCGGCGGAATAGCCGCCGCAGCGAAAGGGTTAAAGTAGAATCCATAAGGAACAGTGATGTAGATCAAAAAATGTAAATATTTGTCCAAACTTTCCAAATTCTCTGTGTCTCAAAGTCGATCTGCATTGGACTGCTTACACCACACATGAAGATGCTGACTGGTTCAAGGCCTTGTGTGGACCCAGTGAAAGGTCAAGGTACATGCGAGTGGCAGGCACAGGTTGCAGGCAAAGAAAGAACAAAGGGACATTTTAGCTACCTTGTCATTTATGTAGGTTAAGCCCAGCCTCTTTCCTTTGCCACATGGAAAGCATGGGAAAATGTGTATGCAGATATGGCCCTTCATGAAATGAGGTCTCTCTTGTTGTTTTTCTCTGCGTCTCGCAGTCGCACACAAAGCGGAAATATAAAAGCCGTGCTACGGGGGCTGTCACACACTCCTTCAAGCATACATCAAATTCGCTGAGGCTCTCACCAGTCACCAACCACACTCCAGGCCTTTCAGAGACAACCCCTAGATGGTGTCACCTTCCATCACTCTCTCCCTTTCACACTCACTGACAGACAGGTTGCATAGGCTCACAGAACCACCACGGGGTGCTCCAGCGCTTTATACAAAACACCTGCATTTTACAGGGCAATGCCCTTTGGAAAGAAGACCACATCCATCCCTGAAAGGAAAAACATTTTGGAAAACAATACAGGTGAGTGATAGGATACTTCTATGCCACAAAACAACAAAAATAGAAAAAATGCATCCCCAAATTCTTGTGAGAATGCCTCGGCCACACTTCCTCCTAGTACCCGTCCTTTTATCCAATCCTTTTCATCTCCCCTTTCCTCCCTCTCTGCGTGCCTTTCTCTCGGCTATCTTTCTTTCCCTCCCGCCACCACTCACACTTCTCTAACCCCCAATAATTATTATTCATACTTAAATTATGTCTGCCTGTGTCTCCTGCACCCCATCAGTCCACCAATCATTCTCCTCACAGGAAATGAGCGAGCGAGCGGTGGGTGCTCTCAGTAATAGCGCCAGCCAGGGCCAAAGACAACGGGAAACCAGAGCCCGCCTTTTCTGCTGCGGCTTGACAGGTCATCAGATTATATTCCCAGCAGCTACACGGTAACCCTAGAATAACTGGGATGAGGAGTCGGACGGTTCCAGGTCCCCCCTGGCTTGAGGAACTGGTAGAGGCACTCAGGGAGGACACAGACCAGAGTCAGACCACCGCCACTACGTGAGGCCCACCAACTCTCTGAGCCACCACATCATGAACACAATCATTTGGTGCCGGACGGAAAAACGTACTCACCTCCTGCACTACAGTCCTGTTTTGAGGGCAGACACAAGGGGGCTACAGCTAGTCAGCTAGCCAGTAGAATAATTAAATTATGGCTGCTCCGGACGGTGAAGAAGTGCGCACCTCTGCTGACAACTTGTCTCGTGACTCTCGTCACTGCAGTCACGCGCAATTTGAATTGCTCATGGGAATCAGGGAATTACATCATCAGCGCACCCTAGAAAGGCGTGCAGACGCGGCGGAGGAGGAGACAGTGCATAATTCTGCGCGCTGCGCACAGGCACCTCCTCCTCCGTGTTTGGTTGCACAGACACCAGGCGGCGGGCAGTCAATCAATCAACCTTGGACCTTGCTGTTGCTGGCCTGGCGCTGCTGTTTTCCCTGCAGGCTGAGCCTGCAGCTAGAGCGGAGTGGACTCGTCTCGGTATTCAGGCCTGGTGCAGTATTTGGCTGGAGGCCTGATTTTCAGTCCGGCCATCACTACATCAGAGAGAAGTCACCAGCCAGGTGTGGTGTCTGTCTGAGACTCTCAGACACGACACCTGGTGACCTCTCTCTGAAATAGTGACGGCCGGAATGAAAATCGGCCCCCCAGCCACAAAACTGGCCCCCTGTTCCAAAACCGGCCCCCGCCCCCTGCCAGCCTACCGGGGGATTGCCCGGTGCCCGAAAGCACCAGTCCGGGCCTGCCCCCCACACACACACGCTCACACTGCGTGGGAAGCTGGCCTGCTGGTTTTGCCTGCTGGCTGCAATCTGGCTTTGACATGCTCTATACAGAAGTGAGTGGTGCCAGTGGAGAGAAGTGGAAAATGACCTTTAGAAGGAAGCAGGCATTGTGAACTGGGAGTAAATTAGTTGCAGCCTCCTAACAACCATTTTGGGCAACTGTATTTTTTTTTTGTATACAAATTAAGCCCAGTTTGGTGATGTGGGTTCTGATAGGGTCGAGGCGGGACCTGGTTTGGGGTGCTGTGCTCTGTTATCACAAGGTGGCCACTGTCCTTTTGGGGACCACAGTGGAGTGTAGGCTGGGGTCCCCAGCTATCTCTGAGAGTTGATTGACTCGAGGACACTGGCCCGTAATTTGACGTGACGCATCCTGGCTCTGTGTGTGTGTGTGTGTGTGTGTGTGTGTGTGTGTGTGTGGCTGTGTGTGTGTGTGGCTCTGTGTGTGTGTGTGGCTCTGTCTGTGTGTGTGTGTGGCTCTGTCTGTGTGTGTGTGTGGCTCTGTCTGTGTGGCTCTGTGTGTGGCTCTGTGTGTGTGGGTGCATGTGGCTCTGTGTTGCGCTGTGTGTGTGTGTGTGTGTGGGTACAAATGCAATAGGTCTCGCAATCGCGAAAGATTAAGCTATTGGCATTGTAAATGCCAATAGCTAAAGGAGTAGTTAAAGGAGGTTAAGGGGGATTAAATCATAAAGCATGTAATGGGTTACGTTGCTGAAGGGTGGGAGTGGTATAAAGAGTATGGATGAAGAGTTAGTAAAATGTTAGTCTCATGAATGAACTAAATGTTTACAATGGATATTTGTACAGCGAAGAGTTATTAATGGTTCCCGAATACGTTGAAAAGGCTGTTTGATTTAGCCTACAAGAGTTACCCTGGGATGAGTGAGACAAAACACAGATAGAAGTCAGATTTCTGGTGACCCGTTGTGCACTGATGATACGAGAGAATAGGTAAATTTTTGTCTAACTTGTGTATGGAGCGGTAATTTGCAGAAAATGCAAGTGAATGAGGACATTTCTACGCCTACAAGAGCATAGGAGAAGGTTGTACTGGATATGTCCAACCTATGCCGCTCATTAAAATGGGAAAGGCTTGCAAGGAAGGCCAAGGGCACACACTTTGAGGAAAAAAAGGGGTTACAATAGCATACATAAGTAATGCCTCATAGATCATCAGTACACAAGTTCACCAAACATCACTATATATATATATATATTCACAGAAAAAACCATAGGTTATAGTGGATATATAGTTAGGAATTTGCATTTACAAAACCTTGAAAATTCAATGAAAAAACCATTGGTTTTAGGCCATATATAGTTAGGAATTAGCATTTACAAAACCTTATTTTACTCGCATAAAACCATTGAAATTCCATATATAGTTAGAAGCGCTAACTATATATCGCGCACCCGCAATCCACTGCTGATGATGTCACATATTACATCATTCATGACATGGTCAGTGACATCACTGATGACATCACTGATGACATCTCAAATGACATCACTGATGACATCACTGATCACAACATCCAGTGATTGTATGTGTCTGTAAAGTTTAAATATGTTTCACATATTGAAGAATGAGTGGATGTATAAGTGTCTGGCTGAAGAATTTAGTAGGTGCATGACTGACTGTATGAGTGAGTGATTAAATGTGTCTCACTGAGTGCATGGGTTAGTGACTAAACTGTCTTAATTTGTGCATCAGTATGTTTGTTGTTGTGTAAGCTGCTGCATGTGTTGATCAGTAGCTATAAGAGTGGCCATATGGGTTATTGATTGGTTGCCCAAGTATTTGAATGGGAGGCTGAGTGTGTGTGTGGGTGGCTGGGAGGTGCGTGACTCTGTGCATAGATGTGTAAGCAGTTGATTCACTAGGAGTATGAGTTCAAGAGTGCATGTGGAAACAGCTATATGGGCGGTTGACTATGCATGGGTGTGTTGGTGAGTGAATGGATTTCTCATTGCTACATGTGCAAGTAAGTACGTATGTAAAACACAATACATGTGAGAGTTGAGATATATAAATAACTGAACATAAGAGCCAGTGAATGTGTGAGTGGCTGTATCGATCACTGTGAGCTTGTATCAGGGATTATATAAGAGAATAAATATGTGTTATTATATGTTTGAATAAGTAAGATGTGTATAACTTTATAGTTGAGGAAATGGAGGTGTGATTGATTCTTTGCATGACTGACTAGGCGTGTGAGTAACTCCATGGATGAGTGACAGTCTGTGAGTGTCTGTTTATACTGAGTGTATGTAAGGTTATATTAGAGTCTGAAGAGGTTCATTGTATTATCACATGAGTGATGTGATCAGTGATGACAAATGAGATGTCATCAGTGATGTCATTTGAGTTGTCATCAGTGATGTCATTTGAGATGTCATCAGTGATGTCATCAGTGATGTCACTGACCATGTCATGAATGATGTAATATGTGACATCATCAGCAGTGGATTGCGGGTGCGCGATATATAGTTAGCGCTTCTAACTATATATGGAATTTCAATGGTTTTATGCGAGTAAAATAAGGTTTTGTAAATGCTAATTCCTAACTATATATGGCCTAAAACCAATGGTTTTTTCATTGAATTTTCAAGGTTTTGTAAATGCAAATTCCTAACTATATATCCACTATAACCTATGGTTTTTTCTGTGAATTTCATTGGTTTTTTAATAGCAAATATGAAAAGCTTTAAAATGTCAAGTACGTGATAGATAAAAACATTTTCGTATTTATGCACGCTGATGTGCTTTGAACGCTGCACCCCCCCCCCCTCCCCTCTTTTGTCTTAGTAGTACTCTCTCTTTGCAGATACTGAAGGGTAGTTAACGCAGGCCTTTACCCCCGTTGTAATCCGTCGTGCCTCCTTGTCTCTCCATTTGATTGATTGTTGTCCAAGCATTTACTGTTTTAGAATTGGTTCTCTTTGGATCATTCTCTATTTACAAACAAGCACAAAGTCGCAATACTCTGTTTAGTCTTTGCAGATAGTGAAAAATTGTGTAAAAAAAATAAAAGTAATCGAGCAAAATCAGTAGGCCACTAATTGGATCTCTTTTTGACCTCGCTAAAATAGAAATATTAGGAACAACCCTTCATGAGAAATACGAAAATAGTGAGATGAACTGAGCTCCACACCATGAGGGCTGCAAGACAGCTCGGCTCCATCACCCATCCCGCACAAAATAACGACAAACCCTATGCAAATATTAAAAATATAGACAACACACCAGCAAAGAAACAGGGTAAAACATTTTATTAAAAAACTATTTACATAACGTTGGTTTATAAGATGATGTCAGTAGTGGACCGATGTGTGAATAGATCGAAAACAGCACAAGGCTCCAAGATCCGGATGGCAAGCTCCTGGATGTTGGGTGCCATAGTTTAGAGTTCTGAATTTCAGCCTTTTTCAATGCCTGTGCTTTGTTGAATCAAAATGGCGGCTTGACACAAAGCTGACTCAAGCGTTGCTACTGATGCTATGCAGACCAAAACTGGTTTTCAGTTTGTACATTTTTCTAGATTTTTCAATCCAAGTTTGGTTGACTTTGTAGAACGATGGCTTCAGATTTTCAACATACGGTGTGGTGGCGCTGACTGGGAGGGGGCGCTTCGCTCCTGCCCCCTCCCCAAGTAAGATTTTCATACGTGAAAGTACGTTAATGGTTTTGGTCCCTGAGATGCTTCGATGTCACTACCATTCTCAAATAGCATAAGTTCTGGATGTTGGGTGCCATAGTTAAGAGTTCTGAGCAGTGCTTGTAACACTGTCTGAAGCTTATTTCCACCTACTGCAGCTTCACTATTCTCAAAGTAAGTGAGTGTCGTTTGTGGACCTGACTGCATTAGAAAACAATGTGATATGTTACCTTCCTAAACAGCTTGACGGAGGCCCCTGAGGGGCGGTGTGATGGCCATGGACTCGGAGAAGACGCTTGGCTCCGACACCCTCCCCAAGTCTTATAGCACTGGTGTAGCCTGAGATCGCCCCCGACATAGGCGGCCGGCTCCCGGGGTCCGGCGGAACTTTTTGCCTTTTGATGACTCTTCAATTCTGGACCTTGTCCCACAATCCGTTTGACCTGAAGACAAGCTGTAGTGGGGCGCCCCTTTATCGTTTTAGTTGCCATTCCGCCCGCTTTTGCTACACTGTGCCTCTTCCGCCATTCAGCTGTTTACCGCCCGCTCTTGCGACTACAGCGTCTCGCTCACCATGTAGTTGAGATGCGCCCGCTCTTGCGGTGCAGCGATAGGCGGCTGCCACAGGACTCTCAAAATGGCGGCCGGCTCTTCGGTTTTGGGCCTGGTCCACTAAAATGGCCCTGGGACACCTTGGAACTCGGACGCTTGTCTGCTAGGGCTTGGGTCCCATTCTCGAAAAGCGTCCCCTCAGCCGTGAAGATTCTACAAAAGTCTTGGGGGCCTCCGACTCCCGCAGGCTTCTGGTGGGGAGCGGCTGCCATGATTGCTCGTGGAATGGCCACGACGGAGCTACGAGATGGTAGTGGTCTCATGCTGACGCCAGCTTTAGTCTGAAACATCCAGAAACACTATAGACTACCAATTCGATCAGTTCCGGTAGCGCCCCAACATGACCCGGAAGAGAAGAACTTGCCCTCCCCTCTTTGACTGATGGTTCTTGTTGCCTGTCCCCTCTGTTGTCATTTAACAGAACTTTTTGGACTGCTGAAAGGGGTTGTGTTCTGAACGCTGGTTGGTGGAGACATTTAGACTATATTCTTGACCTACGTTGTCGCGTAATGCGTTTTATGACACGCCGCGTTAGCGCACCCGGAAGTGATCCGAGGCGTGGCGCGCAGCGCGTAACGTAAGCATAACAGGTCATGTGACTTGTTAATAAAACTTTTCATTGGTTCATTTTACTTTTGTTAATTTAATGATGAAAAGCTTGGTCATATGACCTAAAAATTACGCTTTTTATTATTTTCGAACAATATTTTTTTTTCAAACATATGTTATAATATTCCAGGCTAATGTACTTTCCCGGAAAATTTACAACTGTCTTGCAAGTAAAATATATTCCTTTTTCGAGAAAAAGGGTGTTTCTTCCTTCCATGACGGAGCCGTTGAGTAAAAGAGATTCGGCCTGCTGTCTTAGTCGCCGATACGCCTGATTATCAGATTCTTATTGATCACTTTATGTTGCAGACATGAAAAACACAACTGCCCTTGACCATTTATCTTTACTGCGTTCCTACATATTATACCTTTTATCCGTCATGTAATTGGACTGCTTTATTTCACTTGCCTTTTACTGATTCGAAAACAGTCACTAAAAGTAAAAACTTTACAAATGTAAATACTACTACCGTGTTTTGTTTTAAAAACCTTTATTGTGAAAATGTCAGTATACAAATACGGGCCTATAACCACGTGGGCCGGCCACGGAGCAAACTGAAATCGTATATGATGAGGAGACATTTACACTGTAGAAGAACGTAACGAGCGGGCCATTAGGTGACAAGAACAAAGGTGTCTAACAGTTGCGGAATCGGTGGACGTACATTTTGTAATTAAAATACGACAGGGCAACTTACAATAACATTTTCTAGATATACATTTGCGGGCAAGGAGTTACGAGTCCCATTTATACCGGCGCCATTTTGGGCGAGGCCGGGCAGGTCCAAGATATAGTCAAAATGTCTCCACCAACCATCGGCCAGACCAGAACCCCTTTCGGCCCTTTATGCTACAAGATGGTGTCTTCCATTCAGAAAATATTGGTGGCAGCATTTTGAAAGGAAACAGAAACAGCCGTTCTCCTAGTGAGTTTCACATTGTTACATTTAGGAAGAATGTTGAAGAGTAGTATGTGGAAAATCTGAAGCCATTTTTCTACAAACTCTCAATCAGACTTGGATGGAAAAAAAAAACCTGAAGAATGTACAAACTGAAAACCAATTTTTGTCTGTATAGCACCAACAGTAACGCTTGAGTCAGCTTTGTGTCAAGCCGCCATTTTCATTCAATCAATAGCGTCCCCCTGCACACATTCAGGGACCTGGTCGTGTCTTCAGATGAAACGCATTGTAGGAAAAGAAGCAGAAAGGAAAAGGAAAAAAGTTCCGCCGGACCTAGTGAAGCTGCAGCAGGTGCAAATAAGCTTCAGACAGTCTTACAAGCACTGCTCAGAACTCTCAACTGAGGCACTCAACATCCAGGACTTGCCATTCGGATCTTGGTGCCTTGTGCTGGTTCCGACCTATTCACACATCGGTCCACTACTGACATCACCTCATAAGCCAACGGGGCACCCCACGCCGACTTTCGGCGCAGCATTGTAGGATGGCCACACCAGTGCGGCAACTTGCTGGACACAACATCGGGGCCATCCAGATCTCGGCGCGTTCGACTCACTGTACCGCAACAGTGACCGCAACTCAGCTGGACACGCCGTCTTTCGGCGCAGCATTGTAGGATGGCCACACCAGTGCGGCAATTTGCTGGACACCACCTCGGTGCCATCCGGATCTCGGCGCGTTCGAGTCACTGTACCGCAACAGTGACCGCAATTCAGCTGGACACGCCGTCTTTCGGCGCAGCATTGTAGGATGGCCACACCAGTGCGGCAATTTGCTGGACACCACCTCGGTGCCATCCGGATCTCGGCGCGTTCGAGTCACTGTACCGCAACAGTGACCGCAACTCAGCTGGACACGCCGTCTTTCGGCGCAGCATTGTAGGATGGCCACACCAGTGCGGCAATTTGCTGGACACCACCTCGGTGCCATCCGGATCTCGGCGCGTTCGAGTCACTGTACCGCAACAGTGACCGCAACTCAGCTGGACACGCCGTCTTTCGGCGCAGCATTGTAGGATGGCCACACCAGTGCGGCAATTTGCTGGACACCACCTCGGTACCATCCGGATCTCGGCCCGTTGTGCTGCCTTCGGCCTATTCGCACATCGGTCCGCTACTGACGCCGCCTCACGTGCCAACGGATTTTCTACGCTTTTTGTAGCCCTATGCCGCATAACAGGTCATGTGACTTGTTTATAAAACTTTTCATTGGTTCATTTTACTTTTGGTTTCCTAAAGATGGAAGGCTTGGTCATATGACCTAAAAATAACACTTTTCATTGGTTTAGAACATTTTTTTTTCCCAAACGATGAAAGCCCCACCTTGTTTCTGGATCATTCAGACTGAAGCTGGCATCAGCATGAGAGCACCACCATCTCGTGGCTCCGTCGTGGTCATTCCGCGAGCAATCATGGCAGCCGCTCCCCACCGGAAGCCTGCGGGAGTCGGGGGCCCCCAAGACTTTTGTACAATCTTCACGGCTGAGGGGACGCTTTTCGAGAATGGAGCCCAAGCCCTAGCAGGCAAGCGTCCGAGTTCCAAAGTGTCCCAGGGCCATTTCAGTGGACCAGGCCTAAAACCGAGGAGCTGTCCGCCATTTTAAGAGCCATGTGGCAGCCGCCTATCGCTGCACTGCAAGAGTGGGAGCAACTCAACAACATGGTGAGCGAGACGCTGTGGCCGCAAGAGCGAGCGCAACTCAGCTAGATGGCCGCCACCTGGGGAGGCCCGTTCACGCCGGCTCCCCCACGCCCCCCCCCGGGCCGCCGCACGCCAATTTTCGGAGCAGCATTGTAGGATACCAAAACCAGTGCGGCAGTTTACTGGACATCACCTGGGTGCCTGTCGTACATGTTGTGTCAGCCATGTGACACTGGACACAGACCGCTACTGACGAGGCCTCCCCCCGCACCACCCGGGACGCCCCACGCTGTTTTTCTGTGCTGCATTGTAGGATCCCTAAACCAGTGCGGCACCCAGGCGACATCACCTGGGTGCCGTCCAGAACTCTGCACGTTGTGCTGCCTTGGGACTATTCGCACAACAGACCGCTACTGACGAGGCCTCCCCCCGCCCCACCCGGGACGCCCCACGCCAATTTTCGGAGCAGCATTGTAGGATCCCTAAACCAGTGCGGCACCCAGGCGACATCACCTGGGTGCCGTCCAGAACTCTGCACGTTGTGCTGCCTTGGGACTATTCGCACAAAAGACAGCTTCTAACCATTGTTGCTTTTTGTGTTGAGAAATGTTTAAATGTTTTTAGTTTTTGTTCCGTTCGTTAAAGTTAGTAGTTAATAAAGTTTTATAACCTTACTTTGTTGGAGTGTTATCTATTTTTTTAAAAACGGGTGAATGGGGCCTTGAATCGGGTTATTGTCATGTGTGGGCTTTGGAAGTGTGCTGCTGCAGGATCGGACATTTCAAACTCAAATGCACGTTCTTTTTCTTACCTTTCCGAAGCATGGAGCGCAATAGCAGGCAGAGAAAGGGTGATGCACGTGTTGAACACTACCTGACCTGGCAAGTTGCTGGCAGTGCCCCCCGCCCGCTCCTGAAAGAGGGCACACACACACCGCCGCCCCGAGTACTTCACAAATCTTTAAAAGACCATGCGCTTGTTCATGAGGCTTAAATGGTTTATCACCTCTTCTAGAACCCCTGCATCGACCCTCTGACGTTTCATGGAAAAATTACCATGTAACACAATACCAAGCCCTGTCAGCTGAAACCCCAAGGAATCGTGGGGCATATTATCAAGGGGGTTTATCTCCGCTTTTTTGGCTTTAAAAGCCATGAAAGCGGAGATAAAATTATTTCCCTATTACCAAGCTGTCGCTAACACCAGTTAGTGACAGCTAAAAGGAGATAGCGACCATCTTGGGCCCCGCTTTGCATGTCAGTGATACTTATCACTAATGACATGCAAAGTGGCGTGCCAAGATGTTAGCGACTGGAAACAGTCCCTAACATCGCTACCTTCTATTACCAACTTTTGGAGATATTCGCGCTAAGCGCGAATATCTCCAAAATCTAACACCTGCCCTGAGCAGTTCTTAGCCATGTTATCCAATGGGAGGTGGATAACATGGCTAAGAGCATTAGGTCGATAATACATGAATATCGCTGACTTTTCTGCGATAATAGCAAGGTTTATCTGCGATAAAAATCGCCGATGTGCGGCGATAATTTTTGTCTCTAAACAAGTTAGAGACAAAAATTATCGCTAGTTGTTCGTAATATGCCCCCGGGTTTTTGCTTGCAGAAATCGGGAGGCGGGAGACTAGCACTGAAATCAGTAGTCACACGCCTGAATCAGGAGGATTGGCATGTCTGAATTCTCTACAGCTGGGGCCATAAACTACATCCGCAGGGTTAGGTGATAGCCTGGGACCAGCCTGGCATCTAAAATGGCTGCCGTGCACGACAAAATTGTGGCATTCGAAAAAAGGCAAGATGGCGCAGCCGCTGGAAGAGATGTATCAACATATATCAGCCTCCTCAGCCACCCTCAGGAAACATAGGGGATTAGGATACGTCTCCCGCACCCCCTTATACCTAGTACTTTAATTAACGAAGCACAAAATGGCGAATTCTCGTTTCGCTACCAGTTTGCGGCCCAGTTCGCGGCCCGTGAAGCGCTTCTACCGTGAAAAATCATTTTTTTTTTATTTTCCCCACGGGACCCTTTAATAACCCCAACAACATTCCTAGGGGGTCAAGAGGGGGATACCTTGCCCCCTTTCATTAAATTCCCCCTTAGTTTTTCACCTTTTCTTCTCTCTCGATCCTACCGAGAGACAAGATGGCGGCCGCTCCGGACTGTCACGCAGCAAAAAAAAAAAAAAGCTCACGCACAGCCGCTGGAAGAGATGTATCAACATATATCAGCCTCCTCAGCCACCCTCAGGAAACATAGGGGATTAGGATACGTCTCCCGCACCCACTTATAACTAGTAATTTAATTAACGAAGCACAAAATGGCGAATTCCCGTTTCGCTACCAGTTCGCGGCCGCGCTTCTACCGTGAAAAATCATTTTTTTTTTATTTTCCCCACGGGACCCTTTAATAACCCCAACAACATTCCTAGGGGGTCAAGAGGGGGATACCTTGCCCCCTTTCATTAAATTCCCCTTTCGTTTTCCACCTCTTCTTCTCTCTCGATCCTACCGAGAGACAAGATGGCGTCCGCTCCGGACTGTTTAGAATGTTGACAGACACCGGAGAGCCAATCAGCTTTCTGCGCGCAAAGTTCCGATAAGCGAAAAGTAAGCGGACCGGATCGCTGCCCAGAGCGCTGTTACAGATATATATCTTGGTTTGAACGTTAATTTCTCAAAAACTACTGGAGCACATATATTGAGACCTAGCAAAGGCACATCGGGCTAACAGTCCCTACAATTTTGCCAAGTTTCGTGCAAATCCATTCAGCCGTTCGAGCTAAAAGTGAGTCCAACCGCCCTATGGAAAAATGAATGGAAAAAACGCGTTTTGGGACCCCCCTTTTTTCTCAGCCCCCCCTTGACGAAACTCCACCAAAATTTCAGGGGCTGCTCAGAATCAAAATGTGCCATTTTCCTGAAAATTTCAGCCGATTCCGTCCACAAACGCCAAAGTTATTAGACATAGAATTTTCAAAAGTCCCATAGAGAAAAAATTCTAACTATATATACCTACTGGCTATCGCCAGTAGGTAATATATATATATATATATATATATATTACCTACTGGCGGTCGCCAGTAGGTAGTTATAGTTAGGATTTTTTTCAATATTAAATCTCAAAATTCTATTTGGAATAACTTTGGCACCGGTTGACGAATCTGCCTGAAAATTTCCTGAAAATGGCCTCGTCGAGCTCCGGTCCTTCCTTTAAAGTTTGGGGGGGATACGTCAAGCGGGGGCCGAGATAAAAGGGGGGTCCCAAAACGCGTTTTCCCCATGTTAATTTCCATAGGGCGGTCGATTTCACTTTTAGCCCGAACGGCTGAATGGATTTCCACCAAACTTGGCAAAATTGTAGGGACTGGTAGCCCGATGTGCCTTTGCTATGTCTCAAGATATGTGCTGCAGTGGATTTTGAGTAATTTAGGTTCCAAAAAATATATATATCTATAGGCGCTCTCCGGTGCGCGCACTGGAGTGCGCACCCGGCGCGACACGCGACTTGCGCGCAGAAAGCTGATTGGCTTTCGGGTGTCTGTAAACATTCGAAACAGTCTGGAGCGGCCGCCATCTTGTGTCTCGGTAGGATCGAGACACGAGAGGTGGCCAAAACAAAGAGGGAAATGACCATAAGGGGGCAGAGTAGACCCCCCCTTGACCCCCTAGGTTTGATGTGGGGGCTATAAAAGGGCCCCGCGGGGCATTTAAAATATTTTTTTTTTTCCATTTTGCGCGGGGGAAGCGCCCGGTACGCGCACCAGGTAGCGCACCGGGGAGCGTAAAATGAGGGAAAAAGATGACAGTTTATTAAAAAAAAGAAGCCTTTATTTAGAAATTGGAGGTAGTTCTAAAAAGAACTTTTTTTTTTCTTCTTTTTGTTGTTTTATATTTTTTTGTGTTTTTTGAACTTTTTGAACTTTTTTTGGCTTTTCAAAACAGTTTTATATTTTTTTTGTATTTTTTTAGGGGGAGAAACAAAAAAAGGGAATTGAAACTGGCTCAACTGGAGCAAAAAAACAAAAAACCCAAAAAATTACTTCTTTTTGGGGCACTTGTGATTATCACCTGCAAGGACGATGAGCTTAACGCTTTTTTCACCATAGGCGATAAGCTTGCCACATGCAGAACAAGTGATTTTAAAATCAGCAAATCTTGGCTGAATGCAAGGCATCATCTCGGATGTTTCTGGTGCCGATGAAGTGGGTTGGGTTCTTTGGGAGGTGGTCCTTGACGACTGGGGGAGGTTACTGGCCAGTTCCCTGAACTCTGCACGAGAGTAGTTGTTTGGGTGCTTTCGGGTCATATGACGAATCATGGTATGGTTACCAAATGAATATTTTTTGTTTGGGTTGCCCCGTGAAAGTTCTTCATTGCAGATTAGGCAAGTTACCTTGGCCGCATTCACTTTTTTTTTGCCCTCTGGGATTGAAAAAAACTCCCATACAATGTGTGGCTTGGGTTTGTATGGGGTATTTTCTTCAGGCAGCCATCTTCTCCTCCCCTCCTCCTCTTCCTCTTCCTCCTCCTCCTGTTCTTGACCACCAATATAATTTGGAGCTGGTCCTCTTGGTGGTTGTGGTGGTGGTGGTGGGGCAGATGCACCAGCTGCTGCTGCTACTGAAGCCATTATTAAGTTCAAAAAGGTACAGAGATGTACAAACAGGTCTTCCTCAGTCAAAGGACAAAGTCAGAATAAGGAAAAAAGGTGGGGTCTTTCATCCATTTTGAAAAAAAACTGTCCTGAACCAATGAGAAGTGTTATTTTCAGGTCAAAAGACCAGGGGCTTCATCATTATGAAACTAAAACTGTTATGAACCAATGAAAAGTGTTATTTTCAGGTCACATGACCCGACGCGCTTACGCTACGCGCCCCCGGGCGCGCCCGGGGGCACTTCGGGTCGCGTAGCGTAAGCGCGTCGGATGTTTACGTTGCGCGATCGTATTCGCTCGAGTACTTCCGGGTGCGCTTACGCCGTGCGTATCACGCGGACGCGGCTACGCGATACGTCATGATCATGTTTTCGTTCGCGATATTGGCGCTTACGAGACGCTCCCCGGAGCGCGCCCGGGGGCGCTTTATAAAAGTACGCTTTTCGGGGCGCTCCCCGGGAAGCGCACCGGAAGCGCTCCAAAGTAAAAAATAAAAAAAAAAATTGGGAAAAATTGTAGGGAGTGGTAGCCCTATTCTAAAGTGGTTTTTACGAAAATTAACTTTGATAAAATATATATTGTGCTACATTGGGCTATATATATGCCAAAATGTAGCCCAAATGTAGCCCAATGTAGCCCAAAGATGGCCACCAGAGACCAAAAAATCCAAATGTAGCCCAAATATCAGCTAGATGTAGCCCAACTGTAGCCCAATGACAGAATGTACCAGAGTTTTCTAAAGAACAACTAGAGTGCTAACAGTCTTACATATAAACTGAGACTTATAGTTAGGAATTAGCATTTAAAAAACGTTTGAAATTCACTGAAAAAAACTGAGGTTTCACACCAGTTATAGTTAGGAATTAGCATTTAAAAAACCTATGAAATTCAATGAAAAAACCATAGGTTTCACACCAGTTATAGTTAGGAATTAGCATTTAAAAAACCTATTAAATTCACTGAAAAAACCATAGGTTTCACACCAGTTATAGTTAGCTGGAAATTTTACTGATATAAAACCATTGAAATTCCCACGTTATAGTTAGTCGGACTCACTATAACTTGCGCGTGCAATGCACTGCTGATGACATCACATATTACATCACTCATGACATGGTCAGTGACATCACTCATGACATCACTGATGACACCATCCTTGTGACACAGTGACAGACCTCCTTTCACTGTAAAGTAACCTTTGAAACACATATTCAAAAATAGAAACTAACATTAACAAAAAAGTGGATATACCCATACCAGTTACAACAACCAATTCAGTAATTTCACCATCTATATACAAATTCACACATTCACCAACAGTTTTATGTATTCACTCATACATATACTCACTCATCATATGTAGTGATACCCCTATTCATTCTGTTACACACCGACAGTCATCAAAAACTTACTCATACATATACTCACACATGCAAATAAACTAATAAACATCCATTTATTTGCATATACAACTATACACACATTAGCACATTACTTCTAAGGAAACTTACACATACTTACTCTCTTAAACAATCACTTATAGAAACACATACTTATTTAAACAGGAACTCTTTCAATCTCTCACTCTCACATATACTTACTTATATACATCAATGCTCATATATACAAGATTAAAACATATGTAGTTACTCATAAAGACACTAGTGAGAGAGGCATTCACTCTTTAACACACACATATACACACTCATCCACCCATACAATCCTACACAAATGCTGTCTTCAAAACACATACAAACAGTGAGTCAGTCATTGATGCATCTATGTGCTAAGTAACAGCCCCACCAAACCATACAGACACTCATACTGATACTAAAAAAACATCTAATAACCCATATACACACACATGTAGCTACTCACCAACCCATGCAGCCACTTATACACAAAGTAAAACACTGATACATATATTTAAATATTTAAACATTACTCGCTAATATATGTATTCACTAAGATACACTTAATAAGCCAGTTAACCAATCAATTTTTTTAAAACATCCATTTAGACACTTATTTAAACATTTATTCTTCCATCGACCTTAACATATACATATATAAAATATATTTATTTTTCAGAAAGACACACATTCACTGGACGATGTCATCAGTGATGTCATGAGTGATGTCATGAGTGATGTCATGAGTGATGTCACTGACCATGTCATGAGTGATGTAATATGTGATGTCATCAACAGTGCATTGCACGCGCAAGTTATAGTGAGTCCGACTAACTATAACGTGGGAATTTCAATGGTTTTATATCAGTAAAATTTCCAGCTAACTATAACTGGTGTGAAACCTATGGTTTTTTCAGTGAATATATATATATATATATATGTATATGTATATATTGCACACATCTCTCCTCAAGAAGAAGAATTGAATACGCACTCACAGAGTCATTCCGGTTTCCCTCGATTTATTTTCATTTGGCATTCAGTTATCCAGCACAAAGCACCGACGCGTTTCGCTGTGAACACACAGCTTTCTCACGGTCAATACACAGACATTACTGAGCCCCTCTTATTTCTATAGGGTACTGTTGTATTCTCATTTCATGATGTATTTCTTTAATTGGTATGGTCATTGTCGCATGCCACTGCATGCAACATGTTTTCATTCAACAGGGTTCTGTATTCCACATGCTTGTCCAACTGAAATGTTGTTGCTGGAGAAGTCAGTTGTAGCTGTACTCTGATACCTGTGGATGGATTACCATGCTGCTAATAAATATACATCCCAATTTTATTGATGTTTCCTAATTATTCAACAAAATATGGCGACGAGGGAAATCACCACTAAGCAGCATGGATTTCAGTGGTGTTGAACTCACTATTTTACTTATTTTCTGCTGAAATTCTGGTATGTACTTTTCTTAATTTTTTTTACTATATGTACTTTGATTGTACCTGCGGCTGAAAGGGAACATTTATGTGCTATGATCGCACCTGCGGCTGAATTTTGCTTTATATACTCATTTTACAAGCTGTTCCTTCATTCCTTAGCGTTTCTAGTGTAATTTTTTTTTTAAAACTGTTCTTAATTCAATTTTTGCTTCAATGCGCAAAATCGCTTAATAACGACACTCGCCTATCATCTTTAGTTATTTTTTTTAAGATGTTTACCTGTTTTTACGTTGAAATCTCAATTGTAAACATCTTCCGAGTTCTGTTGCTCGAGCGCACATGAATCCTTCAGCGCATGCGCATTCATCTCTGACGCACGACGTTCATCACACTCCCACGTCATCTTCATCGCTGCCATTATTGCTTTGTTTTGGGTTTCCTTGGCAACGCGACCGATCCGATAAATCTTTCTTCAAAGATTTAATATAGCTACAAACCTCGTTTTTCAACACAATCTTCTACAACGCGTCAAAGTAAGTTGTTTTCTCATTTTATGTCGTTTTCTGGAAAACTTCGAAAATGTTCATTTTGAGACTGTTTACCTCATGGAAATGCAGCGCGTGTGCTATATAACTCTTTCTTTACTCAAAAAATGTGTTTTATTTTTTTTTTAACTGGAAGATATATCCTATTGCTGCTCCACTAGCAGATTAAAGACAAACAAAAGAGCATTTTATATTAATTTTACAGAATTTCAAGCATTGAACAAAACTGTTCCATCTACAATTTATAATATAATTTTTCAACTTATTTTTATACAACATGCAATTTGATCCTCCTGCTAAATTTTTACAACTAAAAGGAGATCCACCCATGCCGTGGACAAGGTGGAAAGAGGAGTTCATGACTTATATGAAGGCTATTGATGGTGAAAGAATGGGTTCTGAGAGGAAAAAGAGTATTCTTTTACATTGCCTTGGTTCAGAAGGGCAGGTTATTTTTAGATCTTTACCACAAATAATTTCTCAAAGTGATGGTGGTGGAGATTCCATGAACGTCTACACTGAAGCATTAGCGAGACTTGAGAAAAGATTTAAACCTAGTGTCAGCATTGCCTTAATTCGTTTTAAATTCTACACTCGAAAACAGAAGGAAGATGAGACTTTTGATGACTTTTTAACTTCTTTAAGATCTCTAAGTTTGCATTGCAATTTTGGTATGATCACAGATGAAATGATTCGAGACCAGATCATTGTACATGTTAAATGCAAAAAGAGAAAAATTGGGTAAGTGCTTTAAGAGAGAGGTTGTGGACTTATCGTATCACGACCCACTCTACTACAGAGGTGAGTCCTTTTAAACTTTTCAAAGGTCGCAATCCAGCTTCCAGTGTTCTAGCTTGGTGGTTAAAAGAGAAGTATAGCAAGGTTCTATGGATGATAAGGAAAATCTTTTTGATGTGGCTAAACGTGTAGAAAGTAAACAGTTGAAAACAAAATCATGGTATGACAAGAAATGGAATACCAAACGACAATTTTTTCAAGAGGGTGAATGGGTCAGAGTTCTTAAACCTGGTCTTTTGGCCAAAGGATCCAGTAAATTTAGTGATCCAATTGAGATTAAAAAAGTGTTTACCAACAGTGTCATGACTCAAGATGGTAGGATTTGGAATATGGGTAGGTTAGCCAAATGTTCTAAACCTTATAATTTTCACAATGGTCTGTCTGACGAACATATTGGTGTAGACACAGAAGATTCTATAGCTCATAGAGTCAAGGGTGCAAAGCGGGTTGTCAATTTACCTAAAAGATTTTCTGACTGAATGTAATGTCGTATTTCTCTTTTTTTTTAAATACAGTACATATTTAGTTTTTTTCTCTTTTGTTTCTTTTGTTTTGAAAAGGGAAGATGTTGTATTCTCATTTCATGATGTATTTCTTTAATTGGTATGGTCATTGGCGCATGCCACTGCATGCGACATGTTTTCATTCAACAGGGTTCTGTATTCCACATGCTTGTGGAACTGAAATGTTGTTGCTGGAGAAGTCAGTTGTAGCTGTACTCTGATACCTGTGGATGGATTACCATGCTGCTAATAAATATACATTACAATTTTATTGATGTTTCCTAATTATTCAACAGGTACCTCCAAAACTTTACATTGACGAAACGTCACTTCCTGTGTACCTTTCAGTGGGAGAGTGGGGGAGAAGGTATAGGCCCACTAGAGGGCACTAAATGTTTGAATTTCTCTTATGCATAAAAAACGTGCGGTAATACGTTCTTTGATATTAACAAGGATTCAAATAATCAGGCATCAGATATACATTGTATCAAAATGATCGACTGCATGACCAGAATTGTAACAGAATACCAATACTTTTGTATCACTCGTGAAATGGTAGTCCAAATTGTAATGAGAACTACAATTCCCATGTCACTCCCACTGAAAGGTACACAGGAAGTGACGTTTCGTCAATGTAAAGTTTTGGCGGTACCCTATAGAAATAGGAGGGGCTCAGTAATGTCTGTGTATTGACCGTGAGAAAGCTGTGTGTTCACAGCGAAACGCGTTGGTGCTTTGTGCTGGATAACTGAATGCCAAATGAAAATAAATCGAGGGAAACCGGAATGACTCTGTGAGTGCGTATTCAATTCTTCTTCTTGAGGAGAGATGTGTGCAATTGATTAAGGCTGGGCTCGGCCGAGGAATACTGCACCGGAGTAAGCAGCGCCAGGGGTTTGCTAAACTGGAGCCAAACTGGAGAAATATATATATATATATATATATATATATATATATATATATATATATATATATATATATATATATATATATATATATATATATATTCACTGAAAAAAACATAGGTTTTGCACACGTTATAGTTAGGAATTAGCATTTTAAAAACCTTTGAAATTCACTGAAAAAACCATAGGTTTCACACCAGTTATAGTTAGCTGGTCATTTTACTCATACAAAACCTTTGAAATTCCCCTGTTATAGTTAGTTCAGCTAACTATAACTTGCGCGCCCGCAATGCACTGCTGATGATGTCACATATTACATCACTCATGACATGGTCAGTGACATCACTCATGACATCACTGATGACATCTCAAATTACATCACTCATGACATCACTAACTATAACTGGTGTGAAAAGGTTTTTTAAATGCTAATTCCTAACTATAACATCGCTGTAACCTATGATTTTTCAGTGAATTTCAAAGGTTTTGTAAATGAAATTTTTTTAATGTAATAATTGTTAAATTTTTTTATATTGATTTACTACATTATTATACTTTTTTTATTTTAGATATATTATTTTTTAAATTAAATTACATATTTTTAATATAAATTGATAAAAAATGTTTGTACACCTCTCTGCAACGCAGCCCCCTGACGCGTTTCCAGAGGGGGAACAAATTCCCCTTGCATACTGGGGTTCTCTGGGGGACAACTAGCCCACCAGGAACCTCCAGTATTCCCCAGGGGGCTGCATTGCAGAGAGGTGTAATGAGGCCACACTCTTTTTTACACCTCTCTGCAGCGCAGCCCATGGGCGCATTTGCAGAGGGGGAACTAATTCCCCTTGCATACTGGGGGTCCCTGGGAGCCAACTAGCCCACCTGGTACCTCCAGTATGCGCCAGGGGGCTGCATTGCAGAGAGGTGTAAAGAGGCAATTGCCCCTTTTTACACTTCTCTGCAACACAGCCCCCTGGTGCGTTTGCAGAAGGGAAACTAATTCCCCTTATATATTGGTTGTCCCTGGGGACCAACTAGCCCACCTGGAACCTCCAGTATGCGCCAGGGGGCTGCGTTGCTTTGCTCCGGAGGGTGGCGGTCCCCGGGGCAGTGTGGGGGGGGTAGGATTGGGCACCCCCCACACTTCTTTATCACCTTGCATACTGGGGGTCCCTGGGGGCCAACTAGCCCACCAGGAACCTCCAGTATTCCCCAGGGGGCTGCATTGCAGAGAGGTGCAATGAGGCCACACCCTTTTTTACACCTCTCTGCAGTGCAGCCCACGGGCGCGTTTGCAGAGGGGGAACTAATTCCCCTTGCATACTGGGGGTCCCTGGGAGCCAACTAGCCACCTGGTACCTCCAGTATGCGCCAGGGGGCTGCATTGCAGAGAGGTGTAATGAGGCTATGCCTCTTTTTACACCTCTCTGCAACGCAGCCCCCTGGTGCGTTTGCAGAAGGGAAACTAATTCCCCTTTTATATTGGTTGTCCCTGGGAACCAACTAGCCCACCTGGAACCTCCAGTAGGCGCCAGGGGGCAGGGTTGCTTTGCCCCGTAGGGTGGCGGTCCCCGGGGCAGTGTGGGGGGGGGGGGATTGGGCACCCCCCCACACTTCTTTATCACTATGCCCCCACAATTTTTTTAATTAACATACCGGGTTTTAAAAAAAAAACATTTTTGCCTTGGGGGTCCCTGTGGGACCCCCTGAGCAGGCCTAGGGGGTCAGGGTGCTTCTACCCTGCCCCCTTTTTGAGTTCTACACCTTTTTTCCAGCTTTCTTGTGCCTCAGTCTACTGAGGCACATGACGGCTGCCATCATTTTCTGTTTTGGAGTGCTGACAGACAGTGGCAGCCAATCAGCATGAAACATCGGAGTGGGATCCCAAGAAAGGTGAGGAAGTACCTCAATCTAGTCCCGTACAGAGAGTAGTAGGAAGATTCGTGGTCCAGAAGGTGCCAGAAACGCAGCATGCAAGGTCGTATCAATTGCCGGATGCTCTACAAGTACCTGTTACCATAGGTCCTATAGTGTCAATCTACAACCCGGAGGGAGTCCAGCAGGAGGAACAGGCACGATGGGACAGGGAAAGGGCAGAGATGGAGAGTAGGAATAATATGATCAATTCCCAAAGGCAGTTGCTAGGACCAAAGAGTCGGAGTACCCCATTGGATTCAGCAACGGGTCCCTGGATAGAACAAGGGGGTCAGAGAGGACAGATGGATCTGAGGGGACCGAAACCGAAAACCTTTAAGGAATTAAGGGAGTATTTGAAAGAATGGGATGCTGCCGAAGAGACTCAGAATAAAAGATTAGAAACAGAAGCAGAATGGAGAGATCAGGATAACAGGATCCTCTCTCACTGCGGAGCTGGCGAAAGCAGCCCGGAGTGGGAGGGAGGGAGTCAAGGAAGCAAGGGAGATACTTGCCATACCATCGGTGGCACTAGACAAATGTGTGAGGACAAGAGTGCAGGGTGTGGGGGAGTGCCTCGCCTCATTCTTAGTGAGGGAGAACGAAAGACGCAGGAGTACCGAGATAGCTTCAGGTGCACTCACCATGCCCCGGGAGAAAATGCGCGACATTGGAGTCACGAGAATATAGGGAGTCGCTAAAGGTCTCGCCATACATCCAGTGATCACGGATGGGATCGCGGGAACATGGAGGACCGTGAAGGACCTTACCGTTTATTGAGTGACACCAGACAGCAAGGGAGTTGCAGTGATATAGAGCAGAACGGAGGATCCTATCTTGCATCTAGAGAGACCGAGCCGAAAAAACAGAACGCAGTAATGGGGGATAGAACATTGTTCCACCATACCCCAAGAGAAGATGGGAGAGCTTGGGATCTAGAGAGGTGGGAACAAAGAGAAGCAAGAAGGACGCCTCATAACTCACCTGCACCGAGACGTAGGGCTCGTAGTGGGGGTGAGAGGGATGTATACGAACCACCTAGGGGTGAGATACTGAGAGCTGAGATAAAAGCAAAACGGCTCGACGTAATGAGTTTAAAATCAGATTTGGATGAAATAATAGACGGCACATTGCCAATGGAAAGGATAGAGCTGTACGATCAGGGTGAAATACTGTTTATATCTAAGGACGTTACTCGGAAAGCGAGGGCAGTTCATGAAAAATTATCTGAGTTGGCAGACAGGTACATGATAGACTTATCCCGAACTAAAGCTTTACAGGGTAACCATAGGCTAAACTGCACGGATCAGGATCTAGATGAGCGTAGGACGATTGGGCTGAAAGTACACATAAAGGAACTGATCCTGAGTATCAGAATGTGGAGGGATTTGGATAAATGGGAGGAAAGATGGTCCAAGAGGGGATCCGTCAGAAGGAGTACACTTACGAGGTCCCCGGATGGAGAGCTAATGCGAATGGAAGCTTTCCCTTTGCGAGAAATCGCGAACGGAAGCTACGTGCATGTGCCCTGGAGTAGGGGGGATTTAGCGGCATTTACCAATTCCTTTCCAAAGCTCAGGGAGAACCCCGTCGAGTGGTATAAACAGGTAGAGAGGTTCGTGAAGATCTCTAAGGTGTTGTGGATCGACTTGAACACCTTGTTTGACATTGTAGTACCCGGAGATTTGTGGACGGCATGTAAACTTAGTGTCGAATGGCCCATTTGTGAACCCACGAGGGATGCCCGGACGAATGGTCCATCAGAGAGAGTCATGGAAAAATACGAGAGGGTAATTGCATGGCTAAAAGAGAAGGTACCGTTGCAGGACATAGACTGGGTTAAGATAGATCGAACAACTCAGGAACCTAAAGAGACCGTTCACGAGTTCTATGAGAGATTGCTGAAAGCATTCAAACAGTACAGTGGGTTGGATGTGATGGATCCCAAAGACATAGGACAGTTTGTGTCAAAGTTTGTCCTGGGATTGCGACCAGACATAAGCTTAATGATACAACAGTATTTGATCTGTTGGCAAAACAAACCTTTAGATGAGATTCTGAGGTATGCGAGGTACTGTAGCGATGAAATAGATTCAAAAGCAAAGAAACTTAAGGAAAAGCTGATGTTGGTGCAGATGCAGTCAGCTGGAAAGGGTGGACAGCGACAACAGGGAACAGGAACCCTAGGAAAGAAACAGATTAATCAGAGCAGAGATGAGGAAGAAAGACCAAGACCGAGGGTAGATATCGCGACACTGAAAAAGACAACGAGGTGCCATCAGTGTAACGAGGTGGGACATTGGAGACGCGAGTGTCCCTATAATGTCGAGACGGGGGAATTAGAACAGGAGGAGGATGAGGTTCAAACCAGCATGGTAAAGGGAACAGCAGTCCCGAAGGGAAAGTTTATCAAAGGGGGGACTCAGACTCCTCGAGCCCCGTTCCCTCAACCGCCTCGCATTGCAAATGGAGGAAAAACCTATAGACAACTGCCACTGTTCGTAGGAGGAGAAGAATGCTACTACGTTGATCCTCTTACAGGGCAACGAGTGAATAGGGAAGAAGACTGCACTCTAGGAGCAGCCCTGGAAGTAGACCAGAGAGGACCATACGTAGAGGCTGAGGTGGCTGGATGTCCTACGACCTTTTTGGTAGATACGGGGGCCACTCGATCCACTTTGAGATCGGCGGTAGTCCCAGGTTTGCCAATGTCGGGAGAGACGATTCAGGTGGTAGGAGTCGCAAACAGGAGAATGACGAATCCTCTGACTGAACCAGTGTCAGTGAAGATAGGAAATTACAGTGATGAACATCAGTTTGTGATTTGTGATTCTAGCCCTGTGTGTCTACTAGGTAGAGATCTGTTGTGTAAATTAAATTGCACAATATATTGCACACCTGAAGGAGTAGAAGTGCAGACTAACGATGATGATGCTGATTTTAAGGTTGTAAACTTGCAGGAATGCGTGGAATTATATCCTACCCTAACGGTTGAGGAGCTTCCACAGGACTTGAAGGAGACAGTGTCAGCTGAGGTGTGGGATTTTACTGGAGAAGAAATAGGACTGATCAAAGGGGTAGAACCGGTAAAGATCATGGTAAAACCCAATGCTGAGTATCCAAGAACACCACAATATACGTTGACACCGGAGACAATTGCAGGAATAAAGCCTGTGATCGAATCCATGATTAAACAGGGAATACTGAAGGAGATCGTGGGAAGTCCATGTAACTCCCCGATTATGGGTTTGCAGAAGCCTAGTGGAAAATACAGAATAGTGCAGGATCTTCGAAAGATTAATAATATCGTTGTTTCATGTTGTCCAGTGGTACCGAATCCATCAGTAATATTGTTTCAGATACCGTTCCAAGCTGAATGGTTCACAGTGATAGACTTGTGCCAGGCTTTCTTTTCGATTCCTTTAGATGAGGAGAGCCAGTATTTGTTTGCTTTTAAGCTGGAAAATCGCGTTTTAACATGGTGTCGTATTCCCCAGGGGTATACAGAGAGCCCATCGATTTTTAACCAGCTGCTGAAGAAAAATCTTGAAAGTCTAGTACTGCCCAAGAACTCGGTTCTGGTCCAGTACATAGACGATCTCCTAGTGGCGTCAGAAACTGAGGAAGCTTGCAAAGTAGACACCATCACCTTACTAAATCACTTGGCCGAGAACGGACACAAGGTGTCTCCAAGTAAATTGCAGTATTGTCTGACCGAAGTGCAATACTTGGGCCACAGGATTGAAAAGGGAAAACGGAAGGTGTCTCCAGACAGAATAGAGGCGATCATGAAAATGAACGCGCCTAAAACACAAAGAGAAGTCAGGATGTTTCTAGGCATGGTTGGTTATTGTCGGCAGTGGATAGCCAACTTTTCACTGAAGGCAAAACCTTTACTAAAACTGACGCACAAGGGAGTGAGTGATCCGGTACCATGGGACAAAGATTGTTTGATGGCATTTTTGCAGCTGAGGGAGGACTTGTGTCGTGCCCCGGCTTTGGGAATGCCTGATTACGAAAAACCATTCTTGCTTTACTGCTGCGAAAGAGAAGGTTGTGCTTTAGCAGTTTTGGCCCAGATACACGGAAATGCGCGTAGGCCAGTTGCGTATTTTTCGGCTACATTAGATCCAGTAGCCGCAGCGTTGCCCGGATGTCTCAAATCCGTTGCTGCAACGGGTGTCAGCATTGAAAGATGTGAAAATGTGGTAATGGGACATCAGTTAGTGGTGTACGTACCGCATTCTGTGGAATTGTTAATGACCAGGACTAAAACTCAGCATCTGACGAATAGTAGGCTCACACGCTACGAGCAAGTCATATTGGCTGCTGAGAATGTGACCCTAAAGAGATGCTCTGTCTTGAATCCTGCTACTTTGATGCCACTTCCAAATGACATTGATGATGAAATCTGTACAGATCATGACTGCCTTGATGTGACTGAACTATGCACCAAACCGAGACCAGATATCGTGGATGAGCCATTGACTGACCCCGATGAAATATTCTTTGTTGATGGTTCATGCGTAAGAGACGATATCGGTCAGCTGAGAGCAGCATATGCAGTTTTCTACAATTACCAGAGTTGTGGAAGCCGCTTGCCTGGAAGGAGTACATTCCGCTCAGGTAGCTGAAATCATTGCTCTGACCCGTGCCTGTTTGGCAGGCAACAAAATTCGAGTCACCATATACACCGATAGCCAGTATGGTTTCGGGGTAGTTCACGACTACGGGCAGTTATGGTCTCAAAGAGGTTACATGACCTCCTCGGGTTCTCCTATTAGGAATGGAGAATTCGTGAGATTATTGTTAGAGGCATTACAAGGTCCGACAGCCATAGCGGTTGTCAAATGCGCCGCGCACACAAAGAATACAGACTTTGTGTCACAAGGTAACCGTTACGCAGACGAAGTTGCACGTTATTGTGCAGAACAGGGGTATTCTCACACCAATGTAGAAGTGGGGAGAATACAGGAAAGAACTGAGTTGACTATGTTGTTAGACACTGTAGATACGTGGGACGAACTGAAGTGTGTTCAGGAAAATGCACCAGATGATGAGAAAAAAGCATGGGAAACAGCTGGGTGTACCAAAAGTGAGATGAATTTTTGGATTTCTGCAGATGGGAGAGCAGTTTTACCAAACGAACTTGTTAGTCCAATGGCAAGGAGATTGCATGGACCAGCACATATAGGTAGAGATGCTATGGTGAGAGTATTCAGACAAACGTGGTACAATCCGAAGTTTAGAGTAGCGGCAGAAGCAGTATGTCAGCGTTGTGCGATCTGTCAGCAACTAAATGTAGGGAAAAGAACACCAGCCACATTGAGTCACATAGGGAGGTCTGGGGGGCCTTTCAATAGAATGCAGCTGGATTTTATTGAAATGCCCAAGTGCAATCGACTCAGATACGTCTTAGTGATTGTTTGTATATTTTCCAGATGGGTTGAAGCTTACCCGACACGTAGGTGCGATACACTTACAGTAGCAAAACTGTTGCTTAGAGAGTTGATACCGAGGTTTGGGGTGCCGTCCTCTTTGGAATCGGACAGAGGAACTCATTTCAACAGCGAAATAGTGAAGATGCTATGTTCAGCCTTGAGTATTGACCAGAAGCTCCACTGTAGTTATCGACCAGAAGCTTCGGGGATTGTAGAGCAAATCAACAGCACAATCAAATCCAGACTTGCCAAAGTTTGTTCATCGACATCTCTGAGTTGGCCTGATGCACTTCCATTGGTTCTTATGAGCATACGTAGCACACCCGATAGAAGGACAGGTCTCTCTCCACACGAGGTGCTAACGGGAAGAGCTATGAGATTGCCATTGGTTCCGACTGCAGCATTATTGAACATCACAGACGATTTGATCTTGGACTACTGCAAGGGACTATCTGATGCCATTCATTCTGTGTCCCTCCAGGTCCAGGCTGCAGAGGTTCCATCAGCACAAGACTTGTGCCATGACCTGTGTCCGGGGGACTGGGTCCTGGTGAAGAAGCATGCCAGGAAGAACTGTCTAGACGCGCGCTGGCGAGGACCGTTCCAAGTCATACTAGTTACGAATACTGCAGTAAAGTGTGGAGGCTTGCCCAACTGGATACACGCCTCACACACCCGAAGAGTTCCAGCACCTCTGGAAGAAACAGCTCCTCTCTCGGATGAGAATCCAGCGGAAAGCGGAGAAGCCACAGAGAGGGAAAGTCAAGCTGTAGAGGTGATTGAAGAGGCTGAGCCTGTGTCGGAACAAGCTGACGACGGTCAGGACACCAGTGAGACCGAAGTCGCCTCAGAAGAGGAAAGTAGCTGGGAGTTCGAGTCAGATACCGAACAAGCTGCAAGTGATCAAGAGACGAGTCCAAGAACAAGGAGCAGGAGGACAAGGAATGGAGAAGCTAGTTGGCCGGAAAGACGGAGAAGGTCAACCTTGAGAGCAAATCCAGAGAGCACCCTTGTCCCGATCTCCGAAGATTCAGAGCCAGACGAAGAAGCTACGGATTCAGGCTCTGAGAGTCCGAGAAGATCAAGAAGGGTACGTGTGCCCTGCAGAAGGTACGCCACCCCAGAGTGGGCTTATCTAGCAGATGTCTTGGGGACAGAGATCTGGGAGAGTGAGAGAAGTGCAAGTGATCAATCTCGATCCATTTGTGGCAGTGGAGATATGGATGTTGACGCCTGGAATCGAGACTGAGGGGTTACTGACTTTCACACTTCCCATTCCCCTTTACCTAAGTCGGATCAAAGACCTAGTACTGAATCGATTAGAGTTTCCGACTTTTGGTCATCAAATACCAGCACAAGAAGAAAAAGTCATTCGTTTAGAATTATTGGAACATGTTATTAGAGCTGCAGGTATGAGAATCATTGTAGATGCATAAAGACTTTTGTGTTTAAGCTATAAAGAAGAAGATAACCTAGCGCCGAGTGGAAAGAAGAATAAAATTAGGGATTGCATTTAGAGGACGGAGAAGGGTTAGGGTTGTCTATTGCTGAAGGGAAAAGACATTGTTGTGAAAAGAGACTTTTTGTTGATTAAGAGCGCTTCACAGACTGAGAAGGCAAATAAAGCAAGACAAAGACTTGAAAAGAAAACTTTCTTCGAAAAAGAAAGAGCTACGCTGTTTTGATAACATGGAGAATGGCAACCCAAACCGAAAAGCCAAATGCATAGTAGGTACACTAATAGCGGTAGTAATTTTTCTCATTATTACAGTAGTTACCACATCATACTTGGTAGGACATGCAAGTGAAAGGGAGACAACAGATGTAAAGCCTGTAACGACTTTGAAACCTGCTCTTGTTGGGAAGAAGGAGGAGAGCAATGTCATCCGTGAAAAGGCGTCACTGGCAGATGAAGCTCGTAGGTTACACGTAGACGAGTCGCAGGGAAATTTTAGATCAAACGCATATGCCAAGCTATTATATGAGTATATTGATGCCATGGAGGCCAAGGATTGTTATGTGTGCATGCAATTGCCGGCTTCCGTAGATGAAGGCATCAGATATCATCATCTCCCACTGACATATGGGATAACATGTAGTTTATTGCTCAGTATATTTTATGGTAGAGAAGGGTTCGAGTACTACTTTTCAAATTATGATTCGGTACTGCCTGAAGTCCTGAATTATAAACAAATGAATAAGTGGGACTATCACAAAAAGGAAGATAGATTAGCCAAATTCTTTCTTCCTTGGGATACATTAGATACTTCATATGCACGCAGAAATAATCTGACTTGCAAGGTGTCAGAGGTAGAGAAAAAGTTCATAGGACAAGTAGATGACCGGTACAGAAGGCAGAAGATTCTAAAAATGTCAGGACAGTGGAAAACAGATTGGACCGAAGAAGAAAAAGCACACAAGAAGAAGGGTAGCAATGGTCCAATAGCTTTGGATAGAACGCAGAAAGGAAAGTTATGTTTATTTCGAAGCAAGACATATTATGAGAGTGTATTTGTAGGTGAAGTTAATTGCGAACATTCTTTTAGGTTAGAGTACTATACGAAAGATTTTATGAAAGGGATGCAAGCGATTCCTAATGTATATTTTGTATGTGGAAGAAATGCCTATGTAAAACTGCCTGACAATTGGTATGGTTCGTGTTATTTGGCAATTGTCTTCCCCAAAATATATCATGCAAGGGATTTAGAAATCATAGAAGGAAAAGCTTCGAGAAGAGCGAAAAGGGAAGTAGGAGATGCTGAAGTAGTTGGAGACATATTTGGAGCAATGTTTCCTCTTTTAGGTTTGATACTTAACGATGTTAAGATCAGGAGACTAGCTACAGTTGTAGATAGATTGTCTGCAAGTACTGCAAGGTCATTAATGCTAGTAGAAGGAGAGATGCAGTCGATTAGGGCAATGGTTCTTCAGAACCGTCTTGCTTTAGATGTTCTGCTAGCAAAAGAGGGCGGAGTTTGCAAGGCTTTGAAGGTCCAAGAATGTTGTACTTACATTCCAGATAATTCAAAACCACTTGAGAAAGTCATACGGAACATTACACAGATACATAAAGAAATCGAAGATTTGACAAAAGTAAATGTTTGGGAAAAGTTAGGTCATGGAGTGGGAAAAGTTGGAAATTGGTTTGCCAATCTTGGTAAAAGTGTTGTGTGGTACATATTGAAACCTGTTTTAATAATATTGATTTGCATAATCACATTGTTAGGTTTAGTGAAATTGTACAAATGGTATAGGTCGAACCGGTTACAAAGATCCATGAGAGAGCAAGAAAGGAGATTAGCTGCTTTACAAGATCAACAGTATAAAAGTTTAAGAGCTCTCGAAACGATAAAAAGAGGGAACCTTGTAACTAGTTCTGTGTAAAGTATCATTCAAATGGAAATTAGTGATGACCCCTAGAGGTCATCAAAGGGGGGAACTGAGAGAGCGCAATTTGAATGAAAAGTATATCTGTACCATATTTACAAGCATATCGCATAAACGTAGAAGTTATAACATGAAGGAGCACTTGTAGTGTATAAGTTAGCCGATGTAACCTGAGTAATAGGAATTGTATCTGTATTCACTTTAGAAATACATTAGAAAGACCGTATATATATAGTGGTCTAATATAGAAATATGAAAATGTTTAAACGTGCTAAACTGAATATACGTATGTAATCATTAGACGGAGAAAGAAGACGAATTATAAAGCGAAGAAATGTGTAGATTATATAGCACTGTGTAGAAACGAGAATGTAAACGTTGTATTTTATGTAACATGGATTCAAGTATAATCACCGATTCGCTAATTCGAATATATATATATATGTATGTGTGTTAAAGGTTATACTGTGTAGACGAAGGAGTTTTAGAAAGTGTGGTCATGTGTGATTTTAACCTAACGGACCAAGCGTTCGCAAGAGTGTAGTCCACTGCATATAATTTAGTGGTCTCACAGGAAGAGGGGGATAGCCTTGATCTGTACGTGCGAGACAAGAGTCAAAGGTCTTGCTAGATTTAAGGTGACAATGCTGGACGAAGTTTATGGCCTAAGTGAGATAAGAGACGCTTGGAATTTGGGTCTTGTTTAGGAATGACCGTTCACAGGACCAAACGAGGTTATGATCACAACAGTAATGAATGGAACTCTGTTGAGGTGATAGACTTTGCTCTGAAAGTGTCAACTGGAATGTCAATGAAGTCACCAGCACGAAGACGAAGATGGCGCCTAAGAAGCAAGGTCAACTTAACGGACGACGCGAAGAGATGAAGCTATGGAAAAACCCAAGAATGAGAGCATGTGTAAATGTATACGTGGTGGGCGTCAAGGGGCGTTCCACCCATACTGTGATTGTGTATTTAGGGACAGCACCCTGGGGAGAAGATAGCGCAGATGGCCTGAGGAGTCAGAGAGAAAGAGCAGAGCGCAAGGGAGCAGTAGGCCGAGGACCCTTAGAGAGCGGATGGGTAGGCAGAGAGGGTACTGTTTCTCGATAAGTTACCATTAGAGGCTAAGAGAGTTTGAACTTCTTTGGAAGTCAAACTGCTGACACCTTTTTTAGGTAAGGAACTTGCGAAGTAGGGATGTCACCTAGTATAGAGTAGGGACAGATTTAACTTGTTGTTTTCTTTTATAGATGACGCAACGGATCCACTTTGTGTCTATGCTTTTTAATCTGTTGATTCTGGAATTGATCTTAATTGTATTCTTTTGTAGACTTAGATTCTTTAGGGAATTTATGTTCCTTTTAGTTCCTGTATACTTGTTGAATCTTATTCTGAGAGGATTATATATGCAATTTATTCTGATTTTATATTAAAACTTTTAAACTTTATCAGTCGTAAGTGGTTCTTCAGAGTTGCGTCAGTCTATGGGGTTTGATTTAACCTATGTGGGGTTGCCTTTTACTCAATGACAGAAAATAATCGATCCAAAAGGAAGAATGAGATAGGTATCTAAGTAATCAGAAAAGGTATCAAAATCTCATTCCCCGCAAAGTCATACTCTTAATTACAACTGAACATGCGTATAGGCAAGGAGAAATTATCATAGTACAAAGCAATATAATACATCTGCACATGCACTAGAGGTGAAGCGTGAAATTCACAATATAGCGTAACAGTACTGCAATTTATCACGGTGATCTCAAGTGTACATGACATGGAGAGAACAAAGCATGGGCGATAAATATGTAAATGCACTTCAATGACGAAGTCCAAAATATAGGGGATTTAACAATAATATAAGTAAAGTTATATTGAACTGCTGTGAGGCATGGCGCTTACCAGAAAGTCGTGACTGGTAATCATGTTCCTGAAAACAAAGACATGGTATATACAACAGTGTAAACAGATTATTATCAAGACCGAACCAAATGTGCATGCTGCGTTTAGTGTTGATTGGAAAATGAGTAAAGTGTTGGCAGTTTAGGCACGGCGTGAGAGCAGAGGAGAACACATGTTAAATCTCAAATATGTGATTTTAGAGATAATCATCCCTAGTGAGAAATGGTGTCTAATCCGTGACGAGGGGTAAGATTAATATCTATTCTCCTGGATAACGACAGCTAAGCGGGATGCCAGTTAGAGGCCCACGAAGATGCTGCATTTAGAATTAGCGGATAATCGCTATTTGATTTACCTGGTGGAAAAGTAGCCAATTTGATGTAGGAAAGTAAACGAATGGGCTGCGAGGACGCTGCGTAGAGAAATGGCGGATAAAGGCTGTAAAACCGCCTGGTGATAAGGATAACCAATTTGAATGCAGAAAGGTAAAGGTAAGTGAGCGCTCGGAGGCAATTGGGCAGATGGGCGCTCTTCCCTTAAATGGTAAAGCCAGGCAGTCTCTGCGGTCCCTGGAACATGAAGAGTGCCGGGAAGGGCTGCAGTCAATTATAGAGATTCTGAGGCAGACGTCAGAATCTGTTTCTGTCAGAACCTGCTGCTGACGCACGGGGCAACAGAAGAGTTACTAACAATGAATCGTAAAAATTGAAACATATTCATGCCGGGCAATCAGGAAAAAAACTGTACTCGAGCTGAAAACATAAGAAGGGAAATTATTCATCTCTGTAAATAGGATAATTTGAATGGGAAAATGAATGGGGGCTATAGAAGATTACAACCAAAAACTCAGGAAAGCCAAATAGTGATCTAGGGGCAAAAAATAAAAAGTGTGACATACTTGAATTAAAAGCAGACACTAAATTCCTCACTCCAGAGGAATTTAGGAGAAAGAATAAATTGACCTTCTCAGTCATGAAATTACTTTGAATTATTGAGCACAAATACGACTTAAGGGGCATAATTTGATTTGCATCTGTAAACTATAGGCATCAGGTCATACGCCTCTTAACTGCGTGGTCATTCGGTCCTAGGCGTGAGTCATGTTTTACAGCTGAACCTAGGTAAATGCATTCAAAATGAAGATGAGAGTGAGAGGCCAAACCCACCGAAGGTGTTGGAGGGGGTAGGGTATAGTATTACCACGTCATGGTCTCATGTGTGAGATATTGGTCATATCAAAGTGACATGCATGTCCATAGGCGCTACCAGTGCATGGGAGGAGAGCTGACCTACTAATTCCACAGTGCAATAACCATGCAAATGGTGAGAAAACATTTGGGTCACAGTTAGTATTATTAATACAGCTAAAAAACATTTCTGCATCTTTGTTGAGTCCTTTTTGTCATGGTGTTCAAACGCATAATGTATTCGCTCTCTTTTTGCCTCATTGTGAGTTCCCGGTTACCCCCTCGGGAGGAGGGTTTCACAACTTCCAGACCAAAGAATTTAAAGGTCTTTCTGTGAGGAGGATATTCCTGGTAGTGTTCGGTCAGTGGGGGTGCCATATCATATTTGTTAATGTTACAGTAGTGTTCCAGAATTCTTGTTTTGAGTGCTCTGATTGTACTACATAGACTTTATTACAAGGGCAGACTATGATGTAAATGGTGTAAATTGAAGTTCAAGTGATCCAATCCCTGATTTTGTGAGTAGTATCTGAATCGTGCTTATATATTCCATTTGTTTGTTGGCCCCCAATTCGCATGCATTGCAGTCGTGGCAAATGTAGAAGCCATATGGTTTGGACAAAAAATTAGTTTTAAGTTTGTTCCGCCTGTCGACAAATTCTGATTTACACAGGATTTGTTTGAGATGTTTGTCTCTCCTATAACCAATTTGTGGGAAATGGTCCATCTGGTCCATTAGGGATGAGTTGTTGGTCAAGAGATACCAGTGTCTTTTTAAGGTCTTTCGAATACTGTGGTGACCATTGTGATAATACGTCAGAAATCTGATTTTGTTAGGCTTTTCTATCCTCATGACGTCTTTAGGTTGTAGTAGATCATCTCGTTATAGTTTTTCACACTCTTGGGCTGTTTTTTCCAAATGTTTTCTGGGATACCCACGGTGTAGCAATCTTTTTGTTCAGAATTTTCTTTGTAGGTCTTGAGATTGCTACAATTCCTTCTCTTTTGTTTGAATTCTCCTTTCGGGATATTTTCAATGGTCTTGAGAGGGTGACAGCTGTCCACCCGGAGAATTGAGTTCACGGACGTTGGTTTGCGGAACGCTTTTGTTTGTAGTTTATTATCCTCCATATAGATGGTTATACCCAGAAAGTCCATTAGTGTAGGGGAAATGTTACTGGCTGTTTGAATGTTCCACCTATTTGTGTTGATGTTGCATAAGAACTCTTTGAGTGTGGTCTCTGGTCCCTGCCAGATGTACAGAATATTGTCAATATATCGCCCCCCAATAGAGTATATTGGGGGTGTATTCAGCTAATTTTACATCCCACAGCCCGTATTTCTCCACAAGTCCCATAAGAATACAGGCATATGGTGGAGCAAATTTTGCTCCCGTTGAACTCCCCTGTGTTTGTAGATAATATTTCGAATTGAATGTAAATACATTGTTGGTGAGACAGAAGTATAGCATTTCTAGAATCATATCGTTAGACTCCAAAAAATAAATGGATTTGGTGGCTAGCAATTTTCGCATTGCTTCCTTCCCATCTTCATGGCCAATTGAAGTGTAGTGGCTTAATACTGTAATTGTGGCTAGTAAGCACTCTTCATTCCACAGGGTGTTATTCAGTTTAAGTAGGATGTCTTTTGTATCCTGAATGTGTGATGTGAGGTCCTTCATAAAGGGTTGCAGCTGATAGTCAATGTATTCTCTCAATTTAGAGCAGAGTTAATGCCTGCAACAATAGGTCTTCCAGGTGGATTGGAGTTACTTTTGTGTATTTTCGGCAGGAGGTATAGTGTTGGCATGGTTGGGTGTTCTATATATAGTTTTTTGCGTTCCTCGAGAGTTAGTAAATGGTTTGCATACCAGGAATCCAGTTTCTTTTTTAGGCCTTGGAGTATTTTAGTTGTGGGATCGGCGGCTAACTCCATGTAGCAGGTTGTATCCTTTAATGGTCTATGTGCTTCTGCTATGTAGTCATCAGCGTGTAATAGCACCACGCTGCCCCACTTGTCAGCTTCCTTAATTACTACTTCTTGGAGGTTCCTTAATTAATTGATGGCATTTAATTCGTCGTTTGGCAGGTTCTTTGGAATGAAGCGGTTTTTTTTTCTGGTATTTTTGATGTTTCGCTGTTTGATCTTTTGAGACTGCTGTGGAGTACACGTCGATGGTATTGCCCGGGGGCAGTTGAGGGCAGAAAATGGATTTGGAAGTGATCTTACTGGTGGTGGGGTATGTGGTATCGATACCCAATTCATGTGCTAATGTGAGAGAAGTTGATTGAGCAGCAGGATCATTGGCTAGAGTAGTCAGTAAATGTATATTTTCCAGATCTTGAACTGATAGGGGACTCGAAATTGGTGCTCTACCTTCTCTCTGAATAGGTGGTCTATTATGAAAGAATGCCATCAACTTCAGGGTGCATGTAAATTTGTACAAGTCTATCATAGTTTTGGTAAGGGCCCAAAATGCTGTAGGGCGACATGATAAGCCCCTGTTGAGGATTCCTTCCTGTGCGGTGGTGTTCTGATGGCCCGAGATATTGACCATTAGGTTGTTCGATCCTTCGGTTTTGTTTCCTGTCTCCTACGCGCTCTGGTCATTACTCCTGCAGTTGGTCTTTGCATTGATGTACTTGGGGTATTTTCTGATGGAGTTCTGGTATCTTGAATGGATTGATTCCGGATCCCTAAACAGTGTCTTAGGACCTCCTCTAAAACATTTACCCCTACTTAGTTTGTTGTGGCTATAGTTTCAGACCCTGGTGATCCAGCTTCTGAGCTTGTATCATATGTCTGGCTGGTCTGTGATGTTGATGCTCCTTTTGGGATATTATTCAGACGTTTCCCGAATGTGTAAACTCTCCCAAGTTGGTAATCGATATGATCCCATCGAAATTTCCTGTTTTTGCTTTGAATCAAGTCTTCCTCATATTCATCAATTATTCTGTTGAGTATCTCATAGTTTTAGTGGGAAAACTTGATTCTTCTATTTTCTTTGTGAGATCATCTACTTCTGTTTTGTGTTTGATGTGTTCTTCCTCTGCAATATCTATTAATTGGTGTATCATGTTATAAGATGCCTCCCTCAGATTTTCCTCCCAATCTCGAGACCTACAAAGAAAATTCAGAACACCTAACAAAAAGATTACTATACTGTGGGTATCCCGGAAAACTTTTGGACAAAACCGCCAAAGATTGTGAAAGTCACAAGGATAGAAAAGCCTAACAAAAATCTGATTTCTGACTAATTATCAAAATGGTCACCACTGTATTCGAAAGACCTTAAAAAGACACTGGTATCTCTTGACCAACAACTCATCCCTAATCAGACCCTCCAGGATTATGCGATTTGCAAAAAAAAAAAACGCAAAATCATCAGTTTTGTAAAAATGCTGCAATTTTTACAAAACTGCCCGCAAAATTTCGAAAATGTGATTTTTTTCTTTTCTTTTTTTTTTGACGAATGGCTGTGAAAACAGATATTTTCACCTCTCAATTCCCAACAATATATCTTAAGATAAAACAAAAGCGCTCCAAAAACGCTAAATAAATTCTTAAGCTATTATTAGTGGACCATGGATTGAGGTTACTGTACGCTCAATTCAGTAGCGGGCAACTGGCAAATGTTACTTTTGTGACAAACAATGGCAGCTCAATAACTGACTAAATCTTTCTTCACCACACCAAATTTTCCATCTACAGCAAGTTCGAAATAACTATCTGGAATGCGCGCAATCACAAAACTCTTAAGCTTTGCCTTCTGGATGAATTACACTTCAAGAGAAACAGAACACTGGTCTGGAACAGACGCCTTGAATTGAAACTAAGGGCATTGGAGCAGTAAGACTTCATTAGCCTGCATTCAAAGACTTTACCTGAGTGGAGCGATGGCGACTGGATAGCTGACTGGCAAAGTCTGGTAGACACAATTCTACTCTTATGCATCCTTCAATTTACCCTTTTCATCTCACACATTCATCATCTATCATGACAAAATCGTATTGTCTTTTTACCAATGCAGATATAATTACCGGAAAGCCGTAAGACAAGCACTACTATCCCGTGTTCAATAGAATGCAGCATCATCAACCAACTCAAATACCAATACACCACTTCTACAAAAAGGGTTAAAGTCATGCAACACGATTGGGTTTAGTTAAAACTCAGGGAATCGATGAAGACCAAAAACCTTTTGACCCTTGATCGAAGCCATCATAACCTCACATAGAGCAGCTAAAGACTGCCAAATTCCCTACAACTCTTTGAAACAAAATTATTTTTATACCTTGTTTATTTAATGAATATTTTGTAGACATGTATTCAACATAAGGTATACCCATAAATCACATGATTTGTCTATCATCCAGTAGTTATGCCACTGCTGTTAATACAATCTTTCCCTACCACGTTTAGTGGGTGAGGTAAAGGCCATGTCGCCACAGACTCTGGGGAGGAGCCAGATGAGGCCTCGGTTCGCGGAAGAAGTAATGCTTCCTACCTATGAGCCATCAGGTAGTGTTGCAGCCTCCCCGCAGTGCACAGTCACTGCCTCATCTTTTGCCCAGAGGGTAAAGATACTCTGCCAGTGTTCCAGGCTGGGTGGGGCTGAAAGCTTTCAGCGCGTTGTGACCAGTTTTTTTTAGCAAAAATGAGGGCTAGGTCTGAATTGTATTTTACGCTTTCCTGTGTGTGATTTGTTTAATTGTCCAGGGATCATGCCTCCCAAGTGGATATGCCCTTTATCCCTGTGCAGGAGATTCCCGTGTTCCAATAGTGTCAAAGTTGAGGGCACTCCCCAGGAGTGTCGCATATGGCAAAAGTGTCCACTATCCTAAGAAAGATTTGAGTAAGCCAAAGAGGTATGCCCTGTGCAAAATGTAGAATTGGTGCTCTTTTCCAATTGCCGCTGCTAAGTTGTGGAACACCCTGCCCATTCATATTGCTGAAGCAGACTCCCTTAGGTCCTTTAAAAACATTTGAAAACCAGGCTTTTTTCAGTATAGTTCCCTGTTGATTAGTCTGCATTGCGATAGTACTTTGGCACCTGAGGCTTTTAGTTTGCTCTAGAAAATTCTGTCATGTCATATCAAAATTTAGCTGAGCATTCCAGGACACCTTACGGGGGTATATCAAGACCCTTCCCCATTCTTTGAAATTGCATTTTAACAAGCTGTATGAAAGGAATATCTTTATTCTCTCTGAACCAGATAGCTATGTGCCCACCACTTCAGTGTCACTCAAAGCAAGATAATTAGTCTCATAATTACCAGCTCCTAATCATCTTGTGCCCTGTGCCCAAAGGGTCTCCCAATCGCACAAATCAAACCGAAATTAGGGCCTGCAGATCACTCATATAATGAGGATCTGTTGAGTTTTTCACTTCCGGCTTTCAGTCAATTCAATTAAAAAAAGTCTTTAATGCGATTATTCATCTTAAAAGACAGGAATTTAAAATAAAATACATGATACAACTGGGCGGTACCATAGTTACAACATAAAATCGGCTTTCAGACTCAACTAAAACAACTGAATCTGTTTAACCCTGCCAATGACCTGATCATCAACACTTCCAAAACAAAAATGTTCGCCTTTGTGAAGAAATGGAAGCATTTCCTTGGCAGTTTGGCAAACAACATATGGACGCTCTTGCGACTGCCAATATCTAGCCGTCACAATTGACTGCAAATTGATCTAAACAACTCATATTGACCAAATAAAAAACAAAGTGCACCAAGGGAGTCAAATGGTTCTCTACCATCTATGGTGGTCGAGCAATTACCCTTCCGATTTTGGCCTTGAAAGTCAAACTTCTCCCACTTACTTTAATACTTCTCGATGGGATTTCTGCTATGCAGATCAACATCCTTAACCTATTATACATGCAAAATGTTAGGTTCTTACTCAATTGAAAGGTCAATTGAAAGGTCTCCACTCAGTGAATTCTTCGCCTTGAAGTGAACTTAAAATTCGTAAGAAGCCTACATTGAGCTTCTGTCTTAAAAAAAGTTAATCCTTGAAGAGATATCTACCAATGATCCAACCTGGGGCTCGGAGAGCCTTCCCTGAACTCTGAGAACCGAATAGCAAGGCTTGACTGACATTCCACAGAAAATGAGTAAATACTGCCAAAGCCGTTTCGTGCGCAGAACTAGTTGTAAGGGTAGCATCACAATCGCAGCTTCTCTTGGCTCCCAACCGGGTTGGATATTTTCTTCCACAGGGAATTTCCATAGTGAATGGAACAGGAAATGCCTTCAAACAGATATTGGGAAAAACGCTTTAGTATTAACTGGGATTTTAGAATGATAACACAGAAATTCCCATGGCTTTGTGTCTCTCTTTTGATCTTCGACCAAAACCACGTTTAGCTATTTTGTTTTTTTATAACTGTGTAATATTTCCCTAAAGGATTAAAATGATTGCACCCAGAACAGATATTGTGTACTTCTTTTTTTACTGCACAAAATCCCAGGTTTCACGATCTCTTCCTCTGAGGTCGCTGTGGAGGGTTTTTTATCTTTTTTTTCCCTGTGGAGGGGTTTTTCAATAGATTCTTATAGAATGTGGATGTTCCAAGATATAGCAAATGCAGTCTCCCAGAAGAAACAGCCAATTGCTTGCACCTTGCATCAATGCCATGGCCATCTTTGGAAAACAAGTGATGATGGGTGGGGTTCAGCATTCATAATGCCAACATGCTCTCTTGCAAAAGAAACAGCCACGCAATCACATCTTGCATGGATACCACTGCCTCTCTGGGAAACCAACTAACATGGCGTTTCAGCATTCAAAAAATCTATCAACTTTGTGGTTGTAGACGGACAGCTGGCACTTCCCACCAAAAACCAGGTGAGCAAACCCTCTGAACTCTGAGCGGTCATCACAGGGGTGAGTTGTGGTATGCATTGGTGGCACAGAAAGAATGGTGTTTCTCTAGTAATAGGGGTGTCTTTCATAGATTCACATGCTTGAATATTACCCGTCGTCAAAGTGGGAGTCCCATGGTACATAAAATAGCAGTAATATATGCATATATAGATGAAAAAATTACATAATCATACATATAGAGCAATTAGATATAAAGATATCATAAAGTTAAGAAAGTACCATAGAACAGAATAGGCCCATAGCAGCCTAAGGGAGAATTCACTTTAGTAACATATCAGTGTAATTTTAATGGTCCACATTCCAGCCAATCAGGCTGCAGCACCCTCTAGAACCTTCTCCTCAGAAGCTCAAGTCCTCAGATTTTCTACCACACGTCGTGTGATGAAAGTCTCCCTGAGATCTGCTCAGTTTTCTACTTTCACAGCTCATTTCTACTTGACAAATGTCTTCCTCAAGGAAATCTTTATTTAGACAATGTTCATCCTGTGGCAAACTGAGACTGTTTCTTGAAGATTCACACAGTAAATGCATTTACTGTCTCTACCCGGACCATGAAGTCAAGAACTGTAAGTACTGCCGTTCATTTTCTGCTAAAACTTAAAGAGACAGAGAGGCCCGTCTCCTTCTGTGGCTACAGAAGTTGAAGACCTCTGAGTCAGTGGTCTCGGATGTTGAGAGTGTCTCTTCATTTCATTTCAAGGCCTCTCAGAAGCGTGAACCAGAGCCGGAGATGCCCTCTCCATTCCTCAAGAAAAGAAGACTTACTGAAGTCTCTAAGAATGTCTCCCCACAGGACTTGCCTCCAACGCCTACGGGACCTGGTTCTCTGGCGTCGCAGTCCAAAGCCGTGCCATCATCTTCAAAAACAGGGACTCACTCGTCGACGGGCTCGTCAACGCGTCCGTCGACGACATCGACGATGACTAAATCAGTTGATGCTGTCTCTACGTCGTCGTCGACATGTTCAATGTCTTCAGGGACTACGTCGACGACGTCCACCTCGTCAACGACGACCTATGAGGTGAGACCCATTACTTCTATCATTAAGATCTCGTCGACGACTGCCAAGACCTCATCATCGACGAAAAAGCTTCCGTCGACGTGTCCATCTTCGTCGACGCGTCCATCTTCGTCGACTAAGGCAACACCATCGCCGACGGGACCCAGCCTGTCGACGGGAACCTCTTCGTCGACGGTGACAACTCCGTCGACGGTTGCACCCTCGTCGACGGTCCCACCTTCGTCGACGAGTAAAATTCCAACAACGACATCCTCGTCGACGGAGACATCTACGTCGACGCTACCCTCTTCGTCGATGGCGTCGTCGATGGTGAAAAAACCTTTGTCGACGAAGAATAAAGGGAAGTCACATCCGTCAATGGCTACGGATTCTTCATCAGCAGACCCAGCTCTGACAATTCAGCCTTCTTCTGAATCTTCTGCCGCTTCGTTGACGAGCTCGTCAACTTCACACCATCCACTGGCCACAGCCACCACCATCACAGTGGTCACTGCTTCAATGGTTAAAAGACGGGTACCTCTTCTGCATTTAAGTCCTGTAAAGAGTGGCTCTGCTCTTCCTGAACAATTGTTTCAGTCCGTGGAGGAGGACTCTAATAATGGCTCATATGTCGATGATGTTTTTCGACCTGCGTCTAGCCCCTCTGAACTTAAGATCAAGTGCCAGGACTATGACGAGGAGGAGGAAGAAGAAACCGAACATGGGGCAGATCTTTTCCCCATAGAGCACTCTGAAACACCCATAACGGGACAGATGACACAAATACCACTGTCTTTAGTTTCTAATTTGCAGCACATGCTGGATGATTACAATCGCAGGTTTCCGCCATCTAGGCCTGCTTCTCCAGCTCCGCAACCTCCTCCACAAACACAAGTTTCTATACCTACAGTAACACCCAGATCACTAGTACGCCTTCAGCAGGATACTGATGATGAGGAACAGGACCCCCAAAACACAGATCAAGATGACGATGACAACGTCCTCACTGATTGGGATGACTACAAGGCTCAAACACCTTCTACTCCACCAACATCGCCAAGAGCTTCACCTCCAGTGGACATTGGCAGCTTTCACAACTTGATGGTCCGTGCTGGCAAAAGGTTTCACCTGACTTTAGAGGATCTTCCTCAACGGCAAACCCACACCACCCCGATCATCAATCACATTTGGAAGGAAGGTCTCAAATTAATGGAGCGGCCTAATTCAAGCCTGGCCGTTTTACCTAGACTTGATAAAAAGTATAAAGCGCCTGCCAATTCTCCAGAATGCCTCGTTTCTCAGCCGAAGGTGGATTCCATCATCACACAGGCGGCTCAAAAAAGGTCTTGCAATCCTGCCACACCTCTCACATCTCCCCCTGATCAAGGAGGACGCAAATTGGATTCAATCGGGAAAAAGTTTACCACTATGGCGGCCACAACAGTTAGGGCGGCTAATTCCCTAGCAATTCTTGGACGGTATGACCGCCAGATATGGTCAGAAATTACAGCATTAATTCCACAATTTCCGGATGCCATCCGCGCGAAGCGCAAGCCATTGTACAGGAGGGAGAGAAGATCTCTTCAGAGATCATCGACTGTGCCATCGACATCTCATCTACGGGATTCAGGCAATTGGCTGGGGCCGCTCTGTGGCGACGCCAAGGATGGCTAAAGTCAACTGCATTTCGACCAGAGGTTCAATCACGAGTGCTTGATCTACCCTATGATGGCGATTCGCTCTTCGGCAAACATGTTGATGACGCTCTCGAATCCATTAAAAAGGATACGGGTACGGACCGGGCTTTAGCAACCCTCCAATATAAGAAACGGCCGTTTCGAGGAGCACGTGGTAGGGGCGGCAGCTCTTCCACTTTTCGTGACTCCAACCAATATCGTTCCTATAACTACAATAGACAACGAAATAACTACTAGTCTCAAAATCACCAGACCAATTCAAAACCATACCAGAGAAAAACCACGTACAGAGGTGGTTCCAATGCTAAGAAACAGTGACAACCCCAGCGTAAAGTACACACCGTCTGTGAAAATTGGAGGTCGGATCTCCAAGTCCATCTTAAATTGGTCAAACATCACCTCCGATCATTGGGTCCTGGATGTAATCTCAAAGGGACATACTCTAGAATTTATAAAAATTTCCTCCCAACCACCCACCTACTGGTCCGCCCCCACCTCATTACAGAGATCTATTGGCTCAAGTCAAATTGATGATCAAAAATGGGGCTGTCGAAGTGGTAACGCAGGGGCAGCAGGGCAAGGGCTTTTACTCCCGCTTCTTTTTAATCAAGAAAAAGTTGGGAGAGTGGCGCCCTATTTTGGACTTGCGGGCCCTGAACAAATTCATCACAGCAAAAACATTTCAAATGTTAACACTATTTCAAATTTTAAATTACCTCAATCCCGGAGAATTCTTCTCCACTATCGACCTCCAGGACGCATATTTTCATGTGCTGATTCACCACAAACACAGAAGATATCTTCGTTTCACAGTCGGACACCTGCACTTCCAGTTCAAAGTCCTGCCATTCGGCCTTCGCTCAGCACTGAGGGTCTTTACAAAGATCATGGCTCCGGTAGCTGCTTTTCTGCGCCTGCAAGGCATCCAATTTTACCCTTACCTGGACGACTGTCTTATAAAGGCTTCATCATACCAGGTGGCGAATCACCATACTCAGGTCTGCATCTCGCTTTTTCGCACCTTGGGCCTTTCAGTCAATCGCCAAAAGTCACACTTTCTCCCATCACAACAGCGAGATTTTCTAGGAGCCTTGCTAGATTCTCAACTGGCAAAGGTGTTTGTCTCCCAGGAATGACAGGACCGCACACTCAAGATGGTATTTTCCCTGCAGTGAAAACAGTACGTTTCTGTCCGGATGTTAAAATCATTCCTGGGCATGGCCTCCTCTTGCATACATCTGATTCCACATTGCAGACTACATATGAGAGTGGTACAAGAGGAGCTAGACAAGCAGTGGAAACAGATCTCGGGGTCGTTCAACGACAAGATTCACCTCACGCCCCGCATTCAATCTGCACTGGAGTGGTGGGCTCACCCTCCAAACATCTCCATGGGACGACCTTTTCGAGAGATGGCTCCGACATTGACTCACACGTCATTGGAAGGTTGGGGAGCACACCTCGAAGGAATGTCCGTCAAAGGAAAGTGGACTGCGCTCCAACACACGTGGCACATAAATGGCCTAGAACTTCTGGCAATTTTCCTTGCCCTAAAATCTTTCCATAGGGTAGTCCAGGGCCAATCGCTGCTGGTGCGGACAGACAACACCACCAGCATGCACTACCTCTACAAACAGGGTGGCACGAGGTCTCTTCTGCTCTCCAGACAAGCACAAGAAATATGGGAATGGACGATTCACCATCAAGTCGATCTCTCAGCGATCCATGTGCAGGGTGTCTCCAATGTCCTAGCGGACTCACTCAGCAGGTCTCTCACAGACAATCACGAGTGGGAACTCAATCAACCAACTCTAGAGTTCATCTTCTGTCAGTGGGGCCATCCACAGATGGATCTTTTTGCGACTACCACCAACAGGAAATGCCAACGCTTTGCAAGTCGTCATCCCCACAGAGAGTCGAGCGGGAATACATTTTCGATCAATTGGTCGAACGAATTCATCTACGCTTTCCCTCCGCTCCCTCTAGTTCCGCGCCTGTTACACAGGATGAGGCTTCAACCCTGTCATATCATCCTATTAGCACCCAGTTGGCCACGGCGCCCATGGTACACGGATCTCCTCCTGTTTTCTCAGAGCGATCCAATTCCGCTTCATCCTCTGCCTCACCTCCTGACAATGAAGAAGGGGCAAACCTGCCATCCAAATCCGGCGCATCTCCAGCTACATGCCTTGAACCTGAACACAATGAGTTTGTACGTCTGAACATCGAAGCAGATTACAGAGAAGTGCTGGCTCACGCTCGCGCTCCATCCACCATTAAAACCTATCAACTGAAGTGGAAGCGTTTCTGTGTCTGGTGTCACACTAAAGCCTTGGATCCAATGACTGCCAAGCCTGAACAGATTCTGCCTTTTTTCCTGTTCCTTGCAAAATCAGGACTTTCTCATTCCACTCTTAAAGTCTTCTTGGCAGCACTCTCCCGCTTCCGTCATGATGGTTCCACGTCATTATATTCCTCTCGAATTATCCAACAGTTTTTCAAGGGCCTCTTTCGGATGTTTCCGCCCATTTGTCGCCCTCCGCCTGCTTGGGGCTTAAATTTGGTCCTCACTCAGCTCCTCCTACCTCCTTTCGAGCCCATCCATTCAGCGGGCTTAACATTCCTCACGTGGAGAGTTGCTCTTTTACTTGCACTAACATCCTCCAGGCGAGTAAGTGACATTCAAGCATTTATGATCCAACCTCCTTTTCTTCATTTTTCTAAAGAAGCGGTTACACTACGCACCTATCCAAAATTTATTCCTAAGGTTCCAAGGGACTTCCACCTTAATGAACCTGTCATCCTTAAGACATTTTTCCCTAATCCTCGGTCTCCTGCAGAACGTTCCCTGCATTCTTTGGACTTAAACCGTTGTTTGAAATTCTACATTCAACGCACTGCGCCTTTTCGAAAATCAGATCAGCTCTTCGTGGCCTATGGCTCAATCTGCAAAGGACAGCCAGTTACCAAACTATCCATCACTAGGTGGATTTCCTCTCCCATTGCTTTTTGCCACCAACGGGCTGGAAAGCCCCTCTCTACTCTGTACGAGCTCCACCCACAAGGGCGGTGTCAACTTCCACAGCCCTCTTTGCGGGAGTGCCTCTACGCTACATCTGCATAGCTGCCACGTGGTCGAGCAGACACACGTTTACGAAGCACTACTGTCTCGGATCAGCAGACTCCGAAGACGTGGCTGTGGTACAAGTGGTGCTACGGAATCTTTTCCAATAAGGTGAGCCTCTGTTTCTTCCCGCCTCCAGTCATAAAGGTATTTTCTCTTGAATCATAGTATGCACAGTTTTACGTTGAATTGTGTTATGTACTTTGTTTTGTGCTACCTTTATGACTCATGTTGTGTTTACTGCTTTCTATTCTTATTCAAGCATGTGAATCTATGAAAGAAACCCCTAATACTGGAGAAGAACATAAGTTACTTACCTGTAAACTGTGGTTCTCCAGCATTGGTGTCTTTCATAGATTCACATGCGACCCACCCTTCCTCCCCTCAGAGGCTCTCTTCTCCTCATGCACTCTTGGTCACTTTGTGCTACGAAAACCTAAGGTCTTGAGATGCTAAGGAAAAGGTTCTAGAGGGTGCTGCAGCCTGATTGGCTGGAATGTGGACCATTAAAATGACACCGATATGTTACTAAAGTGAATTCTCCTTTAGGCTGCTATGGGCCTATTCTGTTCTATAGTACTTTCCTAACTTTATGATATCTTTATATCTAATTGCTCTATATGTAAATATGTATGATTATGTAATTTGTTCATCTATATATGAATATATTACTGCTATTTTATGTACCGTGGGACTCCCACTTCGACGACTGGGAATATTCAAGCATGTGAATGTATGAAAGACACCAATACTTGAGAACCGCAGTTTACAGGTAAGTAACTTATGTTCATCTGTTCCTTCACATGAATCTAAAATCTTTATCTAATTATCTACAACAAATATTTCCTGCGCCACAGGATCTTGGCACTGCGCATAGAACTAACATTTATGGGAGCAGGGGAAAAAATAAAAATAGAAGACCAAAAGAGAAACAAGAAAATAAAAGCTTGTGGGCAGCCGCAGCATCGGTTGGGGCTTCAATAGCTGGTCCTAGACTGCTTTGAGTGAAGTCATGGAAACTAGACTCCACTCAGAGAGGTCTATTAAAAAAATTATATTTTAGAGGATCAAAACTATTTGGCAATGAACTTGATGACATGGTGTAAAAAGCAGCGGAAAAGTAAAACATTCTCAAACCTTTTAAGCTGGGGTCTAGAAAGTAATCCTTTATGTTCAAGTATCCTCTCCAAATTCTTCAGGACGAGATTTCCTTTCGAGGCCAAGCTGGGTTTGCTCAAGTCGACCTATGAGGACTGGACCAGGTAAGCAGGAAGTGACCTCCCTATGCAGTCCTACTCACTTATTTGGATCAGTCACTACGATCCTGCGCACTAGGGTGCCAGAGGAAGAGGTGTCCTGCCTTTTGGACCCAGGAGGCAGCGGTTCCCGCGCAAGAGTGCATACATGGGCACTGGAACATGCCAGGGAGAAATACAGCTCCTTCCTATGAGGTTAGGACTGGAGCTTTGCTTCTGTAGAGCTACAGACACTTTAAACATGCCTAATTCAAAGTGGAATACTCTGCTAAAACAGTTTCCATTGATTTCAAGCTGAAAATAAATGATTAGGGACATAAAATGCCACTAAATGTTCATATTTGGCCCTCTAAATTTCCATATTTGTGCCACAAAATGTGCTAATCCATGCCGCAATATCCTGGGGATCTGCCTAATGGACCAGATGGACAATTTCCCACAAACAGGTTTCAGGAGAGCCAAAAATCTCAAATAAATCCTGGGTAAATTGGAATTTGTCGACTAGTGTAACAAACCTAAAACTAATTATTTGGTAAACCATGTGGGTTCTACATTTGCCACAACTGCAATGCATGCAAATTGGGGGCCAACAAACAAGTGGAATACAAGCATGATTCAGATACTACTCTCATACTGATACTGATTGACACGGAAAGACTCCTTGTGTGCGGACGGGCTTTGTGGTGTTTTTGACCCTCATCTGTGCCAGCAACTCGCCGGACCCGCTGCGCGGGTCCCGCAGTGCACCAGACTCTGTGCGAGCCTTCAAAGAGGAGGGGCTGCTCTCACCTCCTACGAGCGTTACCTGATCGGGGCTGCGAGCAAGAAAGCAGGGACTCCACTGTCCAGGAGTCCCTGCGAGCCCAATCATCAACACCTGGGCTGCTCTCCCTGATCGCCACGCCCCCCCCCCGCCTACGGAGGTGAAAGCGGACGCCTGGAGCTGATTCATGGGATACTGATTGACACGGAAAGACTCCTTGTGTGCGGACGGGCTTTGTGGTGTTTTTGACCCTCATCTGTGCCAGCAACTCGCCGGACCCGCTGCGCGGGTCCCGCAGCGCACCAGACTCTGTGCGAGCCTTCAAAGAGGAGGGGCTGCTCTCACCTCCTACGAGCGTTACCTGATCGGGGCTGCGAGCAAGAAAGCAGGGACTCCACTGTCCAGGAGTCCCTGCGAGCCCAATCATCAACACCTGGGCTGCTCTCCCTGATCGCCACGCCCACCCCGCCCATCACCTACCTATCAAGGGAAAGCATCATCCCCGCTGCGTGAGAGCACCGGGAGAAGCCCGGGACAAGGGCGGGACCGTCTGTGGCCAAGGAGGCTGGGCTGGGCCCGGTCCTTAATATTTTCTATATATTTTTTTTTTCTTCTTTTTTTTCTTTTTTTCTCATTTTGCCTACTGCTGTGTTCTGTTTAGTCAGCTCCTGGGTACCTCATATGTTAGGGTCTCCCCCAGGTATGTCTAGCTGACTACCTCCCTGTGTAGGAGTTTCGATCCTTGGGCCTCTCGATAAATACTTTGAGAAGGCTAACAAGGAAATAGATAAAGAAATCTCACTAGCAGAGAAACGTGCTGAGCGTCGTCGCTCTATAGAACAACTTAAAAAAAAAAACAATGACTCCCCCACCAGATCTAAATAACACACAAGATTTGGGCAGTATTGGTAGGCTGGACAGAGATATTGATCGATTTAGCACTGATCAAATCCCAAGTATCTTCCGTGCCCATAACACATCTTCCGCTCACTCTGCTATAAATAGTGAAGGCAATATAAATAGCCCTCCTACTGCTTCCAATAGCCTTATTGACCTAAATACCCCTGTTGCCCCGTTCATAGCCCCACAACTTCATTCAACTTTTACTAAACACACTATAGATAGCGTAGTTCCTACTGAGAAAATTCCGCAAAATACTAAGAGTGATACCGGAATTAAGACCATGAATCTACGTAGGGTTGTTTGTTCCCCGCCAAGAAAAAAAAGGAAAAAGGGTGGTGTTAAAAGAAAAGCCCCAAACCATCAGGGCTCCTCTCCCCTTCTAGTTAATCCTAATACCAAACCAAATGAACTTCCTGTGAGGGAGGTACCACCAGGTACCCACCTCATACCTTCCCTCCTTGAAGAAATGCCTCTCATGTTTAATAAAGAGCATATTGAACTCCTCGATAAATTTTTAAAATCATATATGCTCCCAATAATGGAGAGAGTTAGGATTCTGGGGGAAAAATGGATAGCCTCTTAGCCTCAGCTAATCCACCCACAATTCCCCACTTAACGAATTCCAAGGTCCAGTCCCAACCGAAAGATCAGCCTAGTACCACTACTATGATATCAAGTAAACCCCAAAAGAAAAATGGAAACATAACTTCTAACAACTCTAAAGCTCCCCAAACATCAACTAAACCGACGCTAGTACCCAAGTCAGTTAAAGAGAAGCCCGTGACGGCTCCAAATAAACTAATTCCACCTACAAATAAGGCAACTATGTTCCCAGGGGTAGACAAAACAAAAAACACAAACCAAAAAGTAACACTAAACCGTAGAAACACAGTGGACTTACCCCCTGACTGGACTTACCCCCTGACTCAGCACACTTTGTGATCCTTTTAACCGGTGTCCCCCGATCACAAATGGAAACCTGGAACATAATGTAAACCTGAAAAATAAAGTCATCTTCTGGCTGAGAGCAAATAGACCCCTCCCTGCTCACTTAAATGGAGAAATTATCTCGGTAAGAAGATGCAATTGGGTGGGTCTTCGTCCGAAAGATATAGATGGAGATATTGTAATTATTAATTTTAAAGACCACAGAGTCGTATCATATATAAGTGACTGGTACTCAGGAAATAAGGAAGGAGGTATTACCACACAAAATCTAAGCTATTTTTACACAGAGGCTTTGCTTAGACCCCCTGTTCACCCCAGATCAAGTAGAAACACCCACCCCCTGCATTTGGCTAATTGTACGCCCCTTTTTTCACGTCCTGTTAATAATCCCATCACCCCCTTTCCCTTTCCTCCCCGCTGTCATCTCCCTGGCCACCTTCCCATACCAAATAACCATACTAACTATACCCATTACAACGAGAATTGGAACATTCCGTTGTACAATTTGTATGAACCCCTCTCGGGGTTGGACTTTAATGATTGACTTGTTTTTCCATTTACAGATCCAGGGGCTAACTTCGATTGTACGGGTATCCTCTCTACCCCAGATACTGTTCCTTCTTATGTTGAAGTATTTAAGGATAAGCCATTGCACTGTGAAAATGGGAAGTCTGACCTTCTTGGTGGGGCCTGGGGTACGAAATTGGAAGTAAATGCGGAGGTTCAGGCAGCAGTGACTCCAGAGGTTGATGAAAAGATGACAGGCCTTAATGGAGAGTCCCTTACTGGTAGCTGGGAACCTGTGTTGGTAGTTTATGGTATGGCTGGAATAGATAGAATAGACAAAAGGAGTGATGATGTACCCCTACAGGTTGCATTAAGTTATAGGGGGTCTTTTGATGATAATGTAGCTCCTCTACCACAGGATGCATCACCCTCCCACCTTAAGGCCAAAACTACTCACCAGACGGTCTTAAGTGGCACCAAGTTTGGTAGTTGGAACATAGCTGGCCTTGAGTCCCGTATGTGCATCCCGGATTGGGTGAACTTTATACAGCAAGGTGATGTATGGTCATTCCAGGAAACCTGGGCACACTCACCGGTGTTCTTTGTTGGCTATTTAAACTTCAGTAAACCAGCTATTAAAGGTCACAGAGGTCGTGCCATGGGAGGTTTGACCACCTGGGTACGCCAGTATGATGGTGTAAGAGTGGAGGAGGTTCCAATAGATAGCCCCGATATATTAATAGTTAGTGTAAAATCTACTAAAGGTCTTAACATTCTTTTGATTAACATCTATGTAAGGGGCGTTCAAGGTGGTAGGGTCTCTCCAACCCGCCGCCTTTTGGATGATTTCCTATCAGGTGCATCTGCAGATCGGCTTACGGTTGTGACGGGGGACTTCAATTCCTGCTTTGAACCCCTAAGTTCAGATGATGCCTCACTCACTGAGGCTGAAGATATGACCTGGGGGATTCCCCAGCTTGAGCTACCCCGGATTGGGAAATGGACACAATCTGCTACATTTATTAAAGGGTTGTGCCTGGACCAGGGCTTGCGAGCACTAAACGGTAGAGTGCGATCAGACAGGACGGGTAGACATACCTTTAGCAATGGCAGAAACAGCAGCCGCATTGACTATATTTTAGTCGATGTTAAGCTGTGGTCTGCAGTTGAAGACATGGTGGTTATGACCCGCCCTGAAAGTGATCATGACCCGCTGGTAGTGGAACTTAGGGACCACAGCTTTCATGGGTCAGAAAGTTGTAGCCCAAATGTCGTCCAGGATGAAGTCGTACTTTGTAACGATATGAGAAGGGTACGCTGGCCTAAAATCTCTGTTAATGTAGAGGCAGGTAAGGAGATTAGATCTTTGGTAGCTAACTCTTTGGAAGAAATCGTTAAATGTGAGTAACAGGAAGAAATCAATGCATCAATAACTAACATTCACACCTGTCTATTTTTGGAGTTGAAAAAGCTGTTTGTGAAGTCTATCTCCAAGCAGGGTAGGAGGGGAAAATTGAAAACCACAACCTGGTTTAGCGAGGATTGCCATCGGACCCATAAGGATCTTAGCCAAATCAGGTCTTGTTGAAAGGCTTATAATGATGCCAAGCACAAAGCCAAGACCAACTGGGATGAGGAACGGTGGCTATCATTAACTGAAGCATGTAACTCGCGGAATATGCGACAGTTATGGCATTTAATAAAATGGGGTACATCGCAGGAAGACCGCCCAAGCCCTGCTTCGGTAGGCCAACATCAGTGGGTTTGCTATTTTGAGGAACAATTTAAGAACCACAGCAGTGCCCAGGTTGACATTCTTTGCTCCGCGCTGGCTGCTCCTCTCAAGTTTACGAGCAGTGAAGTTAAACATGCCTTGCAATCTATTCCAAAGGGCAAGGCACCAGGCCCGGATTGCATACCAGCTGATTTATTTCAGCAAGATCAGGATCTCTGGGTCCCTTATATAGTCATACTTGCAAATGCTCTAGCCTCTGGTGCCAAGGTCCCCGAGTCCTGGTTTGGGGCAGAAATCCTGCCAATTTACAAGAAAGGCGATCGGTCGGTTCCTTCCAACTACCGGCCGATCAGCCTTATAGATGCGGTTCAAAAAATCACAGCCCGCCTTGTTCTTGGCAGGATTCAGGACTGGATTTGTGAGTTTAACATCCTTACTCCACTCCAGGCTGGCTTTAGGTCCCATGTGAGCACCCTTGACCAGGCCTTTCGGTTCATTTACTGGAAGACTGTCATTTTAGGTAAAGGTATGCTTTATGCAGCCTTTGTGGACCTAAGGTCTGCATTTGACCTTGTCCCAAGGGCAAGGTTGTGGAACTGTCTAGTGAAGTTGGGTATGCCAGCCCCACTTTTACGCCTCTTGGTGAACTACACGCTCAAACTTTTGCCCAAGTACATTGGGGTAAACCAGGGGAGGTAATGGATAGATTTCCTGTTGCTAAAGGTGTAAGGCAAGGGTGTGTCTTAGCCCCTACCCTTTTCTCCTTATATATAAACGGGGTTATTAATTATTTTATCAACCACTCAACTGATGCCCCGTCCCTGGCTGGAATGAAAATCCCTTTGCTCATGTTCGCTGACGACACTCTTTTAATTTCTAAGACCAGACAGGGTCTTCAACAGGCCCTAACAAGGTTTGAACTGTTCTGCAGCGAGCATGAGCTTGAGGTGAATGTGTCAAAAACAAAATTCATGATACTAAGAGGACACATCCCGATTACAGCAAGGGTTACCATGGGGGGCACTTCCCTGGAACAGACTAAACTGTTTACCTATCTTGGAGTAACGTTTAGTGAGACCCTTAGTTGGTCCCAACAGGTTGACCTATTGGCATTAAAGCATGCGCAGATAGGAGGAGCCGTGATTAAAGAACATAAAAGCTCCCTTACCAGGCCCATGTCCCCTTTAATGAAGATTTATGGAACAAAAGTTCTACCCTCTATCCTGTATGGGGCGGAGCTCTGGGGCTACAGTAATCTGGATCCCCTGAAAGCTGCTCAAAATAAATTTCTTAGGGTGGCCACTTGTCTCCCACAGTCAACACCACGGATTCCACTTCTGTATGATCTTGGGTGCCAGCCGGTGGAGGACCAAGCCAGATTGCGACCACTAGCATTCTGGCGCCACCTCTGGACAACGCCTGAACTCCGACTTTATGCAAGAGCTTGTATCGAGGTTAGGGATCTTCCTGGTGCATACAATATAGGTTGGTTTAAGGATTTAAGAACCACGTTGTGTGCCTTGGGGCATGGAGAACTATGGTTAAATCCCGGTACTGCAACCTTTCCCTCTAAAAAGGATTTGAAGAGTCAATATTGGGAATGGGTTGTACAAAAGAGACATTCGGGACTGACTGCTAGCAACCTTACTGGTACATTCGTAGTAGCGATGGATGCCCCCTGCCTTGAAAAATACTGGGATGTTATAACCAAGCCTCTGGACCGCAAATTATTCCACCAATATAGATGCGGTTCTTTGCCCTTAAGGGAGTTTACAAAAACGTGGGGTAAGGGTGGGTCTGGGCACTGTCCTAGGTGCTCAGGACAGGGTGAAAGTATAAATCATTTTCTTTTTGTCTGCCCGCTGTATGCTGCCCCTAGATCAAAGTGGTTAAGTCCAGTTTGTAGAAGTTTGGGAACCCGCTTAGCAGCAAATACAAGCAGGATTCTAAGGACAGTTCTGTCGCCTGTGATTGTAACTGGTGTAGTGAAATATTTAGGATGGGCTTGGATTTTAAGAACAAGGTTCATTAACTCGATTTAGGTTTTTAGCCTAAAAATGTTAGGCTTTTTATTGATTATGTATTAAAGTGTAACTGTCTATAGTGCCCAAGCTACTATGGTTATCCAATTGAGGATCTAGTGTAATTTTAAAAAGGAAAAAATTCTCTTCAAATGAAGTCCTGTATAAATGATTTAATACGATCTTAAACTGTTTTAATACTGTTTATATACTATTTTTTTAAAAATCAATACATGTACCTTTTGCTATTGTAATTTGTGATGCATGTCTTTTATGATGTAATAATCGAATAAAGACTTCTTTGAATTGAATTACTACTCTCAAAATCAGGGATTAGATCACTTGTACTTCAACATACACCATCTACATCATAATCTGCCTGTGTAATAAAGTCTATGTAGGCAGTACAATCAGAGCACTCAAAAAAGAATTCTGGAACACTACCGTAACATTAACGAAAATGATATGGGACCTTTAAATTCTTTGGTCTGGAAGTTGTGAAACCCTCCTCCCGAGGGGGTAACAGGGAACTCACAATGAGGCGAAAAGAGAGGGAATACATTATGCGTTTGAATACCATGACAAAAGGACTCAACAAAGATGCAGAAATGCATTATTGGCTGCATTAATTATACTAACTGTGCCCCAAATGTTTTCTCACCATTTACATGGTTATTGCACTGGGGAATCAGTAGGTTAGCTCTCCTCCCGTGCACTGGCTAGCGCCTAAGAACACGAATATCTCTTTTCTCATGATATGACCAATATCTCACACATGGCACGATGACTTGGTAATACTATACCCTACCCCCCCTCCAACACCTTTGGCGAGTTTGGACTCTCACTCTCATCTTCATTTTGAATGCATTTACCTAGGTTCAGCTATAAAACATGACTTACGCCAAGGACCGAAAGACCACGCATTTAAGAGGCGTATGACCTGATGTCTATCATTAACGGATGCAAATCAAATTATGCCCCATAAGACATAAGCGTGCTCAATTATTCAAAGTAATTTCATGACTGTATGGTCAATGTATGCTTTCTTCTACATTCCTCTGGAGTGAGGAATTTAGTGTCTGCTTTAAAATTCAAGTATGTCACACTTTTTTTTTTTGCCCCTAGATCACTATTTGGCTTTCCCGAATGTTTAGTAGTAACTCTTCTATTGCTCCCATTCATTTCCCCATTTAAATTATCCTGTTTACAGAGATGAATCATTTCCCTTGTTATGTTTTCAGCTCGAGTACAGTTTTTTTTCCTGATTGCATGCCCGGCATGAATAGGTTTCATTTTTTACGATTCATTGTTAGTAACTCTTCTGTTGCCCCCGTGCGTCAGCAGCAGGTTCTGACAGAAACAGATTCTGACGTCTGCCTCAGAATCTCTATAATTGACTGGAGCCCTTCCCGGGACTCTTCATGTTCCTGGGACCGCAGAGACTGCCTGACTTCACCATTTAAGGGAAGACCGTCCATCTGCCCAATTGCCTCCGAGCGCTCACTTACCTTAACCTTTCTGCATTCAAATTAGTTATCCATATCGCCAGGCGATCTTACAGCGTTTATCCATGCCAGCCATGCTGCCCGTTTTGCTAACAAAACAGAGATGATTCAGTGGTCCAGATGTGAGGTATTAGCCCTAAAGGTAAATCCATGCTCTAGAGCACATAAGTGCTTCCCAGCTCTTGATCAGCCCATAAGCCCTTGCATAGAGTGCCACTGGGCACCAGATGAGGATGGAGAGCGCACACAGTGCCCCAATAGATGCAGTTAGAGGGCTGAGCGAGCCTAAGGACAACATCAAGGCGTTCTTAATTAACGGCAGATCCCTGCCTAAACATGCGAAGGATCTTTGGTTGCTTTTGACGATGGATTTTGAGATCATGTTCCTGACTGAGACATGGCTGAAAGACGAAGCTCTTACCGCTGTGGCACTTGCTATTCCGGCGGGTTTCAAAATCTGTTGTGCGAATAGGCAGGGAGAAAAAAGAGGTGGTGCGGTGGCAATTATTACGAAAGAATCCTGGGAGGTTACATGTTCATCACTGACAAACATGGGCTTGATTGAAGGCCTCAATTTCTGCATTAAGATGAACCCTACGATCTCCTTTGCAGGCCTGCTAGTTTACAGACCTCCTGACTGTCCACCCCCTATTCATGTCGAACTCTGCAACTACATCGCACAGAAATCCCTCTTATTCTCCAACTTCATTGTATTGGGGGATTTTAATCTGCACGTAGATGACCCCTCTTGCACACAAGCTAGGCAGATAGTTTCCTTTCTTGAAGGGGCCAATCTACCCCTAGCTGTTAACGCTCCCACTCACAAAGCAGGACACACTTTGGACCTTGTCTTTTCCAACCTACCGTCTTTAAAAAGCAAAGCCCCGAGACAGCTGGTGTGGTACGACCTCTTCCTTTTGCTATTCTCCTTCGATCTGACTACATGCCATTCTCCAGACAGCTCTCGCTATTTTGTAAAAAGAAATTGGAGAAAGCTCACTGCTGAGTTTTTAGACCCTGTTCTGATGGACAGCCAACCCGCTCTTTCCAGGGACCCCAATGCGTCCCTTCATAAATGGATTGCGGAGGCGGAGGAGTCCACTGCCCCAACCTAAATGATTAAATCTTCTAGAAAATCACCCTCCGCCCCATGGTTCTCGAGAAACTGAGGAACACGAAAAGCAGATGTAAGCAGCTTGAGAGGCTGTGGAGAGTGGATTATGATAGCCTGGCGAAAGCTACATATAAAAAATCTTTAAAAGAAATGCATACATCAATAAAGAAAGCCAGGAGAGAGCATATTGCCAAATTTATTGAGGAGGCCGACAAACCTGACAAAGCCATTTTTAAAGTTGTAAATGCCTTTCTCAAACCTCGCGAGTTGCTAATTGATGCACAACCATTAACGGCACTCTGCAAGGAAATAACAGACTTCTTTGATAATAAAATCCGGAAGATTTACAATTCCTTCTCATCCTCGGTTGAAACAGTTAAGTCTGACACAGCCTTAAAGAGTACTCTAGGCCCCCCCTCTCTAATTTTTCTCTGATCTCACAGAAGGAAGCGCTGGTGGCTGTCAAGTGCTGTAAATCAGGTTCACCAAAAGATCCGTGCCCTCCGAAATTAGGGAAGGAGTTAGCTAACTCCTCCTCTCATGTGCTATCTGAAATATGGAACACCTCCCTGGGTACAGGCATCTTCCCGGATTTATGGAAGCATGCTACGCTCCTCCCTCTTAAAAAAAAAGCTAATATTGATTCAGGCGAACTCAATAATTATAGACAGATTTCTTTACTACCGGCACTGGCTAAGATGCTCAAAAAAATAGTACAGAAACAACTGGCCAACTATATCGAGAGCCACAACATTCTACATGATACTCAATCGGGGTTCCGTGCGGGGTTTAGCACAGAAACCGCGCTAATTGAGGTGGCGGACTCAATCAGGCTGGCGCTGGATTCAGGGACATCGGCCATGCTGGTGCTCCTGGACCTATCTGCGGCATTTGATACGTTTGACCACTCCATTTTGATACAGCGCCTCGAGGGCACAGCTTTACAATGGCTCAAGTCTTTTCTTCATAAGCGCACGCAGAGAGTGGCACTCCAACCACATCAATCCAGTTGCAAACCCCTTTAGTGTGGGGTTCCTCAGGGCTCGGCCCTGAGTCCACTGCTCTTCAACATTTATTTGGCCTCTCTTTTCTCACTGATTGACAACTGGGGGGTGAAGGCGATCTCCTACGCCGATAAAACCCAGCTGGTATTCCCTTTTAAAGACTTATCGTATGCCTCTTTTGAGAATTTTAAATGCTGTTTAAAAGATATAGCACAATGGATGAACAACAACAGGCTTAAGATGAATGCCGAGAAAACAGAGGTGCTATTTTTCGGCAACAGCCTACCCCCCCCAACCCAACCCCCCCCCCGCCCCCCGCCGCTGACCTTTGGTGGCCTGAGGAAATGGGCTGCTTCCCCCCCGCTCCCCCAAGCTGCGCAAAAAACCTGGGCATTAAGTGGCAGACGGATCTATCTTTTTCAGCCCAAATTCAACAGGTGACAGGTGCTTGTTTTGGCACCTTAAGAAACCTGCGTAAAATCCTACATCTTCTGCCAGAACACTGTCGCCGGTCTGTGGTTCATGCCACAGTTACCTCCCGCCTGGATTATGCGAGTGGCATGTATTTGGGCCTCCCAACGTTCCAGATAAAGAAATTGCAGATGGTCCAGAATGCGGCAGCGAGATTGATTAAACATGTCCCATTCAAGCAGCACATCTCTCCGCATCTCAAAGCATTGCTTTGGCTGACAGTTAATAGTAGAATTAAATTCAAGGCCCATTCCACGGATCCTGCTCTTGCTATCTGAAGCAGAGACTTGGCGCTTATGAGCAGCCTCGTTCTCTTCGTTCAGGTTCCCAGAACCTGTTACGCACCCCTCGGGTTAGGAAAGCTCGGTTAGGGGGCATATCCTTTTCGCTTAAGGCTGCTATGCTTTCGAATGCCTTGCCAAACACATTGCGACAAATCACTTCTGAAACCATTTTTAGGAGGGCAGCCAAAACCTGGCTTTTTAACCAGGAGTAGCCTCTTGGACTCTCTGTGTTACGTAGGCTGCCTGACGCATCACTAGCTGCTATAGCGCCGGGACAACTCTTAGGAGGTAGCTGTTCGCACTCTATAAAAGACAGTATTATTATTATTATTATTATTATTATCACCATTTCACTATGCAGCATCCTCGCGGCCCATTCGTTTTACTTTCCTACATCAAATTGGCTACTTTTCTGCCAGGTAAATTAAATAGCGATTATCCGCTACTTCTAGATGCGGGCATCCTTGTGGGCCTCTAACTTGCTTCCCGCTTAGCTGTCATTTCCAAGGCGGATAGATATTAATCTTACCCCTCGTAGCGGATTAGACACCATTTCTCACTAAGGATAATTATCTCTAAAATCACATATTTGAGACTTAACATGTGTTCTCCTCTGCTTTCACGCCGTGCCTAAACTACCAACACTTTATTCATTTTTCATTCAACGCTAAAGGCAGCATGCACATTTGGTTCTGTCTTGATAATAATCTGTTTTACACTGCTGTATATGCCATGTCTTTGTTTTCAGGAACATGATTACCAGTCACGACTTTCTGGTAAGCGACATGCCTCACAGCATGGCAATATAACTTTACTTATATTATTGTTTAATTCCCTATATTTTGGACTTTGTCATTGAAGTGTATTTACATATGTATCTCCCATGCTCTGTTCTCTCCATGCCATGTAACAATCAACATCACAGTGATAAATTGCAGTACTGTTACGCTACATCGTGATTTTCCCTCTTCACCTCTAGTGCATCTGCAAGTATATTATCTTGCTTTGTATTATGCTAATTTCTCTTTGCCTATACACTTGTTCAGTAGTAATTAAAATATGGCTTTCTGATGATGATGCTGGAATATCCCATAGCATTATGTTTTTTCTGTTTAAGGGGAGATGTGGAATTATGGAACATAAATATTGCCTTGTTATATTTTTCTTCAGTTTTTCCCCGCCCTCCTTTTTTCTTTTCCTTCTCTTACTTACCTACGACACACTATCACCTCACTTAACGTTTTGGGCATATACTAACATACCTATACCTGATCACTTGGTTTTAACCACTGTTTCTAATGGTCTTAATCTGTGATCTTATGATACCTCTGTACTTAATCAGCCTTGAAGAAGCTCTTGGCCGATTGGCCAACGGGCGAAACATGTGTTGGCTATTTTTCGTTCTATGTGACCTTCATAGTTGGAACAAGTGAAAACAAAAACTAAACACATTGTGTTTAATATCAATTAATGCATTTTGGAAATGATTCCACATATTAAGAAGACACAGCTCTCCGCCCACTACCCAATCATTTTAAACATCTCCACCCTGCATAGTATAGAGAGCAGCAGTGTATTCCAGTGTTTTTCGTCTCCCTCTAACCCGGAAACCATTGGCTCCAGATTTGCCTCATTATAGGACGTGTCTCCCCTGGTGATCTATATGCCAAACATTTAAATTTGTGGCTTTCTACCCCGAGTGGCAGCTGTAATTCAACGTCCTGCTCCCACCCCTCCATTGGGAAGAGCAGAATTTTTGCCCAATTAATCATGAGGCCGGAGTATCTCCCATGAATTCGAAATGAATCCCGTAATCTGCTGTGTAAGTGGTCCGTTTTGGTTAGATATAACAATATCATCTGCATAGAGCAATATTCTCTCTTCCCAATTTGTGCCCCATGTCAAGCTCCAGATTTGGGCATCAAGTCGCACTCATTCAGCCAGCACCTCCACTAGTGCAAAGAACATAGATGATGGAGACAGCCTTGCCTCGTTCCCCTCTCAATATGAAATTCCGTTGAGCTTCACTCAGGCTCTTGGCCCTCTATAGAGTAGCCTTACCCACTTAATATAGCAGGGTCCACATCCCATCTTTGTTAACATTGTGAACAAGAAAGGACACTCGACCGAATCAAAGGCCTTGTTGGCATCTACTGAAACCATGGCCCCATCGCCCTCCCAGCATTGGCCTGGTTGTTGTTAAGCCACTTTAGATTTAGCCTGGTCGATCTGGACGGCATAAATCATGTTTGGTTTTGATGCACTAGGTCGGTGTACATGCTTTTCGCAAACACCTTTGCAAGGACTTTAACATCCGCAGTAAGCTGGGATATTGGTCTGCAAAGCCACACCTACATCCAGGTTTCCCTGCATTGAGAATGAGAATGATAGCTGTCGTTCAAATGTAATTTCTCAGTCCAGTATGCCTCTACATACTTTGCGTGTAGTGGGGCTGCCAACCTTCTCGAATTTTTGAAAAAAAGTCCATTGGTAGCCCATTTTGACCCAGATCTTTTCCCGCCTGTTTTTGTGAGAGCCAACACAACCTCTTCCACTGAGAGTTCTGCCTCCAGTTCTCTTCCCCAATCTGGGCTTAGCCTCCTCGTTGGGCTGTTATGTATAAAATCCATTACTTCTTCAGAGGAGGCTACCTATCTAGCTTTGTAAAAATCTGACATACAGTCTACAAATGTAGCTGCTATCCTTTTACTCTCACTCACTTTTTCACCTGTCTCCAGCTTTAGCTCTCTCATGTGCATCCGTTCATCCTCTATGCTCCACAGCCACATCAACAGCTTCCCTTCATTGTCCCTGGCCACATAGATTTATTTCTGTTTGGCTAAGTAGGTGGTTTTAACCTCGTTTCGTGCCACTGCCCGGCGTTCTTCCCTTTTCAGGTTGAGCCTTGGCTTTAGCTTGGGCGCTGGGGAGGCACTGTACTTGTTCTCTAACTGCAGTACTTCTTTTCTAGAGCAGTCATGCGTCTGAGATCTCTATATGTTCTCTCCTACCTCGCCCGGGATGATCGTTCCCTTGATCGTGGCTTTGTAGGCTTCCCATAACGCGATTGCACTATTTACTGCCCCTAAAGTAATGCTGTGTGGATTTATCCAGCCTGTTTACCTCTTTTTGTATTTGTCAGCTGCCATCCTCCATTCTCGGCATTCTTGCGGTCTGTTGGTGTTTAATGTAATGAACAGGTATATGTAGCTGTGGCAAAATTCCTGGGGTGGGCATGGATAATTAGAAGTAGACTATCAGATTAATTTTTATACTATGGGTGATAAGATTTCCCCGTCTAAATAATGTGTAATAGTACCCTTGATCGCATACTAGTAGTGGTTTTATGAATTTTTATGACTATGCAATTTTAAGAGTATTTATTTATTGTATATATATATTTCATATGTACTGTACGCTTTTATGACAATCGTCGAATAAAGCTTGCTTGACTTGCCTTGTAATGAGCAGAGTGGTATGGTCTGTTACCCCTCACACTAGGTATCTAGCCTCTGCAAATCTATGCATTATTGCCTGTGGGGTGAGGAAGCAATCAAGCCTAGACAGCATATCATGTGCATTAGAATAGTATGAGTAGCTGTCCATGGATTGTTCTCCAGATGTCTCCCGGCCCCAGTGTTCCCTTCTGTCTTCTCCCCTTCTGGCACTCATTCTATCCAGGTGGGTATCAAACGCGAGATTTAAGTTGCCACCAAGTATTATTGGGCTTGGGGCATATCCTTCAATAAGCGTACCACGTTTTGCAGCGTTACTGACTAGACTCGGTGGAGCATAAAAGTTTATCAATATTATGGCTTCGCCCTCCCATTCTCCCTGCAATGCAGTGTAACAGCCAGTTTTATCCAACCACTTTTGGATAAAACTGGCATGGAATGCCAGTGTTTTCTTGAGCAGAATTACCACTCCCCTGGAACCTGATGTGTAGTGCACGTTACAGGCCTCTCTGTATTTGCCCCTTCCCTGGCAGTCATGCTGGTTATCCATCATGTGCTTTCTTAGAGAAATATTATCTCTGCTTTATATCTGGTTAGCTCCTTGGATACCAGGCCCTTTTTTTTAAATTATATTCCCAGACCATTAATGTTCCGTATCAGGAATGCCAGGCTCTGCCACTGTGTCATAAACCCTGCATTTCTCCCCTCCATATATTCAATGCTGTGTCAGTGAATGTATATCTAGTCGCTGTGCCAATAGCCCGATGCCTGTGTGTGTCCTGAACTTCCAGTCCACCTACCCCACCTCCCTTTCTTACCCTGATCCTTGAATTGACCACCCCCCAGTGCATGATAGGTTTGATTCCCAAACAAAAACAGCATCATAACTCTTTAGTGCGCTTTGTGCAGAGGGAGCCGCTACTGGTCACTTTTACTACTATCGAGAGCGTCTCTGTGTTCTAGTTTCTCAGCGCAATACCTGCATGCCCATATTGTGCTCCCGTCTGGTACCCCAAAACACGCTAAAGCACACGACCCCCCAGATAGGGCACTGGATGATCCCTATGAGGACAGTCTAGGATGACAATACCTTTCAATCTATTTCTGGTGACTTAAATAATGTCTGCCGCAGTCATTATGACCTTTGGTTCCTCCTCCTCGGTTTCCGGCTCTGTTCCTGTGCCCTCTGGTCTACTCTCCTCATCCTCAGATGCCAGTGATCTCCATTTATTGTTGCTGAGGACATTACTGCACAGTTTGACCTCCAACACTGTTTTGACTTGCTCTGCACGCCTTCACTCTTTAGTCGGAGAGGCTTTGTTTTTATTTTATTTGTTCCTTTCCTTGGGTGGAGTCATCTTGCATACTGAGTCTTTCTGCAAGCGGTCGTTTGGTCTCAGTCCTAGCCTTTGAGGTTCGAGCCATTTCCATGCCTTCTGTGCTGATCTTAAAGAATACATGCTGAAACATTATGTGACAATTGTCTAAACGGGGATATCCTAGAAAGATGTTGAAACATGCCACCAAACGTGCATGGTTCACGCCAAGGGAAGCACTGTTGACAAAGAAGGACAAGAAACCGTTGGAAGAGTTAGTTTGTGTAACCACGTATGGACCATTAACTAATAAATTCAAAGCCATAGTACTAAAAAATTGGCATCTGTTATCGAATTTGGACATACCATTTCCAAAACCTCTGTTTGCCCTTAAAAAGAGTAAAAACATAGGGCAACAAATAATTCGAGCTGATTTGGGTACTCAGCGACCTAAAAGCGACTTACCCACACTGTGGAAACTAGACCCGGTCAAAGGACACCACAAGTGTGGTAATTGTATTTCGTGCATAAATACTATTGAAGGTACCACATTTGAACACCACAACGTTAAATGGACCCACGTGGAATTCACAAACTGCAAGAGTAAAAATGTAGTCTATGTAATCATTTGTCCGTGTGACAAGCTTTACATTGGGAAAACTACACAAACGGTGTCACAAAGACTGACCCAACACAGATCTAGGATCAAACAAAAAGTCCTTAATGCCCCAATGGTCCAACATTGCATTGATTCAGGCCACACTGAAAAAGGATTAAAGTGGTCAGTGCTATCAAAAATCCAAGTCCCTACAAGAGGAGGCAGTGTAGAAACATTATTGGCAAAAAGGGAGGCATATCTAATTTTGAAATATGACTGCGTGAATGCTGGACTGAACGAACATACTGAAAGCCAAAACCAATAACTGGGCCGCAGGTGGTATAGACCACCCCACAATAATCATTCTGAACTGTTTGGACTACATGTCCCAGAAGCACCAAGTCATATAAAATAACATCAAACTCTCGCGTTTTTTCAGCCTTTTACTCATCTGAGGAACTCTGAAGTAAACAGCAGCGTCTAGCGACTAACCCACAGGTAAATGAATATATGCGCTTAAAAATAAGAAACGCTCCAAAAATTCTCAAGCATCTTAATCCTTACTACTTTTCGCTCCACCAATTGATTGCAGCGCTACCGGCATCCATTGCAAACAAACCTGAGATCGAGCAACGCCTTCCGTAACAAAGGCTCGGCGTCTACACCGTGCAAGTAGGTGTTTTATTTCCTTTTTAACAAAAACGCTTAAAACAGTGGAAAACCTTGTAACATGATTCACTAAAACACCACACCCTCTTAAACTTTCAGCGCTGACTATTGCAAATCAATAAGAGGTGGCGTCCCACATTAGAGAAGCCAGGCGCTCCGCGCCCACTGAACGTTCAAAAGTAAGTGCCGATAAGATCAGCTGCCCGTGCAATACCGCTAAATTTTTGCACTGATTTTCAAGATAATTCCATATTGCTAAATACGTGCTTGTTGACTTTATAGCGCCAGCGTCAATCACCCCTTTAAAAAGGAGATCCACAACCTGTTAGAAAACGTTTTGGCTGCAAAACACGTGAGTGAAAAATACGATGACAACAAACAAAGAATGTAAGATAAGAACTTCTGGAAACACATACCATGTTACTGTTTCCTTTACAGAACCCTAGGAGTCCCCCTAAAAGAAATCGATCAGATGAACAGTTATAAGTGACACTGCAAAGTAAAAAGGTAACAATAACGTAAGCTGAACAGTCTTAGTGACGCACAAAAGAGGGTCAAAAACTTATCATGCCCTCTATTTGTATTCATATAGGTACCCATCCCCGAAGCCCTGAAGACTAGCCTGAACAAGTATATAGACAGGCTCAGAAACGCGTCGGCTTACAGGCTCTTGACCTTTCATTCGTCTTAAATCCGAATGTTCTTTCACTGCGCATAAGGCTCTTGTGTGTTGCTATAAATACATTGAATGCTTATTGTACTAGCCGCCCCTTGCGCAATCAGGCCAAAAGAAAGAGAAAAATATTTATTCCAGTGGCCTGACAAAGTATGTGGACAGGGTACTTTCCACTTCAATGAGCAATTTCAGTCTTAAATGTTTTTTTGTGTAGAATTATATGAATGTGTAATTCTTTTTTGTCTTTCTAAGTAATGTGTAATTTGAGTTATTGTAAATACATGTGTTCTTGTGCAGGACAGTAAGAAATTCTTCGGACTGTCATAGTATCTGTAAAAATCATTGCATTTACTTTTCCTAAATTTCTAAAACATAAAGGTTGCACATAAGGATTAAACACCTTAGTGTATGATTCTGCCCTAAATAAAAAGTGAGCAGAACAAAAAAACGAGTGACCGGGTCTTCCTCTTTTTTCAGATCTTAAAGAGTGGGCTTTCTCTTTGTATATGATGCTCAGGGAAAAATAGCGCATATTTTATATTCAGCTGTCTCAGCACTCTTTTCACTGGCACAAAAGACCACCTTTGCTTCTGGACCAGAATAGTGTAGTCTGGGTATATATTCACTTTGTTCCATCAATGCTCCATGGGCCATGTTAACGCAACATTTGTAATACATTACCCTGGTCTCTAAAGTTCACCAGTCAAACTATGATCGGCTTAGGGGTTGCTCCCAGGAGCCGCTCCAACCCTGGGATTCTATGGGCTCTCTCCACTGAGAAAAACCACAAGGGGTCCCCCTGCAGCACTGCCCTGACCACCTCTCCGTCGCAAATAATGTGACATTATGTCCCTCTGCTTTTTCCAGAACCCTCTGCTAGTCTCACATTATTCCGCTGTGACCTCCCTTCTGCATCCTCCAGGCGGTCTGTGAAGTCCTTCAGTTCCTTCGCCATGATGGAGCATTTGAAAGTTCGGTCCTTTACTGTCGGCTGGGCAATAAGATAATAATTTTTACCAATACCATTGGCGTGATTTGCTGAATCTTCATGAAGATTTCCACAAAAGGTGATCGTTAAAGCGGGGACCCCAAAAAAGGGGAGGTCACGAACCTTTGTTTTCCCATGTAAATTTCCATGGGAATCTTGCATTGACGCTAAATAGTACTACACCAAATTTGGCAGAAAGTATGCCTTTCATTATTTGGTGTAAGGCTGTTGTCATTTTTCCGAAGTGTGTGTGTGTGTGTTAAAGAGGTGCTTGGGTGGTCATGAAGCGATTAGAAAGTTAGGTGTAGACTTGTGCTGCCAAGGTATGATTGAACACTTTAACCCTTTCGGTGCGCATGAAGGAATGGTTCCGTCATGAGCACCAGTACACCTGTGCTCATGAGAGAACCATTCCATCATGAGTGCAGGGGCACTAAATCTCTCTGCTGCAGACAGCAGAGGTATTTCTTATTTTTTTTGTTGGCCTCAAGAGGTTGAGGGAGAGCTTCCCCAACCTCCTGAGGCCTGTTTGCATTTCCAATCCAATGACGATTGTGTGCATGGGCCAAGTGCCTGCGACTGGGATAGGCCAAAAACATAGGGATTGAGGGTATAGCACCACAAACTCTAAGCGCTATATTTGTTCTAAAAAAAATGTTTTCCTGCGATTCTGCATTGGACACCCACACAAGTAAGGTATCATTTTTATTGGGAGACTAAAGGGAACTCTGGGTGGTAGGACATTTTTGCCAGCGCGGTGTTCCCACACAAAAATGTAAGATTTTTTTTTCTTTTTAGATAAATTTGAGGTTTGCAGGGGATTCTGGGTAGGAAAATATTTGGGGATCCATGCAAGCCATAGCTCCCTGAATTCCCCCAGGTTTCTAGTTTTCAGAACTGTCTGGGTTTGGTAGGCTTCCCTAGATGGCTGCAGAGCCCGGGGCCAAAAACCAAGGTGCCCTCTCGTGGAAAACCAGGTCGTTTTGTGATAGGTAATTTTGATGTCTCCTCAATGCCTTGTCACTGGTACTTGTGCTACTCACACGAGTAAGGTGCCATTTTTATCGGGAGACCGGGGGGAACGCTTGATGGTAGGAAATTTGTGTTAGCCCAGTGATAGCACAACTTTCCCACACAGAAATTTGAGAAAAACTTTTTTTTTCAGGTACATTTTAGGTTTGCAGGAGATTCTGGGTAGGAAAATTTTGAGAGGTCCACACAGGCCATACCTCCCTGGAATCCCCCGGGTGTCTAGTTTTCAGAAATGTGTGGCTTTGGTAGGTTTGCCTAGATGACCGCCGAGCCCGGAGCCAAAAACCCAGCTGACCACCCCTCACCCCCTCCCCCCCGCCTTGCAAAACCAGGTCGTTGTGCGATAGGTGATTGTGATGTCTCCACAATACTTTTTGGTCCCTTCCCTGCCGCGGGCACTTGGTCCACCCACACAAGTGAGGTACTGTGATGAATACCCTTCCCAGCGCCATAGTTCACTCCCAGTCCAAGTAACAAAAATCCACTCGAAATGAGTTTGTGGAAAAAATGCAAAAACATCTATAAGGATTTATTGAAAGTAAATAGCTTATAAGGCATTAGCCTTAAGGAAACTGGAGCAACGTAGCACTATGACCAGAACAGTTCAGACTTCCAATCCCTGGGGCCTCCTTTCTTCTTCAGGTAGCTTCCTTTCAACTCCTTGTCAGTTCCCCAGAGGGCTCAGTGAGTGTCCCCAAAAGAAAACAAAAAAAGACACAAAACAACCACCAGTCAGTCCTGTGTAATACGGTGCTCAGTGTAGTGTGCTGAACCTCCACCTATACAGTATATCACCACGGCCTGTGAGGTAATAGGGGTGCTTGAAGGAGCGGACCTAGACGTTGCCTAATATTTAGGCACAATCTCCTGTCTTTTCCCTCCCAGCCAACATCCTCCAAAACTGTAGAAATATCACTTGCCTGAAGCTACGGTCCTGAACCGTAGCGTGTGATATCTCTGCGTCCTGTTTCTCCTGGGGATGTCCAGATATGTGCGCAGTTGGGGAAATCTCCTTCTTGGATTCTTCTTCTGCTTCTCCAGCACTCCACTGGGCCTTCCCTCCTGACTGTTCTTCCCTGGTCCTCTGATTCAGGTCTTCAGCCGTTTTACCAGTCGTCTCTCCTTCGCACTGTCTCTGCCTCATCTCCTCTGGATTTTCCAGCCACCCTCCACACACCGGGTTCAACTTATCTCCCCCCGTTACCGATGACGTCAGTCCCACGCCGGCCGTTGTTTCTGCCCGCTGACTTCCTTCTTCTGATGTTTCTGCCTGGGCGCCATCTTGTAGTGCACGGAGGTCGCGTGCTCCGATGCGTCCTTATCACATGTACCATTTTTTATCGGGAGATTGGAGAACGCTGGGTGGGTGGAATTTTGTTTATCTACACACAGTTTGAGGTTTACAAATGATTCTGGGTAACAGAACCTGGTGATAGCTGGACAAGTCACCCCATCCTGGATTCCCCTGGGTGTCTAGTTTTCAAAAAGGTATAGGTTTGCCTAAGTGCCAGCAGAGCTAGGGTTCAAAATCTACCACTAGGCACTTTGCAAAAAAAAGGGTCAGTTTTCACTATAAAAATGTGGCGTGTACACGTTGTATTTTGTGCTGTTTCCTGTTGCGGGCACTAGACCTACCCCAAGTGAGGTACCATTTTCATCTGAAGACTTGGGGGAATGCGAGGTGGGTCTAATTTTGTGGAGCCATGCAGATTCAGACCTTTCCATCACAGAAATGTGAGGAAAATGTGTTTTTTTCCTGCAAAGTTTGAGGTTTGCAAGGGATTCTGGGTAACAGCATGCCATGAGATCCAGACAAGTCATCCCATGCTAGATTCCCCTGAGTGTCTAATTCTCAAAAATCTATCGGTTTGCTAGCTTTCCCTAGGTGCCGGCAGAGCTTAGGCTAAAAATCTACAGCTAGGCACTTAGCAAAAAAGGGTCAGGTTTCACTTTAATGTGGTGTGTCCACGTTGCATTTTGGGCCTTTTTCTGTCACAGGCACTAGACCTACCCACACAATTGAGTTACCATTTTTATTGGAAGACTTTGGGGAATGCGGAGTGGGTGGAATTTTGTGGATCCACGCAGATTCCAGAACTTTACATCACAGTAATGTGAGGAAAACGTGTTTGAGGTTTGCAAGGGATTCTGGATAACAGAACCTGGTGAGAGCCAGACCAGTCGTCCCCTCCCAGATTCCCCTGGGTATCTAGTTTTCAAAAATGTACATGTTTGCAAGGTTTCCCTAGGTGCCAGCAGAGGTAGTGTTCAAAATCTATAGCTAGGCACTTTGCAAAAAAAGGGTCAGTTTTCACTGTAAAAATTTGGTTTGTCCATGTTGTGTTTTGGGCCGTTTCCTGTGGCGGGCACCAGGCCTACACACACAAATGAGGTACCATTTTTATCGGGAGACTTAGGGGGAACACAGAATTGATTGTAGAGCTACTGTTATTACTTCTGGACTTTCGATTCATTACAGCCTTCCAAATATAAGAATGTGTGAAAAAGAAGAAACTTTGAAAAATAGCCTGTAATTCTCATGCTAGTATTGGATCCCACAAATTCAGAGACGTGCAAATATTATTGTTTCTAAACTCTATATTTTCTTCCTATTTCAGAAATACATAGCTGTCTTTCATACTGATTTTCCACTACTTATATTTCCCCAAATGAATTGCTAAATGCATGGCATACAATAAAAAAAACATTGCAAGACGCTGCTCAGTTATTGGCTCTGGGGTCTCGGGTTCTTGGTGAACCTACAAGTCCTATGTATCCTCACAACCAGAAGGGTCTAGCGGATGTAACGGTATATTGCTTTCTAATATCGGTCATGCTTAGAAGAAGTTAGAGGTGAAAATGTTGGCACAAATGGCTGTTTTTGCAACTCATTTTCAATTGGTCCTATTTTCAATTGTTAGTTTCTATAAGAAAACCTTGCAGGATCTACACAAATGACCCCTTGCTGAATTCAGAATATTCGCTATGTTTCAGAAATGTATAGCTTAGCAGGATCAATTATTTCTTTCATACCCATGTTTACTATTAACTGGAAGGCGGTTGAAAGCACACAAAAATAGGCTATGTCTCAGTAAAATGCCAAAACTGTGTAAAACGTTTTTGTTTTCTGACAAAAGTTTGTCAGTCCCTGAAAGCTGGGAAGATGGGGATTTTAGCACCACAATCCCTTTGTTGACACCATTTGCAGAGAAAACAACAGACACTTTCATCTGCAACACTTTTTTTTCCCCATTTTCCCCCAAAACATCATTTAGCTGTATTTTGGCTAATTTCTGGGTCCCCTCTAGGGGAATCATCTAACTTTGGGTACCTTTAAAAACCCCATGATGTTGGAAGAAAAGGACGCACATTTGGTGTGAATACCTTATGTGGTCAAAAAGTTACAGAGCCCTAAGCGCAAACTACCCAAAATAGCCAAAAAAAGGCTTAGCATGGGGAGAGGCCTAGCAGTGAAAGGGTTAAAGGAACTAGTCAATCCTAATTTGTTGGCTACAACCTGAACAATATGTTGTGGCAGCGATTATAGGACTCCAAGACATTGTCACTCCAACCCCCTCCGAAAATGAATTTGAAAAAACAAAAAGGGGCAAGATGAGAACATCCTCACCCCAAAGGGTTCCTCCTTTGATTGGCGAGCCCCAAGATGGACATGTTGTGGCAACCATTACAGAACTGTGGGACACAGTTCTCATTGCAATGCATTTTAGTGAGTACCAGGTTTTGGGGGCTGCTAAAAAGAATGCATATAAAGGGTGCTAACACATTTTAGTCATAATATAAATCATTTGATAGCGGTACCATACTGATTTTAGGAATTATGGGGTTCTAAGGTGATTTTACCCAGTGAAAAATGCTGAGGCTTTGCTGGGATTTGATGAACCATGTTTGTAATAAAACAGTTTTTGCTCCTGGGAGGCCTTGGGTCTCGACTGGTAGCAGAGTCTGAATACATCGCCGGGGGATGGAGGAGGAGGGAGGTAGGGGGGTGGGTCTTGGCCAGGGAGGGGAGGATTGGAGGAGAGGGAGGAGCGGATTAGTTGACCCGCTTATATTCTGTTGGGGCATGACCTGGGGGTAGACTATAGTATTTCCCATTAATGGCTGCTGTACTATACTCATTTAATGTATGAAGACCACTGTTTTCTCACTAATACCTGATGTGTCTTTTGATGGAACTGTTTTGTTTCAATAAAAAGATTTTTAAAAAAGAAAAACTGTTTTTGCTCATGATTTCCTCATAGAGGTTGCGGAAGGTACTCCAGAACTGAATTGAGAGACCATTTTATATAAATTCACACTATCTTCTTTAGCCATGAAAGGACAAAGTCTGATATTCGGAGTAAAAAGTACTTCCAACAGCAGCAGCCCATTGTCATGTGATTCTGTGTCGGGACCAGAAACTCAGATTACACTTATCATTCTTTACTGTTACTTTAACAGCAGCTGAACACAATTATAATAAAGAACGTCAAACAACTGCAACTCCCATGAACATCGAAAATACACCCTTCTTCTACGCACCAATCGCAGTTGTTTCCAGCTATCAAACCAAAGGCACACTATCTTACTGCCTCTTTCTTTGATGATCAAAAGAAGTGGCTCTAAGTTTTGATATGCTTTGCTTTATTCAGCTTTATTCATCTTCTGTGGTTATTGTGGCTATGGTGATTTAAATTGTCTGGCCGGGTCTGGTGGCTCAGTGGACTAATGCCAGACGCTTTAAAAATGGCTTTATTATTATTAAGCAAAAACAACAGGTGATGGACCGAATGTGGATCAATGTCACACACTCACCCCAGTCCAAAGATCTGGGCCAAAATCCATCGTTTTTTTGCACTCCACACCACCCTGGGTTAGACAATGGCGATATGCAAATCAGCTCTGACCCTGTGCCCCATGGTAACAGTCCAGTCCGAACTACAAAAGCCATGTCCTTCTCAGAACGGAATCAAACATCCGAGGACCGGACCGGTTTTGAGGTAACACCTCTCATCAGCCCGGCTAGCTTGACTCCAGTGGTGTGGAGTGCCTGGGACCCACGTCTGTATTTACAACAAGGGGTGGTGAGGGACAGAGTCTCTGAATTAAGCAGAAAGCTCTCACCCAGTCAAGAGATCCGGGCTAGATCCAACACCGTTTTTTAGCTCACTGCACCATCCCAGTTTCAGAACCCGGCTGTATGCAAATTAGTCTGTTCCTGTCCCAGTGCATGATGGGAACAGGGCAAACCAAACTACAAAAGCCAATTCTTACACTGGGAAGGAAACAAGCTCCCGGGGACCGGTTTCTGGCATTACAGCCGTCTTCGGCCCGGTTTGCTTGAATCCTGATGGTGCAATGAGCAAGGGACTCATGTCTGAGTATACCCTTCCACGCTTAGGGTGGACAAAATTATTTACAACAAGGGGTGGTGAGGGACAGAGTCTCTGAATTAAGCAGAAAGCTCTCACCCAGTCAAGAGATCCGGGCTAGATCCAACACCGTTTTTTAGCTCACTGCACCATCCCAGTTTCAGAACCCGGCTGTATGCAAATTAGTCTGTTCCTGTCCCAGTGCATGATGGGAACAGGGCAAACCAAACTACAAAAGCCAATTCTTACACTGGGAAGGAAACAAGCTCCCGGGGACCGGTTTCTGGCATTACAGCCGTCTTCGGCCCGGTTTGCTTGAATCCTGATGGTGCAATGAGCAAGGGACTCATGTCTGAGTATACCCTTCCACGCTTAGGGTGGACAAAAATATTTACAACAAGGGGTGGTGAGGGACAGAGTCTCTGAATTAAGCAGAAAGCTCTCACCCAGTCAAGAGATCCGGGCTAGATCCAACACCGTTTTTTAGCTCACTGCACCATCCCAGTTTCAGAACCCGGCTGTATGCAAATTAGTCTGTTCCTGTCCCAGTGCATGATGGGAACAGGGCAAACCAAACTACAAAAGCCAATTCTTACACTGGGAAGGAAACAAGCTCCCGGGGACCGGTTTCTGGCATTACAGCCGTCTTCGGCCCGGTTTGCTTGAATCCTGATGGTGCAATGAGCAAGGGACTCATGTCTGAGTATACCCTTCCACGCTTAGGGTGGACAAAAATATTTACAACAAGGGGTGGTGAGGGACAGAGTCTCTGAATTAAGCAGAAAGCTCTCACCCAGTCAAGAGATCCGGGCTAGATCCAACACCGTTTTTTAGCTCACTGCACCATCCCAGTTTCAGAACCCGGCTGTATGCAAATTAGTCTGTTCCTGTCCCAGTGCATGATGGGAACAGGGCAAACCAAACTACAAAAGCCAATTCTTACACTGGGAAGGAAACAAGCTCCCGGGGACCGGTTTCTGGCATTACAGCCGTCTTCGGCCCGGTTTGCTTGAATCCTGCTTGCATCCCCAGCGCACTTAGGGCGGAATATGCAAAAACAACAGGTGATGGACCGAATGTGGATCAATGTCACACACTCACCCCAGTCCAAAGATCTGGGCCAAAATCCATCGTTTTTTTGCACTCCACACCACCCTGGGTTAGACAATGGCGATATGCAAATCAGCTCTGACCCTGTGCCCCATGGGAACAGTCCAGTCCGAACTACAAAAGCCATGTCCTTCCCAGAACGGAATCAAGCATCCGGGGACCGGACCGGTTTCGAGTTAACACCTCATCAGCCCGGCTAGCTTGACTCTAGTGGTGTGGAGTGCCTGGGACCCACGTCTGGGCATCCCCAGCGCACTTAGGGCGGAATATGCAAAAAATAACAGGTGATGGACCGAATGTGGATCAATGTCACACACTCACCCCAGTCCAAAGATCTGGGCCAAAATCCATCGTTTTTTTGCACTCCACACCACCCTGGGTTAGACAATGGCGATATGCAAATCAGCTCTGATCCTGTGCCCCATGGGAACAGTCCAGTCCGAACTACAAAAGCCATGTCCTTCCCAGAACGGAATCAAGCATCCGAGGACCGGACCGGTTTCGAGGTAACACCTCTCATCAGCCCGGCTAGCTTGACTCTAGTGGTGTGGAGTGCCTGGGACTCACGTCTGGGCATCCCCAGCGCACTTAGGGCGGAATATGCAAAAACAACAGGTGATGGACCGAATGTGGATCAATGTCACACACTCACCCCAGTCCAAAGATCTGGGCCAAAATCCATCTTTTTTTGCACTCCACACCACCCTGGGTTAGACAATGGCGATATGCAAATCAGCTCTGACCCTGTGCCCCATGGGAACAGTCCAGTCCGAACTACAAAAGCCATGTCCTTCACAGAACGGAATCAAGCATCCGAGGACCGGACTCGAGGTAACACCTCTCATCAGCCTGGCTAGCTTGACTCCAGTGGTGTGGAGTGCCTGGGACCCACGTCTGGGCATCCCCAGCGCACTTAGGGCGGAATATGCAAAAACAACAGGTGATGGACCGAATGTGGATCAATGTCACACACTCACCCCAGTCCAAAGATCTGGGCCAAAATCCATCGTTTTTTTGCACTCCACTCCACCCTGGGTTAGACAATGGCGATATGCAAATCAGCTCTGACCCTGTGCCCCATAGGAACAGTCCAGTCCGAACTACAAAAGCCATGTCCTTCCCAGAACGGAATCAAGCATCCATTATTATTAATGCATCCACTGCAGGGGTCTGTGTTTGACCTCATGGTCACACGTTCATATCCAGGCGGGTCCACTCAGCCTTTCATCCATATGAGGTCGATAAAATGAGTACCATTGAGTTGGGTAACCATAAACATCTGATACCCAGTTAGGGGTGAAAGTGTTCTTTACAAATAGACATGTCTTTGAGCTTGTGGCAAATGTTTTTATTTCATGTTTACAGTGATTTACTTGGTGCATAATCTGGATGTCTTCCCCAGTGTACTGAATTCTCCTGGCATACCATGTAGCTAAGACTTTGCGCCCGCTAGTGGAGTTCAGACAAACCCCCTCCACCCAATTCTGCCTCCCTTTGCGGTGCTTACTGTCTTTAACTTTTCATCCCCCGTTGAATATACATTGCTGCTACTCAAGAGTTTTTTCTCTGGGAGCAAGTAACGTGCTCTTAGCCCAGTTGGGCATCATACACATTGTCCTCTTGCTTTCTCCACACTGCCAGGGCCTCCATTGATGCGCTCGGTGGTCTGCTCAATTCAATCGCAGAGGAGAACAGACGTTTATTCCGGACTGCATCCATGGTCTAAGTAGGGTGGGGTGAGGTGGGAGGGGAGCCGGGGGGGGCGAGACGGTAGAGGAACTGTGGGCGGAAAATCAGAGGGCAGGAATAACCCTTGGATTGTGTCAGTGGGCGGAGTCCGAGGTGTGGCAGAAAGAGCAAAATATCCAAATTTTTAGCATTTGTTTCCCATTTCACTAACTGGTTACAGCTTATTACGTTATTTGACTTAACTAATGAATACACATGTTTATTTAAGGTTTATTATGAGTTTTTGACATTAAAATACATTCACGGGGCGTGGCCAAGATGGTGTCGGAGTAAGACGCACTTTCGAGTCCCTCCGGCGCCCGACTAGCTTAGCATTGTATAGCATCGTCCACAGGGTGCTGATCGGTCTCCAAACACCTGCAGAGGCCACTGACATCGAGTGGAGCGGTCCGGCGCTGCCAGCAGGACAGCGGGAGACCAGAGAACGCCATTGGAAGAGAGGCGACTTCCGGCCTTGTAAGCACCGGACTCGCGTGGGAAGGAGGCCGGCCCTTGCGTGCGGAGGAACCCGGCGCCGATTGGGCGCGGGGTCGAAGAGCCGCTGAACCGCGGGTATCGTCTGCCCTCCATAAAGCCTGCCTGTTCTGTGGCACACCGTCAAGGACGGCCTGGCGGTTTGAGGCGCTCTGCAGCGGTCGGCTGCGGGGAGTTGGAAGCCGGCCGACCACGTGGAGAGTGCAATCGAGCTATCGGCGGAGCTGAGAGAGGCTGGGAGCGGCCGTTAATGGAGTACGCCGGAGGAGCTGGTTACAGCCACTGGAGGAGGGGAACGACCCTACTGCAGAGCAACTTTGGGATTTCTGGTGCCCTGACTGCAGCGTGAAGCAGCTGGAGACGGGGGGCAAGCTCGGACCTGAGAGCACCGGTCTAGAGTGTGAGCGGACCCGGGCCTTGAGGACCCCGCGGAGCTCCGCGGTAATAAGTCTCGGGACCCCCTGGTCGAATTGCCTACCATCTGGAGCTGAGACACGGCATCTGGTGCCCTGGGAGAGAGGGCTGAGGAGTCTGGCGGCCAGAGACACGCCGAGGCCCACGGTAGCGGTACGGCCTACATCGCCTTACGGCCTGAAGAACTGGCCCGACGGTCCGGACTGGTGGCCCCGATCTACAGTAGCGGAGGACCCAGGGACGGGAGCAGCGCACTCTGGGGCCTTGATTGCCGGTCGCACGTATCACTGCATTGACTTTGGAAGGCGCCTCCTGGCGGGAAGCTTTTCCGACGCCATCTTAGCTGGGCAGCCACTGACTGTGGCGCAGTTACGCGGGGGCAGAGACTAGATGCCTAGTGAGGGCCGGCACTACACCATGATGTCTACCACGCTTCGTAAGGGAAGGCCGGGAAAGGATGGCACCTCTAAGTCCACGCAGCAGCCGGCCTCCCCCGGGGCCAGTGGTTCGTCCAAGCAGTCGGATGATGAAACGCCCGCTACCAAGGCGTTTATGACTGAGCTATTCGCCTCTATTAATGAGGACATTTCTGAACTCCGCGCCCAGCTGGCATCGGATCTCCGGGAGGTGCGGAGAGAGGTAGATGGAATTGGTGAACATGTAGCGACGCTGGAGGACCACGATTTGAGTGTAGCGAACGACGTGCACCAACTACAACAGGACATCTGCAGGCCCACACAGAGGACTTGGAGAATTGTTCACGGAGGAATAACATTCGCATTAGGGCGGTCCCATGGGACGGAGAAGCTGGGGACCTCCGTGGCTATGTCCAAGCACTGTTCTTACAGATTTTAGACGAGGAAGAGGTGCAAGAAATTAAAATGGATAGGGTAAACTAGTCGGCCTGCCTAGAAGGGGAGGGGGTCCCCTTCCGGACATCCTCGTTTGTGTGCATGACTTTCAGGTGAAGGAGCGCATCTTGCGAAAGGCTAGAGCCATCACTTCCTTGCAATTCAGGGACCACCGCCCACAGCTCTACCAGGATCTGGCAGCGTCGACACTTCAGAAGCGGAGGGAATTCCGCCCGTAACCTCCTTCCTGCGGGAACGCAACATTTCGTACTCCTGGGTGCACCCATTCCGTATCATATTCCGGTGGCAAAATAGGCTGGCACAAATTCGCTCCCTGCAGGTGGCAAAGGATCTTCTGGGTCTGGAGGATGTTCCTCCCTCCCAAGCAACACGTTCCTCGCCATCAAGGAGACGACACCGGTCTTCCTCCTGGCATAGAATTGGTTCTTCCCCGAACCGGCAGCGACCGGATCGCGCTGCTAGCTTGCAGGAAAGAGGGGACGCGGTGGCATCGGTGGCCTCGGCCACAGTAGCAGATTCTCAACAAAGCTCTGGAGCAGCGTGATCCCAGATTTTATGAAAGTTGAGCGCCGGAGGGACTCTGGCCCTAAGGTCCTGGGGTACTATTGTACTTTTGGAGAAGACACCCCGGACCGTGGCCCTGGGGGTCCCGGAGTTGGTGCCTCCACCCCGATTCCAGTCCGATGAGGGCCTTGTGAACTATGATCCATTGGAACTGCTGAGTACTCTGTTCAGGTTCAGTGTTTTGAGTTATGCCTTGTTGGGTTTTTGGTTGCTGGCGGGGGGGTGTAGGCGGGGGGTTCCAGGGGAGGGGGGCACAGGGGGGGTGTTGGGGTTTGGGGCAAGGGGGGAGGGGAGAGTGGTGGTGACCGAAAATTGTGTGTGTGAGGTATTATTTGCGCTGGTGGTGTTCTTCATTGCGATCACTTTCTTGAGCCTTAATGAGGAGTATACATTTTCTGATGTTTGCATGGAGGGGAGTTGTTTGGAACTCTGGGACGGGGTGTGTACTGTTCTTCATGGGCAGGGGGCGCTTGGGACATTGTTATTGGTGTCTTAAGCCGATTGTTCTCATTGTAAGGTGCTCTTCGGGTCGTTTTATCTGCCTGGCTTTGGGAGGACCGATGATGTGGAATTGCTGGGGAGGAGGGGAGGTCTGGGATGTAGAGGAGGCTGTTGGGGGGTGGGTCGGGCCTGTGGTAAATATAATTTACCGTTCTATTTTTCCGTATAATTACTGACAAGTAAAAGAATAGCTCAATCAAATGAGAGGCAGAGTCCGTGTTATCTGAGTCATACGGGCTTTAATCGGGATGGCTCGAGCCATGGAAATCAGTTCCATCAATACAAGGGTTCGGGGGTATATGCAATGATGGCAAAAAGATGTCAAAGATTTATTAACAGTACATGACATATATAGTAAAACTGTACAATGGTGATGGATACAGTAGGCGTGACAAGTGAAAAGAATAAGATAAGAACACATGTGCGTAGCAAAAGGCGTGTACAAGGGTGTGCACGGAGGCGTGTGCTGGAAACGTCACAGAAAGTGTCATAAGTGGGTGGGTGCGTAGAGGATTCTGCAGAGTCAGCTGAAACTTTTCACCTGGGTGCGCGCGCAATTGGTATGACGTGTGATTGACGTGGAACTAAAGAAAGCTGGGGGCTTGACTTTAGCACTAGTAGAAGAGACAGAAGTCTGGCATGTCAGATCGACCTGTTCCTATAACATATCTGATATCTTGTGTTTGGAGGATGTATTATCTGTAGTAAAAGGTCTCTCGGGCAGAGGCTATTCTATACTGAATGCTAGTGCGTGCATAGGTGTCTACGTGCGGGGCCATGGGCCTACTATGGCAACGGGAACTGTAAATTACTTGCATGGAAACAGGAAGGCCTGCTCTTTGCTCTGCAGCCGGGGATATGTTTACCTAAATCACTAGACAGGAATGTATTTGAGGAGGCTGAACAGTTACATTGAAGGCAAAATACGGTTTTGGCAGGCAGGCCAGGCTGAGCCAGGCACCGCTTCGCTTGGCAGGAAGTAAGGCAGAGGTCAGGGATGCATCTTCATGCTGCAGCTTTCAGAGGCAGAGACAGAAGTGGTTCGAAGGCAGAAAAGAGGGCCTAGCTCGGCAGAGCCAGGAAAAACGTGAAAATGCACCATGTAAAGACGTTGGCATGGCATGTTTAGAGACTGAATTATCGATCCATTCATGGTGGATCTGGTAGAGGACATGTCAACGTTGGACGCAAATGTATTTGCGTCTTCATATTCGGTCATGGAGGGAAATTACATGTACTTTAAGTACGTACATGGAGACGTTGGGGTACACGTTAGGGGACATACTTGACCATAAAAATTTCAATTACCTCATTCCCTCCTTGTCCCCTACGTGCCCATCAAGATATATCTATTTTCATGAGACCATCTACCTGTTCATATAACATCATCTGTTCTTCTTTCTTTAATCGGGAATGGGAACGTGAACCTGTGCGGGGAATACAAGCTGTGGCGCACAAGCCGCAAATCGCTGGCCCACATTGTAAACATAGACAACAACTGAATACTATGGTCAATATAATTCCTAGGAATGACAGTAGCTTCCATCCCCAGGCTGATATTACACTCCAGAGCCAACCGGACCAAGTCCAGGAGCCTGGATTCTGGTGTATCGGATCAGCTATTTCATGAAGCCTGGTGATAGCTTTGTATACTGATGGCGCGTTATTAGTAATAAACACGCAACAACTGGATCCGATGACTCTACAAGCTCCGCCCCTATCGGCCAGGATGACGTCAAGGACAAGGCGGTTCTGAAGAACAACAAGTCTCATAGCAGACTGCTCCTCTGTTAAGTTGCCCAAAGCAGAAGTAGTCTCATTCACTACTGCTTCGAGGATTCTTGTTAATTTGCGTATCAGTTTACTATTTGAGACAGTGCCTAGATAATGAAAGAATCCTTTATTGAAATCTGTATATTGTTCCCACGTAGTTTCAGTCTGATCAACTATTGGGAGATCTCTCTTGTGTCTAACGAGATCGAGGCGGGAATTCCTGTGATAATCGGATGGGGCTAGAAAAACTGGTGGCAATAGGAATGCAATAAAACAAGTACCATCCCAATCTAGAGGTAAACGTACATAAGCTGTCTGACCACAAATAAAATAGGAATGTCGGGAAGCTTTGAATGTAGACTTGCCTTTATCACTGAATTCGACCACAGTAGTACAGTCACTGTGACCTAGATGTACTGAACCATTCTTTCTGACGCATAATACACCTTTTGCTGGTAAAACTGATATAGATGGCAAGTCTGGACTAGTCTCGGAGTGAACATTTAGAATCATGAGGTTAAGTGTAAAATTGCCTAATCCATACACTTCATTTTCTAGATCGGTCCCTGTCATTTGTGGAAGACCTTCCTCATTTGGGAAACATGCTTTGTACATAACTGTGTTCAGATTTCCCCATATCCAATTGCCTTGGGAAACTCTGGATTCAGTGTCTAAAGAGGATATTAAACTAAACCATGCACCACAGGAACCATTATGTGTAAACGGGTAAGCAAAGAGGGGCAGAGCTCCCTTATAGTTCTGATAGGGAGGGAGTCGGCCACATATCCAACAATTAGTAGCATTGTTGATCTGGTGAGAATGGTGTAACATACGGATGAATGTATTGTTGCGCAGCGCAGCGCAAGTCGATAAGACATGTGGAGGCAGGGCACTAAACGTGTGCTCTGCAGTGTCATTAGAAAAAGAATGTGCAATAGGAAAGTACATATGTAACATCCAACTTATGATAATAATCGTAAGACTCAGAAAAAACATAACAAGTAACGTGCAGATGCAACGGCTCCGGAGATTTTTACAATAATTTTGTTTCTTGATCTCCTGTCTATCTCTCTCTCTATTGGGGTCTATCTTATACATGTCAGGAACCTGTCTAACCGCTTCACCCAGGAGGGGACTTAAACAATTAAACTGTCTGACTTACTAGACCTCAATTTCAATCTGTACTCCTGCTGAGGAGTTTTCTCTAACAGGGGGAGTTTAGTATCAGTGTCTGGAATGCGGCAGTCCTGGGAAACAGTCTTTGGCGGAAGTCCATAAAATTTTTTGGCGTGGCTCGAATGCAGCCAGCCTTTTCTTCCTTCTAGTTTCACCGCGGTCCTTGTGGTCAACAAAACGATCTTCGGCTCTTTCCAGCGGAGCTCCAGAGGGCTTGCTCTGTCAAAATTGCGGACTACGATGACATCTCCTGGGACCAGTTCATGCGGTTTCACCTCGGTGTTGTCTGGGAAGGCTGCCGCGACCTGTGAACGACATGATAGTAGTGCAGACATCAAGGAGGCAAGGTAATCTGTCAGCATAGTACTGTCAACTACCGTTATTTTACGTGGCATAGGCGTCCCCCACATATTAGGAGGCCTACCAAAGACCACCTCATACGGGGATAGCCCTGTCCTAGAATGAGCTACCATTCGCATATAAAAGAGGGCAACCGGTAAAGCTACCATCCAATCTACACCTTTCTCTTTACACACTTTGGCAAGACGGGTTTTCAGAGTCTGATTGTGTCTCTCCACGAGACCTGCTGCCTCGGGATGTCGAACACAGTGGAACTTCCATTGATAACCTAACAGAAGTGAAACCTGCTTCATGAGTTCGGACGAGAATGGCTGACCATTATCTGAATACACGACACGGGGCAAACTGTACCGTGGGAAGAATTCACGAACCAACTGCTTGGCAGTGGTCGGGGCAGTGTAATCTGGGACGGGATATGCTTCTGTCCATCTGGATAGGGCACATACAACTACGAGGACATACTTGAATCCTCGGCATCTGTCCATCTGGAGGACTTCAAAAGGATGGTCGGGAGGATGAAATCCACCTCGTTCCACGGGAATACCTTTTCCTGGATTGAACTGACAACAGATAATGCAGGTACGCACTTTCTGTTTTGCTGCTGCTCGTAAATGTTTGTTGAACCAGAGGTTCTGTAAACTGTCTAACATGGCTTTCTCTCCTAAATGTGCTGGACTGTGTGCTGTGTTGATGATAACTCGAACCATAGAGTCGGGGAGAAACCATGTGGTCTTTCCCCTCGTCATCCATCCCTGTTCTGTCTGGATCCCTCCTTGTTCAGTCCATTTCTTGATTTCGTCTGGAGTAGCATGTGTCTGTATGTCGATTACATCTTGTGTGGGATCCCTAACTGTCATGCAATGTGTCAGTGAAGGTACGTCGGTCTTTGTCATATCAGTTGCATGAGTATGAGTCTGAGCTGTATGTTTCGCTGTTCGATCTGCCAGGTCGTTACCCTGGGAAATAGTGTCTGTGACTGGTGTGTGCTTTGCACTTCATGATGGCTATTGCTGTAGGCAAATGTATTGCTTCCAACAGAGCTTGAATGAGGGGACCATGCTGGATCTTGGCTCCGTGAGAGGTCAAGAAACCTCTTTCCTGCCAGAGAACACCGAAGTCGTGTACCACTCCAAATGCATAACGTGAATCTGTGTATATGTTTACTTTAAGGTTCTTGGCTCGTATACAAGCTTGGGTCAGAGCAATGAGCTCTGCTGCTTGAGCTGACAGGGTGTCAATACGATGTGTTTCTATGACTTTAGTTTCAGTGGTTACTGCATATGCGGCCACTAATTCTCCTGTACTTGTTCTCATACATGAACCATCCACATAAAGTGTCAGGTCTGGATCGGGTAATGCAACATCTGTCAAGTCTTGTCTGGGCTTCGTAATTGTGTTAATGACATCCACGCAGTCATGTGGAGTAGGATCTATTGTGTTTGATGGTAATAGTGTAGCAGGATTTAGTGTATTGCAGCGTCTGATCTCTATGTGTGGTTGAAACAATGTCAATTCATAACCTGTCAATCGTGCTATAGTCAAGTGCTGAGTTTGAGTTCTATTTAGGAGAACTTCCACAGAGTGTGGAACCTGTACTGCCAATTGATGTCCCAATACAATGGAATCACTTTGTCTGATTGCTAGAGCTGTTGCTGCAACTGATTTTAAGCACGCAGGCAAGGCCTGGGCTACTGGATCCAATGTACTCGAAAAATAAGCACACGGTCTGTGTTTGTCTGCTTGAACCTGAGTGAGGACCGATAACGCTGTGCCATCGCGTTCTGTGACAAAAAGTGTAAAAGGTTTGCTGTAACATGGTGTTGCTAGAACAGGTGCTTGACATAAGGCTTTCTTTAATTCATCAAAAGCTTGTGTATGTTCCTGAGTCCAAGGGAGAACAGTGGAAGACGCTGCCTCTTGTGTTGTCAACTGTATAAGTGGTTTAGCTAGAAATGCATATTGGGGAATCCATTGTCTACAGTAAGAGGTGAGGCCTATAAAGGCTCGTACTTCCTTCTGTGTCTTGGGTTGTGGCATATGTACAATTAACTGGATGCGGTCAGGTGTTAGCTGTCTCCCCCTCTTGGACAGCAAGTGCCCAAGGTACACCACTTGCTGGGCACAGAATTGTAGCTTCGAAGGAGACACCTTGTGTCCCTTGTCTGCCAGAAAATACAAGACTGTCAGTGATGCATGTTCACATTCTTGTTCACTTCGGGCGGTGATCAATAGATCATCGACGTACTGGAGCAGGGCAGTGTTAGGAGGCATGTGAATACTGTCAAGTTGTCGTTTCAATGCTTGGCCTATTCCCACTTTCAGCGCGTGGACACGCCGGTGTGCGTAATCGCAGCGCTCTACAAATGTCCCAATAATAATAATAATAATTGGCTGTAGATGCTGGGGCTTTCTGTGAATCCTTGAGGGGCGCGTGCAAATTTGAAGCTACGGCCATTTAAACAGAATCCGAAAAGGTACTGGCTTTCCGGATCAATGGGGACACTAAAGAAGGCGTTCTTGAGATCGATTACAGTAAAGAACGTCGCTTCTGAATCAATAGCTGTCAATAATGACGAAATGTCTGGGACCACTGGATACTGCGGTACAATACATTTATTCAATTCTCGCAGATCGATCACTAACCGATAGACTGGAGGTGCATTTGGATCAGTGCGTTTAAGAACCGGAATGATAGGGGAATTACAAACATTTGAGTCGGTTTCTACAACCACTCCTTGTGCAATGAGCTCGTCAATGATTTTCAGTAAAGCCACTACAGCATCAGGTGGTAACTTGTATTGTCCGATTCGGGGCAGCACAACTCCTGGCTTGAGTGTGACACGGTATGGTGTAATGTGCATACAACCTACATCAGTCGGGCCTTGTGCCCATAAATGTGCAGGAACATTCTGTAACCTGGGATCAAAATCTCTCAACACATAATGACCCTTAAAATCACGAAGGAACAGCCTTACTCCTTCCGGAGAACAACAAATTACAGCTCCTAGAGCTTTCAGTGTTTTAATACCAAGCAAGTTTTCTGGACATGATTTCGTGAGCAATAAATCTGTAGTACGGGATAATGGACCAACTGCAAGGGGAACTGGTTTCAATACTTCATTAACAATTGGCTTTCCTGAAAATCCAAGGGAAACATTCTGTGAGCCTGAGAGGGGTGCCCCTGGAACCTCGTCATGACTGATGGTAGTTCTGCTTGCCCCTGTGTCAATCAAAAATTTTCTATCCTTTCCTAATACCGGACTATGTACATAAGGACCCTCTTGATCTACAGGAACCTCAATAAGAGGCAAGCCAACCTCCCTCTCTAGGCTGTTTCATGTGTACTGCTGATAATCGGGGTAGTCGGACTGTGCATACTGGTACATCTGCTGTGTGACATGTTGTGTTGCGGCAATGGGCTGAGGCTGTGGTACCGCTACGGTCTGTTGTGGAATCTGCATAGGCTGTATATTCTGCGGAATATGTTGCTGGATCTGGTCCTGTCTAGGTGGACGCGGTCTCTCTTTAGTTTTACCTGTAGCTATATTGTGTTTCAGAACTGCACAATCGTTTACATAGTGACCTGGCTGTTTACAATAGTTACATGTCCCTTTAACAGGAGCTGTCGAATTATTGGACTGTGTCGTACCCCTTTTCTGACCTTCAGCTGGAACTGACTGAGCAACTAGCACTTTCATTTTGGTATCTTTCATACGTCTTTGTTCGTGATCATGTTCCTCCCTGATTCTGTTCTGGTGGTACTGTAACATTTGTAACATTTGGGAAGGCGTATTTGCTTGCCATGTGCTCTCGACTTTCAGTACACGGTTCTTAACCTCGGGCAAGGAATTCTCAACTAATTTGGTCACAAGTAGATGTGGGTAAGACTCGCTACTTGTTTTCAGGTCACTATTAATAATAAAACATTTCTCGAATCTAGAATAAAAATCACTAGTGTCTTCGTCGTGTTTCTGTTTGCAGGCTGAGATTGCATCCCAGTCCTCCTTTTTAGTTGTCAACAATCTTGGCAAAACCTGTACTAATAATCCTGGTAATGCTTTAGTTTTCTCCCCAAGACCTAAACCTGGGGTTCGTCCGGTTTCTTCGTTTTCTAATTCAGTCCAATTAATCTTTTTATCTCCCACCTCCCATTCTTTTTCTTTGAGTTTCTCGTAAATACCGGCAGGCAATAATACTTTCAATATTTTCATAATATCGGGATATGTGTAATCTCCCATGAGTAACATGTCTTTTATTTCACGGTGAAACCCTGCTGGATCTTTATCATGACTCAGCACTATTTTCTTCATTTCCAATAATTCCATTTTAGTTATGGGAGTGTATACAAATACGCGTTGAAGCTCACCCCCTGGAGTTGACTGGACGGGGTGGACTTCTCGTAAAGGGTTCTGTCTGTCTAGGTGAAAAGGATAGCTTACTGGGGGTGGAACAGGAACAAAATGTGGAGTCAAAAACGTTCTGTATCTATGACGTTGTTCGAGAATAACAATCAAATCAGAACCTAGGCCTCTCCATCTGTTCAGGAGTAATTCATCTAATACATTGTATAGGGGACCTGGATCAGAATGCTGACTTTCATATAGCATAATGATATGCTGGATCATGTACATACCAACTAAACGTTGTTCAGTCGGGTTAAGACTCAAAAATGTTTGCGCTACTGAATCATCTTTATACACGCTATCATTATCGGCCCACTGTACTGTGGACCGTGCTAGTTCTTGTTCACGCATTGTACTAAGTTCATTGTAACCTATTCTATCTTTCAGGATTTTATCAGTGGCTTGGAATAAGTGTTCAAGAGAACATTTTTCTGGTATGGGGGGAAGAAAACGTCTTTTATTTTCTAGACGTATCGGTCTGTCAAAAGGCCTATCAGAGGACTACTGTTTAGGGAGTTTCGCTCTACCTACGTACGCTATCATGTCTTGAGTCGCTGCTGGATTCTCTGGCTCTTCCTCCTCTGAGGAGTCTTTTTCGTCTGACTCGGGTGTCCTATCAGCCTCCTGTCGGGCATGTATGGCTACTATTTCTTTACGGATTTTTCTAGACATGGCATCTATACAATTCTGTTTGTCATGCTTACAATCTGCAATATTCTGACTCCATTTTGTCAATCCCTCCATCTCTTCTTGCGAAAAACCTGGCTGATCTTGTTCCCTTATCAAACAATTAATCAAAAATCGCAATATCAACCCTTGAGTCTCGGCTTTCTGATATGCCATGGCCTCACGAACACTTTCTGGACCCTCCCCCGTTCGAATAAAGTGATATATTTTGTCTAGATGGTCTGGCATTTCTGGTAATGTCATCAAATAATCTGTAACACGTCTTAGACGTAACGATGCTAACACCATGTCTCCTTGCTTGCCAGGTACGGGATCATATCTACAATCTCCAAGTGCTTGTTTAAGCTTTTCAGATGTGCTCGCTTTTGGTGTACGCTGCATTGCTAATTCTCCGATTGTCAATCGATGTAATTGTGGCAGGGTGTGGGGGAGGCCACCTACGGCACCTCCTGAAACGGAAGCGTGAGCATAGCCTGACTGTGTGGCAGGTATATGTACTGGGGTAGAACCCTGGGTTGCGTCTGTCGAAAAAGGATTAAGAGGACCAGTAGTAGGGGGAACAGTAGCATGGGGGCAAGTAGGGGAAGTGACAACAGGCACGGGTTGTTGACGTGGAGGGGTTGTCACTCGAGCAACCGGAGCAGGCTGCTGTGCATTGTTAACGGGTGGTACGGGCACATTAGTATAAGCTGGAGCTATGCCATCTAAATAGGAAGAAAGGAATATGTCTGCTGCGGTCTGTTTGTGACGGATTTTAGTCGGAACCAATGGTGGCGGCAGATCACTTGGCATTTCCGGGGTCGCCTTGGGCAGGCCCTCGGCCAGAACTGGATACAGTCCTGTAATAAGGGCATTTCTCTGTCGGTCTTGTTGTTCTACTCTGACTCGTTCTCCTTCTTCTAGTAGTTCTTTTTCTCTAGCTTTTTCGGATTCTTCTCTACTTCTCTCTGCTTTCCTGATTTCTTTTTCGTTTTGTGTATGTGATTCTTTACGCCATAATTCAATGGCATCTTTCTGTGACTGTCTGGCTTTCTTTTTCCATAAAGCTTCTTCTACTCTCATGATGCACTCGGCATCCCATGTCCCTGTAACGGGCCATCTCTGTTTCTCTTCCAAGTCTTTCGTATAATCCACCCATAAATCTAAGTACAGTATGGCATCTAAGCCATGCTTGTGGTACATAAAATGACCTGGAGTGTCCCTAGGTGGGACGGGAACTGCTTCTTCGAGTATCCCTTTCCTAGTTCCTATCTGACGTAATTTTGAGAACAGAGACATGATTACCTCGATCTGGACGTAAACACGTTGAACACAGTAATACAATGCAAACAATCATTCATACCACGACATTAAACACATTGAAACATTTCGAACAGATACTGTCTAATATATTCTAAAACAAAAATACTGAAACACTGAATCACTGAATTACTAGATGTACTGCTAAACAGTACAGATGCACTGCTAAAACAGTACAGACCGGATCTGTGTACCCAAACCCGTCTTGACCGGATACAAATTAATGCACCCGTCTTGATGCGTCCCCAGCAACGGTACTCACCGGGAAGCACGGACACGGAAGGCCTCGGAAACTCGACTGGACTGGACTGCTACGACGTCACTGCTGCTGCACACTACGCATGCGCCTCGACGCTTCGGACAGGTGGGCCTCTCGACACCTCGGACACTGCTCTCTCGGCTGGGCTCTGGTCGGGATCCTCCGCACTCCTCACCGCCTCGTCTGGATGCTGTCCCGCAGTCTCCGTCTCCACCGTAGGCCTGAGGGAGATACAGGAAAACCTGCAGATGCGCATAGGAGGCCGTCACGGCTGTGGTAGGGGGCAAGGCCTGCGACGCATCGCCGGCGCGTGGGGTGGGGGAGGGTACCTATTCGGGCGCCAAATTATGTGGTAAATATAATTTACCGTTCTATTTTTCCGTATAATTACTGACAAGTAAAAGAATAGCTCAATCAAATGAGAGGCAGAGTCCGTGGTATCTGAGTCATACGGGCTTTAATCGGGATGGCTCGAGCCATGGAAATCAGTTCCATCAATACAAGGGTTCGGGGGTATATGCAATGATGGCAAAAAGATGTCAACGATTTATTAACAGTACATAACATATATAGTAAAACTGTACAATGGTGATGGATACAGTAGGCGTGACAAGTGAAAAGAATAAGATAAGAACACATGTGCGTAGCAAAAAGGCGTGTACAAGGGTGTGCACGGAGGCGTGTGCTGGAAACGTCACAGAAAGTGTCATAAGTGGGTGGGTGCGTAGAGGATTCTGCAGAGTCAGCTGAAACTTTTCACCTGGGTGCACGCGCAATTGGTATGACGTGTGATTGACATGGAACTAAAGAAAGCTGGGGGCTTGACTTTAGCACTAGTAGAAGAGACAGAAGTCTGGCATGTCAGATCGACCTGTTCCTATAACATATCTGATATCTTGTGTTTGGAGGATGTATTATCTGTAGTAAAAGGTCTCTCGGGCAGAGGCTATTCTATACTGAATGCTAGTGCGTGCATAGGTGTCTGTGTCTACGTGCGGGGCCATGGGCCTACTATGGCAACGGGAACTGTAAATTACTTGCATGGAAACAGGAAGGCCTGCTCTTTGCTCTGCAGCCGGGGATATGTTTACCTAAATCACTAGACAGGAATGTATTTTCGAGGAGGCTGAACAGTTACATTGAAGGCAAAATACGGTTTTGGCAGGCAGGCCAGGCTGAGCCAGGCACCGCTTCGCTTGGCAGGAAGTAAGGCAGAGGTCAGGGATGCATCTTCATGCTGCAGCTTTCAGAGGCAGAGACAGAAGTGGTTCGAAGGCAGAAATCAGGGCCTAGCTCGGCAGAGCCAGGAAAAACGTGAAAATGCACCATGTAAAGACGTTGGCATGGCATGTTTAGAGACTGAATTATCGATCCATTCATGGTGGATCTGGTAGAGGACATGTCAACGTTGGACGCAAATGTATTTGCGTCTTCATATTCGGTCATGGAGGGAAATTACATGTACTTTAAGCACGTACATGGAGACGTTGGGGTACACGTTAGGGGACATACTTGACCATAAAAATTTCAATTACCTCAGGCCCAGGGGTGTGACCGGGGACTGGGCTCTGATCATTCTACCAAGCACACAGAGCGGAGTTCCCCACCATCATTATGCCTGTTAGTATAGGAACCTGGAATGTGAAGGGTCTCAATTCCCCGCAAAAGCGCCAGAAACTCTGGAAGTACCTGTCGGATCACCATCTTGATGTGGTTGCCCTTCAGGAAACCCACTTAACTAGGAAAGATGAACTAAGGCTCCGACATAGACACTTCCCCCTTATTCATAGGGCGTCAGCAGCCACCAAGCATAGAGGGGTGGCCCTCCTGTTCCGGGCGTCTCTCCACTTTCAGCCTCTGGGGGTGAGTAGTGATAAGGAGGGTCGTTGGATAATGGTAAAGGGGTCATTATATGGCCGACAATGTACGTTTGTGGTGGATTATGCCCCTAATGCTGGACAAAATGTTTTTTTACAAGGCCTGATGGACAAGATGGGGGACTTTGTGGAAGGGCACTTGTTCCTATTGGGGGACTTCAATATGGTGTGCGACAGGGATCTGGGTAGTTCGGGGACACGCAGGGCAGATTCTGGGGTCTTTTCAGAAGAAACGCAACGGCAAATAGGCGGATTGGGATTGGTGGACAGCTGGCGCTTCTTACACCCTCAGACCAAGGATTATACATTTTTCTCACATGTCCATCGCTCGTACTCTCGTATAGACCATATTTTTGTTAGCCAGGCCCTTAGGGGTGATATCCAAATAGCTAGGGTTTTCCCACTCTCAGTATCCGACCATAGCCTGGTGGTTCTTGGATTGCATAGGTCCGTTGGGGGGGGGGGCGGTTGGCGGAAGCGGTACTTCCCAGCAGCGTTGGTACGGGATGAGGTGTCTTGTAAGGAGCTGCGAAGGACTATGGGAGAGTTTTTTGCTCTTAACCCGTCCTCCGATACATCAGTGTATACCACATGGGATGCATGCAAGGCCTCAATACGGGGTACATGCCTCGCCCACAATGCGCATCTTAACAAGCTTCGGAGGACGGAGAGGGAGGCCCTGGAGACGGAACTCGCTGCTTTGGAACAGGCGCACATGTCAAACCCCTCTAGAGTGACCCTCCAACCATTAACAGCGGTGAGAGGAAAATTGAAAGCCCACTACAACAATCGGGCTGAGTTTACCCTCCTGCGCCTTCGGCGCGTCTCCTACTCTCAGGGGAACAAGGTGGGGCGTCACCTGGCCCGGCAGCTTCGTGATAAACGCGAGAAGGATTATGTTGGGGGCATACAGGATCATACGGGCTCTGTTCGGCACAGGGATGCGGACAAAGCAGCACTCTTTGGCCGCTTTTATGCAGATCTCTATTCGGGCGACGCCCTTGACCCAGATGCCCAATCCGCGTTCTTGAATAGTCTCCCTATACCACAGGTTTCCAGGGAATGGAATGACTTACTGTCTTCCCCCATCACTAGGGAGGAGGTATTGGACGCCATCAAGGCTCTGAAACTCCACAAGGCCCCGGGCCCTGACGGTTACACAGCCTTGTTCTACAAGACGTTTGCGTCGGACCTCTGCGATTACCTGGTTTCCCTCTTTAATGCAATGGCATCTGAGGGGAGAACCTCTGAAACTATGGCCGAGGCTTTGATTACCGTCCTCCCCAAACCGGGGAAGGATCTTACCAAATGCGCGTCTTATCGCCCGATAGCGCTCCTCAACCTGGACCCTAAGTTGTATTCTTCTATTCTTGCTGGTAGGTTACCGGATCTGATGCCGGCCCTTGTCCACCCGGACCAGTCCGGTTTATAAAAGGTCGGCAGACTCATGACAATTTGAGGCGCGTGATCCATCTAATCGAGAAGGCTAATAGATTTCGCATACCGGCGGTATTAGTAAGGCTCGACGCGGAGAAAGCCTTTGATCGCGTCGATTGGAGCTTTTTACATCGCACATTGGAGGCCTTCGGCTTTTCGCCCCACTTCATAAGAATGCTTGAGGCTAACTATAACAGCCCCACATCTCGGGTGCTGATTAATGGCCATAGATCAGGGAGTTTCCACCATTCCCGGGGGCCTCGTCAGGGGTGCCCGCTCTCCCCACTCCTCTTTGCCTTAAGCATTGAACCGTTGGCCCTAGCGATTTGGGAGAATGAACAAATCTTGGGCCTCCCCTTCTCAGGTGAACAACATAAGATTTTGCTCTTCGCGGACGACGTATTACTTTCATTCAGGGATCCGGCACTATCGTTACCCCATGTCCATACGGTGTTCTCGGACTTTGAGAAGGTGGCAGGATTCAGAGTCAATTTCGACAAATCATATATTCTGAACCTAACTCTACCTCCCGAAGAGGTGCACCGGACTCAAGCGCTTACACCATTGTCATGGTCGACCTCATCCCTATTATATTTGGGTGTGAGACTGACCTCTACCCTAGGCGCACTTTTCCAGGCCAACTTTGCCCCGATGCTGGCGGCGATACGCGCGGAGCTGGAGACATGGAAGCCGAAGTACATCTTGTGGTTGGGTAGGATTCATGCGCTTAAAATGGTCCTCCTACCAAAACTTTTGTATCTCTTCCAGGCATTGCCCATTCCAGTGGAATTGAACTATTTCTGTCGACTAAAGACCCTGATGTTGAAATTTGTATGGCAAGGCGGCCGGGTGCGACTTTCCTATGCAGTGCTTCGACGTCCACGAATGGAAGGGGGGGTGGGGTTCCCAGACATGCACTTGTATTATAAAGCTGCCCAATTAAGGGTGCTGGTGGAATGGTCCCAACAGCTCTCAGAGAAGCACTGGCTCCATATGGATCGGAGTGTGGCCGGAAGATCCATCTGGGACCTGGCCTGGAAACCTAAGGCGGACCGACCCAGAAACGCGTACATTAGCACCCCCACTAGCACGGTGTTAAAGGTCTGGGACACGGTCAGAGGCGACGACCGGTGGACCACCTTCCTGTCCCCATTTACTCCCATCCATTTCAACCCGGCCTTTCCTCCGGCCCTGACGGATGGAACCTTTGGTGTCTGGAGAGAGGGTGGTTGCAGAGCCCTCACTCACCTGTTTCATGGTACGGCGCCTCTTACCTTCCATAACTGTATGCAGGATTATGGGGTTTAGCCCACTGAGCGCTTTCGGCACCTCCAACTCCTACACTGGGCAACGTCACCTTGAGTGGTGAATGCCGCTATTAGACCATTGACAAAGTTTGAGGCCTTTATTCTCCGCACGTCCACCATGAAGGGAACAATTTCCTTCATTTATGGGATGCTACTAGATACCACGGTGTCTCCCCGACCTCGATACATGGACCACTGGGAGACCACATTGGGTAGGGACATTTCTGACAATGAGTGGAGGAGCCTTTGGCGAGATGTAGCGGCACATAATCACTCAACAGATCTTAGAGAGGCACATCTGAAGCTTCTATTTGACTGGTATCTATATCCATCTAAGTTACATCGGATATTTCCGACGTCCTCCGATAAATGCTGGCGTGGCTGTGGTATGCTGGGTGACTTCCGCCACATCTGGTGGGACTGTCCTGCCATCCGACCATTCTGGTCCGAGATCCTATCCCACATCAAGGAAGTGATGGGCTATCCAATTCCGGACTCCATGGAGTATGTCCTGTTGGGGCTTAGAGACCCGCTGTTGGAACACCAAACTAGGGCCGATAAACGCATTATATGGCTGTGCCTGGGAGCGGCCAAATTGACTTTGGCAGCCGCTTGGAAAAGCCAGACAGCTCCGGCTATTTCTTTATGGCACGCACGGTTATGGCGACTACTAAGTATGGAGAGACTGTCATATCTTTTTGGGGAATTTTAAAAACTTCATGTTTAATTGGGGCCCCCTGGTTCGGTTTCTGTCTCGAGGTTTGCCATCTGCAGTTTGCCCCTCAGCTCTTTGTGCATTACATCTCTTCCAAATTTAACCACCTGCTTGTATGATGTTGTTTTGAGTGCATGATGGTCGCCACCACCGGGGACGGGGGGGGGGGGAGGTGGGGGTGGGGTGGGGAGGGTTGGTGGGCTGGGGTTGTTGCTCTAATTTTGGTTGCGACAAAATTTACATGTGAAGACTTATTGTACGGCCTTCCGATATGATTGTGATTCTGGTTGGGGCACCGCCTACTTTTGAGAACCTTGGACTATTTGCTGAAACGTTGGTGCTCCCCCCGATCGATGGAGCTTGGCGAACAATGACATTTGCACTAAGTCTGCCAACGCATGGCCGTCTACTTTTATGTAATTTTGGTTTTTTTGCTACAGCACTGTTCTCCAGCACCCCCTGTGTGGGGATTTATGGCGGGATGTTGCCTGTTCCTTTATTTTCTTCTCTTCCTTTTCTCACCTTTTTTCCTCCTTTTCTTCTGCTTAAAACCTTGAATAAATAAAAATTTTACAAAAAAAAAATACATTCACAAAGTGGGCTACGTTTCCAATCAAAGAATGTCCCAAATATCCTTAAAAGTGGAATCTCAAGCCATTTGTCTCCCAGCCATGGAGTTTTTTTTCATCAGCACTTCTCCCACAAGAGCAGTTCAAACATGAATGGCCAAGTATCCTAGTGTGCATTTTTTTTCCACATAATTATGGCTCTGCCATATTTACCACATAATACATCATCTGCTGCATAATCTGAAGATTATAACAAGTAAACTGTTTATAGCTCAAACGGATCCAAAGTTTCTAAAAAATGTCACTTGTGCTGCTGTGAAGTGGAGGGTGCTTTGCCAAGGTTGACTAGTCACCTTTCTCTCTGCAATAGTTGTATGTTCCACTGGTACTAATAAGGAACAATCTTTGCAGAGACTGTTAGCATGTGTAAAAATTACAAAATAATAAAGTATCAGAAAATGTACAGCATCACTAATACCCGTGTCAGAGCATTTTACAACACACATATTACACAGAGACAATCAATTGTACATGTGTAAATCACTGTATAGGAAATGTTACATAAGACAAAGAACTACAAGGTGTAGGAGTCACATGACAACCATACTAGGCAGCATAGTTTAATAGTGATTGGTCTGGAGAAACACACACTCAAAATGTAAAACATAATACCATGGTTGGTGGTTCTCTTTAATAATCAGAATTAATTTCTACCCTAATTAACCATTTTTCTGCAACATTAGGATGGTCAAAGACAAGGGAAAAAAAAACATAGCGCTCTTATTTATACCTTGCAGTTTGCATGCAGCTCTTACATGACAGTTAGGAGCTCACTGTTCTATAATAGGACTTTAACTTATTAACTGCAAGTAACAACAGGGTCTCACTGAAAAAAGCAGTAATCCACTGACCTATTTACATTATGTGCACTTTGTGATCTGCATGGTACATGTTCTTAGCAGCAGGCACATTAACCCTCTTCACTTTCTTTCCATGAGTTAAAACGTCCACTAGACAAAACACCATCTCTCTACTAAGAACATTAATCACTGGAGTTATCGTGAAATTTTTATTGTTGCTGAAAATTGTTGGAGGCCAGGAAGGAGGCAGCAAGTGCTTTTAAAACCATGTTATACTTGCAAACACAACTCCCCACCCCCACCCCAAGCCACGGTCCATTCAGGTAACAGCGGTGGGGTGGTGAGACCAGGAGGGGGGGTTTCAAGGGACGATGCAGAGGGAAGATCAATTTATTTAATTTTCCCTCTGCATCGTCCCTCGAAATCCACCTTACCAGGCGCCTCTGCCCCACCGCTGTTACCTGCACGGACTGCGTCTGGTCAGCGCCTGGTGCAGTTGCACTGCCCTAGAGCCACCCTGCTCATGTGGACCTGTGACCTCAGTGACAGACTCACTGTCACTCTATGATGTGCTGCTTCATAGGCCTGCCTGCAAGACTGGAGGTGAACTTCAGAATAAATTTGTGACTGACAGGCCTTCAAGGTTTACCTACACTTCTCACTGCTAGGGTCCACCTGCTGGTGATAAGACACCAGGGCTTTTAAGATCTTGCAGGGCCTTCTAAGGTCTAGAATGGGAATGTGCTCCCTCAGGGGGAGTGGTCTGGTGGACTGATCATGAAGGCTGACCTGGTTCCCCAGTTCCAAATTCAGCAGCTCTGACCATAGTGCCACATCCTCTCCCCCACTTAACACCATACTGCCCCAATGAGAGAAACTTGCACTGGACTGACCCTCTGTAAACACCTGGATGTGACTCAATTCAAATTACGCACTAGACAAGAGCAATATGCTGCCTAAAATTTTTTTTACATCCTAGAAAAAGCGAACACTCCTAGGGAATGCAAGATTAGGTAAAGCATGTGAAATGTAATCAGGAACAACATGGTTATCCTATGTGCCCTCCATGTACATACTGTCAGTAACCCAGCTGCTTCTCTCACTGTTCAGCCTCAAATATCCTGTTGGATGCAGATTGCTCGGGTATACCGGCATTTACCGCTCTGTACTGTCCCTCACAGCTCACTCAGACTATACTTCTTTGAATCATAAATACATATTCTGCCTTACAGTTAGGCCTGGTCTTTTCTCTGTGGATCATACCGAACATAAGGAGGACAAATAAATTGAAGAACACGCCAAACTTTCTACAGACATTGCCAGTCCATGGACTGCTGCCTATTTGCATGCTATGATTATTCTCCTTGGCAAATATAACCAATTGCCACAGGTATCCTCTCCCTGTCCCATTCATCTGCTCCACTGCCACCTTTCATTTAGTAAATGTAAGTGCTCTCAGATTTCATAGCAGGAAACTCTATACCATCTGTTTTCGATCGAAATTTCCCAAGGGTACCTATAACATTCCACACAGGGGGAGGGAGTCACTAAAATCTTGGGAAGCCCCCTCCCCCTGCAAAAATAGCACCACATGCTCCTTGTTTTACCTTCCAATACCATAACCGCAGTAGGATACTATGGTGCCCACCTGTGGCTGGTAATAGAAACTGTCACAAACCTGTTTGTCCCCTAGCCCCCTTGTTTGCCCTATTCTTTTGGGGTGTAGCTCATAATGGAGGAACGGAGGAATAAAAACTGTGGTTAGCCCCCCGAAACAATTATCCAGAAGCCATGTCCTACTGTGCCCCCTCCACACTTCATAATGCACCCCAAGCCCATTTTACTACTGCCCCCACCCAATCAAGGAATTTAAGGGGGTGCAGCAAAACAAATGTTGGGTTCCTCACCAAAAGGCCCATCCAATGTAATTGAGCCATCTGTGGAGGGAATCACTGAATGAGTGCTCTCGCTTGCCCGAGGTTCCTACTCCATCTAGAAACACCTTTTTAGTCACTGGGACCCAACCCATCTATCTATCTATCTATGCTCTCCCCAACACCTCCTTTACTCATCGCTGACTGGTTGAGTCAATCTGCCTCAGCTCCTACTACACCTCTTCGTCGCTCTACCCTCTACCTCACTCAAGACCTGTTAGCCTGTCACACTCTTTCCACCCCTTGCTCTGGCCACTCCCATCAACTCCTAACCACTCTGCAATCCACACCCACTTTACTTACCAATTGGCCAATCTCCAACTTACCTCTGCTGTGCCACCATCAATCAACTGCTGCAGAACCCGGGATTTGAACCCTGGTTATCTGGTTGCAAGTCAGGAGCTTACCCACTGGACCACACGGCTTTCCATATTCATGGCCTACCAAATCATCCCTATATCATGGTCACCCTCATCATGTGATATAGAAGCCACAGGCAATGACTCCAGGCCCTGTATGTTGCTTATAGCTACACTTGCAATGTCCTTAATCACCAAGAAGCTATAGCGCAGTGGTAAGTCTTTTGCCTCTGGTGGAGAAGGCTCTCACAGGGCGGGGGTTTGAATCCTGCCAATACTGTCCTAGTACCCTACTGTGATACATTTCAAACACTTTTTTTTTCTTCATTTGCTAACTTTATTTTTTTCACATGGAAAAACGGAGGAAATAAATGGCAAACCTTTTCGGCATGCGTGCCCCAAAATTAAAAATATTTTCCCTCATGAACTTCCATTAACCCCCTTCTTCTCAAGTAGGTGCGATAGGGGCAAAGCATTATCTTCCTTTATCAATGTATAATTATTTTTACTTTAAATTCGGTATATTGTAGAGCCAAATGTGGCCTCCAGGGGTAGAACTGAGCACGAGAATGCGAGGAAAGTGCTGCACTGATAGTATAACAGGTTGATGGTGATCGTTTTTCATTTTGGCGTGAGCTGATCTCTCAAATCAGGGGTTTGGTGCCTGGGAGGTTGATTAGGAATAAAGGTCGATTAGGAATAAAGGTCAAGTTTCTAGCTTTTCTAGGCCTTTACTTCTGCAGGTCTGCATCATGCCTGCCTCTGCAGTAGCAGGTGAAGGGATGGAGCATCACATCGCTGTGCTATGCTGGGGCTTGTAAACACCCCCTTCCTTCCTTTGAAGAACGCCCAGGTTCTGTATAGAGAATTACTGCAGGCGATTTAGGACCCTGCTAATTGAGGGAGATATCACCATGTGCGGACTTTGAGTGGCAATTTATTAGCCTAAGATAAATAGGCTGCTTTTGAATTTGGCTGAGGAACCATGTGTTGGAGGCAGTATCACGGCGCAAAGCCAGCGACTGTCTCTGATAAAAGTAAACCTGGGAGGATATTATTTGCATAGGATAGCCCTCTTTCCAGTCCAATTAATATGCTGCAGTTGCCATGTGGCGTTACTAGAGTGCAGCAGTATGAACATAATAGCACACCAAGGATTTTCTTATGCTAGCTGACATACCGCTTGTTCATGTTGGTCTTGCAGGGCCTACAGAGTGAATCACTATGTAAATAAGTAATGAAGAATAGCTTGCCTGTATTTGTGCTGCAAGGGGAAATTTTTGGAAAGTTAACAGCACAATGAAAGTGTTAATGTGTAAATGTTTTCTGAGTAATTGAGTGTGTGTGTCATCTGTCTCTTTGAAGGGACATGTGAGAGAGTACCAGCATTTCGATAGTCCTCAGATGGGAGAGGAAATACAGATGAATATTTCCCTCAAATAAAAACACTTACACCACTTTAAAGCGGACAAGTTTGATCTGAGGATTTGCAGGTGTTTGCATTTGCATTGTTTGGTGCATAAATATGCATGGTTAGTGAGGTTTTCCCCAGAATGTCAGCAGCACACCCTCTGGGAGTATCCTGGGGCCCGAAATGTCAGCCACTCCTTTGGGGAAATGAGCCCAAGAAAGCTTTGGAAAGCTTGCTCCAGCCAACTGCAGGATAGAAAGATACTGGGGAAAGGTTACAGAGGGAGCCAGGCTGCACAACATTTGGTCACCGTTGGACAGAAATCTTTAGCAGGAACTTTTGACCACCCCCTCACTGTGGGACCAGGATCCCATACCTCTGTGTCTCAGACACCTTTTCTGACCTTTGGTTAGCACCATCTCATTACCACTCAAATGTTCCCTCCCTGTACCCCAGCTTTGTAGGACACCAACCACTTTTCAATCCTTTGAGTGACAACAAACATCCTTCCTATGTGCCCTCCATTTACATACCGTCGGTAACCCAGCTGCTTCTCTCACTGTTCAGTCTCAAATATCCTGTTGGATGCACATTGCTCGGGTATACAGGCATTTACCGCTCTGTACAGTCCCTCTGTACAGTCCCTCACAGCTCACTCAGACTATACTTCTTTAAAGCACACATTACTACTTGTGTAACGATATATCTGTAAGAGAGATTAGTTAGTGAGATTCCTTACCTTAGAATATCCCCAGGCGCCAGACTGGATCCGGAAAGTTTCTCTTAGCAGTACCCCTGCACGTCGGTAGGTGGCGTCGTGCAGAATAACCGTCGCAGTGAAGGGGTTAAAGTAAGAAGACGCAAAGGACAATTATGAAGAGGCTCACAGGAAGCGCACATCAGAAAAGTAAAGACAAGATTTATGTCCCACTGGGGCTTTATGAAAGGCATGGGAGGAAACGTGTGTAATACCTGTAAGGAAACGGGTAACAACCGGGGACTTAAAAAGAGAAGGCTGATCAGGAAGCCTTAGAAAGGTGGAGATGGCAGAAAGATAACCTTTGATAGTGCCCATAGCCGAGCCCTGCTGGGCCAAAGAATGACTTGGGCTTGGTCGCGCCTGATCTTCTTTAGCACTCTGGACAGAAATAGTATAGGCGCAAAGGCGTACAACAGGCCGCATCTCTACCCGAGACGAAAAGCGTTGCAGAGCGAGGGCCGCCTTGGAAATTCCAACACGCAGATCTGATGACATTGCGCATTCTCTTCGGTGGCGAATAGATCTAACCAGGGCTCTCCCCACTGCAGAAAGAGACCCTGCACCACGTCAGAGTTCAGACGCCATTCATGATCCATCATGCACCGGCGGCAGAGTTCGTCCGCCCTGGCGTTCAGAGAACCTGCCAGGTGTTGAACCACCAAGGAAATGCCTTGACGTTCCAGCCATGTCCAGAGGCGCAGAGCCTCCTGACACAGGGTCCACGACCCCAACCCGCCCTGTTTGCTGCAAATACCACATGGGGGTGGTGTTGTCCGTGAACACCTGCACTATACTTCCTCAGACAGAGGAAAGGAATGCCTTCAGTGCAAGTTGGATTGCCCGCAGCTCCAGAAGGTTGAAAGGGAGCCGGGACTCCGCCGGAGACCAGAGGCCTTCCCAAATGGCCTCCCCATCCCAGGACGGATGCATCAGTCACTACTGTGTGCTCCGGTTGTGGAAGTGAGAAGGATCTGCCATTGATCCAATCTCGATTTGTGAGCCACCACTACAAGTGTTGTGCAGTGCCCTCCAAGATCTGGACATGATCAGACAGGTCGCCCTGATGCTGCGCCCACTAGAACTTCAGGTCGCACTGCAGAGCTCGCATATGCCATCTGGCATGTTGCACTAGCAGGATGCAGGAGGCCATCAGGCCCCGGAGCCGGAGGGTCATCCTGACTGAAACCCGGGATAGAGGCTGAAAGATCAGAATCATAGCCTGAATATACCAGACTCACTGCTCGGGAGGATAAACCCGAAACGGCGTCTAATCCAGAACCGCTCCGATGAAGGGGAGCTTCTGATAGGGACTCAGGTGCGACTTTGGCACATTGATGGAAAACCCAAGCAGATGCAGGAGGTCGGCCGTAGTCTGTGTAGTGGGTGACAACTGCTTGGGGCGAACCCGCCTTCAACAACCACTCTTCGAGGTAGGGGGAAGACTGACACCCCTGACCTGCGCAGATGAGCTGCGACAACCGCCATCACTTTCATGAACACCCGAGGGGCGCTGGTAAGGCCGAAGGTGAGCACGGCAAACTGAAAAGGCTCCTGGCCTACCGTGAATCTCAGGTAGCGCCAGTGGGCAGGCAGGACAGGAATATTTAAATAAGCGTCCTGCAAGTTCAACGCTACCATCCAGTCTCCAGGGTCCAGGACAGCCAGGACCTGAGCCAGAGTTAGCATCTTGAACTTGTCCTTCCGCAGGAAGTGATTGACATCCCTGAGGTCCAAGATGGGGCGCAGGCCCCCCTGGTCCTTCATGGGAACCAGAAAGTAGTGGGAATAACAACCACTCCCTACTTCCTGAACGGGAACGCACTCTATGGCCCCCTTGGCCAGGAGGGCTGAGACTTCCTGGCGGAGAAGAGCCAAGTGATCCCCCAACCTGCGGTGGTACCGAGGTGGCAAGCCTGAAGCTCGGATTAGGAAGGCTTAGAGGTGGAAGCAGAAGGGGTAGAGGTAGACTGACCCACACGCTGGTTCCCAGACCCTCCCCTGCGGAAGCCATGGCTGCGCTGAGGGTGGTTCTGCACAGGCTTGTTGGAAAGCATGCCTGGAAGCCTCTGCCCTGGCCATGAAAGGAATGAAACCTAGGAGTGGCAGTGTTCTTAGTAGAAACACCCAAGGACTTGGCCGTGGCCCGAGAGTCCTTAAAGCGCTCCAGTGCACTGTCGGCCTTATCGCCAAAAAGGCGAGAGCCATCAAAGGGTATATCCATGAGCAAGCCCCTGACATCAAGCGAGAACCCAGTCGAATGCAACCAGGCGTGGCTCTGCAATGCCACAGTCGTGGAAATTGCCCTGCCCAAGGAATCAGTGGTGTCAAACCACATCTGATGGCAAACTTAACCGCATCCTTACCTTCAGCGACCGCTTGGGAAAGGACAGCCTGGACCGCCTCAGAACATTGAGGCAAGCCCTGAGCCACGGAATCTCACACTGCGTGGGAGTAACGTCCCAACAAGCAGGCGGTGTTAACCGACTGCAGCCCCAAGCTTGCAGAGGAGAACAACCTCTTGCCAAATTATTCCAGCCTTAGAGTCCTTGTCCGGCGGAGCCGTGGGGCAGGCACTCTGCGATTCTGAGGCCTAAATGACCAGGTTCTCAGGCGTAGGGTGAGTAGTCTGGAAGGTGGTATAACCAGGTGCCGGGTGGTGATGCCTGGCGACGTTTTTATCCACCGGTGCCCCCGTGGCCGGTCGCAACCAAGTGCCCAAGAGGACTTCGGTAAGGGCCTCAGTGAAAGGAAGCAGAGGCCCGACGCTGTGGACGCCGTCTGTAGCACCTCCGTAAGGAGATTGGTTTTGAGGGCTACTGTAGGGAGGTCGAGATTTAGAGCCTCTGCAGTCCGACGCAGCACCACGGTGTAGGAAGCGCCCTTCTCCATAATTGGTGGAGGAGAGGCAAACCCCGCATCAGAAGACACATCAAGTTCGCCCGCATCGTTAAGGTCGTCCACCCAATCCTGCTCGGAGTCGCACTGCCGTGCAAAGGGGGTCCTCGGAGCCTTCCCAGTCCTCGTCTGGCTCCGGTGTATATGGAGCAGATTGCGGCAGCAGGGCCAGAGCCAGAGAAGGGATAAGCAGCGTCGGGAACAGCACCAAAAAGGGCACCGGCCGGGGCAGTATCCCAATTCGGATCCCAGGCTGGAACGTAATGGTCCGGGAAACGGGGCAGGGGTGGGAGAAACGGAACCCAGTGTGGAGCCTGTGGCAGAGCCGGGGCTGGAGCCAAGGGCGGCGCCGGAGGCGCAGGATCCTGTGGCGCCGGTGGCAGAGACACCATGCCAACAGGATCTGGACATGGGACCGCGGTCCTGAAGGCGTGTGGGAGGAGCCCGGGGCCTGAAAAGGCACTCCATGGCAGCAAGAAACTCTTGCATCTGTGCTGGAGTCGCTGATGGACCCGGGTAGAGCGGGTAGGCCGCGGGACTTCCCAGCCCCAGAGGAACCGCAGGGGTGGAGCCTCTGTCCCCCTCGTCCGACTCCGGGGAGTGACAGGGGGACGTCGGAGAGCGAACACGCTTCTTAGACTTCTTTTTATGGCGTCGCTTACCAGAATCTGAAGGCGAAGACTTAGATTCCGAGGAGCGACGGCTCCGGTCCCGCGAGACGTCCTGTGAGCTGCAGTGAGAGGAATGCCGGACCTCCAGCAACTTCTGGCGCCGCTCCCGCAAGGCCTTCGGGCCATGGCTCGACAGTCATGGGAGTCATGATCGGTCTAGGGGAGAGCAAGGGATCGTGTTCACCGTAGGTGAACAGAGAGTACTCCTGTTCCCCTGGTTAAGGACTAGATAAACAAAAAGAGGAGTGCCACCATAAAGAATCAAGAGAATTCCTAATTGGGTGTGTGACTGACAAAAGGAAAGAATTTATCCTTTTGTTAAAAACCCCTCACTCACCAGCCTAGTGGTGACATGCTTCATCATCGGGGCCCACCCTGGCGGCCTAGCGTCACCAGGGTGTGCTACAACAGGTGTTGTAGCACACCCTGATGACGCTATGCCGCCTAACATAAATAGGCTGCTTTTAAATTTGGCTGGCGAACCATGTGTTGGAGGCAGTATCAGCGGCTCAAAGCCGGTGACCGTCTCAGAAGAAAGTAAACCTGGGAGGACATTATTTGCATAGGACAGCCCTCTTTCCAGTCCAATTATTATGCTGCAGTTGCCATGTGGCGTTACCAGATGGCAGCAGGCTTTTCTTCTGCTAGCTGACATACCTCTTGTTCATGTTGGTCTTGCAGGGCCTACAGAGTGAAGGACTGCAACTACTGAGTGCAATGAGTAATGAAGAATGGCTTGCCTGTATTTGTGCGGCAGTGGGAGGAGATTTTGGGAAGGTAAACAGCACGATGAAAGTGTCAATGTGTAAATGTTTGCTGAGTAATTAAGTGAGTGTCTCATCTGTCTCTTTGAAGGGACATGTGAGAGAAGAACAGCACTTCCATAGTCCTCAGATGGGAGAGGCAGCACATAAGAATATTTCCCTCAAATATAAACCCTAACACCACTTTAAAGCTGACAAGTTTCATATGAGGCTTTGCAGGTGGAAGGATTTGCAATGTTTGGTGCATAGATATGCATGGTCAGTGAGGCTTTTCCGAGAATGTCAGTAGCCCACTCTCTGGGAGTATCCTGAGGCCCGAAATGTCAGCCACTCCTTTGGGGAAATGAGCCCAAGAAAAGCTTTGGGAAGCTTGCTCCAGCCAACTGCAGGATAGGAAGATACTGAGGAAAGGTTACAGAGGGAGCCAGGCTGCACAACATTTGCTCACCGTTGGACAGAGGTATGTGGGACCAGGAACCTCATACCTCGGACGCCTTTTTTGACCACTGGTTAGCACCATCTCATTACCACTCAAATGTTCCCTCCTGGTACCTCAGCTTTGGTATTGCACCAACCACGTTTCAAACCTTTGAGTGACAACAAACCCCTACATATGTGCCCTCCATTTACATACCGTCAGTAACCCAGCTGCTTTTCTCTCTGTTCAGTGTCAAATATCCTGTTGGGAGGCACATTGCTCGGGTATACAGGTATTTACCGCTCTTTACAGTCCCTCACAGCTCATTCAGACTATACTTCTTTAAATCATAAATACATATTCTGCCTTACAGGTAGGCCTGGCCTTTCCTTTGTGGATCATACCAAACATAAGGAGGACACATTTTCTACAGACATTGCCAGTCCATGGACTGCTGCCTATTTGCATGCTATGATTATTCTCTATGGCCCATGCAACTAATTTCCACAGGTATCCTTTCCCTGTCCCATGAAGTGAAATGCAAATTTAGATCATTGTGTTCAGTCCACTTACAAAGTCCTCTGCTGACTATTTGTTGCCACGCCATATGACGAAAGGTTGTCAATATAGCGCGACCAGAGTACCACATTTTTGGTCATCTCTTTAGCATAATCAAGCCACCACCTGCTCCGCCCACCAGCCCTTATGCAAATTTGCATACCTGGGGAAAAGCAGGTGCCCATAGCAGTGCCCCTCCATTGCTGTGACAGGTATGAACCAAAGATAAATATGTTGTTACCGAAACACCATCCAAGCATAAATGTACAATTTACTACTTGTGTAACAATATATCTGTAAGAGACATTAGTTAGTGATATATTCCTTACCTTAAAATATCCCCAGGCATCAGACTGGATCCAGAAAGTTTTTAGTCAGCAGTACCCCTGCGCGTTGGTAAGTGCTGTTGTGCGGCTCCGCGTCCTACGCTGGCATAGTAAGCGCTGAAATGACTTCACAAAGACTACTTAGGCGCCACCCATGCGCGCAGACATCAGTTCTGTACACAGCTATTTGCGCCAGGAACGCAGAGCCATGCAAGAAACTGACCACTGGATCTATGAAACTAGGGCCCTGAAAGGGATGACCTTAACCCTAGAAATCAATTTGCAGAACAAGAAGGATGGGTGGGGAGGTAAGGAATCTATCACTAATGTCTCTTACAGATATATCGTTACACAAGTAGTAAGTTGTGCATCTGAAAGAGACACGTTAGTGATAGATTCCTTACCTTAGAATAGATACCCCAGTAATATCAACCCCGGTGGTGGGTCTGCGAACAAGAATACACCAGAAAGTCCTGGAGAACAGAACGGCCAAAAAAGCTGTCTCTCCGGACTTGACGGTCAAGGCAGTAACAGTTTGGTAAATGTGTGCAGCGAGGCCCACGTAGCTGCCTGACAAATGTCCTGCAAGGGAACGCCGCATCCCAAGGCAGTAGTGGCTGCTGTTGCCCTGGTAGAATGGGCACGCAGCCCCACAGGAGGCTCCTTCTTGGCCAACGAGTAACATGCTTTGAAGCAGATAATTACCCACCGACAGATAGTGCGTTTGTGCACGGCTCAACCCTTTTAGGTGCCCACTTAACCAACAAAGAGCTGTTCATCTATCCAGAACTGTTGTGTGCGCTTCAGATAGAACAAGAGCGCACGTTTTGGGTCCAGACAGTGGAGCCTCTCTTCCTCTTTTGAGGGATGCGGATGCGGAAAGAAGGTAGGACAAGTGATGGTCTGTCCGATGTGGAAGGGAGTGACAACCTTTGGCATGAAAGAAGGACGGGTCCTCAAAACCATCTTGTCCGTATAAACATGAAGGAAAAGAGGTTTAGCAGAAAGAGCCCGGAGCTCACTCACTCTGCTGGCAGAGGTGATAGTTACCAGGAAAGCATTCTTTAGAGTGAGAAGACAGTCATGAAGGGGCTCAAAAGGAGCGCACATCAGATAGTACAAGACAAGATTTAAGGCCCATTGAGGCATTATGAAAGGCACAGGAGGAAAGGTTTGTGTAATGCCTTTTAGGAAACGGTTGACAACTGGGGACTTAAGGAGCAAAGGCATAGAAAGGCGGAGATGGCCTAAAGATAACCTTTGGTAGTGCCCAGTGCAGAGCCCTTCTGGGCCAAGGATAGTAGGAACAGAAGGACCTCAGAAAGCAGGGCAGAAAGGGGATCCTCAGCCATAGCTGTGAAACATGCCACAAATTTGTTCCACCTGCAGGCGTATACAGTCTTAGTGAAGGGACGCCTGGCAAAGACTTCGGGAGGAAGAACGAAGCTGTCAACTGTCGCCGCTCAATCTCCATGCATGGAGGTGGAGGCTGGACAGGTTCGGGTGGAGGACTGTCCCCTGCTGCTGCGACAGAAGGTCCCATCTAAGAGGCAGTCGGATCAGGGGCCTCTGATCCCCTCTCCCAAGTGGCCACCCCATACCAGGAGGGACGCATCAGACACCTCTGTGTGCTCCAGTTGGGGAAGGGAGAGGGATCTGCCGCTTACCCAACACTGGTCAGTGAACCACCACTGCAAGTCTTGCGCAGTGCCCTCTGACATGTGGACGTATTTGGACAGGTGTCCCTGATGCTGCGCCCACTGGAACGGTATGTCTCACTGCAGAGCCCGCATATGCCATCTAGCATGATTGATCAGCTGGATGCAGAAAGCCATGAGGCCCAGCAGCCTCAGTGTCTTCCTGACCGAAACCCAGCACAAGGGCTGAGAAATCGGAATCATAGCCTGAATGTCCCGGACTCGCTGTTCTGGAGGGAAACCCAAAATTGCGCCATGGCCAGGACCACTCCAACGAAGAGGAGCTTTTGAGAGGAAATCAGATGTGACTTCGGCACGTTGATGGAGAACACCAGCAAATGCAGGTGGTCTGCCGTAGTCTGGAGGTGGGAGACGACTGCCTGGGGTAAGCCTTCTTACAACAACCAGTCATCAAGATAGGGGGTTTCAGTTTTTACCCTATCTGCGCAGACGAGCTGCGACCACAGCCATCACTTTAGTGAGCACCAGAGGGGCTCTGGTAAGGCCCAAAGGGGAGCTCGGTGAACTGAAAGCACTGTGGCCAACCGTGAACTGCAGGTAACGCTGGTGGGCCGGCACGACGTGAAAGTAGGCATCCTGCAAGTGTAACGCTACCATCCAGTGTTGCGGGTCCAGGAAACAATTGACGTTCCAAAGGTATAAAAAACTCTCGATGGCCCCTTAGGCCAAGGGCGCTGCAACTTCCTGTTTGCAAGGCGTCAAGTGATCCCTTGACCTGCGGCGGTACAAACATGGCATAGCAGGAGGAGTAGTGTTGAAGGGGAGGAGTAGCTCCTTCCGACTGTTTGCAGAACCCACCTGACCAATGTGATGGCGCGCCTGTAAGGGGGGGGGGGGAGTGATGACGAATCCTGGTGCCCACTGGCGTGTGGTGGGCCTGAAACTATGGACTAAAACCGCAGACTAGGAAGGCCTTGAGGCAGCGGTGGTAGGGGTTGCGGTGGACTGATCTGCTGGCTAGCCCCGAGACTCACCCTGCTATCATACAAATTGCTCTGCTTATGGTGGATGCAGGGTCAAGACCACAATGGATGGTGAATCCCGTTGAATCTTTGCCCTCAGCAAGTGCTTGGGAAAGTACCTTCCAAACCTCCGCTAGACACTGTGGCAGCACCTGCGCCACCCTGTCCCACACAGAGTTGGAATAGAGGGCCAAAAGGCCATTGGAGAAGCAGAGCCCTGGACCACTAGACACTATGGCGGAAGGTGCTGTGCGATGAAACTGGGGTAGTCTCGTATGCACAGGCGCCCCTGTGTTATGTTTAAGGCACGTTATTGAAGGGTAGCATCAGCTCTGTAGAGGAGGCCGCTGCTGAAGCACTACAGTGAAGAGATTTGCCCTGATATGCCCTGTAGGGAATTTGAGGGTAGGAACCTCCCCCTATGCCATATCACAGAGTGAACCCACCACCTACGAAGCTACAGAGGAGGGGGACAGTGTATCAGGGTGTGGAGATAAGTCCAGCATGCTGGGATTCATTATATGGTCAATCTAGTTTAGATCGTCCGCAGACCCCTCCTAGCACCCTCCTCCGTTCAGGAACAGGAATTGGAGGCAGGCTCTATATAATCTGGCCCTGGAGGCAACGATGCCTTGGCAGGCACCGATGACCGGCGCTGAGGTTGTGACGCAAAGGTGACGCTGATGCCGGATCCGAAGGCGGTGCGGAGGCCAGAGCTGATGCCGGATCCGAAGGCGGCACCGAGGCCAGAGCCGATGCCAGATTCAAAGGTGGCACTGAGGCGGAAAAGTGAGCTGAAGCCGGAGCCAAATGCTGCGCCGAGGCCAATGGCAGTGCCGCTGCCGGAGCCAACAGCTGCACAGAGGCCAGGACCGACATCAGCGCCAAGGCCAGAGCCAACGGCAGGGGCGACGAGGCCAGAGCCAAAGGCAGTGGCGACAAGGCCAGAGCCAACAGCGCCACAGAGTATCTTGCCGGTGTAACCGTGACCAAAGGCAGCGGCATGGGGCAGAACCACCCATAGGGGCCGCAGGGACCAAAGGTGCTCCGAAGGGACCCAATGGGACAAATAAACGGCCTATGGCCGACAGAAGTACCTGTACTTCTTCTGGAGGCACGTACAGTCCCCACAAATGCGGGTAAGCCGCAGGCCACAACGGAGGCCCTAAAGGACCGCAAGGGAGAGACCACCCACCCCCTCCACCGAGTCAGGCTACCGGTGAGGGGTAGACTGAAAGCGACGCCGCTCCTTCGACTGTTAATGGTGCTTGGACCTACCTGTCCCTGATTTCGATGGTGTCGGTTGCGCCAGCGATCCCTCCCTGGAGCGGGACCTTGTATGGCGCGGTACCGAGTGCCGGGCCTCCAACAACTTCCGGGAACGCTCCTGCAAGCCTTCTGCGCCATGGCCTGACAATTGGGGCACGTCTCGGGGAGATGGCGTGCCCCAAGCAGAAGAGACACACAGTGAATGGGTCCGTCACCGACATGGTAGTCCCAACAGGACTTAACCCGGGCATCTCTACTGCACCAAAAAGTCAAATTCAACAAAAACATGAGACAAGTCTCATAAACAAGTACATTTTATTGACTAGGAGTACTGCTCTCTCTCGGATCTTCGCTTGCTGTTGCAAAAAAAGAAGTCAGCGTGCATTGGTGGCGCCTAAGTAGTCTCCGTGATGTCATCTTGGCGCTTATGACACCAGCGATGGACGCGGAGCCGCATGACGCCACCTACCAACGCGCAGGGGTACTACTGACAAAAAACTTTCCGGATCCAGTCTGACGCCTGGGGATATTCTAAGGTAAGTAATCTATCACTAACGTGTTTCTTTCAGATAACCAAATAACAAAAAAAACGCCAGTGCTGCTACTGCCTTCAAACTCTAATTACAGTGCATTGAGAAAAACAATGTCACATCAACCACTTTTTCAGTTGGATTTAATCCCAAGTTTGAACAATTTACATTTAAGATTGATCGCCAAGACAACACAACATTTTTTCAATTTTTGAACAAATATACCTTTTCTACCCTCATAGACAACAATAAAACTTCTTTACTTTCATACATACTACACTTATGCACACTTTCAACACTCCATTTGCTCTATCAGATTCACCACTTCAAACATTCAATCACTGCAACCTCTTGACACCCCATCATACACATACCTACGCGTTTCGAATCCCTTCAAGTTCGGGGATTCTCATGAGGACCAGATTAGCTTCTGTGCTGCTCAATTGTTAGTCATTCATCAAACATATCACTTTCTCCAATACTGTCACTCTTGGAAAAAGTTGATGGTGGCGCGCAGCCAATTCACCAGTGGAACCAATGTTTCACATGTCTGATTTAGTGTCCATCGTTCTTTGAAAGCAATTCTGAAGGCACAAACTGTGAGGGAGCGCTTGGCGTCCATCTCCGGTTAGTGACTTGAATGATTCTATGGGAACTTCTCGCTGCCACTTCAGGGAATTCGTTATCTTTCAGATAACAGCATTTCAGTATGCTTGCATTATAACAATTGCCAAGAAATTAAAAAGTGTTGGACTGTCCTAATGCCATCACAATGTGAAATACTTGTATACAGGGAAGAGACATCCCAAGTGATCATTATGTAGTCCTGCTCCCATTCAATGTCATACATTTTCTTTAGAAAGTCTCCTGTATCTTTAGTGTATGAACTTAGGTTTTTCACTGGGTCTTCAAAAAAGTGATCAAGATTTTTGAGTTTTTTTCAAATAGGCTACCTCTGGTGGATATAATTGGATGACCAGATGGCACATCTATATACATACATATATGATTTTCCATATTCGATCGGTTAGTGGTATGGACAATTGCATTACATATTACATATACATTTTATATATGTATATATATATATATATATATATATATTATATATATATATATACACACAAACACAGATATATATATATACATACACATATACATACACATACTTACACACACACACATATATACATATATATATATATATATATATATATATATACTCACACACACTTGCACAAATACATACACATATATACATACATACACATGCAAACATTCTCCGTTCAAAGAAGATGCTGTACGCCTTAACTTCACAGCATTCAAGGCGCTTTATTGAAAATGCACTTTACACAACAAGACTCTTCACCCAATGCGTTTCGGCTCCTGAAGTGAGCCTTGATCACAGGTCGGTAGTCTGATAGCATCTAAAATGACCACATGCTGATTATAAGGCCAATCTAATATGATGTAATCTTAAAATCAAGATTACGCAGAGAGAGTTATGAAGACATATTCAAATTCCAGCTGTAGTGTAATGTCGAATTCACTTTAAATAAGGTTCCTTTTCCACCAAAGTCATTGTAAATATTCCTGCAGTCCTCATAGGCTATAAAATGCCTTTTAAATAAACTTGCCATTTTTTGGACAAATCACATATTACGCCAAACAATGCTACAGATAATGAATAGGAACAATTTCCCACTTATCTCTCTTGCCCATCTTCAGTGTTTGTAGGAAATTCTGTATCTTTCACGATATCCTACCATTTATCTATATCCATCTAAAAAATCCTCTCACTCCCCAGGTTCAGTGGTAGAGATGCGCGTGCGACAGCCCAAATATAATCCAACAGAACCTTTCCTTAGTCCAGAAAGAAGGATGCGCACTCCGGAGTTGTTCAAACCAAATTTACTACACTCTATTGTGCATTACATATAGTGACAGGAAAACACCCACAGGGGGAGGATATATATATAGTGCAGCATGTCGGATTAAAAAACTTTTTCTTGAGTCAAAGTCACGGAGTCAGTGCCTTCCTTTCATTTGAGGGAATTGGATTGGTAATCTATATATATATATATATATATATATATATATATATATATATATATATATATTACCTACTGGCGATAGCCAGTAGGTATATATAGTTAGGATTTTTTCCCTATGGGATTTCTGAAAATTCTATGTCTAATAACTTTGGCGTTTGTGGACGGAATTGGCTGAAATTTTCAGGAAAATGGCACATTTTGTTTCTGAGCAGCTCCTGGAAATTTGGGGGGGGGGGGGGGTTCGTCAAGGGGGGGCCGAGAAAAAAGGGGGGTCCCAAAACGCGTTTTTCCCATGTTAATTTCCATAGGGCGGTTGGACTCACTTTTAGCCCGAACGGCTGAATGGATTTCCACGAAACTTGGCAAAATTGTAGGGACTGTTAGCCCGATGTGCCTTTGCTAGGTCTCAATATATGTGCTTCAGTGAATTTTGAGAAATTAACGTTTAAAACAAGATATATATCTGTAACAGCGCTCCGGGCTGCGCTCCGGTCCGCTTACTTTTCGCGTATCGGAACTTTGCGAAGCGAAGCTGATTGGCTCTCCGGTGTCTGTCAACATTCTAAACAGTCCGGCGCGGCTGCCATCTTGTCTCTCGGTAGGATCGAGAGACAAGAGGAGGCCAAAACAAAGGGGGAAATGAAGGAAAGGGGGCAAGGTAGACCCCTTCTGATCCCCTAGGATTGATGAGGGGATATTATAGAGTCACGCTGGGCCCAAAAAAAAAAAAAATTCCGATTTTTTTCGCCGTAGAGACGCGTCTTGGTACGCGAACCGGGCAGCTAACCGGGAAGCTAACTGGCAGTGTAACAGGAGTCTGACGAGTAGCTGATTGGCTGTCAACATTGTAAACAGTCCGGAGCGGCCGCCATCTTGTCTCTCGGTAGGATCGAGAGACAAGAGGAGGCCAAAACAAAGGGGGAAATGAAGGAAAGGGGCAAGGTAGACCCCTTCTGACCCCCTAGGATTGATGAGGGGATATTATAGAGCCACGCTGGGCCCAAAAAAATAAATAAAAAAATTCTGTTTTTTTCGCCGTAGAGACGCGTCTTGGTACGCGAACCGGGCAGCTAACCGGGCAGCTAACCGGCAGTGTAACGGGAGTCTGAGGAGAAGCTGATTGGCTGTTATCATTGTAAACAGTCTGGAGTGGCCGCCATCTTGTCTCTCTGTGGGATCGAGAGACAAGAGGTGGAAAAAAAAAAGGTGTAAATGAATGAAAGGGGTAAGGCAAACCCCTCCTGAACCCCTAGGATTGATGAGGGGGCTATTAAAGTTCCCTGGGGGGTGAAAAAAAAAATTGCGATTTTTCGCGGTAAAGGTGCTTCCTGGTACGTTAATCGGCAGCTAACCGGCAGCGTAACGGGAGTCCGACATATTGTGTTTTTTTAACGTTTATGATATGTGCACGTGTGGATTTTGTCTAATTAAGGTTAAAAAAATATATATATATCTTTAAGCGTGTTCTGGCGCGCTTACGTTTTGGGTTTGGTTTGCGCTGCAGAGACGATACGTCATGGTTATGCGATGCATCATGAGGCGTCTCACGGGCTACGTGATACGTCACTTGATAAAGAATATATTTTACAGCTATAGATAGTAGCTTTTAAAAAACCAATGACATTCACAGAAAAAACCATAGGTTATAGACCATATATAGTTAGGAATTTGCATTTACAAAACCTTGAAAATTCACTGAAAAAACCATAGGTTATAGACCATATATAGTTAGGGATTAGCATTTAAAAAACCTTATTTTACTCGCACAAAACCATTGAAATTCCATATATAGTTAGATGCACTAACTATATATCGCGGACCCGCAATCCACTGCTAATGATGTCACATATTACATCATTCATGACATGGTCAGTGACATCACTGATGACATCACTGATGACATCTCAAATGACATCACTGATGACATCTCAAATGACATCACTGATGACATCACTGACATCTCATTTGACATTACTGATTACATCACTGATGATATCATTTATGTGATAATACATCTTCAGACTCTAATATAACCTTAGATACACTCAGTGTAAACAGGCACTCACAGACTGTCACACATCCATGGAGTTACCCACACACCTAGTCAGTCATGCAAAGAATCAATCCCACCTCCATTTCCTCAACTATACAGTTATACACACCTTACTTATTCAAACATATACTAACACATATTTACTCTCTTATACAATCCTTGATACAAGTTCACAATGATTCATACAGCCACTCTCACATTCACTGGCTCTTATGTTCAGTTATTTATATATGTCAACTCTCACATGGAGTGTGTTTTACATATGTACTTACTTTAACATGTAGAAATGAGATATCCATTCACTCACCAATATACTCATGCACACAGTCAACTGTCCATACAGTTGTTTCTACATGCACTTTTGAACCCATACACCTAGGGAATCAACTGCTCACACATCTATGCACAGAGTTATACACCTCCCAGCCACCCACACACATACTCAGTCTCCCATACAAATACTTGGGCAACCATTCAATAACCCATATAGTTAATGATATAGCTACTGATTTAAACATGCAGCAGTTTACAGAAGAACATAAATAATGATTGCCAAATTAAGACACTTTAATCACTAACCCATGCACTCAGTGAGACACATTTAATCATTCTCTCATACAGTCAGTCATGCACCTACTAAATCCTTCATCCAGACACTTATACATCCACTCATTCTTCAATATGTAAGACATATTTTAACTTTACAGAAACATACAGTCACTGGGTGTTGTCATCAGTGATGTCATTTGAGATGTCATCAGTGATGTCATCAGTGATGTCACTGACCATGTCATGAATGATGTAATATGTGACATCATTAGCAGTGGATTGCGGGTCCGCGATATATAGTTAGTGCATCTAACTATATATGGAATTTCAATGGTTTTGTGCGAGTAAAATAAGGTTTTTTAAATGCTAATCCCTAACTATATATGGTCTATAACCTATGGTTTTTTCAGTGAATATATATATATATATATATATATATATATATATATATATATATATAGAGAGAGAGAGCAATTTGCCTGTAGCATTTGAGGGGCACTCTGCAGGGCTCTGCCCTCCGGGCTTGTAAATTCCAGCACACTTCACATATTGGCAAAGTTTTCAATGCCCGACGCGTTTCTGGGGGAACCTCCCCCCCTCCTCAGGGGCTGCTTCCTTGAGATCCTCGATACTGCACCACGTGATTTCCTGACTTTTAAAGGTACAAGTCCTTCAGGTAGGCGTGTGTTTTCATCCACCGTCCGTCCTGCATTCTGGGACTTGAAGTCGTTACTTGTGGTGCACAGTAAGTTCATAGGCTTTTGAGTAAAGTCGAGGGTCTGGGATTCTTCTAGCATGCAATTCATACCATTAGTAGGCTGCCTATGCGCTGCAGTGCGCTGTGCGTTCGAAAAGAGTCCTGCGCTCGTGATGCTTCCAATCTGGGTTTGGAAACCTGAGCTTCATCCTGCTGCTCGGACTTTCCAATTAGCAGGCGATGGTGCTCACTCCACGGCCAGGCAGCCGTGTGTTACGTAGAGAGCAATTTGCCTGTAGCATTTGAGGGGCACTCTGCAGGGCTCTGCCCTCCGGGCTTGTAAATTCCAGCACACTTCACATATTGGCAAAGTTTTCAATGCCCGACGCGTTTCTGGGGGAACCTCCCCCCCTCCTCAGGGGCTGCTTCCTTGAGATCCTCGATACTGCACCACGTGATTTCCTGACTTTTAAAGGTACAAGTCCTTCAGGTAGGCGTGTGTTTTCATCCACCGTCCGTCCTGCATTCTGGGACTTGAAGTCGTTACTTGTGGTGCACAGTAAGTTCATAGGCTTTTGAGTAAAGTCGAGGGTCTGGGATTCTTCTAGCATGCAATTCATACCATTAGTAGGCTGCCTATGCGCTGCAGTGCGCTGTGCGTTCGAAAAGAGTCCTGCGCTCGTGATGCTTCCAATCTGGGTTTGGAAACCTGAGCTTCATCCTGCTGCTCGGACTTTCCAATTAGCAGGCGATGGTGCTCACTCCACGGCCAGGCAGCCGTGTGTTACGTAGAGAGCAATTTGCCTGTAGCATTTTAGGGGCACTCTGCAGGGCTCTGCCCTCCGGGCTTGTAAATTCCAGCACACTTCACATATTGGCAAAGTTTTCAATGCCCGACGCGTTTCTGGGGGAACCTCCCCCCCTCCTCAGGGGCTGCTTCCTTGAGATCCTCGATACTGCACCACGTGATTTCCTGACTTTTAAAGGTACAAGTCCTTCAGGTAGGCGTGTGTTTTCATCCACCGTCCGTCCTGCATTCTGGGACTTGAAGTCGTTACTTGTGGTGCACAGTAAGTTCATAGGCTTTTGAGTAAAGTCGAGGGTCTGGGATTCTTCTAGCATGCAATTCATACCATTAGTAGGCTGCCTATGCGCTGCAGTGCGCTGTGCGTTCGAAAAGAGTCCTGCGCTCGTGATGCTTCCAATCTGGGTTTGGAAACCTGAGCTTCATCCTGCTGCTCGGACTTTCCAATTAGCAGGCGATGGTGCTCACTCCACGGCCAGGCAGCCGTGTGTTACGTAGAGAGCAATTTGCCTGTAGCATTTGAGGGGCACTCTGCAGGGCTCTGCCCTCCGGGCTTGTAAATTCCAGCACACTTCACATATTGGCAAAGTTTTCAATGCCCGACGCGTTTCTGGGGGAACCTCCCCCCCTCCTCAGGGGCTGCTTCCTTGAGATCCTCGATACTGCACCACGTGATTTCCTGACTTTTAAAGGTACAAGTCCTTCAGGTAGGCGTGTGTTTTCATCCACTGTCCGTCCTGCATTCTGGGACTTGAAGTCGTTACTTGTGGTGCTGGAATTTACAAGCCCGGAGGGCAGAGCCCTGCAGAGTGCCCCTCAAATGCTACAGGCAAATTGCTCTCTACGTAACACACGGCTGCCTGGCCGTGGAGTGAGCACCATCGCCTGCTAATTGGAAAGTCCGAGCAGCAGGATGAAGCTCAGGTTTCCAAACCCAGATTGGAAGCATCACGAGCGCAGGACTCTTTTCGAACGCACAGCGCACTGCAGCGCATAGGCAGCCTACTAATGGTATGAATTGCATGCTAGAAGAATCCCAGACCCTCGACTTTACTCAAAAGCCTATGAACTTACTGTGCACCACAAGTAACGACTTCAAGTCCCAGAATGCGGGACGGACGGTGGATGAAAACACACGCCTACCTGAAGGACTTGTACCTTTAAAAGTCAGGAAATCACGTGGTGCAGTATCGAGGATCTCAAGGAAGCAGCCCCTGAGGAGGGGGGGAGGTTCCCCCAGAAACGCGTCGGGCATTGAAAACTTTGCCAATATGTAAAGTGTGCTGGAATTTACAAGCCCGGAGGGCAGAGCCCTGCAGAGTGCCCCTCAAATGCTACAGGCAAATTGCTCTCTACGTAACACACGGCTGCCTGGCCGTGGAGTGAGCACCATCGCCTGCTAATTGGAAAGTCCGAGCAGCAGGATGAAGCTCAGGTTTCCAAACCCAGATTGGAAGCATCACGAGCGCAGGACTCTTTTCGAACGCACAGCGCACTGCAGCGCATAGGCAGCCTACTAATGGTATGAATTGCATGCTAGAAGAATCCCAGACCCTCGACTTTACTCAAAAGCCTATGAACTTACTGTGCACCACAAGTAACGACTTCAAGTCCCAGAATGTAGGACGGACGGTGGATGAAAACACACGCCTACCTGAAGGACTTGTACCTTTAAAAGTCAGGAAATCACGTGGTGCAGTATCGAGGATCTCAAGGAAGCAGCCCCTGAGGAGGGGGGGAGGTTCCCCCAGAAACGCGTCGGGCATTGAAAACTTTGCCAATATGTCAAGTGTGCTGGAATTTACAAGCCCGGAGGGCAGAGCCCTGCAGAGTGCCCCTCAAATGCTACAGGCAAATTGCTCTCTATATATATATATATATATATATATATCCTCCACCTGTGGGTGTTTTCCTGTCACTACATGTAATGCACAATAGAGTGTAGTAATATATATATATATATATATATATATATATATATATATATATATATATATATATATATATATATATATGACCCAACACGTCGGCAATTGAAACTTACCAGAATCTGGGAGCGAGTGGAGCAATTTGATACGGATGGCAGGCAAGCTGTGTGTCCCTCTGAAAAGCTGGTGGGTGTTTGTTGGATCATATGGAATATGCTACTTACCAGTATGCATCTGTTCTTGGCATAGAGGGCTGCAGAGTGGTACATTATGAATAGATCGCCATCTGGTGTTGGGCTCGGATGATTGCACTTTGTTTTTCTCTTGGAGAGTCTTTTGTATCTTGGTGACTCCTCCCTTGGTTGGTAGTGCGCATGGGCATCGGCTCCATCCTTAGATTGTTTTGCCATAGTAGGGTTAGATGGAGTAGTATAGTAGAATACAGATAAGAGTGCCCATGTAAGTGTATCTAAATAAGATAATGTTGGAACAGACACAGGTTTCCGGGGAGGCTGGGAGGGCATGTACCACTCTGCAGCCCTCTATGCCAAGAACAGATGCATACTGGTAAGTAGCATATTCCGTTCGAGGCATATGGGCTGCAGATGGTACATTATGAATAGACTATACAGCAGTTCTCTCCCTAGCGGTGGTCGCCCGTGTCTGTTGCAACTGTCTGAAACAATGTTTTTAATACTGCTTGTCCCACTCTAGCTTGTTGTGTTGTGTGCACATCTACACAATAGTGTTTTGTGAAGGTGTGCGGTGTAACCCAGGTAGCTGCTTTGCATATGTCATCTAGTGGAATGTTTCCCAAAAATGCCATAGATGCTCCTAGTTTACGTGTAGAGTGAGCTCTAGGAGGAACAGTTAATGTTCTCTTTGCCTTTAAGTAGCATATTTGAATGCATTTTACAATCCATCTGGCAATGCCCGCTTTGGAGATGGGATTGCCTTTATGTGTAGGAGAAAACGCAACAAATAGCTGTTTTGTCTTTCTGAAAGTTTGTGTTCTTTCTATATAGTACAATATGGCCCTTCTAACATCCAATGTATGTAGGGCTCTTTCTGCTACTGTTTGCGGTTTTGGAAAGAAAACCGGTAATTCCACTGACTGATTGATGTGGAATGCTGAAATAACCTTCGGTAACAATTTTGGGTTTGTTCTAAGAACCACTTTATTTTGGTGTAGCTGCATAAATGGTTCTTGAATCGTAAAAGCTTGCAGTTCACTTACTCTTCTAAGTGACGTGATAGCTATGAGGAAGGCCACCTTCCATGTGAGGAATTGTATTTCACACCTATGCATAGGTTCAAAGGGTGGCCCCATTAGTCTGGTAAGCACTATGTTGAGATTCCAGACTGGGGAAGGTGGTCTTCTTGGTGGAATGACTCTTTTGAGTCCTTCCATGAAAGCTTTAATTGCTGGTACTTTAAACAGTGAAAGATGTTGTCTGTTTTGTAGGTACGCCGCTATGGCTGCGAGATGAACTCTGATAGAGGTATATGCTAGGTTACATTGCTGTAAGTGTAGTAAATAGCAAATGATTTGTTTAGTGGATGCGTCCAGAGGGTTGATGTGCTTACTGTTACAGTGTATAGCAAACCTCTTCCATTTTGCTGCATAGCATGCTCTGGTGGTAGGACGTCTTGCTTGTTTAATGATTTCCATGCATTCTGGTGGTACATCTAAATATCCAAACTCTATGACTTCAGGAGCCAGATCGCTAGGTTCAGTTGTTTGGGATCTGGGTGCATTATTTCTCCATGGTTCTGTGTAAGATGCATGGGTAATAATCTTAGCTTTTGATGTGGTACTTGTGAGAGTTGTAGCAGCGTGGTGAACCACGGCTGTCTTGCCCACGTGGGTGCCACTAGTATCATTGTCATTGAGTGTTGCTGCAGTTTCCGAACCAGTAACGGAATTAGTGGTAGAGGAGGGAATGCGTAAGCAAATTTGTTGGACCAATTTATTCACAGTGCATTGCCCTGGGACCGGTGGTGTGGGTACCTGGATGCGAAGTTTTTGCATTTTGCGTTCTGATGATTGGCAAACAGATCTATCTCTGGTTGCCCCCATTTTTGGAAGAATGGCTGCAGTATTTGGTCGTGCAGCTCCCATTCGTGTACTTGTTCTGACTGTCTGCTTAGGATGTCTGCTATCTGATTTTGAACTCCTAGTAGGTGTTCCGCAAACAGGTAGATCTTTTGAGGAATGGCCCATCTCCATATGTCCTGTGCTAGTCTGGACAGTTGGAGAGAGTGTCCCCCCCCTGTTTTTGAATATAATACATTGCAGTCATGTTGTCTGTTCTGATCAGGACTGCTTTGCTTGTTATTTGCATTTGGAAAGCTTTTAGTGCTAGAAATATTGCTAATAGTTCTAGGTAGTTGATGTGCAGTTTCTTCTGCTGCACACTCCACTTCCCCTGCACTGTGTATCTGTCCATGTGCGCTCCCCATCCGGAGAGCGATGCGTCCGCTGTTATTATCACTTGTGGAATTGGCTCTAGGAACGACCGTCCCTTGGAAATGTTTTCTGTGTTCCACCACTTCAGAGAGCGATACGTCCGGTCGTTTACCAACACCAGATCTGTAATCTGACCTTGAGCCTGATTCCACTGTGTCGCTAGACACTCTTGTAGTGGGCGCATCTGTAGTCTGGCATGTGGTATTAGCAGTATGCAGGAGGACATCATGCCTAATAGTTGCATAAACACTCGTGCTGGTAGTGAGTGTTGTGGTTGAAATCTTTGTATTAACCCGACCATTGTCTGTACTCTGATTGGGTTGGGGTATGCTATTGCCTTTTCTGTGCCTACTGTAGCCCCCAGGTATTGCTGAATCTGGTTTGGTTGCAGGTGTGATTTTTTGTAGTTAACCGTGAACCCTAGGTGGTGCAGCAATTGAATTGTCTTCTGTGTGTTGTGAAGACATTCTTCTTTTGACTTGGCCTTTATTAGCCAGTCGTCCAAGTATGGGAAGAATTGTATTTGTTGTCTTCTTAGGTGTGCTGCCACCACAGCTAGGCATTTTGTGAAAACTCTTGGTGCTGTTGTGACACCGAAGGGAAGGACTTTGAACTGATAGTGTTGTCCTTCTAACACAAACCTTAGGTATTTCCTGTGGGCTTTGTGAATTGGGATATGAAAGTAAGCGTCTTTTAGATCCAGTGTAGAAAGAAAGTCCCCTTTCTTCAGTAAAGGGAGTACTTGTTGTAGCGTGACCATGTGGAAATGCTCCGAATTTATGTAAGCATTGAGAGGTCTGAGGTCTAATATTGGTCTTAGGGACCCGTCCTTTTTGGGGATCAGGAAGTATAGAGAGTATACTCCTGTTCCTTGTTGATCCTTTGGAACCTTCTCTATTGCATGCTTTTGTAGAAGTGCTAGAACTTCTTCTCTTAACAATGTCAGATGATCTTGACTCATTGGACGCTGTTTGGGGGGGATGTTTGGTGGGGTAGCTGTGAGTTCTAGGCAATAACCATGTTGGATAATATGTCTCACCCACTTGTCTGATGTGATGTTCTCCCAGACAGGTAGGAACTGTGATAGACGTCCCCCGACCGGTGTTATGTGGTCTGGGGGGAGTTCTATGAAGTCACTGTTTTGGTGTTGAGGCGTTGCGGTTGTTATTATTTCCGCGGCCTCTACCCTTATTGTTGTTACCTCTGTAACTGCCTCTTGAATTACCTCTGGGTGATGTTGGTGTGAAAGAAGTGGATTGCTGATTCGTTCCTGTATTCTTTGAGCCCCCTCTATAGGTGGATCTACGAAAGGAACCTCTGTGTGTTGGCTGTTGCAATGCTCCCATTGACTTATACGTTTCTGTATCTTTCTTCATTTTTTCTAAGGTCTCGTCTGTGCTTGAGCCAAACAGTGTCTTCTGATCAAATGGTTTGTTCAGTAGGGCTGTTTGTACTTCTTGTTTGAATCCTGAGATTCTAAGCCATGCGTGCCTTCTTAGCATGACACTGGTGTTAATAGATCTTGCTGCAGTGTCTGCTGCGTCTAATGCACACTTAATGGAAGTATTTGTTATTATTTTACCTTCCTGTATTAATTGATCTGCCTTCTTTTGATGTTCTTTTGGGAGATGTGTGAGAAGTTTTTCTAACTCATCATAATGTGCCCTGTCGTAACGTGCGAGTAGTGCTTGTGTATTGGCTATACGCCAGCTATTCGCTGCCTGTGATGCTACTCTTTTGCCTGATGCATCTATTAACTTTGATTCTTTATCTGGTGGAGGAGCCTCTCCTGTATATAATGAATTTGCTCTTTTACGAGCGTTTGAGACCACCAGCGAGTCTAGAGGTACATGCCCTTTAATAAATATTGGGTCCTTTGGAGCCGCTTTGTATTTTTTATCAATTCTTGGGTTTAACACCCTGGCTCTCACTGGGTTTTCGAATATTTCCTCTGTATGACTAAGAAGACCCTTCAACATAGGAAGAGTACCTGATGTTCTCTGTGCATTAGGTAGAGTCTCTAACAAGAAATCCTCTATTTGAGGTTCTGTATGCATATCTAGTTTGTGATATTTTGCTGCCCTATTAATGAGCTGCACAAAACCTGTGTTATCATCAGGTGGTGAAGGCTTTGAGGGATATAGCTCTGGGTCGTTGTCCTCATCTGACCCTACATCATAATTTTCCCATGGGTCCTCCTCATCTGGGATAGTTTCGTCATCCTCTTGAGGTTCTCCCTCCCCTAGATCACTGTCTACATCTGACTGAGGTGTAGCTGGTCGTGGTGTGGAGGGTGTAGGAATATTTGGCCTAATGTGAGGAATAGGAGAAGAGGGTGTGACTCTAGGTCAAGGAGAAGCAGGAGGAGTTATATTTGTCCCCATTGTTCTCTTTTTTGAAGGAAGAGGTTTATCTTCTGACTGTTCACTCTTTCTCTTCTTCGTGACCACTTTCCCAGTTTGTGGATCAATAAACAAGATCTTTTGTTTGGGATCTGTCTGTTGCTCCTGAATCGGTACCGAAGATCCTGGTTCCGAGAGCTGTTTTTGTTTTCGATCGTCAGATCTTGTTGTTTTCGACACCGAATGTCTGCTCGATTCCGACTTTCTGGGTATCGAGTGTCTTTTGGGCGATAAATCATATTTATGTTTCGACATGGAATGTTTCGATACCGAGCTTTCGCTTGTTTGTTGCCTCGGTGCCGAAGTCGATGTCGTCCTTTTCTCGGATCCGACATGGTGGGAGTCCGAGTGTTTCGGTTTCAGTTTCGGTTTCGTTGCCGGGCCCAAGGGCGGGGCGTCGGAAACTTTTTTCTGCGGTTTGACCGGGCCCGAGGGCGGGGTCGTTACCGCACGGGGTCGGTTTTTCGGTAAGGGGACGTCGTCACTCATGGTTTGTTGCTCGATGAGTTCTTCGACCTCCGACTGGTCCCCTTCCGACCCCGACTGGTCCTCTTCTTCCTCGATTTGCTCGTCTCCGAACAGCTCCGGGATCGCCTCCGCCTGCATTCTGGAAACCTCGTGTCTTCGAGCTCGACGATTTCTAATCGTTAGCTTGGAGGAGAATGCTGCACAGGCTTCGCAGTCCCTGGATTCGTGTTCAGGCGATAGACAGAGGTTGCACACCTCGTGTAGGTCCTTGTGTGGGAACTTAGCACCACACGGACATTTTTTGAATGGAGTCCTTTCCATGGACTCCGGGCTTGACTGCGTCGAGAAAGGCCTCCTGTTCTTCGACGTAGATCCAAGTTTTTCTCTTCGATTTTGAATTTGCAACGCGTCGGAATGGAAATGAACGCGTTCGATAACAATACCGTCGAATTGGAAAGGGAATACGCGCCGATAAATCACTTTCTTCTGAAGTTGATCTGGAGCGTCTCGATCCTCATCCGAACCCGATGGCGGAAAAAAACAATCTAAGGATGGAGCCGATGCCCATGCGCACTACCAACCAAGAGAGGAGTCACCAAGATACAAAAGACTCTCCAAGAGAAAAACAAAGTGCAATCATCCGAGCCCAACACCAGATGGCGATCTATTCATAATGTACCATCTGCAGCCCATATGCCTCGAACATATAAATATATATTTACTGAAAAAAACATAGGTTTCAGGCAGGTTATAGTTAGGAATTAGCATTTAAAAAACCTTAGAAATTCATTGAAAAAAGGATGGGTTAAAGAAATGTTATAGTTAGCTGGACATTTCAATCATACAAAACTATTGAAATTCCTCCGTTATAGTTAGTTGTACTAACTAACTCTCGCACCCGCAATCCACTGGTGATGTCACAATTTACATCATTCATGACATGGTCAGTGACATCACTGTTGACATCATCCAGTGAATGTGGGTTGGTTGGATATTTAAATATGTATTATATATATAGCAATCTGCATTGAAGATTTGAGTGGATGTATAAGCTTCTAGAAGGACGATTTAGTAGCAGTGTGATTGACTATTTACTCGACTAATTTATAGTGTCTCCCTAAATATATTGGATAGTGACTAAACTGTGTGAATATCTGTATTACTTTCTCAGTTGTTGTGTAAACTGCTGCACCAGTTAGTTACTAGCTACGGGAAACTCTATATTATTTATTGGTTAGTTAACAGATTATTTGTATGGGAGAGTGAATCGGTGTGTGGTTCGGTGTGGGGTATGTGACTGCCCAAAGATGTGTCAATAGTTGATTCAGTAGGTATATGATGTTAAGACTACATGTTATAATACTTGTTTGGGCGAGTGAATATGTATATGGATGTGCTGATGAGCAAATATGTTTCCAACAAACTAGAATAATAAAAGGCAGTGTATGTGACATTTGTTGTATATAAATAAGTATACATAAGACTCCGTGATTGCATGAGTGACTGTATGGATAACTCTATACTTGTAATAGTGATTTTATAACACTAAGTATGAGTTACTATCTATATGAATAAATTAAGTGGTGTTTGTATAAGTGTGTAGCTCAGTAAATATAAGTATGATACATTGTTTGCATAAGTGAGCAGGATGACTGCATAAGTAAATAGGATGTGTGCTGGTGTGTAATGTCAATATAGGTGTATAAGTATGTTTCATAGTGTTCTATTGATCATGGACAGCATGTATGAGTGAATTATAGGTAATTGATTACTTGTTTGTGTAGATCTAAGAATGACTGGGTGGGTTTTTAGATACTTGTATTGGTGTGTCAATGGATTCAAATATCGTACTCTATATTTTACAGTGAGTGATGAAAGATTATAGTAGTGTATGATGAGGTGTATCTGATTGCCACGTGGATGATGTAATCAGTGATGTCATTTGAGATGTCATCGGTGATGTCACTGACCATGTCATGAATGATGTATATTCACTGAAAAAACCATAGGTTTCACACCAGTTATAGTTAGTGATGTCATCAGGAATGTCATTTGAGATGTCATCAGTGATGTCATGAGTGATGTCACTGACCAAGTCATGAGTGATGTAATATGTGACATCACCACCAGTGGATTGTGAGCGTGAGAGTTACAGTTAGTACAACTAACTATAACGGCGGAATTTCAATGGTTTTGTATGAGTGAAATGTTCGGCTAACTAGAACATTCCTTTAACCGATCGTTTTTTCAGTGAATTTCTAATGTTTTTTAAATGCTAATTCCTAACTATAACCTGCCTGAAACCTATGTTTTTTCAGTGAATTTCAAAGGTTTTTTTAAATGATAATTATTAACTATAACCTGCTTGAAACCTATGGGTTTTTCAGTGAATTTCAACGGTTTTGTAAATGACAATTTCTACTTATTATGTTGACCACTTCCCCATATTTTCAACAAGAAACCAAATCTTCAATGCTACCTAAAAAAATCAGGCAATAGTTCCACTTACCACTAACAAATTAACATCAATATTTAACTACTGAAAGAACGTCGAACATGTATTACATGAATTACATCCAACTCACACCCATGTTTAAAGAGCAATGGCCTAGATGTAGGTAATAGCAATTTACCGAATGGTAAATACCGAATTTTACAGATTCGGTATTCACTATTCGGTAATTGCTATGTAGGTAAAATAATCAGTAAAAATACTAAATCTGTATGATTCGGTAATTACCGATTCTGTAATTACAGAATCAGTATTTGCCATTGATTCCTATGGGCCTTGAAGCGCATAGGTATCAATGACAAATACCGATTCTGTAATTACAGAATCGGTAAAATTACCGATTTTGCAAGGGTGACAGGGTGTCACTTTGACACCCTGTTGCACCCCTGTTTCTGGCTTGTGTGCCATTTGACACACAGACATGCCCTTAGGGCATGTCTGTGTGCCACATGGCACAGGTGTACATGCACAGATGTGCATGTACACTGGAATTCGTTATTTACCATGGAATAGTATTCCATGGTAAATAGCGATTCGGTAAGGGCCTGTGGCACTGATTACAGTGCCACCTACATCTTGATTTACAGAATCGGATCGGTAAATTTACCGATTCGGTATTTTACCGATTCTGTATATTTACCGAATCGGTAAATATACCGATTCTGTAAATAAAATGCCCCCTACATCTCAAAAGCCAAATACCAGTCGGAAAAGGCCGAAATCGGCCGTTTCCGACCGGTATTAAGGCTCCTACATCTGGTCCAATATGTGTTAGAGATTCTTCCGACACCCAACAAAATCACAATACTCTGCTCCACTACCACTACAACCACCCCCTTGGACCCTCCTTCCTACTACCTCAAAGGCAGCGCAAAACAGGACAACGAACCTTTCCAAAATAATATATCCCCTCAACAGTACACTTGCTTAATCTACAGAGATGTGGCAACCAAGTATGTATAAGGGAAAGAACTCAAACATATTCGTATGTGGTTATTCAGGTACACTGTTGAACTTGGTGCTTGAAATCAGTGTTCGAGCCTCGGAGTTGCGTCCCCATCCTGTTATTGTATGACTTAATATACGGGTGCCTGAAAATGTATTAGTTTTGGGTTGATTTTGCACTATATAAATATGCTAAAATAAAAAGAGGAATAGGCCACACTTACTGCCACAGGTAAGATGGTTGCATACGTTATTTATAGCACAATATAATGTGGTAGGGTGGAGGAGCAGCATTTTACAAACACAATAAATACACACTCAGATAGATAGTTGAAGTGGGTACGGGCACATGTGCTCGACTCCATTTTATTACGTTGTTGGTAAAAAGTAGAATAGTAATCATGATACCATATACAGATACTTAATCATAAACGGTTTATGACTTTTGCTTTACAAAGGTAGGAGCATTGTATGTCAAATAATGCACAGAAGGTTCTATCGTAAAGTGTTCATGAGTTGTGGTGCACTGAGGTAGGGGCGTTTTGTGTGGAGCCTGCGATGATGCGTGGTCCAGACAGACCGCACTGCTAAAGATGTGTTTTGACTATTAAATTTTGCCTTTAAAAGGGCATGTGGCGATTATTTACGGTGTACTGAGTTAGTGGTACGTCTGGTGTTTATCATGTGCTCACCCTGCGATGTTATTCAACTCCACATTAAGATAGTAACAATTACCCAACATAGCATCTTTCTTTTACTATCTTTTAGATGTAGAGCTTCAGGGTGCATTATATCCCAGCATGTGGTGAAAAACACACTGGTGACAAAGTTGAGCTGTAAATATTATTTGCAATCACTCTCTCACTTCCTCTCTCCTTTGATAAAATTACACACAATGTTAACTTCCTTTTTATCTTACAGGTTGTGTTTCACAAATTGCGTCCCCCCCGTACCCCCACCTCTAAAACTAAACGTTCGAGGATTCTGTGATGAGTGGCCATCGTAACAACGTTTGAGAAGGTTGCTACGACACGTGGTGCACACTCTTTGAATCACGCCAATGGCACAAGGTGAGCAAAAAAGCTTCTTTCCGAAACAACGACAGGTCATCTGTGAAAGGAGAGAGTGGGTAGTGTGCAGCAGCTTCATTGCGTAGGAATGTACAATTACCTCCGAGCAGTGACAATAGATAGATTACAACAGTCTGAGAGGAAAATCTAAAAGCCCCTTATGCCACTTTTGTATGTACTATACTATGACTAAATCTATATACTAGATTTCAGATCACTAAACTAGAGGGGGCACTATGAACCAGCACATACTTGGACACAAAACCAAGGCAATAGGTGAGCTACGAGTATTTTCTCCACTGTTAACTACTCCATCTAACTTTCACTCTCTCACGGTTTTAATGTCGTTTTCTCTCTATTTCTCCCTCTCACATCATTTCTCTTTTAAAGTTATGGACGCTGCTGTCCACTCTGATGTGTAGAACCAAAGCGGAGTTCAAGTTGTGAACTCTGTTGGTCACAGTGTTTACAAAAGGTAAGCAGAGCGACATAGATATACAATGCCTCAATAAAATGCATTACAAATGACAGACCTTATTTACAAACCCCTTGTGCCACTTTTGCGTCACTTTCAACATTAGAAAAGTAACACAAAACTGGCGCAAGAGTCTTGTAAAAAAGTCCTAAAGAATATTGTCCTGCATAATGACTTGATCTCTCACCTAATTCTGTCTCATCTCCGAATCATTTTAAAGACCTGTTGATAGGTAATGTAAATCTGACGCAGTAAATCTGAAGCAGTAGGCACTACCATGCAGACACAGCTTGAACGCAAGCCTATAAGACAAGTGAAATGTATCAGGCACACTGCACATGTTAAAAGAAGGAAATATCTTCAACTGTTAATTTGACTTGTAATGTTTGACCTCATTTACTCACATCCATCTAATTTTAAACACACATGTTTTTTTGTTTGGCAGATTACCTACCGGACTTCAATTGGAGTCCATATCACATTTTATTATATTGTCTTGTTACGGTTACATTTATTTATTGTTTTAATAAAAGTTCATTAAAAAAAAAGTAATTTGGGGGGAGGGGTTTGGGATGGGGGGGTTATGGGCCCAGTTACAAATGATATTTATAATTTGAAGTATAATTCTGAGGCTAACTCTTTACCAGAGTCTATACCCAAGACAACGGTTCCTATGGAAAAGTTTAAAAACTCCAGCACAGTAACTTTTTTCCATTACCAACATAGAGTGGTGAACTTCTAACCTCTGTGCTCATTTAGGTGTTCCATGAACTGTTACTATGGTAACAGGCAGAAAGCCGTTTGGGGGTAGAGTTGAAAGGTACTGGCTGTACAAAAAACGTTATATTAAACCTGGATCCTCTACAAGACCAAAAAGGAAAGCAAAGTAAAACAAAACACTGTGTACCAGAATTACAACCCCCTCGCACCACTTTCGCGTCCAAGGCCCCCCTATAAAATTAGAAGTGTGTGGGCCTCAGCGATCCCCCTCAAGCCCCGGCAACCACCACCCCCGGAAATTTGTGTATTGTGAGAGACAGACTGCGTGACCCTATGCCTAGAGCCCTCGAGAGCCCTGGAGACCGCAACGCCCGCCGGCTCATGCAGTGTCCCGGGGTGCCTACCCCCAGGACACTGCTGTTTGCTCCCGCCCTCCCATAGCAAGGAAAATGCTACTTACCAGTACGTATCTGTTCTTGGCATGTAGAGCTGCAGATTCTTACACTGTGCATTAGATGGCCACCTGGTGTTGGGCTCGGAAGATTGCATGTTGTTGTCGTCTTGGAAGAAGTCTTTGGAGTAACGAGATAGGTGACTCCTCCCTTGGATGATAGTGCGCATGGGCATCGGCTCCATCCTTCGATTGTTTTTTGCCATGCTGGGAAATGATGGAGTTTGTAAAAAGAAGAAAGGATGTCCATGCGTGTATATCTAATTAAGATAGAACTGGAACAGATACAGGCCCCGGGGAGGCGGGAGGGCGTGTAAGAATCTGCAGCTCTACATGCCAAGAACAGATGCATACTGGTAAGTAGCATTTTCCGTTCGAGGCATATAAGCTGCAGATCTTACACTGAGCATAGATTGTACAGCAGTGTCTCCCCTTTAGCGGTGGTCCCCTGTATCTGTTGCAGTAGATTGAAAGAGGGTTTTGAGGACAGCTTGGCCTACTGCTGCTTGCACATCAACACAATAGTGTTTAGTGAAGGTGTGTGTTGTAGACCATGTTGCTGCCTTGGAAATGTCTTCTAGGGGAATGTTCCCTAAGAAAGCCATGGGGGCTCCTAGTTTGCATGTGGAGTGGGCCCTAGGAGGAACTGTTAATGTACGTTTTGCTTTTTAATAGCATATCTGTATACATTTTACAATCCACCTTGCAATTCCAGCTTTAGAGATGGGGTTGCTGTTATGTGGTGGAGAGAAAGCTACAAACAATTGCTTTGTTTTGCGAACGGATTTGGTCCTAGCTATATAATAGTGGAGAGATCTTTTAACGTCTAGTGTGAGTAGAGCTCTTTCTGCTACAGAGTCTGGGTTTTGGAAAAACACTGGTAACTTTACAGATTGGTTTAAATGAAACGGAGTAATGACTTTTGGAAGGAATTTGGGATTTATTCTAAGAACCACATTATTACGGTGTAATTGTAAAAATGGTTCTTGTATAGTGGAAGCTTGAACCTCACTCTCCTAAGAGAGGTAATAGCTATTCGAAAAGCTGTTTTCCATGTGAGGAATTGAATTTCACATTTGTGTAGAGGTTCAAAAGGTGGCCCCATGAGCCTTGTAAGAACAATGTTTAGGTTCCACACTGAAGAGGGTGGTAACCTGGGAGGAATGATTCTTTTAAATCCTTCCATAAACACTTTAATAGCAATCACTCTAAATAGAGACAGAGGTCTAGTTTGTAAATATGCTGCAATTGCTGCCAGATGCAGGCGTATAGATGAATATGCCAAATTACATCTTTGTACATGTTGAAGGTAACAAATGATATTTTGAATAAAAGCATCTAGGGGATCAATTTGGTTATTGCAGTAAATGGCAAATCTTTTCCATTAAGCAGTATAGCAAGCTCTAGCAGTAGGTCTCTTGGCTTCTTTAATGATATTCATACAGTCTGGTGGTAGATTAAGATAACCAAACTAAGACCTCAGGATCCAGATCGCCAGATTCAGTTTACTTGGGTCTGGATGTCTGATGTCTCCATGGTTTTGCCTTAGCAGGGATGGTGCGAGGTGTAGTTTTTAGTGTGGAACTAGGGATAGTTCTTGCAGAGTTGCATACCACGGTAGTTGTGCCCATGTGGGAGCTACTAAAATCAGTTTGAGCGACTGTTGTCGTAGCTTGCGCACTATTAGTGGTAGTGGCGGAAAAGCGTACGCAAATCTGCCTGACCAGTTCATCCATATCGCATTGCCCTTGGACAGCGGGTGTGGAAACCTGGCGGCGAAGGTTAAGCATTTTGCGTTTGTGTGTGGCGAACAGATCTATGTCTGGATGACCCCACTTGTGAAATATTGGTTGCAGAACTTGCGGATGTAGTTCCCATTCGTGAATGTTGTGTCTGCCGACTTAACATCTGCTGTCTGATTGTCAACTCCTGGAAGGTGTTCTGCTAACAGATATAGATTTTGTGGAATGGCTCATCTCCAAATGTTCTGTGCAAGCTGGGACAGCTGTAGAGAGTGCCCCCCCCCCCCTGTTTTTGTATATAGTACATAGCGTTCATGTTGTCCATCCAGATTAGGACAGCTTTGTTCTGTACTTATACTTAAAATGTTTTGAGTGCTAAGAATATTGCTAGCAGCTCTAGGTGATTGATATGGAACGATTTTTGTTGATTGGTCCATTGCCCTTGAGTTGTGTGATGTAGGAGATGGGCACCCCATACTGTGAGAGATGCGTCTGCTGTAAGTACTATTTGTGGAACAGGTTCGAGGAACGGCCGCCCTTTTGTCAAGTTTTTGGTGTCCCACCACTGCAGAGAGTGGTGTGTGCGGCTGTCTACCAACTACCAGGTCTGTTAGTAGTCCTTGAGCCTGATTCCACAGTTGTGCTAGACATTCCTGTAATTGACGCATTTGCAGTCTTGCATATGGTACAATGAAGATGCAAGATGCCATCATGCCTATTAGTCTCATGAACACTCTGGCAGGGAGAGAGTGTTGATGTTGGAACTTTGTGACTAAGGCTTGAATGCTCTGTATCCTTGCTGGACTGGGATACGCTAGAGCTGTAGACGTGTTTATTGTAGCCCCTAAATATTGATGTACATGAGAGGGCTGTAGGTGCAACTTGATGTAGTTGATTGTGAACCCTAAGTCGTGCAATGTTTGAATTGTTTGATGTGTGTGTTGAGCACACTGATTGAATGACTTGGCTTTTATGAGCCAATCGTCTAGATAAGGGAAGACATGTATTTGTTGTCTTCTGAGATGTGCAGCTACTACTGCTAGACACTTTGTGAACACTCTTGGTGCAGATGTTACCCCGATGGAAGGACTTTGAATTGATAATGCTGTCCTTCCAGTACAAACCTTAGATACTTCCTGTGAGAAGGATGTATAGGAATGTGGAAGTAGGCGTCTTTTAGATCTAGTGTTGTAAGGAAGTCGCCTTGTTGCAGCAATGGGAGCACTTGTTGTAAATTGATCATATGAAAATGATCTGAGTGTATATAGTGAGGGGCATGAGGTCGAGAATTGGTCTTAGTGTCCCGTCCTTTTTGGGAATTAGAAAATACAGCGAGTAAACGCCTGTTCCTTGATGTTGTAAAGGAACTATTTCTATTGCGTTCTTTTGAAGAAGTGATAGGACTTCTTGTTTGAGCAGCGCAAGATGTTCTGCAGAAATTGGACGCTGCCTGGGTGGTATGTGTGGAGGGGTAGCTGTAAGTTCGAGGCAGTAGCCATACTGGATAATTTGTCTTACCCACCTGTCTGTTGTGATGGAATTCCAGACAGGAAGGAACTGTGTTAGTCTGTCCCCCATAGGAGTGGAGTGCTGTTAGGGGAGCAGAGGGAAGTCACTGTTTTGTGGTGGAAGAGGTTTGATCATTGTTGTTACCTCGACCTCTTCCTTTATTGTTGTTGCCTCTATAGCCTCCTCCAAAATATCCTTTAGTGGGGGATGCCTGTGTATTGGATTTGAAGGAAGCTGTATTGTCTGCTCCAGTTTGTTTGGAGCCTCCTCTATAGAAGGAGCGATGAAAGGAGCCTCTAGCCTGTGTGGATTGCAAAGCTCCCATAGATTTGGCTGTATCTGTATCTTTTCATTTTCTCAAGTGATGTGTCTACTTCTGGTCCAACAATTGATGTTGGTTGAATGGCTGATTTAAGATGGTAGTCTGCACTTCCTGCTTAAATCCTAAAATGCGTAGCCACGCATGACGTCTAAGTAGGACACTAGCGTTTACAGCTCTAGATGCAGTGTCTGCTACATCAAGTGCACACTTTGAGATATTTGAAATTAACTTGCCTTCTTGTATAAGGTCGTTTGCTTGCGCCTTATATTGGTCAGGTAGATGTTGCATTCATTTTTCTAACTGATCATAATGAGCCCTGTCATATCTTGCAAGGAGGGCTTGCGTGTTAGCTATACGCCATGTATTAGTAGCTTGTGCAGCTATTCTTTTGCCTGAAGCATCTATCACCTTAGATTCTTTATCAGGGGGTGGTGCTTCACCTGACGTCAGAGTTGAGTTTGCTCTTTTTCTAGCATTTGAGACAACTAGTGAATCTAAGGGTAGTTGTCCTTTAATGTAGGCTGGATCACCAGGAGCAGGCCTGTACTTTTTCTCAATTCTAGGGTTTAGGTTCCTAGCACGTACAGGATCTTTAAATACCTCTGGAGCATGTTTGATGACCCCGTTGATCATAGGAAGAATTTGAACAGACCTTTGTGATTGTTCAAACGTATCTAATACAAAATCCTCCTCTGCTTCATCTGAATACATGGTGACCCCATGATAAATGGCAGCCCTATTCAATAAGTGGCCAAACCCAACATTGTCCTCTGGGGGAGAAGGTTTTGATGGATATGACTGTGGGTCAGGAATATCTGGCACATCGTGTAGGTTTGGGTACTCCCAATCTGGATCATCAACAGGGTAGGGAAAAGGCTCATCTGGGTCTACCCCCTCCCCCTAAACTCATCATCATTTTGACGTGTATGTGGTGAAGAATGAGGAGGAGAGTTTTCAAGAGAATTGTGAGATTAATTGTTAGGAGGAACAGGAAATGAAGGAAGTATAGGAGAAGAAGGGTGCATAGGAGATGTGGCAGAGTCTTTCTTCTTGACAGGCACTGCAGGTGTAGGTGCTGTGTCTGATTTCCTCTTCCTGTGTGGTGTAGTGGACACATGACCTGTGTTTGAGTCAATGTAGATCTTCTTTTTTAGAGGATCAGGCTGGAAAAGTTCTTCTCCTTGCGGAACCTTTGCCAGTGCCGATTTTTGTGGTTCTGGGCGTGGTTATGGTTTGTCTTTAGCCTTAGGAGTTGTAACTGTGTCCTTTGGCATAGATTTCGGCACCGAAGGTGTTGTTTTTGGAGTCGAAGGCTGTTTCGAGGGCTTGAGCGCATCGGAATCAGGCCTTGTAGGTTTCGGTACCGAAGATATTGGCTTCGGAGTAGAAGCTGGTCTCGTTGGCCTCGAGGCGTCAGACACTGGCTTCATAGTTTTCTCTTTAGAAGTCGACTGTTTTGGAGCCGAGACTTCTTTCGGTTTCGCTGCTGAGAGAGCTGGTGGGATCGGCACGTGTGGCTTGCTTGGTAATGAACTACCGGAAGGCTTGAGTATTTTCTTCGGAGCCGGGCTTGATGGCTTTCGAAGTGTGTTTTCGGTCTCAACTGGGTCCCGGAGGCGGAGTGTTGACCTTTGCCTTCGATTTGGGTGGTGGGTATGGGGCCGGGGCAGTAGTGCTCACGCGCTGACCCGATGGTATGGAGTCATCTGAGTCGTTAGTCTCTGATACGATTTGGAGATCTGAATCTTCTTCGGGAACGAGCGGAACTTCTTAGTCTAAGATATCCTCCGGTTCAGGGCTGATCTCTGCATGTCGTGTCGACGGGACCTCCAAACTCGAATGGTTTTCTTGGATCAAAAAGATGCACAGGCTGTGCAGCTGGATTCATCGTGTTCTTGCTCCACATTTGGGGTATCTTTTGAATGGCGTCCTTTCCATGAGGTGTAGGTCTCAGGGCATGGATAGGCCCAACGGCCCGCCTTGACGACCGGAATCGAGCTGATGGAGTCGAGACGATGTTTGTCGATATCGAAAGTAGTTTGGTGAAGTTTGAATACGTTTTTACGCGTCTAAGTACTTGAAAAGTAGATTTCGAACCGGAGCGAAAAAAGTTCATCCGAACCCAGTGGCGGAAAAAGACAATAAGGATGGAGCCGATGCCCATGCGCACTATAGTCCAAGGGAGGAGTCACCTATCTCGTGACTACAAAGACTTCTTCCAAGATAACAACAACATGCAATCATCCGAGCCCAACACCAGTTGGCGATCTAACGCACAGTGTAAGATCTGCAGCTCATATGCCTCGAACACTTAGTTTCCATTTTGAAAGACAGAGCAGAGAAATCTGTTCTCACTTTCAAAATAAAAAGCACATTGCATTTCCACATACAAGTTACCATCTTCCTCTTCGGAAACGCAATGCAGACTCCCGAAGAACGCAAAAAGCCGGCAAGACCGTGGGGGCATTTTAACTCCCCTCACGGTCCCCAACATTTTTTAAAAGACGCGGGGGGATAGGGTCCCCGGAGATATTAGAAATTTCTGATAGGGGCTATTTTTTTACAGTAAAATTACAAGTTGCGCACCCAGCGCAGCGCTCTGTGCCGCTCCCTGGTGTGCACGCGCTGGATGCACGACTCATAATCTGTAGCGACTCCAGCGCCTTTGATGCACAACTTCTACGCGTTTGGGAGTCTGCATTACTTTTCCACATCACGAGTTACTAACATACAACTCCCCATGTGGAAAAGCAATCTGATTTTGAAAGAGAGAACAGATTTACTTGCTATGGGAGGGCGGAGGACACCCCGGAATACTGCAGGAACAGCCCTCCCACAATACATAAAGCCCGGGGGAGTGGTGGACCCCTGGGCTTTGGAGACATTACAGCCCCCCCTCTCCCTAGCCATACTTTTTTTTGTTGCCCCGGTGGGTAACAGGGCCCTCAAGTGCTCCAGGAGGGGAGCCACGAAGTCCCCCTCCCACAATACATAAACCCCCTACAGGTGATGGTCCCAGTGGCTTTCAGGACCTTCGACCCCTCCCCCACCATTTTTTTCTTTTTAGCCCCGGGCGCTGACGATCCCAGAGGCTGGGGGCCCCTCTGGACCCCACATAAAATTTAATAATTTTGCCCCCGGTATTTAACCCCCCGGAGACAAATTATTTTTAAAAAACTGCTTTTTATTTTATTTATTTTACGGCACAGTCCACGCACCCTAAACGCATCCCAGTTTAAAAAATAAATGTGAGCCCTGGTGGTACTTCTGGGACCCCTTAAGCAGGTCTAGAGGGTAAAATTATTTCTACCCTGCTCTCTTTCTCCGTTTTCAACACACATTCCACTGACTTCCGAAGCCTCATTTCTACCGAGGCACAAAATGGCTGCCAACAGTTCCTGGTTTTGAATGTTTACAACCGCTTGACAGCCAATTACCATTGAGAGCGTGATCGGGATGGTGCGCTTATGCTACGATGCCAATCCTTGCACAATCAGCGGATCCACAGCGCCCATAGATGTATATGTACTTTTAAATGTCATTTTCTCAGAAACTACTGAACAGATTTACACCAAATAAACAAAAGGCACGAGTCTGAACTTAGGACTACCTCTCTGCCAAATTTGGCGCAATTCCGTTCAGCCGTACGGGCTGTAGCCGTGGCTAAAGCTCCTAAGGGAAATTGCATGGGGAAAACACGTTTTGGAACCCCACTTTTTTCTCGGCCCCCGCTTGACGAATCACCCCCAGACGTTCCGGGAAGGAGTGGAACTGAGCTGGCCAAAAGTTTGGAAAATTTCAAGAAGATTCATCAATTGGCACCAAAGTTATTGGCAATAGAATGTTGCGGATTTCCTATGGATAATAGGTCCTAACTATAACTACCTACTAGCGACAGCCAGTAGGATATATATATATATATATATTTTATTGGATTTGCCTATGGATTTTGAGAGTGGATTTGCCTATGGATTTTGGAGTGGATTTGCCTATGGATTTTGCAAAATAAAAGACTGCTTTTGAAGCAAATTAGCGTTCGTATGATACTGTACCCAGTGGGAAAGTGCAGTATTTTTGGAACTTATATTTACGGTTCGCCACCTTAACAAGAACCACGGGTTATGGCGCTGTTCGGCGAACACAATGAATTTGGATATATATATATATATATATATATTATATATATATATATATAACATTCAATAAAGCTCCTGCTGCAACCCTTCGCCTTCGTGGGTGTGGCTCGAACCGGCGGAGCAGCCGGGTTTCAATATCCAAAAAATAACGGCGTTCCTCACGAGCACTCGGCGAAGGAACACACAGCACACCACAGGATTACCAAGCCGATAGATTTATTACTTCATAAATCTCGTCCGTGACGCGTTTCGCACTCCAAAGAGTGCTTGATCACACAATTTGCATAAGGTCAATAGCATCATTTATGTCAATTACACCTTGTAAACATCAATAAGGGACTCATGTTACACCACAGTCCTGCAAGTTTGCCTAACTATGGAGGCCATGTTGGTATAGTGTATGTCGTTATGAGATATCCGTTCAAAAATAAGAGGGTTAGAGTTCATATCACTCCCTGCTTTATCCCTGTGTTTATAGATATTCACACTGGTACTATGCAATATAATTACATATTCCTGTCTATTCCGTTCATAAGTACGAACATTTTAAATTTTGTACAAATAATAACTTTGTAGATCCATAAGCAACGACAATCCTGTAATTGACATGCCTCGTTAGGTATGGTTACATGTTAGGTAATGTAATAAGGATCTCCTGTCGGGACTCCTCCCATCGTAGTGTCCGCTCCCCCGTAGTTATGGCTACGCATGGTGGATAGGATCAGTGCGTGTCCACACTAGAATTAATGTGACTAGGGTACCGAGTGGGTAATTATTAAATTTTCTCATAAGAAATGATTTAGATTAAATTAAATTAAAAGGCCCCGGACCGTGTACACTGGATGGAGTATCCTATTGGTTGGAAGTACGGGACTCCTCCCCCTCGGGTGTCATTGTTTACATCGTAGTCATGGCTACGTGGACTACCACAATGTTGACGCATGGTGATTCTCTTGTTAGTGAGAAACGTGTGGGGGTTATAAGAGGAAATGCGCACCTGAGATTGTGTACAATCTCCTTAATGAATAGATGTGCGTCCTCAAAGAGTAGGATATTTAACTCTCTTATTAGTGAGATGAGGGAACAAGGGAAATGTCGAGACACAGATTTGCTATGGCTATGGTTGGTTTAGTCATAGATACTGTTCCTCCTGTTTAGTGGGTTGGAGGTAATCCTCATAACATTGTGGTAGTCCACGTAGCCATGACTACGATGTAAACAATGACACCCGAGGGGGAGGAGTCCCGTACTTCCAACCAATAGGATACTCCATCCAGTGTACACGGTCCGGGGCCTTTTAATTTAATTTAATTTAATCTAAATCATTTCTTATGAGAAAATTTAATAATTACCCACTCGGTACCCTAGTCACATTAATTCTAGTGTGGACACGCACTGATCCTATCCACCATGCGTAGCCATAACTACGGGGGAGCGGACACTACGATGGGAGGAGTCCCGACAGGAGATCCTTATTACATTACCTAACATGTAACCATACCTAACGAGGCATGTCAATTACATGATTGTCGTTGCTTATGGATCTACAAAGTTATTATTTGTACAAAATTTAAAATGTTCGTACTTATGAACGGAATAGACAGGAATATGTAATTATATTGCATAGTACCAGTGTGAATATCTATAAACACAGGGATAAAGCAGGGAGTGATATGAACTCTAACCCTCTTATTTTTGAACGGATATCTCATAACGACATACACTATACCAACATGGCCTCCATAGTTAGGCAAACTTGCAGGACTGTGGTGTAACATGAGTCCCTTATTGATGTTTACAAGGTGTAATTGACATAAATGATGCTATTGACGTTATGCAAATTGTGTGATCAAGCACTCTTTGGAGTGCGAAACGCGTCACGGACGAGATTTATGAAGTAATAAATCTATCGGCTTGGTAATCCTGTGGTGTGCTGTGTGTTCCTTCGCCGAGTGCTCGTGAGGAACGCCGTTATTTTTTGGATATATATATATATATATATATATATATATATATATATATATATATATATATATATATATATATATATATATATATATATATTACCTACTGGCGATAGCCAGTAGGTATATATAGTTAGGATTTTTTTCCTATGGGACTTTTGAAAATTCTATGTCTAATAACTTTGGCGTTTGTGGACGGAATCGGCTGAAATTTTCAGGAAAATGGCACATTTTGTTTCTGAGCAGCTCCTGAAAATTTGGGGGGGGTTCGTCAAGGGGGGGCCGAGAAAAAAGGGGGGTCCCAAAACGCGTTTTTCCCATGTTAATTTCCATAGGGCGGTTGGACTCACTTTTAGCCCGAACGGCTGAATGGATTTCCACGAAACTTGGCAAAATTGTAGGGACTGTTAGCCCGATGTGCCTTTGCTAGGTCTCAATATATGTGCTTCAGTGGATTTTGAGAAATTAACGTTTAAATCAAGATATATATCTGTAACAGCGCTCCGGGCAGCTATCCGGTTAGCGAACCTTTCGCGTATCGGAACTTTGCAAAGCGAAGCTGATTGGCTCTCCGGTGTCTGTCAACATTCTAAACAGTCCGGTGCGGCCGCCATCTTGTCTCTCGGTAGGATCGAGAGACAAGAGGAGGCCAAAACAAAGGGGGAAATGAAGGAAAGGGGGCAAGGTAGACCCCTCCTGACCCCCTAGGATTGATGAGGGGGATATTATAGAGCCACGCCGGGCCCAAAAAAAAAAAAAAAAAAAATCCGATTTTTTCGCCGTAGAGACGCGTCTTGGTAAGCGAACCGGGCAGCTAACTGGGCAGCTAACCGGTAAGCTAACCGGCAGTGTAACGGGAGTCTGAGGAGTAGCTGATTGGCTGTCAACATTGTAAACAGTCCGGAGCGGCCGCCATCTTGTCTCTCGGTAGGATCAAGAGACAAGAGGAGACCAAAACAAAGGGGGAAATGAAGGAAAGAGGGCAAGGTAGACCCCTTCTGACCCCATAGGATTGATGAGGGGGATATTATAAAACCACGCGGGGCCCAAAAAAAAAAAAATCCTGAGGAGTAGCTGATTGGCTGTCAACATTGTAAACAGTCCAGAGCGGCCGCCATCTTGTCTCTCGGTAGGATCGAGAGACAAGAGGTGGAAAAAAAAAGGTGTAAATGAATGAAAGGGGTAAGGCAGACCCCTCCTGAACCCCTAGGATTGATGAGGGGGCTATTAAAGTTCCCTGCGGGGCAAAAGAAAAGAAAATTGCGATTTTTCGCGGTAAAGGTGCTTCCTTGTACGTTAACCGGGCAGCTAACCGGCAGCGTAACGGGAGTCCGACATATTGTGTTTTTTGAACGTTTGTGATATGTGCACGTGTGGATTTTGTCTAATTAAGGTTAAAAAAATATATATATATCTTTAAGCGTGTTCTGGCGCGCTTACGTTTTGGGTTTGGTTTGCGCTGCAGAGACGATACGTCACGGTTATGCGATGCATCATGAGGCGTCTCACGGGCTACGTGATACGTCACTTAATAAAGAATATATTTTACAGCTATAGATATTAGCTTTTAAAAAACCAATGAAATTCACAGAAAAAACCATAGGTTATAGACCATATATAGTTAGGAATTTGCATTTACAAAACCTTGAAAATTCACTGAAAAAACCATAGGTTATAGACCATATATAGTTAGGGATTAGCATTTAAAAAACCTTATTTTATTTGCACAAAACCATTGAAATTCCATATATAGTTAGTTGCACTAACTATATATCGCGGACCCGCAATCCACTGCTAATGATGTCACATATTACATCATTCATGACATGGTCAGTGACATCACTGATGACATCACTGATGACATCTCAAATGACATCACTGATGACATCACTGATGACATCTCAAATGACATCACTGATGACATCACTGACATCTCATTTGACATTACTGATTACATCACTGATGATATCATTTATGTGATAATACATCTTCAGACTCTAATATAACCTTAGATACACTCAGTGTAAACAGGCACTCACAGACTGTCACACATCCATGGAGTTACTCACACACCTAGTCAGTCATGCAAAGAATCAATCACATCTCCATTTCCTCAACTATACAGTTATACACACCTTACTTATTCAAACATATAGTAACACATATTTACTCTCTTATACAATCCTTGATACAAGTTCACAATGATTCATACAGCCACTCACACATTCACTGGCTCTTATGTTCAGTTATTTATATATGTCAACTCTCACATGGAGTGTGTTTTACATATGTACTTACTTTGACATGTAGCACTGAGATATCCATTCACTCACCAATATACTCATGCACACAGTCAACTGTCCATACAGCTGTTTCTACATGCACTTTTGAACCCATACACCTAGGGAATCAACTGCTCACACATCTATGCACAGAGTTATACACCTCCCAGCCACCCACACACATACTCAGTCTCCCATACAAATACTTGGGCAACCATTCAATAACCCATATAGTTACTGATATAGCTACTGATTTAAACATGCAGCAGTTTACAGAACAACATAAATAATGATTGCCAAATTAAGACACTTTAATCACTAACCCATACACTCAGTGAGACACATTTAATCATTCTCTCATACAGTCAGTCATGCACCTACTAAATCCTTCATCCAGACACTTATACATCCACTCATTCTTCAATATGTAAGACATATTTTAACTTTACAGAAACATACAGTCACTGGGTGTTGTCATCAGTGATGTCATCAGTGATGTCATCAGTGATGTCATTTGAGATGTCATCAGTGATGTCATCAGTGATGTCACTGACCATGTCATGAATGATGTAATATGTGACATCATTAGCAGTGGATTGCGGGTCCGCGATATATAGTTAGTGCAACTAACTATATATGGAATTTCAATGGTTTTGTGCAAATAAAATAAGGTTTTTTAAATGCTAATCCCTAACTATATATGGTCTATAACCTATGGTTTTTTCAGTGAATATATATATATATATATATATATATATATATATATATATATATATATATGTCAAAAAAGTGCATTTGCCATGTTAATTTCATGAGTTTTGAGAACGACTACATGCTGGACACAATTACACCAAATTTAGCAGAAAGGTACATTTGGATACATAGATCACACGCTTTATTTGGGTATAAATTCATTCCGTAGTTGTCAAGAAATTAAAGGAAATCCACATTTCTATAGATAGGATCGCAATTACTTAGTGAATAATAACAAGCTTGTGGGGAGATCTGCAGAGCTCTGAATAGCTGTCAACAATTCAACCAGGAAGTGTTGGCAGCCATCTTTGGATATAGCCTGACCATCTAGCTCTGGTGGTGAGTTCTCAGAGGGACCCCGCCAGGGCAAAAAGCATTTATTTAATTTTTAAAAGGGGGGTCCGCGCAACACCCCTCTCGGGCCATTCTCGACCCCTGAGACCACCACCTGCTCGGGGCAGTACCTTTGAAATTAGAGGAGGGAGTGGAGTGTGGGCCCCCTCCTTGAGCTATATATGGCTGTGGGGACCACCAGCCCCCAGGGCTAGCTCCTGCTATGACCCATGGTGCCCACCCGTGGGACATTGCAGTTTGCTTTTGCTTGGCAGGAGCTGTGAAAGTTCCCACCTAGCAAGAGCAAACACTCTGCTTCCAGGGGGCGGGAGATGTCAAAGTGCTCCTGCCTGCTGGAAGTGGAGGTTACATCAGTTTCCCTGGCCGCAGACATGCAGGCATGGAAAGAGATGAAACTATTGATCCTGCACAGAGGGAGCTGCCTTTCCATCAGCTCCCTCTGTAAAGCAGCAATGGAGTCTCCCACAGGAGGAAGGGAGCTGGCTGGGACAGCGGTGGCTTTGAGGCTCCCACCCACGATGCTGGGGTAAAAAGAGTAAAAATAAAGGTGAGAAACTAGCATAAAGATGCAGAATAAAGATGAGAAATGAGCAGAAAGAAGCAAAATTAAGTTAAAAAACTAGCAGAAAGAGGGAAAATGAAGGTCAAACACAGGTAGAGAGGCAATATAAAGGTGAGAAGCAGAAAGATGAAGAATGGAGGTCAGAAAAGAGCAGCAATAAGCAGAATAAAGGTTGGAAACGAGTAGAGGCAGAATAAATGTCAAAAGGGAGCAGAAAGAAGCAAAATAAAGATAGGAACTTAGCAGAAACGTGGAATAAAGGTCAGAAACTAGCATAAAGAGGCAAAATAAAGGTCAGAAACAAGCAAAATAAAGGTCAGAAGGGAGCAAAAAGAGGCAGAATAAAGGTCAAACTAACAGATATGGAAAATAAAGGAGAGAAATTAGCGGCAAGAGGGAAAATAAAGGTAAGAAATGAGCAGATTGAGGCAGAATAAAGGTCAGAAATGTGCAAAAAGAGGCACAATAGAGGCCAGGAGCGAGCAGAAAGAGGCTAAATAACTGACAGAACAGAGGCAAGAGAAGGCACAAAACCGAAGGCAGCAGAGGGTAGCGGACTGCAGGCAAGCTGGATAGGAGACAGTCAACAGGGGAAGCTGGCAGGAGGGCCTGCTCCCTTGTGCCCCCTATGTTTTTACTGCACACCCACTGATAGACCCACTCATACACCCACTCAGACGCACTGACACACTCATGTACCTACTCACAGATCCAAGTCTAGCACTTTCACCCACTCACAGACTCATTGAGATTCACAGACCCACTCACTCTTGTACGCTCTCACAGACCCATCAAACTCATTTACCGACTAACAGACCAACTCACTCATGTTCCCATTCACAAACCCACTCAGAGACTCAAGCACCCAATCACAGATACAGAGACTCACGCACCCACTGACTGACTGACCCAGTCACTCAAGTACCCACTCAAACTCAGCCTCACACAACCATTCACAGACTGACTCAGATACTCACACACCCACTATGAAACGGATTCATCCAATCTCAGACCTTTAAAGACACTCATTTACCCACTCACAGATGGAGTCAGAGACACACACCAACTTAGACCCACTCACACACCTACTCACAGACCGACTGAGACAAACCTACTTACACAGCCATGTACACACCCATACAGTCACTCAAATACACACATACCCATGCAGTCACTCACAGGAGGCCAATACAGCCACTTACAGACCAATACAGGCCACTAACACACACACAAACCCACTCCCATACCCAGAAAGACTAATACGCCACTCACACACCCACTCACTTACTTACCTATAGAGACACTCACACACCTACTCTCAAAGGTTACAGGTTGCAGTTGGGAAATTCCCTTAAAGAACAAAAGGTTACAGGGATGTTATAGTTTGGAAATAGAATCTAAAAAAATAGACATTCATTGAAAACAAAACAAAGGTTACAGTGATTTATAGTTCGGCTCAGATTTCACTCATAGAAAACAACTGAAGTTGAGCAGTTACCTGAGCTAACTATACCTTACGCCGCCACACTGTACTGCTTAGGACCTCACATGTTACATCACTGATATCATCCATAGAATAACTCACACACCCACCCACTCTCATGCAACCTCACATACACCCACACTACTACTCACATGCACATTCGTCCATAGTCATTCACCCATTCATCCAATACCAGTTACTCATTCACCCATACAACCACTCACACACCCATTCACACATCCACACAACCATTTACATACCCATTCAGACATGAATACAGTCACTCACATGCCCACTCACTCATCTAAACTCATCTAAACAGTGACTCACACAAATACTTACTGTGCAAAACAGTTGCTCACACCCACTTACTTACCTATACATCCACTTACATAGTCACTCACCCATAGAGCCATTCACACAGCCAGTCACCCATACAGCCACTCACACACTCATCCACCCGTAAAGCCACTCATACAGCAACCAGCCACCGATACAACCACTCACCCAAAGTTCCAGTAACTCACTCACCTATGCATACACCCATTCAGCCACTGAGACACCCACTCCCACACTGATACAGTCACAGTGCCACTTAGAAGACATACATTAGAAATAGTATCACTCATTAGTGCAAAATGAATAGTAATTTAACTTCTGCAGTAGCTTAGTATATCTCTAACTCTCAAACCTTTACTAAACACTTACACTCACCGGGAATTATGTAATCAGTGATGTCATCTGAGATGTCATGAGTGATGTCACTGACCATGTCATGAGTGATGTAATCAGACCCCCCAGGATATAGCGGCATGGATTAGGAAATTTAGCCGAACAAATATGGACATTTAGCAGCATTTTTGCGGCACTTTATTTTCCTCATAATCATTCATTTTCAGCCTTAATTCGATGGAAACTGTTTTAGCAGAGTATTCAACTTTTAAATAGGCATGTTTAAAGTGTCTTCAGATCATTGGAAGCACAGCTACAATCCTAACCTCATGAGAGGGGATCCTATTTCTCCCTGGGATGTTCTAGCACCCTTGTACGCACCCCTGCCGGGAACCACTGCCTCAAGGACCCATGAGGCATGATACCGCTTCCTCAGGTGCCCTAGGGCACAGGATTGTAGTGGGTGGAAATGCATTGCCATGGCTAATGTAAGCATATTAAATATTGCTCTACGCAGACTGGCGTAAGGAAACTAAAGACTTCAAGTGTATTCAGCAGCCAACATAAACCAATCAGAAGAGTTCCATTGGCTCTCTTAATCCTGTTTTGGCTGGTAGCTGCTCTAACTGGCTCCCTGGGAAATAAGAAATCTAAACTGTTTTTTTTTTCCTATCAGAGGAGGCACCATGATGTCCGCTTCAAGGGCCGCCATGCATATAACTTGAATATGCACTGGCGCTGAGCTTTACATTTAGTCACGGCGCCCGTTTTTTTTTATTTTGAATTTCTCCTGCCTCCTGTTTGACGGGTAAGGAAGGAATGGGTTCGGGGGAAACGTGTTTTATATTACAATCACATGCAGCCCAGAGACTCCTGGGTAAAGCTGAAGTATTTCAGTGTTTCTCCTTTAAAATTCCTCCATTGTCATCCAAGCCCCGGACCATAATGCAGGCAGATTCTGAAGGGAGTGTGGGGCTGTGGCAGGGCACAAGGGCTGAACGTCAGGAGTTGTGCCAGGTAGTCCCAGGGTGCCAGTGTGGGAGCGTGGCTCTAATGCTGCCCCATCCTTCTCCATGAGACGAAGCTGTGCTGTTTTTAGTTCTGCTTTCTGTAACAATAAACCCTCTGAGAGGCGTCAATGGCAGACGTACTCACTCCATCTAACAGGGGACCATTTGTTTTCTAGTGCATACATTGCAGTTTTAGGTACGGCAAAATACAATTGTTTGCCCATGATCAGATGATTTATGGTTTAGCACTGAAGGCGAAATTAGAGTCAAGGTGCAATGGCCAGCTACAATCCCACTTTGTGGTCCAGCTGTAAATAAATCTTCATTATTATTGTGTTGTATTTCACGAACGCTCTCGGGAGCAAGATAAACATATTTGTGGCAGCCTCGTTTGCGTTTTGAAAATCTCTTCTTGAGCCAGTTGAAAAATGTTAAACTACACGAACGCCTGCATCCAAAGTAACCCGCTTTTCTCCTGTCACCTTGGGCATGTGTTTCCTTTAGTCACTGCAGCACTAACCATGTAACGTCTTCTGAAGCAAGAAACAGCCACAGCTCAAACTGAACCAGGATCCGCAGCGCTTAGGAAAAAATAAATAGATTGGTGGCACCACAACGGAGGCGAAATATGTGAGGACCTCACTTTCCTATCTTTGAGGCAGAGGCAGTGAAGCAGGGACAGAATGTCTGGATGTTTGCACTGCTGGGGTGCAGTGAAGCTGGGGGCTCAGCAGGAGGCAGCACCCACTCAATGTCCCATATACATTATTACTTTGATCCTACGGTTCCCTTATGACGTTGCAGTCATTTTCAAGACAAACGGCAATGCAAATGCTATTTTGACATCATGTCATAAAACGGAAGATGCGCAGTGGCTTTTGGTGAGAGAAATGAAAGGCGGAGTGTTAGGTACAGGAATGTTTTGGGAGTACTGGGATACTAGGTGAGAATGTTGGTGTTGGGTCTTGCTTCATGAAGAAGAAAGAACCCTCTCTGTCCTGAGGGAATCTTGATATGTGCGCAGTCAAATGAAGAAATGGCTATTGCTCAGTTTTCTCGGAGACATACCAGTCCATCTAAAGTGCACGCAGCCACGCTCATCGAAGCCGGAGGAGTAAGCAGGCAGCTATTACGGCTGTACGCGCCCATGTGGTGACGTAGGTACGTATAGCCAATACGATGTCACCATCTTTTTTGCTGTCTGACGAAGACCTTTTTCGTGGCCAAAAAGGTCAATTTCGCGGTCATCGAGCCCTTCAGCTGATTTTGTGATTATTTTGGGAATCGCAAAATCGCGAAAAGCTGGAGGGTCTGTGTAATATGCGAGGTCATAAGCAGTACATGTGGCTATGTAAGTTACAGTCAGCTCTGTTAGCTATACCTGCTGAATTTCAATGGTTTTGTACGAGTCAAATCTGAGCCTAACTATAATATCCCTGTAACCTTTGTTTTTTTTCAGTGAACATATTTGTATACATACACACACTAACACTAAGTCAGGAGAACACGTTTTCCCTCGCTGCTGTAGAAGAGAAACTGGAGCACATGTAAAGAGAGATGTGCAACAAAAGTTGTACTTGAAAGGTAAAGAAACAAAAGTCTACATGACAGTATTCAACTCTTATTGCTAAACATTTGGTACTTAAAAAAAACTTTCAATGGGAGTTACAACAAACGACATTGACCAAACTACATTAAAAAGCAGCTTTTTATTAACAAACACTTATTTCCACAAAAAATAAACGTGTGATGGTGAAATGGTCCTCCGATTTCAAACTGAATGGGACTGATTGAAAAGCAGCTATTTGGAAATACCCTCTCAAAACATGATCACAGAGTTATTCCTCCAAGTATGACAAAACCTTTTACAAATCATCATAGTTTTATGAAAGGCTGACAGTGCTTAAAAATGCTGGAGGGTATTTTCTTATTTCAGACAACCCCTTAAGGTGCTATTTGTGACCAGGGACAGTCCCGAACCTGCAGATGCTATGCCTCAAACAGGGCACAGCTTTCTGAGGGACACTTTAATCAGTAAAATTAAGCAATGGGGAACACCAGGAAATTCTCTCTATATTTTAACCCCTGAGATGCTTAGACAGCTTTGTTCCAATAATCACTTGGGCTCACAAGGCAATCTTTGATGACACAAAACAGGTCAAATTGTGTAAAATGTATCAGTCACTTCAACAAGGTCTCTGACAAACCCCATGGCCTCTTTTAAACTTTCTCCATTGGTGGTTCTGGATCCAACAATAGCATTCCTGGGTTCCAAATCCAGACACATCAGATAAAACTTAGAGGACAACTGCACAGGGATGCCATCCGCTTCTCCTGCTCTCCCACAATGAATCATTTTGTTATGGTGTTCCTGTTGCAAAAGAAAAGTATACGTTTTGTTAAGATAGGAAGATACAAGTGGAAATGTGGCTGATGGGCTGGGCTTGGTACACTTGAAGTCATAGCACAGTACTACGAAAATTGACCGCTATTAGAAAAATAGATTTATCACATTCTGGGTGGTTACATGGATTATGACAAATTCAAGTTACTCACAGTAATGACTGTTGTGCTTGAGGACATAAATTCACTATTCTTGAGACTCATGGGAAGTTAAGGACTGCAAGAAGATGTAAGTCAATCTATTTGTTGCCATGAACGCTACTTGAAAAATGTAACATTCAGGCAAATGAATGTCCTGGGCCCTGCACTCAACCAGCCAAGATCTAGATCGTTTATCCTAATGCAGTCCGGACAATGGTTAATGGCTGTATAGAATAGAGAAGCAAAAGAAGGTGCATCATCTGGAGGAAGGGAAATTTAGGACTACCAGTATAGTAGTCACTTGTGCAAGTTACATGCTTACTTGCTAGTCCAGTTCTTAATCCTATAAACAAATTGAAGATTATAAACCACCTTTAACAGGATGGGAAGTAAAATTGGAGCTGACCAAAGACTGTACCCAAGAGACTAACAAAATTACACAAGGTAGAAGGATGAGAAACCATGAAGAGACGTCCTAGGCCACGTACCCAACAACCCCAAGGAAAGAGGTTCCGCCCAAGAATGGTCATGGCAATGCAATAGCAAATATGGAAAGCGATCCGGCAGGTGCCAGGGGGCAAAGTAGGGTCGGTGAATGATGAGCACACCTGCATAGACTTCCTCTCCACCAGTCTGAGAGATAAACTAACATTTCTAAAGGAAACAAGAGGCTGAAACATAATAGCAGTCTTGTGGAAACTGGCTAACATGTCAATAAAAGGGCACTAAGGATCCTTTTATTTGAAAGGGGTGTTAAAATTTCAACTGTACGCCTCATAAGCATGAAACACAAATGCATTAAGAACAAGTTACTTACCGTCGGTAATGCCATTTCTGGTAGAGACTGGATATAGAAAATCCTGAGCAGTACCTCAGTGCTCCAATAGAAGGCCTCGACTGATCTGCGTAAAAGTCATGCGATGTGCACAGTGACTATATAGGCTCCACCCGGCATGCTGACAATTTACTTCCATACGAAATTTAATCCATATGTGAATTCAATGAAAAGGTGATCATTTAATAGGTGATTCTTGGTACAACAAATATAAAAACAATGGAGCCTCTCCTCCTCCATAACCTTTAACAATACCCAGTGCCAGGCACTGCCAGATCGAGGACAAAACTAACAGCATCACCTCAGACGGATGGGTGTGAAGGTGGTCAATGCACTTGTCTCAACACCAAGCTACAAATCTGTCTCAAGGGAAGGTGTATACAAACTTCATTGAAGGATGCCTGGTTGCCAGAATAACATAAGCAACCTCAGAACGAATGTTTAAATCGCTCAGCTACTGCAGCTCAATCATCAGGCAAGAAGCTGGAGTATGCGTGGATTGGGGGAGTAGACCCGACCCTGCTGCTGTGACAGGATATCCTACCAAAGAGCCAGCTTGATTGAAGGCAAGATGCTCAGACCCAGTAGTTCTGGATACCAATGTCTCTGTGCCAAGTCTGGAGGCACTAGAATGACTTGGGTCTGATCGGTCCTGGTCTTTCTTAGGACCTGGGGCAGGACTGGTATTGGCAGAAAGGCATACAGGAGTCGCACGTTCCACTGTAAGCCGAATGAGTCTCCTAGGAGAGTTGCTGATGGGAAACTCCAACACTGCTTTTTCTTGGCAGTGGTGAAATCAAGCCTAGGTTTTCCTTTTCTGAGACCTTGCACCACTTCCAGATATAAAAGCAATTCATGGTCTGCAAGGCTTCAACAGCTGAGTTTGTCTGCCAAGATGTTCAGAGATCCTGCTAAGTGTTGTAAGAACCGGAAGATGTCCTGATGTTCCAGCCATTTCCACAGGGTGCATAACTCCACCTCGCCCTGCATGTTGCAGTACTATGTGGCGTTGTTGTTGTCCGTGAAGGAGTAGTTTCTTTTCTGTAACTCCAGTTCTGTAGTAGGGGTATCTCTGTTAATCTAGCGAATAGTCCCACCCGTGTGCGTGGACCCCGGAGCAATCAAAAATAATCTCTTAAGCTGTCTTCATTGCAGTCCTGCATAGACACTTAGGAGAAAATTAAAGACAATAATGCAGCCTGTACCTACAAGGCTACACTGCCCAGTACTTCAGCTAGAAATTCCAAGGACATAACCTCAAAAACACATTAAACACAATCTGTCAAGTTTCACCCATAGAGAAACTTTCCTCCCCTCACCAAATCCTTGAAATGATAGAGAGGAAGGTAGGGACAGACAAGCCTCCATAGGCTGCCATTATGTGTCTGGAAAAGGGATACCGTGCCTTTAAGGAACTCTGGAGACCCTCGGTATCCCAGCATGCTCAGCCCCTTCCTTTACCTTCAGTTCTTTTTGAAGGTGCATAAAGCAAGGCCTGTAGTATACATCACAGTACCATTTTCTCCATCGGGGAGGAGGGCGGGGGCTTATGACTATAACAGAGATACCCCTACTACAGAACTGGAGTTACAGAAAAGAAACTACTCCTTCTGTAGTAGAGGATCTCTGTGTATAGTCATCATCTAGTAAATAGAATGGCAAGCCCATCCAAAAACAACCCGGCGGTGGAGAAATATAGACAACACCACTATTGTGCGAACAGATTCTGCAGCGAAGCCTGCCCAACCTGAGCATCTGCTCTGGCATCCCAGTCCAGACAGTAGTGCTTAGCAAAGGTGTGGACCGACTTCCAAGTGGCCGCCCTGCAGATATCGGCAATGGGAACATTTAGAAGCAAAGCTGTTGTAGCTGCTTTGCCCCTGGTAGAATGAGCCTTAGGCTTACCCTCTAAGGTCTTATTCGCTTTCTGATAACAGAGCTGGATACATGACACAATCCACCTAGAGATGGACTGCTTCAAAGTAGCCAGACCAGTCCTAACCGACCCATAGTTGACAAACAGCTTGTCGGACCTACGAATATCCTTGGTCTTATCCAGATAGAATTTCAACACCCTTCTGACATCCAGGGAATGTAGAGACCGTTCCGCTGGAGTGGAAGGATTCAGGAAAAATGTTGGCAAAGTTATAGTCTGATTAACATGAAAATCAGAAATCACATTGGGAAGGAACTTCGGGTGAGTACGTATAACAACCTTAGCAGCATGAAATACAGTATAAGGTTCCTGGCAACACAATGCCTGAATTTCACTCACCCTGCAGGCAGATGTAATGGCCACGAGGAACGCCGCCTTCAAGGACAGGTGCTGCAGTGAAGCCTTATGGATAGGCTCAAAGGGTTCCTTCATCAGCCTGGACAGCACATCATTCAGCTCCCATGAAGGCGAAGGAAGCCGAACAGGAGGGAACACCTTCAACCCTTCCAAAAAACCCTAATCACAGGAATCTGAAAGAAGGAGGTCTGTGAAGGGCATTTCCTGTAAGCAGTCAATGCAGTCAGATGAACTTTAATGGAATGTTAATTAAGGCCAGACTGAGCTAGATGCAGAAGGTACGGAAGGATAACATCCTCCTTGCAGGTCGTTGGATCATAGTTCTTAGACATGCACCAGATGCAGAATCTCTTCCATTTGTAAGCATAAGAGGTCCTCGTAGATGGCCTCTTAGCCTGCTTCAATATGTCATTGCAATCCTCAGGAAGATTCAAGTGGCCATATTGCACTATCTCAGGAGCCATGCCGCCAAACTCAAAGACGAGAGGTTGGGGTGCACCATCTGCCCCCCGAACTTCGTGAGAAGGTCCGGCCGACACGGCAGCCGCCCATGAGTCAGGATTGACCAGTGAAGCAGGTCCATGAACCACCACTGCATGGGCCATTCCGGAGCAATGAGAATCATCCGCGCTCGGGACTGGGCCAGCTTGATGAGCACCGCCGGAATCAGGGGAATGGGTGGAAAAGCGTACAAAAAGCTGTTCGACCAGCTGATCCATAACGCGTTCCCCAGGGTCCCCAGTTGGTAATACCTCGAGGCGAAGTAGCAGCATTTGCTGTTTTTGGCGGAGGCGAACAGATCCACGCCTGGAGTGCCCAACATGGCGAAGATGTCATCGAGCACCTCGTTGTTTATGACCCATTCGTGGTTTTCTTGAAGCAACCTGCTGAGGGCATCCGCCTGAACATTCTGCACACCGGGCAGATGAGTCGCCATTATAGTCAGTCCTCTGCTAGAAGCCAGAGCCAGATCGACTGCGCCTCCTGTGACAGTGTGCGCGATCTTAAACCCCCCTGATTGTTGAGGTAATACATCGTGGTCGTATTGTCCGTCTGCACAAGCAAGGAGTTGGTCTGGAAGGACTGATGAAAAGCCTTCAGTGCCAAGTGAACCGCTCTGAGTTCCAGGAAATTGATGTGATACGTGGACTCCGCCGGAGACCACATTCCGTGGATCTGTAGATGATCTGAATGCGCTCCCCAGCTCAGGAGAGACGCATCCGTCACGACAGTCTGAGTCGGGATGTCCTTGTGGAAAGGAACCCCTCTGAGGAGATTCTCTGCCGAGCACCACCATCTCAGGGATTGTTGGACATGAAGAGACTACTGAATCTGGTCGTCCCAACACCCTTTCCTCTGGTCCCACTGGTCCTCCAAACATTCCTGTAGCAGCCTCATGTGTAGGCACGCGTGCGGAGTGAGGAAGACACAAGAGGCCATCGATCCCAGTAGAGAAGACACCGTCCTCACTGTTGTAGATGGAGCAGCTATGAGAGCCGGAGCCTTCCGAAGGATGCATAAGCGTCTCTCCTCTGAAGGAGACACGCTTGCCAACAGCGTATTGATGGAGGCTCCCAAGTACTGCAGGCACTCCACAGGAATCGGGACAGACTTGGACAGATTCATGTGCAACCCCAGACTGTTCAACAGGACGGCCGTCCTGTTGAAGTGCAACTGTGCTTCCTGGAAGGTGGAGGCTTTGATCAACCAGTCTTCCAGGTATACAAACACCTTATTTTTTCGCAGGTGCGCTGCTCCCACAGCCATGCATTTCGAAAAAATCCTGGGTGCAGACTTCAGTCCAAACGGTAGTACGGTGTACTGATAGTGATTGGCGCCGACGAGGAAGCGCAGGAACTTCCGATGTTTCCGTGCAATGGGCACATGGAAGTACGCATCTTGCAGATCTATCGCACACAGCCAGTCTCCTCTCTGCAGCTGAGGATAATCCTGGAGCAAAGACAGCATTCGAAACTTTTCCCTGCGAATCCACTTGTTTGCTTGTCGCAAATCCAGAATGGGTCTGAACTCGTTCTTGTCCTTTTTCTGGACTACGAAGAAGCGGGAGTAAAGGCCCTTTCCCCTTTGAGACAGAGGGACGTCTATCACCCTTTTTCTTAACAGGGTATCGGCCTCCGCCTGGAACTCGCGCAGCCAGAACTGCGAGCTGACCAGTGGGATCGCTGGAGGCGGACTGGTGAACTGAAGACTGTATCCATTGCAAACAATATTCAGCACCCACTTGTCTTGAGTAATGTTTCTCCACTCTGCCAGGTAATGTTGGATGCTTCCCCCCACCGGAGCGGGTAACGGATGAGGGGGAAGAAGCACCTCAGGGTCTAGACCCAGCCAGGCCTTTGGTCGCGGATGAGGTCTGCTGACCACCACGGCCCCTCTGGTGCTTTTGGAACGGGCGCCGCTGGAACTGCTGCTGCTTCGGTTGTTGTTGCTGCCCAGCCTGCCGACCTTGCCCTCTACCTTGCGCCCGTACCGTCTTTGGAACGAGCAGAAGGTCTTCTTCTGTTCCTTCGGCTTCTCCAATCCGACAGCCGTCAATGTCTCCACCTCCGCCTTCATGCGAGCCATCTCCTCGTACGCGTGTTTTCCAAAGAGGGTCTCACCCAAGAAGGGTAGATTGGCAACCCTCTGCTGCGCCTCGGGCTTCAAGGACGTCAAACGCAGCCAGGCGTGGCGCCTCAGGTTGACCCCATGGCAGTATCCATGCGCTGCCAGGAGGGAGGAATCCGCAGCTTAACTGATAACCTGGTTGGAGACCATCAGTCCTTCATTAAGGATTTCTTGGAAATCCTCCCTGTTCTCCTGGGGAAGGAGTTCCACGAACCGTGTAAGGGACTCCCAAAGGGACCAATCATAACGTCCCAACAGGGCTGAGGCACTTGTGGCCTTCATAGACGTGGATGCCGTCCCGCAGACCTTCCTGCCTGCCAAATCCATCCAGCAGCTCTCCTTGTCAGGAGGCATTGTCGATGACGGGGTGTTGACGGTGGCTTCCTCGCCGCCGTCACAATCACTAAACCCGGTGCAGGGTCCAGGCGAAGAAACGCAGGATCCGAGTCAGGGGCCCGATACTTCTTATGCAGCCTGGAAGGCGCTGATTTCGTAGCAGCTGGGGTGAGGGAGAGCTCTGAGGCGGGTTCCACCAGCCGAGGCACCAACGAAAACAAGGGGCGAGACAACTGTTTCTTGTGCAGGGTCTCGAAGATGACGGACGTCGAGGGCGTGGGCACCGTGAGTGTGATGCCCAGCTTCGCCGCACCTCGCAGCAACACCTCCTGGAAGGAGACAATGTCGTCTATCAGGGACACCCTAATCCGAGGGGAGTTCGATAGGGTCGGCGAGAAGTCCCTGGCACTGGACGCATCCGTGTGGCGGGATCTAGACCTGTCCCTCCTAAGGCGCTGTCTGGACCTCGGAAACGAGCGACGGCGACCTATCTCTCCGTGAGCGAGACCTCGACCTCTGCGGCTTTGGACGTTCCGCGGGCCGGACAGGAGGGCGCTGTGGAGGCCAAACCGGGAGCCTAGGTTGTGGAGGTCCCGTAGGCGGCAACGGCAACAGAGGTAGCGAGGCCGACCTTGGAGGAGCCGGTGGAGGAGGACGGTGAGGAGGAACCGGAGGAGGTGGAGAAGTAGGAGGTTGTGGAGGAGGAGTCGGGGTACGCCGAGGAGAAGGTGTAGGAGACCTGGGTTTGGAGGGTGAGTAGACTTGAGAGTACCCCGAGCCCGGAGACTGTCCCACTCTCCTTTTCTTCTTCTTGTTCTGCCCAGAGGGGGGGCGATCTTGAGGCCCAACCCCTCGTAGACGAGCGACCGCGCCGCCGCGACTGTGTGGTCGCTGAACCGAAGACTCCGTCTTGGTCCTAGAACGCCTAGGCTTCCTCCTTCCCTTCGACGTCGATGAGCGTTTCCTTGACGTCGACTAACGTCGCCTTGACATTGACGAACGTCGTCTCGACGTCGACTCGACGTCTACGAGCGTCTGCTCGGCGTCGATGGCCGTCGTTTCAACGTAGACGGTCGATGCCTCAACAGCGATTGTCTTCTCGACAACGGCGATCTCCTCGGCGTCGACGACCTACGTCTCGACGCTGATCTTCGTCTCGACGCCGCTGACTTACGAATCGATGGTGACCGGCGGTGTCACCTTGACGGCGAGCGCCGGTGTCTTGATAATGGCTCGACGACGAGTCAGTCCTTGACGTCGACCTTGTCGGAGATCTCGACGTCAGTCCCCTCAGCGTCGAACGTCGACGGCGCTTCGACCCAGAGCCCTGGGGAGACGGGTAACAGACTGTGGTCATTCCTTTCGACGTCGAGGCCATCGACGTAGACCGGTGGCGTTTTTTGGCCTTTTCCTTACTGGGGAGCCCCCCAGAGGCCTGCACACGGGCAGAGGAAGGAGCCCCTTCATGCCCAGACCCACCTTGTCCTTGCTGCCTTCTCTGCTCCAGGCCTTGGAGCCTGGTCTTCGCCCTGTCCTTCAGGGTTCTTTTAGGGAACTGCAGACATATCACACTCCTCAGGAACATGAGAAGAAGGCAGACAGTATGCACACCATTTGAGGATCTGATTTTGCCTTTTTCCTAGAGCACTCAGGGCATTTATTAAATAAGGCAGGCATATTTGATGAAAAAAACACTCCAAACACCAGAGAAACTCCAGCAAAGATGAGAAAAGGCAAAAAGACGTTGAGTGAACACGCTAACACTTTAAAAGTGCAATTTTTAGACAAAAAAAGCTAAAAAAAGGGAGAGCTCAATGCTCCAGGGTCCTGCTAGCAGGAGCCGGAAAAAAGAACTGAAAGCAAAAGTAAGGGGCTGAGCATGCTGTGATACAGAGGGTCTCCAGAGAGTTCCTTAAAGGCACAGTATCCCTTTTCCAGACACATAATGGCAGCCTATGGAGGCTTGTCTGTCCCTACTTTCCTATCTATCATTCTAAGGATTTGGTGAGGGGAGGAAAGTTTTTCTATGGGTGAAACTTGACAGATTGTGTTTAATGTGTTTTGAGGTTACGTCCTTGGCATTTCTAGCTGAAGTACTGGACAGTGTAGCCTTGTAGGTACAGGCTGCATTATTGTCTTTAATTTTCTCCTAAGTGTCTATACAGGACTGCAATGAAGACCGCTTAACCACATGCGTGAGAGCGGAATTCCGCTCGCAGGCTGAGTTTTTCTAAATCGCATGTTACGTGACGAGCTGGGCTCGTCATCAGCGTGCGAGGAGGCTACGCCATGACAAGCCCAGCTCGTCATCAGCCCCGAAGGGGTTAAGAGATTATTTTTGATTGCTCCGGGGTCCACGCACATGGGCGGGACTATTCACTAGATTATGACTATACACAGAGATACCTTACTACAGAACAACTGAGTCAGCCTCCCTTTGATTGATAGTAATAAGGCTTTCTACTCAAAGTTGTTGTGGAGGAAGCTTTACACAAGAGACCAGGGCCCTCTTATCTTTACCTCTTCCAGAAGGCCACTCCACTTCAGAAGTGATGCATCTGTCACTGCTCTTAACTCATGGAGGGGAAAGGAGAGAGATCTGGTGCTGACCGGATCGCAGTTCAGTGGTCACCACTGCAGGTCTCTCGCAGTCTCCTCCAACATCTGGACTCGGTCAGAGAGATCCAATTGACCTCTCCCACTGCAGAGCCTGCATATGCCATCTGTTGCATTTTACCAGCACAATGCAGAAGGCCATCAGATGCAGAAGGCCATAAAAGCCATCACCCTCAGAGTAAATCTCACTGAAATCCAGGCTTGAGGCTGAAACATTGGAATAATGGCCTGAATGTCCTCCGCACAGGAGGGAAGGTGCAAAACTGTACTGTGTCCAGAATAGTTCAAATGAAAGGGAGTGTTTGAGAAGGAGATATATGTGACTGTCATGTTGACAGAGAACCCCAACAAATGAATAAGGTTTGCCACACTATGGAGATGGATGGCGAAACAAGCCCCCATTCAAAATCCGATCGTCGATGTAGGGGAAAACTGGGATCCCCAACCTCCTGAGGGGAACAACAATCCACCTGAGGGACACTGGCGAGGCCAAATGAGAGCCCAGAAAAGTGAAAGGGCTTGGGGCTCACCGTGAACCGGAGATTACACTTATGGGCCTGTAGGACGCTGATATGGAAATAAGTGACCTTCAGGTCCAATGCTACTATCCAGTCTCCAGGGTCCGGACAGACAAGACCTGGGCAAAGGTGGGCATCTTGCATCGGTCCTTCCTTAGAAAGGTGCTGAAAAGGGAAAGATCCAGAAAAGGATGGATATATCCATTCTATTTCAGCACTCGAAAGTAGCAGCTTGTCCACCGCCTACTTCTGGTGTCAGAACCCTCTTGATAGTTTCTATGGCCAAAAGTGCCTACATTCCATAGTCCAAGAAGGGCCGATTATCCTCCAACAACTGTTGTACAAACAGTGGCATTAGTGGTGGTGTCTTAAAAAAACAAAAGTGTGTAACTTCATTGCACAATCTGCAGCACCAACTCGTCCAAGGTGACCACTTGCAGTGCAGGCAGAAAGTGCTGTATCCTGCTTGATTGCTGTGCATTGAGGAGGGCGCCTAAAGAGGTTATGCAGGGGTGGTAGCTGGAGGGGTGGAGAACTGGGTAGGAGTATGCACTTGCTTTCCACGTGGCATGTGAGTGCCTCTACCTTGGTCACAAAAAGTCTGGGGCCCTTGCAGGCCTTATGCACGGGTGTTGCTGGCAAAGCTGAAATCCCTTACCGTAGTTATATGAGGAACAAAAGGAGGGGTGATGCTTGCTCCGAGCAGTGGCCAATTCCAAGGACTGAGCAGCGAGTCTGTTGTCCAGTGCTGCATCAGCCTTGTCACTCAACACATGCGAACCAACGAAAGGTATGTCCACTAAGCTTGATTGGATATCCCCAGAAAAGTAAGTCGATTGTAGCCAAAGGTGGGGCCTGAGGACCACTGTAGACCCCAATGCCCTTCCAGTGGAGACAGTGATGTTCAATACACATTGTATGGTGAATTTAACCGCATCCTGGCCATGCCCTTGGTAAGAGTAGCTCGGACTACGTCAGGAACCATGGAGAGCCCCTGTATCATCAAATGGCACAGTGTGTGGCAATAACAGCCCATAAGGCAAGTTGTACTGACCTATCACAGGGCCAAGCTGGTGGAGGAAAAAATAATTTTGCCAAGCATGTCCACCGTCTTTGACTCTGCCCGGAGGGGCAGTGGGGAAGGACCCTGAATTGACTCTTGCTGAGGATGCCTGCACCACCAAACTTTCGGGAGTGGAATGCAGTGTCAAAAATGAGTGGTCTCCCGGAGCCAATCGATGACAGCGTGCCACTTGGTATTTTACTGGGACCTCGAAGAGGGCTTTTACCAGCACTCCAGGCGGGCATCATAAGGGCCCCCTTAAATGGAAGCATGGGTTCTGAGATAGTTTATCCTGATGGAAGACCACTGTCAATAAGTTAGTTTGCACTTCAACCATCGGAAGCTGGAAGTCAAGGGTGTCAGCAACCCGTCTGATCACCATTTCAAAAGATGCGCTCTTCTCTGTGGCCAGGCCAGAAAGAGTGACTAAATTGGTGTTAGGAGAGGTGTCTAGCCCACTGGTGTCACTAAATTCCTCATCCAAGTTCTCTTTGGGAAACATTAGTCACTGTTGTCAGCCAAGTGAAAGACCCCGTACTCGGACTTCACATCAATTTCTCTTATGTCAGGGCAAAAAGGTTGCCCAGGTTGCGACAGAGTCCCCTATGTGTCCTCTCGGGAGTTGGAATGGACCACAGGATCATCAAGTGCCGTTGGTGACATCACTGTAGAATCAGGCATCGGTATGGGACGTGGAGCCATTGTGGGGCCAGGCTGGACCTATTAGCTTACCCTGAGGGACAACCAGCATAGTGGACAAGAGAATCCACTTCAATACTTCGTGCAATGCTCACAAAATCCTTACCTTCCAAGCACCCCCTATTTTGTTCAACTTACTATCTCCATATGTCCTACGCTGTGAGTTGCGCTTGGCGGACCTTCACCTGGCATGCATTCCTCCAGTCAGAAGAGCAAGAGGGCACTCGTTTCGTGCGATGGGAGTCAGCCCTTTGGAACACCCCCCACCCGGTGACCATCAGGAACATTCAGAATCATGGGCCTTCAGAAAGGCTGTGAAGACCTGGCTCTTTCCGGTCTAATCCCATTTCTATCTTCTCTTCTAAAATCTGTCTCTGGAACCAGCACCGGGACACCCGTTGCTGGGGCAGCCATGGGCTCTACAAATCAATTAACAAACATAGGGTAGAGAATTCGCCAACAGTAACATAGTTGACGACCTCTCGATTCCATAAATTAACAAAGAACAGGTTACTTACCTTTGGTAACGATATATCTGTAAGAAATATAGGTTAGTTATAGATTCCTTACCTTAGAATTACCCTCAGGCATCAGACTGGATCTGGAAAGTTTTTAGTCAGCAGTAACCCTGCGCGTCAGAAGGTGGCGTCGGTTGACTCCCCGTGCGTGGACATCAGTTCTGTACACGACTTTTCATGCCAGAAGCGCAGAGCCATGCAAGACGGTGACCACTGGTGCACAAAACTAGGGTCCTGAAAGGATATCCTTAACCCTAGAAGTCAGTTCGCAGACCGGAGAGGATGGGTGGGGCGGTAAGGAATCTATAATTAACCTATGTTTCTTACAGATCTATCGTTACCGAAGGTAAGTAACTTGTTCATCTAAAAGAAACAGTTGGTTAGATTCCTTACCTTAGAATAGATACCCCAGCAATACCAACCACGGAGGTGGGTCTGTGAACCAAGTTCACAGCAGAAAGTCCTGGAAAACAGAACGGCCAAAGAAGCGGTCTCTCCAGACTTGGCTGTCCAGGAGTAGTGTCTCGTAAATGTGTCCAGCAATGCCCACATAGCTGCCTGACCGATGTCATTTAAGGGAACTCCTCGTCCCAAAGCAGTAGTAGCTGCCGTCGCCCTGGTGGAATGAGTGCGCAGCCCTACTGGAGGCTCCTTCTTAGCCAAAGATTAGCAGGCGTTGATGCACAGAGCAACCCACCTGGAAATGGTCTGTTTGTGCACGGCCCGACCTTTCTTAGCGCCCACATAACCAACAAAGAGCTGGTCGTCCACCTGGAATTGTTTGGTACGATCCAAGTAGAAAGAAAGCGCACATTTTGGATCCAGACGGTGGAGCCTCTCTTCCTCTTTTGAAGGATGCGGAGGTGGGAAGAAGGTGGGAAAGGTGATGGTTTGGCCAATGTGGAAAGAAGTAACCACCTTGGGAAGAAAGGAGGGTCTGGTTCTAAGGACGATCTTGTCCGGATGGACAGCTAGAAAGGGAGGCTTGGAAGACTGAGCTTGTAGTTCACTCACCCTGCGCGCAGAGGTGATGGCTACCAGAAAAGCAGTTTTAAAAGTGAGAAGTGGACAGTTATGCAGTAGCTCAAAGGGAGCACACAAGATATGCAAGAACTAAGTTCAAGTTCCACTGGAAATCTATTTACAACAGGGGAATTGAAAAGAGAAGGCTGATCAGGGAGCCAGCGGAAGTGTGAAATGGCCGAGAGGTAACCCTTAAGAGTGCCAGAGCAGAGCCCTGCTGGGCCAAAGATAGGAGGGACACAAGAACCTCAGAAAGAGAGGCAGAAAGGGGATCCACATCCTATGCTGTGCACCATGCCACAAATGTATTCCATATGTAGGTGTATACTGTCTTAGTGGAAGGATGCCTGGCTGCCAAGATTACAACACAGAGGTGGAGGCTGGACAGGTTTGGGTGGAGCACACAATGGAAAATATAATTCCTAGGCAATGTATAATCACAATAACACAAATACAATACAAAAATGATAACAGGTTCGGTGGAGGACCATTCCCTGCTGCTGCGACAGAAGAGACTGCAGAAGAGTCAGTTGGATCGGAGGATCGATGGCCAAGTTGAGCATCTCGAGATACCAGACTCTGCGTGCCCAATCTGGAGCCACAGAATAACTTTTGCCCGGTCACGCTTCATCTTCTTCAGCACTCTGGGCAAAAGTGGTATAGGCGGAAAGGCATATAGAAGACCGCAACTCCACTCGCTACGATTTCTGCCTTAGAAATTCCAAAGCGCAGAATTGCTGATATTGTGCGTTGTCTTCGGTGGCGAATAGATCTAACCAAGGCTCACCCCACTGTTGAAAGATGAACTTGTACCACCTTCGGGTGAAGACTCCATTCGTGTTCCATCATGCGCCTGGAGCGGAGTTAGTCTGTCCTGGCGTTCAATGAACCTGCCAGGTGTTCAACTCCAGGGATATGCCCTGATGTTCCAGCCATGTCCAAAGGCGGAGGGCCTCTTGACATAGGGTCCATGACCCCACCCCAACTTGTTTGTTGCAGGACACAGCAGCGGTGTTGTCCGTGAACACCTGCACTGCTCTTCCGTGACAGAGGGAAGGAATGCTTTGAGTGCCAGATGGCTCGCCTGAAGCTCCTTGAAGGTTGATGTGGAGCTTGGATTCCGCCGGAGACCAGAGGTCTCTGATCTCCGCCTCTCCCATATTGTCGCCCCATCCCAGAATAGATGCGTCTGTCACCACTGTGTGTTCTAGTTGGGGGAGGGAGAGGAATCTGCTGTTGACACAATCCTGGTTCGTGAGCCACCACTGCAATTGTTGTGCAGTGCCCTCTGAGATCTGGACGCAATCGGACAGATTCCCTTGATGCTGCGCCCACTGGAACTTCATGTCCCACTGCAGAGCCCGCATATGCCACAGGGCATGATTGACTAAAAGGATGCAGGAGGCCATGAGGCCCAGCAGTCTTGGGGTCATCCTGACCAAAACCCGGGATAGAGGCGGAAATATCGGAATCATAGCCTGAATAGCCCAGACTCACTGTTCGGGAGGATACACCCGAAACTGCATTGTGTCCAGAACCGCTCCGATGAAGAGGAGCTTCTGAGAGGGGGTCAGGTGTGACTTCGGCACGTTGATGGAGAACCCCAGAAAATTCAGAAGGTCGGCTGTAGTCTGGAGGTGGAGACGACAGCCTGGGGCGAGTCTGCCTTTAACAGCAAGTCATCGAGATAAGGGGCGACTGGAACCCCTGATTTGCACACATGAGCTGCGACCACCACCATCACTTTCGTGAACACCTGAGGGGCGCTGTTGAGGCCAAAAGGGAGCACAGTAAACTGAAAGTGATCGTGACCTACCGTGAACGGCAGGCAACTCCCGTGGAATGGCAGGACAGAGATGTGAAAGTAGGCGTCCTGCAAGTCCAACGCTACCATTCAGTCTCCAGGGTCGATAAGACCTGAGCGAGCGTCAACATCGTGAACTTCTCCTTCCGGCGGAAGCGGTTGACGTTCCTGAGATCCAAGATAGACCCGGATCTTTGGCCTTCTAGGGTACCAGAAAGTAGTGGGAATAGCAACCACAACCTACTTCTGGGGCAGGAATGCGCTCAATGGCACCCTTGGCCATGAGTGCCGAAACTTCCTGTTGTCCTGTTGGAGAAGGGCTAGGTGATCCTCCAACATACGATGGTACTGCGGTGGCATGTAGGGAGGGGCATTCTCGAAGGGGAGGGAGTAGCCCCTTCTGACTATCTGCAAAACCCACCTGTCCGACGTGATGGTGTGCCAGTGGGGGAGGGGATAGCGGATCCTGCCGCGCCCACTGGCGTTTGGTGGCCCTGAAATGTCAGACTAGGAGGGTTTGAAGGCTGCTGCAGAGGTGGCTGTGGTGGACTGGTCCGCCCGCTGGCCCCCAGAACCACGCTGGTGGTTCCCACATCCCTGGCAACGCTGGGGCTGAACAGCTTGCACCTGCCTGTGTCTCTGGGCGGGACGTAGTGAGGCACACAGTCAGTAGCCACGAAAGGCAGACTGCTCAGGGTGGATGGTGGAGAGGCCCAAGGAGCTGTCCGTAGCCCGAGAGTCCTTAAAGCGCTCTACCGCAGGCATCAAAGGGCATGTTCATAAGGGTGGATTGGACTTCCTCGAAAAAAACAGTTGAACGCAACCAGGTGTAGCCTTGAAGGGATCCTGACGTGGAAATCGTCCTGCCAAGTGCGTCGGCGGTACCCAGCCAACAGCGGATGGTAAACTTTGCGGCGTCTCACCTCAGCAACTGAACGGGAGAGTACGGCCCGGTCCTCCTTCGGGCACTGAGGAAGCACCTTCACCACCGTATCCCACAGAATGGGTTTAACGGCCCAACAGACATGCAGTGTTTACCGACCGCAGTCCCAAGCTAGCAGAAGAAAATATTTTCTTGCCAAGGTGTTCCAGCTTTTTGGATTCCCTATCCGGTGGTGCGGTAGGAAAGGCGCCTTTAGAAGTGGAGGCTTGAACCACCAAGCTCTCAGGGGTGGGGTGTTGGAAGAGGAAAGTGGGGTCGACCGGGGCCAGCCGGTGGCATCTGGCAACCATCCTGTCCTCAGGAGACCCTGTGTTGGCCCTGGACCAGGTACCCAAAAGGATGTCAGTGAGGGATTCATTAAACGGCAGCAGGGGCTCCGAAGAGCTCGCTGGCGGTTGAAGGACCTCTGTCAGGAGGTTAATCTTGACTGCCACTGAAGTTAGCTCGAGGTGGAGAGCCTCGGCCACCCTATGCAACACTACTGCGTATGACGATCCCTCCTCTTTAGCCACAGTAAGAGACAACATGCCTAGGTCTGGGGAGATATCAAGACCACTGGCATCCCCCAGTTTCTCTCTCCAGTCCGCATCGTGATCTAACTGGTCTGTTAAAGGGTCACCAGACCCCTCCTAGTCTGCCTCACCCTCCTCTGGCTGCCAATGGTCAGGGTGGAACACAGTGACCAAAGTAACCATCGGCGTCGGATCTAGCGTTGGTCGACGCACGTCCGGCTCCATGTCCACATCGGGACGGAGGCCGGGGTCAAAGCCGGCTGGAGGTCCAGCCGGCATTGGCTATGGACATGATGCAGGTGGAATCGGCGCCGGTGGAGATGAAACAAGGTCGACCAGCACCGATCCGGATCCAGGCTTGGATCCAAGGGGGCCATACGGTGCCGAGGCTGAAGCCCCTAGCATCGAAGGCCTAGGGCCCACAGCTAAGCCTACGGGCCCGAAAGCACGCCAGCGGAGTCGGGCTGCCCAAAGATGGCGTGCATCGCTTCATAAAATTACCGAAGTTAGGCAAGGGTCACTCCCGGTCCCGGGAAGGCTGGGGTCGACCCAGAAGGCTGCGCGATACAGAGCCATGGGAGGGGCACCACCCGCACCCTTCGTTGCGTTGAACGAGGGGAAGTCGAAGAGCGACGATGCTTCTTCGACTTCTTCTTGTGCTTCGACTTACCTGACCCAGAGTGCAAAGACTTAGAAGAGGAGTGATGATGACTCCCACGTGACCAAGACCTTGAGTGACCCGTAGCCGACTGCCGTGCCTCGAGGAGCTTTCGGGACCGCTCCCGCAAAGACTTCAGGCCATGGTTCGGCAGTCTGAGTACGACTTGGGGTCATGGTCGCATTCCAGGCAGTAGAGGCCCACGTGGTGCGGATCAGTCACAGACATCAGTCAGGTATAGGAACCGCATGCCTTGATGCCAGGCATCCCTCGTGCACCAGGAGTCGAGACTCAAAAACGAAGTTTAAAAAAATGTGCAAAAAAGTCAGTCAAAAAATGACTGGAGGGCCGCTCCCTCCAAATCTGCGCTTGCTGGCGTGGAAAAAGAAAGAACTGATGTCAGCACACAAGGGTGGTGTCTATGTAGCTACCGCAATGTCAACCAGGCGACCACGACGCCAACGACCGATGCAAAGTTGCCCGACCCCACCTTTCGACGCGTATGGGTACTGCAGATAAAAAACTTTCCGGATCCAGTCTGATGCCTGAGGGTAATCTTAAGGTAAGGAATCTATAAATAACGGTTTCTTTCAGATATTTCATTTATAGAGAGCAACAGCTGCTTCGGAACAAAGCGTCCTGGTGCAGACAAAGTAGAAAGTAAACCTGTTTAAGTAACATCTCATGGAAGAGAAAAGTTTTCAAATGAACCTTAAAAAGGCTTTCCATGAAGACAGCATGGAGATAATCGGGTAAGGCGTTCCACAGCTTAGGGGCATGAAAAGAGAAATATCTACCTCAAGCTCTACTTTTATACACTTTAGATATACATCGCACATTTAGGGTAGCAAAGCGTAAGGCTCTCTGGGGAAAATAACGAATAACTTTTACCTGTATGGAAAGTAGACTGACTATGGAAAGCCGTGTTGTTAAACATCAAAGCTTCAAAAATGATTCTCTAACTGACTGGCAACCAGTGCAGTTGTTTTACGCCTCGTCAAGTCAATGATCTTTTGCGAATATTCATGACAAGACGAGTTGCTGCATTCTTAATACGCAGCAAATGATTTACTATTTGTATGGTTCCCCCGATTAAGAAAGCTGAAATGGTCTAATCGGGATGTAATTAGCGCATGCACACTATCTTTCCGGGTAGCTAGAGCGAGATATTTCAAAGTCTTCCTGAGGGATTTAAGAAGGAGAAAGCAGGTGGTATAGGTATCCTGCACATGTGCTTGAAAGAACAAGTTACACACCTACAGTAACACCTTATCTGGTGGAGAATATCTAGCTGCAAATTCCCTACCATAGATGTAGGAAGTTAGGGTCCTTTTGGCATGCTTACTCCCACTTTTTGTCCGGGGTCAGTGAGTTTTTGACTAATCTGACTAGGATCCTGCTAATCAGGACCACGGTCACTGTGTTTCCTTCCTAAATTTGAATTAGTAAGTACTTCTGCACCTCCACAATTTGCTACTGGAGCACCCCTGTAAGTCCCTAGTATATGTTACCAGGGCATAGGTACACGAGGGGTCTCCCAAGGGCTGCAGCATTTCTCATGCCACCCATGAGAGACTACTCAAACTGTGACTACAGGCCTGCCATTGCAGCCTGTGTAAGCTGGTGCTAGCACCACTTACGACAGATATACGTTTCCTTATATCGGAAGTCACTACACTTAAAACCTATAAGTCACCCTTAGGCAGGCCTTTTAATCTGGAATGTAAGGAGCTGGGTTACAAGTGTGAGGGTACCCCTGCATGAGCAGGACACCCCTACAGATCCATGAGTTGATTCTCCAGGCTTTGTAAGTGTGATCAGTTATTTTGATACTAGTAGCATTTGATTTACAGGCCCTGGTACACTTCAGTGCACCTTACTAGGGGCTTACCAGTAAATCAAATATGCCAATCAGGGAGAATCAATTGTAACAACAATTTACACATGGAGCACTTGCAATTTGACACTGATCAGCAGTAGCAAAGTGCCCAAAACATTTAAGCCAGGAAAAACAAAATCCAGTACAGCATCAAAATTACAGGAGGTAGAGGCAAAAAGTCAGGGGAAATTGCTCCAAAAATGCCAAGTCTAACAGTAAGGCTATCTGTCCCTATAGGATAGAATGGGGAGTTTGCTTATAACATCTTATAAGCATAAATGCCCATGGGAACAAGATAGGAAAATAGAGTTTGATAGGCCTGAACTGAAAATGTTAAGATGCATCTTTTAGTGCATCTTAACATTTTACAATGATTTTTACATTCTGTGTTCACTTGTAGAAAGATGGTATTTCTTGCTAAGCCATCCAGTGTGCCTCTGCTAGGTTGTGTATTGACTGCATGGTTTCGGAGCGACAGGGACTGGGGATGTGGATTCTGTTCAGACAGCCACTTGGGGGGTTGAGGTGTGTCCTGCCTTTCCCGGGTGAGTCAGGAGTGGGCTGAATAGACCAGGGCTGAATTTAGAGTAAGGGGAGGAGATTCCTTTCATACCTGAATATGCCTGATCTACCAAGGACAATGCTGTCTCCACCTCCTGCCAGGAAGCTGCACCAGTGAGGACATAACTGGTTTTGGCTGGGCACAGGACTTCTCTGCCTCCAAAGAACAAAGGATTTTGCTGTATCAATATTGTGGCCTAGATTCCAGAACTTTGGACTACTTCTAGAAATCAAGAGGAACCTCTGCAAAGGAGAAGAGCTGGAGAAACTGGAGGAGGAGTACTGTCCCTTTGATGTGTGCTGTCTGGGGTTGGCCAGCAGTAGCGGTTTCTGCCAAGGAGAGAAACTGTGTGCAACCTGCTTGAGACATTATCTCCAAGGGCTTGAAGCAGAGCTTTCCCCCTGTTCCAAGAGGTCTCAGGAACAGCAAAGACCTCACCATCCTACTGGGCACAGTCGCTGGTTCCAGTCCCCACAGAAGAAAAGAGCAACCGACTCAGTCACAGAGTCGGTTGCAGACTCTGTGTCCTTAGGGTACCACAAAGGGCACTGGTCTCACCAACTCCGTCAACGAGCTGCTGTTTGCACCACATCCTGTGGGCACAGCTTCGCTACACAGACGTCACCGACTCAGTCGCTGCAAGACTCAAACATCAACTGGCTCCGTCGCTACACCGTGACATGCCAGTACCGCATCGAGCACTGTCTCACCCGGCAACACAAGCCTTGGTCTCACTGACTCAGTCATCGAGCCGCTGCCTGCACCGGGCCGTGAGGACAACGCCTGTTGTAACACTTCAATCTCACTTTGCAACCGCAACAGTTTCCCCGACAGACTCGTATCGGCGCGATGGACGCAACAAGAAAGGTATTGTATCAGAGTCTGTCGATGCTTTAGCTGACCCATTCAGTATTGCGGTAGCCCCGAACGGAGCTACCGAGCTGTGGACTGGGTTTTCACATTATTCCTGTTATTTTGCACAGTAACTATTTGAACAGTATAGTATGTTAGATTTTTGTTGTTTTTGGTCTTTTTGGTTTAGATAAAAGTTTTATTTATTTTTCTAAACTGGTGTGATGTCTATTTGTAGTGTTTTCACTGTGTTACTGTGTGCATGCACAAATGCTTTACCCACTACCTCAGAGATAAGCCTGTCTGCTCATACCAAGCTACCAAGGGGGTGAGCAGGGGTTATTTTAGAAGTGTATGCCCCTTACCCTGAGTAGAAAGAAGGGTCCATACTTGGACAAAGGTACCTATCTCTGGCAAATAGAGACCCACATTTCTAACAAGGTCCAATAACAACATTCAGTCTCTTGGGACCAGGGCAGACAGAGCCTGGGTGTAAGGTGAACATCTTTAATTTGTCCTTCCACAGGAGGAATTTGAGAGAGGAAAGGTCCAAGATAGGGTGAAGGCTTCTGCACTTCAACGGCATCAGGATTTTCGATACTGGAGCCCTAGCCTAAGGATCCTTTGGCCAAAAGAACCTGGACTTATTGCAGCAAATTGGACAAATGACCCTTCAAAAGCCGCTCCTACATAAGTGGAAAAGGCTGCAGGACACAAGGAATGGTAAGGGATAGCCTTGCTGAATTATCTACGGGACCCATTGGCAGATGTTATTGATTGCCACTCTTGGAGATAATGATTGACCATGCATGCCAAAGGTTGGTAGTGTGCCACTAAGGGCAAACTAAACGGCTTTTACGCTATTGCAAGATGAGCTGGGCTCTGGAAACTTTGCTGCCCCTGCCGGCCTGGATGTTGCTTCCTTTAAACTCTGGCGCAGCTTTGAAAAACTGGGGTATCTGTTACAGCCATGGGCCTTTGTGTTGTCTGAATGCAAAACCCCTCAAAAGGGCAAAATTGTTTGAGGTAGTGTGCAGTTGCTCCACTCTCTTTAAAGTGCTCCAGGGCAGAGTCAGTCTACTCATCAAAGAAATGAACCCCTCGAAGAGCATATCCATAAGGGATGCTTGCACATCACCTTGAATAGCCTATAGATATCATTCATGTGTGGCGCCGCAGCATCGCCCTAGTGCCCACTGCCCTACCTAGGCTTTTAATTGTCCAGTCTGGAGCAGATAATAAACTTGACTGCATCCTGGCCATCCTGAATGGTCTGTGCTAAATTTGCCCAGAATTCTTCTGGGACTGCTGGCAAAGCTTTGGCCTCAGTGTCCCATAAGGTGTGGGAGTAACATTCCAGCAAACAGCTGGTGTTGACAGATTTAGGGATAAGTCTGGCAGAGAAGAATGTTCTCTTCCCGAAAACAACCATTCTCTCGTGGGGAGAACACCACCTTTTGAAAGGAGAAAGGAGTCGCTGGAGGAAGGGGCTGTCTGAATCGGGAATTCCCGAAGCAGAAAACAGCACAGCAGAATCGGACAATAGCGGAGGTGTATTCACTCACCGGGGCACACTGAAGTGCTCAAATATCACAGTGGTTCGGGATTCTTCCACTGTAATCTTGGTTAATCAATCTGACACTGCGGGACCCACTGAGGGTGTAATGATGGCGCAGTATGACTACAAGTCCAAGCATTCAATGCAAGTTATCGGCTACTAAGCTAACACACCCGAGGCGGTTTCTACAATAGGCAGTTAAGGAATGGGACTGTGCTAGCCTTGCAATACCGCTGTACCAGAGTGCCCATGAGGAAGGAGCAGACAGCTCAGAAACGCGTCGGGCAGACAAGAAAAATGACGGCTGTGTGATCATCACCGCAATGAGATTAAAAGAGGGATGTTTACCTCACTGCTATCGAGTGATTTCCTATTGCAGAGCCTTTGTTAAACCATATATACACACATATATATATATACACACACACACACACATTATATATATATATATATATATATTCACTGAAAAAAAACATAGGTTTCACACCAGTTATAGTTAGCAGGAAGTTTTACTCGCATACGATTGAAATTCCCACGTTATAGTTAGTTGGACTCACTATAACTTGCGCGTGCAATGCACTGCTGATGACGTCACATATTACATCACTCATGACATGGTCAGTGACATCACTCATGACATCATTGATGACACCATCCTTGTGACAGAGTGACAGACCTCCTTTCACTGTAATGTAACCCATGAAACACATATTGAAAAATATAAATTAAATTTTTTTTAAAAATGGAGATACGAATACCAGTTACAACAACCAATACAATAATTCCACCATCTATATACACATCCACTCATTCACCAACAGTTCTATATAGTCACTCACACATATAGTCACTCATATGTATCGATTCACCTATACATCCTGTTACACACCGACAGTCATCCAAAAGTTACTCTCACACATGCAAGTAAACTATTGAACATCATTTATTTGCATATACAGCTATACACACACTACCACCTTACTTCTAAGGAAAGTTACACATACTTACTCTCTTAAACAATCACTTATAGAAACACAATTATTTAAACAGGAACTCTTTCAATATCTCACTCTCACATATACTCACTTATATACATCAATACTCACATATGCTAGATTAAAACATATGTAGTTACTGATCAAGACACTAGTGAGACAGTCATTCACTCACTAACACACACATATACACACTCATCCACCCATACAGTCCTGCACATATGCTGTCTTCAAAACACATACAAAGAGAGAGTTAGTCATTCATGCATCTATGTGATAAGTAATACCCCCACGAAACCATACAAACACTCATACTGATACTAAAAAAATCTAATAACCCATGTACCTACTCATCAACCCATCCAGCCACTTAGACACAAAGTGAAACACTAATACATATATTTAATATTTAAACATTACTCACTAATATGTATTCACTAAGAAGCACTTAATAAGCCAGTTAACTAATCAATTTTTATTAAAAAAACATCCATTTAGACACTTATTTAAACATTTATTCTTCCATCAACTTTTACATATACATATATAAAACAAATTTTTTTTTCAAAAAGACACACATTTACTGGATGGTGTCATCAGTGATGTCATGAGTGCTGTCACTGACCATGTCATGACTGATGTAATATGTGACGTCATCAGCAGTGCATTGCACGCGCAAGTTATAGTGAGTCCAACTAACTATAACGTGGGAATTTCTATGGTTTTATGCGAGTAAAACTTCCTGCTAACTATAACTGGTGTGAAACCTATGGTTTTTTCAGTGAATTTAATAGGTTTTTTAAATGCTAATTCCCAACTATAACTGGTGTGAAACCTATAGTTTTTTTAGTGAATTTCATAGGTTTTTTAAATGCTAATTCCTAACTATATATAGGGCCTCAAACCTATGAAATGTAATATTTTTTATAATGAATCCTATATTGTATATTTATATAATATATATATATATTTTTTTTGTTGCCTTGGTGCGGTGTGCACACTGGAAAGCGCATTTTTTCGGAGCGCCCCGGGTCGCGCACCGGTGAGCGTCCCGTTAGCGCTATTGCCGCGAACGAAAACATCATGACGTATCGCGTAGCCGCGTCCGCGTGACATGCACGGCGTAAGCGCACCCGGAAATACTCGAGCGAATACGATCGCGCAACGTAATCATCTGACGCGCTTACGCGGCGCGCCCCCAGGGGCGCGTCGCGTAAGAGCGTCGGGTCATGTGACCTAAAAATAACACTTTTCATTGGTGCAGAACAGTTTTGGTTTCTAAATGATGAAAGCCCAGGTCATGTGACCTGAAAATAACAGTTTTCATTGGTTCAGGACAGTTTTTTTTCCCCAAATGATGAAAGACCCCAGCTTTTTTCCTTATTCTGACTTTGTCCTTAGACTGAGGAAGACCTATTTGAACATCTTTGAGAAAAATTTTGTACTTTAAAATGGGTACAGAAGCAGCAACTGGAGCATCTGCACCACCACCACCACCATCAAGAGGACCACCACAACATTACATTGGTGGTCAAGAAGAGGAGGAGGAGGAGGATGAGGGGGAGGAAGAAGGGAGAAGGTGGCTGCCAGAAGACAATACCCCATACAAGCCAAGGCAACACATCGTATGGGAGTTTTTTTCAATCCCAGAGGGCAAGAAAAAAGTCAATGCGCCCAAGGTGACTTGCCTAATCTGTGGCATGGAACTTTCAAGGGGGAACCCTAACAAAAAATATTCTTTTGGTAATAATACCATGATTAGGCACATGCAGCGCAAGCATCCAAACAACTATTCTGCTGCAGAGGTGAGAGAACTGGCCAGTAACCCTCCACAATCTACAACCACCACCTCCACTGGGCGTACTGGGCGCTCCCCCGCACAAAACGAAAAAAAGTTGTTTTTTTTCCCCGCGGGGCCCTTTTATAGCCCCCACATTAAACCTAGGGGGTCAGGAGGGGTCTACTCTGCCCCCTTATGGTCATTTCCCCCTTTGTTTTTGTCACCTCTTGTGTCTCGATCCTACCGAGACACAAGATGGCGGCCGCTCCGGACTGTTTGGAATGTTTACAGACACCCGAGAGCCAATCAGGTTTCCGCGCGCGAACTCGCGTAGTGCGCTGGTTAGCGCATACAGGGGCGCGGCCATAGATATATATATTTTTTTGAAACTAAATTACTCAAAATTCACTGGAGCACATATCTTGAGACATAGCAAAGGCACATCGGGCTACCAGTCCCTACAATTTTGCCAAGTTTGGAAATCCATTCAGCCGTTCGGCCTAAAAGTGAGGTCGACCGCCCTATGGAAATTAACATGGGGAAAACACGTTTTGGGACCCACCTTTTATCTCGGCCCCCGCTTGACAAATCCCCCCCAAACTTTCTGGGAAGGACCGGGGCGCCGCGAGGCAAATTTGAGGAAATTGTCAGGCAGATTCCTCAACCAGCGCCAAAGTTATTCACAATAGAATGTTGAGATTTTGCATTGAAAATAATCCTAACTATAACTACCTATTGATTTCTTTTTTTGTGTGGGGACCGATTTTATTTGTAGCCTACACAAAATGTATGCCCAGCACTGTTTGATTTTAGCACTATGCTTTAATTAATTTGCTTTTTTCGAATGCATTCAATATCCCTATGTATCCATGTTATTTGAAACATATTTTATGCCAATCGATGTTATCATGCACTTTATCTGGTTTTTCACGAGTGGTTGAGCTTGCTCTTCACTATTTATGATCCTATTTGCTGTGGGCGCGTGATGTGATCAAGCTCCTCTGTAGGAGCGAAACGAGTCAGGGAAGAGCACCAGCTCAACATTTTCTTTTAAATAAGTTTGCCATTAGATAAGACGGTGTGATGGCGTTTTAACTTCGCGCTGCATCAGTTTGCCAGAGAAGAGGTCTGTTGCATTACCGCTTCGAAAAGCGGTCAGGAGTGTCTTCGATATATATTTATATCTATCCATCTATCTATCTATCTATCTATCTATCTATCTATCTATCTATCTATCTATCTATCTATCTATCTATCTATCTATCTATCTATCTATCTCTCTATCTATCTCTCTATCTCTCTATCTATCTCTCTATCTATCTCTCTATCTATCTCTCTATCTATCTCTATATCTATATCTATCTCTCTATCTATCTCTATCTATCTCTGTCTATATCTATCTATCTATCTATCTATCTTTCTGTCTATATCTATCTATCTATCTATCTATCTATCTATCTCTCTATCTCTCTATCTATCTCTCTATCTATCTCTCTATCTATCTCTCTATCTATCTCTCTATCTATCTCTCTATCTATCTCTCTATCTATCTCTCTATCTATCTCTCTATCTATCTCTATCTCTCTATCTATCTCTATCTATCTTTCTGTCTATATCTATCTATCTATCTATCTATCTTTCTGTCTATATCTATCTATCTATCTATCTATCTATCTTTCTGTCTATATCTATCTTTCTGTCTATATCTATCTATCTATCTTTCTGTCTATATCTATCTTTCTGTCTATATCTATCTATCTATCTTTCTGTCTATATCTATCTATCTATCTATCTATCTGTCTATATCTATCTATCTTTCTGTCTATATCTATCTATCTATCTATCTATCTTTCTGTCTCTATCTATCTATCTATCTATCTTTCTGTCTATATCTATCTATCTATCTATCTTTCGGTCTATATCTATCTATCTATCTTTCTGTCTATATCTATCTTTCTGTCTATATCTATCCATCTTTCTGTCTATATACTCTCTCTCTCTCTGTCTATATACTCTCTCTCTCTGTCTATATTCTCTCTCTCTCTCTCTCTCTCTGTCTATATTCTCTCTCTCTCTCTATATCTATATCTATATCTATATCTATATCTATCTATATCTATCTATATCTATCTATCTATATCTATCTATCTATATCTATCTATCTATATCTATCTATCTATATCTATCTATATCTATCTATCTATATCTATCTATCTATATCTATCTATATCTATCTATATCTATCTATCTATCTATCTATCTATATCTATCTGTATCTCTCTATCTATCTCTATCTATCTTTCTGTCTATATCTATCTATCTATCTATCTATCTATCTATCTTTCTGTCTATATCTATCTATCTATCTATCTTTCTGTCTATATCTATCTATCTATCTATCTTTCTGTCTATATCTATCTATCTATCTTTCTGTCTATATCTATCTATCTATCTATCTATCTATCTATCTATCTATCTATCTTTCTGTCTATATCTATCTATCTATCTATCTATCTTTCTGTCTATATCTATCTATCTATCTTTCTGTCTCTATCTATCTATCTATCTATCTATCTATCTATCTTTCTGTCTATATCTATCTATCTATCTATCTATCTTTCTGTCTATATCTATCTTTCTGTCTATATCTATCTTTCTGTCTATATCTATCCATCTTTCTGTCTATATACTCTCTCTCTCTCTGTCTATATACTCTCTCTCTCTCTCTGTCTATATTCTCTCTCTCTCTCTCTCTCTCTGTCTATATTCTCTCTCTCTCTCTCTCTCTCTCTCTCTCTATATCTATATCTATATCTATATCTATATCTATATCTATATCTATCTATATCTATCTATATCTATCTATATCTATCTATATCTATCTATCTATCTATGACGAAGAAGCACTCCAAAATGAAGAACTCAAAGGCCAGAGGGATTGCAGGACAAACAGCTTGTTTTTATTCACAGGTAAGCAGTGGCGGTGAATGCATTTCGGCTCTAATGGCCTTCCTCAGCGCCCAATCACTGTGGCATGTCCTCCCCCAATGGTCATCTTCCTGTTTAAAATATCTTCCAGCGTGTGAGTCCCCTCCCCCTTGAAGCAGTCGGCTCACCCACAGTCTTGAACCACAAAACCCAGAATGCACTGTGGCAGCCAATCCGGGTGGGTGGTGTGGAGGAGTAAGATGCGCGGTAGGCTTTTGCTGGATGCAGGAAGGTGGTGGTAGGCGCACATCCATAACCTGAGAATGTCCACGGCCGCCCGCTCCTGGTCCCTAGTACCGCTGCAACCAGAGACAGCACGCGATGAATCCAATGAGCCGGGGCAGTCAATGCGGACTGTGATACCACATCGGTAAAATACCAGAAACTCCCCACTGGTGCCGCGTGTGTTCTGGCGGTCTCAACAGCTATCGATCCCTCGATGAATGAAGTGCTGCAAGCAGCGTGTTGCTAGACTTGCTGATGAGACACTTGGATGCAGCGGGGCCAACTGTACTGCGTCGTCAGGCAGGCGCAGAAAATATGACGAAGAAGCACTGCAAAATGAAGAACTCAGAGGCCAGAGGGATTGCAGGACAAACAGCTCGTTTTTATTCACAGGTAAGCAGTGGCGGCGAATGCATTTCGGCTCTAATGGCCTTCCTCAGTGCCCAATCACTGTGGCATGTCCTGCCCCAATGGTCATCTTCCTGTTTAAAATATCTTCCAGCGTGTGAGTCCCATCCCCCTTGAAGCAGTCGGCTCACCCACAGTCTTGAACCACAAAACCCAGAATGCACTGTTGCAGCCAATCCGGGTGGGTGGTGTGGAGGAGTAAGATGCGCAGTAGGCTTTTGCTGGATGCAGGAAGGTGGTGGTAGGCGCACATCCATAACCTGAGAATGTCCACGGCCGCCCGCTCCTGGTCCCTCGTACCGCTGCAACCAGAGACAGCACGCGATATGTATATATATATATATATATATATATATATCAGCATAAATCTTCAAACCTCCACTGCACAGCGGCGAGAGAAGAGACAGACCCCACGTTTTCCAGGCAAGATGTTTTATTGAGTTCTTGTGCCTTCCAAAAAATGCAACGTTTCGACTAACGATGTAGTCTTGTTCACACACCGCATTGCACAAAGTGGAAACTTTTTTTTATATTCTTTGCAGTGGAGACACACCCATCCGGGTCCCACCTCCAAACGTGAGTCACATGGTAAAAAATTTAAAACAACCTCGACTTAATTAAAGGCACAGTGCACGGTAGCCACATTCTGGTTGTAACAATGTTGCAATACAAAGTAAATAATACATGCGCTAGTCTATTGACCTATTTACATAAATTACTTTGTATAAATGTTTGCATATACCATGACTTTGAAACTGGACATTTTAAATAGCCGCATGAATGCGTGAGTGTTCATTAAAACAGTTTGCTAAGACACATTATCAATATAAATGCTCCTTGTTAATCGCATTGGTTTGCAGTCTTGATTATCTGCAGACTATTTCTGTAGACTGTTATATATCCCATCCGGGTTTAAAAATGACCGCATGAATGCGAAAAAAAAACCTTTATATCACGGTAAAACTGAACCTAGTGATATGCACGACTCCGATATACAATACATGCAGCCTCAAAAGAAGATGTGTCATTGCAATATATACTGATTAATTTACATCCCAGTGTTGCACTGTACAGTGTTGTTTGTAACCTATACACATAATGACTAAAACACCAAAAACAGCACCTACGTGTATGATACAATAATAAACAAAATATAGTCACCATTTCCCATATACGCCACAGTATATGTACATCTATACATTATTTGTGTGTCACGAATCATGATTATATGGGAACTATCTGCGCCAAAGGGTTGTGTAGCCCCAAAAAGAAATTGTGTTCAAAGTGCATGAGTCAATAACCAGTGTTTAAAAAATCACCAAAAAAAGAATCTGTGTGTTTGTTTAGAAAAACTAAACTGTCAAGAAGACAAAAACAATCAGATCTGTACAGAGATCAGACTACAGGATACCTAATAATAGGTGCTGTTTAACAGGATTTGATATATTTACACACTATATACAATTGTGCTCACGTTCTACCCACTATGTACATTATTATGCAGAGAAACATTGAAAATTGAGTATCCCTAAAGGAAATTATGCAAATCCTCCGTTGCATTCAACCCATTCGGTTGTTTACTGTCGAGTTTAATGATATATTGGGTTTCCAACCGGCGCAGTAATTTCTCCCGGTCACCTCCCCGTTTGAGGGGGGCCACGGCGTCAATGACAAAATAGGTAAGACATGATAAATCCCTATTGTGCCTGGTGTTAAAATGACGCGCCACTGGATATGCTCCGTCGTGGTTTACAATGGCTCTGAGGTGCTGCAGTATCCTCACATGCACCTGTGCGCCGGTGCTGCCCACATAACGTAGACCGCATGTACAAGTTAGGACATATACCGCAAACTCCGTGCGGCAGTTGTAATTGCCACGGATGGAAAAATCAGTATCAGTGAACGGAGTGCGGTAGTGAGTGGTGTTTTGTCCAAACTTGCATGCCCGACAGGAGGAACATTTGTGAAAGCCCTTTCTCCCAAACCACTGATCCATTCTAGGTATTTCTGGGCTGGACCGTGAAAGTTTACTGCGCATACTGAACGCGCGCCTGAATGTAATAATAGGCTTTTCGGGAGTTAAGTTTCGTAACACTGCATCTGTTTTTAGGACTGCCCAATGTTTATTGACTATGGATTTGATTTTACGGTGCTGCTGGCTGTAAGTTGTTATGAGTCTGCTGGGGTTGGGGGTTGTGTCGCTTTCAAGGGGTTTGGGTGATAACAAAGATTCTCTAGTTCTATCCCCACTTTTCCTCTATGCGGTGGCAAGACAGGATTTACTGTATCCTCTTGCCTCCAGTCTCGCAAGCATTGCAGACGCCCCTTCCTCAAATTTCGCCTGGGTGTTACATATTCGCTTAAGGCGTAGCAGTTCCCCCAACGGGATGCTCATGATGACATGTTTGGGGTGGCCACTGCTGGCATGAAGGATACTGTTGCCAGCAGTGGACTTTCTGTGGAGGGCAGTGATAATTTGGTCATTGATGATACTGATAGATACATCAAGAAATTCAGCAGTGCTTATACTGATGTTGGAAGTAAAAAATAAGTTGAACCTGTTTTTGTTGAGTGCATTTACAAAAATCTGAGCACTGCTGACATCACCCTCCCATACACAAAAAATGTCATCAATAAAACACATCCAATATTTGACCTGCTCAAAACCAGAAATGCCTGGAAGCTCCTGCTCCTCCCACAGCCCCACGTGCAAGCACGCGTAGCTGGGAGAGAAGCAGGAACCCATGGCTACACCTCGTATTTGCCTCCATATGTCCTTGCCAAACAAGAAAAAGTTATTGTTCAAACACCACAATACTAAATCACATATCATTTTGTTGTGGCTGTAGTATGCACATGACTTACGTCCCAGGAAGTAATTGATGCCTTCAATTCCTGTATGGTGCTCGATACACGTATATAAAGATTCAATGTCCAGGGTTATTATGCACCAGTCCTTTTGCCAAGGTATGGCCTCCAATTTGGATAAAAAGTCACCAGTGTCCTTGATGTAACTGGGTAACCCCTGGACATGTTCTTGTAGATAGAAATCTATGTATCTAGAAACATTTTCCCCCATGCTGTTGATTGCGGAGATAATAGGTCTCCCGGGGGTTGGATTCTGTTTCTTGTGCACCTTAGGGATTAAATACAAGTGCGGGATAACTGGATGTTCCTTCAGTAAAAATGTGCATTCGGTGGAGGTAATTAGGCTGTCTCTTTGTAGCCTAACAGCATTTTTTTGATGCTCTCCTTCGCCTGTTTGTATTGAACGCCATTGCTTAGTACATAACAATTTGCGTTGTTCAACTGGCGTTTTGCTTCCGCAATGTATTGTTCCTTTTGCCACAACACAATGTTCCCCCCCTTGTCCGAGGGACTGACAATGATTTCCTGATTCTTTGACAGTTTATTCATTAGATTGTGATATTCCATGGTTGGAAAGTTGGGCGTTTCCTTAGTATGGTGGAATTTCCTATTGAGTTTTTTCAGATCTTCCACAATGCAGTCATGATATATGTCCACCGCGTCCTTCGGCATGACGGGGACAAATTTGCTTTTCGGTTAAAGGGACTTTCACCGGCACCTTTTTGGGGGACATCAATTTCACGTAGTTCCCTCTGGGTTTCAGGAACATCTGCATTAGTATCATCACTTGCTGGATTGGCCTTGCTCAGATTGCACAAGGTGATGAGAGTTCTCGCATCATTGGCAGGTACCAGGGTGGGACTCTGCTCGGTGGTTGTTTTTTTGCTGGAGTCCAATGTGCTGGTATCGGATTTTGATTTGATTGCATATAATTTTTGCAATTTTAATTTTCTTATGTAGAGGTAGACATCAGCTCTAGTGTTCGTATAATTAAAAGAGCTCTCCGGGCAAAAGTTCAAACCTAATTTGAGGATCTGTTCTTCAGCAGTGGTTAACGTCATGTCCGATAAATTGACTATTGTACTTATATATATCTATCCAGAAAGTCGCCGTTAGCAGCTACTTAGTGCAGAACAACGAAAGGAGCGTGTGTGTGTATATATATATATATATATATATATATATATATATATATATATATATATATATATATATATACATACATACACATGAGTCCAAACAAAAGATCTTGAACCTCCAGCTTGTGGCGAACAAAGACCAGCGAATCCCAAAGTAAGGCAAGATGACGTTTTTGCATCAGTTCAAAAGCACGCAGCGGACTGACACGTTTCGGGCAGATGCCCTTGATCACAGTGAAATGTAATTTAAAATGCCTTATTCTTATATACTATGGTGCACACCATGTGACATATGAACATAAACTACATACTATGAGGTGAACATGGCTCCATGAATGGAAACTCGTAAGGTCCCCTTTCATTCAAATTACTATGTAACAATACCACAATGATAATGCAAAAAAACATATTCCTGATTAAATTCACTAATGGAAATGTGTACCTGCATGAATGCAGAAAGAAAATATATGTTCTAACAAGCAAAATATTGTATTTGGAAACAATAGAAATTGTGCAAATAGTTTGTCATATGTTAAAAGTAATATCTCATATACTGAAAATCTTCTCAGAAATATCCTATTTCCTAAAACCTATTGATATATATATATATTACCTACTGGCGGTCGCCAGTAGGTATATATAGTTAGGATTTTTTCTCTATGGAACTTTTGAAAATTCTATGTCTAATAACTTTGGCGTTTGTGGACGGAATCGGCTGAAATTTTCAGGAAAATGGCACATTTTGTTTCTGATCAGCCCCTGAAAATTTGGGGGGGGTTTCATCAAGGGGGGGCAGAGAAAAAAGGGGGGTCCCAAAACGCGTTTTCCCCATTCATTTTTCCATAGGGCGTTTGGCCTCACTTTAAGCTCGAACGGCTGAATGGATTTGCACGAAACTTGGCAAAATTGTAGGGACTGTTAGCCCGATGTGCCTTTGCTGGGTCTCAATATATGTGCTCCAGTGGATTTTGAGAAATTAACGTTTAAAAAAATGTATATATCTGTGACAGCGTCCTGGATAGCGCACCAGTTCGCGTACTTTTCGCTTAACGGAGCTTTGCGAAGCGAAGCTGATTGGCTCTCCGGTGTCTGTCAACATTCTAAACAGTCCGGAGCGGCCGCCATCTTGTCTCTCGGTAGGATCGAGAGACAAGAGGAGGCCAAAAGGAAGGGGGAAATGAAGGAAAGGGGGCAAGGTAGACCTCTTCTGACCCCCTAGGATTGATGAGGGGGATATTAAAGTGGCCCGCGGGGCAAAACAAACAAAAAAAAAAACGCGATTTTTTGTCGTAGAGGCGCAAATCGGTACGTGAACCGGGCAAGTAACCGGGCAGCTAACCGGCAGCGTAACGGGAGTCTGAGGAGAAGCTGATTGGCTGTCAACATTGTAAACAGTCTGGAGCGGCTGCCATCTTGTCTCTCGGTAGGATCGAGAGACAAGAGGTGGTGAAAAACAAAGGGGGAAATGAAGGAAAGGGGGCAAGGTAGACCCCTCCTGACCCCCTAGGATTGATGAGGGGGATATTAAAGTGCCCCGCGGGGCAAAAGAAAAAAAAAAGAAAATTGCGATTTTTCGCGGTAGAGGCGCTTCCCGGTACGCCAACCGGGCAGCTAACCGGCAGCGTAACGGGAGTCCGACATCTTGTGTTTTTGGAGCGTGCGGTTTGTGTACCGGGTAGCGTTCCGGTAAGCGTAACAAGGGGAAAACCAAGAGAAACAGTAAAATAAAATTTAAAGGAATAGATTTCCACCAAACTTGGCAAAATTGTAGGGACTGTTTGTTTGATGTGCCTTTGCAAGGCCTCAAGATATGTGCACGTGTGGATTTTGTCTAATTAAGGTTAAAAAAACATATATATATATATATCTGTAAGCGTGCTCTGGCGCGCTTACGTTACGGGTTTTGTTTGCGCTGCAGAGACGATACGTCACGTTTATGCGACGCGTCATGAGGCGTCTCACGTGGCTAAGTGATACGTCACGTAATAAAGAATATATTTTACAGCTATAGATATAAGCTTTTAAAAAACCAATGAAATTCACTGAAAAAACCATAGGTTATAGACCATATATAGATAGGAATTTGCATTTACAAAACCATGAAAATTCACTGAAAAAACCATTGGTTATAGACCATATATAGTTAGGGATTAGCATTTACAAAACCTTAATTTACTCGCACAAAACCATAGAAATTCGCATATATAGTTAGTTGCAATAACTATATATCGCGCACCCGCAATCCACTGCTGATGTCACATATTACATCATTCATGACATGGTCAGTGACATCACTGATGACATCTCAAATGACATCACTGATGAAAAAAACTGATAACATCTTATTTGACATTACTGATCACATCACTGATGATATCATTCATGTGATAATACGATGAACCTCTTCAGACTCTAATATAACCTTAGATACAATCAGTGTAAACAGACACTCACAGACTGTCACTCATCCATGGAGTTACTCACACACCTAGTCAGTCTTGCAAAGAATCAATCACACCTCCATTTCCTCAACTATACAGTTATACACACCTTACTTAATCAAACATATACTAACACATATTTACTCTTATACAATCACTGATACAAGTTCACAATGATCCATACAGCCACTCACACATTCACTGGCTCTTATGCACAGTTATTTATATATGTCAACTCTTACATGTACTGTGTTTTACATATGTACTTACTTTGACATGTAGCACTGAGAAATCCAATCACTCACCAATACACTCATGCAGACAGTCAACCGCCCATACAGCTGTTTCCACATGCACTTTTGAACCCATACATCTACTGAATCAACTGCTCACACATGTATGCACAGAGTCACATACCTCCCAGCAACCCCCACACACACACTCACTCTCCCATACAAATATTTGGGCAACCAATCAATAACCCATATAGTTACTCATATAGCTACTGATTAACACATGCAGCAGTTTACAGAACTACAGAAATAATGATGCACAAATTAAGACCGTTTAGTCACTAACCCATGCACTCAGTGAGACACATTTAATCATTCTCTCATACAGTCAGTCATGCACCTACTAAATCCTTCATCCAAACACTTATACATCCACTCATTCTTCAATATGTAAGACATATTTTAACTTTACAGAAACATAGTCACTGGATGTTGTCATCAGTGATGTCATCAGTGATGTCATTTGAGATGTCATCAGTGAAATTATTTGAGATGTCATCAGTGATGTCACTGACCATGCCATGAATGATGTAATATGTGACATCATCAGCAGTGGATTGCGGGTGCGCGATATATAGTTATTGCAACTAACTATATATGCAAATTTCTATGGTTTTGTGCGAGTAAATTAAGGTTTTGTAAATGCTAATCCCTAACTATATATGGTCTATAACCAATAGTTTTTTCAGTGAATATATATATATATATATATATATATATATATATATATATATACACACACACACACACACACACACACACACACACACACACACACACACACACACACACACACACACACACACCCACACACACACCCACACACACACAGCTTCAGTGCAACTCACCAGCTGCCATTTTTTTTGGGCAGTTCAATATATTGGCCACAGTCCGATGTCAAATGGCATGGTCACAGTCATGACGTTTACAAACAATTGCTATTAGTACATTAAAGAAATTACCCTCGCCTCATGTCCATTAAAGTTAGGTGGGTCTCAAAAGTTTGCAGTTCTAAAAATGTGGTTGCAGTTATATAAAAAAAATGGGAAGCACTAGTCTAGGCAATGGTTGCCATGAGGTCTTCAGGAATCAACAGCAAGATCTTGCTGATCATGTCCCACAGGGAGAGATTATCAGCTCAGAAGACTGATCACATTCAGAGATCATATGAATGGAATATCTAGCCCTTTCATATTCCTTCCATGTCACATTGTTTTAATATTTGGACTCATGGGAAAACCAACAAAGAGGAGAGCAGAAGTCCTGCTCTGTGTCAAAGGGCATCGAAAGAACTGCACTTCAGTCTGCGCTTAGGTGCGACGTCCATATGCAGCACCACTAAATCTCCATAGAGATGTGAGGTTGTCATGAAGTCAGATGTTGCCACCTATCAGAGCATGGGAGCTACTGCCTTTACATGTCCAGATTAAGTCTGGTGCCTAGAAGTATTACAATTGTGAGGAATTTGTTATGCATCAGAAAGAGGGTGTTTTCATGTAGGTCTAAGTAAATGTTTGCAGATTGTTTAGAAGGGTATGCATTGACATTTGAGCATGAGGACTTGAACTTCTATTGAACTAAGGACACTTACGCATTCATACTCTTCCCGCTGCCACTCAGAACGATGTAGGGAGTCTTCTGTGCTTTCTGTTTTTCTTGTAACAATGCTACAGTGCCAAGGGGAGTGTCACTGGAACTCATCTTCTTCAGGAGCTAAGGGTGGAAAAATTACACAAATAGTGTAGCATTTTAGTCTCCGTTTAAACACTGATGGAGCGCACACATGGTGGTATTCGCAACTGAAAAAAGGCAGCAAGAAACACTTGCCACTAAACGAATATGCTACTTACCAGTATGCTCTGTTCTTGGCATGTAGGGCTGCTGACATTCATATCTGGTTTCACAAAAATTAGAATGATAGAATGCACACCTTCCCTTTTTAATTCAAAAATTATCTAACTCAGTGGAAAATTACTCATTGTGATTGCGTGCGAACATATTGCGGTCTGCCCCAACAATCGCAATTTCTGAAAAGATTGTCCAAAAGGGTGCGGCAATACGCACCCATATGTCGCACTGCGGATTAAGGAATGTATCCTAACTATCAACTTCTTCATTATTCCTTATAATTGTAGTGCTCATTTTTTCGCAGTAAACAAATCTGTAATCCAATATTTTATCAAAAGTTCATCCATATTTACAACATCACTGAGGTAGCAGCGAAATGCCAGTGTGGAAACCTGGCGGCAAAGCTTCGGCATTTGGCGTGTTTCTTTGTGGCGAACAGGTTTATCTCTGGATGACCCCACCTTTGGAAGTACGAGTGGAGTACTGATGGATGCATCTCCCACTCGTGCATTTGGTGGCTGTACCTGCTGAGCAGGTCCGCCATCTGATTGTCCTAGCCCGGGAGGTGTTCCGCCATGAGGAAGATATTCCTTTGAATGGCCCACTTCCACATGCTCTGAGCCAGATGAGACAACTGTGGAGAGTGTGTACCTCCCTGCTTCTGGATGTAGTACATGGCTGTCATGTCCGTCCGGATCAACACAACCTTGTTGCACAGATGTACTTTGAATGCTTTCATCGCCATGAAGATAGCCATCAGTTCTAGAACGTTGATGTGCATCTTTTTCTGCTGCGTCGTCCATAATCCCTGCACAGTGTAGTGAAGTATATGAGCTCCCCAACCCTGGAGAGATGCGTCCGTCGTCAGAATGATCTGTGGCACAGGCTCCTGGAACGGTCGTCCCTTGCAAAGGTTTTGTGGATTCCACCAATGCAGAGAGTTGTATGCACGACCGGTTACCAACACTAGGTCTTTCAACTGTCCGCGAGCCTGATTCCACTGACGTGCTTAGCACTCCTGAAGCGGACGCATATGTAGTCTCGCGTGCGGGACTATGAAGATGCAGGAGGCCATCATGCCTATCAACTGCATGAACACTCGTGCTGGAAGCGAGTGTTGAGGTCTGAATTTCTGTATCAGCGATTGAATGCTGCTGACCCTCACTGAATTTGGCTGTACTTTGGCTGCCAGAGTGTTTATCGTCGCACCCAGATACTGCTGTATGTGGGCGGGTTGCAGGTGGGACTTTGGGTAATTCAGCGAGAATCCCAGATCGTGAAGAAGGTGAATGGTGTGCGACATATGGGCGGCACACTGCTGGGCCGACTTTGCCTGGATTAGCCAGTCGTCCAGATAAGGGTAGACGTGAATGTTCTGTCTCCGTAGGTGTGCCGCCACAGTCGCTAGGCACTTTGTAAACACCCTGGGTGCCGTGGTGACTCCGAAAGGTAGGACCTTGAACTGCTGATGTTGATTTTGAATGGTGAACCTGAGGTATTTTCTGTGTGACGGGTGCAGCGGAATATGAAAATACGCATTCTTCAGATCTAATGTTGCGAGAAAATCTCCCTGACTGAGCACCGGTAGGACTTGCTGCAGTGTTAGCATGTGAAAGTGCTCCGACAGAATGTACTGATTGAGGGGTCTGAGGTCCAGTATGGGTCTGAGGGACCCGTCCTTTTTTGGTATCAAGAAGTACAGTGAGTAAACTCCTGTGCCTCTTTCTTCAACAAGCACGAGCTCGATTGCTCCTTTTTGCAGCATGACGAGTACCTCCTGCTGCAATAGGTTCAAATGCTCGGTGGACATAGGACAGTGTCTTGGGGGTATGTTGGGTGGAGTGGATGTTAACTCCAGACAATAACCGTACTGGATAAGCTGTGTGACCCACCTGTCTGTGGTGATGGACTTCCAGACTGGCAGGAACTGTTGAAGTCTCCCCCCGACAGGCGATGTATGGTCGGGGGGCTGTGACAAGGCGTCACTGTTTGTTAGTGGCGGAGGACCTGGAGTTGTTGTTTCCACGACCTCTGCCCTTGGTGCTGTTTCCACGATATCCACCTCTACTTTGTTTGGTGTATGTGGTTTGCGCACCACCTTGTTAGTACTGTGTGTTCTGGGACAGCTGGCCTCTGGAAACACCTCTATTGCTTGAGCGACAAAAAGAACCACCCCTGAACTGCTGTGACTGTAGAGCCCCCATAGACTTTGCAGTCTCAGTGTCTTTCTTGATTTTTTCCAAGGTGGTGTCCACCTCTGGGCCAAATAGATGATCAGGGTTTACTGTCTGATTTAGAATGGTGGTCTGTATCTCTGGCTTGAACCCAGAGATTCTGAGCCAGGCATGTCGTATCAACATGACACTAGTGTTAACAGCTTGCCGCGGTGTCTGCAGCGTCCAGTGCACATTTGATAGAAGCATTTGATATGAGCTTCCCTTCCTGGATGAGCATCTCAGATGCCTCCTTATATTCATCTGGTAGGTGCTGTAACAGGGTCTCAAGTGTGTCGTAATGGGCCCTGTCATACCTGACTAAGAGTGCCTGAGTATTTGAAATGCGCCAGATATTGGCCGCTTGAGCTGTTACCCTTTTCCCCGATGCCTCGAACACCTTAGATTCCTTATCTGGGGGAGGAGCATCACCTGTTTGTGAATTAGCCCTCTTCCGGGCATTAGAAACAACAAGAGAGTCCAACGGCAACTGTCCCTTAATGTAAGTAGGGTCTCCATGCGCCGGTTTGTACTTTTTTCAATCCTGGGGTTTATTACCCTGGCTCTTGTAGGCTCCTTAAATATTTCCCCAGCATGCTTCAAGACACCCTTCAACATAGGCAGAGTCTTGACAGTCCTCTCTGAGCTGCCCTTTCAATGAGGGCATTAAACACTGCCGAATACTCAGTAGGCGACGTTTTCACAGCATACACCTGAGTGTCTGGGGCAGTGTGTGGATCACCTGGGTCAGCAGCATCTGCCCAGGGTTCATTTGTATCATCTGGATCAGTGTCCACATGATAGCTGTACTCGTCATGATCACCTTCCCCAGTGTCCACATCTGAGTAAGTGGGCGAGACATCATGGCCACGTGGAGATACAGGTTCTACAAGAACAGGTGTTGAAGTAGAATCCTTCTTTTTTAGTGGTATTTTATAGGACTCCATTGGCTGTTCCGGGGCAATTTTTTGCTTATAAAGAGAAAGTCTGCCTGTCTCGGCATCGATAAACTGTTCCTGGTGCTCTTCCAACGAGGATTGTCGATGCTTTGCGGCCAGGACCACAGTTGTCGGCTTCAGCACCGTGGACACCTTCCTGGGCACGTCGTCTGCCATTTTAGGGACGAAAGCCTTCGGCACCACTTTCGGTGGCAGCGTGAAGTGGATGGGAGCCGACGTCTTCTGAGGTTTATCGGCAGGCTTCGAAGGTGGAGGATCCTTAGGCCCGACCACCGAAGCCTTGTCCTTGATGTGCTTCAGGGAGTCTGCCACCTGCTTCGAGAAGGAGGCGGACGGCTGCGTCGACTCAACGGAATCCTTCGAGGCACCACCAGGCGTGGACTCAGGGGTTGTTCCGCTCTTGGCCTTGTCCGGCCGACGCGGAGGCTCGAGAACCTTCAGATCACCGAGTCCTTTGTCGGTGTTGACTGTTTTCGGCACCGAATTGTTCGGGTCGACTGCCTTGACCTTTGCCTTCAGCGTGCTAGACTTCGTCTCGACGCCCTTCAGCGGTTTCTTCGGGTCCATAACGCTCTTCTGCTTCGTCGGTGCCGACAGGTCCGAGGACTTCGAGCCGACCAAAGCAATACGCACTTTCGGTTTCGATGTAGTCACAAGTGCTTTTGGTTGCGTCGATACCGGAGCTTTCACTTTCGGTTTCGATTTCGCTGTTTGCGGCTCCTTAGACATGTCCGAAGCCGAGCCCGAAGGCGGGCCGTAGAACTTATTGGAAGATCTTGGGTAAGGCCTTGTGGCAATCCCTCGACCTGAGCCTTATGAAGCGTTTCGGCCCCAGTATCAGTTTGTGGGCATAGTTCCTTGCTCGAGCTATCTTCCATGGCCCTAAAGGCCCCATCGTCGTCTCCTACCTCGTCAACGACGTCTTCAGCATCGAGCATCTCAACATCAGCGTCGTAGTTGGAGTCGACCTCCGACGCGGGATTCGACAGGTTCTCCCGCTCTGTTCCATCATCCCCGGCATCGAAGATGTCCACTGGCTCTGGTGCAGTCTGCTGGGCTTCCTTGCGCGAAGCGCGTCGATGCAGAAGCGTCTTCTTGGATCGAAAACGAGAACAAGCCATGCAGCTGGCTTCATCATGATCCGGCGACAGACACTTGTTGCACACCAGGTGGAAGTCGATGTGGGGATATTTGGAGTTGCACACGGAACATCTCTTGAACAGGCTCCATTCCATGATGGGTTGTCGATAAGGCCTCTGGCGTCGACCGGGCCTTCAGCGTCGAAAAGCACGCAGCTCTTCTGGATATCCGGCTCAGGGACTGAGCTGGACACCGATCGCAAGACAATATCGACGAAAAAACTTAAGGCCTTTTGGCCGTAAGAAACTTTTATATCGATTCCGACTTGAGTGAACCAATATGCATCCGAACCCAATTGCGGAAAAAAACAATCTAAGGATGGAGTTGATGCCCATGCGCACTGTAGTCCAGGGGAGGAGCCACCTATCTCGTAATACTTCGAAGACTCTACCAGGACAACAATGTGCGATCATCCGGACCCAAAACTAGGCGGCGATCTATGCACAGATATGAATTCAGCAGCCCACATGCCTCGAACCAGTACTTCCAAACACCCATATCTCTGTATCTCTGTATGAATTAAACAAAATGGAGTGCAACAACCGTGTACTTACATTCATCCAATATTTAGAGCAGCTCCCAACATTCTGTCTCACACAAAATACAATGAAGACCTGCCCGTCTGCAAAACACATAACAGCAGTGCAACCAAAATGGCATCTTGAGTTATCAAGTGCAATATCCATTTGCGCTATATAAAGCTTTATAATTAAATAAATAAGTATTCAATAAAATGCAACCAGTGACTTAGGTTTATCAATTACATAGCCTGCAGCAACTTTTCATCAAACCAGACACTACCAGCCTTTAGAAATTTGCCATTTTGTTTGCAATAAGTGTATGTCTTGTAAAAGTAGGTTACATTCCTTTCAAAACTAACAGCCCTTTTTTAATCTTAGGCAGACCACTCCAACCTTTTTACTTTTTGTAATTACCTGCACACAGAAAATGCACTGGAACAGTTGGCCTTTAAAAAACAGACTGCATCACTACTAAAAACTGACAACAATCACGAGTTTCTTACTTTTACAAAATCTGTCACATAATGGAATTAGCAGAAACTGAACAACTATTCCAATATAACCAGTCACAACCTTGACTCCATTCTTCAACACTCGCAGAGTGAAGCACAGTCCTTTCATCCTTTTTTAATACACTAAAACAGTGCCATACATTAAAAGCCTTAAGTCTGCAATCCTTTAATTCGTAAACCCTAAGCAATGCACCCAGCATAAGATGGCCTACTCCTTGCCCACTCACCGCCTCCTCCTCCAGCTTCTTCATGCGTCTTTCTGTTTTCATTTTGCCTGAGCCTTTACCATGAAACCGGTGTGAAAGTTGCCTGAAGGCCTGAAACAGAAAGGATTTGCAATTAATAGGCAGTTTAGGAGCCGTCTCTTGAAATATAGGTGTACTAAATAGGGTTTTCCATATCCTCTCGCAATACTTTCACTTGCTCACAGAAAGGATATTCCAAGATGCCATATAACTGTGTATACTCGGTTGTTCAGTCTAGTTTACACAGAGAGGATCACCTGCCCTGTCATGGTCTACAATAAGACTATAGTTCAAGAAATACTTTTCATACAGCAAACTTTCTGTACTGTTCATAAACACTGAAGAGACACTTCTGAAGGTAGTTGTAATATGGCAGAAGCCAATATTGGCATGTTCAACATTCTTAGGGTTCTATACATACCTCCTTTGGGCACAATTTTCGGCCAGTCTCGTCCACATATTCTATCTTTACATCAGGTCGGTAGCCTTCCTTCTCTTTGAACTCTTGGGTGAATCCTCTGTACTCCTCTCTCCTGCTATATTTGTCATCGATGGCCCTAAAAAGCAAAGATATGTGTTACAGAGAGACTTTCGAGAAGCTCTGCAGTAAACTACAGACACTAGAAGTTCAGCAGCTTTCATTTCTGCCATTTACAGTCTGGCATTTTAAAGATGAAGTGCCCAATACCTGCCCTTTAACAAATTTGAACAGATGGCACTGCCATCGTTAGTATCCCACAGTGCTGGGTTGAAAAGAAGAAGTGTGCATACATGACTGTGCGTGCTGCCTTATCAGCAAGAAAGGATGACACCAGAAGCATCATTGCCCAGCTGTATTGGCACGGTCAAGTCATTGTTCTGCACTACAGGCTCTGGAGAGGTGACACTGGCTCAAACATTTGGCCAAGTTGTTCCTATTGCGGCTTACAACTGTACAAGTAGAGCCATTCATGAAAGGAAAACATTCCATCTGCAGGCCTAAAAAGAGGCTACAAGCAACTTACATTTTATCCTCAATGCAGTATAGTGCTGAAGGCAAGGACTTGTTCGGAGCCTTCACTCTTGCAATCTTCTGCACTTGTGTTTCCAACAAGCCTGAATGAAAAACACAAGAGTTGTATACAAGATCAGCAAATTAACTTCACGCTCCCCACATTCCACTTCAAGTCCTGGCTAGTCCTATTGAAGATGTAGCAGAGAATTGCATAATTTACCATTGAACCTCATGTTACAGTAAGTCATGAGTTAGAGATAAAGCAGGTCATTCTTGTACAAGAAAAGTCCTAACTTTGCACCAAATGCTTATCCTCCATCATTTACTTACCTCTGAATGCGAAAATATGACCCACACCCACAAAAATGGTGGAAATGTTAAACGGATGTACAGGTTCGGACTACGGAAAATAGATCAAGCACAAGTTATACATGTGCAAGAAGTACAATGCTTACAGGTGTTTTTGATAAATAAGCCAGAGGCCCGTTTGCACATTCCAAATAACAAGGGGAGCACTGAACTCAAGTGGTAGCATTGGTTGAACTAGCAGAGATGGTATTCATTCACCAAAGGGGAGAAATCGTCACCAGAAATGATTTCTCACCTTTGTTCTGACACAAATGCAGTGCTGCTGCAAGGCCTCTATTCACAATTGGCTCTTCATCCAGGATGGTAGTAGAAGATGTAGAGAACTGAGCAACAAAAAAAAACAGTAGTATTAAAAGAAATGTGAAATCAACATACTTGAACTCTGTGTCCAAGTTATCTTCACCCGTCACCCTTTAGCATCATCTTGATCCGATTAATAAACAATTTTTAAGCCCCACTGTGAATTATAAATGTTTAAGATTGATGTAATTCACACAAGCATAGCAAGTGCCTCAAACTTTTATAGCGGGGTCCAAATATAGCCAAGATCTTGTAAAAAGTGATACACAGCTGTGCATGTACTCACATCATGTTGGTGCTGCTCTTCATCCAGATTAACTGTACTCCAGCCAATATTTTCTTCACCATCTGAATCCATATTTTGGTCAGGGGATCCCTCCTTTTCTTGATCAAAGTCCTATAGTTCATGAGAAAGTGACAGGATTAGCACTTACCGACATAATTAAACATACCTGCCAATGTCAAACCTTATTTAACTCACGCTCATTTCAAAAGGTGAATGTCAGGCGATCAAAGGATAAATACCCTTGCCTATTTACAAGAACTATGTTCTGTAAGATCATCAGTAACAACCTCTAGCTGTTTATTTGATTAGTCTTCCTAATTCTAGAAATGCATTTACTCTCAAGATTACTTTATCTTGCCATGAAACAAAGTATTTGCATCCATTTTGTTTGGGAAGAGGAACTACTTTGCTTGCCCCTTTTACTGGAAGCTGATTTACTACTGAAGGGTACATGACTATTTCTGATAAATCTTTTATGGTGCTAGCAACTGCAGTCTTCCATTTACACTTTAGAGTTTATACTGTATGAGGTAGGTGTAAGAAAACAAGTTACTTACCTGTAACTTTGGTTCTCCAGTATTGGAAATTTTCATAGATTCCCATGCTTGTTTGATTACCCGTCGTTGGAATGGGAGTCCCCGGTATACATAAAATAGCTATAGAAACCATTAATTAAAACAGAACCTAGGCCTAGGCCCATTCCTGTGTTGCAACCTATCCACCTCTTTTTGTAAATAGACCCAAAAAAATGAACAACCAATAAGATTACCCTCACCCCTTAGAATCCTGCTGAGAGAAGCTCAGAACCTCAGATTTTCGTAGCCATTATGTAACCAAACCACTGAAGATGGAAGAGGCTGAGCTTTCCCAGGGGAGGCGGGTGGGTTGCATGGGAATCTATGAAAGTTTCCAATACTGGAGAACCAAAGTTACAGGTAAGTAACTTGTGTTCTTACTCGAGTATTGGAACTTTCATAGATTCCCATGCTTGTATCAGAGTAGCTAGCAGTCATCAGCACCTTTTTTGAACCATGACCAATATCAAACTAGGAACAAAGCCATATTATATACATCATAAAGACATTTCAATGGTCAATAACATACTTCGAGAACTAAACACATGAGGTTCACAAAATGTGCAAGAGCTAATAAAACAGTAACATGGAAGGTGGGATGAAAGTTAAAGCTCACCACTATTGGAAGAGGTTCCTAAGGACTGCTTGGCTGACTGCTGTGTCCCTCTGCGTTGCAGAATCCAGGTAGTAATGCCTTGCAAACGTATGGGTACTGCTCCAGGTCGCTGCATGGCAGATCTTCCGGATAGGTACTCCAGCAAAGAGGGCTGTAGAAGAAGAAGAAATCGCCCTCGTGGAATGATCACAGACTCGACCTTCTAGGGGCCTGCCCGCTGCCTTGCGACAATACTGTATAGCATTGGTAATACAACGAGCGATCCCTTGCTTGGAAAGGGGAAGACCCTTACGAGGGTCACTAAAAGACAAACATTTGAGAAGACTTTCTGAAGTCTTTAGTTCAATGAAGATAGAACTTTAAGCATCTCTGAATGTCCAGAGAGTGAAGTGCTTTCTTTGCCGAAGTAGCTAGATGAGGGAAAAAAGTCTTAAGAATTATCGGCTCATTGAAATGAAAGTCCGAAGGAACTTTAGGTATGAATTTTGGGTTAGTACGTAGAATCACTGTTCCTTTTTTGAACTGGAGAAAGGGTTCCTGAATGGTGAGAGCCTGAAATTCTCCCACACGCCTAGCAGAAGTCAAAGCTAGAAGAAGCGCTACCTTCCAGGAGAGGAATTTCAACTCTGCCTTGTGAATAGGTTCGAAAGAAGGCTTCATAAGCGGGTCGAGAACCAAGTTCAGATGCCAGAGAGGAGGAGGCTTGACTGGAGGGGAAAACTCTGAAAAGTCTATTGAGAAACTGTTTAATAATCCTTGCCGACCCGAGGGAAGGGCCTGAAGACGCGAGTCTGAAGTGAGAAATTACCGCCAGATGCACCTTGATAGAAGATTGAGCCAGTCCCGCTTTTGCTGATGATAGAATATATGGAAGAACTTTATGTGGCTCAGACTTAAAAGGATGGAGGCCGTTGTGCTGGCACCAAATTCAGAAACGTTTCCACTTCAACCTTTAAGTCTTATCTGAAGTCTGGGCTCTTGCCTGAGAAAGCACCTCTTAACATTCTGCTGAGAGATTCAGACCAAGAAATTCTCGCTGCTCAGGAGCCATGCCAAGAGCTGTAGAGACTGAGGATCCGGATGCCAGGCTTGACCCTGGGACATCATCAGCAGCGAAGGAATCGGCTGCAAAGGAAGTGGAAGGTGCAGGGAGAGGTGAAGTTCTGTGAACCAAAACTGTCTGGGCCACACAGGAGATATCAGAATCATCCTGCACGGTTCTGCTTTGAGCTTCCCTTTTTTTTTTTTTTTTTTGTAAGTCCTCATACATGCCACCAGAAGATGTATGCTCTAGATGGGATCTCTATGTGCCTTTCACACCCACAGACTCGATTGCCGCCCCAATGTCTGTGTGCGGCAAACAAGGTTCACCCAGAGGTAGACTGTCTCCTTGTCCAACTCCCTTTCCCTTTGATGGACCGTCATGGAAACCAGGGAGGACCGGACCACAAACCTCTGACAATCATTGGACCACCGTTAGTTCTTCAACCAGGCCACCAGTGCGGACCAGACCCCGTCAGCACTCGCTTCAAAGCAAGCCATATCGGACTTACTGACCATCATAATACTTTTCAGACAGTCCGCAAATCTGGGAGGAGCCTCCGACTTCCATTCTCTGCATATTTCTCTCCTGGCAATGACTATCGCATAGAATAGGAGTTGTGAAGCAGAGCTATTCATGTTGTATCCATATGGCAGACCAAAAAAAAACAGTCTAGGGGAACATATAATCGAGAGTGACAAAACCTCCTCCATACAACCACAAACGGCCTCCCAGTATCTGGAGATCTCTGGACACTCTATAAACATGTGTTGGTCGTCCGCTACCGGATGTTTACATCTAGGACAGTAATAATTATCCAGTGTTACCTTGGATAATTTAGCAGGGGTCCAATAAACCCCGTAAGCTGTGAACAGATGGTTTCTCCTCAGGTTTGCTGGCTTTATTAATCTCTGGGACATAGAGAATGAATCCGTCCATATTCTCTGAGCCTCCTCGGGACTACCAGAAAGAACGTTACCCCAGAGGTTTGCCAATTCAGATTCCAAGGTGTCCTTTACCCCCACGAACGACCTATACCAGAAAGAGACCTCCCGTTTCCAAGCTCCACCCCTACAGATAGAATCTAAAACCCCTGTGTCCACTCCAGTCCCTACTGATTGCCTTGACCACCAGGCGGAGAGTTGATAAAACTTAAATCTAGCTAAAGACCTGTTGGTTAAATTCGTTAGGGACTCCCAACTCATAGCAAGAGTTAACACAAAGATGCCCCCCATCTCTTAAAACCTGCCGCTTTAAGCGGCTGTGACAGTTGGTCTTGAAGACATTCCGGAGTGCCGGGGGATTCCCAAATTGGGGCCTGTATGTTATAATAGGGTATCCCCAAAGTTCTCCGGACATAACTTGAGTGCAGCCTGCAGGATCTTGAGGCGGACTTTTTTGTAAAATTTTTGGTCGCCAAATTTGAAAAGAAAGAATTCCAGGCCCTGTGGCTGGTCATGCAACAACGCCTGAAAGAGGCTGCCCTGTGAAGAAGAATCTAATTTATTGGCCAATATTCTAAAATTCTTAAACTGAAAGGCATGACAGTATAAAAATAAATCCGGTAGGGCCAAACCCCCTCTCTTCAACCCTCTCCTTAATTTCTTCCAGGCAATCCTGGGTGATTTTGCAGCCCATATGAAGGATCCGATCTTCCACTGAAGGCTAGCGATGTCTTTAGAGACAAATGGTAACAGGATGGTGTTAAAAAGAAAGGTTAGTTTGGGAAGGATGGTCATTTTCACGAGATTGACTCTCCCATATAAATTCAGTGGCAGATTTCCCCACCTTATTAACAGTTTGGAGACTTCCTTCACTACTATCTGCCAACTGATTTTAGGGATATCAGTCAATTTTTGAGTTAGGTGGATTCCCAATTACCTAATCTTTTGTCCAGCCCCCTGAATAACGGATAAGTTGTTCCAACCCATTATATCTGTTTTCTCCTTATTGATTTTGTACCCGGATACCCTCCCAAATTCCTCAGCCAGTTCGAATAGCCGAGGGATTGCCTTTTCATGATTTGAAGTGTATAAGAGAAGGTCATCCGCATACAGGGCGGTTTTAAGCTCTAGATCTGCAATTTTAAAAGGAGAAATTATACTGTCAGCTCTAAGTGTACAAACAAAAAGCTCAATATAAACGTCAAACAATAAGGGGGACAGGGAACATCCCTGCCTAGTACCTCGGGAGATATCAAACCACTCTGATAAGCCTCCATTAACCAGAACTTTTGCTCGAGGGTTCCGATATAGGGATTTAACTCCTTCCAATGAAGATCGCCATGGCAGCCCAGAGATACGTCCAGTTAACCTGATCGAACGCTTTGGCTGCGTCGATTGCTATAATGGCAAGTGGCAACCCCCTCTCCTCTGCAAAATCAATTGCCCCTATTACTTGGAACGTTAACTCATTAAGCTGCCTCTCCGGTATGAACCCTCTTTGATTTGGGTGTATGATTGTTTTTATAATTCCTGCGAGTCTAGTATCCCAGAGAAGTTCTTCAGATCTGAATTTAACAGGGAAATTGTTCTATAAGACTCAATTTTTTGTGGATCTTTATTCTACTTAGCTATCAGCGTTTTGGTAGCTTCTGACCAGGAAGGAGGGATACTGTTGCTTTGTATAAAAATACTATTAAAGAGTGTGGCAAGCACCGGAACAACTGACTCAAATATGTGAGTATATCTCAACCGGCAAGCCGTCTGGACCGGCGGCTTTACCTCGGCTCATTTTCTTGAGTTGTTCTCCTATTTCCCCCTCCGTGATCCCACTGGCTAAATAGCTCTTATTTGGTTCAGACAGCTGGGGTAGATCTCTCTGGCTCATCCACACACTGACCTCCTCTAGTCCGAGGCGAGTCTCTTCTTGGTATAAGCCCTGCATGAACCCCCTAGCCTCCTCCCTGATTGCCGCATCCTCTGATATCGGTAGGGCGGACTCCCTTTGAATTAACAACTTAATGTTATTCCTAACCCTCTCCGTCCTAGATTTCCACATCAAGAGGGCCCCACATTTTTCGCCGTACTTAAAGTTTTTTAATCTACTGACTTCCCACCTTTCCTTAATGATCTTATCGCTCGCGGCTCTAAATGCTGCTTGTAAATCTAGCAGCTCTCTCTCCAGCTTCGGGATACTCTCCCTGGCTGACAGAGCGGCCGACTGTAGTTCTTGATCTTATTCTTTTATTGCTTTTAGATCATCTAGTTCTTTTTTCTTAATGGTTTTCCTCCTATGAATCATCAGTGAACTCAATAGCCCACGGAGGTAAGCTTTAAAGGACTCCCAGACTATTTGTTCAGTAGAGGAACATGTATTAAAAATAAACTTGATAATTTTCTCTTTTACCTCTACCATCACTCTTTCATCCAGAAAGAGCGTTCTGTCCAGTGTCCATCTAATCTCTGTGGTCCTGGATCCCAGCTTAAATACTAGTTCGACCACTGAATGATCGGAGATCCCCGCCGGAATGTGGCAAACCAATACTATATCTGCATGCAGTCCCTGATGCGCAAAGAAGTAATCTATTCTAGAGTATTGTTTGTACTTCTTGCTATGAAAAGAATATTCTCTTATAGCACCATATTTAGCTCTCCACAAGTGCAGCAGGTTAAAATCTTTCATAATATTTCTAAGTGACTAAACAGTTTTAGTTGGAGCACAATATTTCGCCCTGGAGGTCCGGTCTAACTGATGATCGAAAACCAAATTAAAATCTCCCACGAGTATTACAGGGGCCGAGGTCAGTAGCAAACTAGCAGCAAGTTTCAGAAGAGGACCGGGATTGTCCTCATTCGGACCATAGTAAACAGCACAGGTAAAAGGTGAGCCGCATATAGAGAGGGTTGCCACAAGCCACCTACCGGACTGATCCGTTTCCCATTTCTGTACCCTAATCCCCTTATTTACCCTAACAACAATTGCTACCCCTCTTGTGGGGTACCTTTCTGTCTTCAGCATAATACATCCTGAGCCCATCCCACTCTACCAAATACTTGTACACATGCATTAGACTCTAAATGGGTTTCCTGCAATAGACGTGGGCATCAGTATTTTTTAAATATTCGCAAACCCTGGAAACCCTGGATTGTTTCCTCCCTCCCCCTAGACCATTCACATTCCAGGAGAAGATTTTTATACCGGTTGACCTACTCATGACCCGACCGGTAGCTGCCATACATCTAGAGCTTAATGACTTGCAGACAAACCCCTTAATATCCTCCAACTGTTCCCCTTCGGGAATCTTCAATATTCTGAGATTGTTCCTGCGAGCTTCCTTCTCTAGTCTCTCCATGTCCATCGTAAGGGATAGATTCTGGGCCTTTAAGGGCATCGATATCCTTAGAGTTCCCCATAACAGATTCTGACAAAGTGATAACTTGCAGCTCAAGAGTTCCTGACCGGGTACAAATATCATCCAGCCTAGACTCTAGGAGATCAAACCTATCGTGGATAGCTTTCTGATTGCTCTAGGAAATTTCAAACTTAGTCATAAGGTCCCCCCTTCGCGACTGCAAAAGGGAACCCACCTATCTCCATCCGGGCCGTCTGACCGCTGCAGGTTCCCCCGGACCTGAACATCCAACTGGGGCTGAACTGCGACTTGTGTTGACAATGCATTCTACGATCCACTTCGGCTTGTGGGAGCAGAGGGTCCGATACCGATAGTGACACCTGGGGAGCTTGTGAGGCTTGCGGAGGAGGGAGGCAGTTAATATGACTGGCAACCAACGGGCCCACAGAAGAGTCGGCGGTAGAGCATTCAGTCAAACTCACCACATTCCCTGAATCTGGCATACTCTCTAAGAGCGCATAACGGTTTTCAAGTGGCAACGGGGGGGGGGGCAACTGGACTCCTGAGCCGGCATGGCTGCACCGGTTTGTGCCCCTGAACCCACAACCTGCTCTATGATTTAAAAGGTGGTCTTGAGTGATGGAGTATTTTTTGGAGGCGGTTGGACTGTCTTTGGGCCCTTTACCTTTTTAGTAGCTCCCGCTTTTTTTCCCCCTTTTATGGGGGGTTAATGGTATAGGACCTTCTTTCTCCATGGAGTCCAGCACACCCTTTGACCTCAGTTCTTGCTGGGATCTGAGTTGGTATCTGTTTCTATGTTTTTTCAAGGGTGAGATTGACAGCTCCCTCTGGCCCCTTATGAGATTTTTACTGCTAATAGCGCTCAAACCAGAACAGGATTTTTCACCCCGCCCCTGGTGCTGCACAACGACGCCCCCCACTCAAGGGGTTAACTGGATGGGTCCCTGAAGACTCCAGATCCATACAGTCACGCTGCAGCTCCACCCCTGCTTGAAAATACCTTATCGCGGAGGCTGTACAGTGCTGCAGTGAGAAAGAGGAGAATCCTTGCAGACCGGCCCCCGAAACTGAATAAAAACCAAAGCAGCACAAGCTCGACCCCAAAGGCTCCTCCGACGATATCCAAACCGCAGCGCTGAAGAGAAGCCTGCTTCCTGGTGTGCCCGCCCCGCCTCAGTCTCCACCTCATAGCCCATCCGCTTCCCCGAGGTCCCGGTGTCGCCGAACGTCACCGCAAACACCCAAGCCTCGAAAAAGCAAAAAAGAAGAAGGAAAGCAGGCCGGTTAATCGCTTTTTCCCCCAAGTAATATAGAAGGCGCAACATCATTCTCTTACCCAGTGGGTTATGGCTGCAGATTCACACACTCATGCCGCCTGGTTCTGCATCAGCCTATGCCGCCTCCGGGAGCCCCTGCGACCGGCGTTCAGCCTGCCGCCACCATGTTCCTTCTGACTCCTCCTTTGAGCTTCCTGCGAAGTCTGGGAATCAGAGGAATGGGGGGAAAAGCGTGAACCAATGCGCCTGACCAGGCCATCGAAAGCGCATTCCCCAACGATCCCCAATGGTGAATTCTGCTTGAATAGAACCGACATTTCTTGTTCTCCGGATTGGCAAAGAGATCTATGGAAGGTGTGCCCCATCTGTGAAAAACCTTCTGTAGACTTGTGGCTGACCGACTTCAGTCTGCTGAGCGTGTCCGTTGCTTTGTTGAGGACACCTGGAAGATGCTCTGCTCTGAGTGATATCTCCTGCTGAATTGCCCACTCCCAGATTGCTTGTGCTTCTTGTGACAACAGTCAAGATCTGGTGCCTCCTTCTGTGTGTATATAATCCATGGCCGTTTTATTGCCTGTACGTATAAGGACTGTCGACTGTTGTATTTGTGGAAGAAAGGCTTGCAAGGCTAGGAAAATCGCTCTGAGCTCCAGCAGATTGATATGCAACAGACTATGCTGAGGCCGCCACCGGCCGCTTACAAGAAGGTCTTGTAAAACTGCTACCCAGCCTTCAAGAGAGGCGTCCATAGTTATGCGTGGAGCCGGGGCGAACCTGAAAGAAAGGCCCTGAGAAATGTTTTCTTTGGTCATCCACCATGATGCGACGTCTCTCATGGCCTCGGTAAATGAGATCTTGTTGAAGGATCATTCGACTTGGCGCCACTGCAAGTGTAACTCTTCCTGGAGAGGACGCATTCATATCCTGCAGTGAGGAATCAGGGGTATGCATGAGGAAATGAAACCCAGCAGGGACTTCTAGAGGCAAACTGAAAGTGACCGTCTTTTTAACAATCGGGAAGCCATGGACATTAGCTTCTGTTGCTTCGCAAAGGTCTGGAAAGCCTTGTTTACGGACGTGTTTAGAATGGCTCCAGAGAAACCTGGCTGTCCTTGACGGACGGAGAGAAGACTTATGTTCGTTGAGCGTTAGGCCGAGATTGGCAAACAGGCGTGTACATGCTATGACTGATTTTTGTGCTGCCTGTTTGGTAGGAGCTTTTAGTAACCAGTCGTCCGGGTAAGGGAAGACTTGAAGCTTTTGTTTTCGCAGAAATGCTGCTACCGGAGCGAATATCTTTGTAAAGAACGATGGAGCAGATCGAAGTCCAAAGGGAAGAACCCTGAATTGAAAATAGCTCTTGGCTACTGTGAAGCAAAGAAACCTCCTGTGAGCTGGGTGTATGGGTATGTCAAAATGAGCATCCTCTAGATCCAGAGTGGCCAAGAAATCCCCCGAGTTGAGAAGTCGAAGGATGCTTGGTAGAGAAACCATCCAAAAGGATTGTTTGATGAGATAGGGGTTGAGCTCCCTCAGATATAGGATAGGGCGCAACTTTTCTAACGTCTTATGGATCAGGAAGAACCAGGAGTAAAACCCCTTTCCCCTTTGCGAGATAGGGATCGGTTCTATAGCTCATTTGAGGAGCATCTGATGGACCTCCAACCGTAGAAGACGGAGATGTTTCGATACAGTGGCGCAAGGGGGCTTGGATGGTAGTTGTTGGACAAACTCCAGGGTATGGCCGTAATGAATGATGTTCAATACCCAACGGTCCGATGTTATTTGCTGCTATTTGGGGAGGAATTATGAAATTCTGCCTCCCACTGATGACACAGGAGGAGAGGGCATAAGAGAATTGATGGACGGAACGCAGAACAAATCAAAACATTCACCCCCAAGTCAAGAGATCTGGGCAAAATCCATCATTCTTTTGCTCACCATGCCACCCCAGTGCCTCATGGGAACAGTCCTGCCTGAACTGCCAAGCCAGGGCCTTCCTGGACCGGAAACAAGCATCCTAGGACCAGTTTTGGGGTTTCATCCCTGTTCAGCCAGGATAGCTTGATTCCAGTGGCACAGTGCGCCCAGAACCCACGTCTGGGCATACCTGGCGCACTTAGGGCGAGAAAGCAAAAGACACACAATTGATAGACGGAATGCAGAACAAAACAAAACATTCACACCCAGTCAAGAGATCTGGGTTAAATCAATCATTCCTTTGCTCACCATGCCACCCCAGTTTAGACCTGGCCATATGCAAATCAGTCTTGACCCTGTGCCTCATGGGATTAGTCCAGCCCGAACTGCCAAGCCAGGTCCTCCCTGGACCGGAAACAAACATCCTAGGACCGGTTTCGGGGTTTGACCTCTCTTCAGCCAGGATAGCTTGATTCCAGTGGCACAGTGAGCCCAGGACCCACATTTGGGCATACCTGGCGCATTTAGGGCGAGAAAGTAAAAGAGACAATTGATGGACGGAATGCAGAACAAATCATAACATTCACCCCCAGTCAAGAGATCTGGGTTAAATCCATCATTCTTTTGCTCACCATGCCACCCCAGTTTAGACCCGGCCATATGCAAATCAGTCTTGACCCTGTGCCTCATGGGAACAGTCCAGCCACGCACACAATACAACAGTCTCCCCAGAGAAAGGAAAAGCATATGAAATACTGTGCAGCAGACGAAGAAGCCTGCAACCACAGTCCATTAACAGTGAAAGACAGAAGAGCAACAACAATTCACCCCTAGACAACACCACTAAGGAGGGTCGCATCCCCTGAAAGGCCAAGGCTGAGGCCCAGCCAAAGAGACCCCAACTCAGAGGACTGCCCATGAGTCAGAAACTCCAAACAAGGAAAAAAAGGAAGGGGAAATAGGAGAAGGCCCCACAATGGAAGCACCAGAGTGTAGGTACGCAGGATCACACACAAACCTACCAGTAACGTACCAGAAAGGAAGAATGGATGCAAATCCACCAACAAGCATCCGGCTAGGGAGGAGTGAAAGAGGGCACTCGCAGAACACAAGGTACCCACAGGCAGGCAGGTGTGAAAGAGCAAGCTAAAGGCCCTCGTAGAACAGGGAGCAAGGGTGGTCCGTGAAGGAATCTGCGGCTAAAATAGTCTCGACCAGATCCATCGTTACCGAAGGTAAGTAACTTGTACATCTGATAGAGACTACTAGCCGCAGATTCTTTAACGTAGAATAGATACCCTAGCCATACCCACAGGGGAGGAGGGTCTACGAGAGGACTCTACGAGAGGACCCTTCCAGCCTGGACACAACAGAGGGTCCCATAGGGGACGAGCCCAATGGGCAGGGCGAGGAGCCCTGTCCCCCCAGACAAGGGGAACCCCTACAGTCAGAAACCACCAATCCCAAGGGGGATACGGAAGAAGAAAGAGAGAAGAAGTCCGTTCACACTCCGCAGAGGAAACAGGGGCAAGGCAAGAGGAGGCCAAAGCACGCCACTCCTACATCAGGCAACAAAAAACCTCCATCCAGGGCCAAGGAAGCGGAAGAGGAAGAAGATCCACCTAGAGGCGCCAAGGAGACGAGGCAGAAAGAAGGCACGTCCTCCCTCACCAGGAACACATTCTGTTAAGAGGGCAGCTGATCGTACAACAGGTAGACGTCAATAGACCAGACAGAACAGCGCCTACAGCAATAATGCAAGCGGAAGCAGAAAGAGCAGCCTGGGACACCCAGGAAGACCGGGCAGGGTGCGCCTGAAAGAGGGAGGAACAGAAATCCATCACAACCCCCAAGACAGGGGGCCAGAATGCGAAGAAGGCCCTGGACACACCTCAGGAAGGGGTCCGCACACACAACACAAAAAGACATGGAATTGGAGCCTTGACGCCAGGCCACAGACCAGGCTAACAGCGCAATGGCCCCGGAGAAGGGTACCCCGGGGGCGCCGCCAAAAGAATACCGACCCCCTAGAAGGGAATTGACACTGCAAAGTACTTAAACGCCAGGGAGAGCACAGACCCAAAGGCAACCACAACTCTCAAGCACAGAACAAGCTATACAACAGCTACCCCCACCTACCTGGGGTATGTTAGTCCCAAGACATGGGAACCCTCTTAGGAAAATAGCCTGCAGAAGGCTTGTCAAGCAGCCAAGAGCAAACAACAGAAGGCCAGAGACGCTAGACAGGCCTCCGCCACATCACACAGCGCCGGAGACTAGGGTGGGGCCAAGGCAGCTAAGGGACGCACCGGCTCGACCTCCAACGAGACCTCCGCCAGCGTGGAGGGACGAAGGGAACCCGGGGAGTGTGAAGGAGCCCCCTGGCAAGCTCGACCCATGAGGGGGCAAGAGGTGTCCGCCGACCCCCATGGGGGCGCCAAGGCTGACTCTACCTCTGGCGAGGCAGCCGCATGCGTGGAGGGACAAGAGGGACCCGGGGAGTGACAAGGAGACCCCAGCCAGCCTCGACCTACAAGGGTACGGGAGAGGGAGGCTGACTCGACCTCCAACGAGGCATCCGCCTGCGTGGAGGAACAAGAGGGGCCCGGGGAGGGACGAGGAGTCCCCCGCCAGCCTCGACCCATGATGGGACGAGAGGGGTCAGCTGAACCCCTGTGGCGCAGCCAGGGCCAGCAGCTGCTGGCGCCGTCACCTCGGCCACATGCAGAAGCACCTTGTCAAAGGGCCAAGAGGGGCTCTGGGCCCCACTGGGACTCCCGTAGGAGTTTGCGGCAAAGCTGGGGCACCGTGGTCCGAAGGAGGGACCCCCGAAGGGCCGCAACCCAACGCCACCACATCCTCCAAGCCTGGATCCAAACCAGTCGGGCCGGAGCCACTGCGGAAGGCCCCGCACCGTGCACGGGATCCGCTGACGTCCCAGGAGGGGGAAGGAGGAGGAGCCAGCGAGGCCTGCAAAGCAGCCGCATATGCCTCCATCTGGGCTCTCTCGGAGAGCCCACGCCCCCAACAGGCCGTAAACCAGCCCTCGGGGACAAACTGCAACACTTACCGACAGGGAACGACGCTCTTGCGGCACAGGAGAGGGATGAGGACGACAATGATGACGGCTGCTTCGAAAACCTTCCGCAGAAACTGATCGGGGTGACTAAGCTGACCTGGACATGCGAGCCGAGAGAAAGTTTTATCCGGCGTTCCCGCCGCGACTTCGGCTTCAATCGTTGGTTCGCCTCGCAGTCAGTGGAGCTGTGATCCTCCCCCACACACCACATGCAAATGAGGTGAGGGTCCGCCGTCATCAGGCGTCCACAAGACAAACACGTTTTAAAGCCCGAAGGCATCCGCACACTGTTCCCACAAGTCACTACGCAATAGAGAAGGGAAAGGCCTAAACAGTCCCAGAGTACAAACCAGAACCGCGTTGCATGCGGAAAAGGAAAAAACTGATGTCAGCGCACCGGTTTGGGGCTTCAGTGACCTCGCTGACATCACGCGCGCGGACGTCAGGGTGGAGTCACGCGGTGCCGCCCCCTTGCACGCAGAGAAGCTGGGAAAAGAAAAAAATTCCATATCCAGTCTCACACCTGGGGATAATTCTACGTTAAGGAATCTGCAGCTAGTAGTCTCTATCAGATAGTATATATACTAACATAAATGTGAGACACCAGATACTCTGATTGACCAGCAATTCACAGAATTTCACTGGCCAATAACTACTGTCAGAACGCAAGAACGTACAAAGCTTGCCTCCACAGACTGAACGCAATGTTGAGCCCTGAATAAGCTCAAACACCAAGGCAAGCGAGAAAAGAATCAACCGCATCTTTGATTAAAACCTTTTTTTTTTTTTTAAACAGGTCATGTATATTCTAAATACATAGGAACTATCTAAAACTGGGAAGTTCCAAAAAGCACTTTCCAATAATATTGAAAAAAGGGTAACTCACCTAAAAGGGCAAATATCTTAGAAATTACCACCTTGTCAACAGGCATATAGTACACCCCTGGTACAAGACAATATATAAATATATAAAATACAGCAGCACATTCCATCATGTATACACTGTATACCCCAAAAAACACTCTGAATTAGAGGTTCTAAAAGAATACACAACCCAGAGAGAAAAGGTGTGAGGGGGGTACTACATCAGCAATACAACACCGTAGGTGACTTGCCATAAGAAAATGCGGGCTGTCAAAAAGTGCCTAAAGAATTGACACCACAAGAAAAAACAGTAAGGATTCCTCACGAGATGAGAAATGCTGAAAGTAACAAGTACATTGTCTCCAGAAGACAGGAAATGTGGATCAAACAGAATAAAGCAAGTTACTTACCTGTACACTGGGGTTCTCTAGCATTGATATATTTTATAGATTCACATGCTTGAATCCTCCCCATCGCCATGGGGGAGTCCCACGGTAACAGTAGAAATAGTAGTACTGAATACATTACACAGCCCTCCAAAGCGAGAAAATTCAACTGAGCACTCTTATCAAGCTCATTTTATAACATCTAAAGTTCAGCCAATCACAGCAGAGACCTCAAAGTAACCCTCTCCACAGAGCCACCACACCTCAGATTTCGAATATATATATGCCATATTACAAGCTGTGTCTAATTTGGTTTTCAGCGTTGTTAATATTGCCCAATGCATTTACTTCTGTTAGTGGGTGGCATGTAACTCTTCATAAATAGAGAATTAATTAACGTGCCATCACCATTGCACTCCCCATATATATATGAGTCGGATACTTGGTTTTATCAAGCACAATTTTGCACATTAGCACTATTTTGCACCTTTTGAAATAGCATATTTTGCACGTTCCCTGTAAAATGAGACTTTAGTATCAATTTGAGACTGTATATTCAAAATATGGAGTAAGTCAAGGATTTGATTGGCAATGCACTTTAATCCATGGGTAAAAGTATGAAATGATACATTTTGTAAATAATGTGTAAATATATCAATTTGCCTCTTCATGTGTACATAAGTATATATTAATATGAATTTACTTTGCCTTTTGTATGTGGACCAATGTAAGTTGTTAATTGGGTTTTAGACAAGATCTCCGATCATACAGTATTTTTTCTATGTCTATGTTTTGCTTAAGTCTCATTGGGGACACTCAGTATATAAATTGCACTTATTGGTTCTTTTGGTCATGTGATCAAGGCTGCCGTGTTGCAGCCGAAACGCGTCATGCTGGGGACAGAAGATCAATAAACCACCTTTAATTTGAAAAAAAGCGCAGTTTTTGTGGTCTGTACCTACGTCGTGGAGTCGGTATCTATGCCGATGAGTAGGAGTTGGAACGGATATATATCCTACTGGCGGTAGCCAGTAGGTATATATAGTTAGGATTTTTTCTCTATGGAACTTTTGAAAATTCTATGTCTAATAACTTTGGCGTTTGTGGACGGAATCGGCTGAAATTTTCAGGAAAATGGCGCATTTTGTTTCTGAGCAGCCCCTGAAAATTTGGGGGGTTCCGTCAAGGGGGGGGGCCGAGAAAAAAGGGGGGTCCCAAAACGCGTTTTTCCCATTCATTTTTCCATAGGGCGTTTGGCCTCACTTTTAGCTCGAACGGCTGAATGGATTTGCACGAAACTTGGCAAAATTGTAGGGACTGTTAGCCCGATGTGCCTTTGCTGGGTCTCAATATATGTGCTCCAGTGGATTTTGAGAAATTTAAGTTTAAAAAAACAGATATATCTGTGACAGCGTACCGGATAGCGCACCAGTTCGCGTACTTTTCGCGTAACGGAGCTTTGCGAAGCGAAGCTGATTGGCTCTCCGGTGTCTGTCAACATTCTAAACAGTCCGGAGCGGCCGCCATCTTGTCTCTCGGTAGGATCGAGAGACAAGAGGAGGCCAAAACGAAGGGGGAAATGAAGGAAAGGGGGCAAGGTAGACCCCTTCTGACCCCCTAGGATTGATGAGGGGGATATTAAAGTGACCCGCGGGACCAAAAAAAAAAAATTGCGATTTTTTGCCGTAGAGGCGCAAATCGGTATGTGAACCGGGCAGCTAACCGGCAGCGTAACGGGAGTCTGAGGAGAAGCTGATTGGCTGTCAACATTGTAAACAGTCCGGAGCGGCCGCCATCTTGTCTCTCGGTAGGATCGAGAGACAAGAGGTGGTGAAAAACGAAGGGGGAAATGAAGGAAAGGGGGCAAGGTAGACTCCTCCTGACCCCCTAGGATAGAGGCGCTTCCCGGTACGCCAACCGGGCAGCTAACCGGCAGCGTAACGGGAGTCCGACATCTTGTGTTTTTGGAGCGTCCGGTTTGCGTACCGGGTAGCGTTCCGGTAAGCGTAACAAGGGGAAAACCAAGAGAAACAGTAAAATAAAATTTAAAGGAATAGATTTCCACCAAACTTGGCAAAATTGTAGGGACTGTTTGTTTGATGTGCCTTTGCAAGGCCTCAAGATATGTGCACGTGTGGATTTTGTCTAATTAAGGTTAAAAAAACATATATATATCTGTAAGCGTGCTCTGGCGCGCTTACTTTACGGGTTTTGTTTGCGCTGCAGAGACGATACATCACGTTTATGCGACGTGTCATGAGGCGTCTCACGTGGCTACGTGATACGTCACGTAATAAAGAATATATTTTACAGCTATAGATATTAGCTTTTAAAAAACCAATGAAATTCACTGAAAAAAACATAAGTTATAGACCATATATAGTTAGGAATTTGCATTTACAAAACCTTGAAAATTCACTGAAAAAAACATTGGTTATAGACCATATATAGTTAGGGATTAGCATTTACAAAACCTTAATTTACTCGCACAAAACCATAGAAATTTGCATATATAGTTAGTTGCAATAACTATATATCGCACACCCGCAATCCACTGCTGATGATGTCACATATTACATCATTCATGACATGGTCAGTGACATCACTGATGACATCACTGATGACATCTCAAATGACATCACTGATGACATCACTGATGACATCTCAAATGAAATCACTGATAAAATCTCATTTGACATTACTGATCACATCACTGATGATATCATTCATGTGATAATACGATGAACCTCTTCAGACTCTAATATAACCTTAGATACAATCAGTGTAAACAGACACTCACAGACTGTCACTCATCCATGGAGTTACTCACACACCTAGTCAGTCATGCAAAGAATCAATCACACCTCCATTTCCTTAACTATACAGTTATACACACCTTACTTAATCAAACGTATACTAACACATTTACTCTCTTATACAATCATTGATACAAGTTCACAATGATCCATACAGCCACTCACACATTCACTGGCTCTTATGCACAGTTATTTATATATGTCAACTCTTACATGTACTGTGTTTTACATATGTACTTACTTTGACATGTAGCACTGAGAAATCCAATCACTCACCAATACACTCATGCATACAGTCAACCGCCCATACAGCTGTTTCCACATGCACTTTTGAACCCATACATCTAGTGAATCAACTGCTCACACATATATGCACAGAGTCACACACCTCCCAGCCACCCCCATACACACACTTTCTCTCCCATACACATATTTGGGCAACCAATCAATAACCCATATAGTTACTCATATAGCTACTGATTAACACATGCATCAGTTTACAGAGCAACAGACATAATGATACACACATTAAGACAGTTTAGTCACTAACCCATGCACTCAGTTAGACACATTTAATCACTCTCTCATACAGTCAGTCATGCACCTACTAAATCCTTCATCCAGACACTTATACATCCACTCATTCTTCAATATGTAAGACATATTTTAACTTTACAGAAACATACAATCACTGGATGATGTCATCAGTGATGTCACTGACCATGTCATGAATTATGTAATATGTGACATCATCAGCAGTGGATTGCGGGTGCGCGATATATAGTTATTGCAACTAACTATATATGCAAATTTCTATGGTTTTGTGCGAGTAAATTAAGGTTTTGTAAATGCTAATCCCTAACTATATATGGTCTATAACCAATGGTTTTTTCAGTGAATATATGTATATATATTCACTGGATGGTGTCATGAGTGATGTAATATGTGACGTCATCAGCAGTGCATTGGAGGCGCGCAAGCTATAGTGAGTATCGCTAACTAGAACGTGGGAATTTCAATGGTTTTACGTCAGTAAAATTTCCAGCTAACTATAACTGGTGTCAAACCTATGGTTTTTTCAGTGAATATATATATATATATATGTATATTCACTGAAAAAAACATAGGTTTGACACCAGTTATAGTTAGCTGGAAATTTTACTGACGTAACACCATTGAAATTCCCACGTTCTAGTTAGCGATACTCACTATATTACATCACTCATGACATCACTGATGACACCATCCAGTGAATGTGTGTCTTTCTGAAAAATAAATATGTTTTATATATGTATTCGTAAAGGTCGATGGAAGAATAAATGTTTAAATAAGTGTCTAAATGGTGTTTTAAAAAAAAAAATTGATTGGTTAACTGGCTTATTAGGTGTATCTTAGTGAATACATATATTAGCGAGTAATGTTTAAATATTTAAATATATGTATCAGTGTTTCACTTTGTGTATAAATGGCTGCATGGGTTGGTGAGTAGCTACATGTGTGTGTATATGGGTTATTAGATTTTTTTTAGTATCAGTATGAGTGTCTGAATGGTTTGGTGGGGGTATTACTTAGCACAGATGCATCAATGACTGACTCACTGTTTGTATGTGTTTTGAAGACAGCATATGTGCAGGACTGTATGGGTGGATGAGTGTGTATATGTGTGTGTTAGTGAGTGAATGACTGTCTTACTAGTGTCTTTATCAGTAACTACATATGTTTTAATCTAGTATATGTGAGTATTGATGTATATAAAAGAGTATATGTGAGAGTGAGCGATTGAAAGAGTTCTTGTTTAAATAAGTATGTGTTTCTATAAGTGATTGTTTAAGAGAGTAAGTATGTGTAAGTTTCCTTAGAAGTAAGGTGGTAGTGTGTGTATAGCTGTATATGCAAATAAATGGATGTTCAATAGTTTATTTGCATGTGTGAGTATGTGTGTGAGTAACTTTTGGATGACTGTCGGTGTGTAACAGGATGTATAGGTGTATCACTACATATGATGAGTGAGTATATGTATGAGTGACTATATAGAACTGTTGGTGAATGAGTGGATGTGTATATAGATGGTGGAATTACTGAATTGGTTGTTGTAACTGGTATGGGTATCTCCATTTTTTTGAAAATGTTAGTTTCTATTTTTGAATATGTGTTTCAAGGGTTACATTACACTGAAGGAGGTCTGTCACTCTGTCACAAGGATGGTGTCATCAGTGATGTCATAAGTGATGTCACTGACCATGTCATGAGTGATGTAATATGTGACGTCATCAGCAGTGCATTGCAGGCACGCAAGTTATAGTGAGTCCAACTAACTATAACATGGGAATTTCAATGGTTTTATGTCAGTAAAATTTCCAGCTAACTATAACTGGTGTCAAACCTATGTTTTTTTCAGTGAATTTAATAGGTTTTTTAAATGCCAATTCCTAACTATATATAGGGCCTCAAACCTATGTTTTTTTCAGTGAATTTCAAAGGTTTTTTAATAGCAAATTTCTATCAAATATAATATTTTTATAATGAATCCTATATTGTATATTTATGTAATACTAATATATATATATATATATATATATATATATATATATATAATTTTTTATTTTTTAGCCCTGGAGCGCTCCCGGTGCGCGTACCGGAAAGCGCAGTCTTACGGCGCGCCCTAGTGCGCGTACTGGTGAGCGTCCCGTTTGCGCTACTGACGCGAACAAAAACATCATCGTGACGTATCGCGTAGCCGTGTGATACGCATGGCGAGCACCCGAGCGCATACGATCGTGCTACGTAAGCGACCCGGGGCACGTAGCGTAAGCGCGTCTGGTCATGTGACCTGAATATAACACTTTTCATTGGCTCAGGACAGTTTTGTTTTTCAAATGATGAAAGCCCCCACCTTTTTTCCTCATTCTCACTTTGTACTTTGACTGAGGAAGACCTGTTTGCAGACCTATTTGTACCTATTTGTACTGAGAAATGGCAACAGTAGCAGCAGGAGCATCTCAACCACCACCACCACCACCACCACAAGGACCACCACAACACCACAGTGGTGGAGAAGAAGAAGAAGAAGAGGAGGAGGAGGAGAAGAGGCGGTTCCTGCCTGAAGATACTACCCCCATAAGCCAAAGGAGCACATTGTCTGGGAGTTGTTTAAAATCCCAAGGGGCCTCAAGAAAGTTAATGCGCCAAAGGTTACTTGTCTGATCTGTGGCACTGTACTTTCCAGGGGGAACCCTGCCAAAAAGTATTCTTTTGGCAACAACACTATGATTCGCCACATGCAACGCCGGCACCCAAACAACTATGCTGCGGCAGAGGTCAGAGAACGGACCAGAAACCCTCCCCAATCTTCTCCCAGCACCTCCCAAAGTAAACAACCCACTCCATCAGCTCCAGAGACAAGGGAGATGGTCCCAAACATCCAACCCCAGTTTGGAGATTTTAAAATAGTTATTAAATTTTGCGGGACTGCAATTTGCTATGGAGAGCAAAGTATTAAACTCATCAACCGTGCTGGAGACAACCACAACTGTAAAAAGAAAGCTTAATTTTTTCCCGTTTTTTTTTGCTCCAGTTGAGCCGTTTACAATTCCTTGTTTTTTTTTTGTCCCCATAAAAATTACAAAAAAATATAAAATTGTTCATAAAAGCCAAAAAAAGTAAAAAAGTTCCAAAAAACAATAATAAAAATATAAAACAACAAAAAGAATAAAAAAACAGTTTTTAGAACTACCTCCAATTCATAAAAAAATGCTACATTTTTAAAAAACTCTGTCATTCTTTTTTCCCCATGGTACGCTCCCCGGTACGCTCCGCAGTGCGCGTACCGGGCGCTCCCCCGCGCAAATCGCCATTTTATGGCCCCCACATCAAACCTAGGGGGTCGGGGGGGTCTACCCTGCCCCCTTTTGGTCATTTCCCCCTTTGTTTTTGCCACCTCTTGTGTCTCGATCCTACCGAGACACAAGATGGCGGCCGCTCCGGACTGTTTGGAATGTTGACAGACACCCGAGAGCCAATCAGCTCTCCGCTCGCGAACTCGCGTAGCGCGCCCCGGTGCACGTACCGGGGCGCGCTTATAGATCTATATATTTTTTGGAACCTAAATTACTCAGAATCCACTGGAGCACATATCTTGAGACATAGCAAAGGCACATCGGGCTACCAGTCCCTACAATTTTGCCAAGTTTGGTGGAAATCCATTCAGCCGTTCGGGCTAAAAGTGAGTCCAACCGCCCTATGGAAATGAACATGGGGAAAACACGTTTTGGGACCCCCCTTTTATCTCGGCCCCTGCTTGACGAATCCCCCCCCCCAAACTTTCAGGAAAGGAGCGCAGCGAGGCAAATTACAGGCAGATCCCTCAATTGACGCCAAAGTTATTCCCAACAGAATGTTGCGGTTTTCCTATAGAAAATAATCCTAACTATAACTACCTACTGGCGACCGCCAGTAGGAGATATATATATATATATATATATATATATATATATATATATATATATATATATATATATATATATATATATATGGCTTGGACACATCAAAGTATGGCTTAGTAATATAGGTTTGGTCCACTTATGGGAGAATCCAGAAAGGTTGCCTCCAAACTCAAAAACCCTGGTAAAAAAGGCATTTTGGGGTTTCATATGGGATTCATTGACTAGTAGAAAGAGTGGTGGGTCCTTAGTTTGTAATTTCTTAAGCTTTAAGGACCTGCCCTTATTCGAGGTTTTTCTTGATGAGATAGAGCCACCACTTGCCAAAACTTTGTTTATGAAGCTAAGATATGGCAATCTCATGACCAATTCAAATGTGGCACGTTGGTCTAGGAAAAACAATGGTGAAAATGTTATTGTCAATGACACTTGTGTTATGTGTGATGGGAACCTGAAGGAAGATGATATGCACAATTCTTCTGTCCTGCCTACAGGCTGGCATAAATGAGGTGGATCAAACCATTGTGTAATCTCCTAGGAATTAGGTCTTGCACTAATGCACTTAGAATAATCAAAACTGATACAATGCAAACAATAGTATTCAGTGCTAGCAGATTTTTACACTCCATTAATTCTATTTGAAGGAAGAAGGGACCAAAGCTTTAACAAGGAAGGGAGCGTAATTTGTGTATTAAGGACTTATACTTTATATTTTGTAAAAGATAAAATTGATAGGAGCAAGTAATTGTGTAAAATCGTTTTTAACATCTATTGATTGTAAAATATGTTGTGAAATGTTCTTTTAAAATGTATGTTTTTTAACCTGTAAATCTTTTATGGCTATGCTAGCCGAAATAAAGATACAAGTGAAAATATATATAAATACACACTCTGAGGTAAAATGGTGAGCCTAACCGGGGAGGAGGGCTGCTCGCATGTGAATCTATAAAAGATATCAATACTGGAGGACCACAGTGTACAGGTAAGTAACTTGTTTCTTCTCCAGTATTGTATCTTTTATAGATACACATGCTTGAAACCGATTAAAGAGGAGTATATTGATACATGGAAGTAACAATGAAGGCAGGAAGGAGAAAAATCCCACCATGACCGACCAAAAGGAAAATTATATATAACCAGACTTCTCCTAATGCAAGTAGAAATAACAATCAAATAGATATACAAGAATAAACAAAATAAGTAAATAAAGGAATCAGGATGGCTACAAGCCTCCTAACTTAGGTAAAGGGATTACGAAGAGCTGCTTATCCCACAGCTATTTCTACCTGGTGCCAACCATCCAGGCAGTAATCCTTTGTCAATGTGTGCGTCCGCGCCAACGTTGCTGCCCTGCATGTCCGGAAGAGAAGCCTCCACAAACAGGGGGAACAGAAGTTGTGACTTTTCTCGTCGAATGGGCCTGCACCGTTGCAGGCAATGGATGTCCAGCCTTCTCATGGCAGAAGACAATAGTTGAAGTGACCCAGCAAGCAATACGGGTCCTAGTTAGGGCCAGTACCTTCCTGAGTGCAGAGTAAGAAACCAGCAGTTAAGACTTACAAAAGGATTTTGTCCTTTGTAGATAAAATATCAAACAGCGTTTGATGTTCAGAGAATGGGGAGATTTTACTGCGCCTGAGGGCGGATTTGGAGAAAATGTAGGCAGAATTATAGGCTCGTTGAGGTGACAAGACGATGGTACTTTTGGTATGAAAGAAAGATTTGTACGTAGAATAATCCGGTCAGCTAGAAATTGAAGAAATGGTTCCTTTATAGAGAATGCCTGGATTTCACCGATACATCTGGCTGACGTAATGGCCAAGAGAAAAGCAACCTTCCAAGAGAAACTTTGAGTCACATTTGTGTATAGGTTCAAATGGGGAACGCATTAGTTGCTACAGGACCGTATTTAGTTGCCACAGCACTGGAGGGGATTTTACCGGTGGGTAGGTCCTGAAGAGGCCGTTCAGAAATTCCTTAATAAGTCTATGAGACCACAACGAAGAATGATCCAGATGTCGTCTGTATCTAGAAATCGCAGCAAGGTGAATCTTAATGGAAGAATGCGAGAGGCCAGCCTTGGCTAGGTGCAACAGATAGGGCAATACTTGTTCCAGTGTGGATGAAAGTGGATGTAAAGAATGAGCACTGCACCACACACACAATCTCAACCATTTTGCAGAGTAACATTTGAGCGTGGAAGGAGCTCGAGAAATTTGTAAAATTGCTTTTCAATCATTGGGTATGTTCAAATTCCCAAATTCAATGAAGTGAGGAGCCAAGCAGACAGGTGAAGAGAGGGAATTTGAGGATGAACCACTTGTCCATGTAAAGAAGATCCTCCCTTGGAGTAAAGAGAATCAGAGTGCACTCTGATGGGCTAAGTAGCTCTGAACCAAAATTGCCTTGCCCACCCGGAAGCAATGAGAATGATGCGCCACGGCTCCCATTTAATCTTTTAGAGAACTCAAGGAATGAGAGGAAACGAGGGGAAGGCGTAGTCAAATTTTCTGTCCAGGAGAGCAGAAAAGTCTCCCCAAAATCCCGGCTGAGGAGTCCTAATTGCATAAAAGGTGCACTTTTTGTTGAGGTACGTAGCAAACAGATCTAATGTTGGGGAGCCCGAGACAGAAAGACCATCTGCAACATCTGGACGGTGAGCTCCCATTCGTGGCACTATTTGGACACCATGCTGAGAGTCGGCCCACTGCTCCACCCAAGTGAAATTTGATTGAGGAGAAGTTATTTCCAAATCTTACGCGCTTGAAGAGAGAGAGCCTGAGATCTCGTGCCACCCTGTTTCCGGAGATAGAACATGGTGGTGACGTTGTCTTTCCGGATTAGAACTGGAGATCCCCGAATCAGAGGCAAGGAAGCTTTCAGGCCCAAGAACACCGCTCTTAACTCTAGAAGGTTTAAGAGACATTTCGATTCCTGTTTGAGGTTTTGAGTGAATAAAAGACAGACCTCAAGTAAGGTTTTACTTGGTTCTCCACAAAGGCATTGCAGCTGTCATATTCCTCGAGATTTGGATGATGTCGTTGAATGATCTCATGGATTGAACCCATTGAGTGTCCAGTTGCTCCTGCGGTCGGCGTGTACGAAGACGGCAATTGGTATAATAATAACACGTTTATAAAGCGCCTGGTTACACAAAAAACTGTGTGTCCCCGAGCTACGTAGACAAAAGGACCTCACCAGCTCCAGAACATTCAGTAACGACCGGAGTACTGGGGTACTGCACCTTATTTTGGAAAACAAACGTTTTCAATTTATTTCTAAATCTCATCTCCGATGGTTCCATACGGAGTTCAATTGGTAGCGAATTCCATTGTTTACTGGCCAGGTACTTAAATGATCGGCCACCCATCCTAGCTAGGCGGATGCGAGGAACCTGAAAGAGCATACTGCCAAGGGATCTCAGATGTCGCTTTGGCCGATACATGGTCAGTAATTTTTGGAGATATGCAGGCCCCTTACCCTGCGCGATGAGATGGGCCAGACACATAGTTTTAAACGTAATGCACTCACGAATAGGAAGCCAATGAAGCGTGGCCAGGGCACGGCTACCTGAGGACTTCCTAGAAAGACTTAGTGCCAAGCCTAGCTGCCGCATTCTGTACACATTGTAATCGGTGAAGTCCTTTTTTGCTCAGGCCCGTGTACAGCGCGTTGCCGTAGTCTAAGTGCGGCGCAACCAGAGTATGAATCAAAGTTCTCCTGCTAGTTGCGGGGAGTAAGTCCAGGATATTACGCAGGCTTATTAGTATGCCATAGCACTTTCCAGCAACCCCTCTGGTGTGGGGTTCATAGGACAGGTTGACATCCAATCTGAACCCAAGGTTTTTCACTTGCTCCGAGGGGTAAGGAGTGGGTCCTAAGTCTGATGGCCACCACGCCGAGGACCAGATGGAGGGTGCTTTCCCCATCACAAGAAGCTCGGTTTTACTAGCATTGAAACGCAAGCAATTGTTGTTCATCCAGCTAGCAAGCATTCCAAGACAGGCCGAAAAATTAGCTGCAGCCTCTTCTGGGGGCTGGGATAGTGTCACCACCAATTGAGTGTCATCCACGTAGGACACTATCTCCACCCCATAGGTTTCCACCAACTTGGCAATGGGTTCCATACACAGGTTAAATAAAGTAGGGCTCAAAATAGAGCCCTGTGGAACACCTTGCCTTAGTGACCGTACTTCCGATGTATATGGGGGGCAGCAGACTTGAAATCATCTATCTACCAGGAACGAGGACAGCCACTCGTAGGCCAGCCCCTCAATCCCCGCTTCCCTGAGGCGGGAGAGTAGTATGGGATGCGAAACGGTGTCAAAAGCCACGCTGAGATCAAATAACAGCAGCGCGGCTGTCCGCCCTTTATCAACTCTCCCGCGCAACAGTTCCGTCGAGAAGAGCAGAGCCGATTCAGTGGAATGGTTAGCCCTAAAGCCGGACTGTGAGGGGTGCAGGAGTTGGCCCTCTTCCATATTCCATATATTTCACCATCTGACCATGCACGATCTTCTCCACAACTTTGGCACAGAAGGGTAGGAGTGAGATGGGTCGGAAATTATCCAAGTGGGCAAGACTGAGATTGGCTTTTTTAATGGGGATAATCTGCGCTATTTTCCAGTCTTGCGGCACATAGCTAGCCTGGAAAGACAGTTTAGCCATGTTGCTTATATGATCGATAAGGAGTTCAGCCTGCTTCATTAAAATTTTAGGCTGAGCCACATCTTTGGGGGAGCCAGATTTAATACTGTGAACTAACTTAATCAGTTCAGGGTTTTCAGGGACTGTGAACTGGTTAAGGCAGGCTTTACTTGTCCGTCTCTCATCCCCAATTTGTTCTGTGGACGCCAATTCTGCTCTAATAGGGAAGGATTTCTATATAATTTCAACTTTTTGGACAAAGAAGTCTGCAATCGCCAAACAAGTGTCTATAGAGTGGTCCTCAGGGGTTAAAGTCCTCTCAAGTGAGGTAAATTCCTTATATATAGAGAAAAGTTCCTTTGTGGAGCTCTCCACTGATTCAATTCTTTTATTAAAAAATTCTCTTTTGGTTCTCCTAACCATACAATGATATTTCTTTAAACTATTCTTATATTCTAGCTTAGCTGTTATCTCATAATTTTTGCACCAGGTACGCTCCAAGCCTTTGCAGACCGATTTAGCCTTTCTTTAGTCAGCGTCAAACCACGGCGCGGACTTAGAACCCCTCACCGGGGCTTTGGTAGTCCATGGCGCAGTTATGTCTAAAGCTTCAACCAGTTCTCATAGTCCTCCCACGCCTCATCCAGATTTTCCTTCAGTGGGGGGCTGCCTACTCGCAGAGCACGTTCTAAATCAACCTGTTTTAATTTCCCCCATTGCCTACGCTTCTGTGCCACTGGTCTGATTTGAGGCGGCTTTTTGATCGGGCCTCGTATTGTAAACTGGACCAGAAAGTGGTCAGACCATGTTACCTGAGTTGGGGGCTGGACCTTTACTCCTTCCCAATTAGCAAAAATCGGATCGAGGAGGTGCCCTGCTTGATGGGTGGGTGTCCGGGATTGTAATTTGAGTTTAAATAATTCCAGAGATGTAATCACTCCTAGGGCTTCCTTATTGCTTTCATCCTCCAGATGAAGATAAAGGTCTCCTAAAATAAGGAGCTTGTTGTAGCGCAATGCTGGTTGCGTGACCACGACCAACAGGCTCTCAATAAATCTCGAGGACCCCCCAGGTGGGCGGTAGATCAAATAGCCGTTTAAAGTCATATTCGGCCCAATTTTAAACGAAAACGAACCTGCTTCACTGTCCTTAATGCAGGCTATTTCCAGGGTGCAAATAAGCTCTAATTTGTGCACCACAGCTATCCCCCCCCCCCTCCTCGCTGTTTGGCATGGTCAAGCCTTTTCATGCCGTGACCACTAGGGAGTGCTTCTAAGATATCTGGCGCAGACTCCTCATCTAACCAAGTCTCAGTTAGGAAGAGAACTTCCAGCTGTTGGTCTCAGAAGAGATCATAGATATCAAGCTTATGTTTCCTTAGGGATCAGCAGTTAATTTGCATCAGAGTCACTTTCGTCCCCTCATGCTCATAGCCTTCTTTCTCACCAGGATTAAATGAGCATATCTTACAACTCAGAGGCAGCTTATCTGCCCGCAACTTGTGCAAGCACGCTTCCTCAATGGGTGGGCGGAGCAGTTCAAGCTGTTCCTTAGAATATTTCATCCTTACAGAGCGTTCTAAGGGTAGTTGGGCAGGGGTTTGGGCCCCTGGTCCCAGCCGGCCGCGGACGGGGCAGACGGTCTTGCCTGTGGGGCGCCGCCAGCGCGTCCGCTGCGCATCCGCTGCGCATTCGCTGACCACTCTGCATTAAGTAGGGGCCGGACGTCAAACGACTAGAGCGCTACCTCTCCTTCCAGACAAGCCGGAAGTGGTGGGCTCCTCAACTCTCCGCAGCAAACGCCCACAATGGACGCAGCGGAAAAGGGCGGGAGGAACAATAGATTTCTTTAAGTTTACAAACACAGGTAAGGAATTAAAAGCAGTATGACGTTTTTTCAAATTGTGCAAATAACATTTTAATTAAGCATTAAAATTTCCCCCAGTACTCCCGCGCTACCTCTAATAGCAGCAAGTGCATCAGGAAGTTTTAAAAAGATCGCATCTGTCCCTGCCACTGAGAGCAGTCTAGTCTAGATTTAGTTGAATTCATGAGTACATCCTCCCCAGTACAGATGTGTACTTTCTGACAGTAACTGACTTTTTTGTTGATAGGAGGCGTGTCATCTCCAGGAGACGCAACACCCTTTCAGGAGTCAGAAAGGCTTTGCCCAGATTTGTATTGATGCAAGCACCTAGGAAAGTCAGAGAGTTGAAAGGAATGAAAGAAGACTTTTCTAGATTGAGGTGCAGACCCAGAGACTAGAAAAGATTTCGGCAAGTTTAAGTAGAGTTCCTGGTTAGCTGGAACGAAGGAGGATTAACCAATCGTCCAGGTAAAGGGAATGCCTGGTGACCTCTCAGAAATACAGATATCGGAGCCATGCATTTGGTGAAGCCCCGGGGGCAGACTTGAAATCGAAGGGAGGCACTCTAAACTGATAATGGCACTCCACCACTTCGTACCTGAGATATCTTCGATGCTTGGGATGAAAGAGGATGTGAAAATAATCATCGAGAGAGGACAGATAATCCCCTTTTTCCATAAGAAGGATTTCCTGCAGAGACAACATCTTGAAAGATTGTTTTTGATTAATTTGTTGAGTAACCGGAAGTCCATGAACTGCCTCCATTTCCGGGTCTTCTTTTTGATTAAGAAGGGGGAATAAAACCCCCGATTGTGCTGATGTAAGGGTACCTTTTCTATGGGGCGTTTGGAAAGGAAAATGCTACTTACCCATTATGCATCTGTTCGTGGCTTATACTGAGCCGTTGCCTTACCTGGCAACGGCTCAGGATAAGGAGGCACCGTTCTGACCGTTGGTACCTCTCTACGGTCAACAGAGCCCGACGGCCAGGTAAGGTGAGGCAGCTTCCTTTGAAATTCAAGACACTGTCTGTCAAAGGAGGTTATGAAGGGAAGGACATCATACACCAAAAGATAGGTGACTATGGTTGTATCAGTTCCAACCGTTGTTATATGTTTAATTTGAATCACTTTTTTTTATTTTATTGCAGTAGCATAGTCGGGGTGGGTCCTGAGGATAGCACGATTACACTTTTATAACCAAGCGTGCTGAAAAATGTCGACCACATAAGACCATAGATAGTTATTTGTTGATACTATCTGTTGCACTGTTTTTAGTTTGAATTATGAGACATCAATAAAGTTTAGGTATCTCATATATCAATTGTAACTTCACTTTTTCACCTGAGCACTGAACTTGACTTCCCATCTAGTATCATCATTCTCATCTGGTAGGATCATCTGCTCCAAAACATCTTCGGGCTCCCTGTTCTTGAGATAGGGTTCCAGCACTTAGAGTGATGAAAAAAGAGGAGTCCCAGATGATGAAATGCCACCAAGTTTGGTTATTGATGGGAATCCGCAATTTGTTCTTAATTGTTCTTATAAGCTCTCTGTAGCTCAGTGCTATCTTTTTCTGAGCCGGGTAATTCACAGACTCATTCAGGTTACACAATTATGATCTAGACCTATGGATATTTTCTTGTGTGTAGTGTTGTTATTGACTGTCACTTTGTTAAAAAATTGTGAAAGTCGTCCCCCCACCTGTGTTAAATGTTTGGGGAGAACTATGGGCAAGTCACTGCTTTGTATTGGAGGGAGAGGTACATGTATTGGAACCTCTACCCCTTCACTTGCTGTTATTTCCTCTGTATTTGCCTCTAAAGAAGGTTTTGGAACTTGAGGGTTGGTTATTGCCCTTGAAGGTGGAAGCAGTGTCTGTGGAAGTGTTTTTGGACCCTGCTCGATAAAAGGAGCGCCAAAAGGAACAACGGCCTTGTAGAGACTGAAGGGCTCCCATGGTTTATCCACTTCCGTATCCTTCTTCATTTTGTCAAATGAAGAGTCTACCACCGGCCCAAAAAGGTGTTCCTTATCAAAAGGTGTGTTTAATATTGAGGACTGAATCTCCGGTTTAAACCCAGTTATGCGCAGCCAGGCGCGTCTTCTTAAAAGAACACTAGTGTTCGCAGCTCTGGCAGATGTATCAGCTGCAGCATTTAGGGAACAACTAATTTGATTATTAGAAATTAATTGTCCCTCACGTCCCAGGTCTTGCATTTTAGATATGTGTTCTTGGGGTAGAAATTGAATGAGTTGTTCTATTTCATCCCAGTGTGCATGGTCATATCTAGCTAACAACCCTTGAGTGTTACATATATGTCAAAAGTTAGCTGCTTGGGAGGCTATCCTTTTCCCTGAAGCATCAAGGAGTTTTGATTCCTTATCTGGGGTGGTGCATCTCCAGTAGTATGGGAGTTTGCTCTTTTACGTGCATTAGAAACTACTAATGAGTCTCAGGGGCGGTGTCCTCTAGTGTAGACTGGATCCAATGGAGCAGGCTTGTATTTTTTATCTACCCTATGGGTAAGGATACATACTCGAACAGGATCCTTAAAGAGATCTACATGTCTGGTCATTCCTTTCAACATGGGCAACATGTGTGTAGATTTCTGTGTGCCATTTAAAGTCTCAAAAAGGAAGTCCTCTTCAAGGGATTCTTTATGTAGTTGGACCCCATGGTAATTAGCAGCCCTGCCTAGTAGTTCAATATAGCCTACACGGTCAACTGGTGGAGAGGGCCTGGTAGGATATAGGTCCGGATAGTTGTCAGTGGGCGAATCAGTGTTATAGTCATCCCAATTATCCATAGGTCCGGGCTGATTCAAATCATCATCCTCCCCATCACCCTGATTGTCAGTGCTCAGGTGAGTGCTCAGGTGAAGTTGGCACAGGCAGAGATGGGGTAAAGGTGGTGCAGGAAGAGGAGGAGGGGAAGGATTTGTCCCAACAGTACTCCTCCTTAATGGAATGTGGTATTCCTCTTCTGTAGTAGGCCACCTCTTTAAAGTTACTTTGGAGGTTATATGTCCAGTTTTTGGATGTATAACCAGAATTTTCAGTTTTGGTTTTTCACGGGTATCACCAAAAGCATGTTTTTTGGGTGATTTTGGAGTCGGTTTGTTTTGGTGCTGAAAGTTTCCGTGCCGACGGTTTCTTGGTTGGACTTTCCAGATCAGAGGTTATTTTCGGTACAGAGTGGTGATGTTCGGTGCCGGACTTTGTTTCCGACCCCGAAGGCATTTGTTCGGTGACTGATTTAGTTTGGGGCTTTTGGAGCAGGAAGGCTTTTTGGTAGGCTTCAGTGCCGAGCCTGGAGGTGTGGCGTCGGAAACGTGATCTTGGTGCCGACCTGGGTCCGAGGGTGCAGGTTGGTCTGGAGCCTTCTTTTTCGATGGAACTGGAAGTTGGGGCGAGGTAGGGACCTTACTTACAGTACATTGTCCATGCGGGAATTCTTCATCCTGGATGGAGCCATCGTCGGAAAGGGATTTCTTCCTGTTCCTCATCGGCTCCGATGGGGTCGCCAGCTTCTTCTTACTCCGATTCAAGTCCGAAGAGGTCCGGAATGGAGCCTTTGTGTTGGCTCTGTATGTCGCGTGGTCGGGCCCGACGGTCGAGAAAAGTATTTTTGGAGCGGAAAGCTTGGCACGCGTTGCAGTGGTCTTCCCTGTGATCGGGTGACAAACACAAGTTGAACACTTGTGAGTTGGTGCGCGGGTATTTCTCGTGACACCGAGGGCAGAACTTAAAGGGAGTTCGTTCAATCGACTGCGAGTCGAACCATGGGCTAAGCCCGACTGCCTACAACAAGCTCTCTGATTGAAATTAGTTTTTAGCAATAACACAATCCGTGAAGAAAGGGCAAAGCAATCGGAAACAATACCGTTGAGGGTGAATATTGTACGCGCCGAGAGGAACCGAAGGATTAGCATCGAACCGGAGCGTCGCAAGTCACATCTGAACCCGATGGTGGAAAAAAAACGATCTGAAGACGGAGTCGATGACCATGTGCACTATAACCAAAAGGAGGAGTCCCCTACCTGGTGACTAGGAAGACTTCTTTGAAGAAAAAAAAAGTGCAAACATCTGGACCCAACACTAGATGGCGATCTATGCATAAGCATGTGATCTACAGCTCACATGCCTCGAATGAAGAGTTTTTATTTCCCTCTTGAGATCTGGTAGATGCCGAAGTGGTACCTTCGGAGGAGGGGTAGCTAGAGGATACTGTACAAACTCTAGTGCATGACCGTGACGGAAGACATCCAAAACCTATTTATCAGACGAGATGGAGATCCCTTTTTGTAAGAAGTTTGAGCAGATGGGTTCAACTTGTTGTGGGAGTGTAGTGGCAGGGACCTGGTGAAACTCAATGCATCTTGTTCCAATCCAACGATCTTCCGGCAGATTGCTGCCTTTTACGACCAGTGGGCCGTGAATGGGACGATGCAGTGCTGGACCTGAAAGGTTGATTGTACACCTGATAGGCGCTTTGAGGGCAATGTTGAAACTGCGGTTGGAACTGCAGTCTGGGTGCATACTGCCCTCGAACTCTGCCACGAAAGGACTGGAAACAACGTTGTTGTAGCATTGCCAAGGATTTAGCAGTGTCTGTGTCGTCCTTTATAGACTGAAGGGCTCATCTACATGACTGCCAAATAAATATTCGCCATCAAAAGGCATATCTAGCACCTTAGCCTGAACCTCAGGATGGAAGCTAGTCACCTTCAGCCACCCCGGACGCCTCAGCACCACTGCTCCTGCCATTTGACGAAATGAAGTAGAAGAGATATCCGTAGCAATCTCTATAATTTCAGTGGTATCCCTTTCTCTTTCTGATAAGATATTGTTTTCTTCCTTTTTCTTATCTTCAGAAAGATGTTCTAAAAACAAAACTATGTCCGACCACATCGGTCAGTCATATCTTCCCAGAATGGCCATAGTGTTGGAGGCTCTTATAGAGGTAGCTGCCAGAGCGGAAAACCTTTTCTCGATGTTGTCCAGCCGGCATCCTTCTTTATCCAGAGGTGCAGAACACAGATGTCGGGTTTTCAGCCCTTCTTTGTGCAGCCTGCATGATTACAAAATCCAGTCTAGGATGACTGATGCGACATGTGGGTGAATTAACAAAGCTTTGTATTTCTTGTCTAGTTCTGTAATTACCACTGGGATAGAAGCTGGTGTCCACATCAGTTATAGACCTTCTTGCCATAAGTAATCCACTATGGGGATTGCCCTAATGGATCGTTGAGTGCCCTGGCTTAAAGTCATACAAGAAACACTCAGTTTGTTTAACAGGCATAGGTAGATCAAAGTGCTTCGAGGCACGTTCTAGTAGGTCATGAAATCTCCCGATATCAGCAGGGGGAGGGTCTGCAGGCGGAGGGATAGGAGAGGACTGTGTGGGAACTATGTAATCATCCTATTCGTCCTGGGTGTCAACATCAATGTGCATCTCTCCTTCCTCTACTTGTTGGTCCACATTTTGGGTATCGTCAGGAATAACTATAGGGAGAGGCAAAACCTTTTCCCTTATGGGCGTAGGTGTTACTTGTCCTGCGTGCTCTGAGGAGCACGTTAAGGAGGCGGATGATGTTGCGGAGCATTCACCTCAGGAAAGAGTCTGTAGTAATCACTTAGCATGTGACCGAAGTCTGTTACTAACAATACTGCAGCGTTAATAGATGATTCCCTAAAATGGCGAGGAACTTCTTCATCATAGAGATAATGCTCTTGAAAAGATTCTGGCTGTTGTACAGTAGCAGTATCAGTAAATGAATACTCTCCTGCAAGGTAAGAGGAAGGATTACTGTCCTCCAAGTCATCATCATCATCATCATCATCATCATCAAAGTCCTGACATTTAACTTATAGCTGAGAAGAACTACACGCAGGGCCAAACATGCCATCATCTTCAGACTTTTTTAAAGTCAAGCAAACGTGCTGGAGGAAATGGAGATATTTTTGAAAAATCCTGTATCTTTGAAGGTCCCAAATGGATTGTTTCTCCTGTCGACGCTGATACCACCACCATCGGCGGAAAGGGGGACAGCGTCATCGTCGGAGTGGTCGTAGACAGAGATATACTCATTGGTGGAGGAAGACTCGTCGATGAAGGTCTCGTCGACGGAGATGGTCTCGTAAATGATGACGCAGTCGTCAAAGTCAACTGGGACCCATCGACGATGTGACCGTTGACGTTGTGGCAGTCGCTGTAGAAGAAATCACCTCAGGTCTACCGACAGTGATAGCTCGCGTCGACAACGCAGTCGATGGACGACAAGGAAGATCTCTCAGATGAGTTAGAGAAGCAGAAATTGGAGCAGAAGATGATTTTAAAGTCCCTTCTACCCGTTTTCTGTGGAGTTTCTCCTCAGATTTTTTCTGCTCCTATGATTTAGATCTCTTGGATTCCCCTTTGTGAGAAGAGGAGCTGCCTTCTTTTCTTTTCCTGGAGGAAGAATGGGGTTTTTCCTCAGTGTCAGAGGCTGAGAAGGTTCTGTGTCATTTATATTTGCATTCCCTGGGTTTATGGTCAGGGTAGAGGCAACAGAGAGACATTGCTTGTGGGGGTCTTCTGAGAAAAGTCTAGATTTCCCACAAGTTTTACCGGTCTTAACCGCATCGCTGCGGCGGTTATTTTTCCGCTGTGCGGCTTTTTTCAAAAAGCCGCGTTAGATGACGAGCTCAGCTCGTCATCCGCACACGACCACCGTGGGTGATGACGAGCTGAGCTCGTCATCAGCAGCGAAGGGGTTAAACAACCCTTTTTTTATCTGGCATTGTAAAAGTCACAGGAAGGAATACCTTGAGCTGGAAGCTAGGGGTCAAAATAAAAAAAATAAAAAACTGTCACTGAGCAGAGCTCAGAGAGACTCCCGATCTCACGACGTGCGGTAAGAAATCTGAGGTGTGGTGGCTCCCTGGAGAGGGTTGCTCTGAGGTCTCTGCTGTGATTGGCTGAACTTTGAAGGTTATAAAATGAGGTTGATAAAAGTGCTCAATTAAATTATCACTCTATGGAGGTCTATGTAATGTATTCAGTACTACTATTTCTACTGTTGCCATGGGTATCCAACAATGACAACAAGGAAGATTCAAGCATGTGAATCTATGAAATATACAATACTGGAGAACCACGTATATCAAGAACATCACAGGAAAAGAAAAGCCTATTATAAAATAGTCTCCAAGACTTTCATGGATAATTGCCAACCAAATAAACGTTGGTCTTGAACCAAATTGGACCAACCCTGGCATCACAAACCTGCGGCTGCCAATTTACTGCACCACAAAATAAAGCAGGGATAGGGATTGCCTGCATTTGAGGAAATATTCATGTCTACACTCGACACTGTTCCTTTACCCTAAAAAAAAGAACTCCCAAGCAAATAGCATTCAAAAGCATGCAAAGTGTATACTCTGAACTAGAGCAACACTCCAACTTGCTCAATATCTTCAAAGAATTGAAGAACTCATAATAAGGATTATGTTACATACCCAGTTCGTGAAAATCTTTTGTTCTATCTATGTAGTATAATAAAGCTCTTTTAACGTCAAGAGTGTGAAGAGCGCGTTCTGCTACAGAATCAGGTTGAGGAGAAAATGTCTGCTAACTCAACTTTATATGAAATGCAGAAATCACTTTGGGAAGGAATTTAGGATTGGTGTGTAGAACTACCCTGTCTTTGTGTAGATGAAAGAAGGCTTTTTCTAAGGTTAATGCATGTAGCTCACCAACTCTCCTCAGAGATGTGATGGTATGAGGAAAGCAAACTGGGGCAGGAGGAATCCTTGCTGGTATTACTATTCAACCACTCCATGAAAGCTTTGATTACAGGAACTCTGAATAGTGGCAGATGTTGCCTGTCCTGCAAATAAGCAGCCACTGCTGCAAGGTGCAAACAAATAGATGTATAAGCTAGTGCGGATTGCTGTAAGTGTAACAGGTAACTAATAATGTTTTGTATAGAAGATTCTATACAACAAATCTTTCACTTGGCTGCATTGCAAGCTCTGGTGGTAGGTCTTCTTACTTCTTTTAGAATATTCATACAGTCTGGTGGTAAATTTAAATGACCGAACTCTATGACTTACGGAGCCAGATCACTAGGTTCAGTTCTTTGGGATCTGCAGGTCTGATTTCTACATGGTTCTGTGTGAGGAGACTGGAGATGAGGTGTAGCTTTTGATGTGGAGGTAGTGACCACTCCAACAGGGTGGTGTACCATTGCTGACGGGCCCATGTGTGAGCTACTAGAATTAGTGTGAGGAATGTTTGCCTGAGCTTCCGAACCAGACAAAAAATGAGTGGGAGAGGTGGAAAAGCATAGGCAAATATACCTGTTCAGTTCTTCCATAGGGTACTGACCTTTGAGAGTGGGTGTGAAAACCTGGAATTAAAGCTTCGGCTTTTTACGTTTTCTGCTGTGGCGAACAAGTCTATTTGTGGGAATCCCAATTGTTGAAATTGGGAAGGAGAACTTGGGGATGAAGTTCCCACTCATGAATTTGCTATCTCCTGCTGAGAAGGTCGCAATTTGATTGTTTACTCCTGGGAGGTGTTCTGCGAGAAGATAAATCCTGTGATGGATTGCCTAATTCCAAAGGACGAGTCGACAGTTGGAGAAAGTGTGTCTGTCCTCCCTGCTTTTGCACATAATACATTGCTGTCATGTCTGTTCGGACTAGGACAGTTTTGCATACGAGGTGAGTTTGAAAAGCTTTGAGTGCTAGAAAAACTGCTAGAAGCTCTAGATAACTCATGTGGAGGCTTTTGTGTTTGTAGCTCCACAGGTCTTGTATTGTGTAATCTTGGAGATGAGCACCCCAACCTATCAGAGATGAGTCTGCTGTAAGCACGATCTATGGTATAGGATGGATGAAAGGCAGTCCTTTTGATACACTTTGTAGGTTCCACCACTGTAGAGCGCAATGGGTACAGCAGTCTACCAACACTATATTGGTTAATTGACCCTGCAACGGATTCCACTGACTTGTTAAGCCCTCTTGCAGTGAACGCATGTGAAGTCTTGCATGGGGTACAATTGCGATGCAAGATGCCATCATTTCCAGCAGTTGCATGAACATTCTGGCTGGTAAGGCTTGGTTGGACTGAAATTGTAGTATGACAGTCTACATTCGGGCTACATTGGGAGAGGTTAGAGCTTGGACTGTGTTTAAAGTGGTTCCTAGGGGGGGTGGCCAAGATGGCGGCGGAGTAGGACGTGTCTCTGAGTCCCTCCGGCGCCACGAGTCCTAAAGCTTTGCATTGCATCCTCTTGGGATCCCCCTCCATCGGGGCTTGCTGACCTCCCGACACCCTGCTGCAGCGGCGGACCGGCTGGGGGTCCTGTCTCGCCCGCCCGAGCTGCATTTCGCCGCGACGGAAGGAGAGGCTAATCCAGGCGCTGGAGTGTGCTCTAGCTGCGGGAGTGCACAGAGCGTAAGCAGCGGCGCAACGGAGGAGCTGCCGGGCGAGAGAGGGCGAAGGCGGAGCCTCGACGTACCTCGCATGGCTGAAGGAGGCACCGGGAAGCGGGACTACTGTGACACCTGGAGACCACCGCTGTGAGGCGCGGAGAGCAGGAGCCGGGCAAGGTGAGCGGAGACCCGGCTGGGCCGCCTACTAGAGACCGGGGCTTTGGGGCCTAGGCGGGACTGGTGTTCCGGTGAGACTGGAGAAGCCCCCGCAGCTCACTTGCTGCTGACGGCGACAGTGGGCCCTGGTGGAGCGAGGAGGGCCTATCACTCGTGAAGCCGGCGGCGTGGGAGTGGTGGAGCCCCGGGATAACAGGGTGGGAGCCCGGGACTGCCTGAAGCTCACTGGCATAGCCCAGGGAATGGAATGTGCGATCTGCCGACCGCAGGACGATGTCAGTTGTCACCCACTTGGAACCACGCTGCAGGAGCGACGATATTCCCAACCCTCTACCCCGCACAGACTGCAGCCTGCTAGATATCAACCACAACAAACTACAGTCTGAGCCCGGGGAGAGGGATGGGTAAAAAAGAAACAAGGGGAAGAAGAAAGATTCAATGGACCCAGTACGTCTCCAGCTCCCTTTAGTCTCGAGGGGAAGAAAGGATTGACCTCCCACCCTGCAGAGGAGAGACTCCGTATTCTATAACTGGACTTGAGCCTCCCTCTGCAGAAACAGTAACTCGTACTGAAAGTTCAATGAATAACAAGCAGTAGGGGAAAAAGTCTTTAGACTGAAAAAAACCCTTAATGGTTGCTGCATGACGTGATAAAGTTTAACTCCCACTTCCTGTAAAACCCGAAAAAACAGTGGCCACCAAACACGAAAAACAAACACCGACTAACAGCCGGTCCGTGAAAGCATCTCAAAAACACACAAGGATGCCGATAGAATCATAACACCCGGAAGTAACTTCTCCGACGTGTTTCTTCAGTCTGCACGCAGCTGCGTACAGACCCCAACGAATCCTAAAGCAAGTCCAAAGTCCACTCGCTTTACCCAGCTCTCCGACCTCCTGATAAGTTTCTCAGTAATCAGTCGTTTTCTCTAAGCACAACGAAGCCTCGCTCTGCTATCCAGAAAAGTCCATAAAAAATACACGAACACGGCGGGAAATCCCAAAAGCTAAGATCGCGAAGGGCTCATAACATGAAAGACAACGTGACCGTTATCGAAACCAAGCAAGGAATGCCCAGCCCGGCTCCAATATATATTGTCACATGGGCTAGGGAGGGATAGGGGCGTGACCATCAGCATATGCACAGAGAGAGGACTGAGGTTCCACCCTACCTAATTTCCAACAGACGATAGAAGGGCCCAGCTGGAGTGAATTGCGGCCTGGTGGGACTCGGCCTTGGTGACCAGAGATTCAATCCGTTCTGCACGGCGTCCCGACCGAGGCGCGCTGTGCCCCCGTCCTGCGCTGTTTGGCCCTGCGCGCCGGCCCTGCCCATTGCCTGACTGGGTGGTGGTTGGATTTGCGAGCTGCCCCTTCCCAGCGAGGGGCTGACTGTATTACTCCCCGGCCCTGTGGGATCGAACTCATGGGCCTCAGCCTGAAGTAAAGCACATATGATCGGTGTGGGGCCTGATTGAGCACGCGAACGCCTAGGCCCAGACGTGAGAGCGGCGCAGCGGCCTTACCAACCTCGGGGGCGTGTTGAGGAAGAAGGGCCCACTGTGGTCGACTATGGCGGCGGCTAGGATGAAGAAAGAAAAACCGGGCCAGGACGGAGTTCCGAAGAGTTCAGGGCAGGCCGTGTCCCCAGTGGCTGACAAGTCACCGGGTCGGAGTCAGGCGGAGGAACCTGCGACCAAGGCCTCTATGTTGGAGCTTTTCGCAGCAAACAAAGAGGACATTGCAGGACTGCGCACCCAGCTGGCCGCGGACTTGAGGGAGGTCCGGAGAGACGTGGACGAAGTAGGAGAACGTGTGGTCACGCTGGAAGAACATGACCTTGAGATGGGGGCGACATACACCGGCTTCAGCAGGACGTTATTAGGCTTACCGAGCAGAACCTCGACCTTCAGGCACATACAGAGGATTTGGAGAACCGGTCCCGCCGCAACAATATCCGGATCAGAGCGGTGCCATGGAAGGGTGAGGGAGCGGATCTCCGTGAGTACGTCGTGGCCCTCTTTAAGCAGATCCTGCAAGACGAGGAGGTCACGGACATTCGAATGGACAGAGTGCATCGTGTGGGCCTACCCAAGGGAACCAAGGCAACACCGCCGGACATCCTCGTCTGTGTGCATGATTTTCAATTGAAGGAACGTATCCTTAAGATGGCGCGTGACGTCGTCCCTCTGCAGTTCTGTGGACATAATCCATTGCTCTACCAGGATTTGGCGTCATCTACACTGCAGAAGCGCAGGGACTTCAAGCCGGTCACATCATTCCTGCGAGATCGCAACGTCGCATACATGTGGGGGTCATCCTTTCCAGCTCATTTTCCGCTGGCAAAACAAATTGGTTCAGGTGAGTTCGCTCACAGCTGCCATGGACCTCCTGGGTATCGAACACACAGAAGCGGAGTCAACGGGCGGTAGCGATACTTGACGACGATCGACGGATTGGCAGAAAGTGGGCCGCTCTGCTCCCAAGAAGGGTCCTGATCCCTCAGCATGTCTCCAGGAGAGGGGCGCAGCTGTAGCCTCCGTGGCTCTGGTTACGGAGGCCGCCCCGGATGATGTCTCGGAGGTGCAGTGAGGCCTGAGAGGGTACACAGATAGCGTCGGAGGGGGGGCATCCCCTGAAGGTACTCTAGTATGCACTGTTCGTTGAGTGAGTCCCGTATCGGGAAGTGTAAGACTGTGGACTGGTACCTATTCCCCTTGCCTTTGTGGCCTGTACTACGGACTTGCGTACTTCACTCTGTCTTTTTCTACTTCAGTTTGGTTGTGTTATGGGGGGGTTCGGTGAGTGTGTTGGGGGAGGGTGAGTGCAGGGGGGACTCCGCATCAGACCTTTACCGCTTGTGCATTTCTGCTCCTTTCCTTCATGCTGATGGGTGCGTGCTCTGAACGCTTGCGCGGGCCATGCTCGGCCCTGGATTTGCCTCGGGGCACATGCGATGCAGATCTAGTTAGACTGGGATGGCTAGGGAGCTGAAAGTGGTGAGACTTAATGTCCGGGGACTGAACAATCCAGTGAAACGCTCTGCTGTCCTGTCCCTACTTGAACAGTCTCAGGGCTCGACAAATGTACTCGCCCGCTCGCAAATGCGAGTGAATTCTGTTCAGGTCGAGTCAGTTTCAAGGCCTACTTGACCGGCCTGGCGAGTGCTATCTGGTAGGTGCAGTAGCATGTGGAAGGCTCTAGGTGTCAGCATTGCGGTGCGGTGCGTGATGAAAGGCTTTAGGGGGCAGCATGTTCATGCACGCACGCACGATAGGCGGAGTGCAGGTGGTGCGGTGCGCAGTGAAAGTCTTTAGGGGGCATCATGCACACACTGCCTATTGTTTGGAGGCCAGGGCCGTCAATCTTGTAGCGCGCGAAAGCGCTACCAATGACAGCCCTGGTCTGCCCCGCTCTGTGCTGCTTAAAGTGCAGCAGTGACGTAGCACGCCACCACACGCGCTCTCCTCTGTGGAGTCGGGACTCAGGGACAAAGTGCAGGGCGATTTGGCAGAGGTGAGTCAGTTTTAAATTTCTTTTCATTACACGAGGCTCCGTCATGTCTCACCTTCACAGGTCAGCCTCCGAGTCTACGTTTTCCTTTTTCAACAGCGTTTCAGGCTTAGCCGTGTACTGTTACACATCGGTTTCTTTAAACTGCAGAGCTGGGAAAACTTATCATCATGGTGCCGCTGCAGGGTGGGCTGAGTTGATTCAGTAATCTGATTCAAATCGCATATGTATTCATGAGGACCGCTGTGAGTTATTGGATGCTTGGTTAGTGCCCTTCCATTTCTAGTTCTGTGCAGCAGTTTCATCTTAGATCCGAGTTTGTCATTGCTCAATGGGTGTAATTTACGATATGTGTTTCCTGTCATCTTCATTGCTTGAATGATTTGGTAATCTGTATTTGTTATTAAGATGAAGACAGACACATACTGGTGACTCAAATCTTTTCTTCCTGCACAATTAAGGTGACCAACAACCTGTCCGCCACTTCTTTTCCTCTTGCCCAATGAAGTGTGCCACCTGCCTGCTGCTACTTTAGGACAGCCCGTAAATTTAGTTCAAAGTCCAAAGTCCGTTTTTTTGTTTAAATATTTTAAGAATGGCATTTGTCTCCTCGTTTCAGCACTTCCGGTTCGCATGACAGCCAATGCAAAAACTCTGAACATAAACCGGGAGTTGTCTGTAGTGTGACCTAGGATTGCTTTTAATGTCAGGACCTTGTCAAATTCTGGTTGGCTGAACAGAATTCATAAGTGCTTAATTTGGCTGGAGAGTCCGCAAGTGCCTGTGCTTTGCTTAAAACACTGCCCAACCTACTCTGCTGCTGGTGAAAGGGAAAGGGAACACAGAGGTGTGGTAAATAAAATTTACCTATGCGGAATTTCTATGCGGTAAAGTTCAATAAGAATAACTCAATCAAAAAAAATGAGAGGCAGAGTCCGTGGCATCTGAGTTTATAAGGGTTTTATTCCATAAAATGGAATTGGTTCGAACCAGGTATCATGTTCCATCACCACGAAGGTTCAGGAAGGGATAGACAATGCTTTATTAACAGCGTACAATATATATAGTAAATGCATGTAATGGTGATGGATACAGAAGGCGTAACAGCTGAGAGAAAAGAGATAAGAACACATGTACGTAACAGAAGGCGTGCACGAGGGCGTACACGGAGGTGTGTGCTAGACAACGTCACATGAAAGTGTCACAGGTGGGTGGATCCATAGAGGAATCCTGCAGTGTCAGCAGAAATATATGGCAGAGATGCGCGCGCAGCAGCATGACGTGTGATTGACGTGGAACTGGAGGGTGAAGGGGACTTGACATTTAGCACTATACGTGGAGACAGGAGTCTGGCGTGTCAGAACAACATAAACCCAAATCATATCTAATATCTTGTGTTTGAGGAACTGTAATATCTAGAAGGAAAGGTCTCTCGGGCAGAGGTTATTCTAAACTGACTGCTAGTATGCGACTACGTGTCTACGTGTAATGCGAGGGGGCCATGGGCCTACCATGGTAACGGGAGCAATGAATTACTTGCATGGAGACAGTAAGGCCGGGCCCTTTGCTCTGCAGCTGGGGAGATGTTTTCCTAAATCACTAGACAGGAATGTATTTTCGAGGAGCGGAGCAGATAACTTGAAGGCAAAATACAGTCTTGGCAGGCAAGCAGGCCGAGCCGGGCACCGCTCGCCGCACAGGGAGTAGGGTAAGGGTCATGGATGCAGATCCAGGCTGCAGTTTTCAGAGGCTGAAGGCAGAAAAGGCTCGATGGCAGAAATCAGGGCCTAGCTCGCCAGAGCCAGGAAAACGTGAAAGTGCACCATGTAAAGACGGTGGCACGGCATACTTAGGAACTGAATATTCGACCCATTCATGGTGGATCTGAAAGAGGACATGTTAACGTTGGACGCAAATGTATTTGCGTCTTCATAGCTGGTTGTGGAGGGAACATACATGTACTTAAAGCACGTACATGGAGCCGTTGGGGTCTACGTTAGGGGACACAATTGACCATAAAAATTCATATTACCTCATTCCCTCCTTGTCCCCTACGGACCCTTCATGATATATCGATCTTCATTAATCCATCAATTTGTTCATATAACATCATTTGCTCTTCCTTTTTCTGGCGGGATTTAGAACGTGAACTTGAATGAGGAATACATGATGTGGCGCACAAGCCACAGATCGCTGGCCCACATTGCAAACATAGGCAACAACTGAACACTATGAGAAGGGCTATTCCGAGGAAGGATAAGACTTTCCATCCCCAGGCTGATAACACGCTCCAGAACCAACCGGACCAAGTCCAGGTGCCTGGATTCTGGTGTATCTGACTTGCAATCTTGTGGAGACGGGTTATGGCTCTATATACTGATGGTGCGTTTTCTGGAATGAAAACACAGCAACTCGATCCGATGACTCTACAAGCTCCGCCCCTATCGGCCAGGATGACGTCAAGGACAAGACGATTTTGAAGAACAACAATCCGCATAGCAGACTGCTCCTCCGTTAAGTTGCCTAGGGCGGAAGTAGTTTCATTCACTACTGCTTCGAGGGTTCTGGTTAATTTACGTATCAGTTTACTATTAAAGACAGCACCTAAATAGGGAAAGAAACCTTTATTGAAGTCTGTATACTGCTCCCATGCCGTTTCAGTGTAGTCGACAATCGGGAGATCTCTCTTGGATCTATTGTATACTAGATGGTGTTCCCTATGATAATCAGGTGGAGCTAGGAAAACAGGTGGCAGAAGGAATGCAATGTAACAAGTACCATCCCAATCTAAAGGTAAGCATATATATGCTGTATGACCACAAATGAAATAGTAATGACGGGAAGCTTTGAATGTAGACTTGCCTTTATCACTGAATTCGATCACAGTAGTACATTGACTATGACCTAGGTGTACGGAACCATTCTTTCTGACACATAATTCACCTTTGACTGGTAATACTGACATTGTGGGCAGGACTGGTTCGGCTTCGGACTGGACATTCAGAATCATGAGGTTAAGTGTAAAATTACCTAATCCATATACTTCGTTTTCTAGATCAGTCCCTGTCCTTTGGGGAAAAATGTAAATGTAAATGTAAATGTATTTGAGCTTATATAGCGCACAGCTACCCAAGACCCTCCTTGTCAGGGAAACATACTTTATGCAAAACTGTATTCAGATTTCCCCATACCCAATTGCCCTGGTAAACCACGGAATCAGAATCTAAAGAATTCATTAGACTAAACCATGCACCACAGGAACCATTATGTGTGAACGGGTACGGAAAGAGGGGCATAACTCCCTTGTACCTCTGATAGGGAGGGAGTCGGCCACATATCCAACAATTGGTAGCATTGCTGGTCTGATGGAAATGATGTAACATACTGATGAATGTATTGTTGCGCAGCGCAAGTCGGTAAGATAACTCGTGCGGGGGCAATTCACTGAAAGTATGCTCGAAAGTGTTATTTGAAGAAGAATGCGCACGTGTGAAAATAGGAAAGTACATGTGTAGCAATATGCTTGCAGCAATAATCATAAGACTCAGAAAAACATAATCAATAATGTCACAATGCAGTGACTACGGAGAGATTTACAATATTCATGTTTCTTGATCTGTTTCTGTCTATCTCTCTCTCTATTGGGGTCTAGTCGGTACATGTCAGGAACTTGTCTAACCGATTCACCTAGGGGAGGACTTAAACAATTAAACTGTCTGACTTGCTAGACCTCAACTTCATGCGAAATTCTTGAGAAGGAGTTTTCTCTACCAGGGGGAGTTTAGTATCAGTCTCTGGAAGGGGGCAGGGCTGGGAGTCTAGTTTTGGCTGTAGTCCATAGTGTCTCTTCACATGACTCGAGTGGAGCCAGCCCTTGCGGCCCTCCACTTTTACTGCTGTCCTTGTTGTTAATAACACAAGCTTCGGCGCCTGCCAACGGGGCTCCAGCGGACTCCTCCTGTCGAAATTCCGGATAAAAACGTATTCTCCAGGGACGATCTCGTGTGGCTTCACCTTGGTGTTGTCGGGAAAGGCTGCAGCTACCTGTGAACGACATGATTGTAGTGCAGACATCAAGGAGGCAAGGTAATCTGTCAGCATATTACAGTCAACATCTGTTATTTTACGAGGCAGAGGCGTCCCCCACATATTCGGTGGCCTACCAAAGACCATCTCATACGGGGATAGCCTTGTTCTTGAATGCGCTATCATTCTCATGTAAAAGAGTGCAACTGGTAAAGCTACTATCCAGTCAACGCCTTTCTCTCTACAGATCTTGGCAAGGCGAATTTTCAGGGTCTGATTACGACGTTCCACGAGACCTGCTGCCTCGGGATGTCGGACACAGTAGAACTTCCACCGATAACCTAGCAGGAGTGATACCTCCTTCATAAGCTCGGACGAGAACGGCTGACCATTATCTGAGTATACGATACGGTGCAAACCATACCTGGGGAAGAATTCACGTACCAGCTGCTTGGCAGTGGTCGGAGCAGTGTAATCTGGGACTGGATATGCTTCTGTCCATCGGGAGAGTGCACATACAACTACGAGGACATATTTGAATCCTCGACAACGTTCCATCTGGATATAATCCATCTGAAGGACTTCAAAAGGGTGATCGGGAGGATGAAATCCACCTTGCTCTACGGGAATGCTTTTACCTGGATTAAACTGACAACAGATCATGCAAGTACGCACTTTCTGTTTGGCTGCTGCTCGTAAGTGCTTATTGAACCAAAGGTTTTGAATACTGTCTAACATGGCTTTTTCTCCTAAATGTGCAGGACTATGTACTGTGTTAATGATAACTTGAACCATAGAGTCGGGGAGAAACCATGTGGCTTTCCCCTTCGTCATCCATCCCTGTTCTGTCTGGATCCCTCCTAGTTCAGTCCATTTCTTGATTTCGTCTGGGGTAGCATGTGTCTGTATGTCAATTACATCTAGGGCGGGATCCTTAACTGTCATGCAATGTGTCAGTGTCGAGACTACTGTCTTTGTCAGGTCAGTTGCGTGAGTCTGAGTCTGAGCTGTATGTTTGGCCGTTCGATCTGCCAGGTCATTACCCTGGGAAATGGTGTCTGTGACTTTCGTATGTGCCTTACACTTCATGATGGATATCGCTGTAGGCAGATGTATTGCATCTAACAGAGCTTGAATGAGGGGACCGTGCTGGATCCTTTCTCCGTGAGAGGTCAAGAAACCTCTCTCTCGCCAGAGTACACCGAAATCGTGTACGACTCCGAAAGCATAACGTGAATCTGTATATATGTTAACTTTCTTATTCTTGGCTCGAATACAGGCTTGAGTCAGAGCGATGAGCTCTGCTGCTTGGGCTGACAGGGTGTCAATACGATTCGTTTCTATGGCTTCAGTTTCTGTCGTTACTGCATATGCGGCTAACTCTCCTGTACTGTTTTTCATACATGAACCATCCACGTAAAGTGTCAGGTCTGGATCTGGTAATGCAGTGTCTGTCAAGTCTTGTCTGGGTTTCGTCGTAATGGTAATGACTTCAACACAATCATGTGCCAAAGGGTCTGTCTCACTTAACCACATGGCTGCTGCGGGGATTTTTGCGCTGTGCTGCAAATTGCTATTTTGGTGCAGTTATGACGAGCTCAGCTCGTCATCAGCACACGACACCCGTGGGTGATGACGAGCTGAGCTCGTCATCAGCAGCGAAAGGGTTAATGGCAGAAGTGTAGCAGGGTTCAATGTATTGCAACGCCTGATTTCTATGTGTGGCTGAAACAATGTCAATTCATAACCTGTCAGTCGTGCTATAGTCAAGTGCTGAGTCTGTGTTCGGTTTAAAAGAACTTCCACGGAATGTGGAACTTGTACTGTCAAGGGATGTCCTAACACTATGGAATCACTTTGTCTGATTGCTAGACCTGTTGCTGCAACTGATTTCAAGCACGCAGGCAGAGCCTGGGCTACTGGATCTAATGTACTAGAAAAATAAGCACACGGTTTGTGTGAACCTGCTTGATCCTGGGTAAGTACTGACAATGCAGTACCTTCACGTTCTGTGACAAAAAGTGTAAAAGGCTTGCTGTAACATGGTGTCGCTAAAACTGGTGCTTGACATAAGGCTTTCTTCAGATCGTCAAAAGCATGTGTATGTTCCTGAGTCCAAGGGAGGACAGTCGATGTCGCTGCCTCCTGAGTTGTCAACTGTATGAGTGGCTTGGCTAGAAATGCATACTGAGGGATCCATTGTCTACAGTAAGAAGTGAGGCCTATAAAGGCCCGTACCTCCTTTTGTGTCTTGGGTTGTGACATGCTTACAATTAACTGGATACGGTCAGGTGTTAGCTGTCTCCCCCCTTTGGACAGCAAGTGCCCAAGGTAAACCACTTGCTGAACACAGAATTGCAGCTTCGAAGGAGACACCTTGTGTCCCTTGTCAGCCAAGAAATGTAAAACTTTCAATGATGCTTGTTCACATTCTGGTTCACTACGGGCGGTGATCAATAGATCATCGACATACTGAAGTAGAGCAGTGTTGTCAGGCATGTGAATACTGTCAAGTTGTCTTTTCAATGCTTGGCTATAGATGCTGGGGCTTTCTGTGAATCCTTGAGGTGCGCGTGCAAATTTGAAGCTTCGGCCATTTAAACAGAATCCGAAAAGATATTGGCTTTCCGGATCAATTGGGACACTAAAGAAGGCGTTCTTCAGATCAATTACAGTAAAGAACGTTGCCTCTGAATCAATAGCTGTCAATAATGAAGAGATGTCTGGAACCACAGGGTACTGTGGCACAATGCATTTGTTCAATTCTCGTAAATCGATCACTAATCGATAAACTGGAGGGGCATTTGGATCAGTACGTTTAAGAATTGGAATGATAGGGGAATTACATAGATTCAAGTCGGTTTCTACAACCACTCCTTGTGCAATGAGCTCGTCAATGATTTTCAGTAAAGCCACAACAGCATCTGGTGGTAACTTGTATTGTCGGATTCGTGGTAGTACTACTCCTGGCTTGAGTGTGACACGATATGGAGTGATGTGCATACAACCTACATCAGTGGGGCCTTGTGCCCATAAATGTGCAGGAACATTCTGTAATCTGGGATCAATATCTCTCAACACATAGTGACCCTTAAAGTCACGCAAAAATAATCTTACTCCTTCCGGAGAACAACAAATTACAGCTCCTAGAGCTTTCAGTGTCTTGATACCTAATAAGTTTTCTGGACATGATTTCGTGAGCAATAAATCTGTAGTGCGAGACAACGGGCCAACTGAAAGGGGAACTGGTTTCGATACTTCGTTTACAATAGGCTTTCCTGAAAATCCAAGGGAAACATTCTGTGAGCCTGAGAGGGGTGCCCCTGGAACCTCGTCGTGACTGATTGTTGTTCTGCTTGCCCCGTGTCAATCAAAAACTTTCTATCTTTTCCTAATACTTGACTATGTACGTAAGGACCCTCTTGATCCACAGGAACCTCAATAAGAGGCAAGACAACCTCCCTCTCTAGGCTGTTTCATGTGTATCGCTGGTAATCGGGATAATCAGTCTGTGCATACTGGTACATCTGCTGAGTGGTATGTTGTGTTGCGGCAATCGGTTGTGGCTGTGGTACCGCTACGGTCTGTACTGTCTGTTGTGGAGCATGCATAGGCTGTACATTCTGTGGTACGTGTTGTTGGACCTAGTCTTGTCTAGGTTGACGTGGTCTTTCTTTAGTTTTACCTGTAGATATATTGTGTTTCAAGACTGCACAATCGTTTACATAGTGACCTGGCTGTTTACAGTAGTTGCATGTCCCTTTAACAGGAGCTGCTGAATTATTAGACTGTGGCATACCCTTTTTCTGACCGTCAGCTGGAACTGACTGTGCAACTAGCATTTTCATTTTCGTGTCTTTCATACGTCTTTGTTCGTGATCATGTTCTTCTCTAATTCTGTTCTGGTGGTACTGTAACATTTGTAACATTTGTGAAGGCGTGTTTGCTTGCCATGTGCTCTCGACTTTCAGTACACGATTCTTAACTTGGGGCAGGGAATTCTCGACTAATTTAGATACAAAAAGGTGTGGGTATGACTCGCTAAATGCTTTCAGACCACTATTAATAATGAAACATTTCTCAAATCGGGAATAAAAATCACTAGTGTCTTCGTCGGGTTTCTGTTTGCAGGCTGAAATTGCATCCCAGTCCTCCTTTTTAGTTGCTAATAATCGTGGCAAGACCTGTACTAACAATCCTGGTAACGCTTTAGTTTTGTCCCCAAGACCCAACCCTGGGGTTCGGCCATTTTCTTCTGTTTCTAATGCAGCCCAATCAATCTTTTTATCTCCCACCTCCCATTCTTTTTCTTTGAGTTTCTCGTAAATACCGGCAGGCAATAACACTTTCAATATTTTCATAATGTCGGGATAGGTATAATCTCCCATGAGTAACATGTCTTTTATTTCACGGTGGAAACCTGCAGGGTCTTTATCATGACTGGGCACTATTTCCTTCATTTCCAATAATTCTATTTTAGTTATGGGCGTGTATACATACACACGTGTAAGGGTGTTATCATCATTCCTGACTGGATGTACTTCTCGCAGGGGATTCTGTCTGTCTATGTAAAACATTTTTCTTTCTGGGGGTGGAGCTGGAACAAACTGTGGATTCAAGAAGGCACTATATCTGTGTCGATGTTCTAAAATTACTTTAATTAAATCGGTACCCAGGCCTCTCCATTTATTCATGAGTAACTCTATTAGTACATCAGGTAGGGGACCTGGATCAGAATGTTGGCTTTTATACAATATAAGGAGGTGTTGTATCATGTACATACTAGCTAGTCGCTGTTCGTCTGGGGAAAGATTCAAAAATGTTTGCGCTAATGCGTCATCATTATATTTATCAGGATTGTCAGCCCATTGTACTGCTGACCTGGCTAATTCTTGTTCATCCATGGAATTGAGTACATGGTACCCCATTCGTTCTTGAAGTATTTTATCGGTAGCCTGAAATAGATGTTCAGGAGTCTTCGGATTTGACATAGCAGAGTGAAAAAGTCTCTTGCTTTCTGGACGTAACGTTTTATTAAAGGGTCTACCCTTTCCTACATATGCCATTGTTTCTATGTCTTCTTCTAGCTCATACTCCTCTGAGGATTTAGGCTGGTCATTGTCTGCTTCATTTTTAGCATTCTCTCATGAAATACTAGTATTTCTTTACGGATTTTTCTGTACATGGCCTCTATACAATTCTTTTTATCATGTTTTCCGTCTGCAATATTCTGACCCCATGTAGTTAGAACCTCCATCTCTTCTTTATTTACACCAGGCCTGTCTCGTTCTCTTATGAAACAGTTTATGAGGAATCTTAAAATCATACTTTGAATGTCTACTTTCTGATGTGCCATGGCCTCGTGAATACATTCCTGACCTTCCCCAGTCTGAACAAAACAATATATACTGTCTAGATGATTTTTCATTCCTGGAAATAGAACTAAAAAGTTTGCAGCACGTCTTATACGTATTGAGGCTAATATCATGCAACCGTCCTTGCCTGGTACCGGATCATATCTACAGTCTGTAAGATACTCTTTAAGCTTTTCAATTGGGACTGCTTTCGGGGTACGTTGCATTGCTAGTTCTCTAATAGTTAATCGCTGTACTGGTGGCGGGGTATGGTAACCTCCTGATGCACCTCCTGAGGCGGAGGCTTGAGCATCACCTGTCTGTAGGGCCGTGTCAGGCCCAAAAGGATTAATCGGATTAATAGGGGGGGCAGGTAAGGGTGGAGGAAGCAGACCGGGAGGGGTAAGCTGTTGCGGACCTGGGGGCTGATGATCAGGGGGCGGGTTACCGTCAGCAGGTGGCACACGGGCTGGCATACTAGCATATGCGGGAGCTACATCATCCAAGTAGGATGAAATAAAAATGTCTGCTGCGGTCTTGTGACGTAATTTAGTCGGAACCAATGGAGGGGGCAGATCTTTCGGTATTTCCGGGGTCGCCTTAGGCAGGCCCTCGGCCAGGACTGGATACAATCCTGTCATAAATGCGTTACTCCGTCGATCGTGTTGTTCCATTCTAACTCGTTCTCCTTCCTCTAGTAGTTCTTTTTCTTTGGCTTTTTCAGAATCCTCTCTACTTTTCTCTGCTTTTCTGAGTGCTTTCTCTGTCCGTCTGTGTGATTCTTTACGCCATAGTTCAATGGCATCTTTCTGTGACTGTCTGGCTTTCTTTTTCCATAATGCTTCTTCTACTCTCATGATGCACTCGGCATCCCATGTCCCTGTAGCGGGCCATCTCTGATTCTCTGCTAAATCCTTAGTGTAATCCACCCACAAGTCGAGATATAATACAGCGTCTAAGCCGTGTTTGTGGTACATAAAATATCCGGGAGTGTCCCTGGGTGGGATGGGAACAGCTTCCTCGAGTATCCCTTTTCTAGTTCCTATCTGTCTCAGTTTAGAAAACAGTGGCATTCTGAACCTTGATACTTGATACTTGATACGTACTCGGACACAACTAATACAATAAACACAATAATGAAAATCAAACAATCACTCATACCACGACATTAAAACACATTAAAACATTTTCGGAAACGAACAATAACTTGATATACTGCTAAACAGTACAGATACACTGCTAAACAGTGCAGACCGGGTCTGTGTACTTAAACCCGTCTTGACCGGACACAAATTAATGCACCCGTCTAGATGCGTCCCCAGCAACGGTACTCACCGGGAAGCACGGAACGGAAGGCCTCGGAAACTCGACACTGGACTGGACCGGACTCGACTCGACTCGTGACGTAGGTACTTCGGAACTTCGGAACTGGTGGGCCTCTGAACACCTCGGACCTTGCTCTCTCGGCTGGGCTTTGGTCGGGATCCTCCGCACTCCTCACCGCCTCGTCTGGGTGTCGATCGCAGCCTCAGTCACCTCCGTTGGCCTGAGGGAGATACAGGAAATCGTGCGGGTACGCGTAATTGTCCGTCACGGCTGTGGCAGGGGACTAGGCCTGCAACGCACCGCCGGCGCGTAAGGTGAGGAGGGGTCCCTGTTCGGGCGCCAAATTATGTGGTAAATAAAATTTACCTATGCGGAATTTCTATGCGGTAAAGTTCAATAAGAATAACTCAATCAAAAAAATGAGAGGCAGAGTCCGTGGCATCTGAGTTTATAAGGGTTTTATTCCATAAAATGGAATTGGTTCGAACCAGGTATCATGTTCCATCACCACGAAGGTTCAGGAAGGGATAGACAATGCTTTATTAACAGCGTACAATATATATAGTAAATGCATGTAATGGTGATGGATACAGAAGGCGTAACAGCTGATAGAAAAGAGATAAGAACACATGTACGTAACAGAAGGCGTGCACGAGGGCGTACACGGAGGTGTGTGCTAGACAACGTCACATGAAAGTGTCACAGGTGGGTGGATCCATAGAGGAATCCTGCAGTGTCAGCAGAAATATATGGCAGAGATGCGCGCGCAGCAGCATGACGTTTGATTGACGTGGAACTGGAGGGTGAAGGGGACTTGACATTTAGCACTATACGTGGAGACAGGAGTCTGGCGTGTCAGAACAACCTAAACCCAAATCATATCTAATATCTTGTGTTTGAGGAACTGTAATATCTAGAAGGAAAGGTCTCTCGGGCAGAGGCTATTCTATACTGACTGCTAGCATGCGACTACGTGTCTACGTGTAATGCGAGGGGGCCATGGGCCTACCATGGTAACGGGAGCAATGAATTACTTGCATGGAGACAGTAAGGCCGGGCCCTTTGCTCTGCAGCTGGGGAGATGTTTTCCTAAATCACTAGACAGGAATGTATTTTCGAGGAGCGGAGCAGATAACTTGAAGGCAAAATACAGTCTTGGCAGGCAAGCAGGCCGAGCCGGGCACCGCTCGCCGCACAGGGAGTAGGGTAAGGGTCATGGATGCAGATCCAGGCTGCAGTTTTCAGAGGCTGAAGGCAGAAAAGGCTTGATGGCAGAAATCAGGGCCTAGCTCGCCAGAGCCAGGAAAACGTGAAAGTGCACCATGTAAAGACGGTGGCACGGCATACTTAGGAACTGAATATTCGACCCATTCATGGTGGATCTGAAAGAGGACATGTTAACGTTGGACGCAAATGTATTTGCGTCTTCATAGCTGGTTGTGGAGGGAACATACATGTACTTGAAGCACGTACATGGAGCCGTTGGGGTCTACGTTAGGGGACACAATTGACCATAAAAATTCCTATTACCTCAGAGGTACCAATAGAAACTGGAAGACATTTGCTTTAAGGACACAGGGCTGTATTAATGTTCATTTCTTACTTTAATAATGCTCGTTTCTCTAAAATGTAATGATGGGAGTACTGACCTTCCAGAATAGCTAACTAAGCCGTTCAATGTGGACGGGGTGGGAACGGGCGCCGTCTCTGTGCTGCCATAAAGACCCATAACTACTGGACTCACTGGCAGCCAGGTTTGATGTCATCAGGGGTGGATGGATGCAAATGAGAATGTCTTTGCCAAGGATGTGGCACACAGAGGGTTAAGTCTGGTTATTTTCGCTGGCCCTGTCCTTGCTCTATTCCTGTCCAGAGCAGAGGGTTTCGGAGGAGAGAGAGAGATTGCTGCCCAGTGCCTGGATACTCTTGGGTATAAGGCACTAAACAAGTAGTAATAGTCCAGTAACCAAGTTCACAGTGGCACTTCCTGTGAAGATCCGGACCACGTGTTGTAGCTTAGTCACCAGTTCATCTTAAAATAGCATCCTGTCTGCTAAACTCAAAGTGTAATACAGTGCATCGGTTTGTATTTTATGCAAACAGCTCAGTGGGCTACTGCTTTTGCTGTAGAGAGCCTTGTGTAACCTGCAATTTTAATTTAGCCTAGGAGTCCCCATCAAGAAGGTTCATGGGCGGGGGACAGCAAGGCCGAACTAGTCAGAACCTTACTGTTTTTTTCTCGGTCTTTGGTTGGTTGCTAGGATTGCTAAAAACTGCTTCTTTGGGTAGTAATAAAGACTAGGTGCTGTAAAGCATTTGCATGTAATAGGTCTCGCATTTAAGCAAGTTTAAGCTATTGGCATTGTAAACGACACTGCCTTTTATATTTTAAAAACAAAAATAAAAGGCACCATTGTTATTTGCAATGTCAATTATAGCTCTAACGCGCGTTAATGCGAGACCTATTGCATTGCAAATGCTTATAGTTTTCTTTCCTCTTATCCTGGCGCTTTTTCTGCTAAGATCTATAGAACTGCACCACTCAGGTACAGATCTCCGGGGAGAAAAAATAGGAGTTGAATGAGGTGTTATTCTCTGTGGTAGCTCTAGGGGTGAGGTGTAGGGAGACACATATTTGCTTATTCTAGTCTGCCCAGCACAGCAAGATTTAATCTAAGTGATGTTGTGGTGACTGTCTCCTTCAACTATTTTGCTTTTATCACATTGCTAGTGTTCTTTTGTGACCGGCCAGTTCGAGATTGTCTGTTTGGCATTGTGTTGAGAGTTGCATTTGCTTTTGGTGTGGGACCATTGTGTACCTGCATTTTCAGTTGGTAATATTGCTTGGTGTGCCAAGCCCTAGCGGTGTGTGTTTTTGTGTGTGTGCGTATGTATTCGCGCACTTGTGCACACATTCTTCCTGCTGCTGATGCAGGGTAGTCTTTGCCTTTCTCCCTCCAAGGTTGATAACAGTCATGGGTACCAGTGATTTGTGTGATGATCCAAGAAGTGATTTGTGTTTTGTGCGATGCAACTACTTACAGTAACTTATTACGCTGCACTGAATTTTTTCCTTTGGTCTTAATAAGATTCAATATATTTTATTGTGCATTGTGAGTTGAAAATGAATGTCCATGTTGTAATGAATCTGTAAAGCGGTATGTGCAAATTTGTTTACAGGTCAGACTGTCTGTGCTGTGCCCATATAAACTCACTGTTTAAAAAAGGTTTGCTTGCCTTTTCCCAGATGAAGCGCAATGTGGAGAGTTTGATTTGGCTGTGTTGCACCGTAGGTTGCACTTTTATAAACGTCCAAACTTCTGTCAGTTATTATCTGAAGGTAATGGAAATTAAATGTCTTCCCAGAGTTTATACTGCTGCAAGTTGCATTAGAACAGGTTTACTAATGTTGTGTAGTTTATTTGTATGTTTCCTCACCTTCATTGCTTGATTTTGCTTGCAAGACAGTGTGACCATCACCTAAGGTGCGGATTGTGCAGATTGTGTGACCACTTGACTAATTACCACCCAGTTTCCCCCAAAAAAGTTATTTAGGCCCAGAGTTAGGCTTTGGGAGGGGGAAGCGTCAGGCAGACCTTTTAGTTTTACTGACCAGGTATAAGCCTCCCCCATATTAGAACCCGGCTACTCAAGAGCAGACTAGTCTCAATAGTGAGTTATTTCAGAAGCTGCACTAGTGTTGCACATCGTTCAGTACCATTAGAGCGCATTTCCAAATTGGGGTGCTTTTGTGCGAACCTGAGAGTGCCACACTGAGTTACAGATCTGATGCAGTTAAAAATTTATATTGGAACCATTACCATCATATATTTTATTAATTATTGAAAGCAAATGTTATAAGCCAGTATTGTAGTTTGTACAAACTTCATGGAATTTCTAAATTAGTTACAGCGAGTTGTTGTTTTTGATTCTAGCTCAAAGCGGACAGAAGCAGTGAGTCAGTGCTGGCTAACTACTGAGGACAAGGCAGACAACAGGCAGAGAGTGCAGCTGCAATGGCAGACATCAGGTTGTGGTTGGCCGGAAAAACCACTGGAGCTAAAACTCAGATGAATAATGCAGGAGAGAGTTCAGCAGTTGGAAAAAGGAGATTAGAAGAAATCCACCAAAAGCAAAGGGAGTATGATAAAAAAAAAAGAGAGAGTTGTACAACAGAAATGGCTTGAAGATTTCAAGTGGGCAGTGATTGAAGAACAGGAAAGTCATGGAGCTGCTGCTGACCTAGTTGAGCCAGGTTTTAAAAAATCTCAAGTTTTGTATTGTGGAGTTTGCAGGAAATTTCCTCATCTTGCAGATACTATGTCTTCCCTATATATTGGTGTGACAGAAAAATTCAAAAGGGAGACGTTGGAATGGCACCACAAGAGCAAATTGCATGAAAAATGCATATTACATGAAGCTGCAATTCAAAAGCCACAGGAGACCTGCATAGCCAAATCGATCACAAAAATGCATGAAAAAAATATCCGGCACTTAAACATTTTATTTAATACAGCCTATTATATTGCAAAACAAGGTGAGGCTTTTATTAAGTTTCCAAAACTCTGCTCACTGCAGAAAAATAACAATCCTGAGTGGAATTTCGAAAATTATATGACTGATCATGCATGCCGTAACTTTGTAATAGCAAATTTCCGAGACCCTAAAAATGTCAATTCGATCCCAAATAGAAAATGCTAGGTTTATCAGTGTTCTCACAGATGGGTCAACTGACAAAGGAATTCAGGAACAGGAACTTATTTATGTACGATTCGCTTGTGAAGGCACCCTTGTTACCCATCTGTGTGAAATTGTCAGCATGAAAAACTCCACTGCGTCCGGAGTGAAAAATGCTATTATGGTTGGCCTGGAAAGCATGGGCATATCTCTGGATATTCTGAGCCAGAAATGCATTGGTCTGAATACAGATGGAGCTGCTGTGAACCTCGGTACTAAATCTGGTGCTGTGAAGCAGCTACTGGACGAAGTCTCCAAGCATTAAGGATGGGACAATTGCAATCACATTGCAGTTGTGCACTGTGTAGCTCACAACCTAGAGCTTGCTGTGTGTGATGTTAAAAAAAAGAGTTCATACATATCCAAATTTGAAGAGGTGCTCAAAGGATGTTTCAAACTATATTATTATTCACCTAAGCGGAGAAGGGAACTTAAAGAGATAGCTGATAATCTGGAAGAGCAGTTACAACATTTTGGTGGCTTGCAGCAAATCAGATGGGTAGCAAGTCAGCACAGGGCAGTAACAGCGCTTAAGACAAACTGGGAAGCTACAGTACTTCATCTTGAGCACCTTGCTACTGGTACTGATGAATATTCAAACAAAGCCAAAGGATTGCTTCATGACATGAAATCGGAGAAGTTTCTTTATTTCTTGCACTTCATGATAGACTTTACAGAGCTGCTTCAGCAAGTGTCTAAGGCATTTCAACAAGAAGATACTCTTATTTCTGAAGTTGCAAGAAGAAGCGAGGTGCTTCAACAGAAGCTAATACTGCTGAAAACAAAGCCAGGAAAAGCACTAACACAATTTCAATTGCTTTTTAAAGATGGAAATTTCGCAGGGGTCCCGTTACTAACACAGGCAAAGCCTGCTAGAAAAGGCAGCTCTAATGAAACTAGTGTCAAGGAAGACACTATTGAGTTAATAGAGAATGTGTTTGTTTAACATTTTTGATTTTACTTTGTGGCCAGACTGTTGAAAAGATTAGAGTTTTTGGGGATCAAGAATTTGAGGACCTTGTACAGTACTACAAAAAGGTACTTACTGATGAAGAAATTCAGTCTGCCCCTGGAGAGTGGCTAGATTTTAAACTGTACGTCTTTCATCGGAGGTTGTTGCAGCCTGTATCCCTCTTCACTCAGCTATTGAAAAAACGCCCAGAAGAAGTTAAACATGTCCTTCCAATTTTAGAAATCACGCTTTCCATCAGTCCAACAACAGCAATATGTGAACGGGGGTTTAGCAGCATGAACCGAATAAAAAATGAGCTCCGTACGTCCCTTAAAAGTGACACCATGTCTGCTTTAATGCGAATCCAAGTAGATGGGCCGGAGTTAGACACTTTTGATCCAAACCCAGCCGTTTTGCATTGGCTTTCAGCAAATCCAGGAACAAGACATATTATGGGCCACAAACATCCTTGTCAAAACAACACTAGTGTTGTTACTGACTCAGAAGATAGCGACTCAGTTTAATGCTACTCTATTCAAATCAGCACCATTTTCCTTAACAACTGTGCATTTTTGTGTTTTACCATTCACTGTGGTGTCTGAATACTTCTGACAATTTGCCATGGTGGCAGCTGTTTGTCTCCTTTCGAGACACTGACTCCCCCAGTCACAGACCTGTGTTGAATCCATCATCGTTCTTTAGTTCACTGTTCGCCACCCCAGTTCAGGACTGGCTATGCAAATCAGTCTTGACCAATTTATTAAATAAAACTTCTGACAATTTGCCATGGAGCTGTTTGTCTCCTTTCGGGACACTGACTCCCAGTCGCAGACCTGGGTTGAATCCATCATCGTTCTTCAGCTCACTGTTCCCCACCCCAGTTCAGGACTGGCTATGGAAATTAGTCTTGATGACCCCTGTACCTCATTGGAACAGTCCAGCCCGAACTGCCAAGCCATGGACTCCTGACCCGGCCCGTGGCACTTTTTTTCATACAAATTAAACACTGCCACAGCTACAGCAATGTAAATGAAACTTTGAGGACTTGGCAGCATAAACGGATTACAAAATGAGCTACATTCATCTGCTGACGGAGCGCTAATGCTGTATTTTGAAAGAACAAGCACTGACTCTGGCCATAAAGTTATTTCAAAGGGAAGGACAGAAGGCAGCGATCTGAAGAACGCAAACCTTAGCCTGAGTCTGAGCATCAGCTTCCTCACTACAAGTAAGTGCCAGCCTGATATGTATACATGTTAAAGTTAAGGTATTTTTTTTGCCATGTATGTTCGCAGAAACCTTCCTCACAGCACTTTGATACACACATAGGGAGGTAAATGGATGAAATTTGCCGTTTATTTGGGTGGCCAACGTTTTCCTGGGTTGTTGGCGCTGCAAATGTTTTGAAAAAAGTCCATTATGCGATCAATTGTGGGTCGAGTGCATTGCTGTTAGGTCGAGTGGAAAAGTCTACTCACTCGACCTGCAGGTCAAGTGAGATTTTTTAGATTTGTCGAGCCCCGAGTCTGGGGGTGACGTCTGCCTCCTACAGGAGACGCACCTCCTGCACAAGGACGAGCGTCGAATGTGAGATATGAGATTCCCCCTTCAGTTGTGGTCGTCTGGCCCGGCTAAGAAAAATTGAGTTGCCCTCCTCATCAGCTCCCGGATGCGCTGTAAGGTCTTGACTCATCTGGTAGATATACGGGGGAGGTTCCTGGCGGTGCGGGTACAGTGGGGGGACACGATTTTTCCCATTGGGTCCATGTACGCACCAAACACACAGCAGGAGCCCTTTCTGCGCACAGCTTTGGCCCAGGTCCTTGCTTCCCCTGACGCTTTCCTCTTGGTGGGGGGGATGGGGGACTTTAACCTTGTAATGGATAAGACTATCGATAGGTCGGCGAATAGGCTGCACAGCTCTGGGTCCTGGTCAGTAGAGGGGAAGCAGTGGTTGGCAGATGGTGGTTTGCATGATGTGTGGCGGCTGCAACACCCCCAGGAGCGAGACTATACATATTACTCGGTGGCACACCAGACATACACGCGCCTTGACCACTTTCTGGCTTCCTCCGCCCTGTTGCTCCACCTTCACGATGCGGATATTGCCCCCCGATCCCTCTCAGATCATGCGCCCCTGTCGGTCATGTTCACCCTATGCGGCGCGCGCCCTCCCTCAGCTGGCTGGCGGTTGCGCGACTCCATGCTTCGCACTGACACTGCAGTAGAGAAGATCAGGGACACTATCATGCATTACTTCGCCGAGAACCCCATCGGAGAAACGGCGATAGCATCTATTTGGGAGGCGCTGAAGCTGGTGGTTAGGGGGAACTTTATTGCTTTGGCAGCCACATACTCCAAGCTTCGAAGAGATAAGAGGGAGGAACTGGAGAGGGAGGTCCGTGGCTTGGAGGCTGTCCACAAATGTACTGGAGCCCGCAAGGTTTGGAGAGAGCTCAACCTAAGAGGCGCATGCTGAAACATCTGGACCTCGATAGGGCAGAATATGCGTTACTGCGCCTGCGTCATAAGTTCTGAGTGGAGACAAGGGGGGTAAAATGCTCGCGCATCGCTTGCGGTCCCAGGTCCAGTCTCGTGCCATTGCCGGCATCCGGGACCACCAATCTGTGTCGCGTACCACTGACACTGAGATCGCCGAGGCCTTTCGCCATTTCTACCAAACCTTGTACACAAAGGAGGGTTCACCGCCCGCAGAGTGTGACCGGTACATCGCTGCGGCTGGCGTTACCCCCTTGTTGGAGAGTGCAGTCGAAGATCTGAACATGGAGATCCGCGTGGAGGAGGTCATCCCCGCCATTGCCCGACTAAAGTTAGCTAAATCCCTCGGGCCCGATGCTTTCTTGGCACAGTTTTATAAAACCTTTTGCCGGGAATTGATTCCGTTTCTGACCCTCCTTTTTAATTCATTCCTGGAGACGGGCTCGGTCACGCCTTCTATGTCGGATGCTGCCATAACGGTCATACTTACACCTGGCAAGGACCCCGCTGATTGTAGTTCCTACCGGCCAATCTCTCTCCTTAACATAGACGCCAAGCTCTTCGCGGGTATTCTCGCGTCGCGACTTAGCCCCCTTATGGATGCAGTGGTTGAACCGTACCAGTCGGGCTTTGTTCCCAACCGCCAAGGCAGTGACAACTCCAAGAGATTGCTGCACCTGCTGGATGGAGTCCACCACGCAAAGACCCAGGCCTTCTTTCTATCCATCGATGCGGAGAAGGCCTTTGATAGGGTCGAGTGGGGGTTCCTTTTTCGAGTGCTATGGGCTTATGGACTAAAGGGCAATTTCCTGCGCTGGATCCAGGCCCTTTATGCATCTCCAAAGGCGGTCATGCGGGCCAATGGCTGTAGATCGGCGCCATTCTCTATCACCAAGGGGACACGGCAGGGGCGCCCTCTCTCGCCACTCATGTTTGCGTTTTATATGGAGCCCTTTGCTCAACGTGTCAGATCCCATCCAGACATTGCGGGCATTCGTTTCGGAGCGGACGAGCATAAAATAAGTCTGTACGCTGATGATGTTATCCTGGCGCTACAGAACCCTGCTGCCTCTCTGCGCTGCCTCTCTGCGGAGATTTGGGCTTTCCATGCCGCGGCTGGTTTTAAGGTCAACTTCACTAAATCTGAAATCGTTAACATTTCGATCTCACCGGAGGAGGTCGCTGACCTGCAGCAGGATTTTGACTTCCGCTGGACACAATCGGACATCATGTACCTGGGCATCCGCCTTGCGTCGACCGTGCCCCAGACGCTTTCCTTGAATTATACCATCCTGGTGGAACATACTACCAAATCTAACTCCGCTTGGTTGCGCCTCAACCTGTCGTGGTTTGGCAGGTTAGCGGCCATCAAAATGACTCTTATGCCCAGAATACTTTACGTCTTTCCAATGCTCCCCCTTACACCACCGAGAGGGGCTCTGAAAAAACTCCAGGGCTTGCTGAATGGATTCTTCTGGGACAACAAGCGCCCCCGTGCGACCTTCGCGACAACCACACTCCCTAAAGCCGCTGGCGGTTTGGGCTTTCCTCATCTCACGGCCTACTTTCAGGCCGCCTGTCTACGCTTCGTGGTTGAATTTAATAGGCCGGAATCGAGTAAACATTGGTTACTCATGGACCAGACAGTGGCGGGTTGCAACATTTGGCGGGAACTCTGGTTGCCTTGCAAGGATAGGGCATGGGGATTATACTCCTCGCCAGTTGCGTCACCAACACTTAAGGCATGGGATCAACTGGCAATTCGTAAAGTTTTGACTACCTTCCCCTTCACCCATGACACCGATTGTGGACAATCCCGCCTTTCCCCCTGGCCTTGCATCCCCGGTCTTTCATCACTGGCGAGAGAAGGATTGTAAGAGGGTGGGTATGCTTTTTGATCTGGAGGGGCTTGTCCCCTTTTCGGAGCTCCGGTCTGAACATTCCCTAATGGATGGGTCGGATAGTTTTGCCTACGCGCAAGTAACTCATTGGGTGTCACACCCAGCCAATGTGGCCTTGATGTCGCGGTCCCTCACAACCTTCGAGCAATGGCTCCTACGTAAAAAGAATGACCGGAGCCTTATCTCTGAACTATATGCCATGTTCCTGCGTGATCCACAGCGGCGACGTACATAGGCGCAGGTGCGTTGGGAGGTGGAGATGGGGCGGCCACTCTCAAAGAAGGAGTGGGAGCAGGTATTCTACCGCCCACATCAAACGACAGCTAACAGCGGGTACGGAGTCGGCCTACAAGGTTGCGACGTACTGGTACTATACACCGCCGCGCGTTGCATCCTGGGACAGGGCTAAATCCAGTCTTTGCTGGAGAGAGTGCGCTATGTGGGGCAATCTCCTGCATTTGTTATGGCACTGCCCTAAGCTAGAACGTTATTGGAAAACAGTTCTTGATGAACTAGACGCTGCGTTCCAGATCACATTGCCTAGGCTACCAGAGCATACACTACTAGGCCTCCCACACCCTGCCTGCTTCCCTCTTCGCACGCCGCTAGGGCGACAAATTGCACTAGGATTGCTGACTGCACGACAGGTCCTGCTAGCGTGCTGGGGCTCCCCGGACGTCCCGGATGTGCGTGACTGGTTGATGCGCCTGTGGCATGTCTTGGCGATGGAACGGCTCTCCTTGAATATGGATGGTAGAGGGTCCGAATATGCTTCCCTGTGGGCTCCGTTTCGGAGTCTTCTATCTAAGGAATTCAGAGAAGTTACATGCCCAAAGTACCTGCAAATCCTACAGCTTATTCCCCTGGATCCGATGGGGGCTGTTCCAGGGCCCTAACTTCTGGGGCCGGGTCTGCTTGGATCTGAGCGGTGGGTGTGATGCACGGACCTGAGCTGATGGTTGATGCGGAGTGGGAAGGGAGGGTGGGGTGGCATGGGGGGGATCGTCTAGTGGAGAAGGGATGGAGGGGGGTGGGGGATGTGTTCTTTGTTTTCTTTCTTTGTTCTGGCTGGTTTTCTTTTCTATGAAAATTGCGGTCTCTGCTATGCCGGTGGGGAATGCCTATGGTTTTTACTACGCAGGACCGCCCTCCGGGTTGTAGGTCCGAATGCCGTGTTTCATTACTGCTTGTTTACGCCCTGCCGGCGAGTCGATGTAGGCAGCTGGGCTGTGTATGAAGCTAACTTGCCGCATAATAAAGTGCTTGATTCTAAAGTGGTTCCTAGGTAAAACTGCATCTGTGACGGAGAGCAGGTGAGATTTTCGTGCATGGACCGTGAAGCCTAGTTGATGAAGTAGGTATTTTGTGCTTTGTTTGTGTTGTTGACAGTTTTGGCAAGTGCTCGCTTTGATGAGCTAGTCTAGATCGGAGAAGACGTGAATATGCTGTCTTCTGAGATGAGCCGCAACTACTGCCAGACATTTAGTGAATACTCGGGGCACTGTGGTTACTCCAAAGAGAAGTACTTTGAATTGGTAATGCTTGCCTTCTATCATAAATCTGAGGTATTTGCGGTGAGCTGGATGAATTGTAACATGAAAATATGTGTCTTTTAAGTCTAGAGTAGACATAAAATCTGCCTGTAAAAGTGGAAGTACCTGTTAAAGGGTCACCATGTGAAAGTGTTCTGACAGTATATAATGGCTTAACTCTGAGATCCAGTATAGGTCTTAGGGAACCGTCCTTTTTGGGAAAGAGAAATACAGAGAGTAAACCCCGGAGCCCTGGTACCGTGTTGGAAACAGCTCTATAGCTCCTTTCAGTAAGAGAGATTGCACTTCATGTTTAAGCAATTCTAGGTGTTAAGTAGGCAATTAGTGAGGTTGAGGTGGAATGTTTAGAGGCTTGCTGGTAAGCTCAAGGCAATAACCATGTTGGATAATTCCAATCACCCATTTGTCTGTTATAGAGTGCCAAATAGGGAGAAATTGTTGAAGTTCTCCCCTGACAGGTGAGGTATAGTCGGGGGAGGGGGGGGGGGGGGTGGAAGTGTGTGCAAGTTACTGCTTATTAGGCGAAGGGGTGTTAGGCAGTGTGTTGCCCTTACCCCTAGAGTTGTTCCCTCTATAATCTCCTCAAAAAAAGCCTCTTGAGGGAGAGGACTGGTTGTTCCCTTTGTAGGTGTTGGTATTCTGGGCTGAGTATGTGGCTTTGGACCCTCCTCTGTAAAAGGAACGATGAAAGGAGTTTCTGTTTGAAGGAGACTGGAGCGCTCCCATGGATTGGGCCACTTCAGTGTCCGTTTTAATTTTTTCCAATGCCTGATCTACTTCAGGACTCAAAATATGTTTCTTGTCAAATGGTGTGTTAAGAATGGATTGTTGGACCTCTGGTTTAAACTCAGAGATCGTTAACCAAGCATGTCTCCTAAACAAAATGCTAGTGTTGACCTCTCTAGCTGCAGTATCAGCAGCATCTATAGCACACCTTATGGAGGAATTTGAAATGAACTTACCCTCATTTACTAAATCCTGCGGTTTCGCTTTATTTTCGTCCGGAAGATATTGAAGCAATTGTTCCATTTCATCCCAGTGTGCCACGTCATACCTGGCTAGAAGGCCATGTGCATTTGCAATGCACCATTGATTTGCAGCTTGAGCAGCTATGCGCTTGCCAGAAGCGTCTATTAACTTAGACTACTTATCTAGTAGAGGAGCTTTCCCTGATCTTTGGGAATTAGCCCTCTTAAGAGCATTTTTACACGACCAGTAAATATAGTGGCAGCTGGCCCTTGATAAAGACAGAGTCTGTTGGGCAGGCTTTACACTTTTTGTCAAACCTACGAGTCAAGTTACGTACTCGTACAGGGTCCTTAAAATTTTTATCAGTGTGTCTTATTATGCCCTTAAGCATAGGAAGTGTTTGTGATGACCTGTGTGTGGATTCTAGGGTTTCAAACTGAGGAAAAGAGTCCTTGTCTGCATCTATTTTGTGTCATGACTCCATTGTTTTTGCATTGCCATTTTGTGTCAAACACCTCTGCACGACCCTCCTGGTAATTTCTGATGTCAGTTGAAATTCTAGCTGTCACGACCACCATGTCTTTCCTGCTCCTTGTGGTTGAGCCAATTTCGAAAAAGGGGAACCAAGAATTGGCCTCACCACCCTCGGACTGAACTCCTGCACACCTCCATCCTGTTTCGCAAGACTTGGTCACGCCACCGTCGGCCCAGAACTTGTTTCTTTCACATATCCTGTCGTTCACGAACTCTGTTCTCTCACGTACATATACTGTTTTGCAGCAGCGGTGCCATTGGGGCTTAGGGGCGTAGCCCCACCAGCCGCATGGACCAGCCGCTGCACGTTTAATTAATTGTGACTCACTGTATAAATAAAATTTAAATGTCAGGATTTATGCCGGGAATCCCGGCAGCACCCGACGGAAACGGGAGTGCAGCGGGCTGGCTGGGCCGTGCGGCGGGGCTGGGCTGGGGGCTGGTCTAAGTGTGACAGACAGTACTGCCGAGACACTGGATACTGCGCAACTACTGCTCAGGGCAGAAACTTGCCCGAGCATGCGCATGTATGTTCCCCCCATGCTGGCAATAATGACACGGAGGGTGCTGGTTAACAGGAGCCCCGGAGTTATCAGAGGGGACAGGGCGAGCAGTTAGTGTGCCCCCCAAGCCAATGGCTTGGGGGGCACACTAACTGAAGCCAATCCTGGCGCTGCATGCAGCGCCAGGATTGGCCGGTCACCGCACAACCCGGCAGGGCAATCCATCATTGGATGCCGCGCGTGGGTGGATCACAGTTACTGCACAATGGCCATTGCCAATCACTGTGCCTGACTTCTTGTAGTCTGGCAGTGATTGGCCATTTGCGGCGCTGCTGGTGACGACGTGGTTGGTTCCGCCCCTGCGACTCGCCTCGTGGTGTTCTTCTGCTGTGTGGAGACTGGAGTGGTCGGTGCGCATTCTATCTTGAGCTCAGCTGCTTTGCTCCGACTCAGAGTCTCATCGTCACTGCCACGTAGTATACACTAACTGTACACACTGTAGAGACGGAGTACTCTCGAGAGACATCTCGAATGGAGAGTGGGAGCGCCTGGCGCTGACAAGGTAAGAGGGCCGGAGAGCTTCAGTTTGAACTCTATTCTCACCGGGGGCTAGTGTTTTCGAAAAGAATAGGAAATAAAAGGTTAGAACGCACATCGATGGAACACAAATGTAAACATGAAGCAAAGGGCGCCTTAGATGCTGGAATGTCACAGATATAGAAACAGCTAGGATTAACAATTGGTGGGGATAATAGGGGGCACTGTCGGAGACCTATGTTCAGCCCTTTTATCGAGGGTAGAAAGGAGTGGGCATCAGTGGTGCTGAGCCAGGAGAGCACGCAGTTTCTCTCACATAGCAGCAGGCTGGCCTAGAGGTAAAATGAGACGGATGAATGAAAGGCCAGTGGGCCTGGGGAGAGGTACCACAGCCCTGATGGCCTGCGTGTCAGAGGCATCAGCCTGTGCTTATATCACACATTGGACAAAAGGGCATGGACCATCCGATCAAATTCTTCGTGACATTCTTGAGTTGGCAAAAGGTAGAGAATACCTATCTATACTTGCTGGTGCCCTCTTCTCACGATGCCCACCGGTTCATCCTTTGTACACTATGCACAGATGAGATTCTTATAATGCCACCCAGTACCAACATCTTATGCTGCCCACCTCTACTGACCTGGAGCGCCCTTAGGGGCTTTAGAAAGTTATTTAAAACATGTTATCATGTTGGCAAAGAAGGGACACGAGGGCGCAGCATGGATGTGCGGGTAGTTTTTAGCCAGAGAAGGTGTGGGTACTCTGGTTGTCACGAATAAAACTGCTCACCTGGTTTGGTAAAGACCAAATATTTTCCTGTGTATTTCTAAACACGCTGGTTAGTAAAGGACCCCAAGCACGTGAGATGCAGTGAAGTGCCGGGGATCACATGGGGTGGCTGATTTGAGAAGCTATGATTAGAAAGCGCGTAGACAGATTTCATATCTAGCTGAGAAGCCACTACATCACATCCTCTCTCTCCCCGTGTATAACAGAGCTTACTTGCTCATCCCTACAAGCGTTTGAATAAATATGTCTGTTTACTCAGCATTCACAAATTAATCTCCCTTCAGGTGTCCAATTAACAGGTGCTATAATAATGGAAGTTGATGGTATTCACCAGCGAAAGCTCAAGTTGCCACATGCCAGGCTTGGGTAGCTTGCCCATTTTTTAAAATAATGCACCCAGGGATTTCCAGGCTCCTAATTAACTAAAGGTACATTTGCAAGAATGCTAAGAATACAACCAGGACTGGACGGGCTCCTTCACCTGACAAGCGATAACTTGACAGCACTGGGTATTTTTTTTTACTTTAGGTGGCTAAATGGAAATCAGTCTTGGGCTATACTGGTGTATTCTGGGAGTTGTAGTCTTTCTTCACCTCAACTGAACCAAATACTCCTCCTTTACAATGGTTTGTATAAATAAATGTCAGGATTAGGAAATTGTGTCCCTGGTGACACAGAGGCTATGTTGTAAAGTTCTAGTGAGCAAAGATACTCACTATTGTGGAGAAACATTTCCATTATTCACCAGAGTGTTCTCGTTCCTGGCGGTGACCTACTTTCTTATTTCAGAAATGCTGTTCCATTGATTTACGCTATGTCGACGTCTCCAGGTCTCCCTTCACCTATCCCTGTGGATAATGGTGAAATTAAGCTTTTTATTCACAAATCGGCACCCACTATGCGCTTCGATGTGATTTTCGTGAAAAGAGTCAATATGGTTTTAAATTTTCGATCTTGTACGAGTACATTTGCTTGTTCTTGTGGTGAATGCCTCAAAGTGTCTATTCTCGAAAATGATACCATCTAATTTTTGACTGCATCTGATTTGATTTTGGCAGCGCTCCTGTAACGAGCAAGTTTCAGCTGTCCGGGTGCGGTGTGTAGTGGAGGGTACTTTAAACTGCAGGCATCTGCCAGAATAGCTGTACGGGTACCTGGTGGGGTTGCACAGAAGTTATGTGAAGCTGCTTGATTACCTAACAGATCATAGTTTACTTGGGAATGTCTGCATGTTGAATCATGGGAACTGAGATGATTAAATTCTTAAGAAGGGTTTTTACAGATTTTCTTGGCGTTTCCTTGGTAGTAACACTACTTCACCTGAAGGCCAAGCAGTCCTTCCACACACTGTACCCCCGGAGGTAATATGTCATTACCTCACACACTATTTTCGTTGTTTTGAGAGTCATTTCAGATGGGTCATGTTGGCTGCTCAGTCTCATACAAACTGTTAACAATTCTCAATAAATGCTTAGGAAGATTGGGAGAACTTAGTTGAGCCTTACCAACAAAATGCCCACCTTAATTTGCATTATTAACTAGCTAGTGTAGTGTGCTCCTCATCGGCAGAAGCACATGCACTGGGACACGTGGCAAGACTTTCTCTTTCTGACCGCGTGTTATAATATTGCCCTGTCATGTTGTTAAAGTGTTCCGCAGCCAGTTGGGGCAAATAGGAGATACTAGCCCGATCGCAACTAGCAATTTCCCTGTGATGTCTCATCTACTTCTACTGGCTCTCACGCTTGGTGCTGTATAGCCCACGAGTGACGAACCCTATAAACCCTGTAACCATATATGTATAATTAGATCGTCTAAGTAGTGGGATGAAGAGTAGCTGTTAGATTTGGGTGGCACACTGTTTTGCAGTAGGTCATCTGTTTCATTGATTTACCACATCTTGGGTTATTGTTCGTCCACTTTATTGATTAGACACCATTACTAGTGTTCCCCACAAACCTCTGTTCTGACCCTTTGTCCGCTAAGTTCCTTCTGTGAAATGCACCTGATAGCATTTTTGGGTAGTTTGATTTGGTTTCCTTTATTAGGTTTCACCTGCACAATCCCTTGCCTGTGCTTGAGCAATCTATTGTTTTCAATATAAAGCTAAAAGGGACCTACATCCCGCCTCCTCTCTTTCCCGATTTCTCATGCTCTCCTCCTCTCTGTTAGTAGATCTCCCTGCCTCCATTTTACTCTGGCACTCTGATGCCTTACAGTTCTCATCCTCGGAAACACCCGGTTTTCTCCCAGTAACAAGACTCCCTTAAAGTGGTCACATGTATGTCATGGCGGCGAGTTCTTGTACTTTAACCTTGTGTGTGTGTGCCTCTGTGTGTGTGTGTGTGTGTGGCTGTGTGTGTTTGTGGCTGTGTGTGTTTGTGGCTGTGGCTCTGTGTGTGTGTGTGTGTGTGTGTGTGTGTGTGTGTGTGTGTGTGTGTGTGTGATATGAGCTGGAAACCCACATCCCCCAAGCAACACCTGCAGTGTGAGAGACAGCAGTGTGTATGAGAGACAGCAGTGTGAGAGACAGCATTGTGTGTAAGAAAGACAGCAGTGTGTGAGAAACAGCAGTGTGTGCGGGAGAGACAGCAGTGTGAGAGATAGCAATGTGTGTGTTCTAGGGAGAGACAGCAGTGTGAGAGAGACAGCAGTGTGAGAGACAGCAGTGTGAGACACCTTTTATTTATGTTTTGGTTTTTAAAACATGAATAAAACGCATTGTTATTTGCAATGTCAATAGCTAAAACTCACGTAAATACGTGACCTATTGCATTGCAAATGCAATAGGTCTCGCATTTGCGAGAGATTAAGCTATTGCCATTGTAAATGACAATGCCATTTATCTATCTGTTTTCAAAACCAACACATAAATAAAAAGTTTGTCATTTACAATGCCAATAGCTCTAACTTTTGCAAAGGCGAAACCGTTGCATTGTAAATGCTTGTTGAGAACGGAGACAGGAAGATGGACTAGGAGGTAATGACCTGGTTACCTACTCTCAAACTTCATTTCTTGGAGGCGAGGCCTTCCTGTGCCAGCAGTGATGCCCGCCCACATACACCTTGTTTTTATGGGGATTGGTTTCTTTTTCTTTCAGAATGTTTCTTTTATTTGTTTTGTATTTTCATGAAGTGATCATTCCATGGGGCATATTATCAAGCACGGCGTTAACATTATCGCCGCTTTAGCAGCAGAAAACTGCCGCTAAAGCAGCGATAATTGGCTTGATAATACGCCGTAGAGAATGCCAATAGAAGCCCATGGTCACACCAGAACATGGGCTTCTATGGGAATTCACAAGGGCGTATTATTAAGCACATTATCACCACTTTAGCGGCAGTTTTTTGCCGCTAAAGCAGCAATATTATTAACGCTGTACTTGATGATAATATGCCCCCTAGTTCCTCCTTTACTAAATGCTGTGATATGGCAGCCATCTTTGGGAAATATTTTTGACTCGCTAGGTAATGTGTTTCTGTGGAGCAGAGGAACTGCTCACTTTGTGTGGAGGAAAACCTGGACTTGGAGCAATAAGGATTACTCGTAAGTATCTGGGTCGCTGTTGGTAGAGAGCGTGATGGGTCTACATATTCATACACTGCCCACTAGTACCACCTTCTTACATTACCAGTAAGTACCTGCTTCTTACACTGTTCACAATTGCCAACTTGTGACACTGTCCACCAGTACCATCTTCTTACACTACCAGTAAGTACCTGCTTCTTACACGGTTCACAAGTGCCAACTTGTGACACTGCCCACCATTACCATCTTCCTACACTACCAGTAAGTACCTGCTTCTTACACGGTTCACAAGTGCCGACTTGTGACACTGCCCACTGGTACAATATTCTTACACACCAGTAAGTACCTGCTTCTTACACGGTTCACAAGTGCAGACTAGTGACACTGCCCACCAGTGCCATCTTCTTACACTACCAGCGACGACTTCTCTTCGAATCGGACTTCTTTTTTTAGTGAGTAATATGAGTTATTATATATCTTGTGGAGCGGAGGACATATTGGTAAATTAATGTCATGATGAAGTGTTCTTCTGTCTCTGGTGTGCATCGTAAGGCGCGCATAATCATTGCCAAAACTTACACAGCAGCACGAGAAGCGCCATAACTGTTGGGCCTGCTGAGAGATGCCTTCCCTCCCCCTGTCGGCTGCTGTAGGCTGGACTGACTCAGGGTGGGATGGGGCTGCAGGTTTAACCCCTTCGCTGCTGGCCCGTTTCCGCCGCTGTGCGGTAAACAAATGAACAGGGGCGGGCCATGACGATACCCAGCCGTCATCAGCACACGAGCACTGTAGTGCATGACGGCTGGGTATCGTCATCAGCATGCAAGGGGTTAAGGCCTGGCCTACCCTGCATTACGAGACTCCCAGTTTGGCAACGGAGTCTCGTGATGCAACGGACCGCGTTGCTATTTTTTGGAAGTGTCCGCTCTCCCAGCAGGTGCGGGGGAAGATAGCTTCGAAGAGATACTGCTGGCCTGAGTCTGCTTAACACCTGCACCAACAAACCAGCACCCCTGCACTGCAGGTGTTAAGCAGCACGAGCTTCGTGTGTGCCTATGACTATTTTATACTTCATGCTGCTCGTTATTAATAACATTTGACATTTGCAACATTTGCGTAATTGTACCCTTGACTTTGGATTTCAGTCCTCTTTTGTGAACAATTACCTGGTTTATGACACAGACTATCAGTTTAAGGAGCACCTTCATTTTAAACTCCCACATAAAATACTCGTCAACCAAATTAAAACACGCAAGGCTGTCAAAGGGGATTATGGGTTTTGCAGTCCCGCTGGGAGGAGTAGCAATTACAGGAACCTATGTCAAAATTAAGACCAGCCTGTGCAATCAGAGCCCTGTGGCTTTGTTACAAGCCCATTGTTTTACCCCTTGTCTGTATCTGTTCCTGCGAGCATTTGGGAGCACAATTTAACCCCTTGTATGCTGATGACGATACCCAGCCGTCATGCACTACAGTGCTCGTGTGCTGATGACGGCCTGGTATCGTCATGGCCCGCCCCTGTTCTTTTGTTTACCGCACAGCGGCGGAAACGGGCCAGCAGCGAAGGGGTTAAATTTCGCTTTGTGTGCCATTAATGTTTAAACTGGACAGGTTTTGTTCTGTTCAAATACGAGGCAATGTGGTAGATGAAGACAAGTATTAACGATGTTGGCAGCACGATTTGTATGCAAAACAGTTTTAACTTTTGCAGTTCTTTTTTATATTGTCGGATTGATCATCAGGAAGGCAGCATGTTCTGAGAGTTTTTGCGCCATAATGTTGACAAATATTTATGCACCTCGGCTGGTCATTACAACATTCATACATTGAGCAGATGGCTTAGAAATATTATTTTTACTGTGTATATGTTATGAAAGTGATTTGTTTTGCATTGTGTCAGTCAGTCATGTTTTTTATGGCTCTTCGCCACGCGACGCTTTTATCGTTTTCCGGAAGGAGAGGTGTCACGAAGCAAGGACATCTGAGCACTGCGCAACCTCCCCCCCCGCCCCCTGTTCTTGTTTTGAATATGGTGGGTTCGAGGGTGGTCTCTCCCAGCTAAATTCAGTCTACAAAAGATGTATCTGTCGCCCCATTAGTAAGTGAAGGAACAGAGAGAACTGGGACGACATTTGTCCGATCGGGAATAAAGACATGATGATCAAAAGATGTCTGTTGTTCTGTGTGCCAGGGGGACGGTTGTTCTGTGTGCCAGGGGGCTGGTTGTTCTGTGTCCCTGGGGTGGTCTGTTGTTCTGGGTGCCTGGGGGTCTGTTGTTCTGTGTGCCTGGGGGTCTGTTGTTCTGTGTGCCTGGGGGGGGTCTGTTGTTCTGTGTGCCTGGGGGGGTCTGTTGTTCTGTGTGCCTGGGGGGGGTCTGTTGTTCTGTGTGCCTGGGGGGGTCTGTTGTTCTGTGTGCCTGGGGGGGTCTGTTGTTCTGTGTGCATGGGGGTCTGTTGTTCTGTGTGTGGGGGGGTCTCTTGTTCCGTTTGCCTGGGGTCTGTTCTGTCGGCATGGGGGTCTGCCCGATGGTATGTATGCATGTGGTACTGTAGGTGTGTTAGTCTGAGAGTGTATGGATGTTTACATGCATGTATAATCTGTCGAGTCAACATGTGCTTGGATGGTGTGTATCTGTATTTACTATAAAAGTCAAACACATTCGCTTTGCCAATATTTGGATTTCATCTCACTTCAAAAGCAAATTTAAAGTCTAATTTTACGACCACTTTACCTCTCAGCCTTGGTCATGGTTCCTCTAGAGATAACAGATGCAGAAATCTGACATTAATAGAAACAGAGTGGCTGGCTTTTACCTGGTATAAATGCTATCCCCAAGGCCTGTAAGTATGAGTTTTTATGAAATTGCATTTCTGCATGTTGCCTAGCTGCAGGGAGAAGGTTAATATTGTTGTGTAGATATCTCAGTGCACAGGAGGCTGTGGCAAATTACTCAGGACATAAATACAGTGGGGAGTTCATTGCATTGATTGTAATTCTTTTCCCAAACACATGTAAACTCAAACCAACAAGCAGACAACCACATCCACTCACTTATTCTGATAATGGGAAGTTCCAGGCTCAAGCATGCGTACCGGAGGGCCCTAGAACAAGTGAGGTGCCAAAGATATAAAGACAACACTCCTAGCATTACAGAGTAAAGCTCATTCTCTTTCTGGTTTTTCAAAGCTGTTCCGCTTCGAAAAGGGTCAGTTCCTCTTGAACATTCCACAAGAGTGACTCGCAGAGTAGCTACAGCAAGAGTCACGTGCTGCTTCCTGGGTGTATAGGCCTATGGGGAAGGCATATGAGTCATCAGTCATTGCTTCATAGGTTCCTCGCAGTGACCGTGTGTAGGACATGTATAATTTGATCATTGAATAGTCATATTGTATGGCTAAGCAGACCTTGAAGTTCAGATTTTTTTCTTTTTTGAGTTTTATATAGCGCGAACTAGACCTGAGACATTGGGTATCAGAGCGCTTTACATGAGCACCAGTTTCATTATAGATGAACACCTTCATTTTTTAATTGGTAGGCACGGGGAGATTAAGTGATTTGCCCTGAATCACAGGATCTAGAGTGTTGTTGCTGAGACTCTAACCAGGTTACCCAGCTTCGAAGCCGACCGCTCTAGCCATAAGGCTACATCCTCTCCCCTTGATTGTTGATTGTAGTCAAATGGTCACAATTATGCAGCTCTCCTGTACGGGTCGCTCATAGCGTTCTATTTACTTAATAAAAAATGTTTGGGGAAAACAACAAAAATGTTTGCCCATATAACGTTATTTTGTATTGCACGTTCTTTAAATGCCATTGTCGACGTCCACCATGCCGCTGTGCTTTTTCCTTGAAGCACATGTCTTTTCAATGCCATCTGAAATTCCTGCAGAGATTGGATGGGCCACATATTGGGTGATGTGGAGTTTCAGTGTAGAAGGACAGAGATGTAAAAGTCCCAGAACTAGGAGGCAAACATGGTGGCTTCGGTGTTGTTTGAAGGTTGTGATTGGTGGATCTAAGGTTCTGATCTGGTGTGTAGTATGGTGGAGTGTCAGAGAGGGTGTCGGGAGCCGTGTCATTTGCTGATTTGAAAGTTGTGATTGGTGAATCTGAAGTTCCGAGTTGGTGTGTAGCATGGTAGGGTGTCAGAGAGTAGGTTGAATGCCATGTCATTTGCTGATTTGTATGTCCATGTAAGTGGTTTGAATACGGTCCTGTTCTTGAAAGTGAGCCAGTTGGCCTGGTGACAGGATTCAGTCTGAGCATAATAGGACGGAATGTATGAAGCTCTGTGGTTATACTGAATAAGCAGCTACCTATGTTATGCCATCTATTAATGTAATAACTGCACTTTCACAATTGCTTTATTAACCTTTCTACTTTCTCAAATTTGCTTGAAAATGCACGATTTTTCTTCTTTTTTTTCAAAATTTCCTTGGGGGGGTGTGGTTATCCCCCCAAACCCCCCTTTTGGGGTTTGGGCTCGCTCACTGCGCTCGCACGGTGCTGAATGCAAATCACTTTGTGCCCCACCACTTTCAAATGTCACCCACCGCCCCTGCTGTTTTGCAAGACCTGTCCGTAATCTTTGTACCATCTGTTGCAGCGCCCGTCCTGCCTGAACAAAGAATGGTGTAACTGCATTTTTTACTCTGGGGGCACCAGGCCCCCACCCAAACTGGTTTCTTAATGTGGGAAATGTGTACATAAGGCCTGTAAGCTGCAGAGTGAGGCAGCAGCCTCCTCTGTCTTGTTTTTGACAAGCTTGGGACTCTGTTCCATTGCCCGGGCTATTCGAATAAAACGTGGTTCCTCCTACAGACGAAGGCTCCTGCGTCTCTTTTTACTAAATAAGGAGGGTATGGAAGACTTGGGCAGTTCCCCCGCCACCGAGACCCAGTAAGTGGGTATAAACGGTTCTTCAAATGGCACCCGAATAGGGAGTCCACAAGCACGAAGGTCAGGCCCGGTGGATGTGAGTAGGTGCACGGAGAGACTCCAACGGAAAGTACCCTACCCGAGGGATTCTTGAAGCCTGGTAACCGAACGACTCGCCCGCTGTTCCTCCCCACCCGGTCTGGGCCATGTTACTGCGTCCTCGCTGAAGTCCCCTAACAAAGTGATTTCTGGAGCAGGACACAGCCCTACGTCTACAGAAGAGAACTACCCCCGTCAGGTAAGGGTGGGCTGATCACCCACAGAATCTGTATGATTCTGCTGTTATTGACTTTTTCAAAAGTCAAGCCAGCGAGGTGAGTTTTTAAACCCGCTGTTGTTTCTTATCTGTTTACAAGCATGCCGGTCAGTAGTAAGTTTAAGAAATTATGTTGTATATGTGCGCAGGAGTCCCAGCTGGAGGCGGCCTGTCCGCTTCCTCCAGAGGGGACCCTTGGTCACACCATGTATACTAAACATGGTCCTTCTGCTATAATGTTTACCCCTTTTTGGACCAAATACACTAAACGGAGTGACTCAGAATTGCAAAGGCCACTTTATGAGTCTTTTGACCCGTAAGTTCTGGCAAATCTAGAGGAACAGCTATTAAAATGGAAGACTCGTCCCTCAATGTTTGAGTCGGTCAGGTTGTGGAGGAATGAAATTGAGCAGAGAGCAAAGAGGGAAATGGCACTAGAAAGGAAGCCGGAGCGGATGTCAATGGCTGACCATGCTAGGGAGCACTTCCAGGACTCAATGGAAAAATCTGTAGATAGCGGATAGGGAACATAGGGCGCGGGTGCAGAAGTGCTACCCGGCCAGGGAAGAGAAAGGAAAAGGCTTTATGGAAGGGGGAAAAGAGGGAGATTCCCAGCTCGATACCATGTTGGAAAGTCCCCCTGCTTATGCCCCCATGTACCCTGCACTGACACCCCCTGCCCGCATGCAGCTGCACCAGCCGTGCTGCAAACTCGCACCCACACTGCCCCTCTTACTGTTCCCCCGTCACACCGACCCCCCTTATTTTGACGCCCTTGACACCAACTGTGCACACTACCCCTGTCCTCGTCACAGGAATGACCACGAGTCCCCATCCGCCCAATCCCTGCCGCCTTACCCCTGCCCGCCTCTTCCCTTCTTCCCTGTGGTCTATGGTTAGGCAGCATTTGTATAGATTATTGAATTCCCCCAGACTGGCTTCCTTGCGCTCTGCAGTCAGCCTTTCGTCCCTACGAGAAGATGACCTGCAAAAGCAACAGTGTGAATGTTGGATAAATAGCGGGAATATTTATCCATGTAAAGAAATATGGGCCACCTTTTCCCAGTGGACGATTATGGAACAGACCACCTGGGCTGAATGCATGCGTACTTTGGTTATGCAGAGATTTGAGAATTTATTTATGCAGATACCTGCCGGATTAGTGGATCTCAGGTCACAAATAAAAAGAGGCAATGCGCAGGGAGAGGGGATGTTTGGCGCTATGTCTGCTTTGATAGCATACCATGATATGACCGCCTTCCCCAAACCCCCCATAGAGACAGCTATGCCAATGAGAGAGGCAGCCTCTGTCTTTATTAACGCACTCACCGATGCCCAAAATAATGGCCGAGGGGCTGTCGAAGCACACTGGCGCAGGCTATGGGTTCGTGTCTCTTGGAAAAGGTCGGAGGTAATGCAATTGAAAGGGCAGTTACCAGATACTCGAAAAAATCCGTCTGACTTTTACAAAGAATTAGGCCACATAATATCTGCTGGTACACTTATTCTTGAAGACATCTACATGCTCTTTGGTACAGTCGTTCCTACTGAAATTTGGGATGAAATTCGACATACTGACCATGAAGTAGAGCTGGGAGGTAAATGGGCTAATCTGGAAGCTATGGAAGACGCAAGGGCAGGAGGGACTAATCAGAAGCTGGCATCCTGACTTTGCCCGGTAAAATAACGCTTCTGATTTTTTTTTTGCCAGAAACAGGTTATTAACTGGGATAAGATAAATGCCTGTAGGGAGAGAAAAGATGAAAGTGTGGCGGACTTCTTTACTCGTTTTGAAACAGAATACAAGGGACATAGTGGCTTGGACCCCCAGATCCCAGGCTCTAGCCCAGTATTTGTCGATAAGTTTGTCAGCAACCTGCTTCCTGAGATTTCCGCCAGGCTCAAAAAAGTTGAGTACATGGTCCGCCCAGAATATGACTGGTATCTTGGCTATGGCACAGTATCGGGAGAATGAAGATAGAGAAAAGGAAAGTAAGAAGGCTAGGGATCTTAAGACTAAGGTACTTCTGCAGGAGGCTTACCCTCCCCGACGTCCCGATGCCCACGGATATTTCAGACCACAGCCCCAACCCCCTCCGAGGGCTCGCCAGTCTACCCCCTCCGGCCCTCAACGCACAGGAGCCCTCCAAACAGATCAGTGTGCTTATTTAAAGGGTAAGGCCATTGGATAGATGAGTGTCCCGTCTTAGCTGAAAACATCCGAACAGTGAAGACTCGGGCTCGGGCTCCTGGGGAGGGGAGGCCGACTAGGGACCATGGCCCGCCCCATCCGCAGGACAAAGAACGTAGATCCAGGGATGATGCTCCTGCCCGGCAACGCCCGGCCAATAGGTTTGATGGATACGAAGCAACACGCACTTATTACAATGATGATTATGACAAAGTTGATGAGACAGGGTTCTAGCAAGAATAGTACAGCCAGGAAAGGGGTATTACTAGAGTGCAAATTCCAGTGGATCAAGGGGCCCATATGTTCAAATGTTCGTTGTGGGGAACAATCAGTATTTTCTTTTGGATACTGGGGCCACCAGGTCTTCTATGGCACGTCTGTCAGTCCCGGAGGCACCCCTTTCTGGCAACATGAATGTCTCTGTGGGTTTCGCAGGAACACCCTTGACCAGCCCTGTGTCTGAACCCCTCCCTCTCGATAGTGGCCCGCACATGTTGACGCTCCCTTGGTCCTCACTACAGGTTGCAGTGAAAACTTATTAGGCCTGGATTTACTGAAAGCTCTGTATGAGACCATATCATGTAGTCCCCAAGGTGTATCCCTAACAATTTCCCCCACCACAGCCTCCTATATGTATCTGTCCGGTCCCCTCCCACCAGAGTTGGAGTCTTTACCTTCCTCCCTCTGGGCATCATCAGACACAGATGTCGGCTGTCTCAATATACCCCCTCATGTGGTACGTATTCAACACGGCGCCGTCCTTCCCCACCTTCGACAGTATTGACGCCGGCAGAAGGAGAAGCGGCCCTTTTAACAATAATATCTGAATTGATGGACAAGGGAGTAGTGGAGGAGACATGTGGTAATATCTGTAACAGTCTTATTATTCCGGTTCTTAAGAAGTCCAATGGCGATGCACTCTCCCCCAAAATATACAGATCCGTGATTGACCTGAGAGCCCTTAACAAAATACCAATCTCCCAATACCCTGTTATCCCCGACATTACAGCCCTCTTGACGATGGTCCCTTCTGACGCCACACACTTTTCTGTCATAGACCTGAAGAATGCCTTTTTCTGCATTCCTATACATCCTGACAGCAGACATTTTTTGGTTTCTCCCTTGGTGGGCGGAGCTTTAGATTTTGCTGCGCCCCTCAAGGCTTCACCGTGAGTTCCAGTATCTATAGTCAAGCTCTAAAAATTAAACTAGATTCCTTGGAACTCCCTGATAATACTACACTGCTGCAGTATGTTGATGACTTCCTCATTACTGCAAATTCCGCCCGAAATGTAAAGAGGCTACTCTCTGTTACGTCACTTTGCCCTCCATAACCACAAGGTCTCTTTAAAAAAGCTTCAGTTTTGTCAAGAGAAGGTGACCTAGGTCATCTCTCGAAGGAGGGAAGGCAGCTCACCGCTGATCGTTTAGCAGTTATCAATGCTGTGGTGGCTCCACGGACACAAAAGCAGGTGCGAGCCTTCATAGGTCTAACCTCATACTGCAGACAGTGGATTTCCAATTTTTCGGCCATGGTCAAACCTCTTCTTGCCCTCACCACTAAAGACGTATCAGACAGTTCCTTTCCATGGACTAGAGAGCATACTCAGGCCTTCCAGGATTTAAAAAGAGCTCTGTGTACTGCTCCAGTCCTCGGTACTCCCGATTATAACAACATTTTTTCTTTTTGTACATGACACAGACGGCTGTGCATGCACTGTCTTGACCCAGATATTTGGAGGTCCTCATCGGCCATGTGCCTATTATTCAGCTACCTTAGATCCTGTTGCAAGAGCTCTACCAGGATGCCTACGGGAGACAGCTGCGGCCGCACTCATGTTCCGTCAGAGTGCTGGTATCGTCATGAACTCCCCCTTGACTCTGATGGTTCCCCAATCTGTGGATACCCTCCTTAATAACACCAAGTCACAGTACTTCACTAGCGCACGACTCAGGATATGAATTGACACTTTTTCAGCCACATTAACATTAAGGGATGCACTGTACTGTATCCCGCCACATTACTCCCACTGGATACTCAGGATGCCTGTTTAGATCCACATGACTGTATATTGAGGACAGAAGAGGAGACAAAGGGACGGGTTGACTTACAGGATACCCCAATAGCAGACCCAGAAGGTGCACTGTATGTGGACGGATCATGTCTCAGAGGGCCAGATGGTAACACATCAGCCGCCTACGCCCTCACGACATTAGAGCAAGTAGTAGAAACAGCTCAGATTCCGCAGTGCTCTGCTCAGGCTGCAGAATTAGTGGCCCTCACTAGAGCCTGTGAGTTAAGCAAAGGAATAATGGTTAATATCTACACTGACAGCCAGGACGCCTTTGGGGTGGCTCACAACTTTGGGAGACTCTGGAAGAAAAGGAATTTCCTTACTTCACATGGGACAAACATTCAACATGCCCCCCTAATTCACCGATTATTAGACTCCATGATATTTCCCAGAAAGGTAGCTATTATAAAATGTAAAGTGCATGAGAAAGTGACGGATGATGTTGGAAAAGGCAATGGCCTGGCTGATCAGATAGCCAGCCAGACTGTACAGAGTGTGATCGCTATTCAGTCTCATGCTACCCCTAAGGAGCGGAGGATGTGGACGGAGCATTTAGCGGTAAAGGAAATAGATGGTTGTTAGGCCCGTATCACTATGGAGAGACAATGGATGTTGTCAGACAGTCATGTGCTACTGGTAGCAACGATGGCCCATGGCCCTGCTCACATTCGTGCGAAAGGGATATGCAAGTTTCTGGAACCCACCTAGCATAACTCAAAGATACCAGCATATGCTGAGAGGATGGTCAAAACATGCATGATTTGCCTTATGTACAACCTGGGAAAAGGCAGAGTAACCCCTGGAGGATAATTCTCTCCCCCTACCTTTCCTTTCGAAGCCCTCCAGATGGATTATATCCAGATGTACAGATGTAACAGTCCTGGTGGTGGTCTGTACCTTCAGCTGATGGGTGGAGGCCTACCCTGTCAAAGACTGTACCGCTATCACTACCGCCAAAATACTATTGAAAGAATACTTCTCACGATTCGATTTGCCCAGTTTGGTCTGGAGTGACAACGGGACACACTTTACGGCTCTAATAATGGAGTATGTCTGTTCAGCACTGGGTATAAAACAAAAATGTCATGCAGCTAACCACCCCAATCAGCAGGTCCAGTGGAGGTGTACACTGGCATCCTAAAAACTAAAGTGGCCACGATTGTAGCCGAGACAAATGTCACTTGGGTTGATTCTCTGCCCCTGGCCCTGCTGTCTGTCAGGACAATACCAGGATAGGCCTATCTCCCCATTAGATTGTGTTCAGGAGACCTGCCAATGTGTGGGGTGTTCCACGGCCCCAAAACTGTCTGATGTTGAATACCCTGTGTTGACTGATTATCTGTACAGTTTGACTAACACTTTTCGTACTCTTTACCACCAGGTGCACAAGGCCATACCTGATAAAAGCAAGGGCCCAGGACACGTTATCCAACCTGGCGACTGGGTCCCGATTCGAAACTTTCAACGTACTAAGAGCCTCGAGTCCCGCTGGACACAGCCCCGTCAGGTGTTACTGGCCACCTACACCGCCGTGAAATTTGAGGGACGGAAGAACTGGATCCACACCACGCACTGTAGACGAGTGCCTCTGCCTTTCCCCTATGATCAGTGGGTGAGAGAAGGACAAAAAGACTCAGAGACAGATATAGTCCCGATGTTTGTTACCTTCTGCGACGCAAGATTACATTCCACATCTATGGAAGCAGAGAGAGACAGTATACTGAAGGGAAAGAGAAAACACTCCCCTCACTCTGCTCAGCATCAGGAACAATTATTCCCTGACCATACTGTTCCTACTTTACTCGATATAACTTGCGTTCCAGAAGCAAGGCATGCCCTTGACTTCGCTAAGGTGCCTACAGCCTGTAGGGCTGTGATCTCCAGGGCTGGTATGTCAGACTAAGGTACGCCATAGGGCTCTTGGCACTTGCATCCAGTGAAGCAACCACCAATCACAGACAGCCGGTAGGGGTCCCTGGCTTAGTACAATGGCTGCCGTCCAATACACCCAAGTCCAAAAACATAATGTCAGTCTCCTACATAGCAAGTGCTTTGTGGCCACCGTGGTGACGCTGTTTGTCTCAATCATCTTGTCTATCATTGGTTGGATGTTACTGATCTACTATCCTGTTACCCCACCAACTCCTACCCCGACTCTTGTAGAGCATCAGTTTTTTACGTTACCCGCCCACGAATTGGCCCGCCGTGCAGAACTTTTCAATAACACCTTTGTCCAGATGTTTCATCATCATCAGCTGATAATAAACACCTCCAACTGTTGGGTATGTGGACTGATGCCGCATGCTATGACACAACCGGTTCCATTCTTTCCTTATCCTCTCTCCATGTCTGGGTCCCGTCTTGCATGGTGGATGTTAATGCAGGAGGCCTATACTGTTAATGGTACTGCCAATTCTGCCCTTGGAACATTTCAGGATGACAGAAACAGGTCTGGCAATACCAATACCCCTTTTTGCCCGACCAGTTCATCCACATTGCTATTACCACCGGATGAACTCGGTGAGATGGTGGTATTTAACTCAACTTCTCGACAAACATTTACCAAATTCCATGCCAGAAGGCTACTACCTGATGTATGAAACCTCTGAATGTTCTAAATGTTCGGGGCCGTGTCTGCATCCGTGACATCACTAAAACTTTTAACTCTACGTCTCCTCCAAAGTTGGTGGCGTTCCAAACACTTACTTTATCTGCGGCACTGCAGCCTACACTTGGCTCCCCCGTAACTGGTCTGGTACCTGCTATCTGGCCTTCCTCCTTCCACTGACGTATTCTACCAATGGAGATTACAACCTGTTGATGAAGGGCACTCTGCGCCGCTCACGTAGTGGTGTCATATCGGCTGAGGATACAGTAGGCCGGGGACTTCTTTAAGGGTTTCCTCCCATGTTGGGGCCCAATGGCAAACAGTCGAGCTATGCGAGGACTGACCAGGGTCCTTAAGGCCACCATCACAGAAACAGCTGGTGCCCTCTCAAACATCACTGCAGAGCTACAGGCAAATCGCCTTGTAACACTTCAAAATCGTATGGCCCTTGCCATCATCCTCGCTGATCGTGGTGGTGTGTGTAAATTGATTGGCTCCAGCTGCTGTGTGTACATTCCTGATCATGCACCCACAGTATATAATGCCATCCAAAGTCTGCATCACCTTTCCTCTGAAATTCATCAGGATGAAGGCAACTGGTCCCTCACAGGCTGGATCTGGGGCCTCCTTTATCAATCGGGATGGAGGGGCCTCATCTTCATTGCCTTGGGAGTGGCTGCCCTGGTCTCCTGCTGTTTGTGCATTCAGTGTCTGCCAATGCTCTGTGCAATGTGTGTTCAGGCTCTCAAGCCTCAACCTTCTAACATTCACAACACTAATATGAAGATGATGCTCCAATCATAAACAGATGATCTTATGAATATCAATGACTCCTAGAGTATTTGCCACTCAATGGCAAAAGGAGGGTATGAGGAAAAGTGTCGTCCTTGTCGGCATCCATTTTGTGTCATGACTCCATTGTTCGGAAGCTTGTTTCCGGTCCAGGGAAGGCATGGCTTGGCAGTTCGGGCTGGACTGTTCCCATGAGGCACAGTGTCAGACTGATTTGCATATGGCCATGTCTGAACAGGGGTGGTAGAGTGGGCTAAAGAACGGCGATGGATTAAACCCAGATCTGTTGACTGGGTGTGAGTGTTTGATTGGTTCAGATGCTCCACCCATCACCACCCCCTTTTGTACCCTTTTGTCAGTAATAAAAGACCTCTACAAAAGATAGAAACTACTAGGTTCACGCCTCTTTTCTCAAGGAAAAACCTATATTAATTCTTCATAGAGAAGAAATGGTACCCCATTGGAGGGAAATACTCTTTAGAAACAAAGAAAATCTTTATCAATAATGCACAACGTTATAACAATCCAGAAAAAAGACAAAAAATTAAATCTTTCCAAAAGAAGGAACGGAATCGCTTCATAAACTATATCTGCATGAAGACCTATAATAACCTTAAAATATATCAGGAAAGTACGCAAACAATCATGCCTTGCGAGCGTGAACATGCTCAATGGCACTGGCCATAAGACTGAACTTGAATAGCAATATAATGTCATAAAGCTTCACAAGCATTTCATTTAAAATAGTTGACATCTAGCAGACGTAGAGAACCTCATCTATCACATAAATGCAAGTCAAGTACTAGGGAAAAAGCTGAAGCCACAAACAAAGTAGGCTACCAGCTACCTCCTGAGAATTTTCAGAAGGAATATTGGGATAAACGCTCAAGAGCCTTACCATACAAACACATATTAGATATTTTATCAGATTACCTAGACGAATTGTGAGGGTCTTACCACATGAGCCTCATTAATGGGCACATCATATAGCCCCCCCCCTACTCCAATTAAGTACAAATTCAAAAATACCCAACAAGGGGTACCAAAGTGCATGGATGTATGATCCCATGCTACAGAGAAGTAACCATAGATTAGAACTAAGCCCACTCCAACGTGAGACTAAAATTGCTCAACAGATAAATATATACACACACACACATTTAAAGATACTATGACCACATACAAAACAATACTCCACATACAGTATAGTATAATATATACCATAAGGGTATCACTCTTGAACCTGAACTCTTCTAGAGTAAATGAAACCATGAGACCTGAAACTTGGCTCAAACGAAAAACGTAACGCAAATTAAACACTGGAAACTGTCATCGACAGAGTCCAGGACTTCTGCAGCTAGCAGAATAACCAAGATAACCACTTATTGTGGAACACAACTTCTGTAATCCCAACTGCCCTAGACTAAACACACCAGATATCGAAAAAACCTCTGCAATAAGCAAAGTACCATCCAGGACGTACCGGAAGAAACGCATCAAAACTCCGTTGTACAGATACCCCTCTACACAAGACCGAAAACAAGACTTAAGCTTACAAAAGTAACTCTAGTGGACTTTTCAATTCTACAATCTCTGATGAGTCTTAAAACCGAATCAGCCTTTTCACCGAATAAACTGACACCAAACTGCATCTCTTTTAGGCCCTCTTGCACAGGTTTTGAAAACCCAGACTGATGCAGCCATGCATGCCTGCACTGAACAACTGACTAAGCTACAGCTCTACCCACAGAATCAGTGGTGTCCATATCACATTTGATGGTGAATCTCGCCGCCTCCCGCCATCTTGCACTACAGGCACTAGCTCATTTCTGGCTTCCTGAGGCAGAGAAGGTAGCCTCAGTGCTATAGGGTCCCATTAACATGAGAAAATCTACCTATATCACATGTAGTGTTTAAAGAACTCAAAGCTGAGCTTACAGAAGAAAATATATTCCTCGCATAACTTTCTAATCATCTGAATTCCTTGCCTGATGGAACTAATGGAAGGACATTAGGATCCGAAAAAGCTGTTGCAGCTTGAACCACCAGCCCTTTAGTAGTGAGATGTCACAGGGCCAGTCAACTGGAACTCCAGTCACAGGTTTTGCCCAAGCTCCTAACAGTTCAAAAAGAGAGCACATGCTCCACTCCCATTTCACTTGATGAAGTAAATTCACCAAAGTATCTGTGGTTAACTCCACCAAGGAAAACTGGCAATCCAACACGATTGCTGTCCTTTTCAATATTTCAGCCAAAGAAGAACTTTCACTATAGCATACCAGGTGGAGAAAGTAAATATGAAACTGGAGAGGACTCTAATCCACTAACCTCCCCCAGTTTAGTCAGCCAGCTTTCCTGCACCTGCTGTGTCCTGCTCGAGGAGAAGTAGTCTTCAGAGCCCAGCCAAAGCCAAGAGACTCTAAGTGTCAGTGAGTTGGCCTCATGTTCACAGCACAGAGACACACCAGCTGAGGATCCTGCTGGGGCAAATTGGTAGACCAAATTCTCCAACCTGCCACCATGCAGCATCAAGCACGAGGACCCGACGTACGAACTTGCATCAGAGTTCGCCAAGCCCGGGAGTGCAGCTGGGAGTTATCCAGTATGGACTAACCTTTGATCGCGATACTGGTCGACTGGTAGTCTAATGGCGACTGGACTTCTGCCAGCATCTAGAGGACTTCGAAGGACATTGACCATGCGCCCAGGACCACCTCACCCCCTTTGTGGACCAAGGTGTAATGGTAGCAAGACCCTTGTCGACAGCATTGCATTCACAGCATCCTTTGAGCATCTTCAGAATCCTTCATCCCATGCATTAGGACGACTTCTATAAGAAAGCCCTGCCAAGGATAAAAGTCCCTGGAGCTGACTGAAGACTGCTTCACTTGATGATGGTACGGTTTTTGAGGACCCTGCTGGTCCCCTTGAATGGCTCCACACTGTAGTCGGTCGCCTAAAGTGACTCCAAGAGACTGCATTCCAACTAGCCCAAGCTTTTTGGTGAAAAGGTTTTGAAGTGTCAAATTTGTTGAATTTGCCATTGCTTGTTTGCGGGCAAATGAAATAACCTGATTTACTACACTTTGTACATTCTATTTTGCCAGAACTTTCCGCTCGATCTTTTTCATTGTAGAGTCTAAAAATTAAGGCTATTTTTATAAACTGGTGTTGGATTTCTATGGTGTGGTCAATTTTGTTTTCAATTGTTCTGGTGGTGTTTAAATGATTTATACTTGTTCCTTTGTGTAAGCCTTGCTGTACAGAGCCACAGCTACCCAGGATTGAGCTGAAAGTATGACAAACTAAACCCACTGGCCCTAAAGGGGTTGGTAAGTGCATTAAATAGTGCAGTGACACACCATATAATGCACCCCATTTCCTCACAAATACATTTATGTCTTTAAAGTTTGTTTTCTGCTCCAGACAAAACCCTTTCCCAGTCCTTGAAATGGAAATATTTGCACCATCTGGCCACTCAAGCATGTCTTTAAATCGATTATTTCAACAATCAAGATTTGAAGGGGTCTAATTAACTTTAATAAAGTGTCTGTTACAGCGTTGCACCGTGTGGGTGGCAATTCTGGTCAATTTGACCTAGAAACCAAGTCTACAAATGATGCAGTAGATTGTGGAGTATGCTGCTAGATCACCAAATTTGTTTATGTTGACAAAGAAAACACTGCAGCTGTACAAATGTGTTTTTCACCTGTCTTTTGCAGGTGTTACCCAAAGCATACAAAGGTAAAACTACCTCTCGTAAACAAAGTAAATGGCAAAGAGGAATAACACATGGAGTGATAACGCGTTTCAGGGACTGCATCAAAGTAATTACATCAAAGTAATTGTTATACTTGGAGAAAAAGTAGCAGAAAAGATAATCGCTGCCTTTTGAAACACCCAAGTGACAGAAAGGCACTAAAAATTTAGAATATGCATGTTTGAAGAAAAGATTGATACAACAATTAAGATTCAACAAAATAGGGTGGTTCATGTATTTGAACTTCATACAAAGGACATACCACAAGATCTTCCTGGTCCTCTCGATTCCCAGCTAGACCATATGTAGGTATCTCTCCCAGTGTCCTGCAGAATTCTGAGGTTGCATTGAAGACAATAGCTCCTTTCTTTTCTGGGTCATCATCATCTTCTCTACCCTTAGAGGCTTCCAGCTTCTTCACCATATCAACAACCTGCCACACAAACAGATCATTTCAACAGCAGAGTAAAGTGTAACATCTCTATTCTATTGGCCCAAGTCTGCAATACCAACCTGTGTCTTAACCTTTGGTGGCAATACCTTCAAAAAATGGCATCCATGCAGGCCATCAATTTTGTTGTTGTTGGAAGATGAGCTTAGAGAACTCCTCCATACTTCAGACCATGCACCATCCTGTAAAGGGCACTTAATTTCTAAAGCCTGGCTCTCCCCAAAGGAGGACTTCATCTATCAATAACTAAATCTATTATAGTGACCATAGTACGCATTTAGTAAGTCGTTAGTCTCTTCAACATTAAACTGCAATGAGAAGTTCCTCAAAATATTATGATGTTACAGACCCTAATTTAGAGGACTTTGACAAACTTGAAACAATTATTTCCAATCTGGGGCAGCAAATCCTTGAATATCAGGACTACGGTGAAATACCAGGTTTGTATGATTCTAGTACTTAGATTGTTTGAGACTGTAGTTCAGGGACATGTAAATGTAAATGTAAATGTATTGCGATTTATATAGCGCACGTATCACCCGAAGGCATCAAGGCGCTTGCCTTGGGAACCTGTCCTGGTATTCCCCTGTGAGATAACCCCAGCAGGGTATCCACAAGGTGAAAGCCAGGCATCCCGCCGCGAGGGGCCGTAGTGGAGATTAAGCAAGCTATTGCCCAGAGTCGCAGAGTGTGAACCCGTGAGTCGAGTAGGCACCGGAACAAGAATTATCGAGTCAGTGGAATTTTTGAGCCCAAGACCCGCCGAGGCGGGGAATTGAACCCTGGTCCAGGGCCGATCTCAGCTTCCGGGTCTGCCGCCTCTAACCCCTGAGCCACACTTCTCCACCGCAGCAAAGGCTTCAATAAGTCCTCTGGTAGTACTGCTGGAGGTGATGTCTTTAAGATTCATTTGGAAAGGCTTAGAAATACTGTAGGCTTGGACTGAGGTATATGCAGAGCTCCTTGCTGTACCATGACTGCAATGGATGCCGGCAACCAACATGGGCTAACTCACCTTCTCACCACTGTCCTTCAGCTGCTGCAGTTGCTTCAGTTTCCTGCCTTTCTCCAGCTGTTTCTGAAGTTCCAACTCAGCCTCATCCTCTTCAATGTGCACAGGAGAGTCTGGTGATTTCCCTTCCTCTATAAAAAAATAAAAAGAAGCTCCATGAACAATGTGAGAAGGTGGCCTGATATGCAGTGCTCACTATTCTAGTGAACACTATGTATCAGTCCAGCAACCCTTATTGATGATTGGTTGTAAGTCAACCTTATAGACCAGCTATCCTAGTAGCATGGATACGAGCAGTCTAAGGCTAAAGACTCGAGAGGGCGTGTTAAGCCAGCTGTTATACCACACATATACCCCTTGAACACCAAGTGAAAGGACACCACACAAGTGTTATGAAAATAAACAGTGTATTTATTAAAATCACAACAGCCCTGTACTCTTTATGAGGACAGGGTACTAAGCACAACACAAAACTCTTACGAAAATACTTAAGTTAGCACAGTATATACAAATGCCCGAGGGGCACGGAAAACCATATACTCTGAAAGTGGAATGCGAAATTACTAGCAGGTAAGTACAGTACTAATAGGCTTTGGAATCGCTAGGACTTGACTATAGAATCGTTAGATTACTTCTAGGAGACCCAGGGGACTCGGGTGCAGAGTGTACACTCTCACGCGTGATGCGGGCCAAAGTCTATGGTAGCTAATAAAAGCAAAGTTAGTGTTCTCGGGCGAACCCGACCTGGTAGGAGGAAAACGAAAGTGGATTCTGACCTTTGGATAGTGAGGCTATGCTGGGGCACCGAAATGCCGAAGTTACCTAGCCCAGGGGCTGCAGCTGCATATGTCTCAAAAGACGTCGGGAATCCTCGTAGACGGACCAGGAGCCTGGAAGAAAGATGCTGGCAGGCGACCAGTGAAGAGAGTTCGAAGTGATCCAAGCCTGGATCTTGAAGAGAGATGACACCTGAAAGCAGAGGGGACCAAGTTCGTGACTACTAGCCAGTAGTCAGGTGGCACCAGGAGGGCACCGGATGGTAGTCACCTCGACTAGGTGAGTGGGTGACGCTGGGCTCGCAGATCTCACGGACCAGGAGGCGTTGTCGGCGACCAGGATGGAGGAGCGAGCTGTCCCACGATGGATGAAGCTGTCGGCGTCGCTGGACCCAGGATTGGGCAACAAAGCCTTGGCAAATTCAAGCCCACGCGGTGGACCTAAAATGGCGTCTGGAGTGGACCAGGAGGGTCCGGGGTGCTTCTCTTTTGGAAGGAAGCAAGGGCCAGTCTGGAGCAACCAGACCAGCAGCAGTGATGTCGTCGGGCGTCGTTAAGAAGGCCACAAGCCAGCCGGCTGGTAGCCAAACAACGCGGTGAGCAGCAAAAAGCAAAAGGGCCCCACGCAGATCGTGGAGATGCTGGGAGGCTGATCTTCGGTGCTGGAGCTGCTCAGGGTCGGGGCTTCTCGGACCCCAAAGAACTCACCAGAGGGACACTCGGCGGGCTTGTTGTGAAGAAGTCGTGCAGTCTTGGCGATCGTCGGTCCCTCGAGGTCTCGTCGCACTCACGGTTCTCAGCTTGGCTGTAGAGGTGAGTAGAGGTCAGAGGTGCCAGGGAAGCCGGGTCTCGTCGAGCTGTGTCGTCGGATTCCTGAGGAAGGACTTGCAGCAGACCGCAGTGTTCTTAAGATGGTGCCTGCGGATGCAGGGTGACTACTCCTTAGTCACAAGGGAGAATCTTGAAGAAGAAATCTTGATGTCCTTTCGCAGAAAGTCGTGTCTTGATTCCAAAGATGATCTAATTTGAACAGGGGGCCCGCTCCTATCTTTATACTAAGAAAAGGGGCTGACCCGGTGACTAGGTCCTGCCTATGGGTGGGACTAGGAGGGGGGTGGTTACACCCCTCTCCCATGCCGGACTTTCCCCAGGCCAGGGGCTGGGGTGCCCCTGGAACTGGTTCTGACCGGCCTATGCGTAGTGAGCACCGGGGTGCCACTCAGCAGTCACCTTCCTGTAAAGCCCTGCCTACCCAGGATACACAAAACCCTGTCTGGGATGGTGCTAGCACCGCCCCGGACAGGAAACCCTTTGTCCAAGCTCTCCTCGCTGGAAGGACTCCCAGCAGCAGGAGGTCAGACTCGTGTCTGTGGTGGCAGCATCCATTTTGTGGAGCTGAGGCTTCGTTTAACTTTAACCGGGGTTCACAGTTACATACATGTCGTGTCCCTCTAGAAGGGTGGAATGCTAACCCTGTCGCCAGAATTGGCGAGAGGTTAGTATTCCAATTCGTATGACACCTTACTCGACATGTTTTGATAAAGCAATACCAAAGATAGCATTTAACCGCGAGGATTATAATGCACTTAAGAGTATATGGTATGCGTTATCATGGAACAGCTATTAGGACTTGGTTCCGCAAGCTGCAGACAGGCTCAGCTCATGCCAGAGCACCATCTCACACGATTCCAAGCACTCTGCCTTCAGGATTGTCAAGGCCTGCCATAGGAGTGACTGATAGGAATCTGTGTGTCCATTTTTTTAGGGTTAGATATAGGTATAATATATCTACAGCAAAGGGTGATTACACGACTTTGCCCCAGCTGTCATGCAGCCAGTTGTGTCAAATTTAGGAGGCCAGCCAGGGGTGGCATAATACATGCTTCAGCCCCTGGTAGGCCCTGGGTACACCTATGCCCTGAGTTACAGGGTCTGATAAGGTGGCCCAGTACCAATTGGTAAATGCACCTAGGGTACATGTTGTAATTTAGAGAGAGAACAGCCAGGCTGTGGGTCTGATTGGCAGGCCCACAGCCAGAGAAAGTCGTAAACCAGTGAAACAAAAGCAAAAAATCTGGGTGATCATAGGATTGCAGACCCTACTCTCCTACAAACAATGCCTAGAATCCCACAGATTACCAGATCTTAAATAATTCCACAGATTACCAGATATTAAATACATCTGGACTGCTAAAAAGTATCACATGCAAGCATTTGTTTTAAATACTCAGCAACTTGTAGCATGTCTGCTCCAATAACTTCCTATTCTGGACTTTAAAGTCCTACATTTAGACTTGAAAGGGGAGGAGACAGAATGACTAGCATAAAACCAAAGTATAACAGGAAGGGAGATAAATAAACAAGGACTTGGTGAACAGTTCCAAAATTGAAAGTAATCAGCAAGAGATAAATTTCAAACTAAAACGTATTAAAAACCAATCCAAATAGCTCTTTGTTTTAGCTTACTATGGCCTACACATTTAGATATGCTCCACAATGTAATAGTTTCATCTATTTCTAACTACCCACCTTTTTGGCAACACAGAACATGAGGCACAAGTAAAGACAGTGATTAACTTGGCAAATCAGGATCACCGAATTTAGTGAAGCGTTTGGTTGAGATTACATCTCAGATATTTTGGCCCTAGTCTACAACTAAGACACTTTGAGAATCTGGAGGTATGGCTCACTGGTGTATTTACAACATATGTATCCAGGCAAGGTAGAGGAGGAGTCAAGGAGGTTAAGGGAGAGCGGAAAAGTGCAGCTCTCAAAAGCTGTGCTATGGGCGTATTTCAATCAAGCCATTAATCAGTAGTTTTATAGAGCGCTTCTGGTCACCTGTGAGGGTACCAAGGCGCTGGCAGGGTCTAGTGGATTAGCTGAATAGCCAGGATTTAAGGGACTTTCGGAACTCTGGACCAGATTGCGAGATCCGTATTTAAAAGGATAGCTAGTTCCATGTCACTGCTGCTAGGTAGGTAGGAGTGACCCCTCTGCATCTGCTACGTCAGATGCGGGTGAGGGTTAGAGAAAGGGACGCAGAGGTGTCTAGTGGGCTGATGGAAGTTCGGGCGTTGGTTCAGGTAGCGGGTCCACAGCTACCACTTTAAGAGCTTTCTTTGGTTATCAAAACCTCTAAAATCATGAGGTTGCCTCGATTAGGTGAAGGTGCATCACCTAAATAAGTGTGCATCATATACTAAGCCAGCGATTGCTGTCCACACTTGACACGGGCTCCACCGCCCCCCCGTCCTTTCGCCCTCCCCCCCCCCTCTTCCCCCGACAGCTGAGGCCTCGCAGGACGGGGCTGTCCTCTGCCGCTTCCCCCCCGCGCCTTTCGCCCCCCCCCCCCCTCGCCTTGCAGCCACAGCGATACCGCCTCCTCAACTGTCCCCGCCTCAGCACGACCCTTACAGGATGCACCACACACAGCTAGGATTCTAGACGCACTACTATACACGCACATGCCAGACCACCAGTTGTCGAAATGTTTCTCCCTCCCCCTTGTATTACACTACCCAGTTATTCCCTTTTGGTTGACACAGAAGCTGTTCATACTGTACACATGATGATGCCCGATCACCCTTCCCCGTTTGCGTTTTGCATAACGCTGATTGGATACATCCAGGACCAGGAAGCGGGCACCCAGTGTTCCATACGACAACGGAGGGTATGACACTGCCCCTACCCGCTGATGTACTGATCGGGGAACTCAGCCTCAACCACGACTGTTGGCTTGTGTGACCACGCTGGCCCTTTTTGCAGTGCTACGACCAGCGAGCACTGCAAATTGAGACATTTCCCAGGACTGACACGTATGGACTAATGCACTTCCACCTGCCACTGTTTATTTTCACTCATATATAGCTGACATGTCAACGTGTGCTAATTGCTGTGTACCGTTTGTGACAATTCTTCATTGTTATGACATTGTATGAATAACAACTGGCTTATCTGTGAAACTAAATAAAGTTTGGGACCGTTGGTCTTAAAAAAAAACAACAAAAAAACATATACTAAGCCAGCCTCTACAGTGTGTATTTGCAAATGTTGTGCACTCCTCTGTGTTAAGCCTAAGGCAGTTCGAACACACTTGACCCTAACAGAGCACTTTGGGACTGCATAGCAAGGTCTGTCCACTCATAAGGGAACCCCTGGACTCTTTCCATGGTATATCAGATTTTTGATATATCACATAAGGAGCCATCTTCTTACAGCCCGAGTTCACTAATAAGGGATACTTGGACTCTCTGCACAGTGTACCTCATTTTAATACACTATATAGAGAGCCAGCTTCCTACAGTGCCCCTGACGGTCAAAGGGCAAACTAAAGAGTTTTGGAGCCTTCGGCTGCCGACGGAATGGCGGACTCGCCTTACCTCTGGATTCCTGACCCACAGCGGCTGAGGGTACTGTATCCTCAGCCAGCCTGGAGGCTGGGAAACTTGCAGGCCATAGTAGCTGTGCTACTAAAGATGTGGTTGAAAGCCCCTTCCGTGGCAACGAAAGGCAAACTGGAGTTGGTGAGGGCCATGCACTGGCCCAAGGACCTGGCTGTAGCTCTACTATCCCTAAAGCACTCCATTGCTAAGTCTGCTTTGTCTTCAAAGAGACAGGAGCCATCAAAGGACGTCCATAAGCCAAGGTTGGACATCTGCGGAAAAGCCAATGAGGAGCCAGGTGGGGTTCTGGACGGCCACCGACAAAGAAGCTGCTCTACCCAGTGAGTCGGTTGTGTCCAGCACACATTGAATCGCCAACGTCGCTGCATCTCTCCCGTCAGACACAGCCTGGAAGAGTATGGTCCGGGTCTCCACTGGGACCATAGGCAGCACCTGCGCAACTGAATCCCCTGGGCACGGAAGTAACAGTCCAAAAGGCACGTGGTGTTCACGGAGGGCAGAGTCAGGCAGGCGAACGGGAGAATGAGCCTCGGACCACCAAGCTCTCCAGGGTAGGGTGCTGTGTGAGGAAGTTGGGGTCCCCTGGGGCAGGGCAGGAACGGCGATAGGCAATTGTTCTGCTCACAGGAGACCCTGTGCAGGGCGTGGACCAAGTCCCTAGCAGGACGTCCGTGAGAGCCTTATTAAATGGGAAAAGAATTTCTGAAGGGGTCAAAAGACGCAAGTCTTGGCTACCACTGAGGGTAGCCTAAGGTCCAGTACCTTGGCTGCCCTTCTTACCACTATAGCAAATGAAGCCCCCTTCTCCGTAGTCACAGTAGGAGAGCATGCCAGTACCTGGATGTCCAGTCCACTAGCATCTGCCAATTCCTCACACCAGTCCATGCTGTGGTCTAGGGGCTGGTATTCCTCGGGTCCAGTGACTCTTCCTAATCCTCCCAGCCCATAAGAATAGGGAGACCGGAGCCTGGAAGGCATTGCTTCAGTTGGCCTCGGGTGACGCCCCTCCGGCTCTGTGCTGGAGTCAAGGATGAAAATGGGGACAGAGCCAGGAGCATCTGGATCAGGACCAGTGCAGGCTGCGGAGACATGACCAGCACCTGTCCTGGTTCATACGTGGACCCAAGGGGCCCAACTTGAGCTGTGGCCAAACCACCAGTGGAAAAGCAGTGGGGGTCCCTCCCGAACCCATGGGGCCCAAACACACGCCAGCGGGAACAGGCCATCTAAGTATGAGGTGCATGGCCTACAAACTCTAAGTTGGGTGGGGGTCGCTCTGGCTCCCAGAAACTCTGGGAGGCACGGAGCCGGCCGGGGGAACAGCCTCAATGGAAAAGCGAGACCGCAAATGACTGTTCCCTCTTCTAGTCAGATGACTTTGATGGACAGGGTTAAGTCTTAGACCTCTTCGACTTTTTACCCTTCCTGCACTTGTGGGACTTACCCGCAGGCAATTTCGAGTGCGACAAGGATCTTGGGTTCTGCGACCGATCCTCAGACCTTCCTCTCGAACGGGATCTAGACAGTCAAGGCATTGGTCATCGGGCAGCAAAGAGCTTGAGGGAGCTCTCCTTCGAATCCTTGAGGTAGACTGCACAGCAGTCAAAGTAGGTCCTTGCGTTGTGGTCGCGCTCAAGGTACCAGAGGCAAACAAAGTGCAGGCCTGTCTCAACATCAGCCGGAGATAGGCACCGCATGGCTTGAAACTATACTTCCTAGTGGATATCCTGTCACACAAGGAGAAATATCTCAGAACGACGGACAAAAAGTCTAAAAAGTTCAGTCGAAAACTGACTGGGGGTAGCAACCTCCATATCTACGCTGACTGACAGAGAGAAAAGAACTGACGTCAGCTCGCTGGGGTGGCACCAATATAGGTACAGCACATGTTACTTATGGCCTGAACCACGCCATGCAGAGTGAAACACCACCACAAACCGGCGTGCAGAGGTACTGCTCCCAAAAATTTCCGGATCCATTCTGACGTCTGGGGATAATTCTAAGGTAAGGAGTCTGCGACTAGAAGCCTCTATATGATTGCTTCAATAATCGGTATTGATAGTTATTAATTATGCAAACAATAATATGTTCAATATTTAATTCACAATGCCTATTGCCCACCAGCCTTGAAGGAGTATTTCTATTTCGCAGTATCTGAAAATAAATATTTTAAAAATATACAACTGAGCTGGGATAAGAGTGCATTAGTTTACCAATAGTTGTAGGAAGAGAACAGTTTACCCTGATTGGGCTTCAGCCCAACTGAAATCATTATAATATGGAATCACTATCTAAAACTTACACAGCATTGATTAGACTGCTAACCTACGTAAAGTTTTGGTAAGTAAAATTTTCAAAGCCATGTGCAATAATGAAGAGTGGTTGCATTAAGAACGGAGAATAATTCAAACTGATGAAAAAATTAATTACTTCTTGAAAAAACTTTTATATAATGAAATCAAATAAAATATTTAGCTGTAAAAGACTTTAGAGTCCAGTTATCTGTTTGGAAATGTGCATGCTTGCTAGTGATTTTAATGTTATATGAACTTAAAGTGAAATATTTACCAGAGGTGAGAAGACTATTGTTTATTGTTATATGACCTGTGAACCACTACAGTTCTTCCACACTCCTGATGGTCTATCCAAAGAACAGGGTGCTGGAATGTGAGCTTGTGATAAAAGAAGCCTAGTGATTAAAAAAATACAGACATCCCTGCGGGGACAGAGGCGAAAAATGTTCATCTCCATTACAAGTAATTCCTAAGAACACGGGCAAAAGACAACCCAATACAGGTGAAATGTACTTAGGGTGGTCTGGTCCCAAGCACTGCAAGTTAAGGCAATGAAGGTCGGCTTCTCAGAGCTGCAGCACAAGTATCTGCTAAAACAGACAGCTCCCTGAAAACCCAGTAAAGAAATATCAACTAAGTGTGTAGTTAGTAATCCACATTGAAAGGCATGGAGGTGCCCTAGAAATGAACAATTACGGCATCTATTCAAAAAAGTCCTAGCTGTAAACCAGCAGCCTGTGGCCAGGTGCAAGAAGCTTCCAAATGGTTTTCTTTTCAGCAATTGGAAAAATGTGTACACGTCACCGGCACTGCCGCTGTGGTCAATCACACATGGCATTAAAGTACTTTTAAGCCTAATAAACATACCATTTAGAATCTTGGCTGTCAAGTATAGGTGGAAGAATTGACACTTGAGGTATCAGAAATGCTTACCGTCGTCACTGATATCCATTTTTTCTACCCGCCGGTCATCAGATTGAGGAAATAAATCTGGGTATTCAGCCCCAATTTCATAGTACTCGCCCTCTTCCAACTCTTCTTCCGGCTCTGATCGCCATAAGCCTCTGCCACGTATTCTGTCAAGAAAAGATACTAATTTTATGAACTTTCTCCCTCCTAGACTGTGAATATAAGGACACAAAATATTGAAAAATATTGATCTATTATTTATACATGGAAAACATCTTCCACGCCTACCCCTTCACAAATATGAGAAAGTCTGGAAAGCAATTTAAGGAAAATGTTACTTACCCGGTAAGCATCTATTAGTGGCTTGTGGTGCTGTAGATTCACATGCTATGCATAATACTGCCATCTAGTGTTGGGCCTCCACAAGTGCAAGTTGTTTTCCTTCTAAGAAAGTATTTTGAGTCTCGAGGCACTGGGACTCCTCCTCTGGCTGATAATGTGCATGATCATCGACTCCATTGTTAGACTGTTCTTCCTCACGGCAGGTGAGGATGGAATGCGAAGCGAAGCATTGAATAGAGAGATGTCCGTGCAAAGAAAGAGGAAAGTGAAGTAGAAAAGTGACAGCAGCAACTACAGGTGTCCAAGGAGAAGGGTGGCTGCATGTGAATCTACAGCACCACATGCCACTAAAAGATACTAACTGGGCGTTGTATTGAAAACAACATAAGTCAAAAAAGTTTTAAAAAATATAGAGTTTATTATAGATGAAGTAAAGTAATAAATAACCCACTAAAGGAAAGAGGATCCGGATGTGATGCTGCCAGGTCTAAAGCTAATCTATCAAGACACAGACACCAACGCATCTGGAACAGAACTTGTAACATAGAATACATACAACTAAATGTACACGAGCTATTAAAGAAACAGACACCACAAAGTTAAGGTACTCAGATACAACATCTCCCTTCCATAAACAGAAACAATAAAACTAATACAAATAATAATCATTAAACTTGACAGGCAATACAATGTTCCTCTTGCCTCCTGAATGAGAAGTATTAGTATCAAAATTATCATTTTGAACCTCATCAGTACTATTTACAGAATTATTTGAAACATTTACAGAAATATTTGAAAAATCTTTTTGTATGTGACTATTTACATCATTCTCCTCATTATCATATTGAACACTTTGATTTAAAACATCTGAAATATTTTCCTGGGAATTCATAACTTCTCTCGAATCTTCACAAGAATTATCAAAACACAAGAATTAAGATGTTTCCAACATATTCTTCTCACTTGTTTTGTTCAAAATAATGTCTTTTTGGAAAGGTTCAATCTTTATGACAGCACTTTTATTCCACCATCCTTTAATTTTAATCATAACAGATGAGTTTGTGACTAATAATTTGTTGAAGAAGACTATATTTCGATTCTCCTTTTTTAACTTTTCTTGGTTTTCTTATAATAACCCAATCACCAGTTTTATACATTTTCTTCTCCTTGTCAGGTTTAATTGATTTCATCTTATATCTCTTTTCAAAAATTATTACGAACACATTCATCAATAGATCTTTCATTCTTTAAATCTTCACTCTTTAAAGAAAACATACTATTACTAAATACAGTTTTTAAAATGTTTTTATCATCTCTACCCTTCAATAAAAGGTGTAAAACCTGTGATTGATTGTGGAGTATTTAAATAGCTCCACCCTTTATCCTGATTATGTTTCCTTACATCTAAACCTGAAGATAAAGCGGTTTGTATGCCTTCCTTAAAAAAATTGTTTGCCCTTTCTACTAATCCATTTGCCGATGGAAAATATAAAGGAGTTTTTTTATGTTTATTGTCATGTTTTTTAAGAAAATCAACCATTTTTTTTTACACAAAATGAGTGCCATTATCTGACACTAATTTCTTTGGAAACCCTTCAGCACAAAATATTCTTTCTAAAAAAAATGAATTACAACTTCAGTTGAAGAAAAATTAACAAAATCATAGGCAATCCACTTTGTATATTAGTCGGTAAGTACAATTAAATATTTCATATCTCCACTCAAAATGTTATACCGCCCTGAAAAATCTATTGCCAATTTCTCCCAAGGTTGATCTGGCACTGTATTTGTAGTTGTAGGATTCTTTGTATTTTTCCAATGTTTCTCCGACAACAAACACTCTGGACATTTGTTGACAAATTGATCCACATAAGAATCCATACTTGGCCACCAGTAATCCTTTCTTAACAATTTCTTAGTACCTGACATACCTGGGTGACCGAAACGTGCTTTCTTGACCAAACCCTCAATAAGATTTAGGTGGTACACAAAATCCACCTCTTGTCACAATATCATTTTCAATTGTCAATTCAAAAGACACTTGTTGGAAAGGAACAAAATTTGTTTCTAAATTTCTTACAGGTGGCCACCCATTAATGATGTATTTTTTAACCTTGATTAATACAACATCATTCTTATAGCCATCTATTTATTTAAAGAGTTTTATATAGCGCTTTACATGAGAATCAACAAAGTAACAGAGAAAGTTCAACAATTACATAATCCAATCCTTTTCATCAAAACCCCCCAAAGAGTTTTCTGATGAATCTATAGATGATACAACAACACATTCATCCTCTTGACCATCTAGTTTTCCAACAGAATTGTCCACAGGTAGTCTGGACAAACAGTCAGCTCTAAAGTTGCTCAACCAGATATATGCTTCACCTCAAAATATTATTCTTGCAATTTAGATATGATTCTTACCAGTCTTGAAGATGCCAATCCAGTTCCATTTCCATTCATTAAAAATATTAATGGTTTGTGATCAGTTAAAAGATCAAAATGACTGCCCAATAAATAACTTTTGAACTTCTCAATAGCCCAAGGGCAGGCTAATGCCTCGCCTTCCTCTCTATGGTATTATAGTTTGATTCGGCCTTGCCTAAACTTCTAGAGATAAAAGCAATTGTGTTTTCTTTCCCTTTCAAATTTTGAGTAAGAACACCTCCAAGACCAACTGAACTCGCATCCACAGTAACAGTACATTTAACTCCACAAGTATAAGGTTGTAAAGCTGGTGTATTCTTAATCATATCCTTAATGTTTTTAAAAGATTCCTCATGTTCAGGATTCCAAACAAATTTCTCTTTCTTTCTAGTTAAAAATCTAAGTGGCTCAACAGCAAACGCATAACCATGCGCAAAACGTGCATAGTACTCACTGAGTCCTAAAAAATAACTCAGCGAGTCTTTATCAACTGGTATGGGTGCCTTAATTATAGAGTCAATGAGATTTTGTTTAAGTTTTATCCCATCTCTTGTAATAGAATGCCCTAAATAGTCCAATTCATTCACCAAAAAAATGCACTTATCTCTTGACACAGTCATACTTCTCATTTGCAAAATACTAAGTACTTTATCAATAATCTTATTATGCTCTTCAATACCCTTAAAAAAGACAAGGATATCGTCTTGGAACGCTTGCACCCCTTTGATGTCTCCAAACAATGAGTCCATTAGCTTCTGAAAAACGCTAGCTGCAGAACCTAAACAAAATGGAAGCCTGATGTATTTGAAGGCACCAAGCGTGTAACAAATGTAGAGATTTTTCAGAAAGGGCCACCTGATAAGCTGATTTTAAATCAATGAGAGAAAAATGTGTAGATTCTCCTATAGCCATTAACATCTCTTGTATTAAAGGTAAGGGGTGGCAATCCACCAAAATGTTTTTGTTTAATTAACGTAAATCAGCACACATGCGCAACTTTCCATTTTTACGTTTAGCTAAAACAACTGCTGAATCAGTAGATTTAATAACCCCATCTTTACACACATTTTCCAAATGTTCTTTCAATTCCTGCCTAATGCTAAGTGGAACACTCCTAACTTTATGTTTCACGGGAAACGCACCATCTTTCAATTTAATCTAATGTTCAACACCTTTCACACATCCTATTTTGTCTTCAAAAACCTCTTTATATTTGTCAAGAATTTCATTTACATCACTTGAAAAGTTCCTTTCAATACATAATTCAACAGATGAAGTAGGCATATCTCCTAAAAATATTGGCGTATCACTGCCTAGCTAAGGCATTATTACCATTCTCCCTAAATCACGCCAACCAATTATATCTCTTCCTCTTTTTGCCACAAACATTAGTAGTAGTTGATCTACTTAAAAGTTCTACTTTGCCATTGAAATACCCTACCATATCAATTTCTTGTCCACCAAACGCTTTTGGATTCACATCTGTATTGAATAGTTTAATATCATTGAACATTTTATAATAGGTAGAATTGTCTAAAATAGTTATGGGCGATCCCGAATCTGCAATTACCTCTAGATTTACATTTTCTACTGTGGCTAAACCAAGAGGTCCTTTAAAAGAGACTTCAGAATCAATTACATTCACATTAACAATAAGGTTATTAATATCGTCTTGCAAATCTTCAATTGCATTTAAACAAGTACGAGATACGTTTCAGTTTTTAAAGTTGATTTTGCATGAGTTTTCAAAATGGCCAATTTTTTTACATCTTGTACACCTCTTTCTGTGTGCTGGACAAATTGGATTGTTTCCAATGTGATTTTTTGAACCACAACGATTACATATTAAATCCTTTTTGATATGGACATTTCCTCTTGCTTTGTTATTCTTCTATGTTTTTGACTTGTTAGTAACAGCACAAATTGCTCTCTGATCCAGTTATAACTTTCGTTGATACTGACGATATCTCTATTCCAATAGCCATATCAATTACTTCACTTAAAGTTGGATTTCTACATGCCAAAAGACGTTCCTGAACTTTTTTAGCAGTGAAAAACGAACTGATCTCGCAAATATACATCAAGCATGTGCCCAAAATCACATGATGCTAAAATGCGTAAATTGAAAACATAGTCTTCAATACTCTAATCAGCTAGTTGTTTTCTTTTGTTAAAACTGTGTCTCTCTACCATTATGTTTGGCTGTTCAATAAACCTTTTTTCCAACCTTTTAACTGCTTCTGTATAAACATCCCACGGTATGAATTGTCCAGGAGGAGGTTCTGATTTCGGAATATTATCAAAAATTTCTCTTCCAGCATCTCCTAACAAACCATAAAGAACTGCTTTTTTTCTTTCTTTAGAGTAATCCTTTCCATCTATAGCAATAATGTAACTTTCAAAAGATTTAAGCCATTGTTGCCATCTTACAGGTGGTTTTCCTGCATTCTGTAGAAATGGATTAATCTGATACGGTTGTATTTGATATGCGATGTTTGTTAATAAAATGAATTCTTGAATATTGTTTAAATATTTTTTTCTTTGAATCTCACTGTTCTAGTTCAAAGTTCACTATAAAATTTCAAATATCACAAATATATACTATCTTGTAAAAAAAGATACTTCCCAACTTCACGAGTGGTAGCTTCATGAAATAATCCTGTTAACTTCAATAAAAATGAAGGCTGCATTCTTTCTTCACAAAAAGAATGCAATTAATAAAGGAAATACCATTTATCCACTTTAAGCATAGAAAAAACAAGAAGCGATTTACTCCAGATACTTGTTTAAAGACGGAGAAACGACGTCATGGAAACCGGAAACAAAGTCTCTTATAATGGCCGCCGTGCGTGAACTTGTGCATGATGACGTTGAACAGCTATCGTCACACGCTTTGCTAGTGCTGGCGAGAGGATACTGCGTCACTCGATCTCTTCGTGCAAAAACAACAGAGCGTCTTCGTGCTGAGACAAACGTTCTGATGTGGGACTCAAAGGTAAGCACCTTATCCCAACTGACCAACGTACTTCTGCCTCTATCTGCATTACCTGGAGACCGCACCACCGTGAGGGCAACGGCTTAAGCACTTCTCCTGACTCACCGACCGCCGTGAGGGAAACGGCTGTAACACCGCAGCTTTCCCCGCATCGCCGTGAGGGCAACCGCCAAAGACTTCAATTCCCAGGTGCCGCGGGGTTCACCGGCGCCATCACAGCCTGCGTCCGGGGGCGCTACTAAACAGCGGAGTGCTGAGAGCTCTGTGGGGGGCGAGGCACTCCTATCTGCATTACCTGGAGACCGCACCGCCGTGAGGGCAATGGCTTAAGCACTTCTCCTGACTCACCGACCGCCGTGAGAGAAACGGCCGTAACACCGCAGCTCTCCCCACATCGCTGTGAGGGCAACAGCCAAAGACTTCAATTCCCAGGTGCCCCGGGGTTCACTGGCGCACCCGTGACATCACAGCCTGCGCCCGGGGACGCTACTAAACAGCGGAACGCCTCCCGCCCCACGGGACGCGCACGGGCAGCGCCGGGAGAAGCCCAGGACAAGGGCGGGGCCGTCTGTGGCCGTCCGGGGTCAGAGGAGGCCGGGCTGGGCCACCCCACTAATATTTCATCATGGGTAAGAGGAAACCGCTATCTCCGGGCGATCATGAGGGCAAAAACGCTAAGATTCCCAGGAAATCTGACTCCATTATATCCTACTTGACATCTGCGGTGGGTGTCTCAACAAAAGAAATTGCCAGTGCTGAGAAAGAACTTGGGTTGGCTCCTGCTGAGACCGAGCCAGCATCAGAAAGAGAACACTGCCCCAGGGTCCCGCTTGAACCCACGATCATGATTTCGAACCCTACCTCCATAGTGGATGCCACAAAAGTTCAGTCAAGTGCTCCACACTTGCCTCCGCCCCACACGGATATACCCCCTTCGGCTACACCTCTGAATTCCACACACACTCGTAGGTACACGAGAAAACCATCCAGAAGGAACAAGCCCAAGGATAAGTCCGCGAATTCGGATGTCAGCTTAAGGGACCATGTTAGCAAAATGGTCGAGGATCTATTTGTCTCAAGACTAGAGCCTGCACTGATAGCCAGTGCGAAAGACATTGTGGACACATTGAATACTTGGGTGGCAGGGCTATTGTCCAAATGTGAGAAAATCAATGCTTTTTTGAAACAACAATCAGGAACCAATGGGTCACCGGTTCATTCCAATACAGCCCTCACTAAAGAGGCCCTGGGCAACATGAGGAATAAGGTGCTAGAACCCCCAATGGATAGAAGCCTGGTTAAAGCAGACGCTCATAGTGGGCGGGGGCTACGAGGGCTGGTTCAGCTCACTGCAACCCTGGCTCTAGCAATAGGAATAATATCAACTTCGATGAGCATAGGCCGGCTCTTTTTAGGGACAGTTTTTTGGAGTTGCCACCGGAGGCGTCCCCTCTTGTGGCTGTCTTTACAGGAGTTCCCCCTCTAAGGGTAGGTTCAAATGAAACAACCCATGATCTCATGTTGTTGGCCAGGGAATGGTGTTCTCACTTTAGTAGCGGAGGTACAGATATTACGTGCTCCGTCATTATGGCAAGAAGGATTAGCTGGGTGAGGCGCTGCTCAAAATCCATCCCAGGGGATTGTGTGGTGGTAAATTTTAATAACCAGGCCAGTGGCGAGTGAATATTTTGGGATGCTTCCGCTTTGACAAACAAGGGTATTAGACCTCTTCCCTTGGGGTTCTTTTATCCTCCAACCAGGCCGTCTAGGCCTCTTGGCATTCCTCAGGAGCAATATCAGGAACATATCCCCCACAACAGTCAACAACCTCCAGGGCACCAGTCCAACATTATCCCACATTATAGAACCACACAAGAATCAGTAAGGGGGGGGGGGGGGGGGGCGGTTGGGGGTCTTGCTGGTAATTTCCCGGTTTTTCACCACAGCCGGGCACCTATCCTGGACTTCGGTTTGTCTAATCGTTTCTCCCCACTGTCTCCGATGGAGTTGAATGATTGACTACCTTGTGGACCGGGTGAAGAGAGGGTTGAGGCAGGCACGTACCCACCCGTATGTAAACTTCTGACATGGAATGTGGCGGGTATTAAATCCAAAGGCATAGACCCTACCTGGTTGGGTTTTATTAGGCAGTACGATATCCTTGCCTTCCAGGAAACTTGGGACACTTTAAACAGTTTTTTGTTGGACGGCTACCTTAGCTTTGCTATCCCCGCTGTTCCTGGACCAGTGGGTAGACCTAAAGGGGGCTTGCTCGTCCTGTTTTCACTTATTTTGGTAGGTGTTTTTAAACACCTAGAAGGTGATTCAAATAATTTTCTAATAATTGAGTGGACAATCCCAGATCAGCAGAAATGTTTACTCATCAATTTTTATAACTCCAGGGATGGTTCAACTCGAAATGAGCACCTTAGGGCCCTGGAGCATTATTTGTCAGTCTACAATCAGGAGCAGTCTTCCACCCCAGAGGTGATACTTCTGGGAGATTTTAATATATACCCTTGCCTGTAGGACTGTTATAGTGGAGATTATGGAGGGTCACCCGGGGCGGGAGTGCCCCATTTTGAGCATAGTAAAGAGGGTGAGGCCCTCCTCTCCTACATGAACTAATCTGAACCAGGTACTGGTGCGGGGGAGGACAGAGCCGCCACTTTTATAGGGCGAGGTGCAAACTCTTATAGATTATATTTTTTTATCTCCTGCTATCCTAGCTAAACCCCTGACTTATAGAGTAGTGACCTCGACTTTTAGCGACCACAACCCTGTTCTGCTTGAGGTTGATCTTGGCGTCTTTAGGGCGCAAAGTGATTTAAGAGGGAGGGCGCCGAGGCTCCTATCGACCACTGATCAGGGGAGACGAATCAAATGGAATAGGGTTGTCCCTGAAGCCTTTTTTGAGGTCCTTGACACCAAATGTGAGGCCAACCTGGCCATCTGCTTGGATGGTACTGCCGCAGAGGCCCACGTTGTGGAAGCCTATGTTGCGGTATGCAAGCAGATCACCAATGATCTAGAGATGGGCGATATTATACATCGGATGAAGGCCATTAAATAGTTTGATACCAACTGCTCAAAGGCCCACAGCGCCTTACTTAAGGCGCTTAAGAATAAGCCAAGGAACAGAGCTTTAATAGCTCAACTTCGTAAGGAGTACAAAATTGCTCTTTGCTCTCGCAAACGCAACATAAAGGAGGAGGCTTGGGAAAACCTATCCACTGATGTCTTAAGAGACAGCAGGAAATTTTGGGTCATCATTAATCAGCCTTTTTTCTCAGAACAAGAGAACCTAGACACGGATTGCACAATGCCCGACAGTAGTTGGCTCCAACATTTTGAGAGCATTTATGACCCAGATCAGAGGGAATTATCAACGGACCCCACATCTGTTGAACAGCATGCTATACCGCTAAGGTTTGATTCAACTGAGATAGAAAAGGCTTTTAGAGAGACAACTAGACACAAGGCCCCAGGCCCAGATGGGGTTCCCGCTGACTTGTATATCACATATCCTCAGTTTTGGGCTAAGATCTTGGCCAATGTTTTTAATGCGGTTTCCACAGCTGGGTTCCCTCCCTCTTGGTCCTCCTTTGTGATCGTACCGATTTTTAAGAAGGGGAATAGAGGGGACCCCTCCTGCTATAGGCCAATCTCATTGCTGGACTCTGCCGTTAAAATCATGGGCTGGGTCATTCTTCAGAGAGTGGGGGATTGACTTATGGGCAGGGGGGTGCTCTCCAACCTTCAGTACGGTTTCAGAGAGCATAGGGGCACTATGGACCAATGCCTTTATTTACACCTCCTCCTTAGCAAATATACTGTGGCTAAGGAGAGTTTTTAGGGCTCGGCCTACGTCACCACTTCGTCAGAAGTGGGGCGGAGCTCCAAGCCGTATTGTTAAGGGGCTCTGAATCGTGCAGTAAAAATTCCTCAGTGCGTGAGAATTTTTCGTGGTGTTGTGTGCCATCTGCATGGTCATTGATCCTTTCACAGCTGTGTTTTTGTAAGTGTTCACGCAATAGGCCCTAGGAATTTTTCTCTATCGACTTCCTGCATATTCCGTGCCAGAACGCGCATGAGATGCCATAAATTCCCAATTACCAGATGTCAGATGTCAGGTTCCGTTCGCGCATTCACGACTGTCGTTTTCTTGAGCTGTAAGTGCGCGCATGCTGTCTCCCCGTCCAGGAGAATGCCATCAATCGTCAATTAGCAGCTGTCAGAGGTGCCAGTAATTGAAGGCAGATGCCAGGCTTTTCGCGATTTTGTTTTTCTTTGCTGCGTGAAGGCTAGGTTTTAGGTGCTCCTTAAATGAAGAGGCAGTCAAAAATAATTTGCTGAATGCACAATAGGTCACTCATGAGAATTTTGTTTTAAGGCACGGTAAGTCGGCCTAATAGATTGCCCCTTGATTGAATATCTTAGTCATTGCTTAAACAACGTAGTTCAGATTGAAGGTATTTCAACAGTTTGTTCCATTCCTAATGTTTTGATGTTGTGCAGAAGGGCATGAAGCTGAATAAATAGAATTCCCAGGTTTATTGCCATCTGTTTGGAGCCAATGTTAAAAAGTGTCTGTAGTGAAATTTTGAGTAAACCTGCCTGTAAAGATGGATCCCAGCTCAATGTTATTTCAACACTAGCCTAATCACTACAGAAGAATAAATTGCCTTCATTCCAGAAAGCGGGTCCAAATTAGGCCTCAGGACAGAAGATGCAACCAGAATCACTTCAGCCATGTACACATCTGTTCCCGGAATCAGCAGTAATGGTTGTAATGATTAGGGAATCTCAATAAAGCGTTCGACATGTTGTGCAACGAGAAGCTGTTAACTTTTCTGGATTCCATGACAGCTTGTTATTGAACAATAGTCCAAAGTAGTGATAATAGTTTGTTGGAGAAAGACCTATTTTGTTCAGCATGTAAAAGCCCTTACAATATACTTTACCAAACATGATGAGTTTGCTTTTATCATACATAAATGTTAACTTGTCGCTGGCCTTCGAGGACGTGCACACAGTGCTCTGCAGGGTACAGAGAGATCTCAGCAGCAGGGGCATCAACCGCTGAGCTATCTCGCTCACTCGCACTCAAGGTAACTGCAGACTTCAACCAGACGCAGACCGAGAGCGCCATCAGAGCAGCAGGCACGTTAACACCACAAACTATATGTAGGACTGGAGCCTGTGCACGGAGCCCTCTGCAGGAGGAGCACAAACCGACCCAGCTAGGTTACTTACCGAGGACTTATTTATTTATTTATGCATCTTTATATAGAGGGGACTTTACCCGAAGGTGTCAGAGTGCTTCACAATAGGAACAGAACTAATACATGAGAACATTACAAGTGCACAAAATACAAAAGCAAACGTTACATTAAATGAAGCAAAAATGACAATCGTGAGCCAACAAAATACAAGAGGTAGCAAACGGTGCATTACAAAAGTGACAATAGTGTACCAACAAAATACGCTATTGCGCATGCGTGTTACCCAATCAGCCCCCCTCTGCCGTAGGTGCATTAACCAACCGAGTCAGCTTACTGGGAACTGTGGAAACACAGAGTGCAGACAGATTCAGAGTGCAGACAGATTCAGAGTGCAGACAGAGAGTGCAGAGTGCAGAGTGCAGAGTGCAGACAGATTCAGAGTGCAGACAGATTCAGAGTGCAGACAGAGAGTGCAGAGTGCAGAGAGTGCAGAGTGCAGACAGAGAGTGCAGAGTGCAGAGTGCAGAGTGCAGAGTGCAGAGTGCAGAGTGCAGAGTGCAGAGTGCAGAGTGCAGAGTGCAGAGTGCAGATTCAGAGTGCAGATTCAGAGTGCAGATTCAGAGTGCAGATTCAGCAGAGTGCAGATTCAGCAGAGTGCAGATTCAGCAGAGTGCAGATTCAGCAGAGTGCAGATTCAGCAGAGTGCAGATTCAGCAGAGTGCAGATTCAGCAGAGTGCAGATTCAGCAGAGTGCAGATTCAGCAGAGTGCAGATTCAGCAGAGTGCAGATTCAGCAGAGTGCAGATTCAGCAGAGTGCAGATTCAGCAGAGTGCAGATTCAGCAGAGTGCAGATTCAGCAGAGTGCAGATTCAGCAGAGTGCAGATTCAGCAGAGTGCAGATTCAGCAGAGTGCAGATTCAGCAGAGTGCAGATTCAGCAGAGTGCAGATTCAGCAGAGTGCAGATTCAGCAGAGTGCAGATTCAGCAGAGTGCAGATGCAGAGTGTGAGTGAAGAGTGTGAGTGAAGAGTGTGAGTGAAGAGTGTGAGTGAAGAGTGTGAGTGAAGAGTGTGAGTGAAGAGTGTGAGTGAAGAGTGTGAGTGAAGAGTGTGAGTGAAGAGTGTGAGTGAAGAGTGCATTTGTGAGTGCAGATTCAGAGTGCAGGGTGCAGATTCAGAGTGCAGGGTGCAGGGTGCAGATTCAGAGTGACAGTGCAGAGTGAGTGTAAAGTGACAGTTAGTGCAGAGTGACTGCAGAGAGTGTGTAAGGGTGCAGGGTGCACATTGTGTTAGTGTACAGAATGAGTGTGCAGGATAAACAGTGTGTGACTATGCAGGGTGACATTGGGAGTGTGCGGGTGCGCAGTGTGTGAATGTGTAGGGGCAGTGTGTGAGTGTGCAGAAAACACCAGATACACCACACACACATACCACACACACACACCATATACACACCACACACACACATAACACACACACAAACCACACACCTCACTCTCTCAACACCACACACTTGTCACCACTCACCACCACACACTCACCCCCCCAGGCTCACCCCCACAGACTCACCACCACAGACTCACCACCACAGACTCACCACCACACACTCACCACTACACAGAAAACAACACACACAACAACACACCCCCAGCCGTCAATGAATGCTTTCACCAGGCACAAACACCTACAACCATCAATGTACGCTTTCACCAAAAACAAACACGACCATGCATCAGTGCCGCTAAACACTCACGCACACACCAAACAATGTCAGTGCAACTTTCACTAAACACACACACACACACACCAACAGCTGACAGTGCACCAGTCACTCTTTCAATTGGCACAATCATCAACAGCTGTCAGTGCACCCTTTCACCAACCACATGCATTACCATCCAGCTCTGTACGCTTGACAGCCACACTCACTAATAGCTCTTACTGCACGCTACCACCAGTCATACACACCTCAAGCCACCACTACACGCTTCCACCAAACACACACACCAACAGCCATCACTGCACAATTCTTACAGGCACACACATCCACCACACATCAATGCACACACCAATTGATAACGCATCCACCAATTAATATTGTACCCATCGCACTATGCTGCACTTTACCTTTTAAAGATATTGCGTTAAAGTGCAGCATGCCACCATTGATAACATTCCAATCCAACACACATCTCCAATACACACCACGTTTCCACTCCAAAACACATGCCTAAAACACAATGCCATTTACAATGCCATTATCTCTAACTCAAACAAACCCGAGCCCTAATGCATTCCTAATGCTTGTTTATATTTAGGTTTTATGGACCTTTCTTCAGCATTCGATTTAGTTAACCGCTCAAAATTATGGTCTATTTTACACGAGGTTGGTCTAGATGCATCCTTGGTCAATTTTTTGAGGGATCTTCACCAAGACCTGTCTGCCTCTGTTAGGGTCACGAGGGAAAGCCGGTGTACCAGGCAATTTAGTTCTAGAAGGGGGGGGGGGGGGGGGGGGGGGGGGTCAGGCAGGGCTGTATACTGGCCCCTCTTCTTTTTACTATTTACATCAATGCCCTTGAACAATCTCTGTGTTCGGCTACATTGGACACTCCGCGTATAGGGGGATTGGGTATCCCCGTCCTCCTATACGCGGATGACGCCGTTTTGCTTGCGCGCACGAGCATGGGCTTACAGAAGTTACTGGACCACTTCGGCAGCTTCATGGAAGCCCTGGACTTGAAAGTTAACATTGCAAAATCCCATGTAATGGTTGCCGGCGCACGGAGCTATAAAACAAAGGTTAAAACATTCAGGTGCAACGGCAGGGAATTGACGAGGGTGACTTCCTTCTCCTATCTGGGAGTACTATTTGACGAGAAAGGCAATTGGGGCCCTCAGATGAAGCTGAAGAGTAATGTGGTTACAAGATCTTCGATGGCTCTTTTGAACTTCTCCAAGAGATTGGAAGCTAGACCCATGGAGGCCATTCTAAAGATTTATAAATTTAAGTCCCTGGCGATCGCTTCTTATGGTGTGGCAATCTGGGGTTAAGTGGACTCTAACAAAATACAAATTGCTGAAAACCGGTTCCTTAGATCTCTGCTCACTACCGCAATCATCCCCCACATTCTCAATTCCCTCGGAGGTAGCACTGGACTATGTTACAGATCTCTTAAAAGTAGCCCCACTGATCGGCTGGGCAAAAACCCGGCAGAATGATGAGATTACCCTTAACCATTTAATCCTTAAGGATTGTTTGGCCCTAGAGAAGGCAAACAGGATCCCATGGTTGGCGTATGTTAGAGCGGCATGCGCCAGGTTGGGCCGACCTGATCTGTTTACTTCACCACAGGGCATTATAAAGGAGGACATAGGGTGGATCAAACATAACTTCGGTAACCTGCTGGAGGCATAAAGGGAGGAGCAGGAGCTGAGAAAACCAGTGGTGAGAAGTATTTATGACTTCTCAACCTCCCTATTCATTGAACCGTATCCGATGTGTGTCACCAAGCCCTTCCATCGGTTTTTATTGGTCAGATTTCGGTTCAACCTAATTCACTTTATATTGGGTGTATTTCCTAAATGGGGGAAACCTGAGGATGTAGCGCCATGTTCCTGTGATAACTTATCCCCACAGGACACACTCCACTTGGTAATGTTCTGTGAGCACTACTCAGAGGCGCGTAAAAAATGATTGTTTCCAATCTTGCGCGATGCTGGTTTTGTAAAAGTTAGGCCCGCTCTTATATATTTACAAATGCTTAGTTCCGTCAAGGTTACTTATAGCGTGGCTAGCTTTTTGACGGCCGCAGCTCGGCTAAACAAAAGAAGACCCCTCTAAACATAATCATTCAGTGGGACCAAAAGGGGTTCATGGCTTTAACTTGAATTACCCAAAGATGCAATTTATACTAGATCTAATAGCCGTTGGTTAAGGGTCTTTTTACATTGTATACTCCATTTATTGATTTTAGATTTTGTACCTATGTAAAAATTGAATGCTTGTTTTTACTGTCTTTTTCTTAAATATTTTTAAAGTGTGGAGGTTTATGCTCCTTGTATTGTCTTTTATAATTGTAATTAATCGAAATAAAGATCTTTGACTGACTGACTGATTGGCCTCGAACATGCGCTACTTTCTCCCAAATGCCCAAAATACGATGCACGTATTTCAAAGCCGGTAGTCAAATATGTAACTTTCCGAACACATTTCTCTCTTAACAGCAGAACAAAGCTGAATTTTACATAAACACCACTTCTCTCCGTGGAATACTCTGCAAACATACAGTTCGGTACAAGTACTCACGGAGAAGGTGTAAAGAATGTCCAACTTCTCCTTTTTGTATCAGTGGATCCAGTTTTTTTTAATAAATACATTTCCGATATTTTTCCTCGGTGGGTTCAATCAAAAATAGAATACACTCCCAAAAATTCCCAGTCCATCGTTGCCAAATTGATGTAGTATTGAACACAACACAAGTCAAAGAAGTATAATAAAATATAGTTTATAATAGATCAAGTAAAGTAATAAATAACCTACTAAAGGAAAGCGGATCCAGATGCGATACTGCCAGGTCTAAAGCTAATCTATCAAGACACAGACACCAACGCATCTGGAACAGAACTTGGAACCTAGAATACATACAACTAAATGTACACGAGCTATTAAAGAAATAGACACCACAAAGTTAAGGTACTCAGATACAACACTGGGCAAGTAACATTTTCTGTTCGAGGATTGTGTGGCTGTAGGTAAACATGCTGTGCATTGACTGTAAAGCAGTCCTCTCAGAAAAAGTGGTGGCTAGCCTGTGCAAATTGCAGTGGTTTGAAAGAACTGCCTAGCCAACACTGGCTTGTTTGCGGGCTAGTACCTCTACACAATAATGCCTTGTAAAAGTATATGGTGTGGACCATGTGGCTGCTTTATAGATGTCAGCTATAGGAATGTTCCACAGGAAGGCCAAAAAGGCTCTTTTTTCCGAGTTGAGTGTGCTCTAGGAGGGCTAGGCAGGGTCACTTTAGCATAGCATGTCTGGATGCATTTAACCATCCATCTTGCCATGCCTGATGTGGACAGTAGCCTTCCCTTTGTAGGGTTTGGAGAAAGCAACAAAAAGCTGTTGTGTTTTCCTAAAGGATTTAGCTCTGTCAGTATAGTACATGAGGGCCGGTTTATGTTATGTTATTTGTGTCTTTTATAGCGCTCAGCTACTCAAAAGAGTGTCCTGGCGCTTTATTGACAACCTGAAAAGGACAAACACAACACACGGATTAAAAAGAACAGCAGAAAAAGAAATCTAGGAAGCAAAAAGCCAAGTTTTTAGGCCCTTCCTGAAGGCCAACAAATTTGAGGTGCTGCGCAATGCTAGGGGCAGGGAGTTCCAAAGCTGTGGGGCCCGGAACGTACAGGAACGACCTCCAATACGGTCCCTCCTCACACGAGGAACAGTGGCAAGAAACATCGACTCTGATCTCGGAGATCGAGAAGGACGATAAAAGGCGAGCCTCCTTTGAAGGTATTTAGCCCCTGCGGCATAAAAGGCCTTGAGAGCAAGAGTTAAGGCTTTGAAAACTATCCGCTTCCGGATAGGCAGCCAATGAAGAGACTGCAACAAGCCAGAAACTCTGACTCGCCTATGCAAGCCAAAAATGGCACGCGCTGACGCGTTCTGGACAACCTGCATCCGTTGCAGGAGATATTCCAGCAGGCCAAGATATAGGACGTTGGAGTAGTCCAGTCTTGCACCGATCAAGGCCTGTACCGTAGTCCTCCTGTGGTCCTCAGAAAGCAAAGGGAAAAACTTCCGAAGCATACTGAGAAGACCAAAACAGGTGCCAGTGAGAGCAAGGATCTGAGATCTTAAAGTCAGGCCATTGTCGATTTTCATCCCCAAATTCTTAGCTGACTGAGACGACTGCACCGGAGGCAACATGTCAGCAGGCCACCATACCTGCCAGTCCGGATCGGATTGACAACCGAAGAAGAGCACCTCCGATTTATCTGAGTAGCACTTGAGGCTGTTCAGTTGGAGCCATTTAAAAACAGCCCCAAGGCACTCACGGATACTCTCTCCATCAAAGTCCTCTCCTTTCCGACAGGTAAAGAGCAGCTGGGTGTCATCGGCGTAGGATACGATCTGGGCCCCGAAAGACTCAGCCAGGGCCGCCAGAGGGGTCATAAAGATGTTAAAGAGAGTCGGGCTCAATACAGAGCCCTGCGGGACTCCGACACCCAATGGCGGCATCTCAGCAGAGCTGAAGGAGGCCCAGACCGTTTGTCGACGGCCGGCCAGAAAAGATGTAAACCAGCTAAGCACCGTCCCCCTCAGACCGATCTCATGAAGTCTGACGAGCAAACCCTCATGGGGGACGGTGTCGAAGGCCGCCGACAAGTCAAGCATTATCAGCATGGCTCTGCCACCCGAGTCCAGCGTCTCCTTGATGGCCTCAGACACCTCCAGCAGTGCAGTCTCAGTGCTAAGATTAGGGCGAAAGCCCGATTGAGTGGGATGAAGCAGATCGTGTGACTCCAAGAAATTAGAAAGCACATTATGCACGTGCTTCTCCAGGGTTTTAGCCAATGCAGGAAGGAGAGAAATAGGTCTATAGTTGGCAAAGTCCTCGGGATCTAGACCAGGCTTCTTAATGAGGGGGATGACCATAGCATGTTTCCAAGCCGAAGGGACCACGCCCTGGCTCAAAGAAAGATTCAGGAAGGGATTGACCAGCGGGTTTACCACTGCCGCCATCTTCGCCAAAAATTTGGCCGGACATGGGTCGAGCGGCGATCCAGATTTAAGATGGCCAAAAATGTCAGTGACGAAGAAGTTGAAATAGGCGGAAAGTCCGTCAGGACTGACCCTAGGGGAACCGGTGGAACTGGTCCAACCTCAGAACAAGGGGAGGCAACGACCGGCCTCAATGGAAAAGAGTCCTGAATCAGCTTGATCTTTGTGGTAAAGAAGCATGCGAGATCCGATGCCCACGTCTCAGTGGGGGCACTCTGGGTCACATTCGACCGTGGGCAATAAATTCCCTAACGATCGTGAAGATCTCTTTGCAGGAATTTGCGGCATCTTCAATCCTCCTGGCAAAGTAGCTCTTGTTCTCGAGGAGAATATCTCGATGATAAGCTTTGACCACGGTTCTATATCCGAGTCTGGCAGCTGGATCGTACTGAGCTCGCCAGGCCCTTTCCGCTACCTTGCACTGCCTACGAGAGGCAAGCAGCACTTCAGTGAACCAAGGAGCAGAGACCCGCTTGGGCAATGACCGAGGGGCCCTCAAAGGGGCCAGGTCATTCAGCCTGTCCACAAACCAGGCCTGCAAGGACTCCAGGTCCCTATCCAAAACCCCTGTAAGAGGGCAAGGATGTTCGCACAGAGCCTGCGTCAACATTTCTGGAGTCACCCGATGGTATGCCCTTGACGCAGAACCTTGCTGTCTAGGGGCACTGCTCAGGGGTTTCTTATTGCCCAGTATGTGAAAGTTGACCAACCGATGGTCCGTCCACAGGACTGGCAAGAGTGCCGTCACCTCTAAGGGGGACGTAGAAAAGACCTGATCCAAAGTATGGCCTTTATCATGCGTTGGTTCAAAGAGAAAAGGGGCTAGGCCCAAGGGGGCCGTGATGTCGGAAAGTTTAATCACGCCTGGGTCCGAAGCCTCGTCCATATGAAAATTGAGGTCTCCGGCCAAAATACAGTGGTCAGCTCTCATGACCAACGTTGACATGACAGCCTGAAGCTCATCAAAGAAAGAACCAACAGGACCAGCGGGTCTGTACGCTAACAGCCCTTTCACTGACTGATGCGGCGCCAATGATAAGGAAAAGGCAAGGGATTCAGACCCTTTGAAAGCCTCAGTGGGAATAATTGAACATGCGAAGGATTTCTTCACCACAAGTGCTACACCACCGCCCCTTCCTTCCAGTCTATCTTGCCTATAGTTGCTATATTCTGGAGGAATCGCCAAAGCGATATCCGGATTGGAGGAAGCTCCAAGCCAGGTCTCCGTCAGCATAAGGCACACCGGTTTTTCCGTGGTCAAGAGGTCAAAGAGCTCCTGAGTGTGACTGCGCACTGACCTGGTGTTTAACAGCATACAAAGATGCTTCACAGAGACTATCTCCGGATCAGGGAGTGTCCGTGGAACATTGCCTGGCGACCAGTCGCAGCCCGGGCATTTCCTCTTGCACCTATAGCGACCAGGAAACACCTTAAAGCAGACACACAATACCTTTTGTAAAGACCAAAGTTGCGAAGATGTATAGCAGACCATGATAGCACCGGTGAAAACGGTCCACCAGATCCAGACCTCCCGCCGCTCAGCCGCTTCCGGGACGCTGACTGGCGCAGACAGGCTGGACTCTGGCGTGACTCCGGCGTCACTACGGCGAAAACGCTGCGCATAGAATGGCTGCTTTATATACAGGTCAGCGTGTCCTTATGACAGCTGACCTGCTACCCCCAAATGGCCCGGCGAGGATAAAGACTCACCCAAGATGGCGGCCAAAGCTAAAGTGACCCGGGACCCGCCAAGCGTGGTGAAAAAACAATTATGGTGCAGGTAAGGGAGCGCTGTCCTAAGTAAAAGCAGAATAGAATAAAATGAAATCAAAGCAAATAGAAAGACAGGGGTATTTTAAAAAACGCTGCCGCGTTTGTGCAATAGCTCGCCCTGCAGCGCGCTACTGTGTTGCAGGATCAGGCGTCCGAAATGGATATAAACAGAATGGCCCGCCTAGAATGTCCCCTTATATGCAGGCCAGCGTGTCCTTATGACAGCTGACCTGCTACCCCCAAATGGCCCGGCGAGGATAAACACTCACCCAAGATGGTGGCTGCGTCTGGAGACGCCGAGGATCAGTCGTACCGAGGCGTTCTGGATGCGTTGCAGCCTTCTCAGGAGCTTGGTTGTTCCTGCGTAAAGGACGTTCCCGCAGTCCAGTCTGCTGGTGTCGAGGGCCTCGGTGACTGTTTTCCTCGTGTCGGAGGGGATCCATTTGAAGATTCTACGGAGCATTCGGGGGGTGTTGAAGCAGGACGCGGAGACGGCGTTGACTTGTTTGGTCATGGAGAGGGCGGAGTCGAGGATGATCCCCAGGTTGCGTGCGTGGTCGGTGGGTTCAGGGGCTGTTCCTAGCGCTTTTGGCCACCAGGAGTCATCCCAGCCTGATGGAGTGGGGCCGAGGATGAGGAACTCCGTCTTGTCTGAGTTCAGCTTCTACCTGCTGTCCTTCATCCATTCGGCGACGGCCTACATTCCTCTGTGGAGGTTGGTTTTGGCGCTGTGGGGGTCTTCGGTGAGGGATATGATCAGCTGGGTGTCGTGGGCATAGGAGATGATGTTGATGTTATGTTGACGTGGGCGAGTGGTGCCATGTAGATATTGAATAGCGTCGGGCTGAGGGAAGATCCTTGTAGGACGCCACAGATCTCAGTGGTCTTGGAGCGGAAGGGTTGGTGGCGGACGCTCTGCGTTCTGCCGGAGAGGAAGGATGTGGTCCAGGCCCTTGGACAAGGTCGAGGTCATCTTTTGGGTAAGTGCTGGATAATGTATGGGTAATAATTACCATTCTTACTCCGGGGGGTGCATCTGTAGCGTAAGTGCTGGATAGTGTAGGAGTAATAATTACTATTCTAACTCCAAGGTGGTGCATCAGTAGGGTAAGTGCTGGATACTGTAGGAGTAATCATTACTATTCTAACTCCAGGTGGGTGCTTCTTTTGGGTAAGTGCTGGTTAGTGTAGGACTAATAATTACTATTCTAACTCCAGGGGGGGTACATCTGTAGGGTAAGTGGATACTGTAGGAGTAATAATTACTATTCTAACTCCAGTTTGATGCATCTGTAGTGTAAGTGCTGGATAGTGTAGGGGTACTAATTACTATTCTAACTCAAGTAGGGTGCCTCTGTATAAGGAAAATGCTACTTACCAGTATGCATCTGTTCTTGACATGTAGAGCTGCAGAGTTGCATACTGTGCATAGATTGCCTCCTAGTGTTGGGCCCAGATGTTTGCAGTTTGTTGTTGTCCTGAAAAGTTATTTTGAAGTCACGAGATAGGTGACTCCTCCTTAGGACCATATTGCGCATTGGCATCGGCTCCATCCCCAGATTGTTTTTCGCCATTAGGGAAATGATGGAGCTTTGCAAGAAAAGGAAGGATGCCCATGAAATTTGTATCTAATTAAGAGAATACAAGAGTAGCCAGGGAGGCGGCGGGCATGTGCAACTCTGCAGCTCTACATGCCAAGAACAGATGCATACTGGTAAGTAGCATTTTCCGTTCGAGACATATGAGCTGCAGATTGCACACTGTGCATAGATTGTATAGCAGTACCCACTCTTAGTGGCGACCACCTCTATCTGTTGCAGTAGTTTGGAATAATGTTTTGAGAATAGCCTGGCCCACATTACTTGTTTTCTTTGCACATCTACACAATAGTGTTTTGTGAATGTGTGCGGTTTAGACCATGTAGCTGCTCTGCAGATGTCATCTAGGGGAATGTTCCCTAAAAATGCCATTGAAGCCCCTATTTTTCTTGTAGAGTGGGCTTTAGGAGGAACAGATAACGTACGTATAGCTTTGTGGTAACAAATCTGTATGCATTTGACAATCCATCTAGCTATCTCAGATTTTGAAATGGGATTACCCTTGTGTGGTGGTGAGAAGGACACAAAAAGTTGTTTTGTCTTACGAAAAGGTTGTGTCCTTTCTATGTAGTATAGCAGTGCTCTTTTGACATCTAATGTATGAAGAGCTCTTTCTGCTACTGACTGGTTGCGAGAAGAAAACGGGCAGTTCCACAGAATGATTGAGATGGAATAGAGAAATGACTTTGGGCAGGAATTTTGGATTAGTACGTAGAACTACCTTATTTTGATGCATTTGCAAGAAGGGTTCTTGGATGGTTAGTGCTTGTAGTTAACTAACGCTCCGCAGAGAAGTAATAGCTACTAGGAAAGCAACTTTCCATGTTAAAAATTGTAATTCACATCTGTGTAAAGGTTCAAAGGGAGGTCCCATTAACCCTGTGAGAACAACGTTTAAATTCCACACAGGCGAAGGTGGTTGTGAGGAGGAGCCTCTCTTTACCCAAGTAATCTGCCCCCGTCTGAGTTTTACAAAGGAACTGCCGTCCCTTGGCCCGGACCATATAGGGTAAACTAACCTGGAATCCTTTTCCCTACAGGAACGCCCAGGGGAAAGCAACAACCAATGGGACACGACCTGGGCCGGTAGAAAGGCAGACCTGGCCCATGAAAAACCCGGAAGACGCCAGCAATCAGGAGGACGATGCGAGAGACACGAGGAGGACCAGCGGTAACGAAGACCAACCCGAGGACAACGACCTCACCGAAGTAGAAAAAGACGAGGCTGCTGCAGGCGAGGCAGAGACCTGGTCTGAGGATTGGTGGACACCCCCGGAGGACGCCCAAGTGCCTCCGTAAATCTGGAGAGTTACGGCTTTCATGGTGCGTGAATCGGGCGAAGGGGTTGGAGGGAGGGAGGTAACGTTACAGTAAAGACTGGGGCACGGGGAATTTGTGTGGTTCGTGGGGTTTTGTTTTCTATCCCTTTTCTGTTCTCCGTATCGGGGAGGGAGCGGGCGCACCTGATTTCCATTGTTCTGACCATTTGCCTATGTACAGTGGTCTCGACTGGTGTCCACGACCGCGGGATGCCATATAGCGTTCCTCGCTCCATTGGCCTAATTTGTCGTCTTGCTTTGCTTGTCGGGTATTAAAGATGCTAATGAAGCCTGTGTAATCACCTATAGGTTTATGTCCTTAAGTAAGGGCATGCTTAAAAAACCTTCTACGCCCATTTCTTTTTGAGCCCTTTTCTTGCTCTTATCTTTGCACGAATCCAACCTTAGTGCACCCGGGGATTTCCTTAAACACATCTTGGTGATGGTACTCCTTGTATAGAGGCCCATAACAGCCATACTTACCACCTCTGTCTCTTCTCTCTTCATGCTACCCGGAGGGAATGTCACCAATACCCACTTAGAGAAGACGACGACATCGCCAGAGGGAACCCCTCACCATTCCAGAGACCTACCCCTAGAAGACGTCAATGTTTTATTAACCCTGTTTGTACACAGAATTTAAATAAATACACCAAAATAGATCTTCGCATAAGACCTTGCTTCTTTTACCGCCCGTATCTCTCACAGTGGTACTCTGGGACGAATTATTCTTTTAAGGCCTTCCATAAAAGCTTTAATGGCAGGCACTCTGAATAGAGATAGATGTCTGTTTTGCAGATATGCTGCTATTGCAGCAAGATGTAGTCTAATAGACTTATAGGCTAAGTTACATCTTTGGAGATGCAGTAAGTATCCTATGATGTGTTTAACCTGTTCAATGCTGATGAAGGAACCGCTCCGTCATCAGCTGCGGTTGGGCTGTGCTGATGACGAAGCGGTTCCGTCATGGCCCAGCCGCCGCGCCGGCGCCGCGCGTTCTATTGAGCACAGCCCAACCGCGGCTGGTGACGGAACGGTTCCGTCACCAGCATGCGGCCGCCGCGCGGCCTCCCCGCCCTCTTAGCGCTGCGGCGGAATAGCCGCCGCAGCGATGTGGTTAATAGACACATTTAGGGGATTAATATTGTTGTTGTGAGAATATATCACAAATCGTTTCCACTTGGCCGCGTAACATGCCCTAGTGGTTGGACGTCTAGCTTCTTTAATGACATTCATGCAATCTGGAGGAAGGTTCAGATATCCAAATTCTAGTACTTCAGGAGCCAGATCGCAAGGTTGAGCTGAGCTGGGTCCAGGTGTCTGATCTCTGCACAGTTCTGTGTTAAAAGGTGTGGAGACAGGTGCAGTTTTTGGTGCGGTACTACAGACAGTTGTAGCAGTGTGGTGTACCACGGTTGACTGGCCCACGTTGGAGCAACTAGGATGAGGGTCAGAATGCTGCTGTAGTTTGCGTACTACTAGTGGCATGAGTGGTAGAGGTGGAAAAGCGTACGCAAATCTGTTTGACCAATTCATCCATATCGCATTGCCTTTGGACAGTGGGTGTGGATATCTGGCAGCAAAGCTTGGGCATTTTGCGTTTTCGTGGGTGGCAAATAGGTCTATTTGAGGTTGTCCCCACATCTGAAAGAATGGTTGAAGAACTTGCATATAAAGTTCCCACTCATGGGTCTGTTGTGTTTGATGACTTAATAGATCCGCTATAGTATTTTGTACTCCCGGAACATGCTGGGCTAGGAGGAATATGTTTTGAGGTATAGCCCACCTCCATATGTCCTGTGCTAGTTGAGAGTTGCTGGGAGTGTGTGCCTCCCTGCTTCTGTATGTAGTACATTGCTGTCATGTTGTCTGTGCAGACTAACACAGCTTTGTTTGCTACTTGCTTCTGGAAAGCTTTTAGTGCTAGGAATGTTGCTATTAACGCCAGATGATTGATGTGGGGTAATTTTTGTTGCGGTGTCCACCTGCCTTGCATGGTGTGTCGTAGTAGGTGGGCTCCCCAGCCGGAGAGCGATGCGTCCGCAGTCAAGATAATCTGAGGAACTGGCTCTAGGAACAGTCGCCCCATGGAAAGGTTTTTGGTGTTCCACCATTGCAGAGAGCGATGAGTCCGACCGTCTACCAACACTTGGTCTGTTAAGTGACCTTGAGCCTGGTTCCATTGACGTGATAAGCACTCTTGTAGCGGATGCATTTGAAGTCTTGCATTGGCCTCTTGCTATGAAGATGCAAGAGGCCATCATCCCTATGAGTTGCATGAACACTCGTGCTGGGAGGGAGTGTAGTAGCTGAAACTTTGCTAGGAGAATTTGCATGCTGGCTATCCTTGCTGGAGTGGGATAAGCTAGAACTGTGGAGGTGTTTATTGTGGCACCGAGGTACTGTTGTACTTTGGATGGCTGTAGATGAGACTTGGTGTGGTTTATTGTGAACCCCAAGTTGTGGAGCAGTTGGATGGTGGCATGAGTGTGTTACACACATTGATTGTATGAGCTGGCTTTTATGAGCCAGTCGAGGTACGGAAAGGCATGGATGTGCTGTCTTTGTAGATGCGCTGCCACTACTGCTAAGCACTTGGTGAATGCTCTTGGTGCTGTTGTGACTCCGGATGGGAGTTCTTTGAATTGATAGTGCTGCCCGTCTATTACAAATCTGAGATACTTCCTGTGAGCTTTGTGAATGGGAATGTGGAAGTATGCGTCCTTGAGATCTAGAGTAGCCAGGAAGTCGTTTTGCAGCAGGAGCAGAAGGACTTGTTGAAGTGTGACCATGTGAAAATGGTCTGGCTGCATGTATAGGTTTAGCGGTCTGAGGTCTAAAATAGGCCTTAGAGAGCTGTCCTTTTGAATCAGAAAATATAGAGAGTAAACCCCCTTGTTTTGTTGGTGCAGAGGAACTGGTTCTATTGCACTTTTTCTAGCAGGGATACTACTTCTTGCTTTAACAGTGATAGATGTTCTTGTGACATTGGACGCTGTTTGGGTGGTATGTTTGGGGAGGGGGGAGATGTTAGTTCTAGACAGTAACCTGACTGAATAATTTGTCGCACCCACCTGTCTGATGTGATGTTGATCCAGGCAGGCAGGAATTGTTGAAGTCTTACCGCCACAGGAGGGGAATGTTGGGGGGGGGGGGGGGGGGGGGGGGAGGAAAGTCATAGGGTAGAGGTAGAGGCAGAGCGGGAGTTGTTGTTTTTGCCTCTGCCTTTGTTGTTGTTACCACTGTAACCCCCTCTCTGGTAGCCATTAGTGAATGTAGATTGACCAGGAGTTTTGTAGGAAGTGGAGGGACTTTCTGAGGAGTAGCCTCTTGTGTTGCCTCTGTATGATGAGCGACGAAAGGAACGTCTGGGAGCTTGCTGCTGCAAGGCTCCCATAGATTTAGCTGTATTGGTGTCTTTTTTCATTTTCTCTAAAGACACTTCAACATTTGGGCCAAATAAATGTGTCTCATCAAATGGCTGATTAAGGATGGAGTTTTGTACCTCAGGTTTAAAACCTGAAATACGTAGCCAGGCATGTCTACGTAGTAGGGTGCTGCTATTGATTGCCCTTGAGGCGGTATCTGCAGCATCTAGGGTACAACGGATGGAAGTATTAGTGATATTTTTACCTACCTGTATAAGTTCATTAGCCCTGTTTTTAAGTCTCGACTATTATATCCCGCAGGGATAGATAAGCAAGATTATAGTAGGCAGTTAAAAAACTCTACCAAACTTGCAGATCGCGTACAGTTCATGTGAGCTATGCGCGTGCACGCCATCGCCAGCCACGTCACACCACCATTTGTCTGTGCCGCACATCAGACTTCAAAGCCTGCCGCTCCCACGCCCCCCGCGTGCACATCGCGCACCACCATTTGTATGTGCCTCGCATCAGACTTCAAAGGCTGCCGCTCCAGCAAAAGCAATGCAGAGAGCTTGTTTACTTTTGCTGCATCTTGCATTCTACTCTCTGTAACGCACTCTCCTGCCACTTTTCCTCTCTATATCCATCTCTCTGCCCCACAGCCTTGCACTCTCTGTCACTTATCCTCATGTTATTCTCTCTTGTGCCCAGTCCCTGTGCTCCACACTTTGCTTTGCCACTTACCCTTATGTTCTTCACTCATCTTGCCTACTTGTTTTCTCTTTGGTTGTTGTATTTCCTACTAATCCAGGCACCACGCACATAACTTTTTTATACACGAACACCATGCTTCACGGTATAGCACGGCACCCTCTTTCATGTTTATTTTTATTTTTTTATCACCATGGCGCCCGCTTTATAAACTGCCATGCCCATAACTTTTATATAGACGGGCACTGCGCTTTATGTTTCATCGAAACGCCCGCTTTTATGTTTAACATCGGTTTAGCTGTAACTCTCGCGAATGCTCAAGCAATCCAGGAGTGTGTGCGTGTTTCCCAGCTGTGTCCCTCCTGTCCTTCTTTCTCCCTCCTGCTCCATGTTACTGTCTCTCATGTGTCTTCTTTTACATCTCTATGTATAAGGTGTCTGAAGCTTCAGGTTGTGCACCGCAATGGTAAGTCAATACAGTGCACCATGTTGTAGTGAACATTGGTGTAAACTTGTGCAGTGATCCGATTTTAAGCACATCACTCGAGTACGTACATTAGATGGAAAACCTTGCCAGGCCCTCTTGCAGTGTAAGAGATGCTTTTAGGAGAAGGGTCATGTGCTTATGCTGGTCACTGTCCCCATCCGCACACACAGGTCAAGCAAGCTGCATCCGTGAGTTTAAAGTCTGGAATCTCGCAGAAGCAGCGGCAAAGGCAGGAACTGAAGGGTGTGAGGGTAGGGGAGGTAATCACGTCCTGGGTGAGCAGCTTACAAACTATAAAGCGAGGGCAGTGACAGGAAGTGGGCCTTTTTCCATCTTTCTTTGGTTAGTCTATTAAAGGGCTACTGTTGCTTTCACACAAATTCACTTTCGTTTTTCATTATAGAGGCCGTTCTTTTTATACCTGATGGAAAACAGGATGCATGCAGCCCTCCAGCCACACCCACCTCACGCAACGCCGCATTACGGGCTTGTTCTCCATTCCTATCCAAATCTTCACCTCTCTCCACTATTTCTATCCTTTCTATTTCACTCTTTGCCTTTCCTCCATCATCTCTTGTAATTGCATTCTACCTATCTGTTACTCACCTTAACTCCGTCTAACTTTTTTCCGTTTCTCACTTATCACCTTTCTCTATCTCTTTTTCACCACGCATCGTTAGTCCTCTGGCCTTTTTCTTCTTTCTTTCACTTCCCATCCATCTCCGACCTTTCCTTTTATTTAGTGAGTGCGCTCTTTTAGCTGTAAACATTGGGGCAGTTTGGAACGCGCCTATCAATTTGAGGCTCAGCAATATTTTAAAAAGATGTGTGGTTATATTTTCGACCAGTGATTTTGTGATCCTACATAAAAGTTGGCTCAAGAGCTTCTCTCTTCTGCACAGTGCTTACAAGCTGGTGATGCAGCTCAGTGGGTTGAGAATTTGCTGCGAGGCACTGTGTGTGTGACATCCAGGACAAAGGTTCCGATAACACGAGGCCAGCGCAGCCTTTCATCCTTCTCAGAGTTTTAAAATGAATGCATTGCGTGGGTGATAAATACAGTTATTACAAATTCGGCAACAGCAAATGTAGTTTGCGGCGAGAACTGCGTAAATGGCCATGCTAATCACACACATGCCCAGCACAGTAGCATATACACATTACCTACTGCATATCACATGCATAACCTCAGGAGCACGCATTAGGCACAGCACTGCACACATCCAACACAGCACAGACAGGCCACATATTTAACAAGCATTGGCATAGCCAATAGGTCTCGCCTTTGGGACCTTATAAGTATTTAGCTATGCAGCACAATATCCTTGGTGCAACAACATCAACTGTTGCATGGCTAAACACTTATAAGGTCCCAAAGGCGAGACCTATTGGCTATGCCAATGCCTTTTTCTGTGGTCACGAATGGCATATTAAGCAAATTTTTGTATGAAACCAGAAAAGGTTTCGTGGACGCTAAATAGCCATTGTTTTCTGTCCAGTTTTCATTTTTTTCTTTTTATGACAGATGCAAGGCTTGTTGCATCACACATATAGAACTGACTAGCCAGGACTGTGGAAATTCCATCTAACCCCTTCCAAAGGATATTTATTAAATCAAGTTGGCTTTATGGGACTAAGAAGGAAAGATTTGTGTATTAGGATGTAAATAAGTGTGGTACTGATTTGCAACAGGTATTTACAACAGGCACTACGTTTTTTCACGATTTCACTTCTTTTTTATATAAAATAATAATATGTAAGGAATAATAACTTTAGCACAGCCGTTTTCACCTTTCATGGCCTATACACGTTAGTGACTCCTCTTTATGTAACATTGCAGCCCGTTGCCTCCTAACAAGATGCTATCAACAGACTTCCGGAAAGCAGAATTGGCTGCCTTACTCGGTGCAATAAAAGCATTTCATTTGTGTTGAGGCAAAACAGTTCCGGAGCATAGCTTCCCTACGCTAGAATCCTGCAGACGCGTGAAGCGAGCATTGACAAAGCCTGTAGTTAGGCTGAAGTGTGGTGAACACGTAAAGTGGACAGCTGAGTGCGGTCAACCCTCACATAGGGTAAGTGCAGCGTAGAACCCTATACAGCTGTGCCTGTCACAGGATGTAAAATACCATAAAGTATGAAACTCAGTCAGTCAACTCTGAGCTCTCTTCGGCTGAGTCTCGATTCTTCAAGGTTGGGAGTCTCACGTGAGTACAGTATATTCTAGCTTGATCAACAATTTATTAACTGGTGTACTGTAAATCCTGTGCTTCTCTTATTAACATTTCCTTCTGAAATTCTCCTGATTAATTGTCGTTTTATTTGCGGAGTTTGGCTTCCTTCAAAGGGTTGTTTGCTTGCTCTGTGGACAGACTTTTGTGACAGCCCCGTGTAAAGGAAGCCCTAACTTACATACTGATGTCAAATTCTTTGTTTCTTCAGATGGGTGACAATGCCTTTCACTTCCTCCAGGCCCCCCACCCACTCCACCCGTCCCTTTCAGACTTTTCTTTCTTAAACACTACAGGTCCTGTCTGGCTTCTCCTTCTGTTCATGCTACTGAAGTTCAGATGCAGGATTGGAAGTTTTCTTGGCGTATTTGCATAAATGTGTTTTCAATTGGCTGCTGACTCCTGAAAACATGTCGTGGAACTTCAAATGCCCGTGTGTCTTGTCTTTGTGTTACAGCTTACTGCGTGGGCGTTTCAGCTGGCTCAGGATTTCAGCCTGATCCAGGTGAGGGAAATCTGGAATTGTGGGTACGTGAACTTCTGAAGTCAAAATCAGTTGGTTACATTTACGACTTTTTCCAGGTTTTTAGTGTCTTGTTTGTTTATGTTGTTTTCCACAGCATCACCACATCACTCTGGGACACCACCACACCACTCAGGGGCACCACCACACCACTCTGGGACACCACTCTGGGACACCACTCTGGGACACCACTCTGGGACACCACTCTGGGACACCACTCTGGGACACCACTCTGGGACACCACTCTGGGACACCACTCTGGGACACCACTCAGGGACACCACTCTGGGACACCACTCAGGGACACCACTCAGGGACACCACTCAGGGACACCACTCAGGGACACCACTCAGGGACACCACTCAGGGACACCACTCAGGGACACCACTCAGGGACACCACCACATAACTCGGGGGCACCACCACATCGCTCTGGGACACCACCACATCACCCGGGGACACCACCACATCACCCGGGGACACCACCACATCGCTCTAATACACCACCACATTGCTCTGGGACACCACCACATCGCTCTGGGACACCACCACATCGCTCTGGGACACCACCACATCACTCTGGGACACCAACACATCACTCTGGGACACCAACACATCACTCTGGGACACCACCACATCACTCTGGGACACCACCACATCACTCTGGGACACCACCACATCACTCTGGGACACCACCACATCACTCTAATACACCACGACATCACTCAGCCCAACCATATCATCACTCAGCACCACAACAGCACTGTCTTTGCTTGCTACCAACAAGCATTATTCGAAAAAAGGGGGGGAGGTAGAGGAAAACAATAGCTAGGTTCGCCCTCCACAGCACTAAGTTTACAGAAAAGATCTGAGACATTCAGATCCAGAGAACCTAGCTAGCTATTGGGACATTACACCATTAGGTCTGTCTTTAAAAAAACAAAAAACATATTAAGACAGGGAAAGAAATTTTTTTCTTTATAGTCCCCTCACTCACCGGAGTTTCCTCACGATGACATGCTTCATCATAGGGGCTTCCCAACCCGCTGCGGGTTGAGGCGTGCTACAACTATCGCGATTGCGTAGGAGCACTTTTAGTGAGAAATATGTGTGGTGTGATGTGAAAAAAGGGGGGGGGGGGGAGTGAAGTGGAGTGATAAAGGTTAAAAATATCCTACTAGTGGGCTAACCTAACTTTATTCAGGCTCCTAGCGGATACATTAAAAGTGGGGTGGTTACCGGGTGCGCTGGTTCTATTATGAAACACAGTGCCCTAGTAAAAAGTCAACTAGTTTCGAGCTATACCCCTCAGCTCTTCCTCAGGACTGCACAGGGTCCCGCCCTGTGAGTACCACTCCAAAAAACAAAAAGAAATGTAAAAGTATGCCTACATTAATTGTTGGATATACATACTAATTTTCTGCAAACGTTGGCATATCTGTGAAGAGAAAGCATATTACCAAAGTTACTTGTTCAACAGATAAAATAATTACTAGATTCTCAATGATTTTTCTTAATGTGGCAAGGTAGTGTCTAAATATATACAGAAAAATTACTTAACCCTACACCCGATTTTGTACACACACTCAAAAAGACGAGTGATTCCAAAGTGATTTATCTATGACATGATATGTACATTGATTTTAGAAAACACAAATGCGGCGCTGTACTAGGTTCAACATAATCTTCCCGCGATTGACCATGAGGCTCAGTTAAGCCTATGAAAAAGTATGTTTTTCTTTATTCTTTTTTCTTTCTCTCCGTTCAGTTGTATGTCCGTGATGTCCTGTGTTGAACCTAGTACAGCGCCGCATTTGTGTTATCTGTTGAACACGTAACTTTGGTAATATGCCTTCTCTTCACAGATATGCCAACGTTTGCAGAAAATTAGTATGTATATCCAACAATTAATGTAGGCATACTTTTGCATTTCTTTTTGTTTTTTGGAGTGGTACTCACAGGGCGGGACCCTGTGCAGTCCTGAGGAAGAGCTGAGGGGTACAGCTCGAAACTAGTTGACTTTTTACTAGGGCACTGTGTTTCATAATAGAACCAGCGCACCCGGTAACCACCCCACTTTTAATGTATCCGCTAGGAGCCTGAATAAAGTTAGTTTAGCCCACTAATAGGATATTTTTAACCTTTATCACTCCACTTCACTTGCCCCCTTTTTTCACATCACACCACACATAGTTCTCACTAAAAGTGCTCCTACGCAATCGCGATAGTTGTAGCACGCCTCAACCCGCAGCGGGTTGGGAAGCCCCTATGATGAAGCATGTCACCGTGAGGAAACTCCGGTGAGTGAGGGGACTATAAAGAAAAAAAATTCTTTCCCTGTCTTAATATGTTTTTTGTTTTTTTAAAGACAGACCCAATGGTGAATGTCCCAATAGCTAGCTAGGTTCTCTGGATCTGAATGTCTCAGATCTTTTCTGTAAACTAAATACCAACAAGCATTGCCATAGCCAATAGGACTTGCATTAGGAAAGTGTAAGCTATTGGCTTTGTGAATGAAAATGCTATTAATTTATATATTTTCAAAGCCAACACATTAAAAAAAATTGTCATTTACAAAACCAATAGCTCACACTTTCCTAATGCGAGACCTATTGCATTGCAAATGCTTGTTGTATTTGTCAGGAAGGTGCTGCATTATCGACTCTAGTTCATCATAATGTGCCCTGTCATATCTTGCCAGCAACGCTTGGGTGATGGCAATGCTCCAGATGTTAGCTGCTTGTGCCGATGTTCGCTTGCCGGAGGCGTCAAGGAGCTTAGATTCTTTGTCTGGTGGTGAGGCCCCACCTGTTGTCTGGGAATTAGCACGTTTACGTGCATTAGACACGACTAGAGAATCTAATTGTGCTGGACCTTTAATATAAACTGGATCTGCAGGGGCAGCTTTATATTTTCTTTCAATGAGAGGATTGAGGACTCTAGCCCTGACAGGTTCCTTAAAAATCTCTGTTTAGTGCTTGATGGCACCCTTAAGCATTGGTAAAATGGCAGTAGACCTTTGTGTGTTATCAAAAGTGTCTAACAGGAAATCTTCCTCCACTGCATCGGTGTGTATGTCCACCCCATGATATTGTGCAGCCCTTTGGACTAGTAGGCTAAACCATATAGTGTCCTCTGGTGGGGAAGCTCTGGAAGGGTATACATCATCTTGTGGGACGTAAGGCACATCAGGGGTGTTGTAACATCCCATGGATTAGGTGACTGAGGGGGACTATTGACCCCTGCACTGTTGTGTGTGTGGAAAACGTACCCATAACCCTATCGGTGCCCAGGCCGCTGGCGCAAACCGCCTCTTAGTTCCCATGTTGAGTAATTTCCAAAATAAAGAGACGGGCGCTGGAAGCAGGAATCAAGAACAGAGTTTATTTCTCATGAGGAGAGCATGTCATTTCGGACACGAAACACAGTGTCTTTCGGGAGGTGCTCTAACAAGTGAGCTGAGACTCTGGCTTTTTATACTCTACAGAACACAGGATAACACAATCAGGACGGTGTGACGCAAAAGGAAAGACATCCCTATAATCCTCGTGGTGATCCTACCCATATACATTCACAATGGGGACCCTTGACCTGCTGATAAGAGGGGAGGGCAATCACGCAACTGAGTGTTTTGTAGGATGTGTACGCCTGATCATAGCCCAAGGGGTGGGGTGGCTAAGACCAATAGAGGATCCTTTGAAGAGGAGTGACTTCATACAATAAGGGCAGTAAATGGTATCTCCTGGCTCAGGCGATGGCCTCGGACATGCGTGGTCAGCTGGACTCGGGGGGGAAAGGGTCATCAAATGAGTGGTCTTAATGCCGCGTGGACAATCGAGTGCGGAGGGAAGGCTTGTCAACAGAGGGGCATTCATGGAAGGGAAGGAGGTGCTGGTCAGGCGCGGCCGTGAACCTCAAGGATAGGGCTTTGCGTAAGAAGAGGGTTTATGACTTGTTCATGTGAGGAGAAAGAGGGGGTCAGGGTGCGTGCAGGGCCGGGGTCGCGCAGAGAGAGAGAGAGAGAGAGAGAGAGATCTTATGACCTGTACATGAGAGAACAGAGGCAGTCAGATACAACTGGGGGGGGGGGGGGTTACGTCAGCTGAGGCGAAGGATGCTTCTGCGAGAGGGAAAATGGGGAAGGCCTGGGTTAAGCAGGAGGGTTACCTTTCACATCAGGATCGGGCAGAGGGAAAGGGTTTCATGGTCTATACATGAGAGAGGGGGTGCAAGATACGCGCAGGAGGGAAGCTGGGGATTCCAATGGGTAAAAAAAGGCCATGGTGCCTAGAATGGCTGTACATATGCATAGGGGTACGGGTTCTTACTGGCAGGGTGATATGGTCAATAATTTACAGTATCCATGGTGCCCACAGGGAGAGGAGTGGGAGAAGAAGGGAAATGAATGCGGTCTATGTACATCAGTTTCGTCAGATTTCACAGTGTGCACCCCACCTATGTCGTCAGAATCTGTGTCTACATCATCATCTGGATTAGTAGATGGTGTAGGTGAATGATGTGGTGGAGTAGGTGTAAGAGGAGGAACAGTATGGGGAGATAGTGGAGAAGGGACCCTTAATGGAGAGGTTGCAATGTCCTTCTTCTTTGGAGGGGGAGGAGGTGCTGGCGCCTCAAGTGGTCTCTTCTTGGAGCTGAGAGTCAATTGTCCGGTTTTAGGATCCTTTACAAGAGTTTTCTGATTGGGATCCGGTGTAAAGTTCTTCTGAGGAGGGCAAATCCTTCAATGTCGAAGTATTCAGCTCCGTAGGTTTTTTCGGCACCGAGGCGGTAGCTGGTGTCGGGTCTTTTGGCTTAGGAGTGTGCCCTTTTGAAAGGTCTTTTACCAGAACCTGTTTTTTCGGTTCCGGGTGTTGTTTTGGCTCGGACATGAGTGAATCTGGCGCTTGTGGTGTTTCTCAGCTCCGAATGCGGTTTCGGCGTCGATGAGCTGCTGCCATTCTTCAGGGCCATGTGCTTAGGTGTCGGAGCAACGGTCGGCGTAGTAGAGGAAGATGGCTTCTTCTTCGGTATAGGATTGGCACAGAGAATAGGCTAGCTCGAGCCCGAGCCGCCTGAAGGCTTAGTGGGCTTCTTTGCCGGGCCCGAAGGCGGGACGTGGGAAGCAGTGTCTCGGTATGCACCCGGGCCCGAAGGTGAGGGTGTGACAGAAGCCTTTTTTGAGGGTGTCGAGGAAGGGTTGGGGTCGACTGTCTTACTTACGACTCGTTGAGCTGGAGTGATGTTCTCGACGTCTTCGGTATCTGAGGATCCGATACTCTCTTCGGCGTGCTGGTGTTCTGGCACGTCGACGCTCTCTTCGAAGAGGTCATCGGGGATCAAAGCTGATGAGCGAGCCATAGTTCTCCGGGCTCGTCGGTCCCGAATGGTTTTCTTGGAGCAGAATGAGGCACACGCCGAACAGTGTTTGGCCTTGTGCTCCGGTGAAGGCAAAGGTTGCATACCTCATGCAGGTCAGTGTGGGGAAACTTTGACCCACATTGAGGACACTTCTTGAATGGCGTTCTTTCCATGAGCCAGAATGCAAGGCCTAGGTAGGCCCGAAGGCCTTCATCGACGACCGGAATCAAAGATTTCGAAGTGGGAGAGAATCGCGTCGATGTAGCGCGATCTAAACAATAGCGTCGAACTGGGTGAGGATTGCGCGCCGAAGGAAAATCGGTTCCAAACTGGAGCACAGGAAACACATCCAAGCCTGATGGCGGAAAAAAACAATCTGGGTATGGAGCCGATGCAGATGCGCAATATGGTCCTAAAGAGGAGTCACCTCTCGTGACTTCTAAAGAACTTTTCAGGACAACAACAAACTGCAAACATCCGGGCCCCACACTAGGTGGCGATCTATGCACAGTGTGCAATCTGCAGCTCCTATGCCTCGAACGTGCTGGTTAGTGTAGGAGTAATAATTACTATTCTAACTCCAGAGAGGTGCATCTGTAGGGGAAAGTGCTGGATACTGTAGGAGTAATAATTACTATTCTAACTCCAGGGGGATGCATCACTAGGGTAAGTGCTGGATAGTGTAGGGATAATAATTACTATTCTAAGTCAAGTGGGGTGCATCTGTATGGTAAGTACTGGGTGCATCTGTAGTGTAAGTGCTGGATAATGTAGGGATAACAATTTTAAAAATTCTAATTCAAATAAAATAAAAAAAATTCAATTTAGTTAAATAAATTTAATAAAATACTTACCCATACTTCCGTTGTAATGGCATGCGTTTTAATAGCATCTGGGTTGTAATGGCATGCGTTGTAAAGGATCTTGCATTGTAAAAGTTTAGTTGTAATGGTTTTGCGTTGTTATTCCTGCATTGTGATGGTTGTTTCCCCCAAAGAACAGGTGTTCTGTTCAGTCCGAAAGTGAAGGCGCAATAAAGATACCTTAAAATCTGGTGTTTAGTTTGCCACATTTGCTCTGTTTGTTATTCTTTGGCGACACCAGCGCTAAGTGATACATTTCCACTGTTCCAGAGGACTGGACTCAGAACAGGGTATACAATGAGCTAACCCTGCAAATATTGGAATGAGGCCATCACCTCCAGAAGTATAACTAAGCAAGATAAATTTGAAATATCCCTATTCAAATGCCTAAAGCTAATCTTCTATCTCTTATCAAGGAACACCATTAGAATTCCTACAACATAAAGTGGGCGATTTCTCAACTGCAGGACTGGAACTATGATAACCTAAGCCTTCGTTTTTTACTACATGGTTCTCGAGAGGAAGGCTTTTTCAGCTTAAACACGCGTAGAGACAAGGAGATCAATGGAGTACCTCTCACACATAGAACATATTAGATAAATGAAGAAAACCGGAGGATCTACTATACTCTGACCATTGGAGAGTATTAAAGAATTAAAGAAATAAGCCCTGTATTTATGATTGACTGTTTATATTGTTATCTGCAATGCATTTATCAAATCCGTTAAAGTCGTATGCAATCAGACTTTCGCTTTCTGGATATCATATGTATAAAAAAGATTGAAACAAACAAATAGAGATGTCTCACAGGTGCGACACATTATGAATAGTATGGGTTACGAGTGGTATGACAATGACAAAAGGTATCTTTTATATTCGTATATTGAGATTATAGATTGTGGAGTCCATTAATAAACATTTTGATAATTGTATATATAAAAAATATTATATATTGTGATATATATTGTATTTTAATAAATATAAGGATAGTTGCCTGAGAATTGACACGATTATCACATTTGCTCAGTGTTCAGAAGACAGAGGTCACAAGTCAGTTTACATTACTTTTCCTTCACCAGAGTTTCAGGATTTTGTTAAGTGAACTGTCTGACCTGCTGTACAAAGTGTGAAATGAAAGGATGTAGGTGTCTGGTTTTTCCTAACACATTTAAATAGCTAATAAGTCAATTAAACAAACATTTCATAATATATTTCAGTAGTTGTGAAAGCCTATTTTTTGTACTTCAGTGTGATGAAAAAAATATTTTAATGGGATGAAAAGCAAATCAGAACACTTTACTTGGTAATGTGCAAAATGATAAATATATTTTCTGAAACCCAAATTTCACAGATTGTTTATACACTAAGTATTTATATCAATAAAGCTGTCCAGTAGTGGCCATTTCTTGGAAATTTACCGACTGTAAATGGCAGTGCACCACCACATCACGCTTTAGTAATATATTAAATAAAAGTGTGTGAACTGAGAAACACTCCTGCCCCTGCCATGAAGGCAATGCTATTCGTAAACCGAGAGACAAGAAGTCAGGGATCCTGTATACCCTATACGTAGGCCAGATTCTTTTTAGACATGGAGCCAAAGTTTATCTATTTAATCAAACAAACGTTTTTGGTGTTTTTTGGCACATCAGAAATACTGAACTCAGATATTTGAAGGTGTACTCATGTGAGAATGAAGCAAAAGGCAACACAGTAAAATTGAAAATTGGAATTGGAAATAGATTTATTGAGCGCGATTGCTGCCCAGGGGCGTCCAAGCGCTGAGGTGAGAATCGGAGGGACAAGCGGCATGACAGATTAGAGCTCGGAGGCTTGGGTAAATAGTAAAGTCTTCAGCTTTTTGCGGAATGACAGCAGGTCCGGGTTGGAACGGAGTGAGAGGGGGAGGGTGTTCCAAAGTTTAGCGGTATTCAATGAGAACTGCCTACCCCCGGATCTGGCTCTCTTCGCTCTAGGAACCACTGCCAGGAAAGCCTCAGAGGAGCGGAGGTTCCTATTTGGGTGGTAGGGAATGACAAGGTTGCTGTTAATTGCGGGTCCTGTTTTCCAAAATGCCCGGTGTGCAATGCACAACGCCTTGAATGAAAATAAAATATTTGCTAATGATCACACAATCTGAGACGAGTTAACAGGGTAAGTACATTACAGTTAGGTCAAGTAGATTATTAAAGTTATTCCACCTGCAAGTCTAGTAACATTTGCATGATTTATCAAGGCCTGCATGGGGTACTATGGCAATCCAAATTATGCTGAGGAGGAGCTTAACTGTTCTAACCGTGACTTGGTGGCCTGGTTGAAAAAGCGGGATTAGTGCCTGAAAGGACTGTACCCTGGCAGCATTTGGATAACCCATGCCAATGTCTGAGGTGAGGATTGCCCCTAGATGGGCCTTATCTGGAGAAGTGGGAGGTGGGATTCTGTAGCATTGATGGTAAACCCCAGTTGGTGAAGGATCAATTGTGAGCTGAGTGTGTGCGCAACAATTTTAACCGGTGGCACTTTTGAGCAGCCAGTCGTCCAGATAGGGAAAAACATGAATGCCCTGTCTGTGCAGATAAGCAGCTACCACTGCAAGGTACTTGGTGAATACCCTTGGGACAATGGTGACCCTGAAAGGGAGCACCTTCAACTTAAGTGTTTTCAGCAGACTATGAACCTGCGATACTACCTTTCAGGTCGAGAGCGGCCTTGAAGTCGCCATGCTGTAGAAGCAAAATGACACCTTGATGAGTGACAACATGGAAGTGCTCTGAAAGGATGTATTTGTTTAGGAGCCAGCGGTTTAGAATGGGAGACAATTGTTGCCTCTGCAGGACCATCCAAAATAGACTCTGGAGTGAACTGTTGGAAGGGGGGCTGTTTGCACAAGGAGGAGGCCTCGGGGGGATGAGGTATTTGAGCCTCCGCAGTAGGAGGTGCAGCAAAAGGGAGCTGCAAGGGGTAGGTGTTTGAAGGGCACCCATGGCTTTTGCCGTTTTTGTACCGCCTTCATCTTTCCCAATCTATGTTGAGAACATATGTAGCTCATTGAAGTGCAGGTTGAGCAAATTTTGATGGAGTTTCAACTTAAACCCGGAGACTTGGAACCAGGTATGTCTGCACATTAGGAAGCTGGAGATGCCCCCCCCCCCCACCTCTTACAGCAGTGTTCGCAGCCTCTAGTGCACAACAAATGATGGATCTGCTTTTCCTCCGAGATGATCTCATAATCCCCTTTCCTTTGCTCCAATGGGCACGGTCTTACCTAGAAAGTAGCCCAATCGAATTGGCTATCTGTCAATGGTTGACTGACTGTGCAGCTACCCTCTTACCTGCAGGATCTATTAATTTGCTCTTGATCTGGTGGACGGGCATCACCAGTAGTCAGAGTTATCCCTTTTGCAGGCAGTAGTGAATGGGAGGAAGCTGGCCATGGTAGAAAAGTGGGGTACCCTAGGTGTAATGACTCTGGCACAGACGGTGTCTTGAAAGATGTTTAGGGTGTGACGGAGCATGCCTTTAGGCATGGGGAGGTACAGAAGGGATCGGTGGGTGGAGGACAGGGACTCGAAAAGGAAGTCCTTCACTAAAGGCTCAGTGTGGAGATCTACCATCAGGAAGGAGGCAGCCTCATGGTACGAGGTGGATTTGTCAGAAGGGGAGAGACAGGCCTGGTGGGTCAGTGTCATAAGTGTCCCAGGGATCCCCTGCGGAGGAGTGATGAATATATCCCTGCTCCCTGTCCCCCTGGTCTGAATGAGGTCATCCCGCAGGTGCATAGGGGACAGACTCACCTGAAGAAGTGGGTGCGAATGGTCAGTGCTGTGGAGCAGGATGAGGTGGATGTAGAAAAGTGACTGACAAGGAGTTTGTAGTCTTGTCCACTTTCTTGCGCTGATTCGGTGAAGGTCGCATTTCCAAGGCTTCCTCCAAGGACAGCTGCCATTTGGACAGTTGAGCTGCAGATCCCGGAAGGTGGGCGAGTATCTAGCCTATGTAGGGAGGATGTCAATCTCTTCCGGACGCTTATGATGAATCAACTTGACTGTTCCTGAGCCATGTCCAGATGTGCTGATTGGCATAGATGGTTTCGGCTCCAGTGACAGTTTCAATGCCAAAGCTGTTGGCTCAACTCCGAGGCAGGAGCATCCGGTGCCGAAGCAGTCTGTCTCCATGATTCCTTCGGTGCCGAGCTAGGTGCTGCATTCGAAGACTGTGGTCAGTGCCAGCCCTGCAGTCAGTCTCTGGTGCTCCACAGTAGCTGGATGACCCTTGTGAGGGGGTTGCTCAGCATGGGACCGGTGTGGGGAGTACTGTATTTACACATTTAGCAGCGCTGGTGGAGAATCTTCAAGCTTTAGATCGCTGCCAGAGCTATTGTCAGGGGAGAAAGCCTCTTGATCAACAGCAGACCGTTGTTGATGGTGTTCCCCTTTATAATATTAGTTCATTGGTATTTCTCAGTAGAAATTGCTTTTAAATATCTCTATGTCAAGATGAGAAGTGATCAGCTTCAGGTCAACGAGTAGCCGCATGCATGTGACTATCAAGGAAGGACTACGCACCATTAAGAGAATCATTGATTAACTGTTGCAATAGCGGAACTACTATTTTGGGATTATGAATGACAACACATTTTACTTTTTGCTTTTCATTTCTGTTGAGAGCCTGTTGATGGAGTTTGCATTTTGAGTTATCAAGGACATACGTGAAGCGTTTATCTTTCTTTGATGAGAAAAGGCTATTATCCCATTTTCAATCAGGCTTATAAAAGTTTTCTATTAGCCCAAAAAATATATATCTCTTGCCGTTTGATTTTCCAGACGATAAAACTCTTTGATGAAAAGGGTGCAAATACCTGGTCCTATAGTAGGGAGTGATTTCATGCTTTAGATGATAGCCACAGCACTTCAAGGACAATGAAAGCAAAAGACCCAAAAATGGGTATGTCTCATCATTCAAACTACAGAATCACACACTAGGGGAGGATTCTGTACTCAAATTGGAGAAGCTTTGCATATAAGCATCCCCACAAGAAAAACAGGACAGTAAACATATTTATATGATGGACTCGAGGCTTGGGCCAATGAAACATTGCCTAATTCACAACACACAGTGGTACTCTCAACCACCAAATGACTGATGAGAATACATGAACATCACTGAGCAGATACACCTTGCACCAAAGATGCCTTTCCAAAGGTGGCTTGTAGTTCCCACAAACACAGCCAAACATGTTCCATTCAGAGACACTTCTGCCTTCTATAGGCACTCTTACCAACACAGCAAACACAAGGAGATGATGAACGGAGCGCTGAAACCTTTCAGACACTCACCCCCAGTCACGGATCTGGGTTAAATCCATCATCGTTCTTTTGCTCACTTCGCCACTCAGTTCAGACCCAGGCTCTTACCAACACGCCATGCATAATACTACCTTGATTTATGCGCCAATCATTACAGTACAAGCCAGTCCTTGGCTCTTATACAACTCAATCAGCAAAAATGGATACGACTCAATCAGTGCCAAAGAATCCAGTATAAGATCCCTGTGACAGTCTTCAATTCACCCTCCTACTGTCACCATTAACTAAATAATTCTGTCTTCCACCCTTCACCACACTTCAGTGCAGCAACACGTTGCCTGTCTCAGCCAAAGGCCCTCCGACCACCATTATGAGCAAACTGTCGATTTGTCATTCTTGCAGGACTGTTCTCAAAGCCTCTTCTTTAAAATTGTTGAGCAAATCAGGCTGTTCCATCTCCACCATCATTTGACAGACATTAAATCTCTACCCTTTCAGTAGATTTTTTCCTTTGTAACAATATCTTACACAAACTGGACTGACCTCTACAAGGATTTAAATCCTGGAAAGCTTGTGTGCTCCCACTGCTGCAGTTCAAACATACTGGCCCTATAATTGGTAATGTGGTAGGAGGAAGCTAGTATATAGTCCACCATTACATACACTTAAGAACTAGAGCAGCAGTCCAGAACGAACTATTCCGCCACAAGCACAAAAGAACTTAAATGAGACTTGAAAACTAGGAGAAGATATTTCACCATCATCCAACACACACCAGTAACTCATTTGTGTTCTCTGAAAGGTCCATTTAAAAAAATAATAGAAAAAGTATATAAATCTTGCAGAAACACTGTCTCAACACCAACAAGCTCTGCAAACCCCACCGTCATAAAATATCTTAGCCAAGCACCATGAGAAACATAAGTGGATATGCTCTACGAGTGTCATTTCTATGTTCATTAATGATACTTTTCCTTACCGAGATCCATAATCCTCCTCTGCGATTTCAAACCCAAATAGCAGATCCTCCGCTCGTAGAGCCTTATCCTTCTTCCGAATTCGCTTCACTCTCCGCTTAGTTTTCTTGAATTTCACGTCCTACGGGGGACAAAATAAACAATGATACAGTGACTGGACATCACGTCGTCACCTAATTCACACCCATCAAATTCAGCAGTGACAAGAAAGCAAATGCTAATATCAAAAGTGAAGTAAAGTAGAAAATACTGTTCAGTAAAGTTATTTCTCTGAACACACAATCTTCCAACAGAATACTCACCCTCTAACTACCCTTCCAGGCATCAAAATAGGAAGGTCTACAGCTGTGTTGAATAGTGCCATGAAGCACTAAGTGGCATGCTGTTATCAATTCCTTGTACTTTTTCCCCAAATACAAGAGGAACCGAGACCGCTTCACTAAAAACAAATCAAAGCACCTTCTCTTTGGTAATAAACTTTCTGATAGATACTCCGTCTCCCTCCAGATTCCTCACCTTCTGGACATCCTAGACTCAGACCGAATCCAGAATCTTTCCAATAGTTCTCCACAGCGCTATGGGGCACAGGAAGTTACTCAGTTGTGCCGTCACTGGAGTCATAAAGAACCCCCACTGGCCCCTTCATACCAGTTTCCCTTCTCAGGGGTGTAACATTAGCCCCCGTGGTGCGGGCCCGAGCTCCAGAGGCCCCGCAGCATAATTGCAGCATTAGTCAGTCATCCAGTTGGAAAGCTGCTTAGCTCAAGTCAACTCAAGCGTGGAAGTAGCAAGGTGGAGCAATACGGTATCAAGTCTGAGATGGGTTAAGGTGGCTGATGGAGCAAAAGGCTAGAATGGAGGCAACAGAAAAGTACAGTAGGCAGACGTCATTGTGTGCAACAAGGAGGAGCTATAATGAAAGAAGGTGAGACATGGACCTGGGCTGGGTTCTGTGGTTCACTAACAGGCCCCCTTGCATTCTGGTGTGAACCCTCAACAGGTGCACTGCAATAAACGGAGCGCTGAATACGCTGCTTTCGCCAGTATTTCAAAGGGCGACACCTCACTTATCAATATATGTGTACAATTTAATTATAGAATCCGGACTGACTTGCATCATTGCAGTTTTAGATGTATATGTGTATTCATTTACGATGTGAAAACAACTTGAATATAAAAAGCTATTTTGTCAACATATGAGTAATCATTCACACACCATGCCGGGAACAGTAATGAGATTTAGGCCGGAATGTTTCTGGTTGGTGTTAGATTTGACAAGAGGGCTGAGAACAAGGGACCCTCTAAAAACAAAAGTGTGGCGCTGACAGTAAAGACTGACCGCAGTGTTCAGTATAGGGTCAGCCAAGTTCTGGTGAATTCAATCTCACTTTGTTGGACCTGATTGGCAAAAACAGCTTCAAGTGTACAGACCTCGTATAATAATGTTTTCGGTCAAGCTTTAAGGTGTCCTTTGCAACCCTTTGTGCAATATTAGGGCCACACTGGTTTCAATAGTAGCATAACATGGCTGTAGGTTGATGCACCAACTTACAGACAGAGCTCGACACATTCAAAATAGGTGAGGATGGCAAACAGAGCATTTCATGAACACGGACGAAACTGGAATTTATATAATGGTTTCATGTAAATTATTTATGTGGCTTTTTAATTCTCACAGCCTAAAACGAAAGCTTCTTGTAATTGCTATTTCCCATTAATCTCAATGGACGGTTTGATGTAAACACTATACAGTATTCCAACCTAGATAAGTAGCGACATTTGCTAATGATTTATCATGACCTGTGTGCTTGTTGTTTGCATTTGATTTTCATCCAGTGAAAGGACTTTCTAAAGGAGTATGAAATTAATAATGACATAAGATGCACTTATTTTCTTACCATAGTTCAACCAACACCAAATCGTTTACAGACACTAAGCAACTTCTGGATACATGCTACTGTGCTTGGTTGGAGGTCATTCCGTTTAAAGCAATAACACTCAAGAGATTCCCAACTAGGCCACACTATGATCCCACACTCTCCCAACTAGACCCAGCATGATTTGAGAGTCAACTGGTCGAAGTCTGTCACCTTCCCGCTCACTCCGGTAACGGGTCAATTTGACATGGAATTCGCACTGCAGTGGTCCAGTGACCCGGTCAGGTATCTGGGGGTCAGGATTCTATGTCAGGACCGGAGGCTTCGGATTATGCTTTTCTTCCTTCGCTTTATTACAAATACACAAAACACAGCAACCTTAGAAAAGCTCCAATCCATGTTTTAAACTGCAGGAAAACTTGGAAACAACGATTTCTTTAAAAGTCTGCAAATCCAGAACGAACTACAGCTCCCATGAGCCTTCCAACATTAGTCCTTTCACTATGTCCAGTCCAGGTATGATAGCCAGTCCCTTCTCGACCTTCCTCCCCTTTCTCCGCTGCTCACGCAGCAGTCAGTTAAGTGGCTTTTTCTCTCTTGTTTCTTAAATGTACTTGCCCGTCTGAGGTCTGACGGGGGTGTTTATTTGGGCTCTGTTACTGTTTATGTGCCTTTTTTCCCTGCAGAGCCCCGGCCGCGGGAGCGTCCTTGCTCCTTTCGCGGCGCTTGTCCCGACAGCGGTGCAGTGTTGATAGCGCCCGCCAGAGGGCGCCTGTACGTCTCGCCTGCTCCTCGGCGCGCTCCCCTTCACTCCTCGGAGACACGCGGAGGAGCCGGCCTGCAACGGAGCTTTGCCCTCTCCACCTCTTGACGCCCGGTGCTCCGGGTCTGTATCTGCCCCGGGATTTTGTGTGTTGACGCCCTGCGGGGTCTGTACTTGGCGGCGGAGACTGTATAAATCGCCGACTGGCGCATGCACGTTTGACAACGTTTTTCTGTGTGGTTCAACGCGCAATAAGGGGTGGTTCGACCCGGTCCCGGTGTGGAGGGTCAGCGCGTTTGGGGGCTCTAACTTGCGGCCTACCTTGCCAGTGTGCCTCTGGCCCAAAAAGTTGTTGCAGTCCAAGTTGTCTGCCCATATCTGATTCACTGACGCCCTCTGTGTGGGAGGGTCTGGTTCTTAGTGCAGCTTTGCCACAGTTGCTCGTTATTTAGCTTAACAGCCATGGAGCAGGGGGATTATTTTGAGGAACCCCACTCCTACTTACAGGATGAGGAGTTTTACCAGGCAGTTGACAGCTCTATCTATCGCTGTGTGACTGAGGTGGTGGGTCCCATGGAGGACCGGTTGTCTGCGCGCATTGTAGAAGAATGCGCCAAACTGGCGCAGGCCCATTTGGGAGCGCCTACTGGCTTCCCAGGCCCCTCAGGTGAGGGCACCTCCGCGCCAAAGAAACCCTGCAGGGAAGGGAGGCAGGGGGTGGACAGAGGCACCTTGGAGCGTCTCAGGGACGCTTTCTTGGCCAAGGAGACTGCTGGCCCCTCCCGCACCACTTTCGGACCCTGAACCTTCTGTGGTTTCGGAGACCGCACCTCCGTCTCCGGGGCTAGACTCCCCTGATACTGATGACGACGGAGAATCGGTCCGCTCTTGGCGTCCCTCGGGCTCGGCCAATGAGTTGCCCCGGGACAGTTTCGGCATGTTGGACCCGGATGAGATTATGCATCCGCGGTCCGCTGCCTGGACGCCGGGGGACACGGTGGCAAAATTCGTGGCAGGTCGCCTGCGTAAGCCTTTAGAAAAAGACGCAAGGGGTTGCCTACGAGGGGAGTGTCCGAGGCCCACTTTGGAGGGTAAGGTGGCCCTGACGCCCGAGTTAGACGCAAAGATGGCGACCTTCCTCGCCAAATTTATGAAGGATCTACGTAAGGGCATCGACCGTTCCTGGCGGTCATGCCAGGATAAATTGTTGGACGCAGTGGGGCCCGCCACGAAGATCCTCAACATGGTGGTGGAGGCGAAAGCCAATGGCACGGTTATTTCCCCTGAGGTCTTGTCCAATTGGGCGCAGAGGGTAATCATCTTTTTGGGGAACGCCAACTGCGCCCTGTCCACCGAGCGTCGGAGATCCCTGCTTATCAAGCTGGACCCGAAGTTAGGAGATTTGGCTTCTTCGGAAGCGGGGGCGGTCGCCCAGGGCGGCCTCTTTGGCGAGCCTTTCATTAAAGAGCTCGGCAAATTTGTGTCCACGTTCACTTCGCTGGACAAAGCGCAGTTCAGCATTAAGCGTGTGTTCCAACAACGTTTTTCCCAAGGGGCCGGTCGGGGCAGGGGCCGCCAGACCAGCCGTGCAGGGCAGTAAGCCAAAGGTAGAGGGCAAGGCTCCGACAGAGGCCAATACCAGACCTCAGCGAACTTCAATAACTTTTACCCCACGAGAGGGCAACGCTTCGGCAGTCGAGGCTACCGCAAGAACCCTGGACCCAATACTTCCAACGGTAAGTGTACGGTCTTCGGGCCCGGTTCTCATGGGGGGCAGGTTAACAACCTTTTACGAGGAGTCGGCATCGCTCACTGCAGACGCCTGGGTTTTGCAAACCGTGCGGGGGTTCCACATAGACTTCTACGACCGCCCCTTTCAGGTGTGCCCCCCGCGGCCGATCATTTTCTCCGAGTCCGACGCGCGCTTGATAGACGAAGAGGTCTCGGAGTTACTCCAGAAAGGGCCATTCGCCTATCAACGCGACATCCCGCTGGTTTCCTCAGCAATGTCTTCCTAGTAGACAAGACGTATGGGGGCAAACGTCCGGTGATAAACCTCAAAGAGTTCAACAGTTGGTTGGTCTACCGTCACTTCAAAATGGAGGGGATTCACCTCCTTCGGATGTGCTCCTACCGCGGGACTGGATGGTGAGGTTGGATTTAAAGGACGCTTATTTGGTGGTACCCATCCATCCTCCCCATCGACGTTTCCTTCAATTTTGCTGGAAGGACAGAGTGTTCGAATTCACCGCCCTTCCCTTCGGTCTTTCTTCGGCCCCTTGGTGCTTCACGAAAGTGCTACACCCGATGGTGGAGTTCCTGCGAGGACAGGGTATTCGGATGATCGTCTACCTGGACGATATTCTTTTGATGGGCCAGTGCCCGGTGACCTTAAATTGTCAGCTCCAGCAGGCGGTCCAGCTTCTCCAGAGGCTGGGTTTCATCATCAATGAATCCAAGTCGGTTCTGGTTCCATGTCAGAAAATTACCTTTCTAGGTTTTGTCATAGACTCCGTCGGAGCCTCCCTCAGTCTTCCCTCAAAGAAGATAGCCAAGATCAGGCATACGTTACGGCAGACGATTTCCAAAGACCGGACTTCTCTACGACAGGTAGCCAGAGTGGTGGGACTTCTGTCATCCTCCATTCAGGCAATTTTCCCAGGACCGTTGAACTACAGAGCGCTCCAGCGCCTCAAGGCCCAAAACCTCCGACGGGGCATGTCCTACGACCAGATGGTACCCCTCTCGGAGGACGTGAAGGAAGAGATGTCCTGGTGGCTCTCACACATGGAGGCTTGGAATGGTCAGGCGATCTTCGGGTCGGTCCCCGATCTTGTGATAGAGTCCGATGCCAGCAGATCCGGATGGGGTGCCCTTTGCGGGGAGTTCTCCACCGGCGGCGCTTGGTCATCCGACAAACAATAGTTGCATATAAACTGTTTGGAGCTTCTAGCAGGGTCCTCCGCGGTCCGCTGTTGGACCAAGGATTCCGTGAAATTCTGCGTTCTTTTGAAGATGGACAATGTCTCGGCGGTTCGATACGTCAACCACCTAGGAGGCCCCCGCTCCAGAGCTCTAGCAGACTTGGCGAAGGAGTTCTGGGACTATTGCCTTTCACATCACATATCGGTGACGGCGGAGTACTTGCCGGGTCAGGCCAATCAGGTGGCGGACTGGCACTCAAGGCACCTGAAGGATGCCAGTCAGTGGATGTTGGACATCCCGGTTTTCCAGTGGCTGAACGCCCGCTGGGGTCCGTTTTCGGTGGATCTGTTTGCGTCCCTACTGGACCACCAGCTTCCGAGATTTTTCAGTTGGCGGCCGGATCCGCTCGCGGAGGCCACGGACACTTTCCTCCAAGATTGGAGCCAGGAGAGGCCTTACGCATTTCCTCCGTTCTCGATGATAGTACGGACTGCGGCCCAGGTGCGCCGTCAGGAAGTGGAGATGGTGTTGGTTACACCACTCTGGAGGTCTCAAGTCTGGTTTCCAGTTCTTCTGGAACTTTCTTGGGATTTTCCAATCCTACTCCCCCAGTTTCCTCACCTCTTGCTGAATCCAGATCGGGAAACTCATCCTCTCATGCAGGGCTCTCTCCACCTCATGGCATGGAGGCTTTCCGGAAACGTTGGTCACTCCCGGGCCTTTCGGGATCGACTGATGGCCTGCTCTCCAAAGCCTGGGCTGATAGCACGGCGAAGCGCTACAAATCTGCTTGGCTTAAATGGATGCGTTGGTGTCTTCGAAGGGACCTAGATCCCGTGGTCGCAGGACTCGTTCCGATCTTGAATTTTCTAGCCGAGTTGGCAACTAAGGGCCTCGCCTATAGGACGATTAACGCAATGCGTTCCGCAATCTCAGCGGGTCATCAGCCTGTGGAGGGTTCCCCAGTGGGGGAACATCCTTTTGTTTGCAGGCTCTTGCGGGGGGTTCGTCTCTCCTTACCTCCGGAGCCCCGATATTCGGTCCTTTGGGACTTAAATGTGGTCCAGAAGCTATTCCTGTCCTGGCAGGCTAACTCTTATTTGTCTTTGAAGGAAGTTTCAGCTAAATTAGCTATGCTGCTGTGTCTGGTTTCTTGCCGACGTGTGTCGGATGTACGCCCCTTGGACGTGTTGGCGCGAGTCTTTTCCCCGGACGGGGTTACTTTTACAGAGGGACGTCGCACAAAGTCTGCGTCACGCACGATCTCGTAACCAGCCTTTGTGGACACTCCCAAGTTGTGCGTTGTGCAATGTTTGAAGCCTTATGAGGACATGACGCTGCATATTCGCCCTCCGGGCGAACAACAATTACTAATTGCCTTGCGAAAACCACACAGAGCAGTCTCTTCCCCCACCATTGCAAGGTGGGTGCGTTGGGTCATGCAGGAGGCAGGCATTGATACCAAGCGTTTTGGAGCTCACTCTGCCAGGGGAGCCATGGCTTCTAAGGCGTTTTCGGTGGGGGCTCGTTTGGAGGATTTAATGCGAGCAGCAGATTGGTCCTCGGATTCCATGTTTAAGAGGTTTTATTTTAAACCGGTGATGGATTTGGCTCAATTGGTGGTGAGTAAGCTTTGAACTAGCATAATCCGAAGCCTCCGGTCCTGACAGAATCGAAATTTGCCTAGCTTACGTAACGGTAAGTTTCAATTCTATTAAGGACACGGAGGCGAGGATTATCCCACCCTGGAGTACGGAGTTGCAAACCCACCCGTATCTCAGTAAGTAAACTGTTTTCCATCTATGCGTTGTACATGCTCTAATGCCAGTTCTTGATGATGTCCTGAGTTTGCATGCAATCAGTGGAGTTGTCGATGCTTCTCTTACGCTGTCGTTTTTTCTGATAGGAAATGACGGTTCCAAACAGGACTAATGTGGAATGTGCGTAACCAGCGCGAAGAAAGAGGAGGAAGGTCGAGAAGGGACGGGCTATCATACCTGGACTGGACATAGTGAAAGGACTAATGTTGGAAGGCTCATGGGAGCTGTAGTTCGTTCTGGATTTGCAGACTTTTAAAGAAATCGTTGTTTCCAAGTTTTCCTGCAGTTTATAACATGGATTGGAGCTTTACTAAGGCTGCTGTGTTTTGTGTATTTGTAATAAAGCGAAGAAAGAAAAGCATAATCCTCGCCTCCGTGTCCTTAATAGAATTGAAACTTACCGTTACGTAAGCTAGGCAAATTTCGATTCACACTGATTCTGAGGTACTACTCAGGGAAAATTATGGGGTTGGGCGGGCAAGCAGCCCAGAGTGGGGTGGACTCTTCTGACACTCCAATATGACATGGGCGGCCTGGCGGCCCCGGATCTTGAGCTGTACTACAGGGTGGCGCAGGCAGCGCACCTCCCTACTTTATCCATACCACGATGGGAGATTTATTCCTGGAAGGTACGGTTAAAAAGTGGGAACAGGTGGCGACGGGCATGGCCCATAGCTCTCTGTTATTAAATTTTCAGTACCACAGGGTCCACAGCGCTCTTCTGGAATTGTTGGGGCCTGATTTGGCGGAGTCACCGGAGGTTCCAGAACTCACATATGTCATTAAGACAGAGTCCCCCCGCAAGCTCGTCACAGCCCTATATAAGACAGCAATGACACACAGGGAGCACCAGTACATGAAAGCCAGGACGGCCTGGCAAAAAGACTTGCTGATCACCATAGACGATGACATGTGGAGATACTGCTGCACGAGCACAAAAAGGATATCGCTAAATGGTAGGCACAGACTGGTACATTTTAAGTTTCTCCAGAGGGTTTATTACACCCCAGAGCGACTGCAGAGGTATGGCCTCCGGCAATCATCGGAATGTGGGCGTTGCCGCGAGCAGGCTGCAGATTTTTTGCATCTGGCGTGGATTTGCCCTGGGATCAGTAAATTCTGGTAGGATGTTCACGCGGAATTGAAAGATTCTCGGTATTGATTTGAAGCCGGATCCGGCGCTGGTGCTGGCGCTAATGGCATAATCCAAGTCTCTGCCGTTGGCCGCCAGGCGCCTCGCGGATATGGGAATGCTAATCACCAGACGCGTACTGGCGATATGCTAGAGAGGGCCGCTGTCAACGGTGAAAAGATGGGCCCAAGATATGCTGTATTGCTGCACACAATCAGAGCATTACAGTAAACTGTTACCACCTACCAGTCGCCTGAAGAACTATTGGGGCCTTTACCAGGCGCGCCTGCGGGCAGGAGAGTCGGACGTAGCGGAGGAGGAGGAGACTGTTGAGGAGAGAGCGCAATTGGAAGAGTCAAATACTACCGAAGCGAAATAGTTTCCGACTTGACCGAGCTGACTTAGATGTTGACTAAGGGGGCGGGAGGTTAGTTGGCATGAGGGCAGGGGTAGGGTCGCTATAGTTTTTGGCTACTTAGTACTCCACTCGGTTGCTTGGAGGCGAGGGATTGGGGCAGGAACACTCCATAGCACTCGGCCTAGGCGTAGGGAGTTGAGCTTTGTTTAACTTGATTTCATAACTCAACAGGCTAGAATAGACTTAGATACAGGCAGTGTTAGGCAGTTGGGGATAGTGCCGGGATAGATTTGCATGGGGGGGGGGGGGCGTTTCTTTTTAGTTTTTTGAGTTTTTGTTTAGACCTTAGTAGGGACACAGATGGCAGTAGCTGCAGAACAGGGTAAGGGTGATGTGCACACTACAGGGCAGCATAGGGTTCCCCCAGGGATGTGTGTTGACGTTATCCTACTGTTGATACCCCATATGTTGATGCTTTACACCCTTGAGTTAACTCGCCGCTGGGCCTCTGGGCTGTCGGCTGAATGGCTGTGTTGTAACAGACATGATTTGTCTATTCTTCTTGACAACAAGAGCAGCCGGCCTCCGGGTTGTTGGCCATGAGCTGTGTATGACTTGTGAAACAACCAATAAAGGTCTTTCTTTAAATTAAAAAAAAAACTAGACCCAGCAAATGAGGGCTGCTTCTCATCCAAACAGCTATGAAAAAGCTTTAACTGTGCCACTAGAGCATTAGGAACAGATAGTAAAATGCTGCAATAAAATACAATACATCTTTAATTGTCGGGTAATGCAGGAGAGGAACTGCTATAGGTTCTCTATTCACTGTACATCAAAGAGGAGTAGACCCAGAAGTGATGTGGAATAAAGTTATACATCTCACACTTACCATTTCTTCTGGAGTGTAATACTCAGATGCAATCTTCATAGCAGGCAGGTCCAGAGACTGCGCCTGGTTTCGTAGGTTTTCTCTGATGTGCTGTAGCTCTTTCTCCCAAGAGCAATCAGCATTTCCTCCGGACTCCAACCGGAAAGATTTCTTCTTCTCCCCATCAATCTCTTCATCATACTTGGAAAGCACAGTCTTATGTTTCAGCTGGAAAACAGAGAGGAAATGAAAGCATGAGTCACAATATTTTCTATAAATTAACATTCACGTGACATGGGTTGGAACCCGGGTTCTACTATATAATAAAGAGCTGTTTTTCCAACCCATGAGAAAATCAGAATGAGGTTTATGAGTCCATTTAAATCGAGATCCCTCCAAATGTCAAGAGGACCTACTGGATATAATCTAAGGTGGCTATAATAGGAGGAAATTAAGTTAAACATTAGACTGCTGTTTGAAATAAAATAGCTGGATCAGCAAGACTTACACTCTTGATGAGATCCATGTAACCTCACAGGCCAAGCATAGCTCTCTCACCTGCAACCACTGGAAACAAATGGAAAGTAAGCAAAAAAATCTTACCATCAAACTATCTTTTTCTTTTGAGGGGCCGTCCTACATATGATTGGCCTAAAGTGCCAGAAAGGTCTTATAATCGGTCAGTCTAACGCATAATTCTTTAGCAAAGAAATCAACAAAGACAATATTTTGAAAGCCAATTCATCTACACCAACAGATTCTGCATTTGCATGAAATACTAGCCCCACACCATCAGAGTTCCTGCCTTTCCTTACAGGGGTTTGCTGATGTCACTGGACCGGCGCGAAGTGCTGCCTGACTCCGGGCTATGCTACAGTTCCACACGATGGTCAGACTCCGAGGGCTCGCTCCCTTGCAACATGGTGGCACCCATGTGACTGGTCCCCAAAGTGCTGCAGAGCTTTCGTAAGGCGATACCCGGGGTGCAATGGCTACACGCCGCCTGGTAATGCCACATTCAGTCCATCACGGCGGAGGACTGCAGCGACCCTCTGTCCTGCATTGCACTAGGTTGGGGTTGCTCAGACCCGCTTGCGCTCTGGCCCTGTGTTGGAGAGCGCTGGGTGGGTGATACGACTGCTCACTGGATCTGCCCATTCCCGCAGTCACCAGATAGCCGTAATCGCTGCCTTCTGTACCCTGCCTAGTCTTGGGCTTTTGCAGCCTCCGCACGGCCCTCCGTCCTTGGGCTGCCTACCCTTTGACCCTGCTCTTGAGGGCCCATCTTCCGGAGGATTGAGGGGGATGAGTGCCTGCCTCCTTAGATGATATTCTGGGGGCAATCCTCTTGGCACAGACTGGTGTGGGGCGGGCCTCCTTTCATTGCTGCCACCAATGGACCTGATTGATAGGCTGGTGGCGGGGGGAAGGGGGCGGCGGGGGGGGGCTTCTGTTAGTACAGAAGCTTTAGGTGGGTTCTCATTGGTCACCCTCCCCATGCCGTGGTAGCGAGGAACCATCGGGACCGATGGCTGGGTGCCTGGCGGCTTCGGACTGGTGGCCAGTTCCATCTTTTGACTGATTATGGGGACCCCCTGTATATGTGAACTGTATGGTGACCCTGTATTTTCACTGCACTGTGACCTCTCTGCTGGTGTGGGGTGTGGACCTGCCTCTCCTTGCCTGCAACTGGGGGTGCACTCATTCGACCAGAAGACCTGATCCACCTGGCCAGAGTCTGGCACACTGTACTTCGGCCCTGCGACCCCTTATTGAGACATGCGGCGCGATCCTAGAGGGTGAGCCTCGTTGAGGAGCGGACTGACTTGGTGCACCTGCTGACCTGCCTCGTCCTGCTTAACCACTCCCCTGAGCACTACTGACACCTTAACTATACAGCCTGCTGACCTCCCTTCTGGCCGGTGTGCGGCTCCATTGGAGCCCCTGGGGTACACATACCCCTTAGGCCCAGCTTCTTATGCTGCCCCTGCTTTACGCCATATAGGCTAGGCTCCCTTCTTTGAAGGTACAATGTGTCACAGAAGCACTTTGTTGGGATGGGCAAAGATAGGCTTCCTTGTCCTGCGGCCTCCCAGACCTGCATGAATCAATATACAACGGGGACAGGCTGGTGTAGGCAAAATATGAACTCGCCTCTTCGCTGGGACACCTAGTCACAATCCTCTGAGCCTTTCCGATCTCCCAGACCACTGTGGAAGCCAAGTTCGGTGAGTTGCGAATAGATGTCACCCTCTTCTGCCAGGACCTGCGCTACGCTATGGTCAAAGATCACAAAGGACGCAACTAATCTGTCTATGGTGGAAAATTACATAGCTAACCTGAAATCCAAGGCCCTCTGCCTCCTCACACGAGTTTCATCTCCATGCGGAAGATGCAGAGAACTTATCTTGCCACAATAATGAGCACCTTGTTGGGATCCCAGAATAAAGCAAGCTGCTACAAGTTGTAAACGTCTTTGAATCATGGATCAGGTACTGGATGCAGTCGGACCAGCTGACCCCCTGGATCGCAATCGAGAGAGCACACAGAGTCTTAACTCTTAAACAATACCAATCCACTATTGCCCCCATCGTTAATTTCAAAGACAGGATAGGGAACTTGAGGGAGGCTCGGTCTCGCCCAGGCCACTGGTGTGGCGATGCCAAGGTGCTCCTCTTCCTCAACTACACCAAGGAGGTACAGAAGCAATGCTGCTCTTTCATGGCACCTGTTCCCGGCTAAGCTTCGGAGTGTCTATGGAAATAAGTCGCATTTTTCCACACTCCGGAGTCGGATTGAACATAGCTCACTGAGGAGCGCCCACTCTCAGGAATGAGCAGATTCTGACATCTGGTGCAGGGGCCCTCTGAGCTGGCCTGGACAGCTGCATCTACTATGCCTAAGAGATTGCACCCGCTCCCTCACACTCACACCTAAAAAAGATCCAGATCATCCTTAATGTCGCTCCCTCCACTGGGTCAGATCCCATACTCCACTATAGTCACCAAGGTGGTGGAACTTCAATAGAGTGAAGAGGACATTCTTACCACAACCTCTACACCTCCTGTTGATGTGCTGGCTGAAAATGACCTCTCGCAAAGTCCTGAGATCTCAGTCCCCAGTTATGACCACTATGGGTCGAGAGGTAAGTACTTCTTGCCCATTGTTCTTTGTGATGTGTAATATGGCCACTTCTTGACGATCACTAGCAGTGTCCTGATGGTTGCAATTCATCCTATTCCATGGAGGGGTTCACAACGGCGGTGTGGCTTGCAAGGGCAAGATGGCGGACGCGTTATAGCTTCGCAGCACACCGACTGTTTCTAAACAAAGAAACTTATTTATATGCCAACTGTGGGCCGGTATTAGGTTTAATAATATTCTATCATGAACCCTGATTGGATATATAAGAAATAGAATGCCTCATATATTGTAATTTGGGATTAAAAAAGTTTGAAAAAAATTCTGGTATGCTTTATTTTTGTTTGTTTAATTCAATATTAGTTGGATTATTATACCAGCCAATTGTAAGTATACACAGGTGAATCCTTTAGAACATATTGTTATATTAGAGTAATAATGACCACAAACAAAATGATATTGTGGACAAACTATGAACGATTACTGGCAGTGGTCATCTCAGTGCAGGGTTGCCAGCAGTGATCACTTCAGTGCATAAGGCACAGTTCCAGAAGCAACTTAAAATAAGGTTTTGTTAATTTGGAATGCCTTTACATAGGTAAAACGGATCTGGAAGTCTCCTCCAATGCAACATAATTACGACTTGCATATCAGCTTAAGGATTATGCTACTTACCCCGTAAGCATCTGTTCTCAGCATGTAAAGCTGTAGATTCACATGCTTTGCATACTCCTGCCATCTAGTGTTGGGTCAGAATGTTTGAAAGTTGTTTTCCTTCACAGAAGTCATTTCCAGTCACTAGGTAAGGTGACTCCTTTCAGTGATAGTGCGCATGGGCATCGACTCCATTGCAAGATTGTTTTCTTTCCACCATAGGGTTTACTGCAGCGCTTCGATTCGAAACAGTAAATCGGGATCCCTTTGGTACTCAATTCACTTTTCCTCGTCTGTATAGTTCTCGATCACGTTTCCACCTTCTGCCTGTCGAACAATTTAAAAAACTTTCATTATCCAATCGGGAATTCTAACCACTGCCTTCGGGTCTAGCTCAATTTCCTTCATCTACTTTCACTCGAAAATCCATCATTGAATCTTTTGGAATGGAATGGAATGATGCCATTTTAATTTGGTCCTCGGTGTCATTCCAAATACCCACGCACAGACCTTCATAGGGTCTGTAACCTCTGTATCTACAGCACACATGCCTCGAACTACAGTTACAGGTAAGTAACTGATTTTCTCTACCCAAGGTTCAAAGAGATGCTGACCATCAAAAGGGACACTGAGTGGGTGCTGCTGCACTTCCGGCTTATAGCCTGAAACTTGGAGCCAGGCATGGCATTGAAGCAATTTCCCACTATTAATCCTGCGAGTGGCCATATCCACGGCATCCAGAACACTGAGGATTTTCGTATTAGAAAATATCTTACCTTCTGCCATTTACTGTGGTCCCTTTTTATGGTAAATGTAAATGTATTGCGATTTATATAGCGCACGTATCACCCGAAGGCATCAAGGCGCTTGCCTTGGGAACCCGTCCTGGTATTCCCCTGTGAGATAACCCCAGTAGGGTATCCACAAGGTGAAAGCCAGGCATCCCGCCGCGAGGGGCGGTAGTGGAGATTAAGCAAGCTATTGCCCAGAGTCGCAGAGTGTGAACCCATGAGTCGAGTAGGCACCGGAACGAGAATTATCAAGTCCGTGGAATTTTTGAGCCCAAGACCCGCCGAGGTGGGGAATTGAACCCTGGTCCAGGACCGATCTCAGCTTCCGGGTCTGCCGCCTCTAACCCCTGAGCCACACTTCTCCACTGCTCTGGGAGGTGCTCAATCAGGCCCGCCATTTCAGTGGCGCAGGGAAGAGTGGAGTAGAGTGGCGCAGGGTAGAGTGGAGTAGAGTGGCACACAGGAGAAGTGTTGTATCGAATCCAAACTGTAAGGGGAAGCGATGCATCGAAATCCAAGGCAGTTCTGGTCTGTGGGTGAAGCAGTGAAATCTTGGCGCACAGATGTGATGTGTGGAAATCCGGATGCGCTGGAGGTCGATGTGGCGAAGACAAACCGGGACTGCGTCGATTTCTTCAGCTGCAGTCCAACAATGTGTCAATTCTTTCAGCCTCACAGCAGGGCCTGTGTCTGAGTTAGTTACAGTGGTCTTGGACTTCGGAGACACTGTGTGCTGAACTCGGGCTGCGGCGATGCATGGAAACTTCTCTCCCACGGCAGTGCAGCATTGGAACAACAGGTGCTGGAAGGACGATGAATCGATTTTGATGTTTTCAAGCAGCAGAACAACCTCCATGGGCCCAGAACTGGAATGGGAACCACAAGGTAGGTCACAACTCCCAACAGAGGAGTCCAGGGAGGCTGCAGATGAAGTCTTTGATGACCCTGAGACTTAACAGGAGGCAAGAACACACAAGCCCTTGAAGAAACTTCACAAGCACAGTACACAGCAAAGTCCAGTCCCTGTCCTCTACAAAGCAGAAGCAGCAACTGCAGGCCAACCCAGCAAAGCAACACAAAGCAAAGGGGCAGCACTCCTCCTCACAGCTCTTCTCCTTGGCAGAGGTTCCTCTTGATCTAGAAGCATTCTAAAACTATGGGGTTTAAGGCCAATACTTAAAACCCTTATGGCCTTTAAAGTAGATCTACTTCACAGAGAAGTCTTTGTAGCTTACAACTTACTCTATTGGCTCCAGACCCTCCAAGGGGGGGGGGGGGGGGTGGAGACAGTATTGTGAGAGGTCAGGCACAGCCCAATTCAGGTGTCAGTGACTACCCCTCCCACCACTCTATCTCAGCATGGTGTTGGGCCATCAGGATATGCAGTGATAATTCAGCTCCCTTTGTGGGATGGTCTAGAGTGAATGCACAAACAGACCTTGTCAGCCTCTACCAGACGTTGATTCCACATGCAGGCAAAAGCAAAGGATGGTTAAACAAGGAAATGTCCTCTTTTTAAAAGAGGCATTTTCAAACACACAATTTAAAAAGCATCTTCACTACAAGATGTATCTTTAAAGTTTGAGTCCAGGGATCCCAAACTCAGAAACTCCATATCATTAAAAGATGTTACAAGGCAGTTCCAATGATAACCTTTGAGAATAACAGCCTTTCAATAGTGAAAAATGAAAAGGGTATTATTACATTATCATGTCACATCACGTACATGTGAAACACGCCAGCACGTGTCCTTTCACATACACTACACCCTGCCGATGGGCCTACCTTAGGGGTGCCTTACATGTAGGAAAAGGGAAGGTTTAGACCTGGGAAGTGGGTGCACTTGCCAGGTCGACATGGCAGTTTAAAACTGCACTCACAGACACTGCAATGGCAGGCCTGAGACAAGTTTAAAGGTCTACTTATGTGGGTGGCACAACCAGTGCTGCCGGCCGACCACTAGCATTTGATTTATAGGCCCTAGGTGCATACAGTGCAATTTAATAGGGACTTACCAGTAAATCAAATATGCCAATCATGGATAACTAATCGGAATAACAATTTACACAGGGAGCATCTGCACTTTTGCACTGATCAGCAGTGGCAAAGTGCCTAGAGTACATGTACCACCCAAAACGTAGGCCAGCAAGCACACAGTCAAAAATACATGAGGTAGAGGAAAAAAGATAGGGGAAACCACACCAAGGATGCCAGGTCTAACAGTCCTCAAAAATGTTGCATCTTGCACTCCTCACAAAAATCCTCCTTATCATCCTACTAGCAGTGATCATCAGTATCTGCGTCTGAATAGGCAATATGGCATAGGCCAGGTGTTAGGGGTTAACCTTCTGAATCCAATAAGATTTTCGGGTCCGGTACCGGAGGCAAGACTCAGGCGTTGGTTGCGGCACCGTGGCATAAGAAGATGCTTTGGGGGCTAGAACCAGTAGCACCGTGCTCAAAGAGCTAACCTTGGTGGAAGGTCTAAATGAGGAGTCAGCATCTGAAAGGGTCCACCGACAGACATCCCACAAGCTGCCACCTTGAAATTGTAGGACCTGAAGGCACACCAAAAGGAGTCTGTGGAGTAATGGAGATATTGGCTAAAACCACTTTCAGCTGATGCATCTCATCTGCTGTGGCTGTCCACTGGATAGGGATGAGGTTGAGACCAAGCACCTCTGTGCTACATTCTGTGCAGCGTCTCCCCCAGCCTTGGAGGTAAAAAAGGGCATTGTCTGACTCGGATGGGGCAGTGGTAGGACTTTTTTTTGTGTGACATTCATGAATTCTTCTAATCCTGGATCTTGATGCGAAGCAGTCTTGATATCACCTTCAGGGGAGAGTGTGCATCTGCCCCTTCTACTTAAACAGGGATCAATTCTGTGACTTCTTTTGGAGTGGTTGTAATAAGGGCCACACATCTCCTTTCAGTCAATCTAACCACTTCAGCGAGCCACTACCACCTCAAATCTTCAAAGAAATAAAAGCTGCTATTCTCCCCTTATGGTCTAAGATTGTTGATGCCTCACTACGGCAATACACTATCCCAGACTGTCTATAAGTAGGGCAGATAACCCCCATTCTAAAAAATAACGAAAGCAGACTGCTCAGATCTTAACTTCCGCCCTATCCCCTGCATCCCCACTTTGGCGAAACTTCTAGAGAAATGTGTGCAAATTCAACTCTGCAACCACCTTGAGAACTTCCAGCTCCTGGATCAACATCAATCCAGTTTTCGTCAAGGACACAGCAAAGAATCTGCACTCACTCACATCATGGATGACATTTAAAAATGCATACTGCTCGACTTCTCTGCCTTCGACACTGTTCAACGCAACAGTTTATTGTCCCTAATGGAACGAAGGATGGACTTATCGGGTACTGTAAAGGTTTACGTCATTCCTCCAAAACACAACCTAAAGAGTCAAGGTGAATCAATCCCTCTCTCCAATCTCCGTGGTCCATCTGGAGGCACCTCAGGGGTACGCCCTTTCACCGATTCTCTTCAAAATATTTCTTGAACCTCTTGCAAATACACTGAACTCTTCGAAAAATCTTTATCACATATATGCAGATGAACCTCAATTGCATATGAAAATCTCTCAAGCAGAAGTATTCATTTCCCTCAATTCCACCCTGCAGAACACTCAAAACTGTCTGACTTGTAACCATCTCAAGCTCAACACTTCCAAAACCAAATTCTTCCTCATCGCTCCTCTTAATCACACTTGCAAGATATTGATTCCGCTCAATCCACTGGAATTACACGAGGCAAACACTTGAATATGCAGACTTATATCAGTAATGCCACCAAAGGAGCAAATTACTAGATGAGTATACTAAGGAAACCTAAACCCTCACTACCACTGGATGACTTTAAGCTGGCGGTCCAAGCTTGTGTTGCCTAGATTGGACTACGGAAGTTTCACTCTATGCAGTCTTCCTAAATACAATCTTGCCCCGCTAAGGGTCTCCCTTAACGCAGCAGCCAGATTGATATCTTGTTCAAAAAGAAATAATCACATATCTCCAGCCCTAAAAACTCTGAACTGGTTCCCGTATGAAGCAAGAATACAGCTAAAGATTGCTTGCATGACTCAAAGCCCTACATTTCAAGACCCCAAGATATCTATCACAAAAGCTAGAGTTTTCGGGGATGTAGATCTTCATGAAGTATGAGCACCCTGCTACTGAAACCACAGATTTTTCTCAAACGAGACCGAGCTACAGAGCCTTATCCTGTATTGCCCAGAAGCTATGGAAATCTCTGCCACTGGATGTCAGCGAATCTCCTGTACCTCTTCATTAAAAGAAATGTGAAAACGCTTCTAAAGAAAAAGTTTTTGCCCTAAGATAATCACCTTCTGTTCTTTGGAGAGCACATTATGACTTATTGTTTATATACCTGCCTATTATTCTGATACTCTGTATGACTACTACATTGATGTTTAACTATAGATATCAGTTTTAACATGTTACTCATTAACCCCTTCCACGCTCATGACGAGCTGGGCTCGTCATGGCGTAGCCTCCTCGCACGCTGATGACGAGCCCAGCTCGTCATGTAAAGTGCGATTCCCAAAATCTCAGCATGCGAGCAGAATAACGCTAGCGCGCATGAGGTTAATGTGGCAAGTGTAAGTTCTTACAACTATACCCAGACTACTCTATAATGTAAAGGGCTCTGATACCCTCTAGGGTCATGTGCACTATAAAAAACTATAAATAAATAAATAAATCGTAATGCAAAAGGAACACAACTTTGTGGTACAAAACGCAGGCTTTGTGGGTGTCCGTCACCGCCAGCTGTCTGTGACATTCACAACACTGCTTACACCCTGCTGTTTTGGTACCCATATCTGCACATTGTAGACGAAATTTATGTTGGAAAACAAAGTTTTCCTCAGTGAAAAACCCTGTCAGAAGAAGTAAAGCTAGATCCAGATCCCCATTGGAAGGCGTAGAAAGGAAAAATTAAACGCATGGAGGTGGCATATTGGCATATATTTTGGGGCCCAAATAACACATCTGGAGTAGACAGATCCAAAGCGTACACACACGACTCCACTCGGATGGGGTAGGGAATTGCTGAAAAGTGTGTTCCCAGATTCAGTCTAGTGCCTGGGGAAATTCACAAGGTGAGGAATTTGTGATTAGAGGTCTCTACCAGAAATCCTTATCCCATTTAGCTCTATTTGGCTTTTAAATAAAACAAAAGTATTTAAAAACCTATAACAGTCTTATCTCCAAAAATCTACAAGTAGGAAGCAGTGCCATAGGGAAGCCCACTTGAGTATTAGCCCTCACAAATAACAAAAAACTGGATTTTTTTACCTTCTGGACAGTGTTACCTTACTAGCATATTGTGTAGCATCACGCAGAAGGCTAGGTTTTGTGAAAGGTTACTAAACATTGAATAGGGCTCTCCCTATTGCCAGTGCAATTTCTTTTGCACAGATTACCAATTTTTGCTTGGATTGTGTCTCATGACACTCCCTAGTACTGATGTCTTGCACCGTGTAAACCATAGTTTCATTTAATGGGTTTTTGTGACATATCATGAACTGGCAACAGTAGACAATCCTCAAAGCAAGGGTAACAAAGTTCCTCTTCTCCTGAATTGGACTGCTAATATGAACCCTGAACCAGAGGATTAAGAGTGTTTTTTTGTGAATGTAGTCGATTTTCTGAGACTAGTTCATGCACTATTAATGCATGCAACTCACTGGTCCCCTGAGAGAGATGATAGCAGTGAGGAAGGCCATCTTTCCAGAGAAGTGCATGTCACAAGAATATAGTGGGTCCAAAGTAGAGCTAGTTTTGTTACGACTATGTTCAAATTCTAGACTGACAGAGAGCAGTTCTTGGAGGAATAATCCTTTAAAGTCCTCCATGAAGGCCTGGACTACAGGTATCTTAAAGAAAGACAAAGGTTGTCTGTTTTGCATGTCAGTTGCTATAAAAGATAAAATAAACCAAATGAAGTGTATGCCAAGTTCGCTTTCTGTAGGTGTAAAAGACAGAAGATAACATCTTGCACAGATGCTTTAAGTGGGGTCTGTTTGTTTACTCACTCAAACAATAGACCAATCTGATCAACTTTGCTGCATAGCAGGAGCACACTGTAGTTTTACATGCCTCAAACATGATATGCACACATTCCTCCAGACGTTTGAGGTAACTAAACTCCAAGATTACAAGATTAAGCTGCCTGAGATAAAGGTACATGACCTGGGCTTGATGTTGTGCAGAGGATCTGGTCTCAGCGGAAGCTTTTCGTGAGGGTCGACTGACCATCCCAACAGCATCAAAAACCAGGGCTCTCTCATTCCAAGATTTGCCACCAGAGCCCAGCCAAAGCCAAGACACTCCTAGGGCCAGCTGGCTGGCCTCCTGTTCACAGCACAGGGACACAACAGCTGAAGCAACCTTCTGGGGCATGTTGGTAGCCGAAAGTCTTCAACCTGCTGCCACAGCCATTGTGCAGCACAAGGACCCAAAGCAAAGTTGCACCCAAGTTTGTGGAGCCTGGGAGTGTCTTTGGAGTGCAGCTGGAGCCTCCAGAGGACAAGTTATCAACCCAGGAAGGATTGCCGGTGATCGAGATGCTGGGCGACTGGTAGGCTAGCAGAGATGGGACTTCTGCCAGCACCAAGAGGACTTCAAGGGACGTCGACCCTGTGGCCAAGATCACCTCACCCCCTTTCAGGACAGAGTAGCCTCAGTAAGACCCCAGTCAACCTCATTGCCTCAACAGTATCCTTGAGAATCCTCGGCATTCTTCATCCCTTACAACAGGATCTCTTCTACAGAAAAGCTATGCAAAGGATAAAAGTGCCTGGAACGGAGTGAAGACTGCTTCACCTGCTGAAGTAACTGTTTCGGAGGACCGTGCTGAACCCCCTGACTGACTTTAAAAAAAACTTTATTTAGCAGTTTTGCAGGTATGAAACAAAATACAGAGTTCAGTCTTATTACACAACAGACACATATTTGGCAAGGCAGTTCAGTTCAGTTCATTCCATCATATATAATATTACAGCGCATCAGTGACACAGTTCATTAAATACATCTCATGAAACTCGGCCATCCGTTCGACCAATACAGAGTCCAAGGGAAAAACAATCAACTCTCCCAATCCCCTCTGAGGTGTAATTTTAACTGCAGCATTGCATATCTCATTTCTCAGGGCGTATACTGTTGTGTCCTGAACATGTTATTCCTTCAGTCCACACCTGTCGGTACCTCACCCTGTCCTTACTGCATAGGCTGGGTTGCTGCTGCAATGCTAGGAAGGTTCGAAAAGGGCCGCAGATGTCTTTGGGTCTGGAAGAGGATGGGATGGTTTTGGCATACTTATCGCTTTTTGTTGTGCAGGTCGCCAAACTTTGCAACCAGCCTTTTTACGTCGGCACTCTATTACTCCCCAAAAGATTGCAACTTCCCTTTTAGCTAGAAGTAGGGAAATAGCGACAAATCTACGAACCTTTATAGGGAACTGCACCACTTATCCCAGTAGTGCTATCTCGGGTAGTGGCGCCAATGGAATATGTATCATTGTACTGAGGAGTCTGAATTCCCACCCAGAAGATATGGATCCGCGGGCAGGTGCAGGCTAGATGTACAAAGTCCACCTGTGGGGTTTGGCAGCGTTGGCAGAAGTGCGGTCTGGATGAATCTATCCTGTGTGTTCTGGCGGGTGTAGCATAAAGTCTACGCAGGAATTTAAAATCCAACAGCTTGTGTTTGCTACTTAACAATACCGTGTCAGTGACCTGACAGCACGCTAGCCACTGCTCATTTGTTATTGGATTGCCCAGGTCTGACTCCCAGGCTGAACGGACTTTTGTATCGTCTACAGGCATCACTGCGGAGCAGTCTTTATAAAGCCGTCATACAAGATGTAATCCCTCAGTGCTGTCTATTACCAATGTGAGGGGAGGGAATGAAGGCGGTTCCAGCGGGTAGTCAGGGAACTTATTTTGCAGTGCTGCACACAGTCTGGCCAGTATAAACCTATCCATAAATGTGGCCTCTGAGTACAGGGACATGTCCTCTATATAAAAAATATGGCATGCCGGAAAAAAATCTCTTATCGTGTGGAAATTAAATTTGGCACAGGTCCTTTAGACCAGTTTCCCGCCGGTTATAGGTAGCAGGCGAGCATTTGTCAAGGGAAGGGAAGGAAAGAGGAATATAGGAGAGCTGTAAGTCTACTTAGCTTAAGCCATGCCCAGCTTGTGGTGTAAACTGGTCGGATAACCTAGGGGTCTCTGGCTATGCCAGTCGGCAGCACCGCGGCAAGGGCGTCGGGAAGAACAAAGTCAGATTCGGGGCGGAGGTAGGTAATTCTGGCAAATATTTCACTGAGTCAGTGCACCATTCTAAGGGAAGCTCTGGGGTCCAGCGGCGTGTTCCCATAGTCAGTGGAAAGATCATTGACTTACGGCAGTTGATTCTCAGTCCGGAGAAGTTGCCAAATAGGGTAATCTCTCAGCTCCCTACTGAAGTTGGTAGCCTAAAGTGACTAAGTGATCACATTACAATTAGAAAAAACTTTTCAGTGACAAATTTGTTTAATTTGCCGGTGCTTGTTGGAAGTGGAGTGAAATGCTAGGGTTTACAATACCTTCTAGTCTATTTTCATGGGTTGCTGTCGGAGTTCTTTGGTGTCTTGGCGATTTCTTCAGTTAACTAGGGTTGAGATGGAGGTTTGACAAAACAAAACCTAAGTGTGCTAAAGGGGTTGGTAAGTATTACAGGGTGAAGTCACACAACACCACCATATAATAAACCCCATTTACTCACAATTATCCTCCGGAATACGCAGGGATACAGAAATGTCCTACTTCTCAGAGTTCCACTACTTCTCCCGATAAAAAAGCTACCCCGCTTGTGTGGCTGGGCCTAGTGCCCATTACATGAATGGATCAAACCAGGGTCAATGGTAGTCCTTGCAGGGGACTCACATAGACCTTGGTTTGATCCGTTCCTGATGCAAGCACTAGGTCCAGCCACAAAAGTGGGCCAGTTTTTTAGGTCTCGACTATTTTATCCGGCAGGGATAAATAGACGAGAGTATAGGAGTTGAAACAAACTCTTTGACCATGCGGATTCCAAGCGGATTCCTCCCAATGCATGTGATCTATTGAAGCGTGACGCTTTGCCAGCGCACGCTTCAACTCAACAGGCTGCATCCCCCTCGCTAGCCAATGTCCCTCCCACCCTTCCTTTGATGTCCGCCGCGAGTTCTTACAGGGTAATGGCCCTCCCCCAGCTCAGAGTGCGCATCACTTGTTTTAAATTCTGGACGTGCAGTTCCTACGGAGTGCGGCACCCGGATCACGGCAACCAGGCTTCATTTTAACCAAGCTCTTCCCAAGTGTTTGTGCTTTTTGGGCTTGATTAGACGTACAGTTCCCACTGAGTGCGGCACCCGGATCACGGTTACCAGGCTTCATTTTAACCAAACTCTTCCCTCAAGTGTTTGTGCTTTTTGGGCTTGATTAGCGCGATACCGGCTTCACCAACGCCATGCCTCGCAAGGTTCTGTTTTGTTTTATGTTGCATGCTTTTTTTTTTTTTAATTTTTGGAAACCATTATTGTGCAACATAAGCATACAGGTATGGGCCCACAACCATTCTGGCCGGCCTCGAAATCGAATAGTAGCACAAAAGGCAAAATCAAAACAGCTCAGCAGTCCCAGAGACGAGAAGCAGCAATTATCCGAAACATCACATATGGGAAAAGAGGGACCACTGAGTACAGGATAAATGAGGTTAGTTTTTAAAAGTTTTAGGTAAGAAGGATCAGACGCATTCACTCCACCAAAAACACATGGCGGGCAGTGATCCCAGCAGATTAGCGACAAACTAAGTGGCAATCAGAGGATCATCATAAAAAAAAAAAAAAAACACTTCAGGATAATAGCATACATTACGGTACATACTGGTCAGTACCCGCCCCATGAACGTGGAACACCTTGACTAATGTTAGTGGTAAGACTAACAACAGAAACAATAAGCAGCGCTACACTTAGCCACCAAACTGACCCAAGAGAAGAAGGAAAAAGTGAGAAGAATCAAGAAAGAAAGGAGAGAAATGAGGCCCATAGAACTAAAACGAAACAGAAAACCCACCTCCAAACCCCCCACCCCGCACGCATGCAGAGGCTACGGCCCCCCCCCCCCCACACCCCCCAGTGTGCCTGTCGCCCAAAAACCGAGTCCCGAAATTTAGATTCAGAGAAGGGAAAAAGGAAAGGAAAAAAGAAGATATAAAGAACAGTGGAGGAGGAAGACCATCAACAGATATAGTCCCGGCCGCCCACCCCCGGACCCCGCAACCGATAAGATACCAACGGTCGATTCAGTCAATGTCCCGCTTATCCCACCTAGTCCCAGCAATATGAGCAGTAGCGATCCAAGAAACGCCCTCAACCTTGCCCCCTGCGATCCAAGTTGGTCGATGAAGTCCAACAGTCCGGCCGGAGCCGTGGGTGATAGAGGCGCCCGGGATGGCCAACACAGAATGGGGGGTCGTCCACAAAAGTCTACGAAAACCACTGCTGCGTGTCCGAGAATGATACAAAAAGGATCAAGGCAAAGCAACAATCCATCGGAAGCAGCAGGCCAGAGCGATAACACCAGCTCCAGGAAGGGATGAAGAGTCACGCCACCAGAACACAAAGGAGATGTCAAACATGGCGTCCGGGGACGATACACCAACCATTGCATGAAACCACGAACACCAGACCTCTTCCGGACCACTGCGGTCAGCACTTCGGCAGAATCAGAATCGCGATCTGCCAACGCCCCTATATGCACCTGGGTAGGTAATTCACTGTGGTCTGGTGTAGGGTGTGGCGCAGTGTGCAGCACTTGGGGGCAACCACGGCCAACAGGAGAAATAACATCAAGCCGGCTCCCCAGATCTCGGGCATTATCATGAAGAGCAGCTCTTACAGCCTCTAGAGCGCCCAAAACATCACAGATCCCCAGCGGTGTCTCAGGAAGAGAGGATGCAGCAGTGTCCTTCACCCAAGGCTCACGGACGTGTAGCAGCTCTGGAAGCCGGTCGCCATTTTCACTCGTCGACCACAGACCACTCCGCCGATGATCCGCAAAGTACAGCTGGGCCAGAGACATGGGGGCAACTGATTGCATTGCGGTACCAGCTGATACGATGTCAACAAGCATCCGGACCCTCGATCGCGATCTGAGGACTCCACTTTCAAGCGCTGAATGCGCGATGCATAAAATGGCGTCCGTTACAGAGCAGGAGTAACAAAGAAACTGTTCAGGCCACTTCCAAGCCGGGTAACGATACAATGTATTTTCCGCAGGCACAATGTATCCAGGCGTGCAAAATCGCTGGGCGGAATGAAGCACTGCAGCGGGAAGCACAGCGCGACAGTCTCTCACCAGCCGATCGACTCCGCCTCCTCTGCGATGGCCGCTGTTGTTGTGGCCGTGTCCGGCCGTCCCCCACAGACAAAGACCCAGTCTCACTGCCGCGAAGGGCCGGGGAAGAAGCGAGGACGTTTCACCACCGATATCGCTCGGAATGAGCCGGGAAACACACCATTGTGTTCAGGATCGTTTCCCCATTCCGCTCGCTGGGTTTAAATGCAGGATAAAGTGCAGGATGACGGAGGAAAGCGCGAAGGTCGGCGGAGCCGAGAATCTAGGCGGCCATCGCGGCTGCAGGTTAGGCTCCTCCCCCGCGTTACATGCTTTTTTTGGTTGCAATGCGCATCGCTTGTTTTACATTTTGGACGTGCTGTTCCCACTGAGTGCAAACACAACAGGTGATGGACCGAATGTGGATCAATGTCACACACTCAACCCAGTCCGAAGATCTGGGCCCAAATCCATCGTTATTTTGCACTCCACACCACCCTGGGTTAGACAATGGCGATATGCAAATCAGCTCTGACCCTGTGCCCCATGGGAACAGTCCAGTCCGAACTACAAAAGCCATGTCCTTCCCAGAACGGAATCAAGCATCCGAGGACCGGACCGGTTTCGAGGTAACACCTCATCAGCCCGGCTAGCTTGACTCCAGTGGTGTGGAGTGCCTGGGACCCACGTCTGGGCATCCCCAGCGCACTTAGGGCGGAATATGCAAACACAACAGGTGATGGACCGAATGTGGATCAATGTCACACACTCAACCCAGTCCGAAGATCTGGGCCCAAATCCATCGTTATTTTGCACTCCACACCACCCTGGGTTAGACAATGGCGATATGCAAATCAGCTCTGACCCTGTGCCCCATGGGAACAGTCCAGTCCGAACTACAAAAGCCATGTCCTTCCCAGAACGGAATCAAGCATCCGAGGACCGGACCGGTTTCGAGGTAACACCTCTCATCAGCCCGGCTAGCTTGACTCCAGTGGTGTGGAGTGCCTGGGACCCACGTCTGGGCATCCCCAGCGCACTTAGGGCGGAATATGCAAACACAACAGGTGATGGACCGAATGTGGATCAATGTCACACACTCAACCCAGTCCGAAGATCTGGGCCCAAATCCATCGTTATTTTGCACTCCACACCACCCTGGGTTAGAATATGGCGATATGCAAATCAGCTCTGACCCTGTGCCCCATGGGAACAGTCCAGTCCGAACTACAAAAGCCATGTCCTTCCCAGAACGGAATCAAGCATCCGAGGACCGGACTCGAGGTAACACCTCTCATCAGCCCGGCTAGCTTGACTTCAGTGGTGTGGAGTGCCTGGGACCCACGTCTGGGCATCCCCAGCGCACTTAGGGCGGAATATGCAAACACAACAGGTGATGGACCGAATGTGGATCAATGTCACACACTCAACCCAGTCCGAAGATCTGGGCCCAAATCCATCGTTATTTTGCACTCCACACCACCCTGGGTTAGACAATGGCGATATGCAAATCAGCTCTGACCCTGTGCCCCATGGGAACAGTCCAGTCCGAACTACAAAAGCCATGTCCTTCCCAGAACGGAATCAAGCATCCGAGGACCGGACCGGTTTTGAGGTAACACCTCTCATCAGCCCGGCTAGCTTGACTCCAGTGGTGTGGAGTGCCTGGGACCCACGTCTGGGCATCCCCAGCGCACTTAGGGCGGAATATGCAAACACAACAGGTGATGGACCGAATGTGGATCAATGTCACACACTCAGCCCAGTCCGAAGATCTGGGCCCAAATCCATCGTTATTTTGCACTCCACACCACCCTGGGTTAGACAATGGAGATATGCAAATCAGCTCTGACCCTGTGCCCCATGGGAACAGTCCAGTCCGAACTACAAAAGCCATGTCCTTCCCAGAACGGAATCAAGCATCCGAGGACCGGACCGGTTTCGAGGTAACACCTCTCATCAGCCCGGCTAGCTTGACTCCAGTGGTGTGGAGTGCCTGGGACCCACGTCTGGGCATCCCCAGCGCACTTAGGGCGGAATATGCAAACACAACAGGTGATGGACCGAATGTGGATCAATGTCACACACTCAACCCAGTCCGAAGATCTGGGCCCAAATCCATCGTTATTTTGCACTCCACACCACCCTGGGTTAGACAATGGCGATATGCAAATCAGCTCTGACCCTGTGCCCCATGGGAACAGTCCAGTCCGAACTACAAAAGCCATGTCCTTCCCAGAACGGAATCAAGCATCCGAGGACCGGACCGGTTTCGAGGCAACACCTCTCATCAGCCCGGCTAGCTTGACTCCAGTGGTGTGGAGTGCCTGGGACCCACGTCTGGGCATCCCCAGCGCACTTAGGGCGGAATATGCAAACACAACAGGTGATGGACCGAATGTGGATCAATGTCACACACTCAACCCAGTCCGAAGATCTGGGCCCAAATCCATCGTTATTTTGCACTCCACACCACCCTGGGTTAGACAATGGCGATATGCAAATCAGCTCTGACCCTGTGCCCCATGGGAACAGTCCAGTCCGAACTACAAAAGCCATGTCCTTCCCAGAACGGAATCAAGCATCCGAGGACCGGACCGGTTTCGAGGTAACACCTCTCATCAGCCCGGCTAGCTTGACTCCAGTGGTGTGGAGTGCCTGGGACCCACGTCTGGGCATCCCCAGCGCACTTAGGGCGGAATATGCAAACACAACAGGTGATGGACCGAATGTGGATCAATGTCACACACTCAACCCAGTCCGAAGATCTGGGCCCAAATCCATCGTTATTTTGCACTCCACACCACCCTGGGTTAGACAATGGCGATATGCAAATCAGCTCTGACCCTGTGCCCCATGGGAACAGTCCAGTCCGAACTACAAAAGCCATGTCCTTCCCAGAACGGAATCAAGCATCCGAGGACCGGACCGGTTTCGAGGTAACACCTCATCAGCCCGGCTAGCTTGACTCCAGTGGTGTGGAGTGCCTGGGACCCACGTCTGGGCATCCCCAGCGCACTTAGGGCGGAATATGCAAACACAACAGGTGATGGACCGAATGTGGATCAATGTCACACACTCAACCCAGTCCGAAGATCTGGGCCCAAATCCATCGTTATTTTGCACTCCACACCACCCTGGGTTAGACAATGGCGATATGCAAATCAGCTCTGACCCTGTGCCCCATGGGAACAGTCCAGTCCGAACTACAAAAGCCATGTCCTTCCCAGAACGGAATCAAGCATCCGAGGACCGGACCGGTTTCGAGGTAACACCTCTCATCAGCCCGGCTAGCTTGACTCCAGTGGTGTGGAGTGCCTGGGACCCACGTATGGGCATCCCCAGCGCACTTAGGGCGGAATATGCAAACACAACAGGTGATGGACCGAATGTGGATCAATGTCACACACTCAACCCAGTCCGAAGATCTGGGCCCAAATCCATCGTTATTTTGCACTCCACACCACCCTGGGTTAGACAATGGCGATATGCAAATCAGCTCTGACCCTGTGCCCCATGGGAACAGTCCAGTCCGAACTACAAAAGCCATGTCCTTCCCAGAACGGAATCAAGCATCCGAGGACCGGACCGGTTTCGAGGTAACACCTCTCATCAGCCCGGCTAGCTTGACTCCAGTGGTGTGGAGTGCCTGGGACCCACGTCTGGGCATCCCCAGCGCACTTAGGGCGGAATATGCAAACACAACAGGTGATGGACCGAATGTGGATCAATGTCACACACTCAACCCAGTCCGAAGATCTGGGCCCAAATCCATCGTTATTTTGCACTCCACACCACCCTGGGTTAGACAATGGCGATATGCAAATCAGCTCTGACCCTGTGCCCCATGGGAACAGTCCAGTCCGAACTACAAAAGCCATGTCCTTCCCAGAACGGAATCAAGCATCCGAGGACCGGACCGGTTTCGAGGTAACACCTCTCATCAGCCCGGCTAGCTTGACTACAGTGGTGTGGAGTGCCTGGGACCCACGTCTGGGCATCCCCAGCGCACTTAGGGCGGAATATGCAAACACAACAGGTGATGGACCGAATGTGGATCAATGTCACACACTCAACCCAGTCCGAAGAATGTGACATTGATCCACATTCGGTCCATCACCTGTTGCTTTTGCAAATACCGCTCTAAGTGTACTGGGGATGCCCAGACGTGGGTCCCAGGCACTCCACACCACTGGAGTCAAGCTAGCCGGGCTGAAGAGAGGTGTTACCTCGAAACCGGTCCGGTCCTCGGATGCTTGATTCCGTTCTGGGAAGGACATGGCTTTTGTAGTTCGGACTGGACTGTTCCCATGGGGCACAGGGTCAGAGCTGATTTGCATATCGCCATTGTCTAACCCGGGGTGGTGTGGAGTGCAAAAAAACGATGGATTATGACCCAGATCTTTTGACTGGGTTGAATGTGTGACATTGATCCACATTCGGTCCATCACCTGTTGTTTTTGCAAATACCGCTCTAAGTGTACTGGGGATGCCCAGACGTGGGTCCCAGGCACTCCACACCACTGGAGTCAAGCTAGCCGGGCTGAAGAGAGGTGTTACCTCGAAACCGGTCCGGTCCTCGGATGCTTGATTCCGTTCTGGGAAGGACATGGCTTTTGTAGTTCGGACTGGACTGTTCCCATGGGGCACAGGGTCAGAGCTGATTTGCATATCGCCATTGTCTAACCCGGGGTGGTGTGGAGTGCAAAAAAACGATGGATTATGACCCAGATCTTTTGACTGGGTTGAATGTGTGACATTGATCCACATTCGGTCCATCACCTGTTGTTTTTAAACAAAAGGCATGCATTTCCCGTGACTTTTGTCTGTCGTAGAAGCGCGTGTCCTAACTGTTTTCCTCCCCAGTCTCTGCATACGTAAATCTAGCAAGCAAATCACCGTTCTGCTGACATACGCGAATCTCAGTATTTTCCACAAGTCCATGTTCTGCTTCTGAACAGTTTGAGACAATCTGAAGTCCTTATCTGTTGTGTTTATTTTTCCAAACCTATCTCAATGCAGTTTTTAGAGCTAGCCTACAGCAGCGCATGCGCTGTTGCTCGACATTTAGTGAGGGACTTTTGAGAGTGCTACTGTGGCCTAAAGCTTGCGTGCATGTGGCCTAAAGCTTGTGTGCATGTGGCCTAAAGCTTGCGTGCATGTGGCCTAAAGCTTGCGTGCATGTGGCCTAAAGCTTGCGTGCGTGTGGCCTAAAGTTTGCATGCATGTGGCCTAAAACTTGCGTGCATGTGTGCGTGCTCATTAAGCGCATTGCTTGCTGCGCTTGATCGCAATTGGAATCACTTTCACTTTCGGCCGCTTTGATGTTTTGAGTGAGACACGCGGCAAATGCTTGTTGCTTATTTTATTTGCATTGAGTTTACTTTTGTCAGTTTTGATTTTTTTTGTGGCTTTGTAATCATGTCAGACGGGTGTAATTTTCCTACGTCAAAATAAATACAGTACTTTTTAGTGATACCTTCCATGGATGAAATACCTTTGCCACCACAAACAAAAGAGTGTTCTGCTAGAGTTGTAGGAACCAGGAGGAGAAATGTTGTTTTAAATACCGTGGCAATGTCTTTTATCAAGCAGATGTGTCAGGAAGTACGGTCTGTTTCATCTATGCGCCTACAGAGCTTCTTCGATGCGCAGCTCGTGAGGATCTCACCGAGGAGCCTAGGCTTCACACAACTCAACGCCATACCAGTTTGCTGGATTGGGGCCCTTTGTAAACTCGCAATCAATTTTACTCCTTCAACACAAAATGCTGGAGCAAATAATCAAGCGTGACCGTTAACATCCCCAAGATTGCATTTTAGGATCTATTTAAAGACTAGCGGAAAGATGCTGCAACTCCACCGGAGGCAGGCACGCCTCCAAGCTGCGTTGATGGCCTCCACACCCCGCTCTGACAAAGGGCAGCTTCCCATATAACTGCAGCCAGCCTACATCTCTGGGGTGGGGTGAAGGTAATGTGAATCTATCAGCTGCTCCATCTGACTGTAACTAAAAACAAGGTCAGAAGCCAACATAAGAATATGGCTTGCTGATAACACTCTGAATGCTGCCGGTGCAAAACTCCCCACTGCAAAGAAGAAAACGCGTGTCTTAAGGAGTTGGATGCTATGATATAGAGAATATTTTGCACAGCATTCTCTATTTAAGCAGCAGTTGTTCTAAACATGTCATTCAGTCGCGCAGGCCTTACAACCTATTAACTAATATCTTCTGGATAATTTAGAGGCATGGGACGGGGTGGAGCGAGGCTATTTTACCTACACTTTGTTTTGATTGTATTCAGTCAAGTAAATATAAAGGTGCTGCCACCTTTTCAAAATAAGGAAACAATGGGTTCCAGAATCGGAGCTACAACAGTCATGTTACCGTCATGTATCTTCTTCCAAGGTCTGTCCGCATATAGCATAATACCCATGTATTTAGATTGTATTAACTTCGTGGGAATTATGCTATGGACTTCACAACACCACCACATCACTCTGGGACACCACCACATCATTCAGGGGCACCACCACATCACTCGGGCATCACCACATCACTCAGGGGCACCACCACATCACTCAGGGGCACCACCACATCACATTAATACACCACAATGCCTCATCACCAAGCGCTGGAAGAATAGTGGACCCCCACAAGCGATACACTGACGCAATTCGTTTGACAATTGGGCAAGGGCGGAGAGTGTAGCCTTACACAGAGAGGAGACGGCGGGACTCCGCATGTACCCCATAGCGCGAGACTGAAACGACGCCCTGGCTGCATATCAACAAGTGTGCCTGCTGAGAGGTGTTATTTAGACTCGGTTACCCTATTGAACGCTGGCCCGGCTGTGCCCCCCCTTTTTCTTTCTTTTCCCCCCTCCCCTCTTTCCCCTCCCCCACTCATATCTCCCCCCCCCCCCCCCCCCACTGCCTGTGAGTCTCTCTCCTCTGTAGGTCCCAAATTGGGTCTCTAGGTTGGCTTTCCCATCCTCTCCCCCCCCGCTCGTTGCACCTGCTACTTGTCGTATCTGACGACCCCCACTACTGACACGGTACCACGCATGCCCGCCCCTGACTGTTCCATCTGAACCGCACATACATCGTTTTGACCTCACCCAGTCTTTAACCCTTACAATCCCAGGTTGTTATTCATAGTTTCTTGTTCCGAACAAAAGATTTGAATATATACTGCATTGCTGACACTCTTGATTTTGCTTCGAACCACAGATATAACATTGCAGATGTCCCAACCTAACCATTTCACTGATGGGAGGCGAGGAAACAATCTGTCTATTCTGTGAACTGCTGTTGTTGATTTATGATTAGTCCTTCATTCATTTCACAACCATAGCTAATGGCCTTGTCAAGCTGTTCACACCATTTTGCTTTATTGTCACGTCTCAATTATATTCATCAATGTGTCTGTACAACTGATACGACATGTATCGTTTTTCCTGTGCAATGACTATGTTATTTACTCATATATGTGTACAAGCCAAAATAAAAGAAAATCCAATAAAAGATATTTTAAAAAAATCACTAATACACCACCACATCACTCTAATACACCACCACATCACTCTAATACACCACCACATCACTCAGCCCAACCACTTCACTCAGGGACACCACCACATCACTCAGGGACACCACCACATCACTCAGGGACACCACCACATCACTCAGGGACACCACCACATCACTCAGGGACACCACCACATCACTCAGGGACACCACCACATCACTCAGGGACACCACCACATCACTCAGAGACACCACCACATCACTCAGGGACACCACCACATCACTATACATCACCACATCACTCAGCCCAACCACATCATCACTCAGCACCACAACAGCATCACTCAGCACCACAACAGCATCACTCAGCGCCACAAAAGCACTGTCCTTGCTTGCTACCAACAAGCATTGCCATAGCCAATAGGACTTACATTAGGAAAGTGTAAGCTATTGGCTTTGGAAACAACAATGCTATTAATTTATATATTTTCAAAGCCAACACAGATTTTAAAAAATTGTCATTTACAATACCAATAGCTCACACTTTCCTAATGCGAGACCTATTGCATTGCAAAAGCTTGTTTATAGGCACAAGCATGTGAAGGCTGGGTGGTAACAATTCTGCGGATCCCTACTGATTCCAGAAGTTTTGTCACATGGCCAATGGGGACATAGTCATCTCTATGTTAGCATGAGCACGCTGCAGATTGCCCGCTGCCTTGCGCATGTTACTATAAGACTATTTTTGCAACGGTCTCTATTGCAGTTTTCACACAAGAACCCATCGCTGTGTTCACACTGCAGGTTCGTGGGATTTTGTCTGAACATTGTGGGCAAGGTCGAACCACTATGCCCCTAGTTATTTTGTTCTGGCCAGGCCTTAGCACCTAGACAAAACATACCGATGCAGCAGTTGTTTGGGACAACGTACTTTGATCTTATAGGAATACACAAATATGTAGAATACACTTGGAGAGGGACCTTTCCAGGGAGAAGAGCAAGACAGCACATATGATGTAGATCTACTCTCTATAGGCGAAAGTATGGGGTCTGCAGACAACGCCTAGATATCTTCTAATGTATAATAATACAATTTCTATGCAAGGGGAGGGAGGTTAAGCTATACTGTCTTCTCAAAATGACATTTCCTTTCATGATTTATGGACTAACTGCTATACTGACTGTATTTGTTTTAAGCATTTGTCTGCTTGTTGTGGCACGTATACTGCATATTAGAGCACGTTAGTAAAAATAAATATCTTAAACTTGTTTGTGTCTCTGCCAGATCTTATTGTGGACAAGTACAAAAGTGTGAGCAAAAGGGTGTGTCTTGCCACCGCGATTCCTGAGAGATCTGGAGTGTTGTGTTCGGAGGTGTCTAATCACTTGTTTCTCTGTGAGTGAGTAGGAGAGTAAGTGAGACACTATAGCTAGTTGGTCCTGGGCTCAAGGGTACTAAGGTTGTAGGATGATCTTCAGTTATGCCTACTTCACCAGCGTGCAAACGGTTCTACTGCCTCCGGTGCCCTTTTCATTCGGCCCTTGATGTCTGCCTCTCCAACACGTCACACACTGTCCTGGATTATGAACTGTTGATGGGTCTGTTGATGGCCCATGACCAGGACAGTTACATGGCTAGGAGCCTGGTGTGCGATTCTATACTTGGACCAATGGCAGGATTGAGTACCTGTGCTCATGCACAGCACCTCTTGATCGGAGTTTCATCGTAGTTAATGCAAGTTGCTCTAATATGCTCCTGAGATCCTCTGGATATGAGGAGCAAGTGTGCTTGTTTGAATAACTTAATTGGGTGGCATACCTTTTTACTAGTGAAGGTTCAGACAACCTGCTGGAGCTTATGGCATTCCATTTTTCCCGCAACATTTTTGGCTCTGAAGATTCCCTGTCAATGGAAATAGTTTTAGGTACCCTTTTGGCTTTTTTTCCCCTTAGAGATTCTACTTGGGATTTTAAAGGCTCTTTGGCTTCCTACTGAGACCCTTTACCTCTGAATTTTGTTTTAGCCTGGAGCTAATGACCTAACCAAGGTGAGGGTGTCGCTTGGCCCATTGGAACATCGTCGCCTTCTCTAAGTTAGCATGAGCACGCTGCAGATTACCCGCTGCTTTGCGCACGTTACTATGAGACTTTATTTTTGCAATGGTCTCTATTGCCGTTTTCACACGATAACCCATCACTGCGTTCACACTCTGCAGGTTCCTGGGATTTTGTCTGAACATTGCGGGCAAGGTCGAACAACAATGCCCCTTGTTATTTTGTTCTGGCCAGGCCTTCGCACCTGGACAAAACATACTGATGCAGCTGTTTAAGACAACATACTTTGGTCTTACTGGAATACATGAATAGGTAGCACACACTTGGAGAGGGAGCTTTCCAGGGAGAAGAGCGAGACAGCACCTATGATGTAGATCTCCTCTCTACAGGAGAAGGTATGGGGTCTGCAGACAACGCCCAGAGATCTTCTAATAAATAATAATACTATTTCTATGTAGGGGAGGGAGGTTAGGCTATTCTGTCTTTTCACAATGAAATCTCCTTTCATGATTTATGGGTTAAGTGATATGCTGACCATATTTGTATTAGGCATATTTCTGCTTGTTGTGGCACGTATACTGCAACTTAGAGCTTGTTAGTTGAAATAAATATTTTAAACTTGTTTGTGTTTCTGTCAGATCTTATTATGGACAAGTACAAGAGTGTGAGCGAAAGGGTGTGCCTTACAACTGCAATTCCTGAGAGACATGGGAGTATTTTGTTCTGGGCTGTCTAATCACTCGTTTCTCTGTGAGTGAGTAGGAGAGCAAGTGAGACACTATAGCTAGTCGGCCCTGGGCTCATGGGTACTAAGGTTGTAAGATGACTTAGTCCCTATGCACTAAGGTCCCATAATCCTACGCATGGTGATGTTTTTGGGCAGAATCCCTGCAACAGTTTCTGTCACCAAAATGTAAGTAAAATATGTGATTTTAGAAAACGTTTGAGGTTTGCTGGGCATTAATGGCAAGAAAACCTCATGGGAACAAAGCAAGGCACACCACCTTGGAATACTCAGGTTGGCTACATTTACTAAATGTCTGTGGTTGGTAGGCTTGCATGGGTGGCATCACAGCATGGGCCCAGCTATCCTTATTGCTTATCTCTAAATGTAGCGCTTTCGGGCCTTGTGTGGTTTTCTTTTGAACTGGGGATACTCTTGAGCCTTGGACAGATGCTGCGTGGTAGGATTAAATTGGCTTCCCGCAGATTCCCGAAGCTTCCCTCAAAAAAATGTGCGGAATAAGTGTGCCCGCAAAGTTTAAGGTTTTCAAGGGATTCTGGAAATAAAAAAAACTGGTGAGTGCTTTTTCTGGTAGATACAGTATCTGCCTGTGGATTCCTCACCTAGTGAATATCCCCCTTGCGTAAGCAACATTCGGAAATTCTTTTTGTAGCTTCGCGCCGACGTGGACGACATCATAGAGGGAATATACTACTTACCAGTATGTATCTTTTCTTGGTATGTAGGGCTGCTGACATCCATATCTGTGCATAGATCACCGCCTAGTTTTGGGTCCGGATGATTGCACATTGTTGTCCTGGAAGAGTCTTCGAAGTATCACAAGATAGGTGGCTCCTCCCCCGGATTACAGTGCGCATGGGCATCCTCTCCATCCTCAGATTGTTTTTTGCCATTGTGGCAGAGATGGAGTATGATACAGTAAGTGATATCCATGCTAGAGATTAATTCTGAGTGCTACAGCTGCGACAGGCACCGGGGAGGAGTGCGGGCCATATGAATGTCAGCAGCCCTACATGCAAAGAACGGATGCATACTGGTAAGTAGCATATTCCGTTCGAGGCATGTGGGCTGCTGAATTCATATCTGTGCATAGAATGTATAGCAGTCTCCCCCTTAGCGGTGGTTGTCCGTGCCAGCTGCAGCAGTCTGAAAAAGAGTCTTGAGTACAGCTTGTCCTACAACTGCTTGCTGTTTGGAGTGTACATCTACACAGTAGTGTTTGGAAAATGTATGTATAGTAGACCATGTGGCTGCTCTACATATTTCTTCTAGAGGAATGTTTCCTAGGAAAGCCATGGATGCCCCTAACTTGCGTGTTGAATGCGCTCTTGGGGGAACTGTTAATGTGCGTTTAGCTTTCTGATAACAAATCTGTATGCACTTAATAATCCATCTGGCTACACCCAATTTGGAAATGGGGTTGCCTTTGTGCTGTGGTGAAAGGGCAACAAACAGTTGCTTAGTTTTCCTGAAATGTTTTGTCCTGTCTATATAGTACAGGAGAGCTCTCTTAACGTCTAGTGTATGTAGAGCTCTTTCTGCCACTGAATCTGGATTTGGGAAGAACACTGGCAGTTCTATTGTTTGATTGATGGGAAACTGGGATACCACCTTTGGCATAAATTTAGAGTTTGTACGTAGCACTACCCTATTTGCGTGAATTTGGATGAATGGCTCCTGAATAGTTAGGGCTTGCAGCTCACTAACTCTTCTAAGTGATGTAATCGCCACTAAAAAAGCCACTTTCCACATTAGGAATTGTATTTCACACGAGTGTAGAGGTTCAAAAGGTGGTCCCATCAGTTTGGTTAGAACCACGTTCAGGTTCCAGACAGGTGAAGGTGGGTGTCTTGGAGGAATCACTCGTTTGAGTCCCTCCATGAAAGCTTTAATAGCAGGTACTCTGAAGAGTGAAAGGTGATGCCTGTTCTGAAGATAAGCTGCCAGCGCAGCTAAATGTATATGTATGGAACTGTAGGCTAGATTGCATCTGTGTAAATGTAACAGATAACATATGATGTTTTGAGTTGATGCATCTAGCGGATTTATGTAATTATTGTTACAATAGATGACAAATTGTTTCCACTTTGCCGCATAGCATGCTCTGGTAGTAGGTCTTCTTGCGTCCTTGATAATATTCGTACAGTCAGTAGGCAAGTTTAGGTAACCAAACTATGACTTCAGGAGCCAGATCGCAAGGTTCAACTGTTGCGGATCTGGGTGCTGAATGTCTCCATGGCTCTGCATTAAAAGACTGGGTGTTAATTGCAGCCTTTGATGAGGCACTACGGAAAGTTCTAGGAACGTGGTGTACCACGGTTGCCTCGCCCACGTTGGAGCAACTAGGAGGAGTGTCATTGAGTGTTGTCGCAGTATGCGTGTCACTAGTGGTATGAGCGGGGCTGGGGGAAAAGCGTACGCAAACCTGCCTGACCAGTTCATCCATATTGCATTGCCCTGAGACTGCGGATGTTGAAACCTGGCGGCGAAGCTTTGGTATTTTACGTTTTCCCTTGTGGCGAACAGGTCTATTTCTGGGTGACCCCACTGCTGGAAGTACGGTTGTAGCACTGAGGGATGTATCTCCCACTCGTGCATCTGGTGGCTGTGTCTGCTGAGCAGATCCGCCATCTGGTTGTCCCTGCCTGGGAGGTGTTCTGCCATGAGGAATAGGTTTCTCTGAATGGCCCACTTCCACATGCTTTGCGCTAGATGTGACAACTGTGGAGAGTGTGTCCCTCCCTGCTTCTGTATGTAGTACATGGCAGTCATGTTGTCCGTCCGGATCAACACGACTTTGTTGCACAAATGTACTTTGAAGGCCTTCATTGCCATAAAGAGTGCCATCAGTTCCAGCAGGTTGATGTGCATCTTCTTTTGCTGTTTCGTCCATAGTCCCTGCACTGTGTAATGGAGGACATGCGCTCCCCATCCCAGGAGAGATGCGTCCGTCGTAAGCACTATTTGTGGTACAGGCTCTTGGAACGGTCGTCCCCTGCAAAGGTTTTGTGGGTTCCACCAATGCAGAGAGTTGTATGCGCGACCGGTTACCAACACTAGGTCTTTTAATTGTCCTTGAGCCTAGTTTCACTGCCGTGCTAAGCACTCCTGAAGCGGACGCATGTGTAGTCTCTCGTGAGGGACTATGAAGATGCAGGAGGCCATCATGCTTATCACCTGCATAAACACTCGTGCTGTGAGCGAGTGTTGGGGGTCTGAATTTCTGAATCAGTAATTGAATGCTGTTGATTTTTGCTGAGTTTAGCTGAGCCTTTGCTGCCAGAGTGTCTATTGTCGCTCCTAGGTACTGTTGTACGTGGGCGGGTTGAAGATGAGACTTTGGGTAGTTTAATGAGAATACGAGGCTATGTAGGAGGTGAATAGTGCGGGACATGTGGCTGGCACATTGCTGGGCTGACTTTGCTTGGATAAGCCAGTCGTCCAGATAAGGGTAGACGTGAATATGGTTTCTCCGTAGGTGCGCAGCTACTGTCGCTAGGCACTTGGTAAACACCCTGGGGGCTGTTGTCACCCCGAAAGGCAGGACCTTGAACTGGTAGTGCTGATTCTGTATGGTAAACCTGAGATATTTCCTGTGTGCTGGATGTATCGGTATGTGGAAATATGCGTCTTTTAGGTCTAGTGTTGCGAGGAAATCTCCCTGACTGAGCAATGGTAGAACCTGCTGTAAAGTGAGCGTGTGAAAATGTTCTGACAAGATGTATTGGTTTAGGGGCCTGAGGTCCAGTATTGGCCTGAGAGACCCGTCCTTTTGGGGATTAAGAAGTACAGCGAGTATACCCCTATACCCTGTTGCTGTATAGGTACGAGTTCTATGGCGCCTTTTTGCAGCATGCTGATGACTTCTTGCTGCAATAAGTGTATGTGCTCTGCGGACATAGGACGGGGTATGTTGGGTGGAGTGGAGGTTAGCTCTAGACAATAGCCGTACTGAATAAGTTGTCTCACCCACCTGTCTGTAGTAATGCTTTCCCAGACTGGCAGGAACTGTTGTAATCGTCCCCCGACCGGTGTTAGATGGTCTGGGGCAGTGACAAGGTATCACTGTTTAGTATTGGCGGAGGATCTGGTGTTGTTATTCCCTCGTCCTCTGCCTTTGTTGCTGTTGCCACGGTATCCACCTCTATTGTTTTTATTATAGGTGGTCTGCGTGCTCCCTTTATTGTATGGAGTCTGCTGGGATGCCTGGCCTCGTGCAGCTCCTCTGTTACCGGAGCGACGAAAGGAGCCTCCTCTGAATTGTTGTGACTGCAAGGCACCCATAGACTTGGCTGTCTGTGTCCTTTTTAATCTTCTCTAATATTGTGTCCATATCAGGACCAAATAAATAATCAGGGTTCACAGGCTGATTTAATAATGTGGTTTGAATCTCAGGTTTGAACCCAGAGATGCGTAACCAAGCATGTCTCCTGAGCATGACACTTGTGTTGATGGCCCTGGCTGCGGTGTCTGCTGCGTCTAGCGCACATTTAATGGATGCGTTAGATATAAGTTTTCCCTCTTATATCAGTGTTTCTGCTCCCTCCTTGTAAACATCAGGCAAATGTTGTAGCAGTTGCTCTAGTGTGTCATAATGAGCCCTATCATATCTGGCTAATAGGACTTGTGTATTAGAAATTCTCCAGATTTTAGCTGCTTGAGCAGCCACCCTTTTTCCAGAAGCTTCTAATATCTTAGACTCCTTGTCTGGAGGAGGAGCATCACCGGTGGTTTGTGAGTTGGCACGCTTACGAGCTTTTGATACCACCAAAGAGTCCAATGGCAGCTGTCCCTTAATATATGTAGGGTCCACAGGTGCCGGTCTAGATTTTCTTTCGATTCTGGGGTTAACAACCCTTGCTCTTGTGGTTTCCTTGAAAATGTCTCCTGCGTGTTTAAGGACACCTTTCAACATGGGAAATGTCTTGACTGATTTCTCTGAAGTGGAGAAAGTGTCAAATAGGAAGTCCTCTTCAATTGGGTCAGCATGCATTTCCACATCATGATTGTGTGCTGCCCTTTCTATTAATGCGTTAAACGCAGCTGTATCCTCTGTTGGCGAAGTCTTGACAGGATAAGGAGGAGTGTCAGGAATATTCTGGGACTCCCCCGGGTCAATAGGGTCTGTCCAGGCTTGAGTCTGGTCATCCTGATCCGTGTCCACAGGGTAATTAAATTCTTCATTGTAGTCATACCCCATATCCTCATTAGTGCGTGTGGGTGAGTATGTAGAAGTGTCCTGGCCACGGTACCTTACAGTCTCAAAAACGACAGGTGATGTAGAAGAATCCCTTTTCTTTTTGAGTGGAATTTTATATGTTTCAAGAGGATTTTCTGACCTGATCTTCCTTTGATAAATAGTAAGTCTGCCAGAGTCGGAGTCGATATGTAGCTTCGACTGCTCATCATAGGAGGGCTCTTGGTACACAATGACCTCTTCTAGAGAATGACTCCTTTTCCCCATCGACACCTTCTTGGACGTTTCGATCCCAGTTTTCGGATCGAACGCCTTAGGCGGTGCAGTCCGAATTTTAATCGGTGGCACAGTTTTTGTAGACAGACTGACCTTCTTCGGGGCCGGCGTCGTTATTGGTCCGACCGACTTTGTCTTTTCGCCAATATGTTTTTGGCATTGCGTCGACTTAGGCGCCTGTTGTGTTGGAGGCGCGCTCTTCTGCCTCGACTCGACGTGCTCCTTCGAGCCGCTCTTGGACTTCGGCTCGAGGCCTTGGACGACCTGTGGCCTGTCGACTCATTGCTTCGGATCGAGAACCTACCAAGACTCGAGTCCCTTATTTGTGTCGCTGTCCGTCGACCTCGTCGGTTCGACGTGCTTGACTTTAGTCATGGACATCAGCGTACCAATCTTCGGTTATTTGTGACCCCGCAGGGTCGTCGACACTTTTCTTCTTCGTCGAATCTGATGGATTCAAACTCTTCGATCCGAAGACTGTCTTCAGCAGTTTCGGTTTCGTTTTCGACTCCATGGCTTTCGGTTTCGATTTAACTAGTGACTGGTAATGTTCGACCGATGGCTCGTGTGATATATTCTTAGCCGGGCCGAGACGCTGGGCTATAGAATGTTAGTCATGATCTTGGCTAAGGCCTTCTGGCGATGCCTCGACCTGAGCCCTTGGAAGTCTTTCAGTGTCTGTTCCGGGCCCCGTACACACGGTTGGGCCTGGTTCACTCAAGTCATCATCAACTGCTCCAATGGCTGATGCGTCGTCCCTTACCTCGACGACGTTTTTATCCTCGACGTTTCCTACGTCGTCTTCATAATAGTTGGAGTCATGCTCCGAACCGGGATCCGACTGCTGTTCTGGATCCTCAGTCTCGACGACCTCATCGTCTTCTTTATCGGAGATATTCACCGGGTCGGGCGCTGGCTTCGTCATCGTGTGCCTCGCTGCGCGTCGAAGCCTAAGCGTCTTCTTCGACCTGAATTGAGCACAAGCTATACAGTTGGCCTCATTGTGCTACGGAGATAGGCACTTGTTGCACACCGGGTGTACATCGATGTGTGGGTACTTAGAATTACAAAGGGGGCATTGTTTGAACGGGCTCCGTTCCATCGACGATCGGGTCTCTGGTGTCGAAAAGGCCACGCGGCTCTCTTCGATGTCCTGCTCGAAAAGAACTGGAACAAAGTACTCGGCACCGATCGAAATAACAATACCGACGACCCGAAGGCCTTTTGGCCTTTAGAAAAGTTTCCGAAATTGAGTAAAGAAAGTACATCCGAACCCAATGGCGGAAAAAAACACCCGAGGATGGAGAGGATGCCCATGCGCACTGTAGTCCGAGGGAGGAGCCACCTATCTCGTGATACTTCGAAGACTCTTCCAGGACAACAATGTGCAATCATCCGGACCCAACACTAGGCGGCGATCTATGCACAGATATGAATTCAGCAGCCCACATGCCTCGAACCCACGGCATCGCGCGCGCGACTCCGCTGACGTCACCGACACCATATTAGGCCCACGTCGGTGTGATGACATCAGTTCCGCCCTTTTTTCTGTGCCTTCGAGGCACACGGACGGACCAATGACAGTAGATATATACACAGTATACACAGTACATAAATGTCAAGATAACACACGTAGTGTGAAGCAAATGCAGGAAACAATTGAAACAAAACATTTCCTTGACAATAAAATATATATACATTACATTACAGTAACTAAGGTATAAAAGAGTGGACAACGGGGAGGCCGGTGTGTCAGTGATGAATCCACAGGCAGATACTGTATCTACCAGAAAAAGCGTTCCCGAAGGTAAGCAACTTGTTCTTCTGATAGATACATCTGCCAGTGGATTCCTCACCTTGTGAATAGAGTCCCACAGCAGTCCCTACTCCCGGAGGAGGAGGTCCACTCTCCTATGCCAGAAAATCCTGGAGGACGGAGCGCGCAAAGTGACCGTACCTCCTCACCTCAGGATCCAAACAGTAATGCTTCTCAAAAGTGTGGAGGGAGACCTAAGTAGCCGCCCTACAAATGTCCTCAACAGGTACACCTCTGGACAAAGCAGATGTTGATGACTTGGCTCTAGTATAGTGAGCTCTTATACCCTCTGGAGGGTCCTTACCTGCCAAGGAGTAGCAGATCTTGATGTAAAGAATAATCCATCTTGAAAGAGTGCGCTTGTGCACTGCTTTTCCTTTCTTGCTGCCAGCAAATCCAACAAAGAGCTGGTCATCCACACGATAGTCTTTAGTCCTATCGAGATAAAAGCTCACCGCCCTCTTAGGGTCCAGACGGTGTAGTCTCTCCTACTCCTTGGAAGGGTGAGGGGGAGGATAGAAGGTAGGAAGGGTAATAGACTGTCCTAGATGGAAGGGAGTTACACCTTAGGCAGAAAAGCAGCCCTGGTCCTAAGAACCATTCGTTCAGCATGAATAGTCAAGAAGGGGGGCTTTGAACTAAGAGCTTGAAGCTCACTTAGCCTCCTTGCCGAGGTAATTGCAACCAGGAAGACCGTCTTAAAAGACAAAAGTCTCATGGGACACTTGTGCAAGGGTTCAAAAGGGAGAACCCATCAAGTACGTTAAGACAAGATTTAAGTCCCATTGAGGCACAATAAAGGGAGTTGGAGGGAATTTATTAGTGAGACCCTTCAGAAACCTTAAAACCACTGGAGATTTGAATAGAGACGGCTTATCCGGCAAACAGAGAAATGCCGACAATGCCGAAAGATAACCCTTGACTGTAGCCACAGCTAAACCTTGCTGCGCCAAAGAAAGAGCAAACTGTAGTATATCAGACAAACAAGCCTTCAAAGGGTCAACAGATTTCTCTCCACACCAAGAGACAAATTTAGACCATCTGTACGAATAGATAGATTTAGTGGAGTCACGCCTAGCCGAAAGAATGACATCCACTACATCAGGTGGGAGAGTAGAACAATAGTTACTTACCTGTAATCTGTGGTTCTCCAGTATTGGTGTCTTTCATAGATTCACATGCCTGAATCATTCCCCGTTGTCGGAGAGGGAGTCCCACGGTACATAAAAAAGCAATAATATGCCTATAGGGAACCAATACCATTGGTAGCAGTAAACCAGGAAGTAAAGTTGCCCAAGCTACAGTAGAAAAAACTTCCACACTCGTGACTATCCTAGTCATTTTGTATAGACCAAACTGCAGCCAATCGAACGACAGCATCCACCAGAATGTTCTCCCCAAAGGCTCAGGCTCTCAGATTTTCTCACACAGGAGTGAAACCAACATAATGCCTGAGGGAGCCTCTGGGGGGAGGTGGGCAGGTGCATGTGAATCTATGAAAGACACCAATACTGGAAAACCACAGATTACAGGTAAGTAACCATTGTTCTTCTCCAGTATTTGGGGTATCTTTCATAGATTCACATGCCTGAATCAGAATAAATAGCAGTACTCATAACATAATGCTCATAGACGCCAATTGTATCATAGTATACATGCATAATAATAAAATGCAAAAGACATGGTAAAGCGTCTAAAAAAGAGCACAGATGAGGAGGGGAAACAGAGGTTCCCCTTATTGGAAAAGATTGTGAAGAACTGCTCTTCCCACCAAAGCATCTGCATCACTTGCTGAGTCCAGACAGTAGTGCCTCGCAAAAGTGTGCCTGCTGGACCATGTTGCAGCTCTGCAGATTTGTAGAAGAGGCACACCAGCGAACAGAGCAGTGGAAGAGGAAACTGCCCTTGTAGAATGAGCTCTTGGTAAGGCCTGTTAGGTTCTTCCTGCCTGTTGATGAAAGAGTCCAATTGTTGACGAGACCCATCTGGCGATAGTCTGTTTGGATACTGCACAGCCTTGGCGCAGTCTGCCATAGGCCACAAACAACTGGTCTGTCTTGCGAATAGCTGCTGTTCTTGAAAGATAGAACCTGAGACATCTCCTGATGTCCAAAGAGTGTAAAGCTCGCTCAGCCGGTGATTGTGGATTTGGAAAAAATGTCTTGAGGATTACCGGCTCATTTAAATGAAAGTCCGATGGGACTTTGGGCATGTACCTTGGATTGGTACCCAGCACCACCGAATCAGAGGTAAATTGTAAGAAAGGCGGTTTAGACGTGAATGCTTGAATGTCACTGACCCTTCTGGTAGAGGTTAAAGGAAATAGCAAGGAGACTTTCCAAGTAATAAACTTAAGGTCACCCTTATGGATAGGCTCAAAGGGGTGACGCATGAGCTGGGATAGCACCACATTCAAATGCCAAGCAGGAGGTGGTCGTCGAATCGGAGGAAACATACGAAATAGACCCTTGAAAAAATTCTGGATTATTCTTGAAGCAAACCGAGCGTTCGATCCATCCTGACGGAATCGGGAAATGGCTGCCAGAAATACTTTTAGGGTTGAATGAGCCAAAACCGATCTAGCCAGCTGCAGGAAGAAAGGCAAAAAATGTTCTGGTCTAGCATGAATGGGATGCAGATAAACAGTCTGGCACCAGGCACAGAAACGCTTCCACTTGAGTTTGTAGGTCTTAATCATTGACAGTGCTCTAGCGTTAGCTAGAACCTCTTGACAATCGTGAGGAATGTCTAAGTGGGCGAATTCATTGTGCTGAGGAGCCAAGCTGATAATTTCAGAGAAACTGGGTCCGGATGGTACACTTTGCCCCTCTGAACTGTCAGGAGATTCGGTATTCGAGGCAGTTGTATTGGCCTGCACTCCGAGAGGAGGAGAAGCTCGGTGAACCAATATTGCCGGGGCCACCTTGGAACAATTAGGATTAGACGACATGGTTGACTCTTTATCTTCCTGATGATCTTGGGAATTAACGGAATCGGCGGAAAAGCGTATGCAAATATCCGACACCAATTCATCAAAAGGGCATTCCCGCAAGTGTCTTTGTGGGGAATCCAGCTTGCAAAGCGTGGGCATTTCCGGTTCTGATCTGTTGCAAACAAATCCATTTCGGGATGACCCCACTCTCGGAATATCTGATCCAGGGATGGTTGATGTAGCTCCCATTCATGATTGCATCCATCAGACCTGCTGAGGGAGTCCGCTAGAACATTGGCAACCCCTGGGACATGGACCGCCGACAGACTGATGTTGTGATCCAGGGCCCAATTCCAAATCTCCTGCGCCTGATGGGACAATCGGGACAATCTTGTGCCTCCCTGTTTGTTCAGGTAATGCATGCTGGTTGTGTTGTCTATTCGAATTAACACTATAGAGCCCTCCAAGATCGCCTGAAAGGATTTCATGGCGAGAAAAATGGCTTGTAACTCCAGCAGATTTATGTGCCACTTTTTCTGTTGCATGTCCCATTTGCCACTGACTGTCATTCCTTGGAGATGGGTGCCCCAGCCCTCCAGAGAAGCATCCGTGGTAACGATGAATCTGGGCCCTTCTGTCAGGAATGTACATCCCACCTGCAGGTTGCAATCTTGCCTCCACCACTGGATGGAGCTTCTCATCCGAGGAGTTATTTTGATGACTTCCTCGAATGAGCCTGTTATCTGCAACCACTGACTTCCTCCTGCAAGGGTCTCATTCGCAGGCGACAGTTGGGGGTGAGAGGAATACAGGACGAGATCATCCAGAGGAAAGACTTGAACTTGCGAACCGAAACACACTTTTTTATTAGTAGTGCTGAGGCCATCCTGTGAATCTTCACCTGCCTTTCTCTTGATATGAAAACTTGGGCGAGTTTTGTGTCCAGCGTGGATCCCAAGAAAGACTTTCTCTGTGATGGAGTCAGATGAGACTTTTTGAAATTCACCGAAAAACCCAGGCTCTGAAATAGCGATAGACATTTCTGAATGTGAGTTTTTGCGAAGTCGATGGAACTGGCCTTGATAAAGCAGTCGTCCAAATATGGATGAATTTGAACTCCCTCCAATCTCAGGTGGGCGGCCACCGGACCTAACATCTTTGTAAAAACTCTGGGGGCTGAGTGTAGTCCGAAGGGGAGTACTTTGAACTGGAAGTCCCTGCCAGCCACTCTGAACCGTAAGATCTTCCGGTGTCTGGGAAAAATGGGCACATGGAAGTATGCGTCCTGAAGGTCGAGTGTTGCCATGTAATCCCCTACTGAGAGAAACTGGAGGATTTCTTGAAGCGTCAACATTCTGAAAGGTAATTTCTTGAGGTACTTGTTGAGGACACGCAGGTCGAGGATGGGGCGCCATTCCCTCGACTTTTTGCGGTTCAGGAAAAATCTTGAATAAAATCCCTTTCCCCTCTGATGTCGAGGTACCTTTTCAATTGCTCCTTTCCGAATCATTGAATGTATTTGGGAAAACAGCTCTTTGAGATGAGCTGGAGGTGGTCTTTTTGGGGGAGAATTTGGTGGGGCTTTGACTAATTCGAGAATGTGACCTCTGGAAACAACATCTAGGACCCATCTGTCCGTGGTAATCTTGGACCAATTTGAGTAGTATCAGGATATTCTTCCTCTAATTTGCTTCAGGCTGGGACAAAGTGGTGACAGGATGTGCTTCTCACTTGCTCTTGTTGTTGTCTCTTCCTCGATAAGAGGTTTTTCCTCTTGATTGAGAGTAATTATTTCTCCTTTGACCATACGTTTGTTGACGGTATGGCTGATATCTTTGATTTCCTTGGGAGTTATTGTAGGAACGTTGCTGTGAATAACCTCCTCTGTTAGAGAAATTGCCTCTTCCGCCACGGAAGGAAGACTTACGAAATTGGAGAGAGCCCAGCGACTGTGCCGTCTCTGTGTCTTTCTTTATGGCTTGTAATGCCTCGTCAACATGTTGTCCAAAAAGGAACTCCCCATCATAGGCCATGTCCATGATTTTTGTCTGGACCTCTAGATGAAAGGATGTAGATTTTAACCATCCTTGCCTCCTGAGAACAGCTGCTCCCGCCAGCTGTCTGAAACCTGTGGCTGCCACATCCACTGCAGCATCAATTATTTCAGATGAAACACACTCTCCCTCTAGTAGGATCTTTTTTGCTTCAGATCTACCTGATTCTGCAAGCTTTTCGATGTAAGGCGATATGTCCGACCATATCTGCCTGTCATATCTCCCAAGTATTGCAAGGGAATTTGCGGCCCGGACCATGGTTGCCGCAATAGTTGACACCTTCTTTCCTATTGAGTCAAGACGTCTACCGTCTTTATCAGTGGGAGCAGAGACCTGTGAAGATGGATTCTTGGCCCTCCTCTGAGCTGCCTGCGTAACTACGGAATCAGTTTTAGCCTGACCAATAAGGCATGCCGGTGACCAACTAGGCGCTCTATACTTCTTATCTACCCGAGGTAGTACTGCAGGTAGAGAATTTGGTGTAGCCATTACTTTCAGACCTTCCTTCCATATAAAGTCATTGATTGGAATAGACCAACTCTGTCTTTGCGGCAAATCCTTAAAATCATAAAGGAAGCATTCGTCTTGTTTAGCTTCCATTGTGATGAGGAACCTTTTCATAGCTCTATCCATAATCTTGTGAAAGTTGGCAATGTCCACCGGCGGAGAATCCGCTGTAGGCGGACCCGGCGGAGAAGGCGTTTGTGCCTGATAGTCGTCCCACTCCGACGATACTGACTTGTCGTCTAATTTACCATCTTCTCGTTCTTCTTCCGAAGTATTCTCACCCCCTGTCTGATGAGATGGTACTGGCGAAGAAGGTATTGCGGGCCGTGCTTCCTCAGTTGTCATTTGAGAAACTGATTCTTGAGGCCTTAGAGTTGCCGAAGATGTTCTTGGCCTAGGGTAGAGACATGAGAATCACCCGATTCTGATGGTGAAAACCAGCAATAATAATCGCTAAACATATATTGGAGATTCTCGAACAAATCCATAGGCATTTGCATGCTAGGTGCAGACACAGTCTCCCGGCCAGAGGGTTCCAGGAAATGTTCGTCCTCCTCCTGATCCACATCCTGAATTTTTATCAGCAAGTCAGAAGGGCTCCTGGCTGCACGGAAAGTGTCGTCCTCATAGGATTCCTCTTCCTCAGAATCCAGTAATTTATCTGGCAGCTTTAATGGAGACAAAGTTGTGGAGGATGAACCACGCTTTTGCAGGAGTGAAGCAGTGGTAGCCGGTGATGGCAGAGGTATTGCGGATGTTTTAGCTGACCAGACTTACTTTGCCGTACAGGTTGACAGTGGGGGCGTCGACTGAGCCACCGCTGCTGATGACAAGCCTGATTCCATCTGTGTCGCCAGATCCGTCGTCGACGTAGCATCCGTCGACGGTAGCAGCGTCAGACGATGAATTCGTTAACGGGGTTGTCTTCTTCGTCGACGGAAGTGTCTGCTTCATCGACGAGGTCGTCGACGGGATCATTTTCTTTATCGACGGTAACCTAGTCGACGAGGATGTCGTCGACGGGAAGGCCTTCGTCGTTGACGACAAGATATTCGTCGACGCCTGAATCAACGACAAAGTACTCGTCGATTGTACCTTCAGGATTCCCGTCGACGGTGGAGCGTCGACAATCGATGGAACTATTTTCGTCGACGAGATGGGTCTAATTTGTACCTGAACCATCGTTGACGGTGAGGAGGCTGAAGATATCACCATAGCTGATCTTGGTGAGGAGAAAGTCACTGTAGAAGTGGAAGAGGTGGCCACATGAAGAGATGGCGACGATGAGGCTGTATTTGACTCTGCCATGGCCAGAGATGCAGTCTGAGCTGAAATTTTTTGGAGTAGCTGCTTTGGAAACTGTAGACTTTCCAGTTTCCCTGAGGGCGCACCAGAACCAGATTTAACAGGTGGAGACACCTTCTTGGAAATAGTAGGCACGCCAGAATTCTGAGAGGATTGGGCTTTCTTCAACACCTTCGCCCTAGGAGAAGCTACCTCAACCTCAGTTTTCCCCTTCCTAGAGGATATAGAAGACCCCGAGGCAATGCTACCTACCTCAGAAACAGGGTTAATCTTGTCCTTTATCCTCTGAAGCCATAGGAGAAGACAACCCTCTCTGTCCCTGAGGGTCTTTTGAGCGATGGTTCTGCAGATCTTACTTTCCTTCACCTCATGATCCGGATACAGACAGTATATGCACTTTTTGTGAGGATCCTCCTTGAACAGCCTTAGCTTTCCACAGGAATCACAAGCCCTAAAAAGGGATTTTGAAGTAGACATCCTTTGAAGGTTAAAAAACCAACCAAAGTACATAGAAACTGAGCAGAGCTCAGAGAGAAAATTCTGGTGGGTGCTGTCGCCTGATTGGCTGCAGTTTGGTCTACACAAAATGACTAGGATAGTCACGAGTGTGGAAGTTTTTTTTACTGTAGCTTGGGCTACTTTACTTCCTGGTTTACTACTACCAATGGTATTGGTTCCCTATAGGTATATTATTGCTTTTTTATGTACCGTGGGACTCCCACTCCGACGACGGGGAATGATTCAAGCATGTGAATCTACGAAAGACATCCCCAAATACTGGAGAAAATGAATTCAGGATGCCCCGTTCAATCTCCAGGCATGAAGGTGTAAGGTCTGGAGGTGGGGGTGTAGAACCTGCCCCTCCATCTGAGAGAGGAGATCTGCCCTGAAAGGGAGACGGAGCGGCGGGCACGAGGAGAGGTGGGAAAGATCTGTGTACCACACCCTTCTTAGCCAATTCGGGGCGACCAATATAACTCGGGCCCGGTCTTGGCGAATCTTCCTCAGAACCCGAGGAATCAAGGGTATGGGAGGAAACGCTTAAAGGAGTTGCGAGTCCCAACTCAGCTGAAACGCGTCCGCCAAAGCTCCCTGCATCGGATACTATAGGCTGCAGAATGGCGGGCAGTGAGCATTCGCGCGAGTGGCGAACAGGTCCACCTGAGGAGTTCCCACGTCTGAAAGACGTGACAAACTACCTCTGGATGAAGCCTCCACTCGTGGTCGGCTGAGAACTGCCGACAGACTGTCTGCACGTACGTTCAGAACTCCGGCCAGATGATTTGCCATCAGACAAATCGGATGATCCTGAACCCAGGACCAGAGACGCAGAGCCTCTCTGCAGAGACACTGCAACCCTACTCCTCCCTGCTTGTTGACATACCACATCGCGGTGGTGTTGTCCGTCAGGACCTGAACCGGCTGACCGCGAAGGGAAGGGAGAAAGGCGTTGAGCGCCAGACGTATCGCCCGCAACTCTAGAAGGTTGAGGTGTAGCAACCTTTCCTTTGGAGACCAAAGACACTTGACCTCCAGATCCCCCAGATGAGCACCCCACCCTAGAGTGAATGCATCTGTTATCACTGTGGCTACAGCTGGAGGCAGTTGAAAAGGCTTCCCTTGAGACAGGCTGCCTTCCACTCCCACCAAGACAGATCCTCTGCAGTTTCTCTGGAGATCCTCACAGACTCCCTGAGATCTCCGTTGTGTTGATACCACTGCCTGCGGAGGCACCACTGGAGTGCCCTCATGTGCCAGCGTGCATTGTTGACCAACAGAATGCAGGAAGCCATCAGACCGAGCAGGCGAAGGACCTTCAGACCTGGAACAACTGCTCCATTGTGAATTAAAGGAATCAACTCCTGTATGTTGCGAATCCTTTGAGGTGGAGGGAATGCACGACACACAGTTGGGTCCAGTACCGCACCTATGAACAGGTTGCGCTGGGAGGGCACCAGGTGAGATTTGGGTACATTTATCGAAAAACCCAACCTGTGTAACAACTGAGTTGTTTCTTGCAAATGATGGAGCACTATCTCTGGGGATTAGGCTTTGATCAGCCAATCGTCCAGATACGAGAATACTGGTATCCCCGATCTTCTGAGATGTGCCGCCACCACAGCCATCACCTTGGTGAAAACTCGAGGCGCAGTAGTAAGACCAAACGGTAGGACCACAAACTGGTAGTGCTGTGAACCCACCGTAAAACGGAGATACTTCCTGTGCGACTGCAGAATAGGGATGTGTAAATATGCATCCTGCAAGTCTATTGACACCATCCAGTCTTCTTCCATCAGCGCCTGAAGAACCTGTGCAAGGGTGAGCATCTTGAACTTCTCCTGTTTCAGATAAAGATTCAAGATTCTGAGATCCAAGATTGGACGAAGCCTGCCATCCTTTTAGGGTATAAGGAAATACCGGGAGTAGCATCCCTGACCCCTTTTCTGCTCAGGAACCAACTCTATCACACCCTTTCTTAACAGTGTCTGGACTTCCTCCTGCAGGAGTAACAGATGTTCCTCTGTGCAAAAACCTTGGCAAGGAGGGTAATTTGGAGGGAATTCCCGAAAGGGAACGCATACCCATTTTCTACGATATTGAGAACCCAATGATCTGATGTAACAGATTCCCAATCAAGTAGAAAATAGGTAAGCCGACCACCTACAGGACCTGCATGATCCCGAATGGCGGATCTAGGGCTGCTTTTCTGTGGCTGGGGGGTTAGAAGAGGTGGAGGAGGAGGAGGAGGCCTGGCGTCCTTGATGACGAACTCTTCGCTTACCCCTGTAAGACCTGTACAGGGGGTTTTGCTGCTGCTGTTGACCTTGCCGGTAGGGGCAAGAGGAAGAACGTCCAAAACCTCTATACCTTGTGGTAGATGAACCCCTAGTCTGCAGCCCCAAAGATTTGGCAATAGCCCTACTGTCTTTAAATCTCTCTAAGGCTGCGTCAGCATTTTTTCCAAAAAGTCCAACACCGTCAAAAGGCAGATCCAATAATGCGGCCTGAACGTCCGCCGAAAAGTCCGATGACTTCAGCCATGCAGATCTCCTAGAGGCAACAGCGGTTCCCATGATGCGAGCAACCGAATCAGCAGTATCAAGCCCACTCTGGATCACCTGGCGTGCAGCCGCCTGTGCATCAGTCAACACTTCCTCAAAATCCTTCCTGTTGTCATCAGGAATTTTAGGAGCCAACAGACGCAACGAATCCATAAGGGCATGAATGTATCTCCCCATAGGGCAAGTGGCATTAGTTGACTTTAAAGCCATACTTGCTGAAGAAAAGGACTTCTTAGAAGTCTGGTCCTGTTTCTTGGCATCCTTATCCCCAGGCACTTGAGGAAATGTGCCCACAGTCTTTTTAGAACCGGCTGCCTGAATAACAAGACTTTCAGGCAAAGGATGCGACGTTAAAAATTCAGGGTCACCAGGTGCAACTCTATACCTCCTCGCAACACTTTTAGACACTGCAGGAGCTGTTAAGAGGCTTGTTCCAAACCTCCAAAATAGGCTCAGTTAAAGACTCATTAAAAGGGAGCAACGGTTCAATTACAGAACTTAGGGAATGGAGAACCTCAGTCAGAAGATTAGATTTAAACTCGACCGTAGGCAAGGTTAAATTCAAATGTTCTGCAGCCTTCCTCATGACCATGTGGTATGGCTTAACATCCTTTGAAGGGGCATCAGATACAGATGGCAGCTCCCATTCAGGAGAAAGCTCCAGGCCACTAGCCTCCGCTAGATCTTCAAAACAATCATCTTGAAGCTCACCGTCCTCCATCTCTGCCTCAGCCTCCCTATACCTTTGTTCTTCCAAGAGGCGCTACACATCCCTCCTAGAGCTCTCCTTCAACAGCCGCGCCGTCGGATCCGTGAACAACTCCGACGGAGCCGGGATCGACTCCGAAGGCTCAGGGCGCTGTTCACGAGGTCGACTCGGAGCAGCGACGTCGGTATTGGCGTCGACGATCTCGGCGGAGCCGAGTACTGCCAAGGCGCGTCGGAGCCGGCATGAAAGGCATAAAGGGAGCTGGAGCATAGGAGTGGGGAACTCCCAAATTAAAAGCCAGAGGACCTATAGGACCTGAATGTGCACCAGAGGGGTACCATGCTCTGGAAAAAACACCATACATAGCATTTAAAAATGCCGAAGGGTCTTGACCTGGGGCCTGGAAAGGAGGGCGAGAACCCTCAGACTGACCCTTTATAGGCTCCGGATTCGCTTCTTCTTCCACAGGTACTGAACCCTCAACCAAAGGGATCTCTTCATCCTCTCGAGCCAGGGACGGCTTCGGAGGTGGATTCGGAACCGGAGTCTGTGAATGAGCTCGCGATTCCAAAGGCGAAGCCTCACCTCCTGGATCCAAGACTTCCGGCGATGGAGACACAAAATCCTTCCCATGCTGCTTCTTAGGCGACTTCGGTCTCGAGTCCAAATCCTTACTGAAGTGATGTCGAGACCCATGCCTTTGTTTCTTATGTTTTTTCTTCGACTTCGAAGCATGATCAGATGAAGCCTTCGAAGGCGACGCCGTACGGGATCTTGACCGCGACCTTGCCCTTCTCGAACGCGATCTCGAAGTCTTCTATTCTTTACTACCTCTCAACTTCGCCATCAGAAGCTTGGTGTCCCTCTCAGAAAGTGCCTTTGGGTTTATTTTTCCACACGAGGAGCACCCGTCAACATCATGGTCCAAACTCAGGCACCAGATACAATCCTCGTGCGGGTCCGTGATAGACATCATCTTGCTGCACTCTCCAAAAGGCTTGAACCCGGTCTTCTTAGGTGACATCGCTGGAGACCCAAAGAAGCAGGAAAATCGAGAAAACAGTAACAAAGTTACCAAACAGCTACAGAGATTCCCCGAAACTGTTAGCGTTGACGACGCGTAAAAAAGGGAACTGATGTCATCACGCCGGCGTGGGCCTATTATGGTGTCTGTGACGTCAGCGGAGTCGCGCGCAATGCTGTGCCTCTATCACGTCGTCCACGTCCTTGCAAAGCTACAAAAAGAATTTCCGAATGTTGCTGATGCAAGGTAGATATTTACAAGGTGAGGAATCCACTGGCAGATATATCTATCAGAAGCTAGTTTATTTTGGAAAACCTTGAGGAATCTACACATATGACCTCTTGCTGGTTCAGTTTTGTCATCTTTATAGAAATCTATAGCTTTCCTGGATTACTCATGGGTGTCACACCGGTTTCCACCACAAACTGGATGTTGGTTGAAAGCACCAAAAAAATAGGAAAAATCTTTGAGAAATGCCAAAACTGTTGTTAAAAAATAAATTCTTTTTTGATTCAGCGCAGCATGTTTATGAAAGCAAGGAAGATGGAGTCTTTAGCCCTGCAAACCTGTCATAGATGCCTATTTTAAGAGAGTATTGTTTTTTTTTGCGGGGGCACTTTTTTCTATTTTTCACAAAATAATCAAAAATTTAACTATATTTTGCCTATATTCTTGCTCCTCTCCAGGGGAACCCACAAACCCAGAGTACCTTCCAGGATGCTGAAAAGAAAGGGTAAAAAAGGTCCAAAATCTGGTGCGGATACCTTATGTGGGAAGGAAAATGCTACTTACCCAGTATGCATCTGTTCTTGGCATGTAGAGCTGTAGATTCACATGCTTTGCATAGCCTGTCATCTAGTGTTGGGTCTAGATGTTTGCACTTTGTTTTTATTTGAAGAAGTCTTTTCCAGTCACAAGGTAGGGGACTCCTCCTTTTGGTGATAGTGTGCATGAGCAACTGATCCATTGTTAGATGGTCTGCCACAGAGGGTGATAATGGAGTTAGTAAGAGTAGTAAGAGATGTCCATGTATATATGTATCTAAGTAAGATATTACTGCAACAGGTATAGGTACCCGGGGAGGCAGGTGGGTGCATGTGAATCTACACCTCTACATGCGAACAGATGCATACTGGGTAAGTAGCATTTTCCGTTCGAGGTATGTGAGCTGTAGAGCACATGCTTTACATAGACTATACAGGAGTTATCTCCCAAAGCATTGGATAGCCTGCAGCTGTTGCAGTTGTCTGAAATAGAGTACGTAAAATTATTTGCCCACAGTAGCTTGCAGATGTCATCTATGGGTATATTCCCTAAGAATGCCATAGAAGCCCCTAGTTTGCTTGTGGAGTGCGCTCTAGGGGGAACTGTTAGTGTTCGTTTTGCTTTCACATAACATGTCTGAATGCACTTGACGATCCACTGTGCAATACCCGATTTTGATATAGGATTGCCTTTATGTAGTGGTGCAAAAGCGACAAAAAGTTGTTTTGTCTTGCGGAAAGGTTTTGTTCGTTTTACAAAGTCAAGTAGTGCTCTTTTCATATCTAAAGTGAGCAGAGCACGTTCTGCCACAGAATATAGTTGAGGGAAGAACACGGGCAACTCAACAGATTGGTTGATATGAAAGGCAAAAATGACCTTTGGTAGGAATTTAGGATTGGTCCGAAGAACCACTTTGTTTTGGTGGACTTGTAAAAATGGTTCTTTTATGGTTAGTGCATGAAGCTCACCTACTATCCTCAGTGATGTGATAGCTATGAGGAAAGGTACCTTCCAAGTGAGAGATTGCAGTTCACATCTCTGCAATGGCTCAAAGGGTGGACCCATCAGTCTTGTAAGTACAATGTTAGGATTCCACACTAGACCTCTCGGCTATTTATCAGGGCACTTACTGTGACGGCAATGATCCTGGGTATGGAATGGATAGGTGGCTCCTCCCAGGTGGCAAATTTGAAGCTGCACTTTATTCCAGGCCCGCCAGATACGAACTCACTGGGCTGACTCGTCACTCGTACAGCTCTGGCACATTGTCCAACGCAAAATGGGCTGGCTTAATAGCCTCACTATGGCCACCCCACTCTGGGCCTCTGAGCGACTGGGCCACCTGGGTCGCACCAAGGGGTTCCAAAACTGGGACCTGATCGGTATCTCACAGGTCAAAGATCTCTGGGGCTCTGGCGGGGTCAAATCCTTCACATCTTTACAGGACACGTTTGACCTCGCACAAACTGAGTATTTCAGATACTTGCAGGTCAGACACTCCCTCCAACAAAACATTCCACATGGTACGACTCCCCCGCAAGCCTCCCCCCAGGAGGATAGGCTGTTAGACGGTCACATGCAGGAACACGCAATCTCCCTCACATATAAACAATTGATCAATAACCTCCCCGACTTACTCCTGGGCCTAAAAGGGAAGTGGGAGGCGGATGGGCTGGAGATCGATGAGGAGGAATGGAGGAGTGCGCTGGCCGCCCCTAAGGAGGTGGCTATATCTTCCAGGTTAAGGGTCATCCAACTCAAAATATTACACTGAGTATATATATTTCCTGCACCAGGCTGAAAACGATGGGTAGGAGTGAGGAAGATTGTTGTAGGAAGGGGTGCGGGATGGTCGGCTCCTTTTTTCACATGGTGTGGGTATGCCCAATACTGCAGGTCTTTTGTAAAAGAGTGATATGCTGTATGCAGGACGTGTGGGGGGTAGAGTTGCGCCTTGAGGCGAAAAGATGCCTATTGAACATTTGGGAGCCAAAAGACCTACCAGCGAAGGGGAGGCTCTGGGTAATGCTTGGACAGGCAGTGGCGAAGCATAACATTGCAAGACACAGGGGGGCAGTTCCGCCTCCAAAACTCACTGAGTGGAAAAGAGACATGGATTGATGCATGCTACAAGAAAAAAAACTGTATACGGCACAGGGGTGCCCGCAAAAATGGGGGGAGGTTTGGTCTAAATGGAATGATTACGGAGGCCATATCTGTGAGTCCATGTCAGTAAAAAACGGGCGCACAGCTAGAAATCAAAAGCGCATGAGTATGTAAACTAGCAACAATAGATTGGTGGTGCAACTAGGTGAAAGGAAAACCTTTGAAACCACTCTGTGGTCAGACCAGCAAGCCGGTGAGACCCAAACTAACTGAAACAATTAGCCTATGCACACACAATAGAGAGTACAATCAGTAGTCATATCATTGGATAAGTAGAAAGTCACAAAAGGTAAGGTGGCAGAGAGACGACAGAATCTTATGCGGACTGAAATCTTCAGTTGTGGCAGAGAGACGACAGAATCTTATGCGGACTGAAATCTTCAGTTCTTTATTTCCATGACAGAAAAACAGCAGCCAGCAGAAACGTGTTTCATCGCTTACGCAAATCTTCAGGGCTCGAACGCTACTGTATATGCAAAGGAGGTCGCTCTGCCGGTGATACTTCGGACCCGGTGGGGTCCTTGACGAATATGAGTGGTAGCAAAATTATGAGGAAGGTCACTGTCGACAGTAGAATCGGACAGGACTAATCGGAGCTTATAGGTAGTGACGATAGGGATGCCAAATATGGAAACGTGAACCCACTATCAAATATTGTGAGTCATGTCGGTCCGTCTTTTTTCTTTATATAGGAGAATCCCCAATTTTCGTGTAGAAGACGCGGTATAATGGTTGACACGAAGTGCGCGACGAAGTTCAAAACTCCCGGGTCACAGTGTTCCTGGTATCGGATACCAGGAACACTGACCTGGGAGTTTTTGCTGTTTTTCTGTCATGGTGTTGGACAGGCCACATGAAGGGCTTGCTCCCTCCCCGCACGACCAGGCCCGAGCCCGGCTCCTCAGGTGTTACACGCAACCACTACCCGTTTCCCGTCTCCTATGGGACCCCTGCCCCTGAACATCTCCACCTCATGGGCCCGATCCCCTACCGGCCCTCTCGCCCGGCCTGGGCGCCATCTTGGACACAGCACCACGAGGCCGCGTGGCCTCCGATCGACCCTAACCCTGGGCCTGGCCAGGCCCCGACATCCCGGCACCACCATCCACCCAGGAGGTGAGCGGACTACTTGGCAGGTCAATGGGAGAGAGAGGTGTCGATGGCTCTCCCCCGCCAAGTGCCGATCGCCCCCAGCTCCCCCAGGCGCTGGCTCCACCCCCCTGCTGGGTGTCTGGACTCCCTCATCCCGGACCTCCCGACCTCCAAGTGCGAGGGTCCGGACATCAAAGGGCGCCAGACCTATAACTGGGGCAGCTCCAGAGCAGGAAGGCAGTTGTATCCTGGAGTCGAGAGACGCAGTGAAGAACTCATCCTTGACGGACTACTGGCGTTGCCGTAGCCCTGCCCTGCGAACTATCGTCCTGCCTGCTGGCGCTGCCGCAACCTTCTGAAACCTTCATCATCGTCGGGACCTGCTGGCGTGGCCGCGGACCGTTTGTAATCACCACCTTCATCGGGACCTGCTGGCTCCGCCGCGGCCCGATCATCTGAACGCCGAGCTCGAGGATTGTGAGCTATTTCATCTACCAGATTGGTAACAAGACTGTCCCGCTACCCTTTTCCCAACCCAGAGACCAGAACCGAGGGGACCCCTGAGTCCAGACCTCCTTGTACCATTGTACCGTACTTAAAGAATTGCTTATAAAGTATCGTTGAACCTTATCCTGTGTGGTGTACGTCTGTGGGGGGGAAGTTACTTGTCTGTACGATCACTGGAGACTGCTCTCCCCGGAGACCTCTCCCTCTATCCTCGGCCGACCCTCCCGGTCCGTCTAACACATGGAAATAAAGAACTGAAGATTTCAGTCCGCATAAGATTCTGTCGTCTCTCTGCCACCTTACCTTTTGTGACTTTCTACTTATTCAATGATATGACTACTGATTGTACTCTCTATTGTGTGTGCATAGGGTAATTGTTTCATATCTGTGAGCCCCCCCCCCCCCCCCAGCCTAGACGGACAGTAATTGAGGTAGATGTGTAAATTATAAACTGTTTTACTTTCTCTCTGCCATGAAACTGATGTAATGATGTAAACCCCGTACAATCTCTGGTGCGACTGTGTAACCCTTATGTGCAACTGTGTTGACCGCTTTCTGGTCTTTAAGCTTTAATAAGATTTAAAAAAAAAAAGATTCCATACTAGAGCAGGTGGAAGTCTTGGAGGAATGATTCTTTTAAGCCCCTCCATAAATGCTTTAATGGCAGGTACTTTAAAGAGAGACAGATGTCTTTTCTGTAGGTATGCAGCTATTGCAGAAAGATGTAAGCGCATGGAAGAGTACGCTAAATTGGAACGCTGCAGATGTAATAGCAAATGATGTTTTGAACTGAAGCATCCAGCAAATCAATTTGATCTCATTGCAGTGTATCACAAATCGCTTCCACTTTTCTGCTTAGCATGCTCTTGTGGTAGGACGTCTAGCCTCTTTGATGATGTTCATGCAGTCTGGCGGGAGATTAAGGTAGCCAAACTCAAAGATTTCAGGTGCCAGATCGTAAGATTGAGATGACTTGGTTCTGGATGTCTTATCTCTCCATGGCGGAGTGAGAAGATTATGAGTGAGATGTAGTTTTTGGTGAGGAACTACCGAGAGCTCCAACAGGGTTGTGAACCAGGGTTGCTGGGCCCATGTAGGAGCAACTAGGATTAGTGTAAGGGACGCCTGTCTGAACTTCTAAACCACTAGTGGAATGAGTGGGAGAGCCGGAAAACCGTAGGCAAATATCCCTGACCAATTCATCCATAGTGCGTTACCTTTGGACAATGGATGCCTGGATGCAAAGCTCCGGCATTTGGCGTTTAGGTTTGTGGCGAACAGATCTATGTTTGGAAAGCCCCACATTTGGAAGAATGGGAGGAAAACTTGAGGGTGAAGTTCCCATTCGTGGATCTGTTGTCTTTGACGACTGAGCAGATCTGCAATCTGATTGTTTACTCCTGGAAGGTGTTCTGCAAGGAGACACATTTTGTGACGTATAGCCCAGCTCCAGATGGTCTGTGCTAGTTGTGACAGCTGGAGAGTGTGTGTCTCCCCCTGTTTTTGTATGTAGTACATTGCTGACATGTTGTCCGTACAGATCAGCACAGCTTTTCCTACCACTTGAAACGCTTTGAGAGCTAGAAAATAAATCACTAGCAGCTCTAGAGGATTTATGTGAAGCTGCTTTTGCTGCAGGCTCCACATGCCCTGAATTTTATGCGTCTGGTGATGAGCTCCCCAACCAGTGAGCGACGAGTCTGCTTTTTAGCACTATCTGTGGAACGGGGTCGATGAAAGGCCGCCCTTCTGAAAGGTTTTGTGCATTCCACCACTGCAGAGAGCAATGGGTGCAGCCTTCCACCAAAACTGGATCTGATAACAGACCCCGAGTCTGGTGGCATGGCCGTGCTAAGCACTCCTGAAGGGGACACATCTGGAGTCTTGCTTAAGGGACTATTAGAATACAAGACGCCATCATACCTAGTAATTGCATGAACACTCAAGCTGGCAATGAGTGTTGAGGCTGAAACTGACAGAGTAAAGTTTGCATGTTGTGAATTCTGTCCGGATTGGGGTAGGCCAAAACCTTGTGTATCTATTGAGGAATCCAGATACACCTGTGTATTGGATGGTTGCAGATGGGATTTGGACAGATTTATAATGAATCCATGAATGTGGAGCAACTACACTGCTTTGTGAGTGTGACGTTGACAGCTTTTTTGCGAGCTGGCTTTTATGAGCCAGTCCTCCAAATATGGGAAGACGTGAATGTGTGGTCTTCGTAGATGAGCTGCGACTACTGCCAGGCACTGGGTGAAAACTCTGGGTGCGCTAGTTACTCCGAATGGTAGCACCTTGAACTGATAGTGCTGGTCTGCTACTACGAACCTGAGGTACTTGCGGTGAGCAGGGTGTATTGGGATATGGAAATAGTCGTCCTTTAAGTCCAGAGTGGACAGAAAGTCACCTTGCTGAAGGAGCGGGAGCACTTGCTGGGGTGTGACCATGTGATAGTGGTCCGACTGAATGTATAGATTTAGTTCTCTGAGGTCTAGTCTAGGCCTGAGAGAGTCGTCCTTCTTGGGAACTAAAAAGTACAGGGAATGTACCCCTGCCCTTTGATATTTTAATGGAACTGGTTCTACAGCTCCTTTCTCTAAAAGAGAGAGAACTTCTTGCTTTAGAAGGGTAAGATGTTCTTGTGACATTGCGTATGATCTTGGAAGAATGTTTGGGGGAGTGTCTGTATGGCAGTAACCATATTGGATAATTTGTAAAACCCATTTGTCTGAGGTGATTGTGTTTCCAGACAGGGAGAAATAGTTAGAGACGTCCCAGACAGGAGTGGAATGATCGGGAGTTAGCGTAAGGAAGTCACTGCTTGTTATTTGAGGGGAAGTGCGTGTGGAGTTGCCTCTGCCTCTTCCCTTACCATGATTTCCTCTAAAACTTCCTCTAAAACAGCCTCTTGATGAGGGCGATTGGTTGTGATTGGTTGTTGCCCTTGTAAGAGGAGGAGGGATTTTCTGTAGAAATATTTTTGGAGCTACCCCTGTAAAAGGAGCGGCAAAAGGAACCCCTATTGGCAGGTAATTGCAAAGCCCCTATGGAGTTTGCAACCTTATTATCTTTTTTCATCTTTTCTAGCGTGGTAGCAACTGCGGGACCAAGAGGTTGAGAATTGTGGCCTGTACCTCAGGTATGAAACCTCAAATTGGCAAACATGCATGTCTGCTTAGCAGTACGCTGGTGTTCACTGCGTGCGCTGCTGTGTCTGCTGCATCAAGGGCGCATTTGATAGAGGGATTGTTGATAAGTTTGCCCCCCAGAATAAGATCATTTGCCTTAGATTTATGTTCTTCAAGCAGCAAATTGCATGAGTTTTTCTAACTCATCAAAATGAGCCCTATCAAATCTGTCTAACAAAGCCAGAGCATTAGTGATGCGCCAGTGATTAGCGGCTTGTGAGGCAACCCTTTTGCTGCCAGAGGCATCGATTAACTTGGACTCCTTATCATGAGGAGGGGCCTCACCAGTGGTCTGTGAGTTAGCTCTCTTGTGAGCATAGGAAACCACAAGAGAGTCTAAGGACAGGTGACCCTTGAAGTAAGCACAGTAAGTAGGTACCGGTTTATATTTCCTCTCATACCTAGGCGTGATGATTCTTGCTCTTACAGGATCTTTGAAAACCTCATCCGCGTGTTTAAGCATCCCCTTAAGCATTGGCAGTTTATGGGTAGTTTTTTGAGAGGAACTTAGGGTCTCAAACAAGAAGTCTTCCCCTAAAGCCTTCTTATGCAGTTCCACCTCATGATAATGAGCAGCCCTGCTAAGAAGCTCAATGTACCCTAAATTGTCGTCAGGTGGTGATGAGCTGGAGGAATATAATCTGGGGTCATTATCCGTGTTTGGGTCAGTGTCATAATCCTCCCATGGGTCAATATCCTGTGGCCTATCCTCATCATCATGTGGGTCAGGTGATGGTGGTGAATTAGTGGGTGTTATGAGTAATTGGGGATTAGAGGGCGAAGGAGGTGGAATATATGGTGGTGAAGGGTTAGTACCCACATTTTTTTCTCTTCAGGGGAATGTGGTACTTTTCCTGTTGGATCAGAAACACATAATTGAGTGCACTCCCAGTTTTACTCAAGTTCTATAATTTAATGCCATGCTCAAAGGCGTAGTTTCCGGCGTGCAGGCTTGATTTCTGCTCAGTCCCGAAGCATAGCATGAAATTACCAAAAGTCAAGTGTTGCGCCATTGCGCTCAGTTACAAACCGCACAGCCAAACAATTGTGCTGTTGCATCAACACAGCGTGAGTTCAAGTAAAGCAGCATAATCCATATTTCTTCATGTTTTATTCAACTGTAATCTTCATTTATACAATGGAGGGAATGCAATTCCAAACTTAAAATGTAGCATAAATGTCCAACCAGGCCTTTTATAACGGCATGTTAGAATCCATTTCACTTCCTAGGTAACTTACACGTGTTCACCCAATGCATTTCGGGCAATGTGCCTATAGTCAGGGGTATCTGTGATGCAAAAACAAACTATCAGTGTTCTGCTATACATGGCAACCCTTCCTGTTGGTCCATTTTCGTTTTTTCAGGCAATTTGGCATGGATATGACCAGTGTCTGGATTTATAACCAGCTCTTTCTGTTTCGGATCCGAAGGTGGAACATCGACGAGGCTCTTTTGGTGGAGTCTTTTTATCTTTGCTCACCGTCTTCAGCGTCAAAAGTTATGGCCCCAAACTCTTTGGTAGCTTAGATTTAATCTTTGATAAAGATGGAATGTGGACCGCAAAGTGCTTTGATTTCAGCGCCGAGGATTTCGGTTCAGCGTCGTCATGGGGCTGACTCGAGCCCAAGCCGGAAGGCCTCTCTGTTTCTCGGTGCCGACCTTGGCCCACAGGCTGAGGAAGGAACGTAGCCTTTTTGGTTTTGTGTTGTTGGGGCAAGGGGGCTTCTGTACTCACGGTACGATAACTCGGTGTAACTTGCATGTCGGAGTCGGCCTCGGACATGCAGAGGTGTTCTTCTTCGTAGGCTCTTTGAGCTTGTGTTTCTTCTCGGTCGGAATCTTTGCCGAAGATGTCCTGTACTGAGCCGCCTTGGAGTTGCATCTCGTGACGTCAAGCCAGACGGTCAGGGAGCCTCTTATTTGATCGAAACGATTGGCACACGTCACAGTCTTTCTCGTTGTGTTACGGGGATAAACAGAGGTGGCACACTTCGTGCAGGTTGGTGAGCGGAAACTTGGCACCACACTCAGGACAGAGCTTGAATGGAGTCCGTTCCATTAACTGCTAGCGAGCCTGGGGCGGGTAGGCCCAACGGCCCTCCACGAGTTTTCCGATCGATGATCTTGGAGTCAAAACAATAAGCGGAAAGCAGGAAACTCGATCGCTAAACAGTACTTTAGATGGTAGCGGATCGCGCATCTTAGGGAAACCGAGAAACAGTGCTGAACCGGAACGGAGCAATTCACATCCGAACCAGATGGCGGAAAAAAACAATCTAACAATGGAGCTGATGCCCCTGCGCACTACCACCGAAAGGAGGAGTCACCCAACTCATGACTGGAAAAGACTTCTACGCACAAATACAAAGAGCAACCATCCTGATCCAACACTGGATGGCAGGCTATGCAAAGCATGTGATCTTTAGCTCACATGCCCCTACAAATGGTTATGGAGGCCTAAGCATGAACCACTGAAATTGGACAACAAAGGACCCTGCGCTGTAGGGGAAGGTCAGAAGTTAAGGGGTAAAATATTCTCTATTTTTTTAAATTGGTTTGGGGTTCTTCCTATGTTGGGTTTTCAATTTAATATTTTAGTACTGCAGCAATACTTTACACATTGCCTCCAGGTTTAGCCTGCCTGCTTTGTGGCAAGTACCAGGCGTAAATCTCAGGTTAAGTGACTTTTGTCGTTCACCCTGACAAGGGTTGTTATTATTCTTTCATGATTTTATTTTTCAAGTTCTTTATTGTAGTAATTCAACACAGGAAAAATCCAAGAACACAAATGGATTTCCTTCTTAGCCAGCCAACGCGTTTCGTCTCAGACAATGAGACTTCTTCAGGGCTTGAACATTAATTGAAAGTTCCACATCAACGGAAGGACAGGTTGCTGTCCTACTGTTGATGTGGAACTTTTGCTGGTTACCATACCTTTCCTAGATTCTCAAGACTAAGCACGACAAGAACAGCATTAAAAATACAACCATCTTATAGACAGGGATTCCTGAATGTGTACGAGTTGTATCTCTTTGAGCACATCTAGTCAGAATAAAGTGAAATTACCATAACATGCTGTTTTTGAGAATCTACCAAGATGTACTGATTTGTGATTATCAATTAATGTTCAATGAAGAAGTCTCATTGTCTGATATTTTTGGGATGGGTGCTGATTTCTTATCATTCATTGTAATTTTTGGGCTTTGCCCCTGAAGGAAGAAACAGGGGTGTGTTCCTTAGAATCACAAGCACCATCATTATTATTTACAAGCCACAGGTGAAAGCAGGTGCATTTCTTTTGCCTCAATCCTTGCCTTTTATGTAACTATTATTCTTTCATGCTCATCAACAAAACATCCAATTTCTTAGACTCCTTTGCATTTCTGACTGCCCCATTTAAGTGCTTTCAACCTTACTGATAGACTCAAAACATTAAAAGTAAGCTAAATATGGTGTCTCCCATAGATGTTGTCCATATCTATAATGGGGGAACCAAAGTTATTAGCAGACCAAAATGATTTTATTGACTCTTGCCTTACTCCTTTTTTCAACTTTGCCACCTATTGTCTGATCTTCATAAAACCAAAATCAACTAACATCCTTTCATAAAAATGTATGAAATAATGCTAAACCCCAAGCCAAGAAAGGGTTTGCAACCCTCAGAGGCTCATTAAGCCTGGGGCCAAAATTTTCTTTTTTTAATTTTTCTTTTTTCAATTATAAATAATTGGGGGACTCACCCCTTCACCAACATAAGTGAGCAGGCCAGGTGACACTCTCCCTGTCGAGTTTTAGTTCTATTAATTTTTTTTGTTCGTTTTTACAGGACATGGGAACTGAACCCCAACATGTGGTAAAGATAAAAGTAGCCAGAAGGAGGAAGTTCTTTTTTTTTTATTTAGAAGAAATGCATAGGCCTAGGAGACCAGTGGTATGCAGTACCCACTCAGGATACCACCTAGTGAACATTGACTGCTTCAAGACCAGAAACATGAAATCTGCTCACGGGTGGGGCAGAGAGTCTCCTTTCTTGAACCATCACTTTAAATAGTATAAAGCGAAGTTAAACAAAAAATTAACAGGCTGAGTATTTTTGAGTAATCTGGAAATAGCAATAACATTTTACCATTGCCATATCGTCCACACTTTCTTCCTCTTCGTAAGGTTTGTAGTCTGGTCGCTTCTTCTTCAGCTCTGTGTTCTTCTTTGCCTTCTCTCGATCCACAATGTTCACATTCACAAGGACGTCACTGTCATCTTCCTCCAGAACACCTAGCAAAAAAAGGGCAAAGCTGGATGTTAAAATGCGTCTCTTTACAGTATCTTACCTAAATATAATTCTGATGAGTGTATAACCCCCTACAGAAGAAGGAAACATCATAAGCTAGCTGGCAGGTCCAAGATTGTAAGAAAAGCAATAAGGGGATGCATTTCCTAAAATGTAAATCAAGATGGAAAGCCTATCAAACAGGATTCGGCCAACAACTTTGAACACAGGGAAATGGGCCTGTAACAGTGTGCATTCTCTCTATTCCCCTTTTATTTTTATTTTTTAACAGGGACAATTGTGGAGATGGCCCATGAAGCCGAGCAACCGTCTCGGACAGCCGCATTACTGACAGAGGTAAGCACCGGAGCCTAAAATTTTGTGTTGGACATATAAAGGTCGGGCGGCATACCGTCTAGTCCAGGTGCCATGTTTTGCGTCATGACGGCTATTTCCAGCCTCACTTCTTCCTGCAAAACTGTTAAGTCAGACTTTTCAGTTACAACCCTACTTGGTGATATCCGGTCTGTAGTACCCCCAAACTTACCCTCAAAGTGGCTGACCCAAGCATCCTCGGAGGGGGTTAATACAGAGGTCTTCAATCTGTGGGGCGCGACACCCAGGGGGGGGTTGTGGAGTCCTGGAAAGAGGGTCGCAGCACGTGATTTGCCTTAGTGGCGTCCGGCTGATTGAGGGTGCTCATGGCGGCGGAGGCCTGATTCACACCGAGGGGTGAAAAACAACAAAGCCTCATTAACAAGTAAAAGGTCTTTTAAAGATCTGTGAAGTACTCTGGTGCAGCTGTGTGTGTGTCCCTGAAGCTGTCTCAGCCGGGGTGGGGGGGTGGGGGGGAGAGGTAGGGGGAGATGGGGGGGGAGGGGAGATGGGGGGGGAGGGCTAGGGGAGGAGGCTGTAGCCCTTTGAGTTCAATGGACATTGCGCGCCTGGAGCTGTGGGTCCCGCCAGTAAAGCACAATGAAAGGTCCTCTCTCCCCCCTCCGACACATCCCATAGGTTCAGAAATGTGCCTGAGAGTCTGTTCTTTAAGGATGAGATGTTGTTACAGTCTGTCTGCCCTTTTTTAAAAATTTATACAGGCACGAGCTGCAACACCTGCAGGGTTTCAAGTTACCGAAAAAAAAAAAAAAATGCCAGCCAGCCATGTGTTTTTTAAACAGCCTGCCTATTGCTTGTCTTGACACCAAATATGTTTATAAATTAAAACGTATACATTTGTAATGTGGCTTTTCTGTCTTTGTTCCATTTTATTATCAGTAATGGACCATTCAGGCAGCCCTAGAAAACAACTAACCCCTTGCATGCTGCCGTGATTCTGCGCCTGTGCGGCAAAATCGCGAGTGGGTGGGTTTATGACGGCCCCCAGCCGTCATCAGCACACGAGCTCCGTAGTGCATGACGGATGGGGGCCATCATCAGCATGCAAGGGGTTTAAAAGTGCTACTATTTATATTTGCTGTTCAAAGTATGCACAGACAAGTGCTGACAATACAGCTTTAGGTGACTGTTTATTTTTGTACCAACTGGGCCATCAAAATAATGAGCTGGCAACCCTAACCATAAAACTGGAAGTTTGTTGCAAGATCAGCACATTTATTTCCTCCACCCTGATCCCTGGTTAATGCCATAACAGCAATAGTTTAACATACCTGAAAGCCTACACTGCTGTCAATAACCTGCTGAGTTAGTTCAAGTGTCTGGGAATGCACCCTGCATTCAGAAAACTCACTCCTCATTCTCGCCCTTCACTTTCAAGCTCACCTGCACTCACAATGATCACCCTGCACTCACAATGATCACCCTGCACTCACAATGATCCCCATGCACTCACACTGATCCCCATGCACTCACACTGATCACCATGCACTCACACTGATCACCATGCACTCACACCAGTCACCCCCTCACTCTGCACACAATGATCGCCCTGCACTCACAATGATCACCCTGCACTCACAATGATCACCCTGCACTCACAATGATCACCCTGCACTCACACTGATCACCATGCACTCACACCAGTCACCCCCTCACTCTGCACACAATGATCGCCCTGCACTCACAATGATCACCCTGCACTCACAATGATCACCCTGCACTCACAATGATCACCCTGCACTCACAATGATCACCCTGCACTCACAATGATCACCCTGCACTCACAATGATCACCCTGCACTCACAATGATCACCCTGCACTCACACTGATCACCCTGCACTCACACCAGTCACACCCTCACTCTGCACACAATGATCGCCCTGCACTCACACTGATCACCCTGCACTCACACTGATCACCATGCACTCACACTGATCACCATGCACTCACACTGATCACCATGCACTCACACTGATCACCATGCACTCACACTGATCACCATGCACTCACACTGATCACCATGCACTCACACTGATCACCATGCACTCACACCAGTCACCCCCTCACTCTGCACACAATGATCGCCCTGCACTCACAATGATCACCCTGCACTCACAATGATCACCCTGCACTCACAATGATCACCCTGCACTCACAATGATCACCCTGCACTCACAATGATCACCCCCTGCACTCACAATGATCACCCCCTGCACTCACAATGATCACCCTGCACTCACAATGATCACCCTGCACTCACACTGATCACCATGCACTCACACCAGTCACCCCCTCACTCTGCACACAATGATCGCCCTGCACTCACAATGATCACCCTGCACTCACACTGATCACCATGCACTCACACTGATCACCATGCACTCACACTGATCACCATGCACTCACACTGATCACCATGCACTCACACTGATCACCATGCACTCACACTGATCACCATGCACTCACACTGATCACCATGCACTCACACTGATCACCATGCACTCACACCATTCACCCGCTCACTCTGCACGCAATGATCACCCTGCACTCGCAATGATCACCCTGCACTCGCAATGATCACCCTGCACTCGCAATGATCACCCTGCACTCGCAATGATCACCCTGCACTCGCAATGATCACCCTGCACTCGCAATGATCACCCTGCACTCGCAATGATCACCCTGCACTCGCAATGATCACCCTGCACTCGCAATGATCACCCTGCACTCGCACTGATCACCCTGCACTCGCACTGATCACCATGCACTCGCACTGATCACCATGCACTCGCACTGATCACCATGCACTCGCACTGATCACCATGCACTCGCACTGATCACCATGCACTCGCACTGATCACCATGCACTCACACTGATCACCATGCACTCACACTGATCACCATGCACTCACACTGATCACCATGCACTCACACCATTCACCCGCTCACTCTGCACACAATGATCACCCTGCACTCACAATGATCACCCTGCACTCACAATGATCACCCTGCACTCACAATGATCACCCTGCACTCACAATGATCACCCTGCACTCACAATGATCACCCTGCACTCACAATGATCACCCTGCACTCACAATGATCACCCTGCACTCACAATGATCATCCTGCACTCACAATGATCACCATGCACTCACAATGATCACCATGCACTCACAATGATCACCATGCACTGACAATGATCACCATGCACTCACTGATCACACGCTCACCCTGAGCTCACAGTGATCACTCTGCACTCACAATGCACTTGTGCTGTTCACCCTGTACCTCACCCTTCAGTCACATGAGCGCAGTACTCACCCTGCACTCATGAAACACTTCACTCACATGTCCCGCTTACTGCTCAACGTGCACTCACATAGGCACTCCTGACACCCACACAGCGCAGAGGTTTAATGTGCCTGCTACAAAGAGCATGTACCGTGCAGATCAAAGAACTGAGTGTGGGTAAACTATGAGTAGCGCTATAAAAAAATGAAATGTTTGCCAGAAAGGTGCTATAGAGAGATGGGGTGCATTGTTGGTGAGTGGTAGTGACGAAATTCATAGAGCAGGAGGAAATAGGGGAGGGGCGCCAAAAACAGACCGTTGCACTATGTGCGACCAGTGCTGGTGCCAGCCCTGGGGTCTAGTTGCGCCATTGTACACAAGTATGGGCATGTCGTGCCCCATCAAGGTTTTCATCCTAAGTTACAACAGGACATATTTACATGCACTGCAATACAGCTTTTCAGGGGTCCCCTTGATAGAGGCAGCTCTATTTTTGCCCTGATGGCCTGGAATAATTCTTAAACAGATGCTTGTAAATACTTTTTTGTTTCATTTCTTTTTAATGTGATTGATGTGAGGGAGTCTATTACTATTTGCAGAGAAATGTTTTTGTTTCATGCAAAGAAATGTTTTTGTTTCAGGCAATTTTAGATCAAAACGGGTACACATTTATGTTGGTGGTGTTATTAATCTAGGTCATGTGTAAAACAAAGCATCCTAGTAAAAGAATTTGCGCACATTTTATCTTGGAAAATTGTGTTTTGAGTGGTGTAATAAGCCTCTGTCATTTCACCACACCCATTCACAAACCTGCAGTTTACTAAACACTCTTATTGTGTTAAACATTATTTGCAGACTATGGCCCGTGATATGCAAATGGCAGTCGATCATGTAGTGTACCAGATTCCAGAAATTTCGGTCAGGTGGTGGGGGGGCCCAACATCTAAAAACATTCAGCTGGGGGGGCTCAGCCTACAAAAGTTTGAATACCTCTGCCCTAAACCCTGGATTCTTGGGTCCCCACAGAGGTGTGAATGTTAAAATAACTTACCAAAACGATGTTGGTGGTGTAACTTGTGGAAGCGCTAAAGCTATTACAAAATTTACAGTTCCGACTTGTGGCTGATGCAGCTTGCCCTGCTCGGGGAATCTGCAAGAACATTGAATACGCCTGGAACGTGTTCCGCTGTTAAGTTTATATCGTGATAAATAGCCCAGTTCCATATTTGAGCATGAAGAGACAGTGCAGTCGAGCTTGCTCTGCCTGGTTTGTTTAGATAGTACATACTTGTAGTATTGTCTGTTCGAATTAGCACCGATGCCCCTGAAATATTTGAAAAAAAGACTTCAGAGCCAGGAAAATGGCCTTGAGTTCCAACAGGTTGATATTTAGGGACTGTTGTATGTCCCATTTGCCTTGGACTGTCAAACCCTGTAGGTGCGCTCCACCAACCCTCGAGGAAGGCGCCTGTCTTTATTACATATTGTGGTAAGCCAATCAAGAATGAGCAGCCTCTAGATACATTTGGGACGTGCGTCCACCATTGAAGAGCATCTTTCATCTGTGGTATTATTCAATTGATATCATTGAAGGAGCCTGAGGTCTGTAAGCACGGACTATCCTGTTCTCCCTGTAAAGGCCTCATGCGTAAGCGGCAGCTGAGAACTAAGAAGAAGAAACAGGAAGAAAGCATTCCCAGTAGCAGCTTGTACTTTTGTACTAAAATAGCTTTTCTAGGAGGAGCAGAGCAGAGCTGGTAGACTGCGTATCTTTTCCTGGCTCTCATGTGAGGCGAAGGCCTTTGCCAGCAGCGTGAAAATAGTTGCTCCCAAAACATTTCTGACATTTCAGGGTATTAGTCGAGACTTTTGAACATTGATAGACAGCCAGCCCTAGAGACTGGAACAGAAATACGCACTCTTGTGTGCGTCTGTTTACCACTGATGAGAAGGTTACTTTTATAAGGTAATTGTCGAGGTATGGGAATATTTAAATTCCTGCTTTTTATAGAAGATGAGCAGCCATTGGGGTGAACAACTTAATAAATACTCAAGGCTCTGAGCGAAGGCCAAAATGCAGGACTCGGAACTGAAAATCTGCGCCAGCCAATCTGAAGCATAACAAATTCCGGTTTTTGGGATGAATGGGGATGTGGAAATGGGAGTCTTGAAAATCCAAGGTGATCGCCATGATTCAAGAATTGTAGCACTTCCTGCAGAGACAACATATGAAATGTTCACTTCTTTAGGAAATTGTTGAGGTGGCGAAGGTACATGATAGAGCGTCATTCACCTTATTTTTTCCTTATGAGGAAAAATCTTGATTAAAATCCTGTCCTTCTTTGCGCTCTTGGTACCACTTTGATTGCTCCCTTGCGCAACATGGGGCTTATGTGAGACAGCAGTTCTGTTAGATGGGAAGAAAGTAGGGCAGAGGTGGAAAATTCAGAGGAATCTGTTGAAATTCCAATGTGTGTCCATTGGAAAATATATTGAGGACTCATTTGTCCGTTGTCATCATGGATCATTTGGGGAGGAAACAAGAAATGTTTCCACTAACCTAGAGGAAAAATGCGAGTTGAGGCCAACACTAAAGATTCTGCACTGCTTCTTAGAGGTGTCTCTCCCTGTGAAGAAATGCGTTACTTACCTGTAACTGCAGTTATCCAGTATTAGTGTCTTTCATAGATTCACATGCCTGAATCATTCCCCGTCGTCGAGACGGGAGCCTCCGGTATATAAAAAAGTAATGTCCTAAGACATACATATAAAAGAATAGGCCTAAGGGTCTCACCTTAGTGTCCTATCTAGGTCCTTATGCAGGAAGGACCAAACAGAGTAGGCCCAAGGGTCCCACCTTGGTAGCCTATCTGTGTCCTTTTGTAAAAAGGACCAAAGTAAAGAGAAACAACCAATCAGCTACTACCTCCTTCCAGAACCTTCCTGTCAGGAGCCTCAGTCTCTCAGATTTTCGTACGTACCAAGCTAGTTAGGCGTAAACTTGTTCGAGAGATTGGTGAGTCCTTCCAGGGGAGGCGGGAGGGTGCATGTGAATCTATGAAAGACACTAATACTGGATAACTGCAGTTACAGGTAAGTAACGCATTTCTTATCCAGTATTTGGGTGTCTTTCATAGATTCACATGCCTGAATCAGAGTAGCAAGCAATACAATATGCACATTCTGTGTTGGTACAGCATATATAAGTCTGCAGATAATACATATCTGCGACTGTAAATCAACAACATACAATGTCATGTAGTATCTAGTAATAAAGAGATGTGCATACCAGTCAAGGATGGTGGGAAGCAAGAAGGCTCACCTCACTGGAATAGATGGCGAAGCACTGCTCTGCCCACTGCTGCATCTTTCGTCAGCTCAGCATCCAAGCAGTAGTGCCTGTTGAAGGTATGCGGGGACTTCCAGGTCGCCGCTCTACAGATGTCCAGGAGTGGCACTCCAGCAAACAGTGCCGCAGACGTGGACGTGGCTCTCGTGGAATGGGCTTTGACCCGCAAGTCCAAAGGCCGCCCAGCCTTGTCATGGCAGAAAGTTATCGCTGAAGAGATCCACCTTGATATACTTTGTTTCGTCAGGGGCATGCCCTTCCTTGGTCTGCTGAATGCAACAAAGAGTTGGGATGATTTTCTGAATTGTCTTGTTCTGTCGATGTAGAATTTGAGGCATCTCTTCAGATCTAATGAATGCAGCGTTCTTTCAGCCGAGGTAGTTGGGTTTGGAAAGAACGATTTTAGAACCACTGGCTCATTAAGTCCGAGGGGACTTTGGGTATGAATTGTGGGTTAGTGCGCAGGATGACTGTCGTCTCTGAATTGTAAAAAAGGGTCTTGGATGGAGAGAGCTTGCAATTCACCAACCCTTCTGGCTGAGGTTAGGGCCAGGAGGAGGGCCGTCTTCCATGAAAGGAATTTGATATCCGTTTTGTGGATAGGCTCGAAGGGATGCTTCATCAGTTGGTGAAGGACCACGTTGAGGTGCCACGACGGAGGGATAGGTTTTGGCCTTAGAAAGGACCTGAATAGGCCTTTCAGGAATTGTTTGATAAGCCTGTCCGCCCACAGGGAAGGACCCTTAGAAGTTCTTGTGAACATGGATATTGCAGCTAGGTGTACCTTGATGGACGCATGTGCAAGTCCTGACTGCGCCAGATGCAGTAGATATGGTAGCAGTTGCTGTGGGGTGACATGGAAAGGGTGTAGGCCTTCTGTCGCACTTTTTTTATCCCGGAAGCACGTTTGGATCAGAAGACCGCCTTCACACGCTACGACCACAAACGCCGTTGGTAATATCCAGATACCTACACCCAAGGCGTTTACTATTTTCCACGCTTCTGAAACAGACCATAAATACTTTGATCTATAAGTTGAATACAGATTCACCCATCGTTTTGTGATTTATGACAAGAAGCTAAATAGAATCTTCAGAAGCCCTCCTAACAACTGCTATTTAAGAACTTGATGTTAAAGAATTGCGCTACTAGGTGACATTTCTAAAATATGAAGCCCCTTCTCTAATTGGTCATATTCCGTGAAGGAGACGCATTTACGCTTCAAATATCAGAAAGTTGTCCCCTGCCTTGAGAAAGGCGCTGGCCGCCGAAACGCGTCGACACACAACTTGATATACTACTCCCCCATTGTTTCATTGCTAAAAGGAACGGATTAAGTGTTTTTTACTGTGATTTATATTTCTGAAATATAATTTTAATGTGTCATTTGATATATGTATTTTTAATTTGTTTTATTTAATAATGAATTTGTTCAGCACGAAAACAATCTTTTGGAAACTGTCCTTCATAAGTCTCTTGTTCCTGTTACCATTGTGTAGGCAATTTAAGACCTCCGCCTAGGCTGTTCTTTACATTGTGGCCTTCTGTCGCACATCAGACACAGAAGCGCTTCCATTTAAGAGAATAGGTCTTTTTAGTGCTGTCAGCTCTAGCTTTAGCGAGGACATCTCTACACTCCTGCGGAATGTTCAGGTGGCTGAATTTGCGGTATTCAGGAGCCAGGCTGATAACTTCAGAGGGCCCAGGTTCGGGTGGAGAACCTGTCCTTGGGACATTGTGAGCAGGGCCATTGATGACTGTGTAGGCGAAGAGGTGGTTGGATAGACAGGCGATGCAGTACCAATGCTGCCTCGGCCAGGATGGGGCGATGAGGATCAGGGTGCAGGGCTCCGACTTCATCTTCCTGATGACCCTGGGTATCAGTGGAAATGGCGGAAAGGCGTAAGCAAACACGTTCCGCCAAGCTATGGAAAATGCATTCCCTAGTGTTCCTGGTTGGGGAAGCCTGCTTGCGAAGCTTGGGCATTTGGCGTTCTCCCTGGTGGCAAAGAGGTCTATCTGCGGGGTTCCGCCCTCCGCAAAGATGTAGTTCAGCGCCTCCATGTCCAGTTCCCACTCGTGGGATAGAGACTGTTCCCGGCTCAGGGCGTCCGCCAGGACGTTGTCTTTGCCCGGAACGTATTCGGCCTTGAGTGTTATTCCATGCTCGAGGAGCCAATTCCAGACTCTCTGAGATTCTTGAGAGAGTGAAAGCGAACGCGTCCCTCCCTGTTTGTTCAGGTAGTGCATCGTCGTGGTGTTGTCTGTCCGGACGAGCACTGGGGAGTTTCGGATGCATGGGAGGAAAGATTGGAGCGCCAGAATGACTGCCTTTAGCTCCAGAATGTTGATATGGAGTTTGGATTCCTGCGGCGTCCATTTGCCGTTGATCTGTAGTTCTTGCAGGACCGCCCCCAGCCCTCTAGGGATGCGTCCGTTGTGACTACATGTGGTTGCGCCGGAAGCAGGAACGGCAGTCCCTGCGACAGGTGTTTGGTTGACCTCCACCATTGTAGATGGTCGACTATAGATCGTGTGACTCGTATGCGGTCTTCGAATGATCCCGCAGCTTGTGTCCACTGTCTTGTCAGTTCTTCCTGAAGGGGGCGCATTTTGAGACGGCAGTGTGGAATGAGCAGAATGCATGAAGACATCATGCCGAGGAGCGACTTGAAGGTACGGACAGTCAGAGTCTTTTTGGATGCCACTAACGTGGGTAAGGAGATAAGTTTCGTTTTTCTCTCCTGCGAGGGGAAGGCTCTCGCGCGTTCCGTGTCCAGGGTCGCTCCAAGGAAAGTGATGACTTTGCTTGGTTTCAATGATGACTTCTCTCAGTTGAGAGTCAGGCCTAGTTGGCGGAAAAGATGCAGAGAGGCGCTGGAAGACGCGGCTGCGGCTGTTGCCGACGGGGCCTTTACCAGCCAGTCGTCCAGGTATGGGAAAACCTGGTGTCCCTGTTGACGAAGGAAGGCTGCCACAGGAGAGAGGCATTTTGTAAATATCCGTGGGGCAGATTTGAGGCCAAACGGGAGAACACGGAATTGGTAGTGGGTTCCTGCTACTGCGAACCTGAGGTACTTCCTGTGTCCTTTGAGGATAGGGATGTGATAGTAGGCGTCCTGCAGATCTAGTGACGTCATGTAGTCGCCTTCTTCCAGGAGTCCCAGGATCTCTTGTAGTGTGACCATACGGAACGACTGTTTCTTTAGGAACACATTGAGCGCTCTCAGGTCGAGGATCGGGTTCCATTTCTTGTCTTTTTTGTGAATTAGGAAGAAGTGGGAGTAGAATCCTTCCCCCTTTTGGGCGTGTGGAACTTTTTCTATTGCGCCCTTTTGAAGCATGGAAGCTATTTCCTGAAGAAGCAGCCGTAGGTGTCTGTGAGGCCGCTTGGCTGGTGGTGTTGATGGGGGATTTGAAAGAAATTCCAGTGAGTGACCAAGTTGGAGAAGTTGTAAAACCCACTGGTCCGTCGTTATTTGTCGCCAATTCTGCAGGAAGAAGGAGAGTTTTCCTCCAAGTCTTAAAGAATGTGATGGTGGAAGGGCTGGCCAAAGGGAAGAGTAATTGGCGATTGCCAGCAGGTCTCTTCTGGTTTTTTCCCCTGTAAGTCGATTTGTTGTAGGAAGTTTGACGTCCCGTCTGGTTTTGACGCTGTTGGAACTGCGTCTTGCCCTGGGAGTACGAGTAGGAGGACCTATTTTGGTAGGAACCTCTGTACGTAGATTGTCCTCTCCCTCTGTTGCCACGAAAGGAATGGTTTCTAGATTGTAGAGTTCCCAGAGCTCTGGCTGTATCGGTGTCCTTTTTGATTGTGGTGAGGGCTTCATCGATCTTTTCGCCAAAAAGATGTTCGCCATCATACGGCATATCAATTATTTTAGTTTGAACTTCCTGGCGGAAGGAGGTGGCCTTAAGCCAACCCTGATGTCTTAGAACAGCGGCGCCCGCCAGCTGTCTGAAGCCAGTCATGGCTACGTCGATGGCACAGTCAATCAATTCAGAAGCCGATGTTTGGCCCTCTAGGAGTAGCGAGTGTGCCTCCTCTTTCAAATCCTCTGGCAGGTTAGCGAGGTAGGGCGCGATGTCCGCCCAGAGCTGACGGTTGTAGCGGCCCAGGAGTGCAATAGAATTTGCGATCTTCACCGTCGTTGCAGACGTGGTGGAAAAGCGTTTTCCGATGGCATCCAGCTTCCTGCCTTCTTTATCGGGTGGTGTTGATAAGGGAGACGCAGGGTTGAGCAAATTCTTCTGCGCTGCTTGAGTAACCACGGAGTCTGCCTTGGGGTGACCCGTGAGGCATGCTGGTGCCAAAGATGTAGGTTTGTATTTTTTGTCAAGCCTGGGCACTATTACTTGCAGAGAAGCTGGCGTCTGCATGAGTTGTTTGCCCTGTTTCAATAGGTAGTCAATAATCAGGATCGATCTCGTTGTCTTTTTCGCAGGTTCCTTAAAATCTTAGAGGAAACATTCAGTCTCCTGTGTTTCCATGGACATATGGAACCTTTTGGCTGCTCTCTCAATGAGGTTATGGAAGCCACCAATGTCTGCGGGTGGAGACTCCGAAGACTGTGGCTCTGGAGAGGCCGGAGAGTGAGTGACGTAGTCCTGGTCTGCGTCAGGGTCTGAGTCATCATCGCGGACTTCCCCCTATTCATGGTCTCTCTTATCGTCGTCGGACGAGATGGTGTCTTGTGCTGGATCCTGAGTTCTAGGAAGTACCAGCGGAGGGGGCTTATGTCGTGGTACAGGAGCAGGTACCTGCGGAGCTGGAGGAGCAACAGGAGTGTTTTTTTCTGGAAACCGCTCTTTATAGTCTTTGATGAGGAATTGTAGGTCCGAAACTATGGATGCTGGCAGGCACACCATTGGTGTCACTTGTGTGTGTACCTGAGTATGGACAGTTTGATCCACATATTCCTCAACATCTTGTTCCTCATCTGTACTCTGGCACTTCAGCACCAGTTCCGAAGGGCTAGTGGCCTGGGTAAACAGTTCCTCATCCAGTTCCTGGTCTTGTAAGAAGCAGGATGGTGTTAGTTGTTGCACCTTACTAGGTGATGTCATGTCCGGTGTGATTGGCTTTTTAGTAATCTTGATCGTGACATGGGACGTCTGGGCATCCATAGCATGTGAGAGCAGCTCAGACTCCTTCCAGGTACTAGTTGCCGTCGACGCCTGTGTCGACGGTGCCACCAAAGAGCTTTCCGTCGTCGGCGGAATTTTACTCTTCGTCGACGGTATGTCAGTCGTCGATGCCCTCGTCGCCGTTGTTCTCGCCGACGACAACTTTTCCGTCGTCGACGGCTTCGTCGACGCCGAAGGAGACTTCGTCGACGTTGTGGCTTTCGTCGATGTCTTCAGCATTGACCGCGTCGTCGACGACGTAGTCCTAGTCGTCGAGGGAACAGTAGATGGCACCGGTCTAATCGTCGACGATTAAGGTGTCGTTCTCGTCGACGAGGAAGACGTCGACGAGGCCGACGTTTTCGACACTGTTGTCGTCGACGTAGAGACGGTTTTCAGCGCTGAGGAGGCCATCGGCGTTGTTGTCGTCGTCTGAATCGGCGGCTGCTTCCTGGGGACAGGAAGGTCCTTGTCAGACACAGGTGGCTTGCCCTCTGAAGACTTTCTTGCCTTCTTAGGAGGGGTGTCTGAGGGGCCAGGAGAGGAAACCCTAGGCCTCTTCAAGGAGAACTGCGAGGCGCCAGACATGCTCTCACCTTCTGAAACCAGGTCGCTCTCAGGTTTGTTCTTAAACCTGTTCAGCCATATAAGAAGACGTCCTTCCCGGTCCTTCTGGGTTTTATGTTAGAATGTCCTACATATTCTGCAGTCTTTGGCCTGGTGTTGGGGGTAGAGGCAGTATAAACAGGTCTCATGTTTATCTTCCACGTGCAGCCTCTTTTTGCCACATGAGGTACAGGCTCGAAATAGTCCTTTTTTCTGGCTATCAGCCATGGCAAAAAAGTTGTGAAAATATTGAGTTTTGATGAAAAGAATAAGTTTCCTGAGGAGAACTCAGGTGGAGACTCCCGAGCACAACGTGCGGTAGAAAATCGGAGAGACTGAGGCTCCTGACAGGAAGGTTCTGGAAGGAGGTAGTAGCTGATTGGTTGTTTCTCTTTACTTTGGTCCTTTTTACAAAAGGACACAGATAGGCTACCAAGGTGGGACCCTTGGGCCTACTCCGTTTGGTCCTTCCTGCATAAGGACCTAGATAGAACACTAAGGTGAGACCCTTAGGCCTATTCTTTTATATGTATGTCTTAGGACATTACTTTTTTATATACCGGAGGCTCCCGTCTCGACGACGGGGAATGATTCAGGCATGTGAATATATGAAAGACACCCAAATACTGGATAAGGATGTCTTTCGTCTATAATGTTTGTAGGAGGAGGCAGGAGGATTTCATTGGAAAATATAGCATTATATGTTTGCAGGAAACTTGGTTGAGGGAACCTGCTTATAATAATAGTTATGCCTCTATTCATACATCAGCTAATATAACCCTAGGTGGACATGCCAAGGGAGGATTATTAACCTTGGTTTCAACGACATTGACTGGTAGAATCGGTAAAACTCAGCTTCATTGAGCCCATTTTCAGATTATTAACATTCTTCTTAGAAAAAATGTAACCTTGATCCCTGTACATTTTTATCACGATAATTTTAACATTAAAAACACAGACATTGCTCAAGAGTTGGAAAATACACTGTGCAGACACATTCAGGAGATAGTTATGGATTTTGTAGTCCATCTGGGGGGGTGGGGCGGACCGGGGTCATTTCAAAGTATGCCCTCTATCAAAATAGTCTGCATGTCATTTAGTACACGGGGGAGCTAAAGGCAGTTGTCATTTTGATCATATCACCTGTGGGAACGTTTTCGATTCCTTATTGTCAAAGTTCTCACTTTCCCTCACTCTCGACTTCATTAATATGGACAACATTGAGTTAGTCTCATATGTTGGGAGAGGCCAATGCACCTTAATTGATTTTACTGTCATTTCTGACTATTTTAAGCCCCAAGCTGTGACCTTCACCATACATAAAGTCTGCTTTAGTGACCATTAGCCCCTATCACTGGAGCTAGAAATACAAAGCGACCATCCAAGCACATCTGTCAAATCATGTTCAATATCCCATGATAAAAATAAGGTGTTACTACGTAAGTGGTCCACAATAAATCCTGACCTTGTTCTACACTAGATTATAACATCTAATCTGAGACAAATCCTATACTGTCTAGAAGACAGTATACATCCTGCTGGCATGTTAACATTCTTTGCGGCCATTACTGAGACGTTAACATTTTATTAACTTGTAATCACAACATGAGACCTCGGGCGGAAAAAAAGTGGTTTAACAGTGACGGTACAAATTCCCATAATAAACTAATTAAAACATTAAAGGTAAGACCTTGAGACAAACTGAAGGTAAAACAGTCACATATTGAATAGAAACAGGCGCTAGAGAAACATAAGCTAGAAATTAGACAAGATGCCTGGGAACAACTCCATGTAGCCTGCCAGAGCAGAGATCCCAGACTATTCTGGCATTCTGTCAACCACGACTTTTTTAACAGCTATAACAAAAGCAACATTGATGGCACAATAATGCCCGAAGTCTGGGTAGAACATTTTACTGGCCTGTATAAATGCGACACTGAGCTCCACTCTAGTGCCAAATTTAAGTATGGGGCATCAACCTTGGCACACCCAACACTAGATGAGGTTGAAAGGGCCCTCATCCAGACTGTGAAGAATAAGGCCTCTGGGTCTGATGGCATCCGGGAAGTCCGGTTTTTAGCTAATCCACCTTTGTGGCTTCCGTTAACTAACATTTTAAGCTGCTATGCGTCCGAGGGCCCCCCTGCCTCCTGGAGCACCGTGATAATAGTACCTATTTTTAAACAAGCATCTGCAATGCAATAGGTCTCGCATTTGCGAGTGTTTTAGCTGCTGGCATTCTAAGTTACAATGCTTTTTATTTATGTTGATATTTAAAACAGATAAAAGACATTGTCATTTCCAATGGTAATCGCTCAAAATTTCTCAAATGCGGGACCTATTGCATTTCAAATGCTTGTGTTCATAGTAACCAAACACAAAGGTACCCAGTTCGATAATGAACTGTGTGGCTATTGAGGGGAAATCTGTTAATTCAATCAGCCCAGTGTTTGTCTTTCATTCGAGGCCACATCTGCGCTGAAGATCTCTGGAACTGGGGTCCAAGTGAATAAACGCTGCACATTCAATGGTATATTTATTGTGCCCCGAATCTGATATACCAATGATGTCTTTTTCTTTTTTCTCATGGATCATCCTTAATTATATCTTTATTTCATGGTTGATTGAGGTGTATAGAAGACCAATAACTATTGAGAAAAACGTACATTGTTAATTGCAGGCGAGTAGCCTAAACTTCGATGTGAGCTATATTCGAGCTCTCACAAAGCAAAACTATTTAGTGGAAAAATAAATATTAGTTGTCTGGGAAATCTTGAGCTTACATTTGGTAGCTGTGATTACCTATCAGACTACATCTCTCGTTGTCTTGCCAACACAATGATATTGTGATCACAAAATCTATCTTTCTGTGCGGAAATCATTCTTTACCAACTGTATCACTGTACCACCAAAAGGTACGGGTAGTGGGCGTGGTATGTATAATTAAGGGAGTGGCTTTAACATGTGAACTACACTTTCCAACAAGTGCCACCCTACCCACAAGTTTGCAGAGAATCATAAGTGGCATTGCTTTGGGCACTCTACAGAGAGGCCGAAAATCGGATGTCCATGTGTTCTGAACACCTTTCTGCCCGAGCGTCAGACATTGAGCAAAGCTCGCACTGGCTCATCTCAGTGGTGGCCCCTGTAAACACCTGGATGCGGGTCCAGCCCTTGCTGGGATAGCGCACGGGCAGAAAGATATGTTGCACCCTTGCTGCTGCTTGGGCAGCAATATGCCCCTTTCGTGTTCGCAGCTCAGTTTCTGTCTAAATACAGCAGTGACTAATTTCTGAACCCTCTAACCCTCCCGCCCTCCCAACTCACCTGAAGCCATTTTGTTGGCTGGGGGAAGGGGGTTTGTGTGTGGCGGCAGGAGGTGAGAAGGAGATGGATTGGAAGGTCAACAAAGTGGGCTGACCCGAGTGTCAAAGCAGCGCATGCAACATGTTAAAAACTATTAAAAGTGCTTCACGCTGAATCACTGGCACCGAACATTTCCGTGATACATCACACGCTGGGTTCTGTAGTGAGCAGCAGGTGGGGATTCACCGTTCACGCCCCCCTGTGCACCTACCCAGGACACACTGGCTATTACCGTCACTCGCTTCAGCCCAGGGTTTCCAGACAGCTCAGCGGGGCGGGGAGGAGGCCCGACACTGCCACCAGAGAGGCCATTACGCAGATGTTCACAACAGCAGCTCGCTTCGGTCGGTGTCCGAGAGTGCTCTAAGCCAGCTTAAGAGCAGGTGCAGCGAACTTGAGAAATGCACCAGATTGATAACTACTTTGGATCGCCACGGCGAGCAGTTAGCAGAGAGCCCCGCAGCCTCAGCTCGGCGATGCGCGAGTGCAGGGAAGAGGGCAGGGGCGCATCAGGCTTCCTGCTGATGGGGGTGGGTGGTGGGTTTGGCCTCCACGGGGAGCGTCTCTGCGCAGCCTTGTACCTGCCTACCTGTTGCTAGAAGAGAGTTGGGGGGCTCGGGCAGGAGGTAAAGTATTCCGCTGCATTTACATATCCTCTAGTTTGCCTCAATAAAATCAACACGCCATCAATGTATGATGAATATATGAACAAGCTGTCTACGTGGAGCCGACGAGGGGTGTGTGAAAGTGCGAGATGCATACGCTGTGCAACCCTAGCCCTATATGGGGACAGGAGATATGCACGCGTGCGGAGTGTCCTGACGCTGTGCGCGTGCACATCGCCTGTCCAGGTGCGCACATGGTTCGTCTCCCTTCGCAAACCAAAGCTACGACAATAGTCTTGCCAAGGTGAAATAGATCTTGCGCTGCATTCGCTAGGCGAGACCTAAAAAGGAGACAGGTCAGACCCTAAATGATATGGGCCCATCTCTTTAATAGATTGTATTTGTAAGATTATGGGCAGGGTAATGCAGGAGCGGTTGGAGGCCTGGGTAACAGACAGAGGGAAGTTCACAGATATTCAATATGGCTTCATGAGAGGCTTGGGCACGGTTGAACAATGCCTCAATCTGCACCTGGACATAGGCAAATACATTTTAGCCAGGCCTGGATCCCTTTACCTCTGGTTCATGGACCTGGCGTCTGCTTTTGACTGGGTGCAGAGAGGAAGACTTTGGGAAAAGATGCTGAACATGGGTATTGACCCCCCATTGTACATTTTTTAGCAGCCATGCACCACCCAGATGTGATGGGGAGAGTTCGTTTTGGAGTAGATAGCGAACTCACAGGACAAATAAAAATGATTGCGGGGTTCGCCAGGGGGTTGCTCTTTCGAAACCCGTTTTATTTTTCCTGTATATAAACGATCTAGAAACTTACATCACACAGGGGAAAGTGGATGCTCCTCCGATAGGCCGCAGGCCGTTACCTGCATTGTTATATGCAAACAACTGTGTTTTAATGTATAGAACTGGGGTGGGGCTGCAAAGGCTTTTAATTAGGTTTAATGGTTTTACGAATGACCTTGGCCTGAAGACTAATGTAGGGAAATCTTATAACATGGTGGTGGGCAAACCCCACACCGTTTTAAAAACATGTTTTATAAATAATGTACAATCGACCTATGTCCCGACATTCTCTTACTTAGGAATTCTCTTTGACCAAAAAAGCACCTAGTAGAATCAAGGTTTTAATCAACACCTGAAGGCAAGTTTTAGATTTACCAAAAAATTAGGCTCAAAACCTATTAATGCACTTATTAATATCTATAAAGCCCGCTCATGCGCAGTCACTTTGTATGGTGCCGGAGTTTGGAGATTTTGTTATGTAGAGGGCCTACAACGAGTAGAGAGCATGTTTATGAAACGTCTGTTGACAGTCCCCAAAAGTACTGCTGCCACCATTTGTCATAGCGAACTCTGCTTAACTCATTTGACTTTTCAAATACAATTAGCCCTGCTATTATTATGGCATAACATCTGGGCAAAGAAAGAAGCAGTCCTAAATAGTGCGGTCATGTTAGACTGTTTAAAACTGGAGTGTGTGAAAAAAATACCGTAGCTTAGTCCTATAAAAGACCAGCTAGAGACCATGGGGCAGTCTGATTGTTTTTACAATCCAGGAAATATTGCCAAGCTGCCAAAAGTAAAGAGATTTCATAACACACTTATATCTGAGCAGAGGAACTCGGGAGATAGCAAAAAAGAGGGTTGTAGAACACTCACTGTTAGTCTGCATCCCAGGTCTTGAGCCTTCGCTCTCTTTTTACTTTACTCCTGTTAAATTATTTGATCTCATAAAGGTTCACGTTTGGCATTTCACACTTCCTGGTCTCATATCCACGCAATGTACATTGTGTTGCCAAATTGGGCCCATGCGACTCAGCGTCAGTCCAGAGCACCTTACATTTGATGTATTTCTTTGATGTATTTCTGTAAGCTTTATATTGCTCCAAGGCGTGCCTTTTTAATACCTCTTAACATTTTTAAACATAAGACAGCGTTGGGCTGCATTATATCACCTCCAGCTTTTAAAAGATGAATTTACCTGTCTAATGATCTATAGGTAAATTTCTCTGGACGTGCGGTTATGGGACATTGTTGGAAAATGACTTTATGAACTTGTTTACATTTTGGGCCCTGGTTTTTAAAAGACTTCCCAGTGAAATTAATTATTAATGACATTGATATTTTGACAATTGAAACTGCCACTGTCGCAGATTATTATTATAAGATTCTTGTATTTATATCTGTAACCTTTGCTGAAATGTTGTCTTATAATGCTTTCTTTTATGGCTGGTATACAGCCGAATAAAGACCTTTGAACTAAACTGACTCCTCGGACAAAAGATCAATAAATTGTGAAATGTCCGACAACATTTGTCAGTCATATCTACCTAGGTTTGAAAGAGTTTTCTGCCCCAACTGTGGTCGCTGCCATGGTGGAGAATTTTTTACGAATGGTTTCAAGACGTCTCTGTCCCTATATGGCTGAGGGAACAGAGGTGAAGCGGGATTTCTGGCACGACATTGAGCTGCCTGAGAAATTACAGAATTCGGCTTTGGCTGACCAATTAGGCATGCTGGAGAGTTGTCAGGTGCCTTGTATTTCTTTTCCAGCTTAGGTAAGATGGCTAGAATGGAAGCCGGTGTTCGCCAAGTAGCCAGATCTTATAGTGGGAATCTGTGGTAGCAATTGTCCACCATGTGCTGTAGATTTGAAAGTGGGTAAGCAGGCATCTGAGTCTGGTCTCTGTCTATTTTGGTGGTTAGGGTCATGATGGGGATAGTAATATTATTGGTCGTCCTCATCCTCCTGGCATTTAATACGAAGGTCTGAAGGGCTGTGTGTCACACGAAACATGCCCTTCTCATCAGAATCCTCATCATCATCATACTAAAAAAATTCTTCCTGAGGACTAGAGGGCACTTTACTAGGAGAGGTATGCACAGGCAATGTTGTATCCTGCGAAGATCTTTGTTTAGGCTGCAGATGTAAGACCAGTGTCCTTGACTGTATGTACATCCGTCGACGTAAGCTTAGATCTATTTTTCTGTGTAGTAGACAGAATCGTTGACTAAGAAACCGCCGACGGGGTACCCTACCACTGAATAGTCGTTGCCAAAACAACTGTCGAAAGAGCCCCCCATAGACGGAGCAGCCGCCGATTAACCTTGAGTCGCCGCCCTGGACTTCGCTGATGTACGTCGCTGCAAGCCTGTTGTCAAAGAATTCAGGACCATTGTCTAAGCCACCGGCGACTAAAGATTTTTGTGTTTGAGGGCAATCGACAACTGCAGCGGCAATGAGAGAGTCATGACTGAATCTTTCGACAACTGTCCTTTTTTCGATGAGGTCGCACCCATGGTTCATAAAGTTTGGTATGTCTACGTTTTCCTAGACGATGTTGCCGTCAACGTAGAAGGTCTCACCTTCACAGAAACTATAGTCGACTGACAAGCAGAAGAGGACATGATTAGTTTAGACCGAGGAGACGAAAAGGTCGACATTGTAGTAGTAGAAGTAGTGGCGACAGAGGCGGTCACCGACGAGGGCGTCAACGACGTTTTAGACGACGGTAAAAATATTCTCAACTCCTATGGTGACAAAATGGACTCTGGTAGAGACCTTCGTAGAAGGCGTAGAGGGTAAAGAATGCACTTTATGAGAGACAGACTCGTTACTGGAAGCAGAAGGCTGATTGTCAGCCTTCAATGAATGGTGCTGCCTCTTTACCACCTTAGAAACCTTCGGGGAGACGATTTCCACATCACTTGCTCTCTTTTTTGAGGCAATAGTTTTGAGGGGGGTATCGCTGTCATCAACAGACAGGGGGTTGTCTTTGGTTTTTAACTTCTACAACCACAGAAGAAGCCTTCCCTCTCTATCTCTCAAAGTCTTCAGAGAGACTTGCAATCTTGCACCTGGTGGTCAGGGTGAAAGCAGTGAATGCACTTCTTGCAAGGATCGTCCAAATTCAGTCTCAGCTTTTCACAGGCATCCCAGTGCCTAAACAGAGATCTTTTAGGTGTAGACATGTGGTTTAGAAAAAAAAATTATTTTAAGTAGACCAGAAAAAAAATACTGAGCTGAGCTCAGGGAGGCTCCAAACATACACCACGCGCTGTAGAAAATCTTAAAGCTTTGAGACCCTGTGGTGAGGATTCTAAAGGGTGCTGTTGTCTGATTGGCTGGACTTTGGGTCATTCCTAATGACTAGGACGAGCTATTAAAGTGTATGTTTTTCTCCATTAACTTCAGTGTTAAAGTAATTATTTAATACTTTAAATGTACCGTGGGACTCCCAGTTTGACGACGGGAAATGATTCAAGCATGGGAATCTATGAAAGACCCAATTCTGGAGAACCGGTCTTCCTCGGAGACATCCCTTGACACAATGGAAAACATATAGAAGTAGACAAAAAAATCGAAAAAACCTGTCAAAAAGTGACAAAGGGATAGCTTTTTCCAGATCAGCGCTTAACTGGCATGGAAAGATGAGACCTGAAGTCCGTGCGCCTGGGTGGCTAATGACATAGACGAAGTCACGGAGAACCGACTTGAGCCACCCAATGGCACACGCAAGAGGTATTGCGAGCACAAAAGTTTCCGTATCCAGCCTGACATCTGGGAAATTCTAAGGTAAGGCACCTGCAGCAAGAAATCCCTATTCGATACAACAAATAACAGTACCAAGTGGAACCTCTGCATTGTTGACTTTTTCGCTCTCTGGACTGCCAGGAGTAACCTTAGACATGGGAAGAGAGTCAACATCCACTTACAGTCCTTGTGCCATTAGGTCACCCAGACCAGGTCCCAGGAGAAGAAACAAATAGTTTTAACTAGCTTGCCAGCTTCCATTTCTCTTTACAGATTTCCATGCTTTCATCCGTAACCATCACCAAGCAGGGAGTCCTTCAAAAAGCTGTATCTGACAATCGAGACTTAAAGGCCTGAAACACTGGCCCTTTAGTAACATTTTGGCATCAAAAGACAACCCAAACTTCAGTCAATCAGAAGGAAGCACACTGAACCAAACCCCCAATAGGGGCCGCTATACCTCAGATTTCTTACCACCAGTGTGAGGATTTAAGGCACAGGGGAAAATCAGACTGCGAAGAGGGAGAGTCATGTGTATATCTATGAAAGACACAAACACTGGAGAATTGTATAAACAGGTAAATTGTCTCTTCTCCAGCATTGGAACCTTCATAGATTCACATGTTTGAATCACAACAGAAAGCAGTGTATCAGTATCCTCAATGTAAACATCACTGGCAATCATAACTTGCACACTTAGAATAAAAATATACTTCGAGAGAAAACCTAGCATACAAAAGCTCCTCAACTGAAATAGCTGCCATAGTACTTCCTGACCAACTGCTCATTCTCTAGACATCTACTTATTCAGACAATAGTGCTAAGTAAAAAATCTGCTAATGGCACCCACCAAAGAGTGTAAAAGTAGTCACTATCGCCATTGAGATGACAACCTTTCTAATGAGAGAAGGTAATAGGTGATACAATCTAAACTGCAAAGATGGGCCAAAAAGGAGGCTGGCCTCATTGTGGATGACCAACGGAAACAATGAGTTGGTGTTACTTTCTGAAAGTGTTGGTCTTGTCAAGGCTGAATATCTGATGCCTCAAATTCTAAGAGTGTAATTATGTTTCTGTAGCATTACTTGAGTTTTTGAAAAAGCTCAAAGTTACTGGTTCATTAAGATGAAAGTCATGCTCTGAACTTGAAATTGATGTAGAAGATTACTATGCACCTAGGGAACTTTGGGAAAGGATCTTTAATTGTATATGCCTGAATTGTGCTCACTAAGTGTGTGGTATTCAAAGTTAATACAGTAGGCACAATCCATGACAAGAATTCCATCCCAACCTTGCGGATAGGTTTAAATGGACCCTTTGCCAGTTGTGTCAATTCTGTGTTGAGTTCTCATTTAGATGCCAGAGTTCTAAGTGGAAAGAAAACTTTGATGAGACCCTTTAAGAATTGTTTAATGATAGTCATCAATAACAGAAGTAGTCTGTTCAATGTTCTGCCAAATGAACTCTGACAGAGCTGTGAGAAAGACAACTGGGCCTGATAAGGTGCACAGTACAGCACCTGATGAGGCTTGGAAGACATTGGGTGCATACCTTCAGCCGGACAATACATCATACATACGTCTCTATTTAGTCTGCTAACATCTAATGCTCAACAATGCTCAACCTTGGGCTATTTTAAGTCAGTATTCAGGAGATACAGCTATTTCTGCAAACTCCATGTGTTCAGGAACCAAGCGATAAATAGAGATGATGGGTTGTGATGAATAATTTCTTCTGCAGTCCTACAGAGAAACTCCAGCTGTGTGCTCACTTGAATGCATGGTGTTTGATAGCTCAAGATCTGTGCACCAGTACTACTAGAGCTAGTCAGATGATATCAATATCAGTCAACAAGGTTCCTTCTTGAGCTTGCTAACCACCCTCAGGATAACGGCAGCGTTGGAAAGATGTATGCAAATATCATGGACATCAAAGGGCATCTCCCTTAGACTCTGGGGTAATCTTGCTTCCACTTGTGGTTGGATGTCACAAGCAGCTCAGACATTCTGCTAAGACTTTAGTGACATCCGAGAGGTTTTCCACCATCATGAAAATTCCAGCGATCAGTTTCACACGTCTTGAGCATTTCCCCCCAAAAAGCTGGTAGTCCATTCTTCCTTATTTGTTTACATAGAACATGGATGTGGTGCTGTCCATTCCTGTGAGGACAGCCTAGCTCATCAGTTTTGGAAAAAATGATTGCAGATCCTCTTATAGTTTTCCATTCCAGGACAATGATGTGTAACAGCTTGTCATGGTAGCATCTGTGCCCTCTTACTTCCGAGACCTGCAGATGGACTTCCCATCCCACTATGGAAGCATCTGCTGTCATGATGTAGAAAAGTGGATTCTTTTTTGGGGTGGACAAGTGTCCACCTCAAAGCATAAGGTCACTACCTACTCTATGTCACACAAATTCATTCAAATAAACCACTGCTCAATCCCTGGTAATTTGATACAAAGCAGTCGGGCTTAAATTACAGGTAATGTGTAAAGGATTTAAGCAGTATCCAACAGGAAAATAAGGGGGACTGGCGATATGCATTTTTAGAAATTTAAGTGAAAGGGGCACGAAAAAGTACAAAGCACCAACGATTGTACATGAAAGCGGGAGACACGATTTGAGGCAGACCGTGACGGAGCCATGCTCACATACATCCAGAGGACTGACCTTGGTGAAAGTTTTACTCAGCAAGTTTGAAAGAGTTCTAAAATCCTAATCTAAAAGAGGACTGCAATTTTCTGACGAAAATGTTATCTCCCAAAGAGACAAATCCCCCCAAAAACGATAACTGCAACGGCCACAGTGGAACTGTTGGTTGAATAGCTGCACAAGTTGGTTCGGCTAAGGCTCTGGAATTTTTTACTTTCTTTTTCTACAAAACGTTTTTAAGTCCCAAAACAGAAAGTGACTGGCGTTTTTTTCTGAGATGCAGAAGCCATTCTGGGGGACGAATCTGAAATTCATTCAGATATCCTGGAAATGCAGTTGTTTTTTTGTTGTTGTAGGTCCTCTTGGACCTGAAGCAAATGTTTTCAGCAGTTTCCAAACTTTATTCTGAGCACAAGCAACCAGAGGAACTCAGGGGGGCACCTAGGGACTCTCAGGGTGCAAGGCAATGGCCACCAGCAAAGTAGTTCAATCCACGTTCTAGTTGCCACCGAACATCTGGAAACTGCAGGGAAAAGATGTCTTGCAGCTTTTTGTAAGCCTGCAACCACATAGGGGCCGCCACCCAACTGAGCCTGGAGTCCACTTCCTATTCCTGGGTAAGGGAGGGGGGGGGGGGGGGTACAGTCCTTCAAAGCTTCTTACATGTTACAGACAGCAGGCCCAGTTCTATACTGTCCTTCTGTAGGTACATAAAGTGTTTTGAGGAAAGAAGGATGAGTTTCTGGCTTTGTAGAGTACACCAGCCTGCGGAAGACTCCTGGGCACTTACTAATCAATGGGTCAATAGTTCAAAGAAGCAGACCTACCCACTTTCTCAGCAGTTCCTGTTTGCCCTATTGCAAACAATCTCACAGTGCACAACAGCCTCAAAATTCAAAAGGGAAACCCTTTTACCCTTTTGAAGAGCATGTGTGCCCACCCAGAGGTGATGGAAGGGGGATCCCCATTCCGCTCCTCTGTGGTCACTCAACTGGTTCTGGAGTAGCTTTCCTCCCACTGGGCTTGGTACCAGCCTGACTTGGGCGAAAAAAAACTGGAGCTTCCCACATGTCATCTAGCATTTGATTGAGGCAGGACAGGCCCCCTATGAAGTGGACCACATTTCTGGGCCATACCCAAACTTATCTTCTTGACAAGAGCAGAAACCACCTCCCAACTCCCAGTCCATTGTCTCTGCTCTGGGAGCAGTTTTCACGTTTCTTTCACACCTAAATCAGGCAATGCACGGTTGGGCGGGTGATGGAAAGCAAATGCAAATTAGTCTGTGGGGGTTATAGGCAGTGTGAGACGTGGCCTTTTCCCCAAACTTTTTCACCTTTTATTTCCCTTTTAAATCAGAATGCCCTCATGGTAACAACACTGTATAGGCCTTGGGTGGTGGAGAATGCCCTGTGTAGTTTAAAACTAGTGTTAAAATGCAGGTGCCTTATACCCCTAATATGGCTGCCACAGACCACTGCTGCAGCAGCGTGGTTTAGTGGGCGCATTCTAGTAGCCAGGGGCTGGCTGGAATCCTCAGGCAATGTATCCATCTTAGCCTGCCAGCCTGTCCACAGGTAGAATGGTGGAACCTCCTGGAAGCCTCTGGAACCTTCTGGGAGAGGTGAGGTGACACCAACTGCCACTACCAACTGTCAACTGGCAGTATATAAGGAAAGGGAGGGAAACTTTCCTGAGAGGAGGGACTGAGGGAAGACCTGGGGAAGTACCTACGCAGGAGGATAGGCAGTGGGGGTCAGGGCAGGGTCTTATGATGCTGGAATGACAGGGCCTAGTGTGCTGCTTTACAAGTGTTGAGGTATCCTGTTCCCCCCCCCACTGACCTAACCCCGCGGAAGGGAACCCCCAGGGACCACTTGAAGGGATTGGCTGAGAAGAACTTGGAACACCAGCCACTAATTTATCCCCCCTTCAAGGAACAAGAAACCAAGCAACTAAACCAAGGGCGCAAGAAACATCACGCCAAGAAGAAAACTAAATCCCCACAGGACTTTTGAGGAACTACCCAGGTATTGGCGCTGTGTCACTCCCTGTGCCCCTCCTGACGCCACCTGGGGTTCCTGCGCTAACCTGCCACTGCTGGGTGGCTTGACCTGTGAACTGCCTTTATTTAAAGTCAGCTACTGCTGAAAGCGCTATAGTCTATTGGTGTAAGCGCTATTGACTGCCTATATTAAGCGCTGTGCTAGTACCTCAAGTGCTTTCTTGTGTGCCCCAGAAGAGCGCTGTATTATGCCTCCAAGCGAGTGACTGGCTGGGAAATGCCGTGCCCTGTGGTAGCGCTGTGAGACGTGCTGTAGTTGACCAAGCGCTAGGCCTCTGCGCTAACTCTGGACCCAGGCGCTGGACTGTTCCAGGCTATGGTGCCAATGGATGGCTTTCCCCTGCATCTGAAGCGCTACAGTGCCTGTGTAAAGCGCTATGTTTTGTTCTTCTTAACAGCGCTAGAGACTGCGTGCCTTGAAAAGCGCCTTATCCTGTGCCCCTGAGGAGCGCTATATTTTGCCCCAGGCGCTGTCAGTATTCAGCGCTCTTCTGCCTACCATTGGGTCGCCCCAGAGCGTCGAGAAGTGCCCCTCAGGCGCGGCCTGTGCCAAGCGCTTACCTGTAGCGCCTAGCGACGTGTGGAAGTTGCCCGGGCGGCCCTCGGTGCCAGGAGAGGGCCGCCGCCACATCTGAGAGCCGTCGTCACCGCCGCAGCCCGGCCGTGGAGTGAGGAGTTTCCCCGGCGGCCCCCGGTGTGAGGAGAGGACGCCGGTACGTTTAGGAAGGCCTGCGGCGGTCCCTGAAGCTGCAAGGGAGTCGGCACCCTTGTCACGTGACGGGGGAGCGCCGCGTCTAGAGCCACGCCCCCGCCTGCTTGTCCGGCTCTTGGCTGCTGCCGCGCTGAGACTTGGCCGGCCTTGCTGTCGGAGGGGCCGGACCACCCCCCCTTCCCGAGCAGCACGGAAACCGGGAAGAAATCCCGGAGAGCTCCCTGAGGAGAGGGAGAGCCCTCCCTGAGCCCTGCCAGCGGACACCAGCCCCACGAGGCCCAGACATTGCCGGAAACCTCCGCAAGGGGCCCGATCGGCCCGAAGGTTAAGGTAATCCTCGGGGAGGAGGGCGGGAGGCCACAGAAGGCCCGTGTCCGCCCCTCCCCGGGGAAAAGTTGTTACTGGACCCCAGTGGCCCCGTTGTGCCTCCAGCACTACCTGAACTGGGCAGTGGCCCAGATTGACTGGTGGGCCCTTTAAAGTTAACCCCTGACTGGGGGACGTGACTGCTTGTTGCCTAAGGCCTGGGTTAACTTTGCCATAATGAAATACTGGGTTTGTTATTCTAAAATGTTTTCCCTTTCATGAGGAAATGCTGATCTATGAAAAAGGAAATGTTTAGTCCTGTTAGTTCTGCAATCCTGGAGGGCCTATTTGATGACATGTTAAACCCCTACAGCCAGGTATTAAAAGGTTCTGCCCCCAAACGTAGGATATGTAAATTTCTGTCTAAGGCAGTCTTGTCTGAATGCTGTTAGCTGCCTCAGAAAGTGGTTATCCTTACCTAAGGAAAGGTGGTTACTTTACCCAATGGAATGCTTGTTCATGCTCCATGGAAATGCCTATGCTGGTTCAGAGAGAGTAATTAACTGGGTGCCTTAGGTAATAGGGCGCTTAACCCTATGTGGTGAAATGTTCTGGGGTCACAAGTCATGTTTATTCCAGCCTAATGCAGGGGTTCCCATTGGCCTCTAGAGATATAAGGAAATGGTTACTCCCATTTGAGGAGAGATTTATTCCTGATTAATAGGGATAATGCACTGCTATTCCAGCCTCAGGTGTTGTAGTAGCTTAACCTAGTTAAAAGAAAGGTTGATTCTTACCTGATGAAATGGGTAATGCTGGTTAAATGAAATTTTTTACATTGAAGTCTTTTCCCTGTGTGAGGAGAGTGATAACTTTGACCTATAGTCAGTTATGATACATCATTTATCTATTTATGAGATGTTTTACTCCTAAAATGGGAGAAGAGTTATGCACAGCTAATGTTCCCTCTAATATGGTGTTACATATTTAAGGAAATGATGACTTACACTTAAGGAACCGTTTATTCCACCGTAGGGCAACTGTTAATTAACTGCCTAGTTATTTCATGTCTACTGAAATGTAGACTGAGTTTAAAAGGACAGGAACTGCCTAGGGTTGACTCCTGAAATGTTTATTCCTGGGTAAGAAACGGTTTACCCTACCTACTGAAATACATTGCTCCAATCTAGGAAAGTGTTCACTCCTACTAGGAATAACTCATAGAATGGTTTAACCTACACAAGAGGTCATTTATTTATAATGAAATGTTTTGCCTCGAGTGTTATATTTGTTGAAGCCTAAAGTTATTTATGATACATCCTTTATGCATTCATAAGTTTGACTCCTAATAGAGGAGGTGAGTTATGGCCGCTTAATTCTGAGGCTAATAAGATGTTACACATCTAATGAAATGTTTTTATTATCACTTAATGCACTGCTTACTCCGACAGCGGAGAGATGTTACTGTTATGGAGATGCTCTTCGCTTACCTGAGGAAAGGAAGATGGGTATTTAACGCAGTGTTGTATTCATGACTTTATAATGTAATTCTTACAGGTGATAAGAAGCAAGGCATAGGTCAGGCCTGTGTTTTACTAAAAATGTAGTTATCCAATATTTAATATTTATGGAATATCTAATATTTATTCAGCTGAAGTTTAATGCCAAGTGTTGACACACAGGTATCTGAAAGGAGAGCTATGAAGCTAATGTTATGATGAATTCCTAATACCCTGATCCTGCTCTATCTTAATAAAGTTGACTTGAGTTTTTACACAAGTTCACTGGAGTGGTGTCACTAATAGCGTGCCCATGTTTCTGGCTCTGTGGTTGCGTGTGCTGTATGGTCGCTTAACACATATGCTTTCTGATGCCTACCCGCTCGTGCCATGCTACCCTAGGGGACTGGTGACCCCAGTTCCAACATATTGGTGTCGAGCGGTGGGATCCAGGACCTGTGACCATGCAGCACCCTCCATTGGGACAGGGTGCACAGCAATTGGGCTACACAATTATTGTGTGTGCAAGCCTTAGGAATTGACCCCTCCACTGTCTAGCCTGTGAGTGTATCAGGGCCTGTTGGACCTCATTCTGTCGCCACATCCTAGAACCTTTTCCTGAATTATCTGAGTCCTCACCTGGCACTGGAGTGTTGTGTCAGGGGATGGGGGTGCCTGTTGGGCGGAGGGAAGAAGGAACTCCGTACCACTTTGGGGGCACGGGTAGGAGCCCACCCAGAGGGGAGAGGGGATGGGGACAGGAGGGGCAGGTCACACCCAGGGAGGCGGGCACACCAGAGAACCTTGGAAGGGGGTGTGTGTCGTCAGAGAGGTTAGAGCAGAAAAGGGAGAGAGTGAGCCTTGCAATGAAGGAAGGGAAGCTGGTGCACAGGCTTCAGCTAACAGAGACAGAGCTGAAGACCTTGAAATCATGTGTGCCAGGTACTTTCATGGTGGCAGCGTACCCGAGGTTCGGGGTTTGGACCAGTCACAGGGTGTAGAACCTGGACTGGGGTTTCAGGTGCAGGGGTTGCCTGACCTGGAGAGTGGAGTACCACTAACTATGGACCCTACCAATGTGACTTCCAGGGGTACCTATCCGGGGAGGAGGGTGCGGAACCCTGGAAGGGGGTGCAGAGGGAGGAAGGACTCTCCTCTGGCACCGGTCCAGCCACGGGGTTAAGATCCTGGGTTGGGTGGCCAGGTTCAGGGGTTGCCTGACCTGGCGGGAGGAATCTCTGTATTCAGAGTTCCTCCGGTTGTGACTCTCAGGGGTACTACTCCAGGTGGGAGGGTGCGGAACCCTGGAAGGGGGTGCAGAGGGAGGAAGGACTCTCCTCTGGCACCGGTCCAGCCACGGGGTTAAGATCCTGGGTTGGGTGGCCAGGTTCAGGGGTTGCCTGACCTGGCGGGAGGAATCTCTGTATTCAGAGTTCCCCCGGTTGTGACTCTCAGGGGTGTCCCGAGGTGCCCCAGCTGTGGTCACTGGGCCTGGAGTGTTCTTTAAGAGAACCCCAGGTTGGGAGACTAGGCAGTCCCGATGTGTCATCCAGGAGGGAGGGTGCGGAACCCTGGGAGGGGGTGCAGGGAGAGGTAGGTCTCGCCCCTGTCACCAATTCAACTTAAGGGTTTAGACCCTAGGTTGAGGAGGAGAGTGGAAAAAGGTACCACGGGCCTGAGGCGACTGCCCCCCACTCTGAGAGAGTAAGGGCCAGAGACATCTGGATTGGAGATCTGTCCTGGCCGCATCCCACTAGGAACACCAGTGAGGGTGGTTGGATTAGCGAGGATGTCATGGTGGTATTGGGTCTGCGTCCACCTTTTTCCGCCCCAAGCAGGGAAGCCCATCAAGGGAATGATCGGTCTACCCTGGCTTTTGGCTGGGGGGGAGATGTGTGAGACTTGGCCTTTTCCCCAAAATTTTTCGCCTTTTATTTCCCTTTTAAATAAGAATGCCCTCATGGTAACAACACTGTATAGGCCTTGGGTGGTGGAGAATTCCCTGTGTAGTTTAAAACTAGTGTTAAAATGCAGGTGCCTTATACCCCTAATATGGCTGCCACAGACCACTGCTGCAGCAGCGTGGTTTAGTGGGCGCATTCTAGTAGCCAGGGGCTGGCTGGAATCCTCAGGCAATGTATCCATCTTAGCCTGCCAGCCTGTCCACAGGTAGAATGGTGGAACCTCCTGGAAGCCTCTGGAACCTTCTGGGAGAGGTGAGGTGACACCAACTGCCACTACCAACTGTCAACTGGCAGTATATAAAGAAAGGGAGGGAAACTTTCCTGAGAGGAGGGACTGAGGGAAGACCTGGGGAAGTACCTACGCAGGAGGATAGGCAGTGGGGGTCAGGGCAGGGTCTTATGATGCTGGAATGACAGGGCCTAGTGTGCTGCTTTACAAGTGTTGAGGTATCCTGTTCCCCCCCCACTGACCTAACCCCGCGGAAGGGAACCCCCAGGGACCACTTGAAGGGATTGGCTGAGAAGAACTTGGAACACCAGCCACTAATTTATCCCCCCCTTCAAGGAACAAGAAACCAAGCAACTAAACCAAGGGCGCAAGAAACATCACGCCAAGAAGAAAACTAAATCCCCACAGGACTTTTGAGGAACTACCCAGGTATTGGCGCTGTGTCACTCCCTGTGCCCCTCCTGACGCCACCTGGGGTTCCTGCGCTAACCTGCCACTGCTGGGTGGCTTGACCTGTGAACTGCCTTTATTTAAAGTCAGCTACTGCTGAAAGCGCTATAGTCTATTGGTGTAAGCGCTATTGACTGCCTATATTAAGCGCTGTGCTAGTACCTCAAGTGCTTTCTTGTGTGCCCCAGAAGAGCGCTGTATTATGCCTCCAAGCGCGTGACTGGCTGGGAAATGCCGTGCCCTGTGGTAGCGCTGTGAGACCTGCTGTAGTTGACCAAGCGCTAGGCCTCTGCGCTAACTCTGGACCCAGGCGCTGGACTGTTCCAGGCTATGGTGCCAATGGATGGCTTTCCCCTGCATCTGAAGCGCTACAGTGCCTGTGTAAAGCGCTATGTTTTGTTCTTCTTAACAGCGCTAGAGACTGCGTGCCTTGAAAAGCGCCGTATCCTGTGCCCCTGAGGAGCGCTATATTTTGCCCCAGGTGCTGTCAGTATTCAGCGCCCTTCTGCCTGCCATTGGGTCGCCCCAGAGCGTCGAGAAGTGCCCCTCAGGCGCGGCCTGTGCCAAGCGCTTACCTGTAGCGCCTAGCGACGTGTGGAAGTTGCCCGGGCGGCCCTCGGTGCCAGGAGAGGGCCGCCGCCACATCTGAGAGCCGTCGTCACCGCCGCAGCCCGGCCGTGGAGTGAGGAGTTTCCCCGGCGGCCCCTGGTGTGAGGAGTGGACGCCGGTACGTTTAGGAAGGCCCGCGGCGGTCCCTGAAGCTGCAAGGGAGTCGGCACCCTTGTCACGTGACGGGGGAGCGCCGCGTCTAGAGCAGCGCCTCCGCCTGCTTGTCCGGCTCTTGACTGCTGCCGCGCTGAGACTTGGGCCGGCCTTGCTGTCGGAGGGGCCGGACCACCCCCCCCCCTCCCCGAGCAGCACGGAAGCCGGGAAGAAATCCCGGAGAGCTCCCTGAGGAGAGGGAGAGCCCTCCCAGAGCCCCGCCAGCGGACACCAGCCCCACGAGGCCCAGACATTGCCGGAAACCTCCGCAAGGGGCCCGATCGGCCCGAAGGTTAAGGTAATCCTCGGGGAGGAGGGCGGGAGGCCACAGAAGGCCCGTGTCCGCCCCTCCCCGGGGAAAAGTTGTTACTGGACCCCAGTGGCCCCGTTGTGCCTCCAGCACTACCTGAACTGGGCAGTGGCCCAGATTGACTGGTGGGCCCTTTAAAGTTAACCCCTGACTGGGGGTCGTGACTGCTTGTTGCCTAAGGCCTGGGTTAACTTTGCCATAATGAAATACTGGGTTTGTTATTCTAAAATGTTTTCCCTTTCATGAGGAAATGCTGATCTATGAAAAAGGAAATGTTTAGTCCTGTTAGTTCTGCAATCCTGGAGGGCCTATTTGATGACATGTTAAACCCCTACAGCCAGGTATTAAAAGGTTCTGCCCCCAAACGTAGGATATGTAAATTTCTGTCTAAGGCAGTGTGAAAGATCCGCGGTCCCTACCTCGTTGGAAGCGCAGAGTAGGTGGGGAAGCCACACCCCCATCCCGGGAGGAACATCGTCCCATTGTCACCGGGCTCCCTCTCTTCGCCCACAGGATCCGCAAACCCCCGAAGACCCGGAACCAGAACAGGATACCGGAAACAGAACTCCCGCCGACGACCCGGAACCCAACCAGATCGGAACCGGAAATACAACCACGGCAGTCAGCCGGGACACTAGAAAAGACGGCAGGAGCGAGGAGACAGTGTTCAGCCCAGCGGACTCGTGGCAGGAGACAGCGAACGGCGCGGAACCCCCGACGGAGAGTGGAAGGAAGGAGGAGAGCGGAGAGGAGGCGGAGACCGGAGAAGAGAACGAGGAAGAAGACCTGTGGACGGAGGATTGGTGGCGACCTCCGGAGGTGGCGGGAGAGCGGCCGTAACTCGGATGAGAGTTACGGCGGGGCACGTGAGTACACTCTATCCTTCTCCGTGTTTCCCTAGTGTAAATATTGTACCTAACTGTAAGATATTGTATATAGAGCCCCCACGAGCACTCCGCACCAGCCTTAGTACTTAGAAGTAACCTCACGAGCACTGTATTCATAGTCCCCACACTTATCCCGAACCCTCCCATCACAAACCCCTCCTGCTTGCCGAGTGATCCTATCCTTACCTGCCCTTCCCTCCTTCCCCACGTTCATTACCCGGCCATTCACTTACCGGTGACGGTGGAAGTACTCAGCAGTCCTTACTGGACGGGACTAACCCCTATACTCTCTCTTACTTATCTCCGAGGAGACCCATCGACCGGCAGTAACCTGACGACCACAGCCCAGCAGCGGACCACATCCAGGATATCCACATACCATCGAGATTCCCTCCCGGCTGGGAGCTTCTTGGCAGAACTATTCTTCCCTACGAACTCTTTATTCCGGACTTTGTATTCACTTTCCATCAATAAATCCTTGACCATAGCACACTACATCCGGCCTCCCCGCTTGTTATTCCGGCCCGCCCATCCCACAGTCTCACAGGTGGTGTCAGAAGTGGGATCAGCCGGAAGCATGGAGGCCGCCGTCAAGCAGCTAGCTGAGAGCCAAGAGCAGCTTGGCAAGATGATGGAACGCTTCCTGAAAACTGCCGAAGATGATCGTGGACAACTCCATGACGTCCTTAAGGGACAGGGGACCGCTCAGGATCAAGCCCTTGAAAAACTAACTACAGTCATGGGGCAACCAAGACCCACAACCTCCTTACCCTCCGTTGTTCTCCAGAAATACGTCTCGGGTGAAGACCCCGATTATTTCTTTACCAACTTTGAGCGTCTGGCTCAAGCCGCAGCATGGCCTGAAGATCGCTGGGGCCACTATCTAGGTCCCCTCTTGACTGGTGAACTGCAGGCAGCATATCAGCAGGCCAATATCCAGGGTCAGACTCCCTACCAGGACATCAAAACATGTATTCTCGAGAGGCTGGGAATAGACGACGAAACCTACAGGGTACGTCTGAGACAGGCGAAGGAGGGACCCCAAGAAACGCCCCGGGCTCTCGCATTCCGAATACAGGACCTGGCAAACCGGTGGTTGAAACCCGCCACAGCCACCAAAGACCAGATTCTCGCAAAAATATATCTAGAACAGTATCTGGCCTCCCTACACCCGGCCACACAAAAATGGGTGAGACAACACGCCCGCCTGACTTTGGACAGTGCAGTGGAGATAGCCAGTGCTTTTAGCAGAGCCCAAGAGTCGCAACGGGTCCGAGAGGAACCACATCCACGAATTCCTCATGGAAGCCACACTCGTCCCCAAAGACCCCCACTGACGGCCAGAAGACCAGATCCTACTCCCTTGATGCCCTACCCCGTCATGCCTCGTCCTACCCCACCTGGTCCTCAGTGCTATCACTGCGGAGGGTATGGCCACATAGCTCGGGTGTGTCCCCAAAAAGAGGAACCGATGGACATTGGAATGGCCCGAAATTACGTTTGCCTGACTAACGAAGTAACCCCTCCGCCGTTCCGATGTCCCGTGAGAATAGAGGGACACCGGATGATGGCATTGGCCGACACGGGGTGTAGACATAGCGTCCTCCGACCCCAGGAACTGCCCCACCCCATTGGGCCTCTGACCGGAACAGTAGCGATCAAGTGTGTCCACGGAGACACTCGGAGTTACCCGACCGCCCAAGTGCGGGTACAACAACAGGCAGATGGAGGCAGAATGTTAACCGTCGGGTTGGTCCCTCACCTTCCTGAACAAGTCATACTAGGAAGCGACTACAGTGGTCTTCCCCACCTCCTGAAAGACACTACGGACTCCCTAAAGAGGTGGTGGGCAGAGGCCCCGTTTCCCCAGGATTTCCCCGCAGCCGAATCACCCCCAAAACCAGAGAAGTCCAAGAAACAAAAGAAGAGGGAGAAAAGGACCTTTACTGGCGCTTATCCGGCTCAGGTCGAGGCCCATCCTTGGGAAACCGACCGCGAATTCAGAGCCACCCAGCAAGAAGACCCCGTATTGCAGGAAGCCTGGAATCGTGCCCTGGACAATGAGGATCCACTACACGTAGGTCCTTACTTTTTTCGAAAAAATGGCCTCCTCTATAGAAAAGGCGGACCACAGCTACCGGCCCAGTTGGTTATCCCAGGGTTGTTTCGGGACAAAGTCCTATATCTGGCCCACAGTCACTTGCTAGGTGGCCACTTCAGTGACGAAAAGACTGGCCACACTATCTTGGAAAAGTTCTACTGGCCGGGCGTACACGGTCAAATAAAGCAGTACTGTAGGGAGTGCCCAGTCTGCCAAAAAAACAGTCGTTACCGGCCCCCTCGAGTCCCGCTCCAGCCCCTTCCCCTTATTGATGTGCCTTTTTCCCGAGTTGGGATGGATCTGATAGGACCCATGTTGCCCTCTAGAACGGGGTGTAGATATGCCCTAGTATTGGTAGATTATGCCACCCGGTTCCCAGAGGCCGTCCCGTTGAAACACCCCACTACCCAAAATATCGCTAAAGCTCTTATCTCCATCTTTAGTAGAGTAGGGTTTCCTAGGGAGATCTTAACAGATCAAGGTACGCCTTTTGTGTCCTCCCTCATGCGTCAAGTCTGTGCCCAGCTAGGTATTAAACAGATACGAACCTCGGCGTATCACCCACAGACCGATGGGTTGGTAGAGCGCTATAACGCCACCCTAAAGACCACGCTAAAAAAACTGTTAGGCCTTGAGAGTAAAAGGTGGGAGGAGATGCTTCCTCTAGCTCTTTTTGCGATCCGGTGTAAGGTGCAAAGTAGCACCGGGTATTCACCCTATGAATTATTGTTTGGCCGAGCCCCCAGGACCCTACTGGACATGGCCCGCGAGGCCTGGGAAGCTGAACCCGACCGAACCCGGCCTCTCCCGGAATATGTGGATAATCTTCGAACCCATTTAACCCAAATCCGAGAAATAGTGAGACAAAACATGGTAGCCGCGCAGGTATCTCAGACCCAACAGTACAACAAGGGGACCAAGGCCCGTACATTTAACGCTGGAGACCTGGTATTGTTGCTTCTACCCTCCTCCGACCATAAACTATTGGGACAGTGGCAGGGCCCCTTTCCTATCCTAAGACAGGTGACCCCTGTTACCTATGAGCTTGATATTGATGCCACCAGAGGGGTCACCCAAATATATCATGTTAACCTATTAAAGAAATGGGTGGGACCCCTCCCTGTAATGACAACCAATCCCTCTCTACCCTTTGAGAGCTGTATCGATCCTGACCTCCCGGAAAAGGACAAACAGAACCTGAGACAGGCCTTGTCCTCTGTACAAACAGTTTTTTCCTCCATGCCCGGGCACTCCACCATTGTGGAACACGCCATTCACACTGAAGCAGGGAAAACAGTGCGACAGAGACCCTATCGGATCCCTGAAGCGCGAAGGGCGGTCATAAAGGACGAAACGACCCAGATGTTAAGGATGGGTATAATCGAACCCTCCTGCAGCAGTTGGAATTCCCCAATCGTTCTCGTTCCTAAACCTGATGGTTCTACTCGTTTCTGTATAGACTTCCGGGAGGTGAATAAAATCTCTGCCTTTGATTCATACCCCCTACCTCGAGTGGACGAGATGGTGGAGCGTATCGGCAAAGCCAAGTACATCAGTACCCTAGACTTGTGCAAAGGGTACTGGCAGATCCCTTTAAAAACGGAGGACAGACCGAAAACGGCCTTCTCAACCCCTGAGGGTCTGTTCCAGTTCAGGGTAATGCCCTTCGGGCTCCACGGGGCCCCGGCTACCTTCCAAAGGGCCATGAACCTGGTCTTACGACCCCATACCAGCTATGCCGGGGCCTACCTCGATGACATAGTCATTCATAGTGACAGCTGGGAACAACACCTCCAACACTTGCAGGCGGTAGTACAATCCCTGGGTAAACACGGTTTTACCATCAACCCTGCTAAAACCACCTTGGCGGCCCAAAGTGTGAAGTATCTGGGGTATCTATTGGGCGAGGGGGTCATTCGCCCTCAACACAATAAAATACAGGCTATTCACTCCATACCCTTCCCTCATACCAAGAAGGAACTCCGAGCATTCCTCGGGTTGCTGGGGTATTACCGGAGGTTTATCCCCAACTTCTCCCAAATGGCTGCCCCCTTGACCGACCTCTTGAGAAAAGCCTCCAGAACCGAAGAGAAGCTGCAGCAGCCCTCTCCCCAATTGCTGAAAGCCTTCGATCTCCTTAAACAGTCCCTGTTGTCTGAACCCGTGTTAGTCAGTCCTGACTATTCCCGTCCCTTTATCCTGCAAACAGACGCCTCCGACCAGGGTTTGGGGGCTGTCCTGTCCCAACAAGATGAAAGAGGGGTCGAAAGACCAATACTGTACCTCAGCCGAAAACTCTTTCCGCGAGAACAAAATTACGCTGTGGTAGAAAAAGAGGCTCTAGCGATTAAGTGGGCAGTAGACAGTCTCCGATACTATCTGGAGGGTCGGGAGTTCCTCCTGTATACGGACCATGCCCCACTGGAGTGGATGTCCCGGAACCGCGGCCACAACGACAGAGTACTCAGGTGGTTCCTGTCCCTACAACCCTTTCGGTTCAAGACACTACACCGGAAGGGACTAGATCAAGGCAATGCAGATTACCTCTCACGTTATCCCACTACTGATACCCCTACTAGTAGGACAGCTAGGGAAAGGGGATGTGAAAGATCCGCGGTCCCTACCTCGTTGGAAGCGCAGAGTAGGTGGGGAAGCCACACCCCCATCCCGGGAGGAACATCGTCCCATTGTCACCGGGCTCCCTCTCTTCGCCCACAGGATCCGCAAACCCCCGAAGACCCGGAACCAGAACAGGATACCGGAAACAGAACTCCCACCGACGACCCGGAACCCAACCAGACCGGAACCGGAAATACAACCACGGCAGTCAGCCGGGACACTAGAAAAGACGGCAGGAGCGAGGAGACAGTGTTCAGCCCAGCGGACTCGTGGCAGGAGACAGCGAACGGCGCGGAACCCCCGACGGAGAGTGGAAGGAAGGAGGAGAGCGGAGAGGAGGCGGAGACCGGAGAAGAGAACGAGGAAGAAGACCTGTGGACGGAGGATTGGTGGCGACCTCCGGAGGTGGCGGGAGAGCGGCCGTAACTCGGATGAGAGTTACGGCGGGGCACGTGAGTACACTCTATCCTTCTCCGTGTTTCCCTAGTGTAAATATTGTACCTAACTGTAAGATATTGTATATAGAGCCCCCACGAGCACTCCGCACCAGCCTTAGTACTTAGAAGTAACCTCACGAGCACTGTATTCATAGTCCCCACACTTATCCCGAACCCTCCCATCACAAACCCCTCCTGCTTGCCGAGTGATCCTATCCTTACCTGCCCTTCCCTCCTTCCCCACGTTCATTACCCGGCCATTCACTTACCGGTGACGGTGGAAGTACTCAGCAGTCCTTACTGGACGGGACTAACCCCTATACTCTCTCTTACTTATCTCCGAGGAGACCCATCGACCGGCAGTAACCTGACGACCACAGCCCAGCAGCGGACCACATCCAGGATATCCACATACCATCGAGATTCCCTCCCGGCTGGGAGCTTCTTGGCAGAACTATTCTTCCCTACGAACTCTTTATTCCGGACTTTGTATTCACTTTCCATCAATAAATCCTTGACCATAGCACACTACATCCGGCCTCCCCGCTTGTTATTCCGGCCCGCCCATCCCACAGTCTCACAGGCAGTCTTGTCTGAATGCTGTTAGCTGCCTCAGAAAGTGGTTATCCTTACCTAAGGAAAGGTGGTTACTTTACCCAATGGAATGCTTGTTCATGCTCCATGGAAATGCCTATGCTGGTTCAGAGAGAGTAATTAACTGGGTGCCTTAGGTAATAGGGCGCTTAACCCTATGTGGTGAAATGTTCTGGGGTCACATGTCATGTTTATTCCAGCCTAATGCAGGGGTTCCCATTGGCCTCTAGAGATATAAGGAAATGGTTACTCCCATTTGAGGAGAGATTTATTCCTGATTAATAGGGATAATGCACTGCTATTCCAGCCTCAGGTGCTGTAGTAGCTTAACCTAGTTAAAAGAAAGGTTGATTCTTACCTGATGAAATGGGTAATGCTGGTTAAATGAAATGTTTTACATTAAAGTCTTTTCCCTGTGTGAGGAGAGTGATAACGTTGACCTATAGTCAGTTATGATACATCATTTATCTATTTATGAGATGTTTTACTCCTAAAATGGGAGAAGAGTTATGCACAGCTAATGTTCCCTCTAATATGGTGTTACATATTTAAGGAAATGATGACTTACACTTAAGGAACCGTTTATTCCACCAAAGGGCAACTGTTAATTAACTGCCTAGTTATTTCATGTCTACTGAAATGTAGACAGTTTAAAAGGACAGGAACTGCCTAGGGTTGACTCCTGAAATGTTTATTCCTGGGTAAGAAACGGTTTACCTTACCTACTGAAATACATTGCTCCAATCTAGGAAAGTGTTCACTCCTACTAGGAATAACTCATAGAATGGTTTAACCTACACAAGAGGTCATTTATTTATAAGGAAATGTTTTGCCTCTTGAGTGTTATATTTGTTGAAGCCTAAAGTTATTTATGATACATCCTTTATACATTCATAAGTTTGACTCCTAATAGAGGAGGTGAGTTATGGCCGCTTAATTCTGAGGCGAATAAGATGTTACACATCTAATGAAATGTTTTTATTATCACTTAATGCACTGCTTACTCCGACAGCGGAGAGATGTTACTGTTATGGAGATGCTCTTCGCTTACCTGAGGAAAGGAAGATGGGTATTTAACGCAGTGTTGTATTCATGACTTTATAATGTAATTCTTACAGGTGATAAGAAGCAAGGCATAGGTCAGGCCTGTGTTTTACTAAAAATGTAGTTATCCAATATTTAATATTTATGGAATATCTAATATTTATTCAGCTGAAGTTTAATGCCAAGTGTTGACACACAGGTATCTGAAAGGAGAGCTATGAAGCTAATGTTATGATGAATTCCTAATACCCTGATCCTGCTCTATCTTAATAAAGTTGACTTGAGTTTTTACACAAGTTCACTGGAGTGGTGTCACTAATTGCGTGCCCATGTTTCTGGCTCTGTGGTTGCGTGTGCTGTATGGTCGCTTAACACATATGCTTTCTGATGCCTACCCGCTCGTGCCATGCTACCCTAGGGGACTGGTGACCCCAGTTCCAATAGGCAGACTACAAGTTAGAATTCCCAGATATTTAATAAAAACCTACTTTACTAATAGATTGAATTTTTATTGTTACCTTGTACAGGATTAAAGTTCTAGATTAAAGAGTATAATCTATTCTTTGACTTTTCCTGTGAACCTATGAACGCCATCATGCCTAGTAAAAATTTGAATAGGTGAAGACTGAGGAGGTATGACCTTTTGAGGGTATGGTTGGTGATAGTAAACCACTGCTGTTGCAGGGTAGAGAAAGATAAGGTTGGAATCCCAGTGAAAGGAAGACCAGATTCTCTGTGAAACTCACAAAAGTGTGTTTGGAATCTGTATTGCAGCATCCTTAATGACCTAGCAGTATCAATGTAAACATTAATAGACAGCAATGCCTCGTCTTCATGGCGACAATTAAAGGTCCCCCATCAAAGGTAATATTCAGAATGTGATTCAGAACTTTAAACCAAAACAAACACATATTAACTCTTCTTGGCACCTCAGGGACTCCCCCCCCCCCCCCCCCCCATTTTCCAGCTGTTGACAGCTTGTAGTTGCAATCCATAGAAGTATCAATTAAAGCCGGCAGGGCTCTGTCACCCTCCCTCAGAATAACCTTTGTCTCATCTCTCACAGCATAAGATCAATATATGGCACAATGTCCCAACGTTTGCCTATCATATCAACCCATAACAGCTAATATATTTATTGCCTTAATAGATGTCGACACCCTTTTGATAAAATGGTCCATCTTGCTCCCCTTTCAGTTCAGTGGTGGAGTACATAAGGATGTTGAATTACATGAGCTACAAGGAGCCACTTGATTTACGACTGAGTTTGCTGTGGGTTGGCTAATCAAACAAACCAGCATATTGTTAGGTGCCTTGTATTTTTTTTCTTTTACATCAAGTCTTTGTACATAGTGAGTTCTGATCTCGGCATGTACACTGCATGATGATTAGTCCTTTCTGCCAAATGTGGTCTATGATAGATATACTTTTTTAGAGCTCTAACTGCCAGCTCTTTAAAAATCAAACAGAATCTGCAACAGCAGGTCCTGAGGCTGAGGGACCAACAGATCGATCTACAAGCCCATGCCGAGGACCTTGAAAATAGGTCCAGGCGGAACAACATCAGGGTCCGAGGTGTTCCATCCAACGAAGAGGGTGAAGACGCGGCCGCCTACTTAGGAGCCCTGTTCCGTGAGATACTAGGAGAGTCCGAAGATTTCCCGATTCGGATCGACAGAGCACAGAGTTGGCCGGCCTCGCAGGGCTTCGGCGCCTCCTCCGGACATTTTGGCCTTCTTACCAGATTTCCCCTTGAAGGAGCGGATTCTCCGTGAGGCGCAGCGGCAGCAGCCTTTCCGCTTCAGAGACCACCCGGTGGCTCTCTATCAGGACCTGTCCGCGATAACATTGCAGAAACGGAAGGCCTTTAAGATTGCCATGGACTTCCTAAGGGAACATGACACGCAGTACTCGTGGGGGCATCCCTTCCGCCTGATTTTTCGATGGAATGGAACTTTGCACCAGCTCCGGTCCCTCCAAGATGTATGCGGGGTGCTAGGAATCACAGCATCGGACACGGACACCCCGGCGCCTCGCCGCAGGCGGAGCACGCGAGATGGCTGGCAACTGGTCAGGGAGCGACGATCCCCGCCGCCCGCGAGGCCCGACTCGTCTACAATTCGAGCAGAAATGTCTAGCGCCATACAGGAGGCCTCCAGGACTACGGCGAATGGCGATGTGGCCTTGACGGCCTGAACTTGCTCCGGGGGGAGTCTACAGTAGCCTATCTTCATCGCAGGTGCGGGGGTTCCGGGGGTGGGGGGTGGGGGGGGTGCTGGTGGTGGTGGCTGGACGTCCACTAGAACGACTTTCCACGGCCTGGTCCGTTTAAGGACCAGACTGGGACAATGATGCATTTTGAATGGTTTGGGGAGAGAGGGGTGGGTAGGGGAGTTGGATGGGCAAGTTCGGGGTTTGGGGGTTCACTGGGAGGCGGGGGAGGAGGGGGGAGTGTGGGGTTGGGAGTGTGGGGTTCCGGGGGAGGGGGGGTTCACACAGTTGGGGGTTTTGGGGCTCGGGGACTGTACTGTGCTGCGGGGTGGTTTGCTTTCACTGTGCGCTGGTGCCGCTTGCTGTGGCCTTTGAGTTTTGTCCGGTGGGCGTTGCCCGCCTTGGTGTGCGTTTCTGGTATTCCCCTCACTGATGGCCCTAAAGATTGTTACCTTAAATGTGAAGGGGCTGAATAACCCGGTTAAACGATGGGCTGTACTGTCCCTCCTGGAGGACTCGCAGGCAGACATTTGTCTTCTGCAGGAGACCCATCTGCTGGCTAAAGACTGTCACAGGCTGCGGACCCCAAAGTTCCCCACGCAGCTTTTCTCTTCCTGCGCTTTCAAGACAGCAGGGGTAGCGCTCATGATCTCTAGGAGGTTCAAGGGGGGAGGTTTTGCAAAAGGTAGCGGAACAGAAGGGGAGGCTCTTGGCGTATAGAATCAAGGCGGGAGGTTTAGTGTTTACTATAGGCTCCATATATAGCCCCAATGACCATCAGGATCAGTTTCTACACAGGGCACTAGAAGACGTGACGTCCACTCCTGATAGACACATTGTGATTGGGAGGGACTTGAATGTGGTCTTTGATGCATCCTTGGACAGGTCGGTGCAGAGGGGCCTACAATCGGGGGAGCTTTCGGGATCGGTTCGTACCCGTTTGGAGGAGCTTGATATGCAAGACATGTGGCGCCGCCTCCACTCCGCGACCCGTGCATACTCCTATTATTCCCTCGCCCACAAATCATATGCAAGGTTGGATCATCTCTTGGTGACGGGCCCGATGTACGAACTGGCCTCGAGCGCCAACATGGGGGTCCTATCTCTCTCAGATCATGCCCCGGTGGAAGGCACTTTCCGACTGCCTTCGGTGTTTCCCTCGAGAGGGGTCTGGCGCCTCAGGGACACTTTGCTGCATAAGCAATCGGTGGTGAAACAGATCCGTGAATCCATAGCGGAATTTCAACGTATTAATGACAACGACGACACCACCCGTGCGACGCAATGGGCCGCCTTGAAGGCTGTGCTCCGTGGTGAGTTTATTGCCATCTCCTCGGCGGAGAACAAAGATCGCCAGCTTAAGAAGGACGAACTTACCCGCCAGGTGCGGGAGCTAGAGCAGGTGCATCAACGGACGGGTACCCCCCCGTGTCTGGAAGCAACTGAAGGCCGCCAGGAAACTCCTGTCCGCGCTTGACATGGACAGAGCGGAGTACGCAGTACTTCGCCTGAAACATAAGTACTACACCGGCGGAGACAGGTGCGGCCGGCTTCTGGCGCACAAACTCAGGGTACAGCACCAACAGCACCGGGTGAAGGAACTAGCGGTCCCCGCTGGAGGGACGGTCACTGAGGATGGACGTATCGCAGAAGTTTCCCGGGGTTACTACGCTGATCTCTACGCCGGCGTTCCCCCCTCAGCGCGCGCTGAAGCAGAGTCGGTGTCGCTCCCGTCCCCGAAGCCGGATCAGGCCCAACATCTTGAGCGGGAGATTCGGATTGAGGAGGTGATCACGGCGATCTCCCGACTCAAAAACGGGAAGGCCCCGGGACCTGACGGCTTTATCCCTCTCTTCTATAAGACCTTTTGTCAGGATCTCGCACCATTTTTGACGTGCCTATTTAACACGTTCTCTGAGCCGGGCACTATCCCCTCGGAATTCCTTCAGGCCACGGTATCGGTGATTCCGAAACCGGGCAAGGATCGGACTGCTTGCGGGTCCTACCGACCGATTTCACTTTTGAACACAGACCTGAAGATTTTCATCAGTATCCTAGCGGCTCGTCTGGCACTCCACCTCCCGGGCATGGTTGACCCGGATCAGGCCGGGTTTGTACCGGGCCGGCAGACTGTCGACAACACTAAGAGGGTGACCCATATACTGGAGAAGGCCTCGCGGATACCTGGGGAACGTATGCTCCTCTCCATTGACGCGGAGAAGGCGTTTGATAGAGTGCATTGGCCCTATTTGGAGAAGGTCTTGGGCAAATTTGGCATAGGCGAGAAGTTCAGGCACATGGTGTTCAATTGCTATCGATTCCCATCCGCGGTGGTGAGGGTGAACGGGTGCAGCTCTCAGCACTTCCCAATTGAGCGGGGCACCAGACAAGGGTGCCCACTGTCACCATTGCTTTTTGCTCTTTATATGGAGCCGTTCGCACAAAGAGTTCGCCAGAACCCCAACGTCATAGGTGTCCGTATGGGGGAATTCCATCACGCCCTAAGTCTCTACGCGGACGACGTGATATTGACGCTCGATGATCCTCGGAGGTCATTGCCTGCGTGTATCGCAGAACTGGAAACCTTTGCGAGCGTGGTGGGTTTCAAGGTGAACCTTGGGAAGTCGGCGGCCCTTGACATTTCGCTGTCCAGCACCACCAGGACTGACTTGCAGAGGCTCTTTCCTCTGAGCTGGTCTAAGGACCGGGTACCCTATTTGGGGATTCTTTTAGCACCCTCTCTCCCTGCTATGATCACGGCCAACTATACAGCTTTAAGTGTGAAGATCAAAGAGGAACTGGCCCGCTGGGACAGGGGCACGTTGTCGTTGCTGGGAAGAGTGGCCGCGGTGAAAATGACCCTCCTGCCACAAGTCCTGTACCTATTTCGAGCTCTCCCGCTGCAACCCCCCAAGGGATGGCTAGTGCAGACTCAGTCTGCTATCACACGTTTTGTATGGCAGGGCCGTAAGCCTAGGATCAAGAGAACCATTGCCACGCTGGCGCCTGAGTCTGGTGGCCTTGGGATACCAGACCTGCATAAGTACTTTCAAGCTGCTCAACTGCGCTACTTAGTGGAGTGGAGCCGGTGGGAATCGGACAAACACTGGTTGTTTCAGGACCAGGCGGTGGCGGGCAGGACGCTGCAGGAGGTGCCCTTCCTGCGGAGGGCCCACCGCCCCCCCAACCTCTATGCGTCCTTTGTAACACGGGTCCCGCTCCGTGTGTGGGACTCCGTGTCCACCAGGCATGACCTTACTACTTTTCCCTCTCCTTTCACGCCAATAGTTGGTAACCTGGACTTTGGCCCAGGTATGGAGTCCGGAGCCTATGAACTCTGGCGAGCGGCCCGCTGCTCCGCCTTATTTCATATGTATGGCCCGGAGGGTGTGGTTTCCTTCCAGGACTTGCGGCGGGACTACGGCCTTCCCGAGACGGAACGCATGCGATATATGCAGGCGCGCCACTGGGCGCTACAGCCGCAGGTGCGAGCAACGGCGGACCGGAAACTCACGGCATATGAGCGTTGGCTAGTAACTCGCTCATCGGACGCCAAGCTTATTTCAGACCTTTACAAGATGTTGCAACCTCCCCCCTTTCACATCTACAACCCGGGATGGAGCGGTGGGAACGAGAACTTGGATGAGCGTTGAGCCACACTGATTGAGACCACATTTCTTACCGGCCCGACACTCTGCCTACCACACTGGGCTCACGGAGACTTTCACTAAAATTACGACTTATTGGTATCGCACCCCCGAGAAATTACATGAAATGGACCACTCAATACCCAAGACATGCTGGCGCAACTGCGGCCAGACTGGCACACTCACTCATATACTATGGGACTGTCCCCTGCTGACTCCTTACTGGGAGGAGGTACTGAATGAGATTGACCAGTGCTTTGGGATTGAATTACCCCGCTTCCCCGCCTATGTTCTACTGGGCTTGCCAAATGGTTTAATGTACCCACTAAGGTCTAAGAGAGGTAGACAGATAGCGATAGCCCTGGGATCGGCAGTACAGAACATACTCATACACTGGCGCACTACCACACTTCCTACTGTTGTTGGCTGGCTACATAGACTGTGGCATGTCCTGGGCATGGAAAAGCTGTCCCTGGTGGTGGCGGGGGAGGTGGACACTTTTGAAGAGCTGTGGGCGCCATTCCACACATTGTTAAGATCGGAATTCAAGGAAATCACTTGCCCTAGGTATCTCAGATTGTTACGGCTGACGCCGCCGCCAGATCCGCCAGACTGAACTGGCCAAGTAGGCAGTTGGAGGGAGGGATGGATACCAAGCTGCCACAGTGAGAAGGCGGAAGGTTGACGGCACAGTAAAGGGGGTTGGGGGGGGGGGGGGAGTTGGGGGGTTGAGGGGGGAAGTTGGCCGGGGGGGGGGGGGGGGGGGGGGGGGAGGGGGGGGTTGTCTTTTTTCCTTTCTTTTGTTTTGATCCCACCCACAGGTGCGCTAGCCGTGAGACTTTGGCACGAACGTGCCCACCCCACTGAACGAACTGCCTTCACGCATCTGTTGAATTGTACACACTGATTTGGGGGTGCACCTGTGGTTATTTGTCTGTAATGTTGTCCCCTTTTCTTTTCCTACTGCAATAAAATACTTTAAACCTAAAGAGCCAGTGACTATGTGGATGGTCAGTGGAGATTTGCACTGCGGAGCCGGAGGTACAGGTTGCTGTGGCACCTGGGATGCCGGTTGTTGAGGCACACAGTGAAATAACGTAGGTTGTGATGGCTGCATGAACATCTTGGATAGTATTCTGCTTTCATATAGCGGAGGCCATTATGAAGGTGCACTGGCACAGAAAAAGATTGCATCACCTTGATAGGTTGTTTCCTGGTAATATTCATCACAGTGGAAGTAATAACCAGGACCATAACCCACTGCTTTTGTTCATCGTCATAGAAAGGGTGACGAGAATCATTTGCATCTTGATGCCTAGGCATGTCCGGTTTGGTCTTGGTCTTCCATTGGTTCTCTTCATTTATGTTTTGGCATGTCATGCAAAGTGCATCTGGCAAGTTGCTGAGCCAAAAAGAACCTACATCCAGAGATTCATCCTCAGTCTTTAGGACATTAGGTGGCGAAAGTATATTGCTGGATGGAGTGGCTGCAGGCAAAATGGATCTCTTTTTTGGCCTTTGCAAGTGTTTCTGTGCCGTTTAAGGATTTACATTTGGTGGTGATGTTGTAAAGGGTACGGTCATCAACTGTGCTTTTTTTGATGAGGACATTGTCAAAGATTGCTTCGTCGACAATGTTTTATTTATAGCTAAGTTATCTGAAGCAGTATTTGTCAATAAGGTTCTAGGTGATGCTGCAGTTTGTTCAGATTGGAACGCCCAAGGGAAGGCACTGGAGGTATAAGGAGGAGCACTGACTGCGGCAGTCAAAGGAGACCTCCTCTGGTTGAGAATTATAGAAGACCTGACCAGCTTCTTGTAAGACATTTTAGAGGTTTTGCATGGGGGACTGGCAGATGTAGACTGAAGTTCCTAGGTAAAAGCCCTTTGCCCCAATTTAGTCTTTGTGTCTTTTCTGATGTTGTAGAGTGAGAATACACGTCCTCTGAAGATATGTATAGAACATCAAGTGAAGACTTGTTCAGCAGCTTTCTCAAAAGCAGCCACTCTTTCATTTAAAGTTGTGGCAGAGAATGGTCAAAAGACATAACAATCGTCTGACTTATGATTAGCATACATGCAATAGACAGTCCTTGTGGTCACTATCAACAAAGTATTTTTTCCCCACAGGAAGTACATGGACCGAACACAATTTTCTTAGGAGAATGTGCCATAATTCTATAAAATTCTCATTTCGCTGACCCAAAGTCTAAAGGTAATCAAACACACTGTGCTGGAAAAGATGGCAAAATCCTATGGATGTAACGAAAAAAGATTCTAATCTAAAGAGAAGATAGAGCAGAACCTAGAAGGATTCCATTCAACAGGACGTGTGGTAGAAACCTGAAGTACAGTGGCTTCAAGGGGAACGTTGGGTGCAAAGTACTTCCTTCTGATTTGCGGAGGCTGCATCTTTTTCGGAGGCCAGTAGGTTACTAAAGAGAATGTTTCAGGCCTAAAAGGTCTTGTTTGAGGAACACTGCTAATTTATACTTTATCGAAGGACACCCACCTCAGTGACTGAGAATGAATCAAGCATGTAAATGCAAGAAAGTTCCAATGCTGGAGAAACAGGTGAAGATCACATGAGTCGTTTAACAAGTGTTTTACTCAATGACCTTGGATGGATTACCTCAGCTATTACTCCAGGTTTCATCTGTCATCTCTGCTTCAGCTGGCTGAGAGAAATTTGCTTCTTATAATTCCAACTGTCTACTGCTGCATTATTATACAAGCCTCCATTAGGTTTTTCAGTCAACCTCTTCTAATCTGTCAGATTGTCAATGCAGCATCTCTGCAAACATGGTCTGCATTTGCTCAAGTATTTCAGCACCTTTTTGTACTTTAACCTTGGAGGCCTGAAGTCAGGTACAAGGTGGAACATTCATTTAGTGTCAAAATAAAAGACTATAAATCATCTGATGGAAATTAGTCAAACACATACAAATGTTGTGGGGAGAAGCGAAGAAGAGAGAGAAACACCTTCACTATGCAAAATGAAGTTTGTGGTTTATAAAAAGAAAAAACATCCCTAGTAGAATTACTGTGAATGGGCAAAAAAGATGCAGGTTTGGAAAAGTCCTGCAGAAACTCTTGGTGAAGAATGAATAAAGGCTGAAAGATGTGAGGATAAGGGGCACCTGGATTCCCAAAGCCCACTGCATAATGTTTAAACACACAGCAAAGTCTGTGGTGCCTGCCTGCAATGGAGGCAATTCTCAAATATAGTTGGGAAAGGGGGAGGGAAGGAGGGGCGGATCAACATTGTACGTACCAGGAGAATGTTAAGAAGATTATACTTGGATTCTGGGTTGCACAGGTGGTTTGGCATTTGTTGGGAAGCAGAGGAGCAACTGCCTAGATGCTCTTTCCTGAGCACTTTCTCGGGTTCCCTGCATAAGAGTAGGTGTGCTTTATAAATACTCTGTACTGTGCAGTTCACAGCAGTCCCCAACCTAGGCCGCCCATTTCCTGGTGCAAGCTACGTTGGAGCTGTAGGGGCAAACTAACTTTCTTTCACCGTTTGTGCTATTGTTACTGTCAAGTGTTTTATCGTGCAACTCACCCAACCCATAGGTATCCGCACTCTGCTTTTTAAATCCCATTTCTGGTATCTATCGCCTTGTTTTCAGCACAGAAATTCCCTAGTCGCCTCCTCGGCTGTCCGGTTTAGGGACGTGTTTAGGGGCCGTCTTCTGACACGCTCTTGCACACTTCAGCAGGCTGCCTGTCTCTCAGTCCTTTACCACTTGGACCCTCCTCCTTGCTGCGCGCGCACCCTCCTGGAGCAGCCGGGACAAGTTGGCGCAAGATAGAAAAGAAAAAAGCATTGGCATAGCCAATAGGTCTCACCTTGGGGACCTTATAAGTGTTTAGCCATGCAACAGTTAGTGTTGTTGCACCAAGGATATTGTGCTGCATAACTAAATACTTATAAGGTCCAGAAGCGAGACCTATTAGCTATGCCAATGCTGGTTATCAAATGGATTCTGGGTTTATATTTTTCTTGTGCCACAACATGCAGCAAGATGTTCACCGATTGTTCTGTATGATGAACTGTTTTCAAAGAATTTGATGGAAGGAAGAGTTTTGCTACTTTCAAAGTTCTTCCTGCTTTCACACTGTATCATATTAATACACATTGAGCTCTTGTTTTTGTAACTAATTTGTTCTAACATCTCCGGCTGATATTAGATTATAAGGAGAGATTCAATATTCATGTAGTGGGCTGGTGCTAAAACGGTATGGTTATTAGACGTTTAAACAAATACAAATTATGATTTGTCGGGATACTGATCACACTAAGCTGGCTTAGCACTTTTTAGGTCTCGCCTGAGTCAGCGCATGAGCTGCTCTGGCGAGACTTTTAGTGAGTGGGGCTTATGAAAATGCTACCCCACTTGTGGCGGTCTAGAGCTTGCAGTTACGCGCACAAGCACGCGCGCCTTGCTCCTCCTCTCAGTCTTGTGCAACGCTCCTCCCCCCTCACCCTCCACAGAGTGCGTCTAGGGGCAGAGCGCCTCACGTCTTTTTGTTGTCCGTTTACTTTGTATTCATCCTTAGTGGCGTCCGCTGCGCATCATCACACAGCATGGCTGCTGCACGCCTTTTATTTTTTTCAGTACAATGAACGCAGCCTCTTCCACCTTTAACACTGAAGGTCTCTCCCCATGCCCTTTGTTAGAGTTGCTGCCTCAAAATCCCTAGTGGCCATGGCGAAAACAAGGCTCCTTAAAATGGCTTCTGATTGCTGCAGCAGAACAAGCAGTTTCATGTTATATTTTCAGCAATGGACTTTTACCACTTCTGATGCACATGCAAAAGAACATGCAGTCAAATTTCCACTGTGATTACAGGTAAATTTAAAATGCGGAGTGATATTGGCGGTGCTATGTTCTTTCCATCTAGTTATTTCGGTAGAGACTGCTGCTGGCAGTACTGTGGGGACCTTCTTTCCATCCTCCGTCTATTGCTCTGTTTCCTTCTTACCATCCCCATGACCGAGAAAAAAGATGGCAAGCCTGCTGCCAGCCGCGCATGGTTGTGTGCTAGCTCCGCCTGACCGACCGAACACTGACTGGGTCTGTGAGCTCCTCATCGACTGAAAGCTCTTCCTCCCGCCACCTAATGCTTTCACTCCTCGCCTAGGCGAGTGTGTCCGTCACCTAGGTCAGACAACATTCTGAAGTTTTACCAAAAGAAAAACTATTTGCAGTTCATGTCTAGAAATATCTTCCTGCCACCACGTTTTGAAGCGCCCATTATTTCCCATAAACGCTATAAAATTAGACACTAAATGCTTGGAAACCAAAAAACAAATAAATACTTTGTCATTTATAATGCCAAAGACTCTAACTTCACATATGGGAGACCTTTTGCATCGCAAATGCTTTTTTTTTTTAACTCAAGAAGGCTGTGAACTTTGCCCAAGTGAAAGGTGGCTTTGTAAAAAAGTATTGAATTGCATACATTTCAATTTGATCACTAAGCATATAGCTCTTCAATGCTTAAGTACCCAAAGCTTGATTCAATAAATGTTTTGCCCTTCAATTACACTTAATAGCATGCATGCTGTTGCTCTGCATAGCCAATAGGTCTAGCCTTTGGGACCTTATAAGTTTTTACTCATTTACTCAGTTTTACAGTTGATGTTATTGCATCAAGGATATTGCGCTGCATGACTAAATACTTATAAGGTCCCAAAAGCGAGACCTATTGGTTGTGCCAATGCTTGCTATAAATTCTTTGCAAGAAAGATTTATACAAGGCCCTCATTATTGGGGTGAGATAGATTCGAGGATCTTTTTGTTCTCTCCTAGGGATAATATCTATGTTCCAATGATTTGATGGACATTTGAGATTTAGTCTATTTCTGAATTTGCTAATTATTTTGTACCATTCCTATTATTGAGAGTCTTTATGGCAAATGATTGTCTATGTATGACATTGCTGCAGCACATGCATTTTTTCTCATTTATGTAATGCACATTGAATGTGTAATAGTTGGTTTTCCTAAATTTCGCTATAGAACTCCCTTTTTGAGTCAGTCCTTTTATTGCCTCACAGCCTGAGATTAACACTGTTAAAAATTCCGAATTCTAGACGAGCCACTGTTATTCAGATTTTCTATGGGTAGAGCGCACCCATACTGTATTGATGTTACAAAGACATCGGATGCTGAATTGGCTTCAGAGTACAACAGGAAGTAGGGTTTCACAGCCAGCTGGAAATAGTTTGAAGAAAGCTTAAAGGTTTTGGCAGCAGTCACTGCTATGACAAGAGAACGGTGACTTGGAATCTACCAGACTGTTCCACGAGATCACCGACAACAAAACATTGAAAAATATAGGAGGTAAACAGAAGAAGGAGCACACAAATAAAAGGACAAGGAGAGGAGGAAGGGAGTCTTTCCTGGGAATACAGAAAACCAAGAAGGAAGAAAAGAAACGTGAGGGACAGATAAAGGGTGAAAACTAATATGGACGTGGAAAGCCAATGCAACTAATAATTCTTGCCAGGCAGGATCAAAGGGTTAAGTGAGTTCTTAAATATAGCTTTGTTACCACTGATCCAGAAACTATTCCCAACCAAGAAAGTGAGCTACAAACTATACTGCAATTACTGGTCTAATAATTAGAGACGCATTATTTGAATGGCATGTATTGCTAACTGCATCATCAACTGTAGGCGGAAATGCAGTGCCGCACAGACTCTAGTTAGGCAATCTA